>NC_086107.1:46991070-49667737 GCF_963921235.1 Mobula hypostoma
GAATGCAGACATGGAATAATTACAGTACATTATAGATGATATTGAAAAATTGCACTACATTATACAACTGCTAACTTGTTTCATCATATAAAGTTCTCCTCAGGCCGTCTAGATCAGGCATTCCCAACCTGGGGTTCAGAGACCCCTTGCTTAATGGTATTGGTCCCTGAGATAAAAAGGGTTGGGAACCCCTGAACTAAACGAACGTCTAATTAACTAAGTGAATAAATTTGATTCCAGCACACACTTCTGTGAAACAGCTTTAGCAAATGTAAACTGCCTTAACTTTACAATTTATTTTTCTTCTCTTTTAATTTTTGTTCTAGTGTTTTAAATATTTAATCTTTAACAGACAGCACTTTATTCTGCACTGTTTTACTTCGTACTAGCTCAATGCATTGTTGTAATAAATTGAGCTGTAGGGATGGTATGCAAGGCAAGTTTTTCACGATACCTTTGTACATGTTGGAATAATTAACCAATTTATTGTATTTAAAAATTTGAAGTCAGCAGGTTTTGCTCTAACATTAAATGGTGTTATCAAAAATATTATATAAATTGTGTCAGCCCTGATTTAAGAACTAGTTACTGTATAATATTTTCCTCCCATTTAAGAAATACTAAAACCCAATTACCTCTAATGGGTGCAGAGGTGATACCCTGGGATGTTGCCTTTTCACTTATCGCCAGGTAGCTGTCTCACAGGTCAGAAAGTCGTAAATAAAGTTAACCATTGGTACTTACTGTTTCCATGTCTATTGAGGCTGTGGCTTCATCCATGATCAACACACTACTTTTCCGCACAAATGCTCTTGCTAAGCAAAACAGCTGACGTTGGCCCAAGCTAAAATTTTCTCCTCCTTCAGTAACTATAGCATCTGTCATTCAAATGTGAAAAAAGTTTGAATTTGAACCGCTAATGTAATATATTAAACTTCAGATGTATGTTTACTTGAAAACCTTCATATTGCATAATGGATTCCAGTTCACTTCCCTTCAATTGCTCCCTTGCCTTTCTAAAAAGCAAATTATCACTGTTGCTTTGGTCACCAAGAATAAAAATTCTTGCAATTGAATATGAAGATCCAATAGTATGACTAAAACCCTGCAGTTTAGAACACTAAGGTATGTTGAGCCAGGGAGGTAAAATAATTTGTGTTAACGAAGGCAGATGCATCTTTGGAACCTGCCGTCAATGTTTGGTGGGAATGTAATCTAGAGTTTTACTCAATAACAGAGATCAAGATTGATGGAGCAAGGAATAAATGGGCAAAAAAAGGGGTTATTGCTAGTTGCTGACCATATCACATAAACTGGCAGTTCAGGGAGTATATTGCATTTAAAGTCCCACCTTCAGTCAGCCTTTACTTCATTCATTATGTATAAATCAGCACAAAATCAGATGGCACAAGTCCATGACCTAGTGCACATGGTAGCATTTGGGTATTAAACTGGAGTTTTGGCTATTTCAAGGTCAGATTAAATGAAGCCAGGTAATTATATGCCATTTTTTTGAAATACAAGAAAAACTTAAATATATGAAATATTCTTGAGTAGTTTGATTAATGGGTCAATAAATACCTTTGGTACTGACATCACAGATGCTAAATTGTACCATTGCAAACTACTGATATCATGCCCATTTGGCTGGTGATTATCAGTAAACTTTGGCCACAGTTCTTATCATAGCAAGCTTGTCCATCTTTGATCTGATATCTGCATATGCGTAATTTTCAACGGAATTTGCTGATAGAATTCCAGGAACAGTGTTGCCAAAATTAGAACCCAATTATAGCATCACCATGTGAGAAAATCAGTTTACCAGCATTAGAGTAGGAAGTGAGAAGAAGATCTGAAGCATGCAATCATGTTAAAATATTTAACTGTGGAAGAAGAAATGCTCTCCCACCCTCTGTCCTTATGCTGCATTCTTGATAACTGGGCATAAGCATATGCCAGGCAGATTGGGTTTGAAACACAGCTATCATTTTTTTCTGGTGAAGGGAGGTTATAATTATAATTTGCCTCTGTATTTCTCCACTGCAAAATAGTCTCAATTGTTCTTAACTCAAGTAAATGGGCCTGCAGGATTATTGATTGTAATGTTTGCTAATCTGACTGGTTCTTTTGTTGCAAATCTGAGATCAATTATAGTGATTACTGTTAATGAGAAACATTTGCGAGTTGCTGAATTGTCGTAAATTTGTGGATTCAGGTAATCTATACCCTGCTCTTTAACATATTTGAACATTGTTTACCTTAGAATTAAATTATTTTCTTGACACTTGCATTTCAGACATTATATATTTTTGATACTTAACTACCAAGTAAATAGCACAATTATTTAAATCATAAATCAGCACCTTTAATCATTTATCCATCAACTTGCTTTAAGCCATTTTTTTTGAAGATTGGATGCACACCAGTGTGAATGGTTGGACCCAGACATTATAATTACATAAAAGAGGCAATCTGTACACTAATGAAAGTTGGGAAGGGCAGGAAGAGAAGTGGCTAAGGTGATGGTGCAGGAGGGAGAGCTTCACATATTTGGATCATTGGCTCTCTTCCAGGGAAGGTGGGACAGGTACAAATGGGATAGCTTGCACATAAAATGGAGGGACACAAATGTCCTTTTGGGAGGGTTTGCCAATGCTATTCCGGGGCTTTTAAACTAGAGTTGCAAGAAGATGCGAACCAGATTCCCAGGGCAGAGTGGCTGTGGGGAAAGTAAATGTTAAGCTTACATACAAAGACAGGAACCGAAAGGTTGAGCATGATGGGACTAATGTTATGAGTTGCATCTATTTCAATGCAAGATGTAGGTAAGGCAGATGAGCTTAATGCATGGACAAACATGTGGAAATATGATACTATAGCCATTAGTGTGACTCATTTGCGGGAGTGGGCAGGACTGGCAGCTCAATGTTCCAGGATGCCATTGTTTTAGACGATGGGGGGGGGGAGGAGTGAGCAAAATGTCACAGCAGTGCTTAGACAGAATAAAAGGAAGGTTCATCTACTGAGGCTTTATGGGAGGAGTGGTATTACTTGATAGACCACCCTATAATCTGTGGGATTTAGAGGAGTAGTAGAGAGAGATCATAGAAACATAAAGTTGTGATAGTAGGTGATTTTACCCATCACCAAAATATTTACTGGGACTCCCATACAGTAAAAGGATTGAATGGGATAAAATTTGTTAAATGTGTCCAGGAAAGTTTCCTTAATCAATATATAAAGGTCCCATTTAGTGAGAGCACAATACTGGATCCCCAGTTAGGGAATGAGACAAGGCAGGTGATGGAAGTGTGCATAGAGGAACACTTTGGATCGAGAAATCATAATTCCATTCATCTCAAGAAATTTATGGAGAATGATAATACTGGTCCTCGGGTTGAGATTCGAAACTGGAGAAAGGCCAGTTTGGATGGCATCAGAAAGGACCTGGCATGAGTAGACTGGGATAGGTTGTTTTCTGGCAAAGGAATGCTTGGTAAATGAAATGTTTTCAACAATGAAATATTGAGAGTGCGTAGTTTGTATGTTCCTGTTAGAATAGAAGTCAAGCCTAACAGGTGTAGGGAAACCTGATTTTTGAGAGATATTGAGGCCCTGATCTGGAAAAGTCAAAATGGCTTTGAGGGTGGAGGGACATGACTAACCAATCCTATAGGGGAGGAGTGGCATTGCTAGTAAGGGAAAATATCTTGGTAGTGCTCAGTCAGGACAGACTGGAGAGTTGGTCTAGTGAAGCTTTATGGGTAGAACTGAGGAATAAAAAAAGGTATGACCAAGTTACTTGGATTATATTATAGACCACCCAACAGTCTGCAGGATTTAGAGGAGTAAATTTGTAGAGAGATTGCAGACTGTTGCAATAAACATACAATAACATTGTGATAGTAGGTAACTTTCCACATACTGACTGGGACTCCCATATTGTAAAAGGACTGGATGGGAAAGAGTTGTCAAATGTGTTCAGGAAATATTCTTTAATCAGTACATGGATGTCCCAACTAGAGATGGTGCGATTCTACATCTCCTATCAGGGAATGAGACAGAGCAGGTGACAGAAGTTTGTGTAGGGGAACCCTTTGCATCTAGTGATGATAATGCCATTTGTTTCAAGGTAATTATGGAAAAGGACGTGTGGTCCTGAGGTAAAGATTCAAAATTGGAGAAAGACCAATTTTGGCAGTATTAGAAAGGATCTGGCAAGTGTGGATTGGAACAGGTTGCTTTCTAGAAAAGGTGTATTTTGCAAGAGGGAGGCCTTAAAAAATGAAATGTCGAGAGGAATTGATTAGGGATAGTCAAAATGGCTCTGTGTGTGGTATGTTGTATCTAACCAATCTTAGAGAGTTTTTTGAGGAAGTTATTAGGAAAGTTGATGAAGAAAAGGCAGTGGATGTCGTTTACATGGACTTCAGCAAGGCATTTGACAAGGTCCCGCATAGAAGGTTGGTCCAGAAGGTTTAGTCTTTTGGCATTAAAGATGAGGCAGTAAAATGGATTAGACATTGGCTTTGTAAGAGAAGTCCCAGAGTGGCAGTAGATGGTTGCCTCTCACTAGTAGAGTGCCACAGGGATCAGTGCTGGGTCCACTGTTGTTTGTCATCTATATCAATGATCTGGATGATTAACTGGATCAGCAAATTTGCAGATGGCATCAAGATTGGGGGTGTAGTGGACAGCAACTTATCAGAGTTTGCAGTGGGACCTGGACCAGCTGGAAAATGGCAGATGGAATTTAATGCAGACAAGAGTAAGGTGTTGCAATTTGGGCAGAAAAACCAGGATAGGAATGTTACGTTAAAGTTGTGTAAGACATCGGTGAGGCCAAATTTGGAGTATTATGTGCAGTTCTGGTCACCTTTCTACGGGGAAGACATCAATAAGATTGAAAGAGTACAGAGAGAATTTATAAGGATGTTGCCAGTACTTCAGGACCTCAGTTATAGGGAAAGGTTGAGTAGGTTAGGTCTTTTTTCCTTGGGGTTTAGGAGAGTGAGGGGAGGTTTGATAGAGGTATACAACACTATGAGCAGGGCAGATAGGGCAAATGTAAGCAGTCTTTTTCCACTGAGGTTGGGTAAGACTGAAATTAGAATACATAGGTTAAAGGTGAAAGGTAAAATATTTAGGGGAACATGAGGGAGAACTTCTTTACTCAGTAGGTGGTGCGATTGTGGAATGAGCTACCAGCAGAAGTGGGAGATGTGGCTTCAATTGCAACATTTAAGAGAAGTACATGGATAGAAGGGGTATGGAAGACAATGGTCCAGGTGTGGATCAATGGAACTAGGCAGTATAATAGTTCGGCACAGACTGGATGAGGCAAAGGACTTATCTCTGTGCTGTAGTACTTCATGACTCTATGTTAGGGCGATGAGTAGGGGCTGTGGATTTGCAGACGAGATGGTCTAGAAACTTGATTTGAACCTTGCAAGGAATGGAAAATCCAGATTGAAAGGAAATGGAGCTCTTGGTCTCCCTTATTATAGCTTAGATACTACTGGATGGAAATGGTAAGGTTTGGGGATATATCATGAAATTTGTATAAGTTGTACTTTATAAGTCAATGATACAGGACATTTTTCTTGACCTGTTGCAGGTAAACATAAAAGGAAACTGCTTAAAGCAATGATATTCTTGAATGCTCATTACTAAAAACAACAGCAATGGCCCATCTGCCTCATGCTGCTAACCTTTCAGTCTGCGTGCTTGCACTTAGAACTATAAATAAACTTCTGCCAAAACTAGATACAGCTGGTATTGAAACTATGTCAAATTCTTGGTCTAACTTCTCCTTCAGTCACTTGCTCAATGGAGGTCAGGTTTGGCCAGATGATACTGCAAAATGGGAATAATGAACTGAAGGTATAATTTGCACTACAGCTAATTTTACAATCTCCATTTAAATGGTAAGAAAAAATAACAGTATATAATAAAATGATATCTCGGTGGAAAATTGCACATTTTGCATTGTTGCCAACGTCATCGGTTATATTACTGTTATGTTACCTAAACCTCCTGGTAAAGCTTTCACCACATGTTTGAGTTGTGCGATCTCTAAGGACTCCCACAGAATGCTATCTGTGCATTTTCTCTCTGGATCCAAGTTAAATCTGTGGGAAAAAGAAAAAAAAACTAATTCAGAATGCGAGTTTTACAAGTTCTTCTGATTATTTTAGAATCATTGTGGCTCAGAAGAAGCTCTTTAAATCCAGACCAACTTCTAGTACAGTAATCAGTTAGTTCTATTCTCCTTTTTACCATAACTAGGAATAATATTATTTAGAACAGGTATGTGCACACTACAGTCCTTACCCAGGCTACTGCACTATACCTTTCTGCAGGAGGTACACATCAGAGATAAAGTCAGCATAACTTATACATCCCCAAATTTCCCTTGATCTTTATTGACTTTGAAACTGTTAACCTGTTTCAACTTGATTTCCTGGCAATAGTATGGAATACGTTTTTCATTTTGATTATTTACTAAGGTGAGGTCATGTCAAAAGTAGTGGATTGGGTGGACATGATCTTTGTGGTCAGGAAGTTCAAGAAGTTTCCACATTTATTGAAGACGGAGGGGGAGGAGTTGGAAAATAATTTAAGGTGCATTGGAATAAAGAGTCGAAGACTTTTATTTGCATACTGGGATTATTCTGGATCGATGAGATTTTGGCAGATGGAACCCAGATGTATTTTACAACAAAATCAATTATATACCATATTTAAGTCTAGATCTGTTGGATAGGAGGATAGAGATGAACACTGTATCAGGGACAGTGCAGGTTGAAAGCTGGCCTTTGAAGGAACAAATGGCATCAAACTGGAGGAAGATTTGGTGGGGTACTGCAGTAACTGTTTAAGTGAGCCACCCCATCCAACACATCATTCTCTGCAAATTATTCAGTGGGATCGTACCACCAAACACATCTTCCCCCGACACCCTCTGCTTTCTGTAGGGATCGCTCCCTCTGTGATTCCCTTGTCCAGTCATCCTTCCACACTAATCTGCCTCCTGGCATGTATCCTGAAAACGACAGAAATGCTACACCCACCCATTCACTTCCTCCGTTATCTCCATTCAAGGCCCAAAACAGTCCTTTCAGATGAGGCAACACTTCACCTATGAATCTGTTGGGGTTGCCTATTGTCTCAATGCAACCTCCTCTATATTAGTGAGACCCAACATAAATTGGAGGATCGCTTTGTCGAGCATCGCTGCTCCATTTGCCAAAAACAATTTTCTAATGGCCAACCATTTTAATTCCTCTCCTCATTCCCGTTCTGACATGTCAGTCCATGTTCTCCCTCTTATGTCACAATGAGGCCAATATCAGAGTGGAGGAGCATCACCTAATATTCTGTCTAGATAGCCTCCAACCTGAAGGCATGACCATCGATCTCTCTTCTTGTTATTTTTGTTTTTTCTTTCTCCCTCCCCTTCCCTCTTCTTCTATTCCCACTGTGGTTGCTTACCTCTTCACCTACTGATCATCTCCCCCGGTACCCTTCCTTCTTCCCTTTCTCCCATGGTCCACTTCCCTCTCCAATCAGATTCCTTCTTCTCCTACTGTTTACCTTTCCCAGCCACCATAGAATGATATGATGAAATAGGGTTATGCTCAATGGACAAATTTCTAAAGTCAGAAGACCTTAGTGTGATATATAATTGAGAGTCATACTTAGAATTTAACAATCTGCACAGGGTAAATGGTGAAATTTTTAGCTAAAGAGGGTAACTTCCTTTAAGGAAAACATGTCATTAGTCAGTGCCTACATCTACCTAGGTCATAGTGATCATGCAATTATCCATGAGAATCACTTTATTGCCAAACCACAAACAACAGACCATTTCAGGGATGTGTGGAGAGGAAAAGAGACACTTGACGAACAACTCTAGAGGAATTTAATTCTGTGCTAGATAGGTAAGTTGTAGAAAAATGAGAAGGCAATAGGATTAAGAATATAGACTGAGGCAGCTGCTCAAGGGAAGGCAACAATGAGGGCATAAGAGGTTGCTCAGAGACACAGAGGAGTGCAGTAGACTTAAGTAAGAGGGATTCCAGTCTGGGATGCTAAAGTTGAAAGCAAAGAGTACACTTTTCCTGCATTACTTTCTAAAAAAGTTGTTGGTTACCTGCTTCAACGTCTTCATTTTATGGTTTGGCATCAAGTCATTTCAAAATTGTACTGCAAAGCATTTAAGAACAGCCTTCTGCATCATTTGTTCATTGCTGCAAAGATGGCAATTCTATACTGATGTATGCTGTGAGTGTTGGGTATTCTCCAAAAGTATGTGTTTCTTTTGCATTCATTTTCTACAGATGATCATATGCAATTCTATAATTAAAACAGAGGGAACACTATCCTATTCATTTCAATGTTCAAAGCATAATTTGCTTTCATACTGTATAGGTGTGGTCAACTACTGCATTTCTAATATACTTTTTTTTAACTTTTATCAGACAAGTAATTGGATTTCAGATATTTTAGTTTATGTTGCACCTTAATGAAGTCAACAAAGCAGAAATAAATCATTGAAACAGATAAGACACAAAATATAAACTTTTTTTGAAGTACATGCATCAGAGGCTGACTCACACATGGATTATGTAAACTACATTATCCATTGATGGTCCATATCACTTTTGGTTAATACTCACCGTATTGACCCACTGAATAACACAGGATCTTGAAGGATGATAGAAAGTCGGGATCGTAACATGCTTAGTGGTAGTTTGGAAATATCAATTCCGTCAATAATTATCCTCCCTATAGTAACAGGACATAAGCATTCAGCAAAGTGTTCATTTTCAAATACACTGCTGTAGAACAGTGTAGCGTGCTTGTGTGGTTTAGAAAACAATGTTCCATTTTAGTAATATAACAGTAAAATTAAACTTAATATTCAGCTTTTATGGTAACATTTTCCTCATATTAGTTGAAATGTTTTGATTAATTTCAAACAGGCATTATCTTAAACTGCACTGATCGGAACTATTGATTAGAGAGATGGATGCAAAGTTGAGAATGTGCCTTGGTTGTTGCATTTGCTGCTTGTGCTTCAGAGTGGAGAGTGATAAGGATTTCAGCTACATTATACTTTTATCTTGGCCTCAGCAATGGGTAATTTGTTTCTTAATGTTTAAGTCATGAGCTTGGGGAGGGGAAGAAACATCTATTAGATCTAAATTTTTTTGATGTTGAAGAGGGGAGGTGGTCAACAAAATAAATATTGGCCTAGATTATGCTGGTAAATGTGGGCAAGTCTGAAACTCCCATGTACAAAGTCAAATGCAGAATTTCCATCTTTGCTAATGGAGAGTTATTGTAAGTTTCAAATATTTCCCATCAGAACTCCCTGGAGTCTGGGAATACAGCCCAATCTCGCTGAGACGCTGAGTATTAGCTCTCATACCAAATTAGAGCTGGTACTTGATCCCCAATTTCCCTGATTTAATTTAGATTGTTAAAGAAAAACAAACATTTTAATCTCTTCAATTTTACTTTGTTCTTAATTATTTCTGTTCTGCACGTTTTTACCCGATTTTTATTTTACCAGCTTTTAAATTGTTCCAAAATATCACCGAGTCCTCTAATAATCATTGTGTGAAGTAATATTCTGGATTTTAATTGCTTGTATAGAAGGATATGAACATAGTATGATTAAGGCAAGATTTCTTTGTAACTGTGTTTTGTATGTACTCTTGCTGTAAGGTTAGTTCAACTATTCACTTGGGAGCATGTGTAAAAGATGACCTCAAGCTTAAATTAAGAGTTTCCTATTCTTACACCAGTTGTATTATTTTACAGTTCTCTAGTAAAGACACATTCAGAATGGGCTTATAAGAATGACTAGTAAAGGGAATTTTCTTATATACCAAGGTAAATTAAGAATTTCTATTGCTTTTTACATTAAAATATGATTAAAATTAATAAGTGATTCTGTTTTTTTTGTTTGGAACATCAAGTTTTACATTTACAGTGTTGTTTTTACTTTGCTAGAGCCGTACTTCAATTCAAGCTATGCATTGACCCAATGTATTTTAAAATATTAATGTCTATGAGTGAAATTTAAAACAGTAGTTCCCTAGAAAACAGGATTGGTAGATATAAAAAAGTAAATTACAGAACGTATGCAAAACAAACATTGTGTGAAAACTTTACCTTCAAACATATCTACCATTCTGAAAAAGGCTAAAGAAAAAGAAGATTTCCCACTGCCTGTTCGTCCACAGATTCCAACCTGTGTAAAATAGATTCGGTTATCAAACAGTACCAAAACATAGTAAAGCGCGTAGGAAAGCATATAAACGTCATGTCGCATCAACATTAACATTTTTAAAATAATTCTTGCATTCTTATATATAACTTGGGTTTTGCATCTAAAAATAAAATGAAGCTTACAGCACTCAGTTGTCGCAGAATAAATCTGTTTGTGGTTTCCAAGAATGCAGGCAAGTGCAGTTAAATATGGAAGTCCAAAAATTTAGTTGCTCCTCTGAGCTGTGTCAACCTGTGCCACATGGAAAGGCTGTATTTGAAGACATGTAAAGATGAAAAGTTGCCGTGCCTACTCATTAGTTACCCGGTAATATGCTAGCAGTGGGTATACCTGGTGCATTCATAAAAGCACAACCAGAGTTGATTATTGCCAAGCAACTTCCGTGCACTTGACTCCATCTTGTAAACTTATTGTTTTTCTGAATAGTCCAACACAATTCTTAGTTTAGTTGCTATCTCCAGTGCAGATGTTTTAATCTGACTGACCAAAGAACTAGTATATAAAGCACAGATCACCTCAAAATGATTTTAAGCAACCTTTTCTCACAATTCAAAGCTCCAAAGTCAATGAATTAGTGTTATAAAGGTGAGCAAAATAGCCAAACCATTCCATAAATAGTAATGACACATGAATGCCCTTAACTTTCCTATTTTCGGTTGCATTAAAAATGTATTGGAGAGGATACTAAAGAAAAATATGTTTTAGTTAAACTATATTAAATAATCTGAGTAGACAGCTGAACCACAGTTTAAACTACCTCAACGGTCAACTTATCTGACAATTTAATATTCCCTTAATGCTGAAGATTAAGAGCCTGTAATGGGGTAGGATTAATCAACAATCTTTCAGTTGAGGGATACTTTTCCAGACTTAGCTAAGCTAACATCTGTTTACAATACATTTAATTGCAGAAATTTGCATTATTTTAAAAGGAAGAACTATCAAACATCCACTTTCTTATTGACTTTTTTATAACACTCCTTTTGGTATATATTCTACATTGATACATTGTAAAGGTTTTAGAATTCTGATTTTTGTTGTCTTGCTAAGCAAATATCCATTGGCTTCAACATTTTAGCTTTTTTCAAGATTAAGTAATTAACTTAGCAACGTCTTTATTTTGGCAAAAAAAAACATAATAATAAAGATAAAAGACCTGCATCTTTTTAAAGTATGTTTCTCTTTTCTTTCCTATCCTGAGGACATGTACTCATATTTGAGTATACTTTCATTCCATCAGTAGCCCTACAGTGTTATCTATTTTAGAAGCCTTTTACAGCATGCTTGATTATGAATACAATATTGGTAGATTTCTGGCCTTGCTTTTGAAACTCCAACATAAATGACTATTAAATACAGTAGAAGTACTGCTCAGTGAACTGGAGTTATTCAGAAGGTAGAGAAGGGGAAGAAAAAGCACTTTGTATTATAAGTGCAATGCTTTTAAAAATCTATTTCACTGGCTTGTTCTCATTACGTAAACTGCTTTGTTCTGTACTTTAGGGAAGAACTGCCACTCTGCAAACAGGCACACAAACATGGATGGGATCATTTTCCTGATTGCCTTTCCTTCTGTTAAGGACTACTTGGTCTGTACTCCACAATGCCTTTCCTGCTATAATTGAAATTGAAAATGAGCTATACCTGTTATATGAAGACAATCCATACCCTCCTTATTAACTTTTTTAATGGCCACAATGTACGAGTTCCAGTAAGGCAAATTTTCAGAAGCATAGTTCTACTGTGACAGTGCTCATGCATTCCTCTTTTAACATAACATAGAACATAGAATAGTACAGCACAGTACAGGCCCTTCAGCCCACATTATTGTGCCGACCCTCAAACCCTGCCTCCCATATAAACCCCCACCTTAAATTCCTCCATATACCTGTCTAGTAGTCTCTTAAATTTCACTAGTGTATCTGCCTCCACCACTGACTCAGGCAGTGTATTCCACACACCAACCACTCTCTGAGTAAAAAACCTTCCTCTAATATCCCCCTTGAACTTCCCACCCCTTACCTTAAAGCTATGTCCCCTTGTATTGAGCAGTGGTGCCCTGGGGAAGAGGCGCTGGCTATCCACTCGATCTATTCCTCGTAATGTCTTGTATACCTCTATGATGTCTCCTCTCATCATGTTTTAGTCATGTTTCAGTCATTTGAAGGCAAAATTTTAAGGACCACCATGAAAGTGATCAGAAATTAAATTGCAATTGTGATGCCAAACCAAGCTATCAGACGATTGATGCTAATGAGAGAGATAAGAGAGACAATGGAGAAACGTTCAAAATGCTAATGAGAGAGGAGAGAGAGATTAACGGAAAAGAAACACAATTCAGCTGTTGACAGACCGGTTACTTTGAATCTGAACTGTTTGAAGTTTGGTGGACAAGTGATACCCCAGCAGGGGGATAAAAAGAGCAGGTTCGCTAGGCACAGACACACACCACGAGATCACGAGATAACGAGACCTTGGAAGAGCGGTGTGCCCCCACAAGTTGGTGGGAGTTTGGAGGTCCAGTTCGCGGAAACCGACGATAGACTCACAGGGTGTAAAGGTACGATCGGTGGGAATCTGGTGTGTGTGTCCGCCCTTGCCTGGGTGCCGGGTTCACCGCGGAAGGACGGTCTTATCCGGAACGGAGGGGTCACAGTCGGCGACCACAGCGGGATAGAAGACATAAAAGCGTCCGCCCAAAACCAACTGCGAAGAACATCAAAGGTCTGCCTGAATCAAATTGCATCCCCCTCCCTCTCTCTCTCTCTCTCTCCAACCGCACAACAGTGATTTCTGTGAACTGTACTAAGCTGAACTGAACTCTACGTCACTTAAGACTGATCATTTTACCCCTAGACTGCGATAGAGCTTGGTTTGATTCCTATTACCCTAGTTCTGTGTACATGTGTGTATTATCATTGCTAACCTGTTGCATTTATATCCTTATGATTAGAGTACTGTGTTACTTATTTCTTTAATAAAACTTTATTAGTTTCTAGTAATCCGGACTCCAACGAGTGGTCCATTTCTGCTGGTTTGGTAACCCAGTTACGGGGTACGTAACACAATGTACAAAAGAAAGATGCTAGGATCCAAAATCATTTCAAGCACCAGCAACACTTGGTTTGCTCTTTATGATGACTACAGTACTTGTTCAGACCAGCTGTGATAATGCTTGATTATCATATCGGTACAATGGATTACACAATTTTGTGAGCAGCTAGCACCTTGCAAAGTGACACATAGTAATCAACCCTAGCTATTATCATGTAAAAGGTAGTAGATGGTGGAGCCAGAATTCTGCAGGTAAATATAAATATGGTGAAAGGGCATTAAGGGGTTGAGCAAGCTTCATGAGATTCACTTATTTGTACTGCAAGCTGAGGGAGAAAATAGCAACAGCAATCCGAGTGTTATGATATATATCAGACACATTTGCTCCTGAAGATGGGTCTTAGCCCAAAAAGTCAACTGTTCATTTATTTCCATAGATGCTGCACGACTTGCTGAGTTCCTCTAACATATTGTGTGTGTTGCTTTGGATTTCCAGCATCTGCAGACTTTCTCATTTAGACATACTTGCTGTTGTGTTTCCACTGCTACTGATAATCTATTGGCTTATACTTACACTAAACTGCATTGTTCAGTTGTATGTGGTTAACACACAACATCAGCTGCATTGTTGAATTTTAGTGTTTCCTGAGTGGCTCTATACAAACAAAAACTAATAGTGGAATATGCCTACACTGCATATTTACAGCAGGCTTGATCACTACATGTGCTAATGCATTCCCAGATACAAGCTGCTAGCTGGATTCACATAACAATTATGTACACTTTGGATGTCATGTTAGAAGGAAAGAAGCACTTAGAAATAATGGGAGCTACACAGGTGAATTTAATGACAAACTAATGCATGAGGCCAATTTCCAATCAGCAACTTCACACAGGTTGAAACTCAATGGGCCTTCTTACCTTTTGTCCTGGACTGATGTGGGCATTCACATTCTTTAACACTGGTTTTAGGGTGCTGTCATAGCGAACACTGAGATTCTGGATTTTGATCTCACCTTCATCTGGCCAGTTGGGAGGAATCTGCGAAGGTGCTGTACCATGTTATTCAGGATGAAAAGAAATAACAGTTAAAAAACTTATTTGCTAAACTTAGCTACTTGGTCATTGGCATTTTCACCAAATATTTTGTTTGGAAATGCTCACATATAAGTCCATCATAATTTTCTGTTTCAATTTTAAGGAGGCTGTTTATTCTCTGCACAGCACCTAATTGTACTTCCATGTCTGCTAGATTGCGTACCATCCAGTTCAAGTAGTTTGAAATCTGCCGAGAAAGGAAAACAATCAAGCATATTACTACTTGCAGCAATTGGTCAAGCACTGAACAAGAAATAAATACGAACTATAAGCGTAATCACCATACACCTAATACCAAATTCAAAGTTGAATAACTCTTATTATTTTTGAACATAATTGAGCAATTGAAAGGATTCCTAATTCAAAATCTCAAACCAAGCCACAATCAGAAACCTATCACAAATTTCCACTTGGAAAACTAGCTAATAGGTCTCAAAAAATAAAACTTGGGTTGTACTCCCAAGAACATCTGAGGCTAAGGGAAGACCTGACAGAGGCATAACTAGGATAGACAGTTGGAAATTTAATCCAAGGCAGAAGTGTCAAACACCAGAGGATATGTGTTTATGGTTAGAAGGAGGACGTTTAAAAGTGAAGTGAGAGGCAAGTATTTTTAATGCAGAGTGGTAGGTGCCTAGAAAATGTGGCCAAGAATAATAGTGGAAGCAGGTAGTTTGGTGGAGTTTAAGAGGCTTTCATAAATATGAAAGGAATGGGCTATATGGATGATACAGGGGAGGAGGACATTTAGTAAAAATTGGTGTCAAGATTGGCTCAAAATTGGGGGGGGGGGAGGGGTGGGCACAAATGGCCTGTCCAGTGCTGTACTATTCTATGATCTGTCTCCATTTATACTTTATTGTCACCAAATAATTGATACTAGAATGTACAATCATCACAGTGATATTTGATTCTGCGCTTCCCGCTCCCTGGATTACAAATATTAAATATTAAAAATAGTAAAAATTAGTAAATAGTAAAAATTAAATTATAAATCATAAATAGAAAATAGAAAAATGGAAAGTAAGGTAGTGCAAAAAAACCGAGAGGCAGGTCCGGATAGTTGGAGGGTACGGCCCAGATCTGGGTCAGGATCTGTTCAGCAGTCTTATCACAGTTGGAAAGAAGCTGTTCCCAAATCTGGCCATACGAGTCTTCAAGCTCCTGAGCCTTCTCCTGGAGGGAGAGGAATTGCCATGCCTTGGAGTTTAGAAGAATGAGGGGAGACCTCATAGAAACATTTCGAATGTTAAAAGGCATGGACAGAGTGAATGTGCAAAGTTGTTTCCCATGATGGGGGAGTCTAGTACGAGAGGGCATGACTTCAGGATTGAAGGGCGCCCTTTCAGAACAGAAATGTGAAAAAATTTTTTTAGTCAGAGGGTGGTGAATCTATGGAATTTGTTGCCACGGGCAGCAGTGGAGGCCAAGTCATTGGGTGTATTTAAGGCAGAGATTGATAGATATCTGAGTAGCCAGGGCATCAAAGGTTATGGTGAGAAGGCGGGGCAGTGGGATTAAATAGGGTAAAATGGATCAGCTCATGATAAAATGGCGGAGCAGACTCGATGGGCCGAATGGCCTACTTCTGCTCCTTTGTCTTATGGTCTTATGGAAAAGTGTGTTGTCTGGCTGGGTAGTTTCCTTGATCATCCTGACAGCACTGCTCCGACAGCATGCGGTGTAAAGTGAGTCCAAGGACAGAAGACTGGTTTGTGTGATTTCCAACAAACTGCAGGTGAACCAAGTTCGTAACTAATACTGACAACCTCCAAATCAAGTTCAGTAAGCATTTGTCAGCAGGTAATTTTGATAGAAAAGAAAATTTTAAAGATTAGGGTAAAGAATCCACAACTTGTATTTGCAGACAGGGATGACCCTGGATCAGAGATTCTGGCAGATTGTGTACTACAGCAAAGTCAGTTGATAGTCATATTTAAGTCTAGTTGAACAAGGGGATGGAGATGAGCACTCTATGAGGGAAGTGCAGGAAGAAGGATAGCCTGACAAAGGACAAGGGACATCAAAGTCAAGGACAGGTTTGATTGGGTACTGCAGTAAATGTGTAAATGAAGTGGAAGGCTAAAAATTAGTTACTTGATGTTAAAACATGAATGTAAATGAATCAGTGAGATGCTTTTCCTGTGAATGACACACAAAGATATCACTGTAGTGTGATTGTAAGGAAGCTAAAGAAATTTGGCATGCCTTACTAATTTTTATCAATGAAGGCTTTCTATCTTGATGCATTATGGCTTGGCATGGCAATTACTCTGCACTTGACCACAAGGGAGTTGTATACACAGCTCAGTATATCTTAAGAACCAGCCTCCCCTCTATGGACTCTGTCTATAATTCTCACTCTTTAGTAAATCAGCCAGCATTGTCAAAGACCCCACCCACCCTGTACGTTCGCTCTTCTCCCCTCTTCCACTGGGCAGAACATTCAAAACAGTGAAAGCATGTACCACCAGGCTCAAGGACAGTTTCGATCCCAATATTGTCAGACTCTTTAACAGACCTCTTGTATGATAAGATGGACTCTCGGTCTCACAATCTACAGTACCTCATTATGATTTTGCACTTTTTTTTTCACCTGCACTCTGCTCTTTAGGTAGCTTTTACACTTTAGTCGGCATTGTTATTGTTGTACCTTATTCTAGCTCAATGCTCTGTGTAATGAATTGATCTTTATTAACAATAAGCAAAACAAACTTTTCATTGTAACTTGGTACATGTGACAATAATAAATGAATACCAATTCTTGGTATTGGCCTGAACTTTTATTAACATCCTAATTACAGTAGTAAAATTGTCAAAGAAATAAATTTAATGTTCTTACCATTAGGGCATAGGTCAGTCCCAGACCAACAAGTCCTGATGCAAGTCCGTAGTATAGTGAGTTGGTGATGGACGCAACTGCTGCAATGAGAACTACACATGCTCCTATATATTCCTAGAAAAAAAAACATGGGGAACAGGCTGATATGCATGCAAATCAGAATAAAGCAGGTGTCAGACCTAGGCTTGGTACAAGCAATTGCCAGAGTCAGAATCAGGTTTAATATCACTGGCATACATTGTGAAATTTGTTGTCTTTCCAGCAGCAGTACCATGCGATATATAAAAATAGAAAAAATGTGAGTTTCAGTAACGATATAGCTATATATATATATGATGCCTTTTTGAGGCATGAGGTTGTGCATTCAATACTCACTTATTGAAATCTCTTGGTGTGTAGCTACAGTGGCATGCAAAAGTTTGGGCACCCCTGGTCAAAATTTCTGTTACTGTGAATAGTTGAGTAGAAGATGAACTGATCTCCAAAAGTCATGAAGTTAAAGATGAAACATTCTTTTCAACATTTTAAACAAGATTATTGTATTATTTTCGCTTTGTACAATTTTAGAGTGAAGAAAGGAAAGGAGCACCATGCAAAAGTTTGGGCACCCCAAGAGATATGAGCTCTCAGATAACTTTTACCAAGGCATCAGACCTTAATTAGCTTGTTAGGGCTTTGGCTTGTTCACAGTCATTGTTAGGAAAGGCCAGACGATGCAAATTTAAAAGCTTTATAAATACCCTGACTCCTCAAACCTTGTCCCAACAATCAGCAGCCATAGGCTCCTCTAAGCAGCTGCCTAGCACTCTGAAAATTAAAATAAATGATGCCCACAAAGCAGGAGAAGGCCTTTTCAGGTAGCTATTTCCTCAGCCAGTGGCATGGGGAACATTTCACTGGTAGAGGGAAGAATGAATTCAATTAAATACCAGCAAATTCTGGAAGCAAACATCACGCTGTCTGTAAAAAAGCTGAAGATGAAAAGAGGATGGCTTCTACAACAGGATACTGATCCTAAACACACCTCAAAATCCACAATGGACTACCTCAAGAGGCGCCTGCTGCAAGTTTTGCCATGGCCCTCACAGTCCTCCGACCTAAACATCATCAAAAATCTGTGGATAGACCTCAAAAGAGTAGTGCATGCAAGACGGTCCAAGAATCTCACAGAACTAGAAGCCTTTTGCAAGGAAGAATGAATGAAAATCCCCCAAACAAGAATTGAAAGACTCCTAGCTGGCTACAGAAAGCGTTTACAAGCTGTGATACTTGCCAAAGAGGGTGTTACTAAGTACTGACCATGCAGGGTGCCCAAACTTTTGCTTCAGGGCCCTTTTTTTGTTATTTTGAAACTGTAAATTATGGAAATAAAAAAGTAATCTTGCTTAAAATATTAAAGAAATGTGTCATCTTTAACTTTATGCCTTTTGGAAATCAGGTCACCTTTTACTCACTTAGCTATTCACAGTAACAGAAGTTTTGACCAGGGGTGGCCAAACTTTTGCATGCCACTGTACATAAGCAATAAGCTTTAAGTCTTTGGGTGTATCTAGATCAATTACCTTCAATAAGTTTTGAGTGTAGGCCAGTGAAGTTAAACATTCACCTTTGGTAAGCTATTGTAGAGATCTCGAATGTGCCATTCAAATTCTAACTTTATAAGATTGAGAAAACACAATGAAAAACAATTAATATTGAAGACTCCAGGTCTGAAGCCCTTACCATACGAACTTCGAGCCAACGATTTGCAGCCGTGAGGAACAAGGAGGCAATGTTGTTAGTGTCGGTCAGCTCCAGCAGCTTGTGCCTAAAGCGATTTTCTTCCCTGAAAACATAGCCATACAGGTTTCATTGGCAACAATTTTATTAGACATGAATACTTGTTTTTACGAAAACCATTCTTCCCCCTTGGTGTTTACCATCTAAAATAGTTTAATTCTGCACCCATTCAGAATTTTAGCACTAGAATGATCTATTACTATGTTGTTATGCACAGCTGTACTCTCTGCTTCCATTTCTGAAACCTGAGACTATGTTGATTTCTCATGCAAGGGAGTGGTTTGCTCAGTCAGTATCAGTATTCAGACGAAGTGGTAGAGAGAACTTCTATGGGTAATCCTATGACAGATGTTGATATACAATATGGGTTGTGAGGACATAATTGATCTTTACTGGGTTAGACTTCACGATCAAGTGGCTCTTAAACATTCATAACTGAGGCTAAAGATAAAGTCATTTGGTTAAGAGATTATAGTTCTACTAATAAATCAGAATTCTGTACCTTCAGGGGGTAAGTACGAACAACTAACAGGAAAAACGTAAATTTGGGATTAATGAATATTTACACATAGCTTTTTCTTTAGGCCATAGAACAAAGTTTCCTGACTTCATTGTATCATCATTCCCTTAGTCTGACATAGTCACTCTGTCTGAAACCTCGAAGCAGGAGTTCATGGTAGAATGGCCAGTTCCTTGGGAAGACTGGATTGAGGAGGCTTTTGAACGTAAGAAAGTCAAATACCTGGAGTTGGTATAGCAGTGCCAGACACAGGATTGGAGGACATGATATGACCTATAGAGCTGAGGTGTAGAGGTTTTGCTGGCTGCTCACTGTGCAGAACCTACTCTCTCCTTGGCATTATGGGGACTGCAAAGAAAAAAGCGATTGGGACTGTCACAGAGGCTGCTGACTGAGCCTCCAGATGGCTCTGGATCAGGAGGTGTGACCCATGGACTAATGCTGCTGGGACAAAAGCCAGGGCCTGATCAACCCTTGCTGGGTCGCATGGACAACAGTGTCTGATGTTGAAAGACCCAAAATACACGATGACCCCAGGTTACATCACTGATGATGTGTCCCAGCGCATCCTGGGATGTATCTCAGCGTTATTCATAGGCTGTAAAAGGAGGGCATGCTGTGAGATTCCACTTTCCTTGGGTTCACTGTCAGTACAAAAATAATCTTCAATTATATTGGAAAAATGCAATTTGCAATATTGTACAAAATTTACAATTCATCCAGCCATTTTGCATTGCAATACCATTCCATACTCTTTTGTATTTTTCAATGCGAAATTCTACATTTTTGGGCTGCAAAATAGTGGTGAAGATTTCTTTATATACAGTGACATGCAAAAGTTTGGGCACCCCTCGTCAAAATTTCTGTTACTGTGAATAGTTAAGTGAGTAGAAGAGGAACTGATCTCCAAAAGTCATAAAATTGAAGATGAAACATTCTTTTCAACATTTTAAGCAAGATTAGTATATTATTTTTATTTTGTACAAGTTTAGAGTGAAAAAAAGGAAAGGAGCACCATGCAAAAGTTTGGGCACCCCAAGAGATTTGAGCTCTCAGATAACTTTTACCAAAGTTTCAGACCTTAATTAGCTTGTTAGGGCTATGGCTTGTTCACAATCATCATTAAGAAAGGCCAGGTTATGCAAATTTCAAAGCTCTATAAATACCTGAATCCTCAAACCTTGTCCCAACAATCAGCAGCCATGGGCTCCTCTAAGCAGCTGCCTAGCACTCTGAAAATTAAAATAACTGATGCCCACAAAGCAGGAGAAAGCTATAGGAAGATAGCAAAGCGTTTTCAGGTAGCCGTTTCCTCAGTTCATAATGTAATTAAGAAATGGAAGTTAACAGGATTGGTGGAGGTCAAGTTGAGGTCTAGAAGACCAAGAAAACTTTCTAAGAGAACTGCTCATAGGATTGCTAGAAAGGCAAATCAAAATCCCCATTTGACTGCAAAAGACCTTCAGGAAGAGTTAGCAGACTCTGGAGTGGTGGTGCACTGTTCTACTGTGCGGCGACACCTGCACAAATATGACCTTCATGGAAGAGTCATGAGAAGAAAACCTTTCCTGCATCCTCACCACAAAATTCAGCGCCAGAAGTTTGCAAAGGAACATCTAAACAAGCCTGATGCATTTTGGAAACAAGTCCTGTGGACTGATGAAGTTAAAATAGAACTTTTTGGCCGCAATAAGCAAAGGTATGTTTGGAGAGCAAAGGGTGCAGAATTTCATGAAAATAACAGCCCTTCAACTGTTAAGCACGGGTGTGTATCGATCATGCTTTGGGCTTGTGTTGCAGCCAGTGGCACGGGGAACATTTCACTGGTAGAGGGAAGAATGAATTCAATTAAATACCAGCAAATTCTGGAAGCAAACATCACACTGTCTGTAAAAAAGCTGAAGATGAAAAGAGGATGGCTTCTACAACAGGATATTGATCCTAAACACACCTCAAAATCCACAATGGACTACTTCAAGAGGCGCAAGCTGAAGGTTTTGCCATGGCCCTCACAGTCCCCCGACCTAAACGTCACTGAAAATCTGTGGATAGACCTCAAAAGTGCAGTGCATGCAAGGCAGCCCAAGAATCTCACAGAACTAGAAGCCTTTTGCAAGGAAGAATGGGCGAAAATCCCCCAAACAAGAATTGAAAGACTCTTAGCTGGCTACAGAAAGCGTTTACAAGCTGTGATACTTGCCAAAGAGGGTGTTACTAAGTACTGACCATGCCTGGTGCCTAATCTTTTGCTTCGGGCCCTTTTCTTTTTGTGTTATTTTGAAACTGTAAAAGATGGAAATAAAAAAAGTAATCTTGCTTAAAATATTAAAGAAATGTGTCATCTTTAACTTTATGCGTTTTGGAAATCAGGTCATCTTTTACTCACTCAGCTATTCACTGTAACAGAAATTTTGACCAGAGGTGCCCAAACTTTTGCACATTTCTGTCTCTCATTCCACTGGAAATTGTAAACTTTTGCATTTTTCCCGGCAGTTTCTGAACCCAACTTTCGAAATAGCAGGTTAATAAGGTTAGTTAGATGTGAATTGTTAAACTCATAGAGCAACATTTATTGCAGATCTAACTTTAGCTCAGTTTATCATCACTCCTCATGATAAGATGAAGTACAAGATAATATCAAATAAACAAAACACTCAATTAGTAACCACTAACACAAAATTAGATACCGTCCTACAGTTTTGCCAAAAACATGAAGTTTATAAGGGGGCATTATCCTAACATGCTCTGATGAAGCTAGCTCTTCAAAGTAATTACCCATACACTATTATGCAATCTCCTGATGGGGAATCAGAATGCCCATTCTGTTTTATATATACAAAATTTTGGCAGAATAAGAACATAAATCAGAGAGAAGCATAGACTCTATGATCCCTTAAAGCTGGTTCATCATTCAGTGATATAACAGCTAATATGACCTTGGTCTCAGTGTCTTGTCTCCCATAATTCTTTATTTCATAATAGTGCAAATATTTTGACCTCCAATTCATTCAACAATGCAAAGCTACCATTTAATATGAGATTATATTGCTTTACCTCAAGGCCCGTATTGTGATTAGACCCTCCACAGTCTCAGAAAAATGTGAAAGTACTGGCAATTGTGTGCTGTCATCCAATTGCTGGAGGTCTCTGCAAATAGTAAAATGATAAGATGCCTGTCAAAGGTTTTAAGTTCTAATCAACTTTATGCAACTACATACTGATTAATACATTTGTCATGGAAGTACTCTAGGAATCCTGAAGATCAATAAGTTTGTTGAATTTAAGTTTAATATATTTATGGAAAATGTACATGGAAGTGCATTTGATCGGAAAGGAATAACTCAGAATTTAGCATTTATTAAAACATGCATAAATTATACAGATCTTCTGATGCAATAAACTGGGCATTGTTGATTCTATATACAAACAGACCCAGCTTGCTAATTGTTGGGTTTATTTGATAATATTTAATTTTAATAAGATTCATTAGAAATTGAAGAGAATTTTTGTTCTCATATTCACAGGAAGGAGCTGAAGGACTAATGTTGTTGAGCATTTGTTCCCCACCTTTTTTATGCCATGGACTCCTACCTTTAACTGAGGGGTCCATGCATCCCAGGTTGGGAACCCTGTTGTAGAGTGTTTTAGACTAAAACCAGGAGGACCAGGTGGTGACTTTCCTATGTTTCAAATAAATAAAAAAAATAGGTGGAGATAGGCATAGTTTGTTTTTAATAAATAAGTAGTGCCTTTAGCATTCAACCATGAGCCATGGCAGGTAAAGATGGGTGAAACAGCAGAAAAATAATGTACCATTTTAATTTGGTAGCAGAAGATGCACTTCCGCATAAAGCTCTTCAGAAAGCCAAATCTGTTCTGAGACTTTGTACATAAGTCATTCAAAGATGTCTTCCTTTTTAGTTAATGGAGGTTTTCCATTATTGACAAGGCTCCGAAATGCTTCATCTTAATTTCCTGTACTACCTACTAAATATTGAAAGGCCTAGATAGAGTGGGTCAGACACATTATTCATCTCTTTCCCTTTAAGTATTCTGAAGGACCCATTCCCTCCATATCTCTCTGGTCCACTCTTCTAACTCTACCAACCACTCACTTTCTCGTGCAGGAGATGGCAATATCTACTATATCCTTTTACCTGTTCCCTTTCTACCAATCAGCAAACCTAAGAGTCCTTCCAGGTGATTTTTGCCAACTTATTGCATTGCATTTAATGCTCATGATGTGGTAACTTTTACACTGGAGAAATCAAGTTTAGATTGGGTAGCTAACTTAAAAAGCTGTCATTCAGTGTGCAGGGCTGTCCTAGAACATCTAGCTTCCTATCGTTAAATTTCCATCCATTTCTACACTGACCTACTTTCACCCTGTCAACAATGCAGTGTAAGCTCAAGGAACAGCACCTTGCTTTCAGTCTGAATATGTTGCAGCTCTTAGTTCCTAAAATTATATTTATCTGTTTTGTGTTACCGTTTCTTCCTTTACTTTCCCTCTGTAGTTGAGGCTGTACTATTTCATTTTGACTTTTTTTTGTCAAGCTAATAGCTATCTTAAAAATCAACAATTCAAAGCAGCAATAACAGACAATCTCCGTTCTCTCTACCCTCCGCCTTTCTGAATGTAAAAACATGTTTTTTTTTCTCTCATTTCAGTTTGACTGACAGACCATTTCTCTCCCTACTGACACTGCAGCGCTTCGAATATTTTGTTTTTGATACAATATGTACTCTATTTACAAGTTGATTGTATTCCTAGGCAATGTTAAACAAATTTCAAAAAATCAAATAGTCTTGGCACAATGATTTCATCGTATTTTGATTCAGCGAATTCTTAAGAATAGAGAATGACATCTAACTCATTACAAAAGAAATGATTCACAAATCAATATATATCATCCACGTGAATTAACGCTCGTTGTTTGTTGAAAACGTGTATTGTTCAGCTTGATGTTGTCAATGCAGTGATTCTATAAACTTAATTCTCTAAAGAGTCATCAATTCTAGTTTCTGGTGGTCAGTTACCTGGATGCCACTCTGAAGTACTTCTGGATAAAGTAATAAGCCACTGCAAGTGGAACAAGTGCAATGATGAATATTGGAGTCACATATGAAATCACTGCCAGGGCAGAGAGACACAAAAGAGTTGATCGACTGAGACACTCCAAGGTGGCAGGAATGTGCTGAAAACAAAGACAGCAACACTGTTAATCCACCCATCAACGCTCATCCTCGAAAGTTTGTTGGTTATAACAAATTATTACTCAAATTACCCTTGAGAAGTCTGAGGAAGCTGAGGAATTGTGCATAGAAATAACTAGTTATCACTCTTAGTATCAAATCAGTTACCTAAATATCCACCTGGATTGTGTTGTCTTGGCGCGTGGCCAAGTGGTTAAGGCGTTTGTCTAGTGACCTGAAGGTCGCTAGTTTGAGCCTTGGCTGAGGTAGCATGTTGTGTCCTTGAGCAAGGCACTTAACCACACACTGCTCTGCGACGACACCGGTGCCAAGCTGTATGGGTCCTAATGCCCTTCCCTTGGACAACATCGGTGGTGTGGAGAGGGGAGACTTGCAGCATGGGCAACTGCCAGTCTTCCATACAACCTTGCCCAGGCCTGCCCCCTGGAAACCTTCCAAGACGCAAATCCATGGTCTCACGAGACTAACGGGTGCCTATTGGGTTGTAAAAAGGACAGCTGCTCCATTGGGAACTGGTATCTTTATCCAGCATGCTGAAAGGGGGAGCTGCACTGGGAGTCTGATTTCCCACTCGACCAATCAGCTGTCTTTCCTCCACTGGTTGTTCTAGGTGGCACTCAGCTGAAGGACTACGTGCACTTCTCCTCCAGCTGCTTGGCCTTATTAACACACACAAAACACTGGAGGACAGCAGTCCACTTTCAGCCCGAAACGTCCACTGTACTTTTTTTCCATAGATGCTGCCTGGCTTGCTGAGTTCCTGCAGCATTTTGTGTGTGTTGCTTGGATGTCCAGCATCTGCAGACACTATCTTGTTTGTTCTCAGCTGTATGTTAGCAATGGCTGATGTACAAGCAGCAAATCTAAATTTGGGTTCGGATTTTTTCCTTGCTTTTCACTTAAACTACTCTAAAGAAATTGTAAAAAGAATGTACTGCATTTTAATTTTTTTAACTGAATATCAGGGATGCATTGGAATGAGTGAAACATGCCTGGGTTGTATACAGTGACATATATGTAGTTCGATAATAAATTTACTTTGAACTTTGGATCTTGTTGTTTCCCTGCAGGTATCTACAGGGTATTGCCTTTGGACTAGCACAGGAAGTGGGTGTAGTGTGAGTCAGTTGAGCATGATTTGGCCTATGGTTTCAGTTAAGAAGTCTGTAAATCTTTTCCCATAATGATTGCAAATGAAACAGAACTTGCAACATAGTTAAAGCAGAGTAAAACTTGAAGAGGAGATGGACAAGGGAGGTGAAAAGAATAAGTAGAGATGATACAGGGCAAATTTTACAAACAGTTACAAGAAGAGTCTGATTTTTTTGGATGCTATTACAAAACCTTTGAAGATAGCAGTGTGGAAAAACAAAATGATTAATGAAACATATGTCAAAAGTTTCGAAATTATGCAAAACCCATGTGGGCACTTTTTAAGGAAGACTAATGGAGCAAATACATAAGAGATTAATAGGGATAACTCGTGCTTAGCTCCTTAGTTTTCCTGAATTGTAAATCAGCTGCAGGAATGAGAAGTTTACATTTAAATTGAGAGACTGCAAATACGGGATTCCAGGCTTTAAAGCATACAGGATTCTGGGATTTATAACCAATGGAATTGGGTACAAGCTCAAGAAAAACATTAAAAATCTGTATAAAGCTTTGAGACAACCACACCTTCAGAATGTTGAACATTGACCATTGCAAAGGTCTGAGTAGCATTATATCAAAAAGCAAGAAAGAACCAGTGCTGGAAATAGAAATGAAAACACAAAACGCTGGAAATATCCAGATCAGGCAGCATCCGAACATGCTGGCAGACCTTCTGAGTATTTCCAGCATTTCCTGTTTATATTTAATTATTTTATCACACCTGTGTGCAAGCTTTAAGTAGAATCTTGATATATCATGATAATGTTGCAGAAGCTTTGGCAAGCACTAATAAGGCAATTGATAGTTGTACTGAAACCTGCTGTAAGGTTAAAATTAGAGGCGGTCAGTGACCAATCAATCTGCTCCAATACGGAGACAGAGAACATTGAATCAGGTCAGAGTTTGCTCCACAGGGCTGAAGATCTGGAGAGCAAGGAAAAGGTGGTACTAAAAGTCCAAGGAAACCTGTTCAGCACTGCAGTAAAGTATCAGTTAGATTACGTGTTAGTGCTTTATTGAATTTGACAACGCATAGCTTGCCAATTTAAATGTGATTACCACCATTTGTGTTAATCTCATGGCATCGGTTCCCAAGTTTTTCTTCCTTGACCCTGCCTGATTTTGTACTTCTGCATGTTGAGGTTTCATAAAGCATTCAGTATAACTTCAGAAATTTTCTGCAATAGGGAGTTCAGAAATCTTCCAAACCTATCTTACCTGATCAATGATATTGGTATCTGCAGAAAATCGGTTCAGGATGTTCCCAAGAGGAGTGGTCTCAAAGAATCTGAAGGAACAATTGGATTAGCAAAATATGTTTACTGAGCTTTTAAAGCTAGTTTACATCATTATCCTGCTGTGCTTGAAAAGTGAATTGGTTCTGTTAATAACATCTATTTTGCATGATCTCATATGATTAGTCAGGAGAGAAATTACATCAATGCTTTGTTCAAAAAATGATGTAACTACTTTTACAAACATGATTCACAAGTGCAATACCTTGAAGCTGAAACATGTCAACAATTTCTCCAGTTACTTATATGTTATAAACACAAAATAATCTGCAGACGCTGTGATCAAAGTAACACTTTCAGTACGCTGGATGAACTCAGCAGGTCGGGCAGCATCAGTCAGAAACGATGAGTCGACGTTTCGGGCCGGAACCCTTCGTCAGGACTGAAGAATGAAAGATGGGGAAGGATTTGAAGAATGCTTGTAGCTGAAGTTCATCCAGCGTACTGAAAGTGTTACTTATATGTTATCAAGTTTTAGTTTGTGCACCCTGATATATGAAACCCAAATTAGTGTAGATTAATTGCTTGGACTAATTTTGCTTAACTTTCATGATTACATTGCAGTTATAATTTTTTAAATTTCCACCAATTATCACCCTTAACAACATGTATTGGTGAATATTCTTTAAGAAATCTGCTAGGCCTGCATTGAAGCCAATCAACAATTTGCCTTTTGACACTATTGAGACATACTGGGACCCCAATCCATTTATTTTGATGTTTTGGCTCTTACTCTCTGGTTGGAATAAGCACTGGCAATTATGGCAATTACTGTTCAAAGCAATTTTAATTTCAGGAGTTTTACTTTAAAAGCAGAGGTGTAGTTTTAATGTAACCAACATAGTGTGAAACTGAAGCTAACAGAAAATACAGATGCTGTACAAATTAGGCTTAAGATATGATCATGTAAGTTTCTTGAGAAAAGGTATACATTAAAATTGACTTTGAATTTGAGAACGATGATTGAAAAGATAGTTTGGTACCGCATTGGTGCTAGGATGACTTTGTTGAGTAAACTCTTATGCAGTTCCTTGGTCACTTTGAGGCCTGTCCATTCCACAGCGATGGAGGTAACCAAACAAAGGACAATTCCCAGGCAGCACAGAATGCTGAACACCGTTATGTAGGAAGAATGACTGAATTGGCAATCCTGGGCAGCAAATACAAAATAAAACAATAAGCAGATTGCAATGCTAGAAGAATACTAAAAGGTTAATATTTCATTAAATGAGTTCCATGTTTTATGGCATTAATAATAGTCCTGCTAAGAGTATATCTATAATGAACCCTCCAAATATTCTTTAATTTAATGAAAAATTTCAAAAATTCCATTCCAGATTATACTTCTCCAGGCCTGATAACCTGCTCTACCACATCAATGGTTAACAAACGGATGGACGAGAGTATGGAAGAATGTTGGTAAGTAAAATAAAGGAAAACCTCAAAACATGACACTGGCTAAATAAAGCTGGATTTTACCAGGTGTACATGTAACCATGCATAATTTTGACAACAACAAACAATTAATGACTGGAAAGTGTCTGCAGAATAGTTAGTTCTTTATTAAGTCTTGCCATTTTAAATTCCCACAACTAACGGTAGAGAACTTCTTATAGTTTGCAAGCAGAGACATTTGTTGTCTGCATACAGCCAATTATCTGGGAATATGGAATCAAATTAGACCACTCTTTTACCCTTGGCTGCCAAGCTAGGTGTGACAAAAGCATGCTAGATATAGCAGTAGAAGGACTCAAAACTTCAGCACGAATACCAGGTGCCTTTACCTGGACCGAAGAACAATTTCCTTTTTCTGCTTCAATCTTGACATAGATAGCATCCGAGGTCCACTTCGCTAACCAGTAGTCAATTGCCACCATTACTGTGTGTTTGAAGAGCTGCGAGAAGATGAGCAGGGGCAGCAAAAGGCAACCTGCCGAGCTTAAATATTTGCCGCAGGCATGCCATGGCATCTTTGCTCTTTGGAGCAGGACAGAGGAAAGGTTGTCCTCATCATCACCTTCTGCCATATCCTCTGCAGCAAATGTACAAAGGAAGCCATAAGAATAATTATTTTAGCTCATTTTTACTGCCATATCTGTAATCTAATAGTGTGCAAGGTTTTTACATCTCTCTATTCTTTCTCTCCCACAGCAAATGATCTATGACAAGCACACACTAACATGGTTGCTTGTCTGTGAACTTTCTTCTTTCCGTATGCTACCCTTCACAGCAGTTTGGATACATGTCAGAATATAGATCTCATGCATAATCTTTTTTTAAGATCTCAGAACATCTTTCCTTTTTTTCACTTTATTTTTTCCCTATAATTGATTTTTAAACAATTTATACATGATGTTGTCCACTATTTCTTGTTACTTCCATCCTACTATTCTTCACCACAAGACTGTATATTTCAGTCATGCTCAGTTCTTGTTCCCATGTCCACTCCAGTAGCACACTATCACAAATATTCCGTGCCTTCTACACTCCATTTGCCACCCCCACTCCAACTTAATTATTTTTCCCAGTTCTGATACTTAGTCCTCAAATGTTAACTTTCTTCCACTGTTCACATATGCCATTTAACCTATTGAGTGTTAACCTACCAGCATTTCCTACTTTTATTTCAGATTTCTGGCATCTGCAGTATGTTTAATTTTCATTGACATATTGGAAGCTATTTTTGCATTTGTCAACTTCAGCAAGCCTCCTTTGTTTTCCTTTACTGCATTCTGATTCTCATAGCACTGCAAGTGTATTTAAAGCATAGGATTCTTAGCTGAGAAATGGCAAAACATTTCCATTTTGATACTGAGCACCAGAATAAAGAAATTACAAGTGACATTGTGTAGTTTCTTCCCAAAAGATTCACTAAAAACAAAATTATTGTGATTCCTGCATTTCATCCAACAGCCAAGTTTGTCATCTCTGCTTAGCACCTATTTGGAATTAATCCTGAATGCCTGGCTCTGCCTTTGTATATTCTGTAAAGACTACCCAAATCATAAGATCACAGAAAAGTTATGTCACAGAAGGAAGTCATGTGACCCACCGTCTCTGTCAGTCATAAAAGGGGCAACCCAATCTAATTCTATTTTCCAGAAATACGTGCATATCTTTACAGTTCTTAGTTCATCAAGACCACATCCAAGCATCTTTGAAATATGATAAGAAATTCTGCCTCAACAATGTTCTCAGGTAATGAGTTCCTAAACCCTCCCACCCAATGGTGAAAATAAAGATTTGAGTGAATTTAAACCCAGACAGAATGTCAAAAGTCACTTTTCATGCTATTTTTATATGTAATGTATTGGATGAATTGTTGAAATCTCAATAATTATTTGCATCACACATATAAACAAAGGTTATGGCATAAGATGGCAGGATGAAGACAATTCTACGCCGTCAGAACACTTTTACAATTTAGATTAATACCTTCATCTTCAGCTTCCTGCAGTGTTTTGAGGAGGGCCTCCCGAGAGTACATTGCTCTGCGCAAGTTCTTCCGCTCCAATGCGGTTTTATTTTCAGCTACAGTTTCCTGCAGATCAATGAAACAATTTAACCTTCTTCACACTCAAGGTGGGAATTTGAAATATTAGCCAAGGATGATATTCAAATAGGAGGAGTCTTGGACCAGAGGGCACAACCTCAGAATGGAAGGACATCCCTTCAAAACAGAGATGACGAGGAATTTCTTAAGCCAGAGAGTGGTGAATCAGTGGAATTCATTGCCACAGACAGCTGTGGAGGCTAAGTCATTGGGTGTATTTAAAACAAAGATGAATAGGTTCTTGATTAGTAAGGGCATCAAAGGTTATGGGAAGATGGAAGGTGTATGGGGTTGAGAGGGACAATCAACCATGATGGAATGACAGAGCAGAATTGGTGGGCCGCATGGCCTAATTTTTGCTCCTATGTCTCATATTCTTATGGCATTGAGGAATGGGAGTTTGGTGTTGTCCAGGTGCTGGATTTGAGAACATTGTGTTAGAGGAAAAATAGATCTAAATGCATTTGAAAAACACAATATTGTTGTTGCAAATGGCAATTTTTTTTTGTTTGTTTATAATACACCATGAGGTTAACTTCACACAAAGGAACTGAATGAATTCAGTGGGTCAGGCCATCACCATGGAGGGAAATGGAAAGTCAATGTTTCAAATTGAGACTGTTCATATGGAAGAGGGGAAACAGCCAGTACAAAATGGTGTGATGTGAGAGCTGGCAAGTGATAGCTGGATCCCGTCTCAGGGGGTTATTATATCTTGGTATTAAGTGAGATTAAACTACACCCAGCCCAAAAAAAAAATCCAAACTTATTCCAATTCAAATCTTTCCATCTAACAAGGAAGAACCTTTTCTAGTTCTTGATCCTGCCTGTTCATTAGTGTTTTCCAAAGTTCAAAGAGCTCAGGATCAGAATTTTGGATATCCTTGAGTGTGCCCTCTCTCTGAATAGTTCCGTCCTTCATGGCTATGATCTATAGAAATAGAAAGCACATTAAGATAAACAACATAGAAATGTTCGAATGATATACATCATTCAGCATTTAAATAATAATTAAAGTAATAGGAAATGCTATGAGCACCCTCACTTGGGAAGAAAGGCCACAAGGTCATGGACTGGTTATCCATTTATACATAAAATACTACTCTGCCAATTAAAATATTTGTTTTCAATTTTGAGAATGCCAAACTGTTTCCCAAAAGCTCATATTTAAATATATCACTGGGATCAAAATAACTTCCATGTCTGTTTTATGATCTTCTATTGAGTAATAACATTTAAGTGCTTCAGTAGTACTTGGAATTACAGAGTACACTACTCATTTCGCAAAGTATATTTCTTGCATCAGAATGCTTATTCTGCTGATTTTCATTGCAAATCTCCTTGCAAGGAACAGCGTAAATGATTAGAATGATCTCACTCGTTATATTTGTTTATATGTTAGATACAAATACATGATGAATTCTAATTATGCACTGAACAGAATGATAACGTTCTAACTGGACACAAGGAAAGCAACTTGAAAAATTTATAAAGCAAAATCAGAGTTGTTACTGAATAAACGCTGTATCCTTTGACGTATATAGTATCTCCGTGATTCTTGCAATTATAAATTTTTGTGAAGCAATAAAGAAACTGATCATCCTTTGTTCCCCAATTAAGATTTCCAGACTCTATTATTTTATACTTTTGTAAAAAGGTTGTTGGTCTCCAAAAACAGTTCAGGAATGGGTACTTGAAATATCAGTATGAGACAGATGAATCCATGAAAATGCAGCAAGATGCAATTTTGTGCATTATGCCTGTATAAACTACTTATCTGAGCAATCAGAAACTTATCCCACTGTGGTCCACATCTATTCTTTTTGGTTTATATACTTATAATTTTTTTTTCTCATCTATAATCTCTGCTTCAAAGAAAGTGTTTTCTGATCTGCTGTAACCATGTAACTCTGCTGTTATCAACAAGTAAGATGCATATATCATTGCACATTAAAGGTCAACGTGGCACCACAACTCAGAGTACTGGTCCAATAATAATTCAAGTAGACAGGGAACTGTACATCAAATTCATATCAATGCAGCAGAAATAAAGAATGCCTCACCCAGTCTGCGTGGGGCAGGTACTGAAGTTTATGAGTGACCAGAACCACAGTCCGCTTCTCTTCTTGCAGCAGCTTCAGGATTCCATCTTGCATAAGGTGATCACTCAGATGGACATCCAGTGCTGAGAATGGATCATCCTACCAAACCAACATTTTGTTAATAGTCAATTTAATGTTTTTCTTAAATCTCATCGAATTCACTAAATGACCCTTGCAGAATGAATTTAACAATATTTTCCTAACTTTAATCAAACACACTTTTAAGTTTAATTATCTCTTGATCAGCCCACCTGTTCATAAAGCAGAAAGAAGGGCAAAACAATGGAGATGCATCCTTCTAATAGCTTTATCTGGGATTACAGACACTACCTATGTGAATATGACATAGGTTCAACTGATCTGATAAAACTCAGTTCAAAATTTTGTTGCAAGTTGAAATTTAATGTGTACTTGTATACTCTTGAGCTGGAAAATTATGCCTATGAAAATGAAGTAAATATATAATTTTCCATAATTATAGCAACAGTGGTAACTGTTCATCATAAATAGAATAGAAATGAAGAAGGCTACTCATAAAATGACACATTTTCACCTTCTGGCTGTTTCAACTTCTCATAAATTTTTCCAGTTTCTTATGCTTTAATTATTCTATATGGGGGAAGAACTGTTTTTCTGAGTAGATCGGAACTTGTGTTTGCTTGGTTGAACTTGCGCACGTGTGTGTATGATCTTGGGTTAAATTCAGGTGCTAACAGATTATCTTTTTCTACTTGTCTTTCATTTGCTCATCAGGTGCATCTCCAGGCTCAAACTTTCTCTCTTTTTCCTTGTTATTGCAATCATTACAATTAGCAGCACTGTCAGTTGAGTGCTGCCTGTTCATTACAAGGACTTCTGTCTGCAGAATCTAACTACACTGTTCACTGGCAAAAAATGTGAGGAGCCCAGTCTCATGGGGGACTCAGTTTTTTTTTGCAGAGAGGGCCATAATTACAATACACTTAGGAAGATCATTTAAAATAAACACCCCATAAAATTAATTTAGCCATATGTAACCAGACTACCCTGGTGGTCCTGCTTTTCACCTTACTGCTTAATTCCCTGTATCATCTCTTACGGACCTCCTCCCTTTTCCCATGTATTTTGCTAATACCAACATGTACCACGACTTCTGGCTATTCACCCTCCCCTTTTAGAATGCTGTGGAACCAACTCAAGACTTCCCTAACCCTGGCACCTAGGAGGCAACATATCATTTAGGTATCCCTTTCACGTCCACAGCACTTGCTTTCTGGTCCTCTCTTTATGGAATCCTCTCTCGCTACTAAACTCATCTTCTTCCCCCCCCACTCTGAGTCACAGAGCCAGGCTCAGTGGCAGAGACCTGGTTGCAGCAGCTTTCCCCGATAGGTCCCCTCCTCCCCAACAGTATCCAAAGCTGTACATCTATGTTATGTACTGTTGAGGCCAGTTCATTGGCTATATTTAAGAGGGAGTTAGATATGGCCTTTGTGGCTACGGGGTCAGGGGGTATGGAGGGAAGGCTGGGGCGGGGTTCTGAGTTGGATGATCAGCCATGATCATAATAAATGGCGGTGCAGGCTCGAAGGGCCGAATGGCCTACTCCTGCACCTATTTTCTATGTTTCTATGTTTCTATGTAACCAGGTGACCGTCGAATATTATTTTTTACTGTTAAAGGTGCACTTATGTATTCACCTTGCTAATGCATTTAAGCATCTAAAACAGATAAAGGTATTAATAACCCGAAAAAGTATTTGTTGTCTTGAGTATTTTTCCGAGGCTACAAAACTTATTATATTTATTATTATCCTGTAATACTAAGAGCTCTTCTTTTACTAAGCAACCTCATGTGCAGCACCTTGTCAAATGCCTTCTGAAAATACAAATAAACAATATCCATTGATTCTCCTTTGTCTGTTCTGTTTGTTATTTCCTCAAATAATTCCAACAGATATGTGAGGCAAGATTACCTCTTTAGAAAACCATACTGACTTTGTCCTATATTATCACATGCCTCCAAGTACCCTGAAACCTCATCCTTAGTATTAGACTCCAACATCTTTCCACTGAAGTTAGGCTAACTGGCCAGTAATTTCGTTTCTTCTGCCTTCCTCCCTTTGAAGAGTGGAGTGACATCTGCAATTTTTCATGGCTCAGGAACTAATCCAGAATCCTGGGGTGTAGTCAGGACTTAAGATGATAGTTTAGAGGTGGGATCTGCATGTGTTGATGTATTAAAAGTGAAGAACTAGCACTCCTGTTGGCAGTGGGTGGGAGGTTTAGAAAAATAATTTCAGTAGATGGTAGCCCACAGGAGAACACTGATGGGTGTGTACAGCAAAACTCCACATGAAGTGGGTGGAGTCCAAATACAAGGAATCCAGGCCAAACCTGACACAAGGAAACCTACAGGACTTGAAGCCTGTCTTTATAGTATGAAATGGATGGCTAACTCTACTCGGACATAATAGTTTGTTGGCCAATCATATATTACAGCAAAAGCAGCAGCCTAAAAGTAAAGCATATCCCTGAGGTGTGGTTATAGGGACGTATAGAGAGTGCAGTGAGCCATTTAGGTTCTGAGCTGTTTGGATTTGAATTCCAAGGTATCCTGTGGTCTTAGCCCCTAAAAACCAGCAGCCTTTCTCCAGCCCTCCCACACTCATTGCAGCCAAGGCAAGGGGTAAGGGAATGTTTAAGTGCAAGACGTATATTGGAATACAATGAGGCGGCATGATGCATGTCTAAAAATTTATTAATTTAGCATAACATTGAGGAGTAGAGCCTTCCCGCCCTTTGAGCCACGCTGCCCCACCAACCCCTCAGCTCCGATTAACCCGAACCTAATCATGGACAATTTACAATTTTTGACCATGGGAGGAAGACCCACACATTCCATGGGGAGGATGTACAGAGACTCCTCACAGAATGGCACTACAATTCAACTTCAATCTCCAGAATGCCCGAGCTGTAATAGTGTCGTGCAAACCATTATGTTTGTTTTCCTCTCTGGTTATTTTTGGATTGTGACCTACAGTAAATTTTAAAGCTTAGTCACATAGTGGCATCTTTGGCACAGCATTTAGTGGTATCAGATTCAGACAGTTTCTTCATCAATAATCCTACAGAATAGGGGTTGCCTGGGACACCTCCTCCATTTCACTTCTGATCCACCACCATCCCCTCTTCATTCACCTCCTCATTCTAGAGTTCCTCAGTTGATTGTGCTTAGAAGTTCTACAGAATGTAATAAGATACTGTTATCTTTGAGAATGACTGTGATAGATATTGTTCTGTCCCAAAAAGTCAATCAAGTTCAATAGTACTTTTTACTAAGTCAAAACTTATTCCAACCTGAAGCTTTTTTTTAACCATTGGTTAAACTTTAATTAAATCTTCTTAAGAAATTTACATACTTAGAGTTGCAAAAAAAAAGAAATTCATTATTCAAGAGTTGCATTTTAAATAGAACTATCAAATAAATACACCCACCAGAAATACCACGTTAGCCTGCTGGTACAGAGATCTTGCTACACTGATACGTTGACGCTGTCCACCACTTAGATTAATTCCCTGTGGAAGTTTGGGGACATTAAAAGCAATACTCAATTCAAGCATTTATTTACAGCAAATAAATATCGCAATGACATCCATTAAACTTAATTAAAATGAAGTAAAGCTCAGATTTTTAATACTGATAATCAAGAAAATGCTCACTAACCTGATGCTGCACAGAACATTGGAACTTAATAAAGCAAATGCCATTTCTTGTCTTCCTATTTAGACACAGCTGTTGGAGCTTTAGTAACAGATAAGGTGAGGCATTGAAACTTTGGTGGAAGTCAATGTGATTGTGGGAAAATGTGGTCACAAGCTGCCATCTCGTGCTTAACAAGATAAAATCCTATGATGTTACAGGAAATATACCAGCATGGATTGAGGAATGGCTGACAGGGAGGAGGTAGTGAGTGGGAATAAAAGGGGCCTTTTCTGGTTGGCAGCTGGTGACTAGTGGTGTTCCTCAGAGGTTAGAATTGGGACCACCACTTTTCACGTTGTTTGTCAATGATTTGGATAATATAATTGATGGTTTTGTGCAAAGTTTGCGGATGATACAAAGGTAGGAGGAAGGGTAGGTAGTGCTGAAGAAGCAATTGCAGCAGGACTTAGACAAATTGGAAGAATGGGCAAAAAAGTGGCAGATGGAATACAGTGTTGGGAAATGTATGATAATACATTTTGGTAAATGGAGCAATAGTGCGGACTATTATCTAAATAGGGAAAAAGTTTAAACATCAGCGGAGCAAAGGGACTTAGGAGTCCTCATGCCAGAAGGTTAATTCACAGGTTGAGTCTGTGGTAAAGAAGGCAAATGCAATGTTGGCATTTATTTCAAGGGGAGTAGGATATAAAAGCAAAGAGATAATGCTGAAGCTTTATAAGACACTAGTCAGGACACACTTGGAGTATTTCCAAACGTTTTCAGCCCCTATTGTCATAGAAGACAGTCCAGAGGGGGTTCACAAGGATGATTCCAGGAATGAAGGGGTTAACATATGAGGAGTGTTTGGCAGCTTTGGGCCTATACTCACTAGAATTTAAAGAAAGCTGGGGGTCTTCATTGAAATCTACTGCATGTTGAAAGCACTAGATAAGGTGGATGTGGAGAGGATGTTTCCTCTGGTGGGGGTATCCAAAACTAGAGGGTACATCCTCAAAAGTTAGGGGAGACCTTTTAGAACAGAAGGTTGATAAATTCCTGATTGGTCGGGGCATCAAAGGATATGGTGAGAGGGTAGGTGTATAGGGTTGAATGGGATCAGGGATCAGACATAATGAAATGGTAGAGTGGATTTGATGGGCTGAATGGCTCTTGTGTCTTATGGTCTTATCAAATAAAACACCAGATTTGTAACAAATCTTGTTCAGTTTCAGATATTTCCCATGAAGAAACAGGAAGCTGGTTGTATTGGAATATAATTTGTGGTGGATTATAGCTCAGCGTAAAATGAATGCTGCTCCAAGACAATAGAGACTAATGAAAATTACTTTCTCAAATATCATTACAAGGGCTAATTATAGAAAAACATAACTGAAACATGGAGACAGGTCCCAATGAATGAACAGTGTAACAGGAGTGGCTTCCTATTAAATGTTGCAATATGTCCCGTATAGTCCATCCTGTCAAATCAGAGGATGTTATTGTCTATAGCATTCAAATCAATGATGCAAACAAAATCAAACACTATAATACAGTTTTATGGAACCCCTATGGAAATCATCAACTGTCAAATTGCTCTTTGTAATGCTGGTAGTTACTTCCTTAATATCTTTGGAAGGGATCACATTAATCAACACTTAAAAAATACAAACAGGAGAAAATTGGCAGATACTGGAAATCCAAGCAGCACACACAAACTGCTGAAGGAAATCAACAGGCCAGGCAGCATCTACAGAAAAGAGCAAACAGTCAACCTTTTGGGCCGGGACCCTTCTTCAGGAATGGAAAGGAAGGGGAGAAGTCAGTGTAAGAAGGTGGAGGTGGGGGAGGAAGAACTGTAAGACTACAAGGTGATAGGTGAAACCAGGAGAGGCGGAGGGGTGAAATAAAGAGCTGGGAAGTTGATTGGTGAAAGAGATAAAGGGCTAGAGAAGGAGGAATCTGATAGGAGAGGGTAGAAGAACATGGAAGAAAGGGAAGGGGAGGAGCATCAGAAGGAGGTGATGGGCAAGCATGAAGATAAGGTGAGAGAGGGAACAGGAATACGGAATGGTGATAGGGAAGTGGGGGCAATTACCGGAAGTTCGAGAAATCGATGTTTATGCCATCAGTTTGGAGGCTACCAGATGGAATGTAAGATGTTGCTCCTCCAACCCGAGTGTGGCCTCATCGCGGCAGAAAAGGAGGCCATGGATTGACACATCGGAATGGGAATGGGAAGTAGAATTGAAATGGATGGCTACAGAGGGATCCCGCTTTTTCTGGTGAATGAAATGTAGATGCTCAGTGAAGCAATCTCCCAATCTACATCAGGTCTCACCGATATACAGGAGGCCACACTGGGAGCACCGGATACAGTAGATGACCCCAAATGATTCACAGGTGAAGTGTCACCTCACCTGGAAGGACTGTTTGGGGCCCAGAATGGTAGTGTTGTAGGATGTATAGGGGCAGGTGTTGCACTTGTTCCACTTGCAAGGATAAGACCCAGGAGAGAGATCAGTGGGATCAGTGGGGAGGGATGAGTGGACAAGGGAGTTGCATAGGGTGCAATCCCTGCGGAAAACGGGGGGCGGGGGTGGGAGGGAAAGATGTGGTGGGATTCCATTGGAGATGATGGAAGTTACCTTCTCTCGGTTCCTCTGTCTCTGCCGCATCTGCTTTCAGGATGAGGATTTTCTTTCCAGAACTAATGAGATGTCCTCCTCCTTCTAAGAGAGGGGCTTCTCTTCCTCTATCATCAATGCTGCCCTCTTCTGTATATCTACCATATCATGCATGTCTACCCTGACTCCATCCTCCTGCAGCCATACCAGTGATAGGGTTCCTCTTGTCCTCACCCAGCACCCCAGTAGCCTCTGTGTCCAGCACATAATGCTCCATAACTTCCGCCATCTCCAACAGAATTCCAACACCAAGCACATCTTTCTCTCCCCCCCCCCCACTGTCTGCTTTCTGCAGTGATCACTCCACGTTCAACCCTTTGCCTACTCATCCCTCTGCACTGATCTCCCTTCAGGTGGAAGTGGAACACGTGTCACACCTGCCCCTACACCCCCTCACTCACTATTCAGGGCCCCAAACAGTCTGTTGGGGTCATCTACTGTACCCGATGCTCCTGGTATGGCCTCCTGTACATCAGTGAGGCCCAACATAGACTGGGAGACCAGTTTGCTGAGCACCCATGTTCTGTCCACCAGTAAAAGTGAACCCCGCTTTGGCCATCCACTTCAATTCCACTTCCAATTCCTTTTCCAACATGTCGATACATGGCCTCCTCTACGGCCACAATGGTGGAGGAACACCTTATATTCCAGTTGGGTAGCCTCTAACCTGATGACATAAACAGTGATTACTGGATCTTCCAGTAACTGGGCACTCCACCCTCACCATTCCCCATTCCTGTTTCCTTCTCTCACCTTATCTCCTTCAGCTCCCTCTGGTGCTCCTCCCCCTTCCCTTTCTTCCATTGTCTTCTATCCTCTCTTATCAGATTCCCCCTCCTCCCTCCCATGATCTCTTTCACCAATCAACTTCCCAGCTCTTTATTTCACCCTCTTCCCCTCTCCCAGTTTCACCCATCACCTACCATCTTGTACAACTTCCTCCCCTCACCCCCACCTTCTCATCACCTTTTCCCAGTCTTGATGTTGGGTGTTGGCTTGAAACACTGACTGTTTCCACTTTTCCATAGCTGCTGCCTGGGCTGCTGAGTTCCTCCAACATTTTGTGTGTGTTGCTTAATAAATACAACACTGATTTATGGAACCCTGACTGAAATCATCAACTGTCAAATTGCTGCTATTAACACTGGCAATTGCTTCCTTAACAACTTTAGAAGTGATCACATTAATTAACACTTGAAATACCAGCAAACACAGCTACTTCAGTTGAAACCACATTGCATATCACAATGTTTACAAAATGACTTTTAATGCATTTAACTCAGGCTATCATAATAAACAAATATAAAAGCAGCGAATTAAAAAAATCAAAGTACAGTACAAGGGAGGTCAAAGTCTTGGAATTTCTATTTGTCTATTTGAAAATGTAATTCAATTGCAACTGTGTATTGCATTAAAATGGGCCATTTAAAATTTAATTCACTCGTAACATTAAAATTGCACCTTAGAGCTGACTAGATAATGGGCAGAGCAAGAAAGTCCGAATTTCATACTGAATTTTTGTTTTGCTCAGGCCAAGGGAGATATAAGTGCAAAATTTAGTGCAAGAACAAAGTGGAAGTTGCAATTCACTTGTTAAGTGACTTGTTTACTTTAAGATGATGCAATCATTAGGATACAGCCATTAGGGTGAGTGACCTAGTCAACCACTAGAAGTTGTACCTCATTTGATCATCAAAAGTTTGACCTGCAGGCTAATTAGCGGTTTAACGAATAGAGTGAAGCTACTGTAATGTCAATTGTTATATTAAAATTATAATAATATTTCAACACAAATGTACGTCACCACAGAATAAATAATTCTGCTTTCTCTTATTTATTAAATCCCCAAGTTGGAGCCTTGTGTAACTGATGGTAGTTTTATCCTGGTCTGATTTGATATGAGTAATCAGGTCATCTGTCACAAAAAAATAAGTGAGTAGAAAATAAAACCTACAAAAATACCCTAATTTACTGTTGTTGGTACTTATAGTTATGTATTTGTCTTGGGATGAGTGTAAATGTTACAGCATTCTCCCTCTCTTTCAACATGAATGTTAAGGCTTTAGTATTTATCATGTTTGCTTTGTTAATTATCAGGCACAGAAAGAAGAACAAAACATGTTCTGACAAAAAAAGTCCAGTTAGGTTCCTATTCAACCACATGTATTACTAATAAACTCAAAAACTACTGTGCTGCACCAAAGGCTTTTGGGACTGCCTGGTGAAGGAAGCAATTGAAATAAAACTAGAGGACAAGAATTTTAACAAAGATGAAAGTCTCACTCTAAGTATGAACTGGAATTCAATTGTAAACAAGGTGGGACAGTGGAAACCTGATTGGGTGAGGACTAACCAATTAGGAGGGATGGATGGTGGGGTATAAATACCACTGGATGAGACACGCCCAGGCATCATCCCTGATAAAGATCGCAGAATTTGTCATTGAAACTTTGGTTAAAATCAATATCTGTACCTGGCTGGAAGTCCGAGAAGAGGTGATTCGGCGTATACGCCGGGAAAGCACTAGGTCCTTTTCACACATATTACAGTTGTATGCAACACAAAATTACATAATTAAAAAGTCAAAGATTAATTTTCTGGGTTACTGACCCTCTCACCAATTTGTGTCTGATCTCCCTGAGGAAGGATGTCAATATCTGGCTGAAGTGAACATGCATCAATTACTGCTCTATATCTGTAGAGAGAGTAGCACAAAGTCGATTGAAATCACTTTATTACATCCGGTAAAATGACTCACGGGAAAGCAGACATTATGGAGCTGGAGATGTTGTCTTGGTTTTACTGATGCCAAAATAACAAAGTAACTAGTAACCCATAGATAAACATTTTCTATAATGCTGCAATTTACCAAAATAATAGGAGACAAATGGCTGAGATAATATCATTATAAGGAAGTAATCATTTCCCACAATATTGTTGGGCTAAACAGAATACAAAGAATTATGACAAACTATGATACAAACAAACTATGATACAAACAAACTATTTTATAATTTAGTCATTCTACATTTTTGAAGCAGTTTAATCTCCAAAGTTAACTCTGACATAACCAGTCTGAAGTAATTCAATTGGGATCTTACACAATTTAAATGCTACACTAGCTACAATACAAAAATACGATAAATTTCAAAAGCCCTGTGGTAACATCTTAAACTTAGTGTTTAGCTTTTCTTAAATGTCAGGAGAAAGTTTTCACAATAACATTTATTTAACATTTCACTTGGCCAAAGAGTAGGATGTAAGTGACTGTATGTGGTGCTCTGAAGAATGCCAGCAATACCCTTGAAATTACGAAATAGATGAAATTCAGAGATAATTTTTTTCTCTTCTCGTAATCTGCCTCACGCAAGGGGATAGACCGAAACAACTGACTGAAAAACTGGAACTGCCATCCTGCAGCCAATTAGAGCTCAGTTGCTGAATCAGTACAAGAAACATCTGAGGGATATTACTCTCTGGACCATTACCCAATTATTGTACGTAGCTTTAATTCAACTTGGACATTTGTCACCAGTGAGGAGTTAATATGCAATAAAGCTTTACGTCTCTCGTGTTCAGTAGCCATACAAGTATTGAATTATTTCAATTCTTCGTGTTACAGTTGTCTTCTGTTATCTCAGATTACTCCTCCTTAACTCTCATGTGTCTACCTTGAGAAAAACAGCATTGTCAAACCACTTAAGACCCTATTTATGAGCACAAAGAGAAAACAACACCTGTCATGGACTGTTAAATGTTGCCACCTTGGTGAGATAATTAGTTACAGAACCATTAAAATGATGCAGATATTGATGGACATATGCTTCTATTTGATATGACTGTGCAAACTCCATAAAGATGTTACTTCTGTACCATTTGTGAAGCATAATGTGCCTTTATGACCCAATCTGTCCACAGAGCATTAAAATTTTTAATAGCATTAGCTCATTACTGTCTCACTTGGGAGGAAGTATGTACAAATTAATGATTAAATTGTGAAATCTGCTTGATAAAAATGGGTATAAAACAAGTTTTTGAAAATCCCAGCAATCTCCACATCACTAATGCCAGTTCTGAATTGAGTCCAACTGTTTCTGCTCCTGAACACAAAGTCTATTACCTTTCCTTGTTGAAAGGACTTCCAAATGTGATATTCTCCTCCACTGTTGTGTTTAACAACCATGGCTTCTGTGCAGCATAGGCCACAGATCCTCTTCTCCTACAATATAACAACTTATAAGAAATGTATGCATGGTCTGCTTAGATAAACTATGTATTTTGATAATAAACAATATTATCTATTTAAAAGATAAATTTTGCGCAAAGACCTGTCTCCCTAGTGTCCTGTTTGATAACATCACAATTCAGTACATGGACATCTACAGAGAAATTGTATATTTTTATACATGGATTCCAAGCTTCCAGGTCTTGGAAAGACTTTTGCTGTTATTCATGTCTTGTATCTCTGTGCAAAGAACTGTTAACAATTACAAGGATTATGACAGTTCAACAGGATCAGATAAAACATTAACTACAGTATTTGCTATGTAAATCTATTTATCCAAAAGTATTTTCAATACTGATTCAAATATTAAACTCATGTAATTATGGTAGTTGTTTAATTCCAAATACTTTATAGAAATGTGAAAATTATTTACCTAAAGAAATTTGCTGATAACTTTAATGAGGCTGTAAGATTTTACAACTGTCAAATTTGAATTAAATATTCTTAGTGATCCATAAATACTTTTATTAAGTACTTCTGCTATTACTATTAAGAAATTTGATCAACTGTAATCATCTAGTCAGATGCTGCCTTTTTCAAAATGGACATGCAGTGCTAATTCTAATCTAGTTCCTCTGTAATTTTGGACGTGGACACTAAGAAAATCGCATCAGAAAATAAAGTCTCCAGGAAGTAAAAATGTTGTATGAAAGAGCAAAGATAACATATGTTTGTTAAGCATATTGTTTCAAAAGACGTTTCACTAGTTAAGAGAAGAAAACCATAATGAAGAAGTCTTCGTGTCTCTCTTCACTACATCAATAATACAATTCACTGTTATATTTTAGTATAGAACTATACACAACAATGTAACACAGTTCATAAATAACTTAAAATGAAAGATATTATATGGTTATCACAAGGAATGCAAAAGAATGAGTGAAGTTATGCCTTGTAAGTATTGATGGCAGACTTGTGATTAGAGGACAGAAAGAGAGCACCAGAAAACAGCATGGGCAACCCCAGCCTTCAGCCAGACTGCCAACTCTGGTTGAACTTTCCTGAGATTAAAACATACATATTCCTACTTCCAATGACCCTGCCCACAGAATGGCCATGTCAGATGACCACTCAGAGTTTTGCCATCTGATGTGTTCAATCTGGCAACACACTGCCTTTGCATGCCAATTAGAAAACCAACAGGTTCTTAATTACCTGCTGGATAACAGTACCTTTTCATCCTATTGCCAATAATTTTTAAAGAAATATATGTCTGCAGGTCAGTTCTGAGTTGGCAACAATAAACCCAGCAAGCCACTCTTCAAAGTCTGCTAATATTGGTAACTGTGAAAGAACACTAGGAATTAGGGCAAAGTAGTAGATTTCCAGGGGTGGGGAAAGAATGATTTGGTGTACCTCACTTCAACATCAACAGCTGTGTCCACCTCGGTACTGCTGCGATATTTTAAAGAGAAAGAAGACAAGGCATTATGTCTGTTTAGTACAGTGTAGCATCCAGTAATTCAGGTCATTCTCAGAAACCCGGAGACACAATTGAAAAGTGCAGAGAATACACAGCAGGTCATTCAAAATCTGCATCTTTCAATAGAACGAGAACAAATTCCATGTAAACATGCATTTTTATGTATTTTTCTGATCCTTTTACAAATTGTCAGTCATACTCATTAGCTGAATGGTATCATCACCTCTTGTTCTCTGTACTGCTTTGGAAAAAAAGATGGAGGATCCCAATCTAAACATTAATAAATGCTTCTAATTCAGATGGGACTCCGCGGTAGCACAGCGGTTAGTATGACGTTATTACAGATTGGGGTATGGGACTTCAGAGTTCAATTCCGGCATCCTTTGTAAGCAAGTTTGTACATTCCTTCCCGTGTGCGAGTGAGTTTCCTCCAGGAGCACCAGTTTCCTCCCACAGTCCAAAGGCGCACTGGTTAGTAGATTAATACTACTGTCATTGTAAATTGCCCTGTGATTAGGCTAGGGTTAAGTTGGTGGGTTGCTGGGAGATGTGCCTCCAAGGGCCTGTTCCACGCTGTCTCTCTACACAAAATACATAAATAAATATCTCCATGGCTTTTGTTCTTGATTTCCATCATTTCAGTTTGTTCTACTGTCCTTCAAACTTACAGTGCAAGCTGCGGCTTTGTGCAAATGTAAAGAATATTCAAAAATATTTTCAAACACGAGAAAGTCTGCAGATGCTGGAAATCCAGAGCAACACACACACAACACTGGAGGAACTCAGTAGGTCAGGCAGTATCTATGGAAAAGAGTAAGCAGTCGTCGTTTCAGGCCGAGACCCTCCTTCAGTATTATCAAAAGCTCTCAGCCCGAAACAGCAACTGTATCAACTTTTCCACAAATGCTGCCTGGCCTGCTAAGTTCCTCCAGCATTTTCATAGTCATACCCATAGTCATAGTCATACTTTATTGATCCCGGGGGAAATTGGTTTTCGTTACAGTTGCACCATAAATAATAAATAATAATAAAACCATAAATATTTAAATAGTAATATGTAAATTATGCCAGGAAATAAGTCCAGGACGAGCCTGTTGGCTCAGGGTGTCTGACCCTCCAAGGGAGGAGTTGTAAAGTTTGATGGCCACAGGCAGGAACGACTTCCTATGATGCTCTGTGTTGCATCTCGGTAGAATGAGTCTCTGGCTGAATGTACTTTATTAAGATATGTTACCATCAGAAGTTTTTAACATTCTGCTTATGAAATTTTCAAAGGATGTGTGCTAAATTACAGTTTTCATTAGGGTTTTCCAACATTGGTCAATAGTTGGTATTTCCTTCCAGTGAAGCTGGAGGCAGATGACTATGATATCAGAAGGGCAAACTAAGTTAGCTTGGGTTAATTGAACATTGTAAGAAAACTGCATGGAAAGTATATTGAAACTAAGATTAAAATATTAAATACCCAGAACAATGCAAAGCTGAGGAAATTAGACCATAATATCATAAGGAACAGGAGCAGAATTGACCACTTGGCCCATTGAGTATGCTCTGTCATTCCACCATGACTAATTTTTTTATCCCTCTCAAACCCATTCTCCTGGCGTTGCCCTGTATCCTTTGATGTCCTGACTAACCAAGAACCTATCAACATCTGCTTTAAGTATACTCAATTATTTGGCCTCCACAACCCTCCTCTCGACACCTCTCCAATGCCAGCACATTTTTTCTTACATAAGAAGACCAAGGGTAGTCTGACCAATGCCTTACAAAGCCTCAGCATTAAATCCATGCTCCTACATTTCAGTCCTCCCGAAATGAATGTAAAATTGCATTTGTCAACCTTACCATTGACTAAACCTGCAAACAACCATAAGGGAGGCCTACACAGGGACTCCTAAGTCCCTTTGGACGTTGATAATTGCTTTTTCTCCCCATTTAGAAAATAGTCTATGACCTTCTACCAAAGTGGATGACCAAACACTTTCCTACACTATCTTCCATCTGCCATTTCTTTGCCCATTCTCCCAATTTTTCCATGCCCTTCTGGAGACTCCGTAATTCCTCAACACTACTTGCCCTTCCACTTGTATTGCCTGCAAACTTGGCCACAAAGCCATCAATTCCATCATCCAAATCGTTGACGTATAATGTGAAGAGAAGCAGTCCCAACACTGATACCTGTGGAACACTGCTGGCCAATCAGAATAGGTTAGCTAAAGGCTGACAACTGGTGTTTCTGGCATATTGTTAGTGTCTTCCACAGTGATCAAGGCAAAATACTTATTCAGTATGTTGCCATTTCTTTGCTCCCTATTACTACATCTCCAGCATCATTTCCAGCAGTCCAATATTCATTCTTGCCTCTCTTTTATTCTTTATATATCTGAGAAATTTTTTGGTATCCTCTTTTATATTATTGGCTAGCTTACCTTCATATTTCATCTTTTCTTTTCTTATATTTTTTAAGTTGTCTTCTGTTGGTTTTTAAAAGCTTCTCAATCCTCTAACTTCCCATTATTTTTTGCTACACTATATGCCCTCCTTTTGACTACCTGCCTGTCCTTTCAATACAATATCCTCAAATGTTAAGCTCCCAACAATGATCTTCTTTCAGACATGTCCCAGTGATGATCTACAACATCATACCTACCAATTTCTAACTGCGCTACAAGGTAATTTATCTCATTCGATATACGTGTGCAATCAAATATAACACCTTCAGTCCTGTATTCATCACTCTTTTTGATTTTGCCCCCATGTTACACTCACCTCATTTCACTGACTGCAATTTTGCCCCATTATCATCCTCCTCTTCCTCACAGTCTCACTGCACATTGCATGTTCTTGTATACCAAGTCCTATCATTCTCGTTTGCATCCCCCACCAACTTAATTTAAATCCTCCTCAACAGCATTAGCAAACCTGCCTGCAAGGATATTGGGCCCCACGGTTCAGGTGTAACCTGTCCTTATTGTACAGGTCATACCTTCCTGAGAAGAGATCCCAATGATCAATAAATCTGAAACCCTGCCTCCTGCATTACTTCCTCAGCCTCTCATTCATCTGTACTATCATCATATTCCTGCTCCGACTAGCACGTGGTAGTGGGAGTAATCCAGAGGTTCTGCTCTTTAGCTGCTTCCCTGACTCTCTGTATGCATTGTACAAAACTTCTTCCCCCTTTCTATTTATGTCATTGGTGCCAATGTGCACCTCGAACTCTGGCTGCTCTCCTTCCCTTTTGAGAATCTTCTACAGCCACTCTGAGACATCCCGGGGTGGTCAACCTTTTACATTCCATGCGTCAATTTTTTCATGCACAAGTTCAGATGCGATTTTTTCAGGCACCAGTTCTATATTAGCATATTTTTACAAGAATTGAATGGGGGTACAAGAGTTATATGGCGCATCTGAACTCGTGAGTGAAAAAACTGACGCATGGAATGTAAAAGGTTGGCCACCCCTCTCTAGACCCTAGCACCTGGGAGGCAACACAATATCCTGGCTTCCCTTACAGCAACAGTATTGCTGTTTGTCCCTCCAACTATTGAGACTCTAAGTTTTGTTTGTTAAGTAAGGTGACCAGTACTGGAAACCATACCTGCCTTCTTCTGTCGATTCAGCATCAGAACTTCTGGAAAATGAATTAGAAGAAAATAAGAACAGTTGATAAAGTAAAGAGGCAATTGACCCTTGGGTCACCAAGTTCATGCTACCCGTTTCGTCCGTCCATATCAATCACTTTTATATTGCATTTGGTTGTATGTTTTTTTTTCGAAACAGAAGGAGACTGTGCCAGCTCTTACAGCATATTTATCACTTATCTGAATGCAACCTTACCACTATCACATCACTTTCAAATCTTCCCACACCTTCCCACCCATCAGCTAAAGGCAAGACCCTTAACAGTGTTGATGAGCAGAGGGATCTTGGGGTCCAAGTACATAGCGTGCTGCAAGTGACTACGCAGATTGATAGGGTGGTTAAGAAGGCATATGGCATGGTTGCCTTCATGAGTTGAAGCAAGTTCAAGAATCAGGAAGTTATGTTACCACTTTATAAAACTCTACGAAATACGCCAGATACAGTCCAACTATAGCCTAAGTTCTGATCGCACAATATAGGAAGGATGTCGAGGCTTTGGAGAGGGTGATGAACAGGTTTGTCAGGATGCTGCCTGGATTAGAGAGCAACGTGCTATAAAGGGAGGTTGGAAAAGCTTGGGTTATTGTCTCTGGCGTGGTTGAGGCGAAGTGGAGATCTGATAGAGCTTTATAGGATTATGAGAGGCTCAGAGAGGACGGACAACATTTTTCCCAGGTTGAAATGTCTACTGCAAAGTGGCATACATTTAAGTTAAGAGGGGCAAGGATTTTACGCAGAGAGTGGTGGATGTCTGGAAAGCACTGCGTGGAGTGGTGGTACAGGCAGATACATGAGACATTTAGATAGGCACAAGGGGGAATGTCGACTCAGACCATGAGAGGCCTGCGTCGGGTATTTTCATGCCTTACAAGGCGCAGATTGGAAGTCTGCGTGGGGCGCCACTCCTCGCACAGACTAGAGCAATGTGTGATTAAGTGCCTTGCTTAAGGGCACAAACACGCTGCCACAGCTGAGGCTCGAACTAGCGACCTTGAGGTAACTAGACGAACGCCTTAACCACTTGGCCACGTGCCCAACACACATACAGGCACATGAATGTGAGGAATGTGAGGAAAATGGAAGGATATGGGCATCTGTGTAGGCAGAGGGGCTTAGTTTGTTTGGCCATTTGATTACTAATTACTAATTTAATTGGTTCGGCACACTATAGTGGGCCAAAAGGCAGGTTCCTGTGCTATACAGTCCTATGCTTTATGTTCTATAACTGATCTCCTGACACCCACTGATAGAATTGTCAATTTACAGTTACCAATTACTGGTTATGTGGAAGGAAAATGGTGCACTGAGGGAAATCCAAGTGATCTCAGAGAGATACTTCTGAAAACTCCATATAGACAGCAACATGAAGTTAGGATCATACCTAGGACACTTGAGCTGAGCAACATTAACCGCTGTACCACTGTGCTATTCATGCACAATGAGTCATTTTTACCTAATGTCATTCAAAACTTTGGTACCTACCAACACATTCCGCAGCCAGATAAAGATATTCCCTGCCACCAACCAGGTCTCATCACGCATGATGCACCAGTAGCGTTATGCTGTTTACTTTTTAACTTGTATCGCAAATGCACCTTATTATTTGTTAATTTACTAGTAGTAATACTACTTCATGTGTTGTTTGTGAGTTATATGTAGTTCTGTGTTGTGCACCTTGGTCTGGAGGAACATTGTTTTGTTTGGCAGTATACAAGTGTATGGTAGAATGATAATAAATCTGAACTTGATTATTGATGTACAGTTACTACTATAGTAGAGGAGGTGCAGCATGCAATATGTTTATAGCAGCATCCCAAAATGACTCTGACATAAGTAAATGTATCATATGCCTTTTCATGTTAATGTTGCAGTGGGTGAAATTGTTCACCCTGCATTGAGCAGTATCATGCAATTTAGCTGAGAAAGTAGACAGGCTCTTTGTTTAACACTGCATCGCAAAGATGTTGTAATGAATAAAAGTACCTTGTAAAGATATTTTATGTCCAGAGCAAGCTTGGAACTTTGTTCACTTGCATTCTTATAATCTCCAAGGACATAAAGGAATATGAATAAGGTGTCAGTGGTTATAATTGTTAACTTTCCATTTTGCTAAAAATTGTATCATGGGATTGTAATTTCTAAGGAATGGTAAATTTGCATTGCAATACAAGAGTAGTACTGAAATATAATGATCTTTAAAACAACCATGAAGCTCACACCAATGGCTGATTCAACATATTACAAAAAACTTTTTAAAATTTAGAACATATTCTAACAGTTTCCAAGAGGATCAGTACCTGTTCCAGTACACATTTCCAGAATTTTTCTGCATTTCTCCAAGAATTGCCAAGAGCAGGGAAGATTTGCCACATCCAACCTGACCAACTATCATGGTTAGCTGCCCTGGAAAATAAAACAGGAGCTTTATCAGCTTCACATGGCCTGCGCGTCACTCTGGAATTTATTATTGCATGAATTGTTCATGAACGGTAATGAGGAGGGATTATCAGCTTTAGCTCCTATCCATGAATTAAGTTTACAAACAAAAGTCTTAATTACTTTATCAAATGTCATTTGAAAGTCCAAATACACCATCTCCAGTGGTTCGTCCTTGTTTATTTTAGTAGTTACAAATGACAAGAAATTCCAACAGATTTATCAGTCATTATTTCCCTTTCATAAATCTATGTTGATTTTGTGCAATCCTGCTATTATTCCCTCAGTACATAAGAGATTTCCCTACTACTCACATAAAGCCAGCTGACCTATTGTTCTGTTGTCTTTAATAGTGGGATTACACTTACTACCTTCTAGACTGTGGGGAACATTCTAGAAGTAATGTAGTTTTGGAAGTTGACAATCAGTGCATCCACTATCTTTTTCGTTGCCACTTTCAAACACTTAAGATGTAGTTCATTAGATCCCGTTGATTCATCACAATTCAGTCCTTTTCATTTTTACAATTATTAATTTATTTGTACTCCTCATTCATACTTCCCCATTTTTGTGAGTTTTCTGTGTCTTTTTCTACAAGACCAAACAACTTTCTGCCATTTCCTTGTACTCCAGTTTATTTTTTGTCTCAGTATGAAAGGGCCTCACAATAACTTTATTCTTTTCCTTTTTACTCACCCATAGAAGTTGCTATACCCTTTTCCTACTCCTTTTTGCCAGATTACTCTTGTACTTCTGTATCAGTGCATTGGTTGTCCTTTGTTGAATTCTGAAATTATCCCAATCAGGCTTACTGCTTCTTCAGTTACACCTTTAGCATTGCTGTCATAAACTGATGAGCCACAGCTGGACATTTTCTGTTTTTACTTGCAAATTTTGTTGTACACCTCTTGCTTTTTAGTGTCATAACCAGCCTCTCCTTCTTCCCTTCATAGTTTCCCTTATTCTGATTTAAATTAGTGCTGTACAGGCTGAAATGTGTTAATTCAATTTTTAAAATCTATTAAAATCATTGTTCCCTAAAGATGTGCTTAACTATCTGAGCATTACTGATTCCTTTCACATAATATACTAATGAAGAAAAAAAACAACCACTATACACTCATGAAAATGCTATTCACACTATCACTTCTAACTTGATTTGATCAATATTTCTAAAAACCAAACAGGCGGTGATCAATTAATGTCCTTGTTACTCATCCCCCTAATTTGTCTAATTTTAGTATGCCTAGTATTTCCGTTACTGTTTGGCAGTCCTTATACAACTCCCACTAATGTTTTCATCTCCAGGCGCTGTCTCCTCCTCATCAAAGCTGATTCTGTTTTGTCATTTTCTGCACTAAGATTTCTTGTCTCCATTAAATTTATTTCATTCTTTTATGTTAAGGCCAAGTGCCCTCCTTCTCCATTTGACATCTCTTCTAGAAGTCAATTATCCTGGAATATTTAGCTTCTATGGTTGGTCACTTTTCAAACATATATCTGTCTTGGTTATTGGAACATACCTGTTTATCTCTACCTGTGATATTAATTTACTTATCATGGTTCAGATAAAGAGCTTTCAAATTGGATATTTCTAAACATTTTATTCTGTCCTGACTCTAACTTGAGTTACACTTAGTGGCCAATTTATTATCTACCTCCTGTACCTAATAAAGTGGCCAATGAGTGTAAGCTTTCATTGCCCTTTCTTCACAGACTCTGGTTATCATATCTCATTTCTCTATCCTAGAAAGTAGTCGTCCTCTATCTCTTTAACTTTCTAAGTTCCTCTCATCAGGCTATTTAACTTACAGCTCTAGTTATCTGATTCACTAAGACTTTAGTCCCAGTCTAGTTCAAGTGAAATAATTTTTAACAAAACTTCTCCTTCTTGCCCTGCCATTGGTGCCTGTGTTTCTTTAATATAAAAACCCTCACACCAACTTTTCAGCCGCATTTATGAGTCACTTCTCTGATTTTATCTTTTGCCAATCTATTGTCTAAGCCACACGTATATCTCTCATTACATTATTTTGGTGATGTGTCCTAATTTTGATATAAAATACCTCACATTTACTCACATTCCACATATAAACTATGTACCCACTTTGTTAGGTACCTCCTGTGTGCTGTGGTTTTCTGCTGCTGTCGCCCACCCACTTCAAGGTTCAGAGATGTGCTTCTGCACACCACTGTTGTAACATGATCATTTGAGATATTGTTGCCTTCCTGTCACCTTGAACCAGTCTGGTCATTCTCCCCTGACCTCTCTTATTAACAAAGCCTTTTCATCCACAGAACTGCCCCTCACTGGATCTATTTTGTGTATCATACCATATTCTGTAAACCCAAGAGACTGCTGTATGTGAAAATCTCAGGAGATCAGGAGTTTCAGAATACTCAAACCACTCTGCCAGCCACCAACAATCATTCCACAGTTAAAGCTCACTTAGGTCGCTTTCTCTCCCCATTCTGATGTTTGGTCTGAACAACAACTGAACTTCTTGACCATGTCTGCATGCTTTTATGCATTGAGTTGCTGCCACATGACTGGCTGATTAGATATTTGTATTAGCAAGCAGGTGTATCCAATAAAGGTAGCATGCATATTTATGTTATGTCACCAATCACTAAACCATTTTCAAGATTTCTTGACTTTGTGCTCTGAATTTATCAAAACAGCCCATCATTAAACCATTTGTAATTTTTTTGTTGAACGGTTGGGGATAGTATTTTCTCTTTTTCAGAGTACTTGAAGAAGACATTGACACTAACAACAAATACTACCTAGTTCTATCCTCCAGGATAGCATTCATTGCTACCTGTCTACTGTCTTGTCACGCCCTGTTAAAGCTGATACCTTTTGGTCCGTCTTGCTTTTGTCCCATGGCCGAGAACAACTACTAAAATCAACTAAGCTAACCTCCCATCTCTGCAGTCTGTAGATGATATGGATGTGCACAGGACCTATCGTCTTTTTATTTACTAATCAGAGTTGGAATTATTCACATCTGAATTTCCAATCAGTCTCATATAGCTTGTGGCTATACAATATCAGCCAATACCACAGCAAAAGCAATACGGAAAGAAGAGATTGTTCACAAATTCAAGTTAGTAGCAAGTAACTTTGGGATGAAAATCAGAGTGTTTTTTTTACTTAATATAGTGAATAATTGGCATATAATGGGTGCCGAGGTAGTGTAATAGTTGGCACAATAGTATTACAGCTTGGGGCATTGGAATTCAGAGTTCAATCCCGATATCCTCTATAAGGATTCTCCCTGTGGAATGTACAAGTTTCCTCTGGGTGCTCCAGTTTCCTGCCACAGTCTAAAGATGTTTCGGTTAGTAGGATAATTGCTCATTGTAAATTGTCCCGTGATTACTCTAGGATTAAATTGATGGGCTGCTGAGTGGCATGGTTTGAAGGGCCGTAAGGGCTAATTCCATGCTGTATCTCTAAAATAAAATTTTTAAAAATGTTTTCTTAAGATGAAAGAAAAGTATCATTAAAGAAATAGTTTCACATACCAATGGAGTTGGGCTGGGAGGGTTTGAAAAGTAAAATTCTTTGGGTATCAAAACAGGCTTGACTGGCCATATGATTTAGAAATATGAGCAATGAAATGTAATCCCCACCCATTAACAAGTGATGTGGAAATAGTGTTTCACTGGGACAAACTCTGTTCAAAAATTATACTAGATTTTCTAATGTAACAGAGCAGACACATAAGGATCAAAACCATCTTCAGAACCATCAAAGGCTTTTTACTATCTGGACAAAACTACTAGTGGTCCATCATTTAAAGAGGTTCACCCAGGGCATGCTCTCTTCTCATTGTTACCGTCAGGAAAGAAGTACAGAAGCCTGAAGGCACACACTCGGTGATTTAGGAACAGCTTCTTCCCCTTTGCCATACGATTCTTAAATGGACATTGAACTGATGAACACTACTGTACCTCACTTTCTAAAAAAATATATATTATTTCTATTTTTTGCACTATTTTAAACTATTCAATATACATATACAACTTCTTTATTTTTTCTTTGTATATTATCATTGTACTGCTGCTGCTAGGTTAACAAATATCACGAATGATGCTGGTGATAATAAAACTGATTCTGATTCAGTATCCAACAACACAGCAGCAATCCAAGAGGTCATATCCCATTTTCGACAAAAAACTATTACAGTATAGTCAAAGTACAATATTTTGAACTATTACAGTATAGTCAAAATACAATAATTTTGGTTAATCCTTTCTAAGCACCTTAGAGTACAATTTAGGAATAGCTTTCATTTGTTAATCTCCCCAAAATAAAATCTTCAGAAAGTTCAAAAGGAAGGTAAGGAAAATGAATAGCATGATTAGCATAAATTGTACATTTTCCACAGGTAACAGGAGTTGTTTGGTGAAAATCCTATTCAAAACAAGCAGTGTTCACAAATGACACATTTTTAATTCATTATTAATTTAGTTCTCTTTTTGTCCTACCATAAGGAATCTTGATATCAATGTTAGACAGCGTTGGGGCTCCATCAGATGTCCAGGTAAAGAAACCATTTGTCACCTGCATTCATGTAGAAAAATAGAAAAATCTGTGAGATACAATTATATTTGAATGGCAAGATTGATATTAGTGCTTCTGGAACAGCTGTGCCTACATGGCCTTATTATAGCAACACCATTTTCCATGTTGACATGCTATTATAAAACTTAAACACTCTTGAATTGATTCACTGTAAAGAACATTGAAATAGAAGGAGACACTTCAGCACCAGTTCCACGATTCAATCTATTTAGGTTTCATTTGGACCTTTTGTTGACCCACCTGGTTTCATCAACCAATACCTAACCTCACAAAAATCTATTAACTTCAATTTTCATATTTCAATTGATCCAGCTTCAAAGACAGAAAAATCAGATTTCTTAAACTCTGTGTGAAGAAAAAGCTATTTGCTTTTTAAAAACCTCTTCCAATTTTAAGATTAGTCCCGGAAAAGAGTGAAGAGTTGACGTTTCAGGCCGAGACCTTTCATCAGTCCTGATGAAGGGTGTTGGCCCAAAAAGTTGACGGTTTACTCTTTTCCATAGACGCTGTCTGGCTTGCTAAGTTCCTCCAGCATTTTGTGCATGTTGCTTGGATTTCTAGCAGCTACTGAATTTTTCGTCTTTAAGATTATTCCTCCTTTTTTCTCTGGAGGATCAGTTCTCTCTGTATCCTTTAATCCTTTTAAAAAATTCTATTAAATTCCCTCTTTATGCTTAACATGCAGAGGAGTAAAGCCTAGTCATCATCCATACTGTTTCTTCTTGTAATTTAACTCCTTTAGATGAATCTTCACCTCCCACCCACCCCCCATCATGGCCATGAAGTCAATTCAATGCTGCAAATGGATCTGGTCAGAACATTGTTAGTAAAGAAAATAGGTCAGGGAGTACAACAATTGGTGGGAACAATGGTGACAATATTCTTGAGCAGTTGGAGGAAGATTCAGATTTTTGCTTCGTTTGCTGCAAATAATTTTATAACGTGACTTCTTAGGTCACTTCATTTTGCCCACTATATTTTATTGAGTGGTGTGTCCCACAGTGCAAGATTTACTGTACCCAGCAGATCACACAAATTATGTGCAGTTTGTGTACTCAACATGGGGCCCAATTAGCACCAGTGAGGTTTTTCGTGATTTGGACAGATTTTGGACTGCCTAATGGATGACAAGAGTTAAAATGGCAGCAGATTCTGAAAAACTGCTCGGTCATCATCGATATCTTGCAGTCACTATCAAGTGGGAACTTAATGAGGCATGCCATATGAACACAGTGGTAACAAGAGCATAGCAGTGCTTGGTACTTTGTAAAAATGTTTATTGTGATGTGAGGCTGGAAGGAGCAAGCAATCAATCAATGTGATCAACATGACCGTTCCATCCCAGTCTCTGCCCTCCCTGATTTCAGTTCAGCCCTCCTTTTCCCTACCTGCAACCAGCTTCTGATGTGCTTCACCTCTAAACTTTGGTTGCTTTACCCATAAAGTAAGTAAGGCTCGAAATTGCAAAGCACCTAGAAGGTTGCACTACAACAAGAACCCACGGGAAGCTCATCCCAGTGTTGCTCCAGAGGCCTGTCAAGGCGATTTGTTTGGGCTCTTAGTCCAAGGTTACATGGAAAAAGTCAGTGGAGCTTGGATCATGGTGTGTGGGGAGCTTGTGGGAATTGGGATGGGGGGGCAGTTAGAGAGGGCATAGACAGAGGTGAGTCAGGATTAGGGCCAATCAGAGAGGGAATTGGATGCCCTTGGTGTGGGATTGGTGGGAGTGAGTACAAGGAAATAACACAAAGGAGTATCTACCTGGAAGCCAATGAGACCTCAGACTGCCCAGTAGCTAACAAATCATGCCTATGGATGTACTCAGTAAATTTTGATGAAAATCACTCTTTTCGGTTTAATTAAAACACTGGCTCGGTTGTTTCAATGAGCTTGTGATGCATTTCATGACTTATGACATCAATGAATTGTGCCACTTGCAGCACGAAGTTGGTGAGCCAGATTATCTCCTTATGTGCTTTAACAACACCATGATTCTGTGACTGAATGAAGTCCGCTAATATTTTCTCTTCTGTTAATGTCATTGGATAATTGCAACATTAATAATAATGTTTAAAATATTATTGAAATACTTATAATATATTATAGCATTGTTTAAAGTAAACCTGCAGCAGAAAGCCAGCAAAGATTTAGAAAGGCATAAGTAAAATAACTATTCTACAAATAGATATAAGTGACAATTATTTCACCTTTATAAATACATCATCTCCTTCTGTGCTGCTTATTTGCTGTCTGGACTGAGGTTCGTATTTTTGCCATCCCTCCTTGGTGGGCCGTTTGCGGTTAATAACTTTAAGGGGCTGTGGAGGAGTGAGTGGAAAACTGAAGTGTAAGTGTTCATTGCATTAGAAGTGCCAATTAAATAAATACACACTCTTATTGCTCGAACCTATAAGCACAATCTATACAGCGCATGCATTGCAGTATGGACGATGTTAAGACAAGTGATGGAATTTCAGTTACTGGGCCTTTGAAACATACAGCAGGTTGTGAAAATGCAGGAATGATAAAAGAGAGATGGACAGCACAGAGGAGCTTGCTGGTTGCATTGCTGAAATGTTAACTTATACTCACTACGGTCTGGTACTTGCTATTATTTTCCGTGTTCAAATGCACCACAACTCTGTTCTGCTCCTCCCCGATTTCTTCACTGGAGAAGAATTCACTGAGTTTCTGCACACTGTAAGGAAGTGCGAGCGAATTACCACCAAAATTACGAACATGGAGAATGAAAAGAATATTCAAGATGCCCCTGCTTTTACTTACATTCATGTTTGTAAAACCAAGTAATCCAATATGTAAAATAATTCAAAAGCTTTTTCCTCCCCTACAGGTGTTCACATAGACTAATGGACTAATAGATATTTTAGTACAAGTCCACAAGTGCCTACTGCATTCTGTTACCTCCCCTAACTGTGTATTTTATTACAATCAGCTGGATGGGGTGGCCAAGCTAGATCTAGATATGAAATATTTCCTAAAATGTAAAGTGAACAATTTCAGTTTCTGGGTGTCAGCATCTCTGAGGATCTATCCTGGGCCCAACAGACTGATAGAGTTACAAAGAAGGCACCACAGCAGCTGTATTTCATTAGGAGTTTGAGGGCATTTGGTATGTCACCAAAGATGCTCGCAAATTTCTACAGATGTACCGTGGAGAGCATTCTAACTGGTTGCATCACTGTCTAGTATGGGGTGGGGTGGGGGGGAACACTGCATAAGATCAAAATAAGCTGCTAAAATATGTAAACTCAGTCAGCTCCATCATGGGCACTAGCTTCCATAGTATCCAGGACATCTTCAAGACACAATGCCTCAAAAAGGCAACATCCATCATTAAAGACCCCCATCATCCAGGACATGCCTTCATCTCATTATTACCTTCAGGGAGGAGGTACAGGAGTCTGAAAGCACACACTCAACGTTTCAGGAACAGCTTCTTCCCCTCTACCATCAGATTTCTGAATGGTCATTGAACCCATGAACACTATGTCACGACTCTATTTTACCTACTCATATAACTTTTTAATATATATACTTCTTACTGTATTTCAGTTTTTATTATGTATTGCAATGTACTGCTGCTGCTGCACATCTACAAATTTCATAGTATGTGCCAGTTACATTAAACCTCATTCTTGTTCTAATTTTGACCTTCCAATGGAAATCATCACATTCGCTTAACTCAGGAAAATGTTAATCACCATTGTTAACAACACTCAGCTGTCTATTTTAAAGTGAAAATAATATAAATTATTTTCAAACTATTGTGGATTTTTCCTCAACATTTAAAAAAAATTGCCAGGAACGAATTTTAAACCCCTCACATTCCGCACCCTTCACTCAAATCCTATCCACTACCGTCCTATCAGAACCCCATCATGCTTTGTATGGACAAAGATTGGAACAAGCTGACTTGAAAACTTGAGGTTACTCTATTCCCACAAAGCTCCATTATGACTAATCTTCAAGTTGCCCAGGATGTCTGGCTTATTTTAAAGTTAAAGTCACTTCTCAATGATATCAGTACAGTATTAGTGCTATGTGATTTTAATATCATATACACTGTTCAGGATCTTTCAGCCTAAACATGGGAAATGCTGACCAGCCAGATAGGATTGAAGGTAGATTAATAAAGAAATATTTGATGAAACTGCATGGGCCATAACCTGTGGTAGTGCTATCCCCAGGAACTTCAGAGTCCTACAGCCTCCTAGTACCAGACTTGCCTCTTAGTCTCAGTGCCAATTTAAACTACCAAAACTTTACCACACTGCTAAAATTATCTAGCATTCTAAGCTCCTGCTTTTGAACATAAGGAGGATTTTAAGGAAGAAGATATTTGGATGCTAAGGTAATAAGGGAATTGTCCAACTGAGTATAAACTGGCTAGTTCAATAATGACTACAGACAACAAAAAAAAGCAAGTTGCTTGCTTGTGTTTCTATATGCAAATGTTATTCCTGTTTGTATTTAGGTATTGCAAAGGCATTAAGTTGAGCAAAAGATCAAACATCATCTTTGTATTGCATTTTACCTCACTAAAGCTTTGACAGTAGAGCGAACCACACTTGACAGCAAGAAGAGGGGTGTGACCAGAATGTGGAACAGAGAGAGCGAAGCAAAAGCCACTGCTGGCGAGAGGTCTGCATCCTCGTAGAGGTGAGTGTGAACTACAAAAGTCTATTCGTAAATCAGAAATAAAAATGTTAACTCTCTATAACTATAATACAATAAGAATACAAAGTTACAAATGATTAGTTTAGCAAACCTTATTACTTATATCTAAAAATGAAGGTTCAATCAATCAGATAAAGTTCACAAATAAATTCACCTTAATTCTGCTCCTTATTTCTGACAAATCTTTGGTAATATTCTTATGATATACTTCAGGACTTTATATTTTACTGCAAATACTACATTAATGCATGCAGTTTTTGTAAAGGTATGAAGTACAATCTTCTATGTGGTGGTGTTCTGGGACAATGCATCCACATGGGTGTTGCCAACAGGCTCAATAATCTGATTAGAAAGGCTGGTTCTGTTATAGGAATCACACTGGAGGCTGTGGTAGAACTAAGTGCCCTCCAGAAAATCCTGGCAATTCTGGACAATGTTTCTTACCCTCTGCATGCCACCTTGGCTGAACAAAGGAGCACTTTCAGTAATAGACTAAGTCAACTGAACTGCTCCAAAGTGAGCTATGAGGTCATTCTTACCCTCAGCCATCAGGCTCTATAGTGATGCAACCTGCAGGTGGGAAGTGATCTTGTTATCTTTGACTTGTAAATCTTGTACATCTTATTTTTAAGGTAACTTACTTTTCTTCTTGCAACACACAGAAAACGCTGGAGGAACTCAGCAGGTCAAGCAGCATGACTGTACTGCTGAGTTCTTCCAGCATTTTGTATGTGTTGCTCGGATTTCCAGCATCTACAGAATTTCTCGTTTGTTATTTTTATTCTTTCTTACTTCTCTTCTAATATTTGTATATCTGTGCACTTATAATGCTACTGTGACACTGTAATTCCTTTGGGCTCGATAAAGTATCTATCTACCTATCTATCTGTTTTTTGCAAATCTGTGCTGAAGAGACTTCGTAATTATAAATTTGTTCTACCAGACACCGCAGAGCATGAGGGTATAGCGTCATACAGTGGGGTCTGTCCACATTAATGTGTTCTGTACACCAATGAAAATTGGGTTCATCTCCAGACGGACAAGGGTAACTTAGAGTTAAACTATCCTTATCCATTTTCATCAGTTCCTAATTTTAAAACCTGGGAGATCATCAGCCTTTTTGTCACATAGAGAAAAGAATTAAAGATATGGGAAGTAACCAAGAAAAAGAGATTTAAAATGAATTGACAATTAGGTTGAATCTACCTGTATATTAATATTTTGATCTTTATTATTCATGCATTCCAAGGATATCATTTGCAGAGGAAGAAAGAACTACTCACTGTGAGGACTGCGGCAATGGGTATTGCTGCATTCATGAAAACTGCAAATAAGCAGAGAACCTTGTGAAACGAACAAAATGAAGGCAGGTTTGTATTAACAACTAGAAGAGACAGCAAAAAATATATACTTCATCCTAATAATATAAATTAATTATCACCAGTAATCAGGGTTAAATTTTCTAAACTATCTGAGGCCATTTGTAGTCCATCTTGATCCATGTCCTTCAGTAGCAAACATATCTACTTCCTTCTTAAACAGTTAAATTCTTGGATATTTATCCTATGTAAGAAACTAGATCAAAAAACACGGTTCATCTATAAAAATCCTGCTTGTAGCAGAATCACATTGTCACTGAAGTTAGGAAAGGATGCACATCAGCTAGACAACCAATGGTTCATTTATCAAATGACAAAACTAAAGTGACACCCTCTGTAAATTGTTTCTGGTAAGCAGTTGGTTTTTAATGAGCATAGAATCAAGATTCCCATTTTCTGCTGATGTATTAAAATTTCTTCTTTCAAAAAGTAGAGAATCTCTGGAATTCTCTACTGCATGGGTGGCAGAGGCCAATTCAGTAGATATATCGAAAGTGGAGGTAGATATACATTTGGAAGATTCATAAAATGAAGGTTATGGGGAACTGGCACAGAAGAGGAGTTGAGACCAGCATAGGTCAGCCTTGATCACACTGAATGACAAGGCAGGCTTGAAGGGCCTGGTGGGCTACGCCTACTCTGGATTTTCTTGTGTTTTCTGTGCTGTAAGATGGGTGCAGAATTTTTGAAAAACTTTACGAATAATCTACTTAAACAAGAAGAGTTTATTATAAATGTTACAAGAAATATATAATTCTTTAGAAAATATTAAATAGATTGGTATTTTGTTATTTTTTCAAAATTAAAATCACGGCATCAGTAAATAATTGTGTTAATGTCTGTTTAAATTATTAAGGCATAACACTGGTATGTTGGCTTGCAGCAAAGGTATTAGTTTTAATAACTAAAGTGTTTTTGGCTTCTCCTCCCTACATTCTTCATTTTAACTAACAACCATTTACAGAATCCTTTATGCTTACAGTTCAAGAAAAGTGTTTTCCAATCTTAAACCCAAATTCTTCCATCAAGTGCTAATGAAGATACTTTCATAATTGAAAGCCATATACACTAATAATTTGTTGTATTCCCATAACTATTCATCAATCAGAAAATCACTAATAAATATCTATGGGAACATAGAAACTAGAAGGTCAGTTTTTGTCAATATTGTGTTTCCAGGAAATAATCAATTGGCCCTTGCATTTCCAAATACTCTCTCTCATTTTCTCAAGTTATCTGAGATTTTTCACACAAATAACACCAGGTGGATGGTTAGTGAGTTTGCCATATTGAAAAAAAACATCTTTAGACTGCCTGCTTAAATCCTTAATCACACCGTTGAGAGCAGTTCAAGGGAGATAAAGAGCAAATCTGTAGGCAAACTCATGACGATTGCAAATGCACTTAACATTAGGGCATTTGAAAATATTCTATTATCAAAAGTAGCAATTTCAATGACCTACTATTAACTCCGATGCAGTTAGTATAAAAGGCATGGAGGGCACAGATGTCCTAAACTGTATTCTCTTATGACAGTCTGTCCCAACATTCCCAAACAAGAGGAATGCAGAGGTCTAGTTTTAGGGAAGGAGACTGGGCAGGTAAATGGAGTAGGAGTGGGAGAATGTTTTGTGGTACTGATAATTAGTTTAATTAAACTCATGGAAAATTACTATGATGAAATAGAACTGTAGGGTTTTCAGTTTTTCAATCCTACCTGCATAGACTTTTGGTCCCAGATGACCAGAGAACGTCTAACATGGTACTGTTGCTTGAAAAGGAAGAGATAAACCAAGTAATTACAGTTTAATTTTGATGGTGGGTAAATTGTTATTTATTCAATAGGATGGGATAAATCCTTAAGATAATTTGTTAAGGGAAGATCATGAACGATAGGCGTGATTGAACTTTTTGAAGAGGTAACAGACTGTTGATGAGTAAGTGCTTTTGATGTACTCTACATGAATTCAAGCGAGGCTTATGATGAGGATCTAAATGGCCCAAGTGAAAGTAAAAGCCAATGAAATCCAGTGGGGCAGGTGGCAAATTGCATAAAAATTGATTGACTGTTAGGAAGCAAACAGTGATACTTGATGGGTATTTTTGCAAATGGAAAGATTATTCACCGTGTTCTATGTGTTCACTACTCAGTGCCTTTCTCTTTCATAATAGATGTTAAAGATTTATACCTACATGTATAAGGTATGATAACTTCTCATTATAGACACCTTAATTCTGGTTGGTACTTTGAAAGGACTTACATAACAATTGTTGCTGGGCCTTATAAAGAATGGTCTTGTGGGAGTCATAATCTCTGCCTGTCCATCACAAGACATGTAAAACAATGAGTAACAGTTATTCTACACTTGTCTATATTTAGAAACAATGACAGAGAAGGTTACCTTCCTCCATTTATCAAAACTTATTTATAGGCTTTGTATCTTTTGCATCCACACTTGGATGTATTTTCAACATTATCCAGAAACTTATGCACATTTTCTTCAGTACGTTCATTCCAATCTTTAATGATCCACTGGTAACTTGACATCTTGCAGAACTGCTATCAGTTATAAATACTTTATTTTCCCAAATACCTTGGGCTATTTATCACCTACCTGCTAATCACAGGCCTCATTAGATATTAAATATCATCGGAGAATCATTAAGTTATACAGCAAAGAAATGGACTACTTAGCCCAACTTGAACATGTCAGCTGTTAATGCCTATCCACACCAAATACATTTGTTTGCACCAAGGAATAATAGACACAGACCATATTACTAATAACACACTGAAAAGCAACATGAATCCAATGTCTTTGACTCATTTCTACATACTTGTTATCCCGGACATCATTGCTCAAAGTTAGCAGCAGCAACTTGTACTGATATAATGACCACTAATTAGCAAAATAGTCAAGATACTTTAGAAGGAACAGCAAGAAAAAAGATACCAAGTCACTTCATAGAGAAATTAGAACAGATGAACACAAACTTAGCCAAGCAACTAAATTTTGGGGAATCTCAGAAGGGAGAAAAGAGAAATAAAGAAGCAGATAGATTTAGGAAGAGAATTTAAGGAAGATTAAGAAGGCAGAATTGGAGGGACGAAGTTGTCTCTGAGGAGATTATGGAGTAAACGAGATTAGAACTTGAAAAAACTGCTGGAGTGACTTACTAAGAGGAATATAAATGACTATTTCTTATGTTTTAATGACTCCATGAAACCTAGTTTGAGTTCATGTAAATACATGTAAGATCACTTTAGGGACTGGTTCATCCCTAAGGGTCAACATTAAATCTTCCATTATGAAATGAATGGAGATCTTTTCATTGTATTAATTCAAGACAAACCTGCAAGTTAACCTAGAAGGGAACTTCTTTTTTCTTACTAAACTACTTATGGAATAGACTGCCATCTAGTGCAATAAATATTAATTCTGCAGAAGTATTTAAAAGCTAATTAGTTTAATTAACAATTAACACCAAATTGACAGCTGTAAGTTTAAAACATAACATTCAGCCCCTCATGTTTTACGTCAGCACCACTTCCATGTTCAAACCCCATATCCCTTGATTGTCCTAATACAAAAATTAACTATCAATACTTTTCTCAAATGTACTCAGTAACAAAGCCCCTAAAGCACTCTTGGGTTGAATATTTCAAGAAAATTTTGGTATAAAGATTCACTAACCTCTAAAGAAACAATTTTTTCTCAGGTATCTCCTGACAGGTTAACCTCTAACTTTGAGACTGTTTAATCTCTCATCACAGGACAAACCCTACTCCCAGGTATGGATTTAACAACATTTTGTTGCACAGGAACAGTCAAAGTGTTAGATTTGGCAAGGGAAAAAAGAAAACAGCTACCACTCCCTCACAAGAGTGCATCGAACTGCTCTTCAGTTGCTGGATGAATGCAGCTCCAACAACTCGAGAAGCTCGGCACCATACAGGACATAGTAGCCCACTTGATAAACACTCCATGCACATGCATTCAGTCTCTCTACCACTGACACACAGTAACAGCAGTTCTTACCATCTACAGGATGACTGTAGCAACTCACCAAGTCTTTTTAGAAAACACCTTTCAAATCCACAACCTCTACCAGATGAAAGGACAAGGACAACAAAAGTATGGGAACACCACCACCTGGAAGTTGCCCTCCAAGCCACATAGCATCCTGACCTGGAAATAAATCAGTGTTCCTTTATCATTGCCGGGTCAAAATCCTGGTGTTCCTCTCCCTAACAGGATCTTGGGTATACCCCTTCCTCAAGAACTGCAGCGGTCCAAGAAGGCAACTGACCATCACCAGCTCAAGGGCTTTTAGGATTGGGCCTTTAAATGTTGCCTCAAGCTATGAAGCCAATATCCCTTAAATGAATAAAAAATTTTTTAAAAAGAACATGGTTACCAGGAAAATATCGAATAGACCCTTATGTTTATGAAGGTTGGAGACTAGCTTACAGGAAATTGGATGAAGATTGAAGCTCCAGCGAGACTTAACACAATTTCTGCTATGCTAGCTCTTATCTAAAGCTAGCAGGGATGAATAATATGCGATGGGGATAATTTTTCTCAAAAGGAAATAGAAAACTGTCTGCTACACCAATCAGCAACTGGCAGGAGATGGGAGATATTAGTTCTTGTGTGGTGGGAAGTATATTGACAGGCTGCTTCATAGCCTAGTATGGAAACACCAATGCACTTGAATGGAAAATCCTACAAAAAGCAGTGGATATGGCTCAGTCCATCACAGTAAATGCTCCCACCATTCAGCACATCTACACAGAGCACTGTTGCAGGGACCTTCACCACCCAGGTCATGCTCTCTTCTTGCCGCTACCAGTAGGAAGAAGGCACACGAGCTTCAGGATTCACACTACTAGATTCAGGAACAGTTATTACCCCTCAAACATCAGGCTCTTGAAGAAAAGAGGTTAAACTTCACTTCTTCCATCACAGAATTGTTCCCAAAACCTATGGACTCACCTTGAAGGACACTTCATGTCATGTTCTTGATATTTATTACTTATTTATTTATTATTATTATTATTTCTTTCTTTTTGTATTTGCACAGTTTGTTATCTTTTGCACACTGGGTGAATGCCCAAGTTGGTGTGGTCTTTCAATGATTTTATTATGGTTATTATTCTGTTATAGACTTGAGTATGCCCACAAGAAAATGAATCTCAGGGTTGTATATGCTGACATATGTACTTTGATAAAAAATATTCTGAACTTTGTGAATAGAGATGCAGGGGAGTTTGGGACAGTGGAAATACATTCTTGTCACTCATGTCATAATCAAAGTATTAACATATGCACCAAATTGTTGGTCCAGCAAACAATTAAAACAGAGTGACAAACTATGTAATCTGAATATGCCATTCCCTTTGCCTGCCTGTCTGGAGTGAAAACATCAATACTTTCAAAAACCATGGAATTACAATTGTTGCACACAAAAGCATGTAAAAGCAGATTGTGGCTTCTGACTGTCATTTTAGTGCTACCCCAACACCATCCTCAGTGCACAAACAGGGTTAACACTGATCCTAAAATACTTATCAGGAGTTTATTTAATATTACTGGGAGTCACCAGAAATCAAACATAGTTGGTGAGAAATCAAATTTTATTTAATGAATAATTCCAGTAAGGTTGTGAGATTTTAATTAGTGAAACATATTGCCATCCCATTACAATCAGAACACTCACCATTAAAGAAATTTTCTTTTCATTGATGATATCCAATAAGTTTAAATCTTCAGTGTAACATTTTATTATCTCATAATGCTAATATACTATTTTTCTAGAGCTGTCTTCTGATAGCTAACTTCATGCTAATTGGAATTAGATTGCAGTAGTGGCAGCTTGGCTGCACTTTAGACATTCCATATAACCCAGTTGTCTTAAACCTTCATTATATTTGGACAATATCTGTCATTGAAATGAAGCTGTCTACCTTTACAATATCAGCAGTATATTAGTGTTAATGAAAATAGCAAGCCGTTAATGACATATCTGCCTTAATATTGAAGTACTAAGAAATATCTATAACTGACCGAACCAAAGGAACAAAACCAGTGAGATAGTAATACAAGAGATTCTGCAGAGGCTATAAATCTAGAAAATCATAAATGGTCTTGATTCCATTGATGCTGCCTGACCTGCTGAGTTCCTCTAGCATTTTTAATGGATTAAAAGTTATAAGACCATAAGGCGTAGGAGCAGAATTAGGCCATTTAGCCCATCATATCTGCTCCACCATTCAATCAAAGCTGATATATTATCCCTCTCAACCTCCATTCTCCTGCCTTCTCTCCATGATCTTTGATGTACATACTAATCAAGAACCGATCAACTTCTGCTTTAAATACACCCAATGGTTTGGGTTCCACAGATTCAGCACCCTTTGGCTCAGGAAATTCCTTCTCATTTCTGTTCTGAAGGGGTGTCCTCATATTCTGAGGCTGTAGCCCCTGGAGGGAATCAACAGGTCAAACAGCATCTAGGAGAGGAATAAGCATTCAATGCTTCAGGCCAAGAGCCTTAATCAGGATTAGGTGGACATCTACCTTGTTATTCCAATTTTTTTGCACTAATTAATTAATTTGTATTTTATAGCAATTTTATGTCCTGCACTGTTCTGCTGCCACAAAGCAACAAATTTCATTTAAGATAGTGATAACAAAGCTGATTGTGATTCTGCAATTTTGTATCTTTTTTCCAAATATTAAATGTTTATGGAAGCAACCAATGGAAGAGGCAAGAGGAATGATATGTTTTAAAAATTAATAGCATTTCCCCCAGCTGCAGGCTTGGAACAAACAACATCAGCGTGACACATTTGTAAAAGCTCCATTACCCAAATCAACTGCCCAAGGGGTGAAAATCAACAGAATTACAGAAGCTGAAAATCTGAAATGTAGACTTTGTCTCTCTTCCTTCAGCTGCTGCCTGACCCCCTGACTGCTTCCAGCAATTTCAGTTTCTTTTTCAACAGTTTAGGACTTTTAATAAGATCAGTAATTTAGTACAAATCATCACTCAGTTATTTTATAATGAAATTGATTCTTCCAAATTATGATTCCATAAATTATTATTCCATGGCCTGTATTCATGTCATATGCAACTTTCCACTCTTCGGTAGTTTGTAGTATACTCCTTGTAGCTTGATCAGTTTGTTTGCGTTTTCATTTCAATAAATGTAGACTTCTTTTTCTATCCTCTGGTTAATTGCTGCAATTATTCAACAAAATGATATCTCCCTGGGTAAGTCAGACAGCATCTTCCTGTGTAAACCACCATTGAGACATCTTCAAAAGGCGATGCCTCAGAAAGGCAGCAAACATCATCAGGGACACCTATCAGCCAGGACATGCCATTTTCTCATTGCTGCCATCAAGGAGGAGGTTTAGGGGTCTGGGACACACACTCAATGCTTTAGGAACAACTTATTCTCCACCGCCATCTGATTACTGAATGGACAATGAACCTGTGAATGTACATACATATATTTCTTCTTGTAATTTATAGTTTTTTTTATTATGTATTGCACTGTAATGCTGCTGCAAAACAATGTATTTCATGACACATGCCAGTGATATTAAACCTGATTCTGATTCTGTAGTCACTAAGTCAGACTGCCAATGAAACAAGAGAACTCAGACGAAATCACCTTTGATAATGCTATCCCTCATTCGTATGCATTATAATCGTCACTAAAGATACAGATAGGAATAATATCATAAACTTCATTTCAAAACATTTTCAGTTATGATGAGCAATGAAATTACATTTCAAAATAATGTGAATCTACAAATATCTTACAAAATTGCTGATACAAAACCAACATGTGAAACACATCACAGGAGGTATAATCCCAACTTTGTAATTTCTTGACATTATATAACTTTGTTTAAAAATATGCATAATTAGCTTTAGCTTTTTTATCGAAGGGATAATGAAATTAATTTTTCCCTTATTGACTTCCTCTTAGGGAATCTGGTGCCCTCAGCTCTTTTGTGGTGCTACACCAGCAAATTCTAAAAACTGTTAGATATTTCTCTTACTACTCTAGCAAATAATTACTTCACTTTTTAAAAAACATGTTACACAGTAGCAACACACATTTTCCAATGAACACAATGAGTTTAAAGGTAGTGTGCACAATCTCAACTTCTGTTTTTTTCTCACTCCAGATACTTACGGTGCCTATAAAACGTATTCACCCCACCCCCTTGGAATTTTTCATGTTTTTATTGTTTTACAACATCTTCACAAGCCTTCCAGGGCCTGCTGCAGTGAAGCAACCCCACAGCATGATGCAGCCACCACCATGCTTCAGGTAGGGATGATGTGTTATTGATGACAGAACATAGAATAGTACAGCACAGTACAGGCTTTTTGGCCCACATTGTTGTACTGAATCTCAAACCCTGCCTCCCATATAACCCCCCACCTTAAATTCCTCCATGTACCTGTATAGTAGTCTCTTAAATTTCACTAGTGTATCTGCCTCCACCACTGACTCAGGCAGTGCATTCCAAGCATCAACTACTCTCTGAGTAAAAAACCTTCCTCTAATATCCCCCTTGAACTTCCCACTCCCTACCTTAAAGCCATGTCCTCTTGTATTGAGCAGTGGTGCCCTGGGGAAGAGGCGCTGGCTATCCACTCTACCTATTCCTCTTAATATCTTGTACACCTCTATCATGTCTCCTCTCATCCTCCTTCTCTCTAAAGAGTAAAGCCCTAGCTCCCTTAATCCCTGATCATAATCCATACTCTTTAAACCAGGCAGCATCCGGGTAAATCTCCTCTGTACCCTTTCCAATGCTTCCACATCGTTCCTATAGTGAGGTGACCAGAACTGGACACAGTACTCCAAGTGTGGCCTAACCAGAGTTTTATACAGCTGCATCATTACATCGCGACTCTTAAACACTATCCCTCGACTTATGAAACCTAACACCCCATAAGCTTTCTTAACTACCCTATCCACCTGTGAGGCAACTTTCAGGGATCTGTGGACATGTATCCCGAGATCCCTCTGCTCCTCCACACTACCAAGTATCCTGCCATTTACTTTGTACTCTGCCTTGGAGTTTGTCCTTCCAAAGTGTACCACCTCACACTTCTCCAGGTTGAACTCTATCTGCCACTTCTCAGCCCACTTCTGCAACCTATCAATGTCTCTCTGCAATCTTCGACAATCTTCTACACTATCTACAACACCACCAACCTTTGTGTTGTCTGCAAACTTGCCAATCCACCCTTCTACCCCCACATCCAGGTCGTTAATAAAAATCATGAAAAGTAGAGGTCCCAGAACCAATCCTTGTGGGACATGACTAGTCACAACCCTCCAATCCAAATGTACTCCCTCCACCATGACCCTCTGCCTTCTGCAGGCAAGCCAATTCTGAATCCACCTGGCCAAATTTCCCTGGATCCCATGCCTTCTGACTTTCTGAATAAGCCTACCCTGTGGAACCTTGTCAAATGCCTTACTAAAATCCATATAGATCACATCCACTGCACTACTCTCATCTATATGCCTGGTCACCTCCTCAAAGAACTCTATCAGGCTTGTTAGACACGATCTGCCCTTCACAAAGCCATGCTGACTGTTCCTGATCAGACCATGATTCTCTAACGCCCAGAGATCCTGTCTCTAAGAATCTTTTCCAACAGCTTTCCTGCCAGAGACGTAAGGCTCACTGGTCTATAATTACCCGGACAATCCCTACTACCTTTTTTGAACAAGGGGACAACATTCGCCTCCCTCCAATCCTCCGGTACCATTCCTGTAGACAACGAGGACATAAAGATCCTAGCCAGAGGCTCAGCAATTTCTTTCCTCGCCTCGTGGAGCAGCCCGGGGAATATTCCGTCAGGCCCCGGGGACTTATCCGTCTTAACGTATTTTAATAATTCCAACACCTCTTCTCCCTTAATATCAACATGCTCCAGAACATCAATCTCACTCATATTGTCCTCACCTTCATCAAGTTCCCTCTCATTGGTGAATACCGAAGAGAAGTGTTCATTGAGGACCTCGCTCACTTCCACAGCCTCCAGGCACATCTTCCCACCTTTATCTCTAATCGGTCCTACCTTCACTCCTGTCATCCTTTTTTTCTTCACATAATTGAAGAATGCCTTGGGGTTTTCCTTTACCTTACTCGCCAAGGACATCTCATGCCCCCTTCTGGCTCTTCTCAGCCCCTTCTTAAGCTTCTTTCTTGCTACCCTATATTCCTCAATAGACCCATCTGATCCTTGCTTCCTAAGCCTCATGTATGCGGCCTTCTTCCACCTGACTAGATTTTCCACCTCACTTGTCACCCATGATTCCTTCACCCTACCATTCTTTATCTTCCTCACTGGGACAAATTTATCCCTAACATCCTGCAAGAGATCTTTAAATATCGACCACATGTCCATAGTATATTTCCCTGCAAAAACATCATCCTAATTCACACCCGCAAGTTCTAGCCTTACAGCCTCATAATTTGCCCAACCCCAATTAAAAATTTTCCTGTCCTCTCTGATTCTATCCTTTTCCATGATAATGCTAAAGGCCAGGGAGCGGTGGTCACTGTCCCCCAGATGCTCACCCACTGAGAGATCTGTGACCTGACCCGGTTCATTACCTAACATAGCATATTATGCTAAACATAGATCTAGTCTGGTAGCCTTCTTGCACGGTCACTCTGTTTGTGAGGATGGCCTGATCTATAGGCAGACTTACAGTTGTGCCATATTCTTTCCATTTGTTGATGATTGTCTTAACTGTAGTCCCAAGGGATATTCAGTGACTTGGAAATTTTTTTGTATCCATCTCCTGATTGTGCTTTTCAACAACCTTTTCAGAGCTGTTTGGAGAGTTCTTTTACCTTCATGATTTAGTTTTTGCCAGCATACACTCACAACCAGTTGGACCTTCCAGATACATGATGATGATGATGGCGTCAACTCAGGCCTGACAGGCTAGCGTCGGGCATTTTCATGCCTTACAAGGCACTTACAAGTCTGTGTGGTGCAATACTCCTCACACAGACATTTCGCAGTATGTTTCTTTATTTATAACACCCAACCCAGCACGGATGGAAAGTGTACTCAGGAACGGCCCGACTGGATTCGAACCCGGGAACCTCTGTTCCAGAGTCCGGCGCTGATGTCACTGCGCCACCAGCCGACCTATACAGGTGTACAGATACAGGTATATTTTAACTAAAATCAATTGAAGCACCTTGACTGCACACAGTGTCTCCATTTAACTACTTATATAACTTGTAAAACCAATTGGCTGCACCAGTGATGATTTGGTTTGTCATATTAAAGGGGATGAATGCTTATGCAATCAATCATTTTGTATTTTACATTAGTAATTAATTTAGATCTCTTTGAAGCATGGTGGTGGCTGCATCATGCTGGGGGGATGCTTCACTGCAGCAGGCCCTAGAAGGCTTGTGAAGATAGAGGGAAAATCAATGCAACAAAATACAGGGAAATCCTGGAGGAAAACCTGATGCAATCTGCAAGAGAACTGCGACTTGGGAGAAGATGTGTTTTCCAGCAAGACAATGACCACAAGCATAAAGCCAGGATACACAGGAATGGCAACAAAGTTAATGTCCTGATGTGGCCAAGTCAGAGTCCAAACCTCAATCCAATTGAGAATTTGTGGCAGGACTTGACATGGACTGTTCGCTCACGATCCCCATGCAATCTGACAGAGCTTGAGCAGTTTTGTAAAGAAGAATGGGGAAAAATTGTAGTGCCCAGATGTTCAGAGCTGATAGAGACCTATCCACACAGACTCAAGGATGTAATTGCTGCCAAAGGTGCATCTACTGAATACCGACTTGAAGGGGTTGAATATTTTTGCAATCAATTATTTTGAGTTTTATATTTGTAATTAGTTTAGATCACTTTGTAGAGATTTGTTTTTACTTTGACACGAAAGAGTCTTTTTCTGTTGATCAGTGTCAAAAAAAAGCTTAATTAAATCCACTGTGATTCAATGTGTAAAACAATAAAACATGAAAACTTCCAAGGGGAGGTGAATATATTTTAAAGGCACTGTAGTTACTAGATCCCTGATGTTCTTCCTGGTAACCCTGATTCTGGCCTCATATCTGTTCCACACCTCCAGCAACGATGTCTAACCGACAAATAATAAGATTGATAGTAAATCTATAGATTGAATCTAAGTACTAATGAGTGAGTGAGTTACGTACTGATTGCACATTATTGGGCTTTTACATAACTCATACCAGTGCTTATGGTCATATGAAAAATCAGAGTAAGAATAAGTACTTCAATTTGCTATCTACAAAGATCACCAAAATTTTATATTTACTGTTTCTGCTGTCCAGAATAAAAAATATAGGTTCAATTACTTGAAAAACGAAAGCACAAAATTGAAAAAAACTGGAATTGCAACAGTTCAAATGAAACATAAACTATTTCTTACTAGATATGGAGGTGTAGAGAGCAAAAGATTTGAGACTTGTGAGCTCCTTGTGTCGAGTCTCTTCTACACTGTTATGGAAGATTTGCTCCCAAGCATAGAGCTTAAGCAGTTTGATTCCTCGTAGCATTTCATTTGTTTTCCTCAAGCGCTCACTTGAGTAATCCTAAAATAAGAACAATCAGTAGCAGGATTTGGAGAAAAACAAATTTAACAATCATGATAGCTGAAAACCTTAACATTCTTCTCCCAGGTCTCAGTATTTCAAACATCATGTAATGCGGTTCTTTCAAACTCTTTATTTATTTTGTTCATTAACATTTTAAATGTTACAGTTGCTGAATGGAGCACTTCCCTACCGAGGTAACAATGTTCAGGACTAATCAGGCTAAGAGGCATAAATTCAACTACATCAATTTTTTTTTAAAGTACCAATCCTTTTCTCTATTTTAGTTACCAATGCTCGAATGAGATTATAACTCCTTTTACCTCATCTGTGGATTCCCCATGAAGATAAGATAACAAATCTATTTCATTTCCTCCATTACTTCTCTCAGACCTCCTTCCTTCCAGGTTCCCCCTGTGTTGACCCTACCAGCCTCCACATTCCAAGAATGATCTTCTGCATTTGGTGCAGCTATAGTGTAATGTTATCACCAAACGTACCTTTCCTTTCAGCATTTCAAATTGACTATTCCCCCTGGAACACTCCTATCCACTCTTTGTTCTCCACCAATAAGTCACCTCATATCACCTTCATGCTCCTCGTACTCATAGTTGTTTGGGTTTATGGGAGTAGGTTGCAGGATTTCTCAGAGCGGAGGTACCCCTCCCTCTCCTGCTTACAGCATAGGTTCATAGGATCAGGTGCTAACTTTCCTGAATGTTGCCTTGAAAGGGAGAATCTAGTTGCTTATCTTCATTTCCTTAAGACTTAATCTCAACTGAAGCTTTCAACGAAAGACTGATGACAGAAATATTTGCCAACATAGGGCCACCAAGACCATCTAATATCCCTACAGAATTTTTTGTCAAATAGACTTTACACAAAAATGCAACTGAAGTAGGATTTCAGTGCAGTAGGAGTGTCCTAGCTATTGAGCAGCAGAATGGCATGGCTAAAAGAGTTGCTTCCTTGTAGTCCCAGTGTGCCTGGATTCATTCCTGGCCTCTGGTGCTGTCTGTATCGAATTTTCACATTCTCACTGTGAATGCATGGGCTTCCCTCAGGTCCTCAGCTTTCCTCCCACATGCCAAAGATGTGACATTTGATAGATTAGTTGCCATTTTACATTGCCCCTAGTGTTCAGTTGAGTGATAGAATTTATGGGAGGTTTTTGAGGATGTGGAAGGAGTAAAATGGGACTGGTGCAGTGTAGAAAGGTGCTTCATGTTTGGCTGAAAAATCTGTTTCTGTCCTATATGATGCCTTAACTCCATGACATCCTATGGAAAGAATTATGGATGCTACTACACATGGTAGGACAGGAAGATGATAGGGGAAAATTGTTTTCAGTGGGATGAAGTGAAATGTAACATGGGGGCAAAATCGAAAAGGGTGATGAATAAAGGACCGAAGGTGTTGTACTTGAATGCACACAGTATACAGATACTTAAATGCACACAGTATATCGAGTAAGACAGATGATCGTGTAGCGCAGCTAGAGATTGGCACTTATGATGTTGTGGGCTTTACTGAAATGTGGTTGAAAGAAGATCACAGTTGGAAGTTTAACATCCAAGGACATAACTTGTATTGAAAGGACAGACAGAGGGAGTAGGGTGGCTCTGTTGGTAAAAAATGAAAGAGGTGACAAAGGATCAGAAGATGAAGAATCCTTGTGGGTAAAGTTAAGAAACTACAAGGACAAAAAGACCCTGATGGGAGTTATATACAGGCCCCCAAACAGTAGCCAGGATATAGGCTATAAATTACAATCACAATTAGAAAGTCATGTAATAAGGGCAATATTATGTTATTCATGAGGGATTTCAATATGGAGGTGAGTTGGGAAAATCAGGTTGGTGCTAGATCCCTAGAGAAGGAATTTGTAGAATGCATCAAGGTGGCTTTTTAGAGCAGCTTATAGTTAAGCCCACTCGGAGAAAGGCAATTCTGGATTGGGTACTGTGCAATGTACCAGATTTGATTAGGGAGCTTAAAGTAAGGAACCTCTGGTAGGCAGTGGTTTTAAATGATAGAATTCACCCTGGAGTTTGAGAGGCAGAAGACAAGGTCAGTTGTATCAGTATTACAGTGGAGTAAAAGGAATTAAAGAAGTACGAGCGAGGAGCTGGCCAAAGTCGATTGGAAGGGGACACTAGCAAAGATGACAAGAGAACAAAATGGCTGGAGTTTCTGCGGAGCAATTCAGAAAGTGCAGGGTCAACACATTCCAAAATGATGTAGTATTCTAAAGGGAGGTTGAGGCTACTGTAGTTGACGAGGGAAGTCACAGACAGCATTCAAGTAAAAGAGAGGGCAAATAATATAGCAAAAATTAGTGGGAAGGTAGAGGATTAGGAAGTTTTTAAAAACCAACAGAAGGCAAGTTAAAAACAAACATAATGAGAGAAAAGACAAAATATCAAAAACAATACCAAGAGTTTTTTTCAGACATACGAAGAATACAAACAACAGGAATTCTGCAGATGCTGGAAATTCAAGCAACACACATCAAAGTTGCTGGTGAACGCAGCAGGCCAGGCAGCATCTCTAGGAAGAGGTACAGTCGACGTTTCAGGCCGAGACCCTTCGTCAGGACTAACTGAAAGAAGAGTTAGTAAGAGATTTGAAAGTGGGAGGGGGAGGGGGAGATCCAATATGATCAAAATGTGGTCGAAAAGTTGAAGAGCCGAAGAAATTACAGATGGGGAGCAGTGAGAGATGGTTTCACTGAACTCCCGTCGAAGAGAGGATCTAAACTTCTTCGGTATAGGCATCACCGGAAGAGGCTTCACAGTAGTGAATTTTAAAACGCAAACAACAGGAATTCTGCAGATGCTGGAAAGAATACAAGAGAGGTGAGAGTGGATATCAGAATGCTGGAAAATGACACTGGAGAAGTAGTAATGGGGGACAAGGAAATGGTGGATGAATTTAATAAGTACTTTGTGTCTGTCTTCACTGTGGAAGACACTAGCATTGCGCCAGACACTCGAGAGTGGGCGAGAGTGTCAGGGGGCTGAAGTGAGTGTAGTTGCTACAACTAAGTTAAAGGTGCTTGTGAAGCTGTAAGGTCTAGAGGTAGATAAGTTACCTGGCCCTGATGGACTACACCCTGGGGTTCTGATAGATGTAGCCGAAGAGATTGTAGGCATTAGAAATGATCTTTCAAGAATCACTAGATTCTGGAATGGTTTCGGAAGACTGGAAAATTGCAAATGTCACTCCACTCTGTAAGAAGGGAGGCAGGCAGAAGAAAGTAAACTACTGTACAGGCCAGTTAACCTGACTTCAGTGGTTGGGAAGTTGTAGATGATGTTTTGGGTACTTGGAGGGGCAGGATAAAGAAGGCCAAAGTCAGTAAGGTTTCCTTGGAGAAATCTTGTCTGACAAACCTGTAGGAGTTATTTGAAGAAATAATAGGCAAGACAGACAAAGGAGAGTCAGTGGATGTTGTGTACTTATATTTTCAGAAGGACTTTGACAAGGTGCTGCCCATGAAGCTGCTTGACAAGATACAAGCCCGTATTTTTACAGTGAAGATACCAGCATGGTTAGGAGATTGCCTTACTGGCAGGAGGCATAATGTGGGAATAAAGGGGGCGTTTTCTAGTTGGCTACCAGTGACAAGTGGTGTTCCGCAGGAGTCGGTATTGAGACCGCTTCTTTTCACATAATATGTCATTAAGTTGGATGATGGAATTGATGGTTTTGTGGCCAAGTTTGCAGATGATACAAAGATACAAAGAGAGGTGGAGGGTCAGGGTGTCTGACTGAGAATTTGGATGGATTGGGAGAATGGGCAAAGAAGTGGCAGGTGAAATATAGTGTAGGGAAGCGTGAGGTCATGCACTTTGGTAGAAGGAATAAAGGCATGCACTATTTTCTAAATGGGAAGAAAATTCAAAAATCTGAGGTGCAAAAGGACTTGGAAGTCCTTGTGTAGGATTCCCTAAATATTAACTTTCAGATTGAGTCAGAGGTAAGGATGCAAATACAAATTTAGCGTTCATTTTGAAATGGCTAGAATATAAGAGCAAAGATGTGATGCTGAGGCTTTTTTAAGGCATTGGTCAGACCTCACTCGGAGTATTGTGAGTAGTATTGAACTCCTTGTCTCGGAAAAGATGTACAGGCATTGGAGAGGATCCGGGGGAGTTTCTTGATAATGATATTGGGAATGACATAGCTAACTTATGAGGAGTATTTGATGGCTCTGGGCCTGTACTCGCTGGAGTTCTCATTGCAGCCTATTGAATATTGGAAGGTCTGGATAAAGTGGATGTGGAGAGGATGCTTCCTACAGCGGGGAAGGCTAAGATCAGAGGGTGCAGCCTCAGAATAGAGAGACATCCATTTAGAACAGAGGTGAGAAGGAATTTTTTTTTTTTAGCCAGATGGTGATGAACCTCTGGAATTCAATGCCACGGATAGCTGTGGGGGCCAAGTCATTGAGTATGTTTATATGTCCTTGGTTAGTCAGGGCATCAAAAGTTACGGAGAGACAACAGGAGAATGGGGTTGAGATGGATAATACATCAGCCATGATGGAATTGCAAAGGAGAGTCAATGGGCTGAGTGGCCTAATTCTGCTCCTACGTTTTATGGTCCCATACCACATGAACATTGCACCTTCCTCATACTTTATCATTTTTAAACATTTTCTAAATTTGTAAATTTAGAAAAGCATTTTCCAAATTTTCCATTGATGTAAGTCTTAATCAGTTAGGGCCCAATAACCCATGAAATCCTAATATTCTCTATAATGCACGCAGTCTTGAACATCTATTCAGATGAACTCACAATTTATAGATAAGGAGAGTTTATCACACTATCATTTTGTCACACACTAGGACCGCTCAAGCCAGTTGGCTGCAACAAAAAGAAATTCCACTTGAGCTTGGATCATTAGGAGGAAAGCACAAATTAGAAGATGTTTTTGTCATAATGGTTGAACTGGCAGTAAGACTAATTTGTGCAGCACACATGTACTCTATCCATTAAGAACAATGATGTAACTCTGGGAGCAAGTCACATGTTTGTCCACCTGATTGAGAAATGTAGCATATTTGAGTGTTAAAGAGATCAAAAGGAACCAAATTAACCCCAGTGAACATTATTGGTTTACCCAATAATTATTCCAGGGTTATTATTTTGTGAAGCAATACTCACCAATGTGCTTCTCTGGGCCTGAGAGAATTTGGTTGCTACAAAATACTGGACTGGGGCCAACAATGCAATTACTGTTGCTCCAATTAAGGCACTAATTCCAAGGAGGTAATAGAGAAGAAACACACCTACAATGATCTGTTAACAGAAAAAAAACAAAATTTACACAGAAGTCACAATAATTCTTCATTGCAACAACAGGATAGAAAAAATCTGCTGTTATATCAACTTTCATGTAAAAATAACTTCATTTTAATCAAAATAACAATGGATTACTATAATAATTTCAAGTAAAAAACAAGCCTGTTCATCTTGCACCCGTCATTACCACTTCCAACAACATTATTGTTAATGAAGTTGAAGGGGAGGTGACAATGATTTCATTACAAGAATGGAATCCCAAGTTAACTGAACTAAATTTGGAAGCTTAAGTAAATCTAACATGGAGTACAATGGAGATTATTTATAAATCAGAAGGAGCTGCATTCCTGTTCGCACATGTTTGATGCTATTTAGAGACCAGTCCATATTTGACGGTTGATGGTGTAATCTGAAATGTTAATTGACAACGGAATGGAAGGTGTCTCAGCTGAAATGTGAGGAATGGGGATAAAGAAATTCAGAGCTTTTTAACAAAGATGTGAAACCATACGTGGTGGGTGAAAGACTTTCAGACTAGTGTTTTATAGCTTTTGTCCTCATATTCATCCTAGTTTTCTTTCACAGAAGATTTAAAAAATTTATCTACAGAGTATAGTCATCCCTGGTAAGGCCAACTTTTATTGCCCATTCCTAACTCACCAAGGAAAGGAGTTGATGAAGCCTTTCGTGTAATGTTTCAGGCAATTTGATGAAGGTATTCCCATAGTGCTGCGGACATTGAATCCCAGGATTCCAATGCTCTGATTTGAAGAAATAGGCAAGCCATGATAACATGAGGCTTGGAGGCAAACAAGTGATGATACACACTGTACATTTCACTGCTGCTCTTGTAGTCTAGCTGGTGGAGTTGTGAGAGGTGCTGCTAAAGATTTGGCAAGTTGCCCCAATGCATTTTGTACATGGTAAATACAATAACTATACTGTAGTGGTGACGGAGGGAGTGAACTAGACTGTGGAATTCTGAAATATGCTGCTTTATCATGTTACTGAATAGCATTGCAATATATTCCATCAAATCATGCATTGGAAGTAATGGAAACATTTAAGTAATGAAGAGGTGCGCATTATCCAGGCCCCAATTTATTTCTCTTTCTGATTCATTCATGGACATTGCTGGCATCCCTAAATGCCCGGAATTGAGAAGACAGACAAGAATCAACTGCAGTGGTGGATGTAAACTCACACATAGGCTAGCTTGGGTCAGTATTGCATACTTCCTTTCCTTGAATGATGTTTGTGAACCAGATGGATTTTTATGACCGCCAGTTAATGTTGTCGTGGTGACTCATTCCCATAGTCATTGAAATCAGGCTCAGACTGAGTTGTATTTTAGATCTGTAGAGATGGTTTTGGGAGAAGAGTGAGTGGGGAGTTATAGGTCAAGTTAAGGTTTACGAACAGAGAAGTGGGGCAATTAGAGGTCAGGCCAGAGTCTAGGCCTCTCCTCTGTGCTCGAAGGCCAAGGATCCCTGTGGACTAACGTTGGATCGCAAGTGCTGTGAATTGTCAGCAAGGATGAGGGCTGATGATCCCCTCCAGGTCAGTGAGCAACCCCCCCCCCCACCCCACCCCAAGGTACATGGCCCCTGTGATTGAAGGTCTGTATGGGCAGGTGGCAAAAGCTGGTGACTCACTAGTTCAGTAAATCCTTAGTTCAGGGTTCCGTCATCAGTGAATCCTGGGGTCAATACTGAAGATCAAAGCCCTAAGGTTGAAGACCAAAGTCAATGAATTTGGAAGTTTGATGTTCAATGGCTGAAGCCCGAGGTCTGCAAGTTCATGAGTCCACTGGAGGCTGGAGGCCCAGAGGTGGTTAGTCCAGGGTTTGGAGGCCGGTTTGTGTGTTTGAGTGGGTGGTAAGGGCAGAAAAGTACCTGTCCTGCTCTGTTGTTCTGCTGAACACTGTGGACATGCTGTGTTGGTGCTAGACGGCGTGGCAACATGAATCTGAATCTGAATCTGATTCTTAAGTTTCTGGCCAGTTAGTAGTGACTTTGCCTTCCCCTTTTCACTACCTTCAATGACACTGGGGATTCAATGTCAATGAACAATGAGTGAGTAGTGAGATCCTCTGATGTTGCAGACTGCCAGTTTCATCTGGCATATGTGATGTAACTTATTTCTCAGTTATTAACCCAAGTCCAAATGATGTTTATAAATCCTGACAATTTTGTTAGTTAAGAATTATGCATTGCAATTATCAGTAAAGCATCTTACTCCATGATGGAAGAGAAGTCATTTGTGCGACTCCTGCAGCAATGACTTGGGGCTGAGATGAATGACCTGCACCAACACAAGTTATTTCTGTTTATTGCTATGGTTGCAGGAAGGCACAAAATTCAATCCTGCTGACTTTAATTACACATGGATTCCCTGATTCCAACACTGGCTCTCAATTGCTTCTGGAACCTGGACCTTTTCGACAGGATTGGATCAAGGTTGTGACAAAGCCTGGGGACAAGTGATTCTGCTGGAGTTCAACTGGGAATCAATCTTTAGGCAACTGAGAAGTGTGACTTTACAGCACTCTCAACTGCACCCACCATCACTATGCTGATGAGTAAGAATGGTAGAGAAGGAATTATAATGGACGGAATTGGAGTTGGGTTGGATTTGCCTGAGAAATTCAGCTATGTTAGTTAGAGGCACTGATAAATTGCTAAGTAGACAATTTGGCTGGAATTTTAAGCAGGGCTGATATGAGATTCTAGTCTTCAGCACTATATCCAGAAGTTTTTGAAATCATTAATTTTCTCATAAATTCAGCAGGATTTTAATATAATGTGGTTTTAATCAAAATGGCTGATGACCTACATCTGTGATGGTGGGGTATCAGGAGAAGTGAGCTGGATTTTTCACCTGACATTTCTTGTTGAAGATGTTTAAGAATGTTTTTGTTTGGCACTTGCAATTACATGCCAATATTGAGGACAGAGATGCTGTTGAAGCCTCTTCTATCAGGTTCTTAATTTCCATCAATACCCATGATGGGACATGACAGGATATCAGATCTGATTTGTCAGTTAAGGAACTGCTTAACTCTAAAATGTCCCGACAACAGTTTATCATATATGCAGTGTGACATTATTAATTCAGCAGCTCAGTATAAGATGTATTGTGTGCGTTCTTCTTGCTTGTCAATAAATTTGATTTAGACATAGAACGCATTTACAACGGAAGATCACTCACAGATACCCAGTTTGAGCTGCCTGATCTGTATCTGTGCCTTTACGTACCCAGGAAAAAGGAGGGGCAAGGCAAAAGGCTAAAATCCTGAGTGAGAGAAGCGTCTTTGACTTCACAATGATTCACTTCACACAGAAGCTCTCCACCAAGTTCTTTCTGTGCCCTTGTGTGAACCTCACTGCTTAATGCAAATAATTTTCAGCATGAAAGAGTGGGGATTCACCAGCAAACGGAGACAGGGATCACCAAAAGGTTTTCTTGATCTATTACCATTTGATTCAAAGTAATGGGACATCGAGCGTATGCAAATAGCTGCCACTGCTTCAAGACTGCATACCACTGTCACTATTCTATCACAATGGAATAGAAAATAGGCAGGATGGAAGACGAAATTGTGACAAACTATGATAGGAATATCAGACTGTTTAAATCAGACTTTTGCTTGACCTACCTGCAAGATTGTTCTTCCCATTTTAGCATGCCCCCAGCTGTTAGTGAGGAGGATTTCTGTACCTGCTGGGTCAGACACTGGCATCAACCAAGAATGGCTTGGTTTACACCATGGACAGAACGTTTCCTTTCTTTCTCCAGTTCTTAAAGAGTGCAACATATTGTTGAAGTAAGTAGAGAGACAAACTGGATTTACATTCAATTCCAGAGTTAAGCTTGCTTATTGAATTACTGAGGTACAGTGACACAGCATGGAAAGAGGTCGTTCATGCATTGTGTCAGGATTAGAGGAGAGATGTCAAACTTTACCTGGCTTATGCTGGTCTCTAATATGTAGCCAAGTACAATTCATCTGTTGGCCTCAAGAAAGTATTATCAAGCATTCTGTGTGAGATATCTAGTGAATATTATTAATAACCAGCCTGGAGATGAATGTGACATGACCTTCATGCTTGACAATGTTCACAGATTAAGTTCAAGATAAAGAACGGCTCATTTGCTGATTTACAGGAATGTTTCTAGTTATTGACAAAATGCATATCAATAAAATAACAATCTGCAAGCAGCTCAAAATGATTTGGACATTTGATGTGCATGAAGCACAAATATATTAAATGTAATAGTTTTTATTTCTGTGTAACACTGAAGAGCTACCATAGAAAGTGGTCAATAATAGTTTAGCTGCCTTTCGTACAACAAGCTTAATACTGAATAGCCTCACTTGTGGAGCATGTAATGAATAACATACCCTCCACTGTCTGGTTTCACCACTGTTGAAAGTTAAAATCCACTCTCAGATTGCAAATGTGAAAACAAGATAAAGTTTCACAGCAGCTGCTTGCTACTGGAATGCCAATTAACTGGAATCTGCTGATGCTAAGTTGAGTGGAGACACTATATTATTGGAACGTGATCTTCATCAGCTGTCCTAAGCTTGATGATTGTTCAACAACCAGGAAAAATATAGCTCTGCTTAGCTTTCCCGACACTGTTTCCTATAAATGGGCACCAGAATATTCATTTTTCCATTTCTCATAATGATATTGGAGAGTCTCTTTTACACAAGTAAAAATAATTTGTTAGTCTTTAAACTACACATCTAATTGCTTTTATAATGCTCAGAAATGGAAGTCTTCACATATGCAGTCAGTGGTTATTTTTATCAATCGTTCACAACTGAGGCTCTGGAGGACTCAAATTAACAATAGCCATAGTTAGTCTCATGGAACAGAAAGGATATGTTGGTAATTACACAGTTTAAATAAGCATAAATAAAGTCTCATATCTTAAAAGTAGTAGTGTGATCACTTGAGACTAGTAAGAAATTCTCCTCAGGGGTTGTCCATTGGTGGGTCCCCAGGTGGCTGTAGAGGCTGCTCTGGGATCAATATACGTATTCTGCTGCAGTGTGGACACAAGTAAGAGGGAGCTGTGATTAGTGGTTGGGTATTTTGGTTGTTCATCCTCTTGTAGCAAGCGCTTATTCTCTGTGGCATAGTGGAGGTCGCTCTCGTGTAGTGCAGCTCCCTCTTCAACAGATTTCCTCCAGGTGCATCTATTGAGTGTGGTGTCTTCCCAGTTTTTAGATGTAGCACTGAATTTCTTCAGGATGATTTTGATGTTATTTTTGAAGCATTTCCTTTGCCCATCAGGAGCACGCTGTCCTTCCTTCAACTGGGAATAAAGGATCTGAGTTAGGCATCCAAATGACATCAGAGTTGCGGTTGTTTTATCACGTGGGAATACTGTTAATGTTGGTCTCCTCCAGTACGCTCGTGTTAGTGCGCCTGTCCTTTTAGCTGATCCTCAAAGTCTTTTGTAAGGTACCTTGGTGGTATTCTACCATGGCTTTCAGGTGTCTACTGTCGGTGGTCCACAACTCAACTCCATACAAAAATATAGGAAGGACAAACTGCTCTGTAGACCAGAAGTTTTGTTTGGATCTGTAGGTTGCAGTCTTCAAAGACTCTTATCTTTAATCTTGCATAGGCTTCATTAGTACTAATCAGGCGGTGTTTGATCTCTGAGTCACTGCCTGCTTTTGAGGAGAGAATGCTGCGAAGGTAGGGAAAGTGAACAACGTTTTCAAGGGCGATATCATCAACTTTTGTGGAGACTGGATGGTAGCTGATATAGGAACTGTGTCTTTTTTACATTCAAAACAAGACCTAGGACTCTATATACCTTGGCAAAGGCATTCAGGATACAATGGTGGTCTTCAGAGTGCGCTACAATGGCCTTGTCCTCTGCATACTGAAGCTCCACGATAGCGGTGGTGCTGACCTAGTTCTTGGCCTTGAGGTTAAAAAATTCTACACACAGTTATGATCCCCTCTGGCAGTTTTTGACCACTGAGGTGACAGCAATTAATTTGGCAAATTGGGTGGGTGCAATGATGCAGACCTGTTTGACTCCTGACTTGACAGTGAAGAGTTCTGATTCAGCGCCACTATTGCTGAGTACTTAACAGTTGCCAAAATGGACAGGCATTGAACTGGTAGCATTCACTGAATATTCTTGTGAAGCATAAAGTGTCAGATTTTGTTTTGCTGACAAAATACATCATTAATTTATTTAACTTACTGATGAGAAAACAGGAGATGTGAGAATTTACAAAAACCCAAACATCCAACGTAAAAGTTCCAGGAAGTTTGGCATGTACATTTTGCCAGTGTTCAATTTGAATTTGATTCTTCTGGAAGTATGATTCTACTAATATCATTTAAAGGTTTTCTTATTTTCCTTGAGGAAGAAGGAGTCAGGAAAACCCCATAAATCAGTTATCCCATTGGTCATTAATCCTTTGGTTTGGCACCTAGCCACTTGGATGCTAACTTCCACTCCCATTAACACACAGGGGCCCTGGTTTCCATGCTCTCAGCAACACACCAGTCCTATAACAGGGCAAAGTGATCATGGTTTCCTTAAGTGGAGATCTTGCCTGGCAAATCTGTTAGAACTCTTTGAGGAAGTAGCAAGTGTGAATGGACAAAGGAGAGTTGTTCACTAGGATTTTCAGAAGACCTTTGAAAATGTGCCACATGAGGCTGTTAAACAAGATAAATACCCATGGTATTGAATACCCATTGTTAGAATGGCTGACTGGCAAAAGGCAAAGAGTGGGAAGAAAGGGGCGCCTTTTGTGGTTGTCTGCCAGTGAACAGTGATGTTTCTCAGGGTGAGTGTTTGGTCAGTTGCTTTTCACAATATATGTTATTGATCTGGATGATAGAATTAGTGGTTTTTTAGTCAAATTTTTGGATGCTACTAAGATCAAAGGAGGGACAGTTGGTGTTGAAGAAGCAGTGAGTCTGCGTAAGGAATTGGACAGGTTGGAAGAATGGGCAAAGAAGTGGAGAATGGAATATAGCTTAGATAGTGTATGATCATGAACTTTGGCACAAAAAATAAAGATGCAGACTATTTTCTAAACAAGACATAGGAGCAGAATTAGGCCATTGGCCTATTGAATTTGCTGCACCGTTCCATCATGGCTGATTTATTATCCCTCTCAATCTTATTCTTTCAATAACCTATCCCTCAACGTCAGCAAGACGAAAGAATTGGTTGTTGACTTCAGAAGGAGTAGTGGACTGCACGACCCAATTTACATCGGTGGTGCGCAAGTGGAACAGGTCAAAAGCTTTAAGTTCCTCGGGGTCAATATCACAAATGACCTGACTTGGTCCAACCAAGCAGAGTCCACTGCCAAGAAGGCCCACCAGCGCCTTTACTTCTTGAGAAAACTAAAGAAATTTGGCCTGTCCCCTAAAACTCCCTCTAATTTTTATAGATGCACCGTAGAAAGCATTCTTCTAGGGTGCATCACAACCTGGTATGGAAGTTGTCCTGTCCAAGACCGAAGGAAGCTGCAGAAGATCGTGAACACGGCGCAGCACATCACACCACACAAACCAATCTTCTGTCCTTGGACTCACTTTACACCGCACGCTGACAGAGCAGTGCTGCCAGGATAATTAAGGACACGACCCACCCAGCCAACACACTTTCTGTCCCTCATCCCTCCAGGAGAAGGCTCAGGAGCTTGAAGACTCGTATGGTCAGATTTGGGAACAGCTTCTTTCCAACTGTGATAAGATTGCTGAACAGATCCTGACCCGGATCTGGACCGTACCCTCCAAATATCCAGACCTGCCTCGGTGTTTTTGCACTACCTTACTTTCCATTTTTCTATCTTCTATTTATGATTTATAATTTAAATTTTTAATATTTACTCTCGATTTGTAATCCAGGGAGCAGGAAGCGCAGAATCAAATATCGCTGTGATGATTGTAAGTTCTGGTATCAATTGTTTGGCGACAATAAAGTATAAAAGTATAAAGTATTCTCCTGCCCTCTCCCCATAACCTGTGACACCCTGACTAATCAAGAACCTATCAGCCTCTGCATTAAATATACTCAATGACTTAGCCTCCACAGCCATCAGTTGTAATGAATTCTATAGATTCACTACCCTCTGGCTAAAGAAAGTCCTCCTCATCTCTGCTCTAAAGGGACATCCCTCTATTCTGATACTCTACCCTCTGGTCCTGGACTCACCCACAATAGGAAATATCCTCCCCATATCCACTCTATCCGGACCTTTCAATATTCAATAGGTTTCAATGAGATTCCCCACCCCCATTCTTCTAAACTCCAGGAGGTACATGCATAGAGCTATCAAACACTCCTCATATGTTAACCCCTTCATTCACAGAATCATTCTCGGGAACGTCCTCTGCACTCTCACCAATGCCAGCACATCTTTTCTTAGATAAGGGACACAAAACTGCTCACAATACTCCAAGTGTGGTCTGACTAATGCCTTATAAAGCTTCAGTATTACATCCTTGCTCTTATATTTCAGTCCTCTCAAAATGAATGTTAACATTGCATTTGCCTTCCTTACCACTGACTCAACCTGCTAGTTAACCTTTAGGCAATCCTGCATAGGGACTCCCAAGTTCCTTTGTACCTCTGATTTTGAATTTTCTCCCCATTTAGAAACTAGTCTATGCCTTCATTCCTTCTACCAAAGTGCATGACCATACACCTCCCTACACCATATTCAATCTGGCACTTCTTTGCCCATTCTCCCAATCTGTCTGTCCTTCTGCAAACTCCCTGCTTCGTCAACACTGCCTGCCACTCCACCTATCTTTGTATCATCCGCAGAACTGGCCACAAAGCCATCAATTCCATAATTCAAATTATTGACATATAAGGTGAAAAAAATGGTCCCAACACTGTCCATTGCAGAACAACACTAGTCATCAGCAGCCAACTAGAAAAGACCCATTCCCATTCTCCGCCTCCTTGCAGTCAACCAATTTTCTATCTATGCTAGTATTTTTACCTGTAATACCATGGGATCTTACCTTATTAAGCAGCCTCATATTCAGAACCTTGTCAAAGGCCTTCTGAAAATCCAAATAAAACAACATCCACTGACTCTCCTTTATCTATCCTGCTAGGTACATCCTCAATGAATTCCCTTTATTCCACTGTAATACTGGTACATCTGACTTAATCGAACTGCATGGTGAATTCTATCACATGACTATCACTGCCTGAAATAGGGGGAGATTTCTGAAATTGCCAGTGGACTTGGGAATCCTAGTACAGGATCCCTAAATATCAACTTACAGGTTGAGTTGGACAAATGCAATGTTAGCATTCATTTTGAGAGTATTAGAATATAAAAGGAAGGATATAATGCTGAGGCTTTTTAAGGCATTGCTCAGAACACACGGAGTACTGCAAGCAGTTTTGTGCCCAATATAAAAGGAGAGGATACGCTGGTATTAAAGAAGGCCCAGAGGAGGTTTACAAGAGCGATCTGGGGATGAAAGAGTTAATGCATGTGGAGTGTTTGAAGGCTTGGCTTGTAATCACTGTTTAGAAGAACAAGGAGCTTCTCATTGAAACCTACTGAATATTCAAATTCCTAGATAAATGCACATGGAGAGGATAATAAACACAAAATAATCTGCAGATGCTGGGGTCAAAGCAACACTCACAACACGCTGGAGGAAATCAGCAGGTCGGGCAGCATCCGTGGAAACAATCAGTCGACGTTTCGGGCCGGAACCCTGACGGAACCCTTTGTCAGGGTTCCGGCCCAAAACATTGACTGATTGTTTTCACGGATGCTGCCCGACCTGCTGAGTTCCTCTAGCGTGTTGTGAGTGTTGACATGGAAAGGATGATTCCAGTAGTGGGAGAGCCTAGGACCAGAGGGCACAGCCTCAGAATAAAAAAGACATCCCTTTAGAACAGAGATGGGGAAGAATTTCTTGAGCCATGGGTGGTGAAACTGTGGAATTCATTGCCAGAAAGCTGTAGAGGCCAACTCATTGTGTATATGTCCCCTTTTCATTGTTACCATCAGGAAGCAGATACAGAAGCCTGAAGGCACACACTCAGTGATTTGGGAACAGCTTCTTCCCCTCTGCCATCTGATTCCTAAATGGATGTTGAACCCATGAACACTACCTCACTTTATATTATTTCTGTTTTTGCAATGTTATTTTGGTGCTGTGGGGATTTGGACCTAAGAACCCAATTTGGTTCGGAATGCTGTTGTTGTTGCTCGCTTCTATTGTTTGTATGATTCATTTTGTGTTTTGTTCTCTCTTTCTCTCTGGGCACTGGGGAGGTTGGTCTTTTTCTAAATTGGGTTCTTTCGGGTTCCTAGCTTTGTGACTGTCTGTAAGCAAACAAATTTATACATTCTTAGATAATAAATGCACTTTGAAACTTTGAATTTAACTATTTAATATAAGTATATACTTGCCGTAATTCATTTTTTAATACTTATCATGTATTGCATTGTAATGCTGCAAATAAGTTTACAAATTTCATGGCATATGCCGGTGATATTAAACCTGATTCAGATTCTGATATTTAAATGGAGGTTGATAGGTTCTTGATTAGTAAAGGTGTCAAAGGTCATAGAGAGACAGCAGGAGAATGGGGTTGAGAGGGAATAATAAAGAAACAACTATCGAATGGTGGAACAGACTCGGTGAGCTGAAAGGCCTGATTCTGCTCCTACATCTTATGGTTTTACGGCCCATTTGAACTCCCATTTACACACTTCAGCCCTGGTTCTGACTCTTGCTTTAAACTCAAAGAATCACAGAGCAAAACAACATGGCTACAGTTCATGTCATCCATGTTGTCCAACCAGCTAGACCCATATCCTTCCAGGTCCCTCCCCTCCATGTACCCATCCAAGTGCTTTCTGAATTAAATGTAGTTGTACCTGCCTCAACCACTTCCTCTGCCAGCTTGTCCTATATGATCACCATCCTCTGCATGTAAAGTTGACCCTCCGGTCACTTTTAACTACTCCCCCTCTCACCCTACATCTATGCCCCTAGTTTTGAGCACCCCTACCCTGGGGAAAAGACTGTTATAATCCACCTCATCTATGCCTCTCATAACTTTAAACACTTCTATAAGGTCTTCTCTGGATCTCTTACATTCTAAGGAATAAAGACTGGGCCTAGCCAAACCAACTCCCCCCTCCCCCATAACTCAGCCCTCTGAATCTGGCAACATCCTCATAAATCTGTCCTGCACTCATTCCGGTTTAGCCACATTATTCCTATTACAGGATAACCAAAACACTAGTGACTTCACCAATGACTTATAAAACTGCAGTATAATGACCCTGAATGATGAAGGCCAACATGCTAAGTGCCTTTTTCACCACCCTGTCTACGTGTTCTACTGCTTTCAACATACTATGCACTTGGACTTCTCGGTTCTCCAGTTCTGTTACACTCCCTAGTGCCCTACCATTCATAGCTTAGCCTTAACTTTCCAAAATGCATCAGCTCACACTTGTCTGTACTGAAATGCATTTACAACTCCTTGGCCCACTTCCCAAACCAATCGAGATCCTCTGAATATTCTACGATAAGCTCCTTCATTATCAACAACTCCTCCTAATCTTGAGTCATCTGCAAACTTGCTGATCAAGTCATGTGAGTTCACTCTCAGATCATTTATATAAATAATTAATAATGGGTCCCAAAACCGACCCCTGTAGTACACCACTAGTTTCCACTTCAAGAAATTGCCTTCATCCACCACCCTCTGCTTTCTACTTCCTAGCCAATTCTAAACCCAGTTATCTAGCTTTCCATGGGACCTAATCTTCCAGATCAGCTTTCCATAAGGATCCTTTCAAATACCTTGCTAAAGTCCAAGCAGACAATATCCACTGCCCTATGTTTTTGGATATCTTCTCAAAGGACTCTAAAAGATTTGCCAAACATGATTTCTCACACACAAAGCTATTCTGGCTCCTCTTAACCAGACGCTTGCTATTCTGTGCTCAGAATTCGCCCCAGCAACTTCCCCACCATGAATATCAGGCTGACTGGCCTGTAGTTCCCACTTGTCCTTGTTACCCTTCTTGAACAATGGAATGATGCTAGGCTCCTTCCAGTCTTCGGGAACTTCACCAGTGAGTTATGATGAAGCAAATATCTCTGCAAGGGCCTTGGCAATTTCTTCTCTAGCCTCCCACAAAGTTTGGGGATCCACACGGTCAGGCCCTGGACACTTATCCAACTTAACACACTGTAAGGTAGCAATTACTTTTACCTTGGTAATAGGAATGTTCTCCAAAACATCTCTATTTGTTTTCCTTATCTACTGAGAGCCATGATTTTGTCCTCAGTAAACAGCAAAATATTTGTTTAAAACCTCACCCATTTCCTATGGCTTGAGATGTACGCACCCCTGATGAACTCTAAGGGGATCCACTTTCTCCACAACCTCTCCTTTACTGTTCATACATTTATAGAATCTCTTGGGATTTCCCTTAACCTACCCTGTCAGATCCATCTTATATCCTCTCTTTATCTTTCTGATTTCCTTCTTAAATGAATTCTTAATCCTTTTATAGTCATCAAGGTACTCATTTGTCCCTCGTCTCCAAAACCCAATGTAAGATTCCTTCTTTTTGTTAACCAGAGCTTCAATGTCTCTCAACAGACAGGGTTCACTAAACTTGTCAGGTTTACTCACAGGGGTCCCAGCTCCCACTCTATGGCTTTGGTTTCCTGCTCCTTTTAAACTAACTGGTACTTTGCTTGCTGTACTTCATTTAAATTTACCAGGTTTGTTGGGAAATTTATTATACTCCTGTTCATTATCTAAAAATATGAATTAAAAGTTTACTGGAGTATTAACAGAATAATAGCCATTAGTCAGATGATGCTAATATGACACCACCAAAGTCCTGGGCATGAGGGATTAATGGAGTTTTACTGCATATCCAACATGGATCAACGGTTAAGGGAAAATCTTTGTTCTCCATATGCATTTACGTGTATTAGGAATTTGCTGCGGTGTTGGCATGACAAAGAACAAAATTAACTCCATTCAACAATTTTAAAGAATAAAGAATTATATAAAAATAAACTTAGTTAAAACACTAGAACATCTGAACAAGATAAAAGGTAATCAGTGAGTAAGGCAGAGCTTTGCACTGAATTGCACCCTGTCAGGTGGTATGTGAGTATTAGATTTTCCCCAGTTACACGTACACCCTATAGCTACTGGTCTCCAACTGTTTGTGTACTGCAATCACAACCCACATAATGCAATCTGAATAATCTGAAAACCTCAAACACATCATACTTATCACTTTCAAGACAAGTCTCCCGTTAGGTTTTGGCAGCAGCATGAATTCCTAATTTGTTCATCATTCCTGGGCCTTTGAAAATTTCAAATTGGCTGTTAGCTAGGGCTACTATTGACTGTCACATGTTTCCTATCAAGTTGAGTGCAGCTCATGTCTCTGACACTTAGTCACTTCCAATCATATGACATCAGAAACTAAATACTGCCATGTCCTGTTTTCCACAATCAAATACATGTTCAAAAAGAGGTTAGAAATAATTCTTTGTAATCAGTTTTATACATGGATTAGAATAATCTTCATTTTAACTTTACCTTTCAAATGCAATGGAAAACCATGCCTTTTCAAATACATTATTTGCTTTGGAAACAGTGGGGCTAAATTTCCTGGTCCACTTTCTGCAGTGGGAGCAACAAACCCAATGTTTGCTGATGGAGGTCACCAGTCAGAGAATAAGCATATATATGTATGATTCAAATTAATAGAAGGGGAATGTGGGTTGGATAAAGGACAGAAATCAAATTATCACAGCACCTTTGCCTGCTTCACAAAATCACAGTGCAGAGTTTGCTCATAGGCCAGGTGCAGCCCATGTTCTTGGCTCTCACTGACCCGGATTATTCACAATTACTTAATGTCATCTCCAGTACACAAGTGTAAAGGAGAATAAAATAATTGTTACTCTAGAACCAATGAAGCACAAAAACAATCCACAATAAAACAAAGAATGCAATAATTAACATATGCAATAAATATAAATACAATAAGATAACTTATAAACATTGATTGATTGCAGGTCCATAAGTGTCATGAGGCACATGACTGTTTGTATACATACAGTGACTGACTGGAAATGATAATGTAGTGGTGGTGGGGGGTGTGGAGGGGTGGGTTCGTGAGTGAAGGTTTGATCAGCCTTACGGCTTGGGGAAACTTTGGAATGCTGGTCCTGGAATGGATGCTACTTGATGGGAGTGGGAGAAACAGTCCATGAGCAGGGTGGGTGGGATCCTTTATGATGTTACTGCATCTTTTATGGAAACTGTCCTTGATTGCAGGTTGGCTGGTGCTGGTGGTACAATGGGCAGTTTTGACTACCTGTTGTAGAGCCCTTTTGTCTGCCGCAGTGCAGTTTCTGTGTCACGCAGTGATGAAGCATGTTAGGATGCTCTCTACTGTGCATCTGTAGAATGATGTGAGTATAGATGTGCATAGTCCAGCTCTCTTGGGCCTCCTCAGAAAGTACAGGCATTGGTGAGATTTCCTGATTGTGTAGAATGTGTTCTGGGACCTTGTGTAGAATATATTGTGAAAGTGAGGCAGGAGAATAAGCCATTCCTTCCCACCCCTCAAGTATGCAATCAACAGGCCTATAAATATCATGTAAAATAAAGAAATATATGAATTACTTCCTTACTGTACTTTTAAAATCACGATCAGTATTAGTTTCTGCTAAGTCAGGGAGTTGTAAAGTCTTACTTTCTTTCTCTTAAAAACTATGAAATTACCACACAAACTAATTGCCAGAAACATTATGCAAAACAAAGCCTTTGATACAGATACAGCAAAAGCAACTCTACTCTATCAATTATTTTTGAAAGCTAGTTATAAGGATTGTACATTTTAGTCACATTGAGTATTAAAAATGCTGGAGAATAGAGTACAGTATCGCAGCATCACAGCAGGTTTGGAACCGTTTATACATTGCTTTTAAGTTTCGAGTAGCATCATCATATACATCAATAAAAATATTCTTTCCACATCTCACATACTTTCATAAGTTTAACTTTATGGCTATCATGGATAAATAATGAATGACAATTTGTCATTTTCACTACCAGTAAAGGAGCCATGTTAACACTTCCCTCTAAACTGTGCGACCATGCATTACAGTGCCTATAAAAAGTATTTCCTCCCACCCCCGGAAGATTTCATGTTTTAAAACATTGAATCACGATGGATTTAATTTGGCTTTTTAGACACTGTTCAACAGAAAAAGACTTTTCTTGTGTCAAAGTGAAAACGATCTCTACAAAGAGATCTAAATTAATTACAAATATAAAACACAAAATAATTGATGGCGAAAGTATTCACTCCCTTTTAATATGACACACCAAATCATCACTGATGTAGCCAATTGGTTTTAGAAGTCACATAATTCACTAAATAGAGATCTGTATTTGGAGACCTGTGTGCAGTCATGGCGTTGCAATTGATTGTAGTAAAAATACTCCTGTGTCTGGAAGGTCCAATAGCTGGTGAGTCAGTATCCTGCCAAAAACTACACCATAAAGACAAAAGCAGCTTCACGAAAAGGTTATTGAAAAGCACAAGTCAGGAGATGAATACAAGAAAATTTCCAAGTCACTGAATATCCCCTTAGAGTATAGTTAAGTCAATCATCAAGAAATGGAAAGACTATGACACAGATGTAAATCTGCCTGGAGCAGGATATAGATGACAGACAGTAAAGGCCCCAGCACTAATCCCTGTGGCACATCACTAGTCACAGGCCTCCAGTCAAAGGGGCAACCACTTTCTACCACTCTCTGGCTTCTCCCACAACACCAATGTCTAATCCAATTTACTACTTCTTCTCGATTGTCAAGCGCCTGAACCTTCTTGACCAACCTCCCAAACAGGACCTTTTCAAATGCCTTGCTAATGTCCATGTGGACAACATCGACTGCCCTGACTTCATCCACTTCACTGGGATGTAATATAAATGCAACAAAAGGGAGTAATATTGGTGAGTATTTACCTATTTCAGTTATAAATGATAATGAGTATTTCACTTGATTATCTTTGAGCTTTTAATTTTTGGGGTTATCCTCGAAGGTTTGTACCAAAAAAAATGTGTGATCTATGTGCATGCGTGAAACTCTGGCCTAAAAATTAAGACATTCAACGGTATTTGTTAATTCTAAGCTCCAGGAAAATAAAATGGTTTCTCTCCTGTTTGGTCTGCATTTAGAAACAATTCTTATTCTAAATGCACCACTGCAGTCACTCAATTAGCCAGATTCAGTTGTCAATATTTCTTGCATATCTGTCAGAATTTTCAAGTCAACTGACAATATTCCTCATTCAACATACCTTTTGGCGCAATGATAGGTAAATTAGAACATGTTGTTTCAAAGAGCTCCTCAAACACCCATGTTTTATTAATTGTTCTTCAGGCCTGAGATCCCACTCAGGTCATGGAACATAGGTCAGTTCTATTACTTATCTCCTCTGCTACCTCAACATTACTATCACATTAACAGCTGTCCACCCATTTCATCCCCTTCACGTCCAAACATCGCAAGCCCTGGGTCTTTGATTGGTCCAGTCACCACACTGTCTGCAAACCGTCCCTGGAGACTGATCTCATACATTTGCTCTGCTATTTTCATAAAACTTGGCCCTACTTGAACATCTCAGGCTCCACAGTGCACAAAAGAACATCCAACGATTGATTGCAATACCCAGTGTCTTGTACCCTAATGAAGCAGGCAGCAAAGGCTTCTTGACTGAAATAATAAATGGCACATCCTACCTATAATTTTATGAAGTGCAAAATAAATCCTAAGTAATTTTACTTCTAAATCTAAGCACTCTCAGTGGTGATTTAGTGCAGTGGAAATAAAGGCAATAGCTCTTTTGTTTGTAAATCACAGAGGCTATCTTCTTTTGCTTGAAGAAGTGTAATGCCATTGGGTACATTGATATCACAAAAACTATTAGTTTCCAGGAGTCTTCTTTGGGGATTAACACTGAAATAACTCCATTAAAAATGAAAACTTTTTTTATCAATTTAGAGTATAGTAACTTTATCATTACTAACTCTTGTACCTAATAAAGTGGCCACTGAGTGTATGCTGATTACGTTCCCAGGTTACTGGGCTCACAAGAGGATTTGGAAGATCGAGAGTTCCATGCCAACGACTGAGACGTGTAGAGATGGCCCACTGTAAAAAGGGGCAAGAAAAGACCCATTTTCTGTCATCATTTGGAACTACTGTACTTCCACAATTTATTTCTTCTTTAAATATTTTTGGACTGTTTGCAATACTGGCAAGCTAATTTTGATGACCATCCATGGAGGTGGCAGACCTTCTCCTGGAATAATGTAATGCTGACATTGTTTACTAACAGCTATGGAATTTCTGTATTTTAATCCAGCAATGAAGGATATATCTAGGTCAGAATATTTTATGACCAGAGGGAAACATGAAGGTGATCATACTTTGAATCATCTGTATATGACTGCCAAGAATTTAAATGCAAGAATGCAAGCATGTCAGAGGACAATTACTACGACAGGACCCAGACTGCATCAGATTACAATTCTGAAGCATTTTATAATTGATAAGAACCATGAGGGAAAAGTGCTCTATGCATACATGCACCACATACACTTTGCCCATTGGTTCCAGGCATAAGCAGCTTAACCAATCATCTCTAAACAAACTGCTGCTCAGCACATGTAAAATGTGGCAAAGCATTGTGGAACTCATTTCAGCAGGAGCGAAATGAATGTCCTTCCTGACCTCCGAACAACCTTCTTACTCATATCCTCCATATCAAATACCTTCAAAAATAAAATTTGACAATGCTGGAGCTATTCAACAGGTTCAGCGGCATCTTTAGACAGAGACACAGAATTAATGATTCAGGTTCTTGGGCTTCCTATAGTACTGGGAACTGAGAAAACAAGTATGTTTTAAGTTGGCAAAAAGGGGAAGAGTGTGAAAATAAAGGGAATGTATTGTATGTGATAGGGTGGAGAGTAGGGGATTACAGGTGAAACAAATGCTATTGATGCCATCTAAGTGAATTGATTTTATTTTTCTCATTACAGCCCATTCACTTCCCTCTATTTATATTTCCTCTGGAGCACTTTTGGTCAGTATTTTCTACTTACTAACCTAAAATATGATTTTCCATGAATAAACTAAAGAGGCTATGAAATGAATGCATTACAAACTTTGGTGAGGACATTCATAGCATTAATTTGAATGAATTACTTTTTGAAGTGCAGCAACTATTAAAAAGGCAATATGACAGCTGATTTGGATCTATTACATGAACCAAGTGGACAGTTAATCTGAAGACACAAGAGACTGCAGATGATGGAATCCTCTTTGAGCTAGTTAATCTACTCTTTTCCAATTCTCCAAAAGTATCTGAGAACTGATGCTGACTGCAACAATGTTGGAAAAGGGAACAGAATGCCACAGAAATCCATGGACATTTGTGGTGGCTTACTCTGACAGAAGTGAGTACAAATGATTTACCATTTTTTACAAAATCTAAGTCAACATGTGCTCAGTTACTGCCATATGCTAGAATTCACATTCTTCCTACCTAAAAGTGAAAGTTCCACTAATTAAAGACTTAATTGACTTATTTGTTCATGGGTGTTAACTGTCACTGGCAAGACCATAAGTTACTGTCCATCCCAACTGGCCACTGCAGAAGGCACCCATTTCACAATCAATCACATTAATGTGTCTGGTCACAAATAGAGCAGACCAGATAAGCATGGCAGATTTCCGGCATCATGTAGCCAGCACTAATTCCATCTAATATTTTGTTTTATTACAGTTTTATTTACTGATTTGAATTCAAATTTGTCATTTACAATAGCAAGATTTAAATCAAGACTGTTGACAGTCCAGACTTCTTGACACAATAATCCACTGATTTAATTATAATGACACTACAGCCAATGGAATACTATTCCAAAAGCTTAAACAATTTTTAAATGAGGAAATCTGAGGTGCTCTTGTAGTAGAGAATTTGTATACCTGGTCTGCAAGATAACTCAGCCACTCTTAATTGTAAAAATGTTAAAAATTATCAAAGTTGACTATTTGAAGAAGTTTGGTACATCTGTATTCTCTGCTGCATCAATCACCAACCATCTCTTTATCAAATGTTTATCGAAGAACTCTAATACAATCTGCCACTATTCCGAGTCCCCACCTCAGGCCCACTAACACTTTTAGACAGAGCAACACATACAAATTGCTGGAGGAACTCAGTAGGTCAGGCAGCATCTATGGAAATGAATAAACAGTTGACGTTTCATGTCGAACCCTCCTTCAGGACTGGAAAAGGAAGGGGGAAGATGACAGAATAAAAAGGTGAGGGGAATGGCAAGGAGCTATCTAGAAGGTGATAGGTGAAGTCCAGTGGGTGGGAAAGGTAAAGGGCTGGAGAAAAAGGAATCTGATAGCAGAGGAGAGTGGATCATGGGAGATAGGAAAGAAGGAAGGGACCCAGGGGGAAGTTATGGGTAGGTAAGAAAAGGTGAAAGGCCAGCCAGAGCTGGGAATAGAAGAAGATCGGAGGGGGAGGGAAATGTTTTATTACTGGAGGGCAAAATCAATATTCATACCATCGGATTGGAGGCAATCCAACCTGATGAGACCTAGTTTCATCAGTTTGATAGAATCTAGTTTCTGAGAGGTCACACAGGTATTACAGTATGGGCAGATTTAGAATGCATCAAATTCCAGTTTTTCAGTGGACCCTTGCTCGTGCTTTATTGGACGGTCTCTGGAAGATGTTTGAGACAAAATATTTGAACAAATAATTGGGGACATGCTGAAGTGATGCAGATTAGACTCACTTTCCAGCAGGTTTATTATCTGCTTAATACTCTAATACCCATCATTGAAGTTGAGGTGCCATAGGCTTAAGAAGTTCAGCATTAGTATCCCATAAAATTACCTGCACGGGCATAGCCCATAGATTGGGAGAGAGAAAGAAAAACCACATCAGCTGGTTTGTGTCAATGGCGACCAGATTGCAAATCTGTCCTACCGTCATCTCTCCCGTGGACATATTTGAAGTTGACAAACGAAGAATCTTATTGTAGATCTTTGCCTGAAATGAAAGAAGCTATTATTAGTAACCATGATGAAAATCTTTCATGCAAAATATTTATTTTTACCAAGAGTTTGAATAAGAATAAAATTGACACAATTTAAATGATAACTGTAAGGAATTTTAAATAATAAATCAAAGTAATGCACCCACAAAGCAAGTGAAACATTCCTCACTCAACAACCAGACCTACCTTGCACCGATCCTCTGATAAAGGCCCTGACTTCACACATTGATGGTTCTGATCCATGACCTCTGCTCTAGATATCTCTTTTTCCTGCAAAATCCCAGCCCTAACCCATCCATACTAGATTTTCTTTGTGTACTTCTCACTGGTGAGAAAGAAAGGTCTTAATAATAAAAGGCTTTGGATCTTGCTCTGGGCTTTACTCATACCCACTTTCATTTCCAAGTGTTGGCCTTCGAGCAGTTTTATTTGTTTGTCATGATTGAACTTAATAACAAGTATTTACCAATCAAGTTCAAAGCATGTTTTTAGCTGTATCTCCAAAGTCATAAAATTTGCTTCATTGTTTGGACATGTCACAGTCACTAAGAATGTTAACACAAAGAACTGGAGATAATTGCAACACATGCAATCCATTTCAGCAAAAAAGGAATCACTGATGCACTCTTTTTCAAGAGATTTATAAATATATGATTCTCTTTTAATAGAGGTTGCTAATTATGTAGTTTAGCAATGTTTCCTGGCTCCCTCAAGAATCAGTATGCAACCATTCGCGTGCCATCATTATCTGGCCAATGCACTGAAAATTGAAAGATTTCCATTCTCTTAATATCCAGCTAATGTGTGACTATTCACAGCCCATCAGTAGCATTAGTATTGAGTATCCAGGTTGCAGTCATGATGTGCTTATTCAGCAGTAGTCCAATGTACCATTGATACTTCAGCCATTGTGATAAAAGGGTTCGCCTTTCAATAACTACACATCCTACATTCAACACACAGAAAATGCTGAAGGAACTCAGCAGCCTACACTCTAGTCCTTCAACTTGTCATGCAACTTGCAACTAATAATGAAAAGTACACAAGTCCATTGGCATGCTTAGATAATAACTCTACTGCTTGCACTGTGGTACACAGCAGAGATAGTCTCAAGATTTACAGTCGTCTACTCCATGATGCACAAATCAACTTCTGAGAACTCAATCGTAAACAAGAGAAAATCTGCAGATACTGTAAATCGAAACAACACACACAAAATGCTGGAGGAAGTCAGCAGGTTAGGCAGCATCTATGGAAAAGATGCAAACACGAGGAATTCTGCAGATGCTGGAAATTCAGGCAACACACATCAAAGTTGCTGGTGAACGCAGCAGGCCAGACAGCATCTCTCAGAAGAGGTACAGTCGACATTTCGGGCCGAGACCCTTCGTCAGGACCTTCCTGACAAAGGGTCTCAGCCCAAAACATCGACTGACCTCTTCCTAGAGATGCTGCCTGGCCTGCTGCGTTCACCAGCAACTTTGATGTGTGCTTCTATGGAAAAGAGTACAGTTGATGTTTCAGGCCGAGACCCTTCATCAGGACCGGAAAAAAAGATGAGGAGTCAGAGAACTCAGTCCTTCCCCAGAAAACAACTGCAGAACTAGCGGAGGATGAAGAAAAGGGAGGGTGCCAGCAACCTGCATCGCTCCTTTCTTGTCTTGCCATCCATGACCAACTTATTTAATCGTGCAACCATTAGACAAAGCCCAAATTTCACTTTCATAAACTGTCCACAGCAATTTTTTTCTCTGTCGCTAATCATTACAGCTGCCTCTCAGATAAGATTATAAAAAAGGCAAAATTGAAATAAAAATTTCCAAACCAAACATATAGTTCAACAGTTCCATTTAATATCAGAGATGAACATCTTGAAATTCTTTTTCTTCCTAGACATCCACAAAACCAGAAGAGTGAGTGACAGTAAAGACATAGGAGTCCCAAAGCTCCCCACTCCCCTTCCCACACACAAGCAGCAGCACACTATGACTGTTCCCCACCCCCACCCACTTTCGTAAAAAAGCATCAGCACCCTCCACCCACCAAGCATGAATAGCAAAGCTCCCAAGAAAGACCATGATCTTCAGTGCAACAAAAACTAATTGTTCACCCAACAATTTGATGTACAACAGGCTCTCTCTCCCACTAATAAAGGGAACAAGAAGTGTCCCCTTTCACGGTGAGAGGGGAGACACAACAAAACAACTCGCTGATTTACGGTGTTAACAGTCTATCACACTACTTCTTTTTCAGAGTTCTGTGACTCTGGAATGAGCAACAAACTTTTCCCCCACTGACCAAACGTACCAATATCATAATGCGCCAAAGAGTGTAGAACCGTCAACTAATAACTCATCTTCCAATGATGCTTGAGTTTGAGGTGCCTACACCTATTGTGCTTTGATACAATGCAAGTCCTGGGACTATGGAAGGTTGCTGCATGAGAATCACCTGGTTACCAGTGAATACATCAAATTTAACATCCTCTCCATCAGGCCATACAGAGCTGGGCCTTTGAGTCTTTTGGAAAGTTTCTAGAAATTCCACAATGACTTCCCATTCCTGCTGCATGCGCATTAGAAAGTTAAAACTAGCTTTAAGTAGAACAAGCTATCTATTCATAAAATTGGATTCTCTGCTGAAGAACTAAACCATTTACAGTGTGTCAGATACTGGTTAGTTATCAAAATCATTGTAATGTGCAGGCAATTAAAATTTGTTGTTCTTGATTTCCACAACTGCTTCTGTGGGCCATCTAATTTATCCTCCAAATACACCACTTCTTTCTACCATGTAAAGCTGTCTATTGAGATATTTATCATCTTTTCAGTATTCTAATACTCCAAATTTTTAGATTTTGATGATCCATGAGGTAAAAGTTACCCATGAAAAGGTGAGATACATAATGGATAGAGGTTGGATTTTGATTTATAAGCAACTCAATTTTCATTTCAACTGGTTGGTATTACTCATGCTATGGATTTATGTGATACGAGGCCCAGTGATATTAATCACTTCAGAATGTCATATTTTCATTTGAGTTACTTATCACTTGCCAATAGATGAGCAGAATATTTGCAAACATTTCCTGGTGAATACAGAACAGTCCATCACAGGAAAAGTCCTCTCCACCACTGAGCACATCTACAAGGAGTGCTGCAACAAGAAAGCAGTACTGATCTATCATCAAAGACCACCACCATTCAGGCCATGCCCTCTTCTTGCTGCTGCAGTCAGGAAGGGCAAACAGGAGCCTCGGGTTCTACACTGCCAAGTTCAGGATCAGTTAGTACCCTTCAACCATCACACTCCTGAGCCAGTGAGGATAACTTCACTCACCTCAACACTGAACTGATTCCACAAACTATGCACTTTCAAGGACATTGCAGGTTAAAATGTTCAGCATGGACTAGGTTGACCAAAGGGCCTGTTTCTATGTTGTACATTTCTATGACTCTATGACTAATTTACAGCATGTTCTCTATTATTTATTCATTATTATCTGCTTTTTTTGTATTTGCACAGTTTATTTTATTTTGCACGTTGGTTCTCAGTCTTTGTGTGTAGTACTTCAATATTTATATTGTATTCCTGCAAGAAAATTTAATCTTAGTGTAGTATATTGATGTTCTTCTGCATAATATGTATAGTAAATAATAAATGTGTTGGAAAACATTTTCTTAAGGTTGTTTTCTCGCTAAATGCTGTTGATTTTCTCACTCCACTCTCTTGTATTAATTCCATCTTATTGCCAAATGGACTTCATATCATCATCATTCCACAAGAAGATTACTTGTGCTCAAAACAGTGAAATATTAATTTATTTATTGACTTGGACCATACAAGCAGAAAACTTCCAACCTAAAGGTTGCATATAAAATACTGTAATACAGATTTAGCTTCCTTCATGCAATCAATTGTCTGGTCCTTCCAGGGTTCTGGTTTACTATACCCAAAGCTGCTAATTAACCCACAATCTGTCCTGATTTTGATCTGGTTCCCCTTTTGCAAAACCTTGTCTATCCTCTATCACCACCATACATCTCTATCTTTACAATTCAGTTATATGGCTTCAGTGAATTTTAATTGTAGCCTCACTGTTCCTTCAAAGGTCAAACTGATCTTTAGCATGTAATTGATATTGTTTCTATGCCTCAGTAAACAGTTTTGCCTTTTAATGTATAAGAGTAGTGTGGGTCAAAATCCATAGGCTAAATTCCCTTTAATTATTTCAAACGTTATTTGGAAGCTATAAATAGGCTAACACTTGAGTGTTTCACTTTGGGGCGGTTTCATCTTCCTAACTGCTGAGTCCTTATTTTCATCCTTGTCACTAAAGATTCACAATACAGTTCCCTACCACAGCAAGTGAGGAGAAATCAGAGGATTTTGGGATAAAACTTGATTATCACACTCTATGAAAAAATGATAGAGATTCCTTAGATAGTGTCACAAGACACAAAAGCAAACATTAGAAATGATAGAATGATTAAAAATCTACATCTTAGAAAGGATTAAGTTGATTAACTCTTTTCCGATCTGCATAGACATGATGGGTCATTTGGAAACTTAATAACGGATACATGATTCTTAAGCCTAGGATACATAATTCTTAAGCCTGCTGTGTGTTAAATCTGCAAACTTGGTACCTTGTGCTACCAGAGATCTCTACTGTCTCATCAAATCTGAAAATTTTTGTTGGGTGATGGTATCCTCCACCTGCAAGTGACCACTTGTAATTTCTCAGGCAGGGGTAGAAAATCAGATCTAAGTGGCAGATTTTACAAGCTTGCTCTGCATTGGATGACACAGGTGAAAAGGATAAGGAAAAAGAGGAGGGGAACTTAGAAATAACATGCCTTCAAATTGGTTGTGCCTACCTCAATCTGTTCTGTCAATGCAAAAGATTGTTAAAGAAAGTTAAAGACATTAAGATAGGTCATCTCAACAGTTCACACTCACACTGTTCATTGATTTAAAGACCTTCATGAAAATCGAATCAAGTTATTAATGACTCCACAATGCCTCAGCAGATTTTCAGCTACTAATCAAGTCTCCAATTAAAAACCAGAGCATTTAGCTGACTTTTCATGAACGCATTTTATGTTCGGGAAAGGAACAACCAAATCCAAAGTAGAAGTGCATGTCCAGCAATTGCATAGCAATGCCAGTGAAATTTGGATAACATCCTTTGACTTCTGCTTTTACAAGCTTTTCAAATGTTCCCATGACACCAGTTGCAAGAATCAAATTATTTTAGTGGTTATTTTTTGCAGGTGGGCAACATGATACAAAATACCTGAATTTCAGGTACAAAAATATCAGAAGAACATTAATTTATTATATCAACAGAATTTCACTCCTATAGTCTTTCTAAATAAGAATGATGACTTGGAGGGGAAAATTAGTGCTCCTACTCCTTCCTTGTACCAAGATCAAACAGTACAAAATTGTGCATTATTGATTTGATTCTATGTTTACAAACCACAGTGCACCAAAAATCAGGACTGGGATTTCGGTGGTATGAATTTCTAGTGTAAAACTGCAAGTTATATTGAGTTTCAACTACCTGATGTCAACTTGAGTGTTTTTATTGTTTACTGCACATCCTGTGTTTGGGTTACCAATTATTTTACATTTACAGAAAGCACAGCAGGAAAGAAGATGCTGCATCTTCAGCACAATGCTATATTTAACCATGTTATATAAATAACACACAATCCACTTACCATCATTAATATTCAGAGAAAAAAAAATTATTTTCTATTAAAATATGCACTACAGTTCATGTTTGAATACATTACACCTATTGCCATAACAACATATGTTTGGAATTGCTCCTCCTCAGGGTTGAAAATTAGTCCTCTATTAAGTAGAAGACAACTGCTTGGAAACTGTACATGTCAAATCTCCTGAATGAACACACATTAATCAAAGCTCAAGTACCTGAATTGCTCCTCGTAGGTTAATTCCTGTTTCTATGGCAATGTAGTAGGATGCTTGAAGAAATGTCCTTTGCAAAAGAAGAGCAAGAAACAAGAGAACTGCAATAACATAAGCGTTGGCCAAGAACTCCTGTGAGGAAATGAAGTAAACGCCCAATATTTTGACCTGCAGAGACCAAAAGTTGCCTGTAACTTTCCATCCGCAGTGCATTTTTAGAAGCTATCATTTCTTGACAACATGAACATCATTGAGTGATTTAATTATTCAAACATTATTGGGTCCAAAATATGATCTGGATGTAAAGTTATTTAAGTTGGTTTATTTGGAGCAGTGTATAAAAAATGTCTGATACTTATACATGGAAGAGTCCTGCTCTTTCACCTATACTTCTCAACATGACCTCTGACCTTCAAAGATTTGTGAACATGCATGCTAAGTTTGTTCTGTTCCTATTTCTGAGAATACTACCATTCACTGTGTATTTTTTTGCCTTGCTTGCTCTCACATACATAATCATATGTCATTGGAATTAGTTGCACTTTCTATTTTTCTGCCTCTCAGTTTCCTGCAGTATACAGCTTTCTTCTTGAGTATTAACTTCATCATTACCTCTTACATCATCTATGAATTTTATAATTTTATAACATGCAAATCTTTAACAAGATGTTATTTTTATAAAGGAAAACCAGAGATGCTGGAAATCTGAAATAAAAACAGGACATCATAACCTAAGTGATTCCACAGATGCTAGCAATTCAGAACAACACCCACAAAATTCAGGAAGAACTCAGCAGGTCAGGCAGCATCTATGGAAATGAATAAAGAATTGTGTGTATGTGTGTGTGTTGGTAAAACAGGTCTTGCAAGACATCTGCTCTGATGTAAGATGAAGGGTCTTCCACCGAAACCTTTACTGCTTTGCTTTCCGCAGATGTTGCCTGACTTGCTGAATTTTTCCAACATTTCTTGCACTTTTCTTTTATTGTTATTATGTTTGAAGAAGTAATTATAATAGAATTTAATACATGGGAGTGGTATATCATGTAGCTGTTCTTGAATTATTGCTTTGTAATACATGTATGTTAACAAATATTCTTTATTATCAGAACTTAGAGAGTTTATTACAAGAATACACTAAGACTGTAAGATATAGGACATTTGGCCCATTGAGTCTGCTCTGCCACTTCATCACGGCTGATCCAATTTTCCTCTCTTCCCCAACTGCCTTCTCCCATATCCCTTCATGCCCTGACCAATCAAGAATATATCAGCCTCTGTTCTTAAATATACATTAAGACTTGGCCTCCACAGCTGCCTGTGGCTAAGAATTTCACAGATTCACTACTCTCTGTCTAAAGAAATTGCTTCTCATCTCTGTCCTAAAAAGATGCCTGTTTATTCTGAGGCTGACCTTTCTGGTCTTAGACTCTCCCACCATAGGAACCATCCTCTCCATATCCACTCTATCAAGGGCTTTCACCCTTGTTTCAATGAGGTCACCCTCAATCTTCTGAATTCTAGTGAATACAGGCCCAAACATTCTTCATATGACAAGCCATTCAAACCTGGAATCACTTAGGTGAACCTTCTCCAGTTTCAGCACATCCCTTCTAAGATAGGGGGCCCTAAACTACTCACAATACTCCAAGTGAGGCCTCAGCAGTACTTTATAAAGTCTCAACATTACATCCTTGCTTTTATATTCTAGTTCTCTTTAAATTAATGCTAACATTGCATTTGCCTTCCTCACCACAGACTCAATCTACAAATTAATCTTTAGGAAATCCTGCACAAGGACTCCCAAGTCCCTTTGCACTTCAGTTTTTTTGTATTTCCACTACATTTAGAAAATTGGTAAAAGAAATGAAAGGGTTGACAAAGTGCATGACCATACACTTCCCGACACTGTATTCCATAGATGCTGCATGGCCGGATGAGTTCCTCCAGCATCTTTTGTGTGTTGCTTGGCTTTCCAGTATCTGCAGATTTTCCCTTGATTGTATTCCATCTGTCATTTCTTTGCCCATTCTCCTAATCTGTCTAAGTCCTTCTGTAGCCTCTCTACTTCCTCAGAACCATTTGCCCTTCCTATCTTCATATCGTCTGCAAACTTCACAACAAAGCCACCAATTCTATCAGCCAAATCATTGACATATAATGTAAAAAGCATTAAACTAATTAACATGATTTATTTTAATATGGTGTGGTTTAATTTCAACTATTAAAATAATTTAACTCAACATGTGTGGCAATATTTAAATAAATGAATTTTGAATAAAGTTTCAAACTTGAATAATTAATATAAATGATTGCCAGCTCTCAATAGAGAAGATTGAAGATTTGACATTTCAAAACCTGTAAGCTGAATTTATTTTTAACTCATGATATTAAATTTAATGTGATCTTTTCTGTAATTGACTTTGTGTAACCTGTTTTGAAACCGTCACTCATTTAGCAGTGCTTTTTAAAAAATTTACAACATGGAAACTGCTGCCTGATTGAGAATCCTGCTGTTTTTTCATGTTACCTTGGCTTTACAATGTTATAGCTATTATCAGTATGACAAGTTTAATCCGATGGTGTGGCCAGTGTGCTGCAGGAACATACAAATATTACAGCAAGAAAATAAACCCAGTTGAAGAAGGATGCCAGTTAGATGAACACAAAGATATTCTATTGCTACTTAAAATAGTCCTCATTAAAATAAATTGGAAGAACAGGATACCTAACAGAGAAATCCCTGACACACTATCTGTTCCATTTCTGAACTGAGTTATAGAACTTGTGCACTATCAGATAATATAGGCAATAAATTCATGGGGATATTCTGCGTATTATTAACAGACGATCAAACTAACTACACTGGGTTGTATGACATAGATTTCTGATTGACCTGAACAAATGCTAGAATTGTGCTTTGGAGTAGCAATAAAATTGTTGTACCTGTGGACGAAATGTTTTGTTTTCATCGCTCAGGTGATGTACAATCCCAGAGATACAAAGTGGGCCTGCAAACCCCAGCAAGTCGGCCATAATACGAAACGTGCTGCTGAGAATGATTGGGCGACCAAAAGCCTGCCGCAACACACGCCAAAACAGCTTTGATTCCTGAGGCCCAACAGTACCCTTCTTCTATAACAAAAAGTAAAACATGTTTTGATGAAGTTTTCAGTACATTCTCCATGACATATAATCAGATTTTCAGTAATGCCACTATACCACACTGCATTGAGAAACAAGCTCTTTGATGACCAATTTCAAACCCTATGCGATAAATTGATAATTGGTTTATTATCACATGTACCGAGATAAAAGTGAAAAACTTTGTTTTGTATACCGTTCATACAGATTACTTAATCACATCAGTACAATGAGGTAGCACAAGGAGAAACAATATCAGAATTCAGAATAAAATATTATAGTTACTGAGAAAGTGCAGAGAAGTAGACAATAAGGTGCAAGGTTATAATAAGATATGTTCTGTAGTCAAGAGTCCATCTTATCATTCTAGGGGACCAATCAATGTTCATTTAATATCAGAATAGAAGTCGTCCTTGACTCCGACGATATTTGTCTTCGGGCTTTTGAATCTTTTGCCCGAAGGGAGGGAGAAGAAGGGAGAATGTCCAAGGTGGATGGGATCTTTGATTACGTTGGCTGCTTTACCGAAAAGTAGAAGATTTTGTACTTTTCTTATACTGTAAAAATAGGATTTCAGTAAAATTGATCAAACAGTGTGTACACTAACAAAAGAATTAAGGAACAGGAAGTCATGCAGTCAAAACATTTAAAAATTGCAGATGCTGGAAATCTAAAATAAAAATATAAGATGCTAAAATACTTAGCAGGTCAAGCAACATTTATGGAAATTGAAACAAAGTTGATTTTTTGTGTTATAATGTTTAGCTTTCTTCTTTATTCTTTGTATGCAAGATAGTGATAGCCTGCAAACAAAAGTGATGAGGTGGGAAATACATGAATGCTGACATACCATATATGAATTAGGGAAAATATAATATCTTTACTAACAAAGTCAATATTGTCCGGCTGAAAGTAAATTTGTAACATCTTCTCTAAGAATGAGATTGTTTAAGGGGAATTTTGGTTAATGAAAGAACAAATACGAGGGAGACTTGACAAATAACAAAACAATGTATTTTAAAAAGCAGGGCTCTGCAGATGCTGGAAGTCTGAAAAATAAGCTGAAAAATGTTGGAAACTCTCTATAGGTTGAGGGAAAGGACAAAGAAGCAGAGCTAACATTTTAGGTTGATAAATCTACACCAGAACTGGAAAAAAAAGGTTAGAAATTAAACACATTTCATGTTGCTGTGACGGGGTGATTGTGGAGTGAAGAGAAGCAGTGTTAGTGACAGAGAACTGATAAAGAGAGATTGAAATATACAAGTGGTAGCAAAGCTGGTGGAGAGAAGGTGGTGAAGGCTTGTTAACGGCAGCTGATCTGTCTTTGGAAATAGCTGTGTTTGGTTTCCCTGATGTACCAGACCAAATTGTGATTTTTAAATCATTACTCACAAGTGTTAACTTTTAAAATGATTATTATAATTGGAAACCCATGGTCAACGATAACAAGTTCTTAAATATAGGAATGAATATTATTCAAAAAATAATTATAATAATTCAATTTTAGAAAATATTTTTATATATATTTCTATTCTCATGTTTATATTTCTCCTATTTTATTATGACATAGAGGAGACCATTTAGCCTCTTGTGTCTAAACCAGCTCTTGAAGCACTCTCATCAATCCATATGTATGTATGTGGGAGTATGTGTACGTACGCGCGTGTGTGTGTGTGCGCATACACGCGCATGCACTCGTGTAGTTCTGTGTGTGTGCATGCACTTGTGAACTTGTGTGTGTATGTGTAGTATGCATGAATATAACTGTATTGCCTCAGTCACCTTTTATTTTAGAAGATGGTCATGTTTCTGAATGCTAAAACTAAAGTTATTAACAACTTCTGGATAATCAAAGGCTGTCAGAGACTCTTGGAAAGTTACAATGCAGTTTTTGGATGCTTTGAAAATTGAAGCCCATTGATTATTTTAGCAGAACTTATAATTAGCTGATCAACATCTATTAATTATTAATTACTGACCTTTGTGATTTTATTCACCAGATTCAACAATGTGAAAGGAAAATACAGCAAAATGTCTACATTAATAAAGAGAAAATAAAGATACACCAGTTGTCAATCTTTCAACCCATAGAACTGTTGATTTTCTACAATGTTCCGATGCAAATAATTGTTTTTACTTTTTTCTCTCGTTTATTTTATTCTATTTAATACCAAAGTAATTTAAAAACCAGATGGTGAAAGGTAGCAAAGGTCAGTTTTTGAGAGAATGAATCATTTACTAGATTACATTGAAAATTATACTTATTTGTTGTGGGAAAGACAACATATAATTTACATGAAGGAGAAATTATTCTTCTGTCCATAAAAAGGAGGGTTTAAAAATAACAAGGTAAAGTTATAGATGAGCCCAATAGTTTGTATACTTAGTCTAATTCCACCTCCCCCCCCGATTAACAATATTAAATCTTCTTGTATTGATATGATCAATCACAATCTAAAGTCTCAAATTATTTTTTAAAGTGACAGAGTATATGAAGGGAATGAAGATGTGAACCTTAATAGAGCTTTCCTCCATCCATATCATCCAAATAGTGAAATGGTACAAATCTTTACTTATACTCATCACTACTAAGTTTCTAGGATCATAATCTACATAAAAGTTTAAACCCAGATTTTTAACTGGGAGAATGGAAGTAAATGCTGAACATAATATAACAATTTTTATATTCTTTAGCATACTCTGTATACAAAAAATGCACACTGAACTCAGACATATTTCATCCATCTCCCATTCTGATCTTTAGAAAATGAATTCTGCAGCAGAGCATCAGAGTTCACAAAGTCAAAATGATTCTGCTGCTGATAATGTTCAACATATGAATTCCCTTTGTTAAAAAGCTATGGATACAGAGAAAATTGAGTAATTACTTCCTTTATGATTAAAAAAAGAACTTACAACTGTTGTATATTTTTAGAAGGCATTCTGTGCTACTCTGTGACCAATATTATTCAGAGCACTTGAATTACTTCCATTTTGTTAAGATTCATTTAAGTTATTTCTTGCAATTTATCAGTGGCTTTGCAATTCCATCATTTTCACTTTATGTTTTTCTTACCAATTACAAATTATGTACAAAGAAGCACAATTTATAACTCAAGTCACTCTTCTTCTGCCAAATCCCATAACCCCTCACCATACCACCCAAGTGTTAATTATGCTGCTACTTGAAGGTATCAATGGATGCGTCAGGAAGGCAGAAACATGCTGAGGTAGTGTACTTACGGAAGGCAAAAGAAAAGCAAGGGATTACACAATATGTGAGAGGAAGCTAAGAAATACAGAAATTCACAGCTCAACAGGTGCAGGAAAAGGTAGATAGAGTCACAGAGTCATACAGCACAGAAACAAGCCTTTTGGCTCATCTTGTGCGTGCTGACCAGGGTGCCCACCTAAGCTAGTTTTATTTGCATACATTTAGTCCACATCCCTCTATATCTTGCCTATCCATTTATTTATTCAAATATATTTTAATGTGAATAGCTGGCACATATAATTGTGAGCTGTATGAAAATATACAATCCACGTTACTTTTGTGGGCATTTATGCTCTCCTTCAATTATTCCTTTCTGAAAATTGTACAGAAATGAACTAATTGGTCCTATGTCACCCAATACCATATACACGCTGCCATTCCTCATAAATGAACCTACACAATGTTTTTAAACCAAGACACAGAAAACACTGGATGAACTCAGCAGATTAGGCAGCATCTATGGAAAAGGGTAAACACTTGACGTTTCAGGCCGACATCCTTCTGTTCTTCAGGACAATGTTTTTAATGTGGGTACCATCAAATCCCAAGTAATTCATTCCTTGTTTGGCATTCTAATGCCTATTATTAATAGGTTACATTTTCCAAGTTACATTCCACCTGCTGTGTTTATATCTAATGTCCCTGCATCTCCTTGCATCCATCTTTCAACCTACACTGACAGCTCTATATCATAAAGAAAGCCAAACAATTATTATTCAGTTACTGAATTTCAGCATGCAGACCAATTACGATAAAATTACGGACAGTTAATTCCAAAAAATTAATTGCCTTTCATACAGAATCAAATCCTCTTTGTTTTATTGGTGTGATTTTAAAAAAGTTCTAGACCTGGTAATTAACTCGAGACTTTAACTCGTGTTGTTTATAGAAACATACTTTTATGTTTATATTCTGAATTATGAACATCAGAATAGGCTCAAAGGGAAAAACAGGAAACATTAGCTTTCATTAAGCTAATTCCATAAGCTTCTAATGATTAATATTGCTGTAATGTAGAAGAGGCAACATGACCTCCTCTCTGGTGATCCAGTTACTAAAATGAGAAATGCAACACATACAATGTCACAGATGACATTATAAGACAAGAAAACTTCATTGCATTTACTCTAGGTCATATATTCTCTAATAGTTCCGAGAACTGTTGTAAATTTATTATTACCAATTTGTAAGTTCCACCCATAGCCCCTTCTGCCCAGCTTCTGGGAATTTCAATTTTTAGAAAATGCGCTTCTTGAAAAACTATCCAGCGTCTTTTTTATAAAATGTTCTTTGCCCTTCATGATCACTCTCTGGTACAGCTCACTGGCCATGCCACATGATTTGTGGGTTTAGAAAGGAAATCCTGAAACTTTAGTGCTTCTCTGTATCTACAGACAGCTGCAAAGCAGCCATATACTGACTATGAATACTTCAATAATAAGGCAGCAGGAAAACTGACAGGGAACTGCAGCATGGAGGGGAAAGGATGATGGTGGGGGAACAGTGTGAGAGAGGGTGAGAGATAGTGAGAAAGAGAGTGAGAGTTAGAAGTGAGAGAGAGTGAAAAGAGTGAGAGAGACAGAGAGAGTGAGAGAGAGAGTGACAGAGAGAGAGAGTGAGAGACAGAGAGAGACAGTGACACAGAGAGAGAGTGTGACAGAGAGAGAGAGTGTGACAAAGAGAGGATACGGGAGAGGATGAGAGAGGGACAGGAAATGGGTGAGGGAGAGGGAGAGGGTGAGATTGAGGGTGAAAGTGAGGTTGAAGGTGAGGGTGAAGGAGTGTGAGAGAGAGGACGAGAGTGAGCGAGAGAGAGTGTGTGTGTGTGTGTGAGAGAGACAGGGTATGTGTGTGAGGGAGTGGGAGTGGGTGTGTGAGGGAGTGGGAGTGTGTGTGTGAGAGTGAGGGAGTGTATGTGTGGGAGGGAGAGAGAGAGTGGGTGTGTGAGAGAGAAAAATGTGTGTGGGAGAGAGAGAGAGAGAGAGTGTGTGCGTGGGAGAGAGAAACAGAGTGTGTGCGTGGGAGAGAGAGAGAGTGTGTGTGAGAGAGAGATTGTGTGGGAGAGAGAGGGTGTGTGGGAGAGAGAGGGTGTGTGGGAGAGAGAGTGTGTGTGGGAGAGAGAGTGTGTGAGAGAGTGTGTGTGTGAGAGAGTGTGTGTGAGAGAGAGTGTGTGTGGGAGAGAGAGTCTGTGTGGGAGAGAGAGAGTCTGTGTGGGAGAGAGAGAGAGTCTGTGTGGGAGAGAGAGAGTGTGTGTGGGAGAGAGAGTGTGTGTGTGGGAGAGAGAGAGTGTGTGTGTGGGAGAGAGAGAGTGTGTGGGAGGGAGAGAGAGAGAGAGTGAGAGTGTGTATGGGAGAGAGAGTGAGAGTGTGTGGGAGAGAGAGTGAGAGTGTGTGGGAGAGAGAGTGCGTGTGTGAGAGAGAGAGTGTGGGAGAGAGAGTGTGGGAAAGAGAGAGGGAGTGAGAGTGTGTGTGGGAGAGAGAGTGAGAGTGTGTGGGAGACAGAGAGTGTGTGGGAGAAAGAGAGAGAGTGTGTGTGTGTGGGAGAGTGTGTGTGTGAGGGAGGGAGGGCGAGGGAGAGGGTGGGCGAGGTAGAGGGTAACAGTGAGAGAGGAGGTGAGAGTGTTAGAGAGGAGGAGAGAGAGAGGGCAAGCGTGAGAGTGAGAGCGAGAGGGTGATCATGAGAGAGAGAGAGGGCGAGCGTGGGAGAGAGAGAGGGTGAGCATGGGAGAGAGAGAGAGAGGGCGAGCGTGGGAGAGAGAAAGAGAGGGCGAGCGTGGGAGAGAGACAGGGCGAGCTTGGGAGAGAGAGGGGGAGAGGGAGAAGGGGTGAAAGTGAGAGAGCGGGAGAATATCAAGTTCTCCCTTTCTCACCTTTCATCCCTTCCTCCCACTCTCACAAGCACAATACTTGTCACAAGTCCCTCATCTTCCCTCCATTTTCTCTCCCACACCAGAGCTATATCTCTCTTCTTGCCCCTTATTTGAAATCTTAATTCAGCAGAGTGGGTCAGGTATGGGGAGTCAGCATTTGTGTCCAGTAGCTAACATCTCCAGGGGTGGTGTGAAGGAAGATTCGAGCAAAAATTTCAACATCGGTAAAGCATTAGTCTGACAAGGGCTTAGTTTCAGCATCTGAGGCAATGTGGTGGGGTCGAATGCAGCCGCAGCTAATGTGATTCACTATTGTATAAGTCACAACCACTTATTGGACATAAACACCAGATTTTATGTAACTGTAATGATTCATGAATAAGTAACACTACAGTTCACTGAATGCAATTTGTTTGTAGATGAACAATCCTGATCAAGGGTTGTAAGTCATTTAAAATAACCACTCACACAAAAATAATTGCTAATTTGAAACATCCTTGAATATCTTACGAAGTATGGGTTACAGAGATGTGAAAACATCTCGTTAATCTCCTTTCACCCACAGTCACCTGCAAACTCTGCAGAAATCAATCAGTATGAAAAAAATAATAACAGAGGACTTAGAAATAGAAAACAATATTCATCATTTTAACATGACCTGAAATGGTTATAAAAATTATATCTATTCTCTTAAACACAAAATAATCTGCAGATGCTGGGATCAAAGCAACACTCTCAACACGCTGGAGGAACTCAGCGGGTCGGGCAGCATCCGTGGGAACGATCAGTCGACGTTTCGGGCCGGAACCCTTCGTCAGGACAGTAGGGGGAAGGGGCAAAGGCCCTATAAAGAAGGTGGGGGGGAGGGTGGGAAGGAGAAGCCTGGTAGGTCCCGGGTGAAAAACCAGTAAGGGGAAAGACAAAGGGTGGGGGAGGGGATGCAGGGAGATGATAGGCAGGAAAGGTGGAGAAAGAATAGGGGAAAACACAATGGGTAGTAGAAGGAGGTGGAACCATGAGGGAGGTGATAGGCAGCTGGGGGACGGGGCAGAGTGAAATAGAGATAGAGGAAGCGGGGGGGGGGGGAATTACCAGAAATTGGAGAATTCTACATTCATACCAAGGGGCTGGAGACTACCTAGACGGTATATGAGGTGTTGCTCCTCCAACCTGAGTTTAGCCTCATCATGGCAGTAGAGGAGGCCATGTATGGACATATGTGAATGGGAGTGGGAAGCAGAGTTGAAGTGGGTGGCTACTGGGAGATCCTGTCTGTTGTGGCGGACGGAGCGGAGGTGCTCAATGAAGCGGTCCCCCAATCTGCGTCGGGTTTCACCGACGTAGAGGAGGCCGCACCGGGAGCACCGGATGCAATAGATGACCACAACAGACTCACAAGTGAAGTGTTGCCTCACCTGGAAGGACTGTTTGGGGCCCTGAATGATGGCAAGAGAGGAGGTGTAGGGACAGGTGTAGCACTTAGGCTTACAGGGATAAGTGCCAGGTGGGAGATCAGTGGGGATGGATGTGTGGATAAGGGAGTCGCAGAGGGACTGATCCCTGTGGAAAACGGAGAGGGGTGGAGAGGGAAAGATGTGCTTAGAGGTAGGGTCCTGTTGAAGGTGGCGCAAGTTGCGGAGGATAATGTGCTGGATCCGGAGGGTGGTGGATGGTAGGTGAGGACAAGGGGAACTCTGTCCCTGTTGTGGTGGCGGGAGGATGGGGTGAGGGCCGAAGTGCGGGAAATGGAGGAGATGCGGGTGAGGGCATCATTGATGACGGTAGATGGGAAGCCACGATCTTTAAAGAAAGAGGACATTTGAGATGTCCTGGAACGGAAAGCCTCATCCTGGGAGCAGATGTGGCGGAGACAGAGGAACTGGGCATAGGGAATGGCATTTTTGCATGTGGCAGGGTGGAAAGAAGTATAGTTGAGGTAGTTATGAGAGTCAGTGGGCTTGTAGAAGGTGTCAGTGGACAGCCTGTCTCTAGAGATGGAGACCGAGAGAACGAGAAAGGGGAGAGAAGTGTCCAAGATAGACCAAGTGTATTTGAGGGTTGGGTGAAAATTTGAAGTAAAGTCGATGAAATTGACGAGCTCAGCATGGGTGCAAGAAGCAGCACCAATGTAGTCGTCAATGTACTGAAGGAAGAGTTGGGGAGCAGTACCAGAATAGGTTTGGAGCACAGACTGTTCCACATAACCAACAAAGAGGCAGGCATAGCTGGGACCCTCCCCCATCCCTTTGTCTTTCCCCTTACTGGTATTTCACCTGGAACCTACCAGGCTTCTCTTTCCCACCCTCCCCCCACCTTTATAGGGCCTCTGCCCCTTCCCCCTACAGTCCTGATGAACGGTTCCGGCCTGAAACGTCGACTCATCGTTTCCACGGGTGCTGCCCGACCTGCTGAGTTCCTCCAACATGTTGTGGATATCTATTCTCTTACTTTAGGAGGGACTTTGATACGGACTGTCACAAAGAATGCTGGACTTTGAAACTGGTAGTTATAGAAGAATTGACAAATTACCTTATTCCAACAGGATTTTAATTATAAATAACTGGGTGTCTGAGATTCATTTGTTGTACATAACCAAAAGTTAAAGTCAAAAGGAAACTGAATTTCACAGAGTCTAGTTTAACTGATCGGCAAGCTGCTTTATAAAGTGTTTTTAATTAGCAGTCAAAGAACAGAAAATTCTGTTTATACTTAAAGAGAAAAGTAATTAAGTCACCACTCAAGATGTCATTGGAAGTAAAACTTGTTGTTGTGGGGAACTGTAATTTGCCCCATAGGTGACTATAAGACAGCAGTGACAAATTCTAATTTTCTAAAATCAACAATGAAATTTATTTAAGTGCATAAGGAATATGAGAATTGTTGGTCACTCAGGTACTCTTGGAACAGCGTGGTAGCAAAACAATGGGACTATTTTTGTTAAGGCAGCAATGATAGTTTCATTGTGACTTGTTAGTGAAATGAACAAAACATAGTCTTTTAAAACAGTCAGTGAATGAATATTGCGGTGATTCAAATAATTGACTGACATTTTTATGAAGCGTTACTAATAATGTGTGGTGCTCGCATGCTCCGGTGAGAATATTTGAAAGATGAACTGTTTCATGCAGCCAGTAAGGTGGAAATGATCTCTTTTATGAATGGTATTTATTTATTTAAAGATACAGCATGGAGCAGGCCCTCCAGCTCAATGGGCGCGCTGCCCAGCAACCCACCTATTGTAACCTAGCCTATTTACAATGAGCAATTAACCTACTAACCAGTACACCTTTGGGCTGTGGGAGGGAACTCGAACATCTGGGGGAATCCCATGCAGTCATGGGGTGAACATACAAGCTCCTTCCAGTGCCAGAATTGAACTTCAATGCCCTAAACTGTAATAGCGTATGGTTCCTGCTACGCTACTGTGGCATATTTACTAATCATTATTGTAAATAGTTTTCAGAACTAGTGCAGAATGCGCAGATATGAAGAATCCATAACTGTTATTGCACCGATAAAATTTTCTAACTTGTATTTTGATAAATTGATTACAAAATATTAATATCAAATAAAACAGCATTAATTGTTATGTTATTTCTTTCTCCTCTCGGCATTTACACTTTTCTACTGAGGATAGTGGCTTTTGCTGAAGAGGGATCCAAGGGTACAGCAATTCATGTCAATTTGTTCTGGTGACCTGCTGCAACACGGAGCAAAGTGAAAACTGCTGGAGGAACGCGATGGGTCAGGCAGCAACTGTGGCAAGAAATGGGCAGCGGGTATTTTGGGTCAAGGCACAGGTGAAGGGTCTTGACTGAAAATGTCAACTGTCCATTTCCCTTCACGTCTATTACCTGACCTGCCGAGTTCCTCCAGCAGTTTGTTTTATGCTGCTTGCTCTGGTGCTATCTTAGTATCAGTCGGCAATGTAACCATGGTGGGATTTCACAGCCACACCAATGCTGTTCCTTTTCTCACATTTCATCATAATGCCTTGTTGCACATGCATCTTGTACTTGACCTGAAGCAGGAGAATCTACCTGCTTTTTCTCTCCCTAGAAAGGAAACATGAAGATACTGCTCTTCCACCCCTATCCTGGATTGAAGTATTTAACAATAGTTAGATTTGCAGCTGAGGCATTGAACATTACTCTCCTCATGGCCCAGTACAAACTTTTGTTGAGTGTTGGGAGTTGCCCTTTGGTTAGTCAAAATAGCCTGAAACAAAGCACAGACTATTAACAACACAGAAAGTAAAACTAAACATTTCTAAGTATTTAAGTGAGCTACCTTTTGTACTTCAAATGCTTCCTTCAGATGTGTATAATTGGTTATTGCCCTCATGGCAAAAGGCAACTTGCCAATGGCTTTAAGGTCAATGGGTTTTTTATGTGCCGTTGTTATGAAGGTGTTCATCCACCAGTAGGTGCCTTTGGAGAGCAGGTTCACAAATGGTTGCAAGAATCGGACACCTAAATCCTGCAGGTCTTCTGGAGGTTTCACTTCTCTTGAGTATTTGTAGAAAATATATCGCTATAGCAAAAAAAATACCCGAGTTAATAATTGAAATAATGATAAAGTTGAGTGTTTACACTTTATATTACTATTGAACAGTAAGAATTATTCATGTTCTTTAGCAAACAACATAAAGGAAAGGGAGCATATATACATTCTTCAGTAATTTCTCTTTTTTTTATTTTCTCATGAGGTTGCAAGTGTAATTGGAACAAAATTTCCAGTTAGTCTGTAACATTCCAGCATTTTGCTTAGGTGACTATTCTTCTTTTGTGAGTCCAGACTGACTGCATCAGCAAGGTTTGTGACAGTTGAGCTATTTCATAACAAATTCTGCTTCTTGCAAGCACTGAATAGGTACATACATGCACACTCACACACACACCTTTCACTAAGAGTCACTGTAGAGCAGCCAGTAAAACCAAAAGACATGGGAGCAGAGTTAAGTCACTTGGCCCATCGAGTCTGCTCTACTATTCCATTATTCTTTATTTATTATCCCTCTCAATCCCATTCACTTCCCCTCTCCCCCGTAGGCTTTGATGCCTTGACAAATCAAGAATCTGTGAAACCCCGCTTTAATTATAGCCAATGATTTGGTCTCAACAGCCATCTGTGGCAATGAATTCCACAGATTCATTACACTTCTAGCTACAGAAATTCTTTCTTATCTCTGTTCTAAATGGACGTCCCTCTATTCTGAGGCTGTGCCATCTATCCTAGACTCCCCCACTACAGGAAAAATCCTCTCCACATCAACTCTACCTAGGCTTTTCAGTATTCTAAAGATTTCAATGAGATCCCCCCCCCCCATTCTTCTAAACTCCAGCGAGTTCAGGCCAAGAACCATCAAACACGCCTTATACACTAACTCTTTCATTCCCAGAATCATTCTCACTAACATCTTCTGGACTCTCTCCAATGCCAGCACATCTTTTCATGGATAATGGGCCCAAAACTGCTCACAATACTTCAAGTGTGGTCTGACCAATGCCTTGTAAAGCCACAGCATTACACCCTTGTTTTTATATTCTAGTCCTCCCAGAATGAATGCTAACATTGCATTTGACTTCCTTATCATCAAAGCCAGCCAGCAAGTTAACCTTTAGGGAATCCTGCATGAGGACTCCCAAGTCCCTTTACACCTCTGATTTTTGGATTTTCTCCCCTATTAGAAAACACTCTACACCATTATGTCTTCTACCGTACTGCATGACCATACATTTCCCTGCACTATATTCCATCTGCTACTTCTTTGCCCATTCTCCTAATCTGGCTAAGTCCTTCTGCAGACTTGTTTCCTCAACACCTCCTGCCTCTCCATCAATCTTTGTATTATTTGCAAACATGGCCACAAAACCATCAATTTTGTCATCAAATCATTGATACATACGTGAATAAAAGCAGTCTCAACACCATCCCCTGCAGAACACGAGTCACCAGCAGCCAACCAGAATAGGCCCCCATTATCACACTCTTTGCCTCCTGCCAATCAGCCAATTTTCTATCCATGCCAGCTAGTATTTTTCCATTAATACCATGGGCTCTTAATAATAATTACTTTATTGATCCCAAATAGGAAATTCTTTTGTTACAGCAACAACATTTAAAAAACACTACTTAAATAATAATGTACAGAATAATAATATACACAATAATAATGTACCAACGTACAATAATAATGTACGAAATAATAAAACAGAAACTATTGTACTATGATGTGTGTTGTCCTGTTGTACAGAGATGAACTGCTGTATGTGCTTATTGCATTTGATAGGAAAGATTTTCTATAATGATCCTTATGACAGTGGAGCTGAATGAGTCTGTTCCAAAAGGTACAATTATGTTGTTAAGCAGCTTTACGTGCAGCAGCCTTCTGAAACTCTAAGTACACAATGTCCACTGACTCCCCTTTGCCTATTCTGCTTGCTATTTCTTCAAAGAATTCCAACAGATTTGTGAAAGATCTCCCCTTAAGGAAACCATGCTGACTTTCTCCTATTTTGCCATTTTCCTCCAAATACCCCGCAACCTCATCCTTAATAATGGACTCCATACATCTTCCCAACCACTGAATTCAAGATAATTGGCCTATAATTTTCATTTTTCAGCCTCCCTCCCTTCTTAAATAGTGGAGTGACATTTGCAGTTTTCCAGATAGTAACGGATAGACAAAATAATTTTCTGCCCATTTGGGCAAAAACCCCAAAGTCAAGTGGAATAACAATTACCTAGATCATTAAAGATTATTCTAATATGTAAGAATATATAATGAAATTCTATAATAAATTATTTGTCTGAAGTAAGAAGCAAACTTCATTTAGAAACTTGCTAATCCACCTCATGGTAAGGAGGAATTATGAAAAACACTTCAGTATAGTTCTTACTTACTGTGATACAGAAGGGAACAATTTCAGTTCATCAGGCCCATTGTAGTTCCCATTAGAACAATTCTATCGGTTCCATTATTCCCTCCTTATTTCCTTATACTCCTGCAATGCACTTTGCCTTGTTCTTTTGCTCAATAACTCCTCTTTAATCATCCTAACCATCCACCTATGCTTCTTAAGTCATGTTTGATTATCCTAAACACCCAACTATGCTCCTAGGTAATTTACAGGGGTCAACTAACCTTGGGGACGTGGGAAGAAATCAGAGCGCAGAGGAGAATCCCACAAGTTAACATAGAAGATGTAAACTCCACACATGAGCTTCTGAGGTCAGTATTATCCATGGGTCCCTGATGTTTTAAAGATGCTTTCTATGTGCTGTATCACCTTGCAAAATAAATAAACGCTCTCATCTCTGGTATTAATATGACAATTCATAACTGATATTTTCATCATATTTGGTGAAAAGATCCTGAGTATTGGATATTTATGGCTCCTGGTTCTGGTCTTTCACAATAGTTGGAAACATCTACCTTGAAATTCACCTCTAATCGGTAGAGCTAAGCATGCCAGAGTCACATCAATGCAATCTATTCAACCTCCAAAAGTCATTCCATGCTTGCAACTTTAGACAGGATCATCTTCTCTATATCTGCTCCATTAAAGCCTGCCATAACCAGAAAGATCTGGCCTAGTCTGTTGAATCTTTCATTCTGATAACATTAATGGAAATGTTAACTTCTTCAGTAAATCTGCCCTTTTTTTAGGATTTGATGATCAGAACTGCCCACTGTTCTACTTTCAATACAGAATTTTCTGCTTTTCAATTCTGACACTCCTGAAAAATAATTTAGTGCTTTGTTCATTTCTTTATGATGATATTAACTACATCAGTACTTTTACCAGCTTGTGTCCACACCCTCAACTTCTTTTGCATATTTACTCAGATTAGATGACTGCTCTTCCCCAACCTCCCTCACTCCTCTATTGCAGACTATGATCCTTTACTTTTCCTATAAATAACAAGTATTCCACTATCTCAGTATCTTAGCAACAATCATTGTGCCATTATTCTATGGCTGTTCAACTACCATCACTAACTGAGGCAGCAGGTAGGGTAACATGGGCGACCTGCTGATGGCAAAATCATGCACACACGTAGCATGTAGGCAAGCAAAGCCATGCTTTCACATGAAGCACATACAGTCTGAGGAAAAGGAATAGGCCATTTGGGACTGAAATAAGGAGGATACAAAGAATAAATTTGTGTCTGGAGACAATTCATATCGATCAGTTTACATATGGTTTCATTTGAGTCCTAGGTTCATGCTTCATTCTGAAGGATATTCCCTTAGATGATCAGAATGAGGAACATGATCACTTTTTGGTATTTTCCACTCAAGACAGCTTTTTCAGATTGCTGGCAGTACAAGTACTACCTGGGTTGAAGACATTGAGGGTGGAACTGTTGGTCATTAGTAACAGTTGCCTTCTGAACTGAAATGCCTGGACACTCAGTGATTTGTCATAGATGCAGCTATGGAAAAAGGAAATGGAAATGATCATGAACAGTAAAGGTTTACAGTTCAGAAACTGTTGTTCAATCCAATATCTGTGGCTCCTTGCTAAAATGATGCTATACTGATCCCATCATTTGTTCCCATTCCATAGCCCTGCATCAAATGCCTAAATCCTAGATCTACTGACAGACTTTAATTGGTGGATCTACCATGGCATTCCACCAGCTGATGCTGCACAGTACCAAGAATTCTGTGAAATTTTTGCTTGTGGAACCTGACTAAGATCCTACCTGATCCACAGGATCTACCTTTATCAGTTTCTCTTCACATCCACGTCACAATTTTGCTTCTTATCACAGTACCATCGTCAGCCACCGTCTCCCCACCTAACACTCTTTGTTCCCCTCTCTTTCTCTGACACACCCAGACACAGGTACAGACACAATACTGAACAATTACTTTTTGATATTTTCATACCATAAGCAACAATAGATTACAAGAATTTTTGAGCCTGCTTTGCTATTAAATATGATCATGGTGTTCCTGTACTTCAAGTGCACTTAGCAACCATGCAAACTTTAAATTGATAAACAATAGGCATGACTTTTCTCACTTGAAGTAGGCTGCACTGGAAATTATATTCATATTGCTTGTCAGAAGGATTATCATGTTACAAGTCATGACTTTCACCAGATGAAGCAAGCTGTTGATGCTTGGTGTCAATTTGAAGAGGCTAGACTTTGCTACACTTTATTTTTAAAGCAATGAATTATTTGGCTATGTAAGAGTCATGTCAATCTACATTCTGACTGTTTAACAAGCAAGATAATTATATAAATAATTCTATTTGACTTGGGTTCCTATAACTCTCCTGATATAGTAGTGAACTGTGCATAATCAAGTTAGTACAACATTGAGTGAAACAAATCAGGAAAATTCAAAGGTGGATTCTTGAAGGGATTCAAATGTTCAATTTAAAGTTACATCAAGGGAATTAAGAAGAGATATCAGATGGATCAATGTTAAATTTCCTCCTAAACTTTCGCAGTGATAGAATTGTTTCAGTGCCTTAGCCTAAGGCAAATTTGAAAAGAAAATGGTTCCAGCTGTGCTTCTAGTGAGAACACTTCAGACAAAAAGATGTAATCTTAAGATCAGAAACAGGTTCTGTAGGAATGAAGTTAAGAAATAATTTTGCATGCAAAATAAGGTGGAACTATGAAACTATTTCCTGAATAGATCAATGGATTCTCATTCAATTAATACCTCTCTATCTGAAACTGGTAGAGTTTTTTTTAGATGGACTTTTTTTTAAAGTGGACTATTTTTTGATAAATAATGGAAACAAGCATCACAGGTCCTCACCCTCCTGTGAGCAAATTCACTTGGGGTTACTATTATTCTTGGGAACATAGAATAGAGGATTATGCCATGGAGAACTTGAGCGCATTCTGCTATTTAATAAGATATGTATCTGAATTCCATTCACCTGTAATAGATATCTACATATTTTGTTTCCATTATTTATCAAAAATAGTCCATCAAAAAAGTCTACCCAAAAAGAGTCTACCAGTTTCAGATAGAGAGGTATTAACTGAATGAGAATCCATTCATCTATTCACGAAGTAGTTTCATAGTTTCACCTTGTTTTGCATGCAAAATTATTTCTTAACTTCATTCCTGCTAGATAAAATATGTAAACATTGATTACAGGCAAATGGAATTCAGATACATATCTCATATTCTCATTAACGAGCAGAATGGGCTCGTGCTGCATGGGATAATCCTCTCTTCCATGTTCCCAAGAATAATAGTCACCCCTAGTGAATTTATTCACAGGTGGGTGAGGACCTGTGATGCTTGGAATCTAGTACTATACAATTGGTGAAAGCTTTTTCAAAGATCAAAGTAAATTTATTATAAAAGTACAGTACATATACATTGTCACTGAGATTCATTTCCTTGCAGGCATACTCAAGAAATCTACAGAATAATAACCATAACAGAATCGATGAAAGACCGCTCCAACTTGAATGTTCACCCAGTGTGTAAAACTCAACAAACTGTGCAAATACAAAATGAAAGAAATAATAATAATAAAAAAAAAATAAGCTTTAACTAACAAGAACATGAGATAAAGAGTCCTTGAAAGGGAGTCCATTGGTTGTGAGAACATTTTCATGATGGGGCAAGTGAAGTTGAGTGAAATTATCTGCTTTGGTTTAAGAGTGTAATAGTTGAGGGCAGTAACTGTTTCTGAACTTAGTAGTGTGAGTCCTGAGGCTCCTGTACTTTCTTTTTGATGGCAGAAGTAAGAAGGGAGCACGTCCTGGGTGATGGGGGTCCCTGATGATGGATACTGCTTTCCTTTGACAGTGCTTCATGAAGATGTGCTCAATAGTGGGGAGGGCTTTATTAGTGATGGACTGGACCATATCCACTACTTTTTGTAGGATCTTCCATTCAAGGGCATTGGTGTTTCCATACCAAGCTGTGATGCAGCCAGTCAATATACTTTCCACTACACATCCTCTGAAATAATAACACCGAGGAATTTAAAGTTACTGACCCCTCTTATGATCTCTTATTTCCTTCTCCTGAAGTCAACAATTAGCTCCTTGGTCTTACTGACATTGAGTAAGAGGTTGTTGTTATGGCACCACTCAGATTGATTTTCAATCTTCCTCTTATATGCTGACCTGTCACCACCTTTGATTTGACCTATGACAGTGGTATTGTCAGAAAACTTGAATGGAGCTGTGCATAGCCATACAGTCATTGAGCGTAAAGCAGGAGCTAAGCACACAGCCTTGTGGTGCACCTGTGCTGATGGAGATCGTGGAAGGGATGTTGTTGCTAATCCGAAGTGACTGGGATGTGCAAGTGAGGAAATCGAGGATCCATTTTCACAAGGAGATATTGAGGTCTAGGAACTTTTTAATTAGTTTTGAGGGGATGATGGACTGTACTTTAGGGAAGGCTTGAAAAGTGAAAAGAATTATCTTTTGACTTACCCGTACTCTGATGACATTGATTTCCACAGCCAACAACATGCCATATAACACGGCCAATAGTGCTGCAATACAGAATCGGAGTTGGCTCAGCCCAATCCCATGCTCACAAAACTTGGCAAATTTTACAGTTTTAGTAATGAAAGCTAATGTCCAGTAGACCAGTAAAGCTGCAAAACAAACACACATTTTCGTGTTATCAACTATAATGTCACAATGAAAACTGGAATCATTATTGAAATTGTAATTCTACAGTTTAGAACAACTGGCACTGCATAGCTTAACTCTGAGGTTCTTACACATGGAAACTAGTTTCTAACCAAAAGACATACATTAAAATTCTGATATTTTATTCTACCACTCCCTTTAAGTTGGTCTGAAATAGAAATATATAAATAGAGGAAGGCCACTTGCTCGATCCACTCTCAATTCCTTTGTTTACCAGGGCACACAGCTTTATAAATACAATTTTCCATCCAGCCTCCAGAGGGGTGTAAAGTGAGCGTAGAAGCAAAAAGTACAAAGGGGAAAAGTAAAAGTGGCAGGCCGACAAATCCAGGGCAAGCATTAAAAAGGGCTAAGAGAGTTGTAAAAGAGTGCCTGAAGGCTTTATGTGTCAATGCAAGGAGCATTCGTAATAAGGTGGATGAATTGAAAGTGCAGATTGTTATTAATGATTATGATATAGTTGGGATCACAGAGACATGGCTCCAGGGTGACCAGGGATGGGAGCTCAACGTTCAGGGATATTCAATATTCAGGAGGGATAGACACGAAGGAAGGGGAGGTGGGGTGGCGTTGCTGGTTAAAAAAGAGATTAACGCAATAGAAAGGAAGGACATAAGCCGGGAAGATGTGGAATCGATATGGGTAGAGCTGCGTAACACTAAGGGGCAGAAGACGCTGGTGGGAGTTGTGTACAGGCCACCTAACAGTAGTAGTGAGGTCGGAGATGGTATTAAACAGGAAATTAGAAATGTGTGCAATAAAGGAACAGCAGTTATAATGGGTGACTTCAATCTACATGTAGACTGGGTGAACCAAATTGGTAAAGGTGCTGAGGAAGAGGATTTCTTGGAATGTATGCGGGATGGTTTTTTGAACCAACATGTCGAGGAACCGACTAGAGAGCAGGCTATTCTGGACTGGGTTTTGAGCAATGAGGAAGGGTTAATTAGCGATCTTGTCGTGAGAGGCCCCTTGGGTAAGAGTGACCATAATATGGTGGAATTCTTCATTAACATGGAGAGTGACGTAGTTAATTCAGAAACAAAGGTTCTGAACTTAAAGAGGGGTAACTTTGAAGGTATGAGACATGAATTAGCTAAGATAGACTGGCAAATGACACTTCAAGGATTGACGGTGGATATGCAATGGCAGGCATTTAAAGGTTGCATGGATGAACTACAACAATTGTTCATCCCAGTTTGGCAAAAGAATAAATCAAGGAAGGTAGTGCACCCGTGGCTGACAAGAGAAATTAGGGATAGTATCAATTCCAAAGAAGTAGCATACAAATTAGCCAGAGAAAGTGGCTCACCTGAGGACTGGGAGAAATTCAGAGTTCAGCAGAGGAGGACAAAGGGCTTAATTAGGAAGGGGAAAAAAGATTATGAGAGAAAACTGGCAGAGAACATAAAAACGGACTGTAAAAGCTTTTATAGATATGTAAAAAGGAAAAGACTGATAAAGACAAATGTAGGTCCCCTGCAAACAGAAACAGGTGAATTGATTATGGGGAGCAAGGACATGGCAGACCAATTGAATAATTACTTTGGTTCTGTCTTCACTAAGGAGGACATAAATAATCTTCCAGAAATAGTAAGGGACAGAGGGTCCAGTGAGATGGAGGAACTGAGCGAAATACATGTTAGTAGGGAAGTGGTGTTAGGTAAATTGAAGGGATTGAAGGCAGATAAATCCCCAGGGCCAGATGGTCTGCATCCCAGAGTGCTTAAGGAAGTGGCCCAAGAAATAGTGGATGCATTAGTGATAATTTTTCAAAACTCGTTAGATTCTGGACTAGTTCCTGAGGATTGGAGGGTGGCTAATGTAACCCCACTTTTTAAAAAAGGAGGGAGAGAGAAACCGGGGAATTATAGGCCGGTTAGCCTAACGTCGGTGGTGGGGAAACTGCTGGAGTCAGTTATCAAGGATGTGATAACAGCACATTTGGAAAGCGGTGAAATGATCGGACAAAGTCAGCATGGATTTGTGAAAGGAAAATCATGTCTGACGAATCTCATAGAATTTTTTGAGGATGTAACTAGTAGAGTGGATAGGGGAGAACCAGTGGATGTGGTATATTTGGATTTTCAAAAGGCTTTTGACAAGGTCCCACATAGGAGATTAGTGTGCAAACTTAAAGCACACGGTATTGGGGGTAAGGTATTGGTGTGGGTGGAGAATTGGTTAGCAGACAGGAAGCAAAGAGTGGGAATAAACGGGACCTTTTCAGAATGGCAGGCGGTGACTAGTGGGGTACCGCAAGGCTCAGTGCTGGGACCCCAGTTGTTTACAATATATATTAATGACTTGGATGAGGGAATTAAATGCAGCATCTCCAAGTTTGCGGATGACACGAAGCTGGGTGGCAGTGTTAGCAGTGAGGAGGATGCTAAGAGGATGCAGGGTGACTTGGATAGGTTGGGTGAGTGGGCAAACTCATGGCAGATGCAATTTAATGTGGATAAATGTGAAGTTATCCACTTTGGTGGCAAAAATAGGAAAACAGATTATTATCTGAATGGTGGCCGATTAGGAAAAGGGGAGGTGCAACGAGACCTGGGTGTCATTATACACCAGTCATTGAAAGTGGGCATGCAGGTACAGCAGGCGGTGAAAAAGGCGAACGGTATGCTGGCATTTATAGCGAGAGGATTCGAGTACAGGAGCAGGGAGGTACTACTGCAGTTGTACAAGGCCTTGGTGAGACCACACCTGGAGTATTGTGTGCAGTTTTGGTCCCCTAATCTGAGGAAAGACATCTTTGCCATAGAGGGAGTACAAAGAAGGTTCACCAGATTGATTCCTGGGATGGCAGGTCTTTCATATGAAGAAAGACTGGATGAACTGGGCTTGTACTCGTTGGAATTTAGAAGATTGAGGGGGGATCTGATTGAAACGTATAAGATCCTAAAGGGATTGGACAGGCTAGATGCAGGAAGATTGTTCCCGATGTTGGGGAGGTCTAGAACGAGGGGTCACAGTTTGAGGATAGAGGGGAAGCCTTTTAGGACCGAGGTTAGGAAAAACTTCTTCACACAGAGAGTGGTGAATCTGTGGAATTCTCTGCCACAGCAAACTGTTGAGGCCAGTTCATTAGCTATGTTTAAAAGGAAGTTAGATATGGCCCTTGTGGCTACAGGGGTCAGGGGGTATGGAGGGAAGGCTGGGTTCTGAGTTGGATGATCAGCCATGATCATAATAAATGGCGGTGCAGGCTCGAAGGGCCGAATGGCCTACTCCTGCACCTATTTTCTATGTTTCTATGTTTCTATTATGATGATCGGAAAAAGTTCCTATTTTAACACTTTTTTTCTGTATCTATAAACTTTGCTTAGAGCTTTAGCTTATCTATCTTTCAACCCCCTTCATCCTATTCATCAGTGCAAAAAAGGAATATCAGCTGTTGGTTGCACTCATCAGTAGTATTTACGTCTGCACAGCCAGTTCCAACTCAGTGAAAACAAATATGTTTCACTGAGATGACTAGCACATTGAGAAGCTGGGTTCTCTGCAATAGCCTGACAAGCATTTCCTGGATGCACTGTTTTTAAATGACCATAGGACCTTAAGACATAAGAGCAGAATTAGGCTATTTAGCCCATTGAGTCTGCTTCACCATTCCATCATGACTGATTTACTGTTCCTCTCAACACCATTCTCCTGCCTTTTCCCCATAACCTTCTGAGATCACCTCTTAATTTTCTTCTAAACTCCAGCGAGTAGAGGCCCAGAGCCCATTAAATGCTCCTCATAAGTTAACGCTTTCATTCCTGGAATCACTGTCATTAACTTCCGTGTCAGCACATCCTTTCTCAGATAAGGAGCCCAATACTGCTCACAATACACTAAGTACAGTCTGACTAGTACCTTATAAAGGCTCAGCAGTACATCCTTGCTCTTATATTCTAGTCCTCTCGAAATGAATGTTATCATTATATTTGCCTTCCTTACCACCAAGTCAACACACCATCCTTACACATCTGGAGAGAAGGGATGCTTATGTAAGAATGCTATTCTTGGACTACAGTTCAGCATTCAACACCATAATTCCTTCCAGGCTCGCCAAGAAGCTCAGAGACCTCAGCCTTCAGCTTGCCTTGTGTAGCTGGATCCTGGACTTCCTGTCGGATCGCCAGCAGGTGATAAAAGTGGGCTCCCTCACCTCTGTCCCTCAACACAGGTGCCCTCAGGGCTGTGTACTAAGCCCCCTCCTTTTCTCTTTCTATACCCATGACTGTGTCGCCATCCACAGCTCCAATCTGCTGATTAAATTTGCTGATGACATTACACTGATTGGCCTAATTTCAAATAATAATGAGGCATCCTACATAGAAGAAGTCATCTCTCTGACACAGTGGTGTCAAGAAAATAACCTCTCCCTCAATGTTGCAAAAAACAAAGGAGCTGGTTGATGACTACAGGAGGAATGGAGACAGGGTTGCCCCTATTAACGTCAATAGCTTTAGTTCCTTGGCATAAACATCACTGAGGATCTCACGTGATTAATACATATTGGCTGTGTGGTGAAAAAGGCACAACAGCACCTCTTTCACCTCAGACGGTTGAAGAAGTTTGGTATGGGTCCCCAAATACTAAGAACTTCCTATAGGGGCATAATTGAGAACACCCTGGCTGGCAGCATTACTGCCTGGTATGGGAACTGTACTTCCCTCAATCGCAGGACTCTGCAAAGAATGGTGAGGAGAACTCAGCGCATCTGTAGATGTGAACTTTCCACTATTCAGGACATATACAAAGACAGGTGTGTAAAAAGGGCCCGAAGGATCATTGGGGACCCGAGTCACTCCAACCACAAATTGTTCCAGCTGCTACCATCCAGGAAACGGTACTGCAGCATATCTGCCAGGACCAACAAGCTCCGGGACAGCTACTTCCACCAGGCCATCAGACTGCTTAACGCATGCTGACACGACTGTATTTCTATGTTATACTGGCTATCCTGTTGCACATACTATTTATTATAAATTACTATAAATTGAACATTGCACATTTAGATGAAGACTTAACGTAAAGATCTTTACTTAAGTATATGAAGGATGTAATTTAATTTAATTCAATTAAATTCAACTTGTAAGTTAATCTTTAAGGAATCTGCACAAGGACTCCCAAGTCCCTTTGCATGTATAATTTTTGAATTTTCTCATTATTTAGAAAATAGTTTATGCCTTTATTACTTCTACCAAGTGTATGACCATACACTTCCCTACACTATATTCCATCTGCCACTTCTTTGATCATTCCCCCAACTAACCCAAATCCTTCTGCAGACTCCCTGTTTCCTCAACACTACCTGCCCCTCCACTTATCTTTGTATCATTGGCAAACTTGGCCACAAAGCCATAAATTCTGTCATCCAAATCAATGACATTAGTCCCCTTTATTCATACTCATTGTCTCCTGCCAGCCAGCCAAACTTCTACCCATCCTAGATTCTTTCCTTTAATATTATGGGCTCTTGTTAAGTAGCCTCATGTCCAGCACCTTGTCAAAGGCTTTCTGAAAATCCAGGTAAACAACATCCACTGACCCTTCTTTATCTATCTTGCCTGCTATTTCCTCAAAGAATTCCAACAAATTTGTTAGGCAAGATTTTTCCTCAGAAAACACTTTAACCTGTTTTACTAAATGCCTCCAAGTCCACTGAAACCATATCCTTAATAATGGACTCCAACATTTTCCCAACCACTGATGTCAAGCTAACTGGCCTATAATTACTTTTTTTTTAATGCCTTCAACCCTTCTTCAAGAGTGGAGTGATATTTGTAATTTTCCAGTTCTCTGAAACAATTCCAGAATTTTGTGCTTCTTGAAAGTGATTCTTAATGCATCCACAGTTTCTTCATCTACCTCTTTCAGGACCTGGAGTGTAGTCCATCTGGTTCAGGTGAATTATCTACCTTCAGACCTTTCAGCTTCCCAAGTACCATCTCCTTAGTAACAGCAACTACACTCCGTGACACTCTTGAATTTCTGGCATACTGCTAGTCTTTCACAGTGAAGACCGACGCAAGGCACTTATTAAGTTAATTAATTATTAATTTTAAATTAAGTGCCAGTTGGTAATTCTCTACATCTGCAAATTGAAATTGGGTGACTTCTCTTTAAGGTCAGTTACACCAGAATTAGCAAGCTCAACACGATTTGAAAAATATTACATATTAGAATCTTGAAGAAGTAATTCTGCTACACGTGATAATGACTTACTATTTTTACAGTGTCCACATTTCCAATTATATTGTTGTTTAACATATGAATAAAACAAGTACTTATTGCAATAGCAACAGAACTTTTGATGAGGATACTAGCTAATTATATTTCTTTTTGAAAAGTAAGCTATGATTTTTCAGTATGATCTTTGACCGTGGATTTTGTGCTATATTCATTTATTTTATTCTATGGGTGTTGTTGTTCAAGGCCAATATGCATTTTCCATCTCTAAATTCCCCCAAGAAGATGGTGGAGAATTGTTCTGGATTGTTGCTGCCTCTCTTGTATTGGCATGTCCTCAGCATTGATGGGTAAGAAGTTTCAGGCTTCATTAGCAATGATTTTGAAGGAAGGCCAATATATTTGCAAATCAATACAGCATGTGACATGAAGGAGAGGTTCCAGGTGGAGGTATTCTCTTCAACAATGCACATTCAATTTGAAGAAGGGGGCAGAGTAACTCTGGTAGGTAACTGCAGTATATTTTCTAGATGGTACACACACTACTACCATGATGCACGGGTTTTTGAGTGAATGAATGTTTAAGCTGTTGGAAAAGGTGTCAATCAAACAGTTGTTATATCCTGTATAATACTGAGCTTTTTTGAGTGTTGTTGGATCCATATTCATCCAGGCAAAATTATTATTATATTCCATTGGATAGACAAGGATTCATTATGGATAGTCCATATAGCTTTATGTGCTTGTTTTTGCAAGAAGTAACCAAGAAGGTCAATGAGGGCAGGATAGTAGATATAGTCTATATGGACCTCAATAAGGCCGTTAATAAGGTTCTGCATGGTAGACTGTGGAAAGCTAGATCACATGGGAGTCAGCGGGTGCTAGCTAAGTGCATATACAATTGGTATGATGGTAAAAACAGAGGGTGAAGATGGAAGATAGTTTCTTGGAATGGGGGCCCATGACTAGTGGTGTTCATCAGGGCTCAGTGTCTGATACACGTTCCTTCATTGGTCAAGGCACTGGGTATAAAAGGTTAGGATGTTATGCTTTATGAAAGATGCCACTAAGCTTGAAAGGGTGTACAGGATAAACAAAGGAGATTCGGCAGATGTGCAGATCCAAAGTAACACACACAAAATGTTGGAAGAACTCAGCAGGTCAGGCAGCGCCTATTGAGAGGAATCAATAGTCAATAGTGTAGTGTTAGCACAACGCTTTACAGTACCAGCAACCCAGGTTCAATTCCCGCCGCTGTCTGTAATGAGTTTTTACATTCTCCCTGTGACCACATGGGTTTCCTCCAGGTGCTCCAGTTTCTTTCCATAGTCAAAAGACATACCAGTTGGTAGGTTAATTTGTCATTGTAAATTGTCCCATGATTAGGCTAATGTTAAGTCTTTACTGGGTTACTGGGTGGCACGGTTTGAAGGGCTAGAGGGCCTATTCTGCACTGTATCTCAATCAAAAAAAGAAGTAAATAGATATTTTGGGCCAAGACCCTTCATCAGGATTGGAATGGAACATGGAGGAGGCCAGTAGAAGAAGGTGGAGTGAAAGGGGTAGGAGTACAGTGACTGGGTTATTGTTTATTAAGTGCTGTTCAAGAGTACAGTGAATGACAACTTTCATCTCTTTGCTGATGATTGCAAGCTGTTTGCTTCACCAATAATTAGCTGATTAATTAATCTTGCTTTTCCTTGAAGAGGCCACAGCTGGGGAATTTTCCACTTTGCTGGGTAGATGCCAGTGTTTCAATTGTTCTGCAATAGCTCCAGAACACAAGTCTTACGCACTACAACTTGCATGACAGCTGGTCCAGTTTCACATTATGTAGTTTTAGCCTCTTAACTCATCAGAATATTTGCTCTTAGTTTGGAAAAATAGTACTTGCATTTTATTAAGACTCCCTAAAACAGTGGACAATATACCTGAAAAGGAATCAAAGACCAAGAGGAAAATGTCAATTCACAGAATGAGCAATGAAGTTAGTTAACTCAGAGATTGTACAGTGGGGATAAGAAGAGGACTGCCAGCCACAAAGTCAGCTGGTTTGTCAGGAGCAGTATGCTGCCTAGCCATAAGAAATATGTTACTTGGATACATAAGGAGTTCAGAGCAATAGGAGCCCAGGTTTATCTGATAGGGTCAAGAGAACTAGGTCAGTCTGAGACTAGCATGACTAAGTAAGTTTTGCAGATTGTAGCTCCAGTGACCTCAAGGGTTTGCATGGGAAAGTTAAAGGATAATTCCGGTCTGATGCACATCATGGAATAATTCATTGCATTTGTTAAATATGGGGATTGGTGAGAATGGTGCAGGAGATATTCTTTATTTTAATTTTAGTTGCTCTGCCACTTACATTTTTACTGATCAGGAAGAACAAACATTCTCCCCGTTTTTGTTTCAGTCTTTAAAATGTGACCAAATGGAAGAAACAACCTCATCTAGTGATATCTTTATTTTGTCTACATTTTGAGGATCTTGGGTCCTGGCATAAAATCATCAGTGACCAAGGAAGTGCCACAATATTATCACCTTAATTTCTAATACACCTTAAAATAAACAGCAATATTTTCCCCAACCTTTTCTTGCTTTGATATCCCTATGGACTTCTCTGGGAACTTCTATGGATATCCCTGGGAACATTTAAAAAATCACTATTTTAAAGATTTTCACTTTCTCAATTAGAGCTCTAGAAATCCCATCCATCCATTCTGATTAAATACTGTATATTAAAAAAGACTCAAAACAAAAACTATATATATTTGCCTGCCAAATTTTACAGATTCTCATTAAATTGAAGCTACGTGCAATGGTGAATCAATGTGCAAGATGGATAGATTATAAACTTAAGGGAAAGTTTCACTAAGCTTATAAAATAACATAGTGATCACGTATGTTCTAAGATGCAGTATACACTATAATGATAGGGATTGTTGATTGACCAGTGCTGTTCAATCAGCAGAATGATTATCCAATCAATAAAATACAAGGCAAAGAAGCTGTAATCACACAGTGGTGTAGTCCAGCAGAAAGCAGAAAATTGGCAGACATACTTGAATAGAATATAGTGAAGCTATAAAGAATGAAATTGATTACTGACGCCAGAAATGCAATTTTTAGCCCAGAAGAAATTTGAAGGATAACATCCAAAATCCACTACGTTAAGCAGTATTATGAGAGCAAACCAAAAAAAAACCTGCCGAAATAAAATATAGAACCACATACAGTATCTTGGGATCTTTTCTAGGATGCTGACTGGGTGACAAGTATTATCTCCAATATTATTGGATTAGCGACAAGTTTAAAAAAATCCAGGATTCACTCCAGACAACTCTGAATGTAACCCTGTTGATTTGGTACCCTGGCATAATTTGGCTAGGTAATTGTACACAAAAACTATTGCTCAGATTATTTACACTGACACCTACATCCTTCTCCAGTATTTTACATAATGAACTGAGTCAGACAGTAGCTAAATCCAAATAACTGCTTAAGAATAGTGCTGTTTAAGCAATCATTCTTGTAGATATTGGTACAGAGCTTTAAACTAAATAGTTGGAAAGTGGGTTCAGCATCCTGAAAACGAATGGATAAAGTAATAAGGGAGGAGAGTTAAAAGTGCAGGACAGTTTAGAAAGGGTTAAGAATTGAATTTTTGGCAAAATGGAAGCAAAAATTAAAAAGAGAGGTGAATACAGCACCGAAGGTATTATATTTCAATCAATTCACCATACAAAATAAAGGCTGATGATCTTGTAGTGCAGTTAGAAATTGGGCACCGCAGAACTGTGGTGCCCCCACAACAGGGATCATAGCTGGGGCTTGATATCCGGGGATACACATAATATTGAAAGGACAGGCAGGTGTGCAGATGGGTGGGGTGGATTTGTTTGTGAAAAGTGAAACAAAATTCTTAGCAAGAAGTGACATAGGATCAAAAAACGCCAAATCCTGTGGGTTGAGTTACAAAACTGGATGGGTACAAGCCTCTGAACAGTGGCCAGGATGTGAGGTACAAATTACAATGGGAGATAGAAAAGGCATGCAAGAAGGGAAATGTTACAATGGTTAAGGCAATATGCAATTAGGTTGATGCTGGATCCCAAGAGAAGGAATTTGTAGAGTGCTGACAAGAACACTTTTTAGAGCAGCTTGTCAAATCCACAAGAAAAAAAGGCAATTCTCATTGGGTTTTGTGTAATGAACCAGAATTGATTAGGAAGCTTAAGGTAAAGGGATTCTTCGGAGGCAGTGATCATAATATACCCCATAGTTTGAGAGGGAGAAGCTAATAGCAAATGTATCAATATTATGTTGAGTAAAAACATCTAGAGTCATGAGAGAAGAGTTGGACAAAGTTGATTGGAAGCGGGGCATTAGCTGAAATTAGCTGAATGGCTGAAATTCAGAAGGAGTGAGATCGGTTCAACTCAAAGCAGAAGCATTCTAAAGGGAAGATGAAGCAACCGTGGCTGAGAAGGTAAGAAAAAAGATAGCATACAAAATAGAAAAAAATTAGTAGGAAGTTAGATGATTGGGAAGCTTTTAGAAAATCAACAGAAAGTAACAAAAAAAAACTATAAGGAGAGAAAAGATGAAACTATGAAGGTAAACTAGTCAATAATATAAAAGAGGATACCAGAAGTTTTATTAGAAAAAGAGAGTAAAAGAGAGGCCAAAGTGGAGATTAGCTCACTGGAAAATGATGCTGGAGAGGTAATAATTGGGGTAGGAAAAATGGTGGATGAAAAGGATAAGTATTATTTGTGTCAGCGTTCATTACGGAAGACACCAGCAGCATGCCAGAAATTCAAGAGTGTCACGGGTAGAACTGAGTGCAGTTGATATTACTAGGGAGAAGGTGCTTGGAAGTTGAAAAGTTTGAAGGTAGATAATTCACCTGGACCTGATGGACTACACCCCAGGATTCTGAAAGAGGTAGCTGAAGAGATTGTGGAGACATGAGATCTTTCATGATCGAGCAGAAGAGCAAACTCGATTGGCTGTATGGCTTAATTCTTCTCCTGTCTTATGGTCTTAATCAGAATCAGGTCTAACATCACTGGCACACTCATGAAATTTGTTGTTCTGCAGCAGTAGTCCATTACAATATGTAATGATAAAAAACTATAAATTACAATAAGTATGGCATGCATAAAAATAAACAAATAGTGCAAAAAGAGAGAATAAGTACTGAGGTGGTGTTCATGGGTTCACTGTCCATTCAGAAATCAGATGGCAGAGAGAAATAACCTGTTCCTGAACTGATGAGTGTGTGTCTTCAGGCCCCTGTACCTCCTCCTTGATGGTACCAATGAGAAGAGGGTGTTTTTTGGGTGATGGAAGTCCTTAATGATGGCTGCCAACTTTTTGATGCATCGTCTTTTGAAGGTGTCCTCGATGGAGAGGGTAATGCCTGTGATGGAGCTTCTTGCAGCTTTTTACAATCCTGTGCAGTGGCCCCTCCATACCAGTGATGTAACCAGTTAGAATGCTCTCCACAGTACATCTGTAGAAATTGGTGAGTGTTGTTGGTGACATACCGAGTCTCCTTAAACTCCTAATGAAATGCACACACAAAATGATGGAGGAGCTCAGCAGGGCAGACAACATCCATGGAATGAATGACCCCAATGAAGAGTCTAAACCCAGAATATTGACTGTTTACTCTTTTCCATAGACTCTGCCTGGCCTGCTGAGTTCCTCCAGCATTTTGTGTGTATTGATTTGGATTTCTAGCACCTGTGTTCCTAATGAAATATAGCCACTGTTGTGCCTTCTTTGTAATTGTAATATATCAGGCACAGGATAGATCCTCAGAGAAGTTGACACCTAGGAACTTGAAATTGCTCACTCTTTCCACTTCTGATCCCTCGATGAGGACTGGTGTGTGTTTCCTTGACTTCCCCTTCCTGAAGTCCACAACCAGTTCCTTGCCTTTACTGACATTGAGTGCGAGGTTGTTGCTGTGACACCAGCTGACCTATCACGCTCTGTTCGCTTCCTCTTCTCCATCTGAAATTCTGCCAACCATACTTGCATCGTCGGCAAATTTATAAATGACATTTGAGCTGTGCCTGGCCACACAGTCTTGGGTGTAGAGAGAGAGAGAGTAATATACATTCAATCAAGTATCAATTTCATTTAATTTGTAGCTTGTTGCAAGTGTCAGTTGAATGTGCTCACCATTCAACAAATATTATGAATATCTAGTTACTTCAAGTATCCCCTTGGGTGTCTTGTGTCAACATTATTTTCATAATCCTGTCTGATAGATGGTCTTGTTCTCCCAAAAGGCAGGAAGATTTTGTCGGTGACACACTCCTTTACCCCTCTCCTGGTCAGTTCTGGCACCCAGCATACTTGTTTGCAGCAATAAGAATCAGTAATGACTCAGAGAATTCTAATAGATACTAATGAAGATCGGGTTTTCAATTAAGTACATTATTGTGGTATTGTGTAAGAAATATCACATGTAGCCTTTTCACTGAATAATTAGGTGAAACCAGCATCAAGTATTATCTAGGCACTTGGTAAGTCTCTAATCATACAGAGTTTTTCCCAATTAAAAAAATTATATAAAAAATACCTACCTAGCAATAGTTTGGGAAAGTTTGATGTTTCAATGTTATGATAATAAATGATTGATGTAATCGCAGCCAAGAAGCCCATTCCAGCTGGCATATACAGATGCAAGTGGCGTGTCTCTGTAAACCTAGGTAATAGAGATGAAAATATTTACCAATAGGTTAACTAGGAACAAAATTCAGTACAATGCTTAGAAAATGGTCAAACTATTTACTCATTTGGAAGGATTTTATGAATTACTAGTTTTTTTACGCACATACACACTCTAGGTATATAGTACTATATCTCTTACTTGTAACCTTACCCATAAAACAGTGGAAGCTACAGTTAGAGGAGGTCAGTGGTCAACTAGCAAAAAGGACTCATTCTGTATCTGGAAAGAGGATTCTGCATTTGATTGAATATTCACCACAATTGATTCACAGCAAAAATCTGAAAATACTCTTTGATATCTATATCCACATACTTAAAAAGGATCTAATCAGAGGACCCATCATTTACCTCTGCAATTATGGTTTTAAACCAGTAAGAACAGATAAATTAAAAACAAATCATTTATTTGCTCTGTTGAGTTCTAATTATTTGACAAAGATTCAACTGAGCTATGAATTGACACAAATCTACAAGACAAGATCATCAAGAGTCTCACAGGTCACAGATAACTACAGTGAAAAGTGAAAAGCAGCAGGAAAGAAAAGGTTGACCTTGCAAGATGAAAATAAATGAGATAGTATCAGTGGAACATTATTATAACCCAACTTTTTGTGATTCAAAGGTTTCAGATTTCCTCACCCAGTCTAGGCAATACTGCTCCAGTTTGCTAATCTTAAACACAGTTAATAACAACTGCTTCTGAAATACTGATATTAAAATTATTAAGGGCTCTTTCCACTTTCTCAGTTGATGGTGTTATAAGAAGAGAGTATCTAAAAGAGATTTACACCATAAGACCATATGACATAGGTGCAGAATTAGGCCATTGGCCCATTGAGTCTGCACCCCCATTCAATCATGACTGATCCTTTTTCTCCCCCTCCTCAGCCCCACTCCCTGGACTACTCCCCATAACATAGAAACATAGAAAACCTGCAGCACAATGCAGGCCCTTTGGCCCACAATGCTGGGCCGAACATGTACTGACTTTAGAAATTACCTAGGGTTACCCATAACCCTCTATTTTTCGAAGCCCCATGTACCTATCCAGGAGTCTCTTAAAAAACCCTATCATATCTGCTTCCACCACTGTTGCTGGCAGGCCATTCCACGGACTCACCACTCTCTGCGTAAAAAACTTACCCTGACATCTCCTCTGTACTTACTTCCAAGCACCTTAAAACTGTGCCTTCTCGTGTTAGCCATTTTAGCCCTAGGAAAAAGCCTCTGACTATCCACACCTTTGATGCTGTGTCCAGTCAAGAATATCTCAAGCTCTGCCTTAAATACGCTCAACAACCTGGCCTTCACAGCTGCCTGTAGTAACAAATTCCACAAATTCACCACCTTTTGGCTAAAGAAATTACCCCACATCTCTGTTGTAAATGGAGGCCCCTCTATCCTGAGGTTTGCCCTCTTGTACGAGACTCCCTCCCCCCCCCCCCCCACCACAATGAGAAACATTCTCTCCACATTTACCCTGTCTGGGCCATTCAACATTCAAAAGGTTTCAATGAGATTCCCCCCTTGTCCATCTAAACTTCAGTGAGTACAGCCATCAATGATAACACTTTCATTCCAGGAATCATCCTTGTGAACCTCCACTGAACCCTCTCCAATGCCAGCACATCTTTTCTCAGACGAGGAGCCAAAAACTGTTCATAATACTCAAGGTGAAGCCTCACCAGTGCTTTATAAAGCCTCAGCATCACATCAATCCTCATATAATCCAGATCTCTTGAAATGAATGCTAACATTGCATATGCCTTCCTCACCATCAGCTCAACCTGCAAGTTAACCTTCAGGGTGTTCTGCATAAGGACTCCCAAGTCCTTATGCATCTCAGATTTTTGGATTTTTTTCCCTGTTTAGGAAATAGCCTGCACATTTATTTCTACTACCAAAGTGCATGAGTATGCATTTTCCAACATTATATTTCATTTGCCATGTTCTTGCCCATTCTCCTAATCTGTCTTTCTGCAGACTATCTGCTTCCTCAGCACTATCTGCCCCTCCACCAATCTTCCGATCATCTGCAAACTTGGCAACAAAGCCATCAATTTTATCATCTAAATCATTGACATACAGTATAAAAAGAAGCGGTCCCAACACCAAACACTGCGGAGCACCACTAGTCACTGGCAGTCAACCAGAAAAGGATCCTTTTATTCCCACTTGCTGCCTCCTATCAATCAGCCAATGCTGTAACCATGCCAGTAACTTTCCTGTAATACCATTTCAAAGGCCTTCTGAAAGCCCAAATATACAACATACACTGCATCCCCTTTATCTATCTGACTTGTAATCTCCTCAAAGAATTCCAACAGATTTGTCAGGCAAGATTTTCCCTTAAGGAAACCATGCTGACTTTGTCCTATCTTGTCCTGTGTCATCAAGTATTCCATAACCTCATGCTTAACAATTGATTACAGCATCTTCCCAACCACTGAGGTCAGGGTAACTGCTCTATAATTTCCTTTCTGCTGCTTTCCTCCTTTCTTAAAGAGTGCAGTGACATTTGCAAAGTTCCAGTCCTCTAGCACCATGCCAGAGTCCAATAATTTTTGAAAGATCATTACTAATGCCTCCACAATGTTTATCGCTACCTGTTTCAGAACCCAAGGGTGCAATTCATCTGGTCCGGGTGACTTATGTGCCCTTAGGTCTTTCAGGTTTTTGAGCACCTTCTCCTTTGTAATTGCACTCACTTCTCTTCCCTCACACCCTTCAATACCTGGCACACTGCTAACATCTTCCAGAGTGAAGACTGAAGCAAAATACTCAGTTCATCTGCCTTTTTGTCCCCACATATTATTTCTCTAGTCTTATTTTCTAGGGGTCATATATCCGATCATCTTTTATTTTTTGCATACTTGAAAAAAGTTTTTACTATCCATTTGCTGACAGTCTAACTGCACACTATCTTTGCTCGTTTACCATCCGTCCTATCCTGAGTCCCTTCACTCCAGTTCCCACCCCCCCGCCTAATTATTTTAAACCCTCCCCAACAACTCTAACAAACCTGCCCATGAGAATATTGGTCCCCTTTGGGTTCAGGTGCAACCCGTCACTTTTGTACACGTCATACCTTTGCAAAAGAGATCCCAATGATCCAAGAACCTGAGGCTCTGCCCCCTGCACCAGCTTCTCAGCCATGCACTTATCTGCCAAATCATCCTGTTTCTACCCTCACTGGTGTGTGGCACAGGCAGCAATCCAGAAATTACTACCCTGCAGGTCCTGCTTCTCAGCTTTCTACCTAGCTCTCTAAAATCTCTTTTCAGGACCTCTTTGCTTTTCCTTCCTATGTCATTGGTACCAATTTGTACCGAGACATCTGGCTGCTCTCCCTCCCTCTCCAAAATGTTGTGGAGGCGATCCGAGATGTTCCTGACCCTGGCACCTGGGATGCAACATACCATTCGGGTGTCCCTTTTACATCCACAGAATCTCCTGTCTGTTCCCTTGACTATTAACTCCCCTATCACTACCATTCCTCTCTTCTCCCTCTTTCCCTTCTGCACCATGGAACCATGCTCAGTGCCAGTAAGCTGGTCTCTGTGGCATTCCCTTGGGAGGTCATCCCTCACAACCGTATCCAAAGCTGTATACTTATTATTGAGGGGAATGGTCACAGGAGTGCTCTGGGCTAACTGTCTATTCACATTTTAATTTCTCCTGACAGTCACCCAGCTACTTGCCTCCTGCAACTTAAGGGTGACTACTTCCCTGTAAATCTGATCGATTATCTCCTCACTCTGCTATACAAGCTGAAGGTCATCCAGTTGCTGCTCCAGATCCCTAACATAGTCTTCAAGGAGCTGCAGCTGGATGCACTTCACATAAATGTAGTTCCCTGGGAGACTCTGGGTTTCAAAGACACCAAAGTCCGGCATGCAGAACACATAACAGCCCTTTACTACACTGGGTACAGTAAGAGAAATAAAAAGGGAGCTTTAACAGGAACTTACCCACAGCCAACGCCTCTTCCGAGCTGAAGCCTCCTTTGAGCCAAAGCCTGACACTCAGCACTGGCCTACTCCCAACAATGGTCACCCCGCTTGTCCTTGTGTACTTTTAAACAAACCTCGCTGACCTGCGAGAAATCTCATTGCTGCGGCCTTCTCCTGCTGCTGGAATGAGCCTGAACACCTGGGAGGCACCTTGTCACTGTGGCCTGCTCCTGCCGCTGATTGGGCCGCCAGCAAACTTAATTTGCAAGTAAGGAATTTTCATATCTGAATTCTTGTCAGAGAGTTCCGTAATTTAAATTTTCATGCAGGAGTACCAAATCGTGGAACTGACCCTATTGTCAAAAAGCAATCTTGGATCATGTTCATTTGCTGGCTTATTTCCATCCTTCCCTGGTTTTACTGGGATTACATGAACCCTTTCATTTCTGCTCTGCTTTTTTAGCTCAATACCTTCTCTATTGCTAACTTCCCATTTATTTTCCCACCAAGGCCATCTGGATCAGATAGGACATTATTATTAATTCTGCCTTATCCAATCTATTGACCAAGCCAGGGAAATCATTTTGTGCTCTACCTGGCATCATTCCTTTTCAAATTTACTCAGAAATCGTTTGATCAAAATGAACTGGTAATGAGACTTTTACTACTATGAGAGACTAATTAGATGGTGCAAGAATTACCTAATTCCTGGTTCTCCAATCCATAATGAACTCTGAATATGAGAAATAGTGCTGGTTCTTCAAGGAACACACATATTCATTATGCTGTGGCCAAGTCACCATTACAGAGTAGGAGAAGAAAGGACATGAAAGCTACAGTAAACATTGATTCAGTAGATAGGGGAGAAGGCGGCTTTGGCACAGCCACATGAATGATTGCAGGAAGGTACCTTGCTTTCCTGTGCCAGGATTAAGGCTACGGGACATTTTGGAGAGAACTTATCTATGACAATAGTGTAATGTAGGTAAAAATGAAGAAGTTCTGTAGGAAAGTTACAAGGAGCTGAGGATGAAATTGAAAAACACAAGTTAAAAGACAATAATCTCCTAATGACCACTAATCTCTCACACCAGTACAGACAGAAATTGGAGATGAATGAAAACAAAGGTATGACTGAAATGATGGTGCTGGAGGAAAGAATATATATTCCCAAGGCTCTTGTGACATGGGAGTTATACAAACCAGACAGGTTATGTTTCAAGAGGCTTGGAACCAATATCCTTATAGGAGCTTGGTGCAATCACTGGGGAAGTTTTGCACTAGTTCAGCAGGGTGCGAGAGTTCAAACCTTTCTACCAACTTGAATAGAATTTTTCCAGAGATAAAAAAATTGAAGGCAGGGCAGTTGATTGATATAGTCTGTATGGATTTCAGAAAAGCTTTTGGTAAGGTCCCACATATGAGCCAGACCCAAATAGTAAAATAGCCATGGGATCCAGGGGAGATTTGCAAATTGGATCCAAAATTGGATTGGTAATAGACGGCATAGGGTAATGTGGAGCATTGATTTTATGAGCTTGCGACCTGTGGTGTTCCACATCGATTAGTGCTATGACATTTCCCGATTGATATAGCACATTAACAACTTGGAAATGAATTTAGGAGGAATGACTTGTAAATTTCCAGATGATATAAAAACAGGTATTGTCATGAAATTAGCTGGGCACAGTCATAGGCTACAAAATGATATCAATCAGTTGATAAGATATGTGCAACAATAGCAGGTGGAATCTAATCCTAGTAAATGTGAAATGATGCACTTTAGGAATAATGATAAGACATACACAATGTGTGGAAGGGCCCTAAGGAATAGGGAGAAACAGAGACTTCGGTGTACAAGTCCTTGAATTCCTGAAGAGGTCATTACAGGTAGATAATGTGACAAAGTAAACATGTGGGAATGGGTAAACTCTTTTTCTTTTTAGATATTACACATTTGATTAATATATTTTTCAGTGAAATCAAGAGAGTATTTGGGGGGGGGGGAGGTGAGATAGGTAAACATCAAGGGAGCATGCCAAATAGAACCAGTTCAGTATAGACAAAGCGAGAGTACAGGAATACAAGCACTATCAGTGAAGATGAAGTACAGAAACCAGGGCCTCGGTGAGTGGAAGCTAGCATAGGAGCCAGGACTCTGGTGAGTCAAAGAGTATGGACACCAGAGTCCCAGTGAGTTAAAAATGGAGTGTGTAAACAGGGGCAATTGTGAATGGAACAGAGCACAGAAACCAGGTTCCAGTGATCCAAATGCTGAGCTGTTGGGTTTTCTAAATAGCTGGATGGCAGATTATCAGGGTACACTTGGCTTCATTCGGTGAGAGAGAGGATATAGAACAGGTAAGATATGGTACAACTTTACTGAAACGTTACCTGGGTATAGCAGTCATGAGACTGGGTTTGTTTACCTTACAGAGAAGATGTTTGAGAAGGGCCCTGATTACAAAATTATGAAGTGCATAGACAAGGAAAATAGTAAGAAACTATTCACCATGACAGAGGTGTCTAAAACGTGTTATAGGTATAGGAGAAGCAGAAAGGGGTTTAGATCTGACAAACATTCCCCCCCTCCCCTCAGAGGGTGGATGGAATCTGGAAGATAACTATTGGGGAATGGAGGCTGTGTTGGTAAATAGGATTAGTATAGATTGATATTTGATGGTCCACATTGATGTGGTTGACCAAAGATTCCGTTTCTGTGCCATATGACTCTATGGTATTTTACTACATTCAGGGAACTTGCTCCATTTCACACATGCCCATCAACTGCCCTTTCATTCTTTACAGTAATTCATGGTGGCCATCTTACTAACATCTTTGAGACATGGGAGGAAACCTGAACATCCAGAGGAAACCCACATGGTCACGTAGGGAATGGACATCACTCAAGGTGAGGACCGAACCCAGGACTTTGAGGTGCAAGGCTGCAGAACTAACTGCTGCTCCATTGTGCCACTATTGACTGCTAGCTTAGACACTTTTATCTTAACGCTTCTTGTTCTGAATGTTTCCAATTAAGGAACTGCTCAATCTCCCTTCTTAATATCAGTCCTATTAATATCAAAAGCTTTTAATATTGCTGCAGTTTCTATTGCATTCATCCAGTCCCGAATTACATTTTTAACAAAATGTTTCTCAATATTAAGACAGAATTTCAAGTATCTAAGTAATATTCTATTGAAGATGTCAGTTTCTGACTGAGTAGGTGCAATTTATAAGACTAACTGACCTTAACAGCTGATACTAAAAGCAACAGCCAACCGGATAATTAATCATGTTTAACTTTCAAGTGAGTGCAATGCAACAATTCATTACATTATAAATTGAATTCTGCTTATACTAATTCGTTACTCTATCACTTGCAAATTTTGCAAAATCAACCACTTACAACAGATGTCACTGTATTTTTGTATATAATATCATGAATTTTGCACAGATAGTGATAGTGGGACAAATTGGATTCATAGCCATAGCAGGGTGAATTAAACAGTAAATTCTTGTGTTCAATAAAATTCACAATGAAAGAAAGAAATTGAAAATTGCTGTCAGAAAGAATTTGTTTATCCACAACTGTCTGCTACTACAGTTTTCACTGACAGATTTGGTTTGGGAATCTTTTCAATGTTGTGAACTGAGGGCAGCTGTAGGTACAAACTTTAACCCCTAGTAAAGCTTAGGTAGGTGTATTCACAAGTAAGTGAGCTTTAAGAGCAAAACACGTTATAATTATTGATAGGCAACCCTTCTGGCTCTGAAAATCTAATATGCATGAACTTTTGTTCCTTCAAGAGTCAATCAATGTGGACATTTAACTGAAATTTCCATGTTTAAATTTCTTTTCTCTCACCTCCTTTAACTTTTTTATCTTATGCTTCTTTTCAAAGTTTTATTTTGTTTTTGTTCATAATTCCATTACATGCAAATTAAATCCAATATGCACTCCAAAGGGTACAAACTTTTTGTGGAATACTGCTTGAGGAGAATCTTCAAGCCAATAAGATATTGTATATTTTAACTGCTGCTATGCCTTTATATTCTGTCAAATGGCTTAACAACTATAGTATTAACACTTCCATTGTAAATATTTGCAGACTAATCCTAAATGATAAATAATTGTCATCTGATAATTGTAAACAATTGTCATCTGATACACAAGATACTAAAGGATTACAAAACAAACACAAGATCAGTGTTAAAAAATACTCCCAAAAATCTTTTGCTTATTTCAATATTGCAATTTGAAATAATTTAAAATGTCCAGCTGTGTTACAATATCCCAAAATGCTCTATCCAACTACTACAAGTCCAACAATTACTGCTAATATTGTGTGACCAAACAAAAATATCCAATTGATAGGGGCCTAGTTGAACGCTGAGAATAACTATGAAGCATAATCATTAAATGGATGCTGCATTTCATTCTGGCAAGAGTGAATTCCCTATGAACATTTGCTATTGCATCTATTATTTGCCAACTATCACTTTAAGATGTATCAGTGAAACAAAACAGTGGATAAGATTTTTAAAAATTAATTAACAGTAAGTTGTGTCTTAAAATGGAAAATTTGCATTTCTATTTTACACATGTAGGAAATACATTGTCAGCAGTAGAAAAATCTTATACTGTCAACTTGCCTTTTTCTAAAGAAGATATTAGACCAGGACCATACTAGACCAGGAAAAGAAGTGTTTTAGAACCCTATTAGTGTAAAATATGGATCGCTGCATTTCTTTTCTCTCATGCTTTTTTGGAAATTTGAGCACAGTGTAAATATTGACATTTGCTGCTAATATTTTATTGAGCCCTTAGAGACAACTTAAATTTTCTTGGCTACATAATCTAAATGTTAGAAAGACTAATAATTAATCAACTTTTTCAGCTTCTTCCTTAAACAAATTAAGGCTGGCAATATTGTGAAATACATAACTTTCCCTTTTCTCAAATAATTTTGGTTTTAACGATTTCATGCTTATGCTAAAGAAAGGATAAATTTGAGGAAAAGCTTTTGAAATACTTCTCCATAATTGAGCAATGAAGAGGACTCATGATTTAGCAGCATGAGAGACTATTTTCTAAAAATAAAGCATTGCTTTTGCACAGTCTTTATTGTTCAATATATAATTTTACGTACATTATGTGTATTTTCTTTACCTGGGCCTGTGATGGTGCTGCAAGCAAGTTTTAAATTGCACTGTATCTCACCACACTTAAGCACATGGTAACAAATCTGACAACTTGATTTCCATTTCCCATGGTGAGCTTTCCAAGGCCTACATATACAGTCAGGTCCAAATCATGGACACATCTATAGTTTAACATTTAATCAGTTCAACACAATTGATCTCATTTCTGATTTGCTTCCCTGGTTTTGCTTCGCTAAAGTACTCACCCCTGTGTGAAAGGACAGCAATTCAATCCAATCAATTTACCTTGAACTAAGAGTCATAGTGAGGTAACTGCCTCCACCCACTCAGGCAGTGTTTCTAGATTCTAACCACCCTCTAGGTGAATAAATTCTTCCCACATCCTCTTTGAAATTCTTACCTCTTAGTCTAAATCTATGATCTCTCATTTTAGATACTTTCTGCTACAGAGAAAAGCTTCCTGCTACCTACAGGGCAAATAATTATACATCCCTTTATTAAGCCTCTCTTCAGCATCCTGCACTTCAAGGCAAACATCAGCCCTTGTTGTCTCTCTACATAACTAAAATGCTCCACACTAAGCCACACTCTGATAAGTGTCCACTATAGAGTGGCAACAAGATCTGCATACAATGCTCCATTTGCACCCCATCAACATTTTATAAAATTGCACCATAATCTCAGTACTGTTATATTCTAGGATGTAGTACAAGTTTCACTTATGCTTTCTTTACCACCTTATATACTTGCTTTGCCACCTTCAGGCATTGTAGAATGCACACCAATGTCTCTCTGTCCATCAGTACTCCCTAGGGCCCTACCATCTATGTCCAACAATTATGGGTCTTCCCAAAGTGCACACCTGACACTATATTAGGATTAAATTTCATCATCTGTTGCCTTGTCCATCTTACTAATTCATTAATAACATTCTGTAGTCTAGAACTACGATCCTATCAACAATGCCACCAATGCGCATATTATCTGTGAACTTACATTACCAACCAAATTATTAATGTCCATAATAAAGAGTAAATGTACCGACATTGATTGCTGCTTATGCCGGTCCAATTACAAGATCAACCATACACCATTATGCTCTGCTTCCTATTATCAATTTAACCATATAACAATTACAGCATGGAAACAGGCAATCTCAGCCCTTCTAGTCCATGCCAAAGGCTTACTCTCAGCTAGTCCCACCGACCTGCACTCAATTGGATCTAATTTGATAACTTGACACAGATCCCATGGGCTTTTGGACCTGTTTAAATGTGATAAATCAAGTTTTCAAAAAATCTTAAATAAACAAATTATTTGGATGCAGGATAGGCTCCCCAATCTTACTAGATTTTCCATTCAAAACATCTTCCAGAGAAAAATGTTCACTGAATAAAGTTCAAAGTGGATGTAGCTTATTGGCATTCTAATATCATGTCTGCTATTCAATTTATAATTCAAAGGAGTACGTCACTGTGCTGGAGTCTATTTTAAGGTCGATATAGAAGCACAATCTTGCATCAAAAACTAACAGCAGATTATTTTACCTAGACTCTGTGCAGCATGAAAACAAGCCCTTCGGCCTAACTGGTCCATGCCAACCTGGGTGCCCAACAAGCTCGTCCCATTTGCCCACCCTTGGCCCACATCCATCTCAGCAGAGAGGCGGCATAGTGGTTAGCACAACCCTTTACAGTAAAGGCGATCTGGGTTCATTTCCCACTACTGTCTGTAAGGAGTTTGTAAATTCTCCCCTGACTGCGTGAACTTCCTCCGGGTCCGCAATCCAAAGATTTACTAGTTGACAGATTAATTGGTCATTGTAAATTGTCCCATGATTAGGCTAGGATTAAATCGGGGGAATGCTGGCGGCGTGTCGCGAAGGGCCTATTCCGCGCCGTGTCTCAATCAATCAGTAAACAAACAAACCCTTCCTATCCGCTTATTTATCCAACACACACAAAATGCTGGAGGAACACAACACGCCAGGCAGCATCTGTGGAAAAGAGCACAGTGACGTTTCGGGCCGAAACCCTTCGGCGGGACTGGAGTAAAAAAACTGAGGAGTAGATTTGAAAGGAGGGGTGGGGGAGAGAAACGCCAGGTGAATCCTGAAGGGGTAAGGATGAAGGAAAGAGCTGGGAAGTTGATTGGTGAAAGAGACAGAAGGTCATGGGAGAAGAAAAAAGGGATGGAACAGCAGAGGGAGGCGATGGGCGGGCAAGGAGATAACATGATAGAGGGAAAAGGTGATGGAAAATGGTGGGGAGGGAGAGAAGTATTATTGGAATTTTGAGAAATCGATGTTCATGCTATCCGGTTGACGGCTACCCAAACGAAATATAAGGTGTTGTTCCTCCAACCTTGCCCGCACATCGCTTCCCTCTGCTGCTCCTCCGCCTTTTTTTTGCCTTCCATCTCTTTCAGCAATCAAATTCCCAGCTCTTTGCTTCATACCCCCTCCCCCTTCCGAGTTTTACCAATTGCCTGGTGTTTCTTTACCCCATCCCACCTTTCAAATCTTCTCGGCTTTTTTTTCTCCAGTCCTGCAGAAGGGTTTCGGCCCGAAACGTCGACTGTGCTTGTTTCCATAGATACTGCCTGGCCTGCTGAGTTCCTCCAGCATTTTGTGTGTGTTGCTTCTATTTCTAGCATCTGCAGATTTTCTCTTATTTCATCCGTTTGTTACAGAAATTGGCGCGAACGCAAAATCCGTTGTACACCAGGCATTATGTCCTCTTAACCCCTCCCCACCTCCGCTTCCAACTTAGTCCTTCCCTTCTTCAGTCCTGAAGGAGACAGTTGGAAATGGACAACTGGATCAGGCAATGAAATAAAAAGCTTGCTCTGCTCCAACAGTAAAAATAGCCCCAGACGATGTACAAAACACATGCGGCCACTTACCCATCCGAAACGATCCCCTCTGCAATTTCACAAACCAGTACAAACAAGAGTATAAAAGTGAGGATCCATCGCAAATTATGTCCAGGAAAATGTAACCACGTGCTGTGATGAATGTGGACCTTGGAGCTCTGACTTCCCCAGCCTTTAAATCCAAAACATTTAATTGAGAAGTTTACATTGACAGTGCTGCAAACATATACATAAATAATGTTGTCCAAAGTAGCCGGATCGAGCTTACCGATGAATAATATAGGGAAGGTGATGAAGAGCAGCAACACATGTGGGACAACATTCAAAGCGTCCACGAAACAGCCGTTGTTGAGCACTCCCCTGTCCACATTGTAGGCAGCCGTGTCGTTGTCGTTGCCACAAAAAGACAAGGACATGGTCGAAGTGGGACTCTGGTCAAAATCGTACAGAGGGATAAAGGGCAAGCTTTAGAACATATTCAGGGAACCATTACGTAAACGATCCCGGAGAAAATAACCCGGGAGTCCTGAGTGGGAAGGACTTTTAACAAGCTGTCAACCTTGCCGGCGAGTGAGCGTGCAGATCCATTTCTCTCATGACATCAGTAGTTCGCGCTGATAAAACGAGAACAGGGTCCTGCTTTAAAAGACTGCAGCAGCGGCTCACTTCTGCAGCCCTAAGCAAATCTAGCAGCCGCTCACAGTTGGCCAAACGCGCATCGATGAAAGAGTGAGCAGTGCAGTCTGTAAAGAAAACCAGCCCAATACGTGATTCATGCGACATTTTCATAATTACTGTTTAAAACCGAAAACTTTATTCAGTAATTCCCAATCGACTTTCGCGCATACACACACGAAACAAGTGTTTTATTTTAAACGCGCGCTCTGCCGTGTAGTTACTTTGCAATACGTGTCCATTTATCTACCTGAACAACTTCATTCACCTTCCTGTACCGGAAAAGAAATCTTTTTACTTCGGAATGATTTGGACTTTCTTGAAAAATGGTTAACATATGTTTTATCCACATGCACATATGATGATGTTCAGGCTGAATAAAACATATTCTAACAATTATAAATATATGTAGATAAAGCTAGAATTAAAATTGGTCAGAATGTAGAGGTAAGATTTAGTGCAGAGGTGTGGGCTGCAAGTGAACAGACAGAACGGTCAAAGTTGGGGAGATGCTGCAAATGGAAGTGGAAATTTATGCTGATAAAGAGATTAAAGATAGAAACTGGCCTCAGGGTCAAATAAAACACCAATATTATGAACAGTCTGGTCAGTCACAGTTGGTGATTAAATGAGGATTAAAATCAGCGGGCACCCAATTGATTGTATATGGAGGTCTGAAGACTTTCATGTACCTATTTAAATGGGAGGAAATTTCAGCTGGGGCAAGAATTGATGCTAAAGGAACAGCCTGACAACAAAGTAGTGAAGAGGTTGACAGAACTTAGACTGAGTGAGAGCAAGGTGTTGGGAAGTTCATACGGAACCTGATGCCACCCTTTAAATGATACCAGTAAGCAATACTGTCTGTTATAGATGCGAAATAAAATGAGGCCCGAAAACCTACTAAGGTAAAGGTAAGGGATAGAAATGGGAAGGCTGCTAATTGTTTCAAATTCACTTAAATAATGTATTTAAATTGTCTACCTTATTTTATTTACCTGAAGCTCAAGATGAAATTCATCTCCTAACTTTCTAATGGGTGCCCCCTAATGTTCATCCCCATTGCCATATTGAACAATTTGACACTTTGTTTGATCAGTTTCCTATCTAATCCTGAAAATGACACATCAGTTTTGAATGATATTATGATTTTTTCTTAGTGTGTCTCTACTTTGTTTATTCTTCCACTGCAACACCATAATAATTATTCATTTAAGCAATACTAACCTGTTTTGAAACATAATTAACTGATGCTTTTATAAGCGATTACATTTTGTTCTACTTTTATTATGAAATGCAAATGGAGAAAAAGACAATTGCAGAGAATACTACTAAGATTAAAAGCAACAGGAGAGACAATACAATAAATCAATAAACTGTGATTGACCAGTGTCAAACTTATTATTAAAAGCCTGTACAAGACCAAGATCCTCAAACATTACATGCTGTGATGATATGATAGTTTATATCATGGACAATAAGTTTTGAATTTAGTCATCTTGGTATAGTGCAGGAAAAAGGAACAAGGATGAATATACAGCCTGAAATGTTTAAAAGTAAGTGTCCTACTCTAGGAATATTTGATTAAAGCTAGTGTGAGGGAGAATAAAAAATAAACATGAATAGTTTTAAATCTTTGTTTATAATTATGGGCAGTGATAGGAGCAAGTGGTACCAGAGAGAGATAAATAAAACAAATCATTTTGAAGTTGCAAAGACAATTTGGGTGCCCTGATATGAGGAAAATTTAGTTTTGAAACTGGATTTATGCACATTTTCCAGGAAATTTCTTCTATTTTTAATTCCATACTACCCATGGCATCCACTGCAGATTAACTTTTGGCTTGTTCTACTTCCTTTTCCATAATCAGCTCTTAAATGACACCTTACAAGATCAGCTTTCATTTTTAAGTGCCAGCTTCTGTCTATGACATCTTGGCCTTTCATTGCATAAATGGTTCCAGGTTCTGTTGTTTATGATATCCTGCATTTCTTTTCTACATATCAACATTTCCTCCTATAAAACACAGAGAAGAGGGGAAAAAAAACATTTGCTTCAAACCTGATCGTGGAAAGCTTTGACTTAATTTTTAAATTTTATAGATTTTTTATAGTGTGACATCAGCTGTTTTATTTTTGTTTAAAACTGTGGAACCACCTAACACTATCAAAACCACAATAAATGGTGCCCTCTGTATTATTCCTCTGACATATTCCATTGTTAAGTTTACCAGGATAATCTTTATTTTTTTTAAAATGGGGCTCACATTGGTCTTGAGCACTTTCTCTTGATACAATTGTAATTATTTTGCTCCATTGGTTTTGAGATCCATTGTCAGTCTCTTTTCATCATCCCCACTGTAATATCCTTACTATTTGACATTTTAATGTATTTTGCTGTATCTCTGTGATTCCATGATTTACAATAGTCCCTGGCTTATGCTTGTTTTTCATTCATTTTAGCTGTACATTGTCCCTTACCTTTCCACTTTATTATGTCTGTATTCTTGGCACCTGCTGCTATAACAATTAATTGGCTCCATCTCACTTTAAGTTGGATTTTGAACAATTTTCACCATACTGGCTGTTTTTCTTTTGATCCATCAATAGATTTGCATGACCTATTGTCGACAATTTCTGTCACATTGCATGGAAGACTGTTCTACCATAAGCTGTTCTGCATTTTCCCTTTACAAGGTAACATCAAACTTGACAGTAAAATGAATTGTATTGTACATTTTTTGTATGAAGTCATGACCTTTCTGAAATACATTCTTAATTAAAGCAGTAGCAAAGGTTGAGCAATTACAGTGTAACAATTTCATAATGTAGCAAGCAATAATGTTGGCAAAATGACCAACTTACATTTACATTTCAGTCTGACAGCTACTCTTGTGTTAGAATCAGAAATAGTTGAAATGACATTATGGGAAAGGTAAGCATCAGTACATGATAATTTAACAACATATTCTGGAAATAATTGCGTGGACTGAGAAAGTACAGACATGATCATTCAGAATATAAAAGGTTTTATTCACATATAAATGCAGTGTCCAATATCCAATTAAATTTAAATGAAGTTCCATATTATGCTCTTCTGGGAATTTTATATATCTTTCCTTTGGGAGTTGCATTTAAACAACATGAATTTGTACAAAGCTATGATGACAGTTTGCTATGATTTTAGAAAACATTATCAAAGAAGAGAGGGAGAGAGAGAAAGAGTGGGGGAGGGAGGGGAGAGAGCGAGAGGGAGGGCAAGAGACAGAGAGAGAATGAGAGAGAGTGGGGGAAGGCGAGAGAGAGAGAGAGGGAGGGGACAGGGCGTGAGAGAGGGAGAGAGGGAGGGGGACAGGGCGCGAGAGGGGGAGAGAGGGAGGGGGACAGGGCGCGAGAGGGGGAGAGAGGGAGGGGGACAGGGCGCGAGAGGGGGAGAGGGAGGGGACGGCATGAGAGGGGGAGAGGGAGGGGATGGCGCGAGAGGGGGAGAGAGGGAGGGGGCACGAGAGAGGGAGGGGGAGCGAGAGAGGGCGCGAGAGAGAGAGAGAGGGCGAGAGAGAAGGCGTGCGAGAGAGAGGGCACGCGAGAGACAGAGGGGGGATACAAGAGAGAGAGGGGACACGAGAGAGAGAGAGGGCGCGTGAGAGAGAGAGGGCGCGTGAGAGAAAGAGGGCGCGTGAGAGAGAAAGAGGGCATGTGAGAGAGAGAGAGAGGGGCGTGCAAGAGATAGAGGGTATGCAAGAGAGAGAGAGAGAGGGGCGTGCGACAGAGAGGGAGAGAGGGCGCGCGACAGAGAGGGGGGGTCACGAGAGAGAGGGAAATGGGGTGTGAGAGAGAGGGAGAGGGGGCGCCAGAGGGAGGGAGGGAGGGGCATGAGAGAGAGAGATAGTGTGAGAGAGAGAGAGAGAAGGTGGGGAGAGGAAGGGGAAGAGTTGGAAAGAGGGGACTGGGTGATAGTGAGTTGGAAGATAGAGGGTGGGATAGAGAGAGAGTGGGAGGGATAGAAAGAGAGGGGGATAGAGAGAGGGGGAGAGAGAGAGGGAGGATAGCGAGAGGGGGATAGCGAGAGGGGGATAGCGAGAGGGGGATAGCGAGAGGGGGGATAGCGAGAGAGAGGGATAGAGAGAGAGAGGGATAGAGAGAGGAGGATAGAGAGAGAGAGGGGATAGAGAGAAAGAGAGGGTAGCGATAGAGGGGACAGAGATAGAAGGGACAGAGAGAGAGGGGATAGAGAGAGAGGGATAGAGAGAGGGGATAGAGAGAGAGGGGGATAGAGAGAGAGGGGGATAGAGAGAGAGGGGGATAGAGAGGGGGGATAGAGAGAGAGGGGATAGAGAGAGGAGATAGAGAGAGAGAGGAACAGAGAGAGAGGGGATAGAGAGAGAGGGGGATAGAGAGAGAGAGGGATAGAGAGAGAGAGGGATAGAGAGAGAGAGGGGATAGAGAGAGAGAGGGGATAGAGGGGGGATAGAGAAAGAGGGGGATAGAGAGAGAGGGGGGATAGAGAGAGAGGGGGGATAGAGAGAGAGGGGATAGAGAGAGGGATAGAGAGAAAGGGGATAGAGAGAAAGGGGATAGAGAGAAAGGGGATAGAGAGAGAGGGATAGAGAGAGAGGGGATAGAGAGAGAGGGGATAGAGAGAGGGGGGATAGAGAGAGGGGGGATAGAGAGAGGGGGGATAGAGAGAGAGGGGATAGAGAGAGAGGGGATAGAGACAGAGAGGGGGATAGAGATAGAGAGGGGTATAGAGATAGAGAGAGAAAGAGGAAGAGAGAGAGAGGGCTAGAGAGTTTGAGTGTGCTGTGGTGTATTTAATATTTCAATAATATTTGAGTAGTATTTTAAATAAACAGATTAAGGAATCTTTGTTTGTTTACATAATTCGTTGTGGGTCATTTTTGAAAAGTTTGTGAATGGCATACATCATTATACCATCATGTCATAGGTTAGCACCTGACTAAAGTGAAAACGAAGTGGACAAAACACTTCTCCTGTGTTTTTCTTTCGATTAGTTTTTGGAGTTACAAAACATAACAGTGGCGATGAGGAAGTTTTAAAACAAACCCGTGATGTCCACCTACCTGTTGAAGCTCAGTACATTTATTTTCTTCAAAAGGGCAGAGAGAAAGAAATGTTCGAGTTTAGGAAAAAGCACAGCATGCTTTATCTTTGGAAGGGGAGAGAAAAGGTTGAGTCAGAAAATTTATGCATTCATAAACAGTGAGTACCAGATGATTAAAAAAAATAAACAAAGAAAAGCAGAAAAGCTGTTAACATCAGGGAGACAGACATGTTCGATTGCACAACAGATAACTGGATGATGTATCCTGGTTGATTTGAGCAGTATTTTGAAGCAAATGATATCCCCAATAAAAAGCAAGAGCCAGTGTTACTGAATGCAATAGGTGGAAAAGCAACAAGTTTGCTTAGAAGATCAAGTGCTCCAACCAAACAAGCTGAAATGAACTTTGTCAACATTGTGAATGTAATGCAGGAACATTTGGAACTGAAGCCATTGTTGATTGCGGAACACTTCAGGTTTTATAAGCAGAATCAAAAGGAGATGGAGTCCATTTCAGCTTATGTGGCTGAATTTAAGAGATTGTAATGGCTCGATTGGCTCAATGATACACTGTGTTATGTTTTGTAACTTGAAAACATTAAACTAATTCAAAGGAAGACATAGTATTTTGAAATATGGTCTAACTTCAACTTTAAGCAAGGCACACATATATCATGTGGTAGCATGATGATGTATGCAATTCACGTGTTTCTGCATCTGAAGAATAATGATTTATTGAAAGGAACAAGAATGTTTAATCAAACAATATACATACAAGATTACTCAAATATTACTGAAATATTAAATACACAACACACTGAGAAATCATTTAGTTTGAGAAATCTTACAAGGAAGCATTCAAAAACGCCTCCTATATGAAGCAGAAATTACATCTAAAAGAGCAGTTGAAATAGCTGTATCAATGGAAACAGCAGACAGACTCACAATCAAGTTGAGGCCAGAAATTAAAGTCAGCACGACCAAAATTACAACTTCTAACTAGAAAGCTGCCTAGATAAACAAATGGGGTTACCATTGTGGCAGGGCTCACATACATCAGACCAATGCAGGTTTAAAGGCAAATACAACAAAGTAGGACACAAACAACGAGCATGTTGGACAAAATGGACTGCACAGGGAAGGTAAAAAGATAAAAAGCCAAGTAGCAGTTTCAAAAAGAGCACTAACCTACATGTTGCTGATGAAAAATCCCTGACAATGATGAGAGTAAAACAGGACTGGGCACTCTTTACAATGTGATTTGCAATGGGAAAACAAACAGAAGACAGTCAATATGGATTACACAAGAAGTGAATGGCAAATTAATTAAAATAGAATTGGACATTGGCTCAGCAGTTTCAGTTATTCCACAAAATGAGGTTGAATGGCATGTCAAAAATGCTGTACTAAAGCTTGCATATATCTAACTAAGAACTTAAACTGGAGAAAAGGTAACTCCTATGGGAATGACATTTATAGCAGCGAAATACAACAACCAACAAGCCACATTGGGTTTGTATGTGGTAAAAACAGGAGGGCAGCATTATGGGGGCATGATTGGATGAGACAACTACAACTTGCTTGGAGATCTATCTATCGTTTTCATGACACATCCCCTGCAATAGATTCAACTAAAAGCAAATTAAGAAAGATTCTTGATGATGCCACAGCAGTATCAAGGATGGCATTGGAAAACTCAAACATTTCAAGGGTAAAATAGTGTTAAATGAAACTGCCATGCCTGTGTTTTACAAGCCCACCTGGTTCTTTATACCATCCATGATAAGAGTGGCCAGTGAGCTAGATCACATGGAGGCTGAAGGAAATCCTGTCAAAAGTCCAGTGGAACCTGTGGGCAATGCCAGGGGTCACAGTAGCCAAGAATGATCGGTCTGTTGGGATATGTGGTGAGTTTAAGGTCACCGTCAACCCAATACTGAAAGTAACTCAGGTTACTTCTGCCCAGGATGGAGAATATCTTTACAAACCTTTCCGGAGCAAAAGATTTCAGAAAAGTGGATTTCCCTGAGGCCTACCTACAGATATCCAAAGTGTTTCGTCACCATAAACACAAAGGGCTTTATCCCTATAATTGGCTTATTTTAGGAGCAGCGTCTGCACCTACACTCTGGCAGAAAGCTACCGACCAGGTGCTTCCAGGCTGCTCAGGCAGCCAGTGTTAACAGGATAACATAATTGTGAGGACGACAAGTAACATCTCCAAAGTCTCAAGACAGTATTAAAAAGTTTAGAATTTTATGGTCTCAGAGCACGATGCAACAAGCGTAAATTCTTTAAACCAAGCATCATTGATGCACAAGAGTGTTGAGAAAATTCAAGCAGTGGTGGATGCCCCAGGGTCAAAGGATGTATCACAGTTGTGGTCCTTTTTAAGATTTGTCAATTACTATAACAGGCTCCTGTCAAACCTGGCTACTGTGCTCCTTCTCTTGAACTCATTATGATAAACAGGAACAAATGGCAATGGACAAAGCAGTGTGAGGTTGCTTTCCATACAGTGAAGGAAATGGTGATATCAGACACCGTACCTACACATTATGATCCACAATCTAGTGATGCTTGCCTGTGATGCCTCACTTTATGGTAGAGGTGCAGTCATATCACATGTTATGAGTGATGGAAGTGAACACTCCATTACCTTTGCATCATGTTTCCCTACCGCTGCAGAGAAAAATTACGCACAGATTGACAGAGAGACCTTGAGTCTGGTTTAAGGTGTAAAACATTTCAACTAGTACTTTTATGAGAGAGTTTACCGTCATCAGTGATCATCACTGGTGCCCATTTTCAATCTACAGAAGGGTGTTCCACTAACACAGCAGCACAGATGCAAATATGGGCTCTGTTTCTTGGAGGACTCAATACAAGATTAAAATTCAAGAGGACAACTAATCATGGAACTGCTGATGGATTGTCCTGTTTACCCTTGGAAAAGGAAATACCTGAAAAATTTACAAAGAAGGACACTCCTTGACATATTCTCGCTAATGCAAAATGAGAGTCTCCCTATTATGGCTGAGATGATCAAAAGGGAATCTAGAAAAGACCCCACTTTGTCTCAGGCAACTCAGATTGGCTGGATCTGCATCAGAGTTCCCAGTTCTCCCATTCCCCCATTTTTTACTAGCTCCAGGCTGAACCTGTCCTTGATGGGAGTTGCCTAATACGGTATTGAGAGTTGTTGTGCCATCCAAGCTGAGAGCTAAAGCGTTGGGGGATCTACATGCTGGTCACCTGGGTGTGGTTAAAGTGAAGTCATTGGCTCAAAGTTCTGTCTGGTGGACTGTGATAGATCAGCAGATCGATCAGCTGGCCGTGCACTCTTCAGAATGCCAAAACATCCTGAAGATACCAAGAGCAATGTCTCTCCATTCCTGGGAATGTCCTGCATTGCCATGGCAGAGGGTTCATGTGGATTTTGCCAGACCATTTTTGGCTACAAATTTCTTAGTAGTAGTGGATACAACTACAAAGTGGCCAGAAGTGTTCCCAATAGTCTCCAATACAGCTTCGCACACTGTTGATGTGTTGAGAAGCCACTTTGCAAGGACTCGTGTCCAGAACACATAGTCAGTGACAATTGACTATAGTTTGTGGTGGAACAGTTTCAGTCATTCTTAAATATTCTTACACCTGCATCACACCACCCAGCTACAGACGGCTTAGCGGAATGGTTTGTCCAGAGGCTAAAGCATGCACTATGAGCAATGTCAGCAGAACACACTATTCTAACACTGAATCAGTAGCTCACCAACTTTCTCCTTGCATATCGCAATGCAGTACGCTCTACAACCAACAACTCAAGAGCTATGCTGTTCCTAGATTTTACCCTGCACTCATTCTTGGATCCCCTCAAACCCAATCTCAGAAGGAGTGTGCAGGACAGACAGCTGAGACAAATTGAGAGCTCCTCAAACAAGGAGGTTTGATATTTCAGTCCTGGCGAGGAACTACAGAAATGATCAAAAGTGGATAGGAAAAGAAACGGACAGAATTGGACCACTCTCCTACACAATGGACTGATGCCACCTGGAAATGACGCATTAGTCAGTTGAAGAAAGCAGTCAAATGTAAGAGAAGAAAAAAATCCAGAGCTGTCAGACCCACTTCCAGCAGGCCCAGAGTCAACTGCTACAACTTTACCCCAGAGGAGGCCCCAGAACCTGAGATTGTATCACAGACACAACTCTCAGCTGCTAAGCAGAGTGACCACCATCTCCCACCCCGCTTGTCAGGAAAGACTTTATCCCACAAGAGTAAGAAATCTTCCACAACAATTAAATCTTGAGGCTTGAATGGGATAATTTGAAATTTACTATGTTGGGGATGTTTATATACTAGTTGTATTATATAGTATATTCTCTCTCTATATATATTTTAACATACATACAGTACTGTGCAAAAGTCTTAAGCACATGTAAAAATTATGTAAAGTGAAGATGCTTTTAAAAATAATGAAATGAAAAGTTTCTAATTATCAAATCATTTACTTAAAAGAGCAGCAAACAGTAACAAACTAAATCAAATCAATACTTGATGTGACTACCCTTTTCCTTGAAAACTGCATCAATTCTCTTAGGTACGCTCATGAGCAGTTTTATAAGAAAATTGTGCAGTAGGTTATTCCATCTTGGAGAATTTGGAATAGTTCTTCTACAGAATTTGGCTGTCTCACTTGCATCTCTCTCTTCAGGTAATCCCAGACAGCCTCAATGATATTAAGATCAGGGCTCTGTGGAGACCATACCATCTGTTGCAGAACTCCTTGTTCTTCTTTTCATTGAAGGTAGTTCTTTATCTCCTGGGCTGTGTGTTTGGGGTTATGGTCCTGCAGCAGAAAGAAGTTGGATCTGATCAGACTCCTCCGGGATGGTATTGCGTGATGGATAAGAACCTGCTTGTACTTCTTAGCATTGAGGATTCCATTAATTTTGACCAAATCACCAACTCCATTTGCAGAAGTGCAGCCCAAAGCTTGCAGGGAACCACTGTTGTGCTTCAAGGTTGGCTGCAGATACTCATCCATGTAGCGCTCTCCAACTCTACTATGGAAAAACTGCTTCCTGTTTAAGCCAAAAATTTCAAATTCTGACTCATTGTTCCAGAGCACTTGCTGCCATTGTTCAGTACCCCAGTACTTATGTTTTTGTGCGTAGGCGAGTCTCTTGGCTTTGTTTCTACTTTGGAGGAATGGTTTGTTGGCAGCAACTCTTCCATGAAGACCACTTCTGCCAAGATTTCTGACAGGAGGGGTCTGCTTGAGTTCGTGTGGTTTCTGTAGATTTACAGCTGAGTGTAGTGCTGGAGTTCTTCTGGTTTAGAAGGCATGCCATTTGGATGTATCTCTCATCTGCTGTGCTCAGTCTTCGTGGCTGACCACTTTTTTCCTCGTCCTCAAACTTCCTCGTTTCTTTGTGCTTCTTCAGAAGAGCTTGGACAGCACTTCTTGAAACTCCTGCCTAACACAAAATTTCTGCTTGGCAGAGACCTTGCTGATACAGGATGACCATCTTTTTTCTTGTTGCTATGCTCACTCTTGCTATGGCATAAGGATTGGTGATTGAAAGATTAAACCATCACATCAGCTCACCATTTAGTTTGGCTGTCCTTTACCCAATTTGTGCAGGAGAGAAGGAGGGAGAAGAGAAATGCGGTAGTCGTAGGGGATTCCATAGTCAGTGGAATGGACAGGAGATTCTGTGAGCCTGATAAAGACACCCGCATGGTGTGTTGCCTCCCAGGTGCCAGGGTAAGGGATGTCTCGGATCAGGTCCTGAATATCCTGAAGGGGGAGGGTGAACAGCCAGTTGTCTTGGTACATGTTGGTACCAATGACATAGATAGGACAAAGGAGGAAGTCCTGAAGAGAGATTTCCAGGAGTTAGGAAGGAAGCTGAGAAGCAGGGCCTCCAGCATAGTAATCTTGGGATTGCTACCTGTGCCACGTGCTAGCGAGGGCAAGAATAGTAGGATCAGGCAGATGAATGCGTGGCTGAGAGACTGGTGCAGGGGGCAGGGCTTCAGATTCTTGGATAATTGGGATCTCTTCTGGGAGAAGTATGACCTGTTCAAAAAGGACAGGTTACACCTGAACCCGAAGGGGACCAATATCCTGGTGGGAAAGTTTAATAGAGCTGTTAGGGAGGGTCTAAACTAATTTGGCAGGGGGATGGGAACCGGAATGACAGAGCGGAGGAAGGGGAAAACAGAAATAAATCTATGATAGTGAGCAGTAAAGATGTCAGGAAAGACAGGCAGGTGATGGGGCAATTTTGTAGCCATTGGGATAAGTCGCAGTGCAATAAAGTTGCAGTGAAATCAAACCGAAAAGTATCAAATACTGGTCTTAAGGTGTTATACTTAAATGCACGCAGCATTAGGAATAGGGTGGATGATCTTGTCGTACAGCTACAGATTGGCAGGTATGATATTGTGGCCATCACTGAGACGTGGCTAAAGGATGCATGTCTCTGGGAGTTGAACATCCAATACACGGTGTATCGGAAGGATAGGAAGGTAGGCAGAGGGGGAGGCGTGGCTTTATTGGTAAGAAATGATATTAAATCATTAGAAAGAGGTGATATAGGATCGGAAGGTGCAGAATCTTTATGGGTTGAGCTAAGAAATAGCAGGGGTAAAAGGACCCTGATGGCAGTTATTTATGGGCCTCCAAACAGCTGCAAGGATGTGGACTACAAATTACAACAGGAAATAGAAAAGGCTTGTCAGAAGGGCAGTGTTCTGATAATTGTAGGGGATTTTAACATGCGAGTGGATTGGGAAAATCAGGTCAGCACTGGATCTCAAGAGAGAGAATTTGTAGAATGTCTGTGAGATGGCTTTTTAGAACAGCTTATTGTTGAGCCCACTAGGGGATCGGCTGTACTGGATTGGGTATTGTGTAATGAACCGGAGGTGATTAGAGAGATTGAGGTGAAGGAACCCTTAGGAGGCAGTGATCATATCATGATTGAGTTCACTGTGAAATTTGAAGAAGAGAAGCCGAAATCTGCTGCGTTGGTATTTCAGTGGAGTAAAGGAAATTACAGTGGCATGAGAGAGGAACTGGCCAAAGTTGACTGGAAAGGGACACTGGCGGGAAAGACAGCAGAGCAGCAGTGGCTGGAGTTTAGCTGAGAAGTGAGGAAGGTGCAAGACAGGTATATTCCAAAAAAGAAGAAATTTTCGAGTGGAAAAAGGATGCAACCATGGTTGACAAGAGAAGTCAAAGCCAAAGTTAAAGCAAAGGAGAGGGCATACAAGGAAGCAAAAATTAGTGGGAAGACAGAGGATTGGGAAGTTTTTAAAACCTTACAAAAGGAAACCAAGAAGGTCATTAAGAGGGAAAAGATTAACTATGAAAGGAAGCCAGCAAATAATATCAAAGAGGATACTAAAAGCTTTTTCAAGTATATAAAGAGTAAAAGACAGGTGAGAGTAGATATAGGACCAATAGAAAATGATGCTGGAGAAATTGTAATGGGAGATAAGGAGATGGCAGAGGAACAGAACGAGTATTTTGCATCAGTCTTCACTGAGGAAGACATCAGCAGTATACCGGACACTCAAGGGTGGCAGGGAAGAGAAGTGTGCGTAGTCACAATTACGACAGAGAAAGTACTCAGGAAGCTGAATAGTCTAATGGTAGATAAATCTCCCAGACCAGATGGAATGCACCCGCGTGTTCTGAAGGAAGTAGCTGTGGAGATTGCGGAGGCATTAGCGATGATCTTTCAAAAGTCGATAGATTCTGGCATGGTTCTGGAGGACTGGAAGATTGCAGATGTCACTCCGTTATTTAAGAAGAGGGCAAGGAAGCAAAAAGGAAATTATAGACCTGTTAGCTTGACATTGGTGGTTGGGAAGTTGTTGGAGTCAATTGCCAAGGAGGAGGTTACAGAGTACCTGGAGGCATATGACAATATAGGCAGAACTCACCATGGATTCCTTAAAGGAAAATCCTGCCTGAGAAACCTATTACAATTTTTTGAGGAAATTACCAGTAGGCTAGACAAGGGAGATGCAGTGGATGTTGTATATTTGAATTTTCAGAAGGCCTTTGTCAAGGTGCCACACATGAGGCTACTTAACAAGATAAGAGCCCATGGAATTACGGGGAAGTTACATACGTGGATAGAGCGTTGGCTGATTGGCAGGAAACAGAGAGTGGGAATAAAGGGATCCTATTCTGGTTGGCTGCCGGTTACCAGTGGTGTTCCACAGGGGTCCATGTTGGGGCCGCTTCTTTTAACATTGTACATCAACGATTTGGATTATGGAATAGATGGCTTTGTGGCTAAGTTTGCTGACAATACGAAGATAGGTGGAGGGGCCGGTAGTGCTGAGGAAATGGAGAGTCTGCAGAGAGACTTGGATAGATTGGAAGAATGGGCAGAGAAGTGGCAAATGAAGTACAATGTTGGAAAGTGTATGGTTATGCACTTTGGCAGAAAAAATAAACGGGCAGATGCAACGGGACTTGGGAGTCCTTGTACAGGATACCCTTAAAGTTAACCTCCAGGTTGAGTCAGTAGTGAAAAAGGCGAATGCAATTTCTAGAGGAATATAGTATAGGAGCAGGGATGTGATGTTGAGGCTCTATAAGGCGCTGGTGAGACCTCACTTGGAGTACTGTGGGCAGTTTTGGTCTCCTTACTTAAGAAAGGATGTGCTGACGTTGGAGAAGGTACAGAGAAGGTTCACTAGAAAGATTTCGGGAATGAGAGGGTTAACATATGAGGAACGTTTGTCCACTCTTGAACTGTATTCCGTGGAGTTTAGGAGAATGAGGGGAGACCTCATAGAAAGATTTTGAATGTTGGAAGGCATGGACAGAGTGGATATGGCAAAGTTGTTTCCCATGATGGGGGAGTCTAGTATGAGAGGGCATGAATTAAGGACTGAAGGGCGCCCATTCAGAACAGAAATGCGAAGAAATTTTTTTAGTCAGAAGGTGGTGAATCTATGGAATTTGTTGCCACGGACGGCAGCGGAGGCCAAGTCATTGGGTGTATTTAAGGCAGAGATTGATAGGTATCTGAGTAGCCAGGGCATCAAAGGTTATGGTGAGAAGGCGGGGGAGTAGGACTAAATGGGAGAACGGATCAGCTCATGATAAAATGGCGGAGCAGACTCGATGGGCCGAATGGCCGACTTCTGCTCCTTTGTCTTATGGTCAATTTGATTACTTTCTTTGACAAAATACAAAAATTACTCTGTAACATTTAATTTTTTGGAAAATAATTGTTTGGAAGTCTAACATTTTCTCTTTTCTACTGACACACTAATGCAGAAGACAAAAAAATAGACATTTAAAGCAAATTTTATATGAAATATCTACGGTGCCTCATTCTGTTGTGTGTGTGTGTGTGTGTGTGTGTGTGTGTGTGTGTAGGAGAAGGAAAACTCTGATCTCAATCTCTGTTTCCTTGCAGCTATACTTATTCATGGGGAAGACTTCGGGAGTAAACCCTGAGGGAACAATCTGGAGCTGGAGTCCCTAAGGCAGTCCTACATGGAGTTCAATGTTGATTGGCCACTCCTGTGACGCTGTTGGTACCAAACAGCATCAGTCTCTGCTGTTTCTTTGGGTTTATTAGATGTGTGGAGGGAGGTAGATAGCTACATGGGCAACAGCTTGCTCTCCATATTGTACTGCCCAGCCTCGCATATTGAGACAGCTAGGATGAAATATCCATGGTCAATTCTGACTGATGGAAGCCCTCACATAACTAGAGAACAAGACATTACATATCTGAGTTGAGATACAATCTATTTTGAGTTGGAGTTTATAGCTAAGCAGGGAGGAATGTAATGTATTTAATATTTCAGTAATATTTGAATAATATTGTGAATATACAGCTTGATTAAGCATTATTTATTTGTTTACATAATTCATAGTGGGCTATATGTAAGTAGTACATGAATAGCATATGTCATTACACCAACACGTCATATGTGAGCACCTCACTAAAGTAAAAACAAAGAAGACAAAACATATCCCAGCTTGTGTGTTTTTCTTTTGAGTAGTTTCTGGAGTTACGAGGGGTGATTGATAAGTTCGTGGCCTAAGGTAGAAGGAGTCAGTTTTAGAAAACCTAGCACATTTATTTTTCAACATAGTCCCCTCCTACATTTACACACTTAGTCCAGCAGTCGTGGAGCATATGGATCCCTTTTTGTAGAAGTGGTTCACAGCAGGGGTGTTTGATAAGTTCATGGCCTAAGGTAGAAGGAGATGAGTTATTAACTTCAAACTTTCTGCATTATCACTCAGAGTTGAACTATACATATATGTAATGAGAGCGTCCTGGACCTCCAGGTGGTCCACAGCAAGGGTGATTGATAAGTTCGTGGCCTAGAGTAGAAGGAGATGAGTTATACAGCTCTTGTTACATGCACGTGCAGTTCAACTCTTTGAGTGAAAATGCAGGAAGTTTGAAGTTTCTCCTCATCTCCTTCTACTTTAGGCCACAAACTTATCAATCACCCCTGCTGTGGACCACTTCTGAAGGTCCAAGACGCCAACCTCTACAAAGAAGGGATCCGTATGCTCCATGACCGCTGGACTAAATGTGTAAATGTAGGAAAACTAAATGTGCTAGGTTTTCTAAAATTGACTCCTTCTACCTTAGGCCACGAACTTATCAATCACCCCTCATAGAAACATAACCAGTAGGAGAGAGAGAAAGAGTGAGGGCAGGAGAGAAAGAGAGAATTGAAGAGACATGAATTGACCAGGATTGCTGAAGCACAGTGAGCTCATTGTCAATAAAAAGCTGGAGGAAGTCAATGATTATAGAAGGAGTGAAAGGAGGGATTTGAACAGGATGGTAGCCTGCCTCAGTGACTAACATCCGTACACTTACCGTACATCAACTGCGATGAAGTGCTTTGAGAGGTTGGTGACGACACATATTAACTCCTGCCTGAGAAGCAACTTGGATTCACTCCAATTTGCTTATCAGCAGAAGAGGTCTATAGCAGATGCCATATCATTGGCACTTCCCTCAATCCTGGAACATCTGGACAGTAAAGATGCATACATCAGGATGTTCTTTATCAACTGCAGCTCTATATTTAACACTATCATCCCCTCAAGACTAATTAATAAGCTTCAAAACCTTGGCCTCAATATTTTCTTGTGCAATTGGATCCTTGATTTCCTCACTTGCGGACTCCAATCAGTTTTGGAAAGGCAACATCTCCTCCACAATCTTCACCAGCACGGGTGCATTACAAGGCTGTATGTTAAGCCCTCTGCTCTACTTGCTTTATACCTATGACTCTGAGGCCAAGTACAGCTCCAATATCACATTTACACTTGTTGATAACACCACTGTTGCTGGTCAAAGCAACGGTTGTGGCAAATCAGCACATAGGAGGCAAAATCTGCTGAATGGTTCCATAAAAACAATCTCTCACTCAATATCAGCAAGACCAAGCAGCTGATTATCGACTTCAGGGGAAGGAAATCAGAGGTCCATGAGCCAGTCCTCATCAAGGGACCAGAGGTGGACAGGGTCAGTAACGTTAAATTCCTCAGTGTTATCATTTTGGAGGATCTGTCTTGGGCCCTGCATGTTAGTGAAATTATGAAGAAAGCATAACAGCGCCTCTACTTCCTTAGAAGTGTGTGAAGATTTGGCATCCAAAACTTTAACAAACTCCTATAGATGTGTGGTGGAGAGTTTATTGACTGGTTGCATCATGGAAACACCAGTGCCCTTGAATGCAAAATCTACAAAAAGTAGTGGATATGGCCTTGTACATCATGGGTAAAGCTCACCCCAACATTGAGCACATCTACATGGAGCACTGTCGCAGGAAAGCAGCATCCATCATCAAAGGCACCCCCCCCCACCTCTGCCCACCATCCAGGTTTAGGAACAGTTATTATTCCTCACCCTCAGGCTCTTGAACCAGAGGTGATAACTTTACTTGCCCCATCACTGAACTGTTCCCACAACCTATAGAGTCATTTTCAAGGACTCTGTATTACATGTCCTCAATATTTATTGCATATAATTGTTTTATTTTTCATATTTGCACAGTTTATTGGCTCTGCACACTGGTTGTTTGTCCTGTTGGCTGCGGTTTTTCATTGCTTCCTGAATTTACAATATACGCCCACACGAAAATGAATCTCAGAGTTGTTTAAGTGTACCTTTATAATAAATTTATTTTGAACTTTGAAAATAATAATGAGAATCTTAAGATACTTGCACTGTTCTGTCACAGCCCACATAGGTAACTGAGCTCATTTGGTGATGAGTGAAAAACATTTATATGCTCGGATTTAATCTAATAAGTTTTGGATAAGCTGAAGTTGACAGCTCATGTATAATAGGAGGCTGGCAGGAGATCTTTGTAATAAATAAGCTCAGATGTGATATAGACGATGGTGACTGTTTCAGTAGCAAATGAATGGAGGTAGTACAGAAATGAGTAATTTTATGAAGATAAGAAGAGGTTGCCTTGGATGATGGAGAAAATAATGAGCTGAACATTTAGCTAAAGGTCAATCAGGACAATATGCTGTGAAAGGCCTTGCCCAGCCTCAGGCAGGAGAAATGAAGCACAATTTGGGGAATGGCATTTGCAAGAGGAGATATTGCCTTCCCATATATTATTTCATTCTCAAATATTTAGTCTGATCAGTTCATTCAGTTTGCTTAATCTTTCATAACAGAACAGTGACTTAAAACAAAAGAAAACTGAGAAATATCATCTAATGGCACAGTTTAATTATTTTAAAAGATATTTATCAAAGATAATTTTCAAGGATTTTATTCCTTGGAATGTAGAAGATTGAGCGACTTGATAGAGGTAAACAAAATTTTGAGGTGCATAAATGCAAGCAGGCTTTTTCCTCTGAGGTTGGGTGGGACTACAACCAGAAGTCAAGATTTAAGGGTGAAAGGAGAAAAGTTTACGCAGAACGTGAGTGGAGACTTCTTCGCTCAGAGGGTCGTAAGAGTGTGGAATGAATTGCCAGCACAATTTAGTTCATGCAAGCTTGATTTCAATGCTTAAGAGAAATTTGGACAGGTACATGGATATGTAAAGGCTCTTTCAAAAATGTAAAACCACTTGATTCTGGTTAAGCCCCGCCCATGAAAATTTCCCTGAAGAAGAAGCATTTGTGATGTCATTGCAAACCTTGAGACCATACATTGAGATCTCACAGAACCCTGTGTAAATGATAGAACTGGCACACTATCGAATATAACTATTTGCTTACTGCATCAAGCATCTCTTGCCCCAAATGTGGAGAAGCTTTACATTCCTATATTGACTGCATCAGTCGCCTCAGAACCCACAAAACAAAGATTAATGCAAGTCATCCTCAATCCTGAAGGTTTGCCTTAGCAAAAGGATATCACATCTACACCACATATTGAAGGAGTTAGATGTAAGGTGGAAAAAGTGACATTTTCTTTCCAAATGCAAGTATCTGAATTTCAGTTGACAGATAGAGATTAATTATATTTTAGAAACTGCCTTTACCCATAAGCTTGAAGTAAGAACCTTGAAAGAAAACTCAAAGTGCTACATAGCAAACAATGTAACATTACTTTTTGACATCATTAAGCCAATCTTACAAAATCATAGCGAAATATTTTCTACTTTGTAAAAGCAGGAATGCATTGATTAAAACATGCATTAAAACATATAATGTAATACAATTTCAGCTACCAGAAACTTTTAAGCATTAAAAGACAACCAAAATTTATCAATGATAAAATTAAATCACTTCAGTAATTTAATTGTTTACACTATAATCTCTAGAAACAAAATTAAATGAATTTTCTTCTATTGCCTCTCGCCACTCCAAGCAGAGAAGTTAGTCTGTTCTATTGCCTGTAACATCGGTCTCGCCTGCCAGTGTTGTTTAGAAACTTTCCTTGCTACTATAAGGAAACAGCTTCTAGATGACACTTCAAAAATTAGTGTTCTGTTGAGGACGTGAGATTTAACTTATTTCCTATGGTACTAGCTAATTGCCGAGTTCTAGGAGACTAAGTTTTTACGACATCAAGTTATGAAAGCATATACTAATTTGCCTTGCCCCATTGCTTGCTCCATTCACCAATAAAATCAGAAGCAGCTAACTTACCAATAATTTATTTCAGTAAAATCAAGCCAGACACTTTAATAAGAAATTAATTGATTGAACTCTGAAATCAGCCTTTAACTCTGAAGACTCTAATCCATTATTAGACAATTTCTCTTCTACAGGCAGGAAAACTACTCTCTCATGAGTATCACTAACCTTAAAAATATCTGACTTTCAGTTCTGACGCGTACAATATTTAGTTCATATCTGGCAAATATATCTACCCCAGATAAAAACACAATATGAACTTATTTTATAAGAGTATGTTTCAGGGTCTATAGTACACTTTGTGCGGAAGTTGCTTGGCGAATTGAATGTTTTTCAAACGAGTGCATAATTTACTCCTGCAGAGTGGCAGATTCTTAAAGTGAGGTTTTATAATCATTGAATAGGAAAGTAGTTTGGTACACTGATTACATTCTGCAATTGGTTAAATTTGTTCATGGGGCAATGGGTAAATTACTGCAGTAAAAGGTAGCTACCTCCATGGAAAGCAATAAATACTGCTCTCTGTAACTTAAAACATATTTAATTGCTGACATTACTAGTTCTAATTAACAATCATTGAATAAAATATTAACTGTATCTCACTCCACAAAATGCTGCTTGACTTGCTGAGCATGTCCTGTTTTTATTTCAGATTCCTAGCCGCTGGATCTTTGCTTGTCAGCAGTTACCGTTTGACTGCTACTGCATCTTCTGGAAGTACCTGCAGTCGAACCACTGCTTCAAGTTGGTATCATCATCTCCCTTATCTTATTACGCCTTTGCCTCTTGGGGATGTAAATGGACCGTCAAAATAATAACAATTTCAAAGATATGATGTCAGGATATAGACATCTTATTGAAATCCATGTCAAATAATAGAGTACTGACAGAACCTGAGCTGACCTGTTCAAATTTCACTCACCGCAAAGCAGCCTTGGTCATGTGATATTTCCGAGTTCAGAGCTCAGGACTAGTCGCAAGATAGCAGTTTTGTCACAGAACAAAGCAACTGCGCAAATCTAAATGAATCGGAAAGTGTAGGTTCTTGTTGGCGTAAATTCTTTTTTCCCAATTTATAACAGCTGACCTACATGCATCGATTTTTATCAGCATAGAATTGATTATGTAATCAAACCTGTATTCATCTTACTTAAGTATAACAATGGTTTAAGGTTACAGAATAAAATGTTTAGTGCCCATTATTTCACGTGCTTTGCAGGAAAACTACTTCGACAATGGAAAAATACCTTCAAGGGGTATTCTGGAAAAAAATCTGTAAACTGTGGTACACTTGCTAGTGTGTCTGATGCCATGTGTGTTACGTTTTGTAAGATGCTTGTAGTGTTCGGAATCTGAAAACACAGCGTTTAATCCCAGTTTTGACCTTTCCTCAGTTCTCAGTTGCAACGTCCCCATCCCTGGACCTGCCCCTTTCTCTTCTCTCATTCGGTTGGTTTCTAGATTGACAACTCAGAGCTGTTCAGAAACGTCATTTGGGGGGAAAATGCCCGGGTTGAACTGACTTTCCTCCAACACCTATCAAGCTCTTGAATTCAGGATTCACCTTTAACGGAGACATTTTAAAACACGACAGTCATATAATAATAAAAAATGTACAAATATTCTCATCAAAAGGCAACATTGGCAGCATTAATGCGGATGCAGCACCCGCAGTAACTAGAGGGGGGATGTTGTGCTAATTTTGTAATTACATACCAAGCAAGGTACTTCTGAAAATCAAACGTACACAATGAGCGGCGATACAAGGCACCTTACGCGTGGCAATACACTCTGAAATTATATTTTTTAACCTTACCTCTTTATATCTTTTTATCATTGTTATCGTTGGGATTAGCTTTTAAATGCTGTGACATAAAGCATTTCAAAGATAATCGAGCACATTCGACGGTAGGAAAGGACCGGCTGCGGGGTCTGAATAGATTCGGATTGTGAGATTTGCCACCGTGATGTCCTACATTGTTAAAAGCCAAACTCCATCTTTTCTCCAAAAACAGGTCGCCAATGACATTCCTTTATTTCCATTGTATTTTTAGTCGCTCGGACTCGCATTCCGTCGCCATCGTTCTGGCTGGGTGGGTTCAGGTTGTAACTGGAGTCTCGATAACAAAGCACTGCGGATTCGAATGAAAAGCAAGTGACTCAAAAATGTTAATCTAAGCGTACAGCCAAGAAAAAATATCCAGTTTTTAGTGCCAGCTGCATATTGGTTAAAGTTTAATCAACGCGGTAGGATGTCTGGCGGTCAGGAGCACGGAACAAGGTGGAGACGTTAAAGGACGATCCCGGCTGAGTGATCTGATGTCACACTTGCTAACCGAATGTGTGTTCCTTTTGCTTCAGGTGAAAGGCTGCAAACCTTGTACCATTGCGAATCGCCCTGAACCAAGTCGCTGAAACGCACCAAACACTTGCGACCCGTAACCCAAGTTCACATCCTGGGAGATTTCTCCAACTGCATCAACAAAGACGTCAACAGAGGATTAACATTTAAAGTTGTCAGCTTTATTTGTGTATGAATTATGACATCAACTCGTGAGAATGTTGTTGAATTTTATTTACGAGGATTATACATAACGTGACTTTCGATGAGTAATTTCATCATCCCGTTATTAAAAGTGTTCAAAACGTATTGATTTTTAACAATATTCGAACTAACAGCTTTAAAATAATTTGATTACTATTTCATTTAAGAACAAAAAAAATATGCCCACGCATCTTCTTTTTAGCCAAGGGCTGTGTTAATTCTAGCTTCAGATAGCGTAGGCAATAGTTGAGCTGAAAAGTAGGAAGGACCGAGGAATAAATGTGAGCTGGGTAGACTTTGACATTTTATAAATTTGGAAGTGAATCACAGATTAGTTCTACAATTGAAGGAAGGCGATTCAACTCCGAGTCCATACTGACTCTCTGTAAGAGTAATCCTATTCCTCCAGCATCTCCCTGTAAATTATTTCCTGATATGTACTTATCCAAAGCACCTTTAACACCATAATTGATCTGCCTACACCACCAGCACTGACAGTGATCTCCAGATCCTATACATAAGATGCACGAAAAGGATTTTCTCATGTTATGATGAATTCTTTATCAATCATCTTCATTCTGTGTGTCAGAATCAGAACTCTCCTACCAATGCGAATAATTCCTATCTACTCTATCCCCAATATGATTTTAAATATCTTTATTCGGTACTCTGGCTGCTTCCAGTGTTGAAAGTGAAGAACCAAAGCTTCTCTTGTCTGATTAATATCTCTCATCCTCACCTCATTTTAGTAATTCTCTTCCTTAACCCCACTAAAACCATCATGATCATAAATATCTCCTGCATAAACATCTTTATTCTGTCCATTGACTTCCACAACATCTATCATTATTGAAAAGGGATCTAGTGCTCTCCTGGCTTATATGACAAATAAACTTTTCTCTGGCTTCCAGCCAGGTACAAGTATCGATTAAAATTGACACTTCAATGACAAACTCCGCCATCTTCACTGGCATCATCCCTGAAGAAGATGGCAGAGTTTGTCATCGAAATGTTGGTTATAATCAATACCTGTACCCTGCTGGAAGCCCAAGAAGTGTTTATTCATTTATCATTATTGTCTTACAGAAATGCTCAACACTTAATGCCCCTCATTAATTATTAGTTGTCATTTTTTCTTTCACTTCCATTTAATGTTTTAATCTTTCCCCATAACCAGTTTTCATTCTCCCTCCTTTAGAATCCTTCCTTGTATTTCTATTGTCAGCTTTAGCTTTTGTTTTCGCCTTGTCCTTGCAGCAGATAGGAAACAACTCGAATTCACGTCAGCAGTGACAAATGAACTTGGAGGACAAACAAACATGCATCAGATGGTAGAACAGACAAATTAACTCTCATAGGGGACAGAAAACTGAGCAATGGGATAAAGAGGTCACATGAATGGGGAAGAAGGAAGGCTTGAGGTAGCGGTGAATAGCTAAGCAACAGAAGGGGGGAATCAAACCGTTTGATTCTTCTCAGCACTAATTCTAAACTGGCAAGTAGCTGAAATGGTAATCAGGATATTCCTTTGCACTTCTTTGTGAATGAATTCAGACCAGCATTCAGAATCTTTTAAGATGTGAACTGTTTTCAAAGTATAATCAAGGCAGATACCTTTACTGTCTCATATAAAAGCAGGTTCCATAACCACTTTTGCCTTACTTCTCAGTAATATTGCTTCAGTGTAGTATTTCAGCTCCATTTTTTAAATATTAGAATGCATAAAGTAAATAACAAACCATCTAAATCTATTATGATGTCACAATACAGTATATCTTTAGTTTATAAAAGGTGCCTTACATTAAGATCTATGATAATTTATTTTGTGGCTCTAACAGTTGTTTCCCGTTGAGTCTGACACCAGACTGAGTACAGTTTACTATTGTGTATGACAAGTTGGATGGCAACACACACACACTATCCTCACTTGGAAATATGTATCTTCAATACCATATGTATGAACATTCAGAATCCTTAAGTTGCCCATCCAGTGGCAGAGTAAATGTACATTCACTGCAAATGCAATAGTGTGTTGGAAATCATGTCCTCAGTTGATCAATTGATGTTGACATTTGGAAATGCCTACATCTCCCACGAGGGAGTACATATAAACACATCCAAAATTCCCATTAGGGATACAGTTCTCTCATTATGAACCTTCTGCTGCACATTTTCCACATCTGCTTTAGCACCGAATTGAATATCTGAAAAATTATGCCAAAAAACTTGATGTGTCCAATCAATAACAGAAAACATCTTCTTTTATTTATCTCTTCTGCTAATTCCCTTAATGCCAATAATGCAGTTATATCTGCATACCATTTTTCTTCCACTCTATGTTAAATCTAGGCCCTTCCGTCCCCTTGCTGATCTCGTGCTGTGTAAAGTTGCAAATGGTCATAGATAGTTTGCTAGAGAGATGGCAGCAGTATGCCATTTGGTCCTGCTCCATCACTGAGTATGATCACGCCTGAGTATCCATCTCAGTACTCCATTCCTGCCTTCTCTCCGTATCTCTTGATCCCATGAGGAAGTGATGTTTCTACCTCTTTCCTGTACATATTTAATGACTGGGCCTCTATTGTCTTCTGTGGTACAATCTCCTGGGTAAAGATATTTCTCAATGCTGTTCGAAATACATACTTTGTATCACAAAGTTGTAACTCCTTGTTCTGGACTCTAGACTTTGGGGATAGCGTTTGTGCTTTTAGTCTGTTTCCATGAGATTCCCCACTGACTCTTCTAAATTCTAGTGAATATACTGCAGCTAATATAGGCCTAATAGAGCCTGTTTCTCCTAATGCATCACCTCTCCTTTCCCAGTGAACCAGCATAGCATCTGTACTTTGAAAATAACATCTTTCCTCAGGTAAGGAGATGAAAAGTACCTGCTAAAACCAACAAGAGATCTTAACAAGATCTTGTAAAACTTTAGCAAGATAACATTTTGTTTTATCTTCAAATCCTCTTCCAATAAAAGGTGTCATTGTATTTTTCTTCCCATCTGCTTAAATTCTTGCTTTCAGTGACAAGGGCACCAAGGTCTCTCTGCACCTTCTCTGTTCCCAATTTATCAACTTTCAGATAAGTAGCCTTTCAGTTTTTGGAACCAAAGTGATCACCTCACATTTCTCCATATCAAACTCTGTTATGCATCCATCAAATCACCTGAGTCACACCAAAGCATCTTTTGCATTCTTCTCACAGCTCACATTCCTCACAGGTTTGAGCCATGTGCATTTAATATCCTTATCCAACCACAAGTATATGTTGTGGAAAGCCTGGGCCTAAACATTGACCCCTACAATAACTCACTAGTCATTCCTGCCACATGGTTGAGTTTATTCATCCTCTCTTCATCCCATATGTCAATCAATTCTCTGCCCATGCCAGTATATTACATCCAATCCCACATTAATTATTTTTGTATGGTAACTTCTTTTGCAGAACCTTAAGAAAAACTGTTTGAAAATCAAAATAATCACATCCACTACTTTATCAATTATTATCCCAATTTATCACCTTTCAGATAATGACCTTTCAATTTTTGGAACCAAAGTGATAACTTAAGTTACATCTTCAAGGCGCTTGTAGATTTGTTAAGCACTACTTTCCCTTCATAAACCCACACTGACTTCATCTAATACTTTCCAACTATTCTGTAATTGCATCTATAATAGACTTTTGCATTTCTTCCATTACTTACATTAGGTGTACATTTCTGTGTTCCCATTTTCTTTTTTTCTCCTTTGTTAAATAAAGGAGCATGCTTAGCACCTTCCAATCTGTAGTAACTACTCCAGGTATTTTAAAAAGCAAATGGAAGATGAAGACCAATGCTTTCACTATTTCATTTGAGATGAAGATGAAGATAATCAAGTCGTAGAGATTCGTCAGACTTTCACTCCATTAATTTTTCCAGCACCATTTATTAGTACTGATACCATTGCCCTCAGTTCTTCCTTCTCTCTTCATTAACATATCTCGAAGGTTATTTGTGTTCCTTTGTGTAGCCAGAAACAAATGTGTTTAATTGTTCTGCTATTTCTTTGTTCCCAATTATAATTTGCTGTTTCTGACTGTAGTACGTTTACATTTATCTTCCCTAACATTCTTCACAATCATTTTTTCTTCACGTTTACAGAACTCTTCCGAGATTAGTTTTCCCTGCAAGCTTACCCTCACACACCAGCTTATCCCTCTTAAACGTCTTATATTCCTTTTTTGATAACTTATTTCCCTTTGAATCTAGTATTATTCCAATTATTTTTGTAAGTTGTGGTTAAGCCCTTCTGCCCTTTTTTTCCTTTTGCCAGCTAGGAATGAATAATTGTTGAAATTCATTCATATATTTGGACCAGCTTCCAACAATGGAATCCAGTGTTATACTGGCAATAATTCAGCCAAAGTCAGATCAAAGTGTGCAAGTCTGAATTGGACTTGCTATGCTTCCAGACATTGGCTCAGATAGATCAGAAAATTGGAAAATAAAATACAAACCTTAGTCCATTGCAATTCTAATCTAATCTTTAGGAGCAGAATTGCTGCATAACCTTGCTGTATTCCACTGGTGACTGATTGCTTACTGTATGTACAGAACTTTCTTCTACAATATCTTCTACTGTACATAATGCGACAGAATATAAACAGATGGATGCCGACACCAAATGTAGCAATGTGTTGTCTTTTTTCTGAATCAGTAGACTCGCTGGTGCTTATCTGAATAGGACAGTATCTGAAATGAGAAAGCTGCAATTGTACAGTTATGGTTCTGGAAGAGGCATCCATTAGGAACATGTTTAGATCCCCAGCATCTTATAGACCAAACGATTTCAGCAGGATTAGAGATGAACCTGGTCATTTTCGATAATTTCTGATCCACCAGTTGTCATATTCTTTCCGGTGGCAGAGTTCTTAACTGCAAATACCTTCTCAATGCCACTAATTCTGTGAGCAGTTTAATGTAGCTGATGTTTTGTTTCCATCTCCTGCAACAGAATGAAAGTGTGTTGCTGTGCCATGGCATCTCACTACAATGTCATGGTTGAACAGTTGCAAATGCTTGTAAAAAGTAAGATGTGTGAAATACTTGATAGAAATATGGACAGCTAGAGGTTGTTGAGTGAATATTTCCAACGAACACGGTACAGTGCCTTTGTGGTGATTTTGGGATTTTTTTTGTTTTTACTAAATTTGACCATACTTACAACTTTTTTCTGCAGTCATAACCATTCTCACGGGCATCACTCCCTGCATTCATTTTTCACTACTCTTTTAGCTCTATCTTGTGTTCAGATCAATGACTTAGCTGTTCTCCTGATTTCAACAGACCAGTATGTGCCTTTATATGGCCTTGTCTGAGCAGATATCTTGCTACCCAGAGTCAAAGAGAGAATTGCTATCAGTGCAATCCAATTTACTGTAACAATCATATCCTGCAGCGTGGACACACATAAAATATTCTTGATTTGAAAGGGACAAATTTATACAATCTCTCAATTTCTATGGTTCAGCTTGTATATCAAAAATTACATTTATGTGTAATAAAGCAGGTCAATGAATAGTACTAACAGCATTTTCAAGTAATTACAAATAACTAAGCTGCCATTAATACTGATCTGCACTACAAAATTAGATGGAGTATATTACTACAACTTCTGATCCTTAGAGCACTGGTCCTTAGAGCAGCAAAGGATTACTGATGTGACTTAACAAGATTTTTCTGTATTTATGATAGCAAATTTCAGACAACTTTTTTTGGCCCCAGGTTGACTGACAAATGGGTGAAATTTAGCCTTATATAAACTATATAAGTGCTTTTGATGACACTTCAAAAACAGATGACCACAAGTACTGCACTTGTCATAAGCAATTTGCATTTCAGTATGTAAATTCCACCACAGTAATTTATACTTGGAACATATTCCACTGTATGAAACAGCAAGCCTTTAAATTAGGTGTTGATTAAACTGGCAGTAGAAGCATAGAAAGAAGCAATCACTTCTCAACTCAAGAGAAGCAAGTTGACCAAAGCTTGCTCATAATTTGCATCAGATATACAGTACTATTCAACAACAAGATCTATTTTCATGATGAAGGAACACATTCACACAAAAAAAGGACTTGAGAAAAAAATACCTACATAGTTGATGAGAAAGATGTCAAAAAGTCTATCACTAGCCCAACTGATGTTAAGAACTCTACTAAGATTGTCAAACAGGTACATAAACATTAGAAATTGATTTGTTTTAATATTCAGAAATCTTAAGGACACTTCATTGACTTAATGAGCACAAATTGTATAAACAACATTAACTCTTATTCATTTTCAAAATAATTCTAAGGCAATCAAGTAAGCATACAGAACAATATGCTTTCTTAATTAAAGATGGTCTGCTAACCAAATACAGTGGATTCTGGTTAATTGGGCCATTGGTTAATCAGGACAGCCACTTATTTGGGACAACTCTTAAAGAACAAAATACTAATTGAGAAAATAGCTGGGATTCTCTTTGCTTATTTGGGACTCTATGCCACTTAATTGGGACAGGAGACTCACTAAAGTTTCTAACTAGTGTCTGTCACATGCACTTGTGTGACCATTAAATACTGCAGCGTGCTACGAGCAAACAGTTTTTAAGTAGCATCAGTTGTGTGCACTTGTGTGACCCTTCGATACTACACCATGCTTAGAGTGAACAGTTTTTAAATAGCATCAGTTTTTTTGTGTTCAAAAAGCAGGGATTTTTGTCACCAATAGTTGGCAAGAAATAAGTAGTAAGACAATACAGAATTGTTTTGCTCACTGTAGTTTCAAGCATTCAGACATGACAGACATGGCCAGGAGTGAAAATGAAACAACTTCACTACTTCAACTAGTTAGTAATTATGAAAAATGTGTGAGTATTGACAATCATCTTAAATGCTACAATAAAAAATGAAGATTTGGAGGATGCAATCATCAAAAGCATTGCACGAATCAGTCCATTTTCTGCACTAGGTGCCTGTAGAGACATTGGTCATTTATAGTCAACTGAAAGAACATGGCAGCATACTTTAGATGAATTCCTCTGTCAATAAGTATTAGGAACTACAGCTTTATATTACTGTAGAGCAAATGTTCTAATTTGTTCTTTATTTCCATTTAAATACACAATTTGTTTGCTCAGTTAAATGGTAGTTTGTCTTTTTATAAGTTTTTAACTATTTTGGCTAATTAGGGCAGATACTTAATGGGCTAAAATGTACTGGTCCCAAAGTGTCCCAATTAACCAGGATCTACTGTATCCTCAAGGATCGAGCTTTCAATTAGTAAGCTTGGCAATCAAACTCCTTTCATGGTATACAAAAGACAACTGATAGATTTCACAACAAAACAATTCATGCAATTTTTAAAAAATATCTTATAGATGAGCAACAGGTTGTTCTTACCATTTTAACATCTGGGAACTGGTGAAAGCTTTCAAACTAGTTTTGTGGTCAAAACCATTTCTAGCAGCATTAGTTTACCATGTGATTAAACTCATATAATGCTATGTGGTCCCAGAATTCAATAAAGATTTAATAAAACAAAAAATATTCCAACCAACATTTGGACAAATTCCTCCTTAACATCAATAATTTCAATAACAAATATAGCATCCCTACATGTGTGCTGAAGACGTTATTATTTATTATAAATTTTAATGAAATTTAATTAGAAATACATTTATTTCATTATATGTCAATATGTATATCTATAATTAACTGATTATATTATAAAAAACATGTTAGGTCACACATAACACAATGAATCATTCTATTAATGATCAAAAATTGGTGCAATTATTTCAGATAAGTGATTAGTTTCCAAAGCTAATAAGTATCACAGACCACACCTCTAAAGTCCCATTCCACTGTGTAGCCACACCATTCAGGAGAGTGTGTCTCACAAAATCAGCCTTAATGCTCCAGTCCTCTCATACCAATATGGTACACTGAGGCAAGATGCTGATGCACAATTTATTTGTTATATCACTTTTAACATGAGTACCAAGGTATTGCCATCACGGGTAATTCCATTTGCAAAGTAATGCTAAAGTCTCTGTACACACTAGACTTTGGGTCTACAATACAATAGCAGCTGTATTATTCAGGCTTGGAAATGGCTCTTTGCTCTTCATACTCACTGTGCTTTTCTTAATCATTCAACTTCATTCTTATCAAAACAGCACTGCTGGAGCAGATTTATGACACTATTGTAAGACGTTATAACAAGTTAATAAGATTCAGCACATTTCTGGTGATGAACGTTAAAGGAACTTCAGATTTGAGTTCTTCAGTGCATTAACACAGATGTTTAATTGAAAAACATGACAAAACTAGTTCAATCATATAGTTTTCAATTCTTTGTTAAACCCACTATTCTGATATCTAATAGAAAATAATTTGACACAAGCACCTGTAATGTCTATTATAATACAACTATATATTCCCGTTAATCCTATTTAGGAATATATACATTTTGCCACTATTTTCAATATTTAAATCAATTGTAGTTATCTCCATTATATTAATGTAGATTAAATAATCTGATCTGATTTCTTCAATAAAATTTTGCATTACAAAGCACTGGACTTTATGAGAATGATTTGATTCTGGATGAAGTGGTCCTTATAATATCATATGTCCTTCTTTATCAGAAGAATGTCCTACAAAAAAAAAGAATATTTAATTAATTCACATTTTTCAGTATTTTGAACTATTCTAATATTTAAAGAAAATGTTAAAGTTTTCTCAACCAAAATCTCTCTTGTTTAAGAATGTATTGCTCTTTGACTGTGGAAAGATGGGAAGTTAACATGTTGTTAAGTCTTCAGCAAAGGCGCCTCGTTTGACAGGTTGATGATCAATCAACAAGATGCCTTTATTTTTCGACATTATTATCGTTAAATGAAACACTGCGATAGTGTTAACATAGGACGGATACAGAAATCAAGTACAAAGTTATCAATGACTCAGAAGGAAGCAATGGAGAGAAACTTGTACTTGGTCGCTTGCAGTCTGTGTGCATGAGTGTCAGGGACCAGTTCTACTCTTCTCTAAATGATCTGATTTATTAATGCATTGTGTGGAATATGCAAAGGCACAGTGTTAAGCACTGTTGGCTAAGGCAAACTTTTTCCCAGTATTAATGTCACACAATCTTTACATAGATATGTAAAAAGGAAAAGACTGGTAAAGACAAGTGTAGGTCCCCTACAGACAGAAACAGGTGAATTGATTATGGGGAACAAGGACATGGCAGACAAATTGAATAACTACTTTGGTTCTGTCTTCACTAAGGAGGACATAAATAATCTTCCAGAAATAGTAGGGGACAGAGGGTCCAGTGAGATGGAGGAACTGAGCGAAATACATGTTAGTAGGGAAGTGGTGTTGGGTAAATTGAAGGGATTAAAGGCAGATAAATCCCCAGGGCCAGATGGTCTGCATCCCAGAGTGCTTAAGGAAGTAGCCCAAGAAATAGTGGATGCATTAGTGATAATTTTTCAAAACTCGTTAGATTCTGGATTAGTTCCTGAGGATTGGAGGGTGGCTAATGTAACCCCACTTCTTAAAAAAGGAGGGAGAGAGAAACCGGGGAATTATAGACCGGTTAGCCTCACGTCGGTGGTGGGGAAACTGCTGGAGTCAGTTATCAAAGATGTGATAACAGCACATTTGGAAAGTGGTGAAATCATCGGACAAAGTCAGCATGGATTTGTGAAAGGAAAATCATGTCTGACGAATCTCATAGAATTTTTTCAGGATGTAACTAGTAGAGTGGATAGGGGAGAACCAGTGGATGTGGTATATTTGGATTTTCAATAGGCTTTTGACAAGGTCCCACACAGGAGATTAGTGTGCAAACTTAAAGCACACGGTATTGGGGGTAAGGTATTGATGTGGATAGAGAATTGGTTAGCAGACAGGAAGCAAAGTGTGGGAATAAACGGGACCTTTTCAAAATGGCAGGCAGTGACTAGTGGGGTACCGCAAGGCTCAGTGCTGGGACCCCAGTTGTTTACAATATATATTAATGACTTGAATGAGGGAATTAAATGCAGCATCTCCAAGTTTGCGGATGACACGAAGCTGGGCGGCAGTGTTAGCAGTGAGGAGGATGCTAAGAGGATGCAGGGTGACTTGGATAGGTTGGGTGAGTGGGCAAATTTATGGCAGATGCAATTTAATGTGGATAAATGTGAAGTTATTCACTTTGGTAGCAAAAATAGGAAAACAGATTATTATCTGAATGGTGGCCGATTAGGAAAAGGGGAGGCGCAATGAGACCTGGGTGTCATTATACACCAGTCATTGAAGGTGGGCATGCAGGTACAGCAGGCGGTGAAAAAGGCGAATGGTATGCTGGCATTTATAGCGAGAGGATTCGAGTACAGGAGCAGGGAGGTATTACTGCAGTTGTACAAGGCCTTGGTGAGACCACACCTGGAGTATTGTGTGCAGTTTTCGTCTCCTAATCTGAGGAAAGACATCCTTGCCATAGAGGGAGTACAAAGAAGGTTCACCAGATTGATTCCTGGGATGGCAGGACTTTCGTATGAAGAAAGACTGGATGAACTGGGCTTGTACTCGTTGGAATTTAGAAGATTGAGGGGGGATCTGATTGAAATGTATAAAATCCTAAAGGGATTGGACAGGCTAGATGCAGGAAGATTGTTCCTGATGTTGGGGAAGTCCAGAACGAGGGGTCACAGTTTGAGGATAAAGGGGAAGCCTTTTAGGACCGAGATTAGGAAAACTTCTTCACACAGAGAGTGGTGAATCTGTGGAATTCTCTGCCACAGGAAACAGTTGAGGCCAGTTCATTGGCTATATTTAAGAGGGAGTTAGATATGGCCCTTGTGGCTATGGGGATCAGGGGGTATGGAGGGAAGGCTGGTGCAGGGTTCTGAGTTGGATGATCAGCCATGATCATAATAAATGGCGGTGCAGGCTCGAAGGGCCGAATGGCCTACTCCTGCACCTATTTTCTATGTTGCTATGTTTCTACAACATGTTCACTGCCATCGTCCTCCTCGGATGAGGATAGAAATGAGGAGAAATTACAGATTTACATATACATACTAAATAACCCATAGTATTTCAATTCCCTTCATTAAATTTCCCCCTGCTTCTGTAAAAGCTGGTCATAAAACATTTAGATGTCATGCAGCCTCTGTGGAAATGAACAAACAGTCAACGTTTTGGGTCAAAACCCCTCTTTAGGAATGGAGAGGAAGGGGGAAGATGCCAGAATAAAAAGGTGGAAAAGGGGAAGAAGAGTAGCTGGAAGGTGATAGGTGACGCCAGGTGGGTGGGAAAGGTAAAGGGCAGGAGAAGAAATCTGATAGGAGAGGAGAGTGGACCATAGGAGCAAGGGAAGGAGAAGGGGCACACCAGAGGGAGATGATAGGTAGGCGAGAAAAGGTAAGAGGCCAAAGTGGGGAATAGAAGAAGAGGGAAGTGGGAGGGAATTTTTTTAATGTCAAGTAAAAGATTAAATTAACCAATCAGCAGAATTGTCAAAAATAAAATGTTTTACTCAGAAACACTTGTAGTTATTTGTTGTTTTTTTAAATTCTGAAAATTAGCACGTGTTGAAGTAACACTAAAAAAATTAATAATTTTAAATGTGAATACTATTTAAGTAAAGTTTTCATAAATGTCTGAATGGATAATTTACAAATTCAATTATAAATACTGCAGTTAAGAAAGATAAAAGCTCCCTAAACTCTGGCATTAAACTTACACTTCATCTTCATATTCCTTTGGTGGGGACACAGCTATAACCAAGTCTATCCAGTCCTGAAACAGAAATATGATAGAAGTTTTATAGCAGAAACTGTCAAGGTCAAAATTAATGCTAACATTTATTTTTAATTTGGCTGTATTATGCGCAGGGAAACATATTGTACATATGCGAAAAAGATGAACCTTTGCATTGAATTAACCAGTTTGGTCAAACTGCGAAGGGAAGGGATTCAATCTCCAAAGAATTAGAAGAGGATTTTGCCTTCATAATTTTGATGATGAAAAGATAACAGGAATCAGTCTCACTCCTGGTTAAAATATCTTGCCAGTTGTCGCAGTCTATACCCTTATTTCACAAATGAATAGAATTTCATGTTGAAATCAATGGGAATAAACATAGAGTAGTTTCAGGAAGAAAGCAAATTTAATATTCCCAGAGACACAAGTTGAAAATTCATATCAATTTCTTGCTTTTATTACCCTACTTATTCTGAAACCTACTTTATCCAAAGTTGATGTTCTCAAACCAAAATAGATAATTGGAATCAATTCTTGATTGAATATTCCAATGAAATTATGCAACACCTTTTAGATGCTACAGAAGTGTCATTTCTCATTAGCTCTTAGGAATATTTCAAACTAGACAACGGGGTGACCCATTGGGGCAGCCTTTGAGAGAAGGGTAGTGCAGTCTGATGTGACCAGAATGAATATTAATTTTTCCTGAATGTTATTAGTATCACTTTGCTTTGGAAACTGAAGTAGAAAACCTCAGTTTATTAAAGAAGAACAACATGTACCAAAGTAAATATAGCTCCTCCTCGTTTAATGAAGGACCCTTTTGATGGCATCATTTCTGGTTTATCTGCCACCCTCGTGCCTCTAGTTGTCATTCTGGAGACGTTCAGTCCTTTCATCCCCCGTCTCTTCATCTCTTCTGCTGTTTGTTCTTTGTCTCTGATCCTGGAGACTTGCATGCCTCTCCTCCTTTGTCTCTTCTTCTCTCATCTTTTTTTGTCCTGATTCTTTGATCCTGGAGTTGTGCATCCCTGGCCTCATCTGATTCTTATTCTCTCCCTCTGCTTGCCGCTTCCCGCTTCCCGACAACATTTGGCGTAATCTCTCGACCATAATGTCCTCCTTCCCTTTCCATGTGGCATAATTAGGCTGACCATTTTTTTTTATCCTAATGTTAGATAGAAGATACGAAGCACTAACAGCAAAGGATGCTGTTTATTCTTGTTGATGTGGTTGGCACTCTCCTAAATGGACGTGATATAGTCACTGCTGTCCTTTGACTGCAGCAAAGGGTTTTATGGGTGTCTCAAAGTAGGTAATTGCAATAAGTTTTAATTATCTCTTATTGATGGGTGGCAGTTAGATCTGTCCCAATCCTGCACATGCTGATGTGATTAGCAGAATGTGACCCCTCGAAATAGAGCTGCCCTGCCCTTTTGCTCCAGTAGGTGTCACTGCTGAGGCTGGACATGCGCATGCGTTGGGCTGTCGCGTCCCGATTTCCATGATGGCCGATCTGGTCTCGGGTGATTTTGGCGAATGAGCAATTTTAAACGAATATCTAACCCTGAACTTTGCCTGCATTCTGTAAGTTAGCACATTTTAATTCGATTTAGCCAAAAAAAAGTGCCACTGTAATGCACCATTTGCGCCAATTGAAGGTCACAAACAGACAGACAGAGCATGAGAGTTTTGCATGGATCACTGAAGTAAGGAACTGATTCAGAGTCAGCAAACTACAGGGTGATAAATCACTAACTGTGAGGAGAGATAAAATATTATAGGGGTATTAATCATGCCTTTTTCTCCAGAAGCAGTCCAAAACCTGACTCTTATAAGGTGAGAGTCAACAGTAATCTGAGTGCTAAGGTAATATTAGAGACAAAAGTCATGTATAGGATCTGCAATGAAAAACCTTTGATTTTCTTATCACTTTTACTCCAAACAAAGCTCATGTGCACGTTCTTCAGATTGTGTATTTTAATTCTCATCAGGTCAAAACCTATTTCATATAAACTATTTTGCAAGCTCAGAACGTAAAATATTAGACGGAAAACAATGACTTGGAAAGTAGTGATTTTAAATCACGTTGCTCAGAAATAAGAGCAATGTGATATTAAATATTAGAAGCTTAGTAGTGCAATAGCTACAATCAATTCATATTGGCTTCTGATCTCCCAGATTTTCCTAAAGTTGAAATAACCATCCTCAGTTTTATTTTTTTTTAAACTATATGACATCACCCATCCTTATTTTCAGCTTTAATTCTCCTCTATTTCTTTTTAATGATCATTGTATGGCTCCAGTTGCTATGAATGACTCTCTGCATTTAATCATCTTATAACTCTCTGCCTTTCCTGAACAAACATATTCTCTAACTAAACATTTGCTTATCTCTCCTAAAATCCCCTCTAAGTATAGTATTTCTTTATTAGGCGACGCTGTTAGTTAGCATTATAAAAATGCAAATTTTCTCTAAAATTTACTAGTAAAAAAGCCATCACTTTATATGTGCTCCTTATCATCTGGGACCTGCAATAATAACAGTTGCTTAATAACTGCAAAGAGTTTGAAAGCTGGAATTCAACATGCACTCATCAGAAAAGGTTTCTGTCTTTCACCATCTGTTACTTTCTTTTCTGTCACACTAAACACTGGTTAAATGTGTAAAGGAAAACAAAAATCATTATTTTATTTGCACTGACATGGAAATCATGATTAAAATCAACCCTTGGACCGATATAGTTCTCAACAGACAATATGGGCAAACATGAATATGGGTATTACCAAGGTGTTCCATTGTTTGTAATCACTCTATAAACACTATGACCTTAAACAGAGATCGATTTTCAGTACACCAGTTATGGAACATGTGAATCTACTGTACATAATCAGAGAAAATATGCTAAATGGGAGGGAGGTGAGTATATGCAGAATAGATAAGATAGAAGTAATGAAAATTATGGCAAAGAGGAAAATGTGTGACAGCAAGAAAAAAAACAGTAGGAAAGAAAGTGTGATAGAACATAAGGTTTACTGTGTGTCAGAAATATAAGAAGATGTTACATGATCTCAGTCTCACGTTTGCAGAAACTACACCAACCTACTCATGAAGAGCAGTGCAAAGAAATAACTAACTGCTGCTCTGGTTTGTAACCAACTCATCAGTCTGGATGTTATAGTCTGCTGCAAAATTAAATGTACAGCTATCCACAAGTCATTCGTGGGGTGTTAAGTTATAACTGTACAGCATCCTCTATAGTGAGTTAGGACCATTGTGAACTGGGCATGAAACAACTTATATCTCAATACAAACAGATCTTTACGATGACCAAGACACGAGAGGTACTGCAGATGCTGGAAATCTAGAACAATACACACAATGTGCTGGAGGAACTCAGCAGGTCAGGCAGCATCTATGGATGGGGATAATCAGATGAGGTTTCCAGTCCTGATGAAGGGTCTCGACCCAAAACGTGGATTGTTAATTCCTACCCATAGATGCTGCCTGACCTGCCGAAATCCTCCAGCACATTATGTGTATTGCTTTACAATGACCACATTCAGTTATGTTTAGCAAATGGAAAGTGAAATAAAGGGAAGGAAAGGATGGGATTAACAACCAAAGACGTGGAAAAAATTCAGAATTCAAAAACAAAAAAAACTTCAATAAGTAAAATGGATCTGCATACTTACAAAATGAAATTTCAGTGCCTGAGAGACCATTTACTAGTAATCAATATTTAAGATATAATGTCTTTTATACTTAACAAGGCAAAAACCAAGTTTTTCCAACATTTTTCAAGTGTATAAGGGGCATATTGCACAAATCCCCATCACATATTATATGGAATGTCCTATCTCTAGAACCCACTGAACAGCAAATTGGATAGCAATCTCCTGGTTTCTGTATTTACCTGCCCCCTTGTGGACCCTGGATGTAACTATCCAAATCACTCAATACCTACCGTTAGTGATAGACTCACCACTGCAATTACTGCAGAATTAAGGTTGATTACAGCTTGCATGCCTATTGCAGCTCAGAATAGAAAAAGATAGCAAGATGCCTCCTCAGTGACATTGTAGTCCATATGAATACAGGGAGCTGACACTGGATCTCAACAGATAAAAGCCAATGCTGGTCAGCAAATATCAGGGTGCGACATCGTGCTGTGGAAGCTGAGCATTGGTGAAATAGTCCAGAGATACAAGTAGGCAACATTTGTGAATGAGAAAGGTCTGGGAATGAAAAGCTTAACATGACATCAAACAGAATTGAAAATTGTAAACATGCTACTTTAGTGACGTCCAGGAAAGCAGTTAGTGTAATCAAGAAGATAAAGATGAAGCCACCCCCTTCACAATGTACTTTCAATCCTTCCAATTTTTTGCAAAGCTCTGCTAAAACAGAATGTTGGAAAAGTAGCTTTTCCCACATTACCGCAGAAATTGCACCTCAAAAATCACTGCAGTGCTGAAGGACACCTGAAAGGTGCTGGGTTTATTTATTTAGTGATACAACACAGTACCATGCCCTTCCAGCCCAATGAACCCAGACCATCAAATTACACCATGTAACCTACTAACCGGAATGTGGGAGGCAACTGGAGCATCCGGAATAAACCCACACGGTCACGGGAAGCATGTACAAAATCATTCCCGACAGCGGCAGAACTGAGCCTGGGTCACTGGCGCTGTAATAGCATTACGCTAAATGCTACACCTACTGTGCTGTCCTCACAGTAATGTAGGGTATTAGATTGATAATATAGAGATAAAGAGATAGGGAAAAGCTGTGGGTAAAGTGAACCTAAATTTTTTCATTGTCAACATAAAGATAAAGATTAACATCTCTGGATAATGCTACTGAAATACTTCATTATAGTTTCTTCTCTTTGTTGGAGAAGACACCACAATAAACTTAGTGTCTGAGTAATATCTTAGATCTATTTTACCGGTTTCTTTTTTTGCTCAGAGAGTAAACAAACCAACATAATGGATAAAATACTTACACCACCGCTATTCCATGACTTTGCCAATGTTGTCTCAGCTTCAGGCAAGGTAGCATCGATGAGGATCTTCCCATTGACAGCCATTATTTGATCTCCCTTCACTATACCGCCTGTAAAAAAAGAAATTATAGGAAAATAACATGCTGCCTTCAAGGACGAAAAGCATTATGTTCTAAGAACTGAATACACCACTGTTTTACCTAATTTCTCTGAAGCTTGCCAACCTCAAGTATAGATTAATCTTCTTCCTGAAGAATACATTGGTTCAGCTTTTCTTAATTCAGACTGCAGCAGTTGCCTTTTACAATACAAAAGCAATGCTGCACTGCACACATTGGGAAGTGAATGCAAATTTTGGCCAGAAGTGATCAGATCAGACCTAGTCCACCAGGGAAGTTCCTAGGAGGTGCTGGAAAGGTAAATTTTAAAATATTTTTGTGGCATCCCTTGAATTCTGATATTGCACAATCCTAAAATCAGCTGAGCAGCACATGGGTGCAGGTGACTCACTGGCTCCACTTATTTCCATGAGCTCTAGGGCTTCATTCCCTTCAATGCTGTAATAATCCACAATTGGTTCTGCCCAAAAGTTAAAATCTATTCTCATGTTTTACATATTACTGCTTCAGGTGAGGCTTTATAGCTCTTTATAGTTTTCACTGAATGTTCACTGGCCCTGACAAAGTAAGGTTTTGAGAAGTATCCCAAGTAATACATTTGAAACTTTGAGTTTTACTACAGTTTGGCCATCACATTTTTGAGAAGGAACACAGCAACATTTCAAACCTTGGCTTTAATAATAGATGTACATATGATTAATTAACAATAATATGCAATAGATACATATTCTTCAAGAGGAAAATAATGGTTTTCTGCCTTTTAATTATTACTTTAAATATTCCCCGTCTGTGCAAAATCACGAACAAGTTTATATTAATCCACACTTAGCAGAGAATACAGATCCAGGTCATGTTTTGATCTGCTTACTGGAACTGAAAACTAGTTTAAACATATGACAGGATTGACTGAAAGTTCCTTTGCAGCCGGCAGTGTTAAACATTATATAGAATCGTCAGCACGTTGGATGCCCTCGCAAAATCCTGTCTGTTGAAACCTATGGAATGGATTTCAGAGGCAAAGCACAATTGAAAGGAATGGGTTTCTATCCAGTCGTAAGTGTATATTTGGTCCAGTGAAGAAAGAAATAGCCAAATGTCCTGTATTATCTACATAGAGTACACACAAAAGATGTTGTTTGGCCCATTGAGTCTATGTCAAACTTCAATTGTGCTAATCTGGATGGTAGGGTGAAATTGCACAAGGAAGAATATGAACACTCCACATAGACAACTCTGGGGGTCAGAATTGAATCTGGGTCACTACAGTTCTGAGGCGGCAGCTTTACTAACTGCACTGCTGTGTTTTCCTAGATATGGGTGGATAGGTGTTTATACGGACGGGTGTGCCCAGATTGTGTTGGTGTGGATATGTGTTGGCGATTGGGTGCAGCGTATGATGTGGTGTTTTCAGCCTGGTTGTTAGCAGGTGTGTGTGTGTTAGTGAGAGCGGTGGTGGGAGGAGAATGTGCATCATATTGGTGCAAATGCTCATGTGGTGTGTGCATTGATTGATATGGATGCTCATGTGGTGCATGTTAGTCCAAAACACTATTACAATAGTGGTATTGTACACCTGGGTAAGCAGTTTTTCCTTCTAACATTCAAATATATCAAAGGTAAAAAAAAACACTTATTTTGTGTTACCTGTTTTTACTTTTCTTGTAAATAAAACAAAAGGCTAACTGAATAGGATGTAATTAAACACTTCATTAGCTATTTTACTCATAAATTATTCAAACTTTTCCATCACTCGTCTAAACATTTTCCACCATGCATTAGCAGTCGGTAGTCCAGCACTACGACCTTTCATGTGACAAGTTGTAACCTTGGTACATTTGACAAACGTCATGAAGGAAAAAATTTAAAAGAGGGGAACACCGAAGGCTACTTCTGTCCACCATTTTGAAACAGTTGAATCGTTCAGCTCATGGTCAGCATGGTGTTGGTGCTATTCAAAATTATTTCTGATGCTATACAGAGGTATACTGTATATCCTTCTCTGCATTAGAAAATTTTCTTTAAACCTGAACTGTGTTGAAAAATTGAGATAGCTTTTTGATAAGTAAGGGACACAATAAATGGAAATGAGCAAGGTTCACGGAATGTTAGAACACGCTTGAAGGGTTAAATAACTTCCTCCTGTTTCAATATTTATAAAAGATTCACTTGACTTCATCTGAATTACCTATAATACTAAAACATCCCTTTCTACAAGTCTGAGTAAAAGAATTTCTCCTAACCACTTTCTCATCTTAAAAACTGGAAAACAATTTTCCATTTAGTAGCAAGACACAAATTCATGCTCCTTGTATTACGTTGAAATATAAAGGATAATTAAACGAAGCCGCAGTCCTATTTTAGCACACAAAATGACTGGGTTATTCTACTGTACTATGAAATTTGTACAATTCCCAGAAAGTAATCAATACCTCTCAATTTCCCTAGGATAGTGCAAGCAGACAAATTGAAAGCTAATAAAATTCAGATATCCAAAATAGATGCTCTGCAAATGAAATTAGATAGCCTGACACTCAGAGAACCCTGATCAATATCTGGCATCAGCAGGGGAGATGTGCCACACACACTGCTTAATAGTTCCAAGTAAGTAGCAATATGGTAGGCCTTAAAAGGGACCACAGCAATTACACATTCACCCACTGGGCCATTACCAGATCTCAAAGCGTTCTCATCAGTCTAATCTTCCCTGTTACATATTCCATCTCACATGCCCACCAATTCCCCCTCACCCAGATCAATTACCTTGTCACCTGTCTATACAGCATTCAATTAACCTACAAGCATATCTGTAAAATGTGGAAGGAAAGTAGAGCACCCAGGAGAAAACCGCGTTGTCACATGGGGAATATGGGATTTCTACAAAGAAAGAACCTGAGGTCAAAATCAAATCGTGCAGCACCCTCCTGCTGTAGCTGAAAAAAATTAACCTGTTTGCAGCTGACTGACTTTTTAGTGTTGGTCACTCACAAATGAAGTGTTTTGTTACTGATATCAAATGTTTGTACTGACTTCTGTTAAGCTGCTGTCCACCAGAGATTGCCTGCCATGATTTACCCTCAGGCAAATTTTATTCACTCATTGTAATTCCTGCACACAATGATATTGTTTACATACACAGTTTAATTCAACAACAAAAACAGAACCAAAAAGTCAAAACGTATGACTCATCTAAATGAGGAGGAGTGCATAACGAGACCAATGAAATATGCACAAAGTAATCCTACACACATAGAACATTATTTTAAATTTAAAAAAAACAAGGATTGGTAAAAATGAACTGATATTGGCAGGTATCTGTAAGGATTGATGGGCTGAGGCTGCCACAGACAAGTGCTTTTAAAAGCACTTGCACACACAGATGCTGTCTGTAAAATATCTTCAAGTTAGGTTTTAATATTCTTAAAGGAGAATAAAGCACAAAAAATAGTTTGTGAAGTAACTATGGGCCAAGTTTAAAAAAAATACTTTGGACTGTGCACACCATTCATTTAATGCACAAAAATGTCTGTGATAGAATTCCTAGCCAATGGCTGATTAAAATAAAGCAGACTGTTGTTATTCCAAGCTGGGATATGAATGCCTTGCTTCCCTTCTTAGGACCTTCATGTAAGAATACACATGAAGTACAATGGACAACAGTTATCTACAGAGCAGCTCAGCAACTGAGTAGGCTGACTTTTTTAAACATCTGGTAGCAAGCTGAACCAGTTCATTTGACAGGCATCTCTAGCCCCCAGAATTCATTGATGAGGCTCACAGTTTAATTTCACTCATGCTTTGGGACAGCATCTTTAAACAAGTGATATGATAGGAATTTCTCACATTTCCTTTGAAGAAGAAAACTTCCTGCCATGGTGCCCATTAGGATGAAGGCTCAAGCAGTAGAGTAGAGCTAATAGGACTTGATGTTTCAATCTCTATGATAAATTGGCACTCTCGATGTTGGCAGTGGGCTTGGAGTGGTGTCAAAAAGGGTAGGTACGTCAACGGGGTCATCAGGTGGGCACCCTCCTTCTTTGACGTTTTGTTGATAAGCCCATGACATCTCCAGAAGGCTCAACGGTGCTACCTGGCGTCCCAGATACACCCCCCTCAGTTCCATACCCTCCTGTCTTCATCTTGCAGCCCAGTTGTTGTCTTTCCCTTTAATCCAAATCCAATTACTGCTTTCTTCTACTGCATTTGACAAGGACTTGATTGCTTGTTGGAGTGAATAACCCCTCACCCCCATCTTCTTCAACAGACTGGTCGCAGATGTAGCTACAAATCCCTTACATCCCATTTCTACAGGGAAAATCTTGGTACTCCAGCCATTCTGGGCAGCTTCAGTTGCCAGTTCAGAGTACTTGGTCTTTTTTCCCTCATGAGTTTCTTCAACACCATCTTCCCATGGTACTGTCAATGATGAATGATGATCCTGAACCACTGGCCATTTTTGAAGACAATTCTTCTAGACATGTGTTGCTGCTAATAATAGCATTCTTGCACAAGAACCTTTAATTTCAGCACTATTATTAGGATTGTTTTTACATTAAATCATTGTCATTGACTAAAACCAGAGAATAGATCAATATTCATTAAACTCTGGTGACCATAACCAACAATACTTCATTGACTTTTAGGCAACTTCTGCTGTTTGCCAGATCTTTCTTTGTTTCTTTCCTCTTTGAACTAATGCCAGATCCCAATGAATGACCTCAAGTCATAACAGAACAAGTACAGCTGTCATTATTTATTCATAAATGTCATTCCTATACATTAACTCAAATTCAAAATATAATGAAATTGCAAGATATTTATTATTATCTATACATTCCATTACCAGAGTTAATTCAAAAGAAGATGAAATACAAAAAGTAAGTTTTCACTGATTTTAGTAAAGAGAAGAATAAAATAAGAAACCATTTATGGGACTAGGCTTCTAATTTAAAGATAATTATGTTCATAATTTAAAATTGTCCAGTTATTTTGCAGAGCCTTTCTCCAAATGTTAACCCAAATATTTCTAATAGAAAGCATTACGAAGCATGCTGCAATCTCAAGAGTCCCTTGTGGGTTGGGTGGGGAGTTGGAGGCACAATGATACTTTGAAATTTGCTTCACTTTACATGTCCTTATCAATGAAAAATGATAATTCCACACCAAATAAGGGTCTAGTGAGATTGTCATAATATTCAAAGCATGAACACTTGAAAACTATATTATTAAAGGCAATGTATGCTGCGTAAATTTTACTTTATGCATTGTGACTTTTTACAAAGCAGTTAATTATACAGAAATATAATACCTACTATTAATGTCCACTAAATACTGTGCTACTATCTGTCATTTTATACATGGTTGATTTCATTACTTGTAACACTACCTCTATCAGCTGTCACTACATAAATGAAAGGAATTAGAAACCAATAATGTCATGAGCATAGTCTGAAAGATGTCTCCAATTCAAATGTCCAGTGATCTATGCTTTCATTTTAATATAATATCTCAAAAGACATGTTGTGATAGTTTTTTTGTCGTTCATCACTGATTAATCATGAACACTACCTCGCTATTTTTGCACTACCTAGTTATATAAATATTATAATTTATAGTATTTTTATATATTACACTGTACTGCTGTACAGTATCATGTACTGTATCATGTGTGAGCTCTGCAGTCAACATCAGTAGACTACGTACATGGAATAAGGGAATACTAACAGTAAGCCTGATCTGATCACAAATAGAACTGGGATGATTGGAGCCTCAGAATAATGATCAAATTAAAGCAATAAGCTTTTCTTCTGCTCAAAAGTAGGGTATAAATCAATATGTTTTGCTCCTATAGAGAACGATTACTGTAATTAGCATTGATGGTTGGATTGGTACTCCAAGCCACCCCCTAGAGCCATTCATATAAATGACAATAAACTTACTTTGAACTTCGAATGTGCAAGAATTGAACTTCCCGAGAGACCCTGCCACTATAAATCTCGGGTTCATCCGGCAGCAATGTGACATACTTGGTTCACCACAGCCCTGCCACAGAGTTTGTTAGTTACTGCCTGTTATGCCGCTGGTGTTTAGGGCAGCAATAAATGTCAGTAGCTTCCTCTTGCTTTTCACTGCAGTCAGTTATGCAAGTCCCAGACGGAGACTCAGGAATACCATTGCACTCAGATGTGAAAGGACTCTTCATTGCTGTTTCTGTAACAATTTTATTTTACCAGTCAGGGTTGTCAGCTCTGAAGTTGGAGGGTCTCTCCCCTTTGACCTGTTCGGCAGGGGTGATCCTACCTAGAGGCAAAGCATAAAGCCACGACTCCAGCCAACATAGCACTCTGGGTCATTGAGGCACGCAAGTCTTCAAACCCAGTGACAAGGTTGTGATCCTCTTGGAGCCCTGCCATGGAGGAATTCGAGAATTCATGTTTGTTGGCCTACATGTTAGGAAAGGTTTATTAATAAGAGATGCAGACGATTCAGGTAGCAGAATCAAAGGGAATGTCAGGAATTTTAAAGAACCTTGGAACTATGGAAAAATCATATTATTTTATTTATGTAGTCCCTTTATTCATATATTTGAAAGCTTAAATTTGTACTGTTGGTTTGGTGTAATATTTTGGGTGATATTTCCCTTTGTGAATACAGAGCATCTTGCTTTTAATCTGTATCACAGTTTTTGCTTTAACATATCAGAGTTTACATTACTGCACTGTCATCTGCAGGTCAGCCTGGTTTCAGACGTATCTAATTGCAAAATATTGGACTCCTCTGAAACAGAAGCAGATCATAGTCACTGGTATGGCTTTTGAATTCAAACACATCCAGCTTAGGTTTTACTTGCAACGTTGTCAAATTTGGCTTAACCTGTTCAGGGGTCTTTTGACACAATCACAATAAAAGCAGTGTAAGAGAAAATTTGTTGAAGTCTTAGGCTGAGAATTGAACTGAATTAAATAAAGGATTAATGTAAATTGGGCCAACTGGATATTCCGGGTAAGTTAATATCTGCTAACTCAAGTTTGCAAAAGCTTTGGCATTGGGAGCTCTGGTTTGTTTCAACATAGTGTTCAACACAGTTGCACTTTTGTTGTGTGAGTCGCACTGACTGCCAAATGGAAAGTGGGTTGACACTTGCTTTGCCGGTGGCAGCTGGATGTACGTGTAGTAGGCAGATTGTGATGACAAGCAACATCTGATGCTGATTTGATGTTGCCACAGCCAAATTACTAACACCATCTGTGGATCTTGCACAGCCAGACACATGATCAGCAATAGGAAAGATGTCCATCAGAGCTATTTTAATGGCTTCATCAACCATTTGTATGTTGGCTGCTGATTCAAATCTACTGAGGGTTGCTTTGAATTAAATTTTTTTACTCCCCCAAGTCCTTCAAAGATGCTGAGAGAGTAGTATGGCTGGAACTGAAGGAGATTCTCTTGATCAAAGCTACTGTACGAGCCGGTTCCAGAAACCATTACTCTATAGACACTCCCCTCAGATACAGTATGGCAGGCAGAATGAGCAGATGACACACATGGTGAAACAAGATATATTATGAACAATTAGGAAGAGAGACAGATAAGCTCTCAGCTGTAGCCTTTTATCTACGCGGGACCCTCTGTGAGGAGCAATTGCTCAAAGGTGTGTTGCAGTAAAGATGTTCTCACTGAGATATGCTACAAATTGAGTCATTTGTTGGTGAGGCAGCATGAAGTTTAAAAACAGCTCAGGGCCCTTTCAGAACTTTTTGGTGGGCTGCAATCATAACGCTCTCTTAGGTACTCGGCAAGGGCCAATAAAAAGAAGCGAGGTGTAAGTTGAGCAGCTATTGTTGGAGTGGCCAGTGCTTGAGTGGTCAGGCTTTGGCTCAAGAGGGTTAGGCAAGAACAGGAGCAGGCTAGAACTTAAGCTTGAAAAGTTAAAAGTATAACAAATGTGGGCAGAATGGTAATTAAAGCAGTGGATGCTTCTTCTGCAATATGTAGGATTGCAGGGCACATAATAGTCTCCCTGATGATTATATCTGCGGGAAGTGCATTCAGCCTCAGCTCCTGCCTGACACAGTCAAGGAACTGGCCTCGAGCTGGTTCTATTCAGGACCAATAGGAGGCTGAAAACCTCATAGATGAGACTTCTATTAAGCTGGTCACACTCAGAGTGCAGGCTTCATTTAGTAGGTGGGTGACCACCAGGAGAAGCAAGGGGAGTAAATAGTCAGTGATGGGTTCCCTGTGGCTATTCCCCTCAGGATACTGCTGGGGGAGGTGACCTATCTGGGCACAGTAGCAGCAGCCAGGCCAGTGGCACAGTGTCTGGTTCTGAGTCTCAGCAGGGAAGAGTAAAATCAGGCAGAGCAACAGTGATAGGAGATGATAGTAAGGTGGGGGGGTGGGGTGGCAGGAAATTCTTTTGTTATGAAAGACACACCAGGATGGTGTGTTGTCTCCCACGTGCTAGGGTCTAGAATGTCTCAGAGAGGCTGCAGAAGATTCTCAAGGGTGACCGTGAGCAGTCAGAGACTGTGGTGCACATTGGCACCAATGACAGAGGTAGAAAGGGAAAGAAACCCTATGTGGTCAGTATAAGAAGTTAGGGAAGGGGCTGAGGAGCAGGACTTCTGAGGTAATAATCTCTGGATTATTCCCAGTGTACCACGTGCTAGTTGGGGCAGGAACAGGATGATAGTAAAGGTGAATAAGCAACTGAGGAAATACTTTATACTTTATTGTCGACAAACAATTGATACTAGAACGTACAATCATCATAGCGATATTTGATTCTGCGCAGGGTTTGGTGCAGGGTTTCAGATTTCTGGGTCATTGGGATCTCTTCTGGGGAAGGTATGATCTGTACACAAAGGACTAGTTACACCTGAACTCAAAGGGGACCAATATCCTTGCGAGCAGCTTTTCTAGGGCTTTTGGGAATGGTTTAAACTAATATGGCAGAGGGATGGGAACAGGAGTGATAGGGCTGGGGATGGGGCAGTTGGTATAGAAGTCGATGCATTGTGTAGTGAGACTGAATGTGTAAACGTGTAAGGTAAAGGAATCCTTAGGAGACGGTGATAGTTAGGAGACAGAGAATCTGATAGAATTCACCCTGCAGTTTTAGAGGTAGAAACTAAAGTCAGATGTACAGTATCAGTATTACAGTAGAGTGGCCAGTGGTGTAGTGGCATCAGCACTGGACTTTGAGGCGAATGATTCTGAGTTTGAATCCGGCCGTGTTATAACTTGGGCAGCAGGAATACCTGCGCAGAAGAAAGGCCTGGCAATCTACTTCTGCATCTTGCCACAAAAACACTATGGCCAAGTACACTATCCATAATTGATTGGAAGATGACACTATGAGGGATGACAGCAGACAGCAATGGCTAGAGTGCATAGCAGCAATTTGGAAGGTGCAAGATAGATATATTCCAAAGAAATGTTCTAGAGGGAGAATGAGGCAACCATGGCTGACAAGGGAAGTCAAAGACAGCATAAATGAAAAGTGATGCCATATAATATAACAAAAATTAATGGGAAGTTAGAGGAATTAGAAGCATTTAAAAACCAGAAAACAACTAAAAAGCCAAAAGGAGAAAATAGATGAAATATGAATGTAAGCTAGCTAATAATACAAAAGGATATCAAAAGATTTCTTTTTACATATATAAAGTGTAAAAGAGAAGTGAGGGTGGATATTGGACTGCTGGGAAATGACACTAGTAATGGGGGACAAAGAAATGATAAACGAATTTAATAAGTATTTCCTATCAGTTTTCACTGTGAAAGACATTAGCAGGATTTTGAGAGTGCCAGGGGCAGAAGTGAGTGCAGTAGCTAGCGAGAAGGTCCTTGGGAAACTGAAAGGTCTGAAAGTAGATAAGTCACCTGGACTAGATAGACTAAACTGCAGGGTCCTAAAAGAGATAGCTGAGGAAGTTGTTGAGGCATTAGTAATGATCTTTCAAGAATCAAGATTATGATATGGTTTCAGAAGACTTGAAAATTGCAAATGTCACTCTACTCTTAAAGAAGGGAGCAAGACAGAAGAAAGAAATTTATAGGACAGTTAGCCTGATTTCAGTGGTTGGGAGTCCATTACGAGGTTTTGGGGTACTTGGAGGCATATGATAAAATAGGACAAACACAGCATGGTTTCCTTAAGAGGAAATACAGCCTATTGGAATTATTTGAGGAAAAAACCAGGCAGGATAGACAAAAGAATATTTGTGGATGTTGTTTACTTGGATTTTCAGAAGGCTTTTGACAAGGTGCCACACATGAGACTGCTTAACAAGAGACCATGGCATTACAGGAAAGATACTAGCATGGATAGAACATTGGCTGACTGGCAGGAGACAAAGAGTGGGAATAAAGGGGGCCTATTCTGGTTGGCTGCCGGTGACTAGTGGTGTTCTGCAGGAGTTAGTATTAGGGCCACTTCTTTTCACATTACATGTCAATGATCTGGATTACAGAATTGATGGCTTTTTGGCCAAGTTTGCAGGTGATACAAAGTTCTGTGAAAGGGCAGATAGTGTTGAGGGCTAGGGAATCTGCAGAAGGCCTTAGATTGGGAGAACGGGCAAAGAAGTGGCAGATGGAATACAGTATAGGGAAGTGCATGATCATGCACTTTGGTAAATAGAATAAAAGCAGAGACTACTTTCTAAACAGGGAGAAAATTCAAAAATCAGAGGTACAAAGGGACTTGGAAGTCCTTATGCAGGATTCCCAAAAGGTTAACTTGCAGATTGAATCTGTGGTAAGGAAGGCAAATGCAATGTTAGTATTCATTTTGAGAGGACTAGAATACAAAAACAAGGATGTAATGCTGACTCTTAATAAGGCATGGTCAGACCACACTTAGAGCATTGTGAGCAGTTTTGGGCCCCTTATCTAAGAAAACATGCACTGACACTGGACAGAGTCCCGAGGAGATTCCTGAGAATGAATCTGGGAATGAAAGGGTTAATGTATGAGAAGCAGGCTCTGGGTCTGTACTCACTGGAGTTTAGGAGAATGAGGGAGGGGATCTCATTGAAACCAATTGAACATTGGAAGGCCTCAGAATAAAGGAACATACATTTAGAAAAAAAGATGAGGAGGAATCTCTTTAGCCAGAGGGTGATAATTCTGTAGATTTCATTGCCATGGATGGCTATGGAGGCCGAGTCATTGAGTATATTTAAAGAAGAATATCAACTTTGACAATGGCTGTGTGTTGCTTCCAAATAGAACTGGCAGATACCTGCAATATGCTGTAGCCTACTACATAAGGGAGGCTACAAGTACCATCTAATTGACTGAAACTAAGTACATTTAACTTCCATATTAGAAAGGAACTGGCAGAGCCTACGCTTGACTTCACATGAGCTGCTGACTTCCCTACTGTCCAAATGCTATTGGCTGTGTTACAGCTACTATTTGAATGTGGAGATTCACATATCTAGGAGAAATTCCACTCATTATATATCTAGTTGTTGAATAACCATACCAAGTGCTTTATGCAGACCTACTATTCATACATTGAACAACAGAATTTTCATTCTGTGGCAGTCCGCCCTGTCATTTTCATATGATAAATGAAAGGATGTCTATAGGATGACAAGGAGAACTAATTAACTATATAATTCTAGTGCACAATGCACAAGCAGCAACATATTTTAATAACGTTATGCCATTATACACAATCTAAGACCATGGACAAAGAGAAAATATGATTCTGCTGTCGAGAAAGGTAAAGTGGTGCATAGTCAATCTGTTGCCTGCTGTTCTGTCATAAACAGTACCTATAAAATGTATTCACTACCCTCCCCCCCCCCAGGAAGTTTTCATGATTTATTGTTTTACAACACTGGATTTAATTTGGCTTTTTTTGGACACTGATCAGTAGAAAAAGACTCTTTCATGTCAAAGTGAAAACAGATCTCTACAAAGAGATCCAGATTAATTACAAATATTAAACACAAAATAATTGATTGCATAAGTATTTAGTAGATGCACCTTTGGCAGCAATTACAACCTTGAGTCTGTATGAATAGGTCTCTATCAGCTTTGCACAGCTGGACACTGCAAATTTTCCCCATTCTTCTTGACAAAACCACTCAAGCTCTGTCAGATTGTGTGGGGATTGTGAGCGAACAGTCCTTTTCAAGTCCAGCCACAAATTCTTAATTGGATTGGGGTCTGAATCTGACTTGGCCACTCCAGGACGTTAACTTTGTGGTTTTTAAGCCATTGCTGTGTAGCTTTGGTTTCATGCTTGGAGTCAATGTCTTGCTGGAAAACAAATCTTCTCCCAAGTCGCGGTTATCTTGCAGACTGCATCAGGTTTTCCCTGTATTTTGCTGCATTCATTTTATCCTCTACCTTCACAAGCCTTCCAGGGTTTGCTGCAGTGAAGCATCGCTACAGCATGATGCAACCACCAACATGCTTCACGGTAGGGATGGTGTGTTTTTGATGATGTGCAGTGTTTGGTTTACGCCAAACATAGCATTTAGTCTGATGACCAAAAAGCTCAATTTTGGTTTCATCAGACCACAGAACCTTTTTCCAGCTGACTTCAGAGTCTTTCACATGCCATCTGGCAAACACTAGCCAAGATTTCATACAAGCTTTTTTCAACAGTGGCTTTTTCTTTGCCACTCTCCCATAAAGCTGTGACTGGTGAAGCACCTGGGCAACAGTTGTTGTATGCACAATCTCTCCCATCTCAGGCTCTGAAGCTTGTAACTCCTCCAGAGTTGCCATTGGTCTCTTGGTGGCCTCCCTCACAAGTCCCCTTCTTTAATCATCACTCAGATTTTGAGAACGGCCTGCTCTAGGCAGATTTACACCTGTGCCATATTCTTTCCATTTATTGATGATTGACTTAACTGTACTCCAAGGGATATTCAGGGACTTGGAAATTTTCTTATATCCATCTCCTGACTTGTGTTTTTCAATAACCTTTTCGCGGAGTTGCTTGGAGAGTTCTTTTGTCATAATGGTGTGGATTTTGCCAGGATATTGACTCACCAGCAGTTGAACCTTCCAGATACAGGTGTATTTTTACTACAATCAATTGAAACACCTTGACTGCGCTCAGGTCTCCAAAAACAGATCACCATTTAACTAATTATGTTACTTTTAAATCCAAGTGGCTGCACCAGTAATGATTTGATGTGTCATATTAAAGGGGAGTGAATACATACACTATCAATTATTTTATGTTTTATATTTGTAATTAAATTAGATCACTTTGTAAAGATCTATTTTCACATTGACACTGAAGAGTCTTTTTCTGTAGATCAGTGTCAAAAAAGCCAAATTAAATCCACTGTAACTCAATGTTGTAAAACAATAAAATGTGAAAACTTTTGGGGGGGGGGTGAATACTTTTTATAGGCACCGTATATGAGGACAAGGAGCATGAAATGAATGAACAAGAATACAAAAGGAGATCAATGCAAAGTGAGGATCTAGTCCAGAAATTCTCTTTTTGTCTTGGCTGCCAATGACCAGTTAATCCCAAATTTCTATTTACTAACAATTTTCATCTAAACTTTCCTTTGAATCTGGTCACAGAGTCCATTTGGCCACAATTTCAAAATAAAAACCAACTCAAGACCAAAATTATAAATCCTATCAGGTTCATGTCATTCAAATGCCCACATATTACTCTTAAGTAATTCCTTGGTGCTTATTTTCCCACATACCTCTGACTGGGCCTATTATTCATGCACAATTGTATGACAATTGTTAATGTAGCTTGTGGGAAATTCTAACAGAGAGGAGCTGACTGTAGCGACTTATATGAAAGTCGTGATCGTCTGTGAATCCAAAAGCACCCTCTTTAGACCGATCCACCTTGGTGCGATTGCCGGCTGTCGGGCTGGCTAGATGACAAGCAACAACAAAAGCACTGGCAGTTTTTGGTAGCTGCAAGATCAAAAGCAACTGAAACTCACCCAAGGTTGCATCTTTGGATGCCAACTACCTGGATGGGGGGGATGAATTCCTAGAGTGCTATGACACTCTGCAAGACCCTCTGACTACAATCATCTAGAGGCATAAATATCTGAATTCTGATGGTGCAGCAGCAAACCGAGATCAGATGACATGAAGTTTGCATTTCCGCAGGAGCACCATGATGTAACGCAGTTTCTGTTTTGCCAGCAAAAGTGAATGAGAAATCACACAACTCTGCAGACATATAATTAGACTCTGCATGCTGGTTAGGTATGCTGATGTGCTAATTAACTAGGTCACTACTAATGATGTGCTTCATCTTCGGTAGTTTGGAGTGCTGTTAATCACGTCCTATTCCTAACTGATGTTTAATTTAGCTCCCATTAAACCTCAGTGTTCACCAGCTGTGTTAGAACTTCTCTTTTTTGACCTTTCAAGCTCCTCAAAGCAGAAATTCTCTTTTTTCCCCTTCAGCTCTGAAAGCAAATATTTAAATCTCAGAAGTCATTAAGTTTTCATTTGATTTCAATACATCGCCAAGTAATTTTACGATTGGTATGGATTCACATTAAACATTCTTATCTCAGAAAAAATAAATATTGACATAATTATCTAGCATATTCAGGTTAATGCTCTTCCAATATACAACTGTATTTAAATTTAATAATGCTTGAGAGAAGCAGCACTAGCATGAAATAAATCCTTCAAATGTGCTACTTTTCCGGATATAAAATGGAAATAAACACCATAGGTAGCACAATAATCAACAGAAAGGTGGAAACGGAGTCATTGACGATTAGGAGGGAATGACTGAATCTTGGGAGTGAGAGAGGGATCAGAATTAGCAGTCGATAGGAAGGCAGCCGATAATATGCCCACATTTAAAATTGGTGACAAATTATAAGCAGCCAACTATAGAGCAATCAGTATTGATACAATTTCTAATTGAGTATCTAGGTATAGTTTCAAAAGCAGCATATTTAAGAGGAAAATGTAAGCAAAGATCCATAGTCATTCAAAAGAGGATAATCCTCATTCTGTTTCTTTATGTGATGCAACAACATGAAAATTGAAGCAAGTGTTGCTGCATGTTAAATCTGGACTTCATCGGTGGGTGGGGAAGTCAAAGGATCCCTGAAGGTGACAACATAGGTTGTGTTGGAGGCAGTGCGGAAGGCATAGATCTAGAAATTAAAATTCACAACTTTCCAAATATTGTGGACAAGCTAAAGAACATCACAAGTAATAGAAATGATCTCACCATGTTTATCTGCAGCTCCTCCCTCATAGACAGCAGATACAACGATCTTCCCAAGTGGAGAGTTGATGCCACCCTCAACTGCAAGATCCAATGATCCCTCCTGTAAAACAAAATTAACGATCCTATCTGCTCAAAGATTGAATTAAGACTTCTACTGGCTTTAATTTCCACTAAGTTTGTTCAAATAACACAAAAGGTCTGTTCATGTAAAATTTTAAAAACATCAATTGCCTTTGAGCAAGCATACATTATAATAATTGGCATGCTAGAAGATTAAATGCCAATGTTTAGTTCTACCATAAATAACTTGCAGTATTATTCTGCCCTGGGAATAGACGAAGGAATATTTTACATTAAACATGTAAACTTTACATTGAATATCTAAGAACTACTTAAAATTTTAGGTCAGAATTTGCAATGACAAAAGCATGAAAACTATTATCTCTCACCACAGTTGGTTTATATTGATCCTGTTTAAGTAATAGCAGGATATTCAATTCTGTCCTTGTTTTTAAATTTCACCATTGTCTTGCTCCATCCTATCTTTATCCTACAGGTATATCACGATATACTTGTTGGAATAGAATAGGAATAAAAAATATATATTTATTTCTATATAGAGAGATGTACAGAGATATAACCATGGGGTGGCTAGGGAGAGATTGGTCCTGTTAAAGATCAGTATAGCCATCTATCTGTAGAGCCATGGTAGCTAGGTGAGATTTTTAAAGACTATTTCTCTTTAGTTTTTACTGTGGATAAGCTAAGCAACTGAGGCAAATGAATTGTGATGTCTTGAACCATATACAGAATACCAAAGATGAGGTTTTTGCTGCCTTAAAGCATATTCAGGTTGATAAATCTCCATGGCCTAACCAACTGCATCCTTGGACCTTGTGGGAAGCTCGGGAAGAAACTCTTGTGGCCCTTGCAGAGATATATGTTTTATCTTCAGCCACAGGTGATATTCCAGAGGACTGGCCAGTATCGAATGTTGCACCATTATTTAAGAAGAGTGGCAAAGACAAGGACAGTGGTGTGTGAATTACTGGAAGAGACTCTGAAGGACAGGATCTACCAGCACTTGGATAGACAAGGACAGATTAAGGTAGTCAGCACCCACTTTGTATGTGGGAAATTCTGTCTCACAAATCTGTTATGAGTTTTCTTAGATTAACCATGAGGATTGTTGAGGGCAGTGCTGTGAATATTGTCCAATCTCTGTTTCATACCACTGGTCACAGATATCCAGTTCAATAAACAACTTTCTGCCATCAGTTCCTGCTTCTTACCATCAAGCCAATTATGTAACTACTCAGCCAGCTCTCCCTGGATCCCATGAAATCTGACCTTCCAGACCAGCCTTCCATGCAGACCTTGTCAAAGTTTCCATTTTGCTAAAGTCTATTTCGACATTTAAATTATGTCTAGATTTAACACCTCTTTATTTCATAGAAAATAATCAATCATCTTAAAAACATAAATTATATTTACATAACTCCAATTTTAGTAACATTTTGCTGATTAGGTATTATGTTTTCTTGGAGCATCACAGACTGACACTTAGCTTAAAAGAAATCTCGCAAATTGATCTTCCAAGCTGGATTGGTACATAGAGTAAACATGAAACTTCAGTAAGTAATGCTATTGCCTGGAGTCAAGCAGTTTCTCTCAGCTAGCTACCTGGATGATATTTCAAGGAATTTATTTATAGATGCTACGCTGACAAAATATTGTAATGATCTTGGTGCTAGATTAATTGGGAATAAAAGACAATGCAAAGAACCTTGCCTGAAGATATTTTGTTGAAACATGTAGATGTGATCAATATGGAGAAAGAAATAATTACAATAGAGGAAATAAAATAACGTTGTCACTGTTTAGGGAGTTCAATAAATCCTGATGTTATAATCTATTTTATTACCTTTTTAATTCTTAAGAGGCGAACATCTTTTCCTGCAATCTGGTCAGATGTGAACTGGAACATAATTATATTTTTGATTAGTAGTGTGTCATCTATTGCCATACTAATTATGAACTTAGAAGACAAAATTAAATACATAAAGTCAGGACTTGTTTTCCAAAAAATCATCAGAAACAAACTATGATGTGCTAATGTTTAAAATTCTGTACGTATCAACAGGCAATCCCAGATAATTTGATATTCTTCTATAACTGATCCACATTACTCTGGTTATTTTAATATCCTGATCACCAATGTGAAATAAAGCAAGAAACACTATTATTAATTCTTCAGTTACTCTATTTTCTTGCAGGAAAATTATGCGCTGCAATTTTTCAACTGACAGCAACAGTCGTGTGTGAATTTAACGCTGTGTCATAGCTTGTTACTTGGAATTAGGAAATGGAAATTTATTCCCCTTTCTGAAGCCACATTGATGTGATAAGCAAACCTAGAAACACATTTCTACAGTGCTACGCAAAAGTCTTGTGTGTGCGTGTGTGTGTGTGTGTGTGTATCTATATATAGATAGACAGAGCGAGCGAGCGAGCTAGGGTGCCGACAACTTTCACGCAGTACTGTATAGTACGTCTTTTCAGTTACCAAAAACACTTATACTACTGAGCTAATATAAAACTAAATACTCTTATTTCTTTTTTGCCAATCACCTTCCTATTTTAAACAAATACCTTTTGTGCAACAGTCTTTGGCACCCTAGCTATATATACTGTATATGTGCTTACAGATTTTGCACAGTACTGTATATTTGCCTTTCTTCAAAATATAACAGTAAATAATAAACAATACTGTCTGTTAAACAATAAACAAAGCCACATCTAGACTCTTGATGCTGCATCCTTTGACATGCTAAAAATTACACAATTGTACAACACTATCAATGTGCTGTCTTAACTGGGAGGTTGATTGTTGATGGCCAGTCACAAGGAACTTATTCAGGACCAGGTGGCAAGGCTCCCTCGGTTTCACCTTCTTTCAAAGTCATGGGTACAGTTGTTCTAAATGTGATCCGTTCCCATTTTATTATGGCACAAAAGGAGACTATTTGGATTTCTGCCAACTCCCAGTAGAGCAATCAGTCTAATCTTCCCGATCTCCCTGTAGCCTTTCAAATTAATTCTCCCATACTCATTATTGCTGCATTTTTTTTGCTATTTGCCTACACCAATACAGAGGCCAATTAATTGCACATCATTGTACTTATGGGAGGAAACTGGAGCAGCCTGTAGAAGCTCAAGAGGTCAAAGGGAATGCATACATACTCTACAGACTGAATCCAAAGTGACTATTGGACAGTGAAGCTGGATGCCAGTGTCATTCTTAAGTCCTGTTCAATAAAGAACAGTGTTGACTTGCTAATTTCTTCAGCAGTAATAGTCATGTGTATTGTAATATATAGAAACCAGTTTTGTTTCAGAGTCATTCATTTCCTTAGCCAATGCCTGCAAGGAAATTGATTGATAAATCACAACCATTTGCTTATGTGACGTTTAACATTATCACTCCATCGAAGTTCTTGGGTTGCCTTCTTAGTAACAGGAAAGAGCTCTCATCACTGCAAGCAGCTTCTGGCACCAAAGGTAGGCACAGCATCATTGTCCTGCCTTTTCCAAAAGCTCCGTTCTGGAAACCATGTTCCCAACCCCATCTATCTATTACCTCCGTCATTACACTGCATTGTAAACACTTTATTAACAACCCTTTATAATGCTGCATGTTTATGTTGGCATTTATGTATTTATGCACATTTTATTCCATATTCATACCTTTAACTTTTTTAATATAATTCTTTATAATTATTGAATGTTGCTGCTTTTTGAAGCCTGTCACACCCTGACCAAAACGCCACACGCAAATTCCGAATACATGTAAACGCATATGGCAAATAAAGTTGATCCTTGACTCTTGAAATAAGTGTACTCTGTTTGGGAGCACCAGTAATTCAGGCTCCAGGACCGGCTGCACTCACCTCCGCACTGAACTGACACTACAGCTGCGGACTCACTTTCTATTATTTGTTTACTTTAAACATATTTTTTGCATGATTTCTTCTTTTTCATACACTGGATGTTTGTCATTCTTTGTTGTGTGGGGTTTATCGTGGATTCTACTGTGTTTCTTTGTTTTGTGGCTGCCTGCAAGATGAATTTCACCGTTGCATATGGTATGCATACTTTGATAATAAATGAACTTTAAACTCCAGTATTAGTTTTGGATTTACATTCAGTAATCTTAAGAAATTCCTGACACAATAATTAGAATTTTAAAACATGGTATGATTAAAAGTGATTGAGATAAAATAGCATTTCAAGGAATGTTAGGCAATGAGTATGTTTATAGTTTATCAATCAATTCTCCTGTAGATAGTGACAGGTGAAATGAACAACTCTAAATTAAAGTTAGTCAATATATTGCAAAACACCTAACTTATTATTGCTAAAGAAATTACTGGAATGAATTTCACTCATTTCCAAGGATGTTAATAATGCAATTGGTGTGCTGATCTGTTCCAACATAACTTGAGCTATTTTTTAAAAATATGGTCCTTTCTGATATCACGAAAGATATTTACAGTCTTCCATTTATTAAAACTAATAAAAGGCAAATCCATTCCTGGCCAAGAATGCTGTCGGATAATTTTGTCGAAATAACTTCACCTGTCACATCACACAGGCTGCCCTTGTTTGACTTTCACACATCTGCCTTTGAAGCATCCAAATATAGCATTCAAAAGCACTGCTTTATTTCCTCATCTATCAGAAATTCTCTCTCCTCCATCAGGAAGTGGTGAGTACACTTGTGTTTTTGCACCTGCTGTCCTCACTGTGACCAGCAAACCCAGCATAGGATCAGTTGTTCTCCAATACCCTGTGCTAAAAGGAGCTCAAATCACTTTCCCAGGCAAAGACAACACATTACTGTTGCTACAGAAAGAAGCCAGGGAGTAATCTATTAATCTGGCATGTGTTCCAGGAGCTTCATCTGCACACCTGTGAATTATTTACTTAAATAGGGAAAAGGAGAAATTGTTTAAGTGTGATCGGCGACACACCATTTTCCATTTTTTCTTCTGGAGCTACTTATCAACTAGTACACATTTCTTGATTTGCAAAGTAAAAAATACTGGTTTCTGATGAAGGGCGTCAGCCCGAATCATCGACTGTTTGCTCATTTCCGGAGATGCTGCCTAGCCTACCGAGTTCCTCCAGCAAAAAATAATGGACTTATTTTATGATGTTATTAAGAATTAGTGTTCAGAAGAAACAAATATTTTAAGAATATTTGTGCTCAGCTGTAATTAGTGTATGGACACATTCCATGTATGGATTTCAACCAAATTAAGAAATATAGTTAGCTTCCATATACTTAATATGGAAAGTGCAATATTGTCATAAATCCTAGACTAGGTTGAAAGTCAGGTTAGAAATGGGAAGGTTAATGTAAGCAAGTCTGCACACAAATGCTCCTGAAATATGATTATAATCACAGTTTATCAGCAAGAACAAAGACAATTTAACTACAAACTATTCAGCTGGAGCTACCATTATATATTAATTATAATTAAAAATATTATAATTAAATATATATACATTTTGGCTTAATAGTAATGCAGAAATAAATACAAAGATTCATATGCTAAACATAGATCACAGTAAAGTACATTGCAGGAACAGGTCTTTGGCACCCATACTCCATCTGTCAGAAAAAGTGGGATTTCCCAGTGGCCACCCATTTTAATTCCACTTACTATTCCCATTCCAACATGTCAATCCACGGCCTCCTCTACTGTTGTAATGAGGCCACATTCAGGTTAGAGAAGCAACACCTTATATTTCATCTGGGTAGCCCTCCAACCTGATGGCATGAACATTGATTTCTCAAACCTCCAGTGATGAACCCCCCCTTCCCCCCCCCACAGCGCTACTTCACCATTTCCCATCTCTTTTTCCTTCTCTCACCTTATCTCCTTGCCTGCCCATCACCTGGGACTATCCTCCTGTCCTTACTGGAATTCAGATGGATGAGAACAGATCTTATAGAAATATATAAAATTATGAAAGAAATATATAAGATAGAGACAGGAAAGTTGTTTTCACTGGTAGGTGAGACTAGAACTAGGGGACATAGCCTCAAGACTCGGGGAAGTAAATTTGGGATGGAGATGAGGAGAAACTGCTTTTCCCAAAGAGTGGTGACTCTGGAATTCTCTGCCTAATGAAGCAGTAAATATATTTAAGACAAGGTTGGATAGATCTTTACATAGTAGGGGAATTAAGGGTTATGGGGAACAGGCAGTTGGAGATGAGTCCATGGCCAGATCAGCCATGATCTTATTGAATGGCGGAGCAGGCTTGACAGGCCAGATGGCCTACTCCTGCTGCTATCTCTTATGTTCTCCCTCTGGTGCTCCTTCTCCTTTGCTTTCCTCCATGGCCTTCTGTTCTCTCCTATTAGATTCCCCCTTCTCTAGCCCTGTACCTCTTTCACTAATCAAGTTCCCAACTCTTTACTTCACCACTGCCCCCCTCCCAGTTTCACCTATCGCCTTGTGTTTCTTCCTCCTCTCCCGCCACTTTCTAACTCTGACTCCTCATCTTTTTTTTCCCAGTCCTGCTGAAGGGTCTCAGCCCAAAACGTTGACTGTACTCTTTTCTATAGATGCTGCCTGAGCTGCTCAGTTCCCCCAGCATTTTATGTATGTTGTTTGGCCTACTATATTTTGCCAACCTTGATGCTCAATTAATCTAATTCAATTTGCCTGTATACTTAATACATTTCCTAGCTATTCATGTGTTTGTCGTTTAGGTTTATTGTCATCTGACTACACATATAGTATACAAATGAACCCAAACGAAACAATGTTCCTCCAGACCCATAATGTATATATCACACACTACATAAAACAAAATATTATACTCTATTTATACTCTATTCTTGGTTGGTGCAACTGTAGTGAAACCCAATTTCCCTCGGGATCAATAATGTCTATCTATCTATCTATTACCATAAATAAGCTAATAAAATATAAATCGAAAATGCATATAGTGTGCAGCAGGGCTAAACATTAAACTGAACAGCTCACTATCCCAGTGACGAGACTTCGGTGGCCACAGGGTATTCATTAGTCTCACAGCCTGACGGAAGAAACTGTTACCCAGTTAAGCAGTCCTAGTCCTGATGCTTCTGTACCTCTTTCCTGATGGTAGCTGGTCAAAGAGATTTTTGGATGGGTGATAAGGATCCTCAACAAAACTTTGGCCTTTCATCTACGATGCTCCTGATTAAGTAAGAGGGAATATTGCTATCGTTTCTGCTTCCACTGCTTCCAGACCTCTTTTTCTCTTCTCTTTTTTTGAATATATTTTTAATCTTTTTTTATACAGTACATCCACAAAAACCACAACCATAGCAAAATCAAATTACATATTGAGCAGCAAAGGAAAGAAAACTATAAAGGCAAAAGTAAACATACACAGCAGAGGTGTACTGCACCAAAAAAACCTCAGTCCTCACTCCGTAAGAAAGTCCAGTACAAGGCCCCATATCCTTTCAAAGATGTCCCCTCTGTCCTCATTACCTAGTCTCAGTCTCTCCAGATGTAAAGTATTTGCCAGTTCTCTCAGACACAGATCGTACGCAGGCACTGAGTCCACTTTCCACATTTGCAGAATTAACTTCTTAGCAATCACCATTCCAAACAATACAGCCATTTTTTTCCATAATTATTGGCTGAAGATAGGGAGCTTGTTGCTCCAAGGACGGCTATGAGCGGATCTGGTTCCCACCGCTTACCAAAAGCCTCAGAGAAATGGTGAAAGCTACTTTTCCAGCATGCATAAAGCTTACAACATGACCAGAATGAATGTGACAAGTCACTGTTCACAGATTTACATCTATTACAAACTGGTGAAACATCAGGGTAGAAACTGTGTGACTTTTCTTTGGAATAACCGAGTCTATGTCGTGTTTTAAACTGTATAAGCCTGTGTCTGACGTTGACTGAACAATCATGTATACTCTTTAAACACTCATTCCAGACCTCCTCTGTCAGTTCTATACCCAATTCATCCACCCATGCCTGTTTAAGACCTGCAGTATTCACCCGAGCTTCATTACGTAGGATCCGATAAAAATAGGATACCGCACTACGAATTACTGAATCAAATTTATTTATTGCCTCCAGGGACTCATGTTTGTCTAAAATTTCGAAGTTAGGTATATATTTCCTAACATAATTTTGAATTTGTAAATATCTAAAAAAACTAGATGCAGGGATATTGTAAACTGCTTGTAACTGCGCTAATGAGGTAAAGTTCCCATTAATATAGGTCACCTACACTACAGATGCCTCTCTGTTTCCAGATGGAAAAAATAGTATCGTTCAGGTCAGGCAAAAAGGAATGATGGTCACAGATCGGAGTGTCAATATAAGTTTTTGGGGCCTTAATGTGTAGTTGAATCTGCTTCCAAATTCTTATGGTACCCACGAAGCTGTTACTAAAATGTGACTTATTAACTGCAGTGAGGCTATTAAGGAGAGCTGGTAAGGAAGTCTTCTTACAAATCATTCGCTCTATGAGTCACCATGCTGGGCATGAGTCTCAGGTAGAGGGTGGGCCTTTTTTCCACCATGCAAGAATGGATAGGTGGGCAGCTCAGTAATACATTTTAATTGTATTATTGGTCTCACCTTTCATGACAATTTTCCAGAGTTTACAATTCTCATTTGCAATTAGGACATCCGCCACCAGGATGGTGGAACCATTTTTGTCAGGTGGTTTATGTTTTCTGCCTTACTATAATAGTGATACATGCCCAATTTCATGTGAAAAGCAATCTACAAATAACATTAGCAAAAATTTATGATTGCTAAGGAGGTGATCTTGTCGTGGAGGCATACATGGGATTGTTTAGAGTTAGCTTGGATGGGAGAAGAAAGCTTCAAAGCAGCATATCTGCCAAAATATTAGAAGTCAGCTTCAATGTCTAAGGCAGTTGGTGTGAAATGTCACTGGAAGGGATAAACCAGCTATAGGTATTTGTTATTCACTTCACAAAAACATTTACTTTCAGATTTATTGCCAATTCATGGGATTCCCTGGGTTTTGAAAATTGTCAATCAGGGCAAAGTCGGAGCAAAGCATAAACACAAGAGATTCTGCAGACGCTGGAAATCCAGGTCAGCAGGTCAAGCAATGCTGATGGAAATGAACAAACAATTTTGGGCCAAGACTCTTCTTCAGGACTCACAAGCAAGGGTCAGAATTTTGTCAAAATCAAATCAGCAAGGGGCACAACTTCAACAAATTCAAAGCAACACTGTAGGAAATACTCACATTTCATAGCTGTGTTCCAAACTGCTTTTGGGAAAACATTTCCCATAGCATTTTGCTGGGATTATTACTTCTGACACGCTGGAGCTTTTCACAATCACATCAAGCTTAGTGCTTTAGTTGTCTTTGAAGGAATCTTGGATAAAGATCAATGTGACTACTAATAAAATCATCTTGTTGGGCGAAGGTCTGTCATTGGACAGCAGAAGAGGGAGATTGTGTGGAAAGCTTGCAGCCATAAAAAAAGGTCTTCAGGGATGGACTAAGATTTAATGATTTACTTGTTCAGTTCCTTCGGAGGAAGCCCAGTTTCTCCCATCAGTAATGGTAGAAACTTGAATTCTCTTAAATGAACTGTTCCCTGCTAACTTGTAGAATCCTGTACCCATAAAACAAAGTCTTCAGGGATGGGCTGAGACTTGATGATTTATTTGTTTAGCTCAGTCTAGGGAGGCTCAGATTCTCCCAGCAGCAATGGTGGAATTCTGAAACCCATTCCCTGCTAGAAATAGAGGCTGTAGACGTTTTATAATTTTACTTTCTGCAAGACAGTTTGTCAATTTGTTTTGCTTCCTGTTGTCTCTTCAGTTTGTAATTAGATTCAATACTTACCATGGAATAAGGGTCAAAGTCCTCCACATATTTTTGGAAGCCCTGCAACAATATTATATCATGTCAAATACAGTATTTTTTACATAACACATAACACATCAAGTGTTCACTGGTGAGTACGATTAATTACTGCTATTATTTTGTTTAATTTGAATAAATATATATTTTTTTGCTATTAAAATCAAACTTAACAAGACTGCATGGCCAGCTCATCATCACTGTTCATGACATCCATCACAGTAACTTTTGTAACTATATATCTTTGATGTCACTGCATAAATTCATATTAAAAAGCTTAACCATTGTTTTACTTATATCTTTAAGTAAAATGTTTAAAGAAAGTTGCATATTTTCCACAATAAATTGCCTCAGTTAATGTTATTGAACTTGATACTTCTGACAGATAATTAAACAATGACTTCTTCTGCGTAAAAAATCAAACATTTTTTATTACATGATCTTTATCAGGAGCAAACGTTGATATGCAAAACAGGGACAAAGGAAACTCACTAGATTGAAAATATTTCATTCATAACAGGCAGTATTTGTACCAGCCTGACAGTGAGCTATAATTCCACCTGACAATCAAAGGCAAGGCACTATTATGTTTACAACACCACACCTATATTTCTTTCTTCCTCACAATATATAAGAAAATACATTGGTAATGTGACTTATTTATTCTTAGAGTTTGCATTTTCATCTTTTATCTAAACATTAATCATAAATCATTTGTGATATTTTTTCTGCCAACTTCTTCCACTAAGTAAATTTTCATTTATATAGTACTCACAAACACCCAGCCAAAAAAAATTATAAAAATTTCAAATGAGGCAAAAAAATACACACAAGAAAGATGTAAAGTGAAATGGTCAAAAGTTTGTCAAAGGGAGGGATAGAATTGTTGTGAATTAGGCAACATAGTGATTAGTGAGGATTCCAGCAGTAAATAGGGTAAGATGCAGATTAAAATGCAGCAACAAAACCATATGTAAGCTTGATGAACAGACCTTATCTTTTGTCTGGGCATGTTGCATCAGGACTCAGTATCCAATTCTACAACGACAGGTAACTTGATTTCTCAGTCTGTAATGTCACCCATCTGGAATTATCAGCGAAGCCGCTTTGTCTTTTCCCTTTTTTCTCCTCTCTGGGAGTGAAGGACATGTCTGACCTAACATGCCCAGCATTCCTTCTTGCTCTTCAGTTTGGAACTCCTACATTTGACTTTGTTTTTATGTCTATGAAATGCTATTAACCCATTGACCAGATATGCTTGTTTACAGCTGATCTGCAAGTCCACCTTGGTTTTACCCTGTCAGAGTCATCCACCAGCACCCCACCCGACAAGCTGTGACTGCATCTTGCCAAGCTTCTTTTCTCATCTTCCCTGTTCTGATTAGGAATACATGACCTGAAATATCAACTCCGACTCTCTTCCCACACACATGGCCTGACTTGCTGAGCATTTTCAGCATATGACCAGACTGCGCACTTAAATAAAACAGTCAATAAGATACCCTGATCTAATCCAACATCACATCAGATATCTTTTCTATATGAACCTAAAATGACTTAGATCTAATGTTAAAGAAAAAAACTGAATGATATGACATGAAAAAGGAAATTTCTTCAAAAAGTACCAGTACAAAAAAAATCAGCAAACTGGAATAAAGTCAATTACTAGTTAATAATTTTATTATTGTTTTCAACCTTGATTTATAATCTGCATCAAACCTCCATGACTTCACAGGAGACCAACAGATGAGGAAATCTGATGAATTTGGATTCACGTACATACATTCTGAAAAGGCTTTAGACTATCAGGGGAATAGTTTGATTTTTTTTGTTGTACTTTATCATTATAATTGCCACACACCATTCAAAATGTATTTATTTGTGAGGGCACAAAAACTTTAAACTGCAAGAATAAATCGTCCTTTATACAAAGTGAATTGACTTCAACCTGCTGAGTGAAAGATAAAGTAACAAAGTAATTATAACTGCAAACTTTGCATCACAATTATAAATGTGGCTTTGCTCAAACAAATCCACAGAGAAAAAAATTAAAATAAAAAAAATTAATTAATTCCATGAGTGGAACAAAAGAAAAAGATGGGGATAAATCACAAATTCATACATGTTACTGTATGCATCTATATCAAAAGAAAACATGCTGAAAAAAAGAATGAAACAAATTAAAATATAATGTCCATATTATTTACGTGTTTTCCTTTAGAACGAAATGACGAATTGTAGACGACCATTCGTTTCAACATTTCTGGTTGCTGTGAAATGAGCAAAGTATTATGAATCAACAACATCCATTTGAATTTTCCGCTATTGATGTAGTAAAACCATGCAAGTTATTTCACATGAGCTTCATTATTTACAAAATTGGTGCTGAGTCAATGCAGGACTTGAGGACTAAAAACTCAATGTCAAAGGAGAGAGTTATGGAGGGGCAAGGAGGTTAGAGGGGGAGTTCTGACATTTAGGAAAGGAACCTTAAAACTGTTTGACCTGCAGCAATTAAATTCAGGGATGCTCAAGATGATAGTGAGCAGGTGCCTTGGAACTAGATAGTGCTGAGATTACAGGGATACAGAATGAGAGAAAAAACATGAGAAGGATAATCATTTCAAAATTTTACATATGGGTATTCAGAACCTAGTATGGTTCAGCAAGAAAAGGGACAAGGGAGGAATGCTGAAAGCTAGCGTGAGACTGTAAAGTTTTGAGTGATCTCAAGCTTATAAAAGTTGGCTAAGAAAGGTCAAGCAAGAATGCATTGCAAAGACAATAGAAATGGCAAAGCTATGGATATGAGATCACCAACAGATGACCCAAGATAGGATTGAAGTCAAGCAATATAGTTGATGTAAAAATTGAGAGTTTTGGCAAAAGCATAGATAATGAAGCTCAAATCTTAACCCAGTCAAATGTACTAGCAACAGATGTTTGAGAAGAATATACTTAGTGTCCAGGAAGTGAAATCTGTGATGTGGTCTGTGGATGATGAGTTACGACATTCTGATGGTGGTTGAAGAAGATTTAAACTCATCCATTTTTGGGTGTTGGTTGAATAACATTACAGTTAAGAGACAATGGTGGAATCTAAAGAAGTGATGGTGAGTTAAAGCTAATTGTCATCAGCATGTATGAGCAAAATGATGCACATGTGTAGGAAAATTTTGAGGCAGCACAGAGATGAGAAATAGAAGGTGGTCAGATACATATTTGTGAGCTTCTGAGGTAATGATGCTAGTGGTAAAAGTGAATCTAAGGTGGCTGATCTGATTTCAAATGGAAGTGGTCCCATGACTTTGGAAAATTTGGTCTGGCTTTCTTGATCAAAAGCTAGAAATGGGAATTGTGAGGCTGAAATCCTATCTCAGCAATTTGATTGAGATTTTCAGGAGATAATCAGGGGCATTGCTGAAGGTAGGATGGTAATCATTGTCAATATAGGCTTTAATAATACACGTTATGTTTCAGCACATAAGATCCAACACAAGATGGCTAATTGTATCATTTTTGTTAAGCCAAATAGGGGCAGGCCAAAGAAATGTTGATAAACAAAGGGACCATGGAGATTCACTCCATTGTTCCCTGAAAATGACAACACATGATGATGGGATGACGTTTGGCAAGCTTGTCTTCATAGATTAGGAAACTGAATATAAAAGTTGGGATTTTTTGCAATTAAAAAAAGACTAGTTAGATTTCACTTAGAGTATTGTGTGCAGTTCAGGCTGCTTCAGCTTAGAAAGGATTTAGTTTCGCTGGAGAGGGGGCAAAGGAGATTTACTACAAAGCTGTCTAGACTGGAGTACTTTAGTTATGCAGAGAAAATGGATGGGATTGGCTTGTATTCCACAGAGTTATGGAGGCTAAAGGGTGACCTGATAGAAGTGCACAAATTACAAGAAACATTTACGGAGCAGATAGTCAGAATCTTTATCTCACAAGAGGGGCATCAAATACAAGGGGATATAGGTTTAATGTCAGAGGAAAGGGATTTAAAATATAAGTTTCTTTTGCACAGAGATTAACTGATATCTGGGACTCACCGCCAGAAGAGCTGGAGACATGAGATACAATCACTATGATTAAGAGACGCGTAGGCAAGGATGTGGATCTCATGTGGGAAAATGTGATGAGTGTAGATGGGCATGAAGGTTGACATGGATATTGTGCCTAAAGGTCTATTTTCTGTGCTGTGCATATTGCAATTCTCCCTATGACCCTATAGGATGAAGGATGGAAGAGGAAGAAGATATTTGACTCTTAAAAACAAAAGAATGTTATTTGTTTCTAAAATTAAGATTTGCTAATGGAACTGATCAGGTTCAACTTTCAGATGTAGGATTTGTGAGAAAGTGATTTAAAACTGATTATGGTGGAGTAAAACTGAAAACAACTTCTAAGAATTAACGGAAGAACATTAGACCAACAAACTTGACACTTTTCATAAATTTCAATTCATCTTGTATTTTATCTCCATCGGCCAAAATAAAGAGTCAAAGAATACATTTAACTTCACAATGTTAACATCAATGTGAAATGTCATTTGTGTTTGCTACCTTTGTTTAAGAAGTCAGATATTCTCCAGTGTTATGTTGATATCAGCTGTATTATGAAAGCTAGTCCATTTTATCTAAGTTATTATAATTCAGAGAATGTGTGAGAGAAGTAATTACAGTACTTGAAAATCTGCTGCAAGTGATTTTTTAAATCCTTAATTATAGAATAGCTGACACTCTAAGATAGCACACTGCCTACAGTACATCTGAGTAGCAATGACCTGACTGTCCTCTTCCCTCCTATTGCCATTCCTGCATCATCTTACAGCACAGCCTTCTGTTTCTCTCTAGACCTCCGGATAAGCTTCAGACCCTTTCTTCCGATTCACAACAGAAGACCAAACTAAACAGATGATATTACTGCAACAACAGCAGGGTACCTAGAAGGCATCTGTTCTTTTGTTACCAGGATTTCAATGAAATATAATAGTTGTGGATGTACTGTATTATTTACAATCTACCCCCCATCAGGAGGACCTTAAAGCTCTCTGCTTCTTTCTGGACAACAGATCTAACCAGTTCCCTCCACCACCACTCTTCTCCATCTGGTTGAATTGGTCCTCACTCTCAACAATTTCTCCTTTGGTTCCTCCCACTTCCTTCAAACCCATGGTGTAGCCATGGGCACTCATATTGGTCCCAGCTATGCCTACCTTTTCGTGAAACAGTCCATGTTCCAAGCCTACACTGGTGTCGCTCCGCAACTCTCCCTACATACAGCATTGATGCGACTTCCTGCACCCATGCTGAGCTTGACAATTTCATCAACTTCGCCTCCAAATTCCACCTCTACCCTCAAATCTTCTTGATCTGTTTCTGACACCTCTCCCCTCTTTCTCGATTTCTCTGCCTCCATCTCTGGAGACAGTCTATCTATTGATACATTTTATTAACCCATTGACTCTCACAGCTATCTGGACCATACCCCTTCCCCTCCATCACTTGTAAAAATGTCATTCCCTTTTCTCTGTTCATTTGTCTCTGGTGCATCTACTCTCAGGATGATGCTTTTCATTTTAGAACAACTGAGAAGTCCTTCTTCAAAGAGGCTTCCCTTCCTCCATCATCAACGCTGTCTTCACCCACATCTTTTCCATTTCATGCACATCTGCTCTTACCCTATCCTTCCACCACCACACAGGGACACGGTTCCTCTTGTCCTCACCTACCACCCTACTAGCTTCCACATCCAGCACATAATTCTTCATAACATATACCATCTCCAATGGGATCCCACCACCAAGCACATCTCCCCCTCCCTCACTTTCTGCAAGAATTGCTCCCTACATGACACTCTTGTCCATTCATCCCTCCCCACTGATCTCCCTCCTGGCACTTGTCCTCACAAGTGGAACAAGTGTCACACCTGCCCCTACACCTCCTCCTTCACTACCATGTAAGACCCCAGTCCTTCCAGGTGAGGTGAGACCTCTCTTGAAAGTCTGTTGGACATCTATTCTATCCGATGCCCCCGGTGACGCCACCTGTATATTGGTGAGATCCAATGTGGGTTGGAAGGCCGCTTCATTGAGCACCTTTGCTGCACCGCCACAAAAAGCAGGATTTCCTAATGGGTAGCCTTCAACCTAATGGCATGAACATCGATTTCTCAAACTTCTTGTAATTGCCCCACCTCCTCTCCTTCACCATTCCCCATTCCTGTTCCCCTCTCGTACCTTCTCATCTTACCTGCTCATCACTTCTCTCTGGTGCTCCTCTGCCCACCCATTCTTCCATGTCCCCTGTCTCCCATTAGACTTCCCCCTTCTCCATCTCTTTATCTCTTTCATCAATCAACTTCCCAGCTCTCTACTTCACCCTTCCTCTTCTCTCAGTTTCACCTATCACCTACCACCTTGTACTTCTTCCCCCACCCCTCCTTCCACCTTCTTACTGACCTCTCCCCTTCTTTTCCAGTCCTGAAGAAAGGTCTCCGCCCAGAAATGTTGACTGTTTACTCTTTTCCATAGATGCTGCCTCGTCTGCCGAGTTCCTCTAGCATTTTGTCTGTGCTACTCTGTATTAATTTATTTCATATTATTTCCAATTAAATTATGAAACTTAACAGACTGTACAATTGCACGTTCACCCAGAGTGACCATTACAGTTAATGCTGTGAAGCAGCTGAAAACTGAAACTATCAAAATTATGTCTGTACCTATTAGACCGCACTATTTTCACACAATAATTTGACTATTAACAGTGAGGACTGAGGTCAGGAATAGCTCAGCAGTGGGATATAAAATTGATAGTTACAAGATAGTTACAAGATTGTTGGGGTATAGGGGGATCTGGATAGAGGTAGTACCTTTGATGCCTGTCATGTTGCTCCCTACTAGACAGGGTGGATGGGCATCACTGGCCCTCATCCATCTCCTAAATCTCTCACGTGTTGGCTCCAAGCGCCATACCCCGCTAAACTGCTTCAGCTGGCGGGCTAAACCACGTGAGGGGGTGGAGTTAACACAGCACCACTGGGTGGATGACTTCCATGATGAAGTCATCAGCTGGGACGTAAAGGTTCTCAGATGAACTATAACGGCCACGTGTTCACGACCAAGGCGAGCCACCTAGTAGGAGGAAATCGGCTATGGTCAAACCTGGTGAGGGATGGGCTCCGCCAGGTTTCAGATGCCCAAGACATGCCGCATGATGAGCACACCAAACTGGTGCAAAGCTTGGCAGGATGGTGCCCCGACGACTCCACCAAGAGTTAAGGGCGCAAGAAGAAGAAGTTACAAGATAAATTGTGCGGGGGCTTCAGTTAAAAGAATATTAAAAGAGGTGTAAAATGTCACTTACTGCTATTGATATTCATGACCCATTAATGGTGCAATCTTGTAAAGACTTGTTTAATTGCTGGAAATGATTAGCAGCCAAAGATGTGAAAACTATTGTAATATGAATCACCAATTACATGGTTAGAACTTTATTTGAACTGTGTAAGGGGATGTTTCATTTTGTTTGATGCAGTTCCTCTTCATTAGTTTCTTCAATGATAACTCATTACTTTGTAGTCATAAAAGAGTAGCTTTTGTATGAAAAGTGTATACACAGAACTTAACACGTCACTGTATATGGAGTTGAGGGTGCTTATTTCAAACTGCATGGTTACTTTGTTAGTCATAACCAGAGAAAAATGCAACTGCATACATACAAAATTGATGGACAGAAATGGAACAATATTTCCATGTTTGTCCTTCAACTTGATGACCTTTGCAAGTCTGAGCATTAAGCACGACTAAATGCTTCCTACTCCTTTCTCTCAGTGTCTTGTAATTATCTTGGAAAGGTAAATGTTACAACCTGTTTGACATCAAGGAACATCATCATTAAATCTGCTAGCACAAATATTAACACTGCTTATCCCTAAAAGAAACACACTGGGACCATACTGATATGGAACTTACTTAAAGCAGGCAATTAATGACTCGTTTAGAAGCAGCAGTATGCTGGAAGTATAGCTAATTGAGAAACTATATTAGCATCCAGAGGGCTCGAAATGAAGTTGAACTTGTTCTATGTAGTCTGAAGTTAATAAGGAATACTGCAATTTGACACTATCAATATAGTCCCAAAGGTACTGAATGACTCTATAGAACATAGAACAGTACAGCACAAAAATGGGCCCTTTGGCTCACAATAATGGCCAGAGCTAATTAAACTACAGTAATTCCTTCAGCTTTGCAAGTGGAGTAAATGCCACACCTGCCCCCACACCTCCTCCTTCACTACCATTCAGGGCCCAAAACAGGCCTTCCAGATGAGGCAACACTTCACCTGTGAGTCTGTTGGGGTCATCTTCTGTACCTCATGCTCCCGGTGTGACCTCCTGTTTATTAGTGAGACCCAATATAGCTTTGCTAAGACTTACGCTCTGTCCGCCAGAAAAAGCGGGATCTCAAAGTGGCCATCCATTTTAATTCCACTTCCCATTCCTATTCTGTCATGTCAGTCCATGGCCTCCTCGACTACTGCAGTAAGACCACACTCAAGTTGGAGGAGCAACACCTTATCTGGGTAGCCTCCAACCTGATGGCATGACCATCAATTTCTTGGACTTCCAGTAATTGTGCCCCCCTTCACCATTCCCCATTCCTGCTTCCCTCTCTCACCTTACCTGCCCATTGCCTCCCTGTGGTGCTCCTCCCCCTTCTCTTTTTTCAATGATTTTCAATCCTCTCCTGTCAGCCTCCTCCAGCCCTTTATTTCTTGCACCAACTTCCCAGCTCTTCATTTCATCCCCTTCCCCTCTCCCAGTTTCACCTATCACCTACCACCTTGCACATCTTCCTCCCCTCCCCCACCTTCTTCCTCTGACTTCTCATCTTTTTTCCAATCCTGATGAGGAGTCTCAACTTGAGATGTCGACTGCTTACTCTTTCCCATAGACGCTGCCTGGCCTGCTGTTGAGTTCTTCCAGCATTTTGTGTATGTTGCTTTGGATTTCCAGCATCTGCAGATTTTCTCGTGTTTGCATTTCCTTCAGCCTCAAAATCATTATCCCCGTCCCATTCTTTGCACATTGTCTGACAATCTATGAAACACCTCTATTCTGTCTGCTTCTACTGCCACCCTGGCAGCTCATATCATGAACCTACTGTCTGTGTTTTTAAAAAAAACTTGCCCTGCACATCTCCTTTGAGCTTTCCCACTCTATCCTCCATTATTCATTCTAACATCCATTATTATAAAGTTGATGTGTGTGTGTGTGCCTGTATAAGTAATAAACGTGTGAGTGTAATAACCCATGTGTTGGGAGATGGGATTTGTTATCTTTTCCACAAACATTCACTGCATGGTTGAGATCATTACGTTTTGTGTGTCATTAGGACTAGCTGCAGGATCAATGATCTCTCTCTGGCCGCACCCTTTCACTGACAGTTCATTCCTTCTTTCAGTGGCTTCCAGGACCTCCGACATTGCAGGAATGGCACCTGTTTTTCCACTCCTTCCACTAAGAACACTCGGCCTGCACCTGGAAAGCCAGTAGTCCCCTCTTGTGCATGTGATGTCATGAATGCCACAGTGAATGAATGCATAATAATCACATGCACATCCAGGAACAACGAACTTGAATCTCCACACTGCACTGTTTAAGCACAAACCAATTAGTTCTATGGGGTATAAAAGCCTACCAATTCACTTGGATTACTGAATCTATCCTAATGTAACATGACACTCACCCTCTTATTATTCTTCCCCACTGTAATATTGTACCTTATTTCCAACAAGCTCCTGTTGCAAACAAGCTAATCTGCACAATGAATGGAAACTGAGATTTGCTTATGAGTATGCTCAGAGGCTGAGCTTCAAATCACTGTTGAATTGTTTACTAAAGAACCCGAGTGTGCCTTGCTAAATAACCACCCCATCTACATTGAACTGTCTCTTTACCTATCTATGATAACTTGGAACATGTAGATCACAGAAGCGACCCATCAGTGAAAGCAGAAATCATCGATGAAATTCATCACTGCCACCAATACACAAGCAGAACTTAAGGCCAAATGCAGGAAAGTGTTCAAAGAAGAGGTACTGAAGTTCAGCATTATGCTGGTCTGTTGAGCAGCACCAATCCTATCCTGTCTGCTTCAGACACACATATTAAGCACACAGAGCACCTCAACAATTTCCACAAAATCCTTCTTATCAATTTGAATAAGCAAGTTAACATACAAGCCCTACTCCAAGATTCCAAGATTACACTTGTGCTTTGAGGCTCTGTTTATGCTAGCTCATGTATCTGATTGTTTGCTGAAAAATGGGCATTTTGCTCTGAGGTTATCGTAAAAGGAGAATTCCAGAACAGAGGAAAAATCTCAAAGCCCCATTGAAAAACTGTAATATTGTCACTGACTCATGGAAATCCTTAAGCCTTGACCATTTAAAATGGAATGGGAACATCCAGGTTGGAACAGGATAATTGGCTTATTATTGCCATCTGTTCTGAGATCCAGACAGATCATTCCATATACAAGTACATTGAAGTAACGCAAAAAGAAAAAAGAATACAATGCAGAATATAGCGTTACTGATACTGAGAAAATATAGTGCAGGTCAACAAATAAAGTGCAAGGGCCACGACAAGGTAGATTGAGAGCAAGTGTTCATTTTTATTATATAAGAGGTCTATTCAAGAGTCTTATAGCAGCAGATAAAAGTCGTTCTTGAGTATGGTGGTACGTACATGCTCACAAGCGTTTATACCCTTCTGCCTATTTGGAGGTGCTAGAAGAGAGAATGAGCTGGGTGGAAAGGGGCTTTGATTATGTTGGCTGCTTTTCTGAGGCAGTAGGGAGTGAAGACAGATTCAATGGAGGAGTTGGCTCTCCTGATAGACTGGGCTGCGATCAGAATTCTAAAATTCCTTGCAGTCTTGTCCACAGCAGTTGCCTTATCTGATAGAGGTCCATTCAGCCAGGATGATTTCTAAGTTTCAACTGTAAAGATTGGTGTTATGTTCTGTAACTCCAAAACATAAAACTAATTGAAAGAAAAAAAAGCATGGAGCCGGGAGTAACTGTATATGTTTCACTTTTTTACTTTAGCGAGATATGCACTTATGACATGGTGGTGTGATGATGTATGCCATTCATGTACTTTTACATACAACTTGTAATAAATTATGTAAGCAACAAAGAATGCTTAGTCAAACAATATATTTATAATATTACTCAAATATTACTGAAATATTAAACACTCCACTCTGCCTACCTATAAACTCCACACACCATAGAATGCAACTCAATACATATATGCAATGTATTTCTCTCTAATCATTTATCCATATCTATATATCAAGAACTTTAGAGTACAAGTAGAACTTTACGAGTATAAGTATTTAACTTTATGAGGATAAGTTCTTAGTTGGGTATCTGCAGGCTTCAGTACAGTATCCTTGAAATGCCATTCAAACTCATTTTCTGGAATGACTGAAAGAGCTGAGCCAGTCCAATCCCATTTTAATTAATTTGCAGGAAGAGGTAGAGTCGACGTTTCGGGCCGAGTCCTGACAAAGGGTCTCGGCCCGGAACTTCGACTGTACCTCTTCCTAGAGATGCTGCCTGGCCTGCTGCATTCACCCGCAACGTTTATGTGTATTGCTTGAAATTCCAGCATCTCTGCAGATTTCCTCGTGTTTGCATTAATTAATTTGTTGCTCACTTCTGATGTAAGCCATATTGTTTGACTGTTGTTAGTCTTCACATTATGAATTTCAAAGCTACCTAGTCCTGTGTCACTCTCATCATCAGATATTTCATCAACAACATACAGGTTAGTGCTCTTCCTGAAACTGCAACTTGACTTTTTATCTGTGCAGTCCATTTATCTTTTTCTGCCAAACATACTCCTTGTATGTGTCCTACTTTGTTGCATTTTCTGAAAGAACAATAAAATCAACGAAAGGAATTTCTCAAACACCCCACCTCACCTCTTGTAATTCTTGTGGCAGAGTTTGCAGATAGCACATTGGATTTTTCATTCAAGTTTGAATACAAACAAACTGAAACAAGTCAACATCTAACCAAGAAAGTCAGCCTAAAAAGACATGGTAATTATGATTCTCCATAATAGTTATTGATGCATACACAATGTTCTGAAACCATCTATGACAAGTATAAATTCATTTCCTTAGTGGCTCATTGATTAATGGGTAACAGATGGCTGTTTGGTGAGCCAATTAGTGTTTCAATCATTAATCTATGTGATTGATTTCATAAGGATCTGAAGCAGATCCTGGAGATGTCTATTTGGTTCCTTGACATATCATTGATGCACTGAATCTAGTAGTTCTTATAATTGGTGACAGAAAGCTGTAAAATACATCACTTTAATTAGCTATGAAATAAATCACACAATGACTTAAATAGATATTTGCCTTTTTATGGTGACTCATGGCAGCAATTCATTTAAACAGGACCAATTAATTTGCTATAAATCATTCCAAAGTGAACATAGAGCTGGAGAATTAAAGCATACAGAAGTGATTTTGCATTTCATGTCACCTTAATATTACATATTTTAAGTAATATCTTTCCTTCAGAGAAAGACAGCATTCATGACAAAGTTTGTTTCCACCATGGTCAGTTACTTTCTTGTATCTCATTCATATCGTTTCTCAAAATTTCCCCATATGAAAACCGTGGGAAAAAGATTGCACTCACTTACTTCTTCAAAGACTGTCACCCATCCAACCCCCTGAAATTCTTCCAAAGTAGATTAGGGATATCCCCATCACTTATATTATGTTTGAGAACAAATATCCAGTTGTGTTTACCAAATTCCTCTCTTGTTCTTGAGCAGCAACTCCAGCACCCTCACCCAAATTTCATGTCATTCTCTAATTTCCCTCACTTGTCAGTTTTCTAACTCACAACTAACTTCATTCTCTGCTGGATTACTTTAAAGATGTAAAGTAAAGTACTTTACTGGGTGACATCCTCTTCCTGGTTCTATCCAACTTACTTTCCACTGCCTTCAACAAACATAATGCCCTGTTTCAACACCTGCTCACTTCCCATTTACTGGCAATAACATTGCACCACCTTACATATCAAATATCCTTAAATTATTGAAAGACTGTTTCATTTCCCACAGAGATTTCCAAACAATCACAAATTACTAAGAATAAAAAATATCACCTCACCTGTGACCCAAATCAGTGTCCGCTTATTTTAGGCAATACTTAAACTGTGACATATTCTCCATAGCCACTTTGTCAAAAGTCTCTCTCAAGCTCTTATGTATTTCAATGAAATCATCTCCCACTCTTCTCTGTTCCAGCAGACACAAGATGGGCCTATCCAATTTTGCCCATGGACATGCTGCCGAAATCAGGTCCAGTAAGTCTGCACAGAAATGCTTTTAACACATTAACATTCTTGCTTAAATTACTGCACACATTACTCCAGATATGGTGCCCCTATATAACTCAAGCATTATCTCCCAACTTCAATTCCCATTTCAAAAAAATAACCTTCTCTCAGCTTTATGTGCTTATTCACCACAGGCTTATGTGATCTCAAGCTTTTGATTAGCACCCACCTCTCCATAAAGTCTGAGACACAGTGCAGTCAAAAAAAAAATCACTGAATGTCAATAGCGGAACGAAGGACTGTTTTCTCTGCTGTATGACTCTAACATAGCAACTGCAATTTTATTAGCTCTATTATTCTCTGTCTTGGATTGTCAATGAATCAACCATGTTTTTTGTTTGTAGACTTAACTGTGCAATTGGAATTAGTAATTTTTCAGACTAAGCAAGGTGAACAAATCTGGCATCTGGCATGTCCTGGGCAAAAACCAAAATGATCAGACTGAACAGATTAATGGGTCAACAACACAGGAGTTGCTGTTAATAAATTAATTAAAACAAAAACTGTATTTAAGCACAATAAAAAGGATTTTTATTATATTGAGACATCAAGATATGTAGTCAAAGTATGTTAATAATTTTAGTACTATAGAATGTTAGGTCATGCATTAAGATTCAAATTCACATTGACTAGGGAATTCAGTTGTTTTGACACAGTGTTGATGAAGGAAGTCAGAATAATATAGAGTAGAATTTTGAGCATTTTTGGTGTAGTGCTATTTTGGCATATTCCTGGTCATTGGCAAAAATACGTACTTCTATTGTGGACAAAAACTAAGAACTTACCAAACTTATACTCATATATATTCTTCAATATGTCTTTGTATGTCTATTTTCCTACATGTTCATGTGTTTGTTATTTTTTCATTACTATTGTTTACACCATTTTACTTTATATTAGAGATTTTTTTCAGATTTTACGTGCAAAATTTAGAATAAATAATCCTTTCTTCATTGTTCTATGGTTTGCTGAGATAACATGGCAAAAGCTATAAATGTAACGTACCATGTAATGTGACCATCTTAAAAATTCATTGCCACTATCTGAGCATGTCACCCATCTTTTTAAATGCCACTTTCAACAAATGCATAAAAGCTTTCATTTAGGAGACTGAGGCCAAAACGTTTAAGCTAGTTTCCTAAACTTATTTTAGATGTGAGCACTCTGAATTCTGTTTCGTGAACTTCAAAAAACTCATACAAATAAGTGTTCAGTGAAATATTTGTATAAATGCATTTTTTAAATGGTGAGCTGTTTAGCAAAGGTAGAGCCAAATGTCCTTGCATAGTGCTTGGAAATATTGCTGTCTATCATAGCTTGAAACAAACACTAAATATTGAATGCATGAATGTGTAACTTTGATCTTGACTTCAGAAGTTATTCAGCAATCATTACTCATTGGATGCACCAATAGTTTAAATAATTCGGCATCCTATTCTATTTAGATTTATTTAAAATAATTTCAGTATTAGAGTCTGTTCTACACAGAAAAGTAGCCTGCATTGACAAATTCAGCAAATTCTGAACAGCTTGACTTTGACACAGACTTTGTAGAAGGGCAAAAATATGCCAGCTCCATATTTATGCCATGAAATATTCTAGAATTCAATCCAAACCAATTTTATTTTTTTCTGAGCTGATTCTTTAAAGAAAATTTGTAAGATAATTTTTTGTAATTAGTAAACCTTGCATGGTTTGTCATTTCTCTGGAAACAGTTGTGTGGGGCACTCATCGTTAAGTAATTGCTTTCAACTTAGCTCCAATGCCCAACGTTTCTCCTAATATTTTATTTATAAAATTCTGACTTACTTAGAGCTGGTAGTTTGCTAAGCTGAAATGTTTGATAGTACTAGACCTATTTCTAAGATGTAAGACAAACTCATAAATATTCTGTATGAAAAATACCAGGGATGCTACCATTCATAAATTGATAAATTCTGCACTTTGACTATTTTTGAACAGTTTTGATGTTAGACATCATTTGTCTCATACACACCAAATTACTGATAAACACATTCAACTGAGTTGATGTTTACAGGGCATTTAAGAACATTTGGACAGAATCTATGACAAAAAGTTGAAGAATATCATGTAAATGAAATATAAAGGAAAAGGTTCAATTAAAAAGTATTTAGATATGACAAAGAAAAGGTTTTAAAAGTATTATAAGTACTTTAGGGCTGCCTTGATGACATGAGCTGTTTAGATGATATGGTAGTGTAGAGGTTAGTGCAACACTATTACAACTCGGGGCATTGGAATTTGGGGTTCAATCTTGGCGCCGGCTGTAAGGAGTTTGTATGTTCTTCCTATGACTGTCTGGGTTTCCGCTGCATGCTCCAGTTTCTTCCCACAGTACAAAGACATACCAGTTATTAGGTTAATTGTCATTGTAAATTATCCTGTGATTAGGTTAGTATTAAATAGGTGGGCTGCTGGACAGTGCAGTCTGTTGGGTCAGATTGGCCTGTTCTATAGTTTATCTCTAAATAAAATAAAAATACATAATAGATAAATGGGTCTTTTTCTAGTTGGCAGGCGTACAATGTAATGTATATGGCATGGACGGGACCGGCATTGAAACCTCAGCTATTTGCAATTTACATAAATTACTTGGATGAAGACAGCAAACACTAAGTGATTGGTAAATTTGACAATGATCTACAGGGAGATGGGAAAGGTAATTGTATAATGGAGATAAGGACGTAAGGACAAAAGGAGGTTAGCAAGTAAGGAAGCTTAGTAAGTAGTAGGGAGTTAACAGAATGTACTGTGTGCATACTAAGTAATGCCTGGCATCTTTGTACTGCACCTCTTATACTTCTAAACATTGACTTTGATGGGATAATGACTAAGAAACAAATAAGTCCAGTCATGTTTTTTGGGATGAAATGATTAAAACAATAAACACAAAAGACCCAGAGAATCAAAATGATTCCATCAGCATTTTATATGTGTTGCAGAGAATCAAATGATAGGTGAAGGTGATGGTTGGGTGAAGAAGGGGTGGGGCCAAGATGCAGAAGGAGAAAAGAAAATATATTTTGAAGCTATCAAACACAGTTGAATAAAATTTCATATTGGCCCCTAACCTTTCTTTTGTTTAGTACATGTGCCCAACAGCTCTAAATGGTCATTTATTTAAAAACAAGGAAAAAGATGTGGAAGGCATTATTGTACTGCATCATTTTCGATCAGTTTTCATGCTTCCATCTGTTTCAGCTGAACAATCCCTTCATTTGGCAGTTTGTATCTTGATTAGATGCATGGGTTATACAAAGCCAAAGATTTATTACATTCTGTAAATCAGTATGCAAGCGATATGGCAGTGTGGGAAATAGGCCTGAAAGTTAATGACTGGGAAATGAAAATCTTAGATTTTGAACCTTGGCTTAATAGTGTTTGAAGAAAATTCAACATTTTGTCATATATTTGACTGAAATAGTCCAAGTTATTAAAGCGTATGGGACACACTGTGCAGGATGAGGCTTGACTATTGTGCCTACAACTCCAACTTTGGTGCTGAAGCCCTGCCCCCAAAGTACCTTGACAGATTTTCACAATAGTCAAACTGTCAGTTCAAACTCAAGTACATTTTAATTGTTGTTTCATATCTGTATAATTCAGATATATTTTAAAACTGTTAAGATTGAAGTAAATAAAAGCAGTTCAATTCCTTATTTTTAAAATCTGCAGGACTCCAATCTCCAGTGAATCTAACTTGTTTTGGAGCCTGCACGGTCTGGCTGATGCAGGATCAAAGTGGCATTTCCTCAGTATTATGTGAGGAATACCATGGCGCAGTGATGGAGGAAACTGACAGATTTAAACTCCGAGAACCATGCAGTACCAGACCTGCAAGACAGGTGCAAGCTGAATATGTTTTAGTGCTTAGTGTATAATCAAAACACAAGCCAAAGCTATTGTAGGTTTGAAACCAAACGCATCTGTGTGAGCTAATTTCAGCATTCCTGCAAAAAAAGGGGGGGGGGCGGGGAATGACAAATCAGCCTGCCTCTCTGTTCGTAATTGCTATGCAGTTCCCAACATTACAACCTCAGGGGCAAAGTAAAACATACAACGTTAATCTATTTTTGAGGGCCAATGCATCAATAAATATAGGTGAAAAAAGTCCTCAGTTAAAACAAAAAATACAAGCAATGTACCCAAAAGGTTGTGAGACAAGGAATAGGAATCGTATTTAATCTTTCACTGCTCATGATGTTGAGAGTAAAATTACAATCTCTCCACTGCAACATCTAACCAGTTCTCCAATATGAAAATGCTTTCTGCAGTGAATGAAAGATGACCAAAGCATTTTCAAGAATTCCATTGAGGGTTGTGATGAATAAAAGAGAAATAAAGGAAAAAGGAAATAGAGCAAATAAAAAAAAGGCAATAATAAAGAAAAATAAAACAATGAATATTATTATCTTCTCCCTCCTGCCATCTGGCAAAAGGCACCGAAGTATTCGGGCTCTCACGACCAGACTATGTAACAGTTTCTTCCCCCAAGCCATCAGACTCCTCAATAACCAGAGCCTGGACTGACACCAACCTACTGCCCTCTACTGTGCATATTGTCCTGTTTATTATTTATTGTAATGCCTGCACTGTTTTGTGCTCTTTATGCAGTCCTGGGTAGGTCTGTAGCCTAGTGTAGTTTTGTGTTATTTTACGTAGTTCAGTGTAGTTTTTATATTGTTCATGTAGCACCATGGTCTTGAAAAACGTTGTCTTGTTTTTACTGTGTACTGTACCAGCAGTTATGGTCGAAATGACAATAAAAAGTGATTTGACATGACTTGAATCATACAGCATGGAAATAGGCTCTTTAGCCTACTGTCTCTGCACTAACCATCAAGCACCCATTTTCATTGATTTTAATGAAAGAGTAGCAGACTCGATGGGCTGAGTGGCCTAATTCTGCTCCTATGTCTTATGGTCTTACACTAATTCTATTTTACTCTCTCTACATTCCAATCAAGTCTTCCATAATTCCCGTATCACTGACTTACACATCAGGGGTAATTTGTAGCAGCAAATTAAGCCATTACCCTGCACGTGGGAGCAAACTGGAGTACTGCCGGAAATCCATGAGGTCACAAGGAGAATGTGCAAATCCCACACAGACAGCAACACAGGTCAGGATTGAATGTTACGGGCAGGAGAAATCTTTGGATCCATGAGGCCGCTCCTCTACGAGCTAATCTATGGTGATACCCTGTGTTGGCAGCCCATCTGACCTACCAACTAGTATGTCGAGAGAGGAAACCAGAATACCTGCAGGATACACACGCGGTTACAGGGAGAACATACAGACTCCTCACCGACAGTGGCAGGAATTGTACCCGGGTTGCTGGTACTGTAAAATGTTGTGCTAACCACTACACTACCATGTTGCTCCATGATTTAATTAAGGCATCTTTTGTGTGGGTGTATAATATTTTATAGCTGGCAAAGATCCTACGAAATTTTAATATGTAGTCGCCTCGTTTAGAACAAGTGACAACTATTTTGCCTTCCTGCTGGAAAATATATTCAAACTTTTGCCCTGCGAAACACAGCATCATTCATTGTTTGTGGCATCAGTGAGCTGATAATTGCCTGAGGTATTTTTTGGCACCAATCAATAGTTGTTCAAGCCTGCAGTGTTTATGCGGCATTGCTCTTGTGAAGGAGACTGGCTGGAGTTCCAATTCCAGCAGATGCCATAATAACTGTCACTGCTTCCCAGGGGAAACATAGTTTTCTACATGGCACAGGCTTCCCATTATAAGCAAGAAATGTATTCCAGTGCCTGCGACTGCCTGAAAGAGTGTGGGCAGGAAAGCTAAAGTTCGAAACCTGTATTTTCAAGGGCTGCAGTTAGAAGTGATTTATAGGTCTTAAAGCTAATTGGATAGAATGGATGAGACAGCAGGGCAGGCAGTTAATACAAATACAATGCAACATAAATATGGGACATCAGGTATCATGAAACCTATTACTAGCAACTGTACATCTCCTACCCTGGTTACCAACACCTGACTATGGACCCCATGCAAACAGACAAGTTTTTGAGTAACCGGTAGGATGGATTGTCTGGCTAATGTGGGTCTGCAGGCACGTTCCACTGGGTGGGAGATGGGACATTTCTGCGTACCTTCTCAGCCCATGACACTGCTCGCTACCCACTCCACAAGGGCCACTGGTTGAGCAGAGCAAAATCATTTGTTCAGTCATAGGTGTGACGACAGACCAAATTATCAGAAGATTGATGCCGATAAGAGGACAATGGGGGAACATTCAGAAATGTTAATGAGAGACGAGAGGGATTAACGAAAAGGAGACACAGTTCCGAGTATTGTCAGAGACCGGTGGCTTTGAACCCTGAACTGTTTGATGTTTGATGGACAGGTGACACCCCAGCAGGGGGGATAAAAAGGGACAGGTTCACTAAGGCAACAGACACACGACTCCACGAGGTAACGAGACCCTGGAAGCGGTGTGCCCCCACAAGTTGGTGAGAGTTTTGGACGTCTGGTCACGGGACCAGCCATAGATGCACAGGGTAGAAAGGTACAGGTCGGCGGGAACCTGGTGTGTGTGTCCACCCTTGCCTGGGTGCCGGGTTCACCGCAGAAGAACGATCGTATCTGGACCGGAGGGGTCACAGTCGGTGACCTCAGAAGACATTACAACAGGCTCGCCCGAAAGCTAACTGCGAGGAATATCGAAGGTCTGTTTGGAATCCGTTTTGAATATTCATTCGCTTTCGCTCTCTCTCTCTTCTCCCCACCCCAACGGCACAACAGCGATTACTGCGAACTGAACTGAACTAAATTGAACTGAACTTTGCGTCACTTGAAACTGATCATTTACCCCTAGACTGCGATAGAGCTTGATTGATCCTATTATCCTAGTTCTGTGTACATGTGTGTTTTATCATTGCTAAACTGTTGCATTTATATCCTTTTGATTAGAGTACTGTGTTGCTTATTTCTTTAATAAAACTTTCTTAGTTCCAGTAATCCAGACTCCAGCTAAGTGGTCCATTTCTGCTGGTTTGGCAACCCAGTTACGGGGTATGTAACATAGGGTCAATAAGGTCAACTGGCCTCTATTCTCCCCATATCTGCTTGCATTCCCATTACATTTATTTCTGTGAATTTCTCCCATGTACTATTTTTGATTATTTCCTACCTACAAGGATTTCAAGTTCTGAACAATTCTAAGGATTGGAGCCATGTCGTAACCTAGAGACCAACTGCAGCACTCAAAGCAGAATATTCTTGAGCATTGCCCTCACTTAACTCACCAAAACATGATTGTTTTCATTAAAATCACTAAGATAGCACACATTGAATTATTCTTGTGTGGGATTTCCTTGAGTTCAAAGTAAATTTATTATCAAACTACGTATACTGTACATCGCCATATACAACCCTGAGATTCATTTCCTCGTGGATATTCACAGTCAATACAAGAAAAAATAGAACCAATGAAAGACCCCCCCCCAAAAAAAAGGACAGACTAATAACTAATGTGCAGAAGACAACAAACTGTGCAAATACAAAAAGAAATAATAATAATAATAAATAAGCAATAAATATTGAGAACATGAAATGAAGAGTACTTGAAAGTGAGTCTATGGGTTATGGGAACAGTTCAGTGATGGGGTGAGTGAAGTTATTCTCTCTGATTCAAGAGCCTGAAGACTGAGAGGTAATAATTGCTCTTGAACAATAAGGTCCCACAATGGAGGTTCAGTCACTTGGGATTCGAGATGAGGTAGTAAATTGGATTAGACACTGGCTTTGCAAGGAATCCAGAGGATGGTAGTTGATGGTTGTTTCTGACTGGAGGCTTGTGACATGGAATGCCGTAGGGATCAGTGCTGGGTCTGTTGTTATTTGTCAACTATATCAATGATTTGGATGATAATGTGGTTAACTGGATCAGCAAATTTGTAGATGACACCAAGACTGCGGGTGTAATGGACAGTGAGAAAAACAATCAGAGCTTGCAACAGGATCTGGACCAGCTGGAAAAATGGCAAATGGAATTTAATGCAGGCAAGAGCAAGCAGTTGCACTTCGGTAGGACAAAACAAAGTTGGTCTTACACAGTGAATAGCAGAGCACTGATGAGTGCTGTAGAACAACGGGATCTGGGAATATAGGTCTATAATTAGCATCACAGGTAGACAGGGTCGTAAAGAAAGGTTTGGCACATTTGCCTTCATAAATCAAAGTATGGAATACTGGAGATGGGAAGTTATGTTGAAATTGTCTAAGACATTGCTGAGGCTGAATTTGGAGTATTGTGTGCAGTTTTGGTTACCTGCCTAAAGGAAAGAAGGTAAGTAAGGTTGAAAAAGTACAGAGAAAACTTACAAGGCTGCTGCTGGGGCTGAAGGACCTGAGTTTCAAGATCGCATAGGGTAGGGTTTATTCCTTGGAATGTAGAAGATAGAAGGGAGATTTGATAGGGGTATACAAAATTATGAGGGGTGTCGATAGGGTTGGTGTCAAAATAGTTATTGTGATGTGCCTAGAGTGGTAATGTAGTGGGTAGTGCTTGCCGCTCTCACTTTCAGCATCCACTGCTGGCTAGCAGTCTTGCGAAAAGAATATGTCTCTCCCTCCCATACATAGCCTCTCCAACAGCAAGCCTCATGAAGTGCCTCCTCACTGGTGACACACAGAAACTGAACTCCTTTCGGACTCAGGCTGAACTACAGAGGACAGGGAGGAGGTCTGATCCCTGGATATGTAGTACGCATGTCCACCAGTTTGTTGACACTCCCTGGTGTTCATGAACCAGATCCTCAGCTATAGGTAAATAAGTCCCACTGTCTTGTGGGCAGCCTCAGGAGAGACGAGGGCTACGGGAATAAACCCAGCCGGCAAATCTAGAGTGGATCCCCTGAGGCAGCTGGGTCATTGAACGTCCTTCCAGCAGCTCCTGCAGCCAAGCTGGTACCAAATGTATTGCTCCATAAGCTTTCCTTTAGTTTACACTGGTGAAGCCGAGAGGGGAATCTTGCCAATTGGGTATCTCAGGATCTACATACTTCCCGCCCAGGGTTGTGATGGTGATCATCATTACCACCCATTGTCCTTCGAGACAGATAGATGCCAACCAACCAACCATAGCTAGGGTTAATGCAAGCAGGCTTTTCCCACTGAGGCTGAGTGGGACTATAACTAGAGGTATGGGTTAAGGGTGAAAGATGAAGAGTTTAAGGGGAACATGAGGCAAAACTTCTTTACAGAGGGTCGTGAGAGTGTGGAACAAATTGCCAGTGCAAATGGTCCGTATGAGCTTGATTTCAACATTGAAGAGAAATTTGGATAGGGATATGGATGGGTAGGGTATAGAGGACTGTGCTCATGGTGCAGGTCAATGGGAGTAGGCAACCTAAAAGGTTTGGCATGGATTAGATGGAGCAAAGAGCCTGTTGCTGTGCTGCACTTTTCACATGGGACTGGTTGCAATATACCCGTTCTTTCTATGAGAGCACATTACTAATTTTTTTAAAATGGCACATTAATGCACAGCAGAAGAGTTTAATATCCAGCACTCTCAGTGCACGTAGCAGGCATAGTAACTAATGAAAAATTGAAGAGCATTAAGCAACATTTCCAATATCTTTTACATTAAATAATTGCATTAACTCTTACAGATTGATTAATTAACTGATTAAGTAAATATACATGAATGAAAATTTACCTCATACTAAGCACGTCACTTCCCACACTAAGATATTTGCACCAGCTAAATCTGTTAGTGGTTTTAAAATAATTAGCCATCTCCAATTAATATTGTGATTTTAGACTCTGTTCAAGCATAATGATGCTCTTTTAGACAAATGATCAAAGATCATAGAATAACTTGATATATGCCACTCACATTTAGCACACTTTTCTGCTGAATCCAGCATTTCATTCATCATACGTTGTAAAAGAGGTATTTTAATCACTAGTCTTCAGAGGCAGCTCATCTCAGGGAGATTAGACTACAATGTATTTCACATCATTACTCAAGAGTAGGAAATTAAATGCACTTATTCTACAGTTATTCAGTTTTAGAGCTAGCTTAAAGAATGGATTGTACTTTAATGCACAGATACCTGCTGACCAACAGAATTTAAGTGTTAGTGGAATGGATATATTATGACCAATAAAGATAAACTCAACGATGGTTTTGAATTGTCTTTTTCAAATATATATATATTTATCGTACACAACACCAGCAAACCAAGCAGCTGGTACGATGAGGCACATTTTCCAATGAGTCACCAGCAGGTGTTCCTCTAAATGCTGGTAATCATGGAATTGCCTTAACAACTTGGGTATCTTTTTGATGCCTTTGGATTTGACAGCAGTTGACCCAGATGAGCTCTCCGTGAAGGGAAGGAGTGGTGAGAGTGCTTTGTCTCATTGATGCCCAAGTGAGATGGGGACAGGTGGGAAGTGTTCTGATGTCAGATGGAATCAAGGAGTATGGCTTTAGTGTAGAGAATTGGTGGGTAAAATCTGCTTCATGATTTTATTGAATGGCACAGTAGGCATGAATGGCCTTCTCCTCCTTCTATTTATTAAATTCTTGTGTTTCATTGAACCTGGGTAAAGGGCATTAGAGAACAGAGCCAAAAAGCTCAGGGGCAGAAAGATCCTGTGTCATGCATGGATCCAACATTCTCTTGGAAGTTTGTGCTCAATGACCTCTAAACAATAAGCTCAGGCAGCTGATGTGTCATTATAAAATTTGTGCCTATTCATATAGACATTCACCCAAATTCATAGAACATAGAACAGTACAGCACAGTTCAGGGTCTTCAGTTCATGATATTGTGCCAACCTTTTCACCTACTGTAAGATCAATTTAACTCTTCCCTCCCTCTTAGCCTTCCATTTTTCTTTCATTCATGTACCTCTCTAAGAGTCTCTTAAATGTCCCTATGCCTCTTATCTTATACACACCTCTATCAAGTCTCTTCTCATCCTCCTTCACTCCAAAGAGAAAAGCCCAAGCTTGCTCAACCTATCCTCATAACACATACTCTCTATTCCAGAAAGAGTCCTGGTAAATCTTCTCTGCACACTCTCTAAAGCTTGCATATCCTTCCCATTATGAACTGAACACAATAGTCCAAGTATGACCTAACCATAGTTTCATAGAGTTACAACATCACCTCATGTCTCTTGAACTCCATTCTCCAACTAATGAAAGCTAACACACCATAAGCCTTCTTAACCACCCTATCAACTTGTGCTGTAACTTTCAGGGATCTATGGAAGTGGATCCCAAGATCCTTCTGTTCCTCTTCACTGCTAAGAATCCTGCTATTAACCCTGTACTCTGTCCTCAAGTTCAACTTGCCAAAGTGTATTGTTTCATAAGTTTCTGGATTGAACTCCATCCTCCACTCTCAGCCCAGCTCTGCAATGTATTGTAACCTATGGAAACCTCCATACAATGCATAACACCACCAACTGCCATGTCATCTGCAAATTGCTAACCCACCTTCCCAAGTCATTTATAAAAATCACAAAGAGCAGGGGTCCAGAACAGATCCTGTGGAAAAACATTGGTCACAGTCCTCCAGGCAGAATATTTTCCATCTCACACCCACACTCAGCCTTCTGTGTGCAAGCCAATTCTGAATCCTGCAGCCAACTTTCCCTGAATCCTATGCTTTATGACTTTATGGATGAATCCTGAAACATGGAACTTGGGGAATCTACCATGAAGAACCTTTTGAACACTTTACGAAAATCCATACACACCTCATCCGCTGCTCTACATTCATCAATTTGTTTTGTCACCTCCTCGAAGAATTGCATCAGGCTCATGAGGCACAACCTGACCCTTACAAAACACTGCTAACTAATCCTAATCAGACTATGCTTCTCTAAATGCTCATAACTCCTGTCCAATAGCTTACCCACCACTGATATATGCTTCACTGCTTATCATTCCCAGGATTATCCCGACTACCTTTCTTGAACAAAGGATTAACATTTGCCACCCTCCAATCTTCTGGTACTACTGCTGTGGCCAGTGAGGATGCCAAAAATCATCATCAAAAACACAGTCATCTCTTCCTTAGCTTCTTGTAGTAAGCTGGAGTATATCCTATCTGGCTCCAAGGACTTATCTATCTGAACTCATTTTCAAAAGTTCCAGCATATCCTCTTTCTTAATGTCAATATGTTCCAGTATATTAGCCTTCTCTTTGTTCTCACATTTGTCAAGATTCCTGCCTACCTTCAAACAATTAAGAGCCCTATTTTACACCTTGACCATGCAGAAATGCTGTTTCGTTTGGCCATATTCATGTGTATGGTTGAATGACAATTTAACTTGAACTCTCATTGGTAAATACTGAAGGGAAGTATTCATTAAGGACCTTCCCTGCCAATGTTCCCTCTAATCTGTAATGACAAATGTGCACAAAAATCTGGTGCTGCACAATTTTTTTGCCCAGTGACAACACATACACACTGATTTTTTTTTATATATAATAGCTAGTAACTAGCAAAAGACTGTCAATAAGAACTCTGATATCCTCTGGGTTTGATCACTTTCACTCTCGTTTGTCTGCATTCTCACAAAGCATACAGAGCAGGCCTGTAGTGGATAATGAAGGATTTTATTTCCGGAGCTTTTGCACAACGTCCATATGTGACTTGCTTGCTAAAAGATGTTTTTAAAAAGTCAAGTTTCCAAATATCACTCCATTTCTTCCCACTTGCAAATTCTCCAGCAACTTTTACATCGTGACAATACACACAGGTAACACCAGTTTCTGTATTGTACACAAATATTTCTTGTAGCTGCACGATCCTGACCTCAAGCTGTTTCATTAAGACATTCTGCTTTAAATTAACTAGAAGTTCTTTTGTGCTTCATGCTCCTTGTTGCTTTGAAATTCGACATAGTGAATCAATAATTTCTTCAATAAAAACAGTATAACTAAGCCAGTTCTAAAATCTGCAGAAAAAACCATTGCAAACTCCACATTGTCAGTACCGTCCGCATCAGAAACGAGAAAAGGAAATGTGATTGTGCATGATCATGAAATATACTTCACATGCCAATGAAGTATAGGGTAACAACTTCTTGTGCACAGTTTAAATTTCTTTATACACGAGTAGCAACAGAGTGTGCACACGCACACTCACACACCTTAGAAGGAACACTGTCCCCTGCCTCCTCTGACTCCAGACACGTTTCCTCCTTAATCCCTCATTGGTCCTACCCTCACTTTATTCATCCTCCTTTTCTTCATGTACATGTAGAATGCCTTGAGCTTTTCTTTCACCCTACTCGCTCAGGCCTTCTCATGTCCATCCTTAAGCATCTTCCTGGCTACCTTTGTCACTCTCAGGAGCCCCATCTGATCCTTATTGCTTAATAATTAAGGACGCTTCTTTCTCCTTCTTAACTAGATGTTCAACATCTGTTGTCAAACATGGTTCTTTACCCTACCATTTCTCCCCGCCTCAATGGGACAAATTTTTCCAGAACTTAATGCAACTGCTTCCTAAACAACTTCCTAATTTGAAATGTGCACTTTCTTGAGTACATGTTCTGAATTTATGGTCCCAAGTTACTACCTCATAGTATATGCTGAACCATTTAAACTGCTTAGTCCTTTCAACCTGCATCCACACCATACCCCTCCATACCCCTTCCATCCATGTACCCATCCAAACTTCTCTTAAACTTTGAAATTGAAATTGCATCCGCCACTTGCGTTGGCAGCTCGTTCCACACTGTCATCACCCTCTGAATGAAAAAGTTTCCCCTCGTATTCCCCTTAAACTTTTCACCTTTCACCCTTAACCCACGACTTCTATTTGTTGTCTCACCCAACCTCAGTGCAAAAAGCCTGCTTGCATTTACCCTATCTATACCCTAATAATTTTGTATACCTCTATCAAATCCCCCCTTAGTCTTCTATGTTCTAAAGCCCCAACCTATTTAATTTTTCGCTAGAACTCAGATTTCCACAACATCCTTGTATATTTTCTCTGTTCTCTTTCAATCTTATTTACATCTTTCCTGTAGGTAGGTGACCAAAAATGCACACAATACTCCAAATTAGGCCCCATTAATGTCTTATACAACTTCAACATAACATCCCAACTCCTGGACTCAGTACTTTGATCAATGAAGGTTAATATGCCTAGAACTTTCTTTATGACCCTATCTCCATGTGACGCCACTTTCAAGAGATTATGGACCTGTATTCCCAGATCCCTCTGATCTACTATATGCCTCAGTGCTCTACTGCTCACTGTGTAAGACCTGTCCTGGTTAGTCCTCCCAAAGTGCAACACCTCACATGTGTCTGGATTAAATTCCATCTGATATTTTTCAGCCCAATTTTCCAGCTGGTCCAGATCCTGCTGCGAGCTTTGATAGTCTTCCTCATTGTCCACTACACTCTAAATCTTGGTGTCATCTGCAAATTTGCTGATCCATTTAATCACATTATCATCCAGATCACAGATATATTTGACAAACAACAATGGACCTGCAGCCCTCCAATAGTCACAGGATGCAGAAAGAACAGTAGGAAGGGAGCAGGCAACCAAAACTCTCTCTTTTTGTTTGAGCTGGTCATGGAAAAACAATTTACACTAATTAAGATTCCTAGAATTTTACTGTGCCTCTGTCACTGATCATCACAAATCTGTCACAATCTAAAAATAAAAGCTATCACAAAATACATATTCCAAACCAAATACAAATTTCTAAATAAAAACATTTGACACTGGATACAAACATGGTGATGTATACTCAGGCTCCAACCTCCCATGTTGGGAGATTTCATAACTTGGAGATCCCAGTTCCATGCTATCCTCTAAATTTTATGGACAGTTTGTATTTGAGCTGGTGAGTGTTAGCGTGAAATTGAGCGATGATGTGTCTTCATTTGGTCAGGTTTCATTTTGTGGGAACTTGAAAGGGAAATGAAGTTTAAGCTGAAGGCTAAAATGGAAAGAGGTGCATACTTGTACCATCTGCAGATTGCACGTCCCACAGAATGAGGAAGAAGTATTGTGCAAAACTGAAGATTGGTTGTGAGGATAGCATCACCTTCAATTGATTCATCTCATTTAGCAACATAAGCTTCACTAACAGCCAATGTCCTCCAACAGTGATAAATAATGTTGGCTTACTCTAAGAGTATGGTGGAATATATTTATGCAAGGTACGAATCTGATAATTGAGAGTGTGCTGTGGAATAATGGAAATGATCATTATTTGCCCCAGTGTTGCAGTTGACGAATAGTATTTGAAGATGCATTCATTGACCCTGTAAACATAACTGAATTTGTTACAGCACTGTCTATATGTTTGTGGTGTTACATCTATCAGATCTTTATTTTCAGATGTCTGGAATGCTGGACACAGTCAATCTCTTGTTAGTTGTACCTCCTTCACCTAGACTTTCCAGTATAGCTTTCCATAACCCTGGGATGTTATTCTCTTCCAAGACATGCAATTCTTCACCATATGCCATCTACTTTCTACATGATTGATAGTCTTTACTTCAGCCAGAGTGCGTCTCCCCTTCAAGCAGAAGAGGCAAGCTTTAAAAGAACAAGCTAGTTTTAACTTTGGCTAGTCGCTCATTATACTGGGCCCCAGATGACAAGCGCTGTCAATGAATATAATGAATTATGTGGCTGGATCAAAGATTACTGGAAAGACTAGGTAGCTCAATGTTGGCATGTTGCCTGCATTACAATGAATGCACATGCTAATCAGACATTGCTAAACCTGTGGTTATTTTTCACAGATTTTGAACTTATCATCTCTGATCTCCAACGAGCTAGATCTATCTTCCAAATAGCATAACCATCACTATTTTAGAAAGTACAATTTGTTGGTTGTCCTTAAATATTTAGAAAGATGTAATACACAATTTAAAAATAGGAATTATTACATCCCTGTTCCCTCTTGCTATTATTTCCAACTAGTTCGTGATCAAGCCTGCTCAAGTTCAACATGACAATCAACTAAATATTGATATATCCTGACAGCTCAGTTGCTATACTTAGCTGCAAGCACATTTTCACCACAACATTCGTAAACTGAACACAGAAGCCACTAACACCAGACAAATAACTAGCAATTGTTCAAAGCAGTACTGTCTGGAATGTAATCCTGTCTATAAATTCTATTACCATGATCAATTATGAAGATAAAGATTTGAGAGGATGTGGTGAGCCAAAGATTTATAGCGGTGTGTGGGATTTTCTATGTTGGAATCTTTTCCTTGGGTCAAATGAGACTAAGGAGAGTTTTAATTGGGCTGTATAATATTATGAGAGGGTAAACAGATCAGAACCTTGCAGTGATAACAATAACGAGAGAAGGGATTAACATCAAGTAGTATGAAGACCAATTTATAGCTGATCTGAGAAAAAAATCTTTCTCTCAAAGAATGGTAGGGATTTGGAATTCACTGTCTGAAAAGCTGACAGAGAACCCTTCACTGCAATCAATGAGCACTTGACGAGTCATAGTTTAAGTGATGTGGTGTGATGGATATTCACTCTCCAGCTTATTGCTAACCTTATTGCTTTCACAGAAGCATGACCTTTCCAAAAGGTCAGAGTTGTTTATGACAAAGTTAAATTTCTGACCAATATTCCTTGCTCAGCTTCTTGTTGTAAACAACAAGGTTTATTTTTTGGCCCATGTTTAATCAATGTGAAACAATGGGGTTGTGTTAATTATCCTGTATCAAACCAAACAACATTGGCTAAGTTATTTTCACCGTGGTGACTGATTCAAAGAAGCTTGGAGACCTGACTGGTTTTGTCACTTAGTACATTAAACATGGTCACAGGTGTTAGTTAATCTAATAATAGTTGGGATATTTGTGCACTCAGAGTCAGCCCTCACAACGTTAATTTTGATGTTTGGGATCTACTCCCCAAAAGCTTTTAGACCATCTGTGTGAATTACTTTGCTCCAGCAAAGGAATCTGAAAAACATCACATGCAGAATAATAAACGCAAGAAATTCTGCAGATGCTGGAGGTCCAAAGCGACACACACAAGATGCTGGAGGAACTCAACAGGCCAGGCAGGATGGCATGCAGATAATGTCAACTTGTAGAAAACAGTACAAATGTTAGAAAGCATTGGGAATTGTTAGGAATGACAAGGATAATGATGACAGAAGATAAGGTGACAGAAAGAACTGCTAAAGTAAATTTTACTTCAATCATCAGAAATATGTAATTAATAACCCACTTGACATGCACAATAATAGGTCTGGAAGTAAATTCCATTTCCATAATGTAAATTAGATTATGAATATTAAGCGATATGTAAATTAGCTAAAGTTAAATCCTTTACTTGTTCATGGTAACCTTTCCATGATCTATCCAAAATCCTGTAAGATACGAGATGGTTTCTAACATCTGTCTTGCACTTAAATATAAAAAAATCAAAGACCAAAATTACACATGTGCCAGCCTTAACAGACATCTTGCAATCTGTGATCATATTAAATATCAGTTACTCTTCTAGCCTGTGGCTCCCACTTTCTTCCAGCAGCTTTCAACATCTGTCTTTCAAACATTCTTAGCCGTTCTTATGATTATAGAGTCTTTTGCTTTGCTTTGGCCTAGCTATCCAACATAAGTAGCACAATAGCCACTGTATCTAATACAATTGACAATTCTATTTGACTGGTGAAAGCTTTTTGGCACAAATATAGACCATGACAATATAGAGAAATAATTCCATATGAAAATTATCCCAACTCTAAATTCCACCACATAAAAATTACAAATTACTGTAAGTACAGATAATGTTAAAAGTATGCACCTGCGCAGATAAATAAGATTAAAACAAACTTACCAGGTCAGATTTAACCCATGTCTTTTTTATAAGGCTGGGGCTAGGAGGCAACATGACTGGCTTGGAAGCCAAAGGCCCCAGTGGTCGTTTTTGCATAGGTGGGCTTGGGGCAAGTTGCTGAAGTTATGTGCATGACGAACAGTCATCCATGATAGATGGAAGGGGAAAACACAATTTACATGTAAGTAAAAACGTAGGTAATAGAAGTTTTGTGTCAACAACTGACACTTGTTGAATGCAATGTTACTCAAAAACATACTCATCTAAGAAATGCACTCACTCACTTTTCTTAAAAGAACGTTTTTAAAGATGACCTTGAAATGTAAAAAAGTACACCATTTAGTTGCTTTTAGAAATAATAAAAATATCAGGCAATTACACTGTTAATGTTTGGAAATAAACCTAAATTTGCTTTGTACCACAAAAAACTAATACTGAAATGCAATTCAATGGAAATAACTCAGTTGAACAATAGCTCAATTACAATTGTGTTTTCTTCCAAAAATGCATTATTAATAAATATTTTTTCTATCCTGCCAATGCAAGGATTTTTTTAAAAGTAATTTGACAATAAAATGGCATGTTTATCTCAGTACCTACTCAAATGTAGGTCCAATACAGAATAGGGAAAATGCTCTCTCTAAACAATGTTCAAAAGGAGAAAATGTAACGTTGGGTCATAAATCAATTTGCCATTTATCTGCTCTCCAAAAACTTCAGATCATGGTATACCTTCTAATATTGGACAATTGCAGTTTATTGTACTGACATAAATCCAGCATTAAAACTAAGAGAATCCCAGGTCTCCCTGATTACTACACACTAGTTTTCTCACATACCAATGCAGTATTGGATGCAGATGAGATTTTGCTAGCATGAGATGTGTTCCTCATAACCTGAACATGTAAAGACAGGATTATAATTAACATTCTTAAGAACTTGTGTATTAACATTGGTGACAAATCACCCCAAACACATGCAGTTTTCAAAAGCAAATAACATGCTGGGCACATCGGACCAGATATAACAAAAGGTAGAGCTCAGCTAACCATTCCTAGCATTATGAATTAATACATATATTTCAAATCACGACTTCTAACTTTGTTGAGATTTACCTTTTGTACTGCCAGTCACATTATAGTGGGAAACAAATGTTCACTTTCATCAAAGCAAAATTCACACTTCACTAAAGACAATTTTTATCAAAAAGGCCAATTCACTATCTGTAATAACTAAAATTATTTTCAATATTACCATGCTGCACAATCTCAGAAATAACTCAAATGTTTCAAATAAACTAAATATGAATTGCAGACTTTTGTTCTGCAGTTCTGACTACAACAGCTCCAAAAATGCAGCACTCAATAGTAAAGTGATTTATTAATTCTGAATTGCAGATTAAGATACTAAATTTGGGTTTGTACCTGCAGCTTTCTGTTTTAAAGCTGAGAATTTTAACTTCAGCTCATTTGAATCACAGCATTTGTGTATTTTAATAAAAAGGCGAATATACACAGTGTGCATTACAATGGAGTGGTTATTTTAAGACTGGAAATATAGACAAAAATACACTCCAAAGGAGGTGGCAAAACAAAGCAAACTTCATGACAATCAATACCTTATGACTGACTGGATATGAACTTTCACCTATCCGGTTGTAAATAGGACCGTACTCAGCTTTTGAACCAAACTTCTGTGCCTCCCAGTCATGACCTGAGTCCAGGTCAGAGTGTGAGTAATAGTTTGAGTTACTTTCTCGTGCATCTTGAATGGCACCTTGGGAACGAGTAAAGGCAATGGGATGAATGGGCACTGAAGGGGGGATTGTTGTGGGTGGCAGAGGGGGTGCAGGGGGCAAAGGGGGTGGAACTGATGACATCTTTGAGCCAGCGTGGGATGCTTTTGGATGATGTGGCGGTGGTGAAGGTGGAGCGGGCTTTTTCCGTGGTGTCGCGATGGTTGGTGATGGCATCTTGGACGGATGTGGTGATGGAACGAAGTGAGATGCTGGTGGAGGAGGTGCTATCCGCTTTGCTGACTGGTCAAACTGATCTAAGTTGATGTCATCAAGGTCTGTGGTATGTAGCTGGAGACCACGGGCAAACTTCCGCACTGACACAGGAGGGGGTTGTGGTGCAGTTGACCCCTGTTTGTGGACAACAGGACTTTTTTCAAAAATTTACAAATTTCACATGAAAAGCAAACAATAAAATCTTCACTCCAAGTGCATCTACAACTGATATTTTTAACATATAGTCTATCATACATTTAAGCTGCTTTGACAATTATTGTAGAAAAATCTTCTCCAAAATCTAAGGCTTGTAATTACTGTAGCACAGGAACATATTCTTTGGAAGAAAACAGAAAATACTGGAAATACTCAGCTGGCCAGAGTATTCCTGGAAAAAGAAATACAGGTAACATTTTAGATCAAAGATTCTTTTACAGAACTCCGATGAAATGTGTGCTCAAATTTACTGAGTGCTTCCTGCAGCTTCTGTTTTTATTTTGTTTCTCAGCTTGAAAGAATTCATCTGCCTCCAAAGGTTAGATAATAATAATAGTTTGGACTTTTTAAGCAAAGTCAAAAAATGTGTCAAATTCATATGAATTGTAAAATTCACACACTTAAAGAAGTGATGAAGTTAGAGCTGAATACATCTGCAACAGTATTCTTAATGATAATGGCTACACTGGAAAATAAAAAGAAAACTACCAAAATAAACAATTCATTTTGCAAATTTTCAGACAGCAGAAGAAATCTATCTGATTATTGGCTCTGAAATAATTATAAGAATTAGCTGCGAGTTGTAACCATCACTGCCACAGAGAGAGCAGTAGATTAAAGGAGGAGAAAATGGACAAAAAGACCTTGGAGTTTGATTAAATAAAGGAAATTATGCAGCTTCAGTATTGGAGCTGATGAGGAGGGCAGTTGAAAGGGGAGGAAAGAGCATTATGTTCTTTAAGATGGTTTCATGCTGATTGATGAACTCCTCATATAATTAAGGCGACAGTAGATCAAAAAAGGGAGAGGAGTTCAAGATGATGGCTGGAAACAAATTCTAGGGAGATCTTGGAATTGTCTACCATATTGGCAGAAGAGAATGCAAACAAATATATCAGCCAGGTTTTGTTTAAAACAAAAACAATTGAGAGCAGATATCTTGCCCTGAATGAGTAAAGTTGAGCAGTAATACCAGGGATAAAATGCAAATAAAGATAACCTAGATTTTGCTGAGAATAGGGGCATCAAAGACATAAGTATAATGAATGTCTCATGGCACACAGGTGCAAAACAACTATTATTTCCAACAAGAGAGAGTCCTACAACCTCTCAATTACATTAAATGGCATTAACACAAATGAATTTTGTAATAACTCTGGAGTCATTATTGACAAGAAATTGACCAGTATATAAATATAAAGGCAACAAACTCAGTTCAGTGATCTGCACAATAGATCACTTCCTGATGCCCTGAAACACAGTCACCATTGTTTCAGTCTAGTTCCAACAACATCAAAGGTCAGACTCATCCTGAACATTAACCTTTAAGAAATCCTGTGCAAAGATTCCCAAGTCCCTTTGCACCTCAGATTTTTTTTTAAATTTTCTCTCCATTTAGAAAATATTCAACCTTTTCAATTCTTCTACCATACACATCCTGACACTGTATTCCATCTGCCTCTTCTTTGCTCATTCTTCTAATCTGTCTAAATTCTTCTGTAGCCTCTCTACTTCCTCAAAACTACCTGCCCTTCCACCTATCTTCATATTGTCTGCAAACTTTTCAAGAAAGCTATCAATTCCATCATCCGAATCACTGGTCCCAACATAGTCCCTATGAAACACCACTAGTCACCGTCAGCCAGCCAGAAAAGGCTCCCTTTATTCCCACACTTTGTCTCCTGGCAATCAACCACTGCCTTATCCATTTCTGTAATACCATGGGCTCATAGCTTGTTCAGCAGCCTCACATGTGGCACCTTTTCCAAGTACAGAACATCATCTGATTCCCCTTTGCTTGTTATTTCTTTAAAGGATACTAACAGATTTGTCAGGCAAGATTTTACCTTGAGGAAACCATGCTGACTACAACCTATTTTATCATGTGCTACCAAATACCCCAAAACCACATCCTTAACAATCGACTCCAACACCTTCCCAACCACTGAGGTCAAACTAACTGGCCTATCATTTCATTTCTTCTGCTTCTTTCCCTTCTTGAAGAGTGGAGTGACATTTGCAATTTTCTAGTCTTTTGGAACCATTCCAGATCTAGTGATTCTTGAAAGATCATTCCTAATGTTTCCACAGTCTCTTCAGACACCTCTTTCAGAACCCTGGAATACACACCATCTGGTCCAGGTGACTTATCCACCTTCAGACATTTCAGTTTCCCAAAACCTTCTTCCTAGTGATGATAACTTCACATACTTCATGCCCGCTGACACCTGGAACTTCCATCATACTCCGCTGGTATCTTACACGGAGAAGACTGATGCAAAATATTTATTCAAAATACTTATGCAGTTCATCTGTTATTTCTTTGTCCCCCATTACTACCACTCCAGCATCGTTTTCCAGCTGTCTGAAATCCACTTTCGCCTCTCTTTTGCACTTAATGTGTCCAAAGCAACTTCCGGTATCATCTTTAATAGTATTAGCTAGCTTACTTTCGTATTCCATCATTACCTTCTTAATAACTTTTTTAGTTGCCTTCTGTTAGTTTTTAAAAGCTTCCCAATCCTCTAACTTCTCACTAAGTTTTGCTCTATTATATGCCCTCTCTTTGGCTTTTATGTTGACTTTGACTTCTCTTGTTAGCTACAGTTGTGTCACCTTGCCTTTATAATACTTCTTCCTCTTTGGGTGTATACATTCTATGCATTCCAAATTGCTTGCAGAAATTCCAGCCATAGCTGCACTGCCATCATCCCTACCAGTGCTCTTTTCCAATTAATTCTGGCCAGCCCTTCTCTCATGCCTCTGTAATTCCCTGTACTCCAGTGTAATACTGATACATCAGACTTTACCTTCTCTTTCTTCAATTTCAGGGTGAATTTGATTACATTATGATCACTTTCCTCAAGGGTTCTTTTACCTGAAGCTCGCTAATCAATTCTGGTTCAACGCACAACACCCAATCCAGAATAGCTGATCCTCTAGTGGGCTCAACTACAAGCTGCTCTAAAAAGCTATCTTGTAGGGATACTAGAAATTCTCCCTCTTGGAATCCAGCACCAACATGATTTTCCCAATCTACCTGCATATTGAAATCCCCCATGACCATAGCAACATTGCCCTTTAGGCACGCATTTTCTACCTCCCATTATAATTTGCAGATCACATCCTTACTGCTGTTTGGGGGTCTGTATATAACATATTGGCACGTGGCCAAGTGGTTAAGGCATTGGTCTAGTGATCTGAAAGTTGCTAGTTCCAGCCTTAGCTGAGGCAGCGTGTTGTGTCCTTGAGCAAGGCATTTAACCACACATTGCTCTGCAATGCCACTGGTGCCAAGCTGTATCAGCCCTAGTGCCCTTCCCTTGGACAACATTGGTGGCATGGAGAGGGGAGACTTGCAGCATGGGCAACTGCCGGTCTTCCATACAACCTTGCCCAGGCCTGCGCCCTGGAAACCTTCCATGGCGCAAATCCACAGTCTCACGAGACTAACGGATGCCTATACCATATATAACTCTCAACAGGGTCTTTATACCCTTGCAGTTCCTTAACTCTAATGACAATAATTCAACACCTTCCGACCCTATGTCACCTGTTTCTAACGATTTAATTTGATTTTTCAACCAACAGAGCCACGCCACCACCTCTGCCTTTCTACCTGTCCTTTTGATTTAACATGTATCCTTGGACATTAAAATCCCAGCTATAATCTTTTAGCCATGATTCAATGATACCTACAACATCATACATGTCAATCTGTAACAGTGCTACAAGTTCATCTAGTTATTCCATATACTATGAGCATTCAAATATGACACCTTTAGTCCTGTATTCACCCTTTTCAATTTTGTCCGCCTTTTATGCTGCAAGTCATCATGCTGACTGCAATTTCACCCCATTATTAGCCTCTCCTTGCTAGGAACCTCACCACACATTGCCTTTATTTGTAAACCACCTACCTCATCTTCAGTACTATCACTTTGGTTCCCATCCCTCAGCCAAATTAGTTTAAACCCACCCGAACAACTCTAGCCAACCTGCCCACAAGGGGATTGGACCCCCTTGGGCTCAGGTGTAACCATTCTTTTTGTACAGGTCATACCTTTCCCAGAAGAGATCCCAATGATCAATAAATCTGAACCTCCTTCCACTGCACCAGTTTCTCAGCCACACATTCACCTGCAAGATCATCCTATTCTTGCCCTCACTGGCATGTGGCACAGGCAGCAATCCAGAGATTACCACTTTGGAGGTCTTGTTTCTCAGTTTCCTACCTAGCTCCCTAAAGTCTCTCCTCAGGACTTCCTCACCTTGTCTATTCTATGTCATTGGTGTCAATATGACACATCTGTGACAAAGCTGCAGACTGCAAGAAAACCACATACATATTTTTAAGTAGCTAAGCTGAAAGCTTTGGGACAAACAGTACAGTTAAAGCTGCCAAACACTAAATGTTTCTGACGTTAACAAATATTCAGAAACATTAAAGAAAAAATGTACAAATATTGGCACTATGTAAGTATTTTAAGAATATTTACAAAATCCATCTATAGCCAACAATTTTTAAAAATCTAACACGATATGCAGCTCTTGCAGCAGTTTGCCTTAGATTTGAATAAATGGGGAAGCAGTCCCTTGTCCCTTCCTGCATCTGGCATAAACTTTCATGGCAAATTCATTACATTATTGTTGGATAAAATTCCCAATTGCCATTTGCACACAATATTTTATGAGTCCAGCAATGGAGGAGATACAGGGAAAAAAAATCAACAGTAATTTCCTCATGTTGACATTTACTCAGCATCTAATCTAGAAAGTCTGAGCTAATATGGAATAAAGCCAGTCTTCCCATTATTGGCTCACATCCAGAATAACTTAACTATTCAACAATTCTTTATTTCACTAAATAAACCCACAGTCCATTGGTGCTTTCAATGACTTCATTGAATGTTACTGCTATTTTAATGATTTGTATAGTTAAAACCTGCAGGCTCCTTCTTTCAAAACCCGGGCTCGGGTTCATTTTAATTTCCTGTATAACATTTTTTTCTTACCAAACTAGTTATCAATTTTAAACATAATTTTAATATTATATGCCAATTTGTAAGTTTATAAATAGTTTCTTTTTTAATTTGATCAACGTAGATATTCAATTCATGGAACATTTCAAGATGAAGTTTATTTCTAAAGTCTAAATTGTCAACATAAATTCTGAACAGCAGTTTTCCCTGTACAGATGCTTACATAAGTCTGCTTTCTACATCCTTTAAATCCTAGTACTTATTCTTTCCATCACTTTTGTATTTTTAAGTCATTTGGCTGTGCATTCTGCTCCAGAATTTCTGACCCTATAATTAACAATTTTATACATCTGTTATCTTTAGCAAACAGCAACATTTTGGAAGCCTTCTGGAAATCTATAGAATTTCATCTGCTGCATTATTTTGAATCATCACCTCTTCAAACAATTCAATAAGTCAAGTAAGCCTGGAATCTGTGCTGACTAATCAGTATTGTACATTTAGTTTCAAGCTATTTTCTCAGTACGTGGTTACTTCATTATGTTTCGTACCACCAGACAATGTTTATAATTTCAAGGAGACATTACTTCTACATTCGTAAATTAAGGTCACAAGTTAACTTGCTGTCAATTTTTACTATGTCCCCAATTACTGAATGTATAAAATAGCATCTCTGTTTTGATTTCACTTGATTCTTTCAGTATGCACAGATGTATATTTACTGTGCAAGGGATTTTAACCTTATTGTATTTGGTTAGCTTCTGTTTCCCATCTTTACTAAAAAATATACACTTATTTCAAAATCTCAAATTCTAATCTCATTGTCTGATGTTCTGTCTGAAATGTCTTCCTGGAAAAGGAAAAAGGAATTACTTGATATCACTGTCGATCTACTATTGCTGCTTGTGATTTTTATCTTTCTTTTGTGCATGCTCCTCTTCACATCCTGATTCTCTTCTTTTGTGTGCTGAGAACCACAAAATTTTCCCATGAAAATTTAACTTATTACTATTTACTTTTCAAATTATTTTGACTTTCCTCTTAATCTCTGCATACACTTGTCATGTTCTGCTCTGCCGTTGCCATGAGTTTTCCTTACTTCATGATCAAATTTCCTTCTGTTCATTCATCCATACATCTCATTTTAGCTTCTATTCTCTGTTTCTAAGCAGAATATTTTCTTGAAACTCTGCCAAGGTCATTGCCATTTTATCTGCAACCCCTCTAGCTGACTTCAATCTATTATCCTGGTTTCATTTTATTTTTTTATTTTTAATAGATTCATTTTATTTCTACCTTCACATATATTATAATCTTATTGTCTAGATTTCCCCAACTTTCCTTTGCCTATCTACTCTAGTTCATTTATCATCAATATGCCTAATCACAAATCACCCCTCATCCTTGCTGGAAACCCAAAATTCCTTACAGCAGTTCTATTCTCTAAGCACATTCAACTACCCTAGTAGACCAAGTAAGCAGGTCCTGAACTGCAGGAAAAATTATGAAAAGTATAAATAAATCTTTATTGAATATAAAATGTATGATCACTGTATACCTGAGAATTCAAAATCAAGAAATAAAAGTATTTTGAGATTTCCAATTGATGTCACATTGACTGGACATCACCACCAGACTGCTCTCATTAGTCGTAAAATTATTTTTCCCATTACTCAAAATGGTAACAACATATAGCGCACAGATTTCTGAATTCCTGTATATCTTGCACAACTGTTACCTCAAGGGATTCAGTCTCTGCCGAAGAGATCTGCTCTAACCGAGTCTGGCACAGCTTCTCCACCCAATGCTGAACTTTTGCAGATTCTTCCAAATCTTCCCGTTCTGTTTCAGAAACCTAAAGCAATGCACCAATAACTTAGCTGACTCAAAACACTTCAAGAGATTGGTATGTATGTAAAAGTTCTCATTTTGTGGTCAACATTACTGAATGGAGATACCAGATTCAGTCAACTACTCTCTTTTAAGATTTTCCCCAGGGTCTATGGAAAAAGAAACCTATTACATCTTACTTAATTTAATTAAAAAGTTACTATTCTAACAGTCAGTAGCCAATATTTTAAAGATTCTGTGGCCAGTTAGTTTTCGGAAATCATAAACCTTAGTATTTGCTAAGAGGACTTTCTTGTCTGCACTCCCTGTCTGTGCTCCTTCCCTGAAAATGTGTGCGCATAAGTTCCCCAATCCTTTATCCCAAGGGGCATTACTTGGTAAGTATGACAGTGAGCAATGGCAGACCATTCAGTGCTATAGCCATCTGCTGTTTACACGTTCTCAATACCTTCAGAGATCATTGGAGAATGATCAGGAGTAGGAACTACTGCTGATTGTCCCACACTAACATAGAGATATCAAGCCAAATACTTTGTCCCGTTGCGAATGATCAGTGATAGGGAAAACTTCTGGAGTCTAAAATGAAAGATTTGGTAAATAACATCTTGAAGAGAATAATAGGACCGAGCAGAATCAATGTGGATTTATGAAAGAGAATTATGTTTGACTAATTTGCTAATCTGTCAGACTAATTTTGATGGTGTGACTAGTGGATGGTGGGGGATGTAGTATTTGGGGTTAGAAGATATCTAATAAGAACCCACACAGGCAAAATGGGAGCACATAGAATTGGGGATAATATGCTTACATGGATTGAGAGAACAGTGGGAATAATTAGATCATTCTCTGGTTGACATACAGCTTAGTGGGATTTATTTTAGGCCACACCTACTTCCCATTTTTATCTCCAGAGTGTAAATTCATTTGGAAATGAGGGGGAACTGCTTTTCCTAGATTCCTAGTGAATCTGTGAAATTCTCAGCCCAAGGAAGCATTAAATATATACGAGGCACAGATAGATTTTCAAAGAGTAAGGGAATTGAGGATTATGGAGTAAAGTGGAGCTGATTCCACACCATATCAGCCATGATCTTATTGAATGGCATTACAGGCTCAATGGGCCAGATGGTTTATTTCCACTCCTATTCCAATGTTATAACATTACAAATTTGGCAGAGGAGGTCAAATCTCGTATTTCATGTTAAAGAAGGTATTAAACCGGGTGGGATGAAAAGTATAGAGGAGTATATAATGTATCTTCAAGAGTGTATGGACAAGTTGAGGGTGTAGGATGAGAACATGGCAGGTGGAATATGATTTAGTAATATATGAATCATACAGAATGGTACACAATACAAGAAAAAAGTGTATTTGTGACACAAGAGACTGCCGATTCTAGAATCTGGAGTATTTACAAATCAGTGAAGACTGCAAAGCCATTGGGTCATAGACACTCATGCATGCTTCATAGATGCCAATGGAGACCAACACACTGGTGCAGCAAGCTGATAGGAAGGCAAATAATAATTTTCTTCTTTAATATGTCAAGATTTGAATACAGGATATGGGTAGACTTCTTGCAATTTAATAAATCTCGGTCTGACCACATCTGTGGTCTTGTTTCATTTTACAGTTTTGGTCTTGGGTGCAGCATAGATTCACAAGACCTATTCTAGTGATGGTGGGTCTTCCTTATAAGGGATTGAGTAGGTAGGGTCCTTATTTGTTAAGAGTTCAAAGCAGAATTGGAGATCTCATTCAAACATACCAGTTTTTTAAAGGACTGAAGTGACTAGATGAACTTTTCGCTTTGGAGTTTGGACTGGGTATGGACATTCAGGAATGAGATTAAATATTTCTTAACACAAAAGAATGGTGTCCCTCTGGAATCATTTAACCCTAAGGGCCATGAAGGCACATTGGATTTTTTTTTTCACAGATTTCTGGACTTTAAGAGAATCAAGGATGTGGGTATAGTGTATGAAAATAGTGTAATGTTAGGAGGTCAGCCGTGATCCTGAAAAATGGCAGGGTTACATGCTTCTAATTTCCATGTTCTTATCTGCTAACACTAAAGTGGAAAAAGAGAATTGAAATTTACTGTTTTTAAAAAAACTGACCTAGCATTAGTTTTAAGAAGTCGCTCCAGGACTCCTGCTGTTTGATTATGTTAGGTAATAAGTTCAGATCAAAATATATTTAAATATAAATAGATATTTTCAATGTGGTAAAAGAACAAAAAAAGTAGAGTGTCTTCTGCTTCATAATTCTACAGAAGTAGCACACAACGTAAAAAATATTGACGTGGAGATTCCAGCGTGCAGTGTTTTGTTTCTCGGTGCTATAACACAATCTTATAAACAAAAATCCAGTTTCTAAATGAGGATGAATATATTGTATCTAATATAGAATATCCTGAAAGAAAATATTGGTTTTTATATCCTTGATACACATAAGCACCTGTAATGACAACCAATGACATACAATGCTCATATTGAGCAACACACACAAAATGTTGGAGGAACTCAGCAGGTCGGGCAACATCCATTAAGAGGAATAAGCAGTTGACATTTTGGGCTGAGAGCCTTCATCAGGACTGGAAAAGAACGGAGAAGACGACAAAATAAAAGGTGGGGCAAGGGGAAGGTGCACAAACAAGCAGGTGATAGGTGAAATCATGTAAGGGGGAAGGTGGATTGGTGGGGAGGCGGGGTGAAATGAGAAGCTGGATGATGATAGGTGAAAGAGGTAAAGGGGTGAAGGAGGAGGAATCTGACAGGAGAAAAGAGTGGAGAAAGTAACGGAGGAGGTATGGGAAGGTGAGAAGAGAAAGGGTAAAGAGGTGAATCAGAATGGGGAAATGGAAAAAGAGACAGCCATGGACTGATAGTTTGGATTGCCATCAGGGAAATAGAATTAAAATGGGTGGCTACCAGGACAGCCTGCCTTTTCCTTTTGGATTGAATGTGCTCGATGAAGTGGTCCCTCAATCACTGATATTAATGCTAACTGTGTGAACATGACAGGTGCATACAAGCTCAGTATATACTGAATAAGGTATGGGGTTTGAGGCTCGTTCTGGCTTTAGTTAAAGGACAAATGATTTGGTTGAATGTTATTGAGTCAACTAACTTTTCAGTAGATGCCTTCTTTGTTTATTTTTGATTGCCCCTACACTTCACCGTATTGCCAATGTCCTCAAAAATCTCTGATCACTCCTCTAATGTGACAATCCAAAAATCTCTCTGATTCCCGATAATCGATCATCTCATTGATCCCACAATGTTAACTTTGCTTCCCAGCAGAATGCCTTAGTGTGTTTTGCCTTGCTAAGAATGAAAAGTTTATGTAGAACAGACTTTTAATATTTTCAACATGGATTACCTCCTGTTAATATAAAATCTTGACACGAACAGACAGAAACTGAAAATCAAGATGGCAGCTCCTTAAAAGAGTATCTTTGAAAACAAATGTGATGATGAATGTCTGAGTACAAATGAACTCTATGTGGAAACTTCTGTACTTCCTCTAGGTGTTCTGGTTTTCCCCAGAGGGTAATGAGTCACAGTAAATTGACAGTAGGTGAATGATAAATCTGTGGGGAGGTGATGGGCACATAGGGGAAATAAAATGGCAATTAGCATAGGATTAATGTAAATGCATGTTTGCTGGTGGCCAAAGGAACTGTTTCAATGCTCTGTGACTCTTAGAACAGGAGAATACCTTTGGGAATGTACTTTTATTGATGCTGGGTAATCTTAAAATCTCCATGGTCAGCTTGAAACAATGTAAAATGGGGAGGTCAATTAAGTGAATTAATCAGACTGGATCAATGAAGGTGACATTTTACCTCATTTAAATGAAGGTGAATACACATCCAGCAAACAAAGTCCAACTGAGAATTGTTCAATAAAACTAGCAAAATGCTCATAGTGTAAAATTATCCAACATTTTAAATTAATTTATGCAACTTTAGACAGTGAAAATAATCAAGAGATCATATACAAGTTAGCTCTCAATAATGTTAAATGCTCATGCAATAACGTTTCTCAACTAAAGAGAAAGCAGTTGTATTCTAACCCATAAGGATCAAAGGGGTATGATCCTATGTGAATAGTAACAGTAGCTTCCTCTATCAGAAACCCTCATTTAAGCAGTGCAGTCCAAATCTTCTCTCTCTTAATACATATATGCACACTGTTATTCTCTCCTTACAGAATTAACATTCTGGCATTATCAAAGTTGCTACTCATCTGACAGTCCAGCCTATACCAAAAGCTTCATCAAGATATAACACATGACGAATAAGATTTTGTTATATGAAAGGTTCAAATGCTGTCCCAACCTTGCTCCAAAAAGTCCTTATAAATTAAATTAGACCAATTATGTTCTTGAAATTCACTTACAACCATTTACGTATTAAAATCACACAGCCAGTCATTTGACCTCTTGCAGGTCCAACGTACCTCTTGGACGAGTCGGTTTATTTTCAATTGCTTTTCTTTCTCTAACATTTCCTCTTTCTCGATGGCAAGTTTCTGTTCAAATTCCAGTTCCTTTTTATTTTTCCTTTGGTCAAATAATATCTCAGCCTTGGACTTCTTCCTCCCTATCCCTTTCTAACAGTGTTTAATATGCAGACTTGTTTATGGAAAACAATAAATAACAACCACTGCAAACCACTCAAAAATAGAACCAGACACACCACCACAAAAAGCTAAAAATTCTTAGAAGATCACATTCCCATTTATGAACCCATGCAAAATTTAAAACATGCCCACTTGAAAGACAGATGAATAGTTCAGAAATGATTAAATCTCTTTTCTGGATTCCTCTGGCTCTCTAATAATATCTTCAAAAGGTGCCATCCATTGTTATGAACTGCTGTCACCCAGGACATGCTCTCTTCTTATTACTACTATTACTACTTATTACTACTATCAAAAAGAGGGTACTGAAACCTGAAGAGGCACACTCAATGTTTTTGGAAATGCTTCTTCCCCTCCGTCGTCTTATTTCTGAATGGACAATGAACCAACCCATGAATGCTACCTCAATATTTTTTCTCTCTTTTTGCACAACTTATTTAATTTATTTTTTAAAATATATTTCATATTGTAATTTATAGTTTATGCATTGCCCTGTACTGATACCTCAAAACAAATCTCATGATATATGTTACTAATATTGAACCTGATTCTAATAATGTTTCAAAAACATTTAAAATATGCTGAGATATATATCTGTTAATAACTTTGATAACTACGAATTATTCATTCATTACTATTTAATTAAGTGCAAACATTATAAGTTTTCAGTATCTATGTGTAAGAACACATTACTTGATTTTTTTAAAATACTGACAGCAGAGGTCACCAGAGAAGCACTATCTGATGTATTATGTATTATATAGAGCAATTAATCAGGCATCGGTCATTAAAAAATAACTAGTATTACAATTGGCACTTCAAAACTGAAGAAGCACTGCAAGTAGAGTGAAAAGTTATATCCCCAAAAAAGATCAATATTCTTGTATAAAAGTATACCATGAAACAGCAAAATAAATGAAAGCAATCAGGTTAGTTATAAATAAAATGAGGACTATGTTTTTCATTGAATGATCTCTGTTGCTTGTTTTTTTTATCCCTCTTAGAAAATTTACAAATTACCACGATTTTATTAATGAATTTTGTCCAGTTCAAAGTAATATTTTTAACTTTCAATTCAAGTAATAATTACTACTTTGAATTTCTGTGAAATTCATACTCTCAGAAACTAAAGCCATTGCTGTTCTACCATTATTCCTGCTAGTGTCCCCTTTTAATCAACTTTGACCAGCTCCTCTCTCATGCCTCTGTAAAAAAAAACAATCTTGCGGCATTCCACAAATTCCTTCTCTTGGGATACAGCACCATCTGTTTTTCTCAATCTACCTGCATATTCAAATCCCCCATAACCATTGTAATATTGCCCTTTTTATACATCTTTACTATCTCCCGTTGTAATTTGTACCCCACATCATGTCCACGATTTGGAGGCCGGTATATAATTCCCATCAAGGTTTTTTTACCCTTGCAGTTTCTTAACTCTACCTATAATGACTCTACATCTTTGGATCATATGTGATTTCTTTCTAAGGATATGGTTTCATATCCTTAGAAAGCCACCCCACCCACTCTGCACACAAGCCAGTGATTTTGATAAAGATGTTTAGCTCAAGCTGTGATCTTCTTCCAAGAACAACTCTTATGATGCTCTCAATCATACCTACCAATTTCTAGCCATGCTATTCCCCCCCCAAAAAAAGCTAAATAATATCATAAATGCTCATTTATGTGATAAAGAAAAAATGGAGATCCTCTACGTCTTACAAGAAAGTTCTTCTCTCATAAGAAAACCTCACCACTGATTCACAAGTCCTTTCTCATGTTTGGCCAGCTGCCAACAGTCCACTACACTATCATGAATGTCCCTGCCTAGCCAAATGCAGGGTTTTAACAGTAATTGTCAAGCAAGTGACCAGCAAAATTCAAGTGTAGTCCAGTGTTTAAAAAAATGCTGGCCCTCCAATAAATTCGTAACTCAAGAGTCTTGGGTTCCAGTTGCTAGCTAGAATTCCTTTTATATTTTTGCCCTCACCAAGATTTAACAAAACAATCAGAGCCTGGGAACATGTGAGTAATAATTTCTAGTGGAATGGGTAAACAATGCAGGAAATAAACAACACTTTCCACATTTTTTCGATTCCTTCTATGAATCATTTAGTGTAGAAAAATATCATTTTAATTCCCTGTTTTGCATGGGATTTGATGGTTTTGATTGAAGTTTATTGAAGAGCCAATTTAGAAAATTCAGTTTCTACTTTGCAATTCTAATTTTATATTTTGCTTTAAGAATTGGCTTTCAAAATGTTAATGTTCCATTTTAGTGGAAGATAATCTCATGTACATCCACAAGTTAGAGACATGACTGGAATAACTTGCAATATAATCAGGATGAACAACCAAACAGGGTTCTCCTAGGTGGTTTTGGTTGACCAGAAACTGTAGGTATTCAGATTACAGAAACTGAAAGTTGATGTAGTTGTCTAATATTCTAAGAAAACAAAAAAATAACCAATTTGGCCAAACAATGATAATAGCAGGAAATAAAAACAAAACTGAAGTGAACCAGAAATAGCAACATAGCAATTCAGGCCCTAATCATAATATACTTGAAATTCAAATCTGTGCTCTTGAAGTGCTGGGGTTTAGAAAACATCTAGCTTCCCAGAATGGTTGCTAATTATATGGCATTACTTAACCACAAAGTGAGCTACATTATTTAATTAGTTTGATTACTAAGATGAAATGATTTTTTTTTAGAAAATACTTGAAAAGGCACACAGTACAATGAGAAAGATTTAAACCAAACTAAAAACTCAGTCCACACAGAATAAACAAGAACAACCTCTCACACCATCATCAGTTTCTACCTTCTGAGTGGTGGGATATTTGCCTTCATATCGATAAAACCAACCAATTGCTAAGAATGAAAGAAAAAAAAATGCTGTTAGGATGATAATACATGAATTATTAGGCATGAATTGTAGCTTGTTATTAACCTGCGCACAAATTGAAGAGATACAGCTCTTCCTGGAATAGCCATATCGACTTCAGAAAATCAGATGCTGGAAATGAAGCATTATTAACCTTTGCTGAACAAAGTATTACGTATAACTTTTTATTCATCTTTTCATCTATTTTCTTCATACACATAGTTTTCACTGTTTGTAATTAATTGCATTGGAGCTAAATATCAATGAGATTGTGAGTGGTTGTTTGTCGTATCCGGCAATGACAGTTAGATTTGTGCAGTACTGTTGTGTGTTTGCAGGTAACTGCTGATTCACACGTTGGGAGAGACACAGATGTCCACAGTAAGACAAGAAAACTGTGCTGGACCTGGAAGTGCTGCTCTCCTTCTCTGTTGGGCAGTGATTAGTACTGCTCGGCATCTCTCCTCCTGGTTGTTGTGAGCAGTTCCAACCAAGGTTCGCCAGCCAATCCAGTCTTGTGCAGTCTGTCCCCGACATTTTGCTACAAGCCCAGCATGCAATGTTATACAGTATTGTGTGTGCAATACTGTATTAACTCTTACAAACATAATCACTTTATGTTGATGCCTTCAAGATACCTTCAAAGAAAATCTCATGTCCCAGAATTTCCTGTGAGTGGTGATTCACCAACAATAATCACCCATCTACGATATAGGTTCAAACCTGTACTTTTCAAAACCTAGCAGAAAAAAAACAATCCACACAATAGGCCTGACTTGGGTGGATGTCACATCTGTCAATTCCTTTGACTGCTTCTCAGTTCTCCCAAACCATTAAAACATTTAAAAGTTACCAAATAAGACACAATTAAAAATATTCAAAAATTAAGTGGTTTCAAATCTTAAGCAAAAAATAGAAAAGTACTAAATTCAGCTATAAACTCATATAAAAATAAAATGTTTGACTAAACTCAAAATAATTAAAAAACTGCAAATAACCTACTGCTCACCTTTTCTCTTACAACTTTTCTCACCTTTGAAACGAGTAGAGAAACTTTCCATGCACCTATCTAACATGGCACGTGTTTTCCAGCTAGATTTCCAAGCATGAGCACTTAGAAAATGTACCTTTGTATCGTGCTACTGGAGTCAGTGTTAGAGTGTAGTCAGGAGATCACCAATAGGAAAGAGCAGCAAGTATGAAAATTTCACAATCCCAAATAAGCTCGTGTGGGAACACAAAATTGGTGACACTCATGCAGGGAAATCCCAACAGTTCTGGGTGGAACATTAGGATTTTTCACAAACATGAAGATCTGTGTCTTGTAAACTATGATAATAACTAAAATTGCAAACTCAATAATTAATGATTGCCGCATTATAAAATACCTTAAGTATTTGTAAATATAAGTTAATGCACATTCAAGGACATTTTGATTGCTAGAACATAAAGAGCCTAGTAACATAGTATCAAGACAGTAATCTTTCCATTAATGTCAGTGAAATTAAAGAGCCGGAGATTGATTTCAGGACAGGGGGCAGTGCACGTGGTGCTGCCCATATCGACACTGGAAGAGTTGAGAACTTCAAGTTCCTGGGAGTGAACATCACCATTAGTCTGTCCCAGTCCAACCACGTAAAACGTCACACTCAAGAGAGGCTCATCAACCTCTCTACTTCCTCAGGAAGCTAAATATAAATGGCATGTCTCCATTGACTCTTAACAATTTTTACTGATGCACCATAGAAAGCATCCTATATGGATTAATCAGGGTTTGCTATGGCAACAGCTCTGACCATGACTGCAAGAAACTGCAGAGAGTTGTGGACACAGCTCAGCACATCTCAAAAGCCAGCCTCCCCTCTATGGTCTCTATCTATACTTCTCATTGCCTGAGTAAAGCAGCCAGCATCATCAAAAACTCCATCCACCCTGCACGTTCTCTCTTTTCCCCTCTTGCGTCTGCAAAGAGATATAAAAGCCTCATTTCACATACCACTGTACTCAAGGACAGCTTTTACCTTGCAGTTATAAGATTACTGAATGGTTCCTTTGTATGATAAAATGGAATCTTGACCTCACAATCTACTTGTTAATATCTTTCATCTTACTGTCTTACTTTCTCTGCAGCTGTTACACCTTATTTTGTATTGCTAACCCTGTACTACCTCGATGCACTGCAGTAATGAATTAGTCTATATGAACAGTGTTCAAGACAAACTTTTTACAACACCAAAGTACATGTAACAAGAATAAACTAATTCCAATATTAACTTTGCATAAAAATGAGTTAGTAACTGGACATCATTGAAACAAAAAAAAAAGCTTCTTGAGTCTGTCACACCTGGCGATCCGGCTTAATCTAACCCTCCTTTTTTGATTGACAGGTGGAATTTGAATATAGCACACAAACTCAGACCCTCAGCTATAAAATTCTCTGGCAAACCTGATCCTTTATCAGCTCCGTAGTTGGTTCTGTCAATTCATCCATTAATTGAAGATAATCATCTGTCTTTTTGTCTTCTGGGAAAGAAAAGTAATGGAAGTAAAAGAAAATGTTGTTTAACATTTATATTCTGCTTCTCCTGAGTCAATGATGGCTTTAGAAATGTTACAGAAATCTGCATGTTTGATCTCATTTCTAGTCAAGTAAAACATGGTAATAAAGTACAACATACATCCAATAATAATATTTTACTCCATTATTTTCTTTGCAAAAACACATCTAATGTTAGTCAGAGATAATTTGTGATCTGTTTTTCCATCAATTGTTTATTGTTGGTTGCATTGTGGTTTCATATACCTTTACAAATTAACAGTATAGAAATTCAGCACTTTTCCAATTACCTCAGCATCTAGGTGCATAGAAATAAGATTATCACACTTTCCATTCAGTATGTTATACAAATAAGTCACGAAGCAATTTATAAAAGCATTTTTATTCTTTCTTATTAGAAGGTATAATTTCTATGTTCCAGAACCTATTGTATGGTTGCAGTTTCATAGTCAATACTTCGTGACTCTATTTTGTGAAATCACTCAGGCTGGACACCATTATGAAATTGAAAGAAAATTCCAGAGTGCAGTGTGAAATATGAAATTAAATGGAATTGTTGTGCTCTAAAAATAAGATCCTGAGCAAAATTATATTCTAGGATGATGCTTAACAATGCTATTTTCTTCAGATTAATTACCATAACAAACATTGATTTTTTTTCTCCCAGTTTATCCTTAGTGCATTGATTTTAAATAAACCAGACAATGTTTCTTTATGTATGATGCACAAACACAGATCTCTATCAATTCAGGGTAAATGATCAAGATACAATTAGCAGTTTAAAAATAGACAAATACAGTTCTCATTTAAAAATATAACAGCTTCACAAAAAGTATGATTTGCTTCTGCCATTTATAGATATTGTTTTAAAAAGGTAAGAAGCATATATTCTAGAAGAGTTAAATACTGAGACCATGACTGGCAAAATATCTCACATATTTCACATTAATATTTTTATTGCAAGGAAATGAATTCAAAATATTAATAAATGTTTTAAACTTTTAAGGTGCCCAGAATATTCTTATGTTAGAAATTGCTCAGTAAATAAAACATAAGATATTCATTTTCCTTCTTGCTATATCAGTGATTGAGAGTCAGACACAAGAGACTACACATTCTTTGGTCAATAAAAGGGAAATTAAATCACATGTTCTTGGTTGTCATCCCTTCCTAGGATGTCATTTATCAGAAAGTGACAAGTACAATCCATATGTAATTCCTCCCACCTGGGCACTGCAGCCTACCCTCCCAAACAGAACATATATCAGAGGATCTGAACGCATACACTACGGTTGTCACAGACATCATAAAAACAGTCACAGACGAGTGTGTCCCCACAGAATCATTCAGAGTCTTCTCCAACCTGAAGCCCTGGATGAACCATGAGGTCCACCTACTGCTGAGGGCCAGATGAGTGGCATTCAGGTCTGGCGATCAAGCAAAATACAAGAAGTCTAAGTACGATCTCTGGAAAGCCATCTCACATGTGAGGTGGCATTTCCAAAACAAATTTGAATAACTGAAGGATGCTCAAATTCTGTGGCGAAACCAAGTGACATAGGTGAAAACAAGGTTTTGCTTCCAGATGAGTTCAATACCTTTTATGCTCGCTCTGACCATTAAAGCATGGAGGCACCTTCACAAACACCCACAAATTTCATGATGCATGCTGGTGATTCTGTTTCTGAAAAGCCCCCCAAACACTCTGCGATTTCCGTCTCTGAGGCCAACACGACAGCATCCTTCAGGAGGCTGAACCCACAGAAAGCATCCAGCCCAGACAGGATACCTGGCCAAGTACTAAAGGCCTGGGCTGATCAACTGGCTGGAGTGGTCATCGATAAAGATCCTTAACTCTCACTTCATTGAGAACAGTCTGAGGTAACCACCGACTTCAAATATACTGGTGCTCAAGAAGAACATGGGTAACGTGACTCAGTGCCCATTGTCTAGCGGCATTTAGTTCCACTGTGATGAAGTGCTTTGAGAGGTTGGGTAATGAAACAGATCAGCTCCTGCCTGAGAAGTGATTTGGATCCGCTCTAATTTGCCTACAGTCAAAACAGGTCAACAGCAGATGCCATTTCATTGGCTCTTCACTCAACCCTGAAACATCTGGACAGTGAAGATACTTAGATCAGGATGCTCGTCATTGACTACAGCTCGGCATTCAATACAACCATTCTTTCAAAACTGATAAATAGGCTTCAAGACCTTGGCCTCAATAGCTCCTTGTGCAACTGGATTCTGGATTTCCTCACATGCGGACCCCAGTCAGTTTGGATTGGCAACAACATCTCCTCAACAATCTCAATCAACACAGCTGCACCACAAAGATGTGTGATTAGCCCTCCCCCCCCCATCCCGCCCCAGCTCTACTTGTTTTATACTTATAAAGCAAAGGCTAAGTACATCTCCAATGCCATTTTCAAGTTTGCTGATGACACCACTGTTGTAGGCCAAATCAAAATTCGTGATGAATCAGCATACAGGAGGGAGACTGAAAATCTGGCTGAGTGGTGCCGTAACAATATCTCAGTCAGTGTTTCAAGACCAAGGAGTGGGTAATTGACTTCAGGAGGAGGAAACCGGAAGTCTATGAGCCAGTCCTCATTGGGAGATTGCAAGTTGACTTTAAGTTCCTCGGTGTCATCATTTCTGAGGATCTGTGCTGGATCCAGCATGAGTGAGTGCCACTACAAAGAACCTCCAGTTTCTTAGAAGTTTGTGAAGATTTCACATGTTATCCAAAACACTGATAATCTCCTATAGATGTGCAGTAGAGAGTTATGGTTGCATCACGGCCTGGTATGGAATCACCGATGGCCTTGAACAGAAAAAAAGCCCACAAAAAGTAGTGGATACAGCCCAGTACCTCACATATAAAGCCCTCCCCATCACTGAGCACAGCTACACAGAGAACTGTTGCAGAAAAGCAGCAGGACCAATACCATCCAAGGCCATGCTCTCTTCTCACTGCTGCTATCAGGAGGAAGGTACAGAAGCCTCAGGGCCCACACCACCACGTTCAAGTTAGTTATTACGCCACAACCATCAGGCTCTTGAAACATCACTCACCCTTTCACTCAACTGTTCCCATAACCTCTGGACTAACTTTTTAAGGATTCCACATCTCATTTTCACAATATTTATTTCTTATTTATTTATTATTAATAATTATTATTTTCACTTGTTTTGCATTTACACAGTTTGTTGTCTTTTGCGTTCTGGTTGTTTGCCCTTCCTGTTGTGTTCATTGATTCTATTGTGTTTCTTGTATTTACTGTGAATCTCCACAAGAAAATGAATCTCAAGGTTGTATATGGTGAAATAAATGTACTTTGATAATACATCTACTTTGAACTTTAATATATAATGTAAAATTATCAAATGCAACTGGAAGGAACCTTTTTGAGGAAATACACAGAGAAAGAGATTTAGAATAGACTGAAGTTTTACTCAGTAAGGGTGAACAACAAAGACATTACTTCCTGAACGCTTTTGGGCTGCTGATCATGAAAATCATGAAATTTCCCTATCACACTCCATTTCTTTGAAATTGCCTATCTTTATGTTCTCAATTCATAATTCATGTGAGAATAGCTGATGCCAAGATTAAGGAGGGTATTTTTGTTGGTCCACAAATCAAACAGATCATCAATGTCAAGCAATTTGAAGAACTTCTAGTGGGACCAGAGAAAACCACATGGAAGGCATTCAAGGATGTTGTTGAAAAATTTCCTGGTAACTACAGAGCACCAAACTACATGCAGCTGTTTGACGACATGCTTCAAACATACAAAACAAAGAAGCGCAACATGTCACTGAAGATTCATTTTCTGCATTCCCATTTAGACTTCTTCCCTGCAAATCTTGGCACTGTCAGTGACAGGCATAGTGAAAGGTTTCACCAGGACATTGTGGTTATGGAGAAATGGTATCAGGGCAAATGGAATCCATCAATGCTGGCTGATGATTGTTGGATACTTAAGCAAGAAGTATCAGAAACCGAGTACAAATAAAAATCATCAACAAAACATTTTTAGCTTAGTTGAACTATTGCAAAGCATCAGCACTATTATGTAATTAAAAGCATTATAGTGAATAAAAGCTAATTTCTTTTTTCTCCAAATTCATTCATGATACAAGAAGTCTAAAATAATATTAATGTTCAGCTTCAAGTGGTCTATCATAACAAAAGAATAAAAATTCTGAGGAAACAACAGTTTCAAAAAAATTTACTGTCCGGTGTCTGAATTTTTATTTATCGGCTAGATTTGGGTAGCAGCAGTGTTACTAGCTGCACCATTGTTGTTCTGATAATTTTTGCCACTTTGATAGTAAACACAAAGAAACATAAGACACGGGAATGGTACAGCGCAGGAACAGCCACTCTGATCACAATGTTGTTCCGAACTAATTGCATTACAGGTTGAGCATCTTTTATCCGAAATTTCAAAATCCGAAAACCGCTGAAATCCGAATTTTTTTTTGAGCACTGACATGACGTCACAAATGGAGAATTCCACAAGGTGCTGGAAAGGTTCCCAGGTGATGCGCAAACCTCTGCGCACCACAGACAATTCTGAGAAAAGACCTCACATCTGTAATGACCAGAAGTTAATGAAAAATATAAGAACACTCCATAAAGAGCAAAGTGAAGATCCAAGTTATTGAAAGAGTGGATTCGTCAGCATTGGAGTGCACATTTGCCACTTAACAGTATGCTGATCATGAAACAAGCTAAGATCTAACACGACGTACTGGAAATTGAAGGTAATTGTGAATATACAGCAGGCTGGTTGCAGAAATTTAAGAAAAGGCATGGCATTCAATTTTTAATGATTTGTAGTGATAAATTGTCTACTGATCAGGAAGCAGCAGTGAAGTTCGTGGATGAATTTACCAAAATCATCGCTGATGAACATCTAACATGCTGAATGACCGCATCAGTACATATGTGTGATGAACAAGTGAAGACAAAGACTTCATACTGGCAGCAGATAAATTCAGAGTCAGAACAATAGTGATGCCAGACAGCCTTCAGGGTGTGTACAGTATATTTTATATATATACCTCCAAGGTGTATGTGCAGATATACGTGGATATACTGTATATCTGTATATGCAATGTAAGAGAATTTCATGTTTAGACTTGGGTCCCATCCCCAAGGTATCCATTATATAGATGCAAATATTCCTAAATCTGAAAAAATCCAAAATTCAAAACACTTCCGGCCCCAGGCATTTTGAATAAGGGATGCTCAAGCTGTAGTAATTAAATTCCCAACTGAACTAATCTCTTCTGCCAACTCAATGCCCATATCCTCCATCTCCTGCACATTCATGAGAGTCTCTATCATAACTGCTGCCACTACCACTACAGGCAGAGCAATCCAGGCACACACTATCTGTGTTAAAAACCTGCCCTGCACATACCCTTTGAACTTATTCACCTCTCATCTATAATGCATGCGCACTGGTATTAAACGTTTCACCCTGGGAAAAACATACTATCTGTTTTTTCTGCCTTTGCCTCTCATATCCTTATAAACCTCCAGCATATTTCCCCTCAGCCTCTGCCGCTCAAAGGAAAACAGCCCAGGTTTGTCTAACTTCTCCTTATAATGCATGCCCTCTAAATCCAGGCAGTATCCCGTTAAACCCCTTCTGTACCCTATCCAAAGCTTCAACATCTTTCCCATAAGGTGTGACCAGAACTGAATGCAATACTCCAGATGGGGCTTAGCTAGAATTTTATAAAGCCACAACAAAACTTCCCAACTCATGACAAAATTATTCGAGTAGTAAAGGCAAGCATGCCATTTGTCATCTGCACCCTCTATCAACTTGTGAACCCACTTTTACATAGTTGTAGACTTTGATCCCATATCTCACTGTGCGTCAACACTGTTCAGGATCATTCCATTAATGATGTACTGTCTCTTAGAGTTGATGTCCCAAAGTACAACATTGTCATTTCTGCACCCACATCTGCAATTGATTAATATCCTGTAGTATCCTTTGCCAGTGTTCTATGTTATTGGCACCACTACCAAACTTTGTTTCACCTGCAAACTTACTAACCCATCTACATTGTCATCCTGCTCAGTTATATATATATATCACACACAGCAGAAATCCCAGTGCAGATCCCTGCGGAACAATACTAGTCAGACAGATTAAGTCACATTGAGCGACACCCTCTATCTCATATCAGCAAGCCAGTTCAGAATCCAAATAGTCAATTCACCATTAACCTTCTTGGTGAGCATCCTATGAGGGACTTTGTCAAATACCTTACTAAAATCCATATATACTGCAGCTCTAGCCTCATCAATCACCTGTCACTCCCTTGAAAACTCACTCAAGTTAGTAAGACATGACTTGCCCCACAGAAGACATCACTGACTGTCCTAATTATGCCATTTTTTTTCCCAAATGCTCAAAAGTACTATCTCTAGTAACTTCCCTACCACTGATGTAAGACTGCTTCCAGGATTATTCCCATTTCCTTTCTTGAATATCAGAACAACATCAACTAATCACTAGGCTTCTGGGACACAAAGATGCTGGTCAAGGTCCAAGAAATCTCATTTTTTGCATCTGATTAACCTGGTGTATATGTCATCTGGCCTTGGGGACATCCACCCAACTATTCTTTCGAAGACCAAAATTATCAGCTTTATCTCAAAACACCCTATTAGATTAGCATACTCTACACATATCTCCCTATCATCTACGTCCTTCCATTGTAAGTACTGATGCAAAGTACTCATTTAGGACCTCACCTACATGCTCTGCCTCCAAGCACACATTCCCTCCTATATTCCTGTTTCCTAGTTATTCTCTTGCTCTTGATGTATGCAGAGTATGCGTTGGGATTCTCGTTAATCCTACTTGCCAGAGACTTTTTATGGCCTTTAATGGCTTTCCTAATTCCCTTCATGAGTCTTGTTCCAGCTGTTTTTTTTAATAATCATCAAGGGCTCTAGTTGACTTTAGCTTTCTAAATCTTATGTTTCCTTTTCCTTCTTAACTTAACTCACTACCTCTCTTGACATACCAGGTTCCTTTAACTTGCTGTCCTTGCCCTTTTTCCTGAAACGTGCCTGTCCTATACTCTGTGTAGTTGGTTTTTAAACACACTCCACCTATCAGATGTGCATTTACCCCGAAACACCTGTTCCCAATTAACTCTCCCTGGTTCAAAGTTCAAAGTAAATTTATTATCAAGGTAGATGTACAGTATATCGCCATGTACAATCCTAATTTACTTGTGGGCATATTCAATAAATCCATAATAGGATAACATATTAGAATCAATGAAAGACCACACCAACTGAAAGAAAGTTTCTGCCTCATACTCTCATAATTTCCCTGCTACAATTTAATACTCTCCTATAAGGTAGTACTTCTCCTCATCTATAGCCATATTAAAACTTGAGGAGTTATGATCACTATTCCCTACCTGTTCTCCCACAGAAAGATCAATTATCAGGTACAGTATGGACCCTCTTATATAACCATTTAACAACTACAGCACAGAAACAGGCCATCTGGGCCCTTCTAGTCCGTGCCGAACTCTTACTCTTACCTAGTCCCACTGACCTGCACTCAGCCCGTAACCTTCCATTCCTTTCCTGTCCATATAGGTATCCAATTTAACTTTAAATGACAACATCAAACCTGCCTCAACCACTTCTGCTGGAAGCTCGTTCTACACACCTACCATTCTCTGAGTAAAGAAGTTCCCCCTCATATTACCCCTAAACTTTTGCCCTTTAACTCTCAACTCATAACCTCTTGTTTGAATCTCCTCCACTCTCAATGGAAAAAGCCTATCCACGTCAACTCTATTTATCCCCCTCATAATTTAAAAAACCTCTATCAAGTCCCCCTCAACCTTCTGCGCTCCAAAGAATAAAGACCCAACTTGTTCAACCTTTCTCTGTAATTTTGGTGATAAAACCCAGGTAACATTCTAGTAAATCTTCTCTGTACCCTCTCTATTTTGTTGACATCTTTCCTATAATTCGGTGACCAGAACTGTACACAATACTCCATCTTTGGCCTTACCAATGCCTTGTGCAATTTCAACGTTAGATTATCTACATATTGATTTAAGAAACCCTCCAAGATGCACTCAACCTCTTAAACTTCAGGGGTCCCACTCTAGATTAGGTAATTTGAAGTCATCCACTACAATAACCTTATGGCTCTACATTTCCTCTAATATGTCTGCATATCTGTTCCTCAATGTCCTGGTGGGCTATTGGGGGTGTTGAGGGTAGAAGTGTCTGTAGTATAATTCCAAAAGAGTGATCTCATCTTTCCTATTTTTGAATTCAGTCCATATAGACTCAATGGATGAGTGTTCTATTATCCCCTCTGTGATATTGCCCCCAATCATCAACACAACTCACCCCCTCCCAATCCTTCTACCTCTTTCTCAATCTTTTCTAAAATGTCAAAACCGAGGAACATTAATTATCCATTCCTGTCCCTCTTTCAGCCAAGTCTCTTTATGGCCAGATCATCATAGTTCCCTGTACTGATCGAAGTGCTAAGTTTATCACTCTGAGCCATAGTAATCCCTGTATTAAAATGCACATACTTCAAACTGTCCATCTCATTGCATCTATTACCTTGCTCCTGCCCGTTTTTTCCAAGTCATGGCAGCTACCTTCCTCTCAGATCCTCCAATTTCTGATCAAGTGCTCGGATTCCCATCCCCATGTAAATCAAATTTAAACCCTCTCAAGTAGCAACAGTGAACCTCTTGGCCAGGATATTGGTTCATCTTCAGTGAAGGTGCAATTCATCCCTCTTGTAGAGAAAGCCTTTAATTCCTATGAACTATAAACTAGTGTCACAGTTTAGTGAGATTCAGTTTGAAGTTTCTTTTATCAACTCTGCCCCTTTCCTCTGCCTTCCCTACTTTGATGAATATAATTATATATTATAATTAATGTTATATAATTAATATGTATTATATTTCAGTTCTGCTTTGAAAAACAAATAATAAAATTCAATATTTCTGAAATCCTCACATCTTGGCTACCAAAATGATCCGCATTAGATTCAATGCATTAATCCAATAATTTATTTTATCGCAATGCTGCACGTTGATGTTATATTCAATGCTGCAGTTTACAAGAAGTCTGGCAAGTGAACAAACTGCCATGAGTTCTGAAGAGGAAATGGATGCTCCTGGCTGCTATTCTGTCTGCTTTTTGGCCAAACTGATTCTGCAGCTCATTTTTATATTCTAATAATACTAAGATTTATGAATGTCATCTTGGCTTTGGAGAAGACCCCAGAAAGGAAATCAATCTTGGAGATGCTTAGTAACATAAATATAGCATTAAATTCTTCCTTTCCTGCTTCAGTGCCTGGTGTAAACTACAATGCATTCTTTGTCCGAGAACAACAAATTGAAGTAATCTCGTTGATGTACAGCTATGCAATTGACTACTTGATAATACTACTGAACATGACTTAATTCTGACAAACCAGCAACTAGTGATTTTCCACATTTTCTGAAACCTTCAGATTCCTTACAACATTTACAAATATGAAACTGAAGAATAAGCATTAAATTGTGTTAATGTTACTGGCGGACTATTATTATATTAGGGTAGAAGTTAGATTTTCACACTTAAGTGAATATAAGGCATATCAAAAAGAGATATATGCAATATACTCTGAATAATATGATAGGGAAATTTTGTAAAAATATCTTACTTTCACTTTTTGATGGAGGTTGTGGAATTACATCAGCAGCTACTAACATTGAACTCTTGGGCTGTTCATGTTGTCCCCAGTCTTCATCCCATTCCTTTTTGAACTTCTGTTCTTGTGCTTCTATCCTGTGAGCAATTCCAATAACATTACTCAATAATGAGAAGAAAAAATATTGCATTTTGCATAACCTTGAGTTTCTTTGCTTTCAAATAAGCAGGAAAAGTCATTATACAAGATAAAGTATGCCAATTATTGTAATGGTTTTCACATTATTCAGGATAATCAAATTAAATTTAATCCTTAACTATTTTACTGACAACAGACTCTATGTACTTGTGCACCAGAGAATAATGATGCGTTGTTAATAGTTTACTTTCATTTTGTAACTCTATCCGGAATGCTTTTGCTCAATATGGGTACTGGTTATTAGATAAGAATATATATCCTATCTATTTGCAGTACCATGTAATAGCATATAGATCTTGTTTATTTGCTACATGGTCATCAAGGAACAAAAGAACACAAGCATCTGCAATGCTCTCAGAGACAAAGCTGAGGTGACTCACACATTGTGAAATCAAGGCACTTTCAGGCTTTCTTCTGAGGTAAGCTATACTTACATTTACATTGAAAAAGCCAACAACAAAAAAAAAATCACAACTGGTTAAGTGTGGAACAGTTGGTCAAAGAGATTTTGCATTAACACTAGCAAGGGGTTCTTGGTTGCATGCTGAATCCCAGTCATTCATGTTGCAATCATGACTCTTATATGTTCTTGGCAATTTCCTTTTAAATGTCCCCTTTCCGTAAGAAGGCTGCCTCTTGCACGTTGTTTCTCAGAAGCTTGTGCATGTTCCATACCCATCTGCCTCCAAACATCAGCCATTTTTGAACCGTAAAATTGAACAACAGTATCATGTCTAAAGTAGGGTCATACAGCACAAAAAGAAGCCCTGTGCCCAACTGGCCCATGCCAACCAAAATGCCCTCCAAGCCAGCCCCATTTACAGCATCTGGCCCACAAATTCAAAATGTTTTTTTATCCTTGTGCCTGTCCAACTGGCTTTTAAAAGTACAATGTAAGGAGTAATAAGGTATTAAATGAACTAATGGCACTAAAAGCAGAGAGATGGTTAGGTTTTAATGGGCAGCACTCAATGATCTTGGAAGAAATAACCACAGTGTTGACAATTAAGGAATTAAAATATGGAAGGAAGCATTGAACTCAAATGGGTGAAAGACAGTGGAAGTAGACAAACTAAATGGCTTTGTCCTTGTCATGTGCTTGAATGAATGGAGGCTGCCATTTTGTGACACTGTTCTGTAGCCTCCATTTTGGGAACTGTTTGATGAACTAATTCTTGCTGTGGGATAACTTAATCAGAGCAATTGAACAAGGACACGAGGAGTTTCTACTAAACCTGAGAGTATTCTCAGATAAGCAGTATTTGTGTACAATGGCAGGTTTGCGGAAGTAATCTTATTAGCTTGGCCCAGTGTCCAGGTGACCCAGTCTGACTGGTCTGAACCAGAGTAAAATAGAACAAACAAAGTCACCTAGTGCTCAAAGTTGTGTAGTCCTTAAACTATATCCAAAGGGAATCCAACACAGGTCAGTCAGATGACCTTCAGCAAATGAGATCAAAATGCAACATTTGAACTGATGAGGGAAGAATATAAGAATGAAGAGTTTCAAATGCAAAGGGATGTGTATTCCAGGGACTAACTATTGCGAAGAAGAGCCCTCATGTCAAGATCTGGGAGAAGGATCAATTAACGAGCCAACAGGTGATCTTCTATTTCAGTGATACAAATTGGAGAAGTGGTTTGAGTGAGTACTGGTACAGAAGGAACAGCAGAATTCATGTTTTAAGTTGTTAGCCTGGATTCAACATAGTTGCATTGTTGTTTGTGTATAGACAATAAAGTGCGAGCTTCAATTAATTAAGAGTTGTGTCACCTAGATCGGCTGATGAAGGGTCAACAGCAAAGATAAGGAAATCTATTGGTTGAGGTTTTCCAAACTTACTGGGTACTTGCAAAATACCAATGGTTTGAAAAACTGCCAATATGACCCTTTGTTCAAGAAGGGAGGAAGATGAAAAGTGAGTATTGAAAGGCCTGTTAGCTTAATATCTGCTGTTGACAAAATGCTGCAGTCTAAAATCAAGGAAGAAATAGTTAGTCATTTAGAGAAGATTAATGCAGTCAAACCTAGTCATTTTGCTTTCACAAAAGATAAACTATGTTTGACAAATGCCCTAGAGTTCTTTAAGGATGTACCAAGCAGAGTTGATACTGGTGAATCAGTAGACATAGAATATTTTGATTTTTAGAAGACATTTGTCAAAGTATAATATAAAAGGCTAGTGCACAAAGTAAGACCATTTGGGAAAATACAATGTAATTTTTTGAAGTCTGGATGTTGTATAGAAGAAAAAGTCAAAATAGTTAAGTTTTAATCATGCTAAAAGGATATAACTTGACTTGGCTCTCAATTATTTATAATAATGACGTGAAGGAGGCAGCAGGATGTCAGGTGTACAAGCTACAGCTGGTGCATTGCGTATAGTTTTAGTGCCCTTATTTAAAAATTATATACTGTGGATTCTGGGTAATTGGACCATAGGTTAATTCATGTATCCACTTATTTGGGACAACTCTTAAGAGAACAAAAACAAATTGAGAAAATAGCCAGGATTCCTTTTGGTTATTTGGGACGCTATGCTGTTTAATTGGGGCAAGAGTTGGTCAGTTATGTGCATTTGTGTGGCCATTAGACATTACACCATGCTTAGAGCTGATGGTTGCTTTAGTTGCAAATGCTTATGTTATGTTACCGATTTGGGCCAACGGATACTACCTTAAAAAGCATCAAATTTTTTTTGATAATTTTGTTTTTTTTTTAATTTTGATTTTAAATTTCTTTTTCAGATTTTTGCCAAGATGCTACAAAAACACTTGAAATTAAGCAAAAAAAAATTATTCTACTGGACCAATTTAAAAGCAATCACCTAACTGGAATGCTAGAATCTACAATTGCAAGCTTGATATATCAGCAAGAAGAATGGGAATTGTGCGAGGGACAACTGGGAACATCCCATAAATGAAATTATGAAGGTAATGTTAGAAACCACTGTTTTTTAAATAATACTTTTTTATATAAGATTTGTACTTTTTAACAAGTATTTCTCACACTCACTGGCAGAAAGCGGCATAGCAGCTAAACTAACGTTTTTTTCGCTGAGTATTAGCACATTACCCACGTAATGGACTAGTTTTAATTATGTAGCTAATTAATTAATTCATCACTATCTAAGGAATTTTCTTTACCATTCATCACTATCTAAGGAATTTTCTTTACTGTTCATCACTATCTAAGGTATTTTCTTTACTGTTCATCACAATCTAAAGAACTATCCTCAAGAAGGTTCATGAAGCAACTCCTTTCACTTCTTTTATATTTTCTTTTTATTTCAGACGTAGTTCTGCTACTGTTGGAGCCTGTTATCTATATTCTGGTGGTGTGTTTTTGGGCCGATCGGGTGACCTGGTGCTTTGCTGTCTCTGAGGGGGTTCCATGAGGCTGGCAGCAAAGCATGCAGCAGGGAGACCAGGAAACCAGGAGACGGGCATGAGCCTATGATCGACTCCATCTCTCACTGATCTTGCTGATTAAAGCACCAAGGAAGATTGAAATCATCAAACGTGCTGAGGGCGAGTGAGTGTTCAGTACTGTCTACCAGTCTCTCACTTGCTGCTGCTGCAGGTGGAGGGTATTTGTGTGTGCTGATCTCTCTCTCCCTCTTGCTTGCTGCTCTCTAGGGAAGGTCCTTGTGCTCAAGTGATCTATCTCTCCCTTGATGCTGCCGGAGCAAGGCTTAATCACCATGGTTTGAAGAATTGGACTCTAATTCAGGCTTCTGATGAGTTCTAGTTTTGGTAGCTCCTTTTTGCTACTTTTGGGCGATTTTTGAATCAGGGCAGCCCGCAGATAATGAACCCTGAGGTGAACTGAAATATGCCTTTTGAATTTGTGCTTTATATTCTGTGTTTTTGCTCATGTTTTCTGTTACCGTTTGCATGATTTTTTTTTGCATGTAGGGGAGTTTGATGTTTTTCTTTGAAAATTTCAGGGTGGTATGCTGCATACATATTTTGATAATAAATTTACTTTGAATGAGTTAAGATTTGGTGCTACAGTGGAAATCCAGCAAAATTCTTCTGCTTGTTGACAATTGTGCAGCACAACCTAATGTAGAATATTTGAGAAACATCCAGCTGTAATTTCTGCCTGTCAGTACAATATCCTTGGTGCAGCCAATGGATGTGGGAATCATAAAAAAAATTAAAGACATTGTATCAGAGAATGTTTGTGAACTACAGTCTCAAAACAGTTGAAGAAAATCTACCCGACATCACCTTCAACAGCTAAGGAGTGAGTGCAAGGGTTAGCCTTATATAGGCAATACAGTTCATCAGTGATAGTTGGTCAGAAATAAACAGTAAGACAATTCAGACTGTTTTGCTCACTGCATTCGGGCTTGAGATGCCAGAAACACCCGGGAGTGAAAATGAAATAATTTCACTACTTCAACAAGTTAGGGACTACAAAGAATTTGGGGGATGCAATTGTCAAAAGTAATGTAACAAAGCACCAAAGTGGGGAATATGAAGACGAGGAAAGTGATTGAATTGAATTGACTTTATTTCTTACATCTTTCACATACGTGAGTAAAAATCTTTACGTTATGTCTCTGTCTAAATGTGCAATCATAGTAATTTATAATAAATAGAACAGTCAATGTAACATAGAAATACACTCAGATCAGTGTGAGTTAATCAGTCTGATGGCCTGGTGGAAGAAGCCTGTTGATCCTGGCTTTTATGCTGCGGTACCGTTTCCCTGGTGGTAGCAGCTGGAATAGATTGTGGTTGGGGTGACTCGGGTCCACAATGATCCTTTGGGCCCTTTTCTCATACCTGTCTTTGTAAATGTCCTGAATCATGGGAAGTTCACAACTACAGATGCGCTGGGCTGTCCGCACCACTCTCTGCAGAGTCCTGTGATTAAGAGAGGTGTACCTTACCAGGAGTTACTGCAATCAGTCAGGATGCTCTCAATTGTGCACTTGTAGGAAGTTCTTAGGATTTGGGGGCCCATAGCAAACTTCCTCAACTATCTGAGGTGAAAGAGATGCTGGTGTGCCCCTTTTACCACACAGCTGGTGTGTACAGACCATGTGAGGTCCTCAGTGATGTGGTTGCCAAGGAATTTAAAGCTGTTAACCCTCTCAACCCCAGATCCATTGATGTCAATAGGGGTTAGCCTGTCTCTATTCCTCCTGTAATCCACAAGCAGCTCCTTTGTTTTTGCAACATTGAGGGAGAGGTTGCTTTCTTGACACCACTGTGTCAGTGAGATGACTTCTTCCCTGTAGGCCACCTCATTATTATTTGAGATTAGGCCAATCAATGTAGTGTCTGTTTCAATATTTTTATTAATTTCCACATTGAAGAATATAGAGTACATGAAGATATATATTATGAATCAAAAAGATAGAATAGTACAGAATACATTATATTTAAGTCACACTTGCAATTGCAGTACCCATATTCATAATCAAACAGGTAAATTAAATTAAATTGTAATATTGAAATGTGAAGTTTTATTATAGAGAAAATCCAAACCCCCTACCAAGATCGAAGCTGTTTGGTAAAGAAAGATGGAAAAAAATCCTTATCACGTAGTGATTTATGTTATTAGCCAACATCTGTACTTTAACACCAATCAAAGATTTTGAAAATAGTTCAGAAATGGTCCCCACAATGTTTGAAAGTCTTGGTTAGAATCAGAAATTGAACAATAGATCTTCTCTAAATTTAAGCATGACATAACATCACGTAACCATTGAGCGTGAGTAGGCAGAGCAACATCCTTCCATTTAAGCAACAACGCCCTCCTAGCTAGAAGAGAAATAAAAGCAAATTGGACGTCTCCAAAGTTATGCCTTTTTCTCCAGTAATACCAAACAAGGCAGTCAAAGGGTTAGGCTTAAAATTTACTTCAAAAAGTACAGAAAAAGTTTGGAATATTTCCTTCCAGTATTTTTCAAGATCCAGGCATGTCCAAAACATGAATTAGTGAAGCCCCCCCATTGTTACATCTATCACAAAAGGGAGATATATCTGGATAAAAACGAGATAGCTTGTCTTCGGGCATGTGGGCCCTATGGACCATTTTAAATTGTATAAGGGATTGGCAAGCACATAATGATTAAGTGTCAACCAATTTAAATTTCATTCCAAGTCTCCTCAGAAATTGAAATCTGTATATCTTTTTCCCAGGCACTTTTAATTTTGTCTAAAGGAGCCTCTCTCATTCCCAACAACATACTATAAATATTGGATATTGAACCACCATGAAAAGGTTTCAAATTAGAAATTACATCTAATAAGTTCTTATCAGGACTCATAGGAAATGTATGTAACTGAGATCACAGAAAGACTCTAATTTATAGATATCGAAAAGAGTGAATTTTTGGTAAGCTATATTTAGCTGACAATTGCTCAAACGAAAAGAGACTTTCTCCAACAAACAGATCCTGGGAGCACGTAATACCTAATCTATCCCATTCTTTAAAAACTACATCGGTCATGGAAGGTTTAAAAAATCAATTAGAAAAGATGGGACTAGAAAGAGAAAATCTCAATAAACCAAAATATTTTCTAAATTGCAATCAGATCCTCAAAGGATGTTTAACTACAAAATTGTCAGTTAGTTTGTTTAAAGATAAAGGAAGTGAGGATCCAAGAAGAGAAATGATACATTTTTTTTAAAAACAGAGTTAGCTTCTAAAGAGACCCATACTGGACAGTCCTCACAGTTAATATTATACGACCAAAACGTAAGATTTCATATATTGACTGCCCAGTAATAAAACCTAGAGTTTGGTAAAGCTAAACCTCCATTCTTTTTAGCTTTTTGAAAATGGACTTTATTTAATCAAGAATGTTTGTTTTTCCATATGTAAGAAGATAGGATAGAATTAAGAGAATCAAAAAAGAACTTCGAAATAAAACGGGTAAGGCCTGAAAAAGGTATATAAATTTAGGCAAGATATTAATTTTAATAGAATTAATTCAGCCAATCAGCGATAAAGAGAGGGGCAACCAGTGTGATAGTGCCCTTTTCAGATAATTCAATCAGGTAAGAAAATTTTCTTTAAATAGGTGTTTATAATTCTTAGCAATTGTTACACCCAAGTAGGTAAATAGATTTCTTACAATTTTAAAAGGAAGGTTAGTATTAATTGCCAAGTGGTTAGGGCATTGGGCTCACGATCTGAAGGTCGTGGGTTCGAGTCTTGGCCAAGGCAGTGTGTTGTGTCTTTGAGCAAGGCACTTAACTACACACTGCTCTGGACAGACTTTAACTTTAACTTAGTATTAATTGTTACCAAATTATTCAAGGGGAAAAGTTCACTCTTATGTAAATTCAATTTATATCCTGAAAACTGGCTAAAACAGGAGAGTAAAGAAAGCATAGGAGGTAACGAAGTCTCAACATTAGAAATAAAAAGCAATAGATCATCAGCATAGAGTAAAACTTTGTGGGTAGTACCTCTCCTTAAAATACCAGTGATATCCCTAGATTCTCGAAAAGCAATAGCTAAGGGTTCTAAAGCCAGATCAAAGAGCACAGGGCTCAAAAGACAGCCTTGTCTGGTTCTACGTCGGAGTTTTAATGGTTTAGAATACTGAAAATTAGTAAGAACCCGAGCAGAGGGAGATAAATAAAGTAAATTAATCCAATGAATGAAATCAGGCCCAAAGTTAAATTTTTCTAAGTTTTTAAATAAATAATTCCATTCAACCCGATCAAAAGCCTTCTCAGCGTCTACAGATATCACGCATTCCGATATCTCCTTAGAAGGAGAATCCGTAACATTTAGTAAATGACAAATATTAAAATGAGAATACCAATTTTAAGAAATCCAGTCTGATCATCAGATATGATAGATGGTAAAATATTTTCAAGCCCACGAGCCAAAAATTTGGATAGAATTTTAGTATCAACATTAAGTAAAGATACTGGTCAACATGAAGAGCATTCAGTTGGGTTCTTACTTTTTTTAAAAGAATAAGCGAAATGAAAGCTTCATAAAAAGATTGTGGCAGTCCATCCAACTTAAAAGAATCCGAAAAGATAGAACATAAATGAGGTATAAGCAATGAGGAAAAAGCCTTGTAAAATTCTCCAGAAAATGCTTCAGGACTTGGAGATTTCCCAGAGTGCAATGAACGTACAGCCTCGGCAATTTCCTCATAAGAAATAGGTTGATCCAAATGTAGTGTCATCGGCATATTTAATTAGCAGATTGGAGCTGTGGGTGGCGACACAGTCATGGGTATACAGGAAGTAAAGGAGGGGACTTAGTACACAGCCCTGAGGGACTCCTGTGTAGAGAGTCAGAGGGGTGGAGGTGAGGGTGCCAACTCTTACCACCTGCTGGTGATCTGACAGGAAGTCCAGGATCCAGCTGCACAAGGCAGGGTCGAAGCCAAGGTCTGAGCTTCCTGTCAAGCCTGGATGGAATTATGGTGTTCAAAGCTGAACTGTAGTCCAAGAACAGCATTCTCACATAAGCATCCTTCTTCTCCAGATGTGTAAGGACTGTATATAGAGTAGTGACTATTGCATCGTCTGTTGATCAGTTGTCTCTGTAGGTGAATTGTAGAGGGTCCAGTTTGGGTGGTAGCATGCTGCAGATGTAGTCCTTGACCAGCCTCTCAAAGCATTTGCTTATTATTGAAGTGAGTGTGACAGGACACCAATTGTTCAGGCATGTTACCTTGGTATTTTTTGGTACAGGGACAATGGTGGATAATTTGAAGCAAGAGGCCACATTACACTGGGAGAGGGAGAGATTAAAAATGCCTGTTAACACAACCTGCCAGTTGTGCTGCGCACATCCTGAGAACTTGCCCTGGGATGCTGTCCGGTCCCACAGCCTTGTGACTGTCCACCCGTTGGAAATATCTGTGCACCTCAGCCTCAGAGATGGTATGCAACCCTCACCACAAGTCACATGTGCTATTCGTTGTGAATGTTGACTCAATCTTGTCCCTGTATATTGTTTCACAGCCTTGATAGCTTTGCGCAGATCGTAGCTGCTTTTCTTGCGCTCCTGCTGATTGCCGGCAAAGTACGCTCTATGTCACCCAGTGCTTGCACAAAACTACTGATCCAGGATTTCTGGTTTGGGAAGACCCTGACTGACTTCTGATGAGGATGAGGATGACGCAACAGAATCTGAGCTAGTGACTACACATGATGCCAGGCAATATATTGTTGGATCATAACATTACTTCATGCTGGAAGGCAATGAAGGCAGTCCATTGTCTGTGCTGATTTTGTTCATTTTCAGTCCATCACAAGTAAATGGCAACGTTCGCTCGATGAATTCCATCATCGATAACCATTACTAATTAATACAGAGTTTTACTGTACAGTATTAATGTTGGTAGTGTTCTAATTTGTTCTGTATTTTATTTGCAGTACCTAATTAAGTAGTTCATGAGTAGTTTATTTTTTTAAATACCTTTTTTAACTAATTCCATGAAAACGAATAATTGGGGCAGCTGCTTAATTGGGCAAAACATATTGTTCCCGATATGTCCCAATTAACTGGAATGCACTGTACTAGTACTGGGACAATCCAATGGAGATTCACAAGCTAATTCCTGCCATTAGAGGACTGTCCCATGATAAATGGCTGAACAGATTAGGTCTACACTCATTGGAGGGTAGAAAATTGAGGGGAGATGTTATTGAATCATGTCTGATCCTTAAGGGGCAAGAGAGGCTTAATATCAATGCTTCCATGAGTGGGCGAAGCTGAAAGGAGAGGATGTAATTACAAGATTGGTGGACAGTCTTTTAAATATGAGGCATATAGGAACAGCCTCTTGCTCTGGGATTGCATTCTTGGACAGCCATGATTATTTTGCACCTGTAGAGGGAGATTGTCAGACAACATCTTGGGTCAAAATCATTCATTTATTTCTCTCCACAGATGTTGCCTGAGCAGCTGGGTTCCTCCACCAATTTGGTTGTTGGTAGTTATGGTATCTTGCAACTTTAGTATATTTCCTCTCAAAGGACATTTGGGAATCAATTGGGTCTTTAGAACAAAATACTTCGTGATTCATATTTTTCAATTACCTGATTATTAAATGAATTCAAATTTCATAGCTGTCACAGCAGATTTTGAAATTGTTGGGCACTTATGTTAATGGTTACTGCTATAATCCCTTGATTAATTTCCTTCCTATTAATTTGACAGACAATAATTGACTTGTTAGCTATAGCAATTGACCCTAGTTGTTCCACTTTATTGGGTCAAATTCAGATTTTAAATCAGAAATTTTAAGCTGATTGTGGTGACTTGACAGACAATGAATTTATTAAGCAACTGACTGTGGTTTCTGTCAGTAAAGCTGAAATCTATTCAGCTCAAGGCTATTTCTTTGATACATAGATAGATACTTTATTGATCCCAAAGAAAATTACAGTGTCACAGTAACATTACAAATGCACAGATATACAAATATTAGAAGAAAAGTAAGAAAGAATAAAAAAATCAGTTACCTTAAACAGTCTAACAGGAGGGGGTCATCATTTCCCTGGCTATAGGTTGACTCATTATAGAGTCTAATGGCAGAGGGTAAGAATGACCTCAAATAGTGCTCTTTGGAGCAGTGCAGGCCAATAAACAAAATATTTCCCCATTAAACAAGCACATTGAGGGCATAATGTTTGCAAAAAACTGCAAAAGATAAAATCTCATCTGTTTGAGCAGCTTGAAAGTTCTGACTAAAGCAATCCACCATGAGCAATTATGGTGCAACATTTTTTCATTAGTTTGCAATCTGTCCTTCAACATATCCTCTGAAAACCAATATCTGAATAATAATCCATACATTTATTCTTAGTACCTCTCAAAAAAGCATGATTTACACACATTAATAAGAACACTTTGAGCAATATATCGAAACTCCAGAAAATTTAATTGGTGATTAAAACATTGAGAGAATAACTGAGCTGAACAGCTCGAGGGATTCATTCAAGATAATGATAAGCAAAGGCAAGCCAGGATAGGAGATATTCTGTGTAAAATTGTCTGACAACACACTGTTTTCATATATCCATACTTATCCAAGTGTCTAGAGAATATTTAAGAAGGAAACAGCCATTTAAATGTAGAAGTAAGTTACCAGGCAATGAACAAAAAATTTATTTTTAACTATAACGTCAAATGAATTTGGATTCTACTGAAACCAAACATGACACATGCCTTAAATTCAAAATAAAGTTGAAATATTCTATAATTTTTAAAGTAAAATCCAAACTGGTCATTAATTGGAAAAAATTATACAATGGTGAAAGAGTGAGGATCCTCTGCTCTAATCTCAACCAATGGGATATCTCCTGTACTGCTATAGATGTGACTTTAAAACTGACTGCTAATGGACTATATATGATTATGGTCTGTTCGGCAATTAAATACAGATCATAAATTATTTCTGAAAATACCTTTACCTTCAGTCAGTATTATGGTAAAAGAAACAGAATTTTCAAATAAAACACTTACTGGTTAATTTCTTTTTGATATCTCTCTTGTTCTTCAGCAGTTTTCTGTGATATCTCCAGCTTTCTTCTAAGATATGAAAAAAATGTTTAATTAGTTTCAGTTAAAATCACAAATACATTAGCAACAGTCATGTTTGAACAACACATGCAGTGGCTTCTTACTGCAATATAATTAGTTTTTTCTCATTTTTGTACCTCCTATAGGTATATATTTTGCCTCTGTCACATTTCCTGGGGTATCTTTTGCCTCATGATTCTCCGATAAATATCGCAAACAATTTTACATAAAATAAAATAGAGGCATGATTCTCCTTTGTATTTTCCCTTTATTACCATAGAGATACATGGCATCCATCCATATCTCCATACTCAGCTGACAGAAATAACATAATCAGGGTCACCGGAAGACAATTAATCCTTAAAGTTTGCATTGAATAACAAGCATTATTTGCTCTTCAAATGCAGTCACTAGGTTAGTAATCATAGTATATGTTTTGCTGATAATGTGAAATTACTAAGTTAACCAGCAGAATGTGAGTTTCAGTGCACTGCCTGTCTAATGGTGTTCTTTGAAACAGCCACAAAGCTGGATTTCCTGTATACAAACTTCCCCACTTAATAAACAGGGACCATTTTACAGACATTTATATGTCAATTTTTTTTCAATAAATTGGAAAGCACACAATTAACTTGACATATTATTCATGCTTCCCCAGTATTGTGGCATTAAGATCACAGAAGAATGAACAATTACTAAAAAGTGGAGAGAGACAGGAAACTAATTCTTCTGCACATACGAACAGATGGATGTATATATATCTGAATTTAATAATATTTAGGGAGCTTGCTCATGTATAGAAGAGTACATACATTGGGCACTTGTAATTACAGGACAGGCAGCATAACGTCCGGCAATAGGAAGATTGAACATTGTATTTGTTTTAGATGTAGGAGTGTAGCAAAATCCTCTTTAGTATACACGTTAGCAGTTTATGTAATATTTCATTCAGTAAAATATAGCCCCAAAAAGAAAGATTTGTGCCATACAGGAATAATGGCAAAAGTGAGGCTACACACATTATATCCCCTCAGGAATCTCCACCATTTTCCCAGGGAGCTCCTGAGTGGCTCGGAAACCAGGTCTCAGTTTCAGCAGCTTTGCGATTCTACCTCTGGTAAATGTAATTCAGAAGCTTTTTATATTGGCTTTTAGGGGATTTAGGACAAGCTGATACTGTGAAGGGTGCGATGTAAATTAAATAGATTCCTTAAAACAGTATAAATTAATGAAAACATCATTCAATCTTTGCTAAGTGATTCTTGTAGAATAATATGGTAGTGTATTTGATGTTTCCTTATAACTACGTTAGGGTATAATAGAATTATCTATATTGCAGTGAAAGGTTATTGTATTCAACTGTCTGCAATGAAAACAAAATGAAGCGAGCATCAGGGATTTCAAACATTACGCCTTGCTTCAGAGGATAGTATGCCTGAAATTTCTCAATCTCATTGAAAACTGAGCTGCTTGTATGAAGCACTGGGAAAAATAATGCAGGATATTACAGGATAAGTGCTGCCATTTTCTTTTCTGGACACATTCTGTGGTGCCTTTAGGATGGAAATCTGTGGTATGATGGATGATTATGTTTGGTTTCATGTTAAGTTGCTTTTATTACTGAAAAGGAAGCAAAAGGATCAAAGACATCATCTTACTGCCTCTCTTTTTCTTGTTGTTCCTTCATAATTTTGTTAGTTTCCACTGCAATCCTCTTCTGCTGCATTAATTCCTGACGCTCTCGTTCATGGCGGTAATATTCATTCATTCGCTCTTCTTCGGTTTGGAATAGTTCTTTCCCCTGAAATGATCAGAAAAACATAAAATTCAACTATTGGCAACATGTACAATTGTTACTTATGTATTTTTAATTATTGGAGCCTAACCTGAGATGGGAAGCAAAGGAGTTTATTCCAGAGATGTGGCACGTGCATCTTGGAATGGTCAACAGGTTCAATGCCTTGCAATGAAATTCATTTAGATTTCTACTAGGAATTTCTCATTAAAAAGTGGAAATGGAATACACAGCCATGAAAATATTAGCCTTCCTTTGCACTTTTCTACCATCTGCTTGCTACTCTGATGTTTTATATATAGTTACCCAGTACTCGAAACTGACTGGACTATCAATGCTGAATGGCAGGCTAATAAATGAAATACACAACCACTAATGACACCTGCAGAATGGAGCTTTGATTAGAAAGGTATATTTTGTGCAGAAGCCAGTGCTTTAAGTGAGTTTTCATCAGGAAACACAGAAACAGGGCAGCATTCTATTTGAGTAATAGGTACAGGCATGGATTTATCAATATTTAGAAGCAGTACAAATGAGCATACAAGCCAGCACACAAGACAATATTGTGCATTATTAAACTGTTTTACTGCTTGCTGTCCTACTGTGGTAACGGTATTTGGTGGAGTGTGGAGAGAATCATTTGTTCCGTTTAGGAACTCTAATTATAGATGGCTCTCACAGGAAGCATCTACCTATGCAGCAATACCTTCCCCTCTGGACGCTGTCTCCCTTTTTCTCTTAGATGACAAGACTAAGCTGCTGATGTTGAGCAGTAATGTTGCCTTTGGAACCTTCATTATCCTCCTGTTCCGCTTGCTCCTGCTGGTTATCTCCTTCTATTTCATGGTTCTCAGACTCTGGATCTCCTGCTGCTCTTCCTCAGTTATTGACTGTTGTCTTCTGCTGGCCGGGATAGGCAGGCTGCGGCTCAGGACAATGAAGTCTCCATGCACATTGGGCATGTACTCTACTGCATCTTCCACACAGATGAAGATAATGGAATCTCACTTTCGGGAGATGAAAGGGCTACTCTACATCATGATTGCAAGGAGGACAAGGGCTCAAAAGCCAGGCAAGTCAAAAGTACCCTTCTTCTCTGAGATCCATTTCTCAAGGTCGTTGTGACCACTGAAACTGTTAGAAATCGCAGATTCATTGAGGATAAAGGAGTTATGGGAGCTGCTGGGAAACTTGGCTTTGATCATCCGAAAATTTTTCTCGCAATCTCTGAAAATTTAAGAATTGAGAACTCTTTTTAATTAATGAAAGGTTCTGGGTATTGAAGGGACGTCTTGAGGGTACCCAACAATCAATGGCTGCCAACACTTACAGAGTCTAGCAATGCTAGCAAGGCTCACCACCTGCAAAGCCATTTCCTCCCTACTGAAACCAAAAGCAAGAAAATTGATCCTTGAATAATACATTGGGCAGAGATAATTGGTGACCATGTGGAATTATCCAGTTGCTGAAAGTTGATAGTTGCTAAGGCTTCCTCCTTCAGAGACAGATGGCATGGACCAGGCAGTAGAACATAGCCAAAGTCCATAGAATGCCATGCATCTCAGTTATTATCACCTTAGAAAACATGCCCATAAAGTGAATGCCCATTACAGGGATCCAAATATGATTCCAATGCCATTAAGCATGCTCCATTCATCATAGTTTTAATATTGGCCATTTCTGAGGCATTTTTTCTATCACTCCCCATGGCATCTAGAATGCCTATGGTGAAGCATCTACTAAGGAAATGCTGTTAACTTTAATACTACCACCCACCACCACCTTTAAATGGGCACTTTCACACCAAATGCTAGACACATTTTCTGCTTTGCTTAAACTCTCACAGGAGATTTTGGAAATTTTCGAGCAGTCTGCCATCATTTCTGAAGCTGCACTGAAACGATAGTGGAAAACTTCTTCAAATGTGTAGGTCAAAGATGCAGACAGACTGTGCTCTGTCCCGTGAGAATCATCTTCTGGAGCACAGACTACCAAACGTATGTCTGAAGGAGCTCAAAAATGTTTTGCACCATAATTCATGCTACTAGTTGTGTTAATTTGGATTGTGACCAGAAATGCCCAGTCTAATTACATGACTGCTGGGATTTCATTTATCTTAATCCAACTTATTTTGTGGAAAGAAGGAAGTACAGCAGCACCTCTACATCTGCAGGAGTTTGCATGACATCTCAAACTTTTACACACTTCCACAGATGTGTAGTGGAGAGTTTATTGACTGGCTGCATCACAGCCCAGAATGGAAACACCAATATCCTTGAACATAAAATCCTACAAAAAGTAGTGGATACAGCCCTGTTCATTATGGGTAAAGCCCTCCCAACCATTGAGCACATCTATGTGAAATGCTGACGCAGGAAAGCAATATCCATCAAACACCATCACCACCAAGGCATGATCTCTTCTTGCTGCTGCCATCAGGAAGGTGGCACAGGAGCCTCAGGATCCACACCACTAGGTTCAGGAATAGTTACTACCCCTCAACCACCAGGCTCTTGAAGCAAAGGGGATAACTTCACTTCCCCCATCTTTGAAATATTCCCACAACACTACTACTACGTCGACTCAGGCCTAGGAGGCCGGCGTTGGGCACAATGACAGACTCTCCACTTCTCCCTCATCAGTGTGTTCAGTTCATCTACAGTAACTGCGCCACTGTCTTCTAGGACCGTATTGACCATAGTCTTGGGAGGGCGCCCAGGGTTCATCATCCCATGTCTGGGCTCCCAAATGATGACTAGGTTGGCAGGTAGCTCGGGGTGGCATAGGCAGTGCCCCGCTAGTTGCAGTCTTCTCGCCTCTATTTTAGTGGTGAGCATCGGTAGGTCATCATAGAGCTCGACATTTGTCATGTGCTGTTGCCAACTCACGTTAAGAGCCATCTGGAGCATTCGTGTATAGCAACCATCTAGAGACTTTCACATAGTCTTGGTTAGTGTCCACGTCTCGCATCCGTACGTGAGAATGGACTCTATGACTGCTATGAAGATCCTCTTTTTTTGCCCTCTGGTCAGGTTCGACTTCCAGATTTCCTTCATGTTGCCCATAGCCCTCCATGCCAGCGCCTTCCGTATCTTTATGTCCTTCTCCGAACTCATCATTCTTGACCCGAGGTACTTGTAGCCCACAACAAATGCACTCATTTTCAAGGACTCTTCATCTCATGCTCTTGACATTTATTGCTTATTTATTTATTATTATTTCTTTCTTTCTGTATTTTCACAGTTTGTTGTCTTCTGCACACTGGTTCAACGCCCAAGTTGGTGCAGCCTTTCATTGATTCTGCTATGGTTATTATTTTACGGATTTATTGAGTATGCCCACCAGAAAATGCATCTCAGGATTGTATGGGGTGACATATGTGTACCTTAATAATAAATATATTTTGAACTTTATCTCAACAAATGGTCTTGTTAAACTTATTACCACCAATATTTATGATACAATATTGTTTCTAAATAAATAATAGTGCATTTAACTTTGAATACATCAACTTGAAGCTTCGGTTTTACAAAGCGGAAGTACTTTGTTGCACACAATCCCCAAGAAAACTTTAAACTCTAGCAGTCCTTTTGTCTGCAGAATGATCAATACTTACTGCACCAGTGAGTACAATGATTGTCAGGCTCCTGCTACTCTTCAGAATTTGGACAGCCTGGTTTTGGGGAAAAATATAGAATTACATATCATTGGAAAAAGCAGCATCTCTCCCATTTTTTGCCACTATTTTTATTCCTTATGAAGTTAGGCAATCAGGTCATTAAAGGACGACTGGGTAACCTGGATTCCATCATCTTCAATTATATCATAAATACGAGAAAATCTGCAGATGCTGCAAAATGCTGCAGGAATTCAGCAGGTCAGGCAGCATCTATGGAAAAAGTAAACAGTCAATTTTTCCTGCTGAAACCCTGCCTCAGGACTCAAAGAAGGATGCTGAAGAAGGGTTCAGCCTGGAAACATTGACTGTTTACTCTTTTCCACAGATGCTGCCTGACCTGCTGAGTTCCTCCAGCATTTTATGTATGTTTTCTTCAATTAATCATATTCATCTAAACAGTAATTGGGGCAATTCCATAAAGTCATTGGGATGTTTGATCAAACATTCAGAATAGGATCAAATCAAGTCATTAGGTATCAAATGCATCTTTAACTATACCATAAGCGGTAAAGTTATTAAGATCACCCTGTCCAAAGGAAATATTGTTACCATTGCAGGGGTTTGTTTAGTTTGTATTCAGCAATGCAATATTGTGGTAATAAATCAACAGATACAGGAAGTTTTAGAACCACAAGAGATGGACAAAAATAGAATGACCTTAGTGACAATGCGAGTTTCCCTCATGTACTGAAACACAACTAAAAGAGCTAAGCTTCAGGCTCAATGATCAGTGATCTCTTAATGTTCAATAGCAAAATACAGTAAAACTCCAGGACTTTCATTGTGCCAGAGCAGTAGGTTGCACAGCTGATTAAATGTTATTTCAATCAATACGCCAACACATTATTAAGTCACATTTTAGAGATGTTACATAAAATTATAATTATTTTTTTCCCAACAATCCCAGCCAGCCTAGAAACAGGAACCTGTGATTATCAAGTGAATGTGGGAAATGAGGGCCCAGTGAGATTAAAGAGGGCATGGGAACTAGGGCCTTGGTGTTTTGAAGGCAGTGTGGGAATCAGAGCTCTAGTGTATTAAAGGGAGGGAAGGAACTGTGACCCTCGTGTGCTTAAATGAGTGTAGACAGTAGGGCCCCTGTGTGTTAGACGGAGCTCACAAATCATTACTCTGAGCGTCTTAAACTGACAATCAGGATTTTCAAACATTTGGAATGCAGATTATTGGATTTTTTTCTACATCTCAAATCTTACTTCACTGCTTAATGAATACAGTGGGAACGAACTGTATTTAGCATAACACTGAAAGGGAGATAAACAAGAAACAACAGCTTTTAAAATCCTGCCCAATACTGCTGTCGACTAACTTCAAGTATACACTATGGTAAACCATCTGATCCAAGCAATTTGCTCATGCGTTGATGACACTGATATTGTCACTCAAAACATTAATTTAATAAACCATATAATGTCATATGATCTTTATGCAAACAGAATTCTTTGTTAAAAAATTGAATCAGATTTTACCTCTTTGTGATCCACGTTTGTAAAATCAACTCCATCTACTTCAACAATTTGATCGCCAACCTGCGATAAAAAGAGAAAGGCAACTTGTAATCACAGAATAATCTACGTTCAAACATTGTAAGATGTCATTGTTTATTTAATTATGTTAGCTTGATGAATTGTTGGAGATTCACTGCTTACTTATTAATTATCAGTCACAAACATAGCGGCACATTTTAACACAGAAATGACAAATCCATCATTAACTTAATTGCTTTGTATATAATTCAAGCTTGACAGTCATAAAAATGGATTTCAGCAAATGAAAAAACAGTTTACCAGGTTATTGCATTTTTGAAAGTGTAAGACATTTAAGACGTCACAGTATGTTACAGCACAGAAATGGATAAATTGGCTTTTAGTCTACATAAACAAGTAGATTGAATCCTATTCCTGGGCTCAACTTCTCTCCACTTTAATATTTCTTTTCACAAATTCAGATTTAGCTCTTCTTAGAATAAATTTATGCATTCTATTGAAGCAATATTTTAAGACAGATAATCATATTCCAAGTCTTTCTCCGTAATAATTGGATTAACTCCTTTAAATCAATTTCAAGATTAATTGCCATACAACCACATAAAAAAATGCAGTCAAATGAAACAGCGTTCCTCTGGGGAACTCAGCAGGCCAGGCAGCTTCTATGGAAAAGAGTACAGTCAATGTTTTGGCCTGAGACCCTTCGGCAGGATTGAAGAAAAAAAGCTGAGGAGTAGATTTTACAGGTGAGGGGGGAGGGGAGAGAAAGACAAGGTGATATTTGAAATCTGAAGGGAGATGGATGAAGTAAAGAGCTAGGAATTTGATTGGTGAAAGAGATACAGGGCTGGAGAAGGGGGAGTCTGATAGAAGAGGACTGAAGGCCATGGAAGAAAGAAAAGGGGGTGAGAGCACCAGGAGGCAACGGGCAGGCAAGGAGATAAGGTGAGAGAGGGAAATGGTTATGGGAAATGGTGAAGGAGAGGTGGGGGGCATTACCAGAATTTTGAGAAATCAATATTCATACCATCAGGTTGGAGGCTACCAAGATGGAATACAAGATGTTGCTCTTCCAACCTAAGTGTGGCCTCATCACAACAGTAGAGGAGGCCATGGATAGATATATCGGAATGGGAAAGGGAAATGGAATTAAAATGGGTGGTCACTGAGAGTTCCTGCTTTTTCTGGTAGATGGAGCGTAGGTGCTCAGTGAAGCGGTCTCCTAATCTATGTCGGGTCTCACCGATACACAGGAGACCACACTGGGAGCACTGGCCACGGTATATGACCCCAACAGACTCACAGGTGAAGTGTCGCCTCAGATGGAAGCACTAGTCGGTACTCTGAATGGTAGTGAGGGAGAAGGTGCAGGGGCAGGTTTCTCACTTGTTCCACTTGCAAGGATAAGTGCCAAGAGGGAGATCAGTGGGGAAGGACGAATGGATGAGGGAGTCATGTAGGGAGCGATTGTTGCAGAAAGCAGAAATTTTCTGGGGGGGCGGTAAGGAAAGGATGTGCTTGGTGGTGAGATCCCGTTGGAGATGGCCTATGGGGCCATCTCCAACACACAGTACCTTCAGTCACACACAGCAAACAGCACAAAAGATAGCAGAAAAACATACAGTTACTAAAAATATATTAAAATAATATGGTCCAAATCCCTGAGTGTCATGGCCTGTAGATTGATGGTGCATGGATACTGTCCTGGAGCCATGTTTCTGCATGAACAAACTGCAGCAGGTCCTCATTTCATGCAAGTGTAGTTGCAGACAAACACAATCCAACGTGACTTCCTGGGAGTGAACACTGGAGGGCAGGACCAACACAACCGGCCAACTTGCAACCTAGTTGAGAATCCAGTGGCACAAAGCCGGTTCTGGTGACAGCCACAGGCAATCCTGAGGCACGGTGGCCTTGTCTATGTTACAACTGAGATAACGCAGCTCTGCCGCTTTCGGTCTTGCCAATGATCCAGTGAATTGAACTTGCATTACTCTAAATCACCAATGTCCAACAGGGTCTTGCAATCACAAGGAAAATGTCCCAGCCAATTACTTCCATCATTTGTTGGGTCGCGCACAGCTGGTGGAGAGGGACAGCCACCTTAAGTTCCTCAGCGCTATTATTTCAGAGGACCGTCTTGGGTCCAGCGCACAAGTGTCTTTATGAAGAAAGCATGGCAACATCTCTACTTTCTTAGATATTTGGGAAGATTTGGCATGTCTTCTAAAACTTCGACAAGCTTCTGTAGATGTGTGATGGACAGTATATTGACTGATTGCATCATGACCTGGTATGGAAACACCAATAACCTTGAGCAGAAAAGCCTACAGAAAGGAGTGGATATGGCCCAGTCCATCCTTGGTAAAGCCCTCCCCACCATTGGGCACAGTTACAGTGAATGTTGACACAGGAGAGCAGCATGCATCACTAAAGACCCCCACCATCCAGATCATGCTCTCTTCACACTGTTATCACCAGGAAGAAGGTGCAGGAACTTCAGGTCCGACATATTGTATTTACAGTGAAGGTCCACAGAAAATGAATCTCAGGGTTGTAAATGGTGACGTATATATACTTTAATAATAAGCTTACTTTGAACACTGAACTTTGAAGCAGGCTGCAACGCAGTGCGCAGCAAGTCCGTATCCATCGCTATCTAACAACTCACTAGTGGGTTAGATGGGAAAGACCTGCTATTCTTGATGTTCTTAAGATCCTGCAGTGTCTTGCGATCATAAAAAAAAGACATAAAGGACAAACAATTTTTTGGACCTGGAGAGGCCACTGTGTCTAAGCGTGCCGCTATCTTATTGGAAAGGGAGGTTATTCTCCAGTCTTTTTTACAAACTGTGAGCCAACACACTGACTTACTAACTTACTTATTACAACATAGGAGACCATTCAGACCACTAGGTCCATTGTCATCTCCGAGTAAAAAAAAAAATCAGCCTCATTCCTCTTCTTATTTCCCTGTAATCCTGTAATTAATGTTCTCTCAACACCCACCAACCCTTTGAGTCTTCTACAATTTACCTTCAGTAAAGGGTAATTTACATTGCCTAGTTAATCCATCACTGTGACTTTCAGTTGTGGAGAGAAAACTAGAGCAGTTGTTTGAAATCCATAGAGTTACCAGGAGAATATTTATTCTCTACACAGAGGCTTGGGAAGCCGGGACTGAGGCACGGTTACTAGAGTCTGCAGTGCAGTCTCATTCTGTTGCCATTGATGGCAAACATTCACACACAGCTGGACACTGAAGGAGTGGAACTCCTTTCATTACTGTATAAGGCAGAAATAATGCACACTGACATAAAAGTACTCAATATGTTGTGAAAAATATCCTGAACTGCAGTGAAGCATAACAAAACCTCAAAGTACTCTCCATCTTCTGATCTCTGGTGAGATGAAAAGTTATAGTAAGAATTGTTTGGCTATGGAGTACTTGTGTTTTCTTTTTGCTGTAGACAACTTTGAACTTCAAGATGTGGTTCTGTCATTTTGCTCTTTGATCAGTCTGAGTGAACATGGCCATTTGTTGTGAACTTTCTCCCCTCATTTTCTTTCTTCCATTGGCTTGCAATGCTCATAACGTTGTTTGCCATTTTTTTCCAAACAAGTTATGCAAGATTAAGAGAAGTTACTAACTGAAGCATAAAGATCCAAAATGGCATTTTTTTGATGTCAAATCAATGTAGCTGCAACCAAGGTGGTTCTATATACAATAGACCTCACATTCTGTGTGGCATGGCTACTATTTTGGAGGCCTTATATTTCACAATTAGCTTAAGTACAGTGAGTCAGAAGTGTCAGTGCATAAATCATAAAGGACTAAAGTCAATGGAGTCAGTCAGCAATCAGATTTGTTCATATGTTTGTTTCTATACAAAGCTGGCCTGTAAAAACAGGTCTAATTCCTTGACCAAGTGTAGGCTGCCAAAATTTAGATTATTTCTTTGCCCCAGTTTTCTTTTGCTAGTTACATCCCAATGAAGTATTGCATATGCCTCTGATGGAATTTGATGGATGATGAAAAAAGTCAATTATAGTCTGGATGAAATTGCTGTCAATCTAAAAATATTCATCACAATAAACCAGTGACAACTTTGAAGCAGATTAAATGTCAGAATGATACAGTAAGGCCATTTTCACCCAACATTGCAAATAGAATTTGCACATTTTACGTAATTCGTGATACCTGCGATGCATGCATTTTAAAACATTCAAAATTTGCCTGTTTTAGGCTAGAGCAAATGCTCTCAGCTGTCAGCTTTTTTATGCTTTAGTATCAGAATCAGAATCAGGTTTATCACTGGCATGTGACATGAAATTTGTTAACTTAGTAGCAGCAGTTCGATGCAATACATAATACAGAGGAGGGGAAAAAAATAAAATAAAATAAAAATAATAATAAATAAACAAGTAAAGCAATTACAGTACACGTATATATTGAATAGATTTTAAAAAAACATGCAAACAGAAATACCGTATATTAAAAAAAGTGAGGTAGTGTCCAAGGATTCACTGTCCATTTAGGAATCGGATGGCAGAGGGGAAGAAGCTGTTCCTGAATCACCTGTGAATGCTACTAAATGTGTTACAACTAAACTATTGCTATAAATCAGAACATGGACAGCAGAAATGCCTTTAACTTACCCAAGCTCTCCACTTACTTTAGTTACAATCAGATACTGTCAGATTCACAAGTCCTCTAATTAAGACTTGTGATTCTCAGCAGCTCACAGTTTCTACTGTTACCAGTAATACCATCGTAAAAATGTCTCTAGACATAGTAGCTTGTTATCAGATAAGAGGGTGAATGGCCAATACCTGTTCCTGTTCAATGTGATTCACTCACCTCTAAGCCCACCTCTGCAGAAACTGATCCTGGTTTCACATTGCTGATAAAGATCCCTGGCTTCTGAGTAGGGCCACTGGATATGCTGCATTAGAGAAAGAGAGGGAGCTCACTTTAAGCATCCACAAAGTACACAAAATAAAACTTTCAAAAACCAGCGAGGTGAAAAACAGACAGAGGAATGTGTTACCTGCATCCCATGCCTTTTACACCAACCAAGCTGATAAAAACCTTCTTTTCCCTTATTTCCTTGTTCCCCAGTGAAGCCAGTCCAGCTAAACTGATCTTCCCATCCTGTAAAAAAAGGATCACGTTTGTGTAAGTACAATAAGCTGGAGTTAAAAACAAATTTCAATGTGCATTCCAGCAGATAATGGTAAAAAAATGCATCAATATCTCCCCATCTCAAAGTACGTAAATTCATCACATTTTCATAATAAATGTCAACTCGGGCTCATATATAACACAAATATTTTGCAATATTTAGTTTTGGTACTAAATATGCTGGAAATGTTAGGACCATACTTCACACAAGGGTAGAAATTAAGTAAGGGAGACACTTTGTAGAACGTCATTGACATGTTAACTCCAGTTACATAGAAAACAAAATCAATTTGTAATCTCTTTCTTCAGCATTTTGCACACATAACAATTGTCTATATATTATTTGTATTTAAATAATTCAAAAAACAACCAGAAGCATTCAGTGTGAACAATTAAAGGATACCAAGTTGGTAATGAAAATATTCTTTTGAAATTCCTGCTGATAATTTACTGGCTAATCTGGAATTGCTGGAAAATTGCTGCAAATAATGTAACTAATATGGAAGGTCAAATAATTTAGCACTGAAGGTAATTCATGGATCCTGTTGTAAAATGTGTAGGTTCCAAACTTGTACTCCTTCAAATTGCTTACATTATTTTAACTTTGATCAGAGACATTTAAATTTGCTGCTCTTCATCATACATTTTGCTCTAAAATTGATGACCACAAGCAATCTGGATTTAGTGATTTTCTACTGTTTTGTTTCTCCCTAAATTACTCTACTTCTGTCGTCATTTGTAATGGCCTTACCGAATCTACTTTTTTAATCTGCTATTTTGGTCATCTATTCTCGTGCTTCCACAATCGTTTTCTTTTTAATCCCAATGGTAAACTTTTCTACATTATAACAGTGACAATTCTTGAGAAGTATTGACTGTAAAGGGTTTGGGTTATCTAAAAGCATGGCATAACTGCAAGTCTATTCCTCACTGACTACATTAAAAATGTAATATCATCACAAGTAGTCACTACTTCTGTTGCTCTATAAAATAGAGAATGATGATAGAGAAATATAGAAAACAGTGTTCACTGTCAACACACTAGGGTACCACAGAAAGTGTCCATTTCACCTGAACCACTATGCATCTTGAACAAATCAACCTGGTAAAATTAATTTTCCAAGAAGCACAGTTAACTGCGAAGTTATTTCCATTTTAATTCTTCAATTTATACACTCTATAATAGAATATGAACTCCCTGTAATATAATTGTAGTCTTTGGAAAAACAGCAAGCAGATCCATTTCATTTAATCCGCATCAATTAATCCACTCAGTCATTTCAGTGCACCTGTTCAAATGCACAATTGTCCTTGAAGAATTTTCAGTGGTACTCTTCAGCCTCCCACTAGCAAAGTCACCATTCAATTTGCCAGTTTTTCAGAATGCGTCTTGCATGTTAATATAGGGGTGACTTAATTTAAATTTCAAATTAAAAATGCATAGAGATTTGCTAGTAAAGTTCCAATGCGGGGTGGGAATAACCAGAAATGAAAGGAGAAAGTATTATTGTTGAGGAAATCCACATCTTACCCCAGCATCTGACACAAACTGGTCCACAAATTGCCACTTTAAAGTCTCCTCAGAAGAACTAAACAGAAAATAAATGACATTTAACAGATCATGTCTTTAGCATGGTATTGCAGTACTTTTCTCACGATCCTCACATCAATTAGTCAGTGTATGAAGTAAAAATCATCTGTGTAATTTCTCCCAAAATTTGAGAGAAAGCTATTGCTACCTTGTTAACAGCAGTAAGTGAAAAGCATGGTTCACTGGATATCTTGTCAACCTACCCAACAGTGATGGAAAACTAAGAAAATCAATACTGATATAAATCTGCTAAGAAAAATCATCTTTAGTTCCAGGATGCATTAAACACACTGGGAATCGAATATTGATCATTAGCTTAACAATCTTCAGTAAGCAAGTCACAATGATGAATCAAATTTTTTGGAAACGCCATCATGTTGTACTAACCAACAAAAAGAAAACACCTCTAAAAATGAACTCAGCAAGAAAACACCTCTAAAAATGAACTCAGCCTATCAAAGAATATTCTCAAGTATGATCCTGGTGTTCAGATCATGTATGTACCTCAACCACAATTCCACAACGTAACCAAAATCTGCTTGCAATTGCAGATTGCTTAGCTCAATTTAGCCACAATTACATTGAGATGACAATATGCCCGGAATGCAAAGTTGAGCCATTTAAATATGTAACTCCCTATTGCAAGCTTGGCTTGAAGAAGCAGGTGGAAATCTGACATTTAATTGAACACTTAAAAATAAATGCCTGAAAATAAAGACAATGATTGTTCCATCTGCCATTTCCCATCAAAATGGGGTTGAACTGTCTGGCAGCTAGGTCGCCACGGTAGTGTGGTAGTTAGCGTGTAGCTATTATAGCTCAGGGGGTCGGAGTTTGGAGTTCAATTCCAATGCCATCCGTAAGGAACTTGTTGTCCTCCCTGCGAATGCATGGGTTCCCTCCCACATTCCAAAGACGTACCGGTTAGTAGGTTACATGGTCAATGTAAATTGTCCTGTGATTAGGATAGGGTTAAATACAGTGCCTTGAAAAAGTATTCAGCGTCCAATCCTTTGTTCACGTAAATGAGTAGGGATGGCACAGTATTAAATTACACATTTACCGCTTAGCTGTGAGGTTAGAAAGTTCCACTTTAGTCTCATCCAACCACAAGACCTTCTTCCACGTCTTTACAGTATCTTCTAAGTGATGCTTCGCAAAGTCTTTACAGGCAAAAATATGCTTTTATTTAGCAGTATGTGAGCTATAAACCTAATACCGTGCATCAGCCAGGTAACATTATCCCTACTGTAAAGTATGGTGGAAGTAGCATCATGCTATGGGAATGCTTTTCAGCAGCAGGAGTTGGAAATCTGGTCAGGTTTGATAAGAAGATGAATGCTGCTAAATACAGAGAAATCCTGGATAAAAGCCTGCTAGCCTCTGCCAGAAAGCTTAAACTGGGGAGGAAGTTCATCTTTCAGCAGGACAATGAGCCAAAGCACAGTGAAAGAGCAACTATGGAGTGGTTTCAAATGAAGAAAATTGATGTCCTTGTGTGGCCCTGTCAGAGTCCTGACCTTAACCCAATTGAAGATCTCTGACAAGACATCAAGACTGCTGTTCACTGCCGCTCCCCAACAAACCTGGTACAGCTTGAGCAGTTTTGTAAGGAATTGGCAAATCTTGCTCTATCACATTGTGCAAAGCTAATAGAGATTTATCCAAAAAGACTACTGTCTGTAACAAAGTATCCAGTCCTGATGAACTGTACTCTTCTCCATAGATGCTGCATGGCCTGCTGAGTTCCTCCAGCATTTTGTGTGTGCTGCTTGGATTTTCAGCATCTGCAGATTTGCTCTTGTATGTGACTGTCTGTAATAGCTGCAATAGGTGGCTCAACTAAGTCCTGAGCAAAGACGAATGAATACTAGTCCAGCCATATAGATCAGTGGTCCCTAGCCTCCGGGCTGCGGACCGATACATTGCCGCGAAGCATGCAGGGGTGCAGCGGTGGCCGGGATGCACCCAGCACATCGTTAAGAAAAAAGCCGAAATAAACAAGCTAATTAATTAGGTGCCGTCCAGCACCTAATTGTCGTCCCAGAGCAGAGGTGACGCAATCAGCAATTGCCTCTGATCTGGGCTGACATTTACGTGCCAGGCGGCACCTAATTAATTAGAGTGTTTATTTTGGCTTTTTTCTTAAAGGTGTGCTGGGTTCGTTCCGGCCACCACTGCACCCCTGCATGCTTCGCGGCAATGTATCTGTCCGCGGCCCGGAGGTTGGGGACCACTGATATAGATGGCACGACAGAGAAGTGCACTAGTGCTTCTACTTCCATAGGAGGCTAAAGAAATTTGTGTGTCCCTTTCGCCTTCACCAATTTTTAAACGATATACCACAGAAAGGATCCTACCCGGATGCATCACAACTTGGTACTGCATCTGCTCCACACATGACAGTGAGAAACTGCAAAGTGTTTGGAACACAGTATATCACAGAAACCAGCCTTCCCTCCATGCTTAATGTCTACACTTCTCAATCCCTCGGTAAAGCCGGCAACAGAATCAAAGACCCTAGCCAAACCGGTCATTTGCTATTTACAACCCCTCCGCCATCCCACAAGTTGCTAAAGCTTCAGTATTCTGTGCCATACATCACTAGGAGATATTGGATAGTGTGTAGTAAGAGAGTGATTTCAGAAGAAGCAAGTGGGAACAGTCGGGAAATTCTGTGCACCACAGCTCCTGAGAAAACGTTGGATTGTGCATAATTAGGCACTTGACAACACCCAATAAAAAGAATTTTGGTTTAAATGGAGCAGAGAGTGGACCATTGTTAGAGTGAGGAGTTCTGACTTCGGCTCGGAGAGTCTTCAGCAAGGAGAGGTAGAGGCTTGTAGGTAAATTTTCTGTTGAATTTTTTATTCTCCCTTTCTTATTGCACAGTGAGAACTGTGGGAATGCCAGGCAGAATAGTGGAGTGTTCATCATTTGGGATGTGGGACGGCTGGGAGGCAAGAAATGCACCCAGCTGTAGTTTCTTGCAGACCGTGTTAAGGAATTGAAGCTGCAGCTGGATGAACTCTGGATCATTCATGAGGTTGAGGGGTTGATTAACAGGCCATTCAGGGAAGTAGTTACATCCAAGGTGCAGGATATAGGTAATAGGGTGACTGTCAGGAGGGGGAGCAGTGTAGAGTACCCCTATGGACATTCCCCTCAATAACCAGTATACCACTTTTTATTCTGCTGGGGGAGGGGGGAATAACCTAGGAGAGGACAGCAACGAAGGTCAGGTTACTCCAGCGGAGAAGGAGAAGGAGAATCCCAAGAGCTTCTATAGATATATCAAGAGCAAAAGGATAGCAAGGGACAGAATTGGTCCTCTTGAAGATCAGAGTTGTCATCTATACATGGAGCCAAAAGAGATGAGGGAGATCTTAAATTTTTTTTTTTTTTTTTTGCATCTGTATTTACTAGGCTGATAGGCACAGAATCTACAGCAGCAAGGCAAAACAGCAGTGAAGCCCTGTGGCTTACACAGATTACAGAGGAGGAGGTGTTTGCTGTTTGGAGGCAAGTTAGGGTAGGTAATCCCCAAGACCTGGCAAGGCGTACCCTTGGACCTTGTGGGAGGCAAGTTCAGAAATTGCAGAGAAATTTAGAATATCCTTATCAATGGGTGAGGTGTCGTAGGATTGGAGGTAGCTAATGTTCTGTTGTTTAACAAAGGCTCCAAAAATAAGCCGGGAAATAATAGGCTGGTGAGATTGCCATCAGTAAGTTATTGGAAGCTATTCTAAGGGACTGGTATATAATTATTTGGATAGACAGGGACTGATTAGGGAAAGACAACTTGGGCTTGTGCTAGATAGGTTGTGTGAAACCAACATCACAGACTCTTTCAAGGAAGTTACCTGTAAAGTTGATGATGGTAAAGCAATGGATGCTGTCTTAATAAACTTTAACAAGACCTTTTATAAAGACTCGCATGGGAGACTAGTCCAGAAGGTTCATTCTCTTGGTATTCGGGATGAGGTAATAAATTGGATTAAACATTGGCTTTGTGGGAGAAGTCAAAGAGTGGTAGTACAGCGTTACCTCTCTGACTGGAAGCCTGTGACTAGTAGTGTGCCACAGGGATTGGTGCTGGGTCCATTGTTGTTTGTCATCTATATCAATGATCTGGATAATGTAGTATACTGGTTTCGCAAATTTGCGGATAACACCAAGATTGGGAGTGTAGTGAGCAGCAAGGAACACTATCAAAACTTACAGGGGATCTGGCCCAGTGGAAAAAATGGCAGATGGAGTTTAATGCAGGCAAGTGTAGCACTTTGTGAGGACAAATCAGGATAGGACTTGCAAGGTGAGTGGTAAGGCACTGAGGAGTGCAGTAGAGCAGAGGTATCTGGGATACAGATCTATAATCCCTTGAAACTGGGTTGTAAAGAGGGCTTTTGACTCAATGGCCTTCTTAAATCAAAGTATTGAATACAGATGCTGAGATGTTATGTTAAAGTTGCAAAAGATGTTGGTCAGGCTTAATGTGGAGTATTGTGTGCAATTCTAGTTACCTACCTACAGGAAAGTTATTGATAAGATTGAAAGGGTGCAGAGAAAATTTACAAGGATGTTGCCAGGACTTGAGGACATGAGTTATATGGAAACGCTGAACAGATTAGGACATTGTTCCCTTGAGCATTTGAGAATGAGGGGAGATTTGATAGAGGTATATAAAATTGTGAGTGGTATAGATAGGGTAAATGCAAGTGTTTTTCACTGAGGTTGGGTGAGACTAGAACTAGAGGTCAAAGGCGAAAGGTGAAATGTTTAAGGGGAGCATGAGTGGTAAATTCTTCACTCAGAGGATGGTGAGCATGGAACGAGATGCCAGTGGAAGTGGTGGATTCAAGCTTGATTTCAACACTTCAGAGAAATTTGGATAGGTACATGGATGGGAAGGGTATAGAGGTCTATGGTCCTTGTACAGGTCAATGGGACTATGCAGATTAATATTTCAGCATGGACTAGATGGACTGAAGTGCCTGCTTCTGCGCTGTAGTGTTCTATGACTCTCTGATTCTTCAGCGCATGTACCTAAAGGGCTGCTATAAGACTATTGACTGGTCTCCTCGTATGACAAGATGGACTCTTGACCTCACAATCCACCTCATTCTGACCTTGCACTTATTTTCTGCCTGCAATGCACTTTCTAACTAAAACATTTCATTTGGTATTTTGTTATTGTTTTCCTTTGTACTATCTCATTGAACTGTGATAATGGAATTATCTGCATGGTTTGCATGCAAAATAAATTATTTCACTGTACTTTGGTACATTTAGCAATAATAAAAAAATTATCATTGAAGTTGGCTCTGCAAGGTGCTCCAGCCATTGGTAGCATGCTTGTCAGTGCTCTGATCTTCCTCAATCATGTTAGATGGGAGGGCCACATCTGCTGCATGTCTGACATTAAGCTCGCAACACGCACAAAATATTGCAGCATCTCAGCATGCCAAGCAGCACTTATGGAGGGAAATAAACAGTCAACATTTTGTGCCGAACCCCTTCATCAGGATTGGAAAGGAAGAGGGCAGAAGCCAGGCTAAGAAGGTGGGGGAATGAGGGTGAAGAGATGGATAGCAGCTCTAATACAGTCAGAGACCTCCAGGACGACAGAGAAAACCCTTCAAAGATGCTCTCAAAACCCATGCACAACATCTTTACCACTCATAGCAATACCTGGACAATAAATATAGAAGCAGCATCTGGGTAGACCAAGGCAACAAGTCACCACAGAAGCAGCAGAAGCACAGCACAATATTCATGACAAGCTAATCCTTGTCCAGCAAATATCATCTGTACCACGGGACATAGACTATGCGAATCTTGCACTTGGCTCAGCAATCCTCTAAGAACCCACAGAATTGCACTGGAACCAAGCTTTCCCAGATGCAAAGCAACTGGCCAAGAAATAGTTGGTGTTGATGATATATGAATAATGAGTCAATTTCCACACAACTCCTTTCAATAAATCATCAGACTATTTGTTCTGGTGGTTCTAACATTGGCAGGACACTATATAAAAAAGAAACATTCTCACCAGTTTCTGTAATAGTACATTTAACCCTGGTGGAAAATTGTGCTTCCTTGGATGGATTCAAGTGCTTGCATTGATTACGTGATCAAATCTATTAATATATATGCTCAAATCATAACTCTTTGTCAGGGAAACAAGAAGAGCAAGCCAAACTAACATAAATAACTCTTAAATCATAAGTAACCCAGAAAATATCAACATAATTCACAAGTGTGCATTAGCAAAGCCTACACATGCTAACTGATGAAGCTCTGTCAGAAAGTAATCAAACAACATCTGTACTCAGCAAGTTCTAGTCCAGAAGGCAGGCAACATGGAGAAAATAAAATTCACGGCTTTTATGCTTCACTGATACACTAGCACTTTTCTTTAACAATCCAAGCTTTGTCTAGATGAGATAGAGATTTGGGTAGCTACACAGTACAATAGATCAATGTATATAGCTCGGTCTGGATGCCTAGCCTAATATCAAATCACTTGATTTAGAAATTTTTTAAAAATTCTCTTACCTTTTGACAGGAATCATTCCAATATCTGAAATAAAAAGCAAATTTGATATCAGTAGTTCCTTAAATGTCACAAGTAATTATTTCCAATTCTACAGACAAAAACATGCTAATTTCTTATGGGGATTGACAAGATAGATGCAGGGTGATATTTTCCCTGCCTAAAGTGTCTCAAACCATGAATCAAAAATCTGGAATGGCTAATGGCTCATTTTGATCTGGAGATGAGAAGATATACGGTTACCGAGAAGGCAGTAATTTGTTGGAATCCTGTACCCAAGACACTCAGCATATTCCGGATAGAGCTAGTTAGATTTTTGGAAAATAAGGCACTCGGGATTATAGGCTTAGTAAAGGAAAACAACCCTAACATGAAAGTTAGGGAAAGATCAGCTACAATCTTACGGAAAGATAAAGCATGCTCAAGGGGACAAAGTTTTTTTCATGTTCTGTTTCTATTGTCCTGATAAAACACTGCTATGATGAGAGTCAGATTCAAAGATATACTTGCTTCTGATTCTATCTATTTTTCTGTAGTGCTTTGCAATAATAGCAAAAAAGCAATTGGTAAAACCAATGCTAATGACAAGATAACAAATGACTCCGTTCTAGTAGTGGTATAGAGCTTGCAACTTTGCCAGAACTTATTCTTCCATGGTTGTCTTTGATTTGGAAAAAGATAGATGGCTTCTAATTAGGAACTTAATGGACGTGCATTAGAAATATTAATTGAAAATTAATATCACACTCTTAGAATGAATCTGTGTGATAATAAATTATTGGATAACTGCACAACAAAAAGTAAAGATAGAATAATTTCAACAAATCAATTATTGGCATTGTGCTGGATATTTTATTGCAAATTTATCAAGAGACTAAATATATTAGATTCTAAGTCCACATCATATAAAGAATACCAAATCTACTTTCTTACATGCAATATCTGAAAAAGTTAAATCTTGAAAGTGTTTACACTTACGTCTAACTTTCAGTGACACAGTCTTTTTGGCGCGGATAAGATTTATCACTTCCTCGTGTGTGCAAGATTCTATCGAGTAGCCATTTATCCGAACAATCTCATCTCCAAGCTGGAAAACATTAAGAGGACATCTGATACCAGCTCAGAATACAATTCAGTGGTTATGTCCACAATATCTCAATTGTTTCTGAGTTTCTAGTTCAAATTCTGTAATTCTAACAAATACTTTGCTTGCAGATATCTTGGTCATTTTCCAATATAGTTAATTCAATTCGATCTTTGCTATGTTCACACTTCAAAGCAGTTTTAACTTTTCTAATGTCTGGGAAGTTCACCTGGCTGCATTGGAGTTAGACATATCAAGAAGCCATGAGACTTCATCATTTTCTTTTCGTTCTTGTTTGATTAACTTACAGACAATTTGGACATAAGGAATGTCTTGAGAAAATGGATACAGGTTGAATGTTAGTGAGGTTCATGTTTGCTGTCATTTGTGGAAACACTGGAGATGGGAAGTTAATGGTGCATTAAAGGTGAAATGAGAGAAAGTGCAGCAAGTTACAACGAGCATGTAGTTCAAGGGGCACAGATGGAAGCACTGTTTAACATTAAGGGACGACTGAGGAAAATGCGATAAAAACCAGAAAGCATCAAGAAATAAGGAGGAGGTGGTGATGGACTGAAGCACAGAATAATAAACATGAAGCAGAAAAACATAAAACTGGTAGTGAGAGAAAAGCACAGGAGGCCAGCACCCCAGGAGATATACTATACACTCAGCTGATATCTTGTTAGGTACAGGAGTGGAACCTGGTGCAGACCTGCTGCTGTAGCCGATCCACTCCAAGGTTCAGAGTGTTGTGCATACAGAGATGCTCTTCTGCACCTCGGCATTGTGATGTCTGGTTATTTTAGCTAATGTCGCCTTCCTGTCAGCTTGAACCGATCTAGCCATTCTCCTCTGACCTCTCTCATTAATAAAGCATTTTCATCCACAAAACTGCTGTTCACTGGGTGTTTTTGTTCGCTTTTTGCACCCTTCGCTGTAGAATTTTCGGGACTGATGTGCATGAAAATCCTAGAGGATCAGTAGATTCTGAGATACTCAAACCACACCCCGTCAGACACCAACAATCATTCTGTGGTCAAAGTCACTTAGGTCACATTTCTGCCCCATTCTGATGTTTGGTCTGAACAACAACTTTACTTCTTAGCCATACCTGCATTCATTGAGATGCTGCCACATGATTGGCTGATTAGACACTTGCATTAACAAGCAAGTGTACAGGTGTCGAATCTCAAGCAAGAGAAAACCTGCAGATTCCGGAAATCAAAGCAAAGCACACAAAATGCTGGAGGAACCATAGCTATGGAAAAGAGTAAAATAGTCGATGTTTCCAGCCAAAACTCTTCATCAGGACTGGACAGATGTACCTAATCAAGTGGCCACTGTGTATATTTTCTGTAGATGTACAGTACACGCATTACATAGAGTTATAGCACTTTGGCCCATCTAGTTTGTGCTGATCATTAACCATCCAATCCCATCCTTGCTCTTCCGACCTTACCACCCCCGCCCCCCCACCATTCTACCACTCACGTGCACACTAGGGGCAATTTACAGTACCAATTAACCTATCAATCCACACGTCTTTGGAACGTGGGAGGATACTGGAGCATCAGGAAACCCATACAGTCACAGACAACACCTGAGGTCAGGATTGAACTTGAGTCCCTGGTCCTGAGAGAAAAATGCTTTATTAGCTGCACCCACTGTACCACCACATGACACAGCCATATATCAGGAAATTTTTTTAAAAATGGACACCTCTTTCCTGTTTACCTTTAATAGAAGTCTTTGAACAGCAGCTGTCTACCATTGTCCTAAGACCGGTGTACACTGATGGTGTTACTTATCTATCTTTGAAAGTGAGACAGCATACCAAATAGCCATGTTGATTTGGTACAGAGAGCTCAAAAGTGCCTTTCAGATGGAGTTAGTAGTAATGTGTGGAAACTGATGAAGTTTTCAATTTTTCTGCAAATGATAATCAATTTATCTCCAATTCTTTTGAGATTTATTTTCAAAAACTCCCTCAGCACCAAATCTGTGAAGAACATTTTTCAGAGTCACTCAAAAAATGCAGTTAGGAACCTAAGCATTTACTGAAAGAATAGTCTATCAATTCTTCAGACCTTTCTAAACCTAGTACGTGCACATCTAAGTTTTACTGGACTGTTCCGAAATGCTTGGGGCTCCTCAGTGGAACTGTCTATTTATAGTAGAAGCACAGCAGCTAGTATTCCTTTTAAGCCTCTCCTTCACTCCTTTGCGCTGACCTCTGACTTCCGAAATTTATTTGTAGTAACAACTCCAGTAAGAATATTGCTAAAGAAACTGTCTTACATGATGAAACTGGTGTACCTGCACCATCTACTGGAGTAATAGTACTTAAAATGACAAACCTTGAGATGACATCATCTGGGACACAGAAGTAAAGTGGTACAGTTATCATTAAATACTGTCGGGTAGCAACTGTATAGTAATTTGCTTCCAAATTTCAGTTTCATTTTGGGTCCAAATTTTACACTGTGTGCAATATGCAATTATCAATGTATCATGTGCTCAATGCTATACACCAAACAAGACTTTCCGTATCAATGTCTTCAAATATTTGCTTTGAAGTTTTCTCTTGGTACATAGCTCTGAACCACGGCCATGTTTTTAAAGACAGGATCAATTATGCAAATAAAATAGAGCAGTCAATTAGGAAAAAAAATGTACAATTCAAGCTACGACATATACAATTATAATGAGCAAATGATGAGTTTATTCGTTTTGTAGGTCGTGAAACCACTAGATCCTTTTTCATAATTAGCAAAGTTGGTATCTTACAGCTGATGGAGTCATTGTTATTTATATAATTAACTCACCGAGTTAAATACTGCTATATTGTAAAACCAGATTCAAGTGAAAACTGACTATGTTACCAGAAATTCTATGTCTAAGTGAGTAAATGAGAGACAATGATGCTCACCCCTCTTCTCTTTGCCTCAACTAGATTAAAATCTATTGCAACAAAACAAAAATCATGTTTTTATTTTAATAAATGTAATATTTTATAAAACTAAAATAAATTTATCCAAGGAGAACATTGCATCACTTTTCATTTGATGAAATTTTGTTATGCATTCCCCAACCACAGGAAATAAAACCTTCAGTAGCCACCCTCTCATACTCATTTATGCTCTAGTTATAGAAATAGGTGAAGGCAGTAATGTTGTACTTTCACTATAAGCAACAATTAAATAAAATATTCTAACCATTACTATTTGTAGAAAATAATCAACAATTGATTCCCAATAATAAAATTATTGAGAAGCAAGTGCAGCTCTCTGAACAGAGGTTAAACTCCTCTTTTTATCAAAACAGTCTTGCAGTTCAGTACCTCTCTGTCTCCTCTCTAATTACACCATTCAACTCTCAGAATGATCCAGAGATTCCTTTTCTTCTCAGGGCCGACAACAGTCCTTCTGTCAGTCCAAGCTACGGGTGCACCAAAAATTATGAATGGAATTGGACTGCTGCCAGATAAGATCATCCCCTGCTGCAAAGGCTGGGAATTCATTACTCCCAGTGGCCCAGCAAGACAACAGTTACACCTGCAAGAAACAGATTGGCAAGTGTGCAGTTTGAAGATAGAAACATAGAAAACCTACAGCACAATACAGGTCCTTTGGCCCACAATGCTGTGCCGAACATGTACTTACTTTAGAAATTACCTAGGCTTACCCACAGCCTTCTATTTTTCTAAGCTCCATGTACCTATCCAAGAGTCTCTTAAAAGACCCTATTGCATCTGCCTTCACTACTACCACCGGCAGCCCATTCCATGCACTCACCACTCTTTACGTAAAAAACTTACCCCTAACATCTCCTCTACACCTGCTTCCAAGCATTTTAAAACTGTGCCCTCTAGTGTTAGCCATTTCAGCCCTGGGAAAAAGCCTCTGACTATCCAGGTGATCAATGTCTCTCATCATCTTATACACCTCTGTCAGGTCACCTCTCATCCTCCAAATCTCTTCACTAAGAATGTGGTAATTCTTTGGACTTCATAGTCCTGGTGGGCTGTGGAGACTGAGTTCATTTAAAACAATAGATTACTGGATATTAGGGGAACCGAGGATAGCTTAGTAAGATAATGCAGAGGTAGAATAAAAGCCATGATCTTGATAAATGGCACAGCAGGATTGAAGGCCAAATGCTCCTAATTCTTACGTTCTATTTGATAAATATTACAGTAATTGGGAATGCTCAACCAGCAATATTCAACCAAATTACAAACAGCAAAAGGAAAACTGATTGGGATTCTCTGAATCAAACATATTTTGATTCTTTCTTCCCCTTCACACCTGCTCTGATTCTTAAAATTTAATTTATTTATTTCTTATGAAAGATTATTGAGCTGAAATATTAACTTTCTCACTACGAGATCCATTTTCTGTTTTTAATCCAAGCTACAAAATGAATATGGAATTATTAGTTGTTTGGCAGCCTATCCATTTAATGATCTGAAATATAATGAATTCACAGGGTATAAGAACATAAGAAATAGGAGCAGGAGTAGGCTATCCGGCCCATCGAGCCTGCCCCGCCATTCAATAAGATCATGGCTAATCTGTCCATAAACTCAGCTCCATCTACCTGCCTTTTCCCCATAACCCTTAATTCCCCTACTATGTAAAAATCTATCTAACTATATCTTAAGTATATTTAGTGAAGAAGCCTCAACTGCTTCCTTGGGCAGAGAATTCCACAGATTCACCACTCTCTGGGAGGAACAGTTTCTTGCCATCTCTGTCCTAAATCTTCTCCCCTGAAACTTGAGGCAAGGTCCCCTAGTTCTAGTCTCACCTACCAATGGAAACAACATTTGTACTTCTATCTTGTTTATCCCTTTCAAAATTTTGTACGTTTATATAAGATCCCCTCTCATTCTTCTGAATTCCAGAGAGTATAGTCCCAGGCCACTCAATCTCTCCTCATAGGTTAACCCCTTCATCTCTGGAATCAACTTGGTGAACCTCCTCTGCACTGCCTCCGAAATCAGTATATCCTTACTCAAGTATGGAGACAGAACTGCACACAGTACTTCAGGTGTGGTTTCACCAGTACCCTGTATAGTTGCAGCATGACCTCCCTGCTCTTGAATTCAATCCCTCTAGCAATAAAGGCCAACATTCCATTTGCCTTCTTAATAATCTGTTGTACCTGCAAGCCAACTTTTTGCAATTCATGAACAAGCACTCCCAAGTCCCTCTGCACAACAGCATGCTGCAATCTTTCACCATTAACATAATAATCTGCTCTTCTATTATTCCTTCCAAAGTGGATGATCTCACATTTACCAACGTTGTATTCCATCTGCCAGACCTTGGCCCACTCACTTAACCTATCTATATCCCCCCCGCAGACTCTCCACATCCTCTGTACAATTTGCTTTTCCACTCAGTTTAGTGTCATCAGCAAATTTTGCTACGCTACACTCAGTCCCCTCCAAATGACCACCTAAAGGACTCTCCAAATGACCATCCATTGTTTTAAACTGCAATTGTGAAATTTACTTCTAAATCTAGCTCAGTGACGTGCAACAAATTCTAGAAAACCATAAGTATTTTGCATGGGATAATTACAATTCATGTAATAGAAAAACAGATTTTCTGCTTTTCACTCCCCAAAGTCTTCTTCCATTTCATTTTAGTGATAACACACGTGATGGATAAGCAGTTCGGCTCTGAGGTGCCTATGATAGGATGGCAAGCCCATCCCCGACTGTTGATTTAAGTAGCACACAGCATGGAATAGAAGGTGCCAGATTAGATTCCTTGGTCCAAATTGAGCTAGCTTATCTGAGCTATAAATGGTTCCACACACAAAAACAGTACACCAAATGGTTGCATTCCCAATTGTTGTCAAGTGCAGTGGATGCTGATGCAGGATACAGCTGGGGCCAGCTATGAGTTTCTATCCTTTCCCAGATTGTCACTGGCTGGCTCTACAGTGTAAGCCTACGTAACCACTGGATCAGGGAGGGTATAGAAGTAACTTGTGATTTCATATGGTTAAGGACCTCATGCACTCCTGAACTACTTGCCATCAGATGCATTTTGATACTTTGCAAGAAAACGTCTGCATCACCTGCTTGGTGAGCTACAAGTGATTCTGTTGATCTGGCTACTTTTAGACATGTTGAGGGAAGTACCAACAGTTACAGCAGGTAATACTACTTGATGGGTCAAGCATTCTGCCTAATGTTAATACACTCAATGGAGTACTTGTTATGTGTGAGGGGAAGAGCACAGGAGAATATGGAAAAACAAAGGAAATAAGGAATTTGAGTCTGCAGCTGATTATGTAGGACATAAACAAAAGTGTAAGTTAGAAGCACTGAATCTATTTGGTGGATACTAAATTTGAAATTCAATTCACAGATAATAGCATGTGATCATAATTCAGATAACAGCTAGGGGGGAAAACAGTAAGTGACTGATACTATATAAACAAGACAAAAATTAAGATACATCTAACATATTTCTTTGGTGAATGCAATTCATTAAGTAAAATCAGATTTATCCTTTCTGAAAATTCTAAATAAACTAAATTACTCAAAAGTTTTCTGAAAGATCTTCAAACTCAAATAACCTTGTTTCCATAGTGCTAACTTAACTACAGTGTTTTTTGTATTATATTTTTGTAACTTCAGATTTCCAGCAACTTCAATTGTTGTTCGATTTTCATCAAAATAATTGCAGACACATTACAGATGTACACATCTGGACAAAATTCATCCAGCTTTGCTTTATCAAACAAACTCATACTCCTGTGTCATTACCTCATTCTGAGAAAGAAGTACTCATGACATGTAGGGCACATTATTTCTACATGGAAACCTCCCCCCTCCCCCGCCCCACCTGGAGCAGAATCTTGAGGACTGATGAGATGCAATTTTGCAGTCAATTGAACAAGCAATCATTGAACAAAGATTTGCACATCATTTGTTGGCTAGGAAAAAAGTATAAACCTGAGCTATAATGTGAAATTATCCACATCAGTGGAAAAGGCACCTGGAATACAAAGAATGAAATTTCAGACAGTGCCTGCTATCCTTTGAGACAGCAGCTTGGAACAATGAGCTTCCTATGCAACATATTTCCTTCAGTAAATGGTTAATGGCCCATCCACGTGATTTACTAATGCTGTACTTGATACACAGATCGTGTGCTTACTTAATGTATTGGAAGCTATCTCAAACACATTAAATTTATTCCAGGATAAATCTTCCAAATGTATCAGAAAGGTCAGCAATGCGAGTTGCATTGTAAATGTTTTCACTGGTGACAAGAAAACCAATAAAATAAGCTCTAACTTTACAAAAGGAATATTAAAACACATTAGCCGATCTTCTAAACAGAACATTTAAAAGTGGTAGCATGGACCCCTGGGGAAAAAAATTGCATATTTTGAGTGAATGTTCATAAATTCTATTAGAGTATTTTAGTCCATTACAGTTACCTTCTTATCCATCCAGAAATGCTAGAACAAAGTACGGTGGAATTATACACTTCCATTGCAGAGACTTAACTTTATATCCTGGACATATTCTACCCAGCAGTCAGTGCTATCCTCATGTTGGATGGTACCGGCAGATTTTTCATAAGCATCCACATACTGTGGTTACACCTCTAGATATTCAGTAATGGAATGCTTTAATATCAATTAAATAGCAATTGCCCCACTAATATGATGAACTGAGAACAAGGCTTTGGGCCTACTCTGGAGCTTCAGATTTAAGGACTCAATTTGGTTTGGAATGCTGTTGCTTGCTTCTGCTTTGTGTTTCTTTTTTCTCTTTCTCTGTGCATTGGGTGTTGGTCTTTATTGGGTTCTTGCGGGTTTCTTGCTTTGTGGCTACCTGTAAGCAGGCAAATCTCAAGGTTGCATAGTTCATACATTCTTTGAAAATAAATGTACTTTGCCTCTTTGAAAAACTGTACCATCTCTTGTGCTGTTGCATCCTGCAAAAAGCATGGGAAGTTATAGATTACACTTATAGGACAAGATCGGTGAAATCCATAAATAGCAGTGTGATAAATTGGAACACAAACTGGTGGCTGGCTTTGTGTTGAAATTAAATAAAGCAAGGTTCTTAACAAGCAGGAGGCAATAATCACTGCAGTTTTGGTATAAAACTTAGTGTGGTATTTGAATTTTCAATAGAATTCCATTCATCCTGTTGATTAACTTCACTTCCTTCAAAGTCCGGCCCAGTACTGCAGTGATAATGGTTAAGAAGAGTTTCAATGCAACAGAAACCCTTGTTTGACGACTGACTGCAATACACATTGGGATATTGTAGTGGGCCTACTGCTTCACATCATTGCTTGAAAGTCAATATAAAGAATTGTACATTTTTTTCGAAATAGACTTCACTATTTTCTTTACATAATTGATCCTGTCTTTAAAAATATGATCATGGTTCAGAGCCATGTGCCGAGAGAAAAATTCATAACAAATATTTGAAGACATTGTTATGGAAAGTCTTGCATATAGCATTGAGCACATGTTACAATAACAATTGCATATTGCACACTTGGTGTAAAATCAAAACAGTCTCTTTAGATTAGTTCGTACTGCACCTCAGGTTCTTTATTGTATTTCTCATTTGGTCGAGAGCTTATCCTAGGCATCTCTAGATGTAAGAAGTCCACATTGTGATTCTGAGTGAAATTATATAGTCATGGGGAGGAAGCAGTTACAAAGGATCTTTGCAATAGTTTTCTCTGTGGCAGGCGGCCGAAGACTCTCTGCAATTACTTCAGTCAGGCTTTTCTCCTTTTTCAAAAATTTTCACAATTATAGTGTCCTTGAGATCCCTTGCCAAGTTCTCCTCACCCCAGATGAGGCAGAGGAGATTATGAATCTGTGCCAAAGTGCCTATAAACAAGGTTCAAAACATTCACCAGGGTTTCTGTCTGCCAACTGATTTTTCTTTCATCTATTGAATGTCTTTTTCCAATCCCTCTGTGGGCAAAGGTAGAGCTGTAATTTTATTATTTTACTATGCAATATAATCAAAGACATTAAAGTCAAAAATCAGGATTTTGATTAAAATTCTGTTTGAAATAATTCCTCCAGTGGCTGGTGACCACATCACTGATCTTGATACACTTTCATCTTGTCTTGGCTCTCAGGAGGGCTAGTTCTTGTGCATTTGGGTCAGAGATGGGCATGATAATGCTGAGAAATCTAATTGTTATTATCAAAATGCTGGATCTCCTGCAATTTGTTAAACTGCTGTACAATACACGAAGGCATTTCCAATCAAAGAATGTCTCATATTTGTATTATTTCCTGGATCACAATGTCATTCTCATTAAACAATCTCAGTTCTTTTTGGCAGAAAAGACGGCAGCGTCTTCAAAAGTGCTGTTTACAGTGACCTTTGGGTCAGACAAACAGACATCCCACTCTCCCGAAAGTTCCGGGAGACTCCTGCAAATTAATAGTGGCTCCCTGATGCCCACAAATTATATACAATGTCCCGGAAATTGACCTTTTTGAGAGCAAGCATGAGAGAACACGCGAGAAAGAGCGAGAGAGCGAGCGCAAGAGCAAGAAAGCAAGCGCGAGTGAGAGCGACCACGAGAGAGAGAGCGCAAGAGCAAGAAAGCAAGCGCGAGTGAGAGCAACCATGAGAGACAGCGCAAGAGCCAGCGAGCGCAAAGCAAGCGCGAGTGAGCGACCACGAGAGAGTGAGAGCAAGAGCGAGAAAGCAAGCGCGCGCGAGAGTGAGAAAGCAAGCGCATGCGAGACAGAGCGAGAGCAATAGCGAGAAAGCAAGCGCGTGCGAGAGAGAGCGAGAGTGTTCCAAAAAAAAAGAAAATATGAAACGTACATCACCTCAGACTACACTAAAGTGTACCCCTGCCTAATAGGGGTCAAAAATAATGACAGTGTTTCTCGCTGCACTGTTTGCAACAGTGACTCTTCTATTGCCCCTGGTGGGTTAAGACTGTAAAAGACATGTTGAGGTGAGTTTGCCAGGTGTCATTCGTTCATTAGCATAGCTAATGTTATTTAAACTAGCTGGCTAGCTGCTAAGGATCTACTCTATTGCAGACATCCCACCTCTCCCCGAAGTCTCCCGCAAATTGATGGTGCTACCTCACTGAAATGAGTTTTTGCAGGGTGGGATGTCTGGACAAAGAATGGTGTATTTCCTGTTGGTTCAGAGCCATGGATTGCCTACGAGACACCAAGTTGGGCCCTTGAGACTTTCAGTATTGATTTTCCTCCAGCAACAATTCTTTGTTGTTGGGGTCAGATTAATTGAGCAGACAGGGTAGATTAAGCAGTGGTCAATCATTGAGATAAAAAAACAGCAACCTTGCTGAAATTCAATCTTAATTATGTTATAGATCTAATCTAGTTTTTCCATGGAGAAGTACTGAAGGTTACATCTGTTATTTTTGGAAAAAATAAAATCTTGTAAACTACTCTAATCTTCTGAAACAGACTTTCTGCTACTATTCTATATCTTTTCAATGATTTGTAGTCTACATTGTGTTATTATCAAGTACTCTAACATGTATTTTCTGCTTTTGAAGATTTAGGAGATCACATGACATTTATAACTGGTGAGATAAAATGGGGTTCTGTTCATTTTCTTAAAATCATAATAAAAGTGCCTGTAAAGTTATACTTCGGTGCACAAGAAACAAGGATTCATTTAACAGTGTCTTTGATGGCGAGTGCAAAACAATTACCTCAAGTAAAACAAAAAAAAAATTACAGCCTCTTTCTTATTAGTTTTAGAATGTGTTTTCGCTGTTATTATGGCATCATTTTCTAATGGCTTCCACTTTACAGTAATATAGAAGTGTGTTGCATTTATTGATGAGACAGAATATATTTGACTTCCATCTGAGGAATTAATCTCAAACTGCTTGAGATGTAATAACATTCTGCAAAATCTGCCAGAAATCAATTTAAATATTCAGAGAGTTTAAGCACTGCTAGTTATGATCTTTAAGCATTATGCTTATCAACACATACAGAATGCTGGAGACACTCGGTGGGCCAGACAGCATCTATGGGAAAGAGTACAGTCAACGTTTTGGGCAGAGGGCCTTCTTCGGGACTGGAGTAAAACATGAGAGGTCAGAGTAAGAAAGTGCGGGGATGGGAGGAAGAACCAGAAGGTGATAGGTGAAACTGGGAGGGGTGAAGTAAAGAGCTGGGAAGTTGATTGGTGAAAGAGATACAGGGCTGGAGAATGGGGAAACCTGAGAGGAGAGGACAGAAGGCCATGGAAGAAAGAAAAGGGGGAGGAATAGCAGAGGGGAGGTGATAGGCAGAAAAGGAGATAAAGTGAGAGATAGAAATGGGAATGCATTCTCAGTGGGTTTTCTTTTGGAGGGGATTGGGGAGTGGCAAGTTTCAGCCTGATTTGAATACTACTTGTGCATTATTCATAGAGTCAATGGCCGGAATCTATAAATTTGAGGAAATCTACTCCCAAATGCTCCTGATTATCATCTGCTTTCCCCCAGCTTATCCACATTGAACACCAGTTTCAGTGGCTGGACCTGTGAAAGGAGGAAGGGTCAAATTACCAGTTGCATCATAATTTAGTAAAAATATTACAGTAGACTGGTCAAAATAATCTTAGTAAAAAATACTGGCCAACTCCTTTGGCTACAGGAATGAGAAAGCGGATTAAGATAGAATGACATTAGAATGGATTTGCTACATGATGAAAGGTAAAACAATCTATAAAGGTTGAAATAGCACATGACCCTCAAGTGTAGTCAGTAGATTAAAACGATAGAAAACAAACAATACACTGAAAAACTTAATGAGCAAAATTTCTGAACGAGTAAGAGTTTAGTTCTGATCAGTTCATATCATTCCTCCAACTTAGACAGCAGAAATCCAACATATGTAGAGTTACAGCATAATCATCTTAAGCCATTTATGCCATTGCCAATAATATCCCAAAAATACATCTTCATCACTATTGTCTCTAACTGGAACTAGGCTCTTCCAGGCCAGGCACAGGAGATGAGACATCACTTTGTCCAGGGGCCACAGAGGGTACGTTCATTGTCTTCTGCTGCTGTAGCCCACCCACTTCAAGGTTTGACATGCTGTGAATTCGGAGATGCTCTTCTGCACACCGTTGTTGTAAGGTGTTATTTGAGTTACTGTCAACTTTCTATCAGCTTGAACTAGACTGGCCATTCTCCTCTGACCTCTCTAATTATAGGACACTTCCAGCTACTCATTGGATTTTGTTTTTGTTTTTCCCACATCATTCTCTATAAACTCTAGAGACTGTTCTGCATGAAAATCGAAGGAGATACTCAAACCACCAAGACTGGCTCCAATAATCATCCTATGGTCAAAGTCCACTTAGATCACACTTCTTCCCCATTTTGATGTTTGACCTGAACAACATCTGAATTTCTTGAAATGTCAGCATGCTGTTAAGCGATAAGTTGGCTGATTAGATATCTACGTTAGCAACCAGGTGTACTGGTGTACCAATTAAAGTGGCCACTGACTGTACTTTTACAGATATTAGGAATTTGCTGTGGCACGTTGGTCAGGACATGACATGCACCAAAAAACAAGAACACTTAACAATTATAAAGAATGAAGAATTAAGTTATAAAGTTAGAGGTTAAAGTACAGAATAAAATGTGCATAATGCATAAATAACACTGCACTGTAACCACTTTAAACCATTTTTTATGATGCTGTTTATATTATAAATACTAGCATGTATCTACAATGGAAGCCACATTTTAAGAAGTGTTTTCAAGTGCAGTGTAATGGTAGGGGGAATAGATAGAGTGGGTTGGGGGGTGGGCTAACTTTAATGGTTGATCAGTTTAACTGCCTGGGGAAAGAAACTTTTTAACGATGGTGTGAAGATTTTGTTTAAATAGCCCTATAGTGCTTTCCAGAAGAGAGCTTTTGGAAAAGGCGGTTTGCAGGGTGGGTGGTGTCTGAAATGATTTTTCCAGCCCACTTCTTTGTCCTGGACAAATGCAAGTCCTGCAGTGATGGTAGACTACAGCCATTGAATGCCTCTGCCGACCTGACAGTACGCTGTAGTTTTTAGACACTGTGGATTCCAGTTAATTTAGCCATCAGTTAAGCTGGGTCAGCTGCTTATTTGGGACAACTCATAGAGAATAGAATTTAATGCTGAAAATAGCTAGGATTCCCTTTATTTATTTTGGACACAATGATGCTTAAAGAGGTAGGAGACTGTTGCAAAACAATTTCTAACCAACATCAGAGGTGTGCACTTTTGTGGCTATTAGACACTATACCGTGCTTAGAGCAAGCAGTTTTTAAAATAGTGTCAGTTCCATGTGCTTCTGTTCAAAGAGCAGTGATTTTCGTCACTGATAGTTGTCAAGAAATAGGCAGCAGACCATTCAAAACCATTTTGCTCACTGCAGTTTCAAACATTCAGGCTTGGAAATGAAAGAAATGGCTGGGATTGAAAATGAAACTATTTCACTATTTCAACAAGTTAGAAACTACAAAGAATTTGGAGGTGTTGACAATCATCTTGAATGTTACAATGGAAGTGAAAATTTGGAGGATGCAGTCATAAATAACACTGTATGATGGCAATCATTACATATACTCTGTGTCGGCATTGATTTTGTTAATTTACAATCAAAAGAACAACACTGTTACAAATTGTTATGATAAATGCAGAATAGGAGTCAGTAACTCATCGTTAATAAAGCGCTAGCTTGCTGAACACGAACAAGAAAATACTTAGCTACTATTACAAACTACGACAAAAGTGGATAAATTAATTTTCAATTATTGCAGCAATACTGTGATTTCAAATTTGCCATTTCTGTGAAAGTTAAGACTGGTCCAATTAAGACATTCACTGATATATTGAACTAAACTCTTAGAAACAACGAACTTGAAGAAGTTTCAATCCTTGACATCAATGGAACATTTCAAGCTCCTAGTGCTGACTGCGAATGTCGATTTAGTCTTAGGACTTAATCAAATATAAATCCAGAGTGGAACACTTAGATGGTCTAATGAGGATTAAGATGCATCTTTCATCTGGATGCAAAATTAATCTGGGCAGTTTTTATAGACAATGGATTTGTAATAAAGACAGATAAGAAAATGTTTATGAAATGTGAAAGATTTTCTTTGTTGTACTGTATTTCATTAAACGCTTCAATTAGTAAATAAAATCAAAAGTGTGTGATTTTTCAATTTTCATTCTAAGTAATCACAGTAACTACAAAAAAAAACACATTTAAAGTGCTGCATACTTTTTCAGTGTAAAGGTTTCCTGCTCAGAGCATAGTTGGTCCATGCAGCTGTAAAAAGTATTAGAGGGAACGTTGACAGTTACCGAGTAAGGGTTGAAATGAAATGTTTCGGCAATACTCTGATTTAAAACCAAAAGAACGTGATTCAGCAAAGGAAGTCTGCTTTCCTAATAACACTGGTCCTACAATAACATTTGATTTTGTAATTTTAGCTGTAGTATTAATGAATGAAATGAACTAATCAAGTGTAGACAATAGCTCTTTGTATAAATATGAAGAAGTCTGAAGTTTTTTAATTATCCAAAGGTCAAAATTATTGTAAAGAATCAGGGATATATTTGTTTCAATGGTTTAGTTTAATGCTTTTATGTTTAATTTTAATTAAAATTTTAGTTTCCCAAGTAAACAATACAATTGCTCAGATCTTATATCTAACTTTCAGGGCTGTTAGTGATAGCACTGACAAACTAAACAGATAAATTACTATGGTTCCAATAGAGATTCACAGAAACTATTAGGTGTTTAAAAACTGGAGAAACTTAGTAAAGATAGGAAGCTGAGTATGGGGTGGTGCTGGGGAGCAAAGGGTAAAGTTGGGGTGGGGTTGCTTTCGTCAAAAACTCATAGGTCAGTTTCTTTTTCCCCTTTTTTCTTTGAAAACATAACAAAATTCCCTCCAGAAAATTGGCCTGAAATTATGCTCGGAATGCGCTGACTGAGGTGGTGGTGATGATGATAATTATGAGTGGGTGTCAGGCTGAGATAAGCAATGAATGTGCAGAAAATGGATGGAGATGGGAATTGCATAAGCAGACGGGATTATTTTAGTTGGAAATTTGATTACTAATTTAGTTTAGTACATTATGGGTCAAAGGGCCTGATGCTGTGCTGTACTGTCCTACATTCTATCACATCTTGTTCCCAGATAGGTGTGGATTACACAGAGTATGTCATGACCACAGGTAAGGAGTCCAAACTGATGAGAGAGTGGGTCCAGGGTGCAAGATCTGAATCATGGCCTCCGGACTGGCGCTGTCCATAGTTGAGGGTGTTGTTGAATGTGTTTGTGTGCCAGAAAGGGAAGTCCAATGCCAGCAATACTAGGTAGGCTTGTAAATTTGAGAATGAGGTCCCCTGAGTCCTTCTGACACCAATGCATGGCTATAATGGCAGTTTTGTGTGTTCAAAATTGCCGGTTTTCTTCGGATCTCATCAGCTGTATTCATAACATTTAAATAGCTAGCCTCAGTGCCTCCTCGACTTGCAACCAAAAACTTGTGCGTCATCTTCAATAACCCTCTAAACCATGTTGCTGTGTACCAACCAGACTACTCTGTACTTGAATGAAAACAGGTGAACAGAGACCAATATACTGTGAAATGTCTCTAATCAACATTTCAGCAGAAATCACAGTCAAATTATGGCAATAAAATATTAAGACCAAAAGTGTGCACCAAGTGAAAAACCATCTTATAAGCACTGCAGCCATTTAAGTGCACATTTTCACACCAGCCAAAATTACCCCCCTTTTCCCCTTATTTATGGCAGTAGTCCTTACCTGCAAGCCTACGTTGTCTGCTTGTCCTCCTTTCACCAACTGGGAGATAAACAGCCCGCAATTAAACTCCAATCCACCTCGCACACTTAAGCCTAGTCCTTCAGGATGTGTTCTATCTAAACGCACCTCCTTTAGTTTCCTTTAGGGGTTAAAACAAGGCGTTCAATTATTATGGTATATTTTGAAAGGCAATTTCCAATAAAAACAACTCCAACCTTCAAAGCATTTCAGTTCCCCTATACTTAGTCAGAATTCCAATTATTATTCATTCTCTTGCTGTTTGCCTTCTTCAAATGCAATGCTCACACTTCTCTAGGCATTGCCTCTTTCCACTTTTTTTACCATCACCAATCCTGGTATCTCTGTCAATCACAAAGCCAAGTTTTGCAATGGCTATAGATTTAATACTTTGAGGCAGTCCTCAGTAAATCTGTCTTGCCTTTGTTAGAGCATAAATTTCCCGCAGGCGCCTTCTGCAAGGTTTTCGATGGTTAAGAGGCACCATTACAATGTATTCCCAATGAACACACATTAAATGTGAAAAATTTCTCAGTACTGCTTGAATGATCCAGAAAGTATAATCACAGCTTCAGGACTCCAATGACAATCTCTGCTAAACTTAGTATGATCTGTTTGAATGAACTCTTCAGCAAAACCAAGAATCTACATTGGTTAAAAACTTTCTATGCCTGAATACTTTCAAAGTTATCTATCTATTTAGCACACGTGATTGAATAACAGCAGACATAGCATATTGCCTCATTATGAGCAACTTGTGACTTTTCCCAGACGCATGGCATCATGCATAAAGACTTCTTTGCTAGTGGTGATGTACAACCTATTCAGCACCATGGTGTGAAAATCTTTTAATTCTTGACAATTTTTGGATTCACACTTCGAGCTGCATCATCAGGTTAGTGCAGGCAAACACACCAAACATATAAGCAAACCTGCATATCCATAAAGACACAATTCAAGGTGAAGTTGAATTTCATCTTGAGCAGATATTATCCATGTTATTTTATATGCAGTGGTGAGCTGCAGATTTTTGTATATTTACCACCTCAAGCTTTCTATTTCCTGTAATGTTCACCTCCACAAACAATGACATCCATATATGTGTATGTAGCTGTGATTCTACCTACAGAAGAAAGCTGATCTTTGTTAAAACAGAAAATGTTGGAAAGACTCAGAGAGCCAGGCAGCATCTGTGGAAAAGCAAATTAAGAGATAGCATTTCAGCTCCTAGACCTTTCATTAGTACTGGGCCTTTGTAAAAATAAAGTTTGAAGTGATAACTTTTTTTCTATCCTCGGATGTTACTGACCTGTTGAATGTTTCCACGATTTTCTGATTTTATTTTGTATTTCCTTTATCTGCAGTTTAAAAACGCACTTTGAACGTTACGTTTTGCTTCTCCAGCTGAACCAGTTCTCAATTTAACTTACCATTTCTTGGTGGATCAAACTAGATTTTACTTGACTAAATGTTCTACCATGTGGCTTGACAAGAAACTTAATAAAATCCATGACATCAAATGGTTTACAATTATCAGATGATCATGTCCCTGTCTCCTGGTCTCCTGAAAATAACACGTTCCGGGACTCTCTTGGTGGTGCTAGATGAAGTAGGTCATTTTTGGCTTGGCTCCGGACATTTTTCAATTTTCTTATCACCCTTCTATTATATATATCAAAGTGTCTTTAACACCTTCATATGTTTGAATTTTGAACTATAATCGACGGAAGTGTCTACCAGACTGAGAAAAGCATTCGCCGAAGGCAAAGAAACTGATAATGGAAACGGGAAGAAGGAAGGTACTTTCGAACAACCTAAACAGCCTGAACTTACTTTGCAAGCTATCTCGAATTTATTGGATGAAAAACTCAACAAGAGATTCGTTACATTGGAAGCAATGTTGAAGGAGAATCAAAGTAAATTGAAAGCACTTGGAAAAGAGAGCGAGAAACAGCAACGGCAAATCTCAGAGCTTACTGAAGTGGGAAAACAGAGGGATTCCAGAATGAACTCTTTGGAAAAGAAATTATATTCGACTACTCATACATTGGAGCACTATAAAACCAAGATTATTGATTTGGAGAGTCATAGTTGCAGACAGAATTTGCAAATAATAGGACTGAGTGAAGACGTTGAGAGCGGGGACCTTACTAAATTTTTTTCAGTTGTTAATGGAAGTCTTTGGCTCGGAGGTCTTCTCTTCTCCTCCGGTACTTGATTGCTAAAACTGAAAACCTCAAAAGAGTTACATCCGCGCCCTGTAATTCTCCGGTTTCACTATGTCAGTACTAAGGAGCACTTAATTCGATTTGGTCGTCGGAAAGGAATTATTGTTTATCAAAATCTTAAGTTTCGTTTGGTTGAAGATTATTGCCCTGAGGTATTCCAAGAAAGATCGCGTTTTAAATCAGTGATGTCGGAACTATATCAAAGGAATTTTCAACCAGCGCTGTTATACCCCGCCCGCTTAAGAGCTGTTTTACTTGATAATTCATTTAAATGGTTTAAATCTGTGGACGACGCACAACAATTTCTCGAAGAACATTCCTTGAGCTCGGATGTTTAATTAATTTACTGTTCCTTTAAGTTTCTATATACGTGGTTTATTAGTTAATAACCAGCTTATAGATTCGGACATTTTACATTCGTAGAGCTTTGGCCTTGGGCTAAGTCCTCTGGTACTTTGTTTTCGCTTATGTCTGGTCTATGTTAATATCCTTTTTCTTTTCCTTGATTATTTTATTTTTCTTTTATTTTTAAATGTCTATTTTAGAAAATTATTAAGACTCTGACTTGGTGATTATTTGATTTTTCTTGAAATATTATTAAGATTGTACGCTGTTTTATTTCTTAAGACCAGGTCTTTTAAAATGGTCTGTAAAGGGTTGTTTTTTTTTCATGTGTTTGGCATTCCTTTTGCAATGTTTAGACATGGGCGGTTTTTATTTTATTTTTTTAGAATTGGAGATTTGCTGTCAAGAGAGATGGGGATTGGGTGGTTCTTAGTTAGTTTGCTGGCTGCCTATAATGGGATTTGCGGGAGGGGTAGGAGGTTGCTTTTACTTTAGTATTTTTCACTTGGGCTGACTTGAAACTACAAAAATGTCTCTATTGTTGTAACTTCCGGTTCCTCTGTAAACTTTGGTTCCTCTTCCTGATTCGTGAGTTTCCTGTGCAATTTGGTTAACCCTTTACTTACCATATGGTTTATTTAAGGAAAATGGATAATATTATTAACTTTGCTTCATGGAACACAAATGGTTTGAGTCATCCAATTAAACGGAAGAAGATTTTAAAAGTTTTTCATAGATTGAATGCTCAGATTATTTTTGCACAGGAGACTCATGTGAGGAAGGAGGATAATCAGCTTTTTTTTAGGTTTTGGAAAAAATAACAGTTTCATTCAAACTCATCGACCAAAGTGAGAGGTGTTTCCGTTTTTATAGATTCTTCGATCACGCTTGTTCATTATGATATAATCTCAGACCCATATTGTAGAATTCTATTAATTACTGGTCTACTTTATAACCAAAAAGTAGTTTTGGTTAATGTTTATGCACCAAATATTGATTATCCTGAATTCTTTAACCATTTATTTGTATCTCTTCCCAATTTAAATGAATATATGTTAATAATGGGCGGTGATTTTAATTGTTGTTTGAATCCTATGATGGATATCCCTGCACCCTATCAGGCACTTCCAAACAAATCTGCTATTTTAATTAATTCCTTTTTAGTTCACTGGGGAATTTTAGACACCTGGAAGTTTTTTTATGTCTTAATGATAGAGTTCTCTTTCTTTTCTCATGTATATCATAATTACTCTAGAATCGATTACCTTTCTATTGATTCTCAATTAGTTTCATTTGTCACTACCTGTGAGTACGATAAAATCACCATTTCCGACCATGCGCCTTTGAAATTATCAACTAAATTTAGGGATGCTATTTTCAGTGGTTCAATTCTATTTTGCTTCAGAATTTAAATTTTGATAATTTTATTAAAGAACAGATTGCATTTTTCTTTTCATCTAACTCAACGGAAGAAATTTCCAGTGGGATATTATGGGATACCATTAAAGTATATATTCGTGGGCAAATTATTTCATACTCTGCTGGAGTGAAAAAATGTATTAATAGTGAAATACGTACATTGGCTGATAAGATTAAAGAAATCTTTTCAAGAATTTTATACCAATTTATAACGATCAGAATTTCCTGATGATCCTACAATAATGCATGAATTTTTAAAGAAACTAAATATTCTGAAATTACCAGCTGATGAACGTTTAACATTAGATGCACCCATTACTGAAGAGGAAATAAAACAATTTTTTTGATGAATTCTGGTAAAGCACCTGGCCTGGATGGGTATACAGTTGAATTTTACATATCTTTTTCAGATGTACTTTCTCCCTGGTTATGTAGAATTTTTAAAGATGCCTTATCTGTAGGTAAATTACCACAATCCTTTTATGAAGCATCCATCTCATGAATTCCTAAAGAAGATAAAGATCCCACTGAATGTGCATCATATAGACCTATATCTTTGTTGAATGTGGATTCTAAAATCTTTTCCAAAATATTAGCAATTAGAATAGAGAAGGTACTACCACATATTGTCTCCGAAGATCAGACAGGATTTATTAAAAATCGTTACTCACATTTCAATGTTAGGAGGCTAATGAACATTGTATACACTACTTCAGTTAAGACTCCAGAATGTGTTATTTCACTTGATGCCGAGAAGGCATTTGACAGACTTGAATAGGAATATTTATTTGATATACTTGAGTAATTGAATTTCAGCTCAAAATTTATATCCTGGATTCAATTGATATATTGCACACCTCTGGCTGCTGTATTTACCAATAATCAGAGATTCCCGTTTTTTAGGCTTTTTCGAGGTATGAGACAGGGCTGTCCTTTAAGTGCTTTACTTTTTGATATTGCCCTGGAGCCCTTGGCAATTGCTATTCGTGATTCACCTAATATATTTGCCATTATTCGTGGGAATGGGACGAATAAAGTATCACTATATGCAGATAATCTGTTATTATACATCTCTAACCCAGAGAAATCCATTCCTGCAGTAACAACACGATTTGATCAGTTTAGTCGTTTTTCTGGTTATAAACTGAACCTTGATAAGAGTGTGCTTTCCCCATTAAATATGCAAGTTCCAATTTATAGACAATCACCATTTAGATTAGTTACTGATTATTTTACTTATTTGGGTGTTAAAATTACTAAGAAGCATAAGGATCTATTTATCCCTTACTCACTCTTCCTTCAGTTAGTCCTGACGAAGGGTCTCGGCCTGAAACGTCGACTGCGCCTCTTCCTATAGATGCTGCTTGGCCTGCTGCGTTCACCAGCAACTTTGATGTGTGTTGCTTGAATTTCCAGCATCTGCAGAATTCCTGTTGTTTTAGGATCTATTTAAAGTTATTTTTTTTACCCTTAATTGCTCATGTTAAACAACTGTTTACTAAATGGTCCCCATTGTCTTTATCTTTGGTTAGTCAAATTAATACTATTAAGATGATTATTTTACCTAAATTTCTGTATCTATTTCAGGCAGTATCAATTTTATCCCTCAATCTTTTTTTGATATTAGTGATTCTAAAATTTCTTCATATATATGGCAGAATAGAAATCCCAGGTTAAGTAAGAAATATTTACAGAAATCAAAAAAAGGCGGTTTGGCTTTGCCAAATCTTAAATTTTACGACTGGGCAATTAACATCCAATATTTAACGTTTTGGACACAAGAATTGTATGAAGCTCAATGTCCACGATGGATGGACCTCGAGCGGGGGTCTGTACAGGGTTTTTCGCTGGCTTCTATTCTAGGAGCTGCGCTTCCCTTTGTACTTACTAAATTGAATAAACAAATGATAAATCCAATAATTAAATATACAATACGAATATGGTTTCAATTTCGTAAATTTTTTGGATTGTACACATTTATCCTGTCAAATTCTAGTATGCCTAATTTGTTTTTCAACTATCTAGAATTGATCAAGCTTTTCTTCTATGGAAAACAAAGGCAATAACTTGTTTTCATGATTTATTCATGGATGATTGTTTTATGCCTTTTGAACAGTTGTCTAATAAATAAAATTTGCTTAGATCACACTTTTTCAGATATTTACAGATTAGAAACTTTTTGAACGCTACTTTATCAACCATTCCGATATCACATCAAATTGAAGTTACAGAAAATATTTTAGGTTTAAACCCCTATCAGAAGAGTTTAATAGCAATTATTTATGATCTGATTATGAAAATATGTCTAGGTACACATTATAAAATTAAGAATGAGTGGGAAAGAGAACTTCAAATATCTTTATCTACAGAGAAATGGGAAAAAATTCTTCAATTACTCAATACTTCCTCAATATGTGCCAGACACACCTTGATACAATTCAAGGTGATTCATAGGGCTCATATGTCCAAGGAAAAGTTAGCTCATTTTTATTGCCACATAAATCCTGTTTGTGATAGATGGAATTCTGAGGTAGCTTCCTTGACACATATGTTCTGGCCTAGTCCTCTTCTACAAAAATATTGGAAAGATATTTTTGATAGTATTTCAGTAGTTCTGCATATTGATTTTCAACATCATCCTACTACTGCAATTTTTGGACTACCAGTGATAGACTCTAAACAACAGGAATTCTGCAGATGCTGGAAATTCAAGCAACATACATCAAAGTTGCTGGTGAACGCAGCAGGCCAAGCAGCATCTGTAGGAAGAGGTGCAGTCGACGTTTCAGGCCGAGATCCTTCGTCAGGACTAACTGAAGGAAGAGTGAGTAAGGGATTTGAAAGTTGGAGGGGGAGGGGGAGATCCAAAATGATAGGAGAAGACAGGAGGGAGAGGGATAGAGCCAAGAGCTGGACAGGTGATAGGCAAAAGGGGATACGAGAGGATCATGGGACAGGAGGTCCGGGAAGAAAGACGGGGGGGGGGGGTGACCCAGAGGATGGGCAAGAGGTATATTCAGAGGGACAGAGGGAGAAAAAGGAGAGTGAGAGAAAGAATGTGTGCATGAAAATAAGTAACAGATGGGGTACGAGGGGGAGGTGGGGCCTTAGCAGAAGTTAGAGAAGTCGATGTTCATGCCATCAGGTTGGAGGCTAACCAGGCGGAATATAAGGTGTTGTTCCTCCAACCTGAGTGTGGCTTCATCTTTACAGTAGACGAGGCCGTGGATAGACATGTCAGAATGGGAATGGGATGTGGAATTAAAATGTGTGGCTACTGGGAGATCCTGCTTTCTCTGGCGGACAGAGCGTAGATGTTCAGCAAAGCGGTCTCCCAGTCTGCATCGGGTCTCGCCAATATATAAAAGGCCACATCGGGAGCACCGGACGCAGTATATCACCCCAGTCGACTCACAGGTGAAGTGATGCCTCACCTGGAAGGACTGTTTGGGGCCCTGAATGGTGGTAAGGGAGGAAGTGTAAGGGCATGTGTAGCACTTGTTCCGCTTACACGGATAAGTGCCAGGAGGGAGATCAGTTGGGAGGGATGGGGGGTACGAATGGACAAGGGAGTTGTGTAGGGAGCGAACCTGCGGAATGCAGAGAGAAGGGGGGAGGGAAAGATGTGCTTAGTGGTGGGATCCCGTTGGAGGTCGCGGAAGTTACGGAGAATAATATGTTGGACCCGGAGGCTAGTGGGGTGGTAGGTGAGGACCAGGGGAACCCTATTCCTAGTGGGGTGGTGGGAGGATGGAGTGAGAGCAGATGTACGTGCAATGGGGGAGATGCGTTTAAGAGCAGAGTTGATAGTGGAGGAAGGGAAGCCCCTTTCTTTAAAAAAGGAAGACATCTCCCTCGTCCTAGAATGAAAAGCCTCATCCTGAGAGCAGATGCGGCGGAGACGGAGGAATTGCGAGAAGGGGATGGCGTTTTTGCAAGAGACAGGGTGAGAAGAGGAATAGTCCAGATAGCTGTGAGAGTCAGTAGGCTTATAGTAGACATCAGTGGATAAGCTGTCTCCAGAGACAGAGACAGAAAGATCTAGAAAGGGGAGGGAGGTGTCGGAAATGGACCAGGTAAACTTGAGGGCAGGGTGAAAGTTGGAGGCAAAGTTAATAAAGTCAACGAGTTCTGCATGCGTGCAGGAAGCAGCGCCAATGCAGTCGTCGATGTAGCGAAGGAAAAGTGGGGGACAGATACCAGAATAGGCACGGAACATAGATTGTTCCACAAACCCAACAAAAAGGCAGGCATAGCTAGGACCCATACGGGTGCCCATAGCTACACCTTTAGTTTGGAGGAAGTGGGAGGAGCCAAAGGAGAAATTATTAAGAGTAAGGACTAATTCCGCTAGACGGAGCAGAGTGGTGGTAGAGGGGAACTGATTAGGTCTGGAATCCAAAAAGAAGCGTAGAGCTTTGAGACCTTCCTGATGGGGGATGGAAATATATAAGGACTGGACATCCATGGTGAAAATAAAGCGGTGGGGGCCAGGGAACTTAAAATCATCGAAAAGTTTAAGAGCGTGAGAAGTATCACGAACATAGGTCGGAAGGGATTGAACAAGGGGTGATAAAACAGTGTCGAGGTATGCAGAAACGAGTTCGGTGGGGCAGGAGCAAGCTGAGACAATAGGTCGGCCAGGACAGGCCGGTTTGTGGATCTTGGGTAGGAGCTGCACGTTCGATGGCCACAGGCAGGAACGACCTCCCGTGCCGCCATCATTACTATTATTGTTAGGTTTATTAATCTTGAAACTTAATAAAAAGATTGAAAAAGAAAATAACATGTTCCTTTTACAAGTCTTTGTTAACTAATTTTGATCAATCCACACCTTTCTCAAATGATTGATAATACTGTCTCTCAGATACTTTTCTGTTAGTATGCCAATATAGAGGTATGATTATTCATTTTATTTCTTGCTCCATTATTAAAGGCCTTCCCTATCTGGAATCAAATTATAATCAAGAGTTGCAGGAATTTTAATCCAACAAAAGGAACTTCTAAGCAAGAAGTTATTGCTTTAGTTAATTTCCTCTTTCATAAATGGTACGTTGCTATTTCAAAGCTCAAATGGAAATGTAAACCCATGAAGTGTGCAAGCATCTGTTGCATAATTAAAACAATTTTAAATTCCATGTCTCGTGCTGTCCTTTCAATCAATTCATAATGCAAGAAAATACAAATTATTCAACAATTCAACTTTGTTTCAGTTCATAAAACCTTTTGATTGCAAGACTTTGATTGCGTGATCCTGAGTGAACATATTTTGTCTAGCATATGAATGACAATTGTAGCCTTTGCTGGAACACCAATATTTTTAAAACTATTTTAAAGATGCTCATTTAATACTATCAAGGACCTATTTTTTTTATACGAGTGAGTGTTTGGTGATTTAGTAGAATGAAATTAATCACCCATGTTTACCAGAGAACTTATTGTGTTCTCATTGTAATTTTACAAGCTCGTGCTCTCAGGTGGGTATCACACTCGTACAGCTGATGAAGTGTGAACATTACTTCTCTTTCCACAGATGCTGCCTGACCTGTTGAGTATTTCTGGCATTTTTTTTGGGAAGGTAGATTTAAACCATTCAGAATGAGCATACAGTCCTACCACTTGCAAATCATGATCAGAGCAGGAATTCAAATTTATTCACCCAGGGAAGCCTTGACCAATTTCAGCGCTGATATCATTACATCAGCATAGATTATTGCTAAAGCTTGAGAATGCTCTGAGTCTAAGTGAACAGGATGCTGCCACTTAAACTATTTGCCATGACAAGAGGGAATACTAGGTATTCTAATTAAAACCTCAACTTACACCTTGCCGTTGGAAAGTGCATAAAAAGAGTTTTACATTCTTGGTCAAGTCCCCTATAACCCAAATTGGAGGAATAAATATAATGTAATGACCCAATCAAAAATTCATAAACTTATTTATCTGCAAACATGAAAATCTGTGGACTTTCTGGCAAACTGAATAACACATCAGGAGGTATATTACTATATTTTTTCAATTAACTGTGTCCTGGGCTTTCTTCTTAAAATCAATTCCTTACCGAGATCGTTTTGGCATCAGACTGTCATATTCTACTTGGTGTTTCAGAGGAATAAGTGGCCGAATAGCTTCAAACATTGGCAGACGACTTGGCTCATTTATCACCAGTTTTAGGTCACCCACAAGAACAGGGAGATCCATTGATCTGAGAGAAAGAAATAAAACATAATTATGCATACACCAGCACAGTTTCCTTTCATTTCCACCACTTAGTCTATCCGTTTAAATCAGATTCACTTCAGCTTCTTCAAATGTTGAACATTTTCAAATTATTGAACCAAGAGGCACAATAATTAAGTTAGGACAATGGAGTATTACCTCACTGAACCAATGGATGCTTCAAAACCCACTTGCCTGCCTCAAGACACACCACTGATAAAGCAGGCGTAAACAGCATTTTCACAGATCATTAAAATTGCTTTCAAGTTAGTTACAAGTTGCATCCGCATTTGACATTTAAATAAGAGCATTCCTAATTGTTATACTGCCCTTCCTGGTATTCTACATTTCTACACCACAAAATAAAAATGAAAGAAAGGGGACAGGTTTCTACAATTGTAGCACAGTCTATATCAGATATTGTCAAATTAATATTTTTCTACATTTGATTTGTATAATGAACATGTTTGGCAAGAACTGTTGAGAAGCTCAAACCCACAGCTTCAAGTGAAAAACCTTTCACTATAATGAAAGTCTACAGATGTGTCTATGGCATGTAAATGTACAGAAAGGGGTAAGGAAATGTTCCAAACTTTTATGCTAATTCAGAACCCCAAACTCTAAATTTGCATTCACAAATCTGAACAGTTTTGGACCAAAATGAACTGGACACTCAAATTAAAGTTATCCTACATAAAATGTAGTGTCGAAAATGATGTAGGATTCAGATTTGTTTCTCTAATTAAATGAATCGAGCTCAGCTTGAAGAAGTTTACAGGAAAGCAAAGAGCTCCAACTCTTGTGCCATTGTAAAGTAGAGCATTTAAAACCCAGTTCACCACATATCTAACAATCTTAGCTTTCAGCAAGTGTGGCCTGAATTCCTCCACATAGTAAGTGGGTAACATTAGAGGATGTGTATATTAATGTAAGAACCTGGTTCACATGGTTAAGGATCAAGAATCAACTTCATGCACCATTTACACGCACGTGTTCTAGGAATTTGCTGTGGTGTATTGGTCAGGGCACGACATACAAAAAACAACATTCAGTGATTACAAGGAATAAAGAATTGGAAGTTAAAGTAGGGATATGGTATAAAATGTGTATAAATATATTAGACCACTTTTTATAATGCTGCAGTGTAGTGTAATGATAAGGGGGAAATGGACAGAGGGGGTTGGGCAGTGGGCTAACTAGAACAGTTGATCAGTTTAATTGCCTGGGGAAAGAAACTTTTAAAATGGCATGAAGGTTTTATTTTAATTCCCCTATAGCGCCTTCCAGAAGGGAGATTTTGGAAAAGGCAGTTTGTAATGCGAGCAGTGTCTGCAATGATTTTTCTTGCTCACTTCTTTGTCCTGGACAAATACAAGTCCTGCAGTGATGGTAGACCGCAGCTAATGACCTTTTCTGCAGACTTGACAGTTCGCAGCAGTTTTCATCTATTGTGAGAAGATGCTGCACCAAACCAGACAGTAAAAGTTGATGCAAGGATGCTCTCTATGATGGCACTGTAGAACTGCATCTACAATCTGAGGAAGATGGAATTTTACCAGCTGCCACAAGAAATATATCCTCTGCTGAGCCTTTTTGTTATCAAAGCAGATATGGTCCTCCCACGTGAGGGCATACACAATAATGATGCCCAGGAACCTGAATATTGAAATGCTGCTGACTGTAGAGTTTTTGATGGTGAGTGTGTGGAGAGGAGGCACATTTCTCCTGACGTTGCTATACATCTCCACAGTTTTGAAGACATTCAGCTGCAAGTTGTGATTACACCGGGTCATTAACTTGCTTACTTTCTGGTGGCGCTTAGGTTCATCACCTCTGGTGATTAGTCCAGTGATAGTGGCATCATCTTTTAAACTTTATCAGTTTAACTATAGATTCAGTCATTTATACAGAGAAGGTGAGGGAAGAATCACACCCCTGTGCATCACAGCTCAGTGAGCAGGATGTAGAGATGTGCTTGCCTAGTCTCACATACTGCCATCTGTCAGAGAGAATTAAATATAGCAACATAAATACCCACAATTGACATTCCATGTTGAAGTGAATTATACTCCACTGTAGAAAAAAGTCCAAAGATGTTACAATGATGATTATGATGGATGCCAAAAGTTCTATTAAAGTCTGAATTGCTATACAAGTCTGGCAAATCTACAACTTAGACAAAGTACAGCCAAAAGGCAGGATAAATCTGCCAAAATTGAACTAAAAACTAACATATGGAAACAGAGCTCAAAATGAGATAGTAGCGATGTGACAATTTGGTTATATACTGGAAAACCTTATAAATTTTACTGAGTGCAAGAGGCATTTAATGTTTACCTTCAATGATTGGATAAACTCTTTAACACAAGTAACAGTGTAGAGGTTACGTGTGAAGAACCCACAATCGAAAGAAAGTCATAGCATTAGGGAAAGTTGACTTGATTGCTTGACTTGACACTGAGGAATCTATTGGCACTATACAGTACAGTTGTGTCTGATTAGATATGAAAGATAGATTTTGATCCATGGTCATATGAAATATTTCAAAACTACAAACTTGGTACAAATATTTGGATTCCAAAGGAGCCATTCAGTAATTACATTGTGAGCTTGCAAGATGTCATGGGATGTTGCAACTTTGGAAAGTTCCCAGACAATATGTTGAGGATTAAATTATTAAGTTCACTCAGGTGGAGTGTTTAAGTACACCTGTGTTCACTTTCACTGAAGCAGGAGATGAAATAGTGATGATATATTAGAATTCTCAAGAGTTTCTGTCATTATAGGGTTATGGGAAGTAGTAGGAGTTCAAATACTGCAATGCTATTACTTGATATTGTCAGGTGATTGTAAGGGACACTTTTGGTAAGGAACTAGGTTGCATGAAAGTGGAACAGGTAGAAAACTATTACTAAGCAATTGGCCATGTTAGACCAAAGAGTGCATGTAACAGGTGCCATTTCACAACAGGTTTCAGTCAAACAAAAGACAATAATGACCTTAAAGCCATCTAATTTCGTAACCTGTGTCAAAATAACTAAAAGCATTGACTTGACTGTGATTCAGTCAGAAATGTGAATGACACATATGGGCAGAAATTCAGCAAGGTGGTGTTATTGACCCGTAGTTACATCTCATTTTACATTTAGAGACACAAGGGACTGCAGATGTTGGAATCTGGAACAACAATCTGCTGGAGGGACTCAATGGTTCTGCTGATGTTTCAGGTCATTGTAAACCTACAGGAGTAATAATAAAAGTTGTGGGATTTCTGCATAAAGTAACTGATGACTGTACTAAACAGTGCATACAAAGTGGCCCTGTTAGATATTAAAAAATGGATATGAGTCCTTCGGCTGTAATGGGCATGAATCTGCAGCTTGAGCTCAGCACGTTAAGTGGTTGAATAAGTAATTCAACATTCAAGAGGAGGTTTATTGCCATTCTTCAGTACACAAGTGTAAAGGAGAAGAAAATGGTTGTTACCCTGGATCTGATACAACATAAAAAAGCACAATGAGCATAAAGAATGCAATAAAAAACAATAAATTTGAATATAAAAGCAATCCTCTAAAACACAATGTACAATTAACTGTTATACACATAGACTGATTGTATGCATGCAAAGTAACACAAGGTGATGTGTATGTAGCGGTGGTGGTGGGGGTGATGGGATGGCTTAGTGGGTGGAGGTGTTGAGCGGCCTAACAACTTTGGGGAAGTAAGTGTTTTTGAGTCTAGAGGTCCCGGCATGGATGCTGTGTAGCCTCTTCCCTACTGGGAGTGGAACAAACAGTCCTTGAGCAGAGAGGGTGCGATCCTTCATGATATTGCTGGCCTTTTTCCTGCACCTTTCTGTATACATGTCCTCGATCGTGGGTAGACTGGTGGCCAGTGATGTACCTACCCATTAATGAAGTCTCCTGTCCTGGTACCACACAGTAATACGGAATGTCAGGATGCTCACAATTGCGCATCTGTAGGAGGTCTGAGTATTGGTGTGCACAGCTCAGCCTCCTCAGAAAGTAGAGGCATCGGTGAGTTTTCTTGACTGATAAAATATGTGGATGTGTTGAATGAGTTCTGTTGGGCACAGAACCTATATCTTCACTGACAATACACAGAGCACATCTACTTAAGGTCCAGCATATCACACAGGCAACTTGCATGCAAAGGTAGCAGGAATAACATTTTCCACATAACCAATCGAAGATACATCTTTCTCTGAGATGGTCAGAATCTATACTCAATATTTACCAGATGTTACCATCTTCTTGACCCCATTGTAAGTAAATATGGAAAGACAAGCCCTGGAACAAGATGAAGAGAAGCTAATAGGAAATTGGATTCACCTCAGCAGATGCACCTTTCTTGTTCGTTATGAACCCAAAAGAGCATTGATTCTCTCAAGTGATGCACCAGCATGAGGTCTGCATGATCATTACTTACATGATGAGCTCAAGCTACGAACAATCAATTGCATATTTTTCATTCCAATCTTGTAAATTGCAACCAAAAATTCATCAACAGTCTGCAGCGTGAAACCTTGCTGCTCCGCTCTAAACGAAAACAAATGTGAGAAAGAAGCCCATTGCCTTTAATTCTATCTGCTTTATAAATACGTCCTCACAACTGTCAATCATGCCCCACAAGCCACTAATGCCACTTTGACTCAAAGTCAGCCACTCTGACAAAGGTAGCTTCCTATCTACAGTGTTATGATGTACTGCTTGCAGTCTCTGCAAACTATATGTGATGGGCAGTGCTCTACTGTGACCTTCATACAAAGAGCAGTGAGTTCTTATGCTGCAAGTTATTGATGTTGAATTTTTGTCCTTGAGTGATGTGACTACTAGGATGATCCAACCAGGTGTTTCATTTATATAGGCCTATGTCTGCAAACTGTTGGACTGTCATGAATTGCTCATGGGCACCAGTAAGGACATCTGGCTGCACTCCAGTTCCTTCCCTTACCCCAGAGGTGTTAGGTTAGTTAATTGATTAGTCAATGTGAATTTCCAGTTGCAGACAAATGAATGGTAGCATCTGGGAAGAGATGAAGGGACCACTACAAGAATAAAATGGAATTAATGTAAAAAAGGGTGCCTTATGAGAGGCACATATTCACTGGACAAAAGGGACCATAACAGTGCTTATTATTCTAAGAAATTGCCATCTCAGATAACAGTCCACAGTTCTGGTTAGCAACATTCACAACTTTTATTTACATAAGGTAATATTTGGCACAGTTTGATGTTTCTCTAGCATGCAGCTATGAGGTTGGACACTCATTTCAAATACTAAAGGAAATGCTCAAAGTATTGTAGACAGCAGGTCCAAATATATAGTGAACTGTTGGATCATTTCCTTCCTTCTCGTGCACAGTATAACTCAGACATCCCACCTCTCCTGGAAGATCCGGGAGTCTCCCACATATTAATAGCGGCTCCCAATGCCCACAAATTATATACAATGGCCCGGAAATCAATTTTTGTGAGAGCGCGAGCGCGAGAGAGAGCAAGCGAGAGAGCGCACGTGCACCATGGCAGTGTTCTCAAAAAAGAAAATATAAAATGTACGTCACCCCAGACTACACTAAAGTGTACCTCTGCCTAATAGGCGTCAAAAATAATGACAATGTTGCTCGCTGCACTGTTTGCAACAGCGACTTTTCTATTGTCCGTGGTGGGTTAGGACTGTAAAAGAGGTGAGTTTAACAGGTGTCATTCATTCATTAGCATAGCTAAAGTTATTTAAACTAGCTGACTAGCTGCTAAGGAGCTACTCTATTGCAGACATCCCAATTCTCCCCGAAGTTCCGGGAGTCTCCCGCAAATTGATGATGCTGCCTCCCTGGAATGAGTTTTTGCAGGGTGGGATGTCTGATAACTCATCAGTTCATTTTGTGATAACTCCCAGTTCAGATACTTCTAGGGCCCTGACTTCAAAAGAGATTAGGTCTGGGACAAAGTATAGTGCTAAGTGTTTTTTGGGAGAAGAAATGAACCCTGGGAACCTGGGGGTGGGGGCATGGAATTCCCAGCTAAAAGATCATTAAGATTTTTCAGGTAGGTTTCTCTACATATACACAAGAGACTCTGAAGATGTGGGAGACACAGGGCAACACAAACAGATGAGGCAGAATCTACGGGGAGGAATACACAGACAAAGTTTCAGGCGAAGATCCTTCATCAGGACACTTGATTTTGCCCTCTTTGAGTACAGCAAGAAGACCAACATTTATTGCCCATCTTAGTTATTCACAACTCATGGTAGCAAGATGCCTTATTGAGTCACTGAATGGAGGGACAAGAAACTGCAGATGCTGGAATCTGGAGTAACAAATGCGATGCAGGAAGAAAATGGGCAGTCAATGTTTTGGGTTGAGACCCTTCATCTGGACTGAAAGATTGAGGTGAGATAACCAGGATAAAGATGTGACAGTAAGGGGTGGGCCAAGAAGTTAAAAGTGGTGAAGAGGGGTGGTAGGCAGATGGACGAGGGAAATTGGACACAGTGACAGAGGCTGAACGGTGATGGTAGAGGCAGCAAAGGGCCGCAGATGATGGAATCTGATAGGAAAGAGAAGTGGAACATGGAACTAAGTGTGAGGATGGATGGGCAGATGGGAACAGAAGGGGGAGGGGACTGAGTGGGAGAAGCCAGCTAGTGAAGGGCAGAATGAGTGGATGGAGGAGGTGCAAGAGACAGTCTTGAGGGAGTGTGGTGGGTTCTGGATGAACTGGGTAGATTGTGAGGGGAGTGAAAAGGGACAAAATGGATACAGTTTACCTGGAATTGGAAAATTCAGTGTTGATGCCATCAGATTGCAGCCAGAATATAAGGTAATGCTATCCTAGGTAATGCTCCTTCTGAACGCTCTGCTCTTGATAAAGGGGGGTGCTAATGTAGTCTGGCGTACTGACCTCTACCTTGTCGAGGCACAGCGACAACTCGCGGATACCTCCTCTTATTTACCCCTCGATCGTGACCCCACTAAGGAGCACCAGGCCATTGTCTCCCACACCATCACCGACTTTATCCGCTCAGGGGATCTCCCATCCACTGCTACCAACCTTATAGTTCCCAGACTTCGCACTTCCCATTTCTACCTCCTACCCAAGATCCAGAAACCTGCCTGTCCTGGCAGACCTATTGTCTCAACTTGCTCCTGCCCCACTGAACTCGTTTCTATATACCTCAACATGGTTTTATCCCCCTTTGTTCAATCCCTTCCTACCTATGTTCGTGACACTTCTCATGCTCTTAAACTTTTCGATGATTTTAAGTTCCCTGGCCCCCACCGCTTTATTTTCACCATGGATGTCCAGTCCCTATATACTTCCATCCCCCATCAGGAAGGTCTAAAAGCTTCCCACTTCTTTTTGGATTCCAGACCTAATCAGTTCCCCTCTACCACCACTCTGCTCCATCTAGCAGAATTAGTCCTTACTCTTAATAATTTCTCCTTTGGATCCTCCCACTTCCTCCAAACTAAAGGTGTAGCTATGGGTACCCGTATGGGTCCTAGCTATGCCTGCTTTTTTGTTGGCTTTGTGGAACAATCTATGTTCCGTACCTATTCTGGTATCTGTCCCCCACTTTTCCTTCGCTACATCGACGACTACACTGGTGCTGCTTCCTGCATGCATGCTGAGCTCGTTGACTTTATTAACTTTGCCTCCAACTTTCACCCTGCCCTCAAGTTTACCTGGTCCATTTCTGACACCTCCCTCCCCTTTCTAGATCTTTCTGTCTCTATCTCTGGACACAGCTTATCCACTGATGTCCACTATAAGCCTACTGACTCTCACAGTTATCTGGACTATTCCTCTTCTCACACTGTTTCTTGCAAAAATGCCATCTCCTTCTCGCAATTCCTCCGTCTCTGCCGCATCTGCTCTCAGGATAAGGCTTTACATTCCAGGACGAGGGAGATGTCCTCCTATTTTAAAGAAAGGGGCTTCCCTTCCTCCACCATCAAATCTGCTCTCAAACGCATCTCCCCCATTTCACGCACATCTGCTCTCACTCCATCCTCCCGCCACCCCACTAGGAATAGGGTTCCCCTGGTCCTCACCTACCACCCCACCCGCCTCCGGGTCCAACATATTATTCTCCGTAACTTCCGCCACCTCCAACGGGATCCCACCACTAAGCACATCTTTCCCTCCCCCCGCCCCCGCTTTCCGCAGGGATCGCTCCTTACGCGACTCCCTTGTCCATTCATCCCCCCCATTCCTCCCCACCGATCTCCCTCCTGGCACTTAACTTTGTAAGTGGAACAAGTGCTACACATGCCCTTACACTTCCTCCCTTACCACCATTCAGGGCCCCGGACAGTCCTTCCAGGTGAGGCGACACTTCACCTGTGAGTTGGCTGGGTGATATACTGCGTCCGGTGCTTCCGATGTGGCCTTCTATATATTGGCGAGACCCGATGCAGACTGGGAGACCGTTTTGCTGAACACCTACGCTCTGTCCGCCAGAGAAAGCAGGATCTCCCAGTGGCCACACATTTTAATTCCACATCCCATTCCCATTCTGACATGTCTATCCACGGCCTCCCCTACTGTAAAGATGAAGCCACACTCAGGTTGGAGGAACAACACCTTATATTCCGTCTGGGTAGCCTCCAACCTGATGGCATGAACATTGACTTCCACTAATGCCTCACCTCCCCCTTGTACCCCATCCGTTATTTATTTTTATACACACATTCTTTCTCTCACTCTCCTTTTTCTCCCTCTGTCCCTCTGACTTTACCCCTTGCCCATCCTCTGGGTTCCTCCCCCCCGCCCCCGCTTTGCCTTCTCCCTGGGCCTCCTGTCCCATGATCCTCTCGTATCCCCTTTGCCAATCACCTGTCCAGCTCTTGGCTCCATCCCTCCCCCTCCTGTCTTCTCTTATCATTTTGGATCTCCCTCTCCCCCTCCCCCTCCCACTTTCAAATCTCTTACTGACTCTTTCTTCAGTTAGTCCTGACGAAGGGTCTCGGCCTGAAACGTCGACTGTACCTCTTCCTAGGGATGCTGCCTGGCCTGCTGTGTTCACAAGCAACGTTGATGTGTGTTGCTTGAATTTCCAGCGTCTGCAGAATTCCTGTTGTTTAATGTTATCCTAGTATGTGTTTGGCCTCAGTCTGACAGTGGAAGAGGCAGAGGACAAACAGATCAGCATGGGAATGGAAAGGGGAATTAAAATGGTCACCTAAACAATGAGAAGCACACTGACATCTCACAACAATTCCTCCTTTAACTAATTAAGAAATCTCTACTCCCGTGCTTCAGACTTGCATCATTGAATCACTGCAACCAACTCCAAACATTAGGAAACATCATTTATAGAAAACTGAGTTCACCACTGAGTTAATAGTTCACAAAAGGAACAATGACATTTTGAACAGGGCTCCGCTTAGCAAAGGAATCGTGAAACTGGTGCTATATGTACCCTCACAGCAAAAACCATTTGACTTAAGTAAACGTATATACATATTTTGTGGATATGTGAAAGAATATTTAATGTACTTTTACAAACTATATTATGTGGAAAATAATGAACAGGCAGAGGACATGACTGTTATAGTGTGATTGCTGTGAGTTTCATTACACAAGTGCAGTCAGTAAATTATTAAGAACGGTCGATTCACAGATGATCCAAACACTGAAAAGCTTTGCTTTATGAATGGCAAAAGCAATTAGGCCGTCGTCAATGAAACTGAAGCGGAAAAGCCCACTGGGACACAAAACCAGTCCTCTTTACAAAGATCACATGGAAACTTTGCCAACGTCTACATTTCAGCTTCTTTTGTGCCTCGTTTATTCAAGTGATGAATGGAAACAATATATCCTACCCAACATTGCTGCAACAGTAGCAAAATAAGCATAAAAATTATTTTGTTTAAACATTTAATACAAACTACCCTGTCTGTTTACTTGGAGATAGTTTTTTAAAATATTTTAATTCAATTTTCCAAATTTATAGCTCTTAATTGTTTAGAATTATAAAGGGAAAACCAATTAGTTATAATGTATTTTATATGAAATCACTACTTAGCAAATTTAGGCAGACCTATATTAAGATTAAAGTTCAAAATGATTTAAAGTTAATTCAAAACAAACTGCCCTGGAATCTAAACTGGAATAATTATTCCAAGGACAGAAATTAGAAAAACAAAACCTTTGAATGAACATGCTGCAGAAATGAAAAATAATTCCCTGAATACATTAATACACATGCAATTATTAAATGTACAGTGTACTTATGAAATATTGAAGCCATCACTATATTTTAATATTTCTTAGTGAACTTCTACCACAAGTATGAACACTAGTTCTTCAAATTAAAAAAAAATCTATTTGTAAAAGAACATAAAGAACACAGAACAGTAATGGGCATCTTCAACATCTGTACTAAAATGTAAATGTGATTTTGGTACTTTGAAATAGAGCTTTGCACATGAGGAAATACATGTGAAAATTCCTGCATTCACTGACTGACGATGGATGTACTAATAATAAAATACCGTAATTTAGAGCTAGCCCATTTGTTCAGTTTGGTAAGGAGCTATTCAGACCAACACGGCTCAGAGATTGTTCTTAGCTGGGTGATTGACAAGTCATTTTTCAACTTTGCATGTGGGATGGCCAAATACACCCACTGTTTCTGGTCTAGGATACTCTTATGGCTTTTACAATGGAGGACTTGCATTCAGCTGACCCAGGACATCCACCAATGCCCCATGATTCTGGCCCATACCCTATAACCCTGTATTATATGATTGTAGCTACTATTCATACTATTCACACAGATGGCGGCTCTGGTGATAGGTTACACAGAGCATAGCAGAAATTAATCAGATATAAATAGAAAACTGAAAATAAACCATAATATTCAGCCAACCTGTTTTTAAGACAAAGGAAATACAAGTTATCATTACAGTATTCAGCAAAAACAAGTCTCAAATTCTTAACATAATCAACATATACATGATAGAAGAAATCAACTTTTGTGTCATATTTATATGTATTATATCAATAGTAATGATAACATTCAGTCTGGTCTTTGAAGTCACATAACTTGCATGAAAAATAAACACTAAAAATCAATAATGTTTCATCAAGATCTATCATTTAATTTGGATTTTCTTGTCTGTAAAGCAATTTGGGAGGACTTGAAGTAGCAGAAGCTTATTCTTAATTTCTATAAATCAGTTCCTGTGAGCAGAATACACTCTCAAATTTTAAATTTAAATACATTTTCAGATCAGATGTCACCCATCTTATTAAATCTGAACCTGCTCTACAAACTACAGCAAGTTAAATAACCCTGGCCTTGACTGCTTATAAATGTAGATTTATTTTACATCAATGTAAATATATTTGAAAACAAACAATCCAATTCAGCATGAAACACCTCAAACAGGGAGGAGTAGTGAATAAGAAGGCTACTTACTGATGGTACATACGTAGTACATCATAAAGGTAGTCCTTTTCTGCATCACTGTCAATTAATACATCCACCTGAGCGATAGAAATAGTTCAAATAAAATACATTTACCACAAAATAGGTGTTAACTAACAATCAAATTAGCATAATAACCGAATCTTTAATAAAATTCCATGATAATTTTATCACTTTAATGAAATAGCCAAGTTTTTAGCAAACTGAATGAAACTGCATCAAAGGACATTATCAAAGTTGAATAATACATTAGTTGTAAGCTTACAATCTTTTTGCTGAAAGCAGCTGAAATTAAACAGTTGTTAATAGAGATTTTATTTATGGCTAACATAATATTAAAAAATCTGAAAAACATTTTTTTGATAAAATCTCTTGTACCTTATGATCAGTAAGCTGTTCAATAAATATATTCAGGAATCTCTTGGGCCATTCATGAATGGAACACATTCTTGATCAGCAGAATTGACACAAAATTACTAACTTGTAAAGTGATCAGTGTTTCAAACAACATAATATCAGCATCCAAGCAGCGGACAATATAGGATCTCAAGTGTATCAGATTCTATTGGTTTCCTGCCACCTAGCTGAGCTGCTACTGATGGTCACTACATTTACGAGCTGAATGAACATTCTCTTAAGCTGGTGTCATTTTACAATACATTTTCAATTAGTCATCTAAAAAATAATAATTTTCTCTTTCATGAAGCAAATTTTCGATATTGAATTACTTAAGCATTAAGATACGGAAAAGACAAAATGCCAGTAACCATGCATAACCATTTCAAGGTCACAGCATCCCTAAGCTCTTAGAACACAAGAAAATTGGGGCAGGAGTCCGCCAGACAGACTCTCACGTATGTCCCACAATTTCAGATGATCATGGCTAATCTTCCCCAGTACCCAACTTCCTTTTTTTTAAAATGCCAGTTCTCTATAGTTCTCAATTACTTGATCTTTCAAAAATGTATCTGCTTCCTATTTAAATGCCGCTACAATCCAGTGGTCAGAGGCCATCCAGGATAGAAAATAACAGATGTGCATCACCTTCTGCAACTAGCTTTATTCAATTCAGTTTTAAATGATTGTTTGTTAATCTTGTAAGTACATGTGTCCATTAGGTGAGATTCTCCCACTCGTAAAATCATCTCCGTATCTATCCGGTCATGTCCCCTTCAGGAACTTGGTTGATTCAATAGGATCACCCGTTATTTTTCTGAACTCCAAGAGATGTAGACTTAATTCGTTTAGTTGCTTTTAAACTGCTTTCAGTGCCAGCACACCCCTTCTTAAATAGCAGAACCAAAACTGTATGCTGTACTCTAGATATGGCTTTGCTTGTACTCTGTACAATTTTAACAATGCTTCCTCGTTTTTTTAAATATAAGGAGGGATAACATTCCATTGTTGAACCAGCATGATATCTTAAAGCACGTTGTGAACAAGAACACCTAAATCCTTCTGTACTTTGCTCTATTGCAAACTTACTGCATTTAGATAATAAAGTCTGCCCTTAGACTTCTGTACTAGTGTAAAACCTCACACTTTCCCTCATTAAAACCCATTTGCCAGGCTTATGCTCACTCACTCTGTACATTGGACCGTCCACACAGTCTCATCAAAACATGCCCTTCTACAAATTTTCATGCCTTTAGCAAGTTTGGATACTTCACATCCTATCCTATCCTCCAATACATTTTTATTTTTTTCTGATATGTTCTGCAATTCATAAAAGGAACCAGTCTTATTCCAGAGAAACACTTTGTCTTTAAACATTTCAAAAGATTCAACTTTCAAAAGGATTCCCACAAAATGGTTTCCCAATATACACTATGCCTCTGATATTTGGGCTAGAACATGACAGAACTGCTACACAGTGTGACAAGAATACACATAGATTACGATGTAGCTGTCCTGTGCTGGCACCAGTGGAATCAGCAGTTGGTCTGCCACCTGTCTTCAGGAGAGAGAGAGAGATAAGGAAAACAATGGAGCAGCATTTGGAGATGTTAATGAAGGAAGGAGAGCTGTCAAGATCGGCTCCCCCTTTGAACCCTGAACTGTTTGAAGTGATGGACAGGCGATACCCCAGCAGGGGGATAAAAAGGGACAGGTTCGCTAAGGCGACACACATGACATCCGAGGTAACGAGACCCTGGAAGCGGTGCGTCTCTCACAAGTCGGTGGGAAGTTTTAGAAAGGCACGATCGGCGGGAACCTGGTGTGTGTCCACCCTTGCCTGGGTGCTGGGTTCACCGCAGGGAAACGATCGTATCTGGATACGGAGGGGTCACGGTCGGTGACCTCAGATGACATCACAAAGGGCTCGCCCGAAAGCTGACTGCGAAGGTCTGTTTGGAAGCCGTTTTGAATATTCATTTGTTTTGCTCTCTCTCTCCTTCCCCCACACTGTCCATCGCCACGGCAGCGATTACTGCGAACTGAACTGAACTAAATTGAACTGAACTTTGCCTTACTTTGAAACTGGTCATTTACCCCTAGACAACGATAGAGCTTGATTGATCCTGTTATCTTAATTCTGTGTACATGTATGTTTATCATTGCTGAATTGTTGCATTCATTGTCCTTTTGATTAGAGTACTGTGTTGCTTGTTTCTTTAATAAAACTTTCTTAGTTCTAGTAATCCAGACTCCAACTGAGTGATCCATTTCTGCTGGTTTGGCAACCCAGTTATGGGGTACGTAACAACAGCAACAGAGTATCATTTGTAAACTAGTTTAAAAGTGATTCTTGTCATATTTTTACAGTGAAGTTTCCATTGGCATACAGTATGCCAATTATGAAAGCAACCAAGTCATGCAGCTCCAAACACCTTTCCTGGTTTAAAATATCATTAAAAAATTAAACAAGTGAGACTGATAGCAATCCTTTGTTTGGCTTGAAGGTTATACAATTGGTTTCTCAATTTCCCTCGTGACTACAAGATGGAGTTCCACCCTAACAATTAATGCTTCACATCAGCAACTACTCCACTCCATCATCATTTTTTCTGGCCACCTGAATTACTATTAACACAAGTCAGGTCAAATCATAAACAAACATGTACCAATTGTGAGAGTAAATCACATTTTAAAATCTGGATCAATATTTTCCTGTTGCTTTCAGTTTTCTACTCAATAAATTGATATCATATTATGGCTAAAAGTAGGTCATTTGTCTGAGTGTGCCAATGTCAGCTGAAAAAAAAATTAAATTAGAAATATAAGAGATTCTGCAGATGGTGCATATACAGAGCAATACACACAAAATGCTGGAGGAACTCAGCACGTCAGGCAGCATCTAAGGAGAGGAATACTCGGAAGAAAGGGGGTAGAAGTCAGAATAAGAATGTGAGGGGAGAAGTAAAAGCTGGCAGGTTATAGGTGAGACCAGGTTGGGGGTGGGGGTGGGGAGGAGAGATAAGGTAAGAAGCTGGGAGTTGATTGGGAGGAGAGGCCAGTGGACCATGGAAGACTAGAAAGGAAGGGGGCAGAAGGCAGAAGCCACTAAATTATTTCTATTTCCAACTCTACGTATGTGTAGATTTTAACAAATTCGGAACTTTACTAGCCATTTTTTAGATGTAATGGGGATTTCAATTGCCCACCTTTTAGGCTGAAAGTTCCAAACACTTTGGGTGAGAGAAAGATTCTAATTTTCCCTTCAATCTGTCCACCTGTTGCCTTAAGTTCATCATCCCTAGTCAGTGATCATTCTGATAAGAGAAGGTGGTCCTCTTTACTCACTTTATTGGGATTTCTCATTATAGTTCCTCCCAGGTCACCATAAGGTTCTGTTCCTGAGAACTGTTCATAACTTAAATCACTCACAAATTGGAAATGTGAGCATGAGCTGAGATTTCACATGGCAGAAGAAGCCTACTGCCTTGCAGCAGCCAGAAAATCCATCCCAACAGTCTCGAAATGCTGTCAGTGTGTTTGCAAGCTGAAGACGACCTGTACTTTTACTCCCTCAACTTTTTTGGTTCCAACTGGCAGGTGTGTTTACAGATATTTTTAATCTCTCCCTCTCCCAGTGTAGAGTGCCCTCCTGCTTCAACACATACACCATTGTTCCTGTAACTAAAAAGACCAAGGTAACATGTCTGAATGACTGGCTTCCTATAGTACTCACCTTAATAATAAGCAGATGCTTTGAGAGGCTGGTCAAAGACTACATCGGCAGCATGCTGCCACCCACACTGGACCCCATACAATTTGCCTACCGACACAACCGATCGTCAGATGACGCAATAGACACAGCTCTACATATTATGGCCCTTACACATCTGGAGAAGAGGGATGCTTATGTAAGAATGCTGCTCTTGGACTACAGTTCAGCATTGAACACCATAATTCCCTCCAGGCTGGTCAAGAAACTCAGATACCTCAGCATTCACCCTGCCTTGCACAGCTAAATCCTGGACTTCCTGTCAGATTGCCAGCAGGTCGTAAGAGTGGGCTCCCTCACCCTCACAGGAGCCCCTCAGGGCTGTGTCCTAAGCCCCCTCCTTTACTCTCTGTACACCCATGACTGTGTCACCATCCACAGCTCCAATCTGCTAATTAAATTTGTTTTGTGATGTAAAAAACAAAGTCAATTCAATTCAATGAATACAGCTCAGATGTGGCAGCTTTTCCTGAGTTTCTTCACACCAGACAATATCTTTGCAAATCTTTTCAAAGTACTTTTAGATGCTACCACATTGTTCCTGAAATGCAGTTAACAGAGCTATGCTGTCAGTGTTGGACCCACTTCAGGCATAACCTCCTTGGTATTACATTCTACCAATAAAGGAGAATGATCTCATATGCCTCTTAACCAACACACATCAAAGTTGCTGGTGAACGCAGCAGGCCAGGCAGCATCTCTAGGAAGAGGCGCAGTCGACGTTTCAGGCCGAGACCCTTCGTCAGGACTAACTGAAGGAAGAGTGAGTAAGGGATTTGAAAGCTGGAGGGGGAGGGGGAGATGCAAAATGATAGGAGAAGACAGGAGGGGGAGGGATAGAGCCGAGAGCTGGACAGGTGATAGGCAAAAGGGGATACGAGAGGATCATGGGACAGGAGGTCCGGGAAGAAAGACAAGGGGGGGGGGTGACCCAGAGGATGGGCAAGAGGTATATTCAGAGGGACAGAGGGAGAAAAAGGAGAGTGAGAGAAAGAATGTGTGCATAAAAATGAGTAACAGATGGGGTATGAGGGGGAGGTGGGGTCTTAGCGGAAGTTAGAGAAGTCGATGTTCATGCCATCAGGTTGGAGGCTACCCAGACGGAATATAAGGTGTTGTTCCTCCAACCTGAGTGTGGCTTCATCTTTACAGTAGAGGAGGCCATGGATAGACATGTCAGAATGGGAATGGGATGTGGAATTAAAATGTGTGGCCACTGGGAGATCCTGCTTTCTCTGGCGGACAGAGCGTAGATGTTCAGCAAAGCGGTCTCCCAGTCTGCGTCGGGTCTCACCAATATATAAAAGGCCACTTTGCTACCTTCCGATACCTATGGAAATCCACTGCTATATCCAAATGTTCCTCTGCGCTTCACAGTATCTCTCATCATTGGAATGTTAACTATCAAAATGCATCTTCCCACTACTTGATCCTTCAGAACATAGCAGAGAGCTTTCAGATTGTTTGGGTGATCTGTGAACAATCCATCCAATTCCAGTGTCGATAATGATTAATCCTAACAACACACAAAATACTGTGGCACAACATACACCTTTGGGAATGACGAGGGTGGAGCGCTGCAGAGGGGAGTGGGACAGGTGGCAGAGAAAGAGTACCAAGGGCAAGGTTGGTGCAGGTGCAGACACACCCAGCTCTGAGACACCAGTCAAGGTTATTTGATTGTAAACAATTGGTTTATTGATCATGACAGAATGCCTCTCTGGTGGTCCTGCTCCCTCTCCTCTTTCTTCTCTGTTTCCAACCATGATTCCCCTCTCCTTGCCCCCTTCCCACTCTCAGTCCACAACAGAGACCCAGATCAGAATCAACACTGCCTAGCAGCCTCTCGCTCACTGGCCCCAGAGAAAAGTCACTGCATTCGCATGATCTCTCTCTCGCCCACCCCCCCACCCCCACCCCCAGTCCCGATGCTGTCGAAGGATTTGGGTCTTGGGCAAGGTTTAATCAATGCAGTTTGTGGATTGGAGTCTGCAGTTCACGTTATTAAGTTTTTCTGGTTTCCGGTCTCTGTTTTTTTTGTTGCTCTTTTGGGTGATTTTGAATCAGGTCAGCCTGCAGATAACGAACACTGAGCAGAACTGAATATGCCTGGATTCTCTCAATTTTGCACCATTTGTTTTATTTTGCGTGTGCGTGTGTGTGTGTGTGTGTGTGTGTGTGTGCTGTGTGTGTGTGTGTGTGTGTGTGTGTGTGCGCGCGCACGCGCGTGGTTAATGTTTTTCTTTGAACAGGCTCCATGGTTTTCTTTGTGTCATGACTGTCTGTGAGGAAGATGAATTTCATATATATATATATTCATTCATTCACATACACACACATACATACACAGCTCAGACTTACGCACAGTACTCTAATCTGGAAGAGCAGTTATTACAAAAAGATAGAGTAACTCAAGCACCATAATATTTGGTTTGTATACCAGCCATGCTATCTTGGCATAAAGCAGAGTAATTGGTGCAATGAACACTTGGCTCCCTTTCTCTGCACAACAGTGGTCAATCATTGGGATCAATGGTGAGCTGGAGATGTCAATATCTAACCTCAGTTTGTCGTGGTGTTCCACGTTTTGTCAAGCGTGCCGACATTTTGTCAGCTCAATTTGGGTTTTATGTAAATCAAGTGGTGCAAATTACAGAGATCTCTGCTGAAAAGCTTTGCTGGAAACATTTGGTAAAGGGCAATGAATATTCTTGGCTACAAGAAAGATAGAGTATGTTCTTTATTTTAAAACATTGCAACTCACTGTAATTATGTGTCACTGTAATTAATGCTGTTACTTTATTACTTTTTGATGCAGCCACCAGGGGTCATAAAAAACTGACACAAGCAGCTGTTCAATTATCATCTGAAGGCTGACAGGCCTCTGTGCTATAAAATGCATAATAATGTTACATCACACAGCAAAATATTTAAACATTCTGCTGCTACTATTTTAAAAATCTAAAATACAAAAACTACAATTGTACTCAGTCACATGACATTCACACTAGCGTTCACAATCAAAAACAAAACTAAAATTTCTTTCCACAATATTTAATATGCTTTCCATTTTGTGCCATTATAGAATAACAGCCAACAAAGCAAAAACTTGCCGAACCACAACCATGAAATTGATGGCAAGGGCAGAAGATATAGCTCAGGAACTAGCAGATCAAATGGTTTGTGCTGTGTCTGCTATGAAATCAAAGAGGATTGCTAAAGCCAAAAAATTTAACCAATATTCAGCATCAAAAACCAAATCAAGTTTTTCTTCTAACTAAGCAAATGGTTAACTTATGAAATTCTAATTCTTAACAGACATTGGAACTAACTGTGGTGATAAAATAAATTCCAAGTCTAGATCTAGAAATAAACAGAAAAAAATACAGAAATTGTACACCAGATTGGTTAAAAAGCAAAAGCAAAGAATCTTAATATTTGGGAAACTATTGCTCCATTGATAAGTTCACTGTCATATTTCCTTCAGTCTTCTGCACCCCCCCCCACCAATAAATAGTAACTGAATTTATTAGAGTCATAAAAAATCCTTATAAATGTATGCAGCATTTTATAGCCTCGTTCTGATACATGAGAAATTGCCCTTAAGACACACCCCTGGAGAGCTTTGTCCAATTACCTATTGTAAAATGTTCTACATGCGTCTTAAAAGAGATTGCTTATGCCAATGTAGTTCGTATTTATGGGAGGGGTGGGCAGGGGGAAGAGGTGGATAACATACACGGTGAAACCTCCAGTTTAATTGAGACTAAGGTTCTCATGTCATGCAAATATCAAAGATCAACAATCATAAAACAATGAAGCCCATCAATAAAATCATAATCCCTGTTGCACACTGGTGTGTGCTAAAAGTAGAAAGAATCAATTCTTAAAACAACTATGAGCTGAGGAAGTTTCAAATATATAACTGCATCTGAAAAAGTGTGCTAAAATTATTAATTTCATTTCATTTTAAGATATAACCTAAAATGTATTTAAGGAGTCGTGAACAACAAGCTAACTCTGGGAGTGTTATATACAGTAAGTGACTCACTAGGTCCATCAGCTAAACATTTCTTTTCAATTGAAATAAAATCATTGTAGGGAAAATCAAAACAAAAAGAACACCAAGCAGTCCAAATTACATGTACAATAAAATACCAAAGATGTATATTTTCTAGTTAAAATTATCCCGATCCCCAAAGCGGTACATTGAAGTAAAATGAATAGTCATTTACCATTGATATGATTGATGCAGTCCACTGAATACAGAATCAATACAAAGACTACACATGATATGGAGTAAAATGAAAATAAAATCTGCTTTTAAAACCTAAATAAAATTATTTCTGTAATTAATGCACAAGTGAGCCTGATATTAATTCACCAAATTTAAAGGTCAAAGGTTCACTTAAGTTCCTGAAATCCAAGTTCCTAAAATGTTTAATCGATAAAATATAATTCAAAACATAATTGGGATCAGTAATTTAAAAACAGCTCACAAACTGCATATAATCCACTGTATTATATTGCTATCTGAGTTGGGAAGCTCTATGATTAATTATACAGTATTATAAGACCATAAGACAAAGGAGCAGAAGTCGGCCATTCAGCCCATCAAGTCTGCTCCACCATTTTATCTTCCTCACCAGTTCACCATTGAAATGTTTTGACTTTTATCAGGTAAATATGAACTTATCCCACCAAGGATATGCAGTTTGTAGTCCATTCCAATCTAAATTATCACATAATGACTACTGCAAGCATTTGCTTTGGTTGTAAATGCTAAGTACGAGGGGTGATTAATAAGTTCGTGGCCTAAGGTAGAAGGAGTCAATCTTAGAAAACCTAGCACATTTATTTTTCAATATAGTGCCCTCCTACATGTACACACTTAGTCCAGCAGTTGTGGAGCACACGGATCCTTCTTTGTAGAAGTGGTTCACAGCAGGGGTGATTGATAAGTTTGTGGTCTAAGGTAAAAGGAGATGAGTTAGTAACTTCAAACTTTCTGCATTATCACTCAAAGAATTGAACTGCACGTGCATGTAACGAGAGTGTCTTGGACCTCCAGGTGGTCCACAGCAGGCATGATTGATAAGTTTGTGGCCTAAAGTTAGAAGGAGATGAGTTATACAGCTCTCGTTACATGCACGTGCAGTTCAACTCTTTGAGTGGTTATGCAGAAAGTTTGAAGTTAATAACTCATCTCTTTCTACCTTAGGCCACAAACATATCAATCATCCCATGATGTGGACCACTTCTAGAGGTCCAAGACGCAGACTTCTACAAAGAAGGGATCCGTATGCACCAAGACCGCTGGACCAAGCGTGTAAATGTAGGAAAAGTAAATGTGCTAGGTTTTCTAAAATAACACCTTCTACCTTAGGTCACGAACTTATCAATCATCCCTCATATACGACAAAAGTCTTGTCTCATTAGATTATAATTGAAAATACAAATGATAAAATTTTTAAAAAACAAGGTTTATCTTGTTTAGTTCATTCGGTACCTACCCTATAACTACCCACCACCCCTCAAAACATTTAAATCTTCTTTCAGTGAGTGCTTGATTTGACTCTGAAGGAACACCTTATATTCCGTATGGGTAGCCTCCAACCTGATGGCATGAACATTGACTTCTCTAACTTCCGCTAGGCCCCACCTCCCCCTCGTACCCCATCTGTTACTCTTTTTTATGCACACATTCTTTCTATCACTCTCCTTTTTCTCCCTCTGTCCCTCTGAATATACCTCTTGCCCATCCTCTGGGTCACCCCCCCCCGTCTTTCTTCCCGGACCTCCTGTCCCATGATCCTCTCGTATCCCCTTCTGCCTATCACCTGTCCAGCTCTCGGCTCTATCCCTCCCCCTCCTGTCTTCTCCTATCATTTTGCATCTCCCACTCCCCCTCCAGCTTTCAAATCCCTTACTCACTCTTCCTTCGGTTAGTCCTGACGAAGGGTCTCGGCCTGAAACGTCAACTGCGCCTCTTCCTATAGATGCTGCCTGGCCTGCTGCGTTCACCAGCAACTTTGATGTGTGTTACAGCGGGAACTACTTTTCCTGCACTAACCTGAGAGCATTTGATTTTCCTAATATCCCAAAAGTGCCTGAAATGTACTCAATATATATATAGGCATCCGTTAGTCTCATGAGACCATGGATTTGCGCAGGCCTGGGCAAGGTTTTATGGAAGACCAGCAGTTGCCCATGCTGCAAGTCTCCCCTCACCACACCACCAATGTTGTCCAAGGGAAGGGCATTAGGACACATACAGCTTGGCACCGGTGTCGTCGCAGAGCAATGTGTGGCAGAGTGCCTTGCTCAAGGACACACACGCTGCCTCAGCCAATGCTCAAACTGTGACTTTTGAACCACTAGATGAACGCCTTAACCACTTGGCCACGCGCCAGCACTGCACTCAATAAATGTTGTGACATAACCCTCAAGTAGTAAATCCTAAAGATTCACAGAGAAGGAGTCTTTCCTCTGTACTAACTGGCTAACCTTTTACTTTGTAATTATCATCTGTAGGTCCAGATACTCCACCTCAAGTTTACATTGGCCCCACATTACATTACCAAACCCTTAACAAATTTAAATGTGTCATTTCTTTCGAACCTACAAGACTGCAGACCACTTTGCTTTATCTCTCCTTATACAATAAACACACTGAACCAGCAATCCAATTTAGTGAATGAGCATTATACTGCTGTAATCCACATGAGGTCACAACAGGGCTTTCTACATCTCCAGCAAGACATGACCACTATTGGACTCCCCCAACAAAAAAAACACAACATATTATTTGACTTCCCAAATGCTTGCCAAACCTGTGTGTAACCTTTCAGAGCTTCATGTCCAAGGTTACCTTCTCTCAAAATTATCATCTTTCAACTTCTCATTCCTCCCTGGCTCAGACAGCATCATCATACCAAGAAAAATGAAGTACACAACTACTTTTTATGTTATTGAAGTTTCATTTTTCACATCTAGAATTTAAAGTTTTAATGTAAGAATGAGCTAGTTAAGTTGATTTCATACTTCCATGCTAAAATTCTGGGTACATATGATAAATTGAAGACATGCAGCACATGATTTGCAGTCATGAACTCCTTGCAATCACTGCCCTGTACTTTGAGTATGGGACTGGTTTACTGCTTCTGAAGCTGATAAATGTGCAGCACTCACCAAAAAGTGATGAGCACTGCACAATGTGACATGAGTTTTACACATACCATATCTACATCACTAAACTATTTTTTTCTTAATTGACAATAATGGGCATATTTTACTATCAGATCATTGTATACTACCCCAGCTTTCTGACACTATAATCTTTCAGTCCATCCGTCCCTTTCGTGAATCTGCTGATTCATGTTAGAATGACTCGAATGATACTGAAAATCCTTATCCTTGGTCTGTGAACTTTGAAACAAGGTGTCAGCAAGTAACAGGGATTGGGAGAGATGTTCAGATTTCAGTCAACATCCACCTATGAGCATTTCTCAGCATAAGTCATCAGACTTATATGTATGCATTAAACTATCCATTTAAACATTTGGTAATAATATTATTGATATGGTTCAGCATGTTGGTATAGATCAATTATAATAATGCCTTCATTAGCAGTGAGGGCATAAGAATAGATTGCCATTTAGCTCCTATCTAAGATAAGAAAAAATGGGCATATATTATTAACGAATTAAAATCTGATCTGAGATGAACTGATAGAGCCTTAGAAATCATGATTATTTTCTTTAATGGAAATGAGGAGAGGAGAAGATGGCGACGTGACGCAGCTTGCAGCGGCCACTCCGGTGGTGATGTCTGTTATTTTTCAAGTAGGGTGCCGTGCACAATCCTGATTTGATGGAGACGGACGTGAGAGCACGGAGGAACATCTGGTGAAACTTCTGAAATGCCTGCTTCGCTGCTTCTGCTACTGTGTGGTCCGAAATCTCTGGAGGGGAAGACCCTGAGTCCTCGGCTTTGCTTGTTGCTTGGCAGCCAGGGCAGGGTCGAAGTGCTCGGCAGAGGATGGTGCTCGGCGTCGAAGGGCTGGTCGGAGGCTTGAAGTTTTTGGATGGACTCAAGAGTCCTCTGCGGTCGGGTGCTTCCAATGGTGCTGCATTGGCAAGTTTGCGGCACTTGTGGAGGTTCATGGCAGGGAGAGTTTCTCCCTTCTACCATCTGCGTGAGATGATGAGGCTATCGGAACTTTGAAACTTTTTTTTTTACTGTGCCCATTATCTGCTCTTTATCAAATTACGGTATTGCTTTGCATTGTTGTAACTATATGTTATAATTATGTGGTTTTGTCAGTTTTAGTCTTGGTTTGTCCTGTGTTTCTTGTGATTTCATTCTGGAGGAACAGTGTATCATTTTTTAATGCAATTAATGACAATAAATGAGGACTGAGAGTCCTCGTAATCTAAAAAAAATCTTATCTAATGCTAATTTAGAAATCAGAAAATACATTGTGTTATACAGGTTGGAGACTGAACAATGCAACACAAAGGTCAGGAAGTTCAGTTCCAAAGCACACATTAACATACCTAATTAAATGTCCACTGAGTGTATGTTTGTTGTCTTCTGCTGCTGTAGCCCATCCACTTCAAGGTTCGATGTGCTGTGCATTCAGGGATGCTCATCTGCACAGCACTGTTGTAACATGTGACTATTTAAGTTACTCCCTCCTTCCTGTCAGCTTGAACCAGTCTGGCCATTCTCTTCTGATCTTTCTCATTAACAAAGAGCTTTTGCCCACAGAACTACCACCCATTGGATAGTTTTTGTTTCCCTGCAAACTCTAGAGACTTGTGCATGAAAATCCCAGGAAATCAGCAGCTCCTGAGATACTCAGACTGCCCTCTCTGGCACCAACAATCATTCCATGGTCAGAGTAACTTAGATCACATATATACACTAGTATCTAGTAGATATACATATATCATAGATTCCGATTAATTGGGCCATTGATTAATCAGAGAAGCTGCTTATTTGGGACAACTCTTAAAGAACAAAAACTGAGGAAATCACCAGTCTTCCCTTCGTTTATTTGGGGCACTATGCCACTTAATTAGGGCAAGAGATTTTGCCAGGTGCCCTCTAACTAGTGTCAGTTGAGTGTACTTGTATGGCCATTAGACACTACACCATCCTTAGAGTGAACTAGTTTATTATTAACTTATTTTGTACCTACTGATTTTTCATATATTCTGCAGTGGAGGAACATAATATACAATAGAAAGAACAAAATTGTGGCTTGATAAGGGAAAGGCAGAATAGTGGTATGGAAGTGAGAGAGAAAGATTACTGTAGCTGTCACATGGAAAGAATAAAATCGTATCATTCTTGATGGAGCAGGTAGACCATTAGGGCAATATCAGTTAGGAAAACCTAAATACTGATATAGAGAGTGCGAATGTTGGAACCCTAGGTTACTAGAAAGTAAATAAAACTGGGATGAAGCGTATTTAAAATGAAATCATTCAAAGAGTATGCTATTTCCTTCTATTCCCAGAAAAAATAAGGAATTATTTCCCAAGGGAAAAAAAGGTTGGCTCTATTAAATTTATAGGCTTTTGGCTCAGAAACTTCTATTTCCTGCAACGTGGTATACTTAATCTATTTAGTTCTTGCTATGTATCCTGTGCTCCATAGTTTCTCATTGAGCCACCAGTGGTTCTCGGGGGGAACCACTGGGCACTGTACCAATTTCACTGGGTATAAGTGGTCAGCATAAGAAGAAATATGATATATGAAAATGTAATGTGGAGTGCAAGAGAGCACTGGATACCAACAGTTAGCAACAGTTGAGTAGTACCTTAAAAAAAACAAAATTATATAGTTGCAGTATGTCAGTGACACCAAGGAGATTAAATATATCTTGTACAGGAAGTAGATTAGATCAGTAATCTACTAACTCAGTAAAAGCTTTGATGTAAAGGTCTTGAAATTTGAGGACACCAACCCCGTTTTGCAGGAACAGAACAGGTGCCCAAACATTCCAAATCAGGGCGCAAAATGCATACACCTATAAATGCTGATTTATACTTGTGCGTCAAATTGACGCTGTAGGTACGGCATAGCTGCGAACCCTACGCAGTGCTTACACGGATCCCTACGCCGTAACCTCATGCACACCTCTCCCAAAATGTAACTATGCGTCGCGGCAACGCAGACTGCAACAACTGTGATTGGTCCGCTTGGTGCCATCACATTTCCTCCTACGCTGCAATAGCTTCCCATTGGGTGACTGAAGGGCAGGGAAGGAACTCTGGCTGCAGTGCTTTCCATAAAGCTTTACAGACCTCCAAAATTATGAAGGACACATTTTGCTTTTACGAAAAAAGTCGCTCGCTTTAAACTTGTTTACCCCGAGAAAGACTACCATGACCATGAAACCTTGCATGAGCAGGTATGTGCGAATGCATGATGTGCGCGAATTGCAGAGCGATGCAGACACACCAAGGCACAAGTATAAATGCTCACAACGGCACAGTCCACTTGCGTAAGCTACGGCGTAAGCTGGTACGCAGCACTATAAATCAGCCTTTAGATGTTGAGAACAAGTTTACAGACATAGCAGTAAAGGCAGCAAAAGAGGTGGTCTATTATATACATCAATCGTCACATTAGCAGGGAAAAGCTGCATGCTTTCAAGGTCCAATTTGCAATATTTACTAACTCTGCACAGGCATTGCCAATTGGCTTGGTTTATAAACTTCAGGCGGCAGCACCACCATACTTTCGGCTGGCTAATTTAAGGTAGAACCTGTACCATTCTGAGCTTTAAAATAATTCCAAAGACCATGAATTAATTTCTGACCAGCTTCATTAGTCATTTCTTCACTCTGCCTTAACTACCGTTATCACTGCATATAACCATATGTCCATCCCAACAAGCTCTTTTGTTGCTTCTCCATTCTGAGGCCTGTCCATGGTCCACTGCTAACAATATAGCAACGCACAAATGAAGTGCTCCCATCACTGATTTAGCTGGAAACATCCAGCTGTATTGCAAGCCCCAATGCCAGGGATATCCCCATCCTACCAGAACCATCACAGAAATTATTCTCTCTGTTCCGCTGATAATATACCAATGAAGGTTTCAATGCTTCATTTTCACACCATCTATGTAAATCTTGTGTGATGTGGACAATTTCTTGGCATTTTGAGTTTATGCTGATGTTGGTGGTTCAGGGTTCAACTTTAATTTTATGTCAAAGAACAAAGAACAGGTCCAAAATCTCATCATCAATAGAATCAGATTTAATATTACTGGCATTCTGTATGTCATGAAATTTGTTGTTTTGTGGCAGCAGTACATTGCAATACATCATAATAAAAAACAAATTACAATAAGTACATATAAAATCAATTAAATTAGTGCAAAAAGAGAGGGGAAAAAGTGAGGTACTGTACATGGATTCATTGTCCATTCAGAAATCTGATGGCGGAGGGGAAGAAGCTGATCCTAAAATGTTGCGTCTTCAGCCTCCTATACTTCTTCCTTGATGGTAGCAATGAGAAGAGGGCACGTCCTGTGTGATGGGGGTCTTCAATACTGGACGCAGCCATTTTGAGGCATCGCCTTTTGAAGGTGCCCTGGATGCTGGGGAGGTCAGTGCCCACAATGGAAATGGCCAAATTTACAACTTTCTGCAGCTTTCCTCCAGTCCTGTGCAATAGCCCCTCCATACCAGTATTATGAAAAAAAAATCAAGCGTGGCATTTAATTAAATATAATGCTTTTCCCTACTCATTTCTGTGCATGTCTACATATTATATAAATAATTTGAGATAGGGTTTCCCAACATGCAGATTGGAAGCTATTATTTATTGACATAAAAAAACAAGTGCCAGATATGGATGTAAAGTGAAAACGTGCTAATATTGGCATTGGGATTTTACCCTGATATTACTTTCTGCTATGTTTTAATCAGATGGACATATGAAGAATAATTGCATTTATAAGGTATCACAATAATTACATTTAGAAGAATCATAGATACCCACTTACCAATGAAAATTACACAAACAGTATGCCTGACCAATACTGTACAATTCCAACAATACATGGCACATAACAGCTACAAAGGTTAAATGATTCATTTCTTTATACTGTATATTTTCACCTTCGTGAACAAATAGCATTAACTTTGACTGCATAACCCAAACTATTTTCCCACTTCAGTTAATTAATTCATTACACTTCTGGGGTAAAATTTTGCTCCTAGTCAGCAATCACTGAACAACTTAATTAAAAACCATCAATTGTAACCAATAAAAAGCAAATTGAAAAATAATAAACAACTGCAATAAAATCCCATTTAAGATCTGTTTACTTCAGGATCTCAGTCTGCACACGTTTATCTGGATGTGTAGAGGCATACTGAAATTATCAATTTTGTTATTGTGAAGTTTCAAAGGGGGAATTCTTAATCTTCAAAACTTGCTTTAAAAGAAAACGATTTTGTGGCTATTTCTCAACTAGATGCTATTTAAAATACCATAAATTTCGGGTGAGTGCATTTTTTTTTGTACGCCACTTCAACTTCAGCGTTTCCGAAGAACGTGTGCTTTTAAGAATTTCATTTCGGTCTGATGTTACCAATGTAAGTCAGAACCGACAAACCTGTGTTTGAATGCCATCTGCTCGATTCCCCCACCCCAGTTTGCAAGAGTTTTTGGAACACTACACCCCAGAGGATTCGCGGCACTAGATTCACCCTCCGACAGGTTATGAAACCGCGTCCTTTTCTAATCACACCCCCCCGCCCCATCCCCAATCGATGGCGCTGAACGACCGGGGTGAGTGAGTTTATTCCTGGATGGAGCAACTTGTTCGTGAACAGACGAAATATTTCTGAAACTAAACTATAAATATTGCCATTTAAAGGCGTTTCACTTTAATCGCAGGGTTCAGATACTGTGTTGGCAACACTTAATGGAAATTAAAGACTATTCTGAGAGGAACATTCAATGCCCTTCCCCCATCTGTTACTGATACTGCTGGGTCCATAGTCTCTCACGACCAAACCTTCCCCAACTCTTTCTAGCGAAAAACAACAAATAGTTCACTGTTGTTTAAAGTTAGTGCGAACATACTGATAAATTAAAAGTTGAACTGTGTGTAGTTGGGTTTCTCTTTGCCCTTACCTTGTGCCTGAATTCCCTGGCTACCTTCTTCTCCATTGTAGCAGCTTGGATACGATGGAAACAGGGAATGACCGCCTCCTTTTCCTCTGAACCCTCAGGGAGTGGAAAGGCCACACGGCTTCCAGTTATCAGTGTACGGAACTAATAAAGAGCTCAAAATGTCATTATGTGACTTTACTCAGTTTAATTTGTGTGTGCTTTTGACGTACAATTGCATTTTCAACACTTTAATTTTGTATTAAAATTATCATTCATCTGTATATGCTTATTTAGAGAATAAATTAATAGACATCTTTGCTATTTCGGAAACAAATTAAGTGGATGGAAAAATATCGATAATATTTAGAGTGGTTTCTTTTTCTCCCCCGGTATTTTCCAAGCCAAAACTAACCTTAAATGGTAGTGTGTTTTGCATAATTATCAGCTTAGAGAAACAGGAAGCAACCTGAATGTATGCACCTGTCTGTGGACATAAAATCCCAGTTCCAGGTAACCACTGAGGAAAATACACTTAAAAGCAATTTGGCATATGATTACATAAATCATAAAAAATCTGACCTACCTTACGGTGGTATATCATTCTCCTTTATAGTTAAATTTCAACAAGATTTTGCCAATGCTTTGGCAGATGGTATTTAATCCTGATAAATATGGAAAACTGAAGGAATATTGTGGAACAGACAAGTTTTGATGTACAAGTCTAGTTATTCCTGAAAGTGCTACACAAGGTAGGTAAGGTGGGGAAGAATATATATAGGCTACTTCTCACCAATAGCTAGAGCAGGGAAATTATGAGACAACTATATCACATTGTTTGGGTAACAACTAGTATATTGTGTGCCTTCCTGGTTAACACAATATAGGAAAGATATGATTGTGCTACAGAGGATGAGGACAAATTCAGTTGGATTTTGTCAGGGATGGAGCAGTTCAAAGATCAGAATGGATGAGCTGGGTTTTCCTTGGAGATGAGAGGAAGATTATCACAATCAGAATCAGGTTTAATCTCACCAGCATATGTCGTGAAATTCATTATCTTTGCAGCAGCAGTACAATGAAATGCATAGTAATAGAAAAATAACTTGAATTGCATTAAGTAAAATTAAATGTCTATTCAGAAATCAGATGGCAGAGGGGAAGGAACTGTCCCTGAATCACTGAGTGTGTGCCTTCAGGCTCCTGTACCTCCTTTCTGATGGTAGCAATGAGAAGAGGGCATGTCCTGGGTGATGGGGGCCCTTATTGATAGGTGCCACCTTTATGAGGCATTGCTCCTTGAAGATGTCCTGGATGCTATGAAGACTAGTGCCTATGATGGAGCTGACTGAATTTACAACTTTCTGCCACTTATTTCAATCCTGTGCAGTGCCCCCCCCGCCGTACCAGACAGTGGTACAGCCAGTTAGAAAGCTCTCCATGGTCCATCAGTTGAAATTTGCAAGTGTCTTGGCAGATAAAGCAAATCTCCTCAAATTCCTAATGAGATATAGCTGCTATCATTCCTTCTTTATAGCTGCATCAATATCTTGAGTTCAGGATAGATCCTCAGAGATGTTGACACCCAGGAACTTTCCACTTCTGATTCCTCTATGAGGACTGGTGTGTGTTGCCTCATCTTACCCTTTCTTTGGTCTTACTGACATTGAGGGCAAGGTTGTTGCTGCGACACTGTTCAACCAGCTGATACATCTTGCTCCTATACTCACATGGCATCTCAACCACTTCATTTACCTATCCTATTACCTTCTGTAATGTAGACTTGCATCATCCAGATCCCGCTGATCTTCACTTATTTATCTTGCATCTATTGTCTATTCCCTCATTGTGCTTGCTCTGCCCAAAAGCTTCTCCAAAATTCATTTTATTTTCATGTTCTCTACACATGTACACATTTATTAGCATCTTCTTAGTGCCTAGAAATTTTTTTCGTCCCCTTGAACCATAATATTATTTCCCATAGGGCTAGGCAGTGAGGCAGTGAGAGAAGTATAGTGTACAGAAACTAAAATGATGGAGATTTTTACCACATCACTTACCCTCAAAGTACATACGCTGAATTTCCAGAAGTTCAAAAGGACGCACAGAAAGATATCTCAGGAAGTGTGCCAGATATTAAAATAGTTAGATGCACTGTACAGTACTTAAGTTAAACAACCTCTGCAGCTACTACAGAAGCAATTGTGTAGCTGTCAACATTCTGGGGCATCCTGACAACATTAACGGCATTCTCCAAATGAGTGCCTTCTTCAGTAACTATGTGAACGGTCTGCATGTGTGCAATGTTGATATGTGCATAGTGAAGAAAGAGACACAAGGTAGGTGATGTTTGGATGAAAATATTAGAAATAATCTTGGGCACTGGAATAATAGAAATTATGAGGCACTGCTGGAAGAAATAAGTGCAGAAGATCTGTATACAATTCAAACCCAGTGACTGGATGTCCAGAAATTTAAACCAGCAGTTTGTGGACGGGAACTTCTGATACGTATTATTTACATGCCATGCGTATATGTGAGTTTTTAATGGGAATAATTATTGGTAGGATTTGGGATGAGGAAAGGCCCATGGGAGGGTGTAGAAGGGGAGAAGCTGCATCTATATTAGCACCTCCTCCGCACACCCTTGTATTTAAATACAGTCAATTCACTTTTGTATTGCAGTTTTGTTCAGAAATTAGTGTATTTTGAATAGTTACTGTACAAATTCTAACTTGTGTAATACTATCTATTTTTGCATATAAGATACACAGTAACTTATTACATAGCATGTATGGTAAAACTGATTTTATGTATGTGCAAAAACAATGTTTTATTTATTAAATTTATTACCAATAGTTATGAACTCCACATTGCCATCTGGTGGAAGAACAATTGCAATGGCTTGTGTACACTGTTCAATAGTTATTTGAAGTACCATGTGATTAAGCCACAAAATAAATGTTTTAAATTAAGATTTTTTTTTATTGTGCAAGTATAAAACTCGATCAAATAATATCTAGCAAAATATGTAGAAGATATCTTAAGGTGTAATTTCAACCATATTTTTTTAATCAAGGCAATTATAAAAGAAATACTGTTCCATATAAATTGTAAATGTGCTACAGGCTTGCAGTAGACATTGAGGATGACAGTATGGAGAGAGGAATGCTAAGCAGGTTTAAAAGTACACTAAATGGCTGAGGAAAGGAGTTAGATTGAAGAAAAATAACGTTTTGATTGGCTCTTGAAATTTGGCAGAATCCAGTTTGAGTAAATTAGTTCTTGCAGTAAAGTGTGAGGTGAAGCGAACAGCAAACTTTCTAATCATTCTCATGGTACTGTTATCCACTTAATATTAAGTTAAAAAATTGGCATTTCTCTGCATGACTTTCAATAGGAGTCCATTTGCCAGCTCATGGAGCAATCTCATAAAACTATTTATTTTCCTCTAACATATTTTATGTTAACATCTCCCCGGTCATCATACTAGGGTTGATTGGATGTAGCCGGTTAACCTCGTGGCCCACATGTCTTTGAGATATGGGTACATTTGGAGTAGCCAGAAGAAATGCACAAGGTCATAAAGCGATCTTACCAGCCCCACATAAATAATGCTGGAGGGCAGAATTAAGGTTGTTCTCTGAGGCTGGAGCTGTCCAAGAAGTTGACCTTGCTACAGATGAAAGAAATAGGACAAACTATATGACTCTTATGCCTTGGAGAAGGGGAAGTATATCACCAGTTCAATATCCTCATTAACAGCTCATCAGTGAGCTGTTCAAGAACCAGATGCAGCCAGCTTTACATCTGTAAATACTTTTTCAGAAGATAAAAGAGCAGGTTAAATTTTAGAGTTCTATCAAAAATGAACACACTTGATGGATAATAATTAAAACTTTGATGAAGGACATACATTTCCTTGACTTAACATTATAATGGTATTTAATAATGTGAATATTACTTACATTTCTTGCATTACATGTTGGTGTATTTATCACAGGAATGCAAGGTGTTTTCCACCAGTCTCTTTCCTTCTGTTAAACATACAAGGTTTTGTTAATTAAAAAATCAGTTAACTGTGCAAAAGCAAATAAATAAATACTATTGAAGACGTAATTTGCAGAGTCCTTGAAAGTGAGTCGATCGGTTGTGAAGTCAATTCGGTGTTGAGGTGAGTGAGGTTATCCATGCTGGTTCAGGACCCTGATGACTGAAGGGTAATAACTGTTCCCAAACATGGTGGTGTGAGATCTAAGGCTCCTGAAACTCCTTCCTGTTGGCTATAGTGAGAAAAGACCATAGCTTGGAAAGTAGGGTCACGATGATGTTTTCTTGTGGTAATGCTCCTTGTAGATGTGCTCAGTGGTGGTAAGGGCTCTTTCTGTGTTGCACTAGGCTGTGTCCACTAGTTTTTGTACGCTTTTCCATTCCTGGGCATTGGTGTTTCCATACCAGGCTATGATTCAACCAGTCAGGATACTCTCCACTCTGCATCTATAGAACTTTGAAGAAGTTTTAGATGACATGTCAATTCTATGTTAGCTTCTAAGAAAGTAGAGGTGCTTCCATGCCTTCTTTGTAATAGCAATTATTTGCTAGTTCCAGGGCAGATTCTCTGAAATGTTAACACCAAGGTGTTTAAATTTACTGACCCTCTCCACCTCCAATCTCCTTATGAGAACTGGCTCATGAACTTCTGGCTTCCTCTTCTTGTAATCAATAACACTGGACAGCAATTTTTTTTTTGAATGTGGTGCTTCCTCAGACTCATTTTGTGATTATGATAGACCACTTGAAGCAGAACACAGACTACCTGTATCACATAGAAATTCAGAGAAACAAGAAAATTATATTTATTGAATATAAAGTGTTTAATTGCATAATAGTGCTAACGCTTTGCAATAGTTCAACTAAGCTAAAAATTTATTGATAATTTTCATTGGTACTCAGTTTCCAAGACTTGTTGCTTAAGTATCCAGCAATAATCAGCCAGCATTGATGGATTCCAGTTGCTCTGATACAGTTTCTCCGTGACCGCAATGTCCTGGTGAAATCTTTGACTATGCTCATCAAGATTTAGATTTGCAGTAAAGAAGTCTAAATGGGAATGAAGAAAATGAATCTTTAGTGACCTGTTGCACTTCATGGTTTTGAATGCTTGAAGCATGTTTTCAACCAGCTGAACATAGTTTGGTGCTCTGTAGTTGCCAAGAAAATTTCCAACAGCATCCTTCACTGCCTTCCATACGATTTTCTCTGGTCCCACTAGAAGCCATTCGAATTGCCTGTCATTGATGACCTGTCCGATTTGTGGATCAACAAGAATGCCTTCCTTAATCTTGGCATCAGTTATTCTTTAACAGAATTTTTCATAAGCCCCAGTAATATATGAAGAGGAGATAAAAAATGTTTGTTAGGTCTACAAGTGGCTAATGTGCCACACTTTTTTGCCCTGGAACCAAATGAGTGGCCAATCCTTCTGTATGTAATGAGATTCTTTAGCATGGCTGTCCCATTCGGAAATGAAACAACAGTACTAGGTGTATCCAAGTTGCCTTCCTAGTAGCAGCGCTGCTACTTTCAGATCACCACAGACATCCCTGTTGTAGTTGCTGTACTGTTTATGTTTCAACAAGACTTCCAGATTTCAGTAGTGTGCTTTCATGTGTACTGCACAACTGGTTGGTATCACTGTTGTGTAGCAGCACAACTTTCAGGCTTAACACTGAAGAGTCAATTAAAATGTGCCATTGTTGTGGGTCATGCTGGCACCCAAAGCAGTCAAAAGACCATTAGTGTCAGTGCAGAATCACAGATCGACCTGACCAAAGAATGGCATCAAATCTTCTTGGCGACTGTGAAAGGCGGAAATTTCTTTGCCTGGTGACAGCAGATTCCATCCTTGCAGTCTTGAATAGAATAATTCTGCTTTTGCCTCTGACAAACTCTGGCCAGTGGAAAGTGGCGAGAGCGTGAGTGGGCCAGTGAAGGAGTGGAGCTTTGAGGCTTTGACTCGATAGGCTTCGACGAGAAGAGGCGGAGGACATGCTAGCTTGCAGTTAGTTTTTACAATGTCTCCTGAGACGGTGATGTGCCTCTCATGTGAGATGTGGCAGTCTTGGGGGAAATCCCCTCTCCCGCAGAGTCACATCTGCCAGAAGTGCATACGGCTGGGCGATCTGGAAGACCATGTAAGGAATTTGGAGCAGCAGCTGGATGACCTTCGACTCATAAGGGAGAATGAGGCAGTCAAAGATGAGAGCTACAGGGAGGTAGTCACAGCTAGGCTGTCGGAAGCAGGTCGTCGGGTGACAGTCAGAGGGGGGGAAGCGAAGGTGAGCAAACAGGTAGTGCAGAGCACCCCTGTAGCCATTCCCCTGAATAATAAGTTTACCATCCTGGATACTGTTGGCCGGGACGACCGACCAGGTATGAACCACTGTGGCAGGGCCTCTGGCACTGAGTCTGACCCTGTGGTGCAGAAGGGTGGGACGGAGAAGAGGAGAGCTGTCGTTATTGGAGACTCTATAGTCAGGGGAGCAGACAGGAGATTTTGTGGACGTGAGAAGGACACCTGCATGGTTTGTTGCCTCCCGGGTGCCTCTGACCGGGTGCACGACATCCTGGTACGAGAGGGAAAGCAACCAGAAGTCGTGATACATGTTGGGACCAACGACATAGGCAGGAAGAGGGATGAGGTCCTGAAGTGTGAGTTTCGGGAATTAGGCAGAAGACTGAAGAACAGGACCTCAAGGGTGACGTTCTCAGGATTGCTGCCAGTGCTATGTGACAGTGATGGTAAGAATTGGAGAAGATGGCAGTTGAATGCATGGTTGAGGAGTTGGTGCAGGGAGCAGGGTTTTAGATTTTTAGATCATTGGGATCTCTTCTGGGGAAGGTGGGACCTGTACAGATTGGATGGGTTGCACCTGAACTCGAGGGGGAGCAATATCCTTGCAGGTAGGTTTGCTAGCATGGTTCGAGAAGGTTTAAACTAATTTGCGAGGGGGATGGAACCCAGCGCGATAGAGCAGTGAAAGAAGTGCATGGAGTAAAGCCAGATCTAACACACAGAGAGGCTATGAGGAAAGAGAAGCAGAATAAACGGTGTAAAGACAGTAAGGTAGAAGGGCTGAAATGTGTATACCTCAATGCAAGAAGCATCAGGAACAAAGGTGATGAACTGAGAGCTTGGATACATACATGGAATTATGATGTAGTGGCCATTACAGAGACTTGTCTGGCACCAGGGCAGGAATGGATTCTCAATATTCCCGGATTTCAGTGCTTTAAAAGGGATAGAGAGGGCGGAAAAAGAGGAGGAGGGGTGGCATTACTGGTCAGGGATACTATTACAGCTACAGAAAGGGTGGGTAATGTAGCAGGATCCGCTTTTGAGTCAATATGGGTGCAAGTCAGGAACAGGAAGGGAGCAGTTACTCTACTGGGGGTATTGTATAGGCCCCCTGGTAGCAGCAGAGATACAGAGGAGCAGATTGGGAGGAAGATTTTGGAAAGGTGCAAAAATAACAGGGTTGTTATCATGGGTGACTTTAACTTCACTAATATTGATTGGCACCTGATTAGTTCCAAGGGTTTAGATGGGGCAGAGTTTGTTAAGTGTGTCCAGGATGGACTCCTGTCACAGTATGTGGACAGGCCGAATAGGGGGAATGCCATACTAGATCTAGTACTAGGTAATGAACCGGGTCAGGTCACAGATCTCTCAGTGGGTGAGCATCTGGTGGACAGTGACCACTGCTCCCTGGCCTTTATAATTATCATGGAAAAGGATAAAATCAAAGAGAACAGGAAAATTTTTAATTGGGGAAAGGCAAGTTATGAGGCTATAAGGCTAGAACTTGCAGGTGTGAATTGGGATGATGTTTTTTCAGGGAAACGTACTATGGACATGTGGTCGATGTTTAGAGATCTCTTGCGGGATGTAAGGGATAAATATGTCCCAATGAGGAAGATAAAGAATGGTAGGGTGAAGGAACCATGAGTGACAAGTGAGGTGGAGAATCTAGTCAGGTGGAAGAAGGCAGCATACATGAGGTTTAGGAAGCAAGGATCAGAAGGGTCTATTGAGGAATATAGGGAAGCAAGAAAGGAGCTTAAGAAGGGGCTGAGAAGAGCAAGAAGGGGGCATGAGAAGGCCTTGGTGAGTAAGGTAAGGAAAAACCCCAAGGCATTCTTCAATTATGTGAAGAAAAAAAGGATGACAGGAGTGAAGGTAGGACCGATTAGAGATAAAGGTGGGAAGATGTGCCTGGAGGCTGTGGAAGTGAGCGAGGTCCTCAATGAATACTTCTCTTCGGTATTCACCAATGAGAGGGAACTTGATGATGGTGAGGTTGACGTTCTGGAGCATGTTGATATTAAGGGAGAGGAGGTGTTGGAGTTGTTAAAATGCATTAGGACAGATAAGTCCCCGGGGCCTGACGGAATATTCCCCAGGCTGCTCCACGAGGCGAGAGAAGAGATTGCTGAGCCTCTTGCTAGGATCTTTATGTCCTCGTTGTCCACGGGAATGGTATCGGAGGATTGGAGGGAGGCGAATGTTGTCCCCTTGTTCAAAAAAGGTAGTAGGGATAGTCTGGGTAATTATAGACCAGTGAGCCTTACGTCTGTGGTGGGAAAGCTGTTGGAAAAGATTCTTAGTGATAGGATCTATAGGCATTTAGAGAATCATGGTCTGATCAGGGACGGTCAGCATAGCTTTGTGAAGGGCAGATCGTGTCTAACAAGCCTGATAGAGTTCTTTGAGGAGGTGACCAGGCATATAGATGAGGGTAGTGCAGTGGATGTGATCTATATGGATTTTAGTAAGGCATTTGACAAGGTTCCACATGGTAGGCTTATTCAGAAAGTTAGAAGGCATGGGATCCAGGGAAGTTTGGCCAGGTGGATTCAGAATTGGCTTGCCTGTAGAAGGCAGAGAATGGTGGTGGAGGGAGTACATTCACATTGGAGGATTGTGACTAGTGGTGTCCCACAAGGGTTGGTTCTAGGACCTCTACTTTTCGTGATTTTTATTAACGACCTGGATTTGGGGATAGAAGGGTGGGTTGGCAAGTCTGCAGATGACACAAATGTTGGTGGTGTTGTAGATAGTGTAGAGGATTGTCAAAGATTGCAGAGAGACATTGATAGAATGCAGAAGTGGGTTGAGAAGTGGCAGATGGAGTTCAACCCGGAGAAGTGTGAGGTGGTACACTTTGGAAGGACAAACTCCAAGGCAGAGTACAAAGTGAATGGCAGGATACCTGGTAGTGTGGAGGAGCAGAGGGATCTTGGGGTACATGTCCACAGATCCCTGAAAGTTGCCTCACAGGTGGATAGGGTAGTTAAGAAAGCTTGTGGGGTGTTAGCTTTCATAAGTCGAGGGATAGAGTTTAAGAGTCGCGATGCAATGATGCAGCTCTATAAAACTCTGGTTAGGCCACACTTGGAGTACTGTGTCCAGTCTGGTCACCACACTATAGGAAGGATGTGCAAGCATTGGAAAGAGTGCAGAGGAGATTTACCAGGATGCTGCCTGGTTTAGAGAGTATGCATTACGAACAGAGATTAAGGGAGCTAGGGCTTTACTCTTTGGAGAGAAGGAGGATGAGGGGAGACATGATAGAGGTGTAGAAGATAATAAGAGGAATAGATAGAGTGGATAGCCAGCGCCTCTTCCCCAGGGCACCACTGCTCAATACAAGAGGATATGGCTTTAAGGTAAGGGGTGGGAAGTTCAAGGGGGATATTAGAGGAAGGTTTTTTCCTCAGAGAGTGGTTGGTGCGTGGAATGCACTGCCTGAGTCAGTGGTGGAGGCAGATACACTGGTGAAGTTTAAGAGACTACTAGACAGGTATATGGAGTAATCTAAGGTGGGGGCTTATATGGGAGGCAGGGTTTGAGGGTCGGCACAACATTGTGGGCCGAAGGGCCTGTACTGTGCTGTACTATTCTATGTTCTATGTAAACCCAAATTTCTGACCAGGCCATTTAACTTAGATTGAGTCATCAGCTGAGGCTCACTCAACATGACGGGTTCAAAATCTGTATCAGTATCAGTGTTGTTTTCCATTTCTGGCTGATGCATCATTGCAACTTCGTCTGCCTCCTCTAGACTCCACGTCTCTGGTGGCTTACTGGAAGTCTATTGTTGTGTGGCACAGGTGTCATGGCTGAAGGGAGATTTTAGTCGAGAAACAGACACACTGATCAGACAGAAGTAGCAGTACGTCATATGATCTTTTTGCCCTCACCATATCATTGGAACTGTGAACGACATTGACTTCCGAGTATCTCTGAGCCAAGCTCAAAGATCAACAGCACATATTGTGCAACAAATGTGCAGAGCCCAAGCTTTGTCTTGGTTGCCAATTTTGCACCCAGTGTAGAACTCATAAGCTTTCTTATTAAGAGAAGTAATGCTCTGTCTTTAGATCTAAGCATATACTCGTCACAAATATAACATAAAGTATCGCTGCTGTTGCAACATTGGCGAGACATTTTGCTATCACAAATATTCTTGAAAATACAATTACTTTATTATAATGAGTCCACACAATATACTGTATGCATAGAACATGCCTGGACAGCATAGAAAACTTTTCAGCTTAAGTTGTGGACAACAGTTTAATTGACTTGAATTATGAATTTAAGTAACAAATATAGGCAATTTCAAAAACATGATGTGTGATAGGAAACTTTTGTGGTGATTTTCATGATTAGCAGCCCAAAACTAATAAGATACATCCAAAGGTATTCAGGAAGCAAAATCATTGTTGTTCAGTGTAATTAGCTCTTTGGTTTTGCTGACTTTGAGTGAGAGGTTGTTGTTGTGGTACCATTCAACCAGATTTTCATTCTCCCTGCTATATGCAGATTCATAACAACTACAACACTAGTGTTGTCAGCAAACATTAATATGGCATTGAAGCTGTACTTAGCCTCATTGTCATAAAGTGAGTAGAGCAGGGGACTAAGCACAGTGCCTTGTGGTGCACCTGTGTTATGATGATTAAAAGGTCCATATCATAGCAAACTTGTTACTAAACTGAAATGTAGTAGGCTATCAATATTTTTCTCTTTTCAACATGAGCAACAAGACAAACCAATAGTTTGTCAGTTTGAACTGTGAAATTTTCTAAGATTATCTTCTAAGCCAGTAAACTTCTCAAGTTACTTTTAATAGTAATCACATAACTGCATGTTATAACACTGCTTTTGCCTTTTCTACCAACACTGACTATTGTTATAATTAATTGCATTTTTAAAAGGATTTCTGGAGAAAGTAATTAAAAAATACTTGGACTTCTTTTGTTCATTGGAACCGATACAATGATGTTTTGTTGTCCTTCACAAAGAATATCATATAATACAAATTGTACAGCAGATTTGTTAACATTATCAGAAAATGAAAATTAATACTGATCATATCCATTTGGCTTGCACAAAAGATAGAACTTTCACGGTTAACAATTTCATAAGGTAACTTACATTTAAGGTTACTTGTAAAATGGTTAAAATAGGATGAATACCTCTAGACACTGCATTTGCTCCAATTAATATATTTTTATTAATCATGCTGTAGCTTTGCATCATTGATCAGATAAAGCAGTAATTTTATTGAAGTGTACTTCGCATCATCAAGAGATCCATATAATCGTATTTTTCATGCAAACAGTGAATAACGGGATAGTCACTAGTGGTTAGCACAATGCTTTATTCAAATCCCGCCTCTGTCTCTAAGGAGCTTGTACAGTTTCCCAGTGGCTGCTTGGGTTTCCTGCGGGTGCTTCAATTTTCTCCCACATTCAAAAGACATGCTGTTAGGATGGTAGTTGTGTGTATGGTATGTTGGCACTGGAAGTGTGGCGGCACTGGAAGTGTGGCGACACTAGCAAGTTGCCCAGCACAATCCTTGATTCAAACAAAACATTTCACTGTATGTTTCAATGTATTTGTGTTGAATAAAGCTAATTTTATCTGCTCTTTCCCTGGCAATGAATTCCACCAGACGCTTTGAAATCTTGATGCTACGGTTAACCCTGAAATTAGCTTCTATACTACTGAGACTCTCTTTTTCCACCTTTATAATATTTATTGACTGTGACACTATCTTAAGTCATCTGGTATTGGAAACCAATTGGTTAGGTCCAGACTTGGACTATTTAAAAAATAAAGCCTTGGCTTTATTTTTTTGAGCTTCCATAAAACTGAAGTCATCCAACACTATGTGTCATAACCTGTACCATTCCATTCACCTATCTTTCCTGTGCTTGCATATGACAAAGAAGGAAATTGTCAGCAATGCTGATGAGAGAATTGAAGGAATTTTTGCTGCAGTGTGGCCCCTGGAATGGAATAATTGGGACAAATTAAGTACTTCTGCCCTATAGACCCTGGGTACAATAGAACTGTTTGCATTAATGTCAATATAAACTTTAAATATTTGTTGTTAGTTCTGTAGACTTAAATAGTGAATCAGAAGTTTAGATAGTAATATAAATATTTTTCAGTCTAAATCTAAAGTATGATAGTTACCCTGTTTTTTTTGGAAAAGTAGTTCTCATGAGGGGTCAGCAGCTTCTGTAGATATGAAGGCTATCTAAAGAGCAATAAAACAATTCTGGGTGAAGTTAGAAACAAATCCGATGCACATCAGCTATGGTAGAGTTTGTCGGCTATTACTTCCTTCAAGGCAAAGCCTAACATCATAAATGGCTCTGAAGCTTCACTCCCCAATGAACTGAATGTCTTTTATGCACACTTTGAAAGGGAGAATAAAACTATAGTTGTGTGAATCCCTCCAGCATCTGATGACCTAGTGATATCAGTCTCAGGCCAACAAAAAATGTCAGAACCTCTTTCAAGCGTGTGAACTCTTGCAAGGTGTCATCTAGCAGGGCTCTGAAAAGCAACTGTCTGAAGGATATCTTCAAACTCTCACCTGTTTCGTCACACTAGTGACCAAGAAGAGCAGGAAGAGCTGCCTCAATGAATAATATCAAGTAGCACTCACATCTACTGTACTTTGATAGGTTGGTCATGGCTAGAATTAACACCTGCCTAAGCAAAGACCTGCAATTTGCCTACTGCCACAGTAGGTCTACAGCAGATGCAATGTCACTCCACATGGCTTGGACCACCTGGACAACTGCATTATCTGTGTCAGGTTGCTGTTTATTGATTACAACTCAGCAATTAACACCATCGACCCTCCCCCAGTACTAATCAACAATCTTCAAAACATAGGTCTCTTTACCTCCTTCAGCAAATGGATTCATCACGTCCTCATGGGGAGACCACTATCAGTCCAGATTGGAAATAATTCACAATTAGCACAGGCGCACCTCAAAGATGCATGCTTAACCCACTGCTCTACTCTCTCGACACTCACGACTGTCCTGATGGAGGGTCTCAGCCCAAAACTTCGACTGTTAATTCATTTCCATATATGCTGCCTGACGTACTGAGTTCCTTCAGCATCTTGTGTGTGTTAATCTGGATTTCCAGCATCTGCAGGGTTTCTTGTATTAGTGGGATAGATCAACTGGTTGAGTGGTATAATAATAACCTTATGCACATTGTCAGTCAGGAAACACAAGCTAGTTCTCATGAGGGGTCAGCAGCTTCAAGATCCTGGGTGTAAACATCACTGAAGATCTAACCTGGGCCCAACATATTAATGCAATTACAAAGAAGGCACAACAGCAGCTATATTTCAATAGGAGTGTGTGGAGTTTTGGTATGGCACCAAAGATTCTAGAAAATTTCTACAGATGTACTGTGGAAAGCATTCTTACTGGCTGTGTCACCACCTGGTATGGATGCGCTAGTGCACGGGATCCGAAAGAGCTGCAGAGGACTGTAAACTTAGCCAGCTCCATTATAGTCACCAGCCTTCTCACCATCAAGAACATCGCCAACAGGTAATGCTTTAAGCAGGCCGTATCCACATTGAGAACCATCCAAGGCATGCCATCCTCTCATTGCTGCCATCAGGGATGAGGTACAGGAAACTAAAGACACACATTCAATGTTTTAGGAACAGTTTCTTCCCCTCTGCCAACAGATTTCTGACAGACAATGAAGACTACTCAGCTTTTGCACTACTTTTTTTTATTGTTTATGCTTTTTATTATTACTTTGAGTTTTTTTAATGTATTGTGCTCTACTGCTGCCACAAAATAACAAATTTCATGATTTATGTCAGTGATAGTAAAGCCGATTCTGATTAGAAAGTACCCGACAATTCATCTGTTCACAAATATAAAATAAAATTATATGCTAAGCATCATCTTCTCCTTTTCTACTTAATTTACCAGTAAAGTCTTCAACTGATGCAAACATTTGGGAAAACTTTGTTACTTTATGCTGAATTTTAGCTTTGCATTGAATATTAGCTTATGATAGAATAGAAGATTAACTGTCACTCCATAATGTTACATGGCAGACAAATTAAACTTTCTGAACAGCTGCAAGCAGGGTTGGGCATGTTACTCAAGTACTGCCAGGAGAAAGGCACTACATTTTGTGTAGTGTGTCTGCCACCCACTGTAACCTAGCTACAGTATGAGCTTGGATACAATACATACGTATATCCCAAACAATTAGGTTTAGTGAGCATGGTGACTTTGTTACTGTGCCAAATTATCATCCACTATTTGAAGCCAGCATATGTATGAAATTTGGTGGATTCTGGAGTTCACTGTGCAACAGAGGAAAAGAAACCTGACCGCTGATCAAGGCTGCCCCTTGGGTTTAGTGTCTCTTTGCTGTGTCATTCTAAAGGTTGCAAGGAACTATGGGTAATTAACTTTAACCACTGAGAGAAAGAAGGAACAAAAGGAAAGTTTGGTTCCAGAGAGCCACCAAAAAGAGTAAACTATGGGTGGCATGGTAGTATAGCAGTTAGTTTAATAGCTTTATAGGACTGGCAATGACCAATTATAGTTCAATTCCTGCTGCTGTCTATAAGGAGTTTGTGAATTCTCCCGGTGACAGTGTGAGTCTCCTCTGGGTGCTCTGGTTTCCTCCCAATTTCAAAGACATACATTTAGTGGTAGTGAGTTTGTGGGCATGCTGTGTTGGTGCCAGAAGTGTGGCGACACTTACAATCCTCGGAGTGTGTTGGTCATTGATGCAAAGAGACATGTTTCTCTATATGTTGCGATGTACAGGTGACAAATAAAGCCAATCTTTATATTGATATAAAATAACTGCTTTCACAGCTTATAGATACCAATTAAGTAGTAATTTACAGTATTTGTGAAACCATGATAGCCGATTAGTGGTATATTCCGATGTGTTATTCATGACATTTTTCACCAACTATTCGTGCAAGGATACCCACACCGATATCTTGCAGTGGTGTCTACATCTGCCCAGCTCCCATCTTCATCCCTTTACAAAATATGTATCTCTTGAAGTTACAAAACTGTTGAATCAATCACACGTTCCATGATTCTTCCTCATATCCCTCCTTTTGCTCTTTGTAGAAGATCCAAAATGAGAGTTCACTTGCATTTAACCAGCAAGGTGTAGTTCTTGCTGATGGTGACGGGCAGATGTGAGGCTAACCAGTGATGGAATTCCACAATCAGATAAACAGTTGCTTATTATGTTCACGTTATTACTCTGATAGTTTTATTCCTGCTGGGGCTCTGCATCATGTATTATTGCATCAATACAATGAGGAAATGTAGCTCACCTCAAAGCTGCTCTGTAACTAGCCAGCCTTATGCTTATCATGCACAGGCTTGGACACTGATTGGATCTGACATGGGGGATGTTACCAGTTGAATCACACAGTAAAATGAAAGTGAATATATACTGGAGATTGGGGCAGGTTCTTGTTGTTGGCAGTCGTAGGGCAGCTGTATGGCCTATCAATCCCCTCCCCCCACCTTCTTACTCTGGCTCCTCATTTTTATTCTCCAGACCTGATGAAGAGTCTCGGCCCGAAACATCGATGATACTCTTTTCCATAGATGCTGAGTTTTTCAAACTGTTTGTGTGTGCTGTTTGTGAACACTCTGGTTCCGTTGGCTGCGTAAGTCGAAGAAAGACAATGTCCAGCCCCGCCAAACATGTGAGATTGAGGTGCAAGCCCACCCGAAACCTCCTGTTTCTGTGGATGCTGCGTGATTTGTTACCCCGTCACAAATCAGTACTATGAAATAACAGACAGTACACCCCATACAATTAAACAAGGTAACTTCATAATTCTTAATTTGACTAAAGGGTTGGTAAAGAAAAAGCAAAAAAAAGGGCCCATTTTAATGGAAGAGTCTAATGTGTACAAGTTGGAGCTCACAGTTTCCCCTTCGCCGATCATCGTCCCTCGATCTCCCTGGGCTTTGTCGAATCACAGCCCTGCTCTCGTTTGAGTCATACGACCTTTTCTCTATGGCGTCGTCTCCCTTCGTCTCCCGCTCAACAAAAGACCCAGCTCACTCCGGTTTCAGGCACACAACACGTAAACACATTCCCTTCATTGGACGGCTCACATTCCAAAGCACCCGTTATCACTAACAATAACCCAAACACTGCTTCTACAGAAAGACCATTGCATTAGCAGTGAAACCTTTCCCAGGGTGTTACACTTTCACCTCACCAAATTTACTCATGTCCTCATGACATTGAGATAATTTGCCACCCCTGGATACAAAGCACAAAGTCCAGCCCATGTGTAAATGGCAGTGACATAGCTCACCAAGACGATAGGTGCCACGTTCTGTTCCCCCCGGTGCTACATAGGCCAGCCTATCCAGTGTTCTCCTGATTCTTTGAGACCTCCTTACCCCGTCATCTACTTCTTCAGGTACAGACACTACTTGGGATACTTCTGGTCTACACGGCGAGGCCTCCCCTAATCTACCACTCATGCCCTCCTGCAACTCGGACCCCTCTGTCCCTTGGCTAAGCCCCGCTTCATCACTTTCAGGGTCCCGCTGAAACCTAGTCTGTCCACAGATAGCACCCCCGCCCCCAATATCACCTGACTTAGAGTAAGAAGGGTTGGGAATCTCTACCTCAATCAGTAGGGAGTTAGCAAAAGGCAGCATATACCACACTCCCATTTCCTCATCCTCCGAGTCCATATCCCTTTCAGGGGCGGGGGCCGGTCTAATCTCTCCTGCTGCTGGTCCTTCAGTCTCTCTACGTCGCTGCAGAGTCCTCTTACTAGGCGTAGGCTCCAGGTCGGGCTCTGGGTCAACAAGCATCTCTTGTCCCAGAGGTAGAAGATGGTTCCGATGGGGAATCTTGACAGGCCCATTCCCATCCTCTGGTTTCACCCGGAAAACTGATACATTTGGCATCTGACTCTCCACTACATGGGGCATAGCTGCCCAGCAGTCAGCCAACTTACATTTTCCAGGAAGCCCCAAATTCCTTACGAGGACTTGGTCTCCCGGCATGAGTTGGGAGAATCATACCTCCACTTATTTCCTTGATTCTGCTTGGCAGCCCCGACTTCAGTTAATTCATAAGCCTTTTTCAGGTCCCTTCTCATATTGGACACATACTTCAGATAAGTCTTCAGTGGTAGGTCTTCCTCGCTAGTCTCAAAACAAAGGTCAATGGGCAACCTCGCCTCACACCCAAACATCAGATAATATGACGAGTACCTGGTAGCTTCATTTCGTGTATAGGTGTAGCAGTGGACCAGGTGTCCAATATGTTGACTCCACTTGTTCCTCTTGCTGATTTCCAAAGTTCTTAGCATGTCTAGTGAGATCCGATTAAACCTCTTGGGCTGGGGATCACTCTGTGGGTGATAAGGCGTAGTCCTTGACTTCTCGACTCCAAGCATGCTCAGTAACACATGGATGAGCCCACTCTCGAAATCCCATCCCTGATCACTATGTATCCACCTGGGAAGGCCGTAATAAATGAAATGCTTCTCCCATAACACTTTGGCCACCGTGGATGCCCTCTGATCCTTGGTAGGGAAAGCTTGCGCATATCTGGTGTAGTGATCCGTGATGACTAGGACATTCAACATGTTGCTGGCATCTGGCTCTATTGACAGGAAATCCATACAGACCAGGTCAAGGGGCCCTGCACTCTGTAAGTGGGACAACAGAGCAGCCCTCGTAGGCAGCGTCTTCCTCCGTATGCATCAAAAGCACGATTTGCAGTACTCTTTGACCTCTGGCTTCATTCTGGGCCAGTAAAACCGATCCCTCAGCAATCCATAGGTCTTTTCAACCCCCAAATGTCCAGAATCATCATGAAGTGACTTCAACACAATCATCCAATAATGTTGAAGTCACTTCAGGCAAAACCAGCTGGAAATGCCGAGGTCAGTCCGGAGGCGCCATGTCCCGGAATAGGATCTGATTCCTCAACTCCAGTCTGGGCCATTCTCTCAGTAATGGAGGCATTGCAACATGTTTCATCCTCTCCGCTTGGGCATGCCTCCCTTTTCAACTGCTGACCAAATGGTACCGATGCCCGGGTCATCTCGCTGAGCAGCTGCCACTTCCCTGGGACTCAATTCCGGTACCTGGTTTATCTTCAGAGCAGTCAGGTTACAGTAAGCTTATGGAATGGCCTCATCAGAAGCTCCCAATTGATCTACCTGTCATGGTCCGGTCCGTGAAGTCTGCATTCCAGTTCACGGTCCGGTCCATGGACTCAGGACTCCGGGTCTTTCAGCTGTCCCTTGTTTGAGTTAATCATTGGCACCTGATTCCCATCTTTGGGCTTGCAATATATGTAGCTTTGGGATTGAGTATAGGCTGCTGGTTTGTCTTGTCAGTCCCCCTTGGAGCAACCTGCTGATGAAACCATTTGTGACCTCTAGGCCTGGTTGGAGGACCACTGCTTCATGGAGCCTTGTTGCCACTTGTTGGAGTAGTCTTTGCGGTATGGATTTGGCTGTTTCCCGGGCCAGCTGAGTGGCTGCCAGCCACTCTGAGCTAGGTAGGGATCTGGCTGTTTCTGTAGCCAGCTGAGGTTGCTGGCTGAACTGAGTCTTGGAGCTACCCCGGAGCAGAGATGGAACTGTCTGTTGTTCTTTGGTGTTTGTCTCTTCTTGTTCTTGCCTCTGTGGGGTAAGTCAGGCCATCTTGCCATTGCCCTGTGGGGGGGTCATGTCTTGTCTTTGCCTCTGTTGGGTAAGTCTGGCTGTCCTACTGTTACCCAACAGGTGGACCTGTCCCACCTTGGTGTGGAGAAGTTGAGTCCTGGCTCTATGTCTATGTTCTGTCCTGTCATATGTTAGTGTTGTGTTAAAGATGAGTCCTGGCTTGTCGAAGGATAAGTCCCAGCTCTATGTAGATGTTTGGTTTCCAGTCTGTCTCCAAGCTCCGAGAGCCCCGGCCTCGACGATCCCGCAGCCAAGCTCCGAGAGCCCCGGCCTCGACGATCCCGCAGCCAAGCTCCGAGAGCCCCGGCCTCGACGATCCCGCAGCCAAGCTCCGAGAGCCCCGGCCTCGAGGATCCCGCAGCCAAGCCCCGAGACCCAAGGCCCCAGGCCTCGAGGATCCCGCAGCCAAGCCCCGAGACCCAAGGCCCCAGGCCTCGAGGATCCCGCAGCCAAGCCCCGAGACCCAAGGCCCCAGGCCTCGAGGATCCCGCAGCCAAGCCCCGAGACCCAAGGCCCCAGGCCTCGAGGATCCCGCAGCCAAGCCCCGAGACCCAAGGCCCCAGGCCTCAAGCCATATCATGTCCCTGCCTGGTTCTGGGGTCCGAGCCCGAGGCAAGACCCAGGTTCTGGGTCCTTGTCCAGTCTCGGGCTCGGAGTCCGAGCCTTGTCTTGTCTCCAAGCTCAGGCCTCTGGACCCCAGCCACATCCTGTCCTGAAGCCATGTCATGTCCTTGCCTGGTTCCGGGGTCCAAGCCCGAGGCAAGACCCAGGTTCTGGGTCCTTGTCCAGTCTCGGGCTCGGAGTCCAAGCCTTGTCTCCTAGTCCATGGTTCCTAGTTCTGGTCCCGCTTTCCCTAACCCAAGTCTGCATTCTTTACCCTGCTCCTTGCCTGTATCCTGTCACGTCCCTTCTCCAGTCAAGTCCTGTTCCTTGTACTTCAGTGTCTGTGTCTCGCAATTGGGTCCATTCCCAGCACCCTTTTGTGACACTACCGCTCGATCCTGCCCTTGCCTTCACCATGATGGAAAACTGGCACATGGCTTTCACCCTTTGGGGCAGGAACGCTCTCCCACTCCTCGTCCCTGTCCAGCCCTTTATTCGCATGTCAGGACAAAGCATCAGCATCAAAATTCCAACTTCCCAGCTGGTACTTCAGGCTGAAATGATAGGCAGACAATGCTGCCAATCACCGATGACCTGTGGCATCCAATTTCACTGAGGTCAGGATATAAGTTAGGAGATTGTTGTTCGTCTTCACCTCAAACTTGGCACCATAGAGGTAGTTACTCAGCTTATCCACCACAGTCCATTTCAATGGCAGGAACTCTGACTTGTGCGTGGGATAGTTTTTCTTAGAAGATGACGGACTCCGGCTGACAAATACAACAGGTCTCCACCCAGTGCCCTGATCCTGATACAGGATACCCCCTAAGCCCTCTGCTGGCATCTGTATGCAGTACATATGGCAATTGGGGGCCTGCGAAAGCCAGCACAGACACCTGTGTCTACAGCTCCTTCAGCAACTGAAAGGCCTCTTCACATTTTGCAACCCATCTCGCTCCAAAAGGCTCTGAAGGGCTAAGATACTCTTTACCCTCCTCTCCTTTTGTCCTCCTCCCTTTCTTCCCCAAGGGAGGGTAACAACACAGAAGCTGATTTAAAGGGTAATTCACTTTTGTGTAGCCCTTCATGAACCTCCACTAGTACCCACAAAACCCAAGGAACAAGGGCAAAGCACTCAGTCTGGGGTCTTGGCCAGGTGGTCACCACCTCTGTCTTAGATGGATCTATAGCTACTTCATCTCGTGAGACTATGTGCCCAACATAGCTGACAGATGTCTTGCAGAACTGGCACTTGTCCAGGGAAAGTTTTAACCCTTCAGCTTTCAGGCGGCCCAGCACCTTTATTAGCCTTGCTTCATGTTCCTCCAAGGTGGACCCAAACACTGAGGTCATCCAGATACACCAATACCTCAAATAAGTTCATATCACTCACTGTTTTCTCCGTGACATGCTGGAAGGTCATAGGGGCTCCCGATATACCCTGGGGCATTCTCTCCAACTGGAAGAATCCCAGTGGACAATTAAATGTCGTGTTTTCTTTGTCAGCCTCACTCATGGGGATCTGGTAATATCCCCTCCTCAAGTCCAGCACACTGAACCACTTTGCACCACTCAGACAGGCCAGCACGTCTTCGATCCTTGGGACTGTATACTAGTCAGGGACAGTACGCCTGTTCAGAGTCCTATCATCTACACATATCCGTACCTTCCCATTCTTCTTTCGGGACACTACTATTGAGGACGTATAGGGGCTTCTGGACTCAGTGATGACTCCAGATTCCTTCAACTTAAACAAATGCTGCTGAACATCTTCAACCTCTGCAGGAGCTAGTCGCCGTGACTTTTCTCTGAACAGGTGTCCTTAGTCAACCAGATAGTGTGGCGAATGCTCTAGAATCAACCCACATCAAACTGGCCAGTAGAAAAAGCACCTTCCAGTTTTAACATCTTCTCTACCAACCTCCTCTTCCAACCTGCAGGTACCGGGGAGTCCCCAAAGTCGAATGGCTCAACGGTAAACTTTCCACCTTTTGCAGATAGTTTTTCCCTGGCTTGTCTCACAAGGACACTAGACATTACTGTCACTGGGAAAGATGCACTAGAGGCATCCCCCACTTGAAAGTGACCTCCCTCTGCGCAGTGTTCCTGACAATCACTGCCATCCTGTTAACCTGTAGAACTGAGGGCTTCTGCAGTTTGGACCTCACCCGTACCCCAGCAGGTAAGTCTGACTCCTCTTCGTGGTCTTCCAGAGCATCCACCAAGAGGGCCTTGGCCTCAGGCATTCTAGGAAATTTGGGGTTTCCCATCACTCTAGCTACTTCCTCAGTCCGTAACACGATTGGCTTGGACTGGGTGAACCCCACAGACCCTCATGTAAGCTTATTATCCGGCCCAGTGCAGCCACGCAGCTCCTCAAAAACAGCTGGAAACATCGGGTGAACGGACAATGTTTTCAGAAAGCTCTCTCCGGCTCTCTTTTTGCAGGCTCCCATTAGCTGCCTCACAATAGGAGTACTTGTCCCCATAAGAATTGAAACTCTGCCCCTCTTAACAGGGTCTGGACAAACCAGCGTTAATGTATCAAGCACCTCAGCCGCTCCCACATCTGCCTCCAAAAACTCCAGCTTCACTGACAAATAACCATCACATGGATAATCACCTGCACTAAGACCCCAGATCTCTCGTGCACTGAGTGGCATCAATGGTAAATGTGTCAAATACTGGTTGTAAAATGAATGGTACAGCAAAGTGACTGGCGACCCTGTGTCAAGTATGGCTCTAGCATAAATACCCTTTCCATAGCAATACATTGGAGTTTGGCCTCACTAAGCCTTCAGGAATAGTGTTTTTTGCTTTAGGGTGTTCCTTGATATATTGCTGGGAATGTGTTCCCCCTGAGACGCCAGGCTGTCCCCTCACTGGGTCTCATTTAAGTTTTCCCAATGTCTCCCTCTGCTTAGGTACCTGGGGGCTCACTCTTCAAGGGGTTACCTGTCATTCACACTCCCGCCTGGAGTGTCCCTCATCACCACAGTTATAAAAGACAATACCGGCCGCTTCCCTTCTCACGGGACCCTGGCTGCTAGCAGCCCTCTGCATAGTCTGTCCCCTGAGAGGATCCGCCTCCCTATCAGCTCCATCATATGGGGGGGGGGAAACACACCCACTGATAACAATTGGGACATCTCAGTTCTCAACTCTGTCACGATGTCCTCCATCACACCCCGAGGTGGGTTATCCATAGTCACTTTAATGCAGGTGGCTACTACCAAGGACTGTACCCTGCTGGACAGAGCCCCCCATGCCTCCAACGCATTCTCCTCCTCTCGTACTTCTCCGATCAGCTCAACAAATAAGGGAGGGGGCGTGTCTTACGAGACAGTCAGAGACCTCAAGTGATCAGGTTCTGGGACTGGTCGCTTTTGCTATTTGGTCCATTCTTAACTGATCCACCTCAGTTATAAGAAAGGCCCCTCTATGCTGCAAGCAAATTACCTGCCTCTCTAGCTGAAAAATGTAGGCAGGAAGCTTCTCCCCTCCTCCTGACACGTTCTGAAACCCCATCATGAGCTCCATTAGGCTTCCTGTTGCACCAAACACCTTTTCTAGTGCTTGCATGTCGGCCACAGAAGTGGCAAGGGGGTCTGTGCCTCTATGGCTCTCACTACATCAGCAGCCTGCCCTCTCAAACTTTCAACTAATCACTGTTGATTTACATCATCAGAGCACTACCACTCGTCCAACAACTGAGAGGTCTGCTCCACCCAACTCTCATACTCCTCTTCCCCTTTAGGGGTGGGCTTTGTTCTTGAGAACAAGTGGAGCCTATGGTAGCTGGGACTTTGAACCTGGGCATTTTTCCATTTACTCACTGGGAAGGTAAGGGCTGCTACCAACTCAGAATTCTCAGTCATGGCTGGGGGACTTATTAGACATTCCAAATCAGACTACTCCTTCTCCTCACTCTGCAGAAGTGAGAGAACCCTGTCTTTGAAGTCTCTGCCTCCAGCTATGGGAGACTAGACTTGCGATTTGGCCCACTCCACTACACTCTCCTCCTCTTGGAAAATGTGGGCAACCCATGGACCCCCCTCTCCCAGGGCCTCAATAGTACCAGGCAGTTCCACTGCCATTGTGTCAGCGCTAGTCTGGACTAAAACAAAGTCTTTGCCTGTCATTTTATCAAACCTCCACCCCGCAATTGTAACATTTCCCCCAGCTTTAATAGTACTTAAAATTTGAATTAACAATCCATCCGGGATATGAATGTCTACCCCACTCAACACACACGCATTCGTTACCAGTAACCCTGTGGATTCGAATCACTGCACAAACCCGGAAGCATCCATAACTACATATCATAATCACTTTACTGGACAATAGTTTAGCACAAACTTAAACACACAACCCACTGGGTCAATGCTCAGGGCAATCACAAGCATCCAACAGAATCAATCCCGGATGAGCCCCCATAATTGAAACCCTTGGGTTCTGTCGGCTGCGTAAGTCTAGGGAAGACGATCTCTGGGCCCACCAAACGTAGGAGATTGAGGTGTCAGCTCACCCGAAATCCTCTGTTTGTGTGGATGCTGTGCAATTTGTTACCCTGTTACAAATCAGTACCACCACATACAATTAAACAAGTTAACTTTATAATTCTTAATTTGACTAAAGGGTTAGTAAAGAAAAAGCAAAAAAAAGAAAAGGGCCCATTTTAATGAAACAGTCTAATGTGCACAAGTTGGAGCTCATGGTTTCCCCTTCACTGATCCTCCTTCGATCTCCCTGGGCTTCGTCGAATCATGGTCCCGCTCCGGCTTGAGTCCTACGACCTCTTCTCTCTGGTGTCTTCTTCCATCATTTCCTGCCGAACAAAAGACCCAGCTCACCCCAGTGTCAGGCACACAACACGAAAACACACTCCCTTCATTAGACAACTCACATTCCAAAACACCCATTATCTCTAACCACAACCCAATCACTGCTTCTACAGAAAGACCATGACGTTAGCAGTGAAACCTTTCCCAGGGTGTTACATTTGGATTTCTACATCTGCAGATTTTCTCTTGTTACGTGTGCTATTTGGTGAATTAGTTGTGCCACGGGGGGTGGGGGTGTAATCTGCTGCTGATTGGGACCATTTATGAAATTCAGCATATTGAAAGGACTGGATGGAAGTTGCTGTTTATATGCCAATATAAGTGAAATAGTTGGAAGGTGATTTTCTCTTACTCTCTCCTTTGTGTTCTTTGGCTCTTCTTCAAGGAGGCAACGAAAACCTTGTAATGGAGATGCTTGGAAAATGTGAATGAAAGTTCAAATTGTTGAAGAGGACTGAATAAGAAGCAGCCAGATTCATTTCCATCCTGCTGCTTTATTCCACCACACATCACTTCAGTATACAGCAAGGCTCCCCACAAGTGTATCACCACAATTCACTGCTATCATTTAGTGGAGCAGGGAGTTAAATCACATTCATCTCCAAAAACGCTGAGATTTTAAACTTATTTGTATGAGTTCACAACTATTATCCTTGCATAACTTAATCTTTGGAGGAGGCCCTTCATCTCTATCTCAGAGCTCGAGTCCATTCATCCTGAGTGACTCCAGGAGCCCGCCCTGTGCAAAATGTCCATAAGTGGAAACTTACGGAATGCACTGCCCGTTGTTGAAGTTATTCACAACTGCCCATACTAATGGCTGGCCTCGTCATTTTCAAACTCGTCGTGCTCCATTTCAAATAAAAGTCGCGGGCTTCCAATGGAATGCATCTAAACTTCAATCTGGAAACTTTTTAAATTGTGGAGTGTTGAGGATGTCTCTGCGTCCGGGCGCAGGTGGGTGAGGAAAGCGCGGAACGGCGCACGTCCACCTGGCCGTAAGGGTCTACTGCACGGGACACCGAGCCACAAGGAGCACCAGCGGGACAAAGCCGGATCCGGAGAGGCAGCTGCCCTCGCGTTGACCTCTCCAGGTCCCTATGAGAAAACACAACCTGATTGCTGCGTCTATACCCCGTCGACTCACCTATCCACTTCTTCTTACTGTAATAATACCATTAATCATGTCCCGTCTGATTATATTATCGGCTAAAATACGTACATTTTTATATTTGTATATAATGTGGAGAAATGTTTGCCCTACCCACTCCCCGTCTGCTGCTGGAAATTGCAGGAAAGTGCAATTGAAGAAATGAGAAAGGAAAAATCGAGTGCAATATTGCGCTGCATTGATCAATTATTCACTTATATTTAACGCAGCAGATGCACTGATTGTCAAAATACCGAAAATCAAACGTTTTTCTTTTGCAGAGTTAAGCAATGGAATTTAAAAGAATTGACTAACTTTGCTAATAAAATGCCATTTGTACATTAAGTAGTTCCAGTTTGTACAAATAAAAATTGAAATATTAGATTATAAATCTATTTTAAGATAACATGGGCAATTAACCTTTTCTTTGTGTTTTCTTTTGGTATTACGAAATAACTTGTGGCTTTGATTTGCATACGCACCACCTTTTACCGAGTTAACAGAAATACGCACAGCACAGATTCAGACCTCGACAACGGAAGACTAGAGGAATCCGATCTCGGAGCCTTTTGTCACTAATGTGGCCAGCATCTTGTAGTCGGAGACTAAAACACTGAAATAATCGTCCTATAGGTGGTATGGAGCTCTTATCCCAGAGTAGAATGAAGAAAAACTTTTATTCTCATTTATACTGTTTGGTAATATTAGCATCGCAAGGTGAGTCAAGATAATACCGATTGTTTTTTTTTGAGCAGAAGTTATCTGACAGAGTGGTACGGGTGGTAAAGCGAAGACAAAAATAGTTAGCCATTTGTTAATATTTTTAACACCCGAGTTAACGTGACTTTGACATTTAACATCCGTGTGCATTTATTTTGGAATTGGTAAAATGAGTTTAAATCATTAATGCATTAGTTTTCTTCTTCAGTGCTCGGTTTCTGGAGTGTGGACAACGGGCGCGCGTCCATTGAGAAGAATTCGGGAAAGTAAGTGGACCGTTGTCATTCGAAAACCACGGTGTACTGGGATTAGAAAAACAAAATATTAATTCATAGTGTCTTATTAAAAGAAAATATAGGGGAACACCACTGAGCACGTTAATAATTTTCATCCCAGTGAAGGAAACAATGGATTTTTTCCCAAATATTAATAATTATTTCTGTACACGCCTCTTGTTCACTATTTTGCATTAAGCATGTAGGCTTCTGTTCGCATTCCTTTGCAGCTCTGGATAGTGCATTACCAGTGAAGGTGCCGTTTACTTGTGAAGAACAAACCTATCCTTGTTCTCTTTCTGCAGGAAAGGCAGCCGTGTAACACAGAAACGAGATATCATTTCCCAGGGAGAGCAGGTAGGGTCTCTCTTTCTCTCATGCAACCGTTTCAATCGTTTGAAACTCGAGTTAAAGTGGAATGTGTATGGTCATCTGCTGATTTTGGAAATTAAGATAACCAAACCAGTTTGGAAATTAAGTAGCTTTAAAAAAAAACTTAAGTAGGAACTTAAACTTCCATATGCATTGATGCTCGATTACAATTGCATAAAAATCTCTTTTTATCGTCGGCGGTAATGTAGTAAATATTTCAGATATACAATATACGGTCGGACATAAAATGCTTTACATGTTCCAGTATGCTGACGTGGGATAATTGTATGTGGATACAGTGCTTCATTTTCCTACGTATATGAGGGTGTTGGGGGCTGATATGCCATTTAAGTGTATTGTAGTTCCAAAAAACTTGTTATTTAAAGTAGCTTACCAGATAAAATACAAATAAAGCAACTGTCCAAAATAATGGAATGCCGGAGAGGGCAGCACATTTTTTCCAACAATATTACAGAAGCTGAACGCATAAAATTTAATCATGCGCTGCTGCAAATTGTTACTTGACTTTCGGAACAAGTTTCTTTTTCAGCAAGAACAGAAACATTTTCCGCTCAGATGTGTCCGCCCCCCCACCCCATTTAAAGAAAGGGATTCAGAGTTTAATGTCAGTTTGTAGATATTTGCACCACACTGTTCTGTAAAATGAAACCCGGAATCCGTAATTGAAACGAACTGTTAAAACTCGATGAAAACGTGTGAATTGTCATCATTGAGAATACTAACAATACTTTAAGTTTCTTTTGTCCTTCCCAATTGACAAGTACTCCATTATCCCCTTCAAAATAATGACATTAATACTTTGAAATTAAAGCATCCAAATCACAGAGATTTTCTTTGTTGTTCTGACTGAAAAAATGAAAAATGTGTTCGTGAATTCTTTAGAATTGTCTAAATTATGATCAAAGCGCCAAGTTTTGCCCCATTGAGTAATCCCTAGCCTCTTAAGAAAGCTAAAAAGCGCTAGCACCCATAAGTTTTGGGTTATATGTACACAGTAGCACTGAATCTAAAACTTAGGATACATTTTTATAATTTTATATTTGTGAATAATCACAAAAAATTAGGCATTTAAAAATACTTTACCCTTATATTCATGTTAACTGGAAGAATCTGAGTAAAATCATGACTATATTTTGACTGGGCCCATTAAGAAACAGTTAAATTTGATTTGGAAATGTGTGGTCTATTTACACTATGTCTTTATGTTCTATCTATTATTGCATTTTTAGACTAAAATTTGTACAGTTAAAGTTAGTAGTCCCAGTAATTCACAGGATTTCACTAATGCCAATAAAAATAAATATACTTCACCCCCAGGATGTTCTGTTAATTATCTTAATGGAAATATCAGCACATTTGAAACAAATATCAAAAATAATGACTGGCATTTAGAATTTTGAATGCATCCAAGATCTATTAATAGCAAATACCACCTACCATTTCACAGTTTATACAGCCTTTATATATAAAGATCTTTTAATGAAGGCTGTTCCATTTCTACTCACAAATAAAAGGTACAATAATAAAATATTGGTATAATGACTTCTCTATAATGTAGTGAACTTGATGTTTGTCTGATTGTGTTCAGATAGAACTGCTTTTCTGTAAACTTATACTTTAAACTGAGAGAAAAAAGTACATTTTCACAATTGAGTCTAGGTATAATTTTGTACATTTTTTAAATTCTGAAAGAAAAATAAACCAAGAACATATTCTACGGGTTTTGCATGCATGTCACATAGTAATGGCAAAATTTGTGAGTGAAAATCTGACCTTAGTTTAGCAATTTAGTATCAGCATCACAGTATAAACTCGGAAAATGAAAATCAAATGTACCTTTCCCATGCTTTGGTGACTGTAGGATGACTGCCTTAAATTTATTAAATTATATTTACAGCTGAACTTGATCTTTCTTTTGTATTCTTTAGATATTGCAAACATCTGAAGTGCCTTCCTCCCTTCTTGAAGTTACATCTGTTGCATGGAGACCAGCATTTTCATTAGAGGGATCAATATGTAAGTGAATCAACATTTATTTGTTAAAATTTCTACATTCACTAATCGAAACTAAACTCCTGAATAACCAGTTTGCCTGCACACCTAAGTTGAACTCAGCTGATCCAAATAACAAATGTGTGTCAAAGAGATTTTCATCAGGTGAAATATTGCAGTTAAAAGATAAATGTTCATTTATCATTGAACAGTTGGTCATTGTTCAAGATAGTAATTGATGGGTGGATAAATCTTTTAAAAAAAGTTTAAGAGATAATGGAAATGAGGCAAGCAATTGTAAAATATAACCTTATGCTTGCATAATGAGGAAACACTAATGCAGCCTGTTAGTGATGAACGACAGATCAAAGTCAATGTACTTCTGTACTTGAGTTAAGCAGCACGAAGGTACCACTGAACTTGAAGAAACTGGTCAATGAAGTATTGTCTTTGATCAAATTCTTTCCATGCCATATCATTTGGAAAATAATGTTTGAACAGGTTAAAAATTGTTTTCGCAAAAGAGATTACTGCTGTTGAACTACCATTGGTTCATATTCTAGACTTGTTAATACACTGCTAAAGTGCCAATGGGCCAAATTTATGCATATTTCTAAATCTTTCGGTGATAGTAATCCGGTTTTATCTGGAAAGAAATGCAGCAATCAACTTAAGAACCTATCTTTGTAGTATGATGATAAATTTCAAACTATGAGCAGGCTAATTCAAACCCTCTTACATGCTCCACCATTCAATCAGATCTTCAGTGATCATTTACCTAATCCCATATTCTTTGATTTCTTTAATATCCAACATCTATCAATCTACAACCGTTGATCTTTATACAGAAAACAGTTTATTTGTGACAATTTATGTATTGCCTCAGGTCTTGAGTGTTAGACAGAAGACAAATCTGTCAAAGTTGCATACTTTAGGTCAGTAGACACATTTTTAGATTTTCCATTACTTGGAATTTAATTTTTGCTCTGTGAAAACCATGCTGCCATTCTTTAAATGGCCTTGCATTTTTCTTTAACCCTAATGCGAGGCCCTTTCCGCTTCACTGTTGTTCTATAAAATGTATTTTACTGTTTAATCAACAGTTCAAGGTACAGAACTAAATTGTGAATTTGGCATAGGAAAAGCAAATCAATAGCCTAAAGATTTGCATATGTGAATAGACTCAGCTAGACGTTTAATTCACTACATGAAAAAAAACAATATATTTTCAGCATCTCTTATTTAGGAACATAGCAAAGAATATTTAACACTCAAAAGTTACATTTTCTTGATTTTATTAATTATTAGTACTTTTAGCTTTGTAACACACTTCTAATTGTTAAAGGTAGATGTGGTTTAAAATACACAATAAAATAATCATTTCAAAATATGAGATTTATGCTGATTAAATGTTCTTTTTATTCTTCATAATGCATTTATTTGATATTTAATTACTATAATTAGGTTATTTTATGTAATCTAAACAATCAGTCATCCAATAATTCAATAATAAATCAACAATAATTTGCACTTGCCTGTAAAATAGCAAAAGTCCTTAAATTACTTTAAAGGCAAAATTAGAGATGTAAACAAATGTCTGTTAAAGGAAATGATGCTTCAAAGTTGTAAATTGGAATTGGGGGAGAAATTTTTTTTTAGAGAAGGTTGAAGGGACTATAAATACAGCAGTCAATGAGGAAAGAAAGTAGGTGTAAGTCAGAGTAAGAGAACAATAGCATTGTAATTCTGGAGAATGTTGCACAGAGAAGGACAAGTCCATGAAACAAAGGATAAGGAATAAGAATCATGAAGATGGTGCAGAACAGGATGTGGATGTGTTTGTAACCATGATGTGATATTAAGCTGGAATTGGAATTGAAATTGGACATGAATGTGAAGTGGAGATCCTATCCAAAACAACATTTAAAGCAGTAAACACATGGTACAGGATTTGGGTAGAATTAAACTTTTAGCACATATTAAGTGTTTCATTTGATATAAGTCAGCTTAAATTATGCCACCTGAATTTGATGTAAATTCAAGATTTTAAGATCATTCTTGCTGTTCTAAGCCTTAAAGTGTTAATTCATTTTATTATTAATAAAATGCCTTCATCCATTCTATTGTGTTGAAGATGTGCCACTAGTTACCTATGCTATTGAATCCAATTTGTTCTTTTTGGTCTGTGTCCACTCCTGTGTCTGGATGCAGAACTTTGTGTAAGTGTGGACCAGTGAAATTGCAGTGAGTTTGGTGCAAATTGAACAGGTGCAATTTTGAATAAAGGAGACATGATTTTTTAAAATACATAAATATTAAGTGTTAATTGATATATTTGTAATAGATTTTACTCATATTAAATTAATCACCAGTAAAGTACTTTCGAAACGAGATGTTTTTATATTTCGAGTAAAATTGCTCTCCTTTGAAGGTGCTTCTCTTTAGATTTAGACAACCCATGAAACAAATTCATGATATTATAGTAATTATTTCTGATCCAGATCCAGTAAAATTGTAATTATAAAGAAGATGAGCTTAAACGTTTTAAGACACCTACTGGATGCATTAAGTAATAGGCATTGCAGTAGTAAGGCGGTTAGCACAACATTATTAAAGCTCGGAGTGGCAGAGTTCAGAATCTAATTTCAATGTCATCTGCAAAGAGTCTGTACATCGTCCCTGTGGAATACCTGTGATTTCTCTGAGTGCTCTGGTTTCCTCCCACATTCCAAAGATGTACCAATTGATTGGTGAATTGGTCATTGTAAATTGTCCTGTGATTAGGCAAGGGTTAAATCAGGGGTTGCTGGGTGGCAAGGCTGGTAGGGCTGGAAGGGCTTATCTTGTACTGTATCTCAATAAATAAATAAAGTAGCTGGTGCAGTCAGGGCAGTCAGTAAATGCAATGGTAAAATTAAATGATATTTACAGTCAGGAAGGTTGAGATCACACAAAGCTTGCTGTTCAAGTGTTCTAACTTTGCATACAATATCCCAAAGACAGCAAATTTTCCAAATTTTTATGGAATATATAGTTGATTAAAAAAAACTTGCTTTTGTTAAGTTTTGAATGATTTAGAACCTGTTTGGTCTTTTAAAATTTGATATTAATTAGGAATAATAAAGTATTTTCGAATGTCATGATATGGATAATGGACTCGGATATTAACTTGGTCCTAATTTAACTTGTTTGGTGTTTTATATACAGGTTGGACAAAAATGATTTATAATATGTTTGAAAATGTTATGGTTTCTTTCAGTTCTAAATAGAGGGAATAGTCGTGATTTAATCTGCCGAACTTGGGGTCAGTGCAACTATGAAACATTTGATGGGCTTTATTATTATTATCCTGGAAAATGTACATACACGCTGGTGAGGGAATGTGAACAAAGGCAGCAAAGCTTTTCGATACAGGTAACTATTTCATTGGGCTCCCTCTCATACACTGAAGCCTACCTTCTCTTTCTGCATGTTCTCTCTACTCATGCTAAAATTAGCTAATTGAATGACATGTGATTTCTAAAGTTAATTTTTCTTTTTATGAATTGGCTCTTCACCATGTTGGTTTTAATTTAAATTCACTGATATTTTGTTCTATTTCATCTACTTCTTTTCAAAGTCCCCATTGTCTGTGTAGCCAGTTAATTATATGGGTATACAGCTAAACTTGATACCCGATGCACTGTTTTGACCTCGTAGATCATCTTGCCCTCTTCCAAACTTGCATTTTCTTCACATTAGTCTGGTGCCCAAAAGCACAAGATGTGTTTTTGTCTATTGTAGAATAATCAATCTTTTTATGCACGAAAGAGAAGTTTTGGAAGTCAAGTAAGTTAAAGGACCACAATTTACTTTCACTGAAGGAAAGCCTGTGCAGCAGCACTGTGTGACATAGTAAGATTAATACCAGAATTATAAAAGTCTTTGCATCAGTGATATCAATGATATTTTTGGTCAAATAACAGCTGTTGGTCAAAATGTTACGAGAAAAATGAAATGTCTTTAGATATGAACATTTTGTTAACATCAAATTTGTTGTTGAAAATTTATCCTTTCATTCTGAAGGGAAGTTTTACATTTACAATTTTTTATTTTGTACTTGAAACATCATTTAAAACTTTCTCCAAGACCGTGGTTGCAATCAGATTATAGAAGAGCATGTAACACGTTATAACAGGGAATCTAACACATACATGTTTGATACTTAACAAAACCTAAGATTGTTAACTGAAGTGGTAACTGACCAACATTTCTTAATGTGAAAAGATTTTTGTTCATCGAACAACAGGAAAAATAAAATTGAATTACACAGTGACTGCATTTTATTGAAAATACTATAAAAAATCAATGTCATTGAGTACTTGAACTGTATTTCACAACTCCTGAAAACTTTTGAAGTCTGTCCAAAATGTCCATATAATTGAGGTTTATAATATCATTGTCCTTTTAAGATGCTTTTAGACCTCTGTGCATTTGACTTGGAATGAAACCTGTGTAGGAATTTACTGAAATTTTGGATGAAAAGGAATGAATTTTCCTCCTTTTGGTATTGAATGTCAAAACTTGTTATTGACTATAGGTCAGGTTCACTAAAATCTTGCATTCATCTACTCTGACTGCCTCACAAATGCATCCTGATTCATAAAAATATCTGTCCATTAACATGACAAGCATATAATATACTTTTGTGGTTTGTACTCTTCAAAGCCAAGACTTGCAGTCTTCTGGAATGATCTTAATTATGCAGTCATAAGGCTGAGACAGGTAGTTTTATTATTATTTGAGATATTTAATTTGTCAACTAAAATGAAAATAAAATCTCCTTTCCCTGGGTTGGACGTGTTCTTGGGTTTCCTGAAGTAATGGAGAGTGATTTTATTTGTTTACTTAGTGTACTGCTAACCGAAAATTATTTCTAATTTAAGACCTTTGATCTATTCCCATTATATCTTGTCTTGCAGATACATAATGATCCAGCATGCAATTCCTCTCTATACTCTTGCAACCGATCGGTCAGTATGTTCTTTGCATATGAAGGGGAAATCATTCTACAAAACTATGAAGTCATCCATTATGGAAAAAGGTTCCTTCTTTTACTGATAAGTGTCAAATTATTAATGTGCCTAATACTTAATGGATCAAATTGCACACAGCAGGCTAGAATTATGAAATATTATGAGATTGAAGATGCAAGATGATTTTTAAAAAATGTTCCATAGTTCAACATTTCATTAAATGTGTGCTAGCTCTTTCATTGGTGATCTAGGAGTTGGTGCTTTCAATGCCGCAACTTGGATTCAACCTCTGCATGATTTTTTGTTGTGAACTTATCATTACTTCCAAGTTCACTAATTTAATGTTTTGATCAGTAATACAGAAAAAATAACTCTGGTCCTTCCTGATGTGTGGAAGTACATATTCCTCAAGTAGTTGAAATAGACAAACTTCAGTCTCCATTCATCCTACGGAAGACCCTTCCTGTCTACTTAACCTGTCCATTTGATGAGAAGGGTAGTTGGGTCTAATTTTGTAGGAATACCACTTTCTGTGAATTGTGTATCTGCCTGATCTAAATATGCTGCTGTCATCAAAAATAGCACCTTAAGGTAATAGATAGCAAAACTTACTTTTAAAAATAACTCATATTTGTATTTTCTCCTTCTGCTTCCTAGCGTTCAGCTACCTTACATTATTGGAAATCTGAAGTTTGAACAAATAGCTGGATACATTCTGGTCAGGCATCACCATGGATTTTCTTTGGCTTGGGATGGTAATTCTGGAGTCTACATAAAGATGAGCATAGAGTATGTTGGGAAATTATGTGGACTTTGTGGCAATTTCAATGGAAATATGCATGATGATTTATACACCAGCTATGGTAAGTAATTGGAAACAATAGTTTAGACAGGACAATATGATCTTATTTACTTCCACAAAATGTGATCTTGCACAAATATTAGGTTTCTCAACATAGGTGCAGATACTTAGTTTCATCAAATAATACAAGTCATTTCCTTTGTTTCTTGCATGCTTTTTAATACATACGTACATTGTTGCTTGTTAATACATACTTTCATCACTTTCTTTGGTAGAGCAAAGGAAATGTAATCATGCAAGAGGTTACAGCACAATTTTTAATTATATCGTGACAATATATTGTCAAAGGAGGTAGATTACACAGCACAAATTGAATATAATTTTGTATATAACTTTGAACTTATAAAATTGACATGCAATATCTATTGATCCAGATATATTTAATGTTAAAGTCGTTTGGTTAGTATTTCCTATATTATTTTCAAAACCAGCAGGGTTTCTACCCTCAAGAAGTGGTATGCCTCTTTGGAAAATTGATGCTTTAAATAATGATTTAATCACATTGCTTCATTGCTTTGCGCTGTTCTATTTATATTCTGTTCATTTTATTTTCTTTCCATAGCATCCTTCTGCTTCCCAACTCCTACCTCCCAGAGATATGTATCATCAGAACACTAGAATCACTAAAACACTCATAAGATAGCCATTAAGGTGTTTCACATAGATAATTCTCAACTCTGCTGAAGTATTTCGTACCAATAAAATTGAGCAGTTGGTTAAAGTCCTTCCTGGGATTGATTTGGTTTTGGTGTTTCCAGTTAATGCAAATTCTGGAAGGAAATATGAAAATAAGGAGAGTACTAATGATTGGTGCATTACATGGAGATATTGCTAATGTAACATTTTTGAATGAATGTTTATTATGGTTTCTGGAAATTGAGGACAATGTGTGAATTGACTGATGTTCTTTGTTCTCCTTCTGCTTTCCTGATGTTGGTAAAGTCAAGGAGTATGCAGCAGATGAACACATATGTTGGTAGTCTATTTTGGGACTAGGCACTATGCTGCTGCTCTTTTACCCGGAAGGACTTGTTTCTGGGAGAACAATTAGTCAACCTTGGCTGTTGCTGCCAACAACTATACAATTTCAAGTGAATATAGGAATATGTATCCACCACTATAACAAGGTAGTTTCTAACCTGTTCATGAAAGAGCACTTGGGATTTTGAAGATGTACTTCAAGTTCCTGGATTAAGAGAGGAATGTTTAATCTGGAGACCGAAAGGTCCTGGTTTTGTAGAGAAAATGCACTGCTTTACCTCATGAAGAAACTGCATCATTGAGACTTTGACAGAAGCATTATTTACAGAAATATATTGGATTAATTGGAGAAATACAAACTGGCATGAAAAGAATGAAGCTTCAAAACCTCTAACAGAGTGATGCAAAGTTCTTTTCTTGGTCATAATCTGTTGTAAGATATTTTAAATCAGATAATGATTACATTTTTCCATCTTGCTCTCATATGGATACAAACATACTTTCTATTTTCCTTAAGTCCGTCTACCTTCATGCTTTCTAGTTTGCTTTACATTAAAGACAATTTGATCCTTACCTAGGACAATGCATAGGTTCATAATCATTTCAGTGCAATCATAACTTTACTTCCAGCTCAGTGTTTAAATGTGCCTAAGTGTTTTAGCATCATGCTCCAAGTCCATGTCTGAGCATTACCATAACAAGATGTGAGTGGTGACATTTGACATATAATCTAGTGGCACAACATGGCAAATAAAGTTACACTTTCACAACCAGAGTGGCAGATATAGGATAAGAATGGGATCAGACCATATTTCAGTGGGTGGGTGCAAAGTGTGGCTTGCAATCCTCTCTGCTTGACTTCCTAAGTAAAGTCAAACTCCAAGGATTTGTTTCCTTTTATTTTTAATCATTCTTACGCTTTTATCTAAGGTGTATTAACAGAAGATATAGCTATTTTTGGTAATAGTTGGATAGAAGATGTCCCAGATGGAAAACCATGTCATGTTACTCCAATCAACTACCCATCGCCTTGCTCTGAACGAAACCAAAGTGTAAACGAGGTTGGTTATAAACTAATTTAATTTTTAGTGCCTTTGACCAATGTTTAAAAAAATAGTTGGTTCAAATGATTTAAAAGAAAGCTAACCAAAGTTTTTTTTAAAATATTTTTTAACAAATTGAAGACTGAGACTTGTGGTCCAATGGAATGTTATTTGCCTTGTTAACCTATAGATTCAGATTCATTTATTTATCACATACATCGAAACAAACAGTGAAATGTGTCATTTGCATTAACAACCAACACAACCTAAGTATGTACTGGGGGAGCCCACAAGTGTTACCACACATTCTGGTGCCTACATAACATACCCATAATGTTCAGCAAAACAACAGCAGCAAAACGAGGCCCCTTCCATCCTCCCTCCCTCCCACCCACTCACACACAGTCCTCCAACCCTACAAACTGCCAACATATAACTAAATTAACTATAGTTAATAAATCTCATTGTGGGCCGGTTTGCTAGAGCTGTGGGGAAGGGTTTCAACGAAAATAATGGGGATGGGAACCAGAGTGATAGGGCTGAGGATAGGGCATTTGGTATACAGGTAGATGCAGAGTGTAGTGAAGAATGACAGGCAGATGATAGGGAAAAATTACAGTCAGTGGGATGAGTTGAAGAATAACATGAGGGCAAAATCAAAAAGGTTGATGAATACAGGACTGAGGGTGTTATATTCGAATGCATACAGTGTATGAAATAAAGTAAATGATCTCGTAGCGCAGTTAGATATTGGCAGATACAATGTTGTGGGCATCACTGAATTGTGGCTCAAAGAGGATCATAGTTGTGAGATTAACATCCAAGGATACCATGGTAGCATAGAGGTTGAAACAACACTATTACAGCTTGGGCCATTATGGAATTTGGAGTTCAATTCCAGCAGCATTCTGTAAGATGTCTCTGTACATCCTCCCGTGGTGTTCCAGTTCCTGAATAGAAACTCAGGAATACCATCTCACTCAAATGTAGAAGGATTCTTCATTGCCGTTTCCATAGCAATTTTGCTTTACCAATCAGAGTTATTAGCCCTGAGCTGAACCGCTGAACCTGGAAGACCAGAAGACCATTCTTAGTTTGGCCTCTACCATTTGACCTATTTGGCATGGGTGACCCTAAGCAAGAGCCAAAGCATAAAGCCCAACATAGCTCTCCGGGTCATTGAGGCATGCAAGTCTCGAAATCCAATGACATGGCTGTGGTCCTCTTGGAGGTGTCCTTGACTAGATCAGGGTTAATCAGGATTGTGGGGTTGCTGGGGAAGCATGGCTTGATGTGCCAGAAGGACCTACTCTGTGCTGTATCACTAAATAGATAAGATACAACTCCTTAACATAACTATTTAATATATATATATATTTAATCTAACTCAATATTTTTTCTCTATTTATTTATCACGCATTTCATTGTACTGCTGCTTTAAAGTTAACAAATTTCACAGCATATGCCAGTGATATTAAATCTGATTCTGACATTGTATTGAAAGAACATGGAGGGAGGCAGAGGGGCCGGGGTGGCTCTGTTGGTAAAAAATGAAACCACATCCTTAGAGGTGACACAGGATTGGAAAATGTAGCATCCTTGTGGGTAAAATTAAGAAAGTGCAAGGGAAAAAGACCCTGATAGGAGTTATATAGAGGCCTCCGAACATTAGCCAGGATGTGGGATACAAATTACAATGAAAGATAGAAAAGTCATGTAAAAAGGGCAATGTTGCAGTAGTCATAGGGGATTTCAATATACAGGTATATTGGGAAAAATCAGGTTGGTGCTAAATCCCAAGCAAGGGAATTAGTAGAATAACTGTGAGATGCTTTTTAGAGCAGCTCGTGGTTGAGTCCACAAGGGGAAAGAAATGCTGGATTGGGTGTTGTGTTATGAACCAGATTTGTTTAGAGAGCTTAAGGTAAAGGAACCCCTATGGGACACTGAATTATACAATGATAGAATTTGTCCTGCAGTTTTAGATGAAGAAGATGCAGTCAGTTTTATCACTATTGCAGTGGAGTAAAGGGAATTACAGAGGCACGAGAGAGGAGCTGGCCAAAGTTGATTGGAAGGGGACACTAGCAGGGATTATGGCAGAAGAGCAATACTGGAGTTTCTGAGGGCAATTTGGAGGTCTCAGGCTTGATATATCTCAAAGATGATGAAATATTCTTTAGGGAGGATGAAGCAACTGTGGCTGACAATAGAAGTCAAAGACAACATAAAAAGAAAAGAGAGGGCAAATAGTACAACACAAATTAGTGAGAAATTGGAGGATTTGGAAGCTTTTGAGAAACAACAGAAGGCATCCATAAGGAGAAAAAAGATGAATATAAAGGTAAGCTGGCCAATAAAATCAAAGAGGATACCAAAGACTTTTTCAGATATTTAAAGAGGAGACAGTGAATATTGGACTACAGGAAAATGATAGTAATGGGGGTACAAAGAAATGGCAGATGATCTTAATGGGTATTTTGCATCAGTCTTTACTGTGGAAGACACTAGTAGTATGCCAGAAATTCAGGGGTGTCTGGGCAAAAATGAGTGTAGTTGTTATCACTAGGGCCAACTTTGCAGATGATATGAAGATTGGTGGAGGGACAGGTAGTACTGAGGAAGCAGGGAGTTTGCAGAAGAACCTAGACAGATTGGGAGATTGGGTAAAGAGGTAGCAGATGGAGTACGGTTTAAAAAAGTGCATGATCATGCACTTTGGTAGATGGAATAAAGGTGTACACTATTTTCTAAACAGGGAGAAAATTCAAAAATCAGAGATGCAAAGGGATTTGGAAGTTCGCTAAAGGTTAACTTGCAGGTTCAGTCCATGGTAAGGAAGGCAAATGCAATGTTAGCATTCATTTTCAGAGGACCAGAGTACAAAAGCAAGGATGTAATACTGAAGCTTTATAAGGCATTGCTCAGACTGTACTTGGAGTATTGTGAGCAATTTTGGGCCCCTTATCAAAAAAAAAATAGTTGGCACTGGAGAGGTTTCAGAGGAAGTTCTTGAATGATTCCAGGAATGAAAGGATCAATGTATTAGGAGAGTTTGATGGCTCTGGGTCTGTACTCACTGGAGTTTAGAAGGATCGGGGGGATCTCATTGAAACCTATCAAATATTGAAAGGCCTAGATAGAGTGGATCTAGAGAGGGTATTTCCTATAGTGGGTGTGTCCTGGACCAGAGGGCACAGCCTCAGAATAGAGTGGCATCCGTTTAGAACAGAGATGAGGAGGAATTTCTTTAGCCAGAAGGCAGTGAGTCTGTGGAATCCATTTCTAGAGACAGCTGTGGAGACCATGTCATTGAGAAAAAATAAAGTGGAGTTTGATAGGTTCTTGATTAATCAGAGCATCAAAAGATATGGGGAGAGGGCAGGAGAATGGGATTGAGAGGGATAATAAATCAACCATGAAGGAATGGTAGCGTAGACTCAATGGCCTGAATGGCCTAATTCTGCTCCTATGTCTTGTGTTCTTATGTCTTGTAACTATTCAATTTTGCTTCCCTATAATTCTGCCATTTTACTCATCCTAATTTCCTCCTTCCTACCAAGAGAAATCATCTAGGCCATTATCAAACAGCTTGATTAAGCACTGATATATTTACACTTATTGTTTTGGACAGGGTATTGTCTGGGAAAAGAAGCCAGAAACTTTGGGGTGGGGATGGTGAGTTATGAGGAGCAAGATAAAGTGGCTGTAAGAGGGGTGATAGTTTCTGTCAGTCATGATGCAGGAGTAGGATATATGTGCAAGGGCTCTGCTTAACCTGATTGTTTTCTCTGTTTTAGCAAAGAAGAAAAATGTTACAAGGGTCTGAATTGGAATAGTACAGATTGGGGAGAGGTAGTGGCCAGAGGTCTGATTGAGTAGTCCAGCAGTAGTGGTCAGTGGAAGCCATCTTGAAACTTTTTAATAACAGTGTCATTTTCCAATAGAATGCATGATAAACTCATGGAGAACTAACTCTGCAGTTTGCTGTCTGGAGTCGTGCGCTTTATTGATGACTAATTAATATGATTGCCATATTAATATTTATCAAGAGTTTCACTTACTGCATTTTAAATGATACATATTTTATTCATTAAAACAATGGATTAGAAAAATTAGTTTCAAAACTAGGTTTTTTTGCAAGAGGAACATCAAGATTAATCAAAACAATTTACTTCAATGAGTTTTGTTGTAACAAATTACAGTAATATCACTACACTTGTTGAAGAATGACAGAAACCAAACTTGAAGCTCCCTGTCTGGAAATAAAATTAATATTTCTGGTGAAAATATGATCACTTGGAATTTTTTTCATGTAGAAATTGTTACACTTATCAGTTCACATTTCAAGATCCACAATATTTGCTTTTTGATAGAAGAAAAGATTATTTAGTTCATTGAGGAGCATATGTATTTTTTGTACATGACTTTAAAATGAATTTTAAAAAGGCTTTACAAATAAACCATTCATTAAAGACATCATTCTTGTTCTTTACTTCCAATCCTGCACTCTGCACTCCCATCCACTGGCATCTCACTATTCCCACCAGTTGAACCGGTTATAGAATAGATATATAAGAAACAGAACAATTTAGATTATGACCACACTGCATAAATACCAATATCCCCAAGAGCTCTTCACTGCCAATGAAGTAATTTAGTTAATATTAGTTTTTAATGAAAGAGATAAAAGGGAAATACGAGGATGACAATGCTCTGGAATTTTTGTCTGAAGGGATGATCGCAACAGAAACTATCACCATATTTATAAAGAACATGGATGTGTGCTGGGCCTGCAGGATTAGGGAGAGAACACGAAGGTGGTGTTAGGCTTAGACGTTCTTTTTTATTCTGGCATAGATATGGCTGAGAGATTTTCAGTATCTTAATATTTTTATTCCATTGATGGTTTTATTATACTGTAATTTCTCAGCAGTCACGGAATCTTTATTTCCCTGCTTCATTATGCATCTTTTGTTTGAGACTAAATTGCAGTATAATGCTATTTTGGGACTACTGATGTTGTGTAGCTACCAGTCATGTTATGTGTTTTCAATTTTGTGAAATTAATCTGCCAAGCTAAAATTTACCTTGTAACTTATTATTGTAAAGATAATTGTGTGTGCATCAGGAAATATATTTATGTTCTAGTTTAGCTATTAAGACAAAACTATTATTGTTATGTATTCTGCAGAAAATAAGAGATTTGTGCACACTACTCCTTGGATATCCATTTGTACTCTGCCATTACCACGTCCAACCCTATCCATATATGGCCAGTTGTATAAACGACCTCTGCACGTAAGTATGTTTAAAATACTAATTAATGTGAGATTTTATGATGCATTAAAATCTGCTATGCTGTTGAATTTCATGTTAAAACTACAGTGCCTTGTGAAAGTATTCAGCTCCAATCCTTTGTTCACATAAGTGAGTATTACAAACAGGGATTTTGATCAATTTAACTGAGAATTTTTATTTGTAATAAAAATGCTCCTTTTTTAAACAGTAGAACCCTCAAACTGGGAGAATTGTAAAGCACAAAAAAAATTGAAAAACTGTAGTGTCAGCAGTTCAGAAGTATTCATCCCCTTTGCTCAGTACTTACTTGAAGCACCTCTCACAGCTATCAAAGTCTTTTTGTATAAGTCTCTGTTAGCTTTGCACAACGTGATGGAGCAAGATTTGCCTATTTCACATTGAGCAGTGCCAGGTTAGGTTGGGGAGTGGTGGTGGACAGCAACCTTGAAGTCTTGCCAGAGATGTTCAATCAGGTTAAGGTCAAGACTGCCTGGGCCACTCAAGGACATCAATTTTCTTCATTTGAAGCCACTCCATGGTTGCTCTAGCAGTGCGCTTTGGCTTGTTGCAGATGACATCACAATTGTCGGCTCAATGGACAGTGAAGCAGGTTACGCAAGTTTACAAGGGGGCCAAGATGAATGTTGAAAGTGGTCCTGCTGAAAGATAATCTTCCTCCCTACTTTAAGTTTCCCAGCAGAGGCTTGCAGGCTCTGTATTTTGCAGCATCTATCTTCCCATCAATCCCGACTAGATCTCCAGTCTCTGCTGTTGAAAGGCATTCCGACAGCAAGATGCTACCTCCACCATATTTTACAGGAGGGATGGTGTTACCTGATGGTGCACAGTATTAGACTTAGTGTTGAGGCTAAAAAGTTCCACTTTAGTTTCATCCGTCCACAAGTCCTTCTTCAAAATGTTTACAGTATCTTCTAAGTGACGCTTTGTGAAGTCTTTACGGGCAAAGATATGTTTTTTTTTATCCAGGGCTTCTTCCTTGTCACTCTTTCATAAATACCCTTTTTGTACATGGCATTAGAGATTGTAGAGCCATGAACTTCATCTCTAGTTGCAACCAATGATTTCTGCACCTCACTCAGAGTGACTGTTGTGTCACAGTACCCTCTCTTACAAGTGCAATCCTTCTCTGGTGGCTAAATTTTGATAATGGCCAGACCTAGACAGTGTGGCTATGGTTTCATGTTTTTCCACTTTTTCACAATGGAAAACTTGCTCTGAACTCTGAGGCATGTTCATGTGTTTGAGATGGTCTTCATCTGTGCTTCTCTATTATTATCTCCCTGACTTGGCTTGAATGTTCTTTTGTCTTTGTTTTGGTTTGGTCTGTTGAAAATCTACCGTACTGTTGGGCCTTACACAGAGAGGGGGTATTTATTCAGGTGATGGTCCAATTTTCTACATCAACAAATTAGGTGAGTTGGTCAGGTAATATACAGTGTTGCACCTGAGGAACGTTAGTGCCGTAATTACAAAGGGGACAAATAATTTTTCAGCCTCGCAATTTTGCTTTTTAATTTTTAGTAAATTGTTGACAGGTTTTGGAATTTTTCTTTTGATGTGACATGATGCATAAAGGTTTGTAGATTAGCTCAAAAATCCTACTTCAATATATTTTAAATTTTCAAAATGTGTAAATAGTTTTGGGGGCTGAATACTTTTTCAAGGCACCATATGTCTGATCAAGTACTCCCACATATTAATGCAGTTCCTGAAATATAATTACAATCATCTGTGCACGTGATGCATTTGAGCATGGCAGCTATAAAGTGGTTTTTAGTTAAAAGTTATTCTGTTAATTGGGGCAGCATGGGAGTGTAGTGGTTAGCACACTCTTTACAGTGCAGGTGATCCAGGTTCAATTCCCACTGCTGCCTGTAAGGAGCTTATACTGTACATTCTCTCTGTGACCGTGTGGGTTTCCTCCGGGTTTTCCAGTTTCCTCGCATAGTCCAAAGATGTACCAGTTGGTAGGTTAATTGGTCTTTGTAAATTGTCTGGTGATAAGGTGAGGGTTAATGGGAGTTGCTGGGTGGTGTGGCTTGAAGTGCCAATTCCACGCTGTATGTCGATAAATAGATAGATAGATAGATAGGATGGATGACTTGTGCTTCATGCCACTATTGTGATTTTTCTCTCTTAAATGGTACAAGCAATGACCACAGTTGCCGGCCTTCACTGGCAGGTGAAGTCCTACTTAGTTATTTAAATAACCCGGAACTACCTTGCCAACTGTTGGGAAATCTCCCATCAAAGGATAGGTTATTCTTCCTTCAGGTAACTTGTTATATTTTCTGGCACAGAGTGCTCCTTTGGGCATTAGAGGCATTTAATGCACGTATCAAATTTGCACACCACTCCCCAAGCCTTGAAAGTGATTCTGTCATGGAGCATAAGTGCTAAGGGACAAATGCATTATAAATCATCACTATGGAAGAAGATTTGACTGCCAATTCACAATTCATGTCCCGCTTGGTGGCGCGATAATATCAGCGCCGGACTCTGGAGCGAAGGTTCCCGAGTTCGAATTCAAGTTGGGTTGAGCGTCGAGCTAGCAACTCGGCCTCGTAAAAACAAGAATAGCTTGCTACGGAAGCACTGTCACGGCGGTGCCCTGATTACTCCATTGCCGAGTTAAGGGCTATTCTTCTTCTTCCTCTTCACAATCCATGCTCAGCTTTGTGTGTACTGTGCAGCCTGTGCCTGTAACACTCATGACTAGAAATTCAATATACACAATCATTTAATACATTTAAAAACATCTAATTCTATTCTCTCTTTTATTTATAAATACATTACAACTTATAATACTACATATTTTCTTGCAGTTATGGAAGAATTAATAATAAATTGTGCTAATACTGAAGTCTGAATTGTTGGTTAGAATCTAAAAGTTCTCAGGAAACAAAATAATTTTTTGATTAAGTAAAGAAGAAGATCTTTCTGTGTATTTATTGTCTATATTGTTGCTTTCCTTTATTCTGTCAGGTATGGACCTAATGATAATGCAATTCTGTGTGGAGTTTTGACTGAATATGCAAGGGCTTGTGCACAAGCAAGTAGACCACTAAACGAATGGAGACAGCTGTTCAACCAGTGTGGTACGATACAACAAAAACAGACATGTAGACCAGTTTCATTAATTCACAGAGAGACGTGCAAAATCAGCATTAAAAGGCTTAATTTATTATTTATTTTTCATGAGTCACAGCTAACATTTTTCTACACTTACTTTATCTACTCTCTGTTTGTTGTGTAAAACTTGCGATTGAGATGGAAGGTCTCAGACAAGTGGAATATTAGGGCTTTATGTGTGGGAAAAGTAGGAATGATGTAACTATAAGTAGGATGCTCCACGGAGACTGAAGTAACAAATTCTAGGCAGAAGAATAGAAAATACAATACACCATTCTGTTCTGGAATGATAAATATTTTGCGTCAGTACCATCTGTTGAACATAGAACAACATTTAATTTCTCAAAGGCTATCCAGTGACTTGATGACATAAAAAATTGTAAAGCTATCTGGTGAATAAAATAGTTAACAATGAATGAGAATCCTAATCTGTCATGTTGCTGATTTGTTTTTCCACAGCATCAACTTGTGAAGGTGAATTTGTGCATCGTGAATGTGTGGAGTGTTGTCCTGTATCATGTCGTGTACAACAAGAATGCATTAGCACTGATTTCCAGTGCCTTGATGGATGCTATTGCCCCGAAGGTAGATCCATTACATCACTCGGAACTTCAGTTACATTTCTTGAGCCTTTGTCACGCTTTCCCTCTCTGGTGTCTCAAAATTGTATCGAGTTGGGCAGAAAAGAAACACCTAGTTATTTATGTTTTTATCATTTAATTGACTTTAAGTTGTTTGGATAATTGCCTACTAATGTGGTCTTTAGTCAATCAGGCGAAAATTTAGAATAAATTACCTGTGTCTTTGGCGTATAATAGAATGGAGATCAGATGGTTTAATGATAACCATGGTGATATGATGTTTAAACTAAAGCAATTGCAGGATTTTGTTTAATATAATTTAGAATTTGTTGAGTGCACCTCCATGCCTGCACTTGATAGTGTGATGTACAAAAATTTTAAACCTATGTGACCTAATAAAGTGACCCTGCTGAAAAGTCAGTTTGGGCCTAAATGGAACATTTCTGTGAAACAGCAAACTCTGTCCAACTCATCTGATTCCAGAACAAGCCCTACTTCAAAAGCAATTGAAAGAAAAAGAACTGACAGTTAGCAAAACCACAAGACCAAATTGCTATCAAAGCTCTCAAGACTTGAAATGTTTCTCATTCAGAATCATTTTTAAAAAAAATCTAAAATCAGTTAAACAATTTAATTTAAAAATACTAAAATTGTAAAAATCAGTAAAAAATTTGTAAAAAATTTTAAATAATTCAGTATACTTAAGAAAATGTTTTGAAAAGAATATGCCTGTCATTCTTCATACTTACTTTTGTTAAAACTATTTGTTTTTTTACAAATTTGTGTTGCTATGTGGTTGTCACTAGCCAGGCAAGCATATTTTCCATGGCTAATTGTCGCTCAGAAGAAGCTGGTGTATAGCTGCCGTCAGGCCAAAGGTCCGTGTTAATACTGATGTGGGAATGGTGACACATTTATAAATCAGATTTGCTCATGAAATGGGCAGGTGTTTATAGGTGGTGCTGATCATATGTGTAAGCTAGCCTTGTTCTCCTCAGTTGTAGAGGTCATGGGCATTGGAGATGCTTTCAGAGAAGTGGGTGAGTAACTGCAATGTACTTTGTGGGCTTTTGCAATTATATACTGGCAGTGGAAAGAACGTTTTTTGTGATAATGGATGAGCTACAAAGCTGTTGGGCTGCTTTGCCTTTGGTGTTAAGCTTCTTTGTTATTGTTGGAGCTGCAGTTATCCATGCAAGTGGGGAATATTCCATCATGTGCCTGATTTATGACTTAGGGACAGTCAAAAGGCTCTGGATTATCAGGGAGTCAGTTGCCAGAGAATATCCAGCCTTAGACATGTGCTTGTCACTATAGTATTCATCTGACAAGTCCACTGGAGTTTCTGGTCAATGGTGAATCCCAAGATGTTGATGGTGTAGGACTTGGCAATGTTGATATTAATTAAAGTCAAGGTGATTAGACACCTTCTGTCCTGTTGGAGATGATCAACATATAGCATTCACCCATGCCAGCATGTAGTCTAGCTCTTGCGGAATATAGGTTTGGAACAATTCTTCAATTGATTTGGGAATGGAAAAGAGAATTGCAGTATCATCAGCAGACACCCCTGAATATTACAATGTGACGAAGATGACTGAGACAACTGGAGGTGTTTATCCTCAAGACCATGCCTGGAGCTGGAATGAGTGATTCCAATAACCACAATCATCTTCCTTCATACAATATATGATTCCAGTCACTGGAGTATTTTGTCCTCTGTCCTTTAACCTTGATTTTACCAAGGCTTTTCATTGCCACATTCATTTAGACACCACCTTAATGTCCAGTGCAGTCTCATCTTGCCTCTGAAGTTGAAATCTTGTTCTTATTTTGACCAAGGTTGAAATGAGATCTGTAGCTGAGTGGTTCTGGGAGATCCCAAGCAGGACATCAGTGAGCAGGATACTGAAGAGAAAAAGCTACTTGATAAAACACTTCAGGACATCTTTATGGTCAAAAATAGACAGATTGGACAGTAGGCAACCAAACCACATTTGACACACCTGAGCAATTTTTCATATTGTCATGTTGATGCTAATTTTGTATCTGTACTGGAGTACTTGACCAGGAACATAGCTGGTTCTGTAAAACACACATAGGCAGGATATTATCTGATCCCATTGTCTTTTGCTGTATTTGGCTGAAAACTGGCTGCTGTGTTGATGGGAATCTTAGAGAGTGGGTCATAATTTCTCACTGTATATGCTTGCGAATGATTCAACTTTGCCTTTGGTCTCTCATGTGGATCCCTGATATTGTTAGAGATGGGGGATGCTTAGGGCCTGCTCCTCACATTAACTATTTAATAGTCTATCATCGTTTACCATGACAAGATTGCAAAATTTTAATCTGATCTGTTGGTTATGTGTTACACCTGTGTAGCACCCCTCTTATGTGTGACTAGTTATCGCACTCTTTGAGAAAAATAAATTACATAGTTCTATACTAAGTGCTAGTAGGCCATCAGAACGTTCTAGGTATCGGAAGGAGGCAGTGAATAGAAACCACACACTTCTGGAGATAAGTTTTGTTTATAAGGAAAAAAAACAATATGTACAAAATATTTACATGAGCAAGAACAATTCAAAATTCCAACATTCTGTCTAGATTCCAAATCTGAGCTATTAAACCAAAATAAAGTGAGATTCCTTTATTATTCTAATCTCTCTAACTAATTTGATCTAATGTTATTCCCTATTTAAAAGTTTACAGACTAAACTTTCCTTTTTACTTATCCATAGTTAGTTAGAAAACCAAATGTAATCCCTTTTCTTAAGCATTATAGTTAACTTCAGTTTCAGTTCCAGGCAGTATATCTACAAGTTTAAATTCAAATTCAAAAATTATATATACATAGTTTAACTCCTTTCACAATATTTCTCCAACATCACAACTTTTATACAAAGTAAATCTCATTCAGTAACTTTCTAAAATCTTTGCAAAAATAATCAGTTCTTACAGAAAAATCAAATTCAGATTCTTTGGATGAAAATAAACTTATACATCCAACCGTAGTAAATCCTCGATGTCACTACACATGTTGTTCCTGCGCTGGTTCTTCATCTTGGGTGACTCGCCATCTTGATTCTTGGTTCATTGGCTGAAATAGTTCATCATCCACGGAAAGTCAATTCACAAATTTGTACAAAAACTTGACCAAATCCCTTGGTATGATTTTACAGAGCTGATTCCCAACTACACGGTAGGGATTTTGGACACTCGTCTCTGTCGATATTGTCTCACTATAGCTGCTGCATGTTTTAGCTGTAGCTTCAATAAATCTTTAATCGCTATTGTCCTCAAGGAGTTTCACCCTGAGGTTTTCAAGTTAGCAGGGTATAGATACTCACTGCTAATTCCACTCTTAACAGTTCATGTCTTCCATTCCTACTCATTGCTGAGTTCCTCTCCTTGTCCGTGGCTGCGACAGCCACACTCCACCCTCATATAGCATTTTTAAAAAATTCTCTGTTTAAAAATCGGTAAACCTCATTTTTATCCCTCCACACATCCACTTGCACAGTTAAGGCAATGGCTATACCTTTGCAAAAATCCACAATAAGGAAGGTAGATTTTTTTTGCATGGTGTATTGCAATCAGATAGCTTCCAGTAAGCCAAATGGTGTTTCAGTAGTGGAAAACCTTTTATGAATATAAGGAAGGAGTTTGGTGTCTATAAACTACTGCGGTTTATTATTGAATGGGCTGAACAAGATTACGCTGGATACATCATTGAAAAGTTAGAGTATGGAAGGAGGCCATTTTGGTATGATTCTCATCTGGCTCTATACAAGAGGATTCCAGCTAGTCTCGTTCATTCAGTCTTCCCCACAGCAATGCAAATCCTTTCCGATACTTCCTGGACTACTTATGACTATGCATTCTGGACTCTAATCACTTGTTGTGTCAACATAATTTTTGTTCTTGTGTTGAGGAAAACTCCTTGAGGGAATGTGTATTGAAGATGTTGGCAATCAAGATGTAGGCAGATGGTGTAATTCACCATGAATGGTATTTGGTAGCTTTATACTTACTTGGAGTGGTGGGATGGAAATATGTTTCTACCAAGGGAGATAAAAAGCGCTCTTTTCCTCTGCAGGTCATCCTTAGGCAAGGTGTAGCACTTGCTTAGCCCTCCAATCAGGGTCACGTGAAGCCATAGCAGCAGGTGGTGGATGGGCGTATGAGCAACTGGTGCATATAACAAGTCCTGGTTATGTGACCATTGACACCAGGCAGACAATCGCTGAAGAGTATTGATAATGGCGGGGGTCACTGGTCTTGTAAAGACACTGCCCAGAAGAAGATAATGACAAACCACCTCTGTAGAAAAATTTACCAAGAACAGTCATGGTCTTGGAAAGACCATGATTGCCCATGTCATTTGACATGGAACATAACAAACTAATGATACTTTCTTCTTGTCTATGAATGCAGCAACACAAAAGAACAAATGATACTAGACTGAGAAAATTGCATTGCTAAAATAGGTCTGAAAATTCTGAGAAACTGGAAAGTACCATCTCTAACTTTGTCAGCTATCAAAACTATTAAAACTTGAAAAAAAAACACAAGTATCTTCAATTTTGACTGTTCTTACAGTTAGCTAGACATGTTGTGGCCATGACTGAAGCTCCAGGGTAATGTGTTTCCTTCCTGGTGCAAGGATCCATTACAGGACATTCTGAAAGGAGACGGTGAGCAGCCAGAGGTTGTGGTCCATGCTGGTACAGACAACATAGGCAAGAAGATGTGTAGAGAATTTATGGAGCAGAGTATAAAATTTAAAAAGCAGGACCTCTAGGTTAGTAATATTGGGATTAGTCCATGTGCAGCATGCTACTGAGGCCACAAAGCTGGTCTAGATCAATGCATTGCTGAAAAGCTGGTGAGGCAAAAATAGGTAGGGCCAGAATAATAAACAGAGTAGGATTGATTGGTCAAAATGTATTTATTTTAACACATGGAGTATAATGGGTAAAATAGATGAGATTAAACCATGGATTTGTATATGGAACCACAATGTTGTAACCATTGCGGAGACTTGACTGAGAGAAGAGCAGAACTGACTGCTCAGTATTTCAGAGCATAGATATTTAGGTTGGGATAGAGAGGGAAGGGAAAAAGAGATGGGGGCAGGTGTTTTTGATCAGGGAGAATGTCATGCGCTGCATTATGGCGATATTTTGGAGGGTTCATCCGGCGAGGCCATATGTGTAGAACTCAGGAATAAGAAAGATGTCATCACTATAATAGGATTATTCCATAGCCTCCCAAAGTTCAGTAGAATTAGAGGAACAGAAAGGCAGATAGATTGTGCAGAGATATTAAGTATTATGTTTGGGAAGTCATGTTGCAGCTGTATAACACTTCAGCTGCGCTATATCTGCAATTTTGTATGCAGTTTTGATTACTATATTGCAGGAGGGATGTGAAGAGAGTGCAGAAGTTGTTCACTGTGATATTGCCCAGATTAGATTGTGTTAGCTACAAACTGAGGCTGGAAAACTTTACTGACGAATGTCAGCGACTGTGAGCTGACCTGATAGTGATATATAAAATCGTAACAGGCATGGATAAACCATATAGGGTCTTTTTCCCAAGAGTGGAAATATCAAATACTATAGGGTATAGGATTAGGGTGACAGGAGGAATGTCTAAAGGAGATTTGGGAGGCAAGGTATGTTTTTGCACTGTGTCCTAGGTGCCTGGAATTGCTGCTGGAGCTGGTGGTAGTAGGAATGTTTAAGATGCATTTAGACAGATGGGTTTAGGTTGGTTTGGCATAATGGTCAGTGCAGATATCGTGAGCAAAAGTGCCTATTCCTGTGCTGTACTGGTTTATATTAAAACACATAAAACAAATGATCAAATAAATTACACTATAAAGATAGCATTACAAAAGAAGAATTTACCAAGCTCTTTATTGATATGCAGAGTTACAATACCCATTGGAATCAGTGATGGTATGGATCTTGCACCAGGTTTATCCATGGCAGAATCCAAGAGGCAGTTGTACAAGGCACTTTATTCCAAGTACTGTATTAGTGTGCAGATAATAAGTACTGGACTTCCATATAAATGTTGGTTATTGCACTTAACGTTCTATTTGTTAGCAAGTTTTGGGCTATTTCTTGTACCTGCATTCAATCTAAGCTTTAAGTTCCTCTTCTAATACTAAGACCCGTAAAACTTGCTAAAACAAAAATTTTATTTAAATGAAGTATAATATCTTCTTACAGGCTTGATTCATGAAAATGGGACATGTCTGAAACCTACCGAGTGTCCTTGTGTGTTTCATGGTAATCTCTACGTGCCCGGCTCTGTAATTCAGAAACACTGCAGCACCTGGTAAGTGATTAAATGCTGCATATGTTGTTACAATTTTGTATTGAATTAGGTTAATATTATAGAATTATTGTATAGAATGTCACATCACACTTGCTTCACTATGTTGTACTCTTGTTTCTAAAATCATTCTATTAACTTGCATTGACCAAGCTCTTCATTGATATGCAGATTTACAATTCCCATTGGAATCAGTGATGTGATATCACATTACACATGATATATTGTGTTCTAAATTAAATTTCAAGCTTTTATTTACACCATTTTTAGATGTGCATTATTTGGAGAGAAATTCGTCTCCAGCCAGCAACACCAATTATGTGCATCACTTCGTACAGATGCACTTCCATTCATTTGGTGGCCTTTATTTTAGTGTGTAATTATGTGTGATTTCCCTTGTGAATTCCCTGAACAACTTAAGTTTCAGTGATCAGTCTTCCTTCATGGATTGCAATCTTTAGCATGCTTTGGCTCAAGTTTAGAATTGAAGCTCATGAGGTGGGAAAATTTGGATTTGCATCCATCTGCCCCTGAGCACCTTAGAGATGTAATCAGCCTCGTTATTGTCATAAAATTTCCAAGTCTCATACATTAAATAGGCAATAAAGAATATCATTTCACAGAACTGAACTTCAAAAATTGAAATTTGGCTGAATGTCACTGGTTTTCCATTACTGAACATTGATGTATTGATTGTTCTACATTAGAACATAGCAACATATCAAAAATGACATGAACCATGGTGTAGAACTTGAATTAGTTTGAATCAAATGAAAAAACAGGAAAGTGCAAAATTCATTTAGAAGTTAGTTTTGGCTGCCAGATGGTAGTTATAATATAGCAATTAGCATAAATCAGGAAATTTTATAGGTGTATGTAACAAGACGTATGCAATAAATAGAGGGATTTTCATTTACATGTAGACCGGTCAAATCAAATTAATGGTAATAAGATGGAGGATGAATTCACAGAATATGAACAGAATGGTTTTGGAAATCAGTATGCTCAGGAAGCAATGGGGGGAAAGACTGTTTTAGATCATATTTTATGCAATGAGAAAGGGTTAATTGACCATAATGAAGTAGTTCAATCCAAAGCTCGGACCTGAATGGAGGATGACTGTGGTTGATTGAAAAATATTGATAAATATTGTCAAGGAGAGCAGTTATTATTATTACTCAAAAATGTACCTTAGTGTAGGAAAAACAAATTTCTTAAAGTCATAAAAACTCAATAGGAAAAGTAGTCTAACTGTAGCCAGCTGGTAAAATTAAAGATAGTATTAAATCCAAGGAAGATGCCATACATTCCTCCTAATGGCTCCCTCCTCAGCTACTTCCCTTTATTTCATAGTTCATTGCATTCTATGCTCAGATTCCATCTTCTTTTAGTCCTTTGTAACTTCCACCAGTCAGCTCCTTGCATCTTATATCATTTTCACTCTTTCCCCTCTCCCACCTGCCTATTATCCCATCATCCCCCTCCCCCCAACCTGGATCTATTTATCTCTGGCTAGCTCTTGCTCCGCCCCTTTTTCCCTTTGTATCCAGTTCCGATGATGGTTTTGACCCAAAATGTGTAATTCCCTCCAAAGATGCTGCCGGACCCACCAGGTTCATCAAGCTTTTTTTAAATTCGTTGTTCACTCTGGTTGAATGCCTAAGTTGGGCAGTCTTTCATTGATTCTGGATGGTTATTATTCTATAGATTTATTGAGTATGCCTACAGGAAAATTAATCTCAGGGCTGCATATGGTGACATATGTGTACTTTGATAATAAATTTACATTGAACTTTGAACTTTCAAGAGGCTTACAAAGTTGCCAGAAATAGCAGCAGGCCTAAGAATCAGGAGCATTTTAGTACTCAGCAGAGGACAACTGAACTGATAAAGAAAAGCGAGATAGAATATCAGACTGAAAGCTTCAAAGGATATGCAGAGAGGAACATGTGAGTGAGGGCAAATATATGACCATATAGACAGAAAAGGGAGAACTTACAAGGAAAAGGCAGAGAAATAAAACTTATTGATAAATCACACAAAATGCTGGAGGAATTCAGCTGGCCAGGTGGCGTCTATAGAAAAGAGTAAACAGTTCACATAGGGTTGAGACCCCTCATCAGGTTGTTGGCTCTCAGCCCAGCATTGACTGTTTTCTCTTTTCCATAGATGCCGCCTGGACAGCTGAGTTTCTCCAGCATTTTGTGTGTGTTTCTTGGATTTCCAGCATCTGCAGATTTTCTCTTGTTTGATGCTAAATCATGAGGAAAGAAAACAAAAAACCTGCCAGAAATGTCAGACAACCAAGAATATGACACTGCAGAGCGAAACTAAATAAGAACTTTTTTTTAAAAAAAAGTAACAGATAAAATGGTGAGACTAAACATGCAATCATCCAAAAGATTTGAAAGAGGAACAGTGACCACTCTTTAGACTATTTTGAGATTCTATAGGTTGTGTGATTGTACTTGCGAACTGGATGATAGAAAATGTGACCTACTGTTTAAGAAAGGAAGGAGAAAGAAAAACAAGGTTCATCTGACCTGTCAGCCTAACATCAGTTGTGAGGGAAATGCTGGACTTATAATGAAAGATGAAATAACAAGGAATAATAATTGGATTCAGCAGAATCAGTGTGGACTTCTGAAATAAAAATAATGTTTGTTTAATCTACTGGCATTCTTTCAGGATATGGGGGAGGGGGGGTTTGATGGTGGATGTAGTGTATTTTGGCTGAATGAGGGTGAACACAAACTGGTCCCTGATTTCCATAAATGTAAACTTTACTAGGATTCTTGATGCTATACTCAAGTTGAGTGCTGCCTTAATTTAAGGGAAATATACAGCTGTATATCTTGAACTTGGCTCTCTTGTAGTTGTTTGGACCAAAATGTCTTGAGCTTGAGTGGTCCTGGTAATGCCCAATTTGAAAAGTGCTTCATAAATTTAGATGCATAAACACAAGTGATTCTGCAGATGCTGCAAATTGAGAACAACACAAAGAAATTTCTGGAGGAACTCAGCAGATCAGTCAGCATCAATGGAAATGAATAAACAATCAATTTTTTGGGCTGCCATCTTTCATCAAGACTGGAAACGAAGGGGGAAGACACCAGCATAAAATGATGGGGGAGGGGAAGGAGGACAAGCTAGGGGTGATAGGTGAAGCCAGGTAGGTGGGAAAAGTAAAGGCTGGAGAAGGAGAGGAGAGTGGATCATGGGAGAAAGGGAAGAAGGAGGGGCACCAGAAGGAGGTGATAGGTGAGGAGAAGAGACACGAGGCCCGAGTGGAGAATAGAAAAACAGGGAAGGGGGAGGAGGAAAACTGAAAAAATACCAGAAGGAGAAATCAATGTTCATGCCATCAGGTTGGAGGCTCCCTACGCGAATTAGGAGATGTTGCTCCTCCACCCTGAGAGTGGCCTCATCGTGGCAAAAGAGAAGGCCATGTCTGACATGTTGGAATGGGAATTAAATTGATTGGTCACCAGGCAATTTTGCTTTTGGCAAACTGAAACATAATTTTAAATGGAGTTGGGTTCTTTAGTGGGGATACTTTAGAGCCACTCTTAACAAATGATAAAGCTGTGCTGAAGAATACTTTCAATCTGTAATTGTCTTGTTCTTAAAAGAAATATAAATCAGTGGCATTCTGAGGCAAAGGATGAAATGACAGATTTATTTTTCATTTTACCCTATGTGAACCTATGGAAGTACCTCTGGAAATTTTTCTAACTGAAGCATAATTTTGTCTTTTTTGTTATCCTCCTTTCTGTTTCCACTGTGCTTCATTCAAATTGGCTCTTTTACAACTAGTTGAATTTGTACCAAATGCTGTTTACAATGTTTAAGTTGTCACTTTTCTTCCATTGTCTCTCTGCTAATGTTAGCAGTCTGAATAGACCACTACTGTCTCTGCAATCTTCTGTCTTCTTACAGTTGCTATCATTAATTTTCCCTCATTTCTACAACTGCAATCCACTTCAGTTAGCCTCAAATTGAACTGAATATTTTACACTTAAAATTCTTAAAGTGCTAACTACTTTCAATAAATTCTCTCTGAAGGTTTCATGTTATTTCATTTTACATATTTGTTTTACTTTAGTGTTTGTGCAGGAGGCATTTGGAAATGTACGGAACATAGCTGTCCGGGTAAGATTTGCTCCTCATTTGTTTAGCAATTTAGACGTCTAATATTGTGGGGCTAGTATTGGCTTGGGGGGCATAACTTTGCGGGAGCTACATGCTGCAGCAGTCAGGAGACCTACTTAATATCCATTTTGTTAACATTTTTGAGGAATGGCCTTAGGAGCCTTTATTCACTATTGGCTTTCTTCTGGTAGCTACTTTTAAATTTAGTAGTGACCAACACATCCCACAGCCTGAGCTGACAATTTCACATTGTTATTAAAATGTTGCTCTTTTCAAAAGCACTTTAAATTTTGAATTCAGACCCAAAGAGCTTCTACTTATTTGTTAGTGTCTGTGCCAGAGAGGAATGATGGATATATAGATATAAGGAAATGTTGTTTATGCAGATAAACAGATGAAAATACCAGAAAGAAATCTTTTGGAAGCAATAACTGTTCATTATGAAAAATTTCAGCATTTTTTCTGAGGCCAGCCACACTTGTTCTGCCACATCCTTTGTTCACTTACTGTATGTCTCCAAAAATACAAACTGTATCTGCAGATGCCCTTGTACTTCATCTGTGCCACTGGCTTCCCTATTTCTGTTTCACACTCTGTAATTATTTTGCTGTAATGATCAAAGCCTGATATACTTTCCGAGTTTTAACTTAGCATTTTCTAGTACAGTATATCTCATGATTGAGAATACTGAACGGTGTTTCCTCTAAAAAAATAAGTTAAACTATTTACTGAAAAGATCACTTATTTTATTTTCATGGCAAGATAGGTTCATGGATCACTGAAGACAAGTTAAGACCAGTTCAAATGTGTTGTGTATTAATTTAGATGGAAAGTATGACGCCGCATTATTTAAATCTCTGAAGAATAATTCCATGATAAAAGCAACACAGACAAATTGCTGGAGGAACTCTGTGGGTCAGACAATATTTATGGAGTGGAATAAACAGTCAACGTTTCAGGCCTATGAATTGTCTCTGCCCAAAATATCAACTGTTTATTCCTTTCCATAAATGCTGCCAGACCTGCAGAGTTTCTCCAGCATTTGCCTGATGCTCTGGATTTCCAGCATCTGCAGAACCTCTTGTGTTTATGAAATCCATGATTATTTCTTAGGCCACTATTTTTGCTTTTTGACAATAGTTTATGTCTAAATTAACTCACTTTCTGATTCAAAAAATACTGCAAATCAACTATTGTCATTCTGTCCCCCATCCTGAACATCCTGTTGTGTGATCCCTAAAGATCTGACTCAAGTTTGTTTTGTATTTTACAGTGGAATGCTCAGTAACTGGAAATATTCACTTCAGGACATTTGACGGACAGTTGTATTCCTTCCATGCTATATGTCAGTATATTTTGGCGAAGAGCCGCAGTTCTGGAAAGTTTACTATCAGTCTCCAGAATTCTCAGTGTGGCACAGTAAGAAACAATATTTGTTTATTAAGATTAAACAGAGTTTAAGATTTAGGGGTTTGAAAAAAAGGTGATTTTAATTTGACAAAATAGATTTAAACCAACGGTTTGAAGAGCAAAAGAGATGGTCAGTGGTTATTAACTTGTAAATTCAGTGACCGAAATTTTGTCCACATCAGAAAAAATGTTTTCAGTTTTCCTTGGACCTTCAAGGTGATCGCATTTTACCTGAAAGAAATACTCCAAAATATTTAATCCTTTAACCACAAAGCCACTAATCTTCTAGTGCCAGTGAGTTGTTGAAAGCAACGTTCACCAAGACCATGTAGATTGAAGAATCATGTAAAACTAGCAGACACATTTATAACAATAAATTGAACAAGCAGTTCTCTTGATAGACCTTATCTGTCTCCCTGTTGAAATGTAAAAGTCTTTGATGGTGTGAGGATGAGAGTGAGCCAAGATAAAAGAAATTTATAAAGTTGGTTGGTGAAAGAGACAACAGTTGATATAAAACCACCCACTGAATGTGGATTGATGTAAAGTTATCAAAGAGACAATTCACTAGAACAGAGAATTATTGTTGGCTTCAATTTCTTTCCATTCTCAGGCAGCTGTTCTTTGTATTTTGCATTTATTTAATATCCTCTCTAAATAGTGAATATTTTAGGAGTTATCAGATGTGTACTAGTTTGCTTTTGAATATTCTGATGTATGAATTTGACAAAATTTTCTTGAGAAAAAAACAGCTGAAACAAAAAGAATAAGTTTCATGCTTGAAAATAGCACAAAGGCCAGACAACCTGTCACAATATTCGCCCTTTGGGATGTTGGCTCAGCATCATTAACAGAATTGTTGTCATATATTCCATGTCAGTAGGCAAAATCATTACCAGTGAAGTAAAAACTCCCCTAAAATTCAGAAAAATTAGCCCTTTTCAACGATTTATATTTAAGCGTAACGTCGGAACCTTGAGGTTTAAATCACTTTGGATATCTTTGTAAGTTTATTTATATGATAAATATATAGCAGGATATTGTTAATTTTCATGAGTTATTTAATAATATGTATATTTTTAGTAAAGTTGCATATGTTTGGACTGTCATTGTTGCAGCGAGATGTCTTGCCTGCATGAGAACACATGAACATGTTAAGAATGTAATGTGAACAATTTTGGGGCAATTTAAATTAATTGTCAAAATCAAGTGTGCAGAAATGAATGAAATTTTCTATTTGTTATGTGGAAGTTACTTGATTTAAACAGGACATTTAAACGAGAAATGGAAAGATGGCTGGACCCAAAGTATCTTGCATTCTGGCTCCCCAGTTTCCTTTGGTGACATGTATATAAATAGTGGGTTAATCTCTTCCTATCCAGTTCTCTTGAAATAAGGTTAAATTCAGATTGCATACAAACTTATCTGTACCTCCAGAGGCCAGAACAGTCCCTGCCTGGCATTCATAGAATGTCAAACTTAATTACTGACGCTAAAAGTCAAATGATCGTTTCACTAAATGTTTGGCAAAAGAAGGATGCTGGTCTTGAAAAGTCTACTAAACTTTAACCATTCTTACTTAAAACAAAATACTGGCCATGATGACGTTCCTGATGGAGCTCAGCAGGAAGTGCAGGGCATGAGGAAAGGGTGAGCTGATTAGCTTGGAGAAGTCTTGTGCCATGATCAGCTGGGTTGAGATCAGCAGGAATATAGTTTTACTGGCGCTTCTAGGTTGACTGCCTGATACACTGGATCCTATTATGTACATTAACATAGAATCTCCTTGCTTCATTAAATATATAACCAAGAACAACCTTGCTATTGGTAAAGAATTTGATGCTATCTTTGGTGTCCAGTTCTTTGGCTATCATCTCTGCCATCTCAACTGCTAGAACAACAGCACCAAGTTGTGATGGTGATGTCTTTTCCTGGGAGCAAGCTTTGCCTTGCCCAGGATGAGTCCAGCTTCACTCTATCCAGCAGTGTCTGTGACCTTCAGGTTTGTTTTTGGGATCCGGTGGAGGTGCTAACTCAGCACAATTGTTCTTGAAGAGTCTCTTCACAAATTCCATGTAATAATCTTTCATTTCTGGTTTCCTTCTCAATGTGCAACTGAGGGATGCGAGCTGACTGAGGGTCTGCTCTTACTTATGGTAGGGGTTGTCAGTCATGGCAAGTGAAAAAGAATGGACGCTAACCAACTCTTTGGCCTGTCTATGCCAAACTTTTTGTTCATAATTCAAAAGAAGACTTCACTTTCAATGGAAGGTGCCAGCTTATAATCATTTTCTTCCAAGTGACAGAAGACCAACTTGCCTAAATCTGGTTGAGCAGAGGTAAGTATGTCAGGGTGATTACTAAAAATCTTCTCTTTTACACAGATGCTACTCTCACAGGGTCTGAAATGACTTGGGTGCCTGTTCTCCTGGACATTAGTTTTAAACATGCTGAGAGTGGTCTGATGAGCACCACTGAGGCAGATAGGTAGATAGATAGATATAATTTATTGATCCCGAGGGAAATTGGGTTTCGTTACAGCCGCATCAACCAAGAATAGAGTGTAAATATAGCAATACACAAACCACAAACAATCAAACAACAATATGCAAACTATGCCAGATGGAAAATAAGTCCAGGACCAGTCTATTGGCTCAGGGTGTCTGACCCTCCACGGGAGGAGCTGCAAGTTCGATGGCCACAGGCAGGGACGAACTCCCGTGCAGCCCAGTTTTGTATCTCGGTGGAATGTGGCCGAAGCCCAACAGTAAAAAGTTCAATATCCGGTCTACAAACACGTTCCTCGATTGTAATATGACCCAGATTGCACCATCTGTTGTTAACCAGAACAGTAAGCACCCAACTCCTTTACGCTCACCGCTGTCAGTGCACTTCCGGTCAGCCGGAACGGTCTGGAAGCCGTCCATGGAGAAGTTTTGATCGTGTATGTCCTCGTGCAGCCCCGTTCCAGTGAAACACATCACGCTGCACTCCCGAAATGTTCTCTGATGCCTGGCTTGCACCGTGAACTCGTCTATTTTATTACCCACCGAACTCCTCTTCTCCATAAGTCTCCGTTGTCTCGACCCGGTCCTCTTTCCTTGACTTTGTGATCCCCCTCTGCATCCTCTATGTGTTTTCCTCCAGATTTCAGCTGGGGTATCTGCCGCTCTGCTCGGCATTAGCGCAAACAGCTGGTCCCTGGAATGAACAATGCCACCTTGCTTCTGTCCTGCGTGTCGGGATGTAACTATTTCCAGCACTAAAAACTCAAATAAAACACTCTCTACCAGCATGTTAGAGAGGGTGCAGCTTCGACGTGTTACTGTAAAAAAAGTACAAAAAATAACGTAAGTTAAAAAGTAAGAAGAAGAAAGTAAGAATACTGATGAGAACGGCTGTAGCAGGCTGCATGCACGACCGGCGCATGCGCACTCAGACCACCCACTATGACCCAACCAGGTCCAATCATTGGGCCTGAGGTGCATCATGCTGATCATTGTGCTGTTTACGTAACTCATCTGCACATATGGTGTCTCTTGCCAGGCAACAGTAGAATCTCAGCAGAAGAGGAATCTTATCAGCTATGGCCTTGAGATGCCTGCAGCTTCCTGAGTTTTATCCCTGTTGTTGGGAAAATCGTCGTGCCAAGTGAGGGTTGGCAAGAGTAAGCAAACCTTCCCTCCTATTGATTTCATAACAATATCACTGGCACTTCTTCCAACAACTTTTAATGTTCCAGAACATGTCCTTAGAGTGTATGGGAAAACATAACATTGAATATTGAATATGTCAAAGAATGCTGATTTGCCAATGACATATTTTTCTGCTCATCTAATGTCACATATGCCTTTATTTTTTGCTCAGGATATCCTTTCGGTGAGATGTTGTCCTGACATATTTTAGAGCAGGATTTTCCTTGGAAGCTGTTCCCACATACTTCTATGCCTGAGGAGCTGGCTACCACTGATAGATGCTCAGCTGACTCCCCACTGTGCTCTGCTGTGGGTGTGCTGGAACAAGTGGTAGACCAAAGTGTGGGCCTGGAATGAAGTGCTGATATGTGCTGGTCACCGTTGCACTCAGTGCAGTGTAGCAGCAGAGATACAGAGGAGCAGATTGGGAGGCAGATTTTGGAAAGGTGCAAAAATAACAGGGTTGTTATCATAGGTGACTTTAACTTCCCTAATATTGATTGGCACCTGATTAGTTCCAAGGGTTTAGATGGGGCAGAGTTTGTTAAGTGTGTCCAGGACAGATTCCTATCACAGTATGTGGACAGGCCGAATAGGGGGAATGCCATACTAGATCTAGTACTAGGTAATGAACTGGGTCAGGTCACAGATCTGTCAATGGGTGAGCATCTGGGGGACAGTGACCACCACTCCCTGACCCTTAGCTTTATCATGGAAAAGGATAAAAGCAGGGGACTTCCGGTAGCGCTCATGGAGTGAAGTCGCGTTCTTGACTCGCTCCATTACCTCTGAGTTTTTTTCTCTATGGTCAGCTATACTTTAATTAACCATTAAGGCATCAATTTTTACAATACTTTGAATTAAACTGAATTCTCTGACAATTGGATGATACTTAGATCTGCTATGTCTAAGAACGGGAAAGACGGCAAGGATGGTAAACCTCCGGTTAAACCGAAAGCTACGGATCTCCCTCCGACTGAATCACCGGTGACTTTGAAAGCGATATCGGAGTTAATTCAGAGGGAAATTTCAACCTCTGTTAGGGAGATGATTCGTACGGAAATTGCAGGCTTTGTTAAAGACCTGATTCATACGGAAATCTCAACTAATTTCCAGAAAATTGCCGATTTAATTGATAAGATGCAAACATGTATTGCGGAACATCAGTCGGCTATATCTGATCTTCAAAAATCCGCGCAACAAAGTGAGCTTAAGATGGGGAAAATCGAAGAAACAATTAATGTAATGAAGAAGAAACTTGACTTTTTGACTTTTAAAAACTCTGACTTGGAATCTAGAATGCGACGGCAGAATTTACGAATGATTGGCGTGAGGGAAGCCGTTGAAGCTAACAACCCCATGAAATATTTCTCCCAACTTTTAAAAGATGCATTCCCTGCTGTATTTCCTGACCAACCACCGCTACTGGATCGTGTTCACAGAATCCCATCATACTCGTCTAGGTCAGATAGACCTAGGCATGTTATCTTACGTTTTCATTACTTTCAAGACAAGGAGAGACTGTTTCGATTCGCTCGATCTAAAGGTTTCATTGATTTTTCGGATCTTAAGTTCCGATTCGTGGAAGATTTCAGTAAATCAATCTGGGACCAACGGGTCCGTTACAGATCCGTGATGTCGGAATTCTATAAGATGGATTTAAGACCAGCGCTGCTGTACCCTGCACGTCTAAGGATTCGCATGTTAGATGGAGCCCTTCGTTTTTTTGATTCTCCATCGGATGCCCAGAGTTATCTGGATCAACTTTCATCTCCAACATCTTAATTGCCTTCTTTTTAATTTTCTCCGTTGATCGGAGGCTGTGAATTGGTTGGTTTTAACTTTTCTGTGCCCTATTTGGGCAGAAAAGTTTACTTTCGATTTCTTAATATGGCTGCTAAACTTTCTTTTTAACTGCGTCATTTCTTTCTTTTCCCAGGGGATTCTGGGTGGTTACTTCCCTTTTGTCATCTTACGTATTTCCTGTGCGGCCTTAAATTTTGTAGTTTTTTTAAAATTTTATTCTGTTTTGCTTTTTATAATCACTTTATGTTAATAATCCTATTTTTTTTTTGTTGCTGTGTCTATTCATGAGTTTGAGGTTTATTGTGGTTTTTTTTTAATATATATTTTCCGGCTTTTGTTCTGTTCTGTGTGTATTCTAATTGAGCTAACTTTTTTTTTACTTATTTTTTTACTGTTTTACAATTAGCTGATCCTTTTCATATTTATACCTTTTTTTTAGGGAGCGTATACCGGAAGTCATGGGGGTAGTTTTAGCGCTTGCTTCTTTCTGGCGGGTCTGCTTTAGATTTTGCCTTGGGGTCTTGGGCTGGGGGGTGGCGGGAGGGGCTTCACGTTTTAGTTTGTTTTTCTTTGGGCTATATACATTATTGAAGTACTGGTTGCGTCCTTTTCCCCGGTATCTTTTGTATGTTCTGTTTCCTCTCCGGGTTTGTGGGTCGCGCCTATTGTCAATCCTCCTTGTTGTGGGTTGACTTTAGGATTTATGGAGTCTATTATTAATTTTGTCTCCTGGAATACTAATGGTCTTAATCATCCTATTAAAAGAAAAAAAGTTTTTAAAGTGTTCCGGAGACTTAAAGCACAAATTTTATTTTTACAAGAGACCCATGTACGGAGGGGGGACAGACTACGTTTTTTCAAATTCTGGAAGGGCCAACAATTTCATTCGAACTCCAATGCTAAGATTCGAGGCGTCTCTATTTTTATAGATTCCTCAGTTACTTTTATACAACAGGATATTATCTCTGATCCGAATGGTAGATTTTTATTGGTTAGTGGTTTACTATTTAATAAAAAAGTAGTTTTGGTTAATGTTATGCTCCTAATATGGATTGTCCGGAATTTTATAAATCATTGTTTGATCAGTTTCCGAATTTGAACGAGTTTTCATTGATTTGGGGCGGAGATCTTAATACCTGTTTATCTCCAGCTTTGGACCGTTCGGCTCCTTTACGGACTTTACCTAATAAATCTGCAAATTTGATTAATTTTTTCCTTTCTGATTCTGGGTCGACGGACATTTGGCGTTTTCTGCATCCTCAGGAAAAAGATTTTTCCTTTTTTTCACATGTTCATCATTCCTATTCAAGAATTGATTATTTTTTTATTGATTCTCGTCTCATTCCTTCAGTGATTAAATGTGATTATGATTCTATAACCATTTCGGATCATGCTCCACTTAAGCTTTCTATTAAAATTATGGCCAATATACCGAACAATAGACAATGGCGTTTTAATTCGCTGTTGCTTCAGGACTCGGACTTTGTTAATTTTATGAATGAACAGATTGAGCTTTTTTTTTACAATTAACCATACAGAAGATATTTCGGTTAACACTCTTTGGGACACTTTTAAAGCCTATATTCGGGGTCAGATTATTTCGTATTCCGTTGCTTTGAGGAAGAAACAGAAGCAGGAGGAGATGGCAATTGTGGACAAGATTAAAGAAATTGATAAGAAATATGTTATGGCTCCTTCTGAGGAGCTATACAAACAAAGAACTGAACTTCAAATGGAACACAGTTTACTACTCTCGTCCTCGATTGTAAACCAATTAAAGAAAACAAGAAGTGATTTTTATGTTCACAGTGATAAAATTGGCAAGCTGCTGGCTAATCAATTGAAATCTAATTATGTTAAATCTCAAATCAATCAGATTTATAACCAAAATGATCGATTGATATTGGATCATGTGGGGATTAATCAAACCTTTTGTGATTTTTATTCTTCTTTATATCAATCAGAGTCTCCTCGAGATTCTAAATATATGAATGATTTTTTAGATAAGTTAGACTTTCCTCAGATTTCACAGGATATGTCTTCTTTATTAGATACTTCCATTACAATGGATGAGATTAAGAATGTTATTTTTTCTATGAATCTGGGGAAAGCTCCTGGCCCTGATGGGTTTACTGTTGAATTTTATAATTGTTTTGCTTCTTTATTGATTCCTTGGCTCTATAAGGTTTTTGAGGCTTCTTTGAAACTTGGTAAACTTCCGGAATCTTTTAATAGAGCATCAATTTCTTTAATACTAAAGAAGGATAAAGACCCTGCTCAATGTGCATCTTATAGACCAATATCTTTATTAAATGTTGATTCTAAAGTTTTTTCTAAGTTATTAGCAAATAGACTAGAAAAAGTACTTCCTTCTATTATTTCGGAAGACCAAACGGGTTTTATTAAAGGTCGTTACTCTTTTTATAATATTCGTACATTGTTAAATATCGTTTATACTCCCTCACAAAATGTTCCTGAGTGTGTTATTTCTTTAGATGCCGAGAAAGCTTTTGATAGAGTAGAATGGCCTTATTTATTTAAGGTGCTTGAAATGTTTAATTTTAGCTTGAAATTTATATCCTGGATTAAACTGTTATATCACTCCCCTCTAGCCTCGGTTCGTACTAACTCTTTAAACTCACCTTTTTTTCCTCTCTTTCGTGGTACTCGACAAGGCTGTCCTCTTAGTCCCCTATTATTTGATATTGCATTAGAACCTCTTGCAATTGCTATTCGAGAATCTTCAAATATTACTGGGATAACTCGGGGATTAAAGTCCCATAAATTATCACTCTATGCTGATGATTTACTTTTATATATTTCTAATCCTGAGAGATCTATTCCTGCTGTTTTAGAGTTATTAGCACAATTTGGTCTTTTCTCAGGTTATAAATTAAATCTTAGTAAGAGTGAACTTTTTCCGATTAATAAACATCTTCCCTTATATTATAAATTTCCATTTAAATTGATTAATAATTACCTTTCATATCTTGGGATTAAAATTACTTGTAAACATAAAGATTTATTTAAGACTAACTTTTTACCATTAATAGACCATATTACTCAACTTTCATCTAAATGGTTTCCCTTATATTTAACTTTGATTGGTCGTATTAATGCAGTTAAGATGTTTTTTTTGCCAAAATTTTTATATGTGTTTCAGGCATTACCAATTTTCGTTCCTAAATCTTTTTTTGATAAAGTCGACTCTAAAATTTCTTCATTTATTTGGCAGAATAAGAATCCGAGACTGGGTAAAATACATTTACAGAAAGCTAAGAGAGATGGAGGTTTAGCATTACCTAACTTTAGATTTTATTATTGGGCTATTAATATTCGACATATGAAATTTTGGTTACTTGACCGGGATATACTATCTATTCCTAAATGGGTAGCATTGGAATTACAATCTGTTCAGGGTTATACACTTGGTTCTATTTTAGGTTCATCTCTTCCTTTTGATTCGAAACGCCTTAAGCAGGTCTCTAACCCGATCGTTAAATATGCTTTGCGTATTTGGTTTCAATTCAGAAAATTTTTTGATCTTAATCAATTCGGGTTAGCGATTCCTATTTTAGGTAACATATTTTTTCCTCCCTCTTTTACGGATCGCGCTTTTCAAACTTGGAAGACTAAGGGTATTTTACGGTTTTTGGATTTATTTTTAGATGGTTCCCTTATGTCTTTTGAACAATTATCTAATAAATATAACTTATCAAGAATACATTTTTTTAGATATTTACAAGTTAGAAATTTCCTAAGTACTATACTTTCTTCCTTTCCAATGCTTCCTCCTATATATATTTTAGATTCGATAATTAACCTTAATCCATGTCAGAAAGGTGCATCGGCTATGATTTATAATATTATTATGAAACTTAGGAAAGCTCCATTTGATAAGATTAGGGTAGATTGGGAACAGGAATTGGGGCTTACCATTTCTGTGGATGATTGGGGGCAGATTTTACAATTAGTTAATACTTCTTCTATTTGTGCTAAACATTCCCTAATTCAATTTAAAGTGGTGCATAGAGCACATATGTCCAAAGATAAGTTAGCGCGTTTTTACTCGCATATTAATCCTTTCTGTGATAGATGTTCGGGGCAGATAGCCTCTTTAACTCATATGTTTTGGTCTTGCCCTACTTTGGAAACTTTTTGGAGAGATATTTTCAATATTATTTCTAAGGTATTAAATATAGATATCTCTCCTCACCCTATTACTGCTATCTTTGGACTACCTAAAATTTCTAGTAATCTTTCCCCTTCAGCCCGTAGAATGATTGCATTTCTTACTTTAATGGCGAAAAGATGTATTTTACAACATTGGAAAGAGCTTAATGCTCCAACTACCTTTTTTTGGTTTTCTCAGACGATTTTATGTTTGAATCTGGAGAAAATTAGAAGTAACCTTTATGATTCTTCATTTAAATTTGAACAGATTTGGGGACCTTTTATTCGATATTTTCATTTAATGTAATATTTACCCTTCTTGTTTTTTTTCACTGTTTTAATGGAGGTCGGGATTGAGGATGTGATTTTAAGTTTAACTCTGTTTGGTTTCAAGTTAGCCCATTGCTTTGCTTTGCTTTTAGTTAGTTGCACGGTGGGTTTTTTTTTGGGGTTTTTTTTTCTTTTTTTCCATTGATATATATAAAATCTAGTATACTATTATGTTATCTTGGTTTCTTATGCTTAAATTACATTGTTTGTAGTATTTTCTTTTTGGTATTGTTATCTTTTGGAATTTTATTATACTTTAACATTGTATTAATGTTTATATGGCTTACCTTTTTTGTATACTTACTCAATAAAAAGATTTAAAAAGGAAAAGGATAGAAGCAGAGAGGACAGGAAAATTTTTAATTGGGAACGGGCAAATTATGAGGCTATAAGGCTAGAACATGCGGGTGTGAATTGGGATGATGTTTTTGCAGGGAAATGTACTACGGGCATGTGGTCGATGTTTAGAGATCTCTTGCAGGATGTTAGGGATAAATTTGTCCCAGTGAGGAAGATAAAGAATGGTAGGGTGAAGGAACCATGGGTGACAAGTGAGGTGGAAAATCTAGTCAGGTGGAAGAAGGCAGCATACATGAGGTTTAGGAAGCAAGGATCAGAAGGGTCTATTGAGGAATATAGGGAAGCAAGAAAGGAGCTTAAGAAGGGGCTGAGAAGAGCAAGAAGGGGGCATGAGAAGGCCTTGGTGAGTAGGGTAAAGGAAAACCCCAAGGCATTCTTCAATTATGTGAAGAAAAAAAGGATGACAGGAGTGAAGGTAGGACCGATTAGAGATAAAGGTGGGAAGATGTGCCTGGAGGCTGTGGAAGTGAGCGAGGTCCTCAATGAATACTTCTCTTCGGTATTCACCAATGAGAGGGAACTTGATGATGGTGAGGACAATATGAGTGAGGTTGATGTTCTGGAGCATGTTGATATTAAGGGAGAGGAGGTGTTGGAGTTGTTAAAATACATTAGAACGGATAAGTCCCCGGGGCCTGACGGAATATTCCCCAGGCTGCTCCACGAGGCGAGGGAAGAGATTGCTGAGCCTCTGGCTAGGATCTTTATGACCTCGTTGTCCATGGGAATGGTACCGGAGGATTGGAGGGAGGCGAATGCTGTCCCCTTGTTCAAAAAAGGTAGTAGGAATAGTCTGGGTAATTATAGACCAGTGAGCCTTATGTCTTTGGTGGGAAAGCTGTTGGAAAAGATTCTTAGAGATAGGATCTATAGGCATTTAGAGAATCATGGTCTGATCAGGGGCAGTCAGCATGGCTTTGTGAAGGGCAGATCGTGTCTAACAAGCCTGATAGAGTTCTTTGAGGAGGTGACCAGGCATATAGATGAGAGTAGTGCAGTGGATGTGATCTATATGGATTTTAGTAAGGTTCCACATGGTAGACTTATTCAGAAAGTCAGAAGGCATGGGATCCAGGGAAGTTTGGCCAGGTGGATTCAGAATTGGCTTGCCTGCAGAAGGCAGAGGGTGGTGGTGGAGGGAGTACATTCAGATTGGAGGATTGTGACTAGTGGTGTCCCACAAGGATCTGTTCTGGGACCTCCACTTTTCGTGATTTTCATTAACGACCTGGATGTTGGGGTGGAAGGGTGGGTTGGCAAGTTTGCAGATGACGCAAGGGTTGGTGGTGTTTTAGATAGCGTAGAGGATTGTCAAAGATTGCAGAGAGGCATTGATAGGATGCAGAAGTGGGCTGAGAAGTGGCAGATGGAGTTCAACCCGGAGAAGTGTGAGGTGGTACACTTTGGAAGGACAAACTCCAAGGCAGAGTACAAAGTAAACGGCAGGATACTTGGTAATGTGGAGGAGCAGAGGGATCTGGGGGTACATGTCCACAGATCCCTGAAAATTGCCTCACAGGTAGATAGGGTAGTTAAGAAAGCTTATTGGTTGTTAGCTTTCGTAAGTCGAGGGATAGAGTTTAAGAGTCGTGATGTAATGATTCAGCTCTATAAAACTCTGGTTGGGCCACACTTGGAGTACTGTGTCCAGTTCTGGTTGCTTCACTATAGGAAGGATGTGGAAGCACTGGAAAGGGTACAGAGGAGATTTACCAGAATGCTGCCTGGTTTAGAGAGTATGTATGATCAGAGATTAAGGGAGTTAGGGCTTTACTCTTTGGAGAGACGGAGGATGAGAGGAGACATGATAGAGGCGTACAAGATAATAAGAGGAATAGATAGAGTGGATAGTGTTACGAGAATACACATAAAATTAAGATGTTTGCTGGCCTGGGCTAGCATCAGTGGCATCAGCAGTTGGTCTGCCACCTGCCCTCAGGGGAAGGAGAGATAAGGAACAATGGAGCAGCGTCTGGGGATGTGTAATGAGGGGATGTGGGAGGAAGAGCTGTCTGGAGCGGCTCCCCCCTTTGAACTGTTTGAAGTGATGGACAGGCGATACCCCAGCAGGGGGATAAAAAGGGACAGGTTCGCTAAGACGATACACACGCCACCCGAGGTAACGAGACCCTGGAAGCGGTGCGCTTCTCACGAGTGGGTGAGAAGTCCCAGACAACGACAAGGGTGGAAAGGTACGATCAGCGGGAACCCGGTGTGTGTCCGCCCTTGCCTGGGTGCCGGGTTCACTGCAGAGGATCGACCGCATCTGGAGGAGGGGTCACAGTCGGTGACCTCAGGTGACATCACCAAGGACCTGCCCAAAAAGCTGTTTGTGAGCCATCTCGCGGGTCTGTGAGCCATCCTGCTGGTCTGTGAGTGAAGCCGTTCTGAATGATGAGTTGTTCCTATTCTATCTCTCTCTTCCCCCACATTGTCCACCGCCATGGCAACGATTACTGCGAACTGAACTACTAAACTGGACTGAACTTTGAGTCATTTTGAAATTGGTCATTTACCCCTAGACAACGATAGAGCTTGATTGATGCTGTTATCTTAATTCTGTGCACATGTGTGGTTATCATTGTTGAATTGTTGCATTTATTATCCTTTCGATTACTGTGTTGCTTGTTTCTTTAATAAAACTTTCTTAGTTCTAGTACTCCAGACTCCAACTGAGTGATCCATTTCTGCTGGTTTGGCAACCCAGTTACGGGGTACGTAACAATAGCCAGCGCCTCTTCCCCAGGGCACCACTGCTCAATACAAGAGGACATGGCTTTAAGATAAGGGGTGGGAAGGTCAAGGGGGATATTAGAGGAAGGTTTTTTACTCAGAGAGTGGTTGGTGCGTGGAATGCCCTGAGTCAGTGGAGGCAGATACACTAGTGAAGTTTAAGAGATTACTAGACAGGTATATGGAGGAACTTAAGGTGGTGGCTTATATGGGAGGCAGGGTCTGAGGGTCAGCACAGCATTGTGGGCCGAAGGGCCTGTACTGTGCTGTACTATTCTATGTTCTATGTATGACAGCTTCACAGTCTTTTCCTTGGTGCTCTGGTCTGCAAGTGAGTTTTCTTTGAATCCCCTGTATTTCCTTAAGGGTGAGATTTCTTATGGACAGGACATTGATGATCAGAGTTCATGAGAGAGTTTCCTACTTGAGTTTTGTTGACCATGATAGGGGTTTGGTTTTTCCATGCTTTTGCTGGTGACCTCTCTTTGAATGAAGTGTTGCTGGAAGTTAAGAGCATAAAACTAGGGTCACTTCAGATTTCTGTATGGTGGCAGATGATTGAAAATTGTGGGTAGGGGGCATGATATTTTGTTTTATACTTGAACCTTTCAGGTTATCCTCTGTTCTTGCATATTGTTCAGTAGCTTCTCCACTATGTAGCTGATTTTTGCTGTATTCAAGAAACAGTCCTAGTTGGTAACCCTCACTTTTGCAGCTTGCAATTCCGACAACAGATCTGCAAGCTCCATTACCTTCCGTGTTCTTCGTGTGAGAAGTTTGGAAAACTATCAAGTCTACTGAAGAGAGATTCTTCAAGTGCCTCTGGAGAATCATAACATTTGTGCAGCCTGGATTATTAATTTTCACTGCTCGAACTCTGCTTGCATGTTGTAACGACTCGTCTCCAAGCCACTTACAGAGAAGTTCTAGCTCTTCGCTAGATGTAAGACATTGTCCTTCCACAGAATAGCAAAAACTCAACTTCTTCAACAGATAATTGGCAGACTGGATGTTGAACACTTTTAGCCCTGCTGTAATTTGGTCTCGATCAGCCAGATATCAAGCCAAATCTAATGCACCTGCGGCTTCTGCAATTTAAACATCGCCACCAACAAAAGTAGATATAATTATTATTAGAAATCTAATTTTCAGAAATGATAATGCAGAAGCAATATTTGGCATCCTGACTTTTATTTTTTTTAACATGTGTTTCATTTTTAAACTATTCAATTGCAGACATCCCACCTCTCCCGGAAGTTCCGGGAGTCTCCCGCATATCAATAGTGGCTCCCTGATGCCCGCAAATTATATAGAAGATCACGGAAATCAATTTTTTTGAGAGCGAGTGAGAGAGAGAAAGTACGAGCATGCGAGAGCGAGCGCGAGAGAGAGAGAGAGAGAGAGAGAGAAAGAGAGAGAGAGAGAGAGAGCGCGCCATGGCAGAATGTTCCAAAAAAAGAAAATATAAAATGTACGTCACCCCAGACTACACTAAAGTGTACTCCTGCCTAATAGGGGTCAAAAATAATGACAGTTGCTCGCAGCACTGTTTGCAACAGTGACTTTTCTATTGCCCATGGTGGGTTAAGACTGTAAAAGACATGTTGAGGTGAGTTTAACAGGTGTCATTCATTCATTAGCATAGCTAACGTTATTTAAACTAGCTGGCTAGTTGCCAAGGAGCTACTCTATTGATGCCCTACGTGATGAGGTCAAACTCCCTGTAGACGTGCTTAAAGTTGTAATAGAATTAAAAAACGACTCCATGATAATATCTAAGTACATACTGTATTTTAATGTCACATTTTCTGCATATACCCAGTTTACAGATTACAGATTGGTTTACAGATTAGACAAAATCACTAAACAAAGTATTACATAAGACTATATATCTATATTATATTATATTATATATTATATATATAATATGCGTGTGTGTGTAAATAGTTTCAATATGTGTTAAATAAATTGTTGTGTTCTTTCATAATCAAATGTCCTGTATACATGCGCCCTTGGAGGTCGACCGGAGGGGCGGGGGAATATGGGGTTGCAGGGGACGGGGGTGCTACCTCTCTGAAATGGTGGTGCTATCTCCCTGAAATGAGTTTTTGCAGGGTGGGATATCTGCAATTGACTCTGTATCCTTGGAACTTCATGCCAATGCATTTCATATTTCTGTGGCATGTTGTTTGAAAAAGTTATCATAAGTTTCAAATTTAACCCATTGAAGTACAATATTATTAAGGTTTTCTCATGGTCTCCAAAACTGTCATTACTGAAATGCTGTTGCATCACTACTCCTGTAAGTCTTTTAGTAAAGTTATGGAACATATATTTTGGAGCATTTTAAAGAAAAGTTTTATGCATGCTTGATTTTTAAAATTTGCTTTTTAAAATGTAAATGCCGGATAGAATTCATTGTGCAGATCTGCAAATAAATATTGTATGCACACATAATGCAACATTTTAAGGATTGTGTATTTCTCCTTTTCTCAGGATCTGAATGGTGCCTGCATTCAGTCAGTGAGTATTATTGTTGATGAAGATCTGAAGAAACAGGTGACATTGACTCACTCTGGAGAGGTGTACCATTGCAATCAGTACAGGATTAGTTTACCTTATAAAGATGGTATGAAATACTGCCTACTTGCTACATTACAGTTTGCAAAACTTTGAACGCTCTCTTTAGTATTGTTTTTTCCCTTAACCTTTAAAATCTATCTGCATCATTTTTTCAATAACTAAGTTGTTGTTGCCTGCTTAATAATTTGCAAGCATGGCATAAACATAACCAAATTCGTATAATCCAGTAAACAAATCTGCTACATTCTTGGTTTTCATCAGCTATGTATTTTACGGATCGTTTGACATATTAACTTAGTTAGGAAAATCTTTGAGGTGTCTATTTAGCTTCGATGTTTTTAATTCAAGAAACTGTATATTTTGTAATGTTGAAATAAAGCAGTTTTGTTAAGAAACAATTACAATTTAGAAGTGGTTTTATTAAAGTCCAGGGGAATGATTGACAGATACTGAGTTTAACTGATCGGGTCCTTTGTTACCACTGAGCGTACGCAATGGTCTTCAGAAAGATACCTTCTTGCCCAGTCAGTTTGGATTGGCAGCAACATTTCCTCCACAATCTCCATCAGCACAGGTCGTGTGGATTTAATAGTTCAATAATCTTATATATATTGGTTATTAAGCATTCTTGTTCATTTAAATAATTAATTACAGGTTAATTGTAAAAATATTTTAATTGCATACATCATCACGCTACCACGTGATATGTGAGCACCTCACTTAAAGATGAAGTTACACCTGCATTCCAGACTTTCGTGGCTTTCCTTTGAATTAATTTAGTGTTTTCAAGCAACAAAACATAACAAGTGCACTACAAGGCATTGTGCCTACTTCCTGCTCTACTTGCTTGATATTTGTGACTGTCCAGTTACGCACAGCTCTAATGCCATATTTAGATTTGCTGACGACGCCCCTGTCATTGGCCGAATCGAATCGGCATAAAGGAGGAAGATACTGGCTGAGTGGTGCCATAACAACAGTCTCTCACTCAATGTCAGCATGACCAAAGAGCTGATTATTGACTTCAGGAGGAGAAAACCAGGGGTCCATGAGCCAGTCCTCATCAGGGGATCAGAGCTGGAGAGTGTCAGCAACTTTAAGTTCCTCGTTGTTATAATTTCGGAGGATCTGTCCTGGGTCCAGCATGTGAGTGCCATTACAAAGAAAGCACAGCAGCGCCTCTACTTAGAAGTTTGTGAAGGTTTGGTATTTCTTCTGAAACTTTGACAACTTCCATAGATGTGTGGTGGAGTTGGTTGCATCACAGCTGGGTATAGAAACACCAATGCCCTTGAATGAAAAAGCTGAGTAAAAGTAGTGGATATGGCCCAGTCCATACGGGTAAAGCCCTCCCCACTAGAGAGCACATCTACATGGAGCACTTGCAAGAAAGCAACATTTATTATCAAGGATCCCACCATCCAGACTATGCTCTCTTCTCACTGCTGGCATCAGTAAGAAGGTAAAGGAGCCTCAGGACTCATACCGCTAGGTTCAGGATCAGTTATTATCCCTCAAACATCAGGCTCTTGAACTAGAGGGGATAACTTCACTTCACTCAACTTCACTACTGAACTGTTCCCACAACCTTTGGATTCGCTTACAAGGACTCTTCATCTCATATTCTCAATATTTATTGCACATTTATTTCTTATTATTGTTTCTTTTTAAAACATTTGCACAGTTTGTTGCCTTGCACGTTGATTGTTTATCTGTCCTGTTGGGTGTTGTCTTTCAATGATTCTGTTGTATGTCTTGTATTTACTGTGAATACCCAGAAGAAAATGAATCTCAGTGACATTCAGTATATGTACTTTGATAATTTACTTTGAACTTTGGAGAAGTCAGGTGCAAATGGATGGAGCCAAGTGTCTCTAGGGAAACTGAAGACATTTTCTAATGTCCTTTGTTTGCCTGAATTCTACTATTTGAATTTTAACCACAATGAATTGACACTTGAAAGATGTTGGTTTACTGAAGTGTTTAGGTACAGGAATAAATAGTTTATTCCAGTGGTTCATATGCAACTTAAGAAAAGGAGGATATGAATGGAGGAATCTACATGGAGGACAATTCTTACTGAAAGGAAGAACTCATTTGATTTGTGTGCTATTGTCATCATGCTTAACAGACTGCTTCCAGCTTCCCAGAGAATTTTATTTGGTGAATCATAAATGTGATCATTGGTACTTTTTCCTATTATTTAACAGATCTGTTTGAAGTTACTGAACTCAGCTCAATGTTTGTGCAAGTTAACACAACCTTTGGGCTGCGTTTGCAGTATGACAGGGAAGGGAGGAGGCTTTACCTCCAAGTGGATGCAAGGTGGAAAGAAGACACCTTTGGACTTTGTGGAACATTCAATGGCAATATTCAGGATGATTACTTGTAAGTATTCTTCCTGCTTTGAAACTAATTAGCTCTGTCTAGAACTCACCAACTGAATACATTTACACATTTTTTTAAAATAGAGGTCATAAGTAGACAACTGCAGCTAAGCCTTTGTTTTTAACAAGGATAGATTGCCTGTAGTATCTTGTTAACACACGTGTTTGTCTGAAGATTGGTAAGTACAACTGTTAGCCATAGCCAATTTAGCCAGACCTTATTTGTGCTCCTCTGGGTAGTGGAACAATTCCTGATGTATAGGAGAAACAACCTTTGAAGCAAGTGATCTTGTTTTCCCATAAGTAATTAATGTAAACTTGAGAGAGAGTCTAAATTTAAACCTGTTTCTTTTTCAGACACTTTTAGCACTTGCAAGGTAAATTTGCTATTTTTAAAATTGTGCAGAAAAGCTTAACCAAGATCTATTTGTTTACTATTACTGTGTTAAATTGCCTCAGATTTTCCTTCAAGGCCAAACTCACTGCTAAATATCAGTCTGAGAATTTGCTTGATACCAATCCCATGAACTGCTGATGTTTTCTTCATTTTACATTGAACCCTCTTGGCTATATTTAAGAGGGAGTTAGATATGGCCCTTGTGGCTAAAGGGATCAGGGGTTATGGAGGGAAGGCTGGTACAGGCTTCTGAGATGGATGATCAGCCATGTTCATACTGAATGGCGGTGCAGGCTTGAAGGGCCGAATGGCCTACTCCTGCACCTATTTTCTATGTTTCTAACACCAAAACTTCAAGGTTACACATCATCCTGACTTCATTAATGTCAAGTCAAAATTATAATGATAATGTGGAAGATCCTTTATCACCGAGACTCGATTCAAGAAGCCCACTCACCAGCACATGTATGTATGCAGCCCTCTTCATTCTTCTAGCAGTGAGTTCCAGATTCCCTGACCTTGCTTGATGAAAAATTCTTCCCTCGGCTTCCCTCAAATCCTTCTACAAGTTACATTAAGTTCATGTTTAGGACCTAGTTTTTGACTTACCTGTCAAGGGAAATAAGGTATTCCTATTCTCTCGATGTAGATCTCTCATGATGCTTACATCTCAATTAAATCTCCACTGAATCTCTGCTGTTCCAAAGAAAATATCCTCAAGCTATTTTTCTTCCTTACAATGGTTCAGCAGTGCTACCATTCTTGTCAATTTCCTGTTAGTCTTCCTCCACGCCATCACGTCTTTATATGACCAGAATCGTACACAGTACATTCATTTTAGTGTAACAATTTATATCTACAGTTTAATCATAACCTCCCTGCTTTTATGCTAAACAACTCAAAATTGCAAGCATTCTCAATGACAATTTAAGCATTTTATCCTCTTGCTTTAAATGTCTCCAGTAGAATTTAAATAGACATCCTTCTACTAAGTTATTTTCTAGTAGTTTGTGGTTATCTTCTTTACTATCAATCACAGCCAAAAGCAAGTTCCTTAATGATAACTCCTATATTTAAATCCAAATCATTGGTACAAACTTCCAAAAAAAAGTGAGTCCTGCACAACTCTATTGCAAAGACCTAATATTTGTTAACCATTATCCTTTGGTTCCTGACAACTTATCGTTTTCTCTTGATTCATTTTATTTTTAGCTGTCCAGTCTGTTACATGGATCCTTGGGAAAAAGCTTTGCTGAAGCCCTCATGGCCTGTATGAAATATAACATCCTTAAATCCACTCTCAGACTGATATATAGCAGGGAGTTTGGCCTTGAAGGGAAAAAAAAAGGATAGATAGAGAATGTTAAAAGAAGAATTCTTGTTTTCAGGACCTTAGCATCTGAAGGCACAAATATGTATGTGAAAACAAGGTTCAAAATTTTAGAATCAAATCTTTTCTTAAAAGGAGTCAGTGTTGGTCAACAGGCTTAGGGCAGGCGGTAGGATGTGGTATCAGAGTTTTGAATGATTTCAATTTGTAGCTTAGCAAAAGAGAGGCCAGCTGTCAATCATAAGAATTTTAAAAAGAAAAGTTTATTTGTCCAAATAATACTCAGGACGTCCTGTGTGCTTCAAGTAAGACACAGTAGTGTAGTGGTTAGCACAACACTTTGCAGTACAGGTGACTAAGGTTCAATTCCCGTTACTGCCTGAAAGGAGTTTGTACGTGCTCTCCATGACTTCGTGTGTTTCCTCCAGGTATTCAGGTTTCCTCCCACAGTCCAAAGTCTTACTGGTTGGTAGGCTCATTGGTGAAATTGCCCCGTGATTAGGCTAGGGTTAATTGGCGGATTGCAGGCAGCACGGCTGGAAGATCCGGAAGGGCCTATTCTGCACTGTATCTCAATAAATAATAATAAAAGCAGTGTTTCCCTTGCTGATGTCTCAGTTGAACTTACTCTGAGGATGCTGGGAGCCACACAGCCGCAAATGTCTCTAGCCTATACTGTCCTGTGAGGCAGAGAGCTTCATTAGTTGTAACCAGGTTTCATGCTTTAGATCACAGTTCAGGATCTCCCTGATAATCTTTTGATTGCTCCTCAGATATATTCAACTGATTCTAAATGTTTCCAATTGATAGAAGTTTTGAAACCGATGAAATACATTTAGTTACTTACAAGAATTTAAGGTTATTAGAAAGATTATTTAAAACATAGTTAAAATACATTAAACTACAACAAAATAAGCAAAGGAATTGTAATAGTGCCCCCATTAACATCACTTGGGCCCTGTTGACTATTTCAGCCACATCAAGTTGAAGCTAAGCCACACCCCTTGTTTTAGTCATCTGTCCAAGCTTTTAATGTTTCTTAATGTTGCAGGCACTGAGAAACAATCAAAAATGTTTAAATACACAAAATACTGTATTAGAAAAATAGACACTGAAAACATCTGAAATAAGTATTAAACAACTTTAAGACTGTTTAAATATGAAAATAATAAAGCATTTAATTAAGTTCCAACATTCATAAATATAATTGAATTAAAAGTTGCCTCTTTTTTGCATTTTTTCTCTTGTCTGAAATGAATGAAGCTGCTATTCCTGCCCCAGTTCAACGTAAATAAAGTTGAGGCAAATCTTCCTGTTTAAGGATTGTGAAGCTACTACAAATGTCTTTCTGCTGGATTTGGTAGTGTTAAATAGTTAACAAAATGCCAGCTAGTAGATATCCACAATGATTGACTTCCATGTTCACACGTGTATGCATGGAAACTTTGAACCTCTTGGTACTTAAATGGGTGTGGAGCTTTTGGCATTTCTCTGCAAAATCCAAACCTTTGTAGACGTGTTCAGTGAATTTCATGATTAAGTTTTTTTGACTTTTAGTTCTCTATACTGGATTCTGTAATAAAATTGAGACCCTCCTTTGGTCAGGGCTGACCATGGACCTTGCGTCCCTGCTGTCTATATGATAGCTATACGATATTCTATATGGTATGGAGATCCAACTGTGGCCCAAGCAGCAGGCTCCCCCTCTCCACACAGCTCATAAATCCAAAGGAACGGCAGAGACCGATACAGTTTGGCAGCAGCGGCATCACAGGAATCACTATTTGGCATGGAACTCAAGGCTGGGCTGTTTTAGGGACTCCAGCTCCAGATTTTTCCTCGGAGTTTACTCACGGAGTCTTCCCCATGAATGGGTATAGCAGTGGACATTTGAGATCAGAGTTGTCCTTCTTCTAGATGAGCTGAGCTGTCAATCATGGCTGATGAGCCTCATCTTTCTGGAGTGACGGACTTTAAGGTGCCAGCAACCTGTCTTTGCTCCTTCTCCTGTCAGTAGAAACGGTTCCACTGGGCTTGGTAGCTAAGCTGCATGTGAATGACAGCAGCTGGACTTCATTGTCAGAGGCTAATTGAGACACACACCATTGGGAGCATTTAATAGGTAGTGAGAGCTTATCCCTATTACCACCCCCAGCTATAACAACCTTAAGGAACCTGTAACAAAATGATTGTATTTAAAAGCTGTGTGTTATAAATTTACCTAAGGAGCTGCAGAAAATGGGTCTGTTTTGGTCTCCACTTGAAACTTGTTTCCATTGGTCTTAAGTACAAACTTCTGAAATTCTCCTTATTTGCACAGGTCCCCAGGGGGAATGATTGAAAGCACACCGCAGATCTTTGCCAATTCCTGGAGAGTCTCCACAGCTTGTAACCCAGGTGCCAACATTCCTGAAGTGGATCCATGTGATACTCATCAGCAGTATGGTAAGTCTGAGACAGAGTCGATTCTGTTGCTGATATTCGTTTCCATGCTGTACTTTTTTAAAGTTAAACTATCCAGGTTTTGGTAGCGAGATATTCACCCACTGATGTGGTAGTGTAAAGACACCGGTGTCATACATTTAGTTGTTGGAAATAAATGCAGTACCAGAGTGCAATGTGCATACGCAATTATACAGTGCATTTGCTGCTATTGGTGGGGATGAATTTCTACATGTACAGTGTTTATCAAAGACAATTCAAAAAAGTGAGCTGCTACAAAATTTACAGAACAAAATAATTTTGGATGTTAGAGATACCAATGTGATAAGGCCTCTAGATGCAGCACTGTAATTTACTGCAGCATTGCTAGCAGGATTGCAAGTAATTCTAAAAGAAATCAAATTGCGTTTAACAGATTAAAGCCAGTAGTGGGGGTTCTGATAAATTTCACAACAATGTATTTCAATTACTTAGTCAATTAGACCTGAATCTCAAAGATAATCAAAATACTTGTTCGTCTCCTATTTTAAATCCCTTCAAATAATTAACCCCCATTTAATAAATATTTGTCAAATATGTTTGACATATATTCAGATTTCCCTGCTATTAATAGAAACATTTAATTTCCATCTATACCACATAATTTCATCTATACAAGATGAAAATTTCTTTGTATTAGCAATCTCTCCATTTCACAGCAAAAGGGTAGGATGGAAACACTCTGATAAATAAACTGTATTGAGCTATAAGTCTTCAAACCACACTGTCCCCTTGAAGTTGTGCATCGACCATACTTATTTGTAGAGTTTCAAATCTGCATCAGTAAGTGTTGTTTTGGTAAACTAACCATTAGAAATGTAATGATTTATACAAGAGATATGCATGATCACTGAGATTCAGAATTGGCTTGTCTGTAGAAGACAGAGGATAGGGGTGGAAGGGTGAAATTGTGGGTGAAGATTCATGACCAGTGGTGTTCACAGGGGTCAGTGCTGGGGTCTCTATGTTTGTGATACATATAGTGTAAAATGTAGATGGGTGGGTAAGTAAATTTGCAAACAACATAAAGATTGGTGGAATTGTGAGCTTTGTAAAGTGCTGTTAGATAGAGAGTTAGATAGATACTTTATTGATCCCAAAGGAAATTACAGTGTCACAGTAGCATTACAAGTGCACAGATATACAAATATTAGAAGAGAATTAGGAAGGACTATAACATAATTTACCACAAACAGCTTAACAGGAGGGGGTTATCACTCCCCTGGCTATAGGTTGACTCATTATAGACCTTAATAGCCAAGGGTAAGAATGACCTCATATAGCGCTCTTTAGAGCAATGTAGTTGTTAGTGGATAGAGTAGAATATAGACCAGTTACAGATATGGGTGGAGAAATGGCCGATGGAGTTTAATCTGAACAAGTGTCAAATGTAAAAGGAAAGTAGACAGTTACTAGTAGGATCCTTAACAGCACAGAGCCACCTGTGGAGCATGTTGTGTTTGCCCCATTTTCAGGAATGATGTGAAGGCTTCAGAAATGCTGCCTAGATAGAGGGCATGAATTATATGGAGAAGTTGGACATACTTGAGCTGCTTTCTCTGGAAAGTGGAGGCTGAGGGGAGATCTTATAAGAAGTTCATAAAAATTATGAGAGGTATGGATAGGGTAAATAGTTGGGATCTTTCCCCCAAGCTAGAAATGTCAAATGCCGGAGGGCATGCATTTAAAGCAAGAGCATTTGAGGCAAACTTTTCACATAAAGTGTGGTAGGTGCCAGGAATGGGTTGTCGGGGATAGTGATGAAGGCAGGGATAGTAATGGCAGTTAAATAGACATGTGGATATTCAGGGACTGGAGGGATATGGGCCACATACAGGCAGAATAAATTTAGTTTAATTCATCACGGCACAGAAACTAAAGGATGAAGAGCCTGTCACTGTGCTGTAACTGTTCCATTTTCTAAAGTAAAAGAGTAGGAAACCTTGTGATAAGCTCCATTAAATGTATTCCTTGCCATGAAGGATTGATGTAGTAGAAATTTGAAATGACAATGCAATGGTAAGGTAAGTGGGGGATATTTTTCTTTATTTAGAGATACAGCATGGTAACAGGCCCTTCCAGCTCAACATGTCCACGCCAAACAATTAACCTACAACTCATACATTCTTAGAACATGGGAGGATACTGGAGTATCTGTAAGAAACGCGGGAGAACATTCATGGTTTTATCAGCCAAAGCAACAAAGCTATATTGAATGAGAAAGAACATATTTTAACATTATTAGTTAAATTAGATACATGAAAAGAAAAAAATAAGTGACTTGAGAGAAAAAAAAATGTGAGACTGAAATAGGAAAAGGGAAAGTGTTTTTAAACTTGAAATAAGCACTGGAAACAATTTTCTATTTGGAGTAAATGAGGTTTGCAAAGACTTTCTTTGGAAATGCCAGAAACCATGGAGAGAGAAACACGGTTAATGTTTCAGGTTGATGGTCTTTTATCGATAAGCAGCTCCCAGGAATGGCAATTGACTTGAAACATTAACAGATCCACTGGCTATTTCCTTCAGTCTCAGTTTTTAGTTTTAGATTTCCAATATCTGCAAGTTTTGGCTTTCCATATATGAAGTGGGCAGCAAGAAGTTAATTCAGTTGATTGTTCCTAGTATGTGAAGTTAGGGTGAATGCTCACAGTTAGTCTTTGGGGATATTTGGTATGGGACACTGAAGAAAATAATGTCCTAATTTCATATTATTTTAACATGTATTTTATTTTCAGCCTCGTATGCTGCAGAGAAGTGTAGCATTATCAGTGGATATCTTTTTGCATCCTGCCATCAGTATCTGAGTCCTGATCTTTATCAACAACAATGCAAGACTGACACCTGCAGATGTGGAGAAGCATGTATGTGTTCTGCTGTGGCTCATTATGCTCGACAGTGTGGAAACTTTGGCATTTTTGTGGACTTCAGATCCAATGTTTCAGAGTGTGGTAAGCCGTACTTCGTTAAATGATAAGATTATATTTTTCTCACATAGTAATAGAAACATCTTTAAAATATCTTTAAGATGGAGGTAGACAGATACTTGATAAACAAGGGCAGATAAGGGAGGGTGACAAATCGGAGAGGAACTGAGGTCTTTATTAGTGGCATTTAATGAGTATGTAGGTAATTTTTTGGAAGATCATTGAATTGAGGTCTGTGGTGAATTGCATGGAAGAAATGAGGCCTGAGGCAGATCAGTCATGATCATATTGAGGAATGGGGCACACCTAAGGGTCTAGGTGGTCTTCTTTGGCTCCTCTTTTCTTATGAGGAAACAAAATGCCAACTCACCTGTGAAGTCTGGTTTACTCCGGGACAGTTAGTTGGCATTGTATGAAGGTCAATGAAAAGAGTCCTTTTAAACTGGATAGAAAAGGAGCGGATTTGGAAAAGCATGGTGTGATTGTAAAATAAATTCTTTATTTTTTGGGTGAGGTGCTTAACAGTGTGTAGAATGGAGTCAAATATGGTTCTGAATGTTTATATACATCAGTGTAATCAAGCATTAAAGAACTTTGTTGGAAAATGAAAAATCTTCCTGATGCCAAAAGGAAATTATCTTTATTGATTCAATAAATGATGTGTAATTAAGATTTAATTTTTAAAAAATATTTACCAAATTACCAAATTCTTGATCTTGAAGAATTTTACTGGCAGGAGTTAGGAACATCAGCAGTAGCACTGAAAATATTTAATTGAAAACATGCAGGAAGTGAATAAGATAATGTAACATATGGAATCTGGTTCGCTGTATGCTATTGTGTTTTAGTTTTAAGACCAGCAGCTTTTTTATCAGAAGTCAGTGCAAGGATCCATATTGAATGCAAAAAGGTCTATAAAATATGTAATTATTCTCAGAGTAATTTTGTTAGGATATTGCATGTTCAAAAGGATTAATTAAAGAATTTGAGAGGATTTGATACATTTACGAGTCCACTTGCAGTTTATTGCTGAGATATATATGAAGGCACAGCTTCAGGAATGCGCCAAATTCTTTATCTCTCTCTGTGGAAAGTTACCTACTTTTCTCTTGCAATAATGTGGAAATGCTGATGACTCAGCAGTGTGAGACTGAATCTACAAACTCATGAGATACATTTCATTAATGCTTCAATGAACAGCAGCATCCGTGTGTCATGAATAACTATTTTATGTTAAGGAATCTTAATTTTCTGAGAAATTGTACCCATAATACACATTTTTAATCTTTGCAGCCATTCAGTGTCCAAATACAATGGTTTATGGCCCCTGTGTGTCATTTTGCAATCAGAACTGCCAGTCATTATCCATGCCAGAAGATTGTTCCAATGAATGCTCAGAGGGATGTGCTTGTCCTGATGGCACATATTACAACACTAAAACACACACGTGTGTAATTAAGTAAGTGACAAACATGAAAAATTTGTTCTGAAATACTTGCTTCTAAAGGTTTAACTCCAGCAAGGGTTCATTTTAATGCACCTCTCAATTCCTATTGCTGGTTTATTTTCTTAAGCAAACATTTTCACCAGTTTCAAATATGTAAAAAAAAGCACGGACGTGAGTCCATAGACACAAAGCCCTGAGACTGAAGCTGTGAGCTGGCCCTAGGCTTTGTGCCTATGGACTCAGTTTTGTTCTGAATGCTGGTGCTTGCTTTTATTGTTCGCACAATTTATATATTTTTTTCCTCTCTGCGCATTGGGTGTTAGTTGACTATTTAAAATAGCTTCTTTTGTGTTTCTTGTTTTGTGATTGTTTGTAAGGAGATGAATCTCAAAGTTATATAATTTATACATACTTTGATAATATATGTACTTTGAACTGTGAATAACTTGCCCCATTCGTAGTAAAGAGGTAAAACTTAATTCGTGCCATAATTCCAGTCAATACTTGGATCTGCTACAACTCACATGTAGATTAGATATAATAATGGTTAAAATTGTTTGCTCTATATTTAGGTTGTGTTCCTGGCACTTAGAGTCCTGCATTTTTAGGTGTGAAGCATATTTTTTCAGCCAGTGGACTGATTAGTTGTTAAAAGTGTTATGTTACTGCAACTATAATGTTGCAACTTTAATGATTTAATCAGATGATCGTACTTGCAATTTTACACAGGTTAACATTGTTCCAGATGCTTTGTTGCAGTTGATTGAACTAATAACTTTGGTTTCAGAACCAATGCCAGGTGTAATATAATATTGTTCTGAACGTGAAATGTAATGAATTGCTGTATGATGCAGCATTTATTTTCTAACATAGATTCCTTTCTTAAAAAATCTTGCTTCGAGTTGCTTGCTAAAAATTTAGATGCTTTTCTTAATAAATTTGAAATGATATGATATACAAAATATAGTTCATGTCAAAAAGATGTACAACTGAAATTGCTGAATCCATTCCGCCTCACTGTGAAGCATCCTGTTAACTTTAGTGGGTTATTAAACAACGGTCATAATTTTTTAACCTTGGCAACTGTGAATAATCTTTAATTTTCTCAGATGTTGGATAGATTGCTTGGTGGTGATACTATTTAGATCAGCTCAAAAGTAATTACAGTCAATTCATTCGGCATTTCCATGAGCTAAAAGAGGTATTAGAATTCTATTGGATGTGTCTCGTATACCAGTGGTCCTCAGCCTCCGGGCTGCGAAGGATGCAGCGGTGCAGTGGTAGCCGGAATGCACCCAGCACATCTTTAAGAAAAAAAATACAAAATAAACAAGCTAATTAATTAGGAGCCACCCAGCACGTAAATGTTGGCCCAGATCAGAGGCGACTGAATCGGCAATCGCCTCTGATCTGGGCCGACGTTTATGTGCCGGGCGGCACCTAATTAATTAGCTTGTTTATTTCGGCTTTTTTCTCAAAGATGTGCAGGGTGCGTTCTGGCTACCGCTGTACTGCTGCATTCTTCGCGGCAATGTATTGGTTCCCGGCCTGGAGGACGCAGACTGGGAGACCGTTTCGCTGAACACCTACGCTCTGTCCGCCAGAGGAAGCAGGATCTCCCAGTGGCCACACATTTTAATTCCACGTCCCATTCCTATTCTGATATGTCTATCCACGGCCTCCTCTACTGTCGAGATGAAGCCACACTCAGGTTGGAGGAACAGCACCTTATATTCTGTCTGGGTAGCCTCCAACCTGATGGCATGAACATTGATTTCTCTGACTTCCGTTAATGTCCCTCCTCCCCTTCTTACCCCTTCCCTAATTTTTTTTCTCTCTTTCCCTCTCACAATAACTCCTTGCTTGTTCTCCATCTTCCTCTGGTTTTCCCCTCCCTCTTTCTTTCTTCCAGGGCCTTCCATCCTATGATACTCCACCTTCTCCAGTCTTGTATCCTTCCTGCCATTCAACTTCCCAGCTCTTAGCTTCATCCCTCCCCCTCCTGTCTTCTCCTATTATTTCGGGTCTTCCCCCCCCCCCCACTTTCAACTCTCATACTATCTGTTTTTTTTTCCATTAGTCCTGACGAAGGGTCTTGACCCGAAATGTCGACTGTACTTCTTCCCATAGATGCTGCCTGGCCTGCTGTGTTCCACCAGCATGTTGTGTGTGTTACCAAAATGTTGACTAAGTTCAAGTTCACAATCAAGTTTAATTGTCATTTAACCATGTATGAATACCCATGAATGCATCCAAATGAAACGGTGTTCCTCTGGGTCCAAGGTGCAAAACACAGTACCAACAGTCATAGGTAAATCACACAAACTGCTGGAGGAGTTCGGCAGGCCAGGCAGCATCAATGGAAAGAGTGAACAGTTGAGAATTCTTATCTGGACTGGAGAAAAAAATGAGAAGTCAGAGTAAGAAAGTGGGGGGAGGGGAGGCAGCAGTAGCAATAATCCTACGCAGCACAAGGCACATATAGTACATATAAGATAGCAAGCACGTATATGATATCAATGAACATTGCAGCAGTCTGCAGTCGAACATAATATGGCTTGTCTTCTGCCAAGTGAAAATTGTGGGTAGCACCGACTCCAATTTGGATACTAAGCCATGCTGTGCCACACCGACTCCAATGCCTCTCTCTTGGGCGGATGTAAACAGGTGACACTGTGGCTTGCGGCCTAGTTCTCACTATGACTGAGGTCATACAGCTTCCCTGCCATCTGCCTATAAATCAGTGAATCGAACTTGCAGCATACCACATTAACAATGTCCAACAGGGTCTTGCAATCATAGGAAAAGCCAAACACTCACTTTTGGACTGCATACCACCTTCATGCCCTGACGCCTCCGATGCCTGTCTGATGCAGGCAGCAGCATTAGAAGCACCAAGTTCAGCTCCTTCTATTTCTCCGCACTCTGAGCCCTCTGCAATCTTACTAGATGCAGGGCCATCCTCCTAGGTTAAGCAGGAGACTTGTCTTCAATGTGTAGGAACAATTTAATTTTAAAATATTTTTAATGGTTTCTATTTTGATTTTAAATAATTTGATTTAAATTAATAATGCATTAAAATGACATGTGGTGTATGACTGAGCCTAAAATTTCCATATACAGTACTTCTCTTCCAAAAACCAAACTATTAAAAGAAAGAATTTGCAGAAATAACTTTGAACCTGGTTATGATTACAATTAATGGGCTGCGTTTAACTTTTCTTTTTCAATATTTTTCAACCAATACTAAATAATATGCAGTAAAAAAAACAAGCTTAGACAGGTTTATCAAACAGAAAGAGCAAATATTCATATTGAAAAATATTAAACAGTCATTTTTTTAATATACAGTATTTCTGTTTTTGCAAGATTTTTAATCTATTCAAAAAAAAATATACACACACACACACACACAGACATTTTTTTGAGTCTAAAAATTCTTGCGACTGCTCCTTCATACAAAACCATTTAAATGATTCATCTTCCATTGCGATTCTCAGTCAAGCTGGAAAACGAAGAGAAGACTTAAAATTTTGGCTGTATAGCTCCACCATAACTTTTTTAAACTTAACACATTCTGCCATAACTTCTGATGAAAAATCTTCAACAATACAAATCTTCTGACCTTGGTAGTCAATCATACCTTTTCCACGGGCATCACGAATCAGATGGTCCTTTATTTGAAATTCATGGAAACATATAATGACTGATCTTGGTTTTGATTTTGAAGTCGATCCATAGATAGGCAATCTGTGAGCACGATCAATCAAAGGCAGAGACTTCATAATATCAGGGAATAATTCCATCAAAAGGTTTGCAAAGAATTCTTTAGGATTATCTCCTTCCATTTGCTCTTTAAGTCCCAAGGTTCGTAAGTTGTTCCTCCTACTTCTGTTTTCCAAATCAATAATATTTTGTCTCAGTATTTCATTGGACTTGGATTGTTTTTCACACAGCTTTTGCAAATCATCCATTCTCTCGTCAAGTATAGTAATAATTTCTTAATGTTCACAAGATCACAAGACTAAGGAGCAGAAGTAGTCCATTCGGCCCATCGAGTCTGCTCTGTCATTCCACCATGAGCTAGACTATTCTCCCATCTATTTCCATGGCTTTTTCCCCATATCCCTTGATACCCTGACTAATTAGATACCTATCAATCTCCTCCTTAAACACCCTCAATGATCAGCTGTATGTGGCAACGAATTCCATATATCCACGACCCTCTGGCTAAAAAAAATTTCTCCTCATGTTTGTTTTAAATGGGTACCCTCTAATTCTAAGACTGTGGCCACTTGTCCTGGACTCACTCACCAAGAGAAACAGCCTTTCCATATCTAATCTGTCCAACCCTTTCAACATTCAAAATGTTTCTATGAGATCCCCTTTCATTCTTCTATACTGTAATGAATACAGTCCAAGAGCCAACAAACAGTCCTCATATGTTAGTCCCTGCATTCCAGGAATCATCCTCGTAAATCTTCTCTGAACTCTCTCCAACATGAGTACATCCCTTCCAAGATAGGGGGCCCAAAACTGCACACAGTATTCCAAATGAGGTCTCACCAGTGCCCCACAGAGCCTCATCAACACCTCCTTACTCTTATATACTATTCCTCTTGAAATGAATGCCAACATAGCATTCGCTTTCCTTACTGCCGATCCAACCTGGTGGTTAACTTTTAGCGTATCTGGCATGAGGACCCCCAAGTTCCTTTGCACTTCAGATTTTTGATTTTTCTTCCCATCTAAATAATAATCTGCCTGATTATTTCTTCTTCCAGAATGTTAAACCGTACATTTCTCAACATTGTATCTCATCTGCCATTTCTTTGCCCACTCTCCTAAACTGACCAAGTCTCTCTGCAACCTTTCCGTTTCTTCAATGTTCCTTTATCTTCTTATCAAGCTCGGTTAGAGTTGCTTGAATACTGTCTAATTTTGTACCTATTTATTTAATTTCAGCGCTGATTTGTTGCGAATCAGCCGATACTTCTTTTCTGAACTGTTGAAACTCCTCAGTAAGCTTTTGAATAGCTTCCAAAGTTGCTTTGGTAGTCGTAGTAATATAATAACCCATCTAACAGTAGTATTTCAAAAGGTTGGAAACAAAAGTAAGTAAGTCAGGAGCACCAGCAGAGAGCTGTTACTCCATCAGCGGCCACCAGACAAATCCCTTAACTTTTGTTCCTGAGTACAGCTTCATTAACTGTTATATTTATAGAGTTACATGCACAGTGCCAACAGAAAATAAAGTATAGTTACAATTCTGAATACTGATTTTAATAGCTCAAAAATAAAACTCACAACTGATATTCTTCTTCATTATGCTGTTTTGTAGCATCATAGATTTATGTCAGCAACTGAGAACATTCATGTTACAACAAAACATATTTAACTCCAATGTTTATTGATAGAAATCAAATATTAATGCAAGTTCTGAAGATACTGATGGCTTCATCTGGGCGGAAATTTTATATGATCAGCTTTCTACATTAGTTTCAATTGGCTAGCAATCTTAGAGCCCAAATGGGGAAACTTTCCTTGAACATTGTGTTTAGCAAAATTATAAATGTGTTGTTTTGTACTCTATTAATATGCCCTTGATCTAAATAAAGTCTATGTTCATGGCCACAAAACATAGCTTTGTAAATAAGTTAATTAATATCTTCAAATTTTTCTTGTTTTGTTTCAATCTTATGTTTTAACTGGTATAGTAGTTTGTTAATTTGGAAATATGTTTTGAAATGATGCATTTAAATTTTACAGAAACGATTGTCCTTGTTATTTTATGGGTACAGAGTATTCACCTGGAGAGATGGCGATTAGTTCTACAGGAATGTGGTGAGTAGCAACTTTACTTTTCTATTCATCTCACATTATTTACTTCCTGTATCTGAATGCTAGTTGCAATATTCACCGTCACCTCCTCTATGTTCTCCTATAACAAATTAAATGATAATAACTCGTGTTCTAAATCACTCCTTAATTTCCTTCACTTTGGAGAATATAGCAAAGAAAACATCAATGTGGATAGCATGGATTGCTTAAGTCATTTACAAATAGCTTTTTGATCACTTTCAGCAGTTTCTTTAAAAAAATCTCTTTTCCTTTGTATGGTATTGAACAATGTTTAAGGCTCTTCAACTGGCAGAAAATGCAATAAAGTTTGAGGTTATCACAATCACCTTGTTGAAATACTTAATTTGGGATTCGATACAGACTGAAGTAGTTCTGAAAAGTAAAACCAAGATGCCCGTCTTGTTAACAATGGAAAGTAGATCGGACAGAAATTGGGCAGAGAGAAGTGCTCCATCTTTTCTGACATGAAGCCAGTTTATTACCAGTTTACTTAGAGTTAGCTCCTGAAACTGAAATGGGTGGAAAAGACACTGCTGAAACAAATGTGTCCTATTAATTTAAGCAAATAAATTGTGTAGCTTGATTAAAGTAGGTGCTGGAGGTGGCTCAGAAAATGCTCCCAAAAAACTTTCTTTGTGTGTGAGATCCTGACTCTTCTTTGCTTCCCCACACTCCTTTCAAGACCAGAACAGTTTGACTTGATTCAACTGTATTGTACAATATATGGGGACTCTTTAAATGGCTTGCAGTGTAGGTAGAAACTTCATCATCGCCTCTTTTCCCCACCACCACCACTGATCTCTCCCCCTCCACATTTCCAGAGTATTGAAGATGATCGTTAAAGATAACCATTAGGAAATTAAGCTATGAGCGAATTGTGGCTGTGTGTTGGAAAGGAATAAACATCTCTATATTTTAGTCTTGTTGATGAACTGAAGAAGGTAGCTAGTTATATCTAATGTGTATTAGATATGTTGAGGAATCATGTGAAATATGAAACACTATTCTGTGTAAGTTGAACATGAAGTATTTTTCATTAAATAACTGATTTTTTCTTTAGCTCTACTGAAGTAACATGTAATGAACTGAAACTGTTTAGAAGAAGACTGAGGGTTTAGAAGTAACAGCTTTCTTATTGTTTTCAGGATATGTTTTGAGGGTACCATGCAATTTCAGAGTCAGAAACTAGGTAAGTTTCTGAAAAATTAATCTTAGAGTCATAAAGACCTGCACTATGGATCTGATCATTTGGCCCACCACCTCCACAGCAATCAGTGGGCATCATCTGTACTAGTCCCATCTCTCAGCATTTGGTCCATTTCCTTCCTTGAATGGGCGATTCAAGTGCTCATCTAGAGTGTTCTTAAATGCTGTCACTTCTCCACTTCTGCCACTCTCTCTAACTAAAATACTCCATCCCGAGTGACATCCTGATGAATCATAAACAGTTTTTTCTTCAGTATTGAAACACAGCAATTGCCAATGATGAACTATCTGTATATGTATTTGCTACTTACAAATTGATTTGCAAAGCTTATTCTCATGCATATTATTTGTTCATGATATTGCATACAATAAATACTATTGAGATGCCCTTAGCACATATGTGATGTTATGGTGTGTGAAAAGTTGGATATTAGTATGTACTAGGTTTGAGATTATACCATACCATAAAAAGCAGTAACAAAATTATAAATTGGTATTGTGCTACAGTTTTACAATCAGATAGTTTTGAACAAGCATTTTTACACTTTAGAGGGCAGAAAATCCTAAATAATAGGTTGCCTCTTATTGTCCATAAATATTAGTTGCTCAGCCAAAGGTTGTCATAAAATGTCAATAACAGTGACAATCTTGACACCTAGTGAACTGGGGTTATAAGGCTGCCAGACACATTCTTTAATGCAGCAAATCAAGTTATGTTAAAAGAAGCCTAGCACGGCACTACACTGTGTTGAGCTTCTGTGAGCTTAGCTCCAATGAGGTGACTGGCAGATTTCCAGCAAAATGCTATTTTCTGTACAAGGAACAGAGACGAGTGGGTGAGAATTTCAATGTTAGCAGGAGCTTGGGCCTACACTCTAATCATTCTCATACTGCTATTTTAGGAGTTGATCGTGTACAAATTAGCTGCTGTATTTTCCACATAATTAAATAAACCATACATAAAGCTACTTCATTGACTTTGCAGACTATTTGGTCTACTGAGCTGAGCCATATAATTACTTTTCTTTTTACTTAAACAGGGCATTTTTGATTGAGTTACAGTAAAGATGGCAACTGCATCTGTCTATCCTGTAGGTCATGTGCACATAAACATTTAATACCGCAGATATTGAAAATCTGAAATAAAGAGAGAGAATGCTTAACAAATCTGTAAGGTGAAAGACTAATCTTTTTAGACCAGTGACCTTTCATCAGAACCTACTTTCACTGCAGCGACAACTAGTACTTTCACAATTTGAGGCTTGATTATGATGAACAGCAAGTTTGTGGAACTATTCTCCTGACTTAGTGCCAATTTTAAGCTTGATGTTAGAGGTTGCTTAAGTCCTGAAAACTTACTCAATCACAAAATAAAACTGAGGTAAAAATAAAAACATTTGGAAGAACTCAACAGGCATCTGGAAAAGAAGATTTTCTCCTTCTGATGAAAGGTCTCTGATGTATTATAATCTCCTCTTACAGTTATATTGCTCGAACTGCTGCATGTTTGCAGCATGTACTGTTTTTTTATTTCCGATTTCCAGCATCTGCATAGTTTTTGACAATCAGATAACTTTCGGATTTTGAAAACAAGTAACATTGCACTTATTTGTTCAAAGCTTGTTACAGTATTTCAATTAAACTGAAGAAAAACATAATTAACCATTTTCCTGATTCTACAGATACTCATTGTGGACCAAGCCAAATATACTACAACTGCAGTGGTCTTGTAGGTGGATCTGAAAGAAATGTAGGAGCAGGATGCAGAGAGACCTGTGGAAATCTACTCCTAAACACTCCATGCCCTGAATCCATGCCATGTCTATCTGGCTGTGTTTGCCCCTCTGGGTGAGTGGCTAATTGCATTAAATAGTGATGTGCAACAATGATATAAGAAGGCAAAAGATAGCATGAATTACGGTATATTACTTTATTGTCTAAGATGGATATTAAAATATGACATGCACAACTAATAAACATAAAACTATAATGTTGTACTTTTTTAAGGACAAAGCTTTACAAATGATATTGTACGGCTGTCCAACGATCAGCACTCTGATGGGTATTTGCTTTTAATATTGGTGGCAGCACTTAATATCTCATAGTTCGAGATTCTGTGCTTTACTTCAAAGATGTCAAGTCATAGACAGTGTACTTTTTAAAGCCATATGTTATGCCTCATGTGAGAAGTATATGTATAGAGATGGGCTGCTGTAGGGAACTCTTAGTTGGTGCTTTAGGTTTTTGATTTTCTGGACGGTCTTGCTGTCTTTCATGACGTATCTGATAAACTGAGGCAATCTACATCTTTGAAGTTATTACTTTCAAGTATACCTAATAATTGGAGAACATTTCTACTTGGCATTATTGTCCTCTCATTGATGTTTGAGTTGTATTATGCCCATGGATTACTGTAGAGTGAAATAATTAACAAAATGCAGCATAATGGTTTGTTTGGATTCCATAATTCTGTCTACAGACAAGGAATGAGTCAAAATTCAGGTCTTTAAATTAATTTGTAATTTGGCACGGCCATAAAACCTTGTAAAGTTGAACAACATTTAAATTGAGCTTATGACTTATCCCCATGCACATTCGTTATGATTTTAACTTTAGTAATTATTTGCATTAATAACTTTATCCATTTTACCATTAAAACAGTTGCATTAGTCTGCTTTATTGCTGTAATTTATTATTCTAGTTTGTTATGAATTCCAGAAATTAAACATTCAACAATGAGAGTCAATGTAGCAGGAAAAAATGCCAAAGTGAGCTGGAGTGATTTACAGTGTGCTTTAAATCTGATTCTTAAATTACAGATTTTAGATTTTTATATTTTTGACTACGATTCATTAGATGTCGTAATCATCAGGAATATCTTTCTTCATGACAGTTATGTTTCTATCTGGTTATTCATCTACACCTTCTCACTGGAATTCAGAAGAATGAGAAGAGATCTTAAAGAAAGATATAAAACTTATGAAAGGGATAGATAAGATAGAGGCAGGAAAGTTGGTTCCACTGGTAGGTGAGACTAGAACTAGGGGACATAGCCTCACAATTCAATGGAAGAGATTTAGGATGGAGAAGAGGACGAACTGCTTTTTCCCAGAGGGTGGTGAATCTGTGGAATTCTCTGCTGAATGAAGCAGTGGAGGCTACCTCAATAAATATATTTAAGACAAGGTTGGATAGATGTTTGTATAGTGGGGGAATTAAGGGTTATGGGGAAAAGGCAGGTATGTAGAGATGAGGCCATGGCCAGATCAGCCATGACCTTATTGAATGGCAGAGCAGGCTTGACGGGCCGGATGGCCTACTCCTGCTTCCATCTCTTGTTCTTATTTAGTGTGGATATTTATTGAGGATAAATAAATAGAAGGTGTGGTTCTACAGAACCATCACATAATTATGTGGCTGACTGATATATTGTTCTCTAGACTAGTGTGAACTACATTCTTGCACTCACAGAATCATTTACTATGGAAACAGGCCATTATTTTGTGCTACTGCTCAGTAGATGAGGTGTTGTATTAGCATTAGGAGCAGGAATTCTTGGTTCGGGAGGCCCCTAGCAAAGATTGCAATTTCACTGCTATCTGCCTTGTAAGGATTGGATGGAACTCCCCACACCCCTTGCTAGTTATTGATGAATCTGCAGGATACACTTAGTATATATGTATTTCAGCTGCTTCTTTGAGATTTTGAGGGTTTTCTTGTTGAAGTTATGGTATTTGAGTTCAATACTGAACGTATTCAAAAACTTCAAAACAACATTTTTCAGTTCAGAAGATCATATGTACACACTTTAGATTTTTACTGGAGACAGATTATCCAACTGATTATCCATTACAGCCACTAATGAATTGGCTGCAAGAAAGTAAGATCTAATATGTTCTTTGTTGGCAATTATAGTGCATGATATGCACTAGTGATTGCTTATGAATTTTGTGGTTGTCTGTCACTACTTTTTAATTAGGGTAACAAAATACAGCTTATAAAATGCTGCTTCAAAGGCTAGGGATTTGAGGTGATGTAACAATGAATCAGAATTTTCCTTCTGTGGGTGGTGGATTCCAGACTTGGCACACAGTAAGAAAACTGGTGTTTCTACTCAGTGTATTTCACATCTCACATCATCTCTGGACTTTGTAACAGTGATCTGTGAATAAAACAGTAGACATAAGTGCCAAATTAGGCCATTCAGCCCATCATGTCTGCACCACCATTTCATCAAGGCTGATCCAATACCCTCTCAACTTATTCTCCTACCTTCTCTCCATAACCTTTCATGCCCTGAATGATCAAGAACCTAGTAACTTCTGCCTTAAATACACCCAATGACTTGGCCTCCACAGCCACATGTGGCAATAAATTACACAAATTCATCACCATCTGGCTACAGAAATTCCTCATCTCTGTTTCAAATTGATGTTCCTCTATTCAGAGGCCTTCTGGTCTTAGACTCCCCCACGACAGGAGACATCCTCTCCACATCTATTCTAGCTAGGCCTTTGAATGAGATCCCCCTCATTCTTCTAAATTACAGCATGTAAAGGCGCAGAACTATCAATTGCTCCTTTTACAATAAACCTTTCATTCCCAGAACCATTGTTGAAAAGTTCCTCTGAAACCTCTCCAATGTCAGCACATCCTTTCTTAAATAAGGAGCCCAATACTGCTCACAATACTCCACGTGAGCCTCACCAGTGCCTAATGAAGTCTCAGCATTACATCCTTGCTTTTATATTTTAGCCTTCTCAAATTGAATGCTAACATTGCACTTGCCTTCCTCACCACTGACTCAAACTGCAAACTAACCTTTAGGGAATCCTGCACAAAGACTCCCAAGTCCCACTGCACCTCAGATGTTTTGAATTTGCTCCCTGTTCAGAAAATAGTCTATGCTTTTATTCCTTCTATGAAAATGCATGCCCATGCACTTCCCAACTCTGTATTTTATCTGCCACTGCTTTGCCTATTCCCCTAATCTGTCCTTTTGCAGCCTTCCTGCTTCCTCAAAACATGTGAAGGTCGACGTATTTGTAATCAAGACGACTGCAAGAAACTGATTCTGCCCTGTCCCTCTGGCAAAACTGCAGCTTCCCTCTCTGAACAGGGGCTGCTAAAAACTAGCTTGTTATACCAAGTGAAGGAACATAATAGTTTTGAAGTTAATGCAGCAATAAGCAAGTGGAGAGTAAAAGATAGGCATGAAGATAAATCGATAAGTGGAATGTTGTCACTTATAAAAGATGACCTCATTTTCTAAAGCTCTAGACTTGCTTCTGGGACAAGTGACGTCCACAGAACAGAAGTTTGCAGATGTTACCATAGAGGTCCAAATCTCAATTAACAATGAATCAGAATTCAGGAAGCAGATAGGGTGCATGGTGTCGTGATAACAACCTCAATGGCAGCAAGACAAATGAGCTGGTCATTTTCTTCAGGAATGGGGATGATGTGTGAGGTCATATTTACATCAATGGTGCTGAGGTTGAGAGGGCTGAGAGCTTCAAGTGCATAGGAATGAATATCACCAATAGCTGTCGTGGTCCAACTATGTTCAAAGGTTCATTTATTATCAAAGTATATATCCATATACAACTCTGAGATTCATCTTCTCCAGATAGCCATGAAACAAAGAAAGAACATGGAGGTCATTCAGTAAGAAATATCAAACCCACCCCCAAGCATAAAAAAGAACTGCATTCCAATAGGCAACCCCCAACCCCCTTCCCACACACAAAATGGAACAAGAACATTAACCCTAAACCCCCTCCCTTGCATAAAATGCAACAAGAACATCGACCCCAGACAACCCCTCCCCTGCACAAAAAAACTAAAAGAATGCAACAAGAACCCCAAACACCCTCCCCTCACACAACAAAATTGAAAAGGAACAGGCAAAAAACACAGAATATAAAAACCATCTGAAAAATTCCACAGTCCAAAATCGCAATAGTCCAATCCATAAATGCAGAATCTTGGTGGCTTCACCCGACACCACAGAAGCACAGAGGCCACAGCAAGTCGACATCAATTGGCCCCTCAGACTCCTCCTGTTCAAAGTGTACAGCTCTGATATTCTTCTTCAGTGTTGACACTGTGGCCAAGACAGCTCATCAAAGTTCAAAATAAATTTATTATCAAAATACATATCTATCACCAAGTGCTGCCCTGCGATCTATTTTCTTGCAGGCATTCACAGTAAATACAAATATTCACAATAGAAAAAATGAAAAACTGCACAAAGACTGACAAACAACCAATGTACAAAAGATAGCAAATTGAGCTAATACAAAAAGAGAAAAAAAGAAAGTAATAACAATAAATAATACATATTAAGAACATGAGTTCAAGACTCCTTGAAGGTGAGTCCATAGGTTGTGGAATCAGTTAAGTTTAGGGAGAGTGAGGTTATCCACTCTTGTTCAGGGCCCTGCTGGTTGAGGTGTAGGTTGAGGTGTAATTGCTATTCCTGTACCTGGTGGTGTGGGTCCTGAGGCTCTTGTAACTCCCTCCTGATGCCAGCAATGAGAGGAGCGCATGGCCTAGATGGTAGGGTCCTTGATGATGGATGCTGCTTTCCTGCAACAGTTTTCCTTGTAGATGTGCTCAGCGGTAGAGAGGGCTTCACCTGTGATGGGTTGGGCTGTATCTTCTATTTTTTTTGTAGGCTTTTCCATTCAAGAACATTGATGTTTCCATAACAGGCTATGATGGAACCAGTTAGCATTCTCTCCACTGTGCCTCTGTAGAAGTTAGTCAAATTTTTAGATGGCATGCCAAATGTTTGCAATCTTCTTAGAAAGTATGGAGTTGCTGTGCCTTTGTAAAGGCACTTACATGCTGGACTCAGTGTAGATCCCCTGAAATGATAATCCAGAGAAATTTAAAGTTACTAATCCTCTCCACCTCTGTTCCCCAAATGAGGACTGTCTCCTGGACCTTTGAATTCCTCCTCCAGTAATCAATAAACACCTCTTTTATTTTGATGATGTTGATTGAGAGGTTGCTGTGACACCACTCAGACTTTTTCAGTCACCCTCCTATATGCTTATTCGTCACTGCCTTTGATTAGGCCAGCAACAGAGGTGTCTTTAGCAAACTTAAATATGCATTGGAGCTGTACTTAACCTCACAGTCATAAGTATAAAGTGAGTAGAGCAGTGGGCACAGCCTTATGGAGCACATGTGCTGATGGTGATTGTGGAAGAGATGTTCAGAATCAGAATCAGATTTATTATCAACGGCATGTGTCGTGAAATTTGTTAACTTGTGGTCAATCCAAACTGACTGGGTTCTGCGAATGAGGAAATTGAGGATATTTAGCCTCTACGTCCTTCGGAGGCTAAAGGAATTTGGCATGTCCCCTTTGAGCATCACCAATTTTTATTGATGCACCATAGAAAGCATCCTATGCTGATGCATTACAGCTTGGGTTGTATCTACTCTACCCTAGACTGCAAGGAGCTACAGACATTGTGGACATGCTCAGCACATGATGGAAATCGGCCTCCTCTCCACATTCTCTGTCTATACTTGTCACTGACTTGGTAAAGCAGTCAGCATAATCAAAGACATCATCCAGTCTGGATATTGTCCCTTCTTCATCACGCCCATTGGCAGGAGATACAAAAGCCTGAAAACACATTTCACCAGGCTTAAGGACAGCTTCTATCCTGCTGTTATGGTTCTCCAGTATGATAAGATCTACATTGTCAAGGCCTTGCACTTTAATGTTTACCTGCACTTCATTTTATCTGTAACTTGAATACTTTATTCTGCAGTCTGTTATTGCTTTCCCTTGTACTGCCTCAATGTACTGATGTGATGAAAATAATCTGCATCAATGGCATGCAAAACAAAAGTTTTCACTGTGCCTTCCGTCCATATGATAGGAACAAATCGATGGTTTAATTCAGGGGTGTCAAACTTATTTTAGGTCATAGGCTGGATTGGGCAATGCAACTTCATGCGGGCCGGATCAGTTGTGCACGTGCGAACGCACGCGCACGTGCTCCCACAGTTTTCGTTGCCTTCATTTTTTCAACCTGCTCTCATGTGTCTCAGTCTCTGCTATAACTACAAAGTGTTTCACTTTACGAATTTCGTTTCTTATGAAGAAGATTGCATAGCAAGCATTATTTTTATGATTGGTATTAACCTACAGTCGCAGGCTACAAGAAAGGTGTGATGAGAGAGGAAAAAACAATGCTATTTTGGCTGAGATTGTTTTGGGAGCCACATCCTTTCCATTAATAAACCATTTGAAATCGAATATTAGCAGACACAAATGTAGACCTAATGAAACAAATTGTAAATGTAGGCTACACAACTGCACCTAATCTTTATTAGCCTGCTTCCAGCAATCAAACTTAGACAATGAACACAGTTAGCCTCTAAGTTTTATTGAAGTGATCACATTTACAATAATAGAATAGTCAGAAAATGAATGAGTCACAATATTATGACACTCAATATTTCATAATGCATTTTGCTTACATGTGGCAGTGCATCGAACAATGACACTCATTTTTCACTTGCTGCTTCCAGACACCTGACATCTCTTGACTTTAACCAGCCTGTCAACATCAGGGACCAGTTTCTGGGCAGTGGTGATTTTCATAATGTCATTTAGACATAATGATTTCATAATGTCTGTGTGTCAGCTGCGAGCACAGTTTGGATTTGTTAATGTTAAGTATGGAGAACGCCTGCTCACAGAGATATGTTGTCCCGAACATGCAAAGGATCTTTGAGGCAAAGTCTGTCATCTTGGGGTATATACTTTATACTTTATTGTCGCCAAACAATTGAAACAATTGATACTAGAACATACAATCAGCATAGCGATATTTGATTCTGTGCTTCCTGCTCCCTGGATTACAAATCAATAGTAAATATTAAAAATTTAAATTATAAATCATAAATAGAAAATATAAAACTGGAAAGTAAGGTAGTGCAAAAAAACCAAGATGCAGGTCTGGATATTTGGAGGGTACGGCCCAGATCCGGGTCAGGATCCGTTCAGCAGTCTTATCACAGTTGGGAAGAAGCTGTTCCCAAATCTGGCCATACGAGTCTTTAAGCTCCTGAACCTTCTCCCAGAGGGAAGAGAGATGAAAAGTGTGTTGGCTGGGTGGGTCGTGTCCTTTATTATCCTGGCAGCACTGCTCTGACAGTGTGCAGTGTAAAGTGAGTCCAAGGATGGAAGATTGGTCCCAGGTATTGATAGAATGAGTCCAGACCTACAGTCTCAAATTTATATTTCAAAGCCGAGTTACACTGAATTTCAATTAGTTCCATTTGGAGCTCCTCTGGCACATCTGATGCTGCGTTGATGGCAAATGGCGAGCAAAATAGTGAGAATTCCTTTTCGAGCTGAGTGAAGACTTGGAAATGATTCTGAAACTCACTTTTCAGCCGTGATATTTTGTACTTGTACCTGCCCACATTGTCATTATTCCCATGAGCACGGACTGCAAAGAGGGGAAATGAGCTGGATTGCTCTGGGATAATTGCATCTCCCACAGGCCTAATTTAATTTGAAAGGCACGAATGCTGTCGTAGTATTCTGTAACAAGTTTGTTGCGGCCTTGCATGTTAACATTAAGCACATTTAAGTGCTCTGTTATATCCACTAAAAATGCAAGATCATGAAGCCAGTCTGTGTCATCTAACTCTGCCACTGGCTTCCCTTTCTCGTTCATGAATAGTCCAATTTCCGCACGTAATTGGAAAAAAAAATGTTTGAGCACAACCCCTCTGCTCAACCAGCGGACTTCAGTGTGGCAGGGTAGCCGTGTCCAATATTACTTTTGGACAAAAGGATGTCAAATTGCTGATGGTTGAGTCCCTTGGTTTTAATAAAATTAAACATTTTGATGACTACATCCATGACATTGCCCTCCTGCTACATAATGCCTCTTGGTGTATGATACAATGAAAATTCCAGAATTCCTGCTCCGGATTCTCTGTCTGAACTTTCTCTCTGAGTTTCACAACAACACCTGCCTTTTTCCCGACCATGGACGGTGCGCCATCTGTTGCCACGCCAACAGCGTGACTCCAGTCAACCCCCAGTCTGTCCAAGGCCTCGACGAGGCTGGAGAAAACGTCGTTCACCTTTGTGATGTTTATCATGGGCACCATCTCCACAAACTCCTCGGTGACAGTCAAAGATGCATCAACACCACAAATAAATATTCCCAATTGAGCTACATCAGTCATGTCTGTGCTCTCATTAATTGCAATAGAGAAGGCAATAAATGACTTCACTTTGTCTTTGAGTTGACTGTTCAAATCTCCTGCAAGGTGCCCAATTCTCACTGCCACCGTATTTCTTGATAAGCTGATATTACCAAAAGCCCGTCTCTTCTCAGGGCACACCAGCTCAGCCGCCGTCAGCATACATGCTTTGATGAATTCCCCCTCTGAGTATGGCTTCGATGCAGCAGCTATTTTGTTGGCAATAATATAGCTGGCCATGACAGCTCCATCATGAGTCTCTCGACTTTTGGTCGACTTTTGGTTTTTTCAGAGCTGCTTCAAGCTCGTTTACCTTTTGTGTTCTGAGTCGTCCTGCGTATTTGTCATATTTTTCTCCGTGTGACGTCTCATACTATTGTTTGATATTGTACTCTTTTGCCACAGCCACTTGTTGCGAGCATATCAGACACACAGGTTTGCCGCTGACCTCACAGAAGAAAAAATGATCTTTCCAATTATTGTTGAATATCTGACCTTCAATGTCAACTTTTCTTTTCTTGGAAAGCATTTTGAACCACAGCAGCAAACAGCCTCAGCCTCGCTACAGGTGTTACTTACCTGAGTACTCTGTGTGTTTGTACTGTGTCTGACGACGTAAGTGGGGCCCTAGTGGTCTTCAGTGCAGGGTGGTAGGTGCTTATGTACAGCGGGTGGTTAACTGCCGCCTACATCAAAGTTGCTGGCGAACGCAGCAGGCCAGGCAGCATCTATAGGAAGAGGCGCAGTCGACGTTTCAGGCCGAGACCCTTCGTCAGACGAAGGGTCTCGGCCTGAAACGTCGACTGCGCCTCTTCCTATAGATGCTGCCTGGCCTGCTGCGTTCACCAGCAACTTTGATGTATGTTGCTTGAATTTCCAGCATCTGCAGAATTCCTGTTGTTTGCGGTTAACTGCCGCCGTTTGTTTTCTAAGTACACACAACAAGCTGCCGGTGCAGCAGACGGTACAGACAGTGGTGGGAGAGAGAGCGGCTGCCGTACAGATACATAATAAACGGTCGTGAATATACTTCATTTTTCCCCAAATCATCCCGCAGGCCGGTAGTTTGACACCCCTGGCTTACAGGCAGCCTCAAAGCAAGAAACCCATAAGAACCCAATAAAAAAAAATAAAGACAAACCTCCAATGCACAGAGAAAGAGGGAAAAAAAACAGTAATCATACAAACAATAGAAGCGAGCAACAACAAGAGCATTCTGGACCAAATTGAGTCCTTAGATCCAAATGCCCGGAACAGCCTGGAGTAAGTCCAAGCCTTGGCATTCAGTTCACCATATCCGTGGGGCAAATCGCTGCAAAGGTTATCGACATGAAGCACAGCATCCAGGGGCAGTCTCACTGCCGCAAGGCTGCAGAGAGAGGAGCCCCCAGTCTATCTGAGCCCCCGTTTAAATTGTCCTAACAGCAGATCGTACCTCACATTACAACCTGGGCTCTGCCACGGAGAATCACACCAGTCCCAGAATACGCTGCCCAGGAGCTCGCTTCAGGCCTAGATTTTGCTGCTGAAGAATCTGTTCTCACCCTCTGAAGCATAATGTGGAATATACTACCTGGAGAATGTGGTGGGAGCAGAGACACTGCCAGCATTTAAAAAACATTCAAAGGAGCACATAAATCATCCAGACACTAAAGCTATGTGCTGGAAGATCGGATAAAAATGGATGATGATTCTGCCTGACCTGTTTAATTGCTGTTGATTCCAAAATTTAGCAATTAGTATAAAAGATGGGTTGATTTTGTCAGCTACACTTAAAATCTATCATATATGTGCAATAAAATTTATAAGTATTATGATAATTTTGTATTACGTGTTGTTATCTTTCGGTAGTTGTGAATGTTAACCATGATATCATCAACTTCTCAGTGGAAGGAATTTATGCAGCAATTGATTTACATGCTCTTTATGGGGCATAAAAATCCCCAGGCCACATTCAATTACTTTTATCGAATGACAATCAGAAATTAATTAAGAAATTACAGGCAACTGGAAGTTATTGAAATTATTCGGAACTTTATTAAAGAACTTTTAATATTGTTACAGTGCACAATCTGTTCTTTGTGAAGTACAGTGGTTGCTTGTGAGAAAATATTTCGGATATCTGCCAACTCATCTCCCAAAAAAAATCTATTCATTTTTGAGTGGTTTTGAGTAACAGAATTGAAAAACTGATATTTCATATTAGTTTCATGAGAACCAAATCAGGTTTCAGCTTCCAGAGAATGGAGGTTTCTCTTTAACAAACAATGCTAACCTTCAATATGTCCAATTGTACTATTTATATAAATTTTCACGCCAACCATCTGTGATGTAGCAGCTAGTAAGTCCATGAAATTGCTATGAAGCGCAAAGATATTGTAAGTGCCGAAGAACAGAGGTACCCTGAAATATATGTGCATAGATCTCTTAAAAGTAAATTTTTCAATTTTGATAGAGTGACTGAAAAGGTATAAGGTTTGCAATCCTTTATTATTCAAGGTATGAAATATAAATGCAGAAACTCACACTAGAACTGTAGTCACACATTCAATATTCCATATAATTCTGGTCACCACATTGCACAAAGATTGAAATTGCTGTGGAAAGTTTTCAGAAATTTATGCAGATACACCCAGGATTGATAACTTGTAGCTCTGAGGGAAGCTCAAATAGGTGGGTTGCTTACTTTGGAACAGGTGAGCTGTGGGAAGATTCAATTGTAAAAAAAACTATTTCCCACTTAGTAAAGGGCTCAGGAAACAGAGTTCACAGATTTAAAATGACAGGTATAGAGATGTCGTAAGGAAAATCCTTACCCAGAGAGCAGAGTTCTAGAATTCCCTGCCTGAAATGATGCAGAATCTGAAATCTTCATTATGTTTAAATAATAGCTGGACATGTATATGGGAGCAATGATCTGCAGCCATTTGGTGGAATCCTGGATTTGACTGGCACAGGCATGATGGGCCAAATAACTTCTTTCCAATTCGTAATTTACTATTGTTGTCTGAATATGAAGGGGAAGAATTTATAAAGGGTAGAAGATTTTACAGAAACTGTAGGTTATGAAAATATGAAGCAAAAAAAATACTGGAAACATTCAACAGTCGGACAGCATCTGTAGAGAGGGAGAGAGGGAGAGAGAGAGAGTGTGAGAGTGATTGATTGATTGTTTCAATGCTTCATCAAACATTCTGACAGGTTTGCCAGAAACCTTGCATATTTGGATACACATGTGGCAAAGTCCCAAATTTCCTGGCATTTTCACAGTTAGAGGCTGTAGTTCTGAATAAAAATTATGCTTTAATAGGGTATATAGGATTACATAATAATTAGTGGTGAACATAACATTTTAGATGTTTGCATGTTTTAATAGATCACATTTTGTTTAAATTTGGCCAATTGAAGGTGAATTAACGATTGACTGGTAACTAGTTCCTTGAAATATATTGCATCTTTTGCTAATAATTTGTTGATACATTTAAAGCACGCAGCCTACATGATGACCAGTGAATGTTAATATTTGTTTATTTTATGTCTGAAATTTCCAGCAGCTTCATCTCCAACCTTTTCTATATCCTGCTTTAAAATAAGCTGCCTGGCAGTTTTCACAAGTTTTTTTTAATTATTGCAGGAGCTTTCAGTGACTTTCATTGTAACTATATTGTGGAGCTATTTGGAGTAACTTGGTTCTTTTTAAAAATATATGATGCATTATCATGCAAGTCTACCTAACCCCAGCTAGGATTCAGATGTTGATCAGTCTGTTGGCTCAGTTTATTCCAATGAATAATAGCTGGTATTAGAGTGTGTGGGGAGGAGTGTGAGGCTTAGTTAGTCAGTTACATTTGGATTTTCATTTATACACTGGATATGATCGATATGAAGGAAAACACTTGCTGCTGAAGCTTTTTTCCATTTGTAGAAGGTTAAGTTTAGGAGAACTATTGAAGATAGCAATTAAGCTTAAGATCATATATTCAATTAAAAAACAGAAATCAGATTAAGCTCTGGTACTTTCACCAGAGTTGAGGAACAATGTGGAATTATGCATAGTAGAATCGGCATAAAATCCCAGAGTACATAAATGCAGCAACCAGGCAGCAGACATGTTCAGATAAGAATGACTGCTCTTCAGAATGATCACTGTAAATCACATTTATTTCTTTAAAATTTAATGCATGGCAGGAAGAATCATGTGCCACAATTAAGCAGTTCACTATAAGATATGTTGATAGAATTTTCTTTATTAAATATCCATTCATCTTCTATGCACATACTTTTCTTTGCATTAGATGTCCTATTTCTTAATGAACGGAGCGAAATGTGCATATCTTGTAGCATCAGGAATAGATATAAGACTTATGTTCTTAATGTCAGAAATCTTGTACATCCTTAATTTGGAATATCTGGAGTTTGTTGTATCCAGAATAAGTTAAAACAAAACTTCCGGCCATTTCATCTTTAGTTATTAACCTTGAAGAACTGTTTCCAGTTTAAAAGTAGACATGTGCTACTCCTGAATAATTGTTGTTAGGTTTCCACAGGTTATATGCAAATAAGGTATTTTTGAGGAATGAACAATGTTACATTTTTCAAAGTCTTTGTTCAAAATCCAGCCTATTACTTTTTAAACATTTTACTTGGCTGGTTTAAAAGATGGCTTTGCACTGGTTTGTAACGTAAACCTCTTTATTTTGACAAAGAAAGGTTGATAACGTCAAACATTGACTACATTAATAAATCCATCAATTGAGCAAAAATTCATGAAAATCTACATTTTTATGAGTTTTCAAACAAAACAGATACAAGTTCATATCCAGTAATTAAAATGAAAGTGTGGTGTGGATTTTGGACATAGGACAATTGCTGCATACTTTTTCCAAACATTGACTTCATTAGGCGGGACAATAAAGATGAGCTTTAGCCAATTATAAGGAATTATTGCAATGAAAGCATATACTTTTGTGTTCAGCAAATGTTTGGTCAGTGAGGCCTCCAGTCACTCTTGCTTCATTTTGCAGGTAGTCTTTGCTTTCCTTCAGCATTTAGAGACAGACAGAGTTTTGTTTTGAGATTGTTGCTGAAATCTGACCCAGATTAATTCACTCTTCCTCTACCCTTCAACAAATTTATTTGGAAAATAGGGGAATTCATTTCCTTCAAACCTTAGCTACTCTTTTTAAAAAAACCTTTGATCTTCCGAATGCACATGGAACATATAATGAATTTACATGGAGAAATTTAACCTTAGTATTATTTTTCTTTTAATTACTTTTTAATGATTGACAACAATTTGACTCACATGACTAAATATACTGTATTGAAATTATACTGGTGCTATTGCAACTATCTAAAATGGTAAGCATTTTTGTGTTTAATCATTCAGGTATTGCAGCAATTTCAAAGTACTTTTGGACTTTGTACGTTGCCTCTTTTAGGAATATTTATTTTGTTTATTTAGTGATACAACGCAGAGAAGGCCTTTCTGGTTCTTTGAGCAGTGCCGCCCCAGAAATCCTGATAACCTTTGTGTTATGTTACTTCTGTTTAAACATACCATGGGTTAACAGTAAAGAATCATATTCTGGAAGAATTAGAGAACTTTTAACTACAGTAATAAACAAACACGTCTTAACCCAGCCATGTGCTGGAACATTCTGGCAATCCTGTGTATGCTCAGTGCTCTGTCCAGTCATGTACTGGCACATCATTGCACGTGATATCACCACATCTTCCTTTCCTTAAAAAGAAAAACAATTAACAATGTTAATCAAAGCAAATACATAATTCAACAAGTCTCTATCAGTCTCTCTGTGGGTTTACGAACATGAATAGACCTTCTAAGTGGTGTACACAGATCTTGTGTTTCCTTGTTATTATTTATATGTTTTGTCCTGTCTGCATAAGTTAACTGAATGTCTGAAGTTGGCTCTTTCTTGAGGTCTTTGCGATTTCTTCTTACCACTGCTCCCTCCTCTGTTTGGACCGTGTATGATCTGGGTTGTACTTCTTCAAGTACTGTAGCTTTCTGTGTCCATGTGTTCACTTTGTCTTGTGTCCTCACTTCATCTTCCTGATCTAATTCAGGTAATGGATGAGAACATCTATCAAAGTATATTTTCTGCTTTGCTTTGTGTTCATCTTTCCATCTTTTCACTTGTTCACCTTCCTCTGTTCTCAGAAGGCTCTCATCCATTGGCAGATCAGATCTCAATCGTCGATCCATCAAGAGCTGAGCAGGCGAAAATCCACGTTCAAGTGGAGTACTGTGGTAGGCTATCAAGGCTTTTTAAAAATCACTTCCACTATCTTTTGCTTTGTGCATCAGTTTCTTGACAATTCCTATCAATTTCTCAAATAATTCATTAGACTGAGGGAAAAATAGACTAGATGTTGTATGATCAAAGCCCCATTCACAAGCAAAATGTTTCACGCATTCAATGCTGAATTGTGGACCATTGTCTGTGAAAACTTCAGGTACACCATGTCTTGAAAAAACTGATTTCATGCATGTAATTACATTTTCTGCAGTCATTCTGCCCAGACAACACACTTCAGGATACAATCAGTAGTAAACTGTTATTAATAGATAGTCTTTGTTGTTAGTTATAAAAAGGTCAACGCCTACCTTCTGATAAGGTCTCTGAGGATTTGGATGTGGATGCAATGGCTCCTTAGGGTTGCTAGGTTGGTATTTAAGGCATACTTGACAATAAGACACCAATCCTGCAATCCCTTGATTCATCCTAGGCCAAAACATCACTTCCTGTGCTCTACTCTTACGTTTTCCAATGCCTAGGTGGCCTTCATGAATTTTATCAAGCACTTCTTTACGGACACTTTTAGGTATAACAATTCTACTACCTTTGTACAATATCCCATCCACAACAGACAGTTCTGATCTGCGGTTCCAATAATTTTGTACTACTGAGGTACAGTCATGCCTATTATCTGGCCATCCACCCAACACCATGTATTACCTGATTGAGAATTTTGTTCTTTTCTGTCTCAAGACGCAGCAGTTCCAACTTTTTGGGAGCAACAGGTACAGTTTCTATGACCATATCAATAAATACCTGAACATCAATAACATTCTTGTGACTGTCTTTTATTGTTGGATCCACAGCTCTGGAAAGTGTGTCAGCCATGTACATGAATTTTCCAGGTGTGTATGAGACATTCAATGCATATCTTTGCAATTTGCTCACATTCGCTGAATTCGCAAAGGACAGTCACTTAAAGGTTTGTTAAACAATGCAATCAATGGCTTATGATCGGTTTCAACATCAATAGATTACCCTGACACAAACTGATGAAATCTCTCACAAGCAAGCATAATGCTGAGCAATTCTTTTTCAATTTGGGCATACCTTGTTTCTGGATCAGATAATGAATGAGACGCATATGTCACTGGTAGCCATTCCTGATCATGTTTTTGGAGTAATACTGCCCCTAAGCCTGCTTGAGATGCATCACGTGAGATTTTGATGGGTCTCTCAGCATCATAAAATTTCAACTCAGGTTCTTTTGTGAGTACTTTCTTGAGAATTTGCCATGCCTTCCCCTGTTCATGGTTCCAGCTTCATTCAACAGGAATTCTGCAGATGCTGGAAATTCAAGCAACACACATAAAAGTTGCTGGTGAATGCAGCAGGACAGGCAGCATCTCTAGGAAGAGGTGCAGTCGACGTTTCAGGCCGAGACCCTTCGTCAGGACTAACTGAAGGAAGAGTGAGTAAGGGACTTCCAACTTTTAAATCTCTTACTCACTCTTCCTTCAGTTAGTCCTGACGAAGGGTCTCGGCCTGAAATGTTGACTGCACCTCTTCCTAGAGATGCTGCCTGTCCAGCTGCGTTCACCAGCAACTTTTATGTGTTCAGCTCCATTCATTTCTCTTTTTTGTTAGCTGTCTCAATGGAGCAAGCTGTTCCGAGAGATTGGGTATGAATTTTCCCACATAGTTAACCATTCCCGTAAACCTCTGAACATCCTTTTTACATTGCGGTCTTGGCATGTTCTCGATGGCAGAGCCTTCAATGGATCAGGACGCACACCCTCTTTGCTGATGATATCAACCACAATTGTAAGTTCAGTCACTCCTAGCTGACATCTGTCTTTATTCAACTTCAGGTTAGCCTTGTGTGTTGCCTCAAAGACTTGTCTGAGCCTGGCGTCATGCTCTTGTTTAGTTGATCCCCAAATGATAATATCATCCATGGATGTACCTACACCCTCAATGTGCTCAGATAGCATGTGAATGGTTTTATGGTACACTTCAGGAGCTGAGGCAATTCCAAAAGGGAGCTAAAGAAAACAGAATCTGGCAAAAGGAGTGTTAAAGGTACACAATTTTGAACTAGGTTCATCTAATTTGAGTTGCCAGAATCTGGAGGATGCATCTAATTTACTAAAATACTTTGCATTAGCAAACCGTGACATAATTTCTTCACGAATAGGCAATTTGAAATGCTCTCTTTTAATGGCCCGATTCAAGTCTCTTGGATCTAAACAAGTCGTCAGTTTTCCATTTTTCTTATCAACAATGACAAGTGAATTGACCCATTCAGTTGGTTCATCAATTTTTTTAATGAATCCTAGCCTTTCCATTCTGTTTAGCTGTGTTTTCAGTTGACGATGCAAAAGGTACTTTTCTACATGGATGTATTACGGGTTGCACTGTATTGTCACTTTTAATCGAGTGCTCTCCTGGAAGACAGCCAAGCCCTTTAAACAAATCTTCATACTCTTTCATCAAGTCACTGTATTCTGACTCTGTGTCGCTATCCAGGACTAAAATTTTTTTCACCAAATTATGTCTTTCACAGACAGATAAACCCAGAATTGACTGTATATTTTTTGGCACGACCACAAATGAAAACATATGCACAATATTCTTGTGTGTGATACCTTTGCCACACATCTTCCTTTAACCGGAATGTCTGCACCTGAATATCCAGTCACTTTTATATTTGTCTGATGTAACTTCGGTCTTGGCTTTAAAGCATTAAAGTCAGATTCTGCAAGAACATTTACTTACAGTCCAGTATCAACTTTAAACAGAATATTGTTTTGATTCACTTGCAGCAGAATAGTCCAGTCATTCTTACTTTGTTTATTTTCACAAAGCACATCTATATAAAATTCCTCGCGTTCATCTTCAAGCACAGCATTTACTTGTTTCAATTTATTTTACTTCTTTCTACTTTTACAACAGCATGAAAAATGATTAATCTTATCACAGCCATTGCAAATTTTGCCATATGCAGGGCACTGATTTGGATGATGTTCCCATGCACAGCGATCACATAACCTTTTTCATGCCAATGCCGTCTTGCTCTCTTGTCAGTTTCGTTGATGTATTATTATATTTCTTGATGTATTCGCACTTTTTTACAGCGTTTACATTGCAGTTTTCGACAAAAAGTTCTTCTGCCTGCAACGTCACGGTCTCAGAAGCTTTGCAAAGCTTTTTCAAAATTTAAATCTTGCTCTCTCAACAGCCTTTCTCTCAGAGTATTATCTCAAATGCCACAAACAAGTTTATCTTTAATGAGAGAGTCCGTGAGCAATCCAAGCTCACATGTTCTACCACCTACCACTCCACCAGCCTCCGGGTCCAACATATTATTCTCCGTAACTTCCGCCACCTCCAACGGGATCCCACCACTAAGCACATCTTTCCCTCCCCCCCCCCTGCATTCCACAGGGATCGCTCCCTACACAACTCCCTTGTCCATTCGTCCCCCCCATCCCTCCCCACTGATCTCCCTCCTGGCACTTATCCTTGTAAGCGGAACAAGTGCTACACATGCCCTTACACTTCCTCCCTTACCACCATTCAGGGCCCCAAACAGTCCTTCCAGGTGAGGCATCACTTCACCTGTGAGTCGACTGGGGTGATATTCTGCGTCCGGTGCTCCCGATGTGGCCTTTTATATATTGGTGAGACCCGACGCAGACTGGGAGACCGCTTTGCTGAACATCTACGCTCTGTCCGCCAGAGAAAGCAGGATCTCCCAGTGGCCACATATTTTAATTCCACATCCCATTCCCATTCTGACATGTCTATCCACGGCCTCCTCTACTGTAAAGATGAAGCCACACTCAGGTTGGAGGAACAACACCTTATATTCCGTCTGGGTAGCCTCCAACCTGATGGCATGAACATCGACTTCTCTAACTTCCGCTAAGGCCCCACCTCCCCCTCGTACCCCATCTGTTACTCATTTTTATGCACACATTCTTTCTCTCACTCTCCTTTTTCTCCCTCTGTCCCTCTGAATATACCTCTTGCCCATCCTCTGGGTCACCCCCCCCCTCCTTGTCCTTCTTCCCGGACCTCCTGTCCCATGATCCTCTCGTATCCCCTTTTGCCTATCACCTGTCCAGCTCTCGGCTCTATCCCTCCCCCTCCTGTCTTCTCCTATCATTTTGCATCTCCCCCTCCCCCTCCAGCTTTCAAATCCCTTACTCACTCTTCCTTCAGTTAGTCCTGACGAAGGGTCTCGGCCTGAAACGTCGACTGCGCCTCTTCCTATAGATGCTGCTTGGCCTGCTGCGTTCACCAGCAACTTTGATGTATGTTGCTTGAATTTCCAGCATCTGCAGAATTCCTGTTGTTCACATGTTCTACTACGCTTTCTTAACTCAGTAACATACTGATCAATTGTTTCAGCGGCTCACTGTGCACATGTGAAGAATTTATATCGCTCATATGTTAAATTACACTTAGGTATACAAAATAATTCAAATCTGTCCATTACTGATTTTAAATTGAAATTATCTCCATCTTCAAAAATGAAATTATTATATACCTCTATTACATGGAGCAAAAGCGCAGCTTTGGTTTTTTCGGAATTTTTCTTCATAATCGATCGCTGATAAGTACAGTTCAAACTGTTGCTTGAATATCCTCCAGTTCTTAGCTACATTGCCAGTCAGCTGAAGTTTTGGGGGGGTTGTAAACCTCCCATTTTACCGTTTACAGTTCGAACTTTTTTCTTCTTTTTTTTCGATTATCTTCAATTCTCGATTTTCCCATATTATTCTTCCAGAACCACTTCTGACACCATGTTATGCTACTTCCGTTTAAACATATCGTGGGTTAACAGTAAAGAATCATATTCTGGAAGAATTAGAGAACTTTTATTTACAGTAATAAGCAAACATGTCTTAACCCAGCCACGTGCTGGAACATTCTGGCAATCCCGTGCATGCTCAGTGCTCTGTCCAGTCATGTACTGGCACATCATTGCACGTGATATCACCACATCTTATTTAACCCTAACCTAATCAAGGGACAATATATGAGAGACCAATTAACCTACCTGGTCTTGGGGCTGTTCGAGGAAACTGGAGTGTGCTGGGAAAACCCACACATTCCACGGGGAAGGACTGCTTATATGGTACTGTTTCATATACTTTGGTTTGTACAAACCACCGCACACAAAATGCTGGAGGAGCTCAGCAGATCATGCAGCACCTACCAAAAGGAATAAACAGTCAATGTTTCAGGCTGAAACCCTCCTTCAAGACTGGATAGAAAGGGCGAAGAAGCCAGAATAAGAAGATGGGGGGAGGGGAAGGAGTACAATCTAGAAGGTCATAGGTGAAGTCAGGTGGGTGGTGGAGATGGGTTGATGTAAGAAACTGGGAGGTGTTAAGTAGAAAAGATAAAGGGCTGAAGAAGAAGGAATATGATAGGAGAGGAGAGTGGACCACGGGAGAAAGGGAAGCAGGAGGGGCACCAGGGGGATGTGTTAGGTAGGTCACAGGAAAAGAACAGGTAAGTGGAGAGCCAGAGTAGGGAATGGAAAAAGAAGAAAGGGAGAGGGAGAAAAATGGCCAGAAGTTAGAAAAATCGATATTCTTGCCATCAGGTTGGAGACTATCCAGATGGAATGTGAGGTATTGCACCTCCAACATGAGAGTGACCAAAGGGGCAAACACATAAAGGAATCATGGAGGGATCAGGAGCATTTCTTGTGGAAAGAGGAGAGTGATGGGGAGGTAAGGGTGTGCTTGGTGGTTGGACAGTTCTTCCAGGCGAGACACCACTTCAGCTGCCAATCTGTTGGGGTCATCTATTGCATCCAGTGCTGCTGATGTGGTCTCCTCTACATTGGAGAGATACAATGTAGATTGGGGGATTGTTTTGTCAAGCACGTTCGCTCTATCCAAAATAGGTAGGATTTCCCGGTGGCCCACCATTTTAATTCCAACCCCCAATCCCATTGACATGTTGGTCCATGACCTCCTCTACTGTCAAGATGAGGCCACTCTCAGGTTGGAGGAACAAAAACTTCATTCCGTCTGGGTAGCCCCTAACCTGATGGCATGAACATCAATTTCTCTAACTTTTGGTAATTTTTCCCACTCCCCATTTCCTCTCCTTCCATTACACATTCTGATTCCCCTTGTACCTCTTCTCTTCTCCTCACCTACCTATTACCTCCCCATGGTGCTCACCCCCCTTTCTCCCATGATCCACTCCTCTCCTGTCAGATTCCATCTTCTTCAGCCCTTTACATTTTCCACCTATAACCTCCCAGCTTCTTACTTCATCTGCCCACCCCCATCCTCCCAGCTTCACCTATCACCTTCTAGCATTTACTCCCCTTCCCCTTCCCCACCCCACCTTCTTCCCCATTCCTGAAGAAGGGTCTCTGCATGAAACTTCAACTGTTTATTCCTTTCTATAAAGTTCCTGCTTTGGCGTGTGGCCAAGAGGTTAAGGCGTTCGTCTAGTGCTCTGAAGGTCGCTAGTTCGAGCCTTGGCTGGGGCAGCGTGTTGTGTCCTTGAGCAAGATGACACCGGTGCCAAGCTGTATGGGTCCTAATGCCCTTCCCTTGGACAACATTGGTGGTGTGGAAAGGGGAGACTTGCAGCATGGGCAACTGCTGGTCTTCCATACAACCTTGCCTAGGCCTGCATCCTGGAAACCTTCCAAGGCGCAAATCCATGGTCTCAGGAGTTCCTCCATTATTTTTTGTGTGTTTCTCTGGATTTGCAGCATTTTCTAGAATCTTTTGTGCTTACAGTCTATACAGAAGTCTACTTACTGTTGCTTAGTTGTTGGTTGCATTGTTCAGTTGGCAACAAAACTAAATTTTATATTCTGAATGATTCAGAGAACGACAATGGGTCCTTTATTTTAGAAATATTGAATTTTTGCATTATTTTTGTTTTGGATCAATTAATGTGTAATCAGTTTCTGAATAACTTCAATTATAATCAATGAGTCATCAATCATTAGTGACAATGGATTTCAAATTTTCAACAGGGATATAAATTAGTTAAGATAAAATAAATTATGCCATTGATTGCTCACAATTTTGCATGTCATATGATCTCAAATGACATTGATAATTTGTAGATTATAAACTATAATTTATATATGTTGAACTATAATTTATAGTTGTGCATGGGTTTATATACTGGCCTTTTGCAATGGAGACAACTCTAACACTAACCTTGCTTAAATCTTTTTGTCCATTTTTTTTTCTGGAAAATTAAGGTTTAAAAACAATGGTAGGACAGTTTGTGGTAGGTGATTTGAAAACTGAAGGGGAAGGTAAAAAATGTCTAATTCTGCTCCTATGTCTTATCATCTAAAGTAAAGCAGAAATGAGACAAATGATGGGAGAGTAGCTGAGAGAAGAGGGGAACCTTGACTCTTTCTCTCTGGCAGGTCCAGAAGAAATAAAAAATTTCAAAAAAAAAGATCTATTGAAAGAGATTTTATTTATTCTTTAAATTCTAATACATCTTCATCAGAGTTTCCTCCAATCACTGAAAATACTGTAAAGTAAAAGAAAGGACTTTCATCCATGTCTTCCTCCAGATCCAGAATGAGAATATGAAAAGTATAAACACTTCTCTGTTCGTAATGTATTTCTGTTTGTGTGAAATATACACATTGATGGACTTTTTAGGCTGAATAGATTTCTTTTCTATAAATTCTGCTTAAATAATTAATTCAGTCTCTAAACAATGGGTTCCCAACCTGGGGTTCATGGACCCCTTGCTTATTGGTATTGGCCCATGGCAGAAAAAAAGTTTTGGAACCCTTGCTCTGAACTCAGCAAAAATTAAGTTACAAATTCAAAGTACCATAGTGTATGATATGTTGCACTTTCTTTCCGGATATCACTGTTACAATAGCCCCTTCAGTTCCAATCAATGGTGAAATTTCTTGTCCTGTTCATCATTTCTACAACCAAAAAGCAGTGCTGATCATAGAATCTGCAAGTCTACCTCACCAGAGAGCAGATTATCAAAGGGGCTGTGCAGTTATGGATTAACGCGGGGAACAGGCCCTCGCTACAGCTACTCAAGGAAGCAACCATCGCAATCGGTGCTTGAGAATGCAGAAGTACGGTATGCACACTGACACTTGAGTAGGACTTAAAAGGGATCCCCGTGGGGCTGCGTTCTCAACGATTGTATTCACTAAAATTCGATCGCTAGAAAATAAACTGGATTACCTGAATCTGTATTCTGAACCAGCGGGAGCTGAGGGGCTGTTGCACACACGCCCTGACAGAAATGGAGCTCCAGGCCAACTCTCCAGGCTCTGCCATTCCAGCTAATATGCCCAATCTCCTTTAGGCTGGGCAGAAATCCTGTGATCTCTGCCATGTCCTGCGGAGGAGGTCTATGTTTCTACAGCAATAAGAACTGCTGTGTGAACAGCTCGGTAGTAATGGCCCACCGATCACTGCAGATGGAGTGTTTAATGGTCAGGTGCAAGCCCTCTACTTACCGAGGAAGTTCACTGCCATTGTGGTTACTGTGTATATCCTATGCTAGTCCTGGAGAGGCATTGTAGGAGCTCTACAGTGTCTCCTGTGACCTCGAAGCTGCTCACCCCAATGGTGTCTTCATTGTTTCAGGTGACTTCAATTATGCCAGCTTAAAAGCAGTCCTGCCAATGTTCTACCAGCGCTTCAACTTTGCAACCTCAGGAGAGAAGACATTAGTCCTGATTTATACCGATGTTCAAATGCCTACACAAAGCTGTCTCCCCCACCCTCACCTGGGATACTCAGACCACATATCTATTTTGCTAATTCCTGCCAGTCAAACCAGTTTACAGAGAGATCAGGGCCTGGCCAGAAGGTGCCACCTCAGCACTGCTTCAAAGTCATGGACTGGAGAATATTTAGGGAGGTGGCTATCTACAATCAACAGGTCAACATTGATAAATATGTGGAGTCGGTGACTGGCTACATAGGAAAATGCATTGAGGATGTTTCCATTATTGAACACTACACTGCCAGGACAAACCAGAATCTGTGGCTGACTGCAGAGGTTCGTGTACTACTCAGAGATTGTGATGCTGCCTTCAGATCGGGGGAACAGGATAATTCTAAGGTCAGCAGGAGCCGCGTTCTCCCATGCCATCAGCAAGGCAAAGCGTGACTACGCACAGAGAATGCTCAGACATCTTTGTGACAGCAGGGACAGACAGTGCATGTGGCAAGGTATACAAACCATAACCAATTACAAGTCCACCATGTGCATCTCAGCAACAGCAACATCTCCTTTCCTGATAGGCTGAATGCCTTCGAGGCACAAGCTGATGCCTTGAATGATACGACATCGAGGAAGGCCCCCTCTCCCTCTAAGGAACAGGCACCCTAGCCACAGGTTAAACCCATGCCAAGGTACGGGGTGAGACAACATACCTGATCAGTTGCTGACTAACTATGTGGCCAAAATAACAAAGGTCTTAACAGATGTCTTGAAAATCTCTTTGAAACTGTCCACCAACCCGGCAGGCTTCAAGACTACCCCCATCATTCTGGTGCCCAATAGAACAGCGATTACTGGTCTAATTGAACACCGCCCAGTGGCACTGACTTCAACAATCTTGAAGTGCTTTCTGCAGCTGGTAATAGATCATATAAAGTCCCACCTTCCGGCTATATTAGACCCTTTCCCGTTCACCTAGCACTCGAACCGGTCCGCTGACAATTCCATAGCCTTGGCTCTCCACTCCATCCTGTCCCACCTGGAAAATATGCCTCATGCACCAGGGTATTGTTCATAGATTTCAGCTCGGCTGTTAACACAATCATCCCTCAGTGACTGGTGGGTGAACTATCCTCATTGGGATCGACACTGCTCTCCATAACTGGATCTTGGACTTCTTGATGGAAAGACCCCAATCAGTCTGAGCTGGCAGCAACATCTCAATTTCCATCACACTAAGCACTGGTGCCCCCAGGTCTGTGTGCTCACCCACAGCTGTTCACGCTTCTGATTCACAACTGAACTGTCAGATCCTCGCCAACCATGTCATCTAGTTCACTAGTGGCTGGCAGCATCAATAACAATGATGAGTTGTACAGAGAGGAGGCAGGGAGGCTTGTCAAATGGTGTGAGAACAGCAACGTGAGTCTCAATGTGGACAAGACAAAAGAGCTGATTGTGGACTTCAGGAAGGCACAGGTTGACAATTTTCAATTGCACACCAGTAGCTCCGCTGCTGAGAGAGTGAAGAGCGCAGAGTTCTTCGGTGTGCACATAATGGATGATCTAACTGTACCCACAACACTTCCTCACTAGTCAAGAAGGCACAGCAGCGTGTGCACTTTCTGAGGAGACTGAGGTCTGCAAGGCTCCCCACCCTCATTCTAACAGCTTTCTACAGGAGCACCATTGAGAGTGTTCTGTCTGGCTGCATCATTGTGGTATGTGGTATGTGGTATGTGGTATGGGAGCTGCAAGGCATCAGACCGCAAGACCCTACAGAAGATAGTAAAAGCCACTGAGGATCACCAAGGTCTCCCCCCTCCCTCCCATTTTTGACACTTACTGGGAGTGTTGCAGATGAGGGCTCAAAGAATTGTTGAGGATCCTTACCATCCATCTCATCCATCCCAGGGTACGGGATGTCTCGGATCGGGTCCTGAATATTCTGAAGGGGGAGGGTGAGCAGCCAGTTGTCTTGATACATGTTGGTACCAATGACATAGATAGGACAAAGGAGGAGGTCCTGAAGAGAGGTTTCCAGGAGTTAGGAAGGAAGCTGAGAAGCAGGACCTCCAGCGTAGCAATCTCTGGATTGCTACCTGTGCCACGTGCTAGCGAGGGCAAGAATAGTGGCATCAGGCAGATGAATGTGTGGCTGAGAGAGTGGTGCAGGGGGCAGGGCTTCAGATTCTTGGTTAATTGGGATCTCTTCTGGGAGAAGTATGACCTGTTCAAAAAGGACAGGTTACACCTGAACCCGAAGGGGACCAATATCCTGGCGGGAAAGATTAGTAGAGCTGTTAGGGAGGGTTTAAACTAATTTGGCAGGGGGACGGGAACCAGAGTGACAGAGCGGAGGTAGGGGAAAACAGAAATAAATCTCAGATAGTGAGCAGTAAAGATGTCAGGAAAGACAGGCAGTTGATGGGGCAAATTTGTAGCCATTGGGATGAGTTGCAGTGCAATAAAGTTGCAGTGAAATCAAAGTGAAAAGTACCAAATACTGGTCTTAAGTTGTTATACTTAAATGCATGCAGCATAAGGAATAAGGCGGATGATCTTGTCATACAGCTACAGATTGGCAGGTATGATATTGTGGCCATCACTGAGACCTGGCTAAAGGATGCACGTCTCTGGGAGCTGAACGTCCAAGGATACACGGTGTATCGGAAGGATAGGAAGGTAGGCAGAGGGGGAGGCATGGCTTTATCGGTAAGAAATGATATTAAATCGTTAGAAAGAGGTGATATGGGATTGGAAGGTGCAGAATCTTTATGGGTTGAGCTAAGAAATTGCAGCAGTAAAAGGACCCTGATAGCAGTTATTTATAGGCCTCCAAACAGCTGTAGGGATGTGGACTACAAATTACAACTGGAAATAGAAAAGGCTTGTCAGAAGGGCAGTTTTATGATAATTGTATGGGATTTTATCATGCAAGTGGATTGGGAAAATCAGGTCGGCACTGGATCTCAAGAGAGAGAATTTGTAGAATGTCTGCGAGATGGCTTTTTAGAACAGCTTGTTGTTGAGCCCACTAGGGGATAGGCTGTACTGGATTGGGTATTGTGTAATGAACTGGAGGTGATTAGAGAGACTGAGGTGAAGCAAATAATATCAAAGAGGATACTAAAAGCTTTTTCAAGTATATAAAGAGTAAAAGACAGGTGAGAGTAGATATAGGATCAATAGAAAATGATGCTGGAGAAATTGTAATGGGAGATAAGGAGATGGCAGAGGAACTGAACGAGTATTTTGCATCAGTCTTCACTGAGGAAGACATCAGCAGTATACTGGACACTCAAGGGTGGCAGGGAAGAGAAGTGGGCGCTGTCACAATTACGACAGAGAAAGTACTCAGGAAGCCGAATAGTCTAAAGGTAGATAAATCTCCCGGACCAGATGGAATGCACCCGCGTGTTCTGAAGGAAGTAGCTGTGGAGACTGCAGAGGCATTAGCGATGATCTTTTAAAAGTCGATAGATCCTGGCATGGTTCCGGAGGACTGGAAGATTGCAAATGTCACTCCGCTATTTAAGAAGGGGGCAAGGAAGCAAAAAGGAAATTATAGACCTGTTAGCTTGACATCGGTGGTTGGGAAGTTGTTGGAGTCGATTTTCAAGGATGAGGTTACAGAGTACCTGAAGGCATATGACAAGATAGGCAGAACTCAGCATGGATTCCTTAAAGGAAAATCCTGCCTGACAAACCTATTACAATTTTTTGAGGAAATTACCAGTCGGCTAGACAAGGGAGATGCAGTGGATGTTGTATATTTGGATTTTCAGAAGGCCTTTGACAAGGTGCCACACATGAGGCTACTTAACAAGATAAGAGCCCATGGAATTACGAGAAAGTTACATACGTGGATAGAGCATTGGCTGATTGGCAGGAAACAGAGAGTGGGAATAAAGGGATCCTATTCTGGTTGGCTGCTGGTTACCAGTGGTGTTCCACAGGGGTCCGTGTTGGGGCCGCATCTTTTTACATTGTACATCAACAATTTGGATTATGGAATAGATGGCTTTGTGGCTAAGTTTGCTGGCGATACAAAGATAGGTGGAGGGGCTGGTAGTGCTGAGGAAACGGAGTGTCTGCAGAGACTTGGATAGATTGGAAGAATGGGCAGAGAAGTGGCAAATGAAGTACAATGTTGGAAAGTGTATGGTTATGCACTTTGGCAGAAGAAATAAACGGGCAGACTATTATTTAAATGAGGAAAGAATTCAAAGTTCTGAGATGCAACGGGACTTGGGAGTCCTCGTACAGGATACCCTTAAGGTTAACCTCCAGGTTGAGTCGGTAGTGAAGAAGGCAAATGCAATGTTGGCATTCATTTCTAGAGGAATACAGTATAGGAGCAGGGATGTGATGTTGAGGCTCTATAAGGCGCTGGTGAGCCCTCACTTGGAGTACTGTGGGCAGTTTTGGTCTCCTTATTTAAGAAAGGATGTGCTGACGTTGGAGAGGGTACAGAGAAGATTCACTAGAACGATTCCGGGAATGAGAGGGTTAACATAACATACTTGGACTATATTCCGTGGAGTTTAGAAGAATGAGGGGAGACTTCATAGAAAGATTTTGAATTTGAAAGGCATGGACAGAGTGGATGTGGCAAAGTTGTTTCCCATGATGGGGGAGTCTAGTACGAGAGGGCATGACTTAAGGATTGAAGGGCGCCCATTCAGAACAGAAATGCGAAGAGATTTTTTTAGCCAGAGGGTGGTGAATCTATGGAATTTGTTGCCACGGGCGGCAGTGGAGGTCAAGTCATTGGGTGTATTTAAGGCAGAGATTGATAGGTATCTGAGTAGCCGGGGCATCAAAGGTTATGGCGAGAAGGCGGGGGAGTGGGACTAAATGGGAGAATGGATCAGCTCATGATAAAATGACGGAGCAGACTCGATGGGACAAATGGCCGACTTCTGCTCCTTTGTCTTAGGGTCTTATAATCTTTTTGACTCACTTCCGTCAGGAAGCAGGTACAGGCTGAGGACTGCCAGACTTCTTCCCTCACTCTGTAAGACCAGTGAGTACCCTGCCACCACTGAGGTCTTGTCACTAGGACAGTGACCTGTTAACTGTTTACCTGTGCTGTGCACGGCATGCATTTTGAATTATATTTTATTAACTTGTTTATGGTAATATTTTGGTTATTGTACTGTGGGTGCACCATGGTCCAGTAGAGCATTGTTTCATATCTATATAGTCTGACGATGATAAACTTGAACCTTTGCTTGATATGATGCACTGAAGGTCAATATTAATGAGGATCCTTTACTGGGGTGAGGAATGGTTACTTAATGAAAATTTTGATCAGTTGTGGATAGTAGATTAGAATTGTACAGAACTCAACATAATCAGGCTGGATCTTGCGAAACACCTTCTGCAGTCGCATTTCCCGTATCTAATGTGGACCTGTGCCTGTATATATCCTCACAGTCATTACAATAGCTGGATTGTTCTGCAGGCACCAACTGGGTTACGTGCAGTGGAAACCAAGTCATTATCCGGATTTCCCTAATAACTTTAACAACGTGCTGTGAAGGCCTTCCTTCTCACTATTTCAAAACTGTGACCATCAGAGACACTTGTGAATCGTAGCTGAATCCAAAGTTCAAGGTAAATGTATGATCAAAGTACATATATGTCACCATATCCAACTCTTAGATTAATTTTCTTGCGGGCAATCACAGTGAATACAAGGAACACAATGGAATCAATGAAAGACCAAACCCAACAGGATAGAGAACAACAAATTTACAAAAAAACTGTGCAAATACAGAAAGAAAGAAACAATGGTAATAAATAAACAATAAATATCGAGAACATGAGATGCAGACTCCTTGAAAGTGAGTCCATAGGTTGTCAGAATTGTTTAGTTGTAGGGTGAGTGAAGTTATCCCCTCTGGTTCAAGAGCTTGATGGTTCTGGGTAATAACTGTTCCTAAACATGGTGGTGTGAGTCCTGAGGCTCCTGCACCTCCTTCCTGATCACAACAGCAAGAAGAGAGCATTGCCGGGATGGTGGGGGTCCTTGATGATGCAAGCTGCTTTCGTGCGTCAGCACTCTGTATATAGGTGCTCATTTGTGGGGAGGGCATTACCTGGGATGGATTGTGCCATTTCCACTACTTTTTGTAGGCTTTTCCATCAAGGACATTGGTTTTTCTATACAAAGCCATGAAGCAACCAGTCAATATATTCTTCACCACATATTTAGAGGGGTTTGTCGAAGTTTTAGATGACATGCTGAATCTTCGCAGACTCCTAAGAAAATAGAGACGCTGCTGTGCTCTATTCATAATCCTTTGAAATGATAACACTGCGGAATTGAAAGTTGCTGACCTCTCCACCTCCGATCCCCGATGAGGACTGGCTCAGGAACCTTCGGTTTGGTCCTCCTGAAATCAATCACCATCTCACTGATCTTGCTGACGTTTATTGTTTCCGTGGCACCACTCAGCCGGATTTTCAATTCTCCCTCCTTTATGCTGATTTGCCACCACCTTTGGTTTGGCAAACTTAAATATGCCATTGGAGCTGTGTTTAGCCTCACAATCATAACTATAAAGCTGTTAGGTTTTACAACTCAAAAACATGAAACTATTTGAAAGAAAAACTTGAGCTGCAATAACTCATATATGTTCTTATTTTTTACCTTTAGTGAGGCATGTGGTGTGGTGGTGTGATGATATAAGCCATTCATGGTCAGTACTTTTACATCTAACCCACAATGCATTATGTAGATAACAAAGAATGCTTAATCAAACTATAGATTGACAATATTACTGAAATATTAAATGCACTCCTCCCTGCTTAGCTATAAACTCCAGTGGAGAGCAAGTTTGTAACTCTGGCAGGAGCAAATAATGTTGAGAATGGCAAGAGTGGGCTGCCATGAGAGGGGTGCTATGAGATAGGTGGCAGAGCAGGAGTGCTAGAGGTGAGGCATGGTGGGGGTGTAGAAACATTCAGCCCTAGGACACCAGGCAAGGTCATTTAATTCCAAACAATTGGTTAACTGTTTATTACAGAATGCTTCTCTGGTGCTTCCCACTCCCAGCCCTTTCTCTTCCCTTTTTCCTAACCATTGTTCCTCTCTCCCTGCCCCCTTCCTACTCTCAGCCTGTATCAGAATCAGGTTTATCATCCTGCAGATACTGTATGTCATGAAATACACACACACACACACACACACACACACAATCATACAAATACCATATAAACATCCACAGCACAGTAAATTTTAAATTGTCCCACTCTGGCCTAAAGATTTAATCACCAAGGAGGATTTCTTCCTCTTGTGGGATAACATTTTTCCTAACAACAGGAGTCACTCTGTTTGTGCCTTTAAAACAATCTCAGGTTCTGGAACCTCCTCTGTGGTGGTTGTAGAAGTTGACTCTGGGACAGCAGGAAGTGGTTCTGACAGCTCTGAACACCTTGCTTCTCTAACAATTGACTCTGCTCTTCTAATCTGATCGATGTTCCATCTCCCGATGATATCAGGCGCAAATTCCATTGTACTGGAGAGTGGTCCAGTTCTGTCCTTAATGTTTGAAAGTACCCACTTTTGATCACCTCTGTAGTTCCTCACAAGGACTGCTTGCCCTGGAGTGAACTATCAAACCTCTTTGTTTGAGGAGCCCTCAATTTGTCTCAGCTGTTTATCCTGCACACTCCTTCTGAGATTGGGTTGAGGAGATCCAAGCGCGACTGCAAGGACTGACTCAGAAACAGCACAGCTGGTGAGTTGTTGGTTATGGAGAGTGCTGCTTTGTGATATGCAAGGAGGAAATTGGTGAGCTACTGATTTAGCATCAGTGTAGTGTGTTCTGCTGACATCGCTCACAGTGCGTTCTTTAGCCTCTTGACAAACCATTCCACCAAGCCATTTAAGACTATAAGACCATAAGACATAGGAGCAGAATTAGGCCATCTGTCCCATCAAGTCTGCTCTGGATTCAATCATGGCTGATCCGTTTTTTTAATCTCCTCCTCAATCCCGGTTCCCAGCTTTCTTCCCGTAACCTTTGATGCCATGTCCAGTCGAGAACATATTGATCTCTGCCTTAAATACACCCAACGACCTGGCCTCCACAGATGCATGTGGCAACAAATTCCACAAATTCACCAACCTTTGGCTAAAGAGATTTCTCTGCATCTCTGTTTTGAAAGGGCACCCCTCTATCTTGAGGCTGTGCCCTCCTGTCCTAGACTCTCCCACCATGGGAAACATCCTTTCCATATCTACATTTGTAGCTGGGTGGTATGATGCAGATGTAATATGTCTCAGTCCATTCCTATTTAAGAATGACTGAAACTGTTCCACCACAAACTATGGTCCTTTGTCACTGACTAAGTGTTCTGGACACCAGTCCTTGCAAAGAGGTTTCTCAACACATAACAGTGTGCAAAGCCGTAGCGGAGGCTATTGGGAACATTTCTGGCCACTTTGTAGTTGTTTCCACTACTACTAAGAAATTTGTAGCCACAAATGGTCTGGGAAAATCCACATGAACCCTCTGCCATGGCAATGCAGGCCATTCCCAGGAATGGAGAGACATTGCTCCTGGTATCTTCTGGATGTTTTGGCATTCTGAACAGTGCACAGCCAGCTGATTGATCTGCTGATCTATCACAGTCCACCAGGCAGAAGTCTGATCCAATGATTTCATCTTAATCACACCCAGGTGACTGGCCTGTAGATACTCCAACACTTTAGTTCTTAGTTTGGATGGCACAACAACTCTCAGTCAACTCCCGTCAAGGGCGGCTTCATCCTGGCGCTGGCAAAAATGGAGAAACTTGAGTTGCTGCACATGCTAGACATCTTGGGTGGCCATGTAGACTTAAGATAGATCAGTGTCTTTTCTGGTTTCACTTTGCATCATCGCTGCTGTAATAGGGGACTTTTGATTTGTGTTAGGGAGAATACAGTATGTCAAGAGGAGTGTCCTCATTTGTAAATTTTTCAGGTATTTCCTTTTCCAAGGGTAAACGGGACAATCTATTAGCATTTCCATGATTAGTTGTCTTTTTGAAATCGATCTTGTAATTGTGTCCTCTAAGAAACAGAACCCATTTCTGCATTTGTGCTGCTGCTGTGAGTGGAACACCCTGCTGCGGATTGAAAATAGACACTTGTGGTTGATGATCAGTAATGAGGGGAAACACTCCCCCATACAAATACTGTTTGAAATGTTTTATACCCCAAACCAGAATCAAGGTCCTTTTGTCAATTTTTGCAGGATTTTTCTCTGCAGCTGTAAGGGAACATGATGCAAAGGCTGTGGAGCGTTCACTTCCATCACTTATAATATGTGACGTGACTGCACCTATACCATAAAGTGAGGCACCACAGGCAAGCTTATGTGTAGGTACAGTGTCTGATGTCACTATTTCCTTTACCTGTTGCTTGGTTTCACTTTATCAGAATTGAAAGCGTTTAAGCACTGCCACAGCTGTTGTGCATCCATCTGTGATTCAACTTTGGTCTGGAATTGCCACTTTGCACATGAGATGGCTTTCTGGAGATCATAACCTGGACCAGTTGTATGTAACTTGGTCACCAGATCTGAATACCACTGATCTGGCCCTCAGAAGATTGTGAATTTCATGGTTCATCCAGAGCTTCCGATTGGGGAAGACTCTGAATGAGTTTGTGGGGGCACACTTGTCTACAACTGTCTGTGATAACCATGGTGTATTCGTTCAGATTCTCTGAGTCCTTGAACACGGCCCACTCCACTGACTGAAAGCAATCCCATTGCTGCTCCTCAGCATCCCACAGCTACCTCTTTATTGTTTTTCTATCTGGAGCCTTGCTCTTCACCCTCTGTCTGTATGCAGGTAAGAGGAGGATAGGTATGTGATCTGTTTTCCCAAAATGCAGTGTAGGCATACAACGGTAGGCATTCCTAATTGTAGTATAACATTAGTCAAATGTTTTGGGATCCCTGGTCCTGCAGATTATATGTTGATGATAATTGGGCAGAGATTTCTTCAAACAAGTCTAAATGAAGTCCTTGACTATGATTTGAAAGGCATTGGGGAAGGCAATTTCTTGTTTACTAATCACAACATACATGGAGTTTTTTTTTAACATCTGCCTTTGGCGCTATGTAAACTATAGTCAGGATTACGGAGGAGAACTGTCTTGTTCAGTAGAACACATCAGAACTTAGTCATCAGATATTGCAGGTTGGGGGAACAAGAGGATGACAAGACTGCTGCATCTGAGCTCTACAAAGAGTTTATCATGAAACATAGATCCTCAACGTTTGCCTTCTCTGAATCAGAGTCAATTCCATCTGGTGTATCGAGTAGCCCTCAGCTCTTACCAATGTATCTGTTGAGTCTGTAGTGAGCCATGTCTCAGTGAAACATGGTACATAGCAATTCCTCACTTCCTACTGATAGAACAATTTTGTCCTTAGTTCCTCAATCTTATTCTCCAGCAACTGTACATTTGCTAACAAGATGCTGGCTGGAGGGAGTTTCATTCCTTGGCATTTCAGTCTGACTTGGAGAAACTGCCTTCTCCCTCTCTTTTGGCAACGTACCTTCATCTGCTTAAAGGTGCCATACCTATGTGCTTGACAGTTAAATCTGCCAAGTCCTTCAGAAGATCATGAATTCGCTAGTTCATTAAGGTGGTTCAAAAGTACGTTGCCTAAAGGGAAATTACAGGCTACAGATTGGAGTGAGAAAAATTCAGAAGTATATTTAGAAGTTTTGTAAGCAGCCTGCAATATGTCACTGTAGTTCACCAGCCCCATCTTAGCAACAGTTTTGTTCATTTTCACTTTCATCTGACCGCCAAACATTTCCATAACTTCACACCGCAATGTGCTGCCTGTCTTGCAGTTCCAGCCATCAGTGCATTCCAGCCCAGTGCCAGGCAATAAGACAAATTTTGCAGTACAATTCATGTCATGTATAGAAATCTCTTTGTTAATTATGTTTGAGTAGGCAACAGTAATTAACAATCACTTTTGATTGAAAAGGACAAAAATATCACTGAAAATTTCAAGCAGTAAAGATTGATGATATACTGCAAGTAAAAATAGTCACATCAAGTCTGCCTCTATCACTTGTTAGGAAGAGTTAGTAAGAAAGAGTTAGTAAGAGATTTGAAAGTGGGACGGGGAGGGGGAGGGGGAGATCCAAAATGATACCCGTCTTCTCCTATCATTTTGGATCTCCCCCTCCCCCTCCCACTTTCAAATCTCTTACTAACTCTTCCTTCAGTTAGTCCTGACGAAGGGTCTCGGCCTGAAACGTCGACTGTACCTCTTCCTAGAGATGCTGCCTGGCCTGCTGAGTTCACCAGCAACTTTGATGTGAGTTGCTTGAATTTCCAGCATCTGCAGAATTCCTGTTGTTTGCATTTTAGAACTTTGCGCTTACATACTTTGCCTGCAAGCACACATTCTTCCTTTATCCTTGAGTGTTCCTTCCCATTCCCTAATTATTTTCTTGCTGTTGGTGCATGTAGAGAATACACTGGGATTTTTGTTACTACTAATTGCCAAGAACATTTCATGGCCCCTCTAGTTTTCCTAATTCCCTTTTTGAGTCCTTTTGTGGCTTCTTTATAATCCTCAAGAGTTTTATTTGATTTTAACTTCCTAAACCTTACATGTGTTTCCTTTTTCTTCTTGACTTCATTCACTACCTCTCTCGACATCCACCCTTGCCTTGCCATCCTTGTCCTTCCTTGGTTGTCGCTGATAATAAAATAAAAGTACTGGACCCAGCACGTACTTAAACCACATTTTATTTTGCTTGTGCACAATGAAAATGGCATGGTTTGTGTCACCACACTGGTCTGAAGCCAGGACAGAAAGCTGCTATTTTTTGTACAGAATTGACATATCAGTTTTGGATATTGACCATTTGGTAAATAATAATTGTTCTTATTCTTTACTTTGAAGAACAGCCGCTATTCACTATAGAGGTACTAAAAGTTAACAGAAGCTACAAGCTGGTAACCGATGGTACTTTGAAGTTAGTAAAACAATTGTCCCTTAATTGTTGGGTGTGTTTCTCATCCTTCTATTATTCCTATCTCATCTTTCTCCAGCATCCCCTATTGTGTAAAGGGAATTTATGTTCTGGGAAGACTTTTCTAGAAAAAGTCTCACTTCGGAGGCCTCACTCGTCTGGCTTGAGTACACACTATCTCAATCAATCTGGCCTGGACATTGTCTTTATCCCTAGCTTTAATGCAACTCCCACACTTTCCATCTGTTTTGTACACTGCATTTGTATTTGGCCTTGAAATGACTTGTCACATGTGCATTTGCCCAAAAAGAACTATTTCCAATTAAGTCATCTTGATTTTTGCCTAATACTCTTGTAAATTATCCTGCTGCAATGTAATATTCAGCTGCAAGTCCATACTTATCCATATCTATAACTATCTTAAAGCTATCGACAGGAGTTGTGATCATTGTTCTCCCACTCAGTGGTCAGTCACCAGGCCAGGCTTATCACCCAAAGCAAGATCAGTGTGGCCCCTTCACTTATTGGACTATCTACATATTGGTGTAAGAAACTCTTCTGTTCCAGAATCTGTTGTGTCTAAATATATTTTTATGTTCAGTTGCAAACTTTGCTATTTCAGCTGTAATGAATATGCAGCTTATCCCTGGTTATCGATGTCATTTTGCTTGATTAAACTTTTTATGTATTATTTAAATCCAAAGGAATGTACCAGCCAGAGTGGATATCCTCTAAGAGGCTTACTAGAATGTTAGAAAAGACAAGAAATCAGGGCTATTTTATTAGTCCAAACTACAATTTTTGTATAAAATGAAGCGGCACTATTTCCACAAATAGTTGTTTTTGGCTACAGTCCAGAAATAATGCAGTTGCAACAACCTGCTCATTATTTTTATTTTTAAGTATATTTTAACTGCTGGACAAAATGATTTGATTTTCTACAATAAAGACTTCTTAGATTAGTGAAATTTTATACCACTTCTCTAAACATTTTTGCATGTTTGCTCCATTTAAAATTTTATCGACATCATTAAGCTATCGTCACATATAACTGATGTTTATTGTACTTGATCAATTTAGTTCTGATAAATTATTTTAAATCAAATAAAACAAGACAAAATAATTAAATCTCTGAAGGAAGCAGCACCTTGAATCTTGTTATGCATCATACCCCTTGGTATGTGTGTGAACATTCATCTGAACGTTCATTTACTATCAATTTTATCCTTTCAAGTTATACTTACAGTCAAACTAATAGTAATTCCTTTTTATGTTGAATGGACGTGATGTGTAGATTTAGCATATTGTTAAATATGTACTTAAGTAAAGGTGAATAGTTTTATAATTGGCTGTACTTATTTTTAGTAATTATTTTTTTTCTGTACTTCACTTATTTGATTGTAAATTATAGTGAATTCTGCTGCTCCTCATTTGCTACTTACTAACATATTTTAGACCATGTTATATAATCGTTTTGACTTCACCAAGTTACTTAACTACAATCAAAAATTTAAAAATCTCTGTTTATTCTGTGTAAAGAAGTGTGATATACAACAAACATAGACATAGAACATAGAACAAACATAGAATAGTACAGCGCAGTACAGGCCCTTCGGCCCACAATGTTGTGCCGACCCTCAGGCAGAAAAGAGCTAGATTGTGAATCAGTATGTATGATGATGTGGGCTTTTGTATTGACAAAAAGATTTGTTAAGTTTATCCTAGAATATTGAAGTGCTAGCAACAGAGGAAATGATGATAAGGATATTGAGAGGTTCTCAAGAGTGCCGGGAATATGGTCCTGGTATTTAGTAATTCTTGGGTACTCCTGCTATGTAACACCACCTTCTGAAAATAAAAATTTATAGCTGAACCAGCGAGGACCTGAGCCACTGCTCATCTTATGAGCCACTTCCTGGGAAGGCAGACCTTGATGCTAAAATTTACCATCCCCTTCAGCACACCGGTATGGCCTTTGGCCACTTGAGGAAAAGGATCCTCGAATATCAGGATCTCAAACCTGGCGCAATACTCATGTTCTTTGATGTTGTGGTGTTCTCCGAGCTTGGTAATTAGTTTGGCAGACATTTAATCACCGTTCGAGGTGACAGCCTCAGTGCACAGTTGTTGGTGTTTCTCTCTGGGCACGCTTGGATTTATATAGACCCAGGTTGGTTGCCTCAGACCTGATTGGCTACCCTTTCTACTAACACATGTTTCTTTGGTTCTTAGGAGTTTGTAGATGGCGTCTATTTCGATATGTTTGTTTCCAAAGTTATCAGAAAAGAACCACACATCTAAAAATTCTTGTGCCTGCTTTGTGTTTGGCTGTGCCTGAACCTCCGCGGTGTCCCAGTTAAAGTGGTGTCCTTCTCGGTCTTCATGAGATCAGTGGTAGTTCTGCTGGATATTTGTCCTTCAATGCCTTGCCTATTTAGTGTCTTTTAAATATAGTAGCTGATCGGATTCCTCCACTTCATCAGAATGCACGTTCTAGCTATATACCACTCATGAGGTTTCACACTTCATCTGAAACTTGTACCCTCTTGTTTTTATATCCTTATCGTGGGGGAAAGAATAACTTCTTTAATTGTGCTTCTCACAATCTTATATAGTTGTATCCAGTTACCTCTCAGTTCCTTCGTACAGGGAAAACAAGCCAGCCTGTACAATCTCTCTTCCAGAACTTACCCTCTACATCCTGGTGATTCTTTTTAAGAGGTACAGCTCAGTAACAACCCTGTCCAGCCCAACGAGCCCATGTGATTGTTTAACCTGCTAACTGGTATGCCTTGTGAATGTGGGAGGGAACTGGAGAACCTGGGAAAAATCCAAACAGTCACAGAAAGTATGTGCAACCTCCTCAAAGTGCTGTGCTTCTGTGCTGTCTGTTTGGCACTTTCTCCAGAGCAGTCACATCATTGACTCACAGGATAAGGAACCAGTGTCAGTGTCCTGTCTCAGGCCAATATCCCCACCATTAGGCCCTAGTTATACTCACCCAGTTCCAGTGGCCAGGCCATGTTGCTCACAGCTCTGTCCTGATGAAGGGTCTTGGCCCATAATGTTAAATGTTTATTCCCCTCCATAGATGCTGGCTGACTTGCAGCATTTGTGTGTGCTGCTCAAGGTTTTCAGCAACTGCAGAATCACTGATGTTTATATTTTGTTCATATGCCTGATACTAGCTTCTTGAAATAGACACTCTACGCCAAGCTCTGCTGTGGGGAGGGATTACCAGCTGAACAGAGGAAAAGGTTCAAGGTTGAAAAATGCAACTTAAAAAATGAAACATACCCATTGAATCCTGTAGATCTCTAACCCAAGACAGCTTAAATTTGAGAAGGTACATTTGGGAACCTCTGGAACATGCTTCGGGAGCATACAGGAGCCCCTTGTCTAAGCTAAAAGGAGTACAGCTTTTTACAATCCGCCATTCCCATCTCATTGGAGACTCTGGCAGAATCTGGAGGTCACATGTTGGCCTCAACAGTCAACTTGGAACCCACATAACTACAGTGGGAGTCATCATTAACCCCAACGGACAGCCTGAAAAGAACTGCCAGTGGCAATCCAAATTATTTACAGCAGAGTAATTATTTGCTCCCATCCACATGTTGTTGTACAGGTGTTGGAATTATCTTGCTGAGGAAGCTGCTCTATATATGAACAAAGATAGTAAGAGTTGACAGGGTGACCATAGTAGCTTCTCATTCAAAACCTGCCATAGATGTTTCTGCGCAGCATTCAGGAAGGAGCACTGACGGGCATTTTTTTCTCCCTCAGAAACTCAACACCAGTAGGCTATCTGTAAAAACCACTGATTGTGTTCTGGCTAAGTTTTGCTAACGTGTTGAAAACGTTAAGTTCTTAAACTTTAGAAAAGTCAGATGTTTTCCAGTAACTGCATTAATCCCATGGGACATTGGGGAGCTAAGTTAGATTTAAATGAAAAGCTGAGAAAGACATTCTTTTCTTGTCAAAAGAAGTCAGTGCAGCCTTAGGAAATCATAGTTTCTGTTTTGATTAACAAATCGAGTTTGTTTGATAAGTACCCGAAATTTAATGTTCTCTGCTTTCTAGAAAGTGTTTAATCTGGTCCTCAAAGAGAGAATGAATAGTGGTTTGTTCAAAAACCTTTGATCACAGAAATTAATATATCTTCTTGGCTTGCCAGTAAAAGAATCTGTTAACATCTGTCTTTTCTATAATGTAATATAACACAGATGAAACTCTTGGCTTCTGCAGTTCACTGCTTGTGCTGTATTTTATTTGAATGTAGTTCTTAGCCTCACTGTTATATCCAGCGGGGATGAAACGCACTTAATATTTAAGAAATTGTTCTAAGAAAAAAATTGGAAACTAAACACATAGGTTAGAACATATGGAATTTCAAAATAAAAGTATTTCTTAGGTGAATGTAGGCTAACATTGAATTAAAACAGTAGATTAACTTTAATACTATTTTTTTTAAATGAAGGGACAATTATTACTCAATAGCTATCCATGTTCAAGCCATATTGTACAGTGTAGTGGATCATCACTACACTGTACTGTTAAATAATTAAGTTGCCCATGTTTTTTCTGGACAAGTGGCTGGGACAGATAGAGCAGGAAGAGGTGTCTGAAGGCATAGAGAGCTTGCAAAAGGACCTTAAAAGAAGAGAGAAAGAAGGAATCTTGCTAGGAAAGCCTTACCCTCCAGAGGACAATCTCCTAACTCCAGGGTTCCAAAACAAAAATACATTAGAGCTAAGATTTCCAAGGGGATGTGACCAGACATCTGAGATCTACCGAAGGGAGAAATCAAGCCATTATCCTTTGCCTGGTCTGTCTTGCCTTTAGCAGTGAAGTTCATTGTTCTTCTGGATCCTTTCATGCAGCAGCTGTTGGGATTTGTCACAGTGTGAAGCTTGCTGGCACATTGCTGCATACCAGATATTAAAGATCCCTTCTACTCGAGGAGAGGGATATTAATTTTATCTGTTAGCAGAAAGCAACAGGCATTGTGGAAGCATGTATCTGCCAGGATTGTGAGACCATGTCAACAGGGGAAGTCCGAAGTCAGAAAGCAGAAATTGGGTGGTCGTGCTTTGAACTTGCACTTGAACACTAAGCAATGGCTTGGCTTCCACCTCTGCCATCCTGTGTTACATCAGGGGGCCCATGCCTGTTGGCATCAAGCCAACCAGCACTTCCTTGTAGGAGAGCAAGGTGCCTGGTTTGTCTATTGACCACAGTGAGGTTGGAGCTTAACCTACAGAATGCTGGATTCTGACTTAAAGTACATAACATGGAAACTGATTTCACTCTTGTTTATGAGCCCAAGTGTAATCAATTTGTATTTATGATCAGTTAGTTAATATTTTAATTGAGTCTGGATACCATGGCTTATATTTCACAGGAATTATCTTAGCAAAAGTGCTTGCTGTTCATTATGTTTGCCGTACTATCATAGGTAACTTGTGGTTCATCTTGAAACTTCATTCCTCCGTAAGTGACTCTGCAGTTGATCATTAATTAATGTGAATTGGACCCATGTGTTTCTGTATTCAGTCATATTGAAGAATCATCAATAGAGTATAGAACCATGAGTATCAAAAGAGTATAGATCAAAATAAACAGAGGTAAAAACAAACAGTTGATATATTTGTTTGTGTGCCCATGTGTGTTGTGCACTGGGGGCGGGGGGGAGAAAGGCAAAGCAAAACAAATTGATTTGTTTTGGATCTAAGACAGTACTTCCTGTACATCAGCTGATTGAGTGGTGTCACAACAACAACCTTGCACTCACTGCCAGCAACAGTAAGGAATTGATTGTGGACTTCAAGAAGGGGGAATCAGGAGAACGAATGCACACCAGTCCTCATTGAGAGATCAACAGTGGAAAAGGTGAGCAGTTTCAAGTTCCTGCATGTGAACAGTTTGGAGGATCTTTCCTGGGTGCAACATATTGATGCAATCACAAAGAAGGCTCACCAGCAGCTCTACTTCATTAGGACTTTGAGGACATTTGCTATATCACTGAAAACTCTCAAATTTCCGGTGGTGTGCAGGGAAGAACCTTCTGACCATTACATCACAGTCAGATTGCTCTCCACTGCAGAAGACTGCACGAGGCGACAGAGTTGTAGACTTACCCAGCTTTGTCATAAACACAATCTTCTGCACCACTGAACTCGTCTTCAAGAGGTGGTGCCACAGGAAGGTGGCATCCAGCATTAATGATCGTCACTATCAGAGACATGTTCTCTCCTCACTACTAACATCAGCGAGGAGGTACACGAGACTGAAAACCCACGCTTAATTACTTAGGAACAACTTTTTCCCCTCTGTCATTAGATTTCAGAAAGGTCCATGAACAGGTGAACACAATCTCATTATTTCTCATTTTTTTAAAGCTAGTTATTTGTAATTCAGGGTTAATGTTACGTATTTGTACTTTGCTGCTACCACAAAGCCATAGATTTCACATCATATAAGTTGGTGACAATAAACCTGATTCTGATTCTATATTCTGAAGTGATCAATCTAACAGATGAAAACTAGGTTTTTGGTGACTGTAAGGCTATGTGCTGCCAATTAGGAGTCATGTTATTTAAAAAATATCTTCCAGTTGTATATATCAATCTTACTGTTTTCTCTTTGTGTTGAGTGAGTAGCAGAATGGTTTTTCCAAGTTAAAACACTTGACTTAGGTAGGAATCTCTATTATGCCCAAGCAGATATGAGTTGTTCATCCTTGCTCTGTAAAATGACTCTAATGTTGTAGTTGTGGGCAGCTGTGAGTTCTGTGCCAGTATAGTTCTGACGGTAGAAGATATACCATACAATAATGATACCAGGCTGCTTCAAGTAATCTCCAGTATAAGTCTGAATTTATTTGGGGACTGCCAAACTGAATAATAATTATCCATCTTCATTTAAAGATGGAAATGATAATTCTGCTGCTACAAAACTGTATACTGTAGGTGTTAAATGTTTTGCCAAATGTTTCTTGACTCCGTGCTGCCTTGTTCTGGATAAACCTAATTTACAAAATTGCAATCATTGTTGTTGAGGATTGATATTACTAACTCCTTCTGGAGGATATTTTGTTAAGAATTTTCCAAAGGCTTTCAAAACAGAAGTTCCCTAAATTGGTGAGGATTTTGATGATTTACTTACAGACCATGATCTTAGAGATCAACTGGTGTAGTTATTCTGTAAAGCTGTCGGTTCCATAATGTCAACGACTGTCTTTTAATCCTCACAAATCTCTGCAGTAGTGAGAATGCTGGACCTTTTTAGAACACTAGAAAGATGATTAGGAATATTTAAATCAAGATTATATTAATGTAGATAAACCAAATGCATTATTTTGTAAATTAGCAAAATTATTTTTTAGTCCCCTTTTAAAAATGGAATCAGAAGGGAAGTTGGAGTTGCAGGACTAGAAATTGGTGTAGAATAGCATGGTTCTTGGTGCTAATATTATTTTTGGTTTCTGCAAAAAAAATCAGCATTTGAGACATCCATTTGTTTACTGCTAAAAACAAGTACAAAATCATGAACTGCACAATTTTTGATGAATCTTCAAGTAATTTCACACATGGGCTGTCCCTAGCCCACCCTTGGCTATGTTGGTTGTTAATGCAAATGATGCATTTCACCGTATGTTTCGATGTATACACGACATATAAATTTGAATCCTCCACTACTTTGCTGAGCAAAAACAAATGAAGGACACTAGCTCTTAGAGGTCACAGCATCTTCCCTCAGGCTGTGAGACAAATGAGCACCCTGTCACCACCGAGGACCCGTCACTTGGACAGCGAGCTGTTTACTGTTTACATGTGCCGTGCATTTTGAATTGCATTTTATTCACTTTATTTATGGTAATATTTTGTTTTGTGTTCTGTGTATGATTTATACTTTGTTGGTGCACCTTGGTCTGGTTGTATTTATGTGTAGTCAGATGAAAACAGCCTTGAACTTGATTCCCAATGACTACTGTGGATGAGAAAGAAACTTCAACGCAGTGCACACAGCTACCTAGTTCACTTAAGGGGAATCCTGTTCCATAATATGTATGCTGTGAGGAAGCTATTGTGCACCAGGACAACAAAACATCAACTAGGAAGACCCTGGAGTCTGGAAGGAGTGGTTCTGGAAGATTCCTCCAGAACTGATAATACTGCAGAACGGAACAATGGAAGAATAATTTTCACGTCATGTTGTTAGGTCATTATAACCTGCTGTTTATACATATAGATGGAGATCCTCATAGGAAAATGTGTTTACTGCAGCTACCTTGAGATTTCTTTCAATGAGATGTCAGGGGAGGAAAAGCTGTGCTGCTGTAGCTGGCTCCTCATGTCATCGGTGTGAGGATTCATTCAGTTATGTGTTATGATCAGAACAAGTGGACCAGTAAAGCAGAATATTGATGATGTCCTCTGTGTTTCTGTGCTTGATTGTCAGTCAACTACGTTTGTACATTGGTAAGAATGACTGGAGTGGAGAGAGGGTCATTTAGCTTGCATTGGAGGCTCCTCTCCTAAAATCTCTCATGGCTGAGCCAATACTGCTCCTCCCTTGTACAGCTTAGGGAGATACAGCTTTAGACGCTGAGCAGGAAAGAAGTTAACTGGGAGTTAATAACTGAGGTCTCCATTATTGTTTAGAAAAAATGTGGCAGTCGAGTTGAGAATCATTGTAACCTGATCTGATCGGGTAGTGCAGCCTGGGTATAAGAGTGTGTCTAAAGATGCCAGCACATGAGAACATAAGAAATGGCACAAATCTAGGTACTACAGCCACTCAAGCCTGTTCTACCATTCAGTACAATCATGATTGATCCTATTTTTGCCCCAGAACCGCTTTTGACTCCCAAATGGTGCCCCTGTTGTTTCGTTTTTTTAACGTGTTTCACTATCAGAGTTGCATGAGCTGTCTCTAAGGATTCTCACAGGGAGGCTTTTGACCGATAAGCATGTAGTTGCTTCCTGCCATGAGGTCTTTGTCCCACCTGGTGAAGGCTGCAGTACAGTGATATGATTAATCAGGGGATGACTTATCTTGCCAGCTAATCATGCTATCTATTAGTTTAAACATATTCTGTCAACTTTGGAAAGCACTTAAGCAGCCTGCAGTGAGTGCTGAATTTCCAGTTAGGTTTCTCAATGTCAGCAGAATGTCAATTTAAACAGCTCAAGAAAAGTATTTAAATAATTTGTTGTGAATTAATATATAACACAAAGTATTATTGGAACTAAATTTAAATGAATATAGTATCTCCTTCAATTCTAAGTACTCCATACTGTTAGTTCTTCATTCCATAACAGGGGTTCCTGAACATTTTATGCAATGGACCATTAACTGAGGGGTTTTGTGGACCCCAAATTAGTAACTCCTATTCAAGAATATGCCTGAAGTGCTTGCACTTCTAATGGCATGTTTAGAATTAAAGAGTAATGAACTAGGTGAATGCATTCAACTAAGTGGAACTGTACTGTCAACACTAGTAAGAGTTGGGTTAATACTATAATTTTATTTCAGTAAAAGGTCATACATCAGAAAAACTCACTGCTCAATTTCACCTGTACTTGCTTGTTACTAGTCTTGTGAAGCATGAAGATGAATGTTTTAAACCTGAAGAATGCCCTTGTCTGTGGAAAGGAAAGGAGTATTTTCCTGGCGATGTAGTAAAATCACCTTGCTATATCTGGTGAGTGAGTCATCCATTAATGTGTTCATTTGCCATTCCTAATATTGGAAATTCTTTGTGATGATTCCTTGTTGTCACCACATGTCTCCTTCCCTGTCTGAATTCATAACTCTTTGATGCATGGCATGTGCTACCTTGACTTTGATAATAATATATTATAAATGCAATAAAAATCCAATTATCATTACCTTCAAATAAAGTGCACAAGGAATATTGTAAAATACAACATTTGATAACCAAATTTCAAACTTTGAGAATAGGAGAAGGAGGGATTTGGTGGTCTTAGCATAACCCTAACAAATCAGGCACGTCATTAGCTGATTCTATAACACAAGAAAGAATTCTAAAATTAAAATTGAATTTTGTTGGAATGCTCCACAAAAGTTTATGCAGGAAATATAAGGCTAGTAATGTCTTCTTTTTCATTCTTAGTATCCCTCTGCTTTCCAAATTGTTCATGCAGATTCTCTTTTATATGTAAGAAATCTAACTTCTAAATGTAAGCACAGTACCTTGATGAATATATACTTAAAGTCTGTGAACCGGTCACCAGGGTATAAGTAAAATAGAAAACCTAAAAATACTTATGATGAGCCAAGAAATGTCAAAGGGTCAGCTTGGCTCTTTGGTCAGGGGAAACATCCATCTTGCATTGAGCTTGTCGTGCCTTTAATGATATTCTAAGTGCAGAAGAGGTCTCCACTCATTGTACTAAGCTGTAGAAAATACAGACCCAATCTATCTGATCTTTGCCCATAAGGCATTCCTGCCATGACTGGAACCAGTCCAGTAAATATTTGCTGCACTATTTGAATGGCAAATGCATCCTTTGTTAGGTAAGGAAACTTAAAATTGTGTACAGTTCTTTGGGTATAATCGGAGCAAGGTGCTATACTGTTGCACAGTGCTTTCTTACTCCAACCAAATTTCTCTTCATGGAAAATCTCCTCCATACACTGAATCCCATGAAATTTAGCATTGTATGGAAATATGGGAATACAATAATTAGTCCCTCAGCCAAATCATTGATATTATTGTGTATCTCTTCTTGAGAAAGATCTGTTTATTCCGAGTTTTTCTGTCCAATAACCAAATTTCTATCCGTTCTAGTATATTACTTCTGATACCAGTTCTCTAACCACACTAATCAGTTTCCACTTTGGATCATTACAATCCCCAATTAACTGAATCTTTCTTTCTTTTCCATGACCTCCTAAAAGGTTCTGGTACCCACAAGTCCTTTATAGGTGCTTGAAAACACATGCTGGTCTTCAATAGCACCAGTAAATATCAGCTTACTATTTCAAAGATTTTTTTCCAGCAAAAATAGCTTCATTGTTTAAAAAAAGATCTAGTTTATCACTGAGTACTCTTACAGCAGATGACAATGTGACAAGTGCACATAGTTAAGAGTTTTGTTCTAATATATAATATACGCAAATTTGTATAACTGTAAGGCTGCCCTGATCTGACAGCAGCAAAAAATGATTATTCTTGATTAAGTACTGTTATTTCTGAATTAAGAAACGTTTATTAATTCTAATTAAAAGTTTATGTTGGTGATCAGAATCCATAGTGTAGAAAAAGTGAAGATGCTTATAAGTGTCATCGCACATGAACTTCAGTCTTGCATTTAGGAGCCTCATGTACATGTTAAGGAGAGTTTGTTCTAGATTTTAAAAAAGTATTTTATTTCAAGCAGTGAAAAGTTGAATGTATTTTCCTTCATGGTAATGCATGCGCATGCTTATTGGAAAAATGTTCTTTAGTGTTTGCCAGAAGGGAACGTTCCAATGCACATTCCATCCTTGTCCTTCAATGTGTACGGCATATGGGGACCGTCATTTCAAGACTTTTGATGGAGTCCATTATGATTTTATAAGCAGTTGCATGGTTTACCTTGTTAAGGTGAGAGTTCTAATGCAATAGCATTTCTTTAAAAAGAGTATTGATTTCGCAAGTTAATTACATAAGTAGTCTGAAGAACCCACCTGCTTCAAGTGGGCTTTAAGTATACTGGTGTTTAAGAAGAATGCAGTAACCTACCTCAGTGACTGTCATCCAGCAGCTCTTACATCCGCAGTGATGAAGTGTTTTGAGAGGATGGTGATGTAATATATCAACTCCTGCCCGAGAAGCAACTTGGATCCGCTCTAATTTGCCTACTGGTACGGCAGGTCCACAGCAGATGCTATTTCATTGGCTCTTCACTGAACCCTGGCACATCTGGACAGTGAATGTGCATACATCAGGATGCTCTTTCTTGACTACAGCCTGGCATTCAATACTATCATCCCCTCAAATCTATGCAACAAGCTTCAAGACTTTGGCCTCAATACCTCCTTAGACAATTGGATGCTCAATTTCCTCACTTGCAAACCTAGTCAGTTCGAATTGGTAACAACATTTCCTCATGATCTCCATCATTTTGCACTACAAGATTGTGTGCAAACCCCCCCCTGCCCTACACTTATGACTATGAGACTAAGAAGAGCCATATTTAAGTTTGCCAACAACACCATTGTCATAGGCTGAATCAAAGGTAGTGGTGAATCAGTACGTAGGAGGGAGATTGAAAATCTGGCTGATTGGTGGCAGAGCAACAACAACATCTTACTCAATGTCAGCAAGATCAAGGAGCTGCTAATTGACTTCAGGAGGAGTTAACCAGAGGTCCATAAGCCAGTCCTCATTGAAGGATCAGAGGTGGAGAGGGTCAGCAACTTTAACTTCCTCTGTGCTACTGTTTCAGAGGATCTGTCCTGGGACGAACTTCTATTAATGTGTCGTGGAGAGTATATTGACTGAATGCATCATAGGCTAGTATGGAAACACAATAAGATATAGGAGCAGAATTAGGCCATTTGGCCCATCAAGTCTTCTCCACCAATTTGTCATGACTGATTCACTTTTTCTCTCAGCCCCAAACACCTGCCTTCTTCCAGTATCCCTTCATGCCCTGACGAATCAAGAATATATCAAACTCTGCTTTAAATATAATTGGCCTTCACAGCTGCCTGTGGCAAAGATTCACCACTCTCTGGCTAAAGAAATTCCTCCTCATCTCCGTTCTAAAAGGATGCCCCTTGATTCTGAGCCTGTGTCCTCTGGTCTTAGACACTCCCACCATAGGAAACATCTTCTCCACATCCACTCTATCAAAGCCTTTCACCATTGGATAGGTTTCAATTAGCTTACCCTTCATTCTTCTGAATTCTAATGAATACAGGTCCACAACCATCAAATGACAAACCATTCCATCCTGGAATCACTTCCGTGTGCCTTCTTTGAACCCTCTCCAGTTTCAGCACACTCTTTCTAACATAAGTGGCCCAAAACTGCTCCAAGTGAGGCCTCACCAGTGCTTTATAAAGTCTCAACATTACATCTTTGCTTGTATATTCTAGTCCTCTTGAAATGGATGCTAACATCGCATTTGCCTTCCTCACCACAGACTCAACCTGTAAAGTAATCTTTAGGGAATCCCGCACAAGGATTCACAAGTTCTATGCACCGTAGTTTTTGTATTTTCTCTCCATTTAGAAAATAGTCCACCCGTTCATTTCTTCTACCGAAGTGCATGACCATGCACTTCTTGACACTCTGTTCCATCTGCCACTTCTTTGCCCATTCTCCTAATCTGTCTAAGTCCTTCTGTAGTTTCTCTACTTCCTCAAAACTGTGATATTATGATCACTTTCTCCTCAGGGTTCTTTGACCTTAAGCCCTCTAATCAATTTTGGTTCATTGCACAACACCCAATCCAGAATAGCTGATCCCCTAGTGGGCTCAACTACAAACTCTTCTAAGAAGCCATCTCATAGGCATTCTAGAAATTCCCTGTCTTGGAATCCAGCACCAACCTGATTTTCTCAATCTACCTGCATATTGAAATCCCTTATGACTATTGTGACATTGCCCGATTGGCATGCTTTTTCTATCTCCCATTATAATTTGTGACCACATCCTTACTACTGTTTAGGGGTCTGTATATAACTCCCATCAGGGTCTTTTTACTCTTGCAATTCAGCTCAATCCACAATGATTCAACACCCTCCGACCCTATGTCACCTCTTTCTAATGATCGGATTTCAGTTTTTACCAATAGAGCAACACCACCCCCTCTGACTTCCTACCTGCCCTTTCGATACAGTGTGTATCCTATCCTTAGGCATTAAGCTCCAAGCTAAAATATTCTCTCAGCCATAATTCAGTGATACCTACAACATCATACCTGCTAATCTGTAAATGTGCTACAAGTTCATCAACCTTATTTTCTATCCTGCGTGCATTCAAATATAATACTTTAAGTCCTGTACTCTCCTGTTTCAATTTTGTCCACCTTTTATGTTGCAAGTCATCCTGTTGACTGCAATTTTGCCCTATCATCAGCCTCTCCTTGCTAGGGTCTCACTACACATTGCCTTCGTTTGTCAATCTCATCTTCAGCACTATCACTTCGGTTTCCATCCACCTGCAAATTCATTTCAATCCACCTGAACAACTCCAGCAAACCTGCTTGTAAGGATATTGGACCTCCTCAAGTTTAGGTGTAACCCGTCCCTTTTGAACAGGTTATACCTTCCCCAGAAGTGATCCCAATGATCCATAAGTCTGAAGCCCTGTCCCCTGCACCAGTTCCTCGCATTCACCTGCCGAATCATCCTGTTCTTACCCTCACTGGCATGTGACACAGGCAGCAATCCAGAGATTACTACCCTGGGGGTCCTGTTACTCAGCTTTCTACCTAGTTCTTTTAAAATCCTTTTTCAGGACCTTCTACCTATGTCATTGGTGCCAATATGTGCCAAGACTTTTGACTGCTCACCCTCACTCTTGAGAATGCCGTGGACCTGATCTGAGACATCTCTGATCCTGGCACCAGGGAGGCAGCATACCTTTTGGGTGTCTCTATTGTGCCCACAGAACCTCTTCTCTGTTCCTCTGACTATGAAATCGACACTACACTCCTCTTCACCTCTCTGCTCTTCTGAGCCACAGCACCAGACTCCGTGCCAGAGACCCAGTCACTGTGGCTCCTCCCATCCCGATAGGTCATCCTCCTCAATGGTATCTAAAGTTATTTATTTACTATTGAGGGGAACGGCTACAGGTGTACTCTGCACTGGCTGTCCATTTCCCTTCCTTCTCCTGACAGTCACCCATTTCCCTGTCTCTGGCAATGTAGGGGCACCTACCTTCCTGTAGCTCTTGTTTATCACCTCCTCCTTCTCTCGTATGAGTCAAAGGTCATCAAGCTGCAGCTCCAGTTTCTTAGCACTGTCTCTTAGAAGATGCAGCTTGGAGCACCCGGTGCAGATGTGTTTATCTGGGAGACTGGAGGTCTCCCAGACTTCCCACATCTCATACACAGTACAAAACACTGTCCCTGGAGCCATTCTAATACTATGCCCTGATAGATGAGGAACGAACAAATAAGAACAGAGAGAGAGTAGCTCTATTTATGCACCCCTGATGTGGATTGCTCAGCTCAGAGAAAACTGGCATGAAGCTCTGCTTTTTAAATCTTGAATGTGGACCTGACTGAAAGATTGCTCGTTTTCCAGTGCCTCTTGCTGACTGGTCTCTCCTCAACTCAGAGAAGCTGCAAGTGAAACTCTATCTTTAAAATCTTGAACGCCATCCTGATTAAAATGTAACTCTTTTTATGCACCCCTAACATGAATTGTCCAACACCAATGGCCTTGACAGAAAATCATGCAAAAAGTGGTGATATAGCTTAGTCCATCATGGGTGAAGCGCTGCCCACCATTGAGTACATCTTCTCGCAGCATTGTCGCAGGAAAGCAGCATCCATCATCAGTGATCCCCTCCACCCAGGTCATACTCCCTTCTCTCTGCTGCCATCAGGAATCACATCACCAGGTTCAGAACCAGTTATTACCCCTCAAACATCTTGTTCCTGAACCAGTGGGAATAGCTTCACTCAACTTCACTTGCCCATCACTGAACTGTTCCCAAAATCTGTGGACTCACTTTCAAGGACTCTTCATCTCATCTTCTCAATATTTATTGCTTGTATATTATCATTATTTCTTTTTTTTCTTTCTTTTTGTATTTGCACAGTCTTCTGCACGCTGGTTGTTGGCCCTGTTGGTGGGGTCTTTCATTGATTCTATCATGGTTATTGTATTTAATGAGTATGTCTGCAAGAAAATGAATCTCAGGGTTGTATATGGTGTCTCTGTTAGTAACATTTATTGTTTTATTTTAAATTATGCATACATCCATACATCAACACTTTACAATATTTGGTCACTAAATTGCAGCCTATGATAGTACTGTATGATCCTTTCGTGCTCGGGGGAGAAGTTGTGATGGTATCCTCATTCTACTCTTTGAGTTCTTTCCTAGGTCTTCTACAGTTTCTGGTTGAATCCTCTTTATATTTCCATTCGATGCCCTGTCTGTGATAGTAATTTATGGTAGGGAAATGTTTTGCACAAACTCTTTATTAAATGACATTCTCAGCCCAAATGTTGGCAGTTTATTCATTTGCACAGATTCTTCCAGACCTGCTGAGTTTCAAAACAGTCCAAAACAGTAAAAATGCAGGAATTGACACTTTTTGTTGTGTTTCAGACAACAGTGGATAAGGAAGCACTTGTGGAGAGAAAAAAAAACAACTTAACATTTTAGTTCAAATATGCTCCCATGAAACTTGCTGTGTTATATCAACATTTCTTGGGTTTATTTTAAACTTCTAGCGTTTGCTGTACAGTATTTCATTTTTGTATAATTAGTAATATCTAATTTTTTGAGTTTTCTAGGATGTACTATACTAGAACATCAGAGCATTCTGCCATCATTAGAGTAGCTCAATCTTTGAGCAAAACTAAAACCAGCAAACAAGAACATTTTTGCATGAATTGCAAACTAATTCATGGTATCTGACATGCATTTCTTTCTTTTTAAATCTTTTTATTAAATTAGTACACAAAAAGTAAATCATGTAGACACTAATACACTGTTGCAATATAAATTTGCAGGAGATATTAATACACAAAAAAAGTTAGTACAAACAGAGCAGTTTAGATATAAAATAACAAGGTAATATAATAGTATACCAATTTTCCATACATATCAGTAAAGAGAGGAAAAAACCCAAAAAAACCCCCCCAAAAAAACCCACGGTGCAACTAATCTAAAAAGCAAAGCAAAGCAATGGGCTAACTAGGTAACAAGTAGACTTAAACAACTTAAAACAATCACGTCCTCAAACCCGACCTCCATTAAAAACTGTTAAAAAATCAAGAAGGGAATGTAAATATGGGCAAAGAGAAAAAAAAATTACATTAAATGAAAATGTTGAATAAAAGGTCTCCAAGTCTGTTCAAATTTAACTGAAGTATCATATCTAGATTACTTCCAATTTCCTCCAAATTTAAACATAGTATCATCTGAGAAAACCAAAAGAACGTAGTTGGGGCATTAATCCCCTTCCAATATTGTAAAATACATCTTTTCGCCATTAAAGTAAGAAATGCAATCATTCTACGGGCTGAAGGGGAAAGATTACTGGAAATTTTAGCTAATCCAAAGATAGCGGTAATAGGATGGGGAGAAATATCTATATTCAATACCTTTGAAATAATATTAAAAATGTCTTTCCAAAAAGTTTCCAAAGTAGGACAGGACCAAACCATATGAGTTAAGGAGGCTACCTCCCCATGACATCTGTCACAAGGAGGATTAATATGAGAATAAAAACAAGCTAATTTATCTTTAGACATATGTGCTTTATGAACAACTTTAAACTGAATTAGGGAATGTTTGGAACAGATAGAGGAAGTATTGACTAGTTGTAAAATATGCGCCCAGTCATCTGCCGAAATAATGAAGCCCAAATCCTTTTCCCAATCTGACCTAATCTTATCGAATGGAGCTTTCCTAAGTTTCATGATAGTATTATAAATAATAGCCGTTACACCTTTCCGACATGGGTTAAGGTTAATTATAGTATCTAAAATATATGTAGGAGGTAACATCGGAAAGGAAGAGAGTGTAGTAATTAGGAAATTTCTAACTTGGAGATATCTAAAAAAATGTATTCTTGGTAAGTTATATTTGTTAGATAATTGTTCAAAAGACATAAGGGAGCCATCTAAAAATAAATCCAAAAACCGTGATATACCATTAGTCTTCCAAATTTGAAAGGCACGGTCAGTGGAAGAGGGAGGGAAGAATATGTTACCTAAAATAGGAATCGCAAGCCCAAATTGATTAAGATCGGAAAATTTTTGGAATTGAAACCAAATACGTAAGGTATATTTAACTATCGGGTTACAAACCTGTTTGTAGTGTTTCAAATCGAAAGGAAGGGAAGAACCTAAAATGGAGCCAAGTGCATAACCTTGAGCAGATTGTAATTCCAATGCTACCCATTTAGGAATGGATAGTGTATCTTGGTCAAGTAACCAAAATTTCAAGTGTCGAATATTAATTGCCCAATAATAAAATCTAAAGTTAGGTAATGCCAACTCTCCATCTCTCTTAGCTTTCTGTAGATGTATTCTACCCAATCTCGGGTTTTTATTTTGCCAAATAAAAGAAGAAATTTTAGAGTCAACTTTGTCAAAAAAGGATTTTGGAACAAAAATCGGTAGTGCCTGAAGTACATATAAAAATTTTGGCAGAGTAAACATCTTAACAGCATTAATACGACCAATCAAAGTTAAATAAAGTGGAGACCATTTAAATGAAAGTTGAATAATGTGATCAATTAAGGGTAAGAAATTAGTCTTAAATAACTCCTTATGTTTACAGGTAATTTTAATCCCAAGATCAAAAAAAATGGTTATTAGCCAATTTAAACGGGAGGTTCTGATATAAGAAACTTGCTTATTAATCGGGAAAAGTTCACTCTTACTGAGATTTAACTTATAAACTGAAAAAAGACTAAATTGTGCTAATAAATCTAAAGCAGCAGGAATAGATTTTTGAGGATTAGAAATATATAAAAGTAAGTCATCAGCATAAAGTGATACTTTATGAGACTTTGAACCACGAGTTATGCCAATAATATTTGGAGATTTTAGAATAGCAATTGCAAGAGGTTCTAATGCAATATCAGATAATAAAGGACTAAGAGGACAACCTTGTCTAGTACCTCGAAAAAGAGGAAAAAAAGGTGAATTTAAAGAGTTAGTACGAATGAGGCCATAGGAGAATGATATAACAATTTGATCCAGGATATAAATTTTGGGCTGAAATTAAATATTTCAAGCAACTTAAATAAGTAAGGCCATTCGACTCTGTCAAAAGTTTCTTCAGCGTCTAAGGAAATGACGTATTCAGGATCATTTTGTGACGGGGTATAGACAATGTTTAACAGTGTACGAATATTATAAAAAGAGTAACGACCTTTAATAAAACCCGTTTGATCTTCCGAAATAATATAAGGAAGTGTTTTTTCTAATCTGTTTGCTAATAATTTAGAAAAAATTTTAGAGTCAACATTTAATATTGGTCTATAAGATGACATGCATTTCTAACTACATGTATTTACAAATATTTTTACTTCTGTCAGAGTATTGGGAGTTTAAACCTGTCTATCACTGCTGAAAATATTGAATGTTATGGGAGTGGCGCCACTTGTAGGAAAACCCTGTCTATCTTTGTTGGAAATACTTTGTTGGTTCTTGAAGACGATAGTGGGAACCTGGTAAGTTGCAAACAAACCAATCAGTTATTCAAACTACTTCATTCATTGCATTTAATGATTAGCAAAGATATGCAATTAGTCTGTAATTGCCATAATCTTAAATATTATCTTTTAGTTAAGGTAATTGTAATATAAAATTATTGAAGCTTTTAAAATAGAAAATGCCAGAAACACAGCAGGTTATGTTACATCTGTGGAGAACCAGAGTTTGAAGACCTTTCATGGAAAGTGGGAAAGAAAACAAATTGTTTTAGGGTGGGAAAAGGATGGACAAGACAGAGGGGAAACCATTGACATTGTGAAGCAAGGGTTGCCATGGGAATAACATGTTAAAAGGATAATCTGGTTAATAGGTTACTAAGGACAGTTAGAGTGAGTAAGGATAGTGGAACATGAAAACTATGAAATGCAGAGTGGGAGTGGAGGAATCTCACTGGTAGACTGAATGTGGGTGTTATGCAAAGCAGTCACCAATCCAATAAAGAGACAATATTGTCAACACCAAAGTGCAAGGACTAGTTGGTGCAGAAAGGGAGAAGGATGTGTCATCTGCAATATACAGGAAGGTGCTGTAAGAAGGGGAGTGTTGTTAGAGATGTAAGGACAGAATGGGAGGGTCCGAAGAAACCAGTCACTTTGAAATGGCGAAAGAAGACAAAACATTCCCTGTGATGAACTTCAGAATTGCATTTTAACAAGTAAGTATATAGTAGTGCTAAATTTTTATTAATGTATCTAGTGACCCCAATTGCCTATTACCTCGTTGGGAATTTAGTCTTATCTATCCAATCCTGCATTCATCTTCTCAGAGTCCTTCCAGCACCTTGGACACAAAACAGATAATACACATATGGAAGGCAGGTATCTTTATCATGATACATTTCCCTGCAGAAGAAATTTCCATACTATGGGATCAAAAGACATCAACACACATCCAGGTTGGACCAATGTGGCAGGTATGCCCTGTTATTTGCAATATTTTAACTTCTAGCTTCCTACTGTGAAAATTATGTATTCTATATGGCTTAGTTAATACCTTAGCAATTATTTGTGTATTATTTACATTTGTTGACTGTAGAACAATCAATAAAATTGATACCTATATATGATCATATAAAATTATTTTTCTCCTCTTACTCAGGGTAACCTTTCTGGTTTGTGTGGAAATTTTGATATGAAAACAGTCAATGAAATGGTGACTCCGGATTTCATGGAAGCACCAAATCCACAAGAGTTTGGGAATAGCTGGACAGCTATGGAGGTACATAAATACCAGAGAAATTAAACAGCTGGCTTGATTGTGGTAAATGCATATCTTTGGATTCTGAGTAAGATTTAGGAGTAATTTGGCTGAAATTGATGTCTCCAATTATTGAATAATCAAATGACATTCATTATACATGTGCTGGGGAGCCAAAGACTATAAAGTAAAATACAGGGGTATTGAGACCAACTGAAAAATATTAAAGGAAGATTGTCCAGAAGTTCGTTATTTTTTGTAAAGCTTTAACTTACCTTCCCATTTTGGGTACAAAAATGACAACGTAAAACATCTCACTCATTTTACAGATAAAACAGCAATCGGACAATCATACATACCAGAATCAGGTTTAATATCACTGGCGTATGTCATGAAATTTGTTGTTTTGTGGCAGCAGTACAATGCAATAATTACATCAACTTATGCACTGTAAATTGTGTGTGCTGGCTTTAATAATTCATGGTGTGCTTTGAAATTATGTCCACAAAAATAACTACTGTATAGGAAGAGATGATGTGAATAAACTCTCTTTAGGATCAAAAACAAGTTAATTATGATGCAAATTTGAGTTGATTTGCAGATAAATATTTATTTTGATCTAAATAGTTTAATAAAACTAAAAAGTAAGAAGAGTTTCTTGCACAATGTCTGAAAATGAAAGTGATATTTTTGAAACAAACGACTTTGAGGAGCTTGAGAGGGTGGATATGCAAAGGCCTTTCCTCTCGCACTGCACATCCCTGTTTAAAAGCCCATAACGCCGAGATGACTGTTTTTGCCTCTGAGGGTTGTGAATCTTGCTCCTGCCAGCAGACGCAATATGGAGTCACAATCATATCAGCTTAATAAGTGGTGAAGCAGATTTAAGGCGTTGAACAGTCCATTGGTATTGATTTATTATTGTCACATGTATTCAAGATACAGTGAAATGCTTGTCTTTGCATACAGTTCATACATATCAAATCATTACACAGCTTTGAGGTAGAACAAGATAAAATAATAATAGTGCTAAATAAAGTGTAAAAGCTGCACAGAAAGACAGTGCAGGATCATAACAAAGTAGGTTGTGGAATCAAGAGTCCATTTTGTCGTTGAAGAGATCCGTTCGAGAGTCCGTCCTTGAGCTCGGAGGTACATGCTTTCAGGCTTTCGCATCTTCTCCCAGGTGAGATGGGAGAAGAGAGAATGTCTGGAGTGGGTGGGATCTTTGATTATGCTGGCTGCTTTGTAACGGCAGTGAGAAATACAGACAGGAGTCCGTAGAGGGGGAGGCTGGTTTCTGCGATGTGCTGAGCAGTGTTCACAACTCTCTGCATTTTTTTGTGGCCACATGCAGAACAGTTGTCATACCAAGCAATTATGCATCCAGATAGAATGCTTCTTATAATGTATTGATAAAACTAGGTAAATATTGATGGGGACTTGCCTCCTTTCAATTTATAGGTGTGCTCTTGCACGATACTACTGACTGTATTGGGACAGTTACCATTCTTTCTATCCCTGCTCTTTTTTCTTTCCCTGACATACTCACATTTGGTGGTACAAACACTCTACCATAAACAGTATTCAGCTTCAGAAGCAATATGTTAGTTTTGTACACTCAGTGGCCACTTTATCAGTTATGCTTGTACACCTGCTCATTAATGCAAATATTAAAGGCATCTGTTAGTCTTGCGAGATCATGGATCTGCGCCTGGAAAGTCTTCACTCTCCAGGGTGCAGGCCTGGGCAAGGTTGTATGGAAGACCAGCAGCTGCCCATGCTGCAAGTCTCCCCTCTCCACAACACCAATGTTGTCCAAGGGAAGGGCATTAGGACCCATACAGCTTGGCACCAGTGTCGTCGCAGAGCAATGTGTGATTAAGTGCCTTGCTCAAGGACACAACACGTTCTCTTGGCTGGGGCTCGAACTCACGACCTTCAGGTCACTAGTCCAATGCCTTAACCACTTGGCCACGTGCCCACACAATGCAAATATATAATCAGCCAATCATGTGGCAGCAAACATTGTCAAGGGCTCATTTGTTGTCCAAACCATATGATCTAGGTAAGTTTGACGGTGGAAAGGTTGTGGTCCCAGACAGGGTGGGTTGAGTATCTCAGAAACTACTGATTCTCTAGGATTTTCATGCACAACAGTCTTCATAGTTTACAGAGAATGGTGTGAAAAAGCAAACGAAAAAAAAAACATCCAGTGGGCGAAAATGTGTTATTAATGAGAGACGTCAGAGAAGAATGTCCTGCCAGGTTCAAGCTGACAAGAATGTGACCTCAAATAATCACATGTTACAACAATGCTGTGCAGAAGAACATCGCTGAATGAACAGCACATCAAACCTTGAAGAGGATGGGCTACAGCAGCAGAAGACCATGAACATACACTCAGTGGCCACTTTATTAGGTTCCTGATCCAACTGTATTTTGGTAAAAAAAAAATCATTCACATTTTATTTTATTATTTTTTATTCTTTTGACTTGTGTACTTTTCTAATTCCACTTAAATATAACTATGCATTGATCCTTGGCCCTCTGCTTTCTCTCATCCATTCAGACAAGTCATCTGTTTCCCTTTATTGCATTAATCGCACAAATGATATTCTGACTTATTTCTCAGTAAGTTCTCTTCTCCTGGGTTGTTCAGACTGCCATAACTGAACTTAACAAATCTTCTGTAGGTGAACGCAGGGAGGCCATTTTCAAGACATTAAAAAGTAATATTTTCATATGTATTGTGTACCATTCAGCTAGGTCTTCTGATATATGGTAACAAACTCCGACAAGTTCAGGGTGAATCAAATTATAAGTGTGTTTATTACTTGCAAGGGAAGGTTGACCTCCATAGTTAAGTTGTTAGGTAGCTTCAGTCTTACAGCTCAGAGCAAATCATTTTTATACTTTTACAGAGACCAGTAATTCATCAAATTCATGTCTAAGGTTGTACCATCCCATAATAGCATTCCTTCCTTATCTGCATCCATGGCATCAGCCCATTAATCTTTTGAGGCTTCTTCCCCTCATGACAGCTGTGTCCTATTTCTCTCTGTTGTCATAAACACGCACACACTTCTTTTAAGCCTCCATCCAAGCCTCATCTATTCTCCATGAGTACAGAAATCGAAGTGATTTCAGACAATCATATAATGATACAGTCTCAGAACTTTAGTTAAACGAAGTTCCCTTTTTCTAGTTTGCACCAACAGGTACCTATTTTCAATATCCTCTCCTTCTTAGTTCTGCTATAGTACCCAAAATCATAGAAAAATAGTAGCTGTTATTATGACAGCATTGATTATACTATAATATAGAATAGTTGCCCACCATCATCCCAGCATCCAAAATGGTCTCCATTCACTTCCTGGAGTATTATAGTTATGAAACTGATCTCCCACTTTAGTAATCTTTTTTGGTGGCCTCTCAGATAAGATCTGCCATGCGAGTTATGTTTTCTGATTCATCTTATATGTAAGTACAACATTCTTGTCCAATCAGGGCACACGTCTCAGATAAAACAAAGTCCGAATCCATTTGGTTTTTCAATGGGACCACCACTAATTCTGCCGTCAAGTTAGATATTGCTTTCATTTGCTAACTTTTCCATTGCTGATGCCATGTTAATCAGATATCTGCTCTATCGCTTGCATAAACAAATGTTACCTTTCCCAAGGACAACACCAAATCCTTTTACACTGGGGTTAGCAGTGTCATGCAGAGGTATATACCATGCTGTAAAAAACTTATTTCCAAAATTATATACCCATCTTCCGCTAGTAATGTTCTGGCTGTACCCGTAAGAGGAGAAAGGAGGTCTATGTTACTGAGTCCCATTATTGTACCAGAAACCAAACATATCCAGCACCATGGGCTTGGACCAATTAAAGTAACAATTCAACTCTGCTTCATTGAAGGGCATGGTTAAAAGGGACATACCCATTCCGACTTGTCCCAGGACAGCCATAAACAAACAGTAGCTTGAAACATTGTTCCTGTTTTCATATTCGTAAGCCATTCATAAGAAAGTGTTTGTGGCAGTTAAATCAGTCAGAGAAAGGACAAGAGCGAATCCAACCGCTGTCATGAGGACTCTCAGTGGTTTTATTTTTAGAGTGTTGTTACACTGAGGCATTTATCCATGACGGCTTTTCTCTTACCTTGTTGGCTGTATTGATGACCAGCAATACCTGAAGTGGTCGTTCGAATTAAGGTTCCAAACATTTCTTCTTTTTTCAAATGTCTGCACCACCATGTAGTTTCCAGGCTCGATGTTGTGGCACTTAGCATCTGCTGCTTTCCTCCCACAGAGGCTGCTTGACACATTGAGTTTTTCCATAGATTGTTACTTTTAAGTCAAGATCTCTTGGTATTCATGAAGATCCGAAGATTTTCAGGTGAACATCCACTTAAAAGTGCACCAAGTTAGCCAGAAAATTGTAGTTCTGTGGAAAGATTAGCTGAACCAGGATTGTTTGCCTTAGAGTAGAGGCAGCTTAAGGGGAACATACCTAAGGTGTATGAAATTATGTGAGGTTTAGAAACAAGCAATGGGAAGGTTCTGTTGCTCTTAGCAGAGTAGTCAGATACCTCTGGATTAATGGTTTTTGTTAGAAGGTTTAGAAGAGACATGAGGGTTCTTCCTCGCCAACAGATGGGAATCCACTGCCTTCAAGAGGTAGTAAAAGCAGAAGCACAATTTTCAATAAAAAGTACTTGCATATGTACTTGACAAACCATAACCTGAACAGCTATGGATTTTGGGTTGGAAGATGCAGTGGGGTATTTCTTTCTCAACCAACACAGACCTGTTGAGCTGAATAACTCTATTCTAAGTCATACTATTTATTTAATAATACCATGATTCTAAGAGGCCAGTTTTGCTGGTGCTGGCCGTCTTGCAAATGGTTCCATTTATTTTCGCTTAATATTAATGTCTCACCTGTGTCATGTGCCATTTAAGTATCCGATTGTAGTCCAGAATTTGCAGCTAGGGTAGGGGAGTAGCCAGGCAGGGGAAATGGTTGGTGAAATAGGTTGGGGGAAAACTGTGTATCATTTCGAGGACCTTGTATATTATGACAAGGGAATTGTGAGCTGAAATGTGGGGATAGGTAACAGGTACAATTTTGAGGCTCCTTCCATCTGATTTAAACTGAACATGGAGAGTTGGAATTAGTTTCAGAATATTTTTAACATTAAGTACTTTCATGCTCTGAAACTTCAAAACCAGTTTCCCTAAGTATATTGCAGTATATTGTCTATGAGACTATGTTTGAACTATTTTTAATTGAATGTATACCTTATTAATCCTCCTATCAGTGACTTAATTTTTCTTAGTGTGCAAGTAGCCCTGACATCCGTAATCCATGTAACATGAACCCACTCCGTGAGCCATTTGCGAAGAAGGAATGTGGAATTTTGTTGTGTGAGGTGTTCCAGCCCTGCCATCCAGTGGTGAGTTTTTATCCATTCCAGACCTTGAATGACGGATGCTTCAACAGAACAATTACACTCCTTGATCCATTGATGCTTTTCTCCTGTGTCTGATGTTTCTCCTTGATTTACTCACTCCAAGAAAACAGGAGAAAGTAGCATGAGTTTTGCATTCTTACTGAAAGGAGTGGACTATAATATTTCATTCCTTATGAAAAGCAATTTGATGATTTCCCTAGATTACCTCCTAACTGATCAATTTTATCTGACAATATTTACTTGATGTTGATGTTAGGATACTTTGAAAAGTGGATATGATTATGAACCTAAATCTTTACCAGCGTTCTGTTCAGTACTGCAGGACTGTTACAAATATGTCCCGTGTTAATACAGTGTCTTAGGAAATGAGAAATGCCAATTCTGAGCATTGGCACAGGAATAAAACTCCCATGCTTTTTCTGTGTAGTGTGCTAGCAAACGATTTATGGGTTATACCAAACCAGTACAAAGGTGGAATTAAAGAGGGACTCAAAATGACAAATTGAATTAAACAACATATGAGATTGATCTGTGAGCAGCAAAATCTAATAAAGGTTAATCTCCCCATCTAACTAGTAGAATAAAATCCAGGGGAAGTTGTGATTATACTTTTTTGGTCAGATCTGGAAAATTGTTCAGTTGTGATTACCAAAAGCAACGAAAGAAATATTTGGTGTATAACTGAATTTCCTGTCAGGTTTGACAGACTTGGAGCTAACAATTCTATCACATTGTGCCAGGATTTTGTGCTTCATACAGATGATTTTTATATTAATGTGAAAGTTGGTAGTTCAGTACAGCAATTGTAATTCTAGTCGGAACATCTGTGTCTGCAATACACCCGCACACGCAGTACGCGAATGACATTGATTCATGGGCACTGCCCTGCTAGGCAACATTCCTGCCACCTCTGCTACAGTCATAATGCACCTGGCTGATTAAGAAACAACATGGGCAACTTCCAGGGAACCAGAATTAAATAGCATTCTCACTCACAACGGACATACTATTTAAAGGGTAATCAGTTCCTGTGGTGCTACTGAGTTAGTCATAGTTAATTCTGAAGGTTTTCAGGGGTGGCAATGGAGTCGTTGAACATGTTAAGTCAATATCTGATAGGTACAGAAGCTGTTTCTCCATTATTAAACCTCCTTATTAAAAGTGCTTCATTGAAAGTATCACTGCATTTGCTGTTGTGGGAACCATTGGACAGTGGCTGAAGGCAAGGCAGAAATGCAAGATGACCTCGAAAGGAAAGGGAAAGGAAGGCTCATTCCTGAAGTCAGTCTAAATGTCCATGAGGAACTGTGAACCAACTCCAATTCCAGTTGGACCAATGTAATCATAGTCTGAGGAATTTTATATCTGTGGTGACAAATAATAAATAAAAACAGGAAAAGGCTATTTAAATCCTTGAGTCTGTTCTGCTATTAATAAATAATACGGCCAAGAAAATTTGTAGACTAGGAGTTCACTTCTTGTTCCTCCCCATTGGAATTGCCTAAGATTCAAAAATCTGAGCTTTGAATACACTAAATTGGGTCCTAGAGTCAGACAGTCCCAAAGCTTGCTATTCGGCCTATCACATCCATGCTGACAATCAACCACCCATCCTTTATAATCTCATTTCATTTGTAGCTCTCTATGCCTTTTAGTGATTCAAGTGCACCTCTGGGAGAAATTGCCACAATTATCCAGTCAGACAGTTCATTCCAGAATTCTGATGGAAAAATTCCACTTCCATTCGCCTTTAAATCCCACATTTCCAACACTAAGCTATGCCTCTTTGTTTTACCATAGCTATGCTATGGGGAAGAGCTTACGGGTGTCTCCCCTGTAGTATGCCCATCATAATTTTGTGCACCTGTGTCATGCCCTTCCACAGCATTCTCCATTTTAAGTAAAGTTCCACTAACTGCAACACTATGGATGTGTTGTAAAAACAAACCAACTGCTGGATGAACTCAGGCAGTATCTGTGGAGGTGAAGGGATGGTCAAGATCCTGTAACACAATAGAGAGTTTAGAAGGAAGGTAACCAGTATAAGGGAGGAGTGAGTCCTGTTGTAGGGTCTTGAGACCAAACATTGACCATCCCTCTGCTTCTCCAAATGCTGAGTTCTTCCAGCAGCTTGTATTTTTCTTACTTATCAAATGTTTACCTAATTGTATCAGGTACCAAAGGAATAAAGTGAGTGAGCTGAAGTGATTGTTGGACAAATAAGCCTATTTTTTTTTACCTTGATCTGTTATTTTCAACATGCAACTACTTTGTAATTTTTGGAGAATAGGTTTCTGAATATATGGACACTCTCTGGTCAAAAGTGTACAGATCTGAAGTAACTTACTAAATTAATGCTGTTTTACTAACTGGAATTTCTGATGCTTAATGATCTATTTTGCCAAAAAAAAGATTGCTTTATCGTTTTTCTCATTATTCAGGTTGATGTCACTTGGTATTATTCCAACTGTTTGACTGATACGTGTGCCTGTAACAGAGGAGGAGATTGTGAATGTTTTTGTACCAGTGTCCAAGCATATGCTCATATATGCTGTCAACATGGAGTTGCAATTGATTGGAGAACCCCCTCAATCTGCCGTAAGTATGAAAACTACAGAAATACATTTCTGTTTGCCTGCGCTTAGCAGTAGTCTTGATACCTCTTTAGCATGGAGGTCCTGAAATAGAGTCTTATAGTCTGTGAATCCCATTGCCCTTCTTGCTTCTGCAGTGTGCTGTGTGACTGCGGGTTTCTCTGGAGGAGAACTGATAAGTTGAACTTGCTTTCTATAATCCACACACAACTCAAGAAAATCAAACATCTGATGTTACCAGTTATGTAAATTTCCTTTTCTTGCACACAGTCTTTGTGGAACTGACTCCCTTCTTATAAAAGTCAATTATAAACCATCTCCTGGTTCAAATCATATTGAGTAAATGCTCTTTGATACCGTTGAATTATTTAATGTACATTTTTGAGGTTATGTTAAAATCCTCTATAAGAAATCTATTTCAGGCAAAACATAATTATTAGCTGCAATACCCATTTATAAGACTAAACATGTATCTTAATATTCCCAGTGAAGATAGGAAATTAACTGTAAAAAGCACTTTTTATTGTGCTAAATCTCTAAAGGTTTACCTATGTAAAGTCACTTCAATATGAGTTTTTAATTCTTGATTTAATCTTCTTGGTCAGATTCTGAGTGAAGAACACACACCTTTATTGCTAGATTATGACATGGCAACCTTGGTAGAAACCTGTGAGCAGTGTGAGAAAATGCTAATGAAAAGTATTCTTTAGGAATTTAAAGATAAATATATTCATTTCTTCAAATCCTAATTACTTCATGAGGCAGAAAGCATAATTCTAATGAATTTTCTCTTTCATTTTAGCTTATGACTGTGAATATTATAACAAAGGTAAGATTTGTGATGTGATCTGTGAGGCAGAACGTTTGTATACAAGATATTTGATGTAACGGGAATAAGGCATTTTGCTTTTATTGTGATGACAAAAGACAGAGTAATTCGGATGGGCAAATAATTGTTAATGTATAAATGCACTGTAAGATAACCAACTTCTATTGGTAAAACAAATAACTGCATGCTTTCTCTGGAATTTTGGAAGAAATCGAACAGGATTTTCTGATTCCTTCAGCACTAAAATTAGAGAAATTCTTTAACAGAGTTATATGCAGAGCAAAATAATTGTTCTGTACACAGGGAAAAATACTATTTCTTAAGATAATAACTGGATCTTAGTTGCTTATTAAATGAGTGCAGTGGATCTTTTCATCTCTGCTAAAGACCAAGCATTTATTATATGAATTTTGAACAAGAAAAGAAGTGGAAATTTTGTTTTTAAGGAAGTGGTGAGGCATCTCAGTCTGGAATCCCTATACAGTGAAGCTACTGGATTATCAACAAGACTGTACCCCTAGAGGGGGCTAAATGTTTACACTATTTGAAAAGTTATAGAGTATAATATCTCGTCATGGTTTCCTTTTTTAAAGGAAAATATTCTTAAGGTAAACTGGTATCTGAAAATAAGTTTTCAAAAATTGATTCAACAGGGTAACATTTACAAATTGTGATTCTTAGCAGTATTAAAAAATGAATGCAGCACCTTATTCCTGTTACATCTACATCCCAGTTCAAATATGCACTTAACAACACAATGCTTGATCTAATAGCAAAGCTGAAACAATCCAAGGCATTGATTTGATTTAAAAAGTAGATCATGATGCTTCTATGTAGGTTTAGGCAGCCAACATAAGGAACTTTATTAACAATCTTCCAATGTAATCAACAAAAGATGCACAAAATAAGGATGGCTTTATTTACTGAAGTATGGAAAAGTAACTGGAATGAATTATCAGTGCATTCTGTACAGTTGGAAAGAAGGGTTTTAGAAGGCACTATCACAGTTGATTTTTAAAAATTAATGATTTCTTGAATTACTAAGTTGAGCTAACAATGCCAAGTGATTTTTGGGGGAAAAGGGTAAACAGGTGCAGTTGATGTTCTTTCTATATACATGACTTTTCTAAATTAAATTAAGTGAGTCTGTTTTCTGCTTACAGTGCTGGGAAAAGGTCCTTATTTATTGGTCAGTTACTTGGATGCAAGTACAGTGGTGGCAGCTAATTTATCAAGTGGAGCTGTTTTTCTAGCTACAAGAGAAATAGCCATTCCAGGAGTAGTGACACTTTTTATGCTGACCCCAAGCCTTTACTCACCTAAGCCACATGGTAAGCAAGTCTAAGTTTGACAAACTTGGCAGCAACTTAGCTTCTATTACTGTGTATTTGCCAAAATGCAACATTATAACTAGCAACAGTTTGCATCATAGAAATGTTTGATCATATTTTTCCCATGTTCAAAATACATAAGCATTAAGAAGTGAATGTAAACAAGCAATTAAAATATTCTTTATTTCTTTAACCATTTGACATGGATACTGAAAATTTCCCTGTTCCAAAATAATAAAAATCAGGAGGGAAGAAAGAAGTCTATGATAAAACTTTAAAATAGAGATCACATTGTCAACATTTTCCTATTGTTGGTTTCATCAGTTTATAAACAGTACATTCAGGTTTTATTGAAAAGAATGGATGTAGGTACACATATGGATGCAAATGCATGGCATTAGCATTAGGGTAGATGGAGGATATGCAAAAGTGTAATCTTAGACCGTGTGTCTTCCTGTGTATGTGAAGATTTAATGTAAATCTAAGAGGACATATAAAACTTCAGAATAGTTGGAAATTTGTTTTCAAATAGTTTGAAATAATTTGTAACCTATGCATTTTGTGGTTATTTTCAATGTCAAAATTTTATTCATTTTTCTCTTTTCTTACTGATCCTGAGCTGAAGATACAAATTTATGATTATTGATTGTTCCACTGGGGCTAGTTTCCTCAAGTAGGTCACCCAGGTGTCTAAACACAAAAGTGCTGCAAATTTTGAAAACCATGCATTAAAATAGAGAATACTGAAACTACTGAGCAGACTAGGCAACATTAGTGGAGAGAAACAGAGTTAATGTGTCAGGTCAGTGTCTATAGACATTTCTGTTGACAAGTCATTGACCATGGGAATGGCAAGCAGAATTAAACTGGGTGGCCACTGGGAAATCCATTTTCTGTGGCTGATGGAGTGAAAGTGCCTGATGAAGTGGTCCCCAGTCACCCCATCTTCCACTGCCATAACAGGGATAGAGTTACCCTTGTCCTTAATTATCACCCAGTGAGCCTCTGCATTCAGCACATCATTCTCCGTAACTTCTACCATCTTCAGTCGGATCCTACCACTATAACATCTTTCTCTCCAACACCCACCCACTCTCCATTTTCCACAGGGATTGCTCTCTGTGAGACACTTGTCCACTTGTCCCTCCTCACTGATCTCCCTCGTGGCACATATCCCTGCAAGTTCTACACCTGCCCCTTTGCTTCTCTCCTACCATTCAGGGCCCTAAACAGTCCTTCCAAGTGAGGAGGCACTTCACCCGCAAGTCTACTGTGGTCATCTACTGTATCCATTGCTCCCAGTGTGGCTTCCTCCATATGGGTGAGATCCAGTGCAGATTGGGGGATCACTTTGTCGAGCACCTTCACTCCATCTGCCGAAACAGTCAGGATTTCTTGATGGCCACCAATTTTTAATTCTTCTTCCAGTTCCCATTCCAACATGTCACTCCATGGTCTCCTTGACGGCCGCGATGAGACTATTTGCATGTTGAAAGAACAACACTTCATATTCCATCTGGGTAGCCACTAACCTGATGACACGAATCTTGACTTCTCTAATTTCCGGTAACTTCTCTTCCTCCTTTTTAAATTTTTCCATTCATCATGTAGGCTCCCCTCCTATCTTTTGCCTTCTCCTCACCTGTTCACCACTTCCCTCTGGTGCCCCTCCTCTTTCCCCTTCCCCCATAGTCTACTCTCCTCTCCTATCAGATTCCTCCTCCTTCAGCCCTTTACCTTTTCTACCTATCAACTCCCAGCTTCTCACTTCAGCCCCCATCCCCAGCCATCCACGTTCCCCCTCGTCTAGCTTAAGCTATCACATGTCAGCATGTACTCCTTCCCCTCCTCCCACCTTTTTATTCTGGCTTCTTCTCCCGTCCTTTCTAGTCCTAATGAAGGGGCATGGCCCTACAAGTTTACTGATTCTTTCCTTTTTTCCCCTCTATAGATGCTGTCTGACTTGCTGAGTTCCTCCAGCATTTTGTTTGTTTTACTCCTTGAAAGTAATTTTCTCTAGCAAACAAGTGATACCACTTCTTTTGTTTTCACAACAGATATATCGTTAGTTTCCTTGGAAGTGGCTGACAAACCAAATTATTTTCTTCGGACTGGATCAGATGGAGCCCTACATGTCAGTAAATGGGAATATAACACATCTTTTCTAAAAGAAGCAACATTTAAATTCCACAAGGATGCATGGGTTTTGGGATATAACACCTTTGAATCGTACATAAGGCCTGGATACTTTGTTCATCTGGCAAGTACTATTCTGCATCTGCTGAAATATAACCACTCAGAGGGTTTCAGGCATGCTACCCTCCTCCAGCTTGCAGGTGAGCAAATAATAATCTTGGTTTAAAAAGAACAAACAGAATAATTGTTAAATAAGCATACCTTAAAATTGGAACTTATTGTCATATTTCATGAAATGAATTCTGAAAACTTTGGACAAAGCCTCGTTTTCTTACATTTTCTCATTCAGAAACATTAAAATCTAATCTGAAACTAACAGAAAATGTCACGTTCTGTTGCTAGTCAGCTCAGTTTCAAACAATGGATAAATTTAATCTGTAAAGAAATGGCATTCACGAAGAAGTAAGAACACTATGTCCACTTGACCAGAGCTTTGAACAGGTTACATATGTCTTCTGCATCTATATGCAAAAATATTCTAGATTTTCCTCACCTGTATCATGGGCAGTAGCTTAGTGGTTAAGTTGCTTGACTGATAGATTTCTAGACTATTCTGGAAACATGAGTTTAAATATGACCATAACAGCTGAGGAATTTAGATTCAAGTAATTAAACAAATATTGGATTAAAACGCTATTATTGGGAATGGTTATTATGAAACAACTGGATTTTTGAAAATAAATGGTTCTGTAATGTCCTCTAATAGAATATAAGAAACAGAAGCAGCAGCAAGCTATTTTGCTCCCTGTTCCTGTTCTGGGGTAAAATTGCAGATGATCTATTATCTCATTTCCACAGCTCTGCAGTAACTTCCTTTCCCTTAATTCACCCAGTACACAAAGATACTGTATATTGATGTCTCTCTGTGTTGAATGTAGTCAGTGGCTGAGTCTTTAGGTTGTGCTACTATCTGTGTCAAGAAGTTTCTTCTCAACTTAATAGTGAATGTATAACCCCATATATTAAGACTTGTAATCCTTGTTTCATTCGATAGACCCCAGCCAGGGTATATAGCATCCCTGCATCTACCCTTCCAAGCCTTTTAGAATGTTGGATTTTTCACTGAGATCACCTTTCATTCTTCTAAACTGCTGAATCTTTCCTCGTTAGTTAAACCTTTTGCCTTCCTATCAATCACTCTGGTAAGCCAGTGTGCTTCCTCAGTTGCAAGTATATCCTTCAAGTAGGGAGGCTGTATTCCAGGTGCAATCTCACCCGGGCCTTATTATGTAAAGAAAGCTTCTTCATTTTTGTATTTAAATCCTCATGTAATGAATACCAACATATTATTTGCCCTTATAATTGCTTGCTGTGATTTGATTTGAAGATATTCAGATCTCTGTGAACATCAACATCTTTCAATGTCATGACTTTAAAGAAACAATATGCTTCCTATATTTTTTTCTGCCAAAATGAATTATTTCACATTTTTCCACATTGAATTCCATCTGCCACGCGCTTATCACTTACCATCCTATTTCTCCTGAGAGATCTGTGCATCCTCTTCACAACTGACACTGACACTCTCACCACCACCACCCCCCCACACCCCCAGTTTGTCCTACAATCTGGATATGATCCAATCTGAAATGCAGTTAGATATAATGTACTTGTTCCACTCATCCAAATTATTGATACAGACTGTAAACAGCAAAGGCTCCATTACTAATCCCTGTACTAGTGACCACCTCTCTACTTCAAATAAATGCATATTTCTCCTTCTTGTTGCCTGTTAATTAACCAATCCTCAGTCTAGGCCAGCATATTATCTCCAATCCTTCATTCTCTAGTGTTACTCATTTTTTTGCGGCATCTTTTGAAATGTCTTCTGAAAGTTTAAATGAATTGCATCAACTAAGTGCCTCCCTCCCTCTCCCCCCACCCCTCGCCATCTCTTCTGCTAGTTGCAAACTCAAAACTTGTGATAGATTGGTCAATTATGATTTTTCTCTTTGAAATTCTCATTGGCAGTGCCTGGCCCGTTGCTTATTTTCTAAGAGAATACCTGCAGTGGCCTAGGATTTTGTTTTCATTACATTTAATAAAATATATTTGCATATAATAGTCATTTACTTAATCTAGGCAGCAGTACCAAGATGAGATGACAGCAAATTATTCGTTTATTAATGATATTCATTAAGGAGCAAAACTCTCTTTTGTTCAAAAGTGCAATGGGGAATTTTAATACTTACCTGAGCTTTCAAAGTTGCAGGACCAGCCTTTTGCACTAACACTGGGTTTTCAAATGCAGGGTTTCTTTTTCAGGATTATGCTATTTTGTTGGATTAATTTATGTGTACAGAGTTCGGAATCGGGTACAAGTCTACAAACTGATTACCCCTTCTTGAACTGAGAATTTCACCGTAACTAATGCACAAGCAGAAAGCATTTATCATCAAGGATTATACTTGTAGTAGTTTCAGAAAAGCACTCACAGGGCATATTTTGGACTATGCTGAGTTTTACAATTCATGATAATGCCAAGCTGACACAGCTGTAGATTCCACGCTTGAATTTATTATTGAAAATCTGTTTCTTTTAGGGCATATTGCCCAATCATGTCCTAAATCACAAATTTAGAGAGAATTTCATAGGTTCTGTGATATACTCGGAAGCCAATTAGCCTTCTAATAACAGATTGTTCTTCCCTTAAAATGAGAGAAATGTGTGTTCCAACACTCAGTGAAAATACACTGCAAGTGCTATTGATTGCATTATCTTTTTTAAAGTGCAGGGACCTTGCACTCGAACCTGTTTGTGCTAAAAATCTAATGTATGCCAATGGAAAACTGAAACAATTTACCTCAGCTATGGGTTCAGATCAAATGATCAAGAAGCATTTCATTAATCACTACATCCAAGGAGTCAAGTTTCAGCATTTTTATAAGCAAAGCTCTGTTGCATTTGGTTCGTTCCCCAGCACACTTTCTTAGGGACAGACTGGGCCCAACATGCTGAGGCAGGGTAATTGCACATTCTAAAAATATAGTACCATTTGTTTAGGTTAATGGAAAAGTTATACCAGCTACAGAGTGCAGAGGCAAAGGAGGATTAAATTTCATGCTGACTATAGTACATGCCTGGCATATTAGATCAGAGATCACATCCAACTGGTGAATCAAGATTCAGAAGGGACCAAAGTGAAAAGAACAGAGTAACAGGCAAGTTTTCAATGGACTAAAATCTCTTCACTTACTATTTTACAGGGAATAAAAAAAAACAGAATAGATGCCCTTCTTTTCTGATTAATTTTTAACTCAGTGACTCTCCTTCCTCTTGCTGGTAGGATTGATTTTTACAATCCTCTACAACTCTATCACCTGTTTTTATCATGGAAAGTTTAATCTGGTGCAGGGTCAAGATAGTGTGTGGCTATTGAAGGGCTATAGACGGGTGAAGAAGACCTTTGCACAGCTGACTGGCATTGTAAGTTGATTTTACCTTGAAGGCCCTCTTCTGGTTACAGATACTTCAAGCCCATAAAAACCAGATACTCTTTCTGTACCATAATAATGATACAGAGAAAGCAAATAAATAAATGTTAATGTTAGTTTGTCCTCAGCAACAGCATTCATGACAATACTGTGGAGGGGTAGTTATTATTAAGTGATTTTGTGTATTTTCCAACTTGTGGGAAAAAAATCAACTTAAAGATGCCTGTAAAAACAGAAACCACTTTTAACCCAGGGATAGACTACAAATATAAGGTATCAAATTCGTAGCCAGAATGATAATTTTGAAAAAGTGCTCTCAGAATGAAGGGGTAAATTGGGTTTCTACAATATTTATAGCTAGTTTAACATGTTGGAGTTTTGTCCCACCTGCAAATTTGATTACACCAGTGTGAAATAATGAGCGTAACAAGTTTTTATAGTTGGTGGTTATAGGGTGAGTCGGCACCTGCATTTACTCCAGAGTCTGCATGAGCAGTTTCACTCATGTCTGGAGTTCTTCTCGAAATGAAAGAGAAGATTGGCTGCTTGTTTGCAGGGTTGTTCACTGAGCCTGGAGGTGAGGTCACAAACATTTCATCATCAGTTAAGGTGACATCATCAGTGAGCAATTGAGTGTTGTTTCTCCCGAGTGCTCGCATTAATATTGGTCTGACTTGTTGTTCTGATTGGTTGGTTGTCGCACTGGTCATTAGACTCTGCTGGATAGCTGAGTGATTTCCACTGCCCCGTATCTTTGGTTATCGATCATTGTGATCGTTGGTTCCTTGGGTGTCCACGATTTATCCCTTGGCCCCAATCCCGCAGATGCATGGGTTGCATTTTAACCGGAGATAACTCAGCTATCACACTCAACAATTTCTCCTTTGGCTCCTCTCACTTTCTCCAAACTAAATGGGTAGACATGGACATCTATGTGGGCTTCAGCTATGCCTGCCTTTTCATTGGCTATGCAGAACAGTTCATGCCCCAAGCCTTCCCTGCTAATATTCCCCAATTCCTCTGTGCTGCATTGACAACTACATTGGAGCTGTTTCATGCACCTATGCTGAGCTCATCAATTTCATCAACTATGCCTCCAACTTCCTTCCTGTCTTACATTCTCTTGGTCCCTTCTGACACCTCTCTCCTCTTTCTCGACTTCTCTGCCTCCATCTCTGGAGACAAACTGTCTGCTAATATCTTTTATAAACCGACTGATTCTCACAGCTGTCTTGACTATACCTCTTCCCACCCTGTGTCCTAAAAAATGCTATTCGCTTTTCTCGGTTCCTTCATCTCCGCTGCATCTGTTCCCAGAATGAGGCTTTCCTTTCCAGTATATTAGAGATGTTCTCCCTTTTCAAAGAACAGTACTTCCCTCCCTCCACCATCGACATTGCCCTCACCCCCACCTCTTCTGTATTCTGGACATCCTGCTCACCCTATCTTCCCGCTACCTTAACAGGGATTGAGCTCCTCTGGTCCTCACATACCATCTCATGAGCCTCTGCATCCAATACATCATTCTCCTCAACTTCTGCCATCTTCAACGGAATCCTACTACCAAACTCATCTTTACCTCCACCCCCACTCTCTGCTTTCCACAGGAATTGCACCCTCCATGATTCCCTTATTCATTAGTCCCTCTCCACTTGTAACATGGGAGAGCAGGTTCGAGGATCCAATGAGTGAAACAGGAGACGCAGATTTAAAAATGGGTATGTGAGGTATTCATTTAAGAAATGGACAGTGAAACATTAAATTGGGCATCTAGCTAAACAATTATTTGTCTAAGCTAGCCAAAACCACTACACCATACATTCAACTACTCTGCTAAACCTCCTCAATTTATAAAACCCAAGAAGTAAGCATACTATAACAGATACTTAAATAAACAAACCATGGGGCCCCAGCTATGTCTGCAGTGCTCTCTCTCAGTAGTCCATCAGGACTGATGGTGAATTCAGCCTGAAGTCAGGCCTCATGGGTGGCAGGAATGAAAGAAGGTGAACCCCCTGCGCTTGCTATCTTTTATACCTCCAGGATACCCAGAACTGGAGATGGGCTCCATAGCACCCATAAGCCAACTAATAGAAAAGAGCATAGCAAACTTTAAACAAACCAATCAGCACGATGCAAGCGGCTTTCGAACAGAATTTACTACACCCTCCAGAGGACACCACTAATCTCCCTCTCGGCACTTATCCCTGCAAGCAACAGAAATGCTACACCTGCCCATTTACATCCTCCCTTCCCAACATTCAGGACTCCAAACAGTCATTCCAGGTGAGGTAACACTTCTCATGTGAATCTGCTGGGGTCATTTATTGTTTCCGGCGCTCCCGATGCAACCTCCTCTACATTGGTGAAACCCGATATAGATTGGGGGACCACTTTGTCAAGCACCTCTGATCCCTCTGCCAAAAGTGGAATTTCTCAGTGGCCAACCATTTTAATTGTTATCCCCAATTCCATTCTGACATGTCGGCCCATGGCCTCTTCTTTTGTCACAATGAGGCCACTCTCAGGTTGGAGGAGCAACACCTCATATTCTGTTTAGGTAGCCTCCTACCTGATGGCATGAACATTGATTCCTCCTTTTGGTAGCTTTTTTTTTCCCTCTCCCTTCTTTCTTCTGTTCCCCACTCTGGCCTCTTACCTCCTTTGCTCACCTATCTATCAACTCCCCTGGTGCCCCTCCTTCTTCCCTTCTCCCATGCTCCAATCTCCTCTCTTCTCAGATTCCTTCTTCTCTAGCCCTCTACCTTTCCCACTCACTTGGTTTCACCTACCACCTCTAGCTAATCCTCCTTCCCTCCACTTCTTTATTGTGGCATCTTCCCCCATCCTTTCCAGTCCTCAAGAAGGGTCTCGGCCTGAAACCTCAACTATTTATTCATTTCGATAGATGCTGGATGATGAGTTCCTCTAGCATTTTGTATGTGTTTCTCATATACTTTCAACTTTTATGTTACAAGATATGCATGATGTGAAGCTGATTACTTGAGTTTTATTATTATAACTGAAGATTTTTTTTGCAAAAATTAAGTTATTTTTAAGTATATGATTTTTTGCTTGTAAGTAACATGGTTTTAAATTATTGAAGCTATGTGAAGCTGCTATTTCAATTGCCAGACAGACCTGTTAAAATGCTTTTGTAATAGGAAAGATATTTTATTAAAATACTATATTTTAAAGAATATTTTATTAAAAGACCATTTAGTTATCATCTACTATAGACACTTGTCCTGCCATTGTTTCCTGCTAGAAGGACAGAATTCCACGAATTCTATTTACGCTTGAAGTTTATTATGGCCAATTGATAAGAATCAGCTCATGCTACTGAAAGCTCTAGACTTGTATCCCTTTGCTCAGCTTTGCATTTGTTTGCATATTATCTTCTTATACAACATGCATCCAATCATTTGCCATGCATCTACAGCTGTCTGTGGGCATCCTGTATAAAACGTTCAAAGCTAGCTAATAACAATATCATAAAAATACCACCAAAATATTTTCAATTATTTTGCAGAATTATTTTCTCTTTATCTTGATACAAAACAGATACCTTATGCTAATTAAACAGTCCTTTAAAATCCAAATGAATGTTTTCATAGTACCATGGAATACATGACTTTTGATACAAGGAAGACTGATAAAAGAAATGTATTGGATGCCATTTATCTGAAGGTATGCCTGGCTATAAAATGAACTCTCTGTTCTTCTGTAGGTGTCGAGTAGTATACTTGTACTCTAACAACACTAATTCTTGCTGGCTTGTGCTGAATTGCATGTTTATATTTATAAATGTTTTAAAATATCTCTTGTATTCATAAACTTCCTAACATCAGCAATTTAAAAATTAATGCAAGATATGTTACCTCAAGTACAGAAAGAGTGATCTATTGTTTAGCCAAGTGGGTTTATTATTTGCTTCAGTTAATCTGCTTCTTTTTTGAAACTGAATGAAGAATCACAACAAATGTCATAACAGCTGGATTGTGGGAAGTCCCATATTTAACATTTTCCAAAACTAGACTGATTCATTTTTATCTTCCATTTTGTTTGATACATAATCCATGAAAATGTAAATAAATATAAATAACTCTGTGTATGCATATAAATGTATTAATCTACATTTCATATTGGAATCTCTTAAGGTGTTTCTTTGAATCAGAGTATGCTATAAAACATACTAGAAGATTATTTTATTTATAAGATATGTATTGAAAAGTTCCATCATTTCCTCTTTAACTGCCCCAATTGTTCGAGCGTTGAATAATAAAGCACAATACCGACCCTTCAGCCCACAATGTTGTGGCGGCCTTTTAACCTACTACAACATCAATCTAACCACATAGCCCATAGGGTGGAAGGTACAATGTGAGCCTGTGGAGGAGGGATGTAGAGGCCTTGCTGACTGCTTGCTCTGCAGGACATATTCTCTCCTTGGCATTGTGGGGGTGGCAAAGAGAAGAGCCATCTGGACCATCACAGAGCTGCTGAGCAAGCCTCCAGTTGGTCATGGATCGAGAGGTGTGACCCATGATCCTGGATAGGACATAAGCCCGGGTCTGATCAACCCTAGCAGGGTCGCCTGGGCAAGAGTATTTGATGTTGAATGACCCAAAACACCTGATGAGCCCAGGTTGCATCACTGATGGTGTGTCCCAGTGCATTTTAGGTTGCATCTCAGCATTGCCTATCTAAGTCTCTTAATTGTTACTAAAATACCTCCCTCTACCCCCATCTCTGGCAACACATTCAACACACCCACCACTCTCCACTATCCAGCTCTGCATCCTATCATAAGTCCATAAGACACAGGAGCAGAGTTAAGCCATTCACCTTGTCGAGTCTGCTTTACCATTTCATTACAGCTGATCTATTTCCCTCTCAACCCCAATCTCCTGCCTTATCCCCGTAACCTTTCATCTCCTGACTAATCAAGAACCTATCAATCTCCACCTTAAATATATCCAATGTCTTGGCCTTCACTGCTGCCTGTGACAATGAATTCCACAGATTCATCACCCTCCAGCTAACAAAATTTCACCTCATCTCCATTCTAAATGGAAGTCCTCTATTCTGAGGCTGTGACCTCTGGCCCTGTACTCCTTCATCAAAGGAAACATTTTCTCCACATCTACTCTATCCAGGCCTTTCAACATGCGATAGGTTTCAATGAGATCCCCCTTCATTCTTCTCTATTCCAGCGAGTAAAAGCCCTGAGCCATCAATCGCTCCTCATGATAAGCCTTTCATTCCCGAAATCATCCTCATGAACCTCCTCTGAACCCTTTTCAATGTCAGCATATCGTTTTTTGAATAAGGGTTCCAAAACTGGACACAATACTCCAAGTGAGGCATCACCAGTGCCATATAAAACCTCAGCATTACATGCTTTCTTTAATATTCTAGTCCTCTTGAAATGAATGTTAACGTCGCATTTGCCACCCTTGCCTCTAACTCAAGATGCAAATTAACCTTTATGAAATCCTGTATGAGGACTCCCAAGTCCCTTTGCACCTTGGATTTTTGAATTTTCTCCCCGTTTAGAAAATAGTCTACTTATTTTATTCCATCGACCAAAGTGCATGACCATTCACTCGCTGACATGTATTCCATCTGCCACATCTGTACCCATTCTGCTAACCTGACTGAGTCCTTCTGCAGCCTCTCTGCTTCCTCAACACTACTTGCTCTTCCACCTATCTTTGTGCCGTCCGCAAAGGTGCCATAAAGCCATCAATTCTGTCATCGAAATCATTGACATACAAGATTAAAATAATGGTCCAAACACTGACCTCTGCAGAACACAACTAGCCACCAGCAGCCAATCAGAAAAGGCTGTCTTTATTACCACTCTTTGCCTCCTGCCAACCAGTCAGTACGCTGTCCATGCTAGTATCTTTCCTGTAATACCATGTCTCTTATCTTTTTAAGTAGCCCCATGCATGGAACCTTGTCAAAGGCATTCCTAAAATCCAAGAACGCAACATCCTCCTTGTCCATTCTACTTGTTATTTCCTCAAAAATTTCTAGTAGATTCATCAGGCAAGATTTCCTCTTTAGGAGACCATGCTGACTTCAATCTATTTTATCATGTGCCTCCAAGTATCCCGAAACTGCATCCTTAAAAATTCGTTCCAACATCTTCCCAACCACTGTCAGGCTAACAGACCTATATTTTCCTGTCTTGTGCCTCCCTCCCTTCTTGAAGAGTGGAGTGACATTTTCAATTTTCAAGTACTCCAGAACTTTTCCAGAATCGATTAATTCTTGAAAGATTATTACTAATGCCTCAACTATCTGTTTAGCTACCTCTTGCAGAACACTGTAGTCTAGTCTGTCTGGTCCAGGTGACCTGTCTACCTTCAGACCTTTCAGTTTCCCAAGCATCTTCTCCCTAGCAATAGCAACTGCACTCCCTTCTGCCCCTGAGACTTCTGAACTTCCGGCATACTGTTAGTGTCTTCCACAGTGAAGACTGATGCAAAATACTTATTCAGTTTGTCTGCCATTTCCTTGTCCCTCATTACTACCTCTCCAGGATCATTTTCCAGTATCTACTCTCTCCTGTCTTTTACTCTTTATGTATCTGAAAAAATGTTTGGTATTCTCTTTGATATTATTGGCTAGCCTACCTTCATTTTTCATCTTTTCACTCCATAGCCTTTTTAGTTACCTTCTTTTGTTTTTTAAAAGTTTTCCAATCCTCTAACCTCCCACTAATATTTGCTAAATCATATGCCCTCATTCTTGCTTTTATGCTGACTTTAACTTCCCTTGTCAGATTGGTTGCATCATCCTGCTTTTAGAGTACTTCTTCTTTTGGATGTATCTATCCTGGGTCTTCTGTATTTCTCCCAGTAACTCCCGCCATTGCTACTCTGCCATCATCCCTGCTAGTGTCCCCTTCCCATCAACTTTTGCCAGCTCCTGCCTCATGCCTCTGTCAGTCCACTCTTCAAGAAGGGAGGGAGGCACAAGGCAGGAAAATATAGGCCTGTTAGCCTGACAGTGGTTGGGAAGACGTTGGAATGAATTTTTAAAGATGCAGTTTCAGGATACTTGGAGGCACATGATAAATTCCCTTTTCTCCACTATAATATAAATGTCCATTTGTCACCTATGACAAACTTCCTCACTATCCATACCACCACTAAACTTCATGTCATCTGCATACTTACTAACTCACTCCACCACTTCCTCATCCAAATCATTTATATAAATCTCCAAGAGCAGGGGTCCTAGGACAGATCCCTGTGGGACATCACTGATCACTAACCTCCAGATAGAATACACTTCATCTTCTCGACCTTCTGTCTTCTAGGGGCAAGCCAATTCTAAATCAATGCAGCTCAGTTTTTCTGGATCCTTTGCCTCCTGACTCTGTGCTGAGCCTACCATAAGGAACCACGTTGAATGCCTTACTAAAATTCATATGTACCATATCCACTGTTCTACGTTCATCAATGTGTTTTGTTACTTCCTTGAAGAATTAAGTGAGGCTTGTGAGGCACAACCCACCCCCACAAAGTAATGCTGTCTATCCCAAATAAGACTATGCTTCATAAGTCCTGTTCACCAATCATTTGCCCACTACTGATTTAAGACTCACTAGTGTATAATTCACAGGATTATCCCTATTACCTTTCTTGAACAAAGGAATAACATTTATCACCTCCAATCTTTTGGTACTAATCCTGTAGCCAATGAGGATGCAAAAATCATTGTTAGAGGTGAGGCAGTTTCTTCCCTTTCTTCCCATAATAACGAGGTATAGCATGTGCAGCCCCGAGGTTTACCAATCCTAGAGATTTTCAAAAGTTGCAACTCTTTCTTAGCTTTGACAAGTTACCACATATCAGCCTGTCCTCATGTTCATTCAAGGTCCCTCTCACTAATGATTATTGAAGCAAGGTATTCATTAAGGACCTCCCCTACCTCCTCCAACTCCAGGCATGTTTACTCTTTTATCACTGTTCAATCCTACCTGCGCGCTAGTCATTCTCCTGTTCCTTACGTATGTGTATAACATGTAGAATGCCTTGGGTTTTTCCTTAATCCTTCTTGCCAGGCTCTTCTCATGTCCCCTTCTAGCTCTCCTAAGTCTATTCTTAAGCTCTTTCCCGATACTTTGTAATTCTCTAGAGCCCTCGCTGATCCTTGCTTCCTAAACCTTATCTTTCTTTCTCTTGAAGAGATGTTCCACTTCGCTTGTCAACCAGTTACTTCACCCTACCTCAATGGGACAAACCTATCCAAAACCTGGTGCAAGTGCTCCCAAAACAACCTGCACATTTCTGTTGTCTATTTTGCTGAGTACATCTGTTCCCAATTTGGGCTCCCGAGTTCCTGCCGAATAGCATCGTAATACACCCTTCCTCAACGAAGTACTTTCACATATGTTCTGTCCTTATTCCTTCTAAGGCTGTGGTGAAGGTCAGGGAATTGAGATCACAGTCTCTGAAATGCTTACCTTATGAGAGATCTATCACCTGACCTTGTTCATTGCCTCGTACTAGATCCAGTATGGCCTCTTCTTTCATCAGCCTATCTACATATTGTGTCAGAAATCCTTCCTGGGCTTAATGAACAAATTATGCCCCATCTTCACCTGTTGGTTTAATCAATGGCAACCATTATGCCTATGTTTACTAACCCCACTTGACTGCATTAAATCTGTATATGTCCATATGCTACTCATTCAAATGCCTGTGCAGATGCTTCATAAATACTGTTGCAGTTCCTGCCTCCACTTCTTCCTCCGGCAGCTCATTCCAGGTACAGTGTGTGAAAAATTTGACCCTTCCGATCCTTTGTAATCTTCCTTCCTCTCAGTTTAAATTTATGACCTCTAGTTTTAGACACCCCTACCATTGGAAACAGACACAAGTTATCTACCCTGTCTGTGCTCTCATAAATTTTTTATGTGTTTATCGTGTCACCTCACAGCCTCCTTTGCTACAGGGAAAACAGCTCCAGCTTATCCAGTCTCTTCAAGCCCTCCAGTCCAGGGAACATCCTTATGATTTTTGCCTAATCATCTCTTTCCTGTATGATAGCCAGAATTGCACACACTCCACCAAGAGCAGCCAACTTTTTGTACCACTGTACACGATATCCCAATTCTTGTATTCCATGCTTCATCAGGTTAAGGCATGCACTTTGTGTGCCTTCTTCACCTCACTGGTTGCCTGTTCCACCATATTGAGCCAACTATGTACAGTCATACAGCATGGAAACAGGCCCCTTGGTCCATTGCAGACCAAAGCGTCTTCCTGAACTCATCTCATATACCGGTATTTGGCCCACGTCCCTATTCACGTACCTGTCCCACTCTCTTTCAAGCATTATAATTGTAATTGTATCTACATATCTCTAAAACCTCTTCTGACAGTTTGTTCCACACACCTGCTGTCACGGTGTGGAGAAACTTGCCTCTAGGGTACCTTTAAGTATTTCCACCTCATCTTAAATCTATGCCGTCTAATTTTAGATCTCCATACCCTCTGGAAAAGACAGGAACAATCCAATGTATCTATGCCCCCTCATATTTTTACAAATCTCTATAAGATGACCCTCTGAGCCGCCTTTGCTCCTGATGAAAACAATTCCAGCTTATTGAGTTTCTCCTTATAACTCAAACCTCCCAGTTTCAGCCACATACTTGTGAATCTTTTTCTGCATCCTCTCTAGCTTAATCATATCTTTCCTGACAGTATAGCAATCAGAACTGCACACAATGTTCCAATTGGAGTCTTGGTCTTCTACAACGTTCCTTATTACTTCGTCATTTACCTTGTAAGTCCTACCCTGGTTTAGCTTCCCAAGATGCATCTCTTCATACTAGTCCAAATTAACATTCCACCTACTGTTCCTAAGCTCACTTTCCTACATTCTGTAGTAAACTTCTTCACTGTTCATAATGCCACCAGTGGCTTTATCTACAAAATTAGTAGTAAAGACCACCTACATTCTCATCCAAATCATTAATATATAATTACAAATGGCAAAGGAGTCAACACTAATACCCGTGGCACACCATCAGTCACAAGCTTTCAACCTAAAGAACAGCACCCTTTTGCTTTCTTCCACCAAACTAATTTCGTCTCCAATCTGCTAAATCGCTCTGGATTCCATGTGTTCTCTAACTCGTGTCTTCTGGACCAGCCCACCATGTGGGACCTTGTGAAAGGTCTTGCAAACCTGGAGTGCATTGTTGATGGAACTGCATTTATGGAGACACACTCCTGATTTGTGCTGTGGAGATGATGGAAAGGCATTGGAGAATTGGGAGATGAGGTACTTGGCCTTGAGCTCTGAATATTCATGTGGCTTGTGCAGTTAAATTTCTGATCAATGATAAGGTGATGGTGATGAGGGAGCCTGGTGATTGTCATGTAGTTGAATGGTGAGGGCATCTTCTTGTTGGGAGATAGTCATTGCCTTGCACGTTTTGGAATGAATACTAATATTACAAATATGTAAATACCTGAAAGTTGCCTAGGTCTAGCTGTACGCATGCACGCTCTACGGTATTATTTGATGAGTTGCAAATAGAATTGAATATTCTGAACTGTGAACAAACAATCCCACTTATAAGTGGAGAAAAGATTATTGATGCCATTACTGATAGTGACTGAGTTTCCGACACAGCCTTGTGGCATTGTAGCAGTAGTGTCGAGGAGCTGAGCTAATTAGTCTCAAACAGCCAATACTGTTGTCTTTTTGGCAAATTATGGTTTCAGATAGTGTGGAGTTTTCCCATTCACTCCAATTTTACTAAGACTTCCCAAAACATTGCCATAATCTCTGTGACATTCATATTCACCTCACTTCTGGAATTCAGCTCTTTTGTCCTATTTGGAACTATAATTGTCATGAAGTCTGAATTGATTGATCCTGGCAAAACCCAAACAGAGCAAGAGTGAATATATTAGTGTGTGGACGTATGCTTTATAACACTTTCCATTCCTCGGTAGTTTATGATTTCAGTGTTAGATTAATTCTTGTCTATTGAAGTTAATGCAAGCAGGACCGAACACTTTGCTGCCTTCTAATTTGAATGATTTCAGCAGTGAACCAAATGTAAAAATACTGCACAGTCTGTGACCAATATCCTGCATAGCAATCATGAATATGCCAGCTTTTTGTGCTAAAGGCTGCATTGAGAACCCCACAACCTCTTGCATTAATTTTGCCAACTTTCAGGTGAATTACACTGGAGTTCAACTGAGTAGAAAAGGCCAAGCTCAAAATGTGAAAAACACGGATTGTGCATATTCTTGGCAAAGATCTTTCAAATGAAGTAATAATGGGCTGATTTAGTTTCATTTTTTAATTTAATGGCGAGTAGATATTTAATGTTATTAAAGTCTCTCATAGCAACATGGAGCTAACATTTTTACAACCAATTATTTATTTTGTCAGTGGAACAGGGTGTAGCTCTGCCAACAACAGATGGCAGCATTTGTGTTCGAATAATTTGAATGCACTTTTGGTCATGTTTATAAAATTTCATACATGCATTGAGCATTATGGGCTGGAAATCCTGCACCTGCCATGGTGCCTCAATTTGTTGTTCTCAGTGCCAGGCCTGGTCGTCCTGAACTATGTTAGAAGATGGACGACCAGCCAGGAAGACACTCCATAGTGGAGAAATACTTGTGACTAACCTCGAGTGGTATTTCCAAAGACTTCCTCTACAGAGTGAGCTGATAGTTTTTAAATACCCAAAGGCATTTATAAATGGTACAAAAGGACTTATTTACTATTTTAATAATTGTAATGAAATAATAACACACTAAATTACAACAAAATAATTGAAAACATTTAAGCTTAAGTCTTTAAAAAAAGTAAATCATTTCTATGAACTTAGTTTTTTTTTAAAATTGAGAACCAATCACTCCTTTCAAAGGAATGTGGCTGTGCTGCAAGTGCTATGGCACTCTGCTCACTGTACCTATGCTCCTCTGTTGAACTCAGTGACAGGTCCAGTGACAGGGCAGAGGTTGCATCTGACTTCATTCATGAAGATAGAGACACTTTGTAAGGTGACAAGAGGTTAGGCAATGGTTCTCCAAGGAACCAATGGCTAAAGGTAAGTATGATCTGGCTGCTTTTTTAGGAGGGTGTTTTAAATTAAGTGTCACTTATGCAATTGAACTGGTATGTTACTCCTGTGGTTTTGTTAACTGGAAGAGACTGTCTCATATGAAATAACGGACTCCTAAGAATGAGTTTTTCTTGTCTTTCCACTGTTTATATAACAGTTAAAAATGAATTTTCTCAAATGAGCAAACTTATTTTTGAAACATAAACATCCAGTAACATCAATAAGATTTGTCACTGAGTGGTAGGTGTACTCTTTCCGTTATTCTTCCCTATGGACTATTTAGTAACACTGTACAACAATGAAATAAGGAGCATTTGTAATCCAATTTTTTTGTTATTTTTATCTTCAGTTCTGATCTTAAGTGAGTGTACTAATTGCTTGGGTCAATATCAAGATTCCTTGGATGAAAATATGTTGATTTTTTTTTGCAATCCAGCGTTAGTAACTTAAGAAATAAACAGCAGGAACACGTCTCTCTTTGAGCCTGTCCTGCCATTCAATAGCAATAGATCATGCCAAATAGGCAAGAATCACTTTCCTGCTAGATCTCCGTATCCTTTTATTCTATCTTGATCTGATGCATACTCATAGCTTGAGCATATTCTGTGGAGAATTCCAAAGATTTATAAATAAAGACTTTTTCAGTTATTTCAGTCCTAATTGCCTGATTCTTTATCCTGGGATAATATCTCTTAGTTCTAGAATCTATAGCTGAGGCCTCCCAGCATCAATCATCTAAATCCCTTTCAGAACCCAAAACATTTTGGTTCAATGGGTTCTATAGGTACATCTAATGTCAGAGAAATGTACACAATATACATCCTGAAATTCCTTTTCTTCGCAAACATCCACAAAAACAGAGGTAAGATCACCTCTCATTTTTCCAATGAATCTGTTAACCTTACACAAAGCCAACTCTAGGGATAACCACCAACTCTCAGGAGTCAACATGGGAGTTTTCTTTGGGGTACCTGTAGGAATTTTTCCAGCTAAAGAATTTAGTTAGTCTTATTGGAAGTTTTGTGAGTCAGTTCCTGGATTTTTAAATATTAGTGTAGTAGATTGGTAATACAAGTTACAGGTTCCAAGCTGATGGATGCTGCAAATTTAACTGTTCTCCCAATAATCAGATTCTTATACCATTGAGCTGAATTTCATCCTTGAAGGGAGTTGCAGATTGAGAGAGGAGTTCTTCCCACATTATGACAAAATGGTTCTCAGAACTGATTCATCTTGTCTGTCAGCTGAAATACACCAGATGAAAATTTCAGATCCATGTATTTTGTTTAGTTTGACTCATGGGATTGCACCATTGCATTTGAAAGAATACAAAAGCTGTTGCATAAAGTAATAAATAATTATTTCAATAGGTTTCATTGGATACATTTAATGCCAGAGAAATGTATACAATATACATCCTGAAATTCTTTTTCTTCACAAAATCCACGAAAACAGAGGAGTGCCCCAAGGAATGAATGACAGTTAAATGTTAGAACCCCAAAGCCCGCCAACTCACCCTTCCCACACATAAGCAGCAGCAAAGCAACGATTCCCCTCACACCAGCAGAAAAACATTGGCACACCCCACCGACCACTCAAGCGTACAGCAAAGCATTAATAAAAACACAGACTTGCAGTACCCCAAAAACTACTCGTTCACCCGGTAATTCAACATATCACAGGCCCTCTCTCTCCCTAATAAGGGAAGAATTCCCATATTAACATAGGATTAAGGTTGGTTAATAGGAAGCAAATACTGAGAAGGTCACATTGTTTTTCTGTTAACTAAACAACAAACTAAGAGATCTAATGAGTTTCATCCATATTTATAACATTTTTATGATTCAGATAATGTTTAACCAGTATACTCCAACATTTGGGGTTTTAAATTTCATAATTCCAAAATTCATGGTTTTGATTTTTATCTGCAAATAGTTGATTCCATAATATGCTGTGTTATTTATATTTTAATACCTCTTCTGAATTATTAAATGAAGTGCATAAAACAGGCTTAATTATCTTCATAAAGAATATGTAATAAGAGCTGCTTTCCAACAGGTGCTTCTCTTTTTCACCGGTGTGATTTCAGATAAATATCTCGACACTCCAGCTGTGGAATCATTTGCTGAACATAATCCTGAGTGACTGAGTAACAAAAATTAAATCTGATTAGAGTTCATTGGATAAACCCGGAATACTACATAGCTGGGGTTGGTTAAAGCCAAATACATACAGTATATAAGAAATTCTTAAAGAAAATATTTATTTTGTACCATGCAATTTAGACTTCAACTAGAGTACTTTGTCCCATTCTGGAAGCCACGTTTTGCTGGTGCGGGAAAGATTGATTTGGTGTCAGTGCAGAAAGAGCTGCGTTGGAATTTCTATACTTAGTGCCTCATTATCTCTTTCACCTACCTTTTTAAGAGAAGCAACGTTGAGCTACAAATATTTACTTTGAATGTGGCTGACTGCATGCATAACAAATCATACCTCCTGTACCTAAAAAAGTGACACTGAGTGTATGCTCATAGTCTTCTGCTCCTGTAGTCCACCCACTCCAAGGTTTGAAATGCTTTGTGATCAGAGATGCTCTTCTGCACACCAATGTTGTAACTCATGGTTATTTGAGTTACTGTTGCTTTTCTGTCAGATTGAACCGGTCTGGCCATTCTCCTCTGACTTCTCTCATTAACAAGTCATATCCACCCACAGAACTGCTGCTCACTGGATTATTTTTGTTTGTTTTTGGAACTGTTCTCTGTTCTCTGTTGTTCATGAAAATACCAGCGGTTTCTGAAGTACTCAGACCACCCCATCCGGCACCAACAGTTATTCCACAGCCAAAGTCACTTAGATCACATTTCTTCCAATAGTCTGATATATGGTTTGACCAACAACTGACCCTCTTGACCATGTCTGCATGCTTTTAAGCATTGAGTTGCTGCCTCATGATTGGCTGATTAGATATTTGCATTACTGAGCAGGTGCACAGGTAAAATAATGTGGCTGCTGAGTGGAAAGTTGGAAATAATTCTGTAAAGGATTAGGGAATCTTTGTCTGGGCCATAGAGAAAAGGCATAACCAGTTAAAAATCCAATTATTTCTATCGTTGTACTCCTTCTTTCAGAATTAAATATTGGACAATGGAGGCACACAGATGTCAGATGTTCACAGTAATTTTATGAATTTTGACACAAAAATATCAATTGTACTTGAGCCATCTTATGTCAGTGTAATTAAAAACAGAAAAGCTGTAAACACTGAGCAGGCCAGTCAGCACCCAGGGAAAGAGAAACAAATAATGTTTCATGTCTGGGAACTTTTATCAGATAATTGAGTGTATGTGTTCACATGGCCCTTCTCCTATTCTACTTCAAATAACCTATCAGCACAATTCTCAGTTTCTTTATGTCCAATGCACTTTGTCTTCCTCCTCAACTATCGGTGTTATTTCCCTCACCAACATCATGCTTTGACAAATTCTGGTAATGTTTTCCCTGAATTGCTTTTTGATTGTTAAGGATTTCAACATTTCTAAGCCTTTTTGTTTAACACCAAACTACTTTATATTTTCAACCTGTCAATCATTTTCAGAAGCATCAAATACATTTTCATATTACAGCTGCATACGATATTGTTGAAACTTCACCTGGAATGTTGTGTGCTGTTCATGTCACCATATTATAGGAAAGATGACATTAAAATAGAGAAGGTGCAGAGAAGATTCATAGGGATGTTGCTGGGAGATTAAGATTTGAGTTATAAGGAGAGAGTGAATAGGGTGGAAATGTTCCCTGGAATGAAGGGGGCTGAGGGAGTGACCTCAGAGATTTGTAAATTCAGGAGAGGCAGAGATGAGGTAGATGTTCACAGTCTTCAAGGAGCAGTGCCTTAGGAAGGTGGCACCCATCATTAAGGATCCCCACCACCCAGGACATGATCTCTTCTCATTGTTACTGTCGTGAAGGAGATACTGAAGCCTGAAGGCACATACTTAGTGATTCAGGAACAGCTTCTTCCCCGCCGCCACCTGAATTCTAAATGGACATTGAAACCATGAACACTACCTCACTACTTTTTTATCTCTGTTTTAACTTAACTATTTAAAAGACATATATTTACTGTAATTCAGTTATTTTCTCTCTATTTATTTATCATGTATTTCATTGTGCTGCTGCCATAAAGTTAACAAAGTACACAACATATGCCAGTGATATTAAACCTGATTCTGATTCCTTTGCACAGGTAGAGGAGCTTAAAACTTGAGAGCATAGTTTTAAGGTGCGAGGGGAAAGAGTTAAAGTGGACTTGAAAGGCAAGATTTTGACAGAGAGGGTGGTGGGTATTTGGACCAAGCTGCCAGAGAAGTGGTAGAAGCAAGATAAAATTACAACGTGTTAAAGTCCTGATAGAAAGTCTTGACCCAAAGTGTCAAAAATTCCTCCCCCAGCCACACCCCATGCCTCTGATGCTGCTTTCTCCCTCTAGCAGTGGATCTTTTGCTCCAGATTCCAGCATTTGCAGTTTCCTGAGTGTCAACTGAGTTTCCTGAGCTACATTTCCATGGGATAGGAACAATTCAAAGGGGTATGGTCCAAATGCAGAGTGATGGGACTAGCTCATGAGGCACTCTTTGTCATAGATGAGTTGAGCAGAAAGGCTTGTTTCCATGCTGTATAACTCAGTGATTCTAAGGGGTTACTGGTAGAAAGAGATGGCTTAAGGGTGGTTTGAGAAGGAAGAGGGCAAAAGTAAACAACTGAAAACCATATGCTCAAATGCTGACATCAAATTAACAAAGTACTAATCAGAATCAGGTTTATTAACACTGAGATATGTTGTGAAATTTGTTATTTGCAGCAGTTGTAGTGTGCAATACTTAACATTACTGTATATCACAAATAAATAAATAGTGAAACAAAGGGCAAAATAGTGAGGTAGTATTCATGAACCATTCGGAATTGGATGGTGGAGAGGAAGAAGCTGTTCCTAAAATGTTGAGTGCGCTTCTTCAGGCTCCTGTAACTCCTACCTGATGGCAGTGCTGATAAAAGAGCATGTCCTAGATGGTGAGGGTCCTTCATAACGCTTGCCACATAACTGAGACATCACCTTTTGAAGGTGTCCTTGCAGGGGGAAGGCTAGTGGGTATGATCAAGTTGGTGAAGACTACGATCCTCAGTAGCCTATTCCCATTCCTGTGCATTGGCGCCTTCATATCAGATGGTGATGCAGCCAGTCAGAATGCTCTCCACAATACATCTATGGAAGTTTGCGAGAGTCTTTGGTGACATACCTAATCTCCTCAAACTATTAATTTCAAAACGTAGAACAAAACAATATGAGAGCACAACGGAACAAGGCAATTTAGGACTGTGAAGTGAAAGGTTAAAATGTAAAAATATAAAAGAGAAATGTGAAAGCAAATGGCAACAGAGAGGCTCCAGGCAATCTGACTTTTCTTCAGCATGGTACATTCATGTCCACACCAAATGACCACTTTTGTTGGTTGATTTGACGCATCTGAGCGTGCATCTGTGCACAAACAAGGAATGAACAATGCATGTTATTTCAGATTTTTCAAGATTTTTTTTTGCATGTAATTGCATAAGGGGACTTCTAAACAAAACGTGTTTGTGTGTTTATACAGATGCAAAGACTCTGTCCCCAGCTCATTCTACCTGTGAGTGGCAGTATGAGGCTTGTGCCAGCCCTTGTGTCAGAACATGCAGAGATCCTACAGGCAAGATCTGTCAAGCTTTACCAAGGTATATGTGGCCAAATAGAATACAAATAAAATCTTCACTGCCTTTCTAGGCTTTAAACCAGAGGTTCCCAACCTTTTTTATACCATGAAGCAAGGAGTCCACAGTCCCAGGTTTGGGAACCCCTGCTCTAGATGAATGAACATTCACTATTTCATTGAGGATTATAAAGTGATTAAGAGTGCATGATTTATTTTGATCTTAAGCAACAATTTTGTTTTTTTTTATCTCGCGTGCAATGTGAGGGAGAGGGTGACTAAATTATCATCTTCAATTATCTTTCTACAACAGACACAGTGGGAGCTGCAGCAGTAATTGATAATACTTTCTTCAGGCCAGTAATTGTGTGCTTAGCCCTGCTGGTCATGTACTGCTGCTGGTGCTACTTACATGTCGTACTCTGCCGCAGGAGAAAGGCAAATAGGAGTGCTAGTATTATGATAGATTTGCGGTGTGATTGGGTGATGTGTTTGACCACTGAGAATCTGGGAATTGTGAATATGAGATTTATAATCACATCCTAATGAAGCATGTGAATATTAGATGGATGTCAAAGATTGTTTAAGGAATTCATAAAAAATGCAGATCCTGGGAAGGTGAAATAAAATCCAAAAATGCTGGAAACATTCAGTCAATCGGCACTAGAATGAGGAATAGATAACATTTCAGGTGTGGGATCCTTAGTAAGAAATATTCTGATGAAGACACTGGACTTGAAAGAGTGGATCATGGAAAACAATGTACAAGGCGTGATTAATAAATTTGCAGGTGACACTAAAATAAATGGTATAGTGGACAATAAAGAAGGTTATCAAAAATTAAAGGGGGATCTTGATCAGCTGAATAATTGGACCAAAGGATGGCAAATGTAGTTTATTTCAGGTAAATGTGAGCTGCTCCATTTCCAGGTAGGACTTTCATGGTGAATGGCAGGGCTGTGGGGTGTGCTATAGAACAGAGAGCCCTTGGAGTACAATACATGGTTCCCTGGAAGTTCCCTGAGAGTGGTGAGGAAGGCTTTTAGCATAATAGCCTTTACAAGTTAGGCATTAAGTATAAAAGTTAGAATGTTATAGTAAGGTTGTACAGTATGCTGGTGATGTATTGTGTTCAGTTTTGGTCACCCTACTGTAGGAAAGATGTTATGAAACTGGAAGGAGTGCAGAAAGGATGTTGCCAGGACTTAAGGGGCTGAGTTCTAGAGAGAGGTTAGACAGGCTAAGACTTTATTCCTTAGAGCAGCCTTTCTCAATCTTTTTGACCTGTAGGAACCCTTGAAATAATTTTCAGGTCTCAGGGAGCCCCTGCATAAAAATTATATCTATCGCTCGCAGTACGTTAGTGTGATCAATAAGTTGTAGATATAATAATCCAAAAATAATTGTCAGTGCTCTTTTTAATAGAGAATGAATTTTAGCCAATCTTTCTTGAAAAAAAATAGATAGTTAAGCTTAGCATACCTTTCTTGAAATTAATCTTTCTTTCCCTTTCATAAATTTTAAAAACTTGAGATAAACACACATTGATTTCACTCTCAACTGAATTGAGACAATTTCTATCTTTGCTCTTGATGCTTGATAAACAAGAAAAAGCTTGCTCACACATGTAAGAAGTTGAAAACTGCAGCAAAATGTTCATTGCTTTTCTATGAATGGCAGGATACTCTTCTTTCACAGAAATCCAGAACATGTCCAGGGGCAGGTTAGTAAATCTCATCTTGAGTGCATGATCAGAGTGCAGCTCACAAAGTTCTTCCTCTTCTCTCAAAGGCAAGTTCTTAGGCTGAGCAGAAAATTCAGAGAAAGAGTTCCTCATCTAGTTACACACTTGTGTTGAAAGGGAGGAAAAATACTGTTCAATTACTGTTCTGCAATTTTTCCAGGTTGTTTTCAATAAGACTAGGGACTTTCTGATCCTTCCTCACTCTCAAGCCCAAGCAGCAGTGGAAACATTTCAAGATTTCTTTTTGCAACATGATTTTTCCAAAGGTTCAGTTCCTTTTAAATTCAAGAATCTTGTCACTTGAAGTCAAAACATTTTCTTCAGGGCCTTGCAGAGACTTGTTCAACTGGTTCATATGATGTCTGTTAAGTAGGCTAGTTTCTGCAGCCATTCTCCATCTTCAAAACACTCAGCAAAATCTGACCTACTATTTTCTTGAAAGTACTCCTGCAATTCACCTTTCACCTCAGTCACCCTGTTGAGAACTCTTTCTTTGCTAAGCCACCGGATTTTTGTATGTAGCACGACATTGGTGTGCTCTTTCTCCAGATTTTCACACAGTATTTTTTAACATTGTCGAGTGAGCTGGTCTTAAAGCTACTAAATAACTTCCTTCCTGTGTCCTTTTACTGATTGTGACTTTATTTTCAAAAACTTTAATCTTTGTTTTCAGATTCCAGTAGTCTTTAGAATGAAACTTTCCCCCCAATTTTCTACTACACTGGTAGTTTGTTTGCTCCCACAAGTCAGTTGGTGGCACGTAAGGTGAAGTTCGGGGAGGTAATTTGGGAGGGAGAGGCTGACATCACAGCCCAAGTTGGGCGAGTCCTTTCAATGCTCGGAAAATGCAGCTCATGCTCCTCATAAACCTACCATTCTCCCCACCGTGCAATACAACGCTCACCAGTTATCAGCCTACTGTCCTCCCCTCTGTGCAATACAACACTCACCAATTATCAGCTGACTGTCCTCCCCTCTGTGCAATACAGCACTCACCAATTATCAGCTGACTGTCCTCGCCTCTGTGCAATACAGCACTCACCAATTATCAGCCTACCGTCCTTCCCACTGTGCAATACAACATTCACCAGTTATCAGCCTACTGTCCTCCCCTCTGTGCAATACAACACTCACCAATTATCAGCCTACCGTCCTTCCCACTGTGCAATACAACATTCACCAATTATCAGCCGACTGTCCTCCCCTCTGTGCAAAACAGCACTCAACAATTATCAGCTGACTGTCCTCCCCTCTGTGCAATACAGCACTCACCAATTATCAGCCTACCGTCCTTCCCACTGTGCAATACAACATTCACCAGTTATCAGCCTACTGTCCTCCCCTCTGTGCAAAACAGCACTCAACAATTATCAGCTGACTGTCCTCCCCTCTGTGCAATACAGCACTCACCAATTATCAGCCTACCGTCCTTCCCACTGTGCAATACAACATTCACCAGTTATCAGCCTACTGTCCTCCCCTCTGTGCAATACAACACTCACCAATTATCAATGGCCCCCACTATCTTGGTCAAAAATTAAGATTGGACTCAACTAAATAAACGCAGTCCAACTGTGCACTGCCATACTGAGACTTCTAAAGAGATTGCTAACAGAGTTGCTCAGTCACTGTCCACCACTGCGAGAACTAGCATCATGTGTTGTGCAAAGTTCAAAAAACGATGTTTATTTTTTTCAATCATGGTCTCTCACTGAACCCCTGGAGACCTCTCATGGAACCCTTAGGTTCCGCAGAACCCTGGTTGAGAAGCCTTGCCTTAGAGATTAGGAGACAGTGGTGGTCTTCCATAAGTGCATAAAATCAAGAGATGCATAGATAGCGTGAATGCTCTCAGCCTTTTTCCCAGGGTTGGGGAATCAAGAACTAGAGGGAATAAGTATAAGGTGAGAGGGGAAAGATTTAATAGAACTTAAGGGACAATTTTTTTTTTACACAAAAGTTGCTATATATGTGGAACAAACTATCAGGAGAAGTGGTTGAGTCAGAGACAATAACAATTTTTAAAAGACAATTGCAGCTGGATAAAAAAAGTTTGGAAGATTATGGACCAAACATGGTTAAGCGGGACCAGCTTGGATGGGCCATCTTGGTGGCATGTCCCATTTGATCTAAAGGATTGTTTCCTTGCTGCGTGACTCCAGGATTCTAACAGGTTCTTTTTCTCACATCTTATGCTATCCATAAATTGATGAAGTTTTCAGTGTAATTATATTGTGAACCTACAGAATTAACAATAACACACTAATGCTAATTTGAAATTCTACGAACAAGGATTTTTAAAAAATGTCATTTGATGCTAACAATCCCAAGTTTGAAGTAGCCTCAGAGACCGGACTCTCTCAGTCTAATTGTTGGGTAAAACATCTGAGCAAAGTTTTCCGAATTTTACTACATTGTTTCTGCTACTGTGACACTATTCAATAAACAAAGTGATACTTGTGTTTTCTTCTATTCTATCAGGAATATCTAAAAACATTAATCTCTGTGTGAGGTCTGTTCTTCACCGTATCATAAAATGATACACAAATCCACAGGCATGCCATGTATGCATCTGCTATGTCTAAGAATTTAAGTGTAAGTTTTTTTTTCAGAGGCAGGCCCCATGGTACAAATACATCTGTGCACATTCACAGCATTTCATTCTTGTATCACTATTTCTTTGGCTATTCTGGGCTTGCACTAAGTAACGTAAGCTTTTGACAACTGAATGGTCATTTTAGCTTTTAATATCCTCAACATGTGTCCTTTGCAATACATCTGCAAAAGTCACTCAGTTTTTTATTTCTAAATAAAATAATTTGGCATTAATGAAGTAGTGGATTTGCTCAAAATATTGAATGAATTTCAAACTGAAATATTATCATTGTACAAACTTTTCCCCCTCCCTGAGTGAATTTTGCACAGTATTGCACTGTCCTGGTGTTTACTTCCCAGAGTGTGAGCAGCTTCTATTGCAAATCAATGGGTGTTAATACATTCTATCATGTGAATCTGGAGAATGTGTTTTAGTAAGTTACTCACTGTGGAAAAAAGCACAGCTTAGCCCTTTCTGTCCTCACACTATATTCACAAACAGATTTTTCATGAAACACATCCAGTTTCAATCAGGAGCATCTATTTATTTTTTCCGCTCTGTCTCAGAATCAATGGGATGAATTTCCCATCTTGACTACTGGGTGAGTATTGATAGATCATGCATGTTCTTACTTGCCTTTAGTGTGAGAAGAAATTAATGTAACTATCCAGCAGATGCACACTTACATATTGTTGATTAATAGTTTCAACAACTTCAAAGCTAATATTTATAGGTAGCTGAGTTCTAGTATCATCCAAGATGCCACTTTCAATACCTCATTGTTAGACTGGTTCTAAATTTAGGGATAAAGCCCATTGGCTAGAGCCAGTAGATTAGTCAGCTATAGTTTTGAGTCTCCCTATGAATTATCTGTAAAGTAAGTTATAACTCTGCTGGGAAGCCTCCAGAAAAGTTCTATACTCCCTCTCATAAAGACAAGGGGAAGAAATTTAAGGACCTGGTAGCATAGCAGTTGACATGACGCTGTTACAGCTTGGGGTATTCCGGAGCTCGGAGTTCAATTCTGGTGTCGTTCTGGAAGGAGTCTCAGTATGGCCTCACCGTGGAAAGCATGGATTTACTCTGGTCTGCTGGCTTCCTCCTACAGTCCAAAGACATTCCGGGTAGGTTAATTGGTCATTATAAATTGTCCTGTGATTGGGTTAGGGTTGATCGCAGTTGTGGGGCTGCTGAGGCAGCATGGCGCAAAGGGCCGGAAGGGCCTTCTCCGCGCTGAAACTAATAAATGGAAGCAATGACATTTGTGCATTTATCCACAATTGGCAACCAAAGATAAATTTCAAGATATGGAAATAATTTTGGCAAGTTGCTTTGGAGGCAGAGTTATGTGGATTAAAACTGTCACTTTACGTTTACCATTATTTGGAAATGGCAGATGATTTATTTTCGGTATCTAGAAAATGTTCATGCTAGATTATTGATCAGAAGATTTAGCTTCTCCTCTTCTGCAAGCTTTGCTTCTTCTACTGTGTTGTGCCTCTTCTACTAATTGACACCTTATCCCAAGTTGCTTTTCCTTTGGGAATATAGACATTGAGGGCTTCCACCAAGGTTAGCAAATCCTGATCTTGCTCAACAACTAGAGTTCAGCAAATTCATTTGTCATTGCTAAGCATTGGGGAACCTGGCCATTATATTTGACTTCATTGAGAGTAGTCAAGTATGGATGTCCCTCAAAAAGATTGGGAACTATTGCCTAGAGAGCTTTTTAAATTGATCTTGAGTTTGGAATCGGAAATATAGTGGTTTAAATTTGCAGGTGATACAAAGCTAAATTGAAGTGGGGTATGAATATTTACCCATGAAAAAAGTTAAGTATTGAATTGAAAGCTAAAATATATCCAGCAGTGGCCATCACAGATCAAAAATAAAATGCTGAAGAGAAGTCAGTCTGGCAGTTGTGAATGCAATGGTTTCATGCTATTGTGACAATTGTCCGAATGTTAGAGCTAAATGAAGACTGAGCCAGAAGTGAGGGGTAATCTTGGCATTTTATAAATCCCTAGCGAGCCCATGTTTAAAAATAAGTTTTGGTGAAGAAGTTGATTAATGGACAAAATGACTTGGACAAGAATGGAAAAATAGTGCCCCTTCCTTAGTATCTATAATTAATTGGCTTTGGGTGCAAATGAATCTTTCAGAGGAATTACAATACAGTGATGAAATAATACAATTTTCTATTTTATGCTCAGTGTGGAAGGCTGTGTACCTCATTGTCCATTGGATATGGTGTTTGATGAAGACACACAGAGATGCGCTTATCCAGAGGATTGTAAGTAATTATCTGGTTTTTGCTTTCTTGTGCAGAACTGAAGTTGAATTTAGCCAAATAAGGTCATGCTTGGCAAAATGGAAGTAGCTGATGCTTTGCAAATCATTAGCAAAATAATCTATGTAGAACAGATAATTGTAACTTTATAAATAGAATTTAGCAGAAAAAGAAAACGCTGTTTTTTTTCACAAATGTTGATTTACCTGTTGATCATTCTCGATTTTTGAGTTTAGATCTTAATGCAAATCAACGGCACATTTTGCCTAGATGGTGTTGAGCTTCTTAAGTGTTTTCAATAGTCATAGTCATACTTTATTGATCCCGGGGGAAATTGGTTTCCGTTACAGTTGCTCCATAAATAATAAATAATTAAATAGTAATATGTAAATTATGCCAGTAAATTATGAAATAAGTCCAGGACCAGCCTATTGGCATTTATCCAGGCAATGGAAGATGACGTCTATTGTAGCTGGTGAAAAGACTAATAAGAATCAGAATCAGGTTTAATATCACTGGCATATGATGATATCAATGGCATGATAGCCTCAACCATCAGGCTCTTGAACAAAAAGGGATAGCTACACTCATTTAAGGACTCTTTTAAGGACTGTAATATTGTCATTTCATGCTCATTATTTATTGCTATTTATTTACGTGTATCTGCATTTGTACAGTTTGTTTACAGTTTACAGTTACTGTTCTACAGATTTGCTAAGTATGCCCGCAGAAAAAGAATCTCAGGGTTGCATGTGGTGACGTATATGTACTCTGATAATAAATTTTGCTTTGAACTTTGCTTTGAAAATACATTGTGATTTTATTTTGTTTTATTGCAGCAGTGCATTGCAATACATAATAAGAAAAAAATAAATTACAATAAGAAATACATTTTTAAAAATGAAATTAAGTAAGTAGTGCAAAAAGAGAGCAAAATAATATTGAGTGGTGTACATTGGTCCATTGTCCATTCAGAAATCTGATGGTGGAGTGGAAGAAACTGTTCCTGAAGCATTGAGTGTGTGTCTTCAGGCTCCTGTACCTCCTCCTGATTGTAGCAATGAGATGAGGGCATACCTTGTTTGATGGGAGTCCTTAATGATGGATAACAAATTTTTCAGGATTTGAATTTTGAAATGTCCCCAATACTGGGGAGGCTAGAGCCCATGATGAAGCTGGCTGAGTCTGCAACTTTCTACAGCTTTTTCCAATCCTGTGCAGTCACGCCTCCATACCAGATGGTGGTGCAACCAATTAGGATGCTCTCCATGTCGCATCTGTAAAAAATTGCGATTGTCTTTTGTAACATACCTAGTTTCCTCAAACCCCTAATGAAATAGAGCTCTGTTATATCTTCTTTGTAATTGCATCAATATGTTGAGCCCAGGATGGATCTTCTTCAGAGATGTTGACACCCTGGAACTTGAAACTGCTCATCCTTTCCACTTCTGATCCCTCAATGTGGACTGGTGTGTGTTCCCTTCACATCCTCTTCCTGAAGTCCACAATTAATCCTTTGGTCTTACTGACATTGAGTGCAAGGTTGTTGTCATGACACCACTCAACCAGCTGAACTATCTCATTCCTGAATACCTCCCTGTCACCATCTGAAGTTTTGCCAACAATATTTGTGTCGTCAGCAAACTTAAAGATGGTGTTTGAGCTGTGCTTAGCCACATACTCGTAGATGTAGAAAGAGAAGAGCACCAAGATAAGCACGCTTCCTTGAGCTATGCCAGTGTTGATTGTCAGCAAGGAGGAAATGTTATTTTCAATCTGCACAGACTGTGGTCTCCTGGTGAGGAAGTCAGCGATCCAGTATAGAGGGAGGTACAGAAGCTTATCGATTAGTACTAAGGATGTGATGGTGTTGAATGCTGAGCTTTAATCAACAAACTGCAGTCTGATGTAAATATTACTATTGAACAGGTGATCCAAAGCTGAGTGGAGAGCCAGTGAGATTGCATCCACTGTAGACCTTCTGTGGCGATAGGCTAATCGCAGCACGTCCAGGTACTTGCTCAGGCAAGAGTTGATTCTGGCCATGACCAACTTCTCAAAGCACTTCTTCACAGTAGATGTGTGTACAAAACGTCGATGGCCATTGAGACAACTCCCCCTTATCTGCTTGGCCACCGGAATGAGTGTCGCACTTTTAAAGTAGCTGGGAATCTCCAATTGCAGCCAGGGGAGATTGAAGATGTCCTTGAACACTCCCGCCAGTTGGCTGGCATTTACTTTCATGTCTTTCCATGTACACCATCGGAACCTGATGCCCTGCATGGGTTCACCCTCATGAAGGGTGTTCTGATGTTGGCCTCCGAAGCAGAGATCACAGATTCTGCAATGATTCACATGGGTGTAGTTTTATTCTCCCTTTCAAAGTGCGCATAAAAGGCATTTATCTCATCTGGGAGTGAAGCGTCACAGCCATTCATGATGTTAGGTTTCGCCCTCTAGGAAGAAATGGCATGCAAACCCTGCCAGGGCTGACATACATTCGACTCCATCTCTAATCTCAATCAGAAAATTTTTTTTATTCTTAAAATCACCTTCCATGGATCACAGCTGGACTTCTTGCATAGTTCTGGATCATCTGAATGCCATGGATCTAGCTCTCACCAGACTGTGAATCTCTGGGTCATCCATGGCTTCTCGTCTGGGTATGTCCGGTATATTTTCAACGCACACACTCATCCACGCAGGTCTTGATGAAGTCGGTGACAAGGGTGGTGTGTTCATTCGGATTTGAAGACTAATCCCTTAATACTGTCCAGTCCTCCAACTCAAAGCAACCTTGCAAGTGCTCCTCTATCTCTTGACCACACCTTGGTGATCCTCACCACTGGAGCTGCAGTCTAATTCAAACTCAAAGTAAAATTTATTATCAGAGTACATACATGTCACCACATACAACCTGAGATTTGTTTTCTGCGGACATACTTAGCAAATCTACGAAACAGTAACTGTTAACTGTAAACAAACTGTGCAAATGCAGATATAAATAAATAGCAATAAATAACGAGCATGAAATAACAATATAACAGAGTCCTTAAATGAGTGTAGATATCCCCATTTGTTCAAGAGCCTGATGATTGAGGGGTAGTAACTGTTATTGAACCTGGTGGTGTGAGTCCTGAGGCACCTGTACCTTCTACCTGATGGCAGCTGTGAGAAAAGAACATGGCCTGGGTGGTGACGATCTTTGATGATGGATGCTGCTTTTCTACGGCCATGTTTCATGTAGATGTGCTGAATGGTTGGGAGGGTTTTACCCATGATATACTGGGCCGAACCCATTATCTTTTGTAGGATTTCTGCTCAAACACATTGATATTCCCATACCAGGCTGTAATGCAGCCAGTCAGCACACTTTCCACCACACAACTATAGATGTTTGCCAAGATTTTCGATGACATGCCGAACCTCCATAAATTCCTGAGGCAGTAGAGGCCCTGTCATACTTTCTTCACAATAATATTTATATGATGGGTCCAGGACAGGTCCTCTCAGATAGTGACAGCCAGGAATTTAAAGTTACTGGCCCTCTCCACCTCTGATCCTCTGATGATTACTGGCTCATGGACCTCTGGTTCACCTCTCCTGAAGTCTACAATCAGTTCCTTAGTCTTATTCATATTGAGCGAGAGGTTGTTGTTAATACATCACTTAGCCAAGTTTTCAATCTCCCTCCTATATGCTAATTCATCACCATCTTTGATACAGTCCATACCAGTGGTGTTGTCAGCAAACTTGTATATGGTGTTGGAGCTATACTTAGCCACACAATTATAGGTATAAAGCTAGTAAAGCAGGAGACTAAGTACACATCCCTGCAGTGCTCCTGTGCTGATGGAGATTGTGGAGGAGATGCTTTTGTCAATCTGACTGGGTCTGTAAATTAGGAAATCCAGGATCCAACTGCACAAGGGGTATTGGCGGCTGGTGATATGTAAACTGCGGTCAGAATCATAGATGAGAACTCTCAAGGCAAATAGAATGGTCTACATTAAATCATTAGATGTTCTAAGTCAGAGGAACAAGAAGTTGACATAACCACAATGTCCATGCACTGGTGAGATTTTACTAAAAAGCATACACCACCATCTCTTTCCTTACCGGAATTCGAGGTTCCCTAAAGGTATGTTGGGAGTAGAAGTACAGCCAGGTGATGGATTTTTCAAAGTGGAGGCGTGGGATGGCATGGTATGTGTTCTTGATGGTGGTATAACTATGGTCAAGTGTTTGGTGCCTCTGGTGCCACAGATGATATGTTGGGGGAAGTTGTTCAGTGAATTCTTCAAGTTGGCCTGGTTGAAATCCCCCGCAATGATTAGGAAGCCATCAGGATTGTTTTGTGACTACTGATCATGGTGCTCAGCTCCTCCAGTGCCTGCCTGATATAGGCCTGAGGTGAAATGTACACCACTACCAGGATGACAGTGGAGAACTCCATCAGCAGAAAAAATGGACGACACTTGACCACTAGATATTCCAGGTCGGAGACAGAATCGCTGTGTCTGTGCACCACGATGAGTTAATCTTGAAGCATATTCCACTTCCTCTACTTTTAAAAGAGTCAGCGATATCCCGTCTTTTCAGTGGGTAATGAAGCCTTTAGGCTGCCATGCTATGTCCAAAATGGTGAGCCATGTTTCCTTGAAGCAAAGTACACAGCAGTCCAGTCCTGTCCCTCTGTACTGCAATCTTGCTCTAAGGTCTTCAATTTTATCTTTTAGAATCTGTACATTCGCCGTCAGGATAGTCAGGAGTGGGAGTCTAAGACCACGGTGTTTCAATCGTATCAGCGCCATCAGTGCTTCCGTTTTCTTAAAGTAGAATTGCAGTCATGACTTGAGTCTGTTGTCTGAGGTCCGCTGATTTTGAGGTTTGATAGATTTTTTAAATGTCTTAAAATGATGTTGCTTATTGCAGTACCCATGGCTGTGACCGTGGGTTTCAGCTGTGGTAGTCCTATATGGGAATATTTGATGAGTCCCATCAGAGCTGCATGCAAAGCATCGTCTCTTAACCGAATCTAGAGATTGGCCATAGGATACTAACATCTGACCAGCTTCTGTAACCACATATTTATGTGGCTCATGCAGGTTCTCGACATTTCTACTGTTACTCACAGTTTGCAGAGTTTCATTGATGTCTAGCCCTGGACTGCTAGACTTGTTTGGAATATATTCATTTTACTTCAGTTGTAGTCTGGTGTAACACAATGCTGGATGCCCTCAGGCTAAAGGCATAAGTGTCTAAACCCCACAAGTACTGTCATTGTTGTAGATCTATCTACTGCAGATATGTCAAATGGCATGTGGTTAAATGAGAACGTCTCATGTGTTGCTTCTCCAAGCTTTTTTACAGAATACTCCGACAGTTATGATCTTCACCACCCAGTATGGTCAATGGTGAAGCTTCTGCACAGTCCTGATAACGCACATTCAATTGCTTTAAACAGAGTATATTCTGTTCTCTTGCAACTCAGTGCTTCTTCCAGGCTAAGTGGTTCATTGAAAAGACTGGCTGCTCATCAACGATAGGAAGCTGAAACATGTTGATTGGTTTTCTTTCCAGTATTTGGCTGGCATTAAAAGGTATTACTTTGGCCAAGAGTTCAATACTTCCAGGACCATTGACTCCTGATTACAGAACACAGTGCACTTGCCCTGTTGGGGTTGTCCTACTAAGTGTCTGTGGATATACTCAGCAACTGTGATAGAGCAATTTAGAACATTTGACCTAAAGTGGATGCATTTATGTTGGCTTGGTTCTTAACTTCTCTGTGGGACTGCAATGTCTTGGTGAATACAAACCAAGAATAATCAGAATATTTTGTTTATTGCTTTTCTCTGTAGATGTTAATGTTGCTTTCACAGACTTCCTAAAAAATCTTTGATGTCCAAACTGTCAGGAATTTCACTGTCCATCAATATTTTTGTTTCAAACAGCATAACCTGTGTTTCATTCCCATTTCCTGTTTTGACTTTCTTTTATTAATAAATGTAGATTTTGTCTCATGTGTTCATGAACATGACCGCTGTCCATTTCATTGGCTTGGTGCTATCTCATTGAAAATGGAAGAAATGCAGGTAATGATGCTGGAAAAATGAAATAAGAACAGAAAATGCTGAAAACATCAGCAGAATCAGATGGTATCTGTCATCTATAGACGTGGATGATGTAAGATCACATGAGATGAGAGAGTGAGGAATAGGCCCTTCATGCCTGCTGCCTTCGACCTCAGTACATTTTCCAGCACTGTTCCTATACCACTTGATACCCTCAATGGCCAAGAAACCTATCAACTTCCTGTGACTGTGCATGCCAGATATCAACCACTCTCTCTGTTTAAAATAAATAACTTTCTCTTGAGATCTCCTTTAAAACCCTAACCACTCACCTTAACATATGCCCTTTTGTTTTTGATGAGCCTGCTATGAGAAAAAAGAATTTGATTAGGCAGTCTATTCATTCCTCTCATAGTTTATATATTTCTAAAAAAATGTCACCCTCCAGCCTCCTCTCCAGTGAAAACGTGCCCAGCCTATCCAATCTCTTCTGTAACTAATGTCCTCCAATCCAGGGAACATCTTAATGAATCTCCTTGCACACCCTCCGGTGTCTTTCCCATAGAATGGCACATGATACTTCATGTGAAGACTAGTATGTGGTTTGTGAAGCAGCAAAATACATCCCAGTTTTATATTCTCTGCCCTAACCTATGAGGGCAAACATCCCATTTTCCTTCTTCACCACTCTGTCCATCTGTGTGGCCACTTGCAAGGATCGAGGACTTAGACAACGAAGTCTGTCGGTTCATCAATATTCCTTAGTATCCAAACATTTGCTGTATATGTCCTACCCCTATTTCACTTCCCCAAATTCATCATCTCACACCTGATGTAATTAAATTTCATTAGCAATGCTCTGCCAAACTTTCCAACTGATCTATTACCTTGGACACCCTTCCTTGTTATCCACAACACTGCAAATTTTCATGTCATTTTTCATTTTCATTACCAACATTTTCTGTTAGTGTTTGTTTTATATTTACAGCATCAACATTTGCATTTGTTTTGTTTTCCACTGAGGTAACAGGATCATTCTAAAGTCCAGAAGGCTGATTCAGAAAATTATGGTGCATGGGATCCATGGAGACTTGACAGATAGGCATAGACTGTGGAGGGTAATGGTGGAGGAATGTTGTATTTATTAGTGGTCTGTGACTAGTGGTGTTCCACAAAGATCAATGCTAGGACTTATGTTGTTTGTGATATATTATACAAAAATGTATGTGGGCTGATAAATTTCCAGACATCACAAAAATGGGTGGAGTTGTGGATCGTATGGAAAGATGTGAAAGAGTTCAGTGGGAAATATGGGCAGAGAAATAGAAAATGTGGTTTAATTTGGACAATTATAAGGTGTGGCACTTTAGCATATCAAATGCAAGATGAAAGTCTATAGTAAATAGCATGATTCTCAAGAGCATTTTATTGCTTCCTGAGATTGGATAACACAAGTCGACAGGGTAGTAAAGAAGGTGTACAACATACTTGCCTTCATTGGTCAGTGGCCCAGAGTATAAAAATTAGCAAGTCACTTTGCAGCTGTATAAAACTTTGGTTAGGCCACGTTTAGAGTTTGTGTGCAATGCTGTGCGGCCACACTATAAAAAGCACGTAGAGGCATTAGAGACTTTGCAGATAAGGTTGTGCAGGATCTTGACTAGATTACAAAGTGTTATCTGTCATGAGAAGCTGGATAAATTTGGATTATTTTCTCTGGAATATCAAAGGCTGAGCGATGACTTGATAGATGTATATAGAGAGACATAGAGAGGGAATGCAGTCAGAGACTATTTCCTATAATGAAAATGTAAATTACCAGACAGCATGTCGTCAAGGTGAGAGGGAGTTTATTTGAAGTAAATTTATGTGGCATTTTTTTTCTATTCAGAGAGTGGCTTGTGTTTGGAATTCTCTGTCAGGGCAAGTCGTGGAAGCATGTATGATAGCAATACTTAAGAGCAATTTAGACAGAGACATGAAGAGGCAAGGAATAGAGGGATATAGACAATGTGTCGGCAGATGTGAATTGTCATCATGGTTGACACAAATATCATGGGCCATAGGGCCTGTTTCTGTGCTATAATTTATATCCTATCTTCCACGCAAAAGTAATGGAGAATTGTAAAGCTTGTTTATCCACAAAATACAAAATATAATAAGAGGAGGTAGCAATGAGAGATGGAGCTAAATATTGAGATTATAAATGCCTGGGCCTAAGCATTGATTTCTGCAGTACTCCACAATCTGCTACCCAGAGACAGATCTGTTTATAACCCATTTTTGCTTTATTGTCCCATAACCAATTCTCAATGCTTATCAATGCATTACCCTAATTCAATGTACTCTAACTTTGTTATCAAAAGTCTTTTTGAAATTCTTACACACCACATTCTCTGTTTCCCTTCATAAAAACAACATGATTTTTCCTCCGTAAGTCCATTTGATGCTCTTGAAGGTTTTCTAATTTTTTTTTACATTTATGGATTCTTGTAATTTTCTTACCAATATTGTTAAGATATTAGGCTGATAAGTCCTGGTATTCTTTCTGTCTCCTTTCTTAAATAGTGAGGTCACATTTACTAACCTTCAATCCCCAGGACCATTTCCAAAATCTACAGAATGTTGAAAGCTGATCACCAGAGCATTCACTATCTCTAAAGCCACCATTTATAATGTTGGTATGTAGGTCATCATGCTCTTGGGATTTGCCAGTTTTCTGGTGCTAATTTTTGGCTAGTACTTAGTTCATTCAGTTCCTCATTTCCACGAGATGCTTAATTCCCCAAAATAGGCTTTGTATCTTCTATGAAGAGAGACACATTATAATTATTTTATTCCTCTGCCATTTCCTTATTTGGCATTATAAATTCCTCTACCTTGCTCAGTAACAGGTCTCTGTCTTATAGTTTACAAGCCAGTGACTATTTGGAACTTGGTATAGTTTTGGCCATAAGAATACTTTGTTTCTTTTTAAGACTCCTTTGTGATATAACGTTATCTTCCTGCTGATTAAGCTAAATGTGTTTTTAGCAATATTTCCCAAGCAATGCATTAATATTCTTGCTTGAAAGGAATTACAAGTGTTGATCCTTTTAAGGTTATGGTTAATTAATTTGTGACACTATTGGTGCAGTGTCCTACATTCCAAGGATCCAAATATCTTCGTATTTAAGCTACAGTTGAAGCGTGGTGCCTAATAAACAATGCCCTATTTTTGGTTTAACCTCTACGGGGAAAAAACATTTAAAATGTATTAAATTAGCCTAACATTTCAGTAGAACTCAAGACCATATTTTAAACAAGAGATATTATAATGAGAAGTGTTTTATTCTATCTATTGCTAAAGTTATCTTCACCTGAAAATTTGCATTGTCTGAGGCAAAATAACAGACCTTCATTGCAAGTTTAATAATGTCATCAGAAGATAAAACATAAAAAGACTGAATGCTATTGTTTAGATTATGCTCACATTAGAATTTGCAACTGTAATTGAAAGCATAATCTTGTTTGTCAAGATTTTATCATTACTTGTCCTTTCCAAATTCAGCAACACAGAATAGAGCACTTGGTGTTGACGAGGTTCAAGCAGAATGAGATACAGTAAACTATTTGTGTTTTATAACATTTGCTGCAATACCCAACCAACACAGGCTATGTTTACTGAAGTTCTTGTTTTTTTCATACAATTGATGAGGTAGAAACCAGGTCCTATGATTTGTTTATTTCCTGTTTTTCTTCCATTAGGTATTAGGCCAGCATTTTATGTTCAGCCTTCCAAATCCACAAGCTCAACAGCATCACCAGGAATATCCACTTCTCCAGCCTTTAATGCCTCAGTTAAGCCATTGACTTCCAGTGAGGTAGCTGAAATAAGTCAATTTACTACTTCTCCGATAGCAACAAGTAAATCCACCGCTTCTGCTTCAACTCCTATGGTAACCCAGCTGTCAACAAGTCCTGCTATGTTAACTACAAGCACTTCTCCACTTCTACCCTTGACCAGAACAACGCCTACCACACATCGAGCTTTGGTACATTCCACCGAATCTTACACATCATCCCCTTCTACATTAGGCTCTTCAACAAAAATGGTGACCACCAAAGCAGTGACTTTACCTGAAATTTCAACATTAATGGAAGCCACAAGCCCAACTGAATTACTAACCAAGTCACATTTGCAATCTACTTCCACTGAACCCAAACATACAGACACTAAAACAGTACCTTCAACAGCTACTACGAGAGTAACACCATCATTAACGAGATGGCTAACTACAATTAAAACAGAACCATTATCAGAGAAGACTTCCTTTTCCACAACTGTAGCATATTCCCCGCCAGAAACAAAGTCAATTACCCAAAAAACCTCAGTGTTTACAACCTCAAAAGGAACAACAACATATCCTACTTCAAAAGAAATGGAACCAACAATGCTTCCTACATTCAGTAAGGTAGCCACAAAGGCTACTAGTTCCAGTTATCATTTCTTTACAGTGCACTCTCTGTCTACTGGAGCATTGAATTTGACAACCGAAAAGACTCAATCATCAATGCCTGTTGGCACCTATAAATTATCTACATCAACAGAAGCAACATGGCATCCATCAACTGAGAAGTTAACAACCCCTTCAGCATTTTCAGAAACAGAAATAAATAAAACTACTATAGCAAGTTCAGCACAAACTAATGCAACAGAAAAGTCTATCATTTATCCTCTGAGCGCAGGAGCTCACTCAACAACAATTCCACCTGCGACCTATTCAGGCTTAGCTACATTACATACAACTTCAAAAGAAGCTGCCTCCACATCAGCGACAAAAATGTCTTCAACAGCATCTGCTACAATATCGTCAGAAACAACGGCTCTCAAAACATTAACGACTGCGGTATTTCCAAATAAAACAACGACATCATTTCTTGAACATGTATATCCATCATCATCTACAAAAGGACCAGAAATGGGTTCAACTACAGGCATCTTCAAAGTGACCTCAACTCCCCAGAGCACAGAAATGACCTCTGCTTCAACAACAACATTGTATGAAAGTACTAAATCAACTTCTCCACAATCAACCTCTGCAATAAGATCCACAACTACTCAGAAAAAAACCTTATTGGAAACTTCATACAATCAAACATTGCGGACTTCCACGACAGCAATCCCAACTTCTGTAAAAGTTTCCCCTCTTCCTGCTTCAACACGTAAAACAACTACTGCAGCTGTGGTCCCTCAACGTGGAACAACTATAGTTTTACCTACATTGCTTACAAGTACCTCAGTAAAATCCTCAACAGTTGTTTCAGGGCTCGCATCTACAGTGACAGACACTGCACATGCAGTAAATGCATCAACACCTGTTTTACCGCTTTCAACAACAACTACACCAACTTCAGCCAGCAGAACCATCACTAAAGAAGTAACAACTCCAACTGCAGATGTAGGTGCAACTAAATCTCCAGCAGTTTTGTTTAAAACATCATTAACAACAGAAGCATCAACTGCTTCAATAAATGAAACATCTGTTACATCAACAGGAGTTATTAAGACAACTGGAGCACCTGCTGCATCAACAAGAATTTCTACTACAACTGAGGACACAAGAAAAATAGCAACTTCTCCACAGCTGACCAGTACCTTAGAACCTACATCTATAAGTTTAAATGAGACTGTTTCCTCTGAGTTGAAAGTAACTCCAATTGAATCTGTTGCTTCAACTGCACAGTCAACAACTACTGTTAGCTCTGAATCACAATTATATACCTTATCCAATGTCACATTATCAACAGTTATTTCTACTCGTGAATCAGAATCAGTTGCGGGCCCAACAGTATTCTCAGCAACCGTCAACACTACAGCTCTGACCATCCCATCAACTAGTCATTGCATTGTAAGTAAAATATCAGCAAATTTGTAAACTTCACTCAAAATGCAGGAGGAACTCAGCATGTCAGGCAGCATCTATGGAAATGAATAAACGGTTGACGTTTCAGGCCAAGACCTTTCTTCAGGACAATATTCATTTCTATTGATGCTGCCTGACTTGGCTGAGTTCCTCCAACATTTTATGTGTTTTGCACTAGATTTCCAGCATCTGCACATTATTTGTGTCTGTAATCTTCACTGTTAGGTTATCTGGCAATATGAAGCTACTTGCTTTACATTATTTTATGTGGCAAAAGCAATTTTGAAAAGTCTTACACTATTGGATTTCCAGTTCAGAGGTAGTTCTTTGATCCTCCTGAAATATAAAAAAAAATCATCTTTGCTTCTTTGCCCTCACCTCCAATATAATGCATAAGGCACCATATACTCTTCGTCACCAATTCATTTGCATACTTCCACCTCTAATATTGCCCATATTTCAGCCCAGCTGTCAGTTAGAATCTGAAGTAATTTTGATACCTAGCAACAGGAGTATGTCAATAGTCTCCCATTTCCGCTTGATTTCCTCGTCACTATTGACCTTGATCACATCCAAAACTTTGCTGTCCATAACCCAACTTGCAGCAAAGGTTCAAAGGTCCAATTTACTATCAGAGAAATGTGAGCAGTATACATCCTGAAAAGCTTTTTCTTCACAAACATCCATGAAAACAGAGAAGTGCCCCAAAGAATGAATGACAGTTAAAACATTAGAACCCCAAAGTCCCCCCCAACTCCGCCCCCCCGCCTGTACGCGGTAGCGGGCAGCAACCCCCTCCTTCCGGCAAAAAAAAGCAAGATCAGCACTGCCACCGAGCACTCAAGCGTGAGCAAGGCAATAGCAAAGACACAGACTTGCAGTTACCCCAAAGACTTTACATTTCATCCAGCATTCGACAGACCACAGGTTCCTTCTCTCCCTGATAAGGGAGAGGGAGGTGTCTCCAATTTTCCATGTTCCATTCTTCAGTCATTCCTATGTGTGCCAACTTTATTTGGCTTATAATCAGGCAGCTACACATATTTTTCATCTTCGTTTTCAAATCCCACCTTGGCCTTACTCGTTCCTATTTTTTTTATCAAACACTCTGCTCTTGGAACTTCCCTAGATCATGGTGCTCCTTGAATAGCCTCTTTAGCTTCCCAAATTTTCAATCCTCCACTCTTGTGTCTTCAGCCACTTGGCCCTCAATTCCTTTCTGGAGTCTCTACAACCACCTTTGTATTTTGGTCATTGATTTTAATATGTTACTCAATGATAAATTTTATTTTGTAAAACTTACTTTACATACAGTACGTATATTAAAAGCTATATAAATAATGTTGAATTTATGGACATCTTGCTCACTGAGATGGAGATGCTCTGTTCATTGGAACTGTCACATCCTCTTCTCTACCCTTGCATAATAATCCCATCAGTCTCATCCCCTCCAAGCAAATAGCCATGAACTTATACCTTTCATGGACTTTTCCTTTTCCTTTCCTGTCACCCAGTGTCAGATGAATATAACTTTTTACCAGTTTTCTACTGATGGCCCTGAACTTATGATTCCATGCTAACATCAATGCCAGGATGTGCCTGTGTTTCCCTGAAGAAGTCCTGCTTTCTGGCAGAGCCACCGGCCTAGGCAACTGGTGGCATCTTCTGCCACATAGAAGCAATTCCTGTGCTCCACAGTGGACTCCTCATAGAGTCCGACAAAGTGCTGTGGTTTTCTATTGCCGTCTTGGCTACTTGGTGGAAAGTAAGTAGATACTATTTTATTTTTTATTTCTATGCGAGGCTTACAACAGATTTTTATTTAACAAAGCGTATATTTTTAACTGAATCCCGGGTATTACTTAAAAAGCAGTAAAAGTCTAAGCTTTGACAAGGTTCAAACACCCTGATAACATTGACAGCTTTGACAGCTGCTGAGTTTGAGGGTGAAGTCTCATCTGCTCTGCGAGTGCAGCTGGCTACCGATGCTGAGACAGCTGTCGTGCTGCACACCACCACAAAGGGCTCGTCGCCGGGATCACAGTGAAGGACCACACCTGGAGACACATGGAACAAACAGGTGCAGCCATCCTGGAATTCTGGGGCAACTGAAAATCTGGCTCCATGGAAGGCAAAGACTTTATTGTAAATCTCTCCATTCCTCAGACATGGATCCCATCTTTTATCTTTGCACTATTCAAGCGTGATGTCAGTTACAGCCCTAAGAAGCTATAGTGGTGCTAGAAAGTTCATAACCCTGTAAAATTTTCTCTATTTCTGCATAAATATGACTTTAAGTGCCATCAGATCTTCATGCAAATCCTAAGACTAGATAAAAAGAACTCAATTAAATAAATAACACAAAAACAATATAATTGTTAATTTATTTATTGAGAAAAATGATCCAATATTACATATTGGATATACAATATTTGTTGGAAAAAGTATGTGAACCTTTGCTTTCAGTAACTGGTGTGAGCCCCCCGCCCCCCTCCCATATAGCAATAACTTCAACCAAATGTTTCTGGGTAACTGTTGATCAGTCCTGCACATCAGCTTGGAGGAATTTTAGGCCATTCCTCCTTACAAAACTGCCTCAACTCTGGGATGTTGTTGCGCTTCCTTGCATGAACTACTTGCTTCAGGTCCTTCCATAACATTTCTATCGGATTAAGGTCAGGACTTTGACTTGGCTATTCCAAAACACAAATTTTCTTCTTTTTGAACTATTTTTTTGTTGAGTTACACTTGTCTTTCAGATCATTGTCTTGTTGCATTATCCAACTTCTGGTAAGCTCCAGTGATGGACTGCTACCCTGACACTCTCCTGTAAAATGTCTTGATACAATGTTGAATTTGTTTTTCCCTCAACGATCACAAGCTGTCCAGGCCCTGAGGGAGCAAAGCATCCCCAAATCATGATGCTCCTTCCACCATGCTTCACAGATGGGATAAGGTTTTGGTGTTGATGTGCAGTGCCCTTTTCCCTTCAAATTTAGCAATGTGCGTTTCTGCAAAAAAGTTCAGCCTTTGTCTCATTTGTCCACAGAACATTGGCCCAGAAGTGCTGTAGAACATCCAGGTGGCCTTTTGCAAACTTGGAATATGCAGGAATGTTGTTTTTTGGAGAGCAGTGGTTTCTCTGTGGTATCGTTCCATGAACACCAGTTTTGTCCAGGGTTTTTCTTATGGTGGACACATGAGCAAAGACTTTAGCAAGTTCTAGAGATTTCTGCAGGTCTTTTGCTATTACCGTTGAATTCTTTTTCACCTCCTTCAGCATTGTATGTTGTGCCCTTGGTGTGATCTTTGCAGGATGCCCACTCCTAGGGAGAGTAGCAACAGCACTGCATTTCCTTCATCTGTAGACATTTTCTCTTACGTGGACTTATGAACACTCAGGTCTTTAGAAATACTCTACAATTCTTCTTCTAAGATTCTCTGAAAGTTGTTTTGATTGAGCCGTGGTGCACATAAACAGATGTTTTTTGAGAAGAACAGGTTCTGTCAATAATCTGACTTTGTGTGTCTTTTTTATAGGGCAGGGCACCTCTACAACCCATGACTCCAATCTCATCTCATTGATTGGAACACGTGACTCCAAATAGCTTGTGTAGAAGGCATTACCCCAGAGGTTCACATACTTTTCCCAACAAGTACATGTATTTTTGGATCATTTTTCTCAATAAATAAATGGACAAGCATAATGCTTTTCGTGTTATTTATTTAATTAGGTTCTCTTTATCTAGTTTTAGGACTTACATGAAGATCTGATCACACTTTGGGTCATATTTATGCAGAAATAGAAATTATCTCTAGGGTTCACAAACTTTCTAGCAGCACTGTATTTGATTCAGCAGAGTACTCCTGACATTGATCCACTTCACTACCCACACTGCCTATTTCCATTATCTTAAAATTACACCTCTGAGATAATATGCTCATAAACCTTTACTTTTGTTATGCTTGCAGTATTCAGCCAATTGGTTTATCATTTTCAAACTGTAGCTCATCCAAAACTCAACTACATATATCCTAACTTGCAACACATCTCCTTTACCTATCATATTGAGTAGCAGTGCATTAAAATGTCATCCTCCTTTTCAAATTCTCTGCCCATCATTGCAAGCTTCTGGGATCCATCAAAGCTGTTGTTCTCGACTATTTCAATAGCCTTGGATATCCAAATTTAATTCTTTCACTGCTAGCGACTACACTTTCAAGAGGTAAGGCCTTAATTCTTGTCATTCCCTCCCAAAGCTCTTCTCCCACTTTCTCTCTTTTTCCTTCTTAAAACTTAACTTCGTGGCCAAACTTTCAGCTATATTTCCTGACATCTCTGAGTCTGGCTCAGTGCCATCCTCTTCTGTTTGATCTTTGTTTTTGCTGGATAAATGAGCTAAATCAAATTTCATTAAGTTTCTGTTCAATTTTGCCACCTAGCTCAAAAAGCCAAATTTTCTGCTATTGTTGCTGCTCGTCAATCTACTACGGCTCTTGATCTAGGACAGCTGCAAACTCAGTCATTTTAATTTTTTGCTTAACTCCCTCAGGTACTCTGTGTACTCCCTTTCTTTTCTTTTAACCTTGTCCATACCAAATTTGCTGTGAAAATTCTATGTTTTCACAAATTGGCCTGCTTGTTTACTTGCTAATTTTCTATTCCTACCACTTAAGTAGATCTGACCCTAAGCAGTGATAGTTGTTCCCTTTATCTCTACCTCTGACTATCTTCACCACATCTGACCTTCATTTATCACCTTCCCTACCTTCACTTAATATGACTTGTCGCCTTTTCTTTGTGGTAACATTTCAACAGATGCCAGGAAATGCCTCCTTTGTTAACACAATATAAATTTTAGTGTTTGTTATTATATCACCTTTGTTGCTTAAGCCTAAGAGCATGTAATTTATTTTTCCATTCATCTTGCTATTGTGTCCGTTGTCCATTGACAATATAAATGATGAGATATACTGCTTCAATACAGCTTTTCATGCAACATAATCTGTTTCCTTTCAAATGTTTTGCAGATTCCATTTCCACAGGATGTAGATGAATGCATCACCCAAACCTGTGTGGAGGGGGAAGTAATTCAAATCAATAGATCCCATCATTGTCCTTACCTTGTTACTCCACCCACTTGTGACCTCCTGGGATTTGCTGTGCAGGTGAACACTGATAAGTGTTGTCCACAGTGGGAATGTCCATGTAAGATATCTGACTTTGTGATAAAGCTTTATTTTAGTAAGACCTGGTCAGATCACAAAATAGAAGATAACTTATTTTGTTACTCCCACTTTAGATTATCAAAATACCCAACAAGTGGACATACCTTACTCATTTCTATTCTAAACATCTATTTCTGATTCCACTAAATTATATTATTAACCTAAAATACTTTGTAAATAAAACCTTTGTTAAATCATAAAAATATTTCTAATAATTACAGTGAAATTACTAATAACATTTGTCAGCAGAAACTCCCCGCCTAATGATTTTTTGTCAATACTTTATGAAAAGGGAACTTGTTAACAACCTGTAGCATTATTTTTTTCTCAGTTCTTTTCTACGGTGATATAGAAAAATAACTTCTGTGTTGATTGCTTAAGGAATACCCAGAATCAAGGATCTCTTGCTGATATTCCACTTTTCCGGTTTCTAAAGTGTCTGTTAAGCTCAGCATGGGAGTGTCGAATCTTTCACAGGTAGAACTGATGAGGTTGGTGGGTAATTTTGAGATTGTACGATTCTTGCAGCATTCACCAAGCCTTCTGAGTGGGTCTGATGCATGGACTTGATATTCTATCATCCTGAACGCTCTTTGTTCACCCTTGTGCACTCGTGGGCCAGGATTTCCAAGAAGCAGAGAAGATGTTACATGATTTCAAAGAGGCTATCAGCGCATCCTCTTCCTGGTAAAGTCTTCACATGACAGAGCTCTGAATAGAATGTCTGTTTTGGAATGTGCTGTCAGGCATGCTAGTGATGCAAACTGTCCAGTGCAGCCAACTGAATGTAATTAGATTCTAGGGATTTGGGATATTGGCTGGGAGTGGATGCCATCAATGGTTTACTTATACTTCTCGTGGCATTGGAAGATTTTGCAGAAATCACATTGTTCTTTTTTTTTCATTGTCTTAAGGTGCCTGCTGAAGGTAGTTGAGGTCCTGGGAAGATCTGGAAGGACAGGAAAATCAAATACCTGGTAGATCATGAGTTCTGAAGTTTTGATCTTCAGATACTCTTTTACTTAGCTTATTGAAGGTTGTGCTGTGCACCAAAGATGATGATGATGAATTTCATCATTTATGTCTATCTGTGCTCTCAGATTATGAGAAATGGCTTATTTTATTTTCCAGAGTCATATGTAGAGCCTTTGTTCTCCTAAGGCAATGTTGTGCAGTAGGGACATGGATGGGGTCTTTGTTTTGTGGATTTTGAGTATAAGGCCAATACTCTTGTATATTGCTGTTAGCCTCTTATGAAACATTTTATTATTAGCATTAAAATTTATTTATCATTCAATTCATCACAAGCTGCCAGATGCATTTGTTACTGAAAGTTATTAGTTAAAAAATGAAGTGTGTAATGTTGTGACTGTGATTGAAGTCATTGGAGAGACGCTGAAGCTAGTGATATAGAAGTCTTTATTCATCACAACAAGCAGGCATCAGTCTGGAGACACTATTGGTAAAGGCTCACAAACCCATAAGGACTGTGCATCACATTTTTGTACCCTTAAGATCAAAGGTAACAGTAGGTGACTCATTACAATTTTAATGGTTACAATGACATTGTGTACCTTAATACTTTGGGATGACAAATCGTTCCTCTGAGACACATAGTGGAAGTACATTATAATTGATAAGGCACCTCTGAAGGTCTAAACAGCTTTGAGAGAAACTAATTAACACAAATATTCTAAAAACTTCTGATGACGAAGAGACATGTTTGATATGCTAAGTGACAACATCTGTCTGGTCTACCAGCTTGAACTCAAGTCACAATGGTGCAAATAACTTAATCATGTTGTCTTGATTTAATGCAAGTCAATTAACACAACCCCATTGTTTTAACATTTGACTGTTGCATATGTAATCTTTTAGTCTGTGAGCCAGTTGAACTTCAATATATTGCTTACAATAAGAACTGAAGGCTAATTGCAAGTTCAAGGCTTGTTTCAATTTGTTCTTGTTTGGATTAATATCTGCTACATATATCCACGTAAATCTAGAATACTCCTGAATTTTGCACAGTACAGTATATGTCAATGAGGAATGGAGAGCGAGTTTGTGAATCTGGTGGGTGCAAAGGATGTTGGAAATGGTAAGGGTGGAGTGCTATGGGAGGGGCATGGGAGAGGTGACAGAAAAGGAGAGTTGAGGTGGGCGGTAGTGCAGGCAGAGACACACACACTCCTGACACACCAGTTAAGGTCATTTGATTCCAAACAGTTGGTTTATTGATCATTACAGTATGTCTCTCTGGTGCTTCCCGCTCCCTCCTTTCTCCCATACCCTTTTCCCAATCATGATTCTCCTCTCCCTGCCCCCTTCCCACTCTTAGTCCATATAAGAATCAGGTTTATCATCACCCATGTATGTCATGATTTTTTTTGTGGCAGCAGTACAGTGCAATACGTAAAATTACTGCAGTACCATACAAAAGTCAGAGACACTTAGCTATATAAATGTGGCTAAGACTTTTGTGCAGAACTGTATAGCATCATAGCAAACAGTCAAATTACTTAGGGTACTTACAACTTCCTCGTGCTGTATAATCTCCTGAAAATATTACACTCTATCACATGAGATTTGAGTATTTTAATATTGTACAAACCCATAATTGCTGCTCAGTATACCTCTAAGTTGAAAGCAAATTGGTCCTGAGACTCAGAAGCTAATGGCAACCCCCCAGAATCCATTGGGAATGTCTAGGACTGTGAATATCCTGTGTGCTGGGGAGAGGCTATTAAGGGTTGTGGCTGAGCTGGCCACAATGGGATGCCGTTGTGGTGTAGTCTTATTGAGTGCAGTGTAATCTACTGTCAGCCTGTAGGATCCATACGGCTTTGTTACTGGCCATGTGCATGAGTTGGTGATCGAAGAGGTCTCCTTCAGTATACCTGTTGTTTCAATTCCTTTGCTATACTTCAGAGCACCCCCTCTGTGTCCCTGTGTCCACTAACGTATCACATTACTAGCCCCTTAACAATACTGTTGTGTATATCCATGTGTCACCAGCACTGGCAATAAGGGCTGTTCGTCTGATTTGGGTGCCGCCTTTACAAATCCTATAATCTGTCAAAAGTCAGATTAGGCAGAGTGGGTGCCATTAGTGTTGGGGACTTAGGTTCCATTGTGGTCTCTATGTGTCTTGATGGGTGACTCTCATGACTCCTTCCTGTTAGGACACCATCTCCAACCGTGGCTTGGGAGACCACAGCTGTCACATATTGCCTCCACTGCCCTTGTATATCTAGCGTGGCAGTCCCTCACTAAGTACCCTGGTTGGTGGTAAACAAAGCAAGATCCCTGCATCTTCACAACAGCTACATCCACTACACTCCTCTTCCCTCTGTCTTCATCTATTTCCCTGGTACAGGAAACTATTGTGGAGTAGATGCATCCCATCAGTATCCCCAATTCTAAAACCTGGTGGGCTGAGCTCAGCGCTTCCTTGAGCATTTTCTGAAAGACTATATCATCACTCCTGGGATTGCCCGGCCCTGAGTATTCTTTATAGGCCTGGTATTTTCACTCTGCATTGTCCACGGCAGGTTCATCGGCATTCTGAACAACCGACATTATCGTTCCCCGGTTACTCTTCCCTCATCCAAATCACTGCCTCACTCCTTCCTTAAAGTTCCAATATCTTTCCTCATTGCCAGCACTCACACTAGTTGCTCGTGATCCATCCTGCACCACGGGTTCACACTGTTCCATGTATTTTTCAGGCATTTAGCTTTAACGAATATGTGCATGTCTTTGGGGTACACTTAGTGGATTTTGATAATTTCTTCTAACCTATGCCAAAATTCTGCATTGCCATGTAACTAAGTGAGGGCAGTTCAGATACAATGCTCTGCTGTTCCCTTGGGGTGAAGGGCTTGTGGGTGGTGGTGATGTGTGTGAGTGGCTCGCTGGGATCGTCGGGGTTCTGAGCCTGTCATTACCTGGTCTCTATAAGTGCCATACAACAGGCAGTACTGGGTATGACCTCTCCTGTTTGTGGGTACTTTTCCATGAGTCAACTCCCTGGTCCATCATTTCCTAATTTACCTCACCACTTTCCTCAGCAATTATTCCCTTGGCTGTTGCCTAGTGAGCACCCACATGCTGGGCCTTATCCCATTTGCCTCTCAGCGTGCCTAAATCTCCGACTAATTCATTTTTGTACTGTTCAAATTATTCTACTTGTTTGTCAACCACCTCTCTCTCTCTCCCTGTCAATGTTCCAACTGTTCTCTCAATCTGTCCAGCTCTACTTGTATACTGCCTTGCCCTTCCCTGTATTCATCCCTTTCCTTCTGCCACTCTGCTATTTCTACACTGTGATTCCAGGCACTTTGTTCTCTCTTGCAAAACACATGGCATAGAATGACTGCTGCTTTATCTCTCCTCCTCTTTGATTGGCTTTTCCACCACTGCCATTGTTCCTCCAGGCTCCAGATCTTAACCCACCCAGCTTTGTCCATTCCCTGTTCAATCTTCTCAGGTTTATAGAGTATATACTTTGTGAGTCCCCCCCCCCCCCTTCATTTGAGCCTATGATGTTGCTGTATCCCTTTTATGTAAAAAGTTATATATTTCTGCACCATCACACATCTTAGGCTTTGACTCTCAGGTTTTCCTACACACAGTCAAACACACACAAGCAATTCCCCAAGCAATACATGCACCTTCTGGAATCCTGAATGGTATCTCCTATGTTATCCAAGTGTTCTCAGTAGCCACGCTGCATTAGATCTCTTGCCCACCAAATGAATATTCATGCACCTCTGGCATCCTGAATGGTGAATAGTCACTTTTTGCAACTGGTGGCCTTGACTCGACAAGCTATCCAGCTGGTTCTTTACACAAACACCACACTTTTATATCTATCAGTTCAGCTCTCTGCTGTATCCTTTGATACCCCGTGATTAAGTGGTTGTTGAACTAAACATATCTAAGTATTGGTGTTACTCTTTAAAAAATACTCACCCCTTTAGAATGCTGAAGTCACTAAATACATAGTGCATCACGGATGTATCCCGGACAAGCCCCCAGATGTTGCAACACTGATTGAAGTCACTGCTGAGATGTGAAGCTGGTGATATAGAAGGTTCTATTCATCACAACAGGCAGGCAATATTTTGGAGTCACTCTTGGTAGAGGCTTACAAACCAAAGGTACACCACATTTTTGTATGCTAAGATCAAAAATACAGTAGCTAATTCAATACAACAACAATTACTATGAGATTGTTTACTTCAATACTTTGGAGTGACAAATAGTTCCTTTTAAATACAAAGTGGAAACACATTGTAATTGATAAGATAACTCTGAAGATCCAAGCACATTTTGGAGAAATTAATTCACACAAATATTCTAAAAACTTCTGACAACATAGACCTAGACACTCAAAATTAATGTTGTCAGGAGTGTCTCTGAGTACACAAAAACTATTGCTTGTCTATACTGTGTCCACGTTAGAAATGCTAAGAGACAACGTTCGTCTGATCTGCCAGCTTGCACCCAAGTCAAACTGGTGCAAATAATTTAGCCATGTTGCCTAGTTCAATGCAAGCTAAATAACACGACCTCATCGTCTTAATGTTTGGCTGTTGCATCTGCAATCTCTTAGTCTGTAGGCCAATTGAATTTCAATTTACTGCTTGCAATTCGCGATAAGAACTGAAGGCTAATTGAAAGCATCCTGAACCTGAACATATTTACATTTACAGTAAGAACTGCTCAATTAATATCTGTTATATCCACATAACTGCAGAATACTCCCTAACAGTTGCACAGTTTTGAAAGAAATTTAGTCAAAGAAGTTTCAAAGTCTGGAGGAGACAATTGATTTGCTATAGTGCAAAGTAACAGAGTGCAATAAGTACTTCAACTGAAAAGGCTTGCAATTTTTCCCTAACTGAAAGTATGCTGTAATGGTACTGAGGTCAAGTTCAGTTGAGGTGGTGAAAAGTTTCTTGTAAAGGAGAATGAGAGTTGTGGTTTTATGCTGGATTGCTGAGAAAGCATGGAAGGGCGACTGGGGAAATATGAGGGTTGGTCATTGGAGAGGTCTTTGGAGGACTGACCTTGAAGGTTTCTTGGAGGATATTGAAGAGATGGTACTAAAGAAATGGAGAGTTAAACTTAAGTTTTGGGACTTTGGTTCATTGGAAAGAGTCACTTTGATTCAATACTAAGTAAGAGCAAAAGAAGGAAATTAAGTTATGGATTTGCCTCACAGAAGTTCCACTTCAGTGTTATGACAGTAAAGCATGGTTGCTTTGGGTGTGACCAAAGATGTAATGAATTATATGGACAGAATTTGCTGCTCAGTGTCTGGGTATTGACAACATCCTTTGAGAAACCAAAGTGGAAGTTATACACGGGTGCTGTATCTTTTGCACTGATGCATAATGCCCAGAAAATGTCTGTATTTTGTTGTATCATCACAGTGGTATACAGGAGAGTGAGCGCAGCCCTTGGCCTCCACAATATTAATTCTACATTCAATTTCATCAGGTCAAATAGAAACAAAGGAACTTTGCCCCATAACCACCAGCCAACCTCAGGGGCAGTTTACCCACCAACACACCTGTAGGATGTGGGGGGAAAACCAGAGCACCCGAGGGAAAGTTACACACCCACAGGGAGAAAGTACAAACTCCACACGAACAACACCTGTGGTCAGAAACAAATGAGAAAGGTACATGTCTGTCCCAGCATGTGAAGTCAGCTTTGGTGGACTGGGCAGATGAGGTCTACAGTGAGATCCAATGGGCAGGGTGGCAGTTCTGCAACGCTATGTGGAGAATGAAGGGTATGGTGAGGTGCAGAAGTCGTCATGGTTATCCTCTGCAACCAGGGAAGATCCCGGTTGCGACATCCACTCATATCACTGTACCTGAACTTCCGAGGTCAAGAGAGTGGAACTGCCAGAGTGCAAGGCCTTTCTAATCAAGAACTCTCCCAGACAGGCTTCCTGTCCTCATTGGATACAGTAGTACTGGTAGTGTTCTAATTTGTTCTGTATTTCATTTAAATACATAATTTGTTACTCAATTAAACAGTAGTTTATCTTTTTCATACTTCTTAAACTATTTTCATCAAACGTCAGCTAATTGGGGCAGCCACTTAATTAGGCCAAAATATATTGGTCCTGATGTGTCCCAATTAGCCACAATCTACTGTATATACATTAAGGGAAAAATTACTTTACTTGCTCTTGGTGCGTATTGTTATGAATTCTGAGGAGAAGTAATTGAAGGATAAAATCAACAAAAATTCCCTTCTATTATCTTTTTATCTAAAAATGGATTTCTCTGTGCTCCACAAAAAGGAATGAAACAGTAATGAAAATCTGAACCTTCCTAGTTAGTTTTTTGAAGTAAAAAATGCTATTTGGAAATGCACCAAATTACTTGGCAAAGTATAAAATAAACAGAAGCTATACAGAGACTGCCATAATTGTCTTGTATGGACCACCTGGCTGTAAGGGGCCTCCATCTCATATTAATTTGATGATTGACATTTAAACTTTTGTTGAACATTGAACGATGAACATAAAGGTCCTCGACTACAGTAGATAGTCTCAATAGAAAGTAAAATACGAAACATTTTATTAATTTTAAAGTATTTTTTCTCTAACCAAGTGAAAAAGAATGTGGATATCTTCAGTTTCCCCAAGTCATTGAAAATAGTTTCTGTTCATACACAGTTACGCCAATCTTAACCTTGGCAGCATATCTGCTTCATAAAACTGAATCAAACACCTGTGCAACCCCTTACCTGTATGAGATATGGCCCACTCATATTTTTCTTGCCAGAAGAACTCCTCTGAGAACTACTGTATGTGCAAGGATTTAAATTAGGCTAACTATTTCAGTATTCTGTTCAATGTGTGCATATTATACATTTGCATACAAGTCTTTAAAGAGGTGAAGAAATATTTTGAGGTTAGGGAATGGTGGGGCAAAGGGATATAAAAGAGGGCCCTGTTGTCCTCTCTCTATGCTCACTCCTGTTGCTTAACAGTTTTTCAAGGAACTGGAGGAAGCCAAATTTATCCTTTGTAGATGCCTCAATCAGCAGGCCTGCATCCCAGTGGGTAATATCCTTCTATTTTTGCATCACTGCCATTCTTTCCGACTTGGGAACAAGATGCAAGTCAATACCCATGAATAAGGAGTAGAAGAAATGATGACAATTTCTCTTATTTGTTACGTATTTTCCATGTTATAAATCAATCATTGCAGAAACTTGTCTTGTTGCATAATGTGTTTACATGTGATGTTTTTTGTTGTAAATAGAAGTTTGGAAAGTTTCTGTTAAAAGTTAGTAATCTCAGTTTTACGCATTTAACTTTTCATGAGAATGATAATGTGATTTGTGCGTGATGTCAGAGTGTCAGTCACTACTAGAGCTGCTCCTTCTCAGTGTTCTTTGAAGCTCAGATTTCCTGAGTTTTGGAAACTAGTTTTAATTACAGTGTGAGCTAATTAACTTTTGTAGGTCGATGTTCTATTCTTGCCAATCTACACATAATTACTTTTGATGGAAGTAGTTTTGGCATTTCTGGAGCTGCATCATACGTTATTGCTTCCACGGCAAATGAAACTATTGTTATTGGGATCAGCGAATGTCTCAACAACCAGATGGTAAGTGTTCAAGATAATATAAACCCCTGAGAGTCCATGTTACTTCACAGCATAAAGTACAGGTTGTCTGAATCACGACATCTTTCTAATTATTAATTATCCTGCATCATTCAACAGAATTATCTAACTTTAATCAAGAGCATTTGCTGGCCAAGTTCAATCAGATAAATTCTTCAGCATCTATTTTAATATTTCAGGGCTGTGTTACAGCGCTGCTATTCGTTAAAAGAAAAAAAATATGAGCATGAATATAATCCATTTGCCTTAGTTGGAGGTAATTTGCAGCTGGTTCATTTTAAAACTTCTGCAGTGTTTATATTTTTCATTATCTTCATAACTATTGGAAACACTGACATTCATTTTGGCAAATATTTCTCTTTCTGTGCAGGTGGCGTAAAGCATTCCCATGAATTCTGCAAAACCCAATTTATTTGAACATTCTTAGTCCTTTAATCTAGACAATGAGTGCTGGCAGACTTCATGATTCCAGTGGAGCATCATGGCTAACCCAGATCTCTCACTCAGTCAAAATCTTTGCACACTGTTTGCACCCAGTATTCACTGATGCACATTTTCTAGCATGATTCCTGTTTGTTTATATTCCCCTTGGGGACATGAGATGATTTGTATTACGCCACTGTCCAACTAGTCTAGATAAATAAATACATACATACATATATATATATTAGGGGTCAAACCAATTATCTTGTAGGGCTTTAGATTTCTAGTAGCAGAATACTATTGCTCTTGTCAACAGTTCTTTATCTAGTTTTATAAAAAGTAGAGAAATAAAATTCAGTTTCCCATTTTGAAGCATGTATTTGTGAATAAAGATCTCTATGTGGATAATTTGTAAATATTAGTAAATTCCAATGCTTCATGTCCACTGTTCTTGCCTTTAACAAAGAGAAATTGATGTGTCTGATAATATCTAGTGCTCACATTTTTAAGTAAAAAATCTAGTTGTAAATATTTTCTATTATCCCACCACCCCCCAATCTCAACAACTGGGGAGAATGAATCAAAATTCCCAGTGATATGTGATTTCATATCAAGGTTAATGATGTTTCACCTCCATGATGTGGTGAAATGCAAACAATAGAACTACCTAAGCAATGATTTGGAACCACACAGCATGAAGATAGGTGCAGAACTGAAGCATAGTCCCCTCTCCTCTCCTATCAGATTCCTTCTTCTTCAGCACTTTACCTTTTCCACCTATCACCTCTCTGCTTCTCACTTCATTCCCCCCACCATCCCCATCTGGATTCACCTATCACCTACCAGCTTGTACTCCTTGCCATCCCCAACCATCTTATTTTGGCTTCTACCCCCTTCCTTTCCAGTCTTGATGAAGAGTCTTGGCTGGAAACATCAATTGTTTATTTCTCTGCTTAGATCAGGGGTTCCCAACCTGGGGTCTATGGACCCCTCAGTTAATGGAAGGGGTCCATGGCATAAGAAGAAGTTGGGAAACCTTGTCTTAGATCCTGCCTGACCTGTGAGTTCCTTCCGCATTTTATGTGTGTTATTCTGGATTTCAAGCACCTGCAGAATCTCTTGTGTTTTTGAAAACAGGCTCTTGGGCCCACTAAATTCTTGCTAACATGTATTTATGCTAATTGTACAACAATTTCATTTTATTCGCCTTTAAGCATTCCCCCACCCCAGATTTTATTGCTCATCTGACCAGAGAGAACAATTTACAGTAGCCAGCCTTTGCGATGTAGGAGGGAACCAGAACAATTTGAGGGAATCCACACAGCTGGAGAACAACATGTAAACACACAGACAGCACCAGAAGTCAGGAGTGAGCCCAGGCTGCTGGAGCTGTGAGTCAGCTCTCTACTAGTGGCACTACTGGGTCTCTTGGACATATGAGCACATCTGAATCTAACAAACTGAGCTTTGAATATACCGAAGTACCAAGCTTAGGCTCAGGTTAGCCATACAGTACCCACTCCAGCTGCTCCCACCCATTATGAACCCATGCCCACCCACAAGCAATGCTTGAACACGCATGATTGGTTCCTGCAACTTACTGTCACTATTTAAATGAAACCTAAATAATGAAAATTAGACTTAGTAGGAGAAAAATAGAAACCATGATCCATTCTTTGAGGTGAGAAGGGAAAGATTTAAAGTGGATTTTTCTATGTAGAGGGTGTTGAGTGTATGTAATGAACTGCCACAGGCAGTAGTGGAAGCAGGGACAATTAAAACATTTAAAGTACATTTGGACCTGTATATGGAGAGGAAATTTTTGGAGGGATATGGACCAAACTTAGGTAAATGGTACTAGCTCAGGTAGCCAGTATGGCTGACTTGGATGAGTTGGACTGGAAGGTCTTTTTCTGTGCTCTATAGCTCTATGACTCGTGCGTGTGGATGCCCCTGTTTCCAAATCTGAAAACAGATAATATAGACAATGAAAGCAATGAATTTTCAGATACATCGTAAAAGAAGAGTCTGGTATATACTGTTGGCTGATAAACGATGCTTTGTGAAAGTATTCAGCCCTCACAACTATTTTCACGTTTTACTTGCTCACTTTCTAAATTTAAAATATATTGAAGTATGAATTTTGAGCTTGCCATTTTGCATCATGTCACATCAAAAGTAAAATTCCAAAACCCGTCAAAATTTACTAAAAATTGTCGTTGAGTGGCTTGCCAAGCTGGTTTGTTCGCTCGCAGAAGTTTCGTTACCCAGCTAGGCAACATCATCAGTGCAACTTCGAATGAAGTGCTGGTGATCTACATTGTTCGTCTTCTATGTGTCCTGTGATTAGTCCGTTTGTGTGTGGGTGTGGGTGTGGGGGGTGGGGTATATGGGCCATTTCTATTGGTTACTGTATATGTAATTTGCGATTGGTTCGTTAAAATCCAATTAGATGATAACAGTTTATATCCCACTTCAGCATCAAGTCGTCAGTCCAAAGCCAAGAGCCAATTCACACCTGAGTACACGTGTCAATCAATGAGGACGACGTTAATCCTACCTAACGGTAACCAATAGAAATGGCACAGACACCCACACACACACCCACAGACAAACGGACTAATCACAGGACACATAAGAGACAATTAACGTAGATCACCCACATTTTGTTCGAAGTTGCACTGATGATATTGCCTAGCTGGGTTATGAAACATCTGCAAGCTAACAAACCAGCTCGGTGAGCTACAAATCATTTCCAACATTTTACCAAAAATTAAAAATCAAAATTGTGAGGCTGAAAAAGTATTCATCCGCTTTGTAATTACTACACTAACTTTCCTCAGGTGCAATACTGTATATTATCTGAGCAACTCACCCAATTTGTTGATGTATAAAATTGGAGGATCAACTGAATAAATACTGCCTCTCTCTGTAAGGTCCAATTGTATGGTAGATTTTCAGCAGACCAAACCAAAATGAAGGCAAAGAATTTTCAAGTTAGGTCAAGGACATGATAATAGAGAAGCACAAATCTGGGAAGGATATGGGACTATCTCAAAGCTGCTGAACATACCTCAGAGCTCAGTGCAGTCCATCATGAGAAAGTGTAAAAAATATGAAACCACAGCCACACTGACTAGGTCAACCCGCCGCTCTAAACCTAGTCACTCACAAAGACTGGCACTTGTAAGAGAGGCTACAGTGACACCAACAGTCACTCTGATTGAGCTGCAGAAGTCAGTTGTTGCAGCTAGAGATGAAGTTCATGGCTTCACAATCTCTGAGGCCTTGCACAGAAAGGATATTTATCTGAAAGAGTGGCAAGGAAGAAGCCCTAGCTAAAAAAAAAAAGCATATCCTTGCTTGCAAAGCCTTTGAAAAGAGTCACTTAGAAAATACTATGAAGATGTAGAAGAAGTTCTTGTGGTCAAATGAGACTAAAGTGGAACTGATTGTCCTCAAGACTAAGTAGTACATGTGGCATGTCTAAAACTGCATATCAGCCAGGTAATACTATCCTTATTGTAAAGTATGGTTGAGGTAGTATCATGCTATGGGGATCCTTTTCAGCAGCAGGGACTGGAAATCTACTGAGGATTGATGGGAGGATTAATGCTGCAAAATACAGAGAGGTCCTAGATTAACGATCCGCTTGCCCCTGCCAGAAAGTTTAAACTGGGGAGAACATTCATCTTTACAGGACATTGACCCAAAGCGTACTACCAGAGCAACCGTGGAGTAGCTTCACATGAAGAAAATTGACATCCTTAAGTGGCCCAGTCAGAGTCCTGACCTTAACCCAATGAAACATCTTTGACAAGACCTCAAGATTGCTGTCCGCTGCTGCTCCCCAACTAATCTGACTCAGCTTGAGCAATTTTGCAAGGAGGCTTGGGCAAATCTTGCTCGGCTACATTGTGAAAAGCTAATAGAGATTTATTCAAAAAGACTACTGGCTGTAATACCTGCTACAGGTGGTTTGACTAAATACTGAGCAAAGGGGGATGAATACTTTTGAAATGCTGATATTTCAGTTTTTGAATTTTTTGTTTTTTCATGCTTTACAATTTTCCCTGCTTTTTGCACTCTACTTCAAAAAAGGAAGCATGTGATTAACAAATAAAAATTCTCCATTAAATTGGTCAATATCCCTGTCTGTAGTACTTATTTATGTGATCAAAGAGTTGGGGGCTGAATACTTTTACAAGGCACTGTGTTGCAAGACATTCAAAAATTGTTTGAAGAAAACCATTATATCATGACGGTAATTTCCCCCTCAAGATTAAAATTGGGTTTCACAGTCAAGTCAAGTCGCTTTTATTGTCATTTCAACCATAACTAATACAGTGCACAGTCAAAATGAAGCAGTGACCCTCCAGGACCATGGTGCTATCTGGGAGTTAAATGTATATGATAACTGTGAGTGGAAGAAGATGAAATTGCACCTACATCATATTGTTGAGTTTTCATTAATACGCTACTAGTTTAGCCATGGATGATATCTACAAATGAGTTTGATATTCCCACCTTGGTAGATGGGAAATTTGTATATCAATTGAGCATTAGTGATGTTGCTCATGAAACAGGTTTACTATTGTCCTTCAGGTGAAATAAATGTGTTGTATTCACCAGTCTGCTCAACAATCTGCTCCTATTTCTTATGATCTTATAGGAGAATGGCTAATAAATCAGCCATGATGGAATGACAGAGCAGACTTGATGGGCCAAGTGGCCTAATTCTGCTCCTATGTCTTATGGTCTCATGGTCATGTAAGTTAGATCCACAGTAATATGATTCAGTCTTAATGGCTCTCTGAAGGGGCCTGTTAAGCTCTGGGCTCAAGGGCAATTTGTGTGTCAGTTTGGGAGATTGATGGATTGGAATCGTTCAGGCTGGACCCATGAGTTGAGGTGGGCACGTCAGTGCAAATGGGGATAATGAATTGGTGTTTTATCGTGAGGGGGAGGATTGAGGCAGATTTGTGATGGGAGATGGTGTGGAGGGGAAGCTAATAAGTAGTTGTGACTTGTTTGGGTTGTGAGTATGCAATGGTGAATAGACCTTGAAACAATTCAAACTAATTTCTAAAAGAGTATTGCCCTTGGAATAATTGCTATTATATCTATAATCAGTGCGCAAATTGTCCTATCCACATAATAAAAAATGCCTGGTTGAATTTCTAAAAAAAAATGACTGAACTATTCCTGGCAATAAATCTTTATTACATGATGGTTCAAAAATTTTAGTTCACTAGATTTTTAGAAAGAAATTATGGATCTCACCAGAACCAGAACTGAGCCAATCCAAACTAATCCAATCATCGTTAGATTAATTATGTGTTTACTTATCAAGAACACCTGGTCCATGGCACAAATTAGTCTTTAATTGCCTGTTACTAAATATCTTTGCTACACAGATATAATGTATCAAAACTGTTTGAAGGAGGTCCTGATTATTAAAATGCATCTACTAATAATATTTGTGGAAAGAGACAGGATGTTTGATACTTTGCCATGAGAAAAAATGTGAAGCCTTTAACTAAATCATATACATCCACACAGTTTATTATACAGGCTTCATATTTTGTTTAAACTATTTGCTACTAAGTCCCCCTTCATCTAATCTATCTTGGTAAAACACATTCTTATAATTGCATTTAAATAGAACTATGTAATTTGTAGCAAATTACTGAAGTTTCATTGCTCGGCTCTAACAAAAAGCTTAAAATAGGAGCTCCAAGCTACTGAATTGATATTCAAAAATTATTTTGCTAATTTTGTATTAGGTTTGTCTCTTTTGATTACCTAAAAGCCAGACCTGACTCATTCAGAATTTGACCTTTGATAGGCTTGATAGGCTTTTGGCCTATCACGTAGACTTAATAGCCGAAAAAAAACGACTACTGTATTTATGTTCGATGTTCAGCATAATTTCTAATGATTGCAAATTTGCAAAGCTGTGAATATTATTTGGGGTCTTCTAGTAGGAAGAACTTATGAATTTTAAATCTGATAGCAGCTATTCATTCGGTCTAGAATTTCTCTGAAGATTGTTTCAGAGAAAATTTAAATGTGTGTTTATGTGTTTGATAGACAGTTGATAAAATAATTTTAAAAATCCTTTCATAGCAACAAATTACATTTCTAGTATCTTATATATTTATGTATTTTGGAAGGGATGATTTAATTACTGCAAAAGTTTACTAAGTAATCATGGAAAAAATTCAATGCCTTTAGGTGAAGTTAGTGGGTGCACAACAAGATCTTCTGTTCCATTTACCAATCTACTGACGCAAGCAGTTACAGTCAGACTAGAGATAAATTCCTCCTGAAGGATGACATCCAAAAAATTTTTACTTTGTTTGTTTGCACGCTGCTTGTAGGTAAACTTCATTTACATTTCAACCAGTATTTTATATAGGTCTGCAATTGTTCTAATGGTGTGAATTTCCAAACATTTGGTCATCGTTGAGCCTTACTCTGATCTTATAAGTGGTGTTATTATGCATTTCTCACTCTGGGGCATTCTTGATAAGCTACTGACAAAACTAGTAACTCAAACATTATATAAAAAAAGTCACAGTATTCTGTACACAGAATACAATAGTCTGCATCTCTCATTTTGTAATTTGCTAAAATTTTGAAAATTATTGAGGTCTAGGATTACAGGAATGCTTCACTGCTGGAACTTGCTCACAGTTAGTAACAGAAGCACAGAGAATAATGAACTTTTAAGAGAATGTTTTAAAAGAAAAATAATTAGGCTAGATAGGAGGTACTATTTGTTCATCTTAGAATATCTGTGTATTTAAATGACATTCTGAGACTGGTTAAGGTGTGACATTTGTTGCAAAGAATACGAAAACATTATCATAACTTTGAAAATTAAGCATGAGGCCTAGATGACATAAAACTAGTACAGCAAAAATATGGTAGTTAATAAAGCATATTTAATTTTTTATTCCAATTAATACAGAACGATATTTTGGTGGTAAAAATCACTTTTCTTAGTCAGATGCGTTTCTATATTGAACTACTTACATACATACTGGTCCTGACAACGTGAACTTGATATTATGCTTCTGAAGCTGACAGTTCTGTGGATTTTAAGTTGAAGCAATACCCTGTGGTTACAAGTTGTGGAGAGGCTCAACAAGACACTGAAAGTGTGTATCGATTTGATTTAGAAAGTAGGCCCTCACAAAATATGGAATTATTCCAGAGGTACTCAATAATTCTTATAAACTTTCAGTCTGAAGAGCAAAACTATCAGGAGAATAAGCATTGAATGTTAATTGAAATCATTTTGTTATTGTGTGCAATACAGGTTGGTGATTAATCATCTTGTTTCTTTCTAATCAGACCACAATGATCCAACCTCAAGTGAACTCCAGCTACCTCTGCCTCACCATGCTTAATATAACTCATGGATCAAACGTTGTCATTGTTGACCAGCAGAACAGAAGGGTAAGTTCACCATCTTTAATTTACGTTTAGTTACATGATTCATCCTCATGTTCTCCTGAATTTCTTCATTATTCTTTCATTTAATGCAATTGCAAAGCTACAATTCATGTTAATAAATATCAATACTAATTATGGGCTACATTGTAGTGCGTAGAGTGTACTAATCTGGGTATGTCTTGGTTCATAAATATTAAAAATGCCGTCAGGAATAGGATAATTCTTATCTGATACTGCAGAAATATTTATCAATGAGCTTCTAGCTATATTAAACTCTGAGTAGCATTTACAACTTATTCTTGTTTGGCATAAAGGGAAATATTCTTGGAAATTTAATATTAATTCTATCAATGAAATTATCATGATAAAACCAATCTAAAACTAGTTACAAACATCTTCCTCATCTTCATTGAGTTTTTAATTAGTAGTTCATTTTCTTATTGTCTTTTCATATGTTGTCCCAACTGATTTGAACAATATGAAAGTCATGCATTTTGTACAGATTTAAAAAAAGATGGCTGTTATTTTATAAGGGTTGTAATGATTTTCCTTTATGTCATACTCCATAAGACCATAAGATATAGGAGCAGAATTAGGCCACTCGGCCCATTAAGCCTTCTCCGCTATTTCAGCATGGTTGATTTATAATCACTCTGATCCCCAATCTTCTGCCCTCTCCCTGTGATCTTTGACACTAAAACTAACCAAGAACATATCAATCTCCACTTTGAATATTCTCAGTAACCTGGCCTCCACAGCAGTTTATGGCAATCAATTCCAAAGATTCACCACCCTCTGAGATTCACATCTCTGATCTAGATGGACATCTCTCTATTTTATATCCTCTAGTCCTAGATTTGCCTACTGTAGGAACCATTCTCTCCACATCCAATCTTGTCTAGGCCTTTCAATATTCGACAGGTTTCAATGAGATCACCCTCATTCTTCTAAACTACAGTGAGTAAAGGCCCAGAGCCATCAAACACTTCTCATATATTCATCCTTTCATTTCCTGAAATCATTCTCGTGAGCCTCCTTGGGACCATCTCCAGTGCCAGCACATCTTTTTTTCAGATAAGGTGTCCCAAACTGCTCACAGTACTCCAAGTGTGGTCTAAACAATGCACCCGCATCACAACCTTGCTCTTTTATCACAAACGCAAGAAATTCTGCAAATGTTGGAAATCCAAAGCAACACACACAAAATGCTGGAGGAGCTCGGCAGGCCAGGCAGCATACAAGATTATGAACAAGCTGTCAACTTTTCAGGCCGATACCCTTCTTCAGGACTGGAAAGTAAGGGGGACGATGCCAGAATAAAATGGTGGGGGGGTGGGGGAAGGAGGATAGCTGGAAGGTGATCGGTGAAGCCAGGCGGGTAGGAGAGGTCAAGCTCGGGAGAGGAAGGAATCTGATGGGAGAGGAGAATGGACCACAGGAGAAAGGGAAGGAGGAGGGACACCAGGGGAGTTGATAGGCAGGTGAGAAGAGGTAAGATGCCAGAGTGGGGTGTAGAAGAAAAAATGGAGGGTGGTGGGAAATTTTTTCTGGAAGGAGAGATTGATAGTTGGAGGCTATCCGAACAGATATAATGTGTTACTCCTCCATCCTGAGGGTGGCTTTATCAAGGCACAAGAGGAGGCCGTGGACCGACATGTTGGAATGGAATGGGAATAGGAATTAAAAATATTGGGCCACCGGAAGTTCCACTTTTGGTGAATGGAGCGGATGTGCTTGACAATGCAGTTTCACAATTTACGACAGGTCTCACCGATGTAGAGGAGGCCGCAATGGGAGCACTGGAAGGTGAACAACCCCAGCAGGTTCACAGATGAAGTACTGCCTCACTTGGCCGGATTATTTTGGGCACTGAATGGAAGTGAAGGAGGAAGTGAGTGGGTGGGATTAGCACTTTGGCCGCTTGCAAGGATACTTTAAGTGCCAAGAGGAAGACTAGTGGGGAGAAACGAATGGACAAGGGAATCATGGAGGGAGTTATCCCTGTCGAAAGCAGAGAGAGGTGGGGAGATAAAGATGTGTTTGGTGGTAGAATCTCTTTGGAGATGGTGGAAGTTGTGGAGAATGATGTGTTGGATGCAAAGGCTCTTGGGGTGGTAGGTAAGGACAAGACGAACTATCACTGTTAAGGTGGCGGGAAGATGGGGTGAACACGAATATTTGAGAAATAGAAGAGATGCCAGTGAGAGCAGCATTAATGGTGGAGGAAGAGACATCTGTTTTTTGAAGAAGGAGGACATTAGGAGTGTCCTGGAAAGGACTCTTGCTATTATATTCTAGTCCTCTCAAAAGGAATGTTAACATTATATTTGCCTTCCTTACCACTGACTCAACCTGCAAGTTAAACTTTAGAAAATACTGCACGAGGACTCCCAGGTCCTTTTGCATTTCTGATTTTTGAATTTCCTCCAATTTAGAAAATAGTCTGTGCCTTTTTTCCTGCTACCAAAGTGCATGACCATACACTTCCCTACGTTATATTCCATCTGCCACCTCTTTGCCCATTCTCCCAATCTGTCCAAGTCTTTCTGCAGACTCCCTGCTTCCTCAGCACTACCAGCCCCTCCACCTATCTTTGTACGTCTGCAAACTTGATTACAAGGGCATAAATTCCATCATCCAAATCATTGACATATAATGTGAAAAGAATTGGTCCCTTTTCCGACCCCTGCAGAACACCACTAGTCACTAGCAGCTAATCAGAATATCCCCCTTTTATTCAGACACTTTGCCTCCCGCAAGTCAGCCAATCATCTATTTATGCTAGTATCTTTCTTGTGGCTATTATCTTGTTAAGCAGCCTATGTGTGGCACCTTGTCAAATGCCTGCACAAAATCCAAGTAAGCAGCATCCACTGACTCTCCTTTGATGATCCTACCTGTTATTTCCACAAAGAACTCCAGCAGACTTAACAAAACCATGCTGTCTTTAGCTGACTTTATCACGTGCCTTCAAGTATCCTGAAACCTCATCAGTAATGTTAGACTCCAACATCATCCCAACCACTGAAGTCAGGTTTACAGTCCTATAATTTCCTTTCTTCTGCCTCTCTCCCTTTTTAAAGATTGGAGTGACATCTGCAACTTTCATTCCATTCCAGAATCTAGTGATTCTTGAAAGATCATTACTAGTACTGTACCTCAACAATCTCTTCAGCTACCTCTTTCAGAATCCTGTAGTGTAGTTGGTCTGGTCCAGGCTACCTGCAGATCTTTCAGCTTCCCAAACACTTTCTGCTTACTTATAGCAACTACACTGCTATTCAAGATGGTCTGCCCCCTGACTGTCTTGAATTTTTGGCAAACTGCAGTAAAGACTGACACAAAATGCTTATTAAGTTGGTCGGTCATTTCTTTGATAATATTGGCTAACTTACCTTCAAATTTCATCTTTTCTCTCCTCATGATTTTGTTTAGTGTCTCTCTGTTGCTTTAAGAGTGTAACTTGCCACTAATTTTTGCTATATTATATGCCCTCTCTTGTCAGCCATGGTTGCCTCATCCTCACTTAAGAATACTTCTTCATCTTTGGTGTGTATCTACCCCATGCCTTCTGAATTGCCCCAGAAACTCCAGCCATTGCTGCTCTGCCGTCATCCCTGCTAGAGTCCTCTTTCAATCAACTTTGGCCAGCTCCTCTCTCCCACATCTGTAATTCTATTTACTCCATTGTAATAATGATATAGCTGACTTTATCTTCTCCCTTTCAAAACTCAGGGAGAATTCTATCATATTATAATCACTGCTTCCCAAGAGTCCCTTTACCTTAAGCTCTCTTATCGAATCTGGTTCACTACACAACACCCAATCCAGAATTGCCTTTCCCCTACTGAGCTCAATCACAAGTTGCTCAAAAAAGCTAGCTCATAGGCATTCTACAAATCCCTTTCTTGGTATCCAGCACTAACCTGATTTTCCAAATCTATGTGCATATTGAAATCCCCCATGACAATTGTAACATTGACCTTATTACATGCCTTTTCTATTTCTCATTTAAACTTATATCCGACATCCTGGCTGCTGTTCGGGGACCTGTTTATAACTCCTATCAGACTCGTTTTACCCATGCAATTTGTAACACTACCCACAAGGATTCTACATCTTCTGATCCTATGTCACCTCTTTCTGATGATTTGATTTCATTTTTCTTAAACCAACAGAGCCACCCCAATGCCTTCCTGCCAGTCCTTTCAATACAAGTTATATCCTCGGATGTTAAGTTCTCAACTATGATCTTCTTTCAGTTATGATTGAGTGATGCCCAGAATGACATACCTGCCAATCTCTAACTGCACTACGAGACTATCTAATTATTCCATATACTGCATGTATCAAATATAACACCTTCATTCTTTTTGATTTTGGCCCCACGTTACACGTCATCTCATCCCACTGGCTGCAATTTTGCTGTATCGCCTACCTGTTCTTCCTCACAGACTCACTGCACACTGCATTGACTTGTATACCAACTGCCCCCTCCTCAGCCTCATCACTCCAGTTCCACTCCCGCTGCCAACTTAGTTTAAACCCTCCTCAACAGCTTCAGCAAACCTGCCCTCAAGGAAGCTGGTCCCACTCCTGTTCAAGTGTAACCCATCCTTGTTTGTACAGGTCATACCTTCCCCGGAAGAGATCCAAATGATCTGGAAATCTGAAACCCTGCCCCCTGCACCACATCCTCAGTCACTTATTCATCTGTACCATCATCCTACCCCTGTGCTGACTATCACGTGGTAGTGGCAGTAATCCAGAGATCACTACGTTGGAGATCCTGCGCTTCAGCCTCTTCCCAAACTCCCTATACTCACTGCGCAGGACCTCTTCCCCCTTTCCACCTCAGTCATTGGTGCCAACGTGCACCATGACCTCTGGCTGCTCACCCTCCTTTTTGAGGATCTTCTGCAGCCTCTCTGAGACATCCTGAACCCTAGCACCTGGTAGGCAGAGCACCATCCGGATTTCTGTTTTGCAGCCACAGAATCTGCTGTCCATTCCTTAATCTATCGAGTCTGCTACCGCTACTGCTCTGCCTGAGTTTATGCTTCTCTATTGAGCCTCAGAGCTGGCCACAGTGCCACTGGCCTGGCTGCTCCTGCTGTGCCCACATAGGTCGTCCCCCAGCAGTATCCAAAGGGTATACTGTTGCAGAGAGAAATGACCATAGGGTAACCCTACACTGACGGCTTCCTCCCCCACTTCTCTTTCATAGTCTTACATCATCGTCATAGAACAAAGAGCATAAAAATCTACGGCACATTACATGCCCTTCAGCTCACAATGTTGTGCCAACCATGTAACCTACTCGTGCTGTGCTTTTTATTTAAAAATATAAGATAAGTATTCACAGTGCTCTTAAAGTTGCTACATTTGGACTTCTTTTCTCAATGTTAAAATGCTCAAAAAGGTTCCGTGAAGTAGAAGCACATCCTAATATCATTATCCAATTAGCCCTGGTTTGTTTCATCGTTCTACAAAACATCTCCCTTCCAAACTTAAAAAAAAATGTGAATTGTAGATCTTAGCAAGTCAATACATACAACATTGTCTTTATTCCCACTTGACCTTGTTCTAACCAATTATTTTAAATCTCTGCCCTCTTATTACCATTTCTATCAAAGGCCTCATAATATTGAAACCTCAATCAAATGTGTCCTTAATCTTCTTTGTTTTAAAAATAATATCCCCAACTCGTTAGCCTCTTCAGATGTGTGAAGTCCCTGGAAGTCCAGAATTTTTTTTGTATCTTCCCCAAGGTCTTGGGTGCTTTTTGTGTCACACTTAGAATGGACATATTATCTGGTTGAAACTTCATTCAGCAGATTAAGAGAGGCTGAGTGAAGGTCAGGTTCTTCTTCGTACAGATGGTGGAAATATTAAGCAAATCCCTGGCATAAATTCATAAGTCACTCTTACAAGGTTATGCACTCTTCTTAAACAGCAATATCTGAGCTGCATGGAAATAAAACTGAGAGGAAAATTGGCAATGCTGTGTTAACCTACAAGTACTTCACATGGTTGTTGAAATGACATGCCTGATTCTACATCATCAAATATAAATTATTAGACAGATTCTTTTTAAAAAAGAAGTATGTCCTGAATTTCAAGACGATGTGGAATTTTATTAACAAATTTTTACAATCTTATCATATATTTTATATTTAATAAATTAATTTTTTTATTGAGTTGTGTATAAACTCAAGTTTTATTTTTGTTTGTTGTAGTTAACCATTAATTCAAAGTCAGGCTACACTCCATTCCGAAGATATGATTTTGAGATCATAGACACCGGGAGTATGTTCACAATCCTGACTCCAGCTGGTATCAGCATGCAGTGGTTTCATAGCACAGGGATTATGGTTATCGACACTGGAACCCCCAATAAAAAGTTAGCTACTTTGGGATTATGCGGTATGTAAACATTGATTACCTTAAATTGTTTAGAAAGTCTTAGATTAAATTTTAGCACAAAGAGACAAAAGGAGTAAAAGCACTTTACTGCATATTATAATAATCCTGACCCAGTATTTGAAGTGTGATTACAATGCGTATAAGATCTGAAGTGAGCCATGCATTGGGGGACATAAAAAACCAACTCTTGCAAATGCTGAAATCTTGCCTGAGACCCACATTTCTGGGTAGTTGGTGGAAGCAAGAGGTCAGTGCTAGAAGCCCACAGCAGGGAATAAATATTTTCATTTATTTATTTGCGATACGGTGCAGAACAGGCTCTTCTAGCCCAATGAGCTGCGGTGCCCAGCAACCAACTTACTTAACTCTAGCCTAATCACAGAATGATTTACAATGACTAACTAATTTACTAACTGGTACACCTTTGGACTGTGGGAGGAAAATGAATGCTCCTGGAGGAAACCCATGCGGTCACAGGGAGAATGTAGAAACTCTTTTCAGATAGCACTGGAGTTCAGCTCTAAACTCCAATGCCTTGAGTTGTAGTAGAGTTGCTTAACCACTATGCTACCATGGTGCCACATGAGTTTTAATTTTAAGAAAATACTAAGTATTAAGTTTACCTTTTTGAAGAGAAGACTCTTAAATGAAATAGTTTATTGATCTCAAGTATAACACCACCTCATTGTCCCAAATATACAGAAAACAATATTCTTTCTATTTTCATTATGGGGTTTGCCATAAAGTTTCATATTAACTTGTTGAGGTGATATTTTCTTATATATTTATAGGCTATTGTGATGGAAACCCATCAAATGACTTAACTTTGAAAAATGGCACAGTTCTTAATAAAGACGATGATCCAGTGATCTTTGTTGAAGATTGGAGGGTGACTAGTACAGAGACTGGTATGAAGATGAGCCGGGTTCTTGAGGTCAATTGTTCTACAAGTAATTGCTCTGAGTGCTTCAAGATGCTCCAGAATGAGTCTTTTGCCCCCTGCCATTCACAAGTAAGTAGCTTCAGAAATTAGTTTTAATTTCCCAAGAGTCAACCTTACTCCATATGAATGATGTGATATTCCTTTTGTGCTTACATCTCATTCATCACTTAACATTTCCACCACTTGCATTATCACTACTGAATTCTTCTAACCTTATTTTGTCTTCTTATTGAACATTTCTTTCAAAATTCTGATTACATTTCTATCAACACAATCTTCAGCTAATTTTCTGTAGGCATCTATTTATATTGGAACAGGAGCTGTATTTGTAATTCCTATTCATTGAGTTCTTCCTTAAGGTACTGGATGCTTGTTTTGCAAATTAGCATTCACTTCCTTTATCCAGCTACATAGTATTTTCTGATGATCATTATAAAGGAAGGAAGGAGGGAACTTGTATTGCGCGATTGTGGTTTTCATTCTGTCCAGCAGCCACTGCTCTATTCTGCCCCTTTTCAAATTCCATTCCTGCCGCAGGTGCAATTAATAGTTAATACTTGGGTCCGAATAGAGAAGAAAGCGAATTTTGACCTTACTTATTTTTTCAGTCATTTTTTTGTGTTCTTTTTGCTTTTCTTGTGCTGACTATTTCTCTTCTTGCATCTGTAAAGTAAAACAATCATTAGCCTTTCCCAAATTGTTTCATTCTCTTTGACATGATATTCTGCTTGATCAAAAAAGCCTTCATCTCCAAGTCTCCATTGCATTGATGAAATATCCCTATATGAACAATGTACCTTTTTTAAGTGATTTCGTGTGTCCTTACTGCATCTTTTTATTTTAAGCACTGTGCTCATGAGGAAACCTGTAGAGCTTCAGTTAAAAGCCAGATTTCATTGTAGCTACTGTATCTTTTGATAGAAACAGGTGATAAGAAATAGCCTCAGATGATTCTTTATATAATAAGTGTGCAGCAAATAGAATGCAGAAAATATATTACAGCAAATAGCTGTAAAATATGATTGTATTATGAAAATGTGCATATATAATTCTGTTATTAAGGAGGGAGAGCTAATCTTTATTATGTTGCCACCTTCTTCCTATGTTTATTGTTTCTGTAGTTATGTGAAAAAGAGAAGCCTCGTGTATTTACCCGGATGCTACTTGTCTAAAACTATATTCAAAATATATCAGCATCTGAAAATTAATGAAGTGGTCCACTAAGCATATAAAGTCATGATGGAATTTTGGTTCAACATTATTGGCATCTATTGTTAAGATAAACTAGGATGACTCTTGTCTCTGTGTAACTAAACACTTTCTTTCCTAATACAAATCTTGTTAATAACCATATAACCATCTCGGCCCTTCTAGTTTGTGCTGAACTCTTACTCTCACCTGGTCCCACCGACCTGCACTCAGCAATATTTTCTGCATTCTTTTTAAGACCTTATCATTCCTTCTAAAGTCTGCAGCAAGAATTGGATGGAAAAATCCATTTGAGAATCATTATTTTATGATAAATATATGGTATAACTTCCTTGTTTTAATTCTCTGTGACTCTAACTCTAATTATAAGAATCTCCCTTTCTCTAGAACAGCTTTATAGGATGTCTTACCACTTTTAAAAAGTTGCACTTACCAGTCTTTAACTGTCTCTCCTTTAAAGTTGTTTCATTCGTTTTGCGTCGCTTCTTATTTTGCCATTCATAATCTATTATTTCAGATTTCATTGCCAAATGTTCAATCTAGCTAATTTCTTCCCACTTTTTAGGTCATTTTAAAATTTACTTTTTTCCTTATGTGAACGCCACTTTTATTTATCAATCATATTTATTTTGCCCTCAGTTCTGCATACCTGCTTATATGATTGTAGATGAAATTGTTGTGTCTTGATAAACAGTTACATTTTGAGTGAATTTATAGAAGAACATAAGAAATCAGAGCAGGAGTCGGCCATCTGGCCTGTTGAGCCTGCTCTGCCATTCAAAAATATCATGGCTTCTCTTGCCATGGACTTAGGTTCATTTACCTGCTTTTACCTCAAAACTCTTAATTTCCCTGTTCTTTAAAAATCCAGCTAACCATCTCTTAAATAAATTAAATGAAGTTCCCTGCTTCCCTGAGCAGAGAATTCCACAGATTCACTACTTTCTGGGAAAAACAGTTCCTCTTCATCTCCATACTAAATCTTTTCTTCCTAAAAAGATTGGGTAGCACGGTAGCATAGCAATTAGTGCAACACTAATACAGCAGCAGCAATCCAAGTTGAATTCCGCTGCTGCCTGTAAGGAGTTTTATCCCGATAAACATGTGGGTTCCTCCGGGTGCTCTGGTCTCCCTCCACATTCCAAAGATGTACAGGTTAGTAGGTTAATTAGTCATTTGGGTGTAATTGGGCTGCGTGAGTTCAACGGGTCTGAAAGGCCTGTTTCCAGGCTGTATCTCTAAGAGCTCCCAAGAAAATTAATCTTGAACCTATGTCCTATAGTTCTAGCTGCACTTATTAGAAGAAACAACTTTCCTGCCTCTATCTTATCCCTTTCACGTTTCTGTAAGATTCCCCCTCATTCTTCTGAATGTACAAGTCCCAGGTGACTCAATCTCTCCTCACAGATTAATCCCCTCATCTCTGTAATCAACTTGATGAACCTTCTCTACTTCAACTCAAAGTCACGGTATCTTTCTTCAAGTAAGGAGACCAGAACTGCACACAATACTCCAGGTGTGGCCTTACCAGTACACATGGACAGTACAGTTGTAGCATAACCTCCCTGCGCTTAAATCCTTACCCTCTAGCAATGAAGGCCAACATTCTATTTGCTTTCTTGATAACAAAAATAAACAAAAGTCTCAATTTAAGATGCATTGTATTCATCCTGTACTCCATTGTGAATTTTTTTAATAGAATTCTCATAAAGATTTAATTCATCTTTTGGTCCCAGGTTTCCCCAGAAATGTTTTGCGAACTCTGGATTCGTGATTCGTTACTTGTGCAAAACCATTGTTCTGCCTTGAGCGCGTACGTGGCACTGTGTAATAAGTTCAATATTTGCCTTGAGTGGCGGAAACCAGATTATTGCTGTAAGTAGCACTGTTTAGATAAAATGACATAGCATAGCTGTGTGACCACTGAAACACATCCAGATGGAGAATAAAGCCCATTTGGAAGTATTAGGTTCAGATTTGTTGATATGTTGCACCTCATTATATTTATAATATCCCCAATATTAATTGGACCTCTTCAGAATTTCAAGTTGATGTTGGCAAGCCCAGTCTGGGAGGCTTGAGACTCAGCCCAGTGGTGTTCACCAGTTAAAGTAAAAGATAAACAAGCAACAAAAATAAAAGAAGAAAAAAATGAATATTTACTTTTGTTACGGAAAGAAAAACAAAGAGAAAATGTGAATGGGCTAAGAGAGCGAGAGAGGGAAAATTTCTATTTTGTTTCAAAGAAGATGGAGGAAAACTAAAAATACAAACACGAGAAAGTCTGCAGATGCTGGAAATCCAAAACAACAACACAAAATGCTGAAGGAACTCTGTAGGTCAGGCAGCAGTTGTTGGAAATGAATAAGCAGTCGATAATCTATTCATTTCCGTGAGTGCTGCCTGACCTGCTGAGTTCCTCTAGCATTTCATGTGTTTTGCTTTGGAAGAAAACGAATTTTAAATTAGTCCTTGCGAAGTTAAGGAAAAGCAGATTTATTGTGAAAAAGTTACCAATTTTCTTAATACAAGATAGAACTGTCAGCCTGTTCTTAATTTTCAGAATAAATAAGATAAATAGGTAGATACTTCACTGATTCCAAAAGAAATTAAGTGACACAGTAGCATTACAAGAGCCCAGATATATAAATATTAGAAGAGAAGTAGAAAGAATGAAAAATAAGTTATTTCAAGCAGTCTAACAGAGGGGATCATCACTAACTTGGCTATAGGTTGACTTATTATAGTGCCTAATAAACAATTAGAATCATATTTAATGTTTCCCCTATTTTTTTCAGCATTCACATGTCCTCCGAATATGATATACCAAGCTTGTGTACTGACCTGTGAAGCAAAGACATGCCAGAACAGGATTTTCTTCCCATCAGAAGATGTGTCATGTTCTATCATGAGTGAAGGTTGTGTCTGTCCTGAAGGATCTATTCTCCATCGCCTTGACTCCACCCTGTGTATACCTGAGGCAAAATGTGGTACGCCAGACTTCTATATAATATCTAACTGTGAAGAATTAGACCCCAAATTTTACAACATTTTTATTCATTCTAAATTAACACAGCATCAAACATAATAGATGGCTCAGGGCTTCAGGTGTACCAGTTATCATCCAGGAATATATATCGCTAAAGGACATTCAGTGTACTTTATACTTTTCAGCTTGCACCGATAGCTGGGGACTTCCTCATGCCGCTGGGGAGACGTGGAGTGCATCATTGGATGGATGCTGTATGTATCAGTGTCTGGAGAATGGAACCATTGTTACTGTTGATCACAACTGTTCAGCTATTCCCGAACCAGTTTGTCATCATTCTGGGGAAGTGGTAGTTAGTCTAGCTGGTGATAAGAGCTGCTGCCCTGAGAAAATATGTGGTAAGTGTTATGTTTTGTAACTTTAAATTAATTCATACGAAGATGAGAGTCTGTAAATACAGTGTAGCTTCTAGTTTACTTTATATGAGGTGTGCACATATCACATGGTAGTATGATGATGTATACAATTAATGTATTTTTACATATAACCCATAATTATTTAAATTAATGCAAATGCTTAATTAACAAAATATATACAAGATTACTCAAATATTATTAAAATATTAAATACACAACACTCCTCCCCACTTATTTATAAACAACTCAATATGGAATGCATCTCAACTATATACACAGTATATACTAATACTATATACAATCATCCTCAGCATAGTGAATTTTAAATTGTTCCATTCAGGCCTGAAGATTTAATCACTGTGGAAATTTTCTTACTCTTGTGAGGTAATGTCTTTACTGACAAGGGGGATTACTCTGCTTGGCAGATGATACATGTGGCTGTGAAACAGTCATAAGGCCTAGGGCATCCTCTGTGGTGGTTGTAGGAGTTGACTCTGAGACTGCAGGAAGTGGTTCTGACAGCTCAGGATACCCTACTTCTCCTTTTCTCTCTCTGGATTTACTGAGATCCCTTTCTTTTCCTTTTTCACATTCCTTCTCTCTCTCATACCTTTCTCTTTCTCATTCACATCATTTCTCTCCATCTCTTTCCTCCTTTTTCTTCTTCTAGTTTGTACATCTTGATCTTGGGAAGGTGTATTTAGTTCACTGGAGTATTCTCTTCTTAATCCTTCTATTGCTCCCTTAAAGATCTGATCCTTCTGTTAGCTGCTTCCTATTGGCCTTCCATTCATCCATATGGGATTTGGTCTTTGCTTCTACTTTTACAAGCAGCTTTTTGTCTCCCACTTGAAGTTCATGCAATAACCTTAATGCACACAGAGTTGATTCTGGTGCCTTATACTCACAAAAGCCAAATGTTTGCATCTTTTCTGAAGCTTGTTGAACTCTCTTCCAGCTTAAAACCAAGCCACATTTTGCAAGTAACTGTCTGATTTACAATATCAGAAGCTTTCATAGATAAGTCGTCAAGAAAAACTGTTACAGTCAGACCACCGCTTTCATCACTTTCATGCCTCCTCTGAGCAGCATGGTCCCTCCTTGGTCCAATATGCTTTCCAACCAGAGGCAGAAAGGTTGGCACTAACACTTGTTTGTTCTCTGTTGGGCAACGGTTCATAGTGTTCAGCATGGAGATCGTTGCGGCATCACCCACTACATTTCTTAATTCACTTTCCATCGTTTCATTGCAGGGGAGGTGGCATGTAAATGGTGACTGGATCGCCAATCAAGTTGTAGTTGTCTCAGCCACCCACATCCCCCAATGCATGTCCTCCATTTTTACCCAGGCTCAATGTGGCTTGTTGGTTGTTGTATTTCACTATTACCGATGTCATTCTCACAGGAGTTATCTTTTCTCCAGTATAAGTTCTTAGTTGAATATCTGCAGGCTTCAGTTTAGTATGTTTAAAGTGCTGTTCAAACTCATTTTGTGGAATGATTGGAACAGCCAAACCAGTGTCTAATTTCATTTCAATTAATTTGCCGTTCATTTCTGGTGTGATTGTCCATTGCTAATTTTCACACTGTAATTCTTAATGCTACACAATTCTGTGTTCCTCTCATCATTATCAGATTTTTCATCAACAGCATACAGATTAGTGCTCTTTTTGAAACTACAACTTGATTTCTTAGTGTTTTCCCTTGCCTGAGCAGACCATTTATTTTTCTCTACCCAAAATGCTCTTTGTATATGACCTGCTTTGTTGCATATTCTGCAAGTTTTGCCTTTTAACTCTACATTTGTTTAGTGTTTCTGAGCCCGTACCACACTGTAAATGCAATTTTGTTCACACTCACTTTCATTTCTGACTCTGTCTGCACTTTCCAGTGAAGCTGTACTTGAGTTAAGAGCTTTTTTTGAATACTTTCTTTTAAGATTCCACAAAGTAAGCAGTCTCTCTGTGCATCATTAAGCCCATTACCAAACTGGCAATACTTAGACCAGCTCTTCAACACAGCCATGTATGCTGCAATGGACTTCCCTTCTTTTTGATTCTGCTTATGAAAGCTAAAGCATTCTGCAATCAACAATGGTTTCAGTTGTAAGCGCTCTGGCATTCCTTTCGCAATATTAGACATATGCAATTAACGTATCTGTACATACAAGCCATAATTCATTATTTAAATGAATGCGAATGCTTAATATATACAAAGTTACTCAAATATTATTGAAATATTAAATACTCAACAGTAAGTTTTAAATCCTGTACAGAATTAACTAATCCTTCTCACCTTAAGAATGATAGCTCATTATAGTTTCTATAAGGGTAGTTGATGAATAATGCCATAGAATAGCACAGCACAGAAACAGACCCTTATCCTCCTTGGCACACTGACTGTGATGCTGATCTACACTAACCTCACTTGCCACATCAAACCCACATCCCTTTACTCCTCTCCTATCTAAGTTATCTGTGCTTATGCCTTTTAAGTGATATACTTTAACTGTATCTACCACTTCCTCTGGCAATTTGTTCTACATAGCTGCCATTCTGTGTGGAAAAACTAGCTCTTCGAATTTCCTTCAAGTTTTCCTCTCTGCCTTCTAGTTTTAGCTTCCACCACACTAGGAAACATACTTTTAATATATTCTTTACATAGTGTAGATAGACAGACTACGCTTTCTTGTCTGCATAGTTTTATAAACCTCCTATACAGTCACCACTCTGCTTATTGCATGCCATTGAGAATAATCTAGCCTATCCAATCACTCTTTGTACGTAAAGTCCTCCATTCCAGTCAGCTTTCTGTTGAATCTCACTTGTACTCTGTAACGCTGTGACATCTCCCTTGTTGTGTGGCTTCTTCCCCTCCAACATTAGATTTCTGAATGGTGCCTGAAAGCTAACTCATATTTCTATTTCACACTATTTTATTTGTAATTTATAGTAAGTTTTGTTTTTACACTCTACTGCTTCTGCAAAGCCACAAATCTCACATCATTTAAAATCTGATTCTGTTTCAGAAGTATATGCAGTTGGCTAATACCAATGTTTTGTACAGCTGCAGCATGACACCCCAACTCTTAAATTCAATGCCACTTGAGTCAATACCGAATACCTTCTTCAAAATCCAATTGTGTCACAAATTTTAGGAACTATGACCTTGCGAGGTCTCTGCCATTTACTGTACATGTCCCAAAATGCAGAATTAAACCAGGGTTTTAAAAGAAAATATGCTCTTGTGGTTCATTAGAGCATTTACAAAGTTATCTGATGATTTATGAGAAAAATAAATGCATTTTAGGGTTCCTCAGTGTTTATTAGGAGAGAAGAGGTGTCTTACCTTTACTAAACTCTTAAGCATGGAGTTGCGTTTAGGGCATTATAACAGAAAGTGTACTATGTATTAACATTTTATTCTATTTTCAGCTTGCAATCAAACTGTCTGTGAGAGTTTTGCCCCTCAGTGTGCATATGGAGAGAGGCTCATTACACTTTATAAACCAGACTTCTGCTGTCCTGACTATTTTTGTGGTAAGGACATACATTAACACAAAGAAATACTGCATGAACTGAAATCTTGAGGAAATTATCAGGTGTACTTCACACAAAAAAGAACTTACATAAATTTCTAGCTTTGGTATGTCATGAGTAATGAATGACTATTTCAGAAACATGATCTTCTAAGGTAATTGTTGTCTTAGTAAATCTATTTCAGAAATTTTCATAATTAATAATCAGAAAGCTGTCAATATAACATTTGGAAAATATTTTTATATCTTATTTATTAAAGTTGGAAATTATTCTTTATTACTACAACTTAGATAATGAGGTCTTCTGTAGGAGAGATGCAGCATTGCATCTGCAGAACTTCAAATGCAGAATAGGTGCAGAACAGACGTGAGGGAGCTCACACTAGAGGAAGCAATGATCAAATTATTCTACAGCATCTCCATGCTGTAAAAAAGCATTGATTAGAATGGCTATAATGAATGGTGTTTGTAATTATTTCCTTTGTTAACTAAAAGTAAATACATAACTATCAAAGTAATATAAATAATTATAATTTTATAAAATGTGTTCATGCAATGGTATATGCTTTCAGTGTAATGAACTATTATATAAGCCTTATGTTTGCAATTGATTTGCTACTTGAATTGACAGACCTGTAATTTTTTACAGAATGTGATCCAGGAAAGTGTGAGTCTGATATTCCAACTTGTCGAGAAGACCAGACTTTGATTGCTACTCATGCTGACGGCAGTTGTTGCTTAGCATATATCTGCAGTAAGTTACATATATATATTCAAAAAATCTACTAAAAAATACACTTTTATTACTTGGCATCCACAAAACTGATACTGAATGGATGAAAAATAGTTCAGTCCAGAGTTTTAAAAATGGAATGCTTGTGAAATATCAATAAAATTAAAGAAAATGAAGATAGATTTATGAAAGGGAAGTCTTGTTTAACAAATTTCACTGGAGATTTTTTTTTTTTGAGGATGAAATAAATAATTAAATGAATACCAGTGGATGTGGTATATTTGGTTTTTCAGAAGACCCCACACAGGTGGTGTATTGTGGGTAATATACTGACATATATTGAAAATTGGTTGATGAACAGAAAGTAGAGAGTAGGAATAAGTGAGTTACTTTTGGGGTGGCAGACAGTAGGGTACAACAGCAGGGAATTGTGAGTCTTGAAACATGTTAAAAGATTACATGATAATACAGACTTAGTACAGGATTACAAGATGAGTAAATTTGGAATTATTCACTTTGGTATGGAAAGCTGAAAGGCAGAGTGTTATTTAAATGATAAGAGTAATGTTGATATACAAGGTATTTTGGATGTCCTTCTGCAGTAATCAATGCAAACATACTGGTGCAGCAGATAGTCAAGGCAAGTGGTATGTTGGCTGGATTGCAAGGGTTTTGCATGCAGAGAAAAACAGCTTACTGGAACTACATAGAACTATGATAAGAATACAACTGAAGAATTAGGTTCACATATGTAAGGATATGCTTGCTCATTCACCAGAGCAATTCGTGGGATGTCAGAATTGTCTGCATAGATATTGAGTCAACTAGGTCTGTACAGTATTCACTAAAGTTTAAAGTAATCAGAAAAAATAGTGAAATGTACAAAATGTTGACAATACTCAACAGGTTAGATTCTGGGAGAATATTTCCCCTTGCCAAGGAGAAGGAGATCAAAACCAGGGCTAACAGTATCAGGATGTGGAATAAGACAGGGATGAGGAAACAATTCCTCCCTCAGGGTGGTGATCCTTTAGAATTCTCTCCCATGAAGGGCTGTGAAGGCTAGATACTTTTGAGGAAGAGATGCATGCGTTACCAGACACAAATGTCATTTAAGGGTTTGGGGAGCAGGAAGGTGGTACCGTGATATCATATCAACCAAACTGCTATTGAATCATGAGCAAGTTCAAAGGCCTGAATGGTGAACTACGAGTACTATTATGAGTTTGTCTCAAGAAGAACCATTGTCCCCCTTTCTTATCCCTTTTCCCAGTCATCTACTACAAAGCTAGTCTTGTGAACATTTTCTAAGATTCCTGCAATGACAGGGAGTTGAAAATGTGCTGTTTTACATTGAGAACGCTTGTTCATCACTGCCATGTACTTTGGACGTGCTAAGAGATGCAGAATATTGAAGCTGTGACCCTGAGAGAAACTAACACAGTTTTTTGTTAATAAATAGCCTTTATGGTGTGTATATCATGTATATATTGTATCCCCACACCATGCTCTTTTCAAAATGGCGTGAAAAGTGTAAATGCTCTCCATCGCAGGATTCTGTAAACTATAATTCTCAAGAGGAATTAATGCTTCAGTAGTAGGGTACGTTGGAGTGGAAAAAGGAGGGAATGCCATACATCTGTGACATCTGAGTTGGCCATTTGGAGCAAATATCAGTTGAATTTAAACTCAATTTTTTTGCATGCTACAGTATTGCAGGAGGTTCCCAAATGTGCACTGCATGCCGGTTGACCCCGTTGTTTGCTCAGTGGCTTTTTTGCCTTGATGTGACATGCAGTGCATATTGTCATGGACTGCATAGAACAGGCAATAGTATTTGGGAAATTGAAAAAGAAACTACTGGAAATATAAAACAACAACAGTTAATGTTGGAAATGATCAGCAGGTGAGGCAGAATCTGTGAAAATACATTTCAGGTCAAAGACTTACACTTGCTGATGTTTCCAGTAGCTTTGTTCCACTCTCTAAGTCAATCACTCACTGTGTATTATGTAATGGCTTAGAGACAAAGACTTTGCACTACTTCAGTTTCTAACCTGCAACCATCTAATGCATGGTAAATCACCATTGTTAGGTCCCTTTGGTTTCACTAATATTGATAGGGAATAAGTATTAAATATTATAATGATTATGATTATGAGGACATGCAGTTCCCTTTTATTGTCATTTAGTAATGCATGCATTAAGAAATGATAAAATGTTTATCCAGAATGATATCATGAAAACACATGACAAACCAACTTAAAAACGAACTAAAACCACATAATTATAACATATAGTTACAACAGTGCAAAGGAATACCGTAATTTGATAAGAACAGACCATGTTACAGTAAAAGTCTCAAAGACTCTCGAAAGTCCCATCATCTCACGCAGATCGTAAACCTCCAGCGCCGCCAACTTGCCGGTGCAGCATCCTGGAAGCATCTGACCACAGTTCGACTCTGAGTCCGTCTGAAAAACTCTGAGCCTCCGACCACCTCCCGACACCGAGCACCACCTCTGCCGAGCGTTTCGACCCCAGCCCCGGCAACAGGCGATACGCAAAGCTGAGGATTTGGGGCCTTCGTCTCCGGAGATTCTCGATCACACAGTAGCAAAGGCACCGAAGCAGGCATTTCAGAAGTTACTTCAGATGTTCCTCTGCGCTTCTCACGGCTGTCTCCATCAAATCCGGATTGTGCACAGCCCTTAGTTACACATAATGGATATTCATTCGGAACGGCTGCGCATGCTGCGTCACGCCGCCATCTTCTCCTCCCTCCCTCTAGCAGAAAGAGCCAATCTTTGCTTTGAAAAAAGATGCAATCCTTCCTTGTATTGATCAATATTATTTGAGCCAAATCAAGTATGTAAGGAAAGTAGTGAAACTCACAAAAACCACAGTTAAGATATGAATGAGGACTGAATTTTAGCTTAGCCCTAGTGTGCAGAAAGAAGCCACTTCCTGAATGTATTTGACAAGTAAAACAATTGTTTTTTTTTCCCTTGTACTTAGTGTGCAGTGCTTGCTCTGACCGAATTCCTACCTGCCAAGAAGGCGAGATCCTTACTGTGGACAACAATACGACTGAGATGTGTTGCCCAGACTACCAATGTGGTGAGGATAATATTTTGTCATTCATGAAATGCATACTCATTGCCGGTTGATAACAAACAAGTGTGGCATACTTCAGGTATTCAAGTTCTAGTTCAGTTTATTGTCATTCAATTGTACACATGCATACCACCAAATGAAACAACGTTCCTGTGGACCAAGGTGAACAGCACAGTACATATAACTCACATACACAGCACAACACACAAGCTGTGTTGTCGTTTAATTTCTGAAAGCACTATAACCAAGTAATGCCAGCTCACTGCTTGGATTCTCCCTCACGAAAATCTGATAATTTTAAGATAATATGCTCTGCCTAGGCAGATAGACTGACTTGAAGTATACTTTATCTGTACTTCAAAAATGTGGGTCATGTGCAGAGGCCTCCACCTAGAAACTGAAGTTAAGATCTGCTGTGTAGCTCAGAGACAAAATGTTATGCTATGTTTCAGGACATTGCATTGTGACCGGAGGGGAGGATTGAACACATAAAACAGAGTTCAAGTCATTTTCAAGTTTCAGGGCCACAAACAATTCGATTTAATGAGGAAGTGAAAGCACAACAAGACTAAAATGCAAGAAACAACAGGAATTCTGCAGATGCTGGAAATTCAAGCAACACACATAAAAGTTGCTGGTGAACGCAGCAGGCCAGGCAGCATCTCTAGGAAGAGGTGCAGTTGACGTTTCAGGCCGAGACCCTTCGTCAGGACTAACTGAAGGAAGAGTGAGTAAGGGATTTGAAAGTTGGAGGGGGAGGGGGAGATCCAAAATGATAGGAGAAGACAGGAGGGGGAGGGATGGAGCCAAGAGCTGGAAAGGTGATAGGCAAAAGGGATACGAGAGGATCATGGGACAGGAGGTCCGGGAAGGAAGAAAGACGGGGGGGGGGGACCCAGAGGATGGGCAAGGGGTATAATCAGAGGGACAGAGGGAGAAAAAGGAGAGTGAGAGAAAGAATATGTGTATAAAAATAAGTAGCAGATGGGGTACGAGGGGGAGGTGGGGCACTAGCGGAAGTTAGAGAAGTCGATGTTCATGCGATCAGGTTGGAGGCTACCCAGACGGAATATAAGGTATATTCCGACATGTCTATCCATGGCCTCCTCTACTGTATCTGACATGTCTATCCACGGCCTCCTCTACTGTACCTGACATGCCAATCCACGGCCTCCTCTACTGTAAAGATAAAGCCACACTCAGGTTGGAGGAACAACACCTTATATTCCGTCTGGGTAGCCTCCAACCTGATGGCATGAACATCGACTTCTCTAACTTCCGCTAATGCCCCACCTCCCCCTCGTACCCCATCTGTTACTTATTTTTGTACATACATTCTTTCTCTCACTCTCCTTTTTCTCCCTCTGATTATACCCCTTGCCCATCCTCTGGGTCCCCCCCACCGTCTTTCTTCCCAGACCTCCTGTCCCATGATCCTCTCGTATCCCTTTTGCCTATCACCTGTCCAGCTCTCGGCTCTATCCCTCCCCCTCCTGTCTTCTCCTATCATTTTGGATCTCCCCCTCCCCCTCCAACTTTCAAATCTCTTACTCACTCTTCATTCAGTTAGTCCTGATGAAGGGTCTCGGTCTGAAACGTCGACTGCACCTCTTCCTAGAGATGCTGCCTGGCCTGCTGCGTTCACCAGCAACTTTTATGTAAAATGCAAGAATTTAATTTTGGGTTTTTGGGGAACTGGCACGTCATAGATCAATGGTAGCAGAATATGGATGAGCTGGGTGATGGGTATCTAGCCATGAGGTTGCTAAGGCAGTCAAAAATAAAACCAAAATGCTAATTATTTTAATTCTGAAATAAAACCAAAAAATCTTTGGAACACTTGACAAGTAGCATTTGTTGGAGAGAAACTTCAAAGGAAACTAACCTTTTGGTAGAACTGGAAAAAGATAAACATGTCTTAAACTGGAGAACAGAAAAGAGGGAAACAAACACAAGATGTACCAGAGTGGAAGGCAAAAGAAATTAAATAATAGAAATTTTTTTAATGCAAAGTTAAAGTGTGGTAATGAGCCAGGAAAATGAAGGACCAGCCTCATAGGTGTGAAGGCGAGAGGCAGAATTGCAATTTGAAATTGTCAAAGGAAAATAATTTGAAAGGTGGAGATGTTGATTATCTGAAATTGTTGAATTCAGTGTTGAGTCCAAAAGACTGTAAAGGTGCCCAGTCAGATTATAAATTTATATATTCCTTATTTATATTGAATTTTAATAGATCACAAATATGAAACCAAGAACAAGGAGCTAAGAAAAGATTCATTCATGGTTGACTTTGGACAGTGTAAGGCATGATTGGAGGATCAATGTTGAAGGGTTGAAGGTCAACAGGCTTTGTGATCAGGGGTTTGAAACACAGTAAACCAGGGAAAACTGGTCACTACAAATCAATCCTGGATTTAGGGATGTGCATTTTTGAAATTTAGTTCGTTGTACCTCCCATTTCAACTTTCACAGTTGTGATGTCAGGCCGCAGGATGATTCCAAGTTTTACTTTTGAGTCTCATCAGCACACTGTAAACTGGGTTTACAGATATTGCTTAATTAGGACACTATGTTGCTAGGTAGCTACTTGAACGAGTGCTGCCAAAAGGTCTCAGCCTGAAATGTCGACGGTACTCTTTTCCATAAATGCTGCCTGGCGTGCTGAGTTCCGCCAGCATTTTGTGTGTGTTGTTTGGATTTCCAGCATCTGCGGATTTTCTCTTGCCTGCAATGCAATGCTTATATTTAGAAGTTAAAGCTAGGGGAAACATGTAGATCTTTGCCTATAGTTCAGTTCAGATCAGATACAAGCATTTTTCTTCCTCATCAAATACTTCTGATCTGTTTCTCCTAGTTTGTGAAATCAATCGATGTCCAGAATTTCAGTGTCCTACTGGAATGCAAGAAATCCAGGCATGGAGTCCGGATCAGTGCTGTCCATTTCATTCTTGTGGTATGAATTTCTTTAATTTCTAAAAGATACAACAGTTTTAGTGACTTAAGTAACTGAGCTTCAATTTATATATTTATTTTTTAGAATGTGCTTGCGACACAGTTCCTAAACCTCAGTGCAAGCTGGTATGTAATATGTGTACATATCTTTTGATTTGATGTAATTTTTATTTCCATAAACAGGAGAATTATAATTATTCTATCATTTGACTATTTTAGGGAGAGGTGTTAGTATTAGAACAACAGCTTGGAAATATCACAGCCAGTCCATGTAGGTGTCCTGAATACAAATGTGGTAAGTTCACATTTATCATTCTCATTCTTTTGTATTTTCTCTCCATTTAAAAAAATGGTCTACCCTTTCATTTCTTCTTCCAAAGTACATGACCATACACTTCCCAAAACTGTATTCCATCTGCTACTTCTTTGCCTATTCTCCTAATCTGTCTAACTCCTTCTCTAGCCTTTTCACTTCCTCAAAACTATCTGCCCTTCCACCTATCTTCATATCATCTGCAAACTTTGCAACAAAGCCATCAATCTCACCATCCAAATCATTGACATACATTGTAAAAAGAAATGGTCCCAACACAGACCTCTGCGGAACACTGCTGCCAACCAGAAAAGGCTCCCTTTCTTCCCACACTTTGCTGCCTGCCAATCTGCTTTATCCATGCTAGAATACCTTGAGTAATACTATGGGCTCATAGCTTGTTAAGCAGCTTCATGTGTGGCATCTTGTCAAGGCCTTCTGAAAATCCAAGTACGCCACATCAACCAATCCTCCTTTGTCTGTCACGCTTGTTATTTCTTCAAGGAATTCCAGCAGATTTGTCAGGTCAAGATTTTCCCTTGAGGAAACCCTGCTGACTACGGTATATTTTACCATGTGCATCCAAGTACCCTGAGACTTCATCCTTAATAATTGACTCCCAACATCTACCCAACCACTGAGGTCAGACTAACTGGTCTATAATTTCCGTTCTTCTGCCTCTCTCCCTTCTTGAAGAGTGGAGCGACATTTGCAATTTTCCAATCTTCCGGAACCATTCCAGAATCTACTGATTCTTGAAAACTCATCACTCATGCCTCCACAATCTCTTCAGCCACCTCTTTCAGAATCCTGGAGAACGCATCATCTGGTCCAGGTGACTGATCTACCTTCAGACTTTTCAGTTTCCCAAGAACCTTCTCTCTAGAAATGGTAACCTCACACAATTCGTAACCTCAGACACCTGAAACTTCCATCACACAGCTAGTCTTCCACAGTGAAACTGATACAAAATACTTCTTCAGTTCATCTACCATTTCATTGTCCCCCATTACTACCTCTCCAGCATCATTTTCCAGTGGTCTGATACCCACTCTTGTCTCTCTTTTACACTTTATGTATTTGAAGAAACTCTTTAATATTATTGACTAGCTTAATTTTGTATTCCATCTTTACCTTCTTAATGGTTTTTTTAGTTGCTTTCTGTTGGTTTTTAAAAGCTTCCCAATCCTCTAACATCCCACTATATTTTGTTCTATTATATGACCTCTCTTTGGCTTTTATGTTGGCTTTGACTTCTCTTGTTAGCTTTTCTTCTCTTGTCATAATTTTGGTGATTTTACAAGAGAAGAAACAGGATGGTTTTTGCATACGTAACTTTGGTTCAAATCGTGGACTTCACAATCTTGCAAATATTCTGCACTTAAGGAGACTGTCAAATATTTGAACTATAGGGGAGTCTAGTGGTAGGGGAGAGCATGGGAAGCCTGTGTTGAGCCATGATTTGGTCAGTCACAATCTTATTTCAATTCAGGCTTGAAAATTTGATTGGCCTGTTCTTGTTCCTGTTTCTTAGTTTTCTAATTTGCTTACTTTAATTCCATTCCCATTGAGTAAATTGGGCCTGATTTTGTTGGTCTTTTCCTTTGAATCTATAATTATTTGGGATACAGGGGGCATAGCTTGCTGGCTCAACGCATCCTCCAACTGGTGGGAGGGCTACAAGAGCCACCATGACGAAAGCTGATTCCAAATGATCTTTTTTGAAACACAAAAGGAAGAAAATGGAAGCAGAAAAGGGGTGTTAAAAAGAAAGAGTGGAAAGTTAGTTGAAATAAATAGAGAGGGAAAAGGAAAGAATGAGATGAGAGAAGAGGCTGAAGCGATGAAAGTGTTGGTGGTAAGAAAAGAAGAGGAAAGAGGTCTGGAGGAAGGGTAAGAACTCAAAGGAGAGAGGCACAAGGAAAATGAAAGAGGGGTGAAAAGGGGGAAGAGTTAGCAAGGGGACATGGAAGTACAATAGACAGGAAGCAGGAGTGAGAGCTGGAGAGTGATTGAAGCTGCAAAGGGGAGATGGGATAAGAGAATGGGAGAGGGAAGTAAATTGGCAAATTTACAGCACAGGAGAAGGAGTTACACAGTGTGAAGAGAATAGATGAGGTATGGGGAAAGTCAGATAGAGAATTGGAAAGGGCAGAGGAGAATGGTGAGGGTTGGGGAGGAGAAACAACTGTGCAAGAGAGGGGCAAGTTGAGGGATGGGGAAGGAAATAAGGCATAGAGGGTAGATTTAATTAACTTTCAGTGCATAGCGTAAGTTACTGGAGCAGCAAGTAGGATGGAAGAATCACACAGTCGCATTTAAAACCAACATTGAACTTCCATTCTAAGTCTGTGGAATGAATAGTTTAGAATTCAAAAGTGAAAATGAATTCTAAATTAGTGATTAGATTATTAGTTCATTTGTACATTTTATTGCAAATACAATAGAGGTGATTTGTTCTTAATTAAGTCAACATTTTTTTCAACTAGGAAAATATTTATTTAACTCTATATTGATAATGTATCTACTTTTCTGGACTCAGATATGTTACTTATCAAGGACAGCTTCTATCCCACTGTTTTAAGAACTTTGAATCGTCCCAAAGTGCAATAAGGTGGAACTTATTGTCTGCCTACCCTGTACTTTCTCTGTAACTGTGAACCTTTATTTTGTATTCTGTTGTTTTCCTTCAATGCACTGTAGTATTGAAATGATCTATAATGGATTGCATGCAAAACCAAGTTTTCACTGTACACTATAATAAACCAATTTCCCTCTTTATTTTCATGTTTTTTGTCACAGTAAATGATCAAGTTTGTATTGACGGAGAAAGAGGTATATTACGCCCTGGACAAGCTATTGTGGAGCATACAGCAGATGGGCTTTGCTACTTCACACAGTGTACACACAATCAGGACAACAACACTGGCTTTTATCAGCTACTTGTCACCTTGATCAACTGCTCAGCACAATGTGATATGGTAAAAGTTCATGTATTAGATGGACTACAAAACTGATACTAAAGAGACAGCTGAGGCACTGCAGTTTGTAAGAAAATCGTCTATTGTAGAATAAACAGAAATTTATTTCATGGAGCAATTCTCCTAATATAACCAGATATACTCCCACCCACCCAAAAATTAATGGATGGAGGATAATTACAGATAAATGTGTATAAATTAAATATATTTGCATCATTGTAGCGGTGTTGTTTTATTGAGGAGAGTAGAATAACCCAATCATTTCCACTCTGTCACTTTAGAGCCTTCTATGTAATGCAACATTTGTTTTCTTATTTTAAGAAAATATGCAAATGAAAAACATTCTTGAAATTATGTTAAGTATGATTTAGCAACATGCATAAGTGGGCTACATTGACTTATCGTATCAATTGTCATATGCAGAATCAGGTTTACGTTCCTCCTAATGACCAGACTACATGCTGTGGTCATTGCAAGAATGTTTCTTGCCTTGTTAACCTGGAAAATGAAACCACAACCATTCACAAGGTAAGAAAATATCTTAGAAAAACATAGAAGACAATGCAAAAGTCAATAATTAAAATTCAGTGCTTCTCCAGTCTTAACTCCCAAAACATCAATTACTGTTATTCAGCAAATTTTGCCTAATTGACAGTTTTTTACTATTTTATTAACAAGATACCATTATCTGTACTTTTTATCCTGTTTAGTGCACTTCATGAAAGTGTGTGTTGTCTGTTATGCATTACCTATCTGAGATGTGGATTGGGACTTTGACTTCATGATATTAAGCTGAGAAGTTTGATGTATCTGCATCTTTTTGATATAGGACGCCTTCCAGCAGCAAAAACAAGCCTGAAAAAAGTTTAAATGTTAATCTCAACACTACCATATTATTTTGCATTTATTTTCATCACCAAATACATTGCTCTGCAATTCATCCAAACATAGTTTCATAAGGAAATCATATAATTATTCTTCACTTTTTTTGTGTCCTTAGTATGACTGATATTTGTCTAGGAATAGCCCTGGTTCCAGCACTAGTCTGTACTGCTGCAGTGTATTTCAACAAGAATGATGGGAACACAAGATTTGCCTCAGTCCCCTAAGGTTAGCAAAGAAAGCTTCAAGTGAATATTTGCTCTTGATCACCACCCAGGAACTGCTACTAAAGGCGTATTCACATTGAGGTTAAAAATGGGATTGTGCCATCCCTGTTCAGAATACCTATTTTGGACGTACAATGAAATCTGGTTAATTGGGACACATCGGGACCAGTGCACTTTGGCCCATTTAGGTGACTGCCCCAATTAGCTGAAGTTTCATGGAAACAGTTAAAAGACAAACCACCATTTAACTGGGTAACAAATTGTGTATAGAAATGAAATACAGTGAAGGAAGACTCTGATCTCACACCTCTGTAGCCTTGAGGCTATATCCACTCATGGGGAAGACTTTGGAAGTAAACCCCCTGGAAAATTCTGGAGCTGGAGTCCCTAAAGCAGTCCTACATTGAGTTCAACGCTGACTGGTAACTTCTACAATGCCGCTGGTTCCAAACAGTGTCAGTCTCTGCCGTTCCTTTGGATTCATCAGCTGCGTGGAGAGGGGAAGCATGCAACATAAGCTTTGTAGCGAACTTCAGTTCAGTGTGCTGTTTGCAGGATTTGTTTTTATTTTCACTCTGCACATTGGCTGTTTGACCATCTTCTTTTGTTTTTAATGGGGTCTGTGGTGTTCTTTGTTTCATGGTTGCCTGTAAGGAGATGAATCTCAAGGTTGTAGAAAGTATACGTACTTTGATAATAAATGTACTTTGAACTTTTTGAACTTTGTACATGGGCAACAGCTTTCTCTCCATAGAGGCAATTCAAGGCGGCTTGTACACCCCTAACTTGCGTACTGGCTTACCTATCATGCGGACAACTTGGACGTAACATCCACGGTCGACTCCAACCAACGGAAGGCCCCATTACAATTTGGGATGATTTATAAACATTTTATGTTATCTCCTGGAATAATTAACTTTTATACCAAGAACATGTATACCATGTCAGGCCATGCATCAAAGCTATTTGACAAATACCCTGTAGTTTGCACTGTAGTAAGTTGCAAGGAAATATCCTATGTTTCAGAGTGTCTTATATGCAGAGAGAACTTCTTCAAAACTTGTATTGAATAAGAAAAGGAAAACTTAATTCCTGTTTTCATTATAATTTACAACTTGTATATTCATCCTCCTTTCACTCAATGTCAGGAAAATGTTCCAATGTGTTATAAGAGGTCTGTGTGAAACAGTACCTTATTATGTTTCATTTTCTTCTTTGAATAGCCTGGAACATCATGGATGTCCAACTGTGTCAGGTATGATTGTACTGACACAATTTCAGGACCCGTCTTAATAACCTCAAATATCACTTGCCCACCTTTCAATGAAACTACATGTATGAAGGTTAGTGTGCCACATATCAAAGTGTCCAAAATAATTTCACTGACAACTTACTTTGTATTATTTTGTAAGTAAAAGTACAGAGTATTTGAATAAGAACTTATACAAATTTACATGATCTGGTAAATCTGTACATGATCTGGTAATCTGTAAATTATTTCAAAATAAAGAAAGTAACTTTAAATTAATGTTGGCAATGTGCATGCACCTGCTTCTGCTTGTTAAAGTAGTACCATCATTTCTGAGTAACTGTATAAATAATTAAGACTCATTTTTAAAATTTTAATATAGTCTGAGTTTATATGCTAATTTTATTAGTAACTTAAAGGCTATCTATCTATCTTGTACTGTATGGTACAGGATGGCACTGGAACATCACCTTTACTGCAAGATTTAATTTATTTTTAGAAGTGATATGTTGGGGCAATTTTAGAACACCAACATGGGGAAATTCACAATAAAGGAAATCTGCATACCCCAGTCCTGAATGGAGATGAAATCTTGCCTAACATCCTTCTTTGCCACGACATATTGCATCACCTGAAGAAACCAAGTCAGAGCACAATTTTGAGGTTTGGAAAGGGTGTCTCACACGGGACTAAATCTGAGAACCATTGTGATCCAAAAAGGCAATATTTCAGTCTATCCTACTTGTCAAAATCTCAGTTTCTACCTCACAGACCAAAAAAGTTAACCCAAATAAATTTTTTAAACTTTTCGTAGATTTTCATTGCACCACACTACAGATACAGTTTTCCAAATTATAACAACATTTTGTGAAAGGATATTTTGCAATTTTCAGGTGTAGTTTTATTTTAAATTATGACTTATTACGTGCCTGACAAAATGTTGCTCGATCAAAATACTTAATGTAATTTTTAATTAGTGCTTTTGTTAAACTTTTCTACTCTAAGGAGAACTATCAGCTTCTCTGATCTCCTTATGCAACTAAACTGTTATCAGTTAACCCTAAATCTTCTTTGTACCTCCTCCAAAATGATTCATAGTACTGCAACCATATCCGAAAGGAAAATTGGTGAGAGTCAAGTATGACTTCCTGGTCTTTGTATTTAATGCTCCTATTCACAAGCCAAGTATCTGATAATGCATTTTTAAGCACCTCCTCATGTGTGAAAATCAGTTGAAACACAAGGATATTGACTTTATTTTGTACATTTGCTGTTTACCAAAGTGTTTTAAAAAATCCCAGGTTAGTAACTATCTTAAAATGCTTGGTTTACTGGTGCACAAATGCGATGCTACCAATTAATTTTCATCAACCTATATTAAACTGATATGGAAGCATTCTCAGATGTATTCTTTACCAGATTCAAAGACTCTTGGATTTAATTTTAAGATCGACCTTGCTGTCACCGACAGTAATTAAAACTTTTTTCCTCAGATTGGAGGATCAATTATAACATACATGGATGGCTGCTGTAAAAGCTGTGAGTAATCATTTAATTGAGACCACTTTTGAATCGGCAGTAATCAGCAACTCATTAAAACTGTTTCATTATCTTAATTATAAAAATAATAAACAGTGCAAACAGGATATTAGCATCTATGAAACAAATAAATTATGACTGCTATAATGCATTTTTAAGATATAATTATTCAGGAGTAGCACCAGGAATCAAAATAGTTGCAATTATTACATCACAGAAAAGCCTCAAATGAAATAATCTAATTTGTCCCATGAAAATTAGTTTTCCTCATGCCTAATCTTTATCCCTTGAAAGGCCCTGTTGATTCTGTTTCTACTGAACTTACAGGTACTTTATTCCAGCCAATGAGCAATGATAGGCAGGCACACAAATAGGCAGGGAATTGATGGATATCAAGTTTATTGTCATTCAATCATACACATGTATATCGCCAAACGAAACAACATTCCTCTGGACCAAAGTGTGCAACATAGTAGCTATAACTCACACATAACATATAAAGTTACCAGAAATAAATGAACAACTTATAAGGTGCATATGGAATTCAAGTTAAAAAGTAAGCAGTATAGCGATAGTGGCTCTTCATATATGATGAGACCTGGGTGGTGGCAGGGAGTTCAGTAGTCTTATGGCCTGGGGGAAGAATGTATAGGCTGGTGTACAGTTTTAATTGGCATTTTAGTCAGTACAGTTATGTGGGCAAAAGAACATACTCCTCTGCTTTACTATTTAATTTTCCATAACATCTTCCTCATTTATCTTAAGTTCCAAGTTTTAATCTGCCCCCCAGCCTTTGATCTCTTTGATACTGGAAAGAATTTTCCTCAATAGCTCCGTAGTTCCATTTAATGTTGGAGAATGTATACAATATACAACCTGAAATTCTTACTCTCTGGACATCTTCGAAACAGAAGAAAAAAAGCCTAAAGAATAAGTGACAGAAAAAAAGATGCAAGAACCCCAAAGTCCCCTGACACCCTCCCACGCACAAGCAGCAGCATTAACCATCCCCTCCCCTCCCCTCCCACTCCCCCCACTTATTCTAGCATAAGGCATCAGCATTCCCACCATCCACCATGACAGCAACAGCAAAGCCCCCAAAGAGAGACCATGGTCTACAGTCCATCAAAATCGAACTGTTCAGTCCAAATTTTCAGCATCCCACAGGCTCTCGCTCTCTCGCGCTCTCTCTCTCACTAACAAGGGAGAGACACATATCACTCCTTCCACAGCAACAGGGGAGTCAACAGTCGCTATTTCGATGTTACCGTCAGTCCGAAGCATTGTTTTTTATTTCAAGTCCTCCACCTCGAGAATCAGCAAATTGATTATTGAGTGCAGAGCCCTCCAATAGCCACTCTCGCTGTCTTTGATCTGCCGGCTTCCTCTACGCTTCAGTACACGACACTGGTGAGGATTTGTATCCACAGAGCCGCGCAGACCCCAAAGTTGCCCGACTTCAGGCTGAATCTGGACATACCAAAATGTGGCCCATCGGCGAGCTTCAATAACAGGAACACACTGTTGTGCAGAACCAAGGGCATCTGCACCACTATCAAGATTCCTTTTAATCTGCTTTGCTCCAGGGAGAATAACCCAGTTTTCTAGTCAAATGTTATAGTGAATATCCCTTTTTTTGGGATCATTTTAGTGAATCTTTTCTGCATTTTTCTATAGGAACTTGAATGCTTAGTAAAATTAGATAATCAGAATTGAAGTGACTACATGTGTGACCCAACCAGAGATTTAGATCAGAATCAGGTTTACTATCACCGGCATTTGTCGTGAAATTTGTTGCTTTTCAGCAGCATCACATTGCAATACATAATAATAAAAACTATAAATTACAATAAGACATACATGTTAAAAATAATTAAATAAGTTGTACAAAAAGAGTGGAAAAAATATCGAGGAAATGTTTAAGGATTCATTATTCATTCAGAAATCTGATGGTGGAGAGGAAGAAGCCATTCGTGAAATGTACAGCATGTGCGTTCAGCTTCCTGTGCTTCCACCTTGCTGGTAGCAGTGGGAATAGGGCATATCCTGAGGGATGGGGGATCCTCAATGATGAATGTTGCCTTTTGAAGGTGTCCTGAATGCTGGGGAAGCAAGTGCTCATGATAGAGCTGGCTGAGATTACAAATTTCTGCAGCTTTTTCCTGCTCCTCAGCAGTGCAGTGCAATTTTGTACAGATTTTATACCAATGGAATTTATACCTCCATGTATGAATTGAAGGATAACATACAGATTATTAATCATTCTCTCAATACGCTCTGCCATATGGAAGATTTTATGAAGAACGTGCAGTATAATTACTCTAGGATGGAGAAGAATCACTGAAAACATTGTACAATGGGGAAGATTTTCCAAGTGTTACAGCTTGCATATATTCCTTGGGGATAGAACTACCCATGTAAACAGAGTAATTTTCATTTCAAGCCAGTGACCAATACATATTGACAGTTTTACATAGCAGTACTCATGTTGGTTGAATGTCTAGATCATTGCTTCTTGAGTTCGTATAATCTTTCTTACTTTTGTGAAACTTTTTTACCACTCTATGCACACAGTTCAAGATATCTTTCAGTGTTTAGATTTTTATATGACAGTTTAGAAATTCCCTATTTGCTAACTACACTTAGTGGCCACTTTATTCGGTACACCTGCACGTTAATGCAAATGTCTAAACAGCCAATCATGTGGCAGCGACTCAATGCATAAAAGCATGCAGACATGGTCAAGAGGTTCAATTGTTGTTCAGGCTAAATGTCAGAATGGGGAAATATTATCTAAGTGAGTTTGACAATGAAATGATTTCTGGTGCCAAATGGGGTAGTTTGAGTATCTCAGAAACTGCTGATTTCCTGGAATATTCACACAAAACTGTCTCTAGCATTAAGAAAATGGAGTGAAAAACAAGAAAGCAAAACAAAATTGAGTGAGTGGCACTTCTGTGGGTGATAACACCTTGTTAGTGAGAGAGGTCAGAGAAGAACAGCTAGACTGGTTTTAGTCTGACAGGAAGGTGACAGTAACTCAGATGACCACAGGTTACAACAGTGGTGTACAGAAGAGAATCTCTGAATGAACATGTCAAACCTTGAAGTGGATGGGCTGTAGCAGCAGACGACCACGAACATACACTGAGTGTAGGCCACTGAGTGTATAAGACATTGTTTCAACATTCTGAAATATTATCCTGAATTTTACTAATGAAACCTGCTGATTATGTTCCTCACATTTGCTGTGGTAGAGTGCGTTAACACAATACCTTACAAGTTAGCTCACTAAAGTCTTCTGAAAACCTTTGATAGTAAGCAAGTTCTGCCACCAACTTTTCCAGATACCTACCACACTCTACATTAAAACAAAACTTTCCACACAGGTTACCTTTAAATTTCTCTCTTCTAATTTAAATAGCATATCCTTTGGTGTGTGATATTTCTAACCTGGGGAAAAGAGTCTGGTTGTCTACACTATCTGTGTCTCTCATAACAAAATAAGAAATCCTCTATCTGGTCTCCCAATCAGCAATCAATGTTCTAGGGAGAAAAACCCACATGTGTCCAACCTTTCCCTATAGTTAAGCCCCTCTAATCCAAGCAGCATCCTGATAAACTTCTTCTGAACCCTCTCCACATCCTCTCTATCCTTCCTATAATGGGGTAACCAGAACTGCATGCAATACGTGGTCTGACTGAAGTTTTGTGTACTGTAGCTCCAGCATTACTTGATTACTCTTCTGCTAAACAATCAATAATATCTGCCATATGCTTTCCTTATCACCTTTTCCACTTACATAACCACTTACTGTGAACTTTGGACCTGTACCTCAATGCTATTAATTGTATAACCATACTGCATTAACTAGCATAGACAAGTGCTGTGGTATTGTGCAGCATCCACAATGTTTTCCTCCTCCCCCTTACTTCTGTGAGCTCACTTTAAATGGTGTTTACACCTGATTTTTAAATACCTTTGTTAATCTCTCCACCTACCTCCACCCAATACACCTGCTTCAACATTTTGACTCTATTCACATCAGCTATAACCGAAACTTGCCACTTCATATTTCGATTCACAGCCATTCAATGATTGTTGTTTTCTGAGGCTTTTTTGTTAGTCCTTTCACCATCAAGGAAATTAGAGCTATTCCCAAATCCAGAAATCGTTTGTTGTCAGACACAAGCAGGATAACACTTTTCGTAAAGTAATTAAAGTAGCGTGCAGTCATCTGAATTGAATGCTGCTCTAAATTATTGAAAGAAAGCAGCAAGAATATTCAAGCAATGAATGGATGCTGTAAGCAACTACGCAAGAATGTCATTGCAGTTGTGAACAGAATTTGGAAATCTGCTTAACAATTTCACAAAGAAGAACTGATCCTTAAAAATATCTACTTTTTTAAATGATTCATGTTATTATGAAAAGCATACTGAAATATTTTAATGGAAATGATACTGTACAGGTAAAGAGGATGTGAAGTCATGCCAGAAGGTAGTTGTGAGGATGACCATTCGAAAGAATGATTGCCGAAGTAACAGACCAGTAAGTAACACATGAAATTCAGAAGAATGTTTTGGTATTGAGTCATATCCTTGATCAAGCTAGCTATTGTTTTCTCAGTACATTGAATACTGAATGACACAGACTATTTATCCTAACAAGCACATCCTTATATGATACTTTGTTTTGAACTTTTCTATTGTGTTTTCATCCTTTTAGAGTAAAAACATCAGAAAATAATCCAAGTGTGCTTTAACTTTGGTTCAAAGGAAATTTAGCTTAACATGTCCACTTTTCAGTGCTATAACATATCAATCTTAGTCTACAATTTTGAATACATTTACATGCTGCACTACAAGTTTTCATAAATATTTGGGATAGCCAGTCCTTTCCCATGGACTCAGATGTTAATGTATGTTCTTTAAAAAAAAAAGTATTTGTAAAGTATGCAGTGATACTTTGGGAACAACTTGCCTGAAAATAAGGGCTAACACATGCTAACTGACTTTCATCAGGTAAGAAGTCACTGGGGTATGGTTTGTAGATGAGAAAAATGTCAGAACCGAAGCCTGATCCTGAGAGTTTGGAGTACACTGTTCAGAGCTGTCTGGAGACATCTGCTGCATTATCAAATCATGCGTATAATTTTACTGCAATATATCACACGAGAATACACACTTGAAGCACCCGAGTCTCCACCTTCACAAATAACTGGTTTTCCCGGTCTCTGGAGGACTTGATGGACATGGTGAACGTGTTCTTGGGGGGTGCTAGAAAATATCAGGATACCATCGAGGTAAACAAATATGAACCGATTTAATAAAATCCCTCAGTACGTCATTGATTAGGGCTTGAAAAACGGCGGGAACATTGGTGAGGCCAAACGGCATGACCAAATACTCAAAGTGGCCCAGAGGTGTATTAAAGGCCGTCTTCCACTCGTCCCCTTCCCTCACCCTGACTAGATGGTATGCGTTACAAAGGTCCAGCTTTGAGAAGGTGGTGGGTCCATGCAGTGGTTCAAAAGCCGAACTAATGAGGGGTAGAGGGTAATTATTCTTAACTGTTCTACCGTTTAGGCCTCTGTAATCAATACAAGGACAAAGTGACCTGTACTTCTTTTCTACAAAGGAGAAACCAGCGCCTACCAGTGAATATGAAGGTCTGCTAATGCCCGCTGTGAGGGACTCGCTAATGTACTTCTCCATGGCCTCTCTGTCAGGTCGGGATAGGTTAAAAAGGCAACGGGTGGGTAGCGAGGCCCCAGGGAGAAGGTCAATCATATGGGTGGTGTAGAGGCAGGGAAAGGGCCCATTGTTTACTGAATACCTGTCCCAGGTCATGGTATTCTGTGGAGACTCAGTACAAATTGAGGAGTTCCAGGACAGGCAGGGTTGCGGTAGCTTCCCTGGGAGGTGGGGCTGACCACAGACAGTTGGCATGGCAAGACTAGCTCCATTTGGCTATCCTCCTGGTAGACCAGTCGATGTGGGGATTGTGTTGGGTCAGCCATGGATACCCTAGAACTACCAGGGCTTGAGGAGAATGAATGAGACTGAATTGTACCTCTTCCCGATGGTTGCCGGATAGGACCAAGGTCGGGGCGGCGACCAATGAGTCACCCGAGCCAGCAGTTTTCCATCTAGGGCCCAGGCCTCCAGTGGGGTAGTTAGCGGCTCGCGAGGTATTCCAGCCTGGATGGCTATGTCTTCGTCCAGCAGATTGCCCTCGGCACCGGAGTCCACCAAAGCGGATAGGGACTGTCGTTGGTAATTCACGGTAGCCGGGATCTGCATCTGTGTCTGAGGGGCTGAAGAGAGTATCGTTCAGCTCACCAGGGCCCCCTTTTCACTGGTGAGCCTTCCCTTTTGGCTGTTTAGGGCAGGTATCCTGGATATGTCCTGCCTGGCCACAATAGTAACAATCCCCAGCTCACCACCTCCGAAGTCGTTCGTTCGGCCGGGGAAAGATGGTTCCGTCCCAGCTGCATTGGTTCCTCCGCCAGGGTGGTGGGGATGGTCGGAGCAGGAGCTTGGAGTGGCTGGGGAAGGGAGGCTGGCTGAGACTGATAAGGTGGACCGTGGGCTTTCCTGAGGAGTGGGGCAACCGGTTCTTTCTCTCAGCCGCTCTTGAAGTTGATTATCTAATCTAGTGGCTAGCGAGATCAGAGAGCCCAGACAGTCCGGGTCGTCCCTCGCTGCCAGTTCATCCTTTATCTTGTCCGAGAGACCCTGTCGAAACACCTCCCATAGGGCCTCATCATTCCACCCTGAGTCTGCGGCTAAGGTCTGGAACTTGATGGAATACCTTTCTATGCTTCGCGAACCCTGACAAAGAGTCAGCAAGCGTTTAGCAGCGTCCTTACCATGAATAGGTTGTTCAAAGACCTTCCTCATTTCAGCAACAAAGGAGGGGAAGGAGGAACAAACCTCTGGTTGGTTATCCCATATCGCGGTTGCCCAAGCCAAGGCATCCCTTTGTAACAGCCCCATGATGTATGCAATTTTGGATTTATCTGATGTGTAGGTGCGCGACTGTAGCTCAAAGACCAGAGAGCATTATAACAGGAAGGCCCAGTACCTCCCTAGGTCCCCAGCGTAGGGTTCGGGCTTGGGTATGTATGGCTCTCAAGGGGACTGTGTTGCTGATCCCAGGGGCGATGCCATCCCGAGCGGTGGGGTTTGGGTAGTTGGAGTTCTTGGAGGAGACGGAGAAAGGGAAGTGGAAATTCGGCCCACCTGCTCACTGACTTTCCGAACATTCATGGATAGCATCCAAAATTTTTTCGTGACCTCCCTTAGTATTTGGTCGTGGGTGCCCAGTAGGTAGCCCTGGCTGGTGAGGGCCTGTTGTACGGGATCCGTGCCCGCTGGGTTCATTCTGGCCAGTTCATTCTGTTACACAAGCGTGGCAGTGGACGAACTCAAGTGCAGAACACGGGCACGGGGGCAGAGTCTTTATCCTGCATTTTCTGATGGGAAGAAGGTGTGTGTAGTTAGTGGAACCTGGGAATGATTTGAAATTAAACTGGGGGATTGAGGCCCAATTCCTGAGGTAAATAGCAAGGTGGGGGGGTTTGCCAGGAGGGACCATGACACAGAGTGATTGACTTCTGAGGAACTAATATTCGATGCACATGGACAACTTCAGGAAAAGGAGAAATTATTAGAGATTAAGTATTTTTTGTATTGCACAAAATTAATATGATCTTCTGTTTTCTAGGTGAATATAGTATCGTGTGATGGAAAATGCCCCTCTGCCAGTATTTACAACTACAGCATTAACACACACGCCAGATTTTGCAAGTGCTGTCGGGAAATTGGGCTGCAGAAACGCATGGTGCAACTTTACTGCAGTGGAAACTCAACCTGGGTGAACTATCCCATCCAAGAGCCAACAGACTGCTCCTGCCAGTGGTCCTAGAGTGTGACAGGCAGAAATGAACAAACAAAAAGCGCTTCTGGATCACCTGTGAAACAAAGGTTTTTGACTATTTGTAGTTTGGTGCCACATGCAATCTCATAAAATTAATTACGATCTATGTTTAGGAATTCTTATTATTTCAGTTTAACATTTTCCCCCATTATTTCAACTCCATTATTTTTAAAACTGCCTGAAATAGTTCATCAATTTAACTCACAAAAAAAAGTTCTGATTCTTTCCTGCTTAACGTTGCCAAAAAACAATCCAACTAACTGGAGCCCACTCGTGCAGGATGCTATTCTTCGAGTTGTCCTTGACTTTATAAAACTGTTTCACCACATGCAGTTTACCTGGCCTGAGGTGTCTCTTGGCAGAGTGTGCAAGAGTGGGAAATGAAGCTTTCCTTGATACTCGCTGCCTCTATTAGAGGAGCATTGACCTCACACAAAATGCATTACCAAAAACTTTTTTAAATCATAATTACAAATAATATTTTAATTATCCATTTTTAATGAAGTGTTGTCAGAAGAAACGTTTTGTACTGCCTGGTTATGCCAATGAATTTATTGAAATACCTTGATATATTTTTAAATTCTCATGTATAGTTACTGATCGTTTCCCCAAAATATTTCTGTTTGTTATTCTTTTGAAATCATATGCAGTAAAATTATCAGAGAAATTAATGCAACAAAAATTGATAAGGATAGTTTTTGATATACTGTAGATACCTGGTTTGTTTTAAATACAGTTGATTGGGTTCTGTATATTTCTGTGTACTTTATTTAAACCTTAAAACAAATAAAAGCATCTGTTTTGTATTTCTGTGCATCCAATATTTAATCAAAATCATTGTGAAACTTGAGTAATTGTTTTTTATTATATGCAAGTGTTTGTAGTTTTCCTTTTATATAAATGGAATATGTAAATCTCTAATAGAGTTAGACTATTGTGACTATGCTAATTATATGAATAAAGATGCAAAATAAGTTGATTAATAATTCTAATCTGCATATTTGACTTTTTAAAATATACACTGAATGCACGAGCAATTCTGCATTAAAATATTTGCTCTGTAATTCTGTAATATACCAAAGGATGTGCAGGTCATTCCCCCAAACTTTAATAATCTTGAAGATCCTTTGAACGTGTTATTTATTTTTATTTTGAGATACAGCATGGTAACAGGCCTTTCTGTCCATGAGCCCATGCCACCCAATTATACTCATTTAACCAATTAACCAATATTTCTTCGGAATGTGGGAGGAAACTGTTGTTAGTTAACCCTGCTGAAATGACTATCTAAGAAATTGCAGGGGACTTGCTGAGGACGTTCCATAACTTTCTCTTCATTACTATTTAACTACATACATTTCATTATCTAATATCATCGTAACCATCCAAATGATAATAAGACTGAATAACAAGAAAAGTTTTTTGCGAATTTGTTTTCATTAAATAGTAAATATTTTAGTTTTACGATATCATTCAGAAATTCCAATTACTATATTGAAATTTTCTCTCACTTTGTAAAACTACATAGTATTAATGGAGAGATATTCAGTACTTAAGGCTCTCCATGTTCTAACCAGTTCTCTTCCACCACCACCCTCTGTCTGATGAACTGATGCTTACCCTCAACAATTCCTCTTTTGGCTTCTCCCACTTTATACAAATGCAAGGTGTAATCATAGGCACTCATGTGGGACCCAGCTACACCTGTCTTTACATCAGCTATGTGGAGCTGTCCATGTTCTAAGCCTATGCTCCCCAACTCTTCCTCTGCTACATTGATGACTGCATTGGTGCTGCTTCATGCACCCATGCTGAACTCGTCAATTTCATCAACTTTGCCTCCAAGTTCCACCTTGCCCTCACATTTGCTTGGTCCATCTCTTGACACATCTCTTCACCTTCTTGTTCTCTCTATTTCCACCTCTGGAAAAAGACTATCCACTGACCACAGTTACAAGTCATTGACAAGTATCCTGACTATACCTCTTCCCATCCTGTCACTTGTAAAAATGATATTCCCATTTCTCAGTTCCTCTACCTTCACTGCATCTGTTCTCAGAATGAGACTTTCCAGTCTAGAACATCTGAGATGTCTTCTTGTTTCCGAAAACAGGGTTTCCCTTCTACTACTGTTATTGTTGCCCTCACTCATATGTCCTCCATTTCGCACCTGCTTGTCCTTACTACTTGCTGGCTTCATCATAACAGGTACATGGTTCCCTTTACTCTTGTCTTCCTCTACATAAACATCATTCACAACTTCTGCTGTCTCCATCAGGATCATAGAAACATAGAAAATAGGTGTAGGAGTAGGTCATTCGGCCCTTCAAGCCTGCACTGCCATTCAGTATGATCATGGCTGATCATCCACCTCAGAACCCTGGACCAGCCTTCCCTCCATACCCCCTGATCCCTTTAGCCACAAGGGCCATATCTAACTCCCTCTTAAATATAGCCAATGAACTGGCCTCAACTGTTTCCTGTGGCAGAGAATTCCGCAGATTCACCACGCTCTGTGTGAAGAAGTTTTTCCTAATCTCGGTCCTAAAAGGCTTCTTCTTTATCCTCAAACTGTGACCCCTCGTTCTGGACTTCCCCAACATCGGGAACAATCTTCTTGCATCTAGCCTGTCCAATCCCTTTAGGATTTTATATGTTTCAATAAGATACCCCCCTCAATCTTCTAAATTCCAACGAGTATAAGCCTAGTTGATCCAGTCTTTCATCATATGAAAGTCCTGCCATCCCAGGAATTAATCTGGTGAACCTTCTTTGTACTCCCTCTATGGAAAGGATGTCTTTCCTCAGATTAGGGGACCAAAACTGCACACAATACTCCAGGTGTGGTCTCACCAAGGCCTTGTACAACTGCAGTAGTACCTCCCTGCTCCTGTACTCGAATCCTCTCGCTATAAATGCCAGCATACTGTTCGCCTTTTTCACCGCCTGCTGTACCTGCATGCCCACTTTCAATGACTGGTGTATAATGACACCCAGGTCTCGTTGCACCTCCCCTTTTCCTAATCGGCCATCATTCAGATAATAATCTGTTTTCACCACCAAAGTGGATAACCTCACATGTATCCACATTAAGTTTCATCTGCCATGAATTTGCCCACTCACTTAACCTATCCAAGTCACCCTGCATCCTCTTAGCATCCTCCTCACAGCTAACACTGCCGCCCAGCTTCGTGTCATCCGCAAACTTGGAGATGCTGCATTTAATTCCCTCACCTAAGTCATTAATATATATTGTAAACAACTGGGGTCCCAGCACTAAGCCTTGTGGTACCCCACTAGTCACTGCCTGCCATGCTGAAAAGGTCCCGTTTATTCCCACTCTTTGCTTCCTTGCTGCCAACCAATTCTCTATCCACATCAATACCTTACCCCGAATACCGTGTGCTTTAAGTTCGCACACTAATCTCCTGTGTGGGACCTTGACAAAGGCCTTTTGAAAATCCAAATATACCACATCCACTGGTTCTCCCCTATCCACTCTATTAGTTACATCCTCAAAAAATTCTATGAGATTCGTCAGACATGATTTTCCTTTCACAAATCCATGCTGACTTTGTCCGATGATTTCAGTGCTTTCCAAATGTGCTGTTATCACATCTTTGATAACTGACTCTAGCATTTTCCCCACCACCGATGTTAGGCTAACCGGCCTATAATTCCCCAGTTTCTCTCTCCCTCCTTTTTTAATAAGTGAGGTTACGTTAGCCACCCTCCAATCCTCAGGAACTAGTCCAGAATCTAAAGAGTTTTGAAAAATCATCACTAATGCATCCACTATTTCTTGGGCTACTTCCTTAAGCACTCTGGGATGCAGACCGTCCGGCCCTGGGGATTTATCTGCCTTTAATCCCATCAATTTACCTAACACCACTTCCCTACTAACATGTATTTCCCTCAGTTCCTCCATCTCACTGGACCCTCTGTCCCCTACTAATTCTGGAAGATTATTTATGTCCTCCCTAGTGAAGACAGAACCAAAGTAGTTATTCAATTGGTCTGCCATGTCCTTGTTCCCCATAATCAATTCACCTGTTTCTGTCTGTAGGGGACCTACATTTGTCTTAACCAATCTTTTTCTTTTCACATATCTATAAAAGCTTTTACAGTCAGTTTTTATGTTCCCTGCCAGTTTTCTCTCATAATCTTTTTTCCCCCTTCTTAATTAAGCCCTTTGTCCTCCTCTGCTGGACTCTGAATTTCTCCCAGTCCTCAGGTGAGCCACTTTTTCTGGCTAATTTGTATGTTTCTTCTTTGGAATTGATACTATCCCAAATTTCCCTTGTCAGCCACGGGTGCACTACCTTCCTTGATTTATTCTTTTGCCAAACTGGGATGAACAATTGTTGTAGTTCATCCATGCGATCTTTGAATGCTTGCCATTGCATATCCACCGTCAACCCTTTAAGTGTCATTTGCCAGTCTATCTTAGCCAATTCATGTCTCATATACCTTCAAAGTTACCCTTCTTTAAGTTCAGAACCTTTGTTTCTGAATTAACTACGTCACTCTCCATCTTAATGAAGAATTCCACCATATTATGGTCACTCTTACCCAAGGGGCCTCTCATGACAAGATTGCTAATTAACCCTTCCTCATTGCTCAATACCCAGTCTAGAATAGCCTGCTCTCCAGTTGGTTCCTCGACATGTTCGTTCAATAAAAACAATCCCGCATATATTCTAAGAAATCCTCTTCCTCAGCATCCTTACCAATTTGGTTCACCCAATCTATATGTAGATTGAAGTCACCCATTATAACTGCTGTTCCTTTATTGCACATATTTCTAATTTCCTGTTTAATACCATCCCCAACCTCACTACTACTGTTAGGTGGCCTGTCCACAACTCCCACCAGTGTTTTCTGCCCCTTAGTGTTATACAGCTCTACCCATATCGATTCCATATCCTCCTGGCTAATGTCCTTCCTTTCTATTGCGTTAATCTCCTCTCTAACCAGCAATGCTACCCCACCTCCTTTACTTTCATGTCCATCCCTCCTGAATATTGAATATCCCTGAATGTTGAGCTCCCATCCTTGGTCACCCTGGAGCCATGTCTCTGTGATCCCAACTATATCATATTCATTAATAACAATCTGCACTTTTAATTCATCCACCTTGTTATGAATGCTCCTTGCATTGACACAAAAGCCTTCAGGCTTGCTTTTACAACAATTATGTTGAAAAGTGGCCCTTTTTGATTTTTGCCCTGGATTTGCCAGCCTGCCACTTTTACTTTTCACCTTACTACTTTTTGCTTCTACCCTCATTTTACACCCCCCTGTCTCTCTGCACTGGTTCCCATCCCCCTGTTGTGAACTAATCTCCTCTCTCCTAGTCCCTTTAATTTGATTCCCACCCCGCAACCATTCTAGTTTAAAGTCACCTCAGAAGCCCTCGCAAATCTCCCCACCAGGATATTGGTCCCCCTAGGATTCAAGTGTAACCCGTCCTTTTTGTACAGGTCACACAGATCCAAAAACTTGAATCCCTGCCCCCTGCTCCAATCCCTCAGCCACGCATTTATCCTCCACCTCATTGCATTCCTATTCTCACTGTCGCGTGGCACAGACAGTAATCCCGAGATTACTACCTTTGCGGTCCTTTTTCTCAACTCCCTTCCTAACTCCCTATATTCTCCTTTCAGGACCTCTTCCCTTTTCCTACCTATGTCATTGGTACCTATATGTACCATGACCTCAAGCTCCTCACCCTCCCACTTCAGGATATCTTGGACGCGATCAGAAATATCCCAGACCCTGGCACCAGGGAGGCAAACTACCATCCGGGTCTCTGGACTGCGTCCACAGAATCACCTATCTGACTCCCTTACTATCGAGTCCCCTATTACGACTGCCCTCTTCTTCCTTTCCCTACCCTTCTGAGCTACACGGCCGGACTCTGTGCCGGAGGCATGCCCACTGTCGCTTCCCCCAGGTAAGCTGTCCCCCCCAACAGTACTCAAGCAGGAGTACCTATTGTCAAGGGGCACAGCTACTGGGGTACTTTCTATTACCTGACTCTTCCCCTTCCCCCTCCTATCCGTGACCCACTTGTCTGCCTCCCGTCGCCCCGGTGTGACCACCTGCCTGTAACTCCTCTCTATCAACTCCTCACTCTCCCTAACCAGACGAAGGTCTTCGAGCTGCAGCTCCAGTTCCCTAATGTGGTCCCTTAGGAGCTGCATCTGGGCGCACCTGGTGCAGATGTGGACGTCCAGGAGGCTTGGAGACTCCAGGGCCTCCCACATCCGATACCGAGAACAACAAGCTGCCCTCACACTCATATTGCTCCTCTCCTCAAATAACGACAAAAAAATGAATACCAAACCTTCCTCGCCTCGCCCGTTTCCGCCTAAGCCCGTTGAACCGAACCCCTTAAGCCTTCACTCTGCTCCCGGCTCACTCCACTGCCCGCTGTATAAGGCTCTGTCCTTTTAAATCTTCTGCGCTTCACTGCCCGACGTCACAAGCCTGCGCAGTCCCGCCTCTCTGAATGCCGATGGGACAAAACCCCAAAAAATCCAAAAATGGCTTCCTCCGCACTCCCGCTCCGATTCTCAGACTTCCTTCTCCGAATAGGATATTCTATTCCCCAAATAGAAACATAGAAAACCTACATGTCAGTACCTCCAATTGGACTTTGTCTTTTCGTGTGCTTCCCCCTAGCTGTCAGTCTGGGGTTTTTGTATTGCCATGTGCACTTGTTTGTTTTCATGCCCTATGTGCTCCTGTCCCCGCTCCTGCTCTACTCTGGCCCCTGTATTACTGAGTACTCCGCCTCTCACCTGTTTCTCATTATTACCTGTTTTGCTGCCACTTCTGTCTCATTGTGCTCCACCTATCATCTGCCTCTCTCTTTATTGCTCAGTGTATTTTAGTTTTGTGTTTTCACCTGTTTGTTGCCAGATTGTGCCAGTGAATTTTCCTGAGCCTTTCCAGCATTCTTATCTGTACGCTGTCTGTCTGAATATCGACTCTGCCTGTTTCCCAATTCTGGTTTTTGGATTTCTCTGGATGTTCTGATCTCTCCCTGAACTTTGACACCGACTTTGTTTGCACCTCGGGATTTGTTACTCAATTAATGTCACTGTGTGCACAGTACTGGGTCTGCGACTGGATCCCTGCTCCAGTGTCCTGACACTACAGCACAATGCAGGTCCTTCATCCCACAAAGCTGTGCTGAACATGTCCTTACCTGAGAAATTACCTAGCGTTACCATTGCCCTCTATTTTTCTGTGCTCCATATACCTGTCCAGGAGTCTCTTAAAAGACCCTATCGTATCCTCCTCCATCACCATCGCCAGCAGCCCATTCCACACACTCACCACTCTTTGTGTAAAAAATCTTACCCCTGACATCTCCACTGTACCTGCTTCCAAACATCTTAAAACTATGCCCTCTCATGATAGCCATTTCAACCCTGGGAAAAAGTCTCTTAGTATCCTAATGATCAATGCCTGTCATCATCTTATACACCTCTTTCAGGTCACCTCTCATCCTCCGTCACTTCAAGGAGAAAAGGCCTAGTTTACTCAAGCTATTCTCAAAAGGCATGCTCCCCAATCCAGGCAACATCCTTGTAAATATCCTCTGCACCCTTTCTGTAGTTTCCATATTCTTCCTGTAGTGAGGTGATCAGAACTGAGCACAGTACTCCAAGTGGTGTCTGACCACTGACCAGGGTTTTATATATCTGTAACATTACCTCTTGGCTCTTAAACTCAATCCCATGGTTGATGAAGGCCAATGCACCATATGCTTTCTTAACCACAGAGTCAACCTGCGCAGCAGCTTTGAGTGTCCTATGGGCTCCAACCCCAAGATCCCTCTGATCCTCCACACTGCCCAGAGTCTTACCATTAGTACTATATTCTGCCGTCATATTTGACCTACCAAAATGAACCACCTCACACTTATCTGTGTTGAACTCCATCTGACACTTCTCAGCCCAGTTTTGCATCCTATCGATGTCCCGCTGAAACCTCTGGCAGCTCTCTACACTATCCACAACACCCCCAAACTTTATATCGTCAGGAAATTTACTAACCCATCCCTCCACTTCCTCATCCAGGTCATTTATAAAAATCATGAAGAGTAGGAGTCCCAGAACAGATCCCTGAGGCACACTATTGGTGACTGACCTCCATACAGACCCTTCTACAATCACTCTTTGCCTTCTGTGGGCAAATCAGTTCTGGATCCACAAAGCAAGGTCCCCCTTGGATCCCATGCCTCCTTACTGGCATTGGAGAGTGTCTAGAGCCATTCACAAGAATAAGAATAATTCCAGGAATGAAAAGGTTAATGTATCATGATTGTTGAATGGCTCTGGGCCTGTACGCTGGAGTTTATAGGAATGATGAAAAGTCTCATTTAAACCTTTGAATATGGAAAGGCCTAGCCAGAGTGAACATGGTGAGGATGTTTCCTATAGTGGGTGAGTCTAAGGTGAGAATAGAGGGACATCCATTTTGTATAGAGATGAAAAGTAATTTATTTAGCCAGAGGGTGGTGAATCTGTGAAATTCATTACCATAGATGGTTGTGGATGTTAAGTCATTGAGTATATTTAAAGCAGAGGTCCTTGGTTACTCAGGGCATCAAACATTACTGGGAGAAGGCAGAAGAATGGGGTTCAAAGGGATAATAAATCAACCATGATGGAATGACAGAGCACTTGATGGGCTGAGTGGCCTAATTGTGCTCCTATATATTATGGACTTATCATAGCTATGTAATTCACTGCCATTTGCATATCAACCTGTATTGATTACCTAGATTCACAGTTTGCTAATGATCATGCAGGACATCCCAGAATAACCCAGGCCTTCAGCAGTGAAATATGTAGCCCATTTATCCCCCGTACATCTAAAACCACCAATATAACATCTTACATATATTACATCTATACCTATGCTATTTTTGTAACAGCAATGAAGTAGAAAGGGTTGAAAACAAAGGGAAGATTGATGGCTGAATGGCTATCCTGAATTAGTGAGCACAATGAAGATACTTAGAATTACAGAGGACAGAGTATAGAAATTAATTAATGTTTTGCTAAAAATAAAAAGGGTAACACAATAATTCAGAGACCTGTATTTTTTTATATTATATGACAAGAGCAAGAATTGTACTTTGGTCATCATGCTCTGTGATGACACATTAATCCATTCATTATCGGGGGGGGGGATTTTAGGTCACTAGCCTTTAATCATTTGGTATTAAAGATGATTCATTTTCTATTTTAATTGTACTAATGGGTGTGAATATGTAGATATCCAAAATCATAAGTTAAATTGGATGTCACTTCTATGTGGAAAAAGAAAGCACAAACTTAAACTCAGGTTAATGAAGGACAAGACCCAGACAACCCAGAGATTGACATCGGAAGCAAGCCTTATCCATTTATCTTAAACAAATCCCTGCTGCCATCTTCTGATCTATCCTTTCTCTCTAAGATCAAAGCAACTCAGGCCCCTGGATGGCCTTTTACTGCCTGTTTGAGGAAAATAATTAAATTAGAGGGAAACAAGCTCTTGTCCTTGGTGACCATTTCAGCTTTAAAGACTTCTGAAGTCAAGACGGTCTCATTAGTGGGCTCTTTCATCCAGTGTCTCATACAAGAAATGAAAACAATCAAAGAACATGGAAAGTGAAAGGATGTGGACACCTGGACAAGACTATCTTTGCATCTCTCCTGAGGAAGCTGTTATTAGTCCCTTGCATCCTTAAGCAAAAAATAAAATAACCTCTCAGAAAGATGAATAAATAAACACAAGTTGCAATCAACAAAATGAAAAAGAAGCAGTTTAATATTGATGGAAAACACAGTGCAATAAGCAGTCAATTTGGCATGCAGGTATACAGGGGTTTCCCTGGTCATAACAGAAGCATTATCTATAACTATGTGAAGCTTCATGATTTCCATGAAAATGGTAACAGCACAGTCCATGTTCGAATTCTTGAGTATCCTGCCATTCTTCTTCAATCAATCCCATCAGTATTGTTCCCTTCTCCTTTAAACTCTCCTCCTTAAATTACAAAGCAGTAGAGCATTGAAACAGGCCCTCTGGCAATAATGTTATACCAAGCTAATTAAATGAGTTAAATTCTTAACTGAACTAATATCTTGGTCCTGCACAATATCTATATCCCTCCATTGCCTGCATATTCACATGCCTAAGATCTCTTAAAAACCCCTATCATATTTTCCTCCACTACCACCCCTAGCAAAACATTCCAGATACTTACCACTCACTGTGTGAAAAACTTGCCCTGTGCACCTTAGAACCATAGAACCATAGAAACTACAGCACAGAAACAGGCCTTTTGGCCCTTCTTAGCTGTGCCGAACCATTTTCTGCCTAGTCCCACTGACCTGCACACGGATCATATCCCTCCATACTCCTCCCATCCATGCATCTGTCCAATTTATTCTTAAATGTTAAAAAAGAACCCGCATTTACCACCTCGTCTGGCAGCTCATTCCATACTCCCACCACTCTCTGTGTGAAGAAGCCCCCCACAATGTTCCCTTTAAACTTTTCCCCCTCACCCTAAACCCATGTCCTCTGGTTTTTTTCTCCCCTTGCCTCAGTGGAAAAAGCCTGCTTGCATTCACTCTATCTATACCCATCATAATTTTATATACCTCTATCAAATCTCCCCTCATTCTTCTACGCTCCAGGGAATAAAGTCCTAACCTATTCAACCTTTCTCTGTAACTGAGTTTCTCAAGTCCCGGCAACATCCTTGTAAACCTTCTCTGCACTCTTTCAACCTTATTTATATCCTTCCTGTAATTTGGTGACCAAAACTGAACACAATACTCCAGATTCGGCCTCACCAATGCCTTATACAACTTCATCATAACATTCCAGCTCTTATACTCAATACTTCGATTAATAAAGGCCAATGTACCAAAAGCTCTCTTTACGACCCTATCTACCTGTGATGACCCTTTTAGGGAATTTTGTATCTGTATTCCCAGATCCCTCTGTTCCACTGCACTCCTCAGTGCCTTACCATTAACCCTGTATGTTCTATGTTGGTTTGTCCTTCCAACGTGCAATACCTCACACTTGTCAATATTAAACTCCATCTGCCATTTTTCAGCCCATTTTTACCTTCTTTGAACTTACCCCCTCAACTTAAATGCATGCCCTCTAGTGTTAGATATTTTGATCCAGAGAGAAAGATACCAGCTGTCTATTAATGATTCTCATCATTTTTATAAACTTCTATTAGGTCTCCTCTCAGCCTTCACCACTCCAGAGGAAACAAACTAGCTTCCTCTAACCTCACCTCATACCACATGATCCTAATCCAGCCAGCATCCTGACAAACCTGTTCTGCATTCTCTCTAAGGCTTCCACTGCATTCCTACAATGGGGATGACCAGATCTGAATGCAATACTCCAGATTATTCTAAGTATATCTGCACTATTTACCCCAAATATTTCTTGATGTAGTAAATTCCAAATTCTCTGGGTGAAGAAGTTTCTGATTTCCTAATTTGATATTCTTATTAATTTTCCTTTAATTATGTGCTCTTCCCTGTATTTGGACAATTTTCCTCAGACTCTATCAAGGTCTTTCATAACTTCTAAGACTATTAAATCACTTGTCACCTTTAATCATGAAGAAAACTCCTTTCCTAGCAGCTTCACAGTGTTGATATTACTCTTGCTTAGATCCTTTCCTGTCTTCCATATCATTTGTGAAATGTGCTGGCCACAAGTATTTCTAATATATTCACATAACTATGTGGCAGCCATCTTTGTAAAGCAACATAACCAGGTCTAGTTTTGCATGATTAACTGCAACTTGATTAATTAAAATCACAGAATCATACAAAAAGTGATGCAATGCTATGTAACAAAAAAACTCATCTCACATTAGTTTTCCTTTCTACGCACGATAATCCTGTCTCATCTGGTTGCCAAAACTCAAGCCATTATTTACATTACTAAGTCTGTGAATGATTTTGAAAAAAACTGTCTCACAATATTACTCTCTGAGCAGAGTAAACATAAATTCTCTCATATTTGCATGAAGTTATGGATCTCTGTAATCAGTCCAGCTTTTTTTTAACTCCCTCCAAGAACTAGATATTCTTCCATGCAAATAGCCATGCAAGTAGGAAGGATGATGATGAGATCTCCATCGATCAGGGTCGACCATGGATGTTACATCCTAGCTATCTAGAAATGCAAGCCAGGGCACTATGATATGGAGAGAAAGCTCTCGCCCATGCAGCAAATTTGCCCTCTCCACGCATCTGAGCAACCCAAAGGAACGGCAGAGACCGATGCAGTTTGTCACCAGCAGCATTGTGCATACTGAGTACAAGAACAAGGAAATATCATTGAGGCTGTAAGACATTAGTAAGACATTAGTTAGGGCATCTTGTGCAATTCTGGTTGCCCCATCATGGGAAGGATGTGGAAGCTTTGTAAAAAATACTGACAAGGTTTACCAGAATGCTGCCTAGAATATAGGGTATGATTTACAAGGCCAGGTTGGACAAACTTGAGATGCTTTCTTGAGTGCCAAGGATGAGGGAAGACCTGATAAAAGTCTTTAAAGTTATGAGAGGCATAGATAAGACAAACAGTTATAATTTTTATCTTAGGGTAGAAAGGTCTAATACTCAATGGAATGGATTTAAGATTGGGGCAAACTTAAAAGAAATAGCGGAGCAAGTTATTTTATTTTCCAGTGTGGCATTTATGAGGCTTTTAGAGAGATATATAAATATGCAGGGAATGTAGAGTTATGGATCATGGGCAGGCAGAGGGTACTTAGTTTAATTTGGCAGAGACATTGTGGCTGAAGGGCACAAGCCTGTGCAATACTGTTCAATGTTCTATGTTACAGGACATGCCCTCTTCCCATTACCACTCTCAGGGAGGAGGCACAGGATCCTAAAGAACAACACTCAATATTTTAAGAAGACCTTCTTCCCTCTGCTATCAGATTCCTAAACGGCACTTGAACACGGCCTCACTTTTCCTCTTTTGCACTATTTTTTGATGTAACTTACAGAAAAAATAGGTTGAGAAAATTAGGTTGTTACTGGATCCAAAGAAAGGGAATTTCTAGTATGTCGATGAGATGACTTTTTAAAATAGCGTGGTCAAGCCCACTGGGGGAACAATAGATCTGGATTGGAGGTTATGTAATGATTCAGATTTGATTAGGGAGCTTAAGCTAAAGGAAGCCTTAGGAGAGAGTGATCACAATATAAGTTTCACATGGTGCTAAGTTAGTAACTATCCTCAAGGAGGACAGTTGCTGTGCACATTGTTGGAGGGATTCACACTGCATTTTGAGAAGAAGAAGCTAACATTGGATGTATCAGTATTACAGTAGAGTGAAGGGAAGAGGAGTTGGCCAAAGTTGATTGGAAGGGGACACTAGCAGGGATGATGGCAGAGCAGCAATGGTTGGAGTTTCTGGGAGCAACTCGGAAGGCACAGGATAGACACATCCCAAAGATGAAGGAGTATTCTAAAGGGAGGATGAGGCAACCATGGCTGACATGGCAAGTCAAAGATGGCATAAAAGCAAAAGTCAGGAGATACATCATAGCAAAAAAAAATAGTGGAAAGGTAGAGGATTTGGGAGCTTTTAATAACCCAACAGAAGGCATCTAAAACAGACATAAAGAGAGAAAAGATGAAGTATGAAGGTAAACTAGCCAATAATATAAAAGAGAATATGAAAAGTTTTTTCAGATAAAAGAAAAAGTACAAGGGGGGTGAAAGTGGATATCGGACTGCTGGAAAATGATGCTGCTGAAGTAGTAATAGGGACAGGCAAATGGCGGATGAACTTAAGAAGTATTTCGCATCAGTCTTCACTGTGGAAAACACTAGCAGAATGCAAGATGTTCAAGAGTGTCAGCGGAAAGAAGTGAGTGCTGTTGCTTTTATTAAGGAGAAGTTGCTTGGGAAGCTGAAAGTCTAAAGGTAGGTAAGTCACCTAGACCAGATAGGCTACACCACAGGTTCTGAAGAAGATGGCTGACGAGATTGTGAAGGTTTTAGTAATAATATTTCAAGAATCACTAGGTTCTAGAATGGTTCCCGAATGCAAATCCCACTCCATTCTTTAAGAAGGGAGGGAGGCAGAAGAAAGAAAATTATAGACCAGTTAGCCTGACTACAGTGGTTGGGAAGATGTTGGAGTCTATTATTAAGGATGAGATTTCAGGGTACTTGGAGGCACAGACAAATTAGGCTAAAGACAGTGTAGTTTCCATAAGGGAAAATCTTGCCTGTCAAATCTGTTGGAATCCTTTGAAAAAATAATAGGCCGGATAGACAAAGGAGAGTCAGTGGATGTTATTAGGATTTTCAGAAGGCCTTTGACATGAGGCTGCTAACAAGATAAGATCCCACGATATTACTGGAAAGATACTGCTATGAATAGAAGATTGGCTGACTGACAAGAGGCAATGTATAGGAATAAAGGTGAAATTTTCTTAATTGGCTGCCAGGAGCTAGTGTTGTTCCACAGGTGTTGGTGTTGGGACCACTTCTTTTCATTTTATGTGTCCATGATTTGGATGAAGGAATTGAAGGCTTTATGGCCTAGTTTGAGGAGGACATGAACATAGGTTGAGGGGCAGATAGTGCTGAGAAAGCAGAGCGTCTGTGTAAGGACGAGTTGAGAGAATGGGCAAAGAAGTGGCAGATCGAATCTAGTGTATGGAAGTGCATAGTTTTGCACTTTGGTGGAAAGAATAAAGGCATAGACTATTTCTAAAAGGAAAGCAAATTCAGAAATTGCAAGTGCAAATGGACTTGGGAGTCCTTGTTGAGGATTCTCTAAAGATTAACTTGCAGGTTGTAAGGAAGCTAAATACAATGTTAGTATTTGTTTCGAGAGGCCTCGAATATTAAAGCAAAGATGTAATAATGAGGTTTTATAAGGCAGGGGTCAGACTACATATGGAGTATCGTGAGCAACTTTGGGTCCCTAATCTATGAAAAGATGTGCTGGTATTGGAGATGGTCCAAAGGAGATTCAAGAAAATAATCCCAGGAATGAAAGGGTTAACATATGAGGAACATTTGATGGCTCTGGACCTATGCTTGTTGGAGTTTAGAAGAATGAGTGGGATCTCATTGAAACCTAATGATTATTGAAAGGTCTAGACAGAGTGGATGTGGAGAGGGTATTTTCTGTAGTGGGGTAGTCTAAGACCAGGTCGCCCAGCCCAAGACCAGAGATACATTTTGGTTCTTGGTTATTCTGGGCGTCAAAGGTTATGGGGAGAAGGCAGGAGAATGGGATTCAGAAGGATAATAAATCATCCGTGATGGAATGGCAGAACAGACTCAATGGGCTGAATGACCTAATTCTGTTTCTATGTCTTACGGAATAAATTGCAAAGCTCATGACAAGACGATGCTCGTCTGTGACCTCCAATGAGCTGCAGCTCAAATTTAGTTGGTATTTTAATTGATGAATTGTTAGTTGTGTTTTAGATGTGTAAGGGTGTTTTGGGGGACAGAGAGAGGAGTGTAGAGGTCACATTAGGGTTTAGAAACAGGGAATTAGAGGCCAAAATCTAAGTATCCACTCCCTATTTGAAGACCAGAGATTCAAACATGGGAGCTCCAAGCAGGGAGGAGGAACGAGTTCCAATGACTCTCCAGATTTACAAATCTTTGAGACTGGAGGACTAGCATTTGGGGTCCTGCCATCGGTGAGTCTAGATTTCGAGGCCTTGAGTTCGGTGATCAGCGTGCCCTGGGATGGATGCTGAAGATCGAAGCCCGAGGATGAATTGGACGTCCTGAATTCAAGGTGCTTTGGCTAGAGCCAAGTCTATGGATCTTTGTGAGTCCAATGAGGTGACAGGTGGAATTGAAGTCCGCTGTCTGCAGGCCTAAGACCATGTTCGCGGCAGCATAGCCTGGTGCTTAATGACTGTGTGTGGATGGGAGGGAGCAAAGGGGTTTTGGTTTTGCTGTTGGTGCTTGTTGTGTTCGGTGCTGTTCTGTTGAGGATTGTAGGCATGCTATGTTGATGCAAGAATGCATGGAGACATTGCCGGACTGCCCCCAGCACACCCTTGGTTTTATTGGTTGTTGACATTTCACTGTATACTCACTGTATGTTTTGATGTACATGTAACACATGAACTTGAATGTCGAGACGGGAATCTTGGAAAGACAATCTAAATTCAATACGGCAATACCAGCACTATATTTATCAGGAGGCACTCTTAATGTTTGATGGCCTGCATTTACACAAAACTACCCCATCAGACATTTGTTGACCAAATAAATAAACACAATGCCCATTACTGAATTGTGCCACCAAGCCAGGAGGTTCTGATTTGATGTCTGATCTGCAATGAATTACTTGATCACAGCTGGGGTAACAGCTGGAATATATTACTTAGCCTCAGATAGTAAGCTATTGAAACTACTTGGATTATTCACATCACACTTCATACAGAAACATATTAACCATTTATTTTCACCAAATACTCCCCCTTCTGTGTGATGTTCAAGATTTGAGCTAATTTAAACAAAGATAATATTAAACTGCCCTTTTAATTGGTCACACATGTGGAGCCAATCACAAAGGCCTCACAGAATATTGAGAATATTTAATATCATGTTACTTCTAATGCGTACAAACAGGCAAATATGTAGGCTTAAGGGTGTATGCTGCCTTGCTACTTTTTTCGATAAATCCAGCTTTTACATCAATGCCTAAGTGACGATGTGGCAGCTCTGATGTTTCCTTTCATTATATTTGACACTGTCCTTGAAATTTGAATGGGTACATCCAGTCAAGTTTCAATCATGCGATTGGCACTCATCAAAGATGGAATATCTCTTGTAATCATGAACAAGAGAAAATCTGCAGATGCTGGTAATCAAAGCAACACACCCAAAAAGCTGGAGAAATTCAGCAGGCCAGGCAGCATTTATGGAAAAGAGTAAACAGTCAACTGTTTGGCCTCAGATAGTAAGCTATTGAAGCCCATCCTTTCACCTGAAACATGGACTGTTTGCTCTTTTCATCAGATGCTGCCTGGCCTGCTGAGTTCCTCCATATCTCTTGAAATGTTTCATTTCGAATACTGAACAGGAAATTGAAAGAGGAGGCTACATATTATCCACATCAGGACCACCAGACTTAAAAACAGTTACTTTCCCCAAGCAGTAAGACTGATAAACAACTCCACCCCTCCACACCCCCACCACACCCCCACCACCACTACTTTTCATTTCTTGTCAGAGTCACCCTATGTATAAGCACTCCTGTGCCTAGTGTCATTTCACGGACATATCATTAATCTATGTATATAAGCTATCTTATGTATTTATATTTATTGTGCTTTTTATTATTGTGTTCTTTATCTCATTATGGTTTTTGTGCTGCATTGGATCGCAGTAACAATAATTACATTCTACTTTATGTTTCTGTACTGGAAATGACATTAAACAATATTAAAGCATGTTAATCAATGTCCAAAGTACATTGATTAGATTAGATTATGTGAACACTCAGTCCTCTTTTATTGTCATTTAGAAATGCATACATGTATTAAGAAATGATACAATGTTTCTCCGGAGTGATATCACAGAAAACAAGACAGACCAAAGACTAACACTGACAAAACCACATAATTATAACATACAGTTACAGCAGTGCAAAGCAATACCATAATTTGATGAAGAACAGACCATAGGCACAGTAAAAAAAATTTCTCAAAGTCCCAAGTCGATCAACTCCTGACTCCCTGATAGCAGGCGGCAAAAGGGAGAAACTCCCTGCCATAAACCTCCAGGCACCGTCAACTTGCTGATACCTTGGAAGCAGGCGACCCCAGCTGACCCTGAGTCCATCCGTCCGAAAACTCCAAGCTTCCAACCAGCCTCTCCGATACAGCCTCCCAAGCACCATCCTCTGCCGAGCACGTTCAACCTCTCCCCGGCCGCTGAAACACGCAAAGCCGAGGATTTCGGGGCCTTCAGCTCCGGAGATTCCAGTTACCACATAGTAGCAGTGGTAGCAAAGCAGTCATTTCAGAAGTTTTCCAAATGTTCCGCTGTGCTCTCATGTCTGTCTCCATCAAATCAGGATTGTGCACGGTCCCCTACTTGACAAATAACAGGTATTCATCACTGAAGTGGCTGCGTGCGCTGTCGTCGTGCCGTCACTATCTCCCCCCTCCTGGGAGGTTTATCAAAGTATGTATTTTATAGATAACCTTGAGATTCATCAGTGAACCATACTTTATTAATTCTGTGCAGGAAGGAAGATCCAAATAAGATGATCTCTCCACTTAACTTTGTATCCAGGTTTGACTCAGTTGAAATTGACCAGCACCCCCTCCCCACAAACCTGATCTCTTTTTCAAGATCTCAAAACCCCACTCTTTTGGAAAACTCTTATTCTGATACCAAATTAGCCAGACTCTAATATATTAATGCATTATTATTATTGGAAATTGGATTGCGTAGAACTTGCTTTAAATGATCCAGCTTTGAACTTAATTGGACTAACTTACAGAAGGCCATTGATAGAACTGGTTTTGTAATTGAATCAGGCACTTCACATTAATGTCCCTGATATTTTCCTTGCTCAGATATGCATCAGGTGTTCAAGTTGATTGTCATTCAGCCTTGCAGATGAATACCTCCGGGATCAAGGTGCAAAACACAGCACCAACAGCACACAGCATATAGCACATTTATTTACAATAGCCGTATAACATATAGTCACACAAAAAACAGTATAGTCCAAGTCCCTGAGTGGCATGGCCTGTAGATTAATGGTGCATGGCCTGGTCCAGCTTGTCTTTCACTGAGAGAACAATGGAGGGCAGCACCAATGGAAGGACGAGCCTCCACTCAGTACAGGTTCCAGCCTGACCACAGAGGTCTCTGCTCTGGACTTATTGCTGGTACACAATAAGTCCAGCCCCATCACTACTGGGCAACTCGTTGATGGGTTAGACTTGCAGTACTTGACGTTCTTCATATCCAAAAGTGTCTTGCAATTGAAAAACATAAAGACATAAAGGAGAAACAATAACACTATTGATTGGACTGGAGAGGCCGTTGTGACCTTGCGCACCACAGCCTTACTCGTAGGGAGATTATTATTCCCATTTCCACTCTTCCAATATTAATTGCAACGGAAAGTTCCACACTAACACTGCAGGTAACAGTCTCAATGAATTAGGAGCATATCCTGCTAGCAGTTTTTAAAGCTATTTAAAGGGATCTTCTGCTGTCATTAGCAGACTTGGCTGGCAGATTATAGGCTGCATCATCAGTTTCCAATTTCCACAGAAAATAGCACCATGCACAGGGAATGCTTGTTCCAGCATTTCCCAGCTGGCACCTAAAGCACACACCAGTGATAACACAACCAAAGAATACTCCATGACTGGATGCATCAATATAACAATATGTCATTGGGTTGTGAAGCTCAAGCAAGGAGACACAGATTATCTGTCACAAGGGGCCTAGTTCCACATCTCCTCTGATGAGCCATCTATTTGCAGCTTGGTCTTTCCAAGGGCGTCAACACTGAGTTACATGAAATTCTTAGGAAGACCTTCAACCAAGGCCTGAGTTGAGACTGCTCTCTTTGTGGAGGTCAAGGTTATATTGACTCTAATCCTTCTCAGCTGTGTCAGTAAATTTGCTGCTTACCATTGCACAAAATGTCCTCTGAGTCATGAATGCTGAAGGAATAGTTCCATCTGCTTTGACATCAATGATGATCTGATTACATCTGAAACTCTGGCATTTCCTCATTGTGAATCCAGTGCTTCTGAAAAGCTCCTTTATACTGTACCAATAAGTAACTCAGACACGGCCCATAAAATTCCATTTTATTGTTGTCCACAGGTCTGCCTCTGTTGAATATAACACAATAACAAATGATTCTCTGACTCCAAAAAAAAAACAAAATGCTTGATACAAATCTCTGCTTCATGTAGTAAGTAGAAACATGCTTAGACAACTGTAACTTCTCCACAAAATACTCTTTGCACTGGTCATTTGAGCTAAATATTGATTGAAACCCATTGGCCTTCCACTCATCTCTAAGAGTGGTCAATGTTCTAGCCACATCAACTGTGGGTGACGCACAACATATTGATTATGGTTAAAGGGATGTATTGAAAGGTTATCATTTCCTGCTGATAAAAGACAAAGCATTCAACAATGAGAATCACCTCACATGACTCCAAATGAAATTACATTTGAAATTTTACAAAAACTGAGATGAAATATTAGCAGTGGAAACACAGTGTTTCATTATTCAACAATTAGATTTGATCTCTCCCCCATCACAAGCCATCACTCTCTCACCTAACCCTGCCATTTTTAATGCCCTGCAAAAGGTTGGACTCCCAGAGAAAAGACAAGCAAATGATTCATCTCAGCATTCAGTCTCTCTCATATTTCTCTGCTCTCACAGCAGGACTTCCCTCAGAGGTGCTCATGATTACTGTCACAAGAGTGGAGTAGGAATTGCAGTGGAGGGCATATACAATCATTGCTAGAATAACAAAACTGCTGTATGAATCTAAATTATTTTGGAATCACAAACTTATTGGAAGCAACTTAGACTATTGCAGAAGTACAAAGAAGGCTACCTCTATGAGATCCTCCAAATCAATTGGTAGAATAGGTCTACCAATGTCAATATTCTTATCTCGGCCAATATCTCTCAACCCACCACCCATTTACTACATAGCTACAATGGATAGGCCACATCAGCTGTCTGACCAGTGTCAAATTCTTAAAACAAGCATGGTACTCAAAGCTCTTCCACAGTAAGTGATAAGCACGGGAAGAGAGAAAATACCTATAAAGCACTATAACACAAACACTATAAAGCAGTTTCATCTTACACTTTTGCCAGTGTAACAATATTTTTTTTCTCTCAGGGCTTAATGGCTGTTAGTGCTGAATGTAGCCATGTTTTAGTGCAACAAAAAATAGATGCCATCCAAAACCTGGGCAAATAAATTTTAGGGAATATTTAAAGCCACAGTAACCACATTAAAGCATTTTTGCATGAAATATGACATAATAGGCAGCTAGAATTTGAAGACCTCTAATCAGTTTTTCATTGTTAATATAACTTGAGTAGAAGCTACAATTAATGAAAATAACACATATGTGGGGCATGTCCATTCATTTCATTACTACGTTCCATTCACAAGGTCAGATGCCCTACCAAAATGAGTTGTCATACACTGCTGCCAACATTTGATTCACACACATCAATAGGATCAAAAGCTGATATCTACCCAAACATGGATATGTACAATGAATTCTTCACTGTGTAAAAATTACTCAAGTAAAAATGCTATGTTTCCATGTTACCAATCAAGAACCTTTCCAATTAGTCACTTTGAATATTTCTGTCAGGCTTCTTATTCCTGTACTTTTCAACTTGGGTTAAATTTAAAGCCTTCTTCGTTTTGTGGTTCACAATTTTCATGAAGAACAAACTAAACTTAGAGACATTTGCCATTGTAGGATTTAGTCTCTAACTTGTGGTTCAATGGTCCAATAGTTTTATTTAAAATCGGGGAATGTGTACAGTATACAACCTGAAATTATTGACCTTCACAGACATCCACGAAAACAGAAAAGAACCTCAAAGTATGAATGACAGTAAAACGTTAGAAGCCCAAAGCCCCTCTCCCCCGCCACCTATGCACAAGCAGCAGCAAAACATCAACCCTCTCCCACTTATTTCAGCAGGAAGCACTGGCACCCATCACCCACCAAGCAAGCAATAGCAAAGCTCCCAAAGAGCGACTGTGAACTGCAGACCAGCAAGAACGAGTTGTTCACCCAACAATTCCACATGCTGCAGGCTCTCGCTCTCTCCCTAATAAGGGGCAGAGAGGTGTCACCCCTTTTCCACGGCAAAAAGGGAGACCAACAAAACAGAACATCTTGCTGATTACGATGTTACAGTCTGCTGTATCGCTTTTATTTTGCATTCTCTGACTCAAGAATCAGCAGCAAACTCTCCCCACCATCGAGAGAGGGAGAGAGGGAGAGAGAGAGAGAGAGAGAGAGGGAGAGAGAGAGAGAGAGAAATCATCCAAGTACAGAGGCCTCCGACAGCCAATCCACAGTTTGTGTTGCTCTGTTTCTACCACGGCACCTTAGTTAGTGACACCAGCATGGAATTGGTTCGTCCACGGGGCTGCAGGGCCTACCCCAAAGGTATGCGTCTTCCAGACCGCATCTTGGGGATATCGAAACAACGGCCGGTCGGTAAGCTCCAGAAGCATGAACCACCATGCTAAGAACAACAGTTTGAGTGCAGCTGTAGAACATGGCCTCCAACAGAACCCCATCTACTTTGAAAAGGAAAAAAAGGAGACATTAAAGGGAAGAAATAAAATATTGCTCATTTTAGATAGAAAAATATTTTCCTTAACTATGAATGTGCATTGGATTATTAGTTGATAAACACCAAAGATTTGAGAACAATTCTGCAAAACAAATATATATATGCATTTGAAGTGGGAGTAAGATTGTCTGAGCCAAGTTCAGTGATCTTATGTGTTAAGTTCTTAATAGCATTGTAACTTCAGCCTGGCCAGAGTTGAAGGAAGACTCTTGGGAGGGGTGGGTGTGGGGGAGGGGGAAATCGGTTGATCTTGCTTTGTAATCTGTAAAATATTAAGCTATTTCGCAGAGGAGCTCGAAGACATCTCAGCTCCTACGTTCTTTGATGGACTCATGTCGAGCTGAGTATTTTCAGACATCCAAAATTTGGATAGGATGCTCGTCATGTTTCAATAGATTGATCATCGGATGGAGAGCTGAGGGTAAAGGCTGGGGTTTTGAGTCAGGTTCAGGGTAAATCCCTTCTTCTCCTTTTCCTATCAGATTTTATAACAAAGTCATTAAAGAGATACTGCCAGCACAAATGGTGGATTCAAGCTCAATTTCAATGTAGAAGCAAAGTTTGGATAGGTACGTGAATGGTGGGGGTACGGTGGGCTTTGGTTCCAGTTCAAGTTGATAAGAGTAGGCAGTTTAACTGGTTTGGCATGGACTAGATGGGCTGAAGGGCCTGTTTCTGTGCTGTACTTTTCTATGACTATGACTCTATAATATATCTGGAGTCTAACAGTGCAGGGAAATCCTATTGGCAGCATGTGCATGAAAGAGTGGAGAACACATGCTGAGGATCTTCTACTAAATCCCATTCACAAAGGCTTATTCAGAAATGTATTAAGGGAGTTTCAAGCTGAATATTTTACAGATTACAAAGCAAGATCAACCAATTTCCCCTTCCCCCACACCCACCAATCCCAAGAGTCTTCCTTCAACTCTGGTCAGGCTGAGGTTACAATGCCATTAAGAACTTAACACATAAGATCACTGAACTTGGCTCAGACAATCTTACTCCCACTTCAAATGCATATATATTTGTTTTGCAGAATTGTTCTCAAATCTTTGGTGTTTATCAACTAATAATCCAATGCACATTCATAGTTAAGGAAAATATTTTTCTATCTAAAATGAGCAATATTTTATATTTGTTGTAAAAGATAAACAGCCAATAACAAAGTTATTTTTGAAGGATAGTGCATCCCATTGTTTCACCAGAGCTATGAACGCAGCTGTCGTACTGAAATTAATGATGCAATTGTAACATTCTTGCTTTATATTCAATACATTCTTGGATAACCTGGGACAATTCCAAACCCTAAGACTTAGTACAGCATGCTAAACATTTACTACTGGGGCTGATGGATTGCCCATTTCATTCTTATTAATAACTCGTACAAATATACATATTATATATAGTTTGAAATCCACCACTCCAATCATCACATTTTGTCACGTATGACTGATATTTTTAATGGTATGCAAGGTTAAGAGGAAGTAAATATTTTCCAGTTACTATCAATCAGCAAACGAGCTTTATGTTTTCAGAATATGCCTTCCTTTATGGCAATCATACTATTTATTGTTGAATGGATGATTCAATGTGCCAGAAAGCTGCATTGTATTTAACTGATTTTATAATACCCCAACTTACCTTGCAAGTTATCACAAGTGACTCATTTATATGTTATTTGAAACTGTAGGCATGTTATACAATATATATTTGTAGGTGGTCTAAACATACAGCCTGTTGTGGCACATATATACAATTTATCTCACACTTGGCTCTTGGGTAAATAAAATATACCACGTAGGGAATGGGAATAATAAGCAAATCATGCCTTGAAAGTATGGAACAGAAAAAGCTATTTGCTACTAAATGACCAGGGAATTAGAAGAGGATTTCACATAGCTTCATCTATTCAGTAGAACAAATAAAATTGCAATATGTAGTATGCATATTTGACAGCACATGCTTTGACTAAGAACTAACAATTAACTAGCATACAAAGTAATAAATCCTATAGATGATGATCTTTTTCAAAATTCAATTAGTCACCAAATAGAAATATAACTTAGCTTGCCTCAGTTTTTGAGAGCATTTGAATCTTGAAAATGCTGCCTTTAACACCTTGCTGAAGAGTCATTTGGGTGGAAAACTTTTTTTTGGCCCAGCACACAGAAATATATATTTGCATTAGTTTTCTCTTCAGCTAGGAAATGTTAAAGGTTGAATGTTTATTTGTGTATGACACTTTTCCGTTGCTGCTGTAAATAAACTGGAAGCATAGTAGAAAATAAGCCTTCTGTATAATGTTCCCAAGCCTGTCCTCATCTAACCTTCAATGCATGTCATACTTTTGCAGAGCAGTATTCCGGACTTGGAACACACCAACACACATACACAGACACAAGAGCTAGTTAGTCTTCTCTGGAGATATATGGCATACTTAATGTTAAAAATAAACTTCAGTCATGTTCCCCACAAAGGCATGACCTCTAATCTTTCAAGCTATGAGTGTAAGGCAGATCTACCTGATTACTTTATAGCAATGTCTTAATTTTTTTTCTGCATTTTACTGTAAAAAGGATCTGCAAAGTTATCAAGTAGCCGAAGAGACTACATTCAAAATAATGTATAAATGAATGAGATGTAAAGTGGGTAAAATATTTCAAAGAATGCTATTGATTGAGGAGTTTAAAAAAATAAATAAAGTGGAGAATGGGAAATAACTCAGAATCCCTCAACTGTCCAGGGAGAGTATAATTTTCATGAAAAGGGTTCATCAGTTTAATGATCGAGTACCTGGAACTTTTCATTATTATGTACACATCAGTTATCAAAATCCTGGAACAATCATGCCACAAATTTAACAACCGTTTATGAAACTGCTGGGGTTTCCGGGGCTTCAGGCAAGAATTTTGAATGACTCTCTGTGACTTGGACACTTTCAAGTTTTTAACAAATTAGAAACAGTTTAAGAGAACTTTGGCATGGGGACACCAGATAGCACTTAAAGACCAAGTGTCCTGAATGTCAGTGATGGATCTCCATTGCAGATCATGTCAGCCCATTTTCTTACTGCACCCACCATTGTCAAAATTGGAAGTTGGTTTTTAAGATTCCTTCCCGAATCTTTCAAGTTTCCACGATGAATTAGATTTTGAAGGGCAGATTTTTTTTTAAATTGAGCATTTTGTAAATTGTCATCACGTTTACAGTCCAGTACTCATGATTAATAATTATACTGATGGAAAGGACTGATCATAAATTCTTGACGGTGTAATGTTATAATAGTAGCAATACATGACCTTCTATGTTTGATACAGTGAAGGAATGGCAATTTTACCCCATAATCCCAAAATAATTTACTGCCTTTTACAGGATTATTACGTGCTGTTTAATGTGCATACCTCAGAGCAAGTTGGGATAATAGAAAGTGGGTGAACCTAGTGGATGTTACCCCTTTGAATGCTGAGGATTAGGATTAGAGTATCCAGCCTCGCTTTTCTAAGGTGAAGGATTCACTACATGAGACAGTAAGTGAAGCATGATTTTGCAAATCACCAAAGGAAAATATAGGTTAAAATGACTTATAATATCTTAAAACTAAAATTAAAACTTATGTACTGTGGGTCAGCACTGTTTCTTATTTAATGTTCTCTTATATAATCACACAAACAGAGATAATGGGAACTAATTTGCTGAAGAGCCTTTCTTACTGTCTAAACCCAGAATAATTTACTCTGAGGAAAGGAGAGTGATTCATGATGACTTCCTCATTGCTTGCTCGACAATACTCAGTACTGAAGTCAGGAACCGCATTGAATGGAAATAACATGGAAATTTTCAACACACAACTGAGGTACCTCACTAATATTCAATAAGGAGAAATTTTAGAATGTTGTGCAAAGATTGTTTGGCAACCAAAAGGTTAATGCTGAATTGGAACATTCTACACTCTGCCTTCGCAGTCCTGACTTTCAGAATAGGCGGAAAGTATAGGATTAACACATATAGAAAACCAGCAACCCAAATCTAATGTCCAAGGCATCTTTAACAACATATACACAAGGATTCTTTTTTCGTGACACAATTTCATTTCCTTAGCCAGCGTTTTGGGTTTCAAATATGATTTTTTTTCCCTCTTAAGCCTCTTCCTGTTGAAGAATTATTCAGTCAATATCTACATTGTCGTGTAATGATTTGAGTTAGAAGTTTAAGCGTGCTGAATTGTAGTCGTCACGGGGCTTTCAACATCATTGTTGAAAGGCAATACAACAGAATGCAGTAAAGTCATTTGAGTGTAGCATTTTCTACTGAGAGTGTGCCTCTGTCCTTCCACACAGCGTGCAGGGGGCATTGTTAATCCCTGGAGCAAGACTAGGGAGTAGTTTGTGGTGCAGCTGTCTATTGCTAGAACACAGGCAAATTGTCCTACATGGGGTCAGCTGCACCAACAAATGTCCATAACAAATGAAGAAACAAGATGTTTAAACCACAGCCTTCAGCCCCGCACAATACAGGACATGTGAGACTGAAGCCTGGTACATTGTCTAAATCAAACTATTTGAAAGAGGCTTAGAGCCAAGTGGTAGCATCACGTCAGTGGTGCTGGAGGAATGTCCCTGAGTTAAGTAGGGCTCACAGTGAGGCTGATTTCTCTCATTCAGTTCAGTGTGGTTTAGCAACTGATTATTCACACTTGAGTGAGGTAATCTCAATTCACATCTTGGGAGTTTATAGTAGCCCACAGAATAATTGCAAATACACGTCAAGTAATTTAATGAAGGAAAAAAAACTAACTTTGATATTAAACCAGAAAATGATAATCCTAAATGCAGGTAGTTTATTAGATGAAGGCCTATGCTGAAACACAGTGGACAATGTAATTTAAGCTGCAGGTGAATTCATTAATTGATTATTTTTAATACGGTGACATTAAATTGTACTTTGCAGCAGTCAAGAACTTAGAACTTATTTAAGAGTTGTGAGAATCCAGAGAATTAGCAAAATACTCATTGGACATAAAATGCAAAACTTACTGAACAGGTATATAGACAAAACACCGAAACTTTTATTTCTATTCAGGTCAGGACCGTAAGACCATAACAGATAGAAGCAGAATTAGGCCAATTAGGCCATTTGGCCCATTGACTCAGCTATTTAATCATAGCGGATCCTTTCCTCCCCTCCTCAGCCCCACATATCTGTTGGCTAGCTTACCTTCACATTTCATCTTTTCTCTTCTTATTCCTTTTTTAGTTGTCTTCTGTTGGTTTTTAAAAGCTTACCACTATTTTTTGCTATATTTTATGTCCTCCCTTTTGCCTCAATGCTGTCTTTGACCTCCCTTAACAGCCGTGGTCACCTCATCCTTCCTTCTTCACTGGGACGAACTGAACCTGCATCTTCTGAACTACTCCCAAAAACTCCAACCATTGCTGCTTTACTATCATCCTTGCTAGTGACACTTCCAACCAAGTTTGGTTAGCTTCTCTCTCATGCCTCTGCAGTTACCTTTACTCAACTCTGATACCGTTACATCTGATTTTAGCTCTACCTTTCAAACTGCAGGGTGAATTCCAACATATTATGATCACTGCCTCCTATGTGTCCTTTTATTTTAAGCTCTCTAATCAAATCATTGCACAATACCAAATCCGGACTTGCGTTTTCTCTTGTGGGCTCGACCACAAACTGCTCTAAAAAGCCACCTCATCGGCATTCTAGAAGTTAATTCTCTTGGGATCCAACACCAGCCTGATGTTCACAATACATCAGCATATTGAAATGCCCCATGACCATTGCAACTTGGACCTTTTCACATGTCTTTTCTATCTCATGCTGTAATTTTCTACTATTTCAAACTCTGTATTGACTCCCATCAGGGTCCTTTCATTCATCTAGTTTCTTAACTCTACCCACAAGGACTTTTCAGTGCATTGACCAATTCTATGTACTGTTTTCTAAGGATATAATTTATTTATTTTTTGCCAAAGGTGTGATCTCTGTCAAACTTCTTATTCTAAAAGGCAAGATTTCAATCTTAAAAACTTTTAGAATAAATACCAATCACTGCCAGTACCAAAGTGCCATTTTGCCTGAGCTTCATGAGATTATAGAGAGATTGAAACAATTGTTAAAATACAAGCTATTTAATGTATTGTCCAAGAAAAGAAAGATATATAATTACATATTGCCTTTCATGGCCTGTGGACATTCCAAAATACCTTTTTGACAATGAGGTACCTTACACGAAGTGCTATTTGTTTGAAGGAATACCAGTTTGAAGCCAACTTCTACTAAATAGCTGCAATCTTCAACAAAATATGTATTCACTAGATACTATTTTATCAGTTCATATTCAATATGACAAAATAAAAATTATTTAGCAATCCAATGCTTCAGGAAATCTAATTTGTAAATTTATTCATTCTCATTTCAGAATTTGTGTGTCCTGGAAAGTACTACATATGGTCAAAGTCATAGAGTCGTGCAGCACTGAAACAGGCACTTTGGCCCAACTCATCCATGCTGACTATGTTGACCAATAAGCTACTGTACCTTGCCCATTGTCCATTGATAATTACCGCACAATTAGTCAACTCTCAATCATTATCAAAGTGATAGACGTTATCATTGACAGTCTATCCAGTGGCACCAATATCCTACTCACCACTTACCAGTTTGGACTTCTTAAGAACTGCTCAGCTCCAGACATAGTCAAAGCCTTGGCCCAAACACATAGAGAATCACAGAAACTTACCACCAGCTGTTTAGGGTCCTTCTCCCCCTTTATTTCAACCATGAGTCTCTCAGTCCTTGTCTGGACAACCTACACAATACTGTCAACATTTTCATCTTACAACTGTGGTTGAATCTCCATGGAGACATAAGGGAGTGAGGGAGGGAACATTGACTCAGACCATGAGAGGCCTGCGTTGGGCATTTTCATGCCTTACAAGGCGCAGATTGGAAGTCTGTGTGGGGCGCCACTCCTCACACAGACACTAGAGCAATGTGTGATTAAGTGCCTTGCTCAAGGACACAAACACACTGCCACAGCTGAGGCTGAAACTAGCGACCTTCAAATCACTAGACGAACGCCTTAACCACTTGGCCATATGTCCATAAAATCCCCTGATATTTTAAAAGTGACACTAGGAAATGTTTTTTTTATTCTGGGGGAGGTGGAGCGGAGTTTGCTCGTGACTCACAGAATGCCAATATATAGAAACAATAATAAGCAGGAAGACAAATTAGGGTTTGATGTGCAAAAAATAAGTAGAAATCAAATTAGTGTGTAAACTTCTGGCATATTACTATTGTTAGTTAAGGGAGGATATGCTTGTGGATAGAGGATGCAGGAAATGATCACTAAACTGATTTCTGATGGGCTTGTCTAAAGGGATAAAACTGGCTAGGTGAGATGGATATTCTCTGAAATTTATAATGCTAGGTGATCTACAAATAAGATTGCGAGGGGCATAACTCCCATATAAAAGCTGAAAGACCATTTTAACTAGCTGGAAAAAAATAAATACATGGTTATTTAGGACCAAAACAAGGAACTTAATAATTCAGCCAATCTAAATTTTCTCATTTCTCTCCCTTAAAGGGGCATGTTGTTAAGCATATTCAGTGTTAAAGTCAATAAGTGATTGTACAGTAAATGGATCAAATTATATCACAATGGGTCAGGAATGTATTAAAATATAAACCATGATCTTATCCAACTTTAGAATAGATGCACAGATGGATAGTCCACCCCCCCACCCCCATTTCTACTTGTTATTCCCTAATTTGGGTGGCTTGGTAGCATAGTGGTTAGCACAATGCCTTACAGTATAGATGAGCCAAGTTCAATTCCCTCCACTGCCTGTAAGGAGTTTGTATGTTCTCCCTGTGACCGCGTAAATTAGGCTAGCGTTACATTGTGAGCTGTAGCTCGGAGGGCTGGAAGAGCCTACTCCATGCTGTATCTCAATAAAATAAACTTTAAAAAATGGTAATAAAAATAATTGAGGGATATGTGCCAGGCATTGAATAAGGCAGTAGACACAAGTCCTAACCTAACCTTCCCCGAGCTAGAGAGCTAGAGCAAAGAGAGCCAACAGCTAAGATTACTTAAGGAATAATGATTACATGGACAGAGTGCAAAACTACTCCTTAGCATTAAGGAATGCAATGGTTTTACGGGTTGGGGTGTTGGTCTTTGGAGTTCAATTCCAGCATCCTCTATTAGGAGGCTCTGTCCGTCAACCTGCGGAATGCATGGGTTTTCTCCGAATCCTCCGGCTTTTTTCCACAATTGAAAGACATACCGGGTAGGTTAGTTGGTCATTGTAAATTGTCCAGTGATTGGATTAGGGTTAAAATCAGGGTGATCAGGCATTGCTAGGCAGTGCGGTTCAAAGGGCTGGAAGGGCCTATTCTGTCCTATACCTCTAAATAAAATAAAAATTAGTCAGTGTCTTCAGAAACAAAGTGTTAACATTAAAGGTAGTAAAACTGCCCGATGTACTCAACACATCATTAATAATTTAAAAATTAGTCCAAGAAGTTGAATATCTAAAAGCATAATACGGTAAAATACAGTAAGCCCCAACTCTTACATCAGAATGCTGTTCATTGACTTTAGTTCGGCATTCAATACTGTGATCCTCTCCAAGCTGATCGCCAAACTTCGCCCACTTGGTATCAGCTCATCCCTCTGCAATTGAACCTTGGACTTTCTGACTAACAGACACCAATCCATTAAGTTAGACAACCTCTCCTCCTCCACTTTCAACCTGAACACCTGCGTGCCTCAAGGCTGTGTGCTGAGCCCTCTTCTGTACTCCCTTTTCACCTATGACTGCGTTCCTGTACATGGTTCTAACTCCATAATCAAGTTCGCAGATGGCACCACGGTGGTTGGCCTGATCAGAGGGGATGACGAGACAGCCTACAGGGAAGAGGTCCAGCACCTGGTTGCGTGGTGTGCTGACAACAACCTGACCCTTAACACCCAGAAGACCAAGAAGATTATTGTGGACTTCAGGCATGCTAGGAGCCACACTCACCTCTCCATCTACATCAACGGAGCTGTAGTGGAACGTGTATCAAGCTTCAAATTCCTTGGTGTCCACATTTCCGAGGATCTCACCTGGTCCCTGAACTCCTCCATCCCGATCAAAAAGGTGCAACAGTGCCTTTATTTCCTGCAGAGCATCAAGAAAGCTCACCTCTGTCCCAGGACACTGACGGACTTTTACTGTTGTATCGTTGAGAGCATACTCACTAACTGCCTCTCAGTGTGGTATGGCAATTGTCCTGTATCGGACCGCAAAGCACTCCAGCATGTGGTGAAAACTGCCCAGCAGATTATCGGCACCCAATTGCCACCATTGAGAACATCTACCATAAACACTGCCTGGGCAGGGCGAAAAACATTATCAGGGATGCATCTCACCCTAACCATGGACTTTTAACTCTCCTCCCATCCGGTAGGCGCTACAGGAGCCTCTGCTCCCGCACCAGCAGGCACAGGAAGAGCTTCTTCCCTGAGACTGTGACCCTGCTGAACCTCGCATCACAGCGTTAAGCAGTATTACACCCATATTGTACTGTCTCAGTACTTCTATATTTGTGTGCTGTGGCATTTACTTTTTATTCGCAGACATTTTGTAAATAACACTCTTCATTGCATTTCTGGTTAGATCCTAACTGCATTTCATTGGCTTGGTATCCGTACTCAGCACAATGACAATGAAGTTGAATCTAATTTAATCTAATCTAAAATAAATAAGTGCATCAAAAATCAGTTGAAGTATGAGGTCGCACCTTTATATTTCTAGAAGAAAATGATTTGAATTTTCCAAACTGGATTTTGGGCAAATGGTAAGTTCCAAAATTTGTGAAGTTGTGTATATTTCAACATAGCTTTACAGAGGCCTGCTGTCTTACTGGTATGAACTGTGTTGATCTGTGAATTGAAACTTGTGCTAACATGGGCAAGGTGTTGTTGATTGCCACATATAACTAAACTCGTTTTCCTATATGAATAACTTTAAAGGACATAGTCTTCTTAAGGGATCAGTACAAAAGAAGCTATTCGTTAACACCTGTTAATTGTAACAGGTGGCAATGCCATGGAACATCTGTAACAACTTGGCCCAGCCTCTGGAAATTGATAATGGCCTAACAAAAGTATAAGCTTCGCTGAAGGTGTACTGGGAACACAGGTTCAACCAAGACACAAGGTGGACATACATAAGTCTAGCAGAAGCTCTAGAAGAGCAATATTAGAATTTGTCACAGTTGATGAAGGCATTTTCAAGTTATAAAGGATATTATGACAGGAATCAGAGAGGAGGCACAAAGGAATTACAGAAGAAAATGACAAGTGGTTTACTCAAGCAGACTGTATAGTGAATGCTGTGAATCAGGAAAGTGAGGGTGCTGTAAAGATGGTCACAGACCAGAGAAGTGTGAATACAGCCAAGCCAGGCATAGTAAATTTATACAGCAACATTTTGCCATCAAAGGTGAGTAGGAGGCACCAGCAAATGTTTACATTTATGCAAAAACCTGTTGGCTAACCACCCACTAAAAAGGATCTGAGACTTCTGAATAAGTAGGTTCCTGTATATCTGCTTCAGCCATCAAACCATAGAAATGTTGAACAGCATCAAAAATAGGGCAAGAAGCTTAAGTTAAAATAATGAATTCAATCTCAAATCAGAAAGGGAAGCAGAAGGAAAGGATGGTCAATTTAAAAATCATTGCAAAAATAAATTATTTTTATTTGTAAATTTACAGCAGTTAAAATCTGAGGGAATGAGCTTCACTGTATCCCATAGATAATCTGGCAACTTTAATATTTACTGCACTGTTATTTTAGAAATGCTCCAACTTTTCCTGATGTGTTTGGTCTGATCACATTAGACAAGTAGCAATTAATGAGGCTATCTGCAAGATACCACTTCAATTCATACTGTGGGCAGGTGGGTTTTTGAGTCGAGAAATGGGAACAAAATGTTAAAATTTTTATTTGGGTGGTCAGATTAATTGGGTGAGAAGATTGGCTTCATAATGGGTCCTAATACATAACTGAATAAATAGAATTTTAACCAGTGTGTTAAAAGATAGAAAACGTAGTCTTTGGGACAATTGCCACATCTTTTAGAAGTAGAATAACATGTGATTGTGATGGCAGGGAAAAATAGGGTACAACATTGACATTAAAGTATTCTACTGATTCCATTATAGAAACAGAACAAACAATAATTAAAAGCGCAGAGTCATGGATAAACAGTATCAGAATCAGGTTTATTATCACCGGCATATGTTGTGAAGTTTGTTAACTTAGCAGCAGCAGTACAATGCAATACGTGAAAATGAATTACAGCAAATAAATAAATAGGTAGGTAGATAGATAGATAGATAAATAAATAAATAGATCGATAGATAGATAGATAAATAGATAGATAGATAGATAAATAAATAGATAGATAAATAAATAGATAAATAAATAAATAAATAGATAAAAAATAGTAAAATTAAAAATAGTGCAAAAACAGAAATAATAGAAGTGAGGTAGTGTTCATGGGTTCAATGTGCATTTAGGAATCAGATGGGAGAGGGGAAGAAGCTGTTCCTGAATCGGTCTGCGTCTGTGTCTTCAGGCTTCTGTACCTCCTTCCCAATGGTAACAATGAGAAAAGGGCATCTCCTGGATGTTGGGGGTCCTTAACAATGGATGTCTCCTTTCTAAGGCACTACTTCTTGAAGATATCTTGGATACTATGGAGGTTAGTACCCAAGATGGAGCTGACTCATTTTATAACTTTCTGTAGCTTCTTTTGATACTGTGCAGTAGCCCCCCCCACCCCCTAATACCAGGCAGTTATGCAGCCTGTCAGAATGCTCTCCAGCATACATCAGCAGAAGTTTTCAAGTGCCTTAGATGACAAACCAAATCTCTTCAAACTCCTAATGAAATAAACCTGCTGTCTTGCCTTTTCTATAGCTGCACCGATATGTTGGGACCAGATTAGATCCTCGGGGATCTTGATACCCAGGAACTTGGATTTGCTCACTCTCTCTACTCCTGATCCCTCTTCGAGGATTGGTTCATGTTCCTTCGTCCTACTCTTTCTGAAGACCACAATCAGCTCTTTGGTCTTACTGACGTTGAGTACACAAGGAAGGTTAACGTTTAAATTTGTTACTTTAACCTTTTTAGAAAAAATAAAATGCTAATGTAGAAAGTCATAATGCACCATGCAATGTGAAAAATATGGTATCATTGTGAGAGGACCTTAATATGGCTGGAAGTGAATCTCAAGACAAATTGATGAGTTTCCAGAACAGCACTGGGGCATTAAAGGAGCTGCATTCTAGGATATTTAAGAAGATTTAAGAAACACCAGAATTGATTTGAAATAATTATTTGTTGCTAATCCAGGTTTTTTTACCCTTGACTAGATTTCCAACAAATAGTGTAGTGATTAAATGTTTTTCCAGATGGCAACAGTAAATTTGCCTTTTATAGTTCAACATTTTGTTGACAGAGCACAGCTAAAAATGTTATGTTATTTTCATTTATACTATTCCTTTGGTATATACCATATGTTTCTACAGAATCACTCTTTGAGGTGTCACCTTTCAAGAAACAGAAGCCTTGACTTTTACAACAATTCTTCACAGCTTTCAATAACTAATCAGACTTGCTGCATTTACCCTGAGATATAGATGGTCCACAATTTGCCAGGCAGAACTGTAGATAATACAGCTGTGGCTTGATCAGGTCATTATGAATCTGCAGGATCCAAAGTACTTTGATGCTAGTAAATTGCTAGAGAGTGAAAATATGATATCTGATACTATGATAAAGAAGTCAACAGAAATCAGATTCGGTTATCCTTCAACACACACAAAATGCTGAAGGAACTCAGCAGGCCAGGCAACATCGATGGAAAAGAGTATGCTTTCAATGTTTCGGACTAAGACCCTTCATCAGGACTGGAAAAAAAAAGGATGAGAAGTTAGAGTAAGAAGGTGGTAGATGATAGGTGAAACTGGGAGAGGGGAGAAGTAAAGAGCTGGGAAGTTGATAGGTGAAAGAGATAAAGGGCTGGAGAAGGGGGAATCTGATAGCAGAGGGTAAAAGACCATTGAAGAACGGGAAGGAGGAGGAGCACCAGAGGGAGGTGATGGACATGTAAGGAGATAATGTGAGAGAGGGAAATGGAAATGGCAGAATGGTAAGGGGGAGCATCTTCTTGCTCTAACTTCTTAGCTTTTTTTCCAGTCCTAATGACGAATCACAGCCCAAAACGTCGACTGTTTACTCTTTTCCATAAATGCTGCCTTGCCTGCATTTTGTTTGTGTTGCAAACAACAGGAATTCTGCAGATGCTGGAAATTCAAGCAACACACATCAAAGTTCTTGGTGAATGCAGCAGGCCAGGTAGCATCTCTAGGAAGAGGTACAGTCGACGTTTCAGGCCGAGACCCTTCGTCAGGACTAACTGAAGGAAGAGTTAGTAAGAGATTTGAAAGTGGGAAGGGGAGGGGGAGATACAAAATGATAGGAGAAGACAGGAGGGGGAGGGATGGAGCCAAGAGTTGGACAGGTGATTGGCAAAGGGGATATGAGAGGATCATGGGACAGGAGGCCCGGGAAGAAAGACAAGGGGGGGGAACCAGAGGATGGGCAAGGGGTATAGTCAGAGAGACAGAGGGAGAAAAAGGAGAGTGAGAGAAAGAATGTGTGTATAAAAATAAATAACAAATGGGGTACGAGGGGGAGGTGGGGCATTAGCGGAAGTTGGAGAAGTCGATGTTCATGCCATCGGGTTGGAGGCTACCCAGACGGAATAAAAAATGTTGTTCCTCCAACCTGAGTGTGGCTTCATCTTTACAGTAGAGGAGGCCTTGGTTAGACATGTCAGAATGGGAATGGGATGTGGAATTAAAATGTGTGGCCACTGGGAGATCCTGCTTTCTCTGGCGGACAGAGTGTAGGTGTTCAGTAAAGCAGTCTCCCAGTCTGCGTCGGGTCTCGCCAATATATAGAAGGCCACATGTTTGTGTTGCTTGGGTTTCTAGCATCTGGACATTTTCTTATCTTTCAGTTATTCTTCAGATTTCTTGGGAATCTCTATTCCACCTATAGAGGACTTCATCTTCCGTTCGTCAATTTGGAACTAATCTTGTTAAACTCACTTTGTAAGGTATTTTCTGGCTTCTCCAAGTCCAAAACAACTGATGCCTGGCATCAACAGAAAATTTAGTGATCGTGTTCTGAATCTGCAAAATTTATACACACAACAACGAGCAAAGTCCCAAAGTGAAAATCTAGGCACTACATTCAATACCTTCCCAAAATGTTCCATTTACAGTTCCTTTTCCAACTCACTGACCTTAGTTTGTAAAATAGTCTGTTAAAATAGTATTCTATTTTGGAAATTCAGGCACAATATTATGGTTCTGGTTGAGATAATGAAAAAAAAGCAACAGGTTATCTGGATCTTGACTTGTGGGTTAATACACTGTCAATGTAGATTTAAGAGTGGGAAATACTACTTGGCAAACCTCCTACTCTTCTAAAGACACTGCGAGGAAAGCAGATGACACAAGTCACCCAGTACTGTATATAGAGACAACTACGAGGGGTGATTGATAAGTTCGTGGCTTAAGGTAGAAGAAGTCGATTTTAGAAAACCGAGCACATTTATTTTTCAACATAGTCCCCTCCTATATTTGTACACTTAGTCCAGTGTTCATGGGGCATACGGATCTTGGACCTCCAGAAAGTGTCCACAGCAGGGGTAATTGATAAGTTCGTAGCCTAAGGTAAAAGGAGATGAGTTATGCAGCTCTTGTTACATGCACGTGCAGTTCAACTCTTTCAGTGATCATGCAGAAAGTTTTAAGTTAATAACTCACCAGTTAATACCTCATCAGGGGTGATTGATAAGTTTGTGGCCTGAGGTAGAAGGAGATGAGTTATTAACTTCAAACTTACTGCAAAATCACTCAGAGTTGAACTGCATGTGCTTGTAATGAAAGCTGTATAACTCATCGCCTTCTACCTTAGGCCATGAATTTATCAATCACCCCTTGTAGTATGGCGAAGACCTACACTAAAGATCAATTAAGTCAGCAGCCAAATCCAAGACTGAATAATTCCTGGATGTAGCTGCTATGCAACATGTGAATTCCTTGGTTTTCTATAAGGGGAATGAAAAAGAGAGGTATGAAGGAACAATGGTTTGGAATCATAAGACATTGGCAATAGTGGTGACCATTCAAACTACATTATCACTGTCATTAGTCACTGAGAACTGCAGCACAGATATAGGCCATTCTTCCCATCTAAACCATGCTGACCTGATCTTCTGTCCCGTCCCATTCACTTGCACCTGGCCCAAATCCCTCCAAACCTATCCCATCCATGTACTGAACCGATCCAAACTACTCTTAAATGTTATGCAGGCAGCTTGTTCCACACTTACGTCACCCTTGGAGTGAAGACATTTCCCCTTAAACACTTCACCTTTCATCCTTAACCTATGACGTTTGTCGTGTAGAGTAAAGCTGCACACCTGCATCACAGCAGTCAATGCTTACTGAAGTCTCTCCCTCATCCCCTAGCTTTGATCCCTCCTTGCTGTCAGGAGTATCCAGGGCATTCTAATCAATAAGTTTTATTTGTTTCTGCATGTGTACTTTATATTACTATGGCATTTTAATTTGCAGTAGTGCTGAAGGTTTGGTATTTCAGTGCCATCACCTAAGAACTTTGCTGTTCAGTTGCTTAGCATTTAAAGCTCACCATCTGTTATCCTATTTGACCAAATACTTAAAAAGGAATTCCTTTGACTTAATTATTTTGAATGCAAATGCTTCAGTTTGATAAAAAAAGAAATCATGCAGTGTATTTTATTATGATGATTATAGGCACTGTACATGTAAGTGAGTTAATACTTGTGTTTGGGACCTATAAGTTTTATTCTTTTGTTCATTCAACATTTATCTTTCTAAAAAAATGATGCAGCAGCTGGTTTGAGCCAGTCAGCTAGGCCAGGTCCTTATCCTGCTATTATCCCGACTCATTAACTGGACACAATTACTGGCTATATCAGTTACTAACATCTGTTGTCATGGACCACTCATAGGATTCCTGCCAGTGAAAAGGATTAACTGTAGAAAGCAAAGCAATGAAAAAATGATTCAGTGTTACCCTGAATCTGCATTTACAGTACTTCCAGTGTTGGCTCCATACAGTTTAAAAACTCTGCACAGCTGCAGAGAATTAAGGGAAAAGATAAACTGTAAAGACTTTTTCAAAGCTGGCATAGAACAAGTTTTTTTCTGCTTCTTTAATAGACTTTGGTTTCTCCCTCTCTCTCTGACTTCGTATTAGTACTGAGAACTTGGTTATAAAGGGAATGGAACTAAGCTGTTAAAGGTTAAAAGTGAGATGACTTAAAACGTAATGAGGGCAATAAAATCACCAAGTATGATCTAGCCAATAAATGATCAACTCAAATATTATAAAACGTAATGTGAATGAGATCACAACCATCATTGGGTCTTTATAATGCATCATAAAACCTTTGAACTATTACTAATTACTATTGCATAAGGCAAGTGAATGATCCAAAATGACCCAAGTACTGGGTATGAAGGAATTTTAATTTTGATTTTGATTTTAAATTGCTATCATATGAAATTAAAGTAATAGGTTCTGTCACCAATTCATACCATAGAAATAAACCACGCTGGTCAATGTCAAGTTGGATAAATGATACTCCTACTGCTAAAACTAAGTTTGGTTTCGTCAGATTTACTTCGCGCAAAGCCCTTACAGCTGCCAATGTGAAAAGACTTTGATTCCACCAATCTGGGTTATATTCAGACTCAGGTTCCAGAGGTCAAACCACATACAAAACCCACCACCTCCCTAACCTCAGGTGTGTAGGTGCAATGGACTAGACTCCAAGCTGGAACTATATCCATCTCTTTCTAGAGTCATTCATACCTGTTGCCTAATCAGTAGCATCAAATTTAAGATGCACATGAATAAGGAATTTAGATGCCTTTCATGAGTACTCCGTATACATTACTGAACCTCAATCAAATTGTGCGAAATTAGAAAAGTCTTCCAAACGTTTTTTTTCTCTGCTAAGCATGTAAATAACTAAAGCACGAATATTTAACTCTCATTGAAATTGCAAACCAGTAACACTTTGGGGGTTGAAAGTTATCCATGGTTACTTATTCTAATCTTGAATGTTTGGTGATTATACATTGCATTTTATTTACAAAAGTTCAGTTTCAATGAAGCTACTAGCAATTGATTTAGATAAGATGAATATTGACAAACTAGCTATGATCTAGCAACTTAACTGACTGTCATATTTTTTACCTCAGGTGAAGTAATAAGTAGCTTGCAGCAACTCGGAAAAAACATTACTGAGGAAACATCAAAGTTCATTCCTAAAATAAAGCATTCCATGGAAATCCAGTCTAATTTGTCTGTGAATTTTTAACCAGAATCAGATTTAAAATCACTGACATATCTCATGAGATTTATTGTTTTGTAGCAGCATTACATTGCAATACATAATAATAAAAACTATATATTACAATAAGTACATAAATACAGTACCTATAAGAAGTATTCACCCTATTGGAAGTTTTCATGTTTTATTGTTTTACAACATTGATTTAGTGGATTTAATTTGGCTTTTTGACATTGATCAATAGAAAAAGACTATTCAGAATCATAGTGAAAACAGATCTCTATGAAGTGATCTAAATTAATTGTAAATATAAAACACAAAATAATTGATATAAGTATTCATTGCCTTCAAGTCAGTATTTAGTAGATGCACCTTTGGCAGCAATTGCATCCTTGAGTCCATCAGCTTTGCACATCTGGACACTGCAATTTTTCCCCATTCTTCTTTACAAAACTGCTCATCGTGAGTGAACAGCCCTTTTCAAGTCCAGCCACAAATTCTCAGTTGAATGAGGTCTGAAATCTGACTTGGCCACTCCAGGGCATTAACTTCGTTGTTTTTAAGCCGTCTCTGTGTAGCTTTGGCTTTATGCTTGGAGTCATTGTCTTGCTGGAAAACAAATCTCTCCCAAGTCACAGTTTTCTTACAGACTGCATCAAGTTTTCCTCCAGGATTTCCATGTACATTTTCTGCATTTATTTTACCCTCTACCTTCACAAGCCTTCCAGGGCCTGCTGCAGTGAAGCATCCCCACAGCATGATGCAGCCACCACCATTGTTGGGATGGAGTGTTTTTATTGATGTGTAGGGTTTGGCCTACACCAAACATAACGTTTGGCCTGATGGCCAAAAATCTCAATTTTGGTTTAATTAAACCATAGAACCTTCTTCCAGCTGACTTCAGAGTATCCCACAATGCTTCTGGCAAACTCTAGCCAAGATTTCATGTGTTCTTTTTCGAACAGTGCCTTTCTCTTTGGCTCTCTCCCATTAAGTTGCAACTGGTGAAGCAATTGGGCAACAGTTGTATGCGCAGTCTCTCCCGTCTCAGCCACTGAAACTGCTCCAGAGTTGTCATAGATCTCTTGGTGGTTTCCCTCACTGGTCCCCTTCTTGCATGGTTACTCAGTTTTTGAGGGCACTCTGCTCTAGGCAGGTTTACAGCTGTGCTATATTCTTTCCATTTCTTAATGATTGACTTCAATGTACTCCGAGGGATACTCAGTGACTTGGAAGTTTTCTTGTATCCATCTCCTGACTTGCACTTTTCAATAACCTTTTTGCGGAGTTGTTTGGAGTGCTCTTTTGTTTTCATGGTGAAGTTTTTGCCGGGGTACTAACTCACCAGCAGTTGGACCTTCCTGATACAGGAGTATTTTTATGACAATCAATCGAAACACATTGACTCCACACTCAGGTCTCCAAAAACAGATCTCCATTTAACTAATAATGTGACTTCTAAAACCAAGAAGTGATGATCAGTGATGATCTGTGTGTCATTTTAAGGCGGCGGGGGGGGGGGGGGAACAGTCAATACTTATGCAATCAAATACTTAGAGTTTTATATTTGTGAGTAAGTTAAATCATTTTGCAGAGATCTGTTTTCACTTTGACACAAAAGGGTCCTTTTCTGTTGATCAGTGTCAAAAAAGCCAAGTTAAATCCACTGTGATTCAATGTTGTAAAACAAAAATCATGAAAACTTCCAATGGGGTGAATACTTTTTATAGGCACTGTATATACTGTATAATTAAATTAAATTAATAGTGTAAAAAGAGAGGGAAATAAAATACTGAGGTAGTGTTTCTGGGATCATTGTCCATTCTGATATCTGATGGCAGAGGAGAAAAAGCTGCTCCCAAAGCACTGGGTGCGTCTCTTCAAGCTCCTGTACTTCCTGCTTGATGGCAAAAATGAGAACCGGGCATGTCCTGGATGATGGGGGTCCTTAATGGTGGATGTCGCCTTTTTGAGGCATGGTCCAGGTTGCTGAGGATACTATCATTTATGATGGAACTGACTGAGATTACAGTTTCTGCAGCTTTTTCTGATCCTGTGCAGTCACATACTAAATAGTGATGCAACCAGTTGGAATGCTGTCCGTGGTACATCTGTAGAAACTTGCGAGGGTTTTTGTTGACATTCCAATTCTCCTCAGACTCCTAATGAAAGTAACTGCTGCTGGATCTTCTTTGTAATTGCAACAATTTGTTGAGCCCAGGATAGATCCTTGGAGATGTTGACACCCAGCAACTGGAATTTGCTCACCTTTTCCACTTCTGATCCCTCAATGAGGACTGGTGTGTGTTCCTTCAACTTCCCCTTCCTGAAGTCCACATTCAGTTCCTTGGTCTTATTAACGTTGTGTGCAAAGTTGTTACTGCAACACCACTCAATCAGCTGATCTACCTCATTCCTGCATGACTCCTCACACTTCTATCCTCAAATTCTGCAAACAATAGTTGTGTCATTGATAAATTTATAGAGCGATTAGATCATTAGGTGGGAGGAGAAGATGGTGCCGGGACGCAGCTCGCAGCGGCCACTCCGGTGGTTATCTGTCAAGTAGGGTGCCGTGCACAATCCTGATTTGATGGAGACGAACGTGAGAGCATGGAGGAACATCTGGTGAAACTTCTGAAATGCCTGCTTTGCTGCTGCTGCATCCAGAATCTCTGGAGGGGAAGGCCCCGAGTCCTCGGCTTTGCTTGTTGATCAGCAGCCGGGACAGGGTCAAAGTGCTTGGCAGAGGATGGTGCTTGGTGCTTGGTGTCAGAGGGCTGGTCGGAGGCTCGAAGTTTTCGGACGGACTCAAAGTCGGCTGCGGGTCGGGTGCTTCCAATGGTGCGGCATCGGCAAGTTTGCGGTGCTTGGAGGTTCATGGCAGGGAGAGTTTCTCCCTTCTACCGTCTGCGTGAGATGATGAGGCTATCAGAACTTTGAGACTTTTTTTTACCGTGCCCATGGTCTGCTTTTTATCAAATTACGGTATTGCTTTGCACTGTTGTAACTATATGTTATAATTATATGGTTTTGTCAGTTTTAGTCTTGGTCTGTCTGTGTTTCTGTGATATCATTCTGGAGGAACATTGTATCATTTTTTAATGTATGCATTTCTAAATGACAATAAACAAGGACTGAGTGTCCTTATAATCTAATCAGTGGGCTACGCCTCATCCTTGAGGTGTGCCAGTGATGATTATCAGTGAAGAGGAGATGCTATATCCAATCTGCACAGACTGTTGTCTCCTGGTGAGAAAGTCAAGCATCTAATCACAGAGTGAAGTACAGAGGCCTCGGTTTTGGAGCTTGTTGATTCGAACTGGGAGTATGTTTTGAATGTTGAGCTGGAGTCAATAAACAGCAGCCTGACATATGTAGTACTATTGTTCAGGTCATCCAAGGCTGTGTGGAGAGCCAATGAGATTGCATCCACTGTAGACCTACTGTGGCGATAAACAAATTGCAGTGGTCCAGGTAGTTGCTTAGGCAGGAGTTGATTCTAGCCATGACCAAAATCTCAAAGTACTTCACCACATTAGATGTGAGGGAAATAGTCATTGAGACAGCCCACCCTGCACTTCTTGGGCACTGGTATGATGGTCACCCTTTTGAAGCAGGTGGGGTCCTCCAAATGCACCAGCGAGAGATTGAAAATATCCTTGAGTCCTTGTACACTGCCACCAGTTGGTTGGCACAGGTTTTTAGAGATCTACCACATACACAATTAGGGGCTGTGCCTTATGACTGTTGGGCACGTGGCCAAGTGGTTAAAGCATTTAGAAACATAGAAACATAGAAAATAGGTGCAGGAGTAGGCCATTCGGCCCTTCGAGCCTGCACCGCCATTTATTATGATCATGGCTGATCCTCCAACTCAGAACCCCGCCCCAGCCTTCCCTCCATACCCCCTGATCCCTGTAGCCACAAGGTCCATATCTAACTCCCTCTTAAATATAGCCAATGAACTGGCCTCAACTGTTTCCTGTGGCAGAGAATTCCACAGATTCACCACTCTCTGTGTGAAGAAGTTTTTCCTAATCTCGGTCCTAAAAGGCTTCCCCTCTATCCTCAAACTGTGGCCCCTCGTTCTGGACTTCCCCAACATCGGGAACAATCTTCCTGCATCTAGCCTGTCCAATCCCTTTAGGATCTTATACGTTTCAATCAGATCCCCCCTCAATCTTCTAAATTCCAACGAGTACAAGCCCAGTTCATCCAGTCTTTCTTCATATGAAAGTCCTGCCATCCCAGGAATCAATCTGGTGAACCTTCTTTGTACTCCCTCTATGGCAAGGATGTCTTTCCTCAGATTAGGGGACCAAAACTGCACACAATACTCCAGGTGTGGTCTCACCAAGGCCTTATACAACTGCAGTAGTACCTCCCTGCTCCTGTACTCGAATCCTCTTGCTATAAATGCCAGCATACCATTCGCCTTTTTCACCGCCTGCTGTATCTGCATGCCCACTTTCAATGACTGGCGTATAATGACACCCAGGTCTCGTTGCACCTCCCCTTTTCCTAATCGGCCACAATTCAGATAATAATCTGTTTTCCTATTTTTGCCACCAAAGTGGATAACTTCACATTTATCCACATTAAATTGCATCTGCCATGAATTTGCCCACTCACCCAACCTATCCAAGTCACCCTGCATCCTCTTAGCATCCTCCTCACAGCTAACACTGCCACCCAGCTTCGTGTCATCCGCAAACTTGGAGATGCTGCATTTGTCTAGTGATCTGAAGGTCATTAGTTCAAGCCTCAGCTGTGGCAGCATGTTTGTGTCCTTGAGCAAGGCACTTAACCACACATTGCTCTAGTGTCTGTGTGAGGAGTGGCGCCCCACACAGACTTCCAATCTGCGCCTTGTAAGGCATGAAAATGCCCAACGCAGGCCTCTCATGGTCTGAGTCAATGTTCCCTCCTCCCTCCCTCCCCTGAGGGTTCACCCTCTTGAAAGATGTTCTGACGTCACCCTCCAAGACCGATTCTCCAGTTATTCGCACAGGTATAGTTTTATTCTCCCTTTCAAGGTCATTGAGCTGAGCAGCGAGTGAAGCATCACAGCTATTTATGATGTTAGCTTTCGCTTTGTAGGAAGAAATGGCCTGCAAACACTGCCAGAGTTAATGTGCATCCAATTCTGTCTCTAACCTCAATCGGAATTGTCATTGTTGCCCTTAAAATAGCCCTCCGTAGGACGTATCTGGACTTCTTGTATAGTTCTGGATTGTGGGCCTTGAATGCCACAAATCTAGCTCTCAACAGACTATGACTCTCCTGGCTCATCTTCCGCTTTTGGTTTGGATCTGTCCAGTATGTTCTCAAAGGCACATGTTCATCTACAAAGGTCTCATGAAGTTGGTGACAACTGTGGCAAATACATTCAGATGAAGATGAATCCCTGAGTATTGAGCATCCACCGACTCAAAGCAGTTGTGTAAGTGCTCCTCCTTCTCCCTCAACCTTCTCGGTCCTCGCTACTGGTGCTGTGATCATTATTCTCTGCCTATATGTTGGGAGTAGAAGTATAGTCAGGTGATTGGACCTTCCGAAGTGTGGGTGTGGGGTGGCACGGTAAATGTTCTTGACAGTGGTGTAACAGTGGTCAGTTGTGTTGGTTCCGCTGGTTCCACCGGTGATACTTAGGTGGTAGTTGCTCAGAGATTTCTTCAAGCTAGCCTGGCGAAATCTCCCACAATAATAGGGAAGGCATTGGGAAAGCACCAAGTCCCTTATATTTAAAGCAACTTTGCGCTTAAAGAGGAACCTAATCTCTTCTCTAGGAAACATAAAAGAGCATTACAAATACATTTCTTTAAGTACAGTCACAAGTAATATGTGCAAAGCAAACCTACAAATAGATTTTGATTGGAATTGTCACTCTTTGAGTTCACCTTGGGTAATCCTTGTGTGGAGTTTACATGTTCTCCCTGTGAATTTATGAGTTTTCACCTGGTGTTCCTCTTTCTTAAGGAGTGCTGGTAATTAACTGGAGAATGTACGTTACCCTTTTGTGTAGATAAAAATCAAAGGACATTACTAGTTGGATGTCTGTAAATACCGACTCTGCTTGACAGTTGAGACTTGTGGCTGTGAAACAATCTGAGGTCCTGAGACCTCTTCCATGGTGGTTGTAGGAGTTGTCTCTGGGACTGTAGGGAGTGGTTCTGACAGCTCTGGACACTTCTCTTTAAATTTTGACTTGATCTCCTAAACTGATTGAAATGTCATCTCCAAATGACATGAAGTGCAATTTCCACTGTGTAGAAAAGTGGTCCAGTTCTGCCCTTAATCTTTCCAAGTACCCACTTTTGATCACCTCTGTAGTCTCTCACCAGGACTGTTTGTCCTGGAGTGAATCATCAAACTTCCTTGTTTGAGGATCCCTCAATTTATCTCCGCTGTTTGTCCTGTTTGACCTGCATACTCCTTCTGAGACTGGGTTTGAGGAGATGCAAGCATTGAGCGCAAGTGATGACTCAGAAATAGCCTGCCTGGTGAGTTGTTCAGTGTGGATTGTGCTGCTCTTAGCATCTTCTGGATGTGTCAGCATCCCGAACAGTGCATGGGAAGCTGCTCGAATTGCTGGTCTGTCTCAGGTCACTAGACAAAGTTTTAAACCAGTGCTTTCATTTTGATCACCCCTAGTTGACCAGCATGTAGCTCTTCCAACACTTTAGCTCTCAGCTTGGATGGTACAATAGTTTTCAATCCCCACATAAGGCAATCCCTGTTAAGGGAAAGTTAATCCCGGCGATGGTAAAAATGGGGCAACTGGAATTTTTGCTATACATTCCAGCCATTTTGGGTTGGAATATAGACCTAAGACAGTGTGGGGTCTTTTCTGGTTTCCCTTTGGATCATCCTTGTCATAATAGGTAGATTTTCAATTTGCATTAGGGAGAATACATCAAGAGGAGTGTCCTCTTTTGTAAATTTTCAGGTTTTCCTTTTTTCTTCTCATTTTCCATCCGCATTTCCATGATTAGTTGTCCGTTTGAATTTGATCTTCTAATTTTGTCCTCCAAGAAACAGAGCCCATCTCTGCATTCCTGCTGCTGCTATTAGTGGAACTTCCTTCTGTGAATTGAAAATGGACACTAGTGGTTGATGATCAGTAATACGGGTAAACTGTCTCCCCTACAAGTACTATTTGAAATGCTTTACACCCCAAGTCAGACTCAAGGCCTTTCTGTCAATCTATGTGCAATTTTTCTCTGCTGTGGTAAGAGAACATGATGCAAAGGCTATAGGGCTTTCAGTTCCATCTGTTATAACATGTGACATGACTGCACCTATACAATAAGGCAAGGGTTCCCAACCCTGGCCCATGGACCCCTCGGTTAATGGTAGATTGCAAAGCCGTGCTATAAGGAGAAAGGTGTCACAGGCAAGCTTCACTGGAGGATATGGATCATAATGTGTGAGCACAGTTTTTGATGTCACCATTTCCTTAGACTTTCGGAAAGCCACCTTACACTGCTTTGTCCATTGCCAATTTTTTAATACGTAGCAATGAGTTTAGGGGGTAGAGCACAGTAGACATGTTTGGCAGGAACCTGTTATAGTAATTGACAAATCCTAAAAATGACTGCAACTGTGACACATCCTTTGTACTTGGGACATCCATCACTGCTTGAATTTTCTCAGCACACTTACGCAATACTTGTGCATCAATGGCGTCACCACATGAAGTGATGCTTAATTTAAAGAATTCCCACTTGTTGCGTGATGCTCTGAGCTTATAATGGTCTAACCTTTTTAACACTCTCCTGAGATTTTGGAGAAGTTCCTTGTCATCCTCAGAAGTAACAATGATGTCATCCAGGTAACACTGAGGGCCCGGGCAGCCTTGCAGCACCTGGTACTTGGCTTTCTGCAAGACCGCAGGTGCAGATGCTACTCCAAAAATAAGCCTATTATAGTGATAAAGCACTTTGTGAGTTCTAATGTTAAGAAACACTTTGGACCCTCCTTCCATCTCCATCTGTATTTAGGCCTCAGCTAAATCCACTTTGCTGAAGTGTTTCTCTCCAGAAAGGTTTACAAAGATATCCCGTATCCTGAGCAGAAGGTATTGATCTACTTTCAGTACTGGCTTCATGGTGACCTTAAGATCACCACAGGTTTGGACATCCTTCCTGGTACTGGAATCACTGGCGTTGCCCATGGTCTCCACTCAACATTGGAAATAATTCCTTCAGTCTCCCTGTGATCTAGCTCACTGGCAATAAGAAACCAGATGGGCTTTGTAAAACTTGGGTGTGGCATTTTCATTTAACGCTATTTTACCCTTGATATGTTTGAGTTTTCCAATGGCATCATCCAGTGCCTTTCTTAGTTCACTTTCCATCAACTCTGCTGCAGAGGATGTGGCATGCAAATGGCAGATGGATCTCCAATCATGTTGTTGTTGCCTCAGCTGATCACAGCTCCATTATACTGGCCCTCCTGTTTTTACCACATACAAGACCAACATAGCTTGCTGGTTGCTGTATTTTACTGTTATGAATGTCATTCCCACAGGAGTTAACTTTTCTCCAGTATACATTCTTAGTTGGATATTTGCAGGCTTCAGTTCAGCATCTTTGAAATACCATTCAAACTCATTTTGTGGAATGACTGTAACAGCCGAGCCAGTGTCCAATTCCATTTTAAATCATTTGCTGTTCACTTGTGGTGTATGACATATTAACTTGTTTCTTGTTATTTTTTGCATTGTATATCTCAAGGCTACTGTCCTGTGTCATACTCTCCATTATCAGATTTTTCAACAAAAGCTTGCAAAATAGTACTCGTTCTTAAACCGCACCTTGACTTTTTATCTTTTTCTCTTCCCTGTGCAGTTAACTTATTTTTGTCTGTCTGACATGCTCTTTGTACATATATGTCTTATGTTTCACCTTTAAAGCAGAATTGGACTGCTGTATGTGAAGCCCCGCCACAATGATAACAAAATTTATTTGTTCAGTCAGGTTTCTGGTTGGACGTTAAAATTTTGTTCACATTCTCTTTCATTTATGACTGCAACTCAGTTGTGTCTCTGGCTGCGTTTTCCATTAATACTGTGATTTCAACTGCTCTATTAAATATGAGTTGTGTTTTAATTAGGAACCATTTGAATGCTTTCTTGTAAGAGTCCACAAACTAAATGAGCTCTCAGTGCATTATTAAGCCCATCATTTTCTTCAATTCAGCCATGTAAGCTGAAATGTCTCCTCTTTCTTTTGATTATACTTATGAAACCTAAAACTTTCAACAATGTACAATGATTTTGGTTCTAAGTGTTCCTGCATTACATTCATAATGCAATATCAACAAAGGTCATTTGATCTGGTTTGGTTGGAGCAGTTAAACATATAAGCCAACTATATGCTTTTCCACTTGTTGTACACAACAACACTGGCATTCATTTCTCATTGGCTACTTCATTTGCTTCAAACTACTGTTCAATTCATTCAGTAAGCATCATCCCATTATCTGTTGTGCAAACATGTTTATCTTTCTGATGTAGCATCTCATTTCTGTTATTTATTTATTTATTTACTATTTTTATCATCTGATAATCACTGTTTATCCATTTCATCCATTTTCTGCCTCTTTTTTAACTTGATCTTCTTTGTCCCCTTCTGAAGAAACATGTTCTGTGTTTCAGTAGGTGGGCAGTCATCTTGGGTTCATTTTAAAACTTCCTCGTTATCATTGTTATAGACAATAGACAATAGACAATAGGTGCAGAAGTAGACCATCGGCCCTTCGAGCCTGCACCGCCATTCTGAGATCATGGCTGATCATCTACTATCAATACCTGGTTCCTGCCTTGTCCCCATAACCCTTGATTCCCCTATTCATAAGATACCTACCTAGCTCCTTCTTGAAAGCATCCAGAGAATTGGCCTCCACTGCCTTCTGAGGCAGCGCATTCCACACCTCCACAACTCTCTGGGAGAAGAAGTTCCTCCTCAACTCTGTTGGAAATGACCTACCCCTTATTCTTAAACCATGCCCTCTGGTACTGGACTCTCCCAGCATCTGGAACATATTTCCTACCTCAATCTTGTCCAATCCCTTAATAATCTTATATGTCTCAATCAGATCCCCCCTCAATCTCCTTAATTCCAGCATGTACAAGCCCAGTCTCTCTAACCTCTCTGCATAAGACAGTCCAGACATCCCAGGAATTAACCTAGTGAACCTACACTGCACCTCCTCCACAGCCAGGATGTCCTTCCTTAACCCTGGAGACCAAAACTGCACACAATACTCCAGGTGTGGTCTCACCAGGGCCCTGTACAAATGCAAAAGGATTTCCTTGCTCTTGTACTCAATTCCCTTTGTAATAAAGGCCAACATCCATTAGCCTTCTTCACTGCCTGCTGCACTTGCTCATTCACCTTCAGAGACTGATGAACAAGTACTCCTAGATCTCTTTGTTCTCCCTTAACTAACTCCACACCGTTCAGATAATAATCTGCCTTCCTGTTCTTGCTCCCAAAGTGAATAACCTCACACTTATTCACATTAAACGCCATCTGCCAAGTTTCTGCCCACTCACCCAGCCTATCCAAGTCACCTTGAATTCTCCTAACATCTTCATCACGTCACACTGCCACCCAGCTTAGTATCATCAGCAAACTTGCTGATGTTATTCACAATGCCTTCCTCTAAATCATTGATGTAAATCGTAAACAGCTGTGGTCCCAATACCGAGCCCTGTGGCACCCCACTAGTGACCACCTGCCATTCTGAGAAACACCCATTCACTGCTACCCTTTGCTTTCTATCTGCCAACCAGTTTTCTATCCATGTCAATATCCTCCCCCCAATGCCATGAGCTCTGACTTTACCCACCAGTCTCCTATGTGGTACCTTATCAAATGCCTTCTGAAAGTCAAGGTACACCACATCCACTGGATCTCCCGCATCTATCTTCCTGGTTACATCCTCGAAAAACTCCAATAGATTAATCAAGCATGATTTGCCCTTGGTAAATCCATGCTGGCTCAGCCCAATCCTATCACTGCTATCAAGATATGCCGCTATTTCATCTTTAATAATGGACTCTAGCATCTTCCCCACTACTGATGTTAGGCTAACAGGGCGATAGTTCTCTGTTTTCTCCCTCCCTCCTTTCTTAAAAAGTGGGATAACATTAGCCATTCGCCAATCCTCAGGAACTGATCCTGAATCTAAGGAACATTGGAAAATGATCACCTATGCATCCGCAATTTCCAGAGCCACCTCCTTTAGTACCTGAGGATGCAGACCATCTGGACCTGGGGATTTGTTAGCCTTCAGCCCCATCAGTCTACTCATCACTGTTTCCTTCCTAATGTCAATCTGTTTCAGTTCCTCTGTTACCCTATGTCCTTGGCCCATCCATACATCTGGGAGATTGCTTGTGTCTTCCCTAGGGAAGACAGATCCAAAGTACTTATTAAATTTGTCTGCCATTTCTCTGTTTCCCATAACAATTTCTCCCAATTCATTCTTCAAGGGCCCAACATTGTTCTTAACTATCTTCCTTCTCTTCACATACCTAAAAAAACTTTTGCTATCCTCCTTTATATTCCTAGCTAGTTTGAATTCATACCTCATTTTTTCTCCCTGTATAGCCTTTTTAGTTAAGTTCTGTTGCTCCTTAAAAATTTCCCAATCATCCGTCTTCCCATTCACCTTAGCTCTGTTATACTTCTTTTTTAATGCTATGCTTTCTCTGACTTCCTTTGTCAACCACTGTGAACACTTTCCCCCCTTTGAATCTTTCCTTCTCCGGGGGATGAACTGATTTTGCACCTTGTGCATTATTCCCAAGAATACCTGCCATTGCTGTTCCACTGTCTTTTTCTGCTAGGATATCCGACCAGTCAACTTTGGCCAGCTCCTCCCTCAAGGCTCCATAGTCTCCTTTGTTCAACTGCAATACTGACACTTCTGATCTGCCCTTATCCCTCTCAACTTGCAGATAAAAACTTATCATATTATGGTCACTACCTCCTAATGGCTCCTTTACTTCAAGATCACTCATCAAATCCTGTTCATTGCACAACACTAAATCCAGAATAGCCTTATCCCTGGTCGGCTCTCGTACAAGCTGCTCCAAAAATGCATCCCGTAGGCACTCTACCAACTTCCTATCCTGGGGTCCAGTACCAACCTGATTTTCCCAGTTCACCTGCATGTTGAAATCCCCCATAACTACTGCGACATTTCCTTTGCCACATGCCATTGCTAACTCCCTATTCAACTTGCACCCAATATCCATGCTACTGTTTGGGGGCCTGTAGATAACACCTATTAGGGTCTTTTTGCTCTTACTGTTCCTCAGTTCTATCCACACTGACTCTACTTCTCCTGATTCTATGTCCTCCCTTGCAAGGGACTGAATCTCATTCCTCACCAACAGGGCCACCCCACCCCCTCTACCCACCTTTCTGTCCCCCACCCCCTCTACCCACCTTTCTGTCCCTTCGATAGCACACATATCCTTGTACATTCAATTCACAGGTCTGATACCCCTGCAGCCATGTCTCTGTTATCCCAACAACATCATAGTTACCCATTTGCACCTGAGCTTCAAGCTCATCCGCCTTATTTCTGACACTTCGCGCATTTAGATATAGAATTTTTAACCCATTTCTCCTCTCTCTGTTTAAATCACTACCTATTGTGCATAACCCAGCTCCCCGAACTCTCACCGGGCTATACGCCTCTTGAATTTTGTTGTCCTTCTTAAATTTACTTACTCTTTCTACACATTTAACTCCATGCTCCGTCAGACCATCCCTCTGCACATGTATCCTCCTTATCACTCGTTCCGCCTCACCTTTCTCTACTTCACACTTAATATTCCGGAACTGTGTAGTCCCCACCTGTCCTTTATACTTCATCACGCTATCCTCTCTCACATTCTGGATCCCTGCCCCCTGCAAATTTAGTTTAAACCCCCCCAAGCAGCACTAACAAACTTTCCTGCAAGAATGTTAGTACCCCTCCAGTTCAGGTGTAAACCGTGCCGTCGGAACAGATCCCACCTTCCCTGGAACAAAGCCCAATTATCTAAAAACCTGAAGCCCTCCCTCCTGCACCATCCTCTCAGCCACGTATTGATCTGTATAATCCTTCTGTTCCACGCCTCACTCGCACGTGGCACAGGTGGCAATCCTGAGATTGTTACCCTGGAGGTCCTGCCCTTCAGCTTCGCACCTAACTCCCTGATCTTACTACGCAGGACCTCCTCACTCTTCCTACCCACGTCATTGGTCCCTACATGGACCACGACATCTGGATTCTTGTTTTGTAACTTCAGAAACTGATCAACAGGAAAACACAGGAGCTGGGATTACTTAGTTTTCCTTTCAGTGATGTGCTCACATATGATGTAGTGGCATAATGACATATACCATATGTGTACTTCGTACTTCTGATTATGCAAGCAAAGAATGCTTAATCAAACAATATATTTACAATATTACTTAAATATTACTGAAATATTAAATATACTGCAGTTGGGTTCCAGATTAACTCAAAACCATAAGCAAGATTGGAAGTTAAAATCTCCGGCTCCTCCATAGTTCACAGTCTGTACCGTCAAAAGCAGATTATCATTATCATTATCACAACCCCGAACCAGCTAAAAGGCTACTGCCTGATCATCCCCTTTATTTTTGTCTGACCTCATCGCACACAGATCAGCTATTTATATGCTGCACATCCAGAACTGGTATTAAAGCTAGTTGCTGTGAATATCAGATTATGAGATGGGTGCTTTCTTCACTGCCAGTTTCTTGCTAACCGTCAGTGCTTTATCAGGTGGCAGTTTAGTGCACCAGTAGGTTATGCTGTGGAAGAATGGGTACAGATTATTTTAAATCAGTATGGAAAGCAATATGAAGGAACTGTGATAAATATTGAAAACCTCATCTTCAATGGTTTCAGTCCTCTTCATGTCGCATTTTCTCTTTTCAGCAATAAACCAATTATCTTGCTCTCTTGTAATCTGCTGCCGCTGTTGTAAATTGTGATCATGGTCTCCTCTAAGAGACGGACACGTTGTAAATGACAGTCATGCAATATATCTACGTCAACTCTCTGCCAAGGTTGTGTAGAAAGCGGCAAAGAGAAGTTGTGAAATATGGGCTTGTTATTTTTAGTGACAAGAATGTGAGGTCCATATGAATATTTTGAACAAGCCCTGAGTGATAGATTGCTGGCAGGTGAGTAGGTTTAGCATGGAGCAGTGTGCAGGACTACTGGTGCCATTATCAAATGATTGGCGTTGATGCCTTTGTCATGTTAACACATTCAACCTTTTGTGGCTCTGCAATTCAGGTCCTTGGGACTTTCTCCTGCCATTAACCTAAAGTGTGATATACTCCACTGCCATCAAGGGCTTAATGAACCCTGGTGAGTAAAGGTACTCCCTTCTTTTCCGCATCTTTTATCAAAGAATCCACATAAATTCTGAATATCATGATGTCTGTCTTAGTTTCCCAACCTGTGGAATGAAATCCAACTCTGTTGAGCCCTTCTAAGAACTGTTAGCTATCTTCCACCAACTTTAGATAACATTAACTAGTGCTACCTACTTATGGATCTAGCATATTCATGATAATTCAATGAACAACACTATATAAATAATTAGGTTATGATAAAGTGGCAAAAGCTTCTTCGTCATAAATTCATGGAGAGGTGTAGATTACTCACACATGAGAATCCCAATCATTTTCCAGCAGTATCCAATTTCTCCATAACATTAATATTTTTAAACATTCAGCACATCTTTCCTCTCAGTAGATGTGGAACATACAGACTTATGAGTTATGTGCAGGTGTCATAACAAAAGTGTAATAAATTTCATTTAGCAAATTGCTGGACTGAAAATAAATGCAATCTTTCAGCCGTTCTCATGATAAGGTCGATGTATAACTTCCTACCAGGGTATTAATCTGGTAAACTGGTCATCCAATTGTTCATTAAATGTCTCCCTTTCAGAAAGATGTCTGCTTTGCAAGGGTGGACAATGGTGCCACGTTTAAACAGCTGTATGCAGTGAGTACTTCTGTCCATTTATTTGAACTGATACAGAGTTATTTGACTGAGTGTATTGTTCATGACGGACCCAATGCTTCTGAAGAGTGCTGTAATTTAAAGTAGAAATGGCATTGTTGGCTGGCTACTGCGTCATACATCATAACTGCAGGGTAGAGAGGAGATTTATCTTGTCAGTGTTCTAAATTCATAGCACCAGCTTGGCACTGCAAATAATCAATTTAAAAAAGATGCTTTTAACGCACATGTGGAAAATTGGATTTGGGGATTGATATAATCCATCTTACATCTGTGCAGAATCAGAAACCTGATGATCTTTGGGTATAAAAACAAGACACAAAATCTATTCCTGTTTTATTTTATCCTTCTGGCAAGGTCATGCTTTTAGCCTTAGTTATAGTATGCTGGTATCTTAGAGCCCCACCTGCATGTCACAGCCAGCCTTGGGATATTTTATAGATCTATATGGCCTTTGGAAAAGGGAAGATAGAATGACCTGTGTTAATCAAACAAACTGGCTCCTGCTCCACATTTTAGAGAATGGAGTGAAACAGTTGCCTCACTTCAGAGATTTGAGCACAAAAATCCTGTGCAACACTTCAGTTGTGTACTGAATGAGTACTACACTTATAGTGGTGTCTTCTTTCAGCTGAGACATTAACGCAATCCATCTGCACCTGCAGATGGACAGAAAAGATCCCATGGCACTACTTAAAGGAAGCTCAGAAGATTTACTCTGTGTCCTGGCCAACATTTACTCTTCTATCAACGCCCCCCCAAAACTTACTACTCATCACATTACGATACTGACTGTCACTTATCTTACAAATCAGCAATGATTAGCCTTCCAAAGCAAAAGTAAATTGGATCGAAAGCATGTTGGCTTGTTATAGAGGTTGTAAAAAGTGATACTGAACATTTAATATTTTAACTTCTGCATGAAATAAGTGATTGTGAGCACCAAATAAAAGGTTGCATCATGGGTTCCCCTATCACTATTAAACTCTGCAAATTGACTGCTAAATTCAGTAAATCTCAAGAGTAGGAAGTTGCCAGACATATCTATTTGTACTTTGAATGTATTCATCTGAGAACTTAATTTAAAACTTACCATTATAGATTCTTGAGCTTCACAGCATGTCAATCTCCAGCGAAAGTTGTCAATACTTATAAAAGAATGCATTAAAATCCAGAATCCGAGGCTATTTACACAAACATGGTGAAATATATTACATTAGATAGGATATGTGTATAGCCTGTAGTGACACCTATTGAAGTGTAAGAGAAATAGTTGTCAAAGTTTTGGTTTTGATCTAACAGATTTGAGTTCAGTGATCTTCAGTTGTGATCTGTGGGGATTACCATTCAGATCAAACTTTCATAAAAGACCAGTGAGATTAAGGAGTTCAAAGATTTGCTTGCATATGGCAATCCCTTTGGTCTGTTTTGAATATGCTGCTGGAAGTGGTGATTACACTACTGAGACCTAAAGTTTAGAAAAAATAAAAGTCAGCTGGTGGACAGAACTAAAACAAATTACAATCATTCTTTAATTTCATTTGGTGATTTTGGTGCTTTAGTGTAGGTCAGTTCAAAACACTTTTATTTTACGAGTTAATAGGAATTGCTAATTACTACTTCCCATTTTATACTATGATGAAATTCAAACTATTGACAGCTTCCTGGGGTATAATTTCAAAGGTTCATGATGTTCTTTCCTATCTCACTCAACATGTTCTGATTATGTGAATTTTGTCAATGATGGTGTGGGCATCAGAGACAAGCACAAGCCTGCACTGAATTGATGCCTAAATATATCCTTTTCAGCAGATGATACTGGTCAACATCAGGAGTGGAAATTCTACCCCGTACCTCACACCCTGAACTTTAATCTAATGCCCAATCTTATCATGTTAGGGTCATCCCGGCTTGGATCAACTAGATCAATAGTGAACATCTTCTGCTGAAGGGTCTTTAAATTGAAATGTTGATCGTTTCTTCTACTACAGTTGGTGCTTGACCTGCTGAGTGGTTTCAACACTTTTCTGCTTTTCTTTAGTTTCAGATTTCTAGCACTTTTTTTTCTCAAATACAAACCACAAATAGAAATCCAGAAATCTCTTGGACTGCAGAGTTCCAATTTAAAATCTAGTTCCCTGCAGGAGAATGAAGGCAAATACAAATGTGTGAGCACTGAGAATTGTTAACCCTAGCTAAGTTTGTAAACCATCCAAGCAGATGCAAATAATAAAAATATTGAAATTTTTCAAAATTAATGTACATGTAGATCATGCTACATCCAGGTACACAACGTAAGATAATACGGTAGTAATTCAAGGAATGGCCGAGTGTTTTGGTTGTGTTCATCAGTGGCTATTTGTGATATTCAAGCACCTATTGTTCTATGAAATACTTGCATTTTTCCAAAGAAAACCATATCAAATTAAGCAAACTAGCAAAACTGCATCCACTTTTTTTTATAATTTACCATCATGAAAGACTCACTTTCAAGTACTGTTCATTTCATGTTCCCAATATTTATTGCTTATTTAGTTATTATTATTATTATTTGTTTGTTTTTGGATTTGAACAACTTGTTGTCTTTTGCATACTGATTGAACGCCCAGTTGGTGTGGTCTTTCGTTGATTCTATTACGGATATTTTGAGTATGCCCACAATACAATGAATCTCAATATTGTATATGGTGATGTATATGTACTTTGATAATGAACTTATTCTGAAATTTATACTTTTTACATTTCCTTCCTACAGTGGTGTTCTAATGCAAAAGCCTATTACTGTGTGTTTTGAATTTGCACCAGATAATCACTCAAGTTTAGCACTGTAAATCACATCACTATTTGTAATGCTCATGTTTAATTTCACTTTCCATTATCTGGTCATATACAACTGCAGCCTGGGTTTCATAACAATAAAACCCTTGGTGTGAACAGAGCATTGTAATCGCCCTTGTTTTTCATCCATTTGAGAAAACAGAAAACATAGCAACTAAAAGCTAACCAGCTACTCTCCTTCACAGATAATTACATAGATAAAGACACTAAAACTGTGACAGTCAATCATACTAGGATAGAAGAATCAAATGTCGACTTCTAGATTTTCCTTCCTCAGTTTCACCAGCTTGTTGTGTCCTACCCTTGCAAAAAGGTTCCCTTCACATAAAGAAAACAACTTAATGGACGCTGTTTTTTGGAACATGTGGACATTTCACAAGACCACTTCAAAGATTCATTAGCTGAAATGCCAGTCAAACTATATCAGTTCAAAAATCCATCACGTTGTCATGGCCTTCCTGGTTATGATATTGTTCTATCTTCATTTAAATATATCTAACCTGAACCTCCTCAGAAAGTCTAACAGGTTTCTAACACTGAAGTTTTTGAAGTAGGTATGAATAGAAATTTAAAAGTACAGAACCTCAGAAACAATGAAAAGGAAAATAGAGAGAAAATCTTCCAAGCGATACGATGCTGCAGAGATGGTTACTTTCATCTTTACTTCACTTACTTTTACTGAAAATATTATATTATTTTTTGGTGATATTAAGGGGAAAAATCCATAGAGCATTGAGCTTTACTACCTCTGTCATTGGGGAGGATGGTAATGTGGAGGACTGTTAGTGACCAATGATTGCTACGTATGAGGAAAAAGAAACAAAAGCCTGTAACTTCCTGGCACATGCAAACATGGAATTTGACTTAAAATAGAATTGGTGAAGAACAAGAACCTTAGAGTCCAGAACTTTCTGGCCAAGCTCTTTTAGCCATTTCCAGCTGCATTCTGCAATGGGTACTGTGGAAGTGGATTTGATGAGATTCACTAGTTTTTACACTGCTCTCAGTTCCACGCCAGGTTAGGCTTGGCGCAGGAGCTATCCGCTCTGACTGCAATGCTGATGAAACATAAAGCAGAAGAAATCTTATTTTTAAAAATTAATTAAGGTTTGCTCTAGTCTTTTTTATTTTTAAGTTGATTTGTTTTCAGTTTTGAAAATTATTAAATCATTTAAAAAAATCTTTGCTTCATTTTTAAAGTAAGAGCCACACAGAAACAGTTGAAATTGAATATACTGTGTCCTTGGCACCTCTATCTAATTATAAATATATTTATACAGTAAAACTATGGTGTTGAATACGCTATAAAATTAAATATAAAAAAATATGGATCTAACTTTACATTGTACACATTATCCTGTAAACTCTTGCCTATCCAATATTTACAAAATATGTGACTTATTTAATATTGGGTATATACCTATATAGGAGATGCAGCATTCAATCAATTCCTTTCTGAACATAGTACAAAATATTTATGCAGAAACTTCCACAAATTTTAGATTTGTGTAGAAATTGCCTTCTTGCCTGCAAAAATAGGACACAGAAAATAAAACACTTTCTCCCTGTCTCTCCACCACAAGTTATTTTGTTTAATAAAGCCCTTCGTTTGTTTATTTTCACATTTATCACTGGTACCTTGGAATGTTATATTGATATACCAATCAGTCTAGGCCCCCTCTGGATCACAGCTTATATATAAAAACCAAAAACAGAATAGCCTGGAATTTGACGCAACTCAGCAGTTGTCAAAGGCATGAACACCTTGAGTAGGGTTTGTCCTGACTCTTCATCCTACTCTATTGCATTATTCAAGTTTCTGCTGATGTTTAAATCTTTGGTGTCTTGACCAAGCAACACCAGGCTTCCAGATACAACCAAGTTCTGTTTGGCTGAATGCGACTGTGAGCAGCAAGTGTGGGCATTGGGTTGACAGCACTGAAATTCAGTCCAGTATTTAGTTCAGTACGTTTTCAGTTGAGTTTTCTCCACCGATTTTCTCAGCATTGCATCATTTTCTAGGCATTTATTTCTTTGAAGTTTGGATTTTGAAGTGAGTAGAAACATAGAAACATAGAAAATAGGTGCAGGAGTAGGCCATTTGGCCCGTCGAGCCTGCACCACCATTCAGTATGATCATGGCTGATCATCCAACTCAGAACCCTGTACCTGCCTTCTCTCCATACCCCCCGATCCCTTTAGCCACAAGGGCCATATCTAACTCCCTCTTAAATATAGCCAATGAACTGGCCTCAACTGTTTCCTGTGGCAGAGAATTCCACAGATTCGCCACTCTCTGTGTGAAGAAATTTTTCCTCATCTTGGTCCTAAAAGGCTTCCCCTTTCTCCTCAAACTGTGACCTCTCATTCTGGACTTCCCCAACATCGGGAACAATCTTCCTATATCTAGCCTGTCCAATCCCTTTAGAATTTTATATGTTTCAATAAGATCCCCTCTCAATCTTCCAAATTCCAGAGAGTATAAGCCTAGTCGATCCAGTTTTCATCATATGAAAGTCCTGCCATCCCAGGAATCAATCTGGTGAACCTTCTTTGTACTCCCTCTATGGCAAGAATGTCTTTCCTCAGATTAGGGGACCAAAACGGCACACAATACTCCAGGTGTGGTCTCACCAAGGCGTTGTACAACTGTAGTAGTACCTCCCTGCTCTTGTACTCGAATCCTCTTGCTATGAATGCCAGCATACCATTCGCCTTTTTCACCGCCTGCTGTACCTGCCTGCCCACTTTCAATGACTGGTGTATAATGACACCCAGGTCTCGTTGCACCTCCCCTTTTCCTAATCGGCCACCATTCAGATAATGATCTGTTTTCCTGTTCTTGCCACCAAAGTGGATAACCTCACATTTATCCACATTAAATTGCATCTGTCATGAATTTGCCCACTCACCTAACCTATCCAAGCCACCCTGCATCCTCTTAGCATCCTCCTCACAGCTAACACTTCCACCCCAGCTTTAAGTCATCTGCAAACTTGGAGATGCTGCATTTAATTCCCTCGTCTAAGTCATTAATATATATTGTAAACAACTGGGGTCCCAGCACTGAGCCTTACAGTACCCCACTAGTCACTGCCTGCCATTCTGAAAAGGTCTCGTTTATTCCAACTTTTTGCGTCCTGTCGGCCAACCAATTCTCTATCCACATCAATACCATACCCCCAATACCGTGTGCTTTAAGTTTGCACACTAATCTCCAGTGTGGGACCTTGTCAAAAGCCTTTTGAAAATCCAAATATACCACATCCACTGGTTCTCCCCTATCCACTCTACTAGTTACATCCACAAAAAATTCTATGAGATTCGTCAGATATGATTTTCCTTTCACAAATCCATGCTGATTTTGTCCAATGATTTCACCGCTTTCCAAATGTGCTGTTATCACATCTTTGATAACTGACTCTAGCATTTTCCCCACCACCGATATCAGGCTTACCGGTCTATAATCCCCCGGTTTCTCTCCACCTCCTTTTTTAAAAAGCGGGGTTACATTAGCCACCCTCCAATCCTTAGGAACTAATCCAGAATCTAAAGAGTTTTGAAAAATTATCACTAATGCATCCACTGTTTCTTGGGTTACTTCCTTAAGCACGCTGGGATGCAGACCATCTGGCCCTGGGGATTTATCTGTCTTTAATCCCTTCAATTTATCTAACACCACTTCCCTACTAACACGTATTTCCCTCAGTTCCTCCATCTCACTAGACCCTCAGTCCCCTACTATTTCCAGAAGATTATTTATGTCCTCCTTAGTGAAGACAGAACCAAAGTAGTTATTCAATTGGTCTGCCATGTCCTTGTTCCCCATGATCAATTCAGCTGTTTCTGACTGTAAGGGACCTCCATTTGTCTTAATCAATCTTTTTCTTTTCACATATCTATAAAAGCTTTTACAGTCAGTTTTTATGTTCCCTGCCAATTTTCTCTCATAATCTTTTTTCCCTTTCCTAATTAAGCCCTTTGTTCTCCTCTGCTGGACTCTGAATTTCTCCCAGTCCTCAGGTGTGCCGCTTTTTCTGGCTAATTTGTATGTTTCTTCTTTGGAATTGATACTATCCCTAATTTCCCTTGTCAGCCACAGATGCACTATCTTCCCTGGTTTACTCTTTTGCCAAACTGGGATGATCAATTGTTGTAGTTCATCCATGCGATCTTTAAATGCTTGCCATTGCATATCCACCGTCAACCCTTTAAGTATCATTTGCCAGTCTATCTTAGCTGATTCACGTCTCATACCTTCAAAGTTACCCTTCTTTAAGTTCAGAACCTTTGTTACTGAATTAACTATATCACTCTCCATCTTAATGAAGAATTCCACCATATTATGGTCACTCTTACCTAAGGGGCCTCGCACGACAAGATTGCTAACTAATCCTTCCTCATTGCTCAATACCCAGTCTAGAATGGCCTGCTCTCTAGTTGGTTCCTCGACATGTTGGTTCAGAAAACTATCCCGCATACATTCCAAGAAGTCCTCTGCCTCAGCACCCTTACCAATTTGGTTCACCCAATCTATATGTAGATTGAAGTCGCCCGTTATAGCTGCTGTTCTTTTATGGCACACATCTCTAATTTCCTGTTTAATGCCATCCCCAACCTCACTACTACTGTTAGGTTGTCTGTACACAATGCCCACCAGTGTTTTCTGCCCCTTAGTGTTATGCAGCTCTACCCATATCGATTCCATATCCTCCTGGCTAATGTCCTTCCTTTCTATTGCGTTAATCTCCTCTCTAACCAGCAATGCTACCCCACCTCCTTTCCTTTCATGTCTATTCCTCCTGAATATAGAATATCCCTGAATGTTGAGCTCCCATCCTTGGTCACCCTGAAGCCATGTCTCTGTGATCCCAACTATATCATATTCATTAATAACTATCTGCACATTCAATTCATCCACCTTGTTACGAATGCTCCTTGCATTGACACACAAAGCTTTCAGGATTGCTTTCACAACACTCTTAGCCCTTGTAGAATTATGTTGAAAAGTGGCCCTTTTGATTTTTGCCCTGGATTTGCCGGCCTGCCACTTTTACTTTTCACCTTACTACTTTTTGCTTCTACCCTCATTTTACACCCCTCTGTCTCTCTGCACTTGTTCCCATCCCCCTGCCACATTAGTTTAAATCCTCCTGAACAACAGTAGCAAACGCTCCCCCTAGGACATTGGTTCCAGTCCAGCCCAGGTGCAGACTGTCCTGTTTGTACCAGTCCCACCTCCTCCAGAACTAGTTCCAATGCCCCAGAAATTTCAATCCTTCTCCCTTGCACCATTTTTCAAGCCACGTATTCATCTGAAATATCCTTCTATTTCTACTCTGACTAGCATGTGGCACGGTAGTAATCCAGAGATTATTACCTTTGTGGTCCTACTTTTTAGTTTATCTCCTAACTCCCTAAATTCAACTTGTAGGACCTCATCCCATTTTTTACCTATGTCGTTGGTACCTATGTGCACCACGACCACTGGCTGTTCATCCTCCCACTCCAGAGTGTCCTGCAGCCGTTCAGAAACATTCTTGACCCTTGCACCAGGGAGGCAACATACCCTCCTGGAGTCTCATTTGCGGCCGCAGAAATGCCTACCTATTCCCCTTACAATCGAATCCCCTATCACTATAGCTCTCCCACTCCTTTTCCTTCCTTCCTGTGCTGCAGAGCCACCGATGGTGCCATGAGCTCGGCTGCTGCTGCCTTCCCCTGATGAGACATCTCCCCCAACAGTATCCAAAACAGTATATCTGTTTCGGAGGGAGATGATCTCAGGGAACTCCAGCACTACCTGCCTACTGCTACGCTGTTTAGTGGCCACCCATTCCCTTTCTGCCTGTGTAGCCTTTACCTGTGGTGTGGCCAACTCACTGAACGTGCTATTCATGACTTTCTCAGCATTGCGGTTGCTCCAGTATGAATCCAATCGCAGCTCCAGCCCCTCAATGCGGTCTGCCAGAAGCTGCAGTTGGACACATTTCCTGCACACATAGTCATCAAGGTCACTAGAAGTATCCCTGATTTCCCACATGCTGCAGGATGAACAAACCACGGGGCCGATCTCAGCTGTCATGACCTACCCAATAGGTTACAGCCTCGCCACCTTCCTTGCTTCAAATAAAATACCACTGCAGATCGTTCTCCTTTTAAAGGAACTTACCCGGCCTCACCTCACTTGGAGTGAAGCTCGTCTTCAGCCTCTGCTCGCCGAAGTCTCTCGAGACAAAGCCTTCCTACTCTGTCTCCCTCTACTCCGTCGCCCGCTACAACATCCCCCGCTCCGTCAAACTGCTCTCACTAGAGATTCACTAAGGCATTTTTGATCAGCTTTAGACTTCTCAATTCAATTATTCCAGGAAATGGAAACAATTTGGTTCATGGCTTGATTTAATTACAGATACCCTATAAAAGGTTCTGATTCTTTTTGGAAAGGACATGTGTAATTAATACTTTACCTGGTAGTTTTTTAACATAGTCATAGTCATACTTTATTGATCCCGGGGGAAATTGGTTTTCGTTACAGTTGCACCATAAATAATAAATAGTAATATGTAAATTATGCCAGTAAATTATGAAATAAATCCAGGATCAGCCTATCAGCACAGGGTGTCTGACCCTCCAAGGGAAGAGTTGTAAAGTTTGATGGCCACAGGCAGGAATGACTTCCTATGACGCTCAGTGCTGCATCTGGAAGGAATGGGTCTCTGGCTGAATGTACTCCTGTGCCCACCCAGTACATTATGTATTGGATGGGAGACATTGACCAAGATGGCATGCAAATTAGACAGCATCCTCTTTTCAGACACCACGGTGAGAGAGTCCAGTTCCATCCCCACAACATCACTGGCCTTACGAATAAGTTTGTTGATTCTGTTGGTGTCTGCTACCCTCAGCCTGCTGCCCCAGCAGACAACAGCAAACATGATAGCACTGGCCACCACAGACTCGTAGAACATCCTCAGCATCATCTGGCAGATGTTAAAGGACCTCAGTCTCCTCAGGAAATAGAGACGGCTCTGACCCTTTTTGTAGACAGCCTCAGTGTCCTTTGACCAGTCCAGTTTATTGTCAATACGTATCCCCAGGTATTTGTAATCCTCCACCATGTCCACACTGACCCCCCTGGATGAAAGCAGGGGTCACCGGTACCTTAGCTCTCCTCAGGTCTACCACCAGTTCCTTAGATCCAACTGATCAGTCAGCTGCCAAAACCCTTTAAATGAAATGGTTCAACTTATTTTTTTTTAAATCATTTGCGTAAGACAGAGAAGTAATATTCCTGTTATTTGAAAACAGGACACTATTAAAATATTTGTACATGTTGCTCTACCTCAAAACTTGATTCTGTGAAGTAGTATAGAGTTGAAACGTCATGTTGCAGCTGTGAGACATTGGTTAATTATACGGGGATTATTGTGTCTACACTACAGGAATGTTATGGTAGCCACAGAAAGAGTGCTGAAGAGACTCACCTGGATGTTGCTTGAAATGGATGTCTATAATTAGAAGGAGAGATTGGATAAGTTATGTATTTGTTCTGTAATGTAGAAAGGTGAAGATGTGTGGATAGAGGCCTTATAGAAGTTAATAAATTTATAAGGGGTATATGTAGGATACCGCAGGCTGGTAATGTAGTGGCATCCACACTGGACTTTGAGGCGAATGGTCCAGCCGGCTCCTTGCATGCTCAATCCATGCTGGGTTGAGCGTTGAGCTAGCAAATCAGCCTCGTAAAATAGCCAAATGCTGAAAGAAATGGCAAGGTTGACACCTGACGCGCCTCAAGGTGTGGAGAGGAGCAGCAATAGAGCAACAATTTTTAATGTGAGAGTGGTGAAATTTAAAGATTAAGATGCTCATAGAGACGCAAACTTATGGAATGTCCTGTCACAGGAAATGGTAGAGCCAGAAAATAATTATAATATTTAAAAAGCATTTGGATGGATAGGAAGGGCAGAAAGAAATACAGGCCTAATGTAGGCAAATAGATTAATGTAGATAGTCATCAGGCATCACAGTCAGCATGGACGAGGTGAGTTATAGGCTGCTTCTATGCAACATTTATATGAGTGTATATTCCTATAGCCCTGCTGCTCCATTAGGTTACTGGCCTGATCAGTGCACTGCCTTCATCTTTATGATCTTCAACTTATACTAACAGCTTTGTGAGCAGTCTTTGCTTTTATACTACAGAAATGATGTGGTAGCAAAAGAGAAAGTGCTGAAGAGACTGGCCTGGATGTTGCTTGATATGGAGGTCTACAATTAGAAGAGATTGGATGAGTTAATTTTTTTCTATAATGTAGGAGGGTGTAGATTTGGAGTAGGTCCTTAAGAAAGGTAATACATTTATAAAGGATATAGATAGGATAGGTAGTCTTTGTTAAATACTTTGGTGAGATACCGTTGAGAAGGTCCTATAGGCATTCGCACATCTATTACTTCTGTTGAACATTCAAAGAAATACAATGGGGATCATTGGACACATCTTGCTGGTCTTGATCAAATGAAGAATCTGAAGATTATGGACCAATTATAGACTCCAGTAACTTGCCAGTACAAGTCCCTATAATTTTCTTGTTTCATTCTCTCACCTTTTCTCTAATATGAGTGGCCTGCACAGTTTTCAAAACTAATAGAATGGTTTCTGTACTAAGAGAACTTTGAATGATTGCACCTGATAAACAGGAATCATAATGCAAAGATAAATAATATTATCATTAACATTAGTTATTGCATAATGACATGCCTGTCACATAACCTTCCAGAGCAAATAAATTAACTTTGACTTTTGAACCACTTGAGGGAAGACATTCAATGCCCCGTGCAAGTGTTTTCCTTACATTTAATATATGAATTTTGTTTTTTTTTATGAAGGGTAAATAATAGAATGTGATGCTAAAACTAGAAAAACAATGATTATGGATTCACAAGGATATTTGACTCACATTTGCTATAAACTGAGTGAAACACTTTATAGCAATAAAAAATTTTGGAATGCACAGCCTAGGTATTCAAATACACAGCAATGTGCAAATGATTTATTTGATTTTTGGAATACATGGTTCTGATTAGTATTGTCAGTGCTTTGTTTCTCCGATTTTAGCATGTATTTTCTTTTTCATGAGCTTACTTACGAAAAGAGCACAGTCCATTATGATGGAAGCATGGCAGGGCCTCTACTGTGCTAGAAGTTTGCGAAGATTCGGCATGTCATTCAAAACTTTGACAAATTCCTATAGATGTGCAGTGGAGAGTATATTGACTGGTTGCATCACAGCTTGGTATGGAAACACTAATGCCCTTGAATGGAAATGCCTACAAAAAGTAATGGGTACAGCCTACCCCATTACGTGTAAAGTCCAACCCACTACTGAACACACCTATACACATGTTGCAAGAAAGTAGCCTCCATCATCAAGGCCTCCCATCATCCAGACCATGCTCTCTTCTCACTGCTGCCATCAGCAAGAAGGTACAGGAGCCTTAGGACCTTCACCACAAGGTTCAGGAACTACTATTACCCCTCAACCAATAGGCTCTTGAATCAGAAGGAGTAGTGCCCCATCACTGAAGTGTTCCCTCAATATATGGACTTTTCACCTCATGTTCTTGATATTTATTGCTTACTTACTTATGTTCTAAATATTTATTGTTTACTTATTTATTATTATTATTTTTTGTTTCTTTTGTATATTGACTTTGTCCATCCTGTTGGATGTGTCTTTCATTGTCTCTATTGTGCTTCTTGTATTTTGTTAAATGGCCTGTAAGAAAATGAGTCTCGGGGTTGTATATGGTTACCTACATGTACTTTGATAATAAATTAACTTTGAACTTTAATACTTATACCAAAAAAACATTATCGTTCTTATCCATATTACTGTCTACGGATGATTTGAATTGTGAAAATTACAGCTGGAGGTGAACAAGTCTACTGTCAACAATTCCTCTGAAATACTTCATATGTGGTACAACTCTGGATCAGTGATATTTGGTTTAAAGTATATGAAAAATAAGCTTTGCATAATACTGTGGCGGGACTGCGTGCTCGTATTTTTTCCACTCAACAGTTTGAATAACAAGCCTTCAGTCTGTTAAATTTTCCTTTTTTTAACTTCAATTTTATATTATACATTTGAAAGTATATTTATTTAAAATAAACCTTTGGTTTGAAATTCCCAAAAAAATGTTTTTTAAAGCAATTCATGCCTGTAACTTTAGAAATAAAATATTGAAATATCAGAACCAAAGCTTGACAAATGGCTTCTTGAATTTAGCCATTCAAATCTGGGAAGCCACCCTTTAGTGTACATGACTGATGTATTTGCACTTACAGAGTGCTCCAAGTGAGGGGGAAGCTCCCACAATCAGTTTGTCAGATGAAAAAATATTTGGCCATTTACCACCATGGACCAAAATGAATAAAAGGATAAATAATCTAATATGAGCTGGAGGCTGTAACTATTGTGTAGACAGGAATAAATTCAATAGATTGAATATAAATATAGAATTGTTATTATTTCTCACATGAAACAGTGACAATGTTTCAAGTGTTTTACATTAGCTTAGAAAAGCAATTATCCTTAATGAGTGAAAGATACTAAAATTTGAGTACCATTTATCTGAAAATCCAAAATCTGAAAATCCGCAAAATCCAATTTTTTTTTCGAGCATTGACATGACAACACAAATAGACAATTCCACAAGGCACTGGGATGGTTCCCAGGTGATGCAGAGGTCTCTGTGCACGACAGACAGTTCTGAGAAGAGACCTCACATACGTAATGAACAGAAGTTAATGAAAAATAGACAAACCAGTGTATAAAGCAAAAAATGAGATCTTGGTCATGCATTGAAAGAGCAGACTCTTCAGGGTCAGAATGAACATATGCCGCTTAACAGGATGCTGATCATGAAAAAATCAAAGTTTTATCACGACAAACTGAAAATTGAAGGTAATTTTGAATGTTTGGCAAGCTGGTTGCAGAAATTTGAGAAAAAGAACAGAGAGATCTGGGAATACAGATACAAAATTCCCTAAAAGTGGCGTCACAGGTAGATAGGGTCGTAAGGAGATCTTTTGGTTCATTGGCCTTTATAAATTAAAGTATTATAAGAGTTGGAATATTATGGTGAGGTTGTATAAGGCATTGATGAGGCCGAATTTGGAGTACTGTGTACAGTTTTGGTCACCAAATTACAGGAAGGATATTAACAAGGTTGAAAGAGTGCGGAGAAGGTTTACAAGAATGTTGCCGGGACTTGAGAAACTGAGTTACAGAGAAAGGTTGAATAGGTTAGGACTTTATTCCCTGGAGTGTAGAAGAATGAGGGGAGATTTGATAGAGGTATATAAAATTATGATGGGTATAGATAGAGTGAATGCAAGAAGGCTTTTTCCACTGAGGCTAGGGGAGAAAAAAACAGAGGACATGGGTTAAGGGTGAAGGGGGAATTGTTTAAAGGGAACATTGGGGGGGGCGCTTCTTCACACAGAGAGTGGTGGGAATGTGGAATGAGCTGCCAGTTGAAATGGTAAGTGTGGGCTCACTTTTAACATTTAAGAAAAACTTGGACAGGTACATGGATGAGAGGTGTATGGTGGGATATGGTCCAGGTGCAGGTCAGTGGGACTAGGCAGAAAAATGGTTCGGCACAGCCAAGAAGGGCCAAAAGGCCCGTTTCTGTGCTGTAATGTTTTACGGTTCTATAGTTCTAAACGGGACGGCCTTAAAATTTTAAATTGTCTGCTGATCGTGAAGCAGCAGAGGATTTCACTGATCTGTTTGCCATGATCGTTGCTGATGAAAATCTAACAACAGAGTTTGTTTTTTATACCTTACATAAATGTAAGAAAAAACAAAATACAGATAGAGTGTACTGTAACCTTTTGATTGAAACACGGCATCGTAGATGGAGACTGAAAGCCTGCCATTGTTTGTTGTTGTTCAGCAGCTGATTCAGGCATTCATTCTCCCCATGCTGTTGTGCTGCTTTTGTTACCCGGCACAGATTATATTTTCATTATATTGATAGCATGTGATATTTTTTACTGTTAAGTACATATGTGTGATGAACAAATGTAAGACAAAGACTGCTTACCGGTAGCACATAAATTCAGTGTCGGAAATGATGGCGATCCCAAGCTATCTCATCATATATTCCAAAATCCGAAAAAATCTGAAATTGGAATCATTTTGGATTTTGGATAACCTGTACTTGCAGATCTTTTCCACCCTGCTTCCCCCTCAAGAGTCTTAATAATTTTATTTTATGAAAAAGTGGGATAATAGAAAAGAGCTGATAGCTCTCTTGTATGTGCTATAAAAATAGTAGCATTTGTTGTTCCTTCCTACAGCATCAGATCCTATTCAATACACTACCATTTACAATGAGTCTTAGAACCAATTAGTTTTAAAAATTGAGAATCTGAGGCCAGAAGTGTACATTGTCAATAGTTTATTTCAACAACCATCAAATTAGAATCATTCTTTCTTATTCGATTGGTGTTTGTTGTTCTGAACTAATCACATAGACACTATGGCCAAAGAAAAAACACACCAACACCCCTACTGGTTCAGAAGGTGAAGGAAATCTGGCATGGACCAGTTGACAATAGAAAGCATCCTATCCAGGTCCATCAAAGCTTTAGCTCAAGAAACTGCATAAGAGTTGTGGAAGCAGCTTAAACCATCGCGAGAAACAGCCTCCCCTCCATGGTCTCTGTCTACACTTCCCACAGCGTCAGGGAAGTCAAAGGCCCCACCCACTCTGGTCTTTGCCCTCCTCCTATTGGACAGAAGATGCAAAAGCATGAAAATAAAATATGCAGCACCAGGATCAAAGACAGCTTCAATCCTGCTGTTATCAGACTCTTGAATGGACCTTTTGTACGACAAAGATGAACTAATGGCCCTACTATCTCGTCGTGGCTCTTCCAACTTGTTGTCTAATTGTAGTGCACTTTCTCTGTAACTCCTACACATTATTCTGCATTCTGTTACTGCTTGTCCTTTGGTACCACCTTAATGTACTCACATTTTGAAATCATTTGCACAAATGGCATGCAAAACAAAGTTTTTTTTGTTGTATCTTAGTTCCTTTTACTATAATAAGTCAATTATCAATTTCCTGCAATTAAAATAAACCATCTCAGGTCCAATCATTATTGAATAGTGTTATTCTGTTTTGCATCTTAACTTTATGCTGAATTTTGAAAAAAATGAGACACCTTTTGCTGCCATTATATTTTCATGTGAAGCACCAAAGAATCATACATACAAGGTAATTTGACCTATTACATCAATGCCAGTTCTCTGCCAGAGGCAACCAGTTTTCCATTGATCTCTTTCCCACTGATAATGGAGTTATTTCTGCTTAGTTTTCAGTCGGTTGTTTCTCAAAGCAATTATTGAATCAAAATTGTAACCACTTTGAACAGTATAATCCAAATCATGTAAAATGCAGTTTAAAAATATTTCTCATTTACGACTGATTATTTTGTCAATTACATTCGAATTACTCTACTTCTACTACAAGAGGCAATGCTTCCATTTTAACTCCTAAACATCATGATTTTTAATTAAATCGCCTCCAGCAGAACAAACTTGATTTTTTTGTTCTCTGCAAATAATGAAGTTTCTATCAAATTGGAAGTCAATTGATTATACCTAACATAACACATTTGCCATTCTGCCATACCATTCAACTAACTTTCAGTTCAAAAGCAAGTTCAGGTAGTCCACTCACTATCAGGCATCATCAGGAAAAGTTATTGACCATACAACTAGTTAAACTGCTGGAATGTGATTTTGTTAAAGCTGGCTTTGCAGAGTTCTGAAGTCTGGAATACCACAGGCATTCCATACAGGACAAAATTCCTATCTTTTATCAGTAGATCAGATGATTTCAAGTGCAGCTCCCAAGATATTTGAAAAGACATCAATTTAGTTCTTGAAACATGAGATACCTTCACCCAACTGTTGTTGTTTTGACAGGGTGTGCAATGATAAATGAGAACCAACATCACAGGCAAGAGAGGAATTCAAATGGCTATGATAAACCTAATTATATTAGGAATAATCCTAAAGACTACCATCCATTACAATTAACCATTTTTGGTATGCACCAACCACCCTGAATGATTTGAACATTCTAGAAAGTGTATACCTTGACCACAGTTTGCATGGTCAATCAGCAGAATGTGGAAATGTTGTCTCAATTTACTAACATGCCTCACAGTTGAATGGCATGAAGAGCAGATCTGGTAGGACTCCTAAGGTAAGGAAAAATATTTGTCACATGTACTGTACATGAAAGGTTGTTTAAACCAACATAAAAAAGATTTCATTTAATGCTATACCAAATTGCTTCATACAGTTTCTGTTATATTTCATAAATTTTAATTAAACGCAAACACACCTTGCATCTTTAGGCAAGGAGTTTCAATGTGGGTTTATATCCTTAAAAACCTTCACATTTGAACACATGCTCATACTCAATGTGTTCTCTAAATTCAAATCTATTGAAAGAAGCAATTTCTATTCTGTTAAACAGTAGATGAATTTCAGAATGATAAATCCAGGTGGTTTTGAATCCTGGGTTCGGAGACTTTTAAGCATTCAACTTAGATACTGACCTAGTAAGACTCATAAACACCAGAGATTCCGTAAATGCTGGAAATTCTGAGGAACACACCCAAAATTCCAGTCGATCTCAGCAGGTAAACAGGGTGAAGAAAGAATGTGGTATTCACACCTTCATAAGGTTGGGGCACAGATATAAAGTTAACAAAATATGTTGCAACTTTATAAAACACTGGTTTGACTGCAACAACAAATTATCTGCTGGACCTGTGGGATGACTCCTTTCCTCCCAAAGACTCAATTCAATCTGTTGAGTTACTCCAGCAGATAGTTTGTTGTTCCAGATATTTCAGGCTCTGTAATCACTTGTGCCTCCACTGATTTGGCTGTACTTGGAGTATTGTGTATTGTTTTGTTCATCACACTATAGGGAGGATGCCTCTGTAATGGAGAGGGACTTCAGTAGGATGTTTCCTGGTTTAGTGGGTGTTAGTAATTGGAAGAGATTGGATAAGCGGGGCTTGCTTTCCCATGAAGTAGAGGGACTCAGGGGTGACCTGATAGAAGTATATAAAATTACGAGACACATTCATGAGGTAGACAGAATCTTTGCTCCATAATAGGGATATCAAAAGCAAGAAGGAATAAGTTTGATGAATAAGTGAGTGAAAAACGTTTGAAAAGGGATCTGCGGGGCAAGAGTTTATTTTCACAAAATGGTGGATATTTGGAACTCACTGCCAGAGGAGGTAGTGGAATCCAATGCATTCGCTAAAAACTGGGCTTTTACAAATTGGTTCGATAAATAGTAATAACATGAAAATAAAAAATAAGTATGTCAAAATATTATACCTACTTCCACAGATGGCCCCCAAAAAATCCTGAACATGTGTTTAGTTTATACTTGTGAGAGGTTTGGGAAGATTGACCTCCAGGTTGATTTATGCAATGCCATTTCCAGTACTTCAGTCCCGGAATCTCACTTTAAAATCCTGACAGCACAAACCCAAGTTGCACTTTGAAGGCTTCATCTTCAACCCAACCTGGATAGTTCAAAAATTGGACTTGTTAGGGTTAGTTGAAGTATTCATTAATTCGCTTTAAGTAATTAGTAAACCCACTCTTCGTAAGATTTCATTGACTACACGTTTTGGGTTTTTGATGAATGAAGGTAGATTCCAAATGACCCTGAGCTCAGGAATCTATCGTGGAATGCCCTTGTAATAGACACCACAACTGGTGACAAAATAGAAAAGATCAGTATGTACTCTTTCTGAAAGTTCTGTGCTAATAAATCATGTCCACAGCAGCCTGCACAAAAAAAAACAAGATTCCTGTTTACAGAGCACTTTCTGTTCAATTCTGAACAGGTTGTAAAATCAAAGCTATGATCTCCGTCATTTATTTGCCTCTAAGGTGATATTGAAAATTACAGAATACAAAACACCTCATGCCACGGAGTAGCGGAGACCACTGTGAATAGAGGTGCTACACTAAAATAATTATACAGATTATGAAAGGGACAATTCCAACACAAAACTAATCAAAATATACTGTCCAAATTTTCCACACTTCAAACAACTCCTCAAGCTTATTCAGCTGGTGACTGCCACTGAAGCACTGCAGATGAACAAACAATTCCAATAGCTGTTGTATTTCAGGCAGATAACTGTATTTGCTTAACTGCTCCATTTATCTTTACTCCCCACGTACCATGATAGGTATGTTACGTTGTGTGGCTTGCACCTGTAAACCTATGCCATTTTTCACTGAGATGGGAAATGTTGAACGAAATGCAGTAATATCCGGAATGGAAGCACCAGTCATCAGAAATCAAATATTAAGGCCTTGGAGTATCTATTTACAAAATACAATGCCGCTGACGTTGCTCAGCAACGGAATGGAATTGATGTTTATCACAAAAGAATAGGGAATGAATATTTTTTCTTTGATCACAGCACCTGGACAAAGGAAATATCTACTTCAGACTGCTGTTTATTGATTACAGCTCAGCATTCAACGCTTAGTCCTAAACCCAAGCTCCAAGATGTTGACTTCCTCACTGGGAGACAGCAGTCTCTGTGGATCAGAGATAATATCCTCAGCTCACTGACAATCAACGCTGGCGCTCCTTAAGGATGCAAATTTAGCCCACTGCTCTATTCTCTCTACGCCCATGAATGTGTGGATAGGTAAAGCCCAAAAGCACTCTATAAATTTGCTGATAACACAACTCTTATTGTCAGAATTTTCAGATGGTGATGAGGAGGTGTACAGGAGAGAAATAGATCAGCTGGTTGATTGGTGTCACTGCAACAATCTTGCACTCAACAGCAGTAAGCCCAAAGAATTGAACCTGGAGTTCAGAGAGAGGAAGTGAAGGGAACACATACCGGTCCACATTGAGAGATCAGAAGTGGAAAGAGTGAGCACTTTCAAGTTCCTGGGTGTCAACGTCTCAGAGGATCTATCCTGGGACCAACACATTGATACGATTACAAAGAAGGCATGACAGTGGCTATATTTCATTAGGAGTTTGAAGAGAATTGGTATATCACCAAAGGCACTCAAAAACTTTCTGCAGATGTACTGCAGAGAACTTTCTAACTGGTTGTGTCACTATTACGTATGGAGGTGCAACTGCACAGGATTGGAAAAAGCAGCAGAAAGTTGTAAACTCAGCCAGTTCCATTATGGGCACTAGTCTCCCCAGCATCCTTCAAAAGATGATGCCTCAAAAAGCTGGTCTTCATCATTAGGACCCCATCACCCAGGATCTGTCCTTTTCTCATTGCTACCATTAATGAGGAAGTACAGGAGCCAGAAGACACGCAGTCAATGTTTCAGGAACAGTTTCTTCCCTTCAACCCTCAGATATCTGAATGGACAATGAACCCATGAACGTTACCTCAGGACTTTCTCTCTCGTTTGCACTACAGTAATTATTTAATTTTCTTCTTTTCGATATGCTTATTATAATTTACTGTTTTTGTTATTATGTATTTCAAGGTACTGCTGCCACAAAATAAAATTCACGACAACTGCTAGTGATATTAAACCTGATTCTGATTCTAAGGTGCTCGACAAAATGGTCTTCCAATCTATGTCAGGTCTCACCAGTGTAGACGAGACTGCATCGGGAGTACCGGATACAATAGATGACCCAACAGATTTGCAGTCAAGTATTGCCTCACCTACAAGGACTGTTTGGGGTCCTGAATGGAGGTGAGTGAGGAGCACTTCTTTTGCTTGCAAGGATGTGCCAGGAGGGTGATAGGTAGGGAGGGATGAATGGACAAAGGAATCACCAAGGGAGTGATCCCTAGTGAAAGCAAAGAGAGTGTGGTAGGGGGGAAGTAAAGTTGTGTTTGGTGATAGGGTCTTGTTGAAGATGGCAGAGGTTGTGGAGAATGATGTGCTGGATGTGGAAGCTTATGGGGCGGTAGGTGAGGATAAAAGGTACTCTCTCCCTGTTAAGGTGGAGGGAAGTTGGGGTGATATCTGAGAAATTGAGGAGATGTGGGTGAAAGCAGCATCAATGGTGAAGGGAAGGAAACCCTGATCTTTGAAGAAGGAGGGCAACTCTGATGTCCTGGAAAGGAAAGTCTCATCCCAGGGACAGAAGCAGTGGAGACGAAAGAACTGAGAAATGGGAATGACATTTTTACAGAAAACAGAGTGGAAAGAGCCACAGTCAAGATAACTGAGGAACTGGTGGGTTTATAAAATATATCGGTAGGCAGTTTGTCTCTAGAGATGGAAACAGAGAGATCGAGAAAGGGAAGAGAGGTGTCAGAAATGGGCCAAGTGAACTTGAGGGCAGGGTAGAAGTTGAAGGCAAAGATGATGAAATTGCTGAGCTCAGAATGGGTGGACGAAGCAGTACCAACACATTCATCAATGTCACACAGAAAGATTTGTGGAGAATTACCCGGAAGGGCTTGGAACATGGACTGCTCCACACAGCCAACAAAAGGCAGGTGTAGCTGGTGCCTGTGCAGGAGCCCATGGCTACACCTTGAGTCTGGAGAAAGTGGAAGGAGTTGAAAGACAAATCGTTGAGTGTGAGGAGCAGTTCAGCCAGACAGCGGAGGGTACTGGTGGTGGTCATGGTCAGGTCTGCTGTTGAGAAAGAATCAAAGAGCTTTAAGACCTTCTTGATTGGGAACATAAGTGTATAGAGACTGGACATTCATAATGAAACTGAGCAATCAGAGCCAGGGAACTGAAAGTTGTGGAGGAGATTGAAAACATGTGAACTGTCTTGGATGTAGATGGGAAGGGACTAAACCAAGGGGGATAATGCTAAATATATTTGGTTATTCTCTCTTTCCAACTGTAGTTTAATCTTGTTCCTCAGTACTTTCTTACCCCCAATTAATTTCCGTTTACTGCCATAGATTCACAGATGAACAGTTAGCTGGATTGTCCCTTCTGCCCTTCTTGAATAAGGAACAACATTTGCTGCCCCCCAGTCACATGGATTTCATGATGGCAACAACAGCTTAAAAGTCTTGAGTTACAACCAGAGAATCCCTTTCCTTGCCTTCCATATCTAACTTGGATATATTTCAACTGGCCTTGGATATCTATCCATCTTCATGCCCCCTTCAAAACCTAATACCTCCATTTTTTAATGGCAATTGGTTATAGATTTTCACAATACCCTCCTTCAATTCTCCAACTGCAATATCATTCTCCTGAGTGAATATGGGTGAGAGATATGCGAAATCTCATCTATGCCCTTTGGCTTTTACATAGATTGATAAATGGGACTCATTCTTTCCACAGTTAGCTACTTGAACTCAGCATACTTAAAAATTGCTCTGTCACTTTCTTGTCTGTCAGAGAGATCTTATGTCCCCTATTTGTCCTCCTACTTTTAAGTGCTCTTCTGCACTTCCTACTTTCTTGTTGGGTCCCTTCTGCTTCTAGTTCTGTATCTCCATCATATTCTTCCTCTTTTTCATTAAATAATTCTCAACATCCCATGACATCCCAATTTCTTTGGACATGCTCTCCTTATCTATCGGACTTTTGGGAATACACTAGCTCTGAACTCTCACCATTTAACATTTTAAAGAACTCAGACTTATTGAACATAGGTTTACCTGCAGGTTGTTTCCCGCAAATGTTCATCCAAAAATGCTCTTATCATTTGTTTTACTGCATTCCCTAAGCCTAGCGCCAGTTTTGCCCCACTTTTTTTAAAGCTATTAAATTCTGGTTCAAAAAGCTCTCCTAGATGCACTTTAAAAATTCTAACCCCTCTTAGCTTGTCACAATAGGCAACTACAATTAATATTGGGAAAACTGAATTCCTTGCTAAGATAACCCTGTTATTCTTCCACTTCATTGGTTGAAACCGTATCAGCTCCTCAATTATTCTCTGCTGACTGTTAGGAGGACTGTGATAGAGCAGCAAGATTCAAAGTACATTCATTATCGAAGTATGTATATGCAGTTTACAGCGCTGGGGTTCATCTTCCCACAGACAACCACAAAACAAAGAAAACCATTCAAGGAAAAACATCAAAGCTCCAACTGTCATAGTCCGGTCCGTGAAGTCCATATTCCGGTTCATGGTCCGGTCCATCGATCCTTGCTCCAGGTTTTCCTATCTACCCTGTTTCTGTCTTGTTGAGCTCTAACTGAGTCAGCTGATGCTAGTTGGGGCTGGCTGCATAAATACCTCCAGAGACTAGGGTGTGGTTGCTGGATTGTTCTTGTCCTTACTCCTTGTATCCCTTCCTCTGCCTTCTGTTTCCTCGCCTGAAGCCCTGCCTTGTCTTGCCGGTAACTCTTGCCTCGCCTGATGTTCTGTCTCGCCTTGCTTTGCCAGAAGCCCTGCCTTGTCTTGCTCTCTGGTCCTGGAGCCACCCTGTACCTAGCTCCCTTCCTGTCCCTTGCCTCCGCCCAGGTAAGCCAGGCTGTCTTGCCATTACCTGGGGTTGGTTCTGTCCCTTCCTGTCCCTTGCCTCTGTCGAGTGGTGATCTGCGCCCTGCCCAGGAGGAGCCTGCCAAGCCTCGCCTCAAGTCTCCAGCCTCCAGCCTCCAGCCTCGCCTTGTCTCCAACCTCCAATCTTGCCTCAAGTCTTCAGCCTCCAGCCTCGCCTCGCCTCAAGTCTCCAGCCTCCAGCCTCGCCTCGCCTCATCTCCAGCCTCGCCTCGCCTCGTCTCCAGCCTCCAGCCTCGCCTCGCCTCGTCTCCAGCCTCGCCTCACCTCGTCTCCACCCTCCAGCCTCGCATCTCTACTCTCCAGCCTCGCCTCATCTCCAGCCTCCACCCTCGCCTCGTCTCCAGCCTCCAGCCTCGCCTCAAGTCTCCAGCCTCCACCCTCCAGCCTCACCTCGTCTCCAGACTCCACCCTCGCCTCAAGTCTCCAGCCTCCACCCTTGCCTCGTCTCCAGCCTCCAGCCTCACCTCCAGCCTCCAGCCTCGCCTCAAGTCTCCAGCCTCGCCTCGCCTCTAGTCTCGTCTCAATCCTCCAGCCTCCAGCCTCGCCTCTATCTCAAGACTCAAGTCTCCAGCCTCCTGCCAAGCCTCGCCTCATCTCTTGCCTAGCCTCAAGCCTGTAGACTCTAGCCTCTAGCCTCTAGCCTCGAGCCTCTTGCCAAGCCAAGCCAAGTCTCTAGCCTCTAGCTTCTAGCCTGAAGACTCCAGCCTCGTCCTGCCTGCCTGCCAAGCCTCGACCTTGCCTAATTCTGGGGTCCGAGCCAGAGGCAAGACCCAGGTACTGGGTCCTTATCCAGTCTCTGGCTCGGAGTCCAAGCCCGGGCTCCTAGCTCTCTTGTTCAGTCCTGTTCCAGGTTCCTGGTTTTCCTGTCCATGTCCTTGCCATCGTTCTGTATCCTAGTCCTGTCCCTAGTACTTCAGTGTCTATGTCTTGCACTTGTGTCCACTCCCAGCCATGCCCTCATGACACCAACATGCAAAAAAAATCATACCAATGGCAAAAATGTTGACCGAAAAACACAAAATATAAATCACCGACCCACAAAGTTATCGAAAGAGTCCGGGCATATTCAGTACAGCTCAGTTCAGTTCAATCTAGCGCTATGTAGTTTGTTATCTGCAGACCACCCCAATCAAAATCACACAAAATAGCAACAAAAAAATGAGCGACCAGAAACGAGAACTACATCATAACGTGAACGACAGAGTCCAGTCCACAAACCACGTTGATTATACCTTGACCAAGACCCAGGATTCTGGCCCCATACTTCAAGCAAGACTGAGAGAGAGAGATCATTCAAATACAGGGACCTTCCTCCAGGAGCAACGGATGAGAGCAAGAGAGAGAGACCGTCACACACAGACAGCTTCCACTAGCAGCAGCAAGCGCGTAGCTGGGAGCCAGTGATGCAGCAATGTGATTAATTCCTTTTTGTATTTAAATATTTTGAAATGGCCTCATTTGAAAAGGCTAGAACTTTAATTATTGTGGCATTGGGGGGGGGGGGACGCAATTTTATAGAAGTATATAAAATCATGAGGGCATAGCTAGAGTGAACACAATCAGTTTTAATCCCCAGGGGTTAGGGAGTCAAGAACTAAAGGGCATAGGTTTGAAGTGTGAGGGGAATAATCTTATAGACCTTAATAGAAAAATATTTTTAAAGATATAAGATGGTCAGTGCTATGTATTTAATATTTCAATATTATTTGAGTAATATTATAAATATGTTGTTTCATTAATCATTATTTGTTTCAATAATTCATTATGGGTTTTATGTAAAAGTATGTGAATACCACCATGTCATAGGTGTGCACCTAACTAAAGTAAAAATGAAGCATACACATTCACTTGGACACCTGTGCTGTTTATTTTAACTAGTTTTCAGAGTTACAAAACATAAGAGTGGCGATGAGTAAGTTTTAAAATGAACCCATCTACCTGGTGAGGTGAAGTACGTTTTTTACCTCACAAGGGGGACAGAGAGATGTTCGAGTTTAAAAAAAAATGCAAGCCAAGTTTTTGTTTCTTTGGAAGCGCAGCAAAATAGCTGAGCTTAGAAAAAAGGCAGGTAGTAAATGGACAAAATTCACGGATTCATAAACAGTAAGTACCGGGCAATAATAATAATCAGTAGAAAAATAGAAATGGCTGGCTACATCAGGAAGATAGACGTATTTGATTACACATCAAATAATGGTGGGATGTATACTGAACAAATTGAGCAGTGTTCTAAATCAGATCAAATAGCCGATGAGAAACAAGTGCCAGTTTTGCAGAGTGCAATTGGTGGAAGAGCATACAGTTTGCTTAGAAGTTTAACTGCTCCAACCAAACTAGCCGAATTCAGCTTTGCTGAGCTTTGCAGAAACATTTAGAACCCAAGCCATTGTTGATTGCAAAACCCTTTAGATATCATAAGTGGAATGAAAAGGAAAGAAAGTCCATTTCAGTGTACGTGGTTGAATTACAGAAATTGTCTGAGCATGTCAGTTCTCTGATGGGCTTAATGATGTACTGAGAGATTGTTTAGTTTGTGGAATCTTACAAAAAAAGCATTCAAAAATGGCTTCTAACTGAAGCACAACTCATATTTTAAAGAGCATTTGAAATCATTGTATCGATGGAAACCCACAGTCAGAAACACAATTGAGCTTCAGTCAGGAATGAAGATGAGAGTGAATAAATCAACGTGTCTAAACATAAGTCACCCTGGCCAAACAAATTTTGTTACTGTTGTGGCAGAGGTTCACATGCAGCAGACCAATGCAGTTTTAAAAGCAAAACTTGAAGAAAATGCAACAAAGTAGGACACATACGAAGAGCATGTCAGGCAGAAAAGAATAAATAGACTCCACAGGAAAGAGAAAAAGAAAAAAAAGTCAGGTTGCAATTTCAAAAAGAGCAGTGATCTTCATGCTGTTGATGAAAAACCTGGTCACGATGAGAGTGAAACAGGATTGAGCTGCTTGAGATTTATAGTGTGAAAACTGACAAGAGACAATCAATATGACTTACATCAGAAGTGAATAGCAAATCAATTAAAATAGAATTGGACACTGGCTTGGCTATTTCAGTTGTTGCACAAATTGAGTTTGAAGGGCATTTCAGAGATACTGAACTGAAGATTGAACCGAAGCCTAAGTTCTTAGCCATCTAAGAACTTACATTGGGGAAAAAAAAATTCCTTTGTGAATTTGCATGCCACATCTCCTGCAATAGAATCAACTTAAAGTGAATTTAAAGACGTACTGGATGATGCCACAGTAGTGTTGAAGGATGACATTGGAGAACTCAAACATACAGTATTAAGGGTAAAATAGTGTTAAATGAAAATACCACACCCAAATTTTACAAATCCCATTCAGTTCCTTATGCCATCCATGATAAAATAGCCAATAAGCTAGATCACATGGAGGTTGAAGGAATTACTTCCAAGTTTGAGTGGAGCCCCTGGGTAATGCCAGTGGTATCAGTAGTCAGGAAGGATGGATCTATCAGGATCTGTGATGATTTTAAGGTTACCATCAACCCAGTACTGAAAGCAGATCAATACCCTCTGCCAAGGTTAGAAGACACCTTCGCAACCTTTCTGGAGGAAAATACTTCAGCCAAGTGGAGTTAACTGAAGCCTACATACAGATGGAGATGGAAGAAGAGTCCAAAATGTTTCTCACTATAAAGCTCATAAAGGGCTTAATTACTACAATGGGCTTATTTCTGGAGTAGCAACTGCATCTGCACTTCAACAGAAAGCTATGTACCAGTTGCTGCAAAGCTACTTCGGCACTCAGTGTTATCTGGATTACATCATTGGTACTGGTGAGGGAAACCAGGTACATCTCCAAAATCTAAAGACAGTGTTAAAAAGATTGGAAGATTATGGACTCAGAGCATGCTGCAGCAAGTGTGAATTATTTAAATCAAGCCTCATAGAGGAATCAGAAGTGGAGGGAGTGAGCAATTCCAAGTTCCTGAGTGTCAATATCTCTGAGGACCTAACCTGGATGCACCATATTGATGCAGCTATAAATAAGGCGCATTCTGGTGAATCTTGTTGTCAATTTTCTTTCGGAACCTCTTAAGGTTTACTTTGAAATTAAGAATTTAATAAACCAATATTCTGTGTGTCCATATTATTTTATATTATACTTACTTTTCTAGAGTTATTTTTGATACCAGAATTAACTGTCTCTTTATTATCTGTTGTCTTGACTAGGTTGGAATATTCTAACCTTGTAATTTATTTGGAGCTAGCCCAGCAGGATTTTTGGGGGGAAGTTGTCATTAGTTATAGGCGTCGACTTTCTTTGGTCAACTTTCTCTCTTTGGGAGGGGGAGGGTGTTTGGGTTTTTTTTCTTGGAAGCTGTTTGGGACTTTTAGTCAAACCTGTTGTTTGGTTTTCTTATCTCATAGGTCATTGTTTAGTTTTATTAATCTCTTTTTAATTATCCTTTTAATTTCTTTTTAAAATAATAATAAATGGATTATAATATTAAATTACTTAGTCTTAACATGAAAGGATTAAATCATCCTTTGAAATTAAATAAGATTTTTGCCTATATTAAAAAATTTAAGGTCCCAATTATTTTTTTACAAGAAACATACATAGTCAATTCTGATAACTCACACCTCTTTAGCCGATGGAGAGAATTAAACTTTCATTCAAGTTTTCAGGCCAAAGCTAGAGGTGTTGCAATTTTTATAGAAAATACAGTTCCTTTTGTTCAACACAAGGTTGTTTCTGATAATAATGGACGATTTTTTATAATATCAGGGAAGTTAGAGAATAAATTGTTGGTATCTGCTGATGTTTATGCCCCAATTATAGATGATCCAGGATTCTTTGAGCGATTCTTTTCATTTTTGCCTGATCTGAGTTTGTATTAATTGGTGATGGCAGGAGACTTTAATTGCTGGTTAAATCCAGCTTCAGATTGGTCCTCTTCTAAACCAGTGACACTTAATAAATCAGCTTTGTTTATCCATTTATTTTTAACAAAATGTGGTATTGTTGATATATGGTGTTTCTTACATCCAGCGATAGAGAATACTTGCTTTTCTCTCATGTTCATCATGTTTTCCAGAATTAACTATTTTTTTATTGATAACCAAATGATTCTATTAGTTCAATCTTGTGAATATAAAGAAATTGCTATCTCTGACCATGCTCCTGTGCTTCTGTCGATAAATCTTCCTAGTTTTCCTCAGACAAACAGATTCTGGCATTTAAATTTAACTTTGTTATCTGACAAGGATTTCTTAAAGTTCTTGGAGAGGCAAATTACTCTTTTTTTCTGAAGAGAGTACGGTTGAGAAGACTTCTAGCCTTGTCATATGGGATGCCTTTAAATCATATATTAGAGGACAAATCATTTCAATACTACAAGTGTTAAGAAAAAAGCTAATAAAGAGCAAATTAATATAGCCAATCAGCTGAAACAATTAGATGAAGAATATGCTTTGACTTCGGATCTGTTATATATAAAAAATGGGTTGAAATGAAAACTAAATATGATTTTTTATTAACATACCCTATTGAAACTCAATTCCTAAAGGATAAAAGTCAATTTTATATTTATGGAGATAAAACAGGTAAATTGTCGGCTAACCAAATTAAAACTTCTAGTGCTAAACAACAGATTAAAGAAATTTATAAAGCTAACGGTACTAGGACAACTGGTTATTTAGAAATAAATGATACTTTTAGAGAATATTATTCCCAACTTTATAGTTCTTTTCTGTACTCTTTAAAGTAAATTTTAAGCCTAATCCTTTGACTGCCCTATTTGGTATTGTTGGAAGGAAAGATATCATTTTGAAGACATCTGACCTGCACATTCTGGCTTTTATCTCTCTTATGGCTAGAAGGGTGCTTTCGCTTAAATGGAAGGATGCTAGAAGGCTGCTTTTGTTTAACTGGAAGGATGCTGTTCCGCCTAATCATGTTCAGTGGTTATGGGATGTTATGGTATGCCTAAAATTAGAAAAGATTCGTTGTTCAATTTCTGAATCTAATCAAGATTTTCAAAATTTGTGGGGGCCATTTTTAAATTATTTTCATAATCTTCGACTTCTTGTTAAAGTACAGAAATTGGTTAATAGTATATTTTATTATCTGGTAAGTTTTTTTCTTTTTTTCCCCAAACACCTTCGACTTTGCTAGTGGGTGTAGATCTTTTTTTTAATAAAATTGTTTATATTCTAATATACAAATTAATTTAATCTATATGAATATAGAGTAAGGAGTTCATTAATGTGACTCAATACACTGTATCTGATATTATTATATTCTTTCTTTTGTTTTATAAATGTATTCTCTTGAGCTCTGTATTCTTCTATATAGAAATCAATAAAAAATATTGGAAAACAAGCTATAAATAAGGCAAGACAGCAATTATATTTCATTAGGAGTTTGAAGAGATTTGGTTTGTCACTGAAAACACTAGAAAACTTCTACAGCATTACCGTGGACAGCATTCTGACTGGCTGCATCACCATCTAGTATAGGGGCAGGTGGAGAGTGGGGGTACTGCTCAGAATCAAAGTAAGGTGCAGAGATTTGTAAAATTAGTCAGCTCCTTCATGGGTACCAGCCTTCATAGTATCTAAGACATCTTCAAGGAGTGGTACCTTAGAAAGACAGTGTCCATTATTAAGGATCCTCACCACCTGGTACATGCCTTCTTCTCATTGTTACCATCAGGAAGGAAGTACAGAAGCCTAAAGGTACAAACTTAAAGATTCAAAGTTTCAAAAATTCATTTGTTATCAAAGCATACAACTCTGAAATTACTCTTCTGCAGACAGCCACAAAACCGAGAAAGAAATGAACAGCAGCATGATGATCACTCCCCAAATCTTACCTCCCTGCACAGAAAAATGAACAAAAATGGAACAGCCACATTGACCCCCAAAACCTCCTTCCCCCGTAAAGTACATGAAAGATTGGGTGAAAAAAAAAGAATACCAAAAACCGTAAGGGTGAAAAAAAATCCATAGTCCAAGTCCACATCCAAAATGCAGAAAACCTGGGCAACATTCTCCATCACCATAGAAGAGCAATCTCACCAGTGATAAAAAGGCAGGCAGCTGCCGTTTCAATCGACCGAAGGACCATTGTATGCAGGCGCCATCTTGACTGGAAGTAGCGATTGAGGAACAGCGTCTTCCCCTCTGCCATCAGATTTCTAAATGGACATTGAACCCCTGAACACTACCACACTACTTTTTATTTATTTCTGCTTTTGTAATACTTATTTAAAATTAACTATTTAATATATAGATATATACTTTATGTAGTTCAGTTTTTTTCTATATTTAAATCACGTACACTATTACATGGTACTGCTGCTGCAAAGTTTACAAACTTCACAAAATATGCCGATGATATTAAACCTGATTCTGATTCTTAAACCTGATTTAAATTCACAAGGACAACTATTCATATAAATACTGACAGATTGCCCCATTTACCCTTGAAAAGGGTAGTACCTGAAAATTTACAAAAAAGGACACTTCTCTTGCCATATTCTCCCTAATGTAAATCTAAAGTCTCCCCATTCCAGCAGAGATGATCTAAAGGGAAAATAGAAAAGACCCCACACTGTCTCAGGTTCAAATGGTAACACAAAGAGGATGCAGCAGAAATTCCTGTTCCCCCATTTTTCACAGTACTAGGATGAACTTGTCCTTGATAGGAATTGCCGTATGAGGGGATTGATAGTTGTTGTACCATCCAAGCTGAGAGCCATTGAAGGTGTGATCAAAATGAGAGCATTGGCTTGATTGTCTGGTGTCCTGGGATAGATCAGTAGGTAGAGCAGCTTGCCATACACTGTTCAAGATACCAACACATACAGAAGATGCCAAGACCAGTGCTTCTTTGTCCCTGCGGACGGCCTGTATTGTACTGGCAGAAGATCCATGTGTATTTTACTACACCATTCCTGGACACAAATTTCTTGGTAGTAGTTTTTGCAGCTACAAAGTGGTCAGAAGTGTTCCCAATAGCCTCACGACAGCCTCACACACTATTGATGTGTTGAGAAGCCTCTCCTCAAGGACTGGAGCTCCAGAACACTTAGTGACAATGGACAACAGTGTTTTTATGGATTAGTTTCAGTCATTCCTGAAAATGAATGGAATAAGACATATTACATCTGTACTGTACCACCTACAAATGGCTTTGTGGAAAGGTTTGTTCCGAGTCTAAAACCGCACTGCAAGCAATGTCAGCAGGACACTCTACACTGACACTGACTCAAAAGCCCACCAAGATGGACACCTTGGTTGGCTTGACCGAATGGGCCAAATAGCCTGGAAACGTGCTGTATTACTCTATATTGCAAGGAGGTCCACCCTCATTACTGCAGTAATGAACTTAGTTCTGCAATGCCCCTTCTCTTTTACACCACAGAGTCACACCTGCACCTTCTATTTCCTGGAGCACGGAACTGCCAGTCCTGCCATCCTTTCAAGAATGTGTCTTTGAAAGCAATAATATCATATACCCTTATGGTAATCAACACCCTCTGTTCTATGGCCTTGCTTTCCTTGCGTTATTATGCCTTATGTATGCTTTACCTAATGGATTGTACTTTCAGTCTATTTTTAACTACAGCTCTTCTCAACTCTCCAGCTACTCTGAATCTCATTCCCTTGCAACGTTTGTATATATTGTCCCCGGCTTTCCTTAAGGGAAGTTGGACCCATTAGGTATAATCCATCCATTGCAAAGGTCCCAGTGATGCAGAAACTCAGTCACGAAATAGAAGTCAGGATTCATCTTTGAGCTGCAGAACACAGAAACAATGATTCAGCCTGCCATGCCCACAATGGTCATCAAAATCTACTCTCCTGCCTCCAGATTTTATTATTCACATATACACCAAGTATTATGTGCAGTGGCCAGCTAACCTACCGAACTGCAAGTCCTCGGGATGTGAGAGGAAACTGGGTGCAGCAGCAATAAACTATTTGGCAACAGAGAGAACTTGCAAACTCCACATTGACAGCACCAGAGGTCAGGATTGAGCTTAGATCACTGGAGTTGTGAGGCAGCAGCTCATTTAACTGCACCACTGTGTCACCCGGAATCTGTGCCTTCCCTCCTACAACATCTCGTTAGCCACACATTCATCATATCTACTTTTTTATTGGTATTGAAAGAGATTTCAACTTTAGGAGATCCCGTTGCTTAATCTGTGTTCGAAATTCATGATGCAGAATCTTATTCCCCTTTTCAGCTTGTCAGCACCAGTGTGAACCACAAACTCTGTCTGGTTGCTTACCCTTCTGAGAATTTCCTGCAACTGTTTGGTGGCATTATTGACCTTGGCAATAGGAAGGTAAAACATTATGCTGGATTCATGTCTTCAGTGACTGGAGCTCCCTTCCCCATTGTCTGCGTCCAGCATTACCTTTGCACTCTCATCTCTCCCTCCTCCCTCTGCAGCTGAGCCACTTACAGTGCTGGAGTTATGGCTCTGCCCGATTCCATGGAGCTGAATTAACTCCAAATAAATTCCAATGCAGAGAAACAGTTTTGAAAGAAGAAGCACTCTGCGTTTTCATTGACTGTCTCTCTGCCTCTCTTTGTCAACCTGACTGTCACCCACTTTTTCTCTGACCATCTTTCCTTGAACCATGAGGTTGCTTCCCCATCTCATCCCATGTTCTGCATCAATCTTCCCTCCCATAAAGCTTGCAACAAATTTATTTATTCATTCTTCTGGGACCCTGCCTCTAGACAAGTTCAGGTGCAACTGACCCTAAAGGTACAGATTCTTCAGGATCCAGTTCCATCAACATCCAGAATTAGTTCATGTCCAATAAGTTACATCTCACACTTTTCTAACAGCACCTGTCAGCCTTTGTTAGCTTCAATAATCTGTTTCTAGATTGCTCTGCTTAAAATCTAATCCAGAAAATACAAGGTCCTTTCATTCACTCAAAAGCCCATGTGCTCTTTGAATTACACCTTCTGGCTCCCTTTCTCATACGATCTTTCAAGCTGCTCAAGCTGTCCTTCCCTCAGCCATTATGCCAAAAGAGAGTCTCAGCCCAGTTTACAAAGATGCTACTTGTACCCTAACTATGGAATTCCGCCATATTCCCATGTTGAGTGAATTCTCAACTTTGCACTGTTTAAAAAGCTTCCTGGTGGTTACTTTATACATTTCTTATACCTGGAAAAGTGGACACATCTGCAGCAAATGACATTAGGCAGAAATTGTGTCCAGCTGGTAAACAATTAAACTGAAAATCAGCAAGAAACTGAATCGTAATAGGCATTTAAGTAATGAATAATTTTACTTGTTTTACTTGTTGTTTAGCAACCACTTTGGAAACATCCAAAATTTTAAAGGATGAATTTCCAGCGATTTTCAAGATGTTAGAAAACATACATATTTCATATTAAGGTAGAAATTTTGTACAAAGTTAATGTGGAAAAAAATCCTAAAATTATCACTATACAATTTAAACGTGTGTTCTTTATTATACTTTCTTTTATAACAACACTTGGGGAATGTGAGGTATAGCTACTACTTGTGGCTATTTCATGTCCTGACTTCCATTGGTCAATAGAAGTAAACCTTAGAAAAGTTTGAAATCAGCAAACAACTTGCTATCAAGTATTTTATAAGGAAGTACAGAGTCAATATTTTGTTCCTCTCATTGGTGCCCACTCACTATTGTTAATATTTGTTGAATTAATGATCAAGGGACTCTAACTAGACAAACAGATCAGCAAGAGCCCCCGCTTATGTCGCCAGTGACTTACTTGTTGAAAACTAATTAACATATTTCTGTCATCCAGTCTGCAGTTCTCCTGTTGCTGAGCTATTTGAGTTGCAGACTTCACTCCTCTGGTATCAGGCTGTATTCCTAAAATAGTGCTAACTCCGCTGCAAGCTTAACTAATTCCAGGCTTGTCTTACAGTAATAGCCAGTGATTGCCCAGGACAAAGGATGGGCAAGACATTCTTAAGAATTAGGGTCTTCATTCTGAAATTTAATACTTTGGTCTGTTAACAAATAAGCAGATTATAGATACAATCACCCTGAAGTGTCAAATACAATAGATGAACAGGTCATTCAATCTGGTATAAAATAAGTTGTTGCAAGTTAAATGCTGCCACATTCACTTAGTGGCCGCTTTAATAGGTACCTCCTGCACCTAATAAGGTGGTCTCTGAGTGTGTGTTTCTGGTCTGCTGCTGCTGTAGCTCATCCACTTGATGTGTCGTGCATTCAGAGATGCTTTTCTACACACCATTGTTGCAACGCGTGGTTATTTGAGTTACTGTCCCTCTCCTGTCAGATTGAATTACTGTGACCATTTTCCTCTGACCTCTCTCATTAACAAGCCATTTTCCCCCACAGAACTGCCACTCCCTGGCTTGCTAGATGTATTTTCTTTTGTTTCTCGCACCGTGCCCTATAAACTCCAAAGACGATCGTGCGTGAAAATCAAAGAAGATCAGCAGTTTCTGAGATGCTCAAGTCGCCCCCTCAGCACCAACAATCATTCCACAGTCAAAGTCACTTAGATCACATTTTTTTCCCATTCTGATGCTTGTTCTGAGCAACAACTGAACCTCTCGACCGTGTCTGAATGCTTTAATGCATTGAATTGCTACCATAAGCTTGGCTGATTAGATATTTGCATTAACGAGCAGGTCTACAGGCTTACCGAATAAAGTGGCCACTGGTTGTATGATCCATGTCCTACATTCACCGTGGTTTAATTGCCTTAACCCTGACTACAAAATCGGTGCCCATTATAGATTCAGGGACCTGAGTTAGTGATTGGAAATTGAAGCTCAGTTTAGAGTGATGACCATTGAGTAGGACTGATTTTGTACTTACCAGTTTCTTCTGGAGTTCCAACAATAATTGGACTTCAATGCCACTTACCATAAACTACCAATTTCCTTACAGCTCACTTGTAAATGAAAACTTTCATTTATTTTCCCAGTCATATTTTATAGATTGGATTTTACAGATGATGTTTATATAAAGGGCTAAAATTTTCTAGCTCTTGAAATTGAAGTTGTGAAAGCATAAAGTCTTCACACAGTCAGCACAAAATGAATACTTTGTCTGAACCCCTCCACCACCAGTTTATCTATTTGTCTCATCAATATAAAATGAAAGAACACAGTTTCACCTTCTCTCCATCCTATCAGTGGAGCTATGCTCTTCCATTTGAAAATAGTCTCAAGCGGTATTTTGCAAGACTGTGTAGATGAACAAGTCACTTGAAACTTTAATGATAAAAGAAAAATATTGTTTCACACATGCTCCCTTTCTCTCTAGGAGTCATTGCTAAGTCTATGCTCAATGACCTGCCCTACCCTGACTCCATCTCACTACTCACTTAGGTACCAAATTAGCAAGTAGTACCTGAGCAAGATCTCCCTTTCAAAGTATGCCTTAAGCCTTTAATTCCTTTTGTTGCAGCAGAACCCAGTAGTTCAAAGAAGCAAAACAGTATCCCAAACTGCTTTCACAAACATTGGATCTTAAACAATCCAGAAAATCTGATAGCTTGGCACCGCGTTGGGAGTGTGTTGGAGAAACAGAATTTTACTGTCTTGTTCCCCTGCTCTTCTTTAATATTGTGCCAGATGATCTTTTCACCCACCTGAGGAAGCAGACGCCATCCCTGGTCTCAAATGAAAGACAATGCCTCTGGGTCAGAAGGAGCTACAATGACTGAATTCCATTACTATATATTTTTTTACTTTCTTTTACACGGCATGAGACCAAAGGAAAGGTGAGAACCAATAAAATAAAATAAAATAAAATCTGCACTGTACTGGCTGAAAGCGCTGTTCATAGGCACAAAAACTACATTATTGATGTACCATATGGTTAACACTAAATCACAGCAAGAAATAATTTGTACAATGTACCATGAACTTTTGTAACAGTGTATGGTACAGGAAGCTGCCTTTAATCAAGCCCCAGATTTACTCCAAGATGTGTAGCCACTACTACTGTTGATTGTACCAGTTTCTGTTTATTGGCCTGACGATGTTTTACAAGATAAGCTTGAAATGACTGTTTGAACCATTTCACTCACAGGAATGTGTAGACAGAAACCCGATAATGCCATCGGCAGGCGTCATCATTCTGAGAATTTGTGGGAGTACATTAAAGAGATCATCTCTATCTGGAAATGTGCTCTGTGTGCTACCACTGAAACCACCAAGGTCAGTTCTTCCCTCAAGTGAAATAACAGGAAATGAAACCACTCTAGTGAGCTTCACTTAATCAGAAATAAACTTCACAAGGACATCATAATCCAATTTCTTCCAAAAAAGTCATGTTAAGGGGGATGAAATATTTTAGTTTCTGTGAGCATTGATGTAGTGGCAGTCTTCAAAGGTGTGGATTTGTTGTCTCTATAGCTGTGTTTGAATACAGCTTACACAAGTCATCATCATGATATATTTGTTTCACGGAGAGCTCACCACTGACTCATGTGAGACTGAGACAGCTGATCTTCTTGCTATTTACCTTGATCAGATTTCAATTGGCTTGTAACTGCTGTGGAGCTTCCATAGAATCATAGAAATAAGACTAGAAAATATAGGAGTAGAATTAGGCTATTTGGCCCATCGAGTCTGCTCCGCCATTTCATCATGGCTGATCCATTCTTCTCAGCAACAATCTCCTGCCTTCTCCCCATGTCCCTTTATGCACTGACTATTCAGGAATCTATCAATCTCTGCCTTGTTACGAGTCCACAGTTTTGTTTTCCTGGGAGTCCATAGTTAAGTTTGCTGTGGGCGTCATGTGTCCCCCATTTCGTTTTACTGGGAGTCCACAGCTTTATTTCTGTGAGCATTACCTTATGACGTATGCCGATGGTGTAAAAGAAATGTGGGCATAGGCGGAGAAGGAGTCGAAGGAAAGAAAGAGGAAGTGAAGATTGCAGACTTCGAGCTATCCGGGAACAGCTCACAATCAAGAAGGGTAAAGTCCAATGCTTACCCATACCCAAAGGAATGGGTTAATCAGCGACACACTGTGTATTGTGGAGACGTGTCTGTCCTTCGTATGATCCATGGGTGTGGATTTTGTGACAGTCACTTTGTGAAATCGCTTTTCATGAACTTCGGAACAGTATTCCTCGGCTGGGATCTTCAGTAGCCACTTCTTCGTTCGCTAGCCGTGGAATCTTTGGAATTCGTCATGATTACCTGGTTGCTGCATTGTGAATCCACCAGACTCTCCTCTCACCTATTTCGTGAATTATCAGGAGTCTCTGAACTGCCACTTTACGACTGTGCTTGAGTAAGATTTGTTAAGAGCAGGTTCTAAGTTTGACTGTAAGGGAGCTATAGACTCATAACACTGTTAACTTCTGTTTAAGAAAGTAGTTTATTTGATTTTCTATGTTTCTGAGTAGATGTAAATAAATATAGTGGTTTTAACATTAAAACCCAACTCAATTTGTCATCTCTTGCTGCAGGTATGTTACGAAATCATAACAAAATTGGGGGCTCATCCGTGAAATGAACAAAATTAGAGCTTATTGATTGATTGATTATCGATCTCACTGGCTACTACGCTTTTGATTGACTTGTGTGGGGAGACCAGCAGCAAAGGATATTGGGGCATTTCTGGCATCACCAGACCAGAAGGCATTAGGGGATGCCAGAAAGGACGACTTGTTGGCCATTGCTAAGGAACTGGGATTTACTGCGGTTAAATGGGATATGAAAAAGGTACAGATTCAGAGGATAATAGCTGAGTACTATATTTCTTTGAGGAAGTTTGAAGAGGGGGTGTTAGAAAGTCATTGACATATAATGTAAAAAGAAGCGGTCCCAACACAGACCCTCGTAGAACATCACTAGTCACCAGCAGCCAACCAGAAAAGGCCCCCTTTATTCACAATCTTTGCATCCTGCCAATGCTTTATCCATGCTAGTATCTTTTCTGTAATACCAGGGGCTCTTAACTTGATTCCTTGGTTATGCCTGACCACCAGAGTCACCTCTTAATTAACTCTAATGTATGTGAAACTCCCTTGTGTCTGACCATGTTAGAGGCATGCCCCCAATTCAGTACATTGGATCGATTCACCTTGGAGATGAAGGTATGACCGGGAGGCTCATTGCCTGAATCAGGATCATGTTGCTCCAGGGACTTTTGCACAATAGAACCGATCTCCCATCTAATGGGAGCTGCCAGCCTTGAACTGGGAAGAATGGTTTCTGGTACTTCTTCCTTGCCCGGTGTCTCAAACTGTTTAGAGAGAGCATCCAGTTTCTGATTCTTGGAACCTGGTTTGTAAGTTAGAATAAAATTACTAGGTCTATAAGATATAATAAAATTAAACCTATTGAAAAACAATGACTGATGTACCTGCTGGGAGTTCAACCTCTTTGCATCTTGGATATAAGCTAAGTTTTTATGATCCATCCAAGCCACAAAGGATGTTTTGCCCCCTCCAACCAATGTCTACATTCTTGAAGCATCATCTTGACAGCAAACACACTCCCTGTTGCCAGTGCAATAGTTCATCTCGGCAGGTAAAAGAAGACACCTGGTCATTGGTGGTTCATTGAGAGAAATCAGCTCCTACTCCAGTGTCTGAAGCATCAATCTCCACTACAGAAGATAAGTCCGGATCAGGGGATCAAGTACAGGTGCTGTGGTAAATCTGTTTATAAGGTCGCAGAAAGTGACTTCTGCCTCTGGAGTACAATGGAAAGATCCTGCTTACCTTGTAGTGAGCTTGGTAAGTAGAGCTGTTATAGCCCTGAATTTGCAAATGAAGCGACGATAGAAATCGGCAAACCCTGAAAAGGAACTTTGGGGACGTGGGACTCACTCTTCTCAAGTTTTACAAAATGTTGATTCTCCAATAGATATTAATGGACACTTCGTACATGTTGGACATGCTCCTGAGGTGATTGAGAAAAAAATAAGAGTGTCATCCAAATAAACAAAGTAGGTGAGCTTTTCTCGGAATACATCATTGTCAAAATTTTGAAAGACTACAGGAGCGTTCACTGAGCCGAATCACGTCACCAGATACTCATAATGTCCAGTGGGAGTGTTGAAGGTCATCTTCCATCCATCTCCCTTTCGAATCTGGCTAAGATTATAGGCATTGCGGAGGTCAAGTTTCGTGAAGACAGTTGCTCCCTGCAATAATTAAAATTTTGTTTTCATAAGAGGCAGTGGATATCGTCCTTTAATAGTAAACCTATTAACTCTGCTTCATACGTCTCCCTTGCTCTGGAGAAGACCGTGAGCCTGGGATCATGGAACTGAAGAAGGCACTGGGCAATTTTGAGAGCCAGCTCTCAGGATGAACTCGCTGGACCTCTCCCTCCTTCTCTCAGACGTACCATTATCAATTCTAATAGCCATATCCATAAAATTCTTCAAATCCTTTACCGGGTGGGTCCCTGGTGATTAGAACACCCTTGAGTTGGTCATTTAATCCCCGTTGAAACAGAGCAACCAACGTCTTTATTTTCCCCCCCGGTCCCTGCCCCCAAGGTCTGGAACTCAGTTGAATAGTTGGCAATAGATCGACACCCCACCCCCCCCCCCCCCGACACAAAGAGAGGAGTTGACTGGCTTCCTCTGGACCCCCAGCAAGGTGAAAGAATACCCTTCTCATAGTTCTCAAAAATAAATTCTATCAAATTACATGGGAGAGTCCTTCTCCTATAAGGCCATAGCCCAGGAAAGAGCCCTGCCCGAAAGAAGGGAAATTATGTACGCCATTTTTCTCTTGTCTGAGGGGAAATTAGTGGGTTGTAACTCAAACGCTAGAGATCACTGATTTAAGAAACTGTGGCAAGACTTGGGTCTCCATTGTACCTCGGCAGGTTAATTGACCCCTCATGGTAGTTCTGGGCAAACACAGCAGGACGCAGAGGCAAATGATCAGAACCAGAGTTCATTCCTAAAGAACATAAATCATGCTCAGAGCCTTCTTACAATGATACTTGTATCTCCTGGAGTAAACTTTCATGCCTTCCAACTGTCTCTCCTCGGCAGGTCAGTGCCTTATGTAATTGATCAGACACTGCTGGGTCCATGATGGCTGTGTCCTGCTGTAACAAGATCTTCAGGCAAATGAACCCAGCCACAGAGTGAACTCGAGACTTGAAGGTAGAAAGTAACAACAAGGATTTATTCAAAGAACATAACAGGAGAATAACAAATGACTCAAAAGTGTATTTACTTAGGAGCGCTAGAGTACACAGAATGTTAGTTCACTTGGAACCCAAATTCAGGACTCTGATGAACGCTAGCTGTGATGAACCTAAATAGTGCCTATAGCACAGGAACCCCATAAGTATCAAAATCAAAGCTCGATAAAGTAAAAACAGGATGTACGAAGAATCCACCTTCAAAAAACAAGTGACATGAAAAACACAAGGAAAGCTTAATGACTAAGCCAGTCACTTAACAAGTTTTAATTAAAACATATTAGTGATGTCCAGGCACATCACAGCGCCGAAGCCTGATGCTCGCCAGCACCCTGCGCTGTTTTGAAGAGTTCATGTCATAGGATAGGAGGATCATTTATTTAGGAAAGAGTCCATGAGAAATTGCTTCACTTAGTGGGCAGAGAATGTTTGGCCTTCGCTACCACAGAGAGCTCTTAAAGAGAGTTCATTCACAGATGAAACCGATAACTTTGAAAAGAAAATCACAGGGATTCAAGGGAAATCAGGATCACCTGGGAAAGTGAAGTAGGTATAAAATCACCTTAATGATAGGTAGAACAAGCTCAAGGGTCAACATTCTGTTCTCCTCCTCCTTCCATCTTTTATTCTATTCTTAGAAGCAGACAGATCTAGGGAAAGCCTGGTCAGTGAAGATGTCTGTAATGGCAGGATGAAAGAAATCAGTAAGGGTGAGTCTAGAATACGATAAACAAAGAGCTCTCAGAGGGATTTTATGCCATAGATGGTTATAGAGATAATAAGACATGGCAACATTTAAACAGAAAAGGTGAGATACGAGATTAGCTTCATTTGTCACAAGTACATTGAAACATATAGTGAAATGTGTTGTTTGCATCAACAATCAATGCAGTCTGAGGATGAGCTGGGGGCAGCCTGCAAATTTTGTCATGCTTCTGATACCAACATAGCATACCCACAACTTACTAACCCATAGTTCTTTGGAACGTGGGAAATAACAAGCTCTCAGAGGAAACCTATATGGTCATGGGAAGAATGTTTGAACTTATTACAGACAACAGTAGGAATTGTACCATGACTGCTGGCGCTGTAAAATGTTATGCTCGCCGCCATGCTATTGTGCCACCATGTCATGCCTATCTACTGTACCATACCATGAGGGCTTGGACCAGGAGCCTATGGAGGTTAATTAATGATGAAACTATGGTTGAATATGAATAGTGAAAGTTAGCCTACAGGCAATGTGACATATGTGGTATATATATGTTATTGGTTGGTTCCACTTAAAGAATTATACCATATAACCAGTTTGCTTTCTCATTGTAATAGATTGTAGCATTTCGGGAAAAGGTTCCAGAAAGTCTGTGTTGTGGGAGGTAAATGAAGAAATGCTGGTTGGTCTTCAGCAAGCTTTATTTTTAAACATGGTTCCTATTTTATTTTGTTGTCTGTAAATTGATGAGACTATGTGCGAAGATATTAATGTAAAATCAGAAAACTGATGTAAGAAAACAACAAAATTTACACTCCATGTCCAACTAAATAGACTGATTTGAAATGGATCCTGAGCATGACAGGACACAGATAGTGATATGATTTAATTGCGATTGCATGGATCTGAATATCCTTCCTGAATATTATCATATAGAGCCGTTGGCCACACACTGAAATTCTTACACTGGTACCAACAAATGTTGCATTGCTATTGCTAGTTAGATTCCATCAGTGTCAATGAAAAACAGTTCTGAGACAGCAGACGTATTTTGCATGAGCTCAGGTTTATGGAAGGTGGAGATGCAAAGCTGGTAAAGACAACATGGTAAAACTTCAGCAGAAGCCAAACTGCTGGAGGAACTCAGTGGGTCAGGCAGCATCTGGGGAGGCAGAAGAGTGGTTAATGTTTAGGGTCAAGTCCGTGCATCAGAAACCTGCATCCTCTGCCTCTGCAAATGCTGCCTGAGTTCCTCCAGTACTTTGATTTTGGCTTGACTATTACAGCATTCTCTATTGCAATACTCAAGGCTGGGGGTGATAAAGGCTTGCTACACCAATCTTTTGAGTAAGCAGTTGCTTTCCACAATTCTCAGTACAACTTGAATTATAAAAGGCCTGTCTAGGGATCAAATAGAAACATTCGGAACTGCTTGTCAGCTGACTGCAACTATCAAAATTGCTTGCAGACTCTTAAACCTCAGAAGGGAGAATAATTATTGTTAGATCAAGAGAAAATTGTAGAATAAATTTATCAATCACAATTAGATGAGGATACATTTGGATTAAAAAGACAAGCGCATTACTATTAATGGCAGATGAAAAGCTGTTTTCTTGCCAAATCAAGTGTTCAGATTTTTTGTGGAGAGTGGGGGTAGGTGGAAATAATTTTCATTCAATGAATAATTGCATGATTTATTTACTGTTAAAAGTGATTTTCAATAGTCTGAAAATAAAACACCAGATCTTCTGCTCTAGCTCTGGTCCAATTACCACAGCTAAATTCAAGACAAGAAAGAAAAAGTAGTATTTACTGCTGGACAAATGACTATTCTTTGGCTTTAAAATGGAGCTGAAATGTTGAGCAGTTCTGTTGGTATACACTTATTAAGGATGATATATTACACTGTAGCTGCCTCCTGTCCTCTTGTCACTGTCTGGCCTCACCTTGAACTATGCCTAAAATACAGCAGTATAGCAAGAAGTGCACAATTTAGGGGCCAATGGTATTTGATTGTTTGTTGCTGTAACAATATGGGTTGAAAGGTCAGAGGTTGGTCGTGTTTAGACTGCATAAGATACTGAGATGCTCCCCCATCTGATACCACAGGTGCACATTCAGACTTCAGAACCTACCAGCCATCTGGGAGTGTTGTTTAAAGGTGTGGTATGGCTTAAATATTCAGATCTGTTCCTCCAAGGTGACAAATTGGTCAGTAGGCTACTGGAGAATATTGGTCACATCAAAACCAGAATGGCTGTTAAATATTACTTGTACCGTAGGTAACGACTACATGTGTAGATTATGCAACAGAAGTGTTACACTGCACCCATGCTAATCTGGTGCAAGCCACCAATCATCCAGTAGCCAGCCATTAATTCAGTACAGGGTTCTTAAACAAAAGTTCCAATAATTTAACTAAGGATTACCTCAATACTTCATGTTTGGCTGCCTCAACATGTAGAGGATGTCATGTTCCTGGAAGCATACTATGCAAATTCTAATAATGTATTAACGAGGTTGTGATCACAATTAGTGATTGATTTAACACTTTCTTCTACTTGCTGAAGTACATACAGTATAAAGCATATGCTACAATTGGATTTAAGGTCATCGTACTCTTGGCTGCCATTAAAGATGTTCTCCATTTGGTACTAGTGCTCCATCTGCTGGAAATGAAATCACTTCCTGGTTGATGTTATTAACCACACAATAAATCAAACCAAAGCACTTTAAATATATTTCAACATTCGTGGTGTGCAGTGTTCATTGATCGATACTTCTTAAGCCAACTATAGTCTTGGAAAGATTTGTGTACACTTTGGTGACACAAGCTCACTGATGCTGCTCGACCCACTGAGTTTGTCCTGCAGGTTGTGTTGTTTTGTGAACACTCTTGTCCGTTTAGTCCTTTTGATTAATGCCATGCACATTTTCTGTGCAGAATATTCAGTCTTTCAGAAAAAGATGAAAAATGTTTGTTTCAATGTATGTAAGGTGCCAACCTATTGATCAAGAATGCTTGCAAAGTTATTGAGTATTATGCCTAATTTGAAGATTCTAGAACAAGATAATCAATGATAACATTGTGACTGCATTTTTCACATCATTATTGTTTGGAGTATGACTGTGTTATTCTAAAATAACACAAAGAAAATTAAAGCTTTAATTGCAAGACATATTTAAAAAATCTATGGAATGTAGAAAAGAACTTTGAAGAAACTGAACAAATATGCAGCTTAGGAAATGCTGTATATGAGACTTAAAAGCCTTTAGATTGTTAAAGACTAAAGGATATTGTAGAGTTCCAGGTCTTCTGCCCTTTGTAGTGGATGGAACAAGTGATAAGAGTGTTGGCTGAGTCAAAATTCTAGTACTGGCAATGCAGAGGCATAAGGAATATATAATAGCAAGTTTTCAACTTCAGAAGAACCACAAAGAGATATAAATAAAATCAAAACAAAAGTAGTCACCTTGCATTATCATTAAGCAAAGGAATGTGGAGATCTTACTTATTCCAGTCTTTATCTAAACTAGCCTTGGTAAAGCTATTTACTGTGGAACCACTCTGTTTGGATGATTTTCCACAATGGTGACTCAAGTAACAGTAGCTCAGTCTCAAAGTCATAACTCTTAAATCCCAGTCATGTCACTGCCAATTCTTTGAATGCTTAGGAGATGTTGCTGTTTTTCTACAGGCTGAAGGATATCAAGCCCTGCAGGAATAAAATATTTTACCTCAGTGGTGAAAGGCATTCCAGGCAGTTTAACACTGATATGTAATATCTGCTTCTTACAGCTGACCATTAATAACTGTCTTGGTAGCCTCCAACCTGATGGCATGAACATCGAATTCTCAAACTTCTGGTAATTTCTCCCCTTCTCTCCTTCGCTCTTTTTCCATTCCCAGTTCTGCTTATTGTCTAACCCTTTCTCTTCTCCTCACCTGCCCATCACTTCCCGCAGGTTCCCCTCCTCCTTCCTCCTTTTCCATGGTCCATTGTCCTTTCCTATTAGGTACCTTCTTCTTCAGTCTACTGCCTCTTCCACCCTTCACATCTTAATGTTTTACTTCATTCCCCCTCCCGCATGCAACCATCTTCCCTCTCACTTGTTCTTACCTATCACCTGCCAGCTTGTACTCCTTCCCCTCGCCTCTCCTTCTTATTCTCCCCCTACCTTTCTTGTCCTGATGATGGGTCTTGGGTCAAAACATCAGCTGTTTATTTCCTTCCATAGATGCTGCCTGACTTGCTGCGTTCCTCCAGCACACTGTGGGTGTGTGTGTGTGTGTGTGTGTGTGTGTGTGTATGTGTATGTACACGTGTGCAGTGCGTGTGTGTGTTTTTAAGTACTTGAGCCTATGTCTCTAATGTTGAGACATTTAAAAACATTTCTAAAGCATTTGGCAGTGAAAGAATTGAAGAAGTAGTCAAGCGACTTCAGGAGAGCCCCCTTGGTCCAGTTCCTCAGGCCTGTTTGCTGCTTAGACTTCAGCTGTCTTGCTGGCTGCCTCTTGGGGGTGGTGTGTCAGTTAGTGCAACCTACCATTCTTGGACAGAATAAATATGGGCATGTGGTCAATGCTTTTGGCACATAGAGACAATGGGCAACACTAGCTGTCCCAACATTTTCTGAACTTGCAATAACTATTTAGACTAGACAAATTCAACTAGAATTTCTAGATTGCTCTTAGCTTATTGTTGCATACCACAAAAAGAATTAAAATGACATGATTTAATGTGCTTAACAATGTAAGGTTTCTGTATTGGAAGGCATCTTTAGCATGTGTGCACATTAGCTTAGGAAGGTTAGAACTTGGCTGTGGTTCGCAATGACTTATTAACTGTAAAACCAAAGCTCACACATGAAAAAATATCATTTCAATAAGATACTGCTGAAATGCGTACTGCAACATCCAAATGTAAGTCAACAGAAATTAGAACTGAAATTATTTAGAATTCACAATAATAGCAGCTATCTGCTGGACATAACAAAGCACATAAACTCAGTTTTGAACCCTATCTTTGCCTTTGTACAGCACTTGATCTCTTTATAAAAATCAAATCCAACACAATCCCCAATGGATTCAGATCAATGAGTGGAAATTGACATGTTCTTAAGTTAAGAATTTACCTGGATATATTAAAATAATGTAAGTTAGCAAGAATTAGAATTGCTTATTTTGATTGTATCTGAATTACCAACTTCTGTGTAAATAAAGATTAAGAACTAAAAGAACAAATCATGAATTAAAGCTTTTCGAACCTAACAGGCCAATGCACTTTTGGAAAAGAACCTGTGGGAAATGTAATTGATATGTAAAGTCAGATAAAAGAAAAACACACCAGAATTCATTCTCATGAAATAAAAAGCCGGTTATAACTGATAATTAATTGTAAATATAGTACCAATGGGTAATCACAGATGTAGAGGCTTAACGTCTTGAAAAAAATCATTATTAGTCACATCCTTTTCTAAATCTCATTATTACTTTATAATCCCATTGGGGGATCATTTTCAAAATTGCTTCCACAGTTTGCCAATACGTTTATTAATATATTCCTTTATAATGCAAAGTAAAGAGCTTCTCCTTCCAAAGATAAAAGAAAGCTCAATATTAAAATAACTTCTTTCTTCTATTCTGCTGAAACCAATTATTGAAAATATTTACATGGGTATTCTCTGAGGTGGAACATAACTCATATGTCACTCCATATTCTCTTTGAAGTTTGACCCTGATCGAAATCTAATGTGTATGACTGTGTTAAGAATCAGAGGGCCTTTCATTTGGTTAAGATTATGAATGAGCACTCAGAAAGCTCAAAGATGAAGGGAAAATGCAGGATTTGAAGGCAAAGGCAACCAACTTCTTCAATACTACCTAGGATGAGATGGAGTTGTCAATCTTGAGCACCCACTCAAAGTCAGCATCAATAACACAGATTGGTGAATGCTGATGAAATTGGCTGTGTCATGTTAATTCTCATTATGCCTTCTGTATTTTTTTCAGTGAAAACTACGTCAATATGTCACTAATTATTCGTCATCATTGCTATTGCTTTTCATTATTATTTGAAAGCATCACCTTTTGATATTCATTCTAAATGGATGCCTAATATGCAGGAAGATGGTGCCAAATCTCAATTGTGAATTCGAGCTGCATTCAAGGAAACTTTGGAAAACTCTGGATCTGAGCCCAATGATTTTCATAACTTACAATTGAAAGTTCAGGTATAAAGGGATTCCACCAGTGGAATCCAGTATGGGTACTATTTCTATTTTGCACCCAATTTTCAGCTGTTTAATAAGAATCTTAAATTAAACTGTATTGATGGGTAGTAGAGGGGCAATGGTTAATTTACCGGGGGGGAGGGACCGTCGACTCAGACCATGAGAGGCCTGCGTCGGGCATTTTCATGCCTTACAAGGCATTACCAGAGTAATTCAATGATCTAGATGAACAACTGAGGCACTTTAAATCAAATACCACAATGCCAAATACAAAATTTATATCCAGGTTAATAAACTGAAAATATAACAAAATCAATTATTTGATTTAGTGATGGTATCAAAATACCACCAAATAGATTCATGGGATTAAAACTGCTGCCTTTATCCAGTCACTTCTACATTCAACTTCAAACTCACTAAAAAGTAATCAATTCCCTGTTCAAGTAGCCAAGTACCTATTATTAAAACATGTCAAAACAGGAGAAAGTTAAATTCAAACCTAGCATTGATCAAAGCACCAAATTCAGACACCTTGCTGGCAACCTTGTAAATGCTCCTCATCAACATTTGGAGACTAGTGTTTAAATTGGTGGAGCTTTACATTAAGCGCTGAGCGAACCTGTATAGACTATAAGCCAAACGTACTGTGTAGCAGTAGGCTATATCTACTTGACTTTATTCTCAATAATCCAACTGCTTTAGATACATGCATCCATGATAGGGTTAATAGAAGTGACACCTGTATAGTCCTTGTGGACACAAAGACTTTGCTGCACACTGGGGAATACCCTTTGTTGCATTGTGTGTCATCATCATTTTAGTAACTAGTTTGGACTCAGATCAGATTGGTAACATTAAAACAGGTCATGCTATGGACCATAAATATCACTAGAACTGTATATAAGCAAAATCTATAACCCTAGCATAACCCAGTCTCCACTATCAAGTCAGGGATTGGATCCTAGCTTATTGAGGATTGCAGAAGGGTTTGCTGAGAGCAGCACGGGGCAATTCTAAAATTTGAAAGGAAAGATTAAAGGATGCTGTGGAATTCTATGGTTATTAGTCCCTGGGAGTGACTGTAACAAGTTAGAAGGCTGGCTGTAGATTCAGAATTTCAACATAGTGTGGGCATAGAAATGGTAGAGATGTTTTATTGGAGAAACAATGTATGGTAGGTAATACTGGGCATCATAATCAATGGATTTAGGAATCTCACATCTTCCTATATTCATCCAAATCAGCCTTTGTCAAGCTTATTCCTGTTTATCTATTCTGTTTTGATGATATTCAATACGTCTCAAACAACAGTGGCTTAAACTAGAAAGTTAAGTCTTAAATCTCAGTCATACAACTGCCAATTCTTTGAATGCTTAGGGGATTTTTGCAGATTTTAAAGAGGCTGCAGGATATCAAACCATGCAGGGATAAAATACTTCACTTCAGTAAGGATAGAAAAGCCAGACAGTTTGACCCTGGCACATAAAACTTACCTCCTACAGCTGGTTATCAGACAACAGGTGAAGATGTTGGCAAGCCAGATTGAAATGGCATCTTAAATCAAGCTTCCTATTTGTAGGTTGGCATCATTAAATAATCAGAAAACATTATCAAACAAGCCTGGCAAACTCTGGCTACTGAAATAGAGGGCTCAGGTGCAAATTGTACAAGGCTTCGAATTACAAGATTGTTGATGCCAAATACTTACATGAGAAATATGGGTGTACCATTCTGCCCTTCAGACCCATCCCACCAGTGAGTTAAATCAATGGATGATTTGTATCTTGACTCCACCTTTCTGTGGTGATCTATATTCTTTCAACAAAAATAGCACAATCTCAGTTTATAACTACTCAATTGTCCCAGCTTCAATGCATTCTTTTTCACAAAAAGCGAGATAAATCCATTCTTGCTGAGCATCATAAAATCAGTCTATTCTCAATCATCAGCAAAGTAATGAAATTTGTGAATTAACCTACCAGCTAGCATCTATTCAGCGATAACTTACCAGTTTGAGTTATGCCAGAAGCACTTTGCACTAAGTTGCATCACAAACGTGGACCAAATGGCTAGATTATAGAGGTGAAATGGCCTTGAAACCAGGCAACATTTCATTAAAAAGGACACTAAGAGACATGTAAAATTAAAGTCAAAGACAATATCTGGAAACCACTCTAACAGTTGGAGGCACACCATGAAAAAACAAGTGGATTTCTGGAAGCCTTATACACTTCCAGCGTTCATAACAGTGCTCTTTTTATATTAGGGTCAAAGATAGAGAGGTTAGTTCATGGTTGCTCAAAGTTTGATTGATTTCCTCAGAAAATAAACCTGCTTGCTTGTAGTAAGAACCAAGTACATATTAAAGCATAAACTGATAAATAGCACAAAAAGTGCCAGGCAATGACCACCTCCAAGAAGGGCATCTAACCGCTTACCCTTGATATTCCTTGTCAATACCATCACAAAGTTCCCCACTACCAAAAATCTGGAGTGACCATTCACCAAAAATTGCTGTGAGTACAAGGGCAGGCCAGAGGCTATGCATCTTGTAGCGAGTAGCTTACTCAATTCTTTATACCCCTTTCACCAAATGCAAGGTACAAGTTGGAAACGTGATGGTATACTCTCCACAGCACCTGAATGAGCACATCTCTAACACAGGAAGCTCAACATCATCCAGGACGAACAGCCTGGTTGATTAAATTTCTATCTACTACCCTTAACATTGATTTCCTCCGCCACTGGCAACCCCTGGCAACCACTGGCTAAAATATGTGCAAGCTACAAAAAACACTGCTCCTATTCAAGTAAGTTAATGGTTCAAAAAGGTGGTTCACCACTGCCTTCTTGAAGGGAATTAGGGACAATCAATACATACTGGCTTTGTCAGTCATGTCCACATCCCAAGCTATATGAATAAATAAAATGCTCCAGGAAATAAGAAGGATGAGTTTTGAATATTCTATTAGTACATTCACAACTTCCAAGTTTCAGGTAACTTGAAGTGTTTATTTTTAACTGAAAAGTCATAAAATCAAACTATCAGGAAGTACAGCAGCATTTTGCTTCAAAAATAATTAATTTCAATTTAACAGATTAACATTGCTATACAAGTTTCTTTCTTTTGACAAACTACAGTATGTAAAAACTTTTTTTTCAAAACAGAGGAAGGCATGGTTATTAGAATTGCTGCAATATTTGTACCAACACAAATATCAGGCAATGATGCCTCTGAAGACACAGTGTAATTGCTGTAGCCCCATCAATACTCTGGAAGGATACAACATTAAATATTCAACTTGACCAATCACATGAAACATAAGGTGACTCGAGCAGTGTATTCTGTAATAAGAGGCTTTGATTTCTAATGCCTCTCCACTGCATAAAAGGTATAAACCAAGCAGGTGATGGAACGCCTGTGACTAAGCAGGCTGGATATGGTTGATAAAGCAACTTACAAGGGGTGATTGATAAGTTTGTGGCCTAAGGTAGACGGAGTCAATTTTAGAAAACCTAGCACATTTATTTTTCCTACATTTACACACTTAGTCCAGCGGTCGTGGAGCATACTTCTTTGTAGAAGTCAGTGTCTTGGACCTCCAGAAAGTGGTCCACAGCTGGGGTGATTGATAAGTTTGTGGCCTGCGGTAGAAGGAAATGAGTTATTAACTTCAAACTTTCTGCATTATCACTCAAAGAGTTGAACTGCACGTGCATGTAACAAGAACTGTATAACTCATCTACTTCTACCCGAGGCCACGAGCTTATCAATCACCCCTGCTGTGGACCACCTGAAGGCCCAAGATGCTCTCAGTACATGCACGCTCTAGGTTTTCTAAAATTGACTCCTTCTCCCTTAGGCCATGAACTTATCAATCACCCCTCGTACAAAAACAATACCACTCATGACAAGCCAATATCCTTGGTCCACTACTCCTCCACTAGCTTAAACATCCACCTTTCCACTTTTAGTGAGTCATGGTTTCAACAGTTGCACCTCCTTTGCTAACAAGATCCACTACCAAGAAGGGGAATGAATCAGGTAAATGAGCACACTTCCACTATGATAGATTACAGTCCCTGACTCCTTGCCATCTATGTCTATTAATGCAGTGTTGCAAAAATAAAATATTGACCACTTTTATGAGAGCATCTTGGTTCACAAGGCAGATCACTACCGCTGCTGAGTATGTAAATCAAATTCAAACTTTGTTATGGACACTGCAGTTCTGAAAACAAATTTTTGTTAAGTTAGTAGTTAGGGCACCCCGAGTCAATGTTGGAAATATTTAAGATTGTTATTGAAATGAATGCAACCATTAAGGAAGTATATAGATCTAAGATCAGAAAAATGAATTAAACCCAGTAACATAAATTTGCAGGCAGAAGATAACATAGGATGGTGCATGAATGAAAAAGGAGCAAATACGCCTTGCTTGTACCCTCTCGTTACCCTTCTTCTCGCTCTCTCTCTCTCTCTCTCTCTTTTTTCCCTTTTTCCCTATATTACTATTGAACGACATGAAGTGGCATCCTCAGAGACAAAACAAAGATTGCTTACAGGATAATTTCATCATTTTGTGAGATATATGGAATGACTTGAGGTCAGGAGGGTGGTTGGCACGTGTGGGCTGAATGTAGATCAAAACACTTTAACAGCCAATTATTTGTCACTTTAAAGGACCCCTTAAAATGTTTACAATAGGAAAAGGGGAAGATGAAGAATGCTGCTAGCCTGGCTACCATTAGTCCAGGGAAACGGCCGCTTCATTAATTAGTGCTGTCTGTTACACTTTAAGGCACTTGCTGTGAGCATGCCAACAACCCTGCTGTATACTCAGATTTCAAAGGTGGCCCTTTGTGCCAGCTGCATCAGAAGATTCTGACAAATTTTAGGGATATAATTCTGGGCCCTTTTGAAATAAAAGCCGAGCTTGACTAGAAGAGATCAATGTACAAAAAAAAATGTTGGGAGTTTGATATGCAGCAGATGTCAGCTCAGGTTTTTTTTTGGAAGGCTGTTGACAGTTCCTGACGCATGACATCTTGACTTTTTCACAGCTAATCCCCCATCAGTGAGGCTTTAGAACAACAAGACTTAAACAAATTTTGATAGTTTTAAATTTACTTTTACGGAGAAGGGAAGCCAGATGGAGTAAAACAAACCCACACTCAGGAGGAAAATGCACACAGCATGATTCCTTCAAGGGCATTTGTGTTTGGGATTTCATGACTTTCCCATTGTCCTTTTAGTTCAGGTCCATTAAGCTCCCAGTTTTTTATGGTTGGTATTCGTACAGTTTGTGCTAGCTTTGCTTGATCCAATTAGCTACTTTAACTCCATGCCTGAAACCTAAAGCCAACTGTGATCGCTCTTGCAAAAAAACATTTTCTGCAGTAATCCTTCCATCCTCACTGCCACTGTCTGTCTGGAAACTGTGGTTCCTTTCTACATACAAGGATAACATTATGGTGTGTTCATGCTTGCATGTTAAAGCTTTTTTTTAAATACAGATAAATGGCCATTTGATATATCGTGCAATTCCTTTTGCTTCTTGGAGAAACACCTTTTAGTATCAGTTTAGCGATCATGCTTATGGTTTTTACAAGGCTGCACATATGCTCACTTCCTTTTTGGGAAAATTGATGTATCAAAATTGAATTTAAGAGTTTATTCAAATACTTTCTGTCAAAAGAATTCTATCAGAAATCAATATTTTTGATAAATGATTGTATGCAAATTATTTTCCCATTATGGAATCATCGAATTTCCAGCAAGACGTGTAAATTCCAGTTGTGAAATTCCTTCAATCTAGTCAAATATTCATAGTTTGAAGCCCCCAAAGTCTTTGATGCATCTAATTTTATATGGCTGGTTAACTACTGTACTATACAATATCTACAGCAAAAGAAATGAACATTTTAAGAGGCTGTTAAATAGAAAAAATAATGCTGTTAGGGAATCGGTAAGCAGGCATAGCCAACAGAACAGGTTCCAAGGTGGCTAGTTCAAGTCAGATTTTGCATTTCAACTATCGGGTATATCTGAAAATATGGAAGCTGTATTTTGAAGAAATCTCATAGCTCGTCCTGTCATATCCAAGTCAACTTGGTCTTTAGCTTTTATATCTTGGCAATTCAAGTGCTCATTTAAATATTGTGAGAGTACCCAATTCTGCCACTCCTGGAAACAGTGCAATCTAGATTCCAGATGTCTCTGGATGTAAATTCTTCCTTGGTTCCTCTCAAATTCTTCTTATACCCTTATTTTAAACCTATGCTCTCTAGTTTTAGATTCTTCTTAGAAACTAGTGTTGACCACTAGCTGGGGGAAAGTAGCTCCCTATCTAACCTCTTATAATTTGCCTACCTCTATTAAAATTCCCCTCAGCCAAATCTGTTCCAGAGAAATCAAGCCCAGCCTATCCAGGCTTTGCTCTTAACATCTAGATGAATCTTCTCTGCTCCTCTGCAGTGGAAATGTGGTCTTCCTGACCAGAACTGCATAGAGTACTTGAGCTGTGCCCTAACCAATGCTTTAAAAATGTACACCCTGACCTCCCTGTATTCTATGTTCTGACTCATTAATACTAGTGAGTCTTTCAACTTCTTCACCACTTTATATATCCATGCATGCTGCCATCTTCAGGGATCCCTGTTCTTATGCATTAGTGACCTCTATTCCTCAATGCTCCCTATGGTTCAGCCATTCATTGTGTATTCCCTTAACAGTACATCCAAAGTGCATTATCTCACAAATCCAAGGAGCGTAAATTGGCATCTGGAGTGAAAAATCTGAATACTTCTAATATCCTCTGTATAATTAGTCTTTATTGTTCCTTTAAAATGCATTGTAGATGCTGTTTCCTTAAGGTTATTGTTGCCGAGGGTGGTATTGGGGACAAACTCCCACTACCTATTGAATGCTCCCAATGGTGTGTGCCTCAAATTAGTTCTAACAACCAAGCCCAACTCTTGGCTTTCATATGTGGCTTAGCCACTAAGCTGATGGAATCTTTCTTACTGACAGCATGCTCCTGTCTACATCAACAGGGTTGAGATTGAGAGGGTTGAGAACTTCAAGTTTTTAGGTGCGAACATCACCAATATCCCATTCTGGTCCAAGCATTTTGATGTCACAACTAAGAAAACTCTAGGTGCATGGGAGGCTAAAAAAAATTGGCATGTCACCATCAACTCTTACAAATTTTTATCAAAGCATCCCAGAGAGTATTCTGTCTGAATACATAATAACTTGGTATATCAACTGCTTTGCACTTGACTGCAAGAAACTACAGAGTTATTGACATAGCTCAGCACATCACACAAACGACCTCCCCTCTATGGACTCTTTTGTCTGTCTCAGTAAAACAGCCAGCATAATCAAAGAATTCACCAACCCAGAAAATTCTCTCTTCTTCCCATTGAACAGAAGGTACAGAAGTCTGGAAGCACACAACACCAGGCCTAAGGACAGCTCCTATCCCACTTTTGTCAGACTCTTGAATTGGCCTCTTGTTTGATAATCTTTCAATCTACCTTGTCGTGATCTCACACATTAGCATTTACCTGCATTGCATGTTTTCTTGTAGTTTTTACACTTTATTTTGCATTGGTATTGTTTTCTCTTCATTTCTTCTGTATAAATAGTATGCCAGACAAGATTTTTACTGTATCTTGCTACATGTGGCAATAATAAACCAATACAAATAATATCTCAATTTTGAACATTAGAAATTTGGCAAACATTGTTGTTTAAAACATATTTTTTAAAATCTCACAAAATAGTTCCATTTTATTTGTGAGATTCCATCCTTCAGAAATCTGGTACAGACATACAGTGCACAGTTTGGTACACAGAATCGCACAGCCATTAGCACTGCTGGTTTGCAACTTCAGAGATCTGAATTCAGTTCTGAAATCCAGTGTGGCTGTATAAAGGTTTGAATCCTTTTCCTGTAAACAATGTCAGCTTCCTCCAGGAGCTCCAGTTTCCTCCCATGTCCATGGGCATACTAGTAGGTTAATAGATTACTATAAATGCAGGATGGTAGGAGATTTAGGGAGATTTAGTAGATATGTAAGAAAGAGTAGTTTGTCAAGGAATGAGACTGATGAAGTTGCTTTAAAAACTAGCACAGACATTAAAAAAGTTAGTACCAGTCTAAACTAGTCAGAATTTCTTGTCACAGTATACTTACTAGCATCTCCAAGAGGCCTCTGTCGGTCAGAGTCGACCATGGATATTGCATCCTAGCTGTCTAGATATGCAAGCCCGGACAGTACGATAAGGAGAGCTAGCTGTTGACAATGTAGCAAGCTCCCCCTCTCCACGCATCTAATGAACCCAAAGGAACTGCAGAGACCGATGCAATTTCAGTTTGATAACAGAAACTGTGCGGCGAAACAGTCTCCCCATCTACCTCGGGTCTCAGCAACACACCTAGGGTCTCATCAGTGTGGGAGGGAGATAAGTGGGAAGGGATGAATGGACAAAGAAGTCATGTAGGGAGCAATCCCTGCAGAAAGCAGAAAGTGGGAGGAGGGAAAGATGTGCTTGGTGGTGGGATCCTGTCGAAGATGGCAGAAGTTATGGAGAATTATGTGCTGGATGCAGAGGCTGCTGGGGTGGTAGGTAAGGACAAGAGGAACCCTATCCCTGGTGGGTGATGGGAGGATGAGGTGAGGGAAGATGTGCATGAAATGGAAGAGATGTGAGCAGGGGCAGCGTTGATAGTGGAGGAAGGAAACCCACTTTCTTTGAAGAAAGAGGACATCTCATTAGTTCTGGAATGTAAAGCCTCATCCTCAGAGCAGTTGCAGTGGAGATGGAAGAACTGAGAGAAGGGAATGGCATTTTTATAAGTGACCGGGTGGGAAGAGGTATAGTCCAGGTAGCTGTGAGAATCAGTGCATTTATAAACAAAAATCAATAGATAAGCTGTCTCCAGAGATAGAAATAGAGAGATAGAGAAAGGGGAGGGAGGTGTTGGAAATGGGTCAGGTAAACTTGAGGGCAGGGTGGAAGTTGGAAGCAAAGATGATGAAGACGACGAGCTCAGCATAGGTACAGGAAGCAGCACTAATGCAGTTGTCAATGTAGTGTAGGAAGGCCTTCTTTTGTTTTGTTTTCATTGAGGAAAAGGTTGTTGTATGACACCATGTCACTAAGCTCTCTATCTTCTTCCTATACTTTGGCATATCACTGTCTGAGATGCAGCCTACAGTGGCATCCTCTCTAAACTTGTAGATGGAGTTACAGCAGTTTCTGGCCATGCAGTCACAATTTGTACAGGGAGGGACTGAGGCAATTTGTAAGGGGCTGAGGGTGCAGGCTTGTGGAGCACTGGTGTTTCAAGTAATTGTGGTGGTTTTGCGGCCTACCATAATTGACCAAGGAGCCAGTTGCAGGAGAAGTCATTAATTCCCAGGATCAGGAGTTTGGTGATGAGTGCACTTGGATTAATAGTACTGAAGGCAGAACTATCGACAACTTTTCTGTTCAGATACTCCAGAGATGAATGTAGAGCCAGGGCAATGGCGTCAGCCAGTGACCTGCTCTGGTGGTAGGCAAGTTGCAGTGGGTCAAAGTTGGAGTTGATGCATGCCATGACCAGCCTTTAATTTGGGGTCTGTGGATACTAACATTTAAATAGACATGAATGGGACAGTAAAAAGCAGAAATTAATTATTATCTGTTTGTTACATAATTAAGAATAGAACAGTTGCAAGTCTGCATTTGACTTACCAAAACACCTTTGACAATTTATGGACTTCCCAAATCTAGATTAAGCATGGCATAGTGGTGCAGTGGGTAGAGTTGCTACATCACATTGCCAGAGACCTGACTTCTGGTGCTGTCTGAACATTCACCATGACGACATGGGTTTTTTTTAGTTTATGAGGACACGCAGTCCTCTTTTATTGTCATTTAATAATGCATGTATTCAGAAATGATACAATGTTTCTCCAGAATGATATCACAGAAACACATGACAAACCGACTGAAAAACTGACAAAAACCACATAATTATAACATATAGTTACAACAGTGCAAAGCAATACTGTAATTTGATAAAGAACAGACCATGGGCATGGTAAAAAGTCTCAAAGTCTCTCGAAAGTCCCATCATCTCACGCAGACGGTGAATCTCCAGCGCTGCAAACTTGCCGATGCAGCATCCTAGAAGCATCTGACCACAGTCCAACTCCAAGACCGTCCGAAAACTCCGTGCCTCCGACCAGCCCTCCGACACCGAACACTGAGAACCATCGCTGCTGAGCGCTTCGACCCCGGCCCCGGCAACAGGTAATAGGCAAAGCTGAGGATTTGGGGCCTTCCCCTCCGGAGATTCTTGATCACATAGTAGCAGCGGCAGTGAAGTGAGCATTTCAGAAGTTTCTCTAGGTGTTCCTCCATGCTTCTCACGGCTATCTCCATCAAATCAGGATTGTGCATGGCCCTCTAGTTAACAACATACGATATCATTCAGAACAGCCGCGTGCACTGCGTCGCGCCACCATCTTCTCCTGCCTCCTCATCTGAGTCCTCCTTTTCCTCTCACTTCTCAAAGATGTGTGGACTGGTAGATTAATTGGCCACTGTAAATTGTCCCTTGTGTGTAGGTGAGTGGCAGAACCTGGGATGAGTTGTAAAGAGTGGGGGTACAGATGAGTGCAAAATGGATAGTTGATGGTGGGTGAAACCTCAATGGGCCAAAGGCCTGTCTTAGCATTTTCTTTCTCAGTGACTATTACTCTAAACTTAATGATTGTTAATATATAGCATCCTAACCCTATTACTTCATTGTGGAATCCATTTGCTTGTTAGTTAAATCTCAAGTTAAAAGTTTGCTGTTCTCTGAAGATGGAGTGAATCATATGAAGACATGGGATAAGGTCACTGGCTCATTTTGCAGAAATAGTATGAATATTCTCAAGCTGCTTTACACTGAGCAAACTACAACTTTACTAGATAAAAAGATGCGTTCTCCTTTGGTTCATGGGCAGCTGTAGGTCACTTGCTGGAATTGTCTCCAACTTTAAGGTCAAAAATATAGTGTTAACAACAAATGGAATACTCATTTAACATTTTAGATTGAAGATGCTTCATTTGTTCTCAATGGAGTCTTTGAGTTGAAATTTTACCGAAGAGGATTGATATTTATGGAACTATTCCTCAACAGGCATTCCACTTTCAGGACTAAAACCTCATTAATGTTCATTGATATCAATCAAAAGGTTCCCAATTTCTATCATTTGATTTTTAAAATTTTAATTAGAAAAGTGTAAGGCAATTATTGGCTAGAAGTAAAATTATCTAAATGCACACCTAACGTATAATATGTGATGGTTGCGCTTTAGTCTCCCAGAACACAATTACTTAGAATACCTGTTTTAAAAGAACTATATTTTGGTAAGAAAGACAGATAATTTGTTTGCTTCTGGATGCAAGCTGGGACCTATTGCAGCGCATGTTGTTTTGTCGAGATGAAAGGTCTTGAACCTAACTGTTGAATGTACATTTCCCTCCACAGACCTGCTTGGCCCACTGAGTTCTTCCAACAGTTTGTTTTTTTTTGCTCTATTTTCTAACAGGTACTATTGCTTGTGCCTTCATATTGTTTTGAAGAAGTTTTCTAATAGTTGCAATCCATTTCTTCCTCTTTGGATGGCTTTGATTATAATGTATGCACATGGCTACCTTGCTTTTAATACCTGGTGATTACACAATGCCTGCCTGTAACCCAAGGGGGAGAACAGAACAGAACCAATTTATATCTCCTTCACTTAAAATGGAAAATCATGTGGCCTCTGAACTGGGCAAGTGATCGAATGTTATCTCTTTTTCTGGAGTCCAGAGAGATTCCTTAGCCAGGAAGTTAAAATCATCGCTATAAAATAATCTCTCAATTAAAAAGCAGAAAGCACAACAGATCTGCTTTTCTGATTGGATTTTCAGTTTCCCCGAAAAAACTGTTTGTTGGGTAAAATCAATTGTTGTGCTGGAAACTTTATTAATAAGTCTGATATTGGTAAGTTTGTAGCAAAATACTGGGGCTGAAGTGATTAAATGAATCTGATGATGTCCTCTGCATCCTTTACTCAGAGCGCCTTTGTTGTACAAACGGTTTGTACAAGTCATGTCCAGGCTACTTCAAAAAACTGGTTAAGTGTAAAGCATTTATGACACAAGAAACAGCAACACATTATAATGTTGATGTCTGCAGTTAGGCATGAGGAATTCAACCCAAATTCTACTGGGAGCCCAATTACTTTATTCCTCCATCGAGGAAACTGCAGCCCAACTGATGAACACCGGCAAAATATAAGCTAAATGGTCAAAATATAAAACCGGGTGTATGCTGCTGGTCTGACCTTAAGACTCAATGAGCCAAGAAACCTTTCCCAGAGGACTAGCTAACCTGCTGCTGTTGCTTCTTCAAACTGTTCTGTCAATCATCAGATGGAATGTATCCATTAATTAAAGCTTTTGTAAGCAAAGTGTTAATTAATAGCTTTACATGGGGAAAAATAGCTTATTTTCTACTTGATTTTCCTAAATGATCATGTCATATGATAATTACCTTTACCAACACGAATAAAACAATTCCCACATATAGATGCATAAATGCAAAAAGCCTTGGCTTCCCTTTATCAACTACTTATTCTGTATTACCAGCAACATCAGACTCCTCATAGAGTCCAGCGCATGGTGCAATGTTGCAACAATTCTTCGACACTGACACTGAAAATCCCACCACAAAATAACTATGCCAATTTACACCAAGGGCTATTCAGTTATAAACAAAAAATGCCGAAGTCAATTGATAATGACAGGAAATGGTATCAAGATACAACTGCAAAAAAATGAGACATTTGGGATTCAAGACCATAAGACCATAAGACATAGGAGCAGAATTAGGCCATTTGGCCCATCATGTTTGCTCCACCATTCCAACATCGCTGATTTATTATCCTTCTCAACCCCATTCTCTTGCCTTCTCTCTGTAACATTTTATGCCCTTACTAATCAAGAACCTATCAACTTCTGCTTTAAATATACCCAATGACTTGCCCGCCACTGCTGTTTGTGAATATGAATTCCTTAGATCTACCACCATCTGGCTAAAGAAATTCCTCGTCTCTGTTCTAAATGGATGTCCCTCTATTCTGAGGTTGTGGCCTCTGCTCCCAGACTCCCCAACTATATGAGACAGCCTCTCCACAACCACTCTATCCTGGCTTTGCAATATTTGATAGCTTTAACTGAGATCCTCCCTCCCCCATTCTTCCAGACTCCTGTGAGTACAAACCCAAAGCCATCAAATGCTCCTCATATCTTAACCCAGTCATTCTTGTGAGCCTTCTCTGAACTCTCTCCAATGCTAACTAATCTTTTCTTAGATAAGGTGCCCAAACCTGCTCACAGTACTCAGTGCAGTCTGATCAATGCATAAAGCCTTAGCATTACATCCTTGCTTTACATTCTAGTCCTATTCAAATGAATACTAACATTGCATTTGTCTTCCTTACCACTGACTCAAACTGCACGTTAGCCCTTAGGGAACTATGCATGAGGACTTGCAAATTCTTTTGCATCTCTGATTTTTGAATTTTCTCCTATTTAGAATATAGTCTATGCCTTTTTTTCTTCTACCAAAGTGCAGGAACATTTAAGCAACACACATCAAAATTGCTGGTGAACGCAGCAGACCAGGCAGCATCTCTAGGAAGAGGTACAGTCGACGTTTCGGGCCGAAGGGTCTCTTCCTTGAACGTCGACTGTACCTCTTCCTAGAGATGCTGCCTGGCCTGCTATGTTCACCAGCAACTTTGATGTGTGTTGCTTGAATTTCCAGCACCTGCAGAATTCCTCGTATTCGCAGGAACATATACTTCCCTACGTGACGTTCCCACCGCCACTTCCTTGACCATTCTTCTAATCTGTCTAAATCCTTCTATAGACTCCCTGTTTCCTCAACACAACCTGCTGCTTCACCTATCTTCACACCTTTCACAAACTTCACCACAAAGGCATCAATTCTACCATCCAAATCATTGACATATAGTGTGAAAAGAAGCAGTCCCAACACCGACCCCTGTAAAACACTATTTACCAGCGGCCAACGAGAAAAGCCTCCCTTTATTCCCACTCTTTGCCTCCTGTCAGTCAACTAACCTTAGACCATAAGACCACAAGACATAGGAGCAGAATTAGGCCATTTGGCCCATTGAGCCTGCTCTATTAACCAATCATGGTTGATCTTTTTTCCCCTCCTCGACCCCATTCCCTAGCCTTCTCCCCGTAACCTCTGATGCTGTGTCCAATCAAGAACCTCTCAATCTCTGCCTTAAATATACCCAGTGACCTGGCCTCCATAGCTGCCTGTGGTAACAGATTCTAAAAATGCACCACCCTTTGGCTAAAAGGGTGCACCTGCAAAAGGTGCATCCAGCTGCAGCTTCTGACAAACCGAGTTAGGGAACTGGAGCTGGAGCTGGATGAACTTCGGATCATTCGGGAGGCAGAGGCAGAAATAAGCAAGAGTTACAGGGAGATAGTCACCCCTACGAGTCAGGAGACAGGTAGCTGGGTGACTGTCAGGAGAGGAAAGGGGAATAGACAGAATGAGCAGAGCAGCCCTGTGGTCGTTCCCACCAATAATAAGTACATCGTTTTGGATACTGTTGATGGGGACGACCTACCAGGGGACAAGTTGCAGTGGTTGCGTCTCTGGCACCGAGGCGGGACCCTCAACTCAGAAGAGAAGGAGGGAAAAGAGGAGAACAGTAGTGATAGGGGATTTGATAGTTAGGGGGACAGATAAGGGGTTCTGTGGAAGAGATCGAGAATCCCAGATGGTCTGTTGCCTCCTAGTGCCAAGGTCCGCGATATCTCGGTTCGACTTCTCGGTAGTCTCAAGAGGATGAGCAGCCAGATGTTGGGGTCCATGTAGGGACCAATGACGTGGGTAGGAAGAGTGAGGAGGTCCTGAAAGGTGAGTTTAGGGAGTTAGGCGCCAAATTAAAGGACAGAACCTCCAGGGTAGCAATCTCAGGATTGCTACCAGTGCCATGTGCAGGCGGGTTTAGAAATAGTAAGGTAGTGCAGATCAACACGTGGCTGAAGACATGGTGCAGGAGGGAGGGCTTCAGATTTATAGATAATTGGGCAGTTTTCCAGGGAAGGTGGGACCTGTTCTGGCAGGACGGTTTACATCTGAACTGGAGGGGGACAAATATTCTTGCAGGTAGGTATGCTAGAGAGGCTTCGGTGGATTTAAACTAGATACAAGGGGGTAGGGGAACCAGAGTGTAGGAACAGATGTAGGGGAGAAGGAAGAAAAAGGATATAGTAAAGTTGTTTGCACGGTCAGTAATAAACAAAGAGAAAGAGGTGGAAAATTTCTTAAATGCATTTATTTTAATGCTAGGAGCATTATAGGAAAGGTGGATGAGCTTAAAGCATGGATTGATACCTGGAAGTATGATGTGGTAGTTATTAGTGAAACATGGTTACAGGAGGGGTGTGATTGGCAACTAAATATTCCTGGATTTCATTGCTTCATGTGTGATAGAATTGGAGGGACAAGAGGAGGGACAAGAGGGGGAGGTGTTGCATTGCTTGTCAGAGAAAATATTACAAGAGTGTTCTGTCAGGATAGATTAGAGAGCTCATCTAGGGAGGCCATTTGGGTGGAACTGAGGAATGAGAAAGGTGTAGAAACACTTATAGGGGTGTATTATAGACCACCAAATGGGGAGCGAGAATTAGAGGAGCAAATTTGTAAGGAGATAGAAGATATTTGTAGTAAGCACAAGGTTGTGATTGTGGGAGATTTTAATTTTTCACACATAGACTGGGAAGCCCATATTGTAAAAGGGCTGGATGGTTTGGAGTTTGTAAAATGTGTGCAGGATAGTTTTTTGCAGCAATACATAGAGGTACCAACTAGAGAAGGGGCAGTGTTGGATCTCCTGTCAGGTGATGAAGGTTTGTACTGGGGAGCACTTCGGGGCCAGTGATCACAATGCTATTAGTTTCAATATAATTATGGTGAAGGATAGGTCTGGACCCAGGGTTGATATTTTTGATTGGAGAAAGGCTAACTTTGAGGAGGTGTGAAAGGATTTAGAAGGAGTGGATTGGGACAATTTGTTTTATGGGAAGAATGTAATAGAGAAATGGAGGTCATTTAAAGTGAAATTTTGAGGGTACAGAATCTTTATGTTCCTGTTAGGTTGAAAGGAAAGGTTAAAAGTTTGAGAGAGCCTTGGTTTTCAAGGGATATTGGAAACTTGGTTCGAGAAAAAGAGCGATATCTACAATAAATATTTCATCTCTTCTCTCCTATTGACATTTTAAGTTACCTCCTTTTGGTTTTTAAAAGCTTCCCAATTTACCTAATTTTCACTAATTCTTGTTATACTATATGCCCTTTCTTTTGATTTTATGGGTCTTCGACCTCCCTTAAATGTCGATTAAAAGGAGAATGACAGTTGCATCACTTTCCCTTTAAAATACTTTTTTATTTTAAGAACCTATCCTGTGCCTTCGGAATTGCCCCCAGAACTCAAGCCATTGCTGTTCAAAGGTTTCAAAGGCTTCAAAAGTACATTTAATGTCAGAGAAATGTATGTAATATACATCCTGAAATGCTTTTTCTTTTCATCCCTGCTAACCCTGTTCTGCCAGCATCCCCGCTATGTTCCCTTCCAGTCAACTTTGGTCATGTCCTCTCTCACACCTCTGTAATTCCCTTTACTCTACTATAATAATGATACATCTGACTTTAGCTTCTCCCTCTCAGACTGCAGGGTAAATTCTATCATATTGTGATCACACTCCTCTCAGGGTTCCTTTAGCTTAAGTTCCCTTATCAAATCTGGCTCATTACACAACACCCAATCCAGAATTGCCTTATTCCCTTGTGGGCTCAACCACAAGCTGCTTTAAAATGCCATCTCACCATGCCGTGGTAGCGTAGTGATTAGCTGGAATCTATTGCAACTTGGGGTGTTCCAGAGTTCAAAGTTCAATTTAGGCACTGTTCTGCATTGAGTCTCTGTACATCTTCCATGTGGAAAGTGTGTTCCGGTTTCCTCCCACAGTTCAAAGATGTACCAGATCAATAGATATATAGGTCAATTGGTCATTGTAAACTACTCCATGATTATGTTAGGGATAATCAGGGTTGTGGGGTTGCTGGTGCAGTGCAGCTCGAAGGGCTGGAAGGGTGTACTCCATGCTGTATCACTAAATAAATAAATAGATCTTGTAAGCATTCTACAAATTCCTTCTCTTGGGATCCAACCCCAACCTAACTTTCCCGCTTTACCCGCATACTGAAATCTCCATGAGTTTTGTATCAGTACCCTTTTAACATGTCTTTTCTATCTCCCTTTATAACTTGTATCCCACATCCTTGCTACTGTTTAGAGGCCTGTATATAAATCCTTTCAAGGTCTTTCTACCCTTGCAATTTCTTAACTCTACCCACAAGGATTCTACATCTTCTGATCCTATGTCACCTCTTCCTAAGGATTTGATTTTAGAGCCAGCCCCACCCCCTCTGCCTACTTGTCTGTCCTTTCCAAACAATGAGTATCTTTGGGTGCTAATTTCCCAACTATAATCTTCTTTCACTCATGACTTAGTGATGCCCACAACATCATACCTGGCAATCTCTAACTGTGCTACAAGATCATCTACTTTTTGTTTTATTTTAAAAAATTTTTATTGAAGGAATAACACAATACAGAATACGTAATGCATTACATTTTCCTCCATTTTGCTTTTATATCTTACCCTTAAACAAAACTCCCCTCACCTGCCCTCCCCGAACATACCATGGCAGCTAATATATTTACAATACAACATTTCACAAATGCAAGTATGGATATTTCACAACCATACCCCCACATTCTTTCAAGATCATCTACTTTATACCTTATTACGTGCATTCAAATTGATCAACTTCAGTCCTGCTTTCATCACCGTTTTCAATTTTTCTGCCATGTTACACTTCAATTCTTCCCACTGACAGCAATTTCGCCCTTTCATCTGTCTGTCCTTCCTCACAGTCTCACTATACAATGCATCTACTTGTATAACAATTGCTCCTTCCTTAGTGCTATCATCCCAATTCACATTCCCCTGCCAAGTTATTTTAAACCCTCTCCAATAGCTCAGGGAAACCTGCCCATGAGGATATTTGTCCCCCTTGAGTTCAGGAGTGACCTGTTCTTTTTGTACAGAGCATACTTTCTCCAGAAGAGATCCCAATGATCCAGAAATCTGAAACCCTGCTCTTTGCACTAATTCCTCAGCTAAACATTCATCTGCCAAATTATCCTCTTCTTACCCTCACTGGTGTGTGGCACAAGCAACAATCCAGAGATTACTACCCCAGAGGTCCTGCTTTTTATCTTTCTAGCTAACTCCCTTTATTCTCTTTTCTGGACCTCAGCCTTATTCCTACCTGTGTAGTTGGTACAAGTATGTATCACTACATCCACCTCTTCAGCTGCTCACCCCCCTCCCCTTAGAATACTCTGGACTCGATCTGAGATATCACTGACCCTGGGGCCTGAGAGGCAACATACTATCTGGGCATCTCTTTCACCTCCAAATAATCTCCTGTATGCTCCTCTAAATAAAATCCCCTATCACTACTGCACTTCTCTTCTCCTCCCCTTCTGTTCTGTCTACAGAGCTAGACTTAGTGCCAGGTACCCAGTCGTTACGGCTTTCCCCTGTTATATTGTCCCCTCCTCTACAGTATACAAAGTGATATACATATTATTCAGCAGAACAGCGATATTGTACTCTGCACTGGCTGCCTATTCCCCTTCCCTCTCCTGACAGTCATTCAGGTACCTGCCTCTTGCAACTTTGGGATGACTATCTCCCTGAGGCTCATTTCTATTATCTCCTTATTCTTCCTAATGAGCTGAAGGTCATCCAGCTGCAGCTCTAGTTCCTTAATACGGTCTTTAAGGAGCTGCAGCTGAATGCACTTCATGTTAATGTAGTTATCAGGAAGACTGGTGGTCTCCTAGAGTTCCCACGTCTCACACGAAGAACATATCATTAACCCTGGATCCATTCACACCTCACTAGGTACTAATAGACAAAGAAAGAGAAAAATATCTTACTAGAAATTTATTTAGAACCTCCACCTATTCTCGCCTTAGCCTGACCGTTCTAACACTAGTTCACTCACACTATGGCCACACCCACAATAGCCGCTCCACTTACACCTCACTTCTTTTTAATAGCCTTTGTTGGAGTGCCTAATAGATTGTTATGATTGCAGGCCACTAAAAGTCTCAAAGGGCCCTTAGCTCTTTTTAAACCTCATGCTGTTTCTCCCACAAGTGAGTGCTCATGATGAAGGCAGCCCGCCGATTTGTTGGAAGTTGGGGTGCTTTTCCCACAACAGTCCAACAATAGACTGACATTGTAGTCCTCACACTTTACCATCTATCAGCCTTCTTTCCAGACTCCTCATTAAACATTTCATTGTTAAACAAGGTTCAGGAGGGTCTCGGCCTGAAACGTCGACTGCGCCTCTTCCTATAGATGCTGCTTGGCCTGCTGCGTTCACCAGCAACTTTGATGTATGTTGCTTGAATTTCCAGCATCTGCAGAATTCCTGTTGTTCAGGAGATTGTTTATTCCTTTCTGCCATTCCCTCAATTGATGAATTAGTACTGCATCATGGTACTGAATGCTATGTTTGTTATGTAACAAAGACAAACTTGCGTGGGTAAAACGCTAGAACTATTTTATTTACAGACTTAAAGAATGACTTCAGCTCAACCACATTTACTCAGGACCTTCAGCCTGTCACAAACATATGTGTCCTTTTTAGCAATGTCACTTCTGGTTCCAGGTGAACCACTTGCATTGCACACTGGGAACTGAAGTTCTTTATTAAGTACACACATAATAACACATCTTCCCCCTTTAAGGAAAACAAACACAATAGTATGCCCTCATAAGCCTGCATGACACAATAATGTTTCCCAACAAAGATATTTACATTTTCAATTGTAATAAGCCAATAGTCATAGTCATAGTCAGAGTTATACTTTATTGATCCCGGGGGAAATTGGTGTTCGTTACAGTTGCACCATAAATAATAAATAGTAATAGAACCATAAATACTTAAATAGTAATATGTAAATTATGCCAGTAAATTATGAAATAGGTCCAGGACCAGCCTATTGGCGCAGGGTGTCTGACCCTCCAAGGGAGGAGTTGTAAAGTTTGATGGCCACAGGCAGGAATGACTTCCTATGACGCTCTGTGCTGCATCTCGGTGGAATGAGTCTCTGGCTGAATGTACTCCTGTGCCTCCCTGGTACATTATGTAGTGGATGGGAGACATTGTCCAAGATGGCATGCAACTTGGACAGCATCCTCTTTTCAGACACCACTGTCAGAGAGTCCAGTTCCATCCCCACAACATCACTGGCCTTACAGATGAGTTTGTTGATTCTGTTGGTGTCTGCTACCCTCAGCCTGCTGCCCCAGCACACAACAGCAAACATGATAACACTGGCCACCACAGACTTGTAGAACATCCTCAGCATCGTCCGGTAGATGTTAAAGGACCTCAATCTCCTCAGGAAATAGAGACGGCTCTGACTCTTCTTGTAGACAGCCTCAGTGTTCTTTGACCAGTCCAGTTTATTGTCAATTCGTATCCCCAAGTATTTGTAATCCTCCACCATGTCCACACTGACCCCCTGGATGGAAACAGGGGTCACCAGTACCTTAGCTCTCCTCAGGTCTACCACCAGCTCCTTAGTCTTTTTCACATTAAGCTGCAGAGAATTCTGCTCACACCATGTGACAAAGTTTCCTACTGTAGCCCTGTACTCAGCCTCATCTCCCTTGCTGATGCATCCAACTATGACAGAGTCTTCCGAAAACTTCTGAAGATGACAAGGCTCTGTGCAGTAGTTGAAGTCTGAGGTGTAAATGGTGAAGAGAAAGGGAGACAAGACAGTCTCCTGTGGAGCCTCAGTGCTGCTGATATAGTCCCTTATTCACTTAATAACTCTAAATCAGTCTCTGAGGTGGTTAAATGATCCTTTTTGGTCTGCTGTATGTTTCCACAAGTGTATTGTTTGTACTAAGTGCATTAATATTTGTGTCTTTCTGAGAATTCTGATCAACAAGTTTATTTTTCACCTCTGCTGGCCCCTTTGTTGTACTGACAGGTGACGCCTCATGCTTCATGCATCATGCTTGATTTCCAGGTTTCAGGACTGGTAGGCTCTTCACAGTCTTGTCATGATACTGTTTCTGTTCCTCATTCCCTTTTACTTTAGTCAATTTGACCTTTGGTGCTCCTTTAGGTGTCAACAGTTTTTCGTGTACTGGAAGATTACTGCGTGTGTGTCGACCATTTGGGCTGGTGAAAGGCCATTCTGAGCGGCGCACTTCTGTAAGTCATCAGACTTTTATGGAAATCCTCTCATCCATCTTGCGCTTTCTTCATGACATCATTCACGACCTAGACTGAACTCTCTGCTAGGCCTTTAGATTTTGGGTGACATGGACCTGCAGTTATATGTTGAAACCTCCAATCATCGGCAAAGGACTCAGATTCACATTTGGAGAATTGTGCACCATTGTCTGATACCACTTCACATGGAATTCCATGTCTTGCAAACACAGCTTTCAGGAAGGTGATGACAACTTTGCTGGATGTCTTGGGTCATCCTTGGCCATTACATCACTTCACCAGCTCTTCATTTACATTTTCCCTCACGAAGATTCCTTTCATGTATCTTCTGGAGCATTTTCTTCTGTAGTGACGCTGGAATCACAAATCTGTTCTCCGTGAGGACCGTATCTTCCACTACCGACCGTTCAGATCTGCAAGCCCAATTCAGGTTTCCCCCCACCATCCGAAGGTAGAGCGTTCCTATGAAACAGTTCATAAGCCGGAATGTCAAAAAGCGAAGAAGCAATTACCATTTATTTATATGGGAAAATTTTGTGAGCGTTCACAGACCCAAAAATAACCTACCAAATCATGCCAAATAACACATAAAACCTAAAATAACAGTAACATATAGTAAAAGCAGGAATGATATGATAAATACACAGCCTATGTAAAGTAGAAATACTTTTCCACAATCATCGCCTGAACTGTTCTCCGTAGCGAAAATCTCACACAAGCGCTTTCTGCAAAAACACAGCGCAAACGCTCTCCAGTAACCTTTAAGCTATGAAGCTGCCCAATCATACCAAATAACACATAAAAATACACAGCCTATATAAAGTAGAAATAATGTATGTACAGTGTAGTATCACTTACGGGAATCGGGAAGTCAGCGCCGAGCACACTGATGGTGGTGTGTTAGGCTGAGTCGTCACAAGTTGGGGTGGCGCAGTGGTCACCACCCTCCAGCCAGCGAACCGATACCGATCCACAAAGCATGCAGGGGTCCAGCGGTAGCTGGGAGGCACACAGCACATCTTTAAGAAAAAAGCCAAAATAATCATGCTAATTAATTAGGTGCCGCCCGGCACGTAATTGTCAGCACAGATCAGAGGGATTGCTGATTGCATTGCCTCTGATCTGAGCCGACATTTACGTGCCGGGCAGCACCTAATTAATTAGCTTGTTTATTTCGGCTTTTTTCTTAAAGACGTGCTGTGTGCCTCCCAGCTACCGCTGCATTCTCCGCGAATCGGTATCTGTCCGTGGCCTGGGGATTGGGGTGGTGGGACACTGGGGTGTCATCTCATCGTTGTCTGTTTCCATTAGGGCAGGCAGGTCATCTTTTTCTATGTCTGCCTGCCTCGATGTCGAAGGTCGAGGTTCGTCATCTGCTGTGGCTGATGTGGAAGGCTTGCTTGACTGCTTAGCCTCGCGCATTTTTAGATCATATAGTTCTTTGTAAGCACTCAAACCATCTTGCAAATATACCCTAAACCGATGTACCCTTTCAAAATTAAAGTCGTATTTTTTCATTACTCATTCAGTTTCGATTGTTATCCTTTTCTCTTCCAATTGTATCAGCTGTTCATCTATCAGTTCTTGGTCATGAGATGCCAAAACCTCTTCAACATCATCTTCGTCAACTTCCATAAGCCAAACTCACCTTGTCCTTACTTTGTTCACCACGATTGAAACGCTTAATTATGTCTAGTTTTACGCTAAGTGCAACACCCTTACGAGCTCTTTTAGGCTTTTCCAATACCTTAGAACTCATCATGCTAATGGCTGCTCACAGGCATGTTTTTAAGCAATGCCGGCGAGAATGCCATTCAGAATCCGGGGGAGAGCGGCTGCTTGGGGCGCGAGGTGCGCTGCTTTTTATTGCATGCTGCTTTTTCCGTGTGCTGCCTTTTTTCGTAACAGTGAAAACACCTTCTGTTAGCGAAAACAGGGAACTAATGTAGGTCTTTCGTAACAGTGAGGTTTCATAAAGCAAACGTTCGAGAAGCAGGGGACACCTGCAATCCCGAATACACATTGGACAGTCATTCTTAATTGTTGGCTGGCCTTTGTGTTACCTCTTTCAATACTTTCATTGCTTCATTTGTCCCTGCTGCTGTCCTAATCTTGTTTGTTCTATCGGGAGATACTAGAATGGAGGTGACAATCTCATGTATATCAGCATTAATCTCTTGGTCAATCTTCTTTCTTGTTAGCTGCTCAAGACAGCGCATCAGCAACAAACATATAGTTTCCTGGTGTGTAGGTCACCTTCATGTCATATTTCTGCAGCCTTTTCAGCATGTACTGTATCCTCATGGGACAGTCATTCAGAGGTTTGGACATAATTGAGACCAATATTTTATGGTCTGTCTCCACTTCAAAAGCTTCTCCAGAGATATACTGATGGAACATTTCACATACAAATGTGCTGTCAAGAAGCTCTCTCTCTATCTGTGCATAGCTGGCTTCTGCACGTGTTAAAGCCCTTGATGCAAAGGCCCAGGTTGCCATGTGCCATCTTGCTGCTGCAGTAGTACTGCTCCAAGGCCATACCAAAACGCATCAGCCAAGATCCTAGTACACCTCTCCAGATCATAAAACTTCAGCAGGGGCTTTTCAGTTGGAACTCTTTTCAGCATCTTGTAAACTCAGCTTTCTCCTTATTTAATTTCAAATTGACATTCTGTATCCAGTCTAGCACCTGCATCATGTGCTTCCTTGGTGGACTCCCAGACGATGATGACATCCATCATGGTCTCAACACCAGGTATGCCCTCAAAGATCATGTGGGTGGTTTTATGGTAAACTTCTGGTGTGGATAGGATCTCATAAGGTAACCAAAGAAAGTGATATCTACCCTCCGGTGTGTTGAAAGGACTTACCTCATCAAGCTTCATCTACCAAAAGCCAGATGACACATCGAGCTTGCTAAGCCACATGGCACCTGCAAACCAGGACATGATCTCCTCCCATATTGGCAAATTAAAATCCTCTCTCTTGATGGCTTTATTGAGATCTCTTGGGTCTGCAATGCTCAATTTTTCTTTTCCACAATGAACAGTGACCTCACTCAATCTGTTGGATCTTCAGTTTTCTGTATGGCATTCATCTGTTTCACGTGTGTTAGTTCTTGTTTTATTTTGTCTCTAAGTACAAACAAAATTCTCCTGCATGCATGGACAGCAGGAGCATTGTCTCATCTACATGAATTCTGTGTACACCAGGTGAGCATCCAAGCCCCTCAAAGACATCTGCATACCCTTACATGAGTGAAGTGTGGTGATCTCTAGTCTGTGAAGCTACTATGAAAACTCTTTTTAATAGGTTGAGCTTTTCACATGCACTCAGACCTAATCTTGGCTCTACTCTCTTTTCTACAACCAGTAGCTATGCCTTTAGGTGCTGCCTCTTGTGCTTGAAGCTCGCTATACACCCACCTTTAACTGGTACATTCTCTCAGGATAACCTGTCACTTTTAATTTCACAGGGTAAATCTATCTTGCTCTTTACGTTGAGAGTATTGTAATCATCCACAGATAACAGATTTACCTGGGCTCTAATGTCAAGCTTGAATAGAATTACTGTCTCATTCACAGTCACTGGAACAATCCCTTCTGCTTGATCAGCACTAGCAGTCTGGAGAGAATCTACAAATACTTCCTTCATTTCCACAGCAACCGTGTGCAGCTTCCTCTTGGTAGCTTTGCAGCACTTTGCGAAATAATTCCTCTTCCCGCAATTATTGCAGGATTTTCCATAAGCAGAACACGTCTTTGGGATGTGCCTGCCTCCACATTTGCTGTTTGAGCCTTTCTCCTTGGTTTGCTGTTCCTTTAAGAAATGCCTTGTGCTCTGCCCCTCTGTTTTCACAGCATGCATTATTGTTTCTGCTCTATGCATCTCTTTAGCTTGTGCTCATCTGTTCTCTGCTGCCTTACACATTTTCACAGTTTTTCTATCATTAAATCTTTTTCATGGAGCAATTTTTCTCTGAGACCATTATCTGGGATTCCACTCTGACTAGTGAATCTCTCAAATCTCCAAATTCATAGGACTTACTCAGTGTGTGAAGTTCAGCCAAGTATTGGTCAAAGCTGACACTTGGCTTCTGGTCACAGGAGAAGAACTTATATCTCTCAAACATGATTTTTTCACTTGGGATAAAATACACATTAAAATTTGTCGTCTGAGTGTCCAATTCAAAGTCTGTCTCATCAATTTGAAAGCTGTTGTAGATGTCAAAAGCACCTTCACTAATTAGGTGTAGAAACATAGATGCTTTCAATGTTTCCTCTGCCCCACCAGCTCCACTTGCCGCTAAGTATATAATGAATCACTGTTCGAAGTGTTTCCAGTTAACAGTTAGGTTGCCGGTAATCCATTACAGAATTTTTGGGCTTTCATCTGGTATTCTCCTAGTGAATCTGGTGAACTTCAGCAAATTCAAGACACAACGTGCTCTCTGGGAGGCAGCTTCTCCCTGTCGGAACCAACGTCTCTTTCTTAGTTGCTCGTGATATTCAGTTACGCTTCATCTTTGGACCTCACGCCAATTTCTGACACCATGTTATGTTTGTTCTTTAACAAAGACAAATTTGAGTACGTAAAATGCTAGAACTGCTTTACTTGCAGTTTTACAGAATGGCTTCAGCATGACCACATTTTACTGGGGACCTTCAGCTCTCCATCAGCACGTGTGTCTCATTCGTTAACATCACTTCCGGTTCCACATGAACCACCCACTTTGTACAATGGGAAATTAAGTTCTTTATATTGTACATGCATACTAACACACCAAATATTAGATGGAAGACTTTAAAAAGAATGATCTGAACTGATTCAGCAGCATCCCACAAAAAAAATCTAAAAACGAAACTAAACTACCATTGGATTGAAGCAAGAATAATGAAGCAGGAGGAATTCAGTGGGTCAAGCAGAATATGTGATGGGAAATAGACCATCAACATTTCAGGGAGGTCCCCACTCATTCCATGTCAATCCCACAGGTAAAGGCAGTCCAGAAGAAAGACCTGCATCTGAAATGTCGATTGTCCTTTTCACACTAAGCGAAACAGAAGTAGCAGGCCCATTAGCCCCTTTGAGGCTTCAACAACCGTGTTTTATCCCTCAACAAACTTTAGAATCAGAATCAGGTAATCACTGTCATATATGATGTGAAATTTCCTGTTTTACAGCAGCAGTACAGCGAACAGACATAAAATTACTAATAAATTACAGAATGCATAAATAGTGCAAAAAAGTAATAATGAATTATGATCATGGATCATTCAGAAATCTGATGGCAGAGAGGAAAAAGCTGTTTCTAAATTGTTGAGTACAGATCTTCAGGCTCCTGTACCTCCTTCATGATTGTAGTGATGAGAAGGGGGTATGTCCTGGATGGTGAGTGTCCTTAATGACAGATGCTGCCTTCTCAACACACCACCTCTTGAGGATGTCCTCAAGGGTGGAGAGGGTTATGTCCGTGATGGAACTGGTTGCGTTTACTGTCCTCTGCAGATATCATGATCCTGTACATTGGAGCCTCCATACAAAGTGGTGCTGCTCTCCACCATTCATCTATAGACGCCTGCTACAGTTTTTGGTGACATAACAAGTCTCCTCAAAATTCTAATGAAGAAGAGTCACTTGTGTCAATATATTGGACCTAGGAGAGATCCTCCAAGACGTTGATGTCCAAGAACTTAAAAGCTGCTGATCCTTACCAATATTCTGCAATTCTCATACTTTCCACCACCAATCCCTCAATGAACACTGGTATGTGTTCTAACGACTTCCCCTTACTAAAACCCACAATCAATTCCTTGGTCTTGCTGATGTGGTGTGTGAGATTGTCGTGAGAACACTCAAACAGCTGATCTATCTCACTCCTATATGCCTTCCTGTCACCATCTGAAATGTTGCCAACAACAGTGGTGTCATGTGTGAATTTATAGAGAATGTTTGGCTATGCTTCTCCACACTTTTATGAGTATAGACTGAGTAGAGCTGTGGGCTAAGCATACATCTTTGAGGTGTGCCTTTGTTGATTGTCGGTGAGGAGGAGATGTTATCGCTGATCCAAAATAACTGTAGCCTCCCGATGAGGAAGTCAAGGATCCAGTTACAGGCCCAACTTTTGAAGCTTGGTGATTATGCTGAGGGGAAGATAATATTGAATGCAAAGCTGTAATAGATAAACATCAGCCTAACATGTTTTGTTGTGCCTTAGGTGCTCAAATTAAGTTTGTTGTTTGGCACAATCTCACCACAGAGGGATACACATGCTACCTTGTCAGTCAATGACCTAGAAGGTCAGAACCTGTTGAAATTATATCAAATATTTTCCAAGTACGACGGAATAATTTCTCCTACAAAATGCAATTTGGAGTTTGCTACATACAAACCAGCAATAAATATCTAATTATTCTTATAGCAGTGTGATTGCCTGAGTATTTTACAATAACTATATCTGCATTTTGGCCATTGGTGTGTGTCACTACATATTACTATAAGTTTTATCCTCCTCATGGTACTTTCTGGATCGCACATAGTGGTGGAAGGCCAGCTTCTTTTATTGAAACCCTGCCACTCTGCCAGGCTGGAATTGCAGCTGCATTTTGAGTAATAATCTGCTCTATGCTGTTAGACAGACTTGGAAAGAAATACAATTTTGGCTCCATTGTGCTCAGTAGTAAGTGGAAACTGAGATTTTGAGTGAGGCACAAAGAATAGTATTTTACAACTGGAAGCATGGCAGGGGATTGATTGTGAGGTGGTATGGAACAGGTGAACATTCAGCATGAGCTGGGATGCAGGATTGTGGGTGGGGGTTTATGGAGAGCCCTCTTCTCCAGAAACAGGTGTTTGTAGCCCAAGAAATAGTCAGACAAATGATTTCAACAGCTGTTAAGGAATTATTTCCCTTCATTCTTCCTACAAATAAATAATTTCACTAAGGGACAGATGGTAAATACTCTGCATTGCCAGCATCACCAATTGTAAAATAAAAGCATTGTGCAAATAGCAATTATTTTTATTCAGAAAATCAGAATGAAAACAATTCATAGAGATTAATGCCGTCTTTTAAATCAGGTAGCATCCTGTTCCGCAGTTGTAGTCAGCTGAAGCAAGGTTTTTCTGTGAGTGAGTTGTTGTGGAACTTCACTAAGATGAATAAATGCAGGTAATTCCTCTTTCTCTACCCATTTTTTTTGTTTATTTATTATTTAGTTTCAGGATTAATGGAAATGCTTGCACTTATTGCTTATTTTCACTGAACTAAAAGGTAGTTAAGAGTCAACCACATCAATAGGTCTGCAGTGACAGATAGCCCAGACTGGATAAGGACAGAAGAGGTGCTCGCCCAAAGGACATTAATGAACCCAATGTTTATGTAAGACAATCCAGTTGTTGTGGCTGTTATTAAGACATTTTTTTTTCAAATTCCAGATTCAATTGCTTCTATTAAATTCCCCTGTGCAAAGCCTCTCTCTATCCTAGCATATTTGGGAGTACCTTCAGCTGCTTCGACCTCTTACGCTAAAATATCTTTCTAAAATTATCCACTCAGTTAACTGCTTTTAAGGAAAAATCAAAAAAGGGAAAGTTGCTAGTTTATTTTTCAGTAGGAGGGTAAAAAGGGAGAGGTGGTAAAACAAAGGGACAGTCTATGATAGCATGAGTCTAAATGACTTAATGGCAGAAGTTACCAACATATTAAGCTTCCTGGTCTGTTTAATTAGCTAGAAATTGTAAGAAGGAAAAACCTGTCTGGCAGGCTTAACTCTTTTAAATGCCTTGCAAAGGAGAAAAGAATAATTAGAAAAGTGATCTTTGCACCTAATAACAACTTCTTTGGTTCTGTATCTGAGTTAAAAAAAAAAGTTATTTTAATTTTTAATTTATTGACATACAGCATGGAATTCTGGCCCTTTGAGCCACACCGTCCAACAATCCCCTGATTTAATCCTAGCCTAATCACCAGGCAATTTACAATGACCAATTAACCTACCACCGGTACGTCTTTGGACTGTGGGACCAAGCTGGAGCACCCGGAGGAAACCCATGGGGACAATGTACTAACTCCTTACAGGTATTGGTAGGAATTGAACCTGGGTTTCTGGCACTGTAAAGCTTTGTGCTAACCACTACGCTACCGTGCAGCATTCCTTTTTTCCATCTTAGCACTGTTTTGGAACATATATCCAATGATATACTCTGTGAGGACTGTTGTGTTGAAGTCTTTCTGATACAATATTAAGCTCAGACCAATATACACTCTTGATGAAAAGTATATTATAAATTCTTTTCTTAAAATTTCACATTGTGCCTTCACATTTCTCAAACTTACTGCATCTTAATTTGTCTAATTAATTGTCTTGATTTGTCATTTTTAGCCACTTTGGAAATAATTAATTTACTTTTAGTTGCTCTGCTTCAATCCATGAAGTGATCAACAACACCTGAACAGCAACTTTATAAAGCACAAAGCCAGTGAGGATAAACACTCACCAAGCATATGTACATCCCAAAATGGAGGAAGATGGGCAATTCCGCTTTCTTACAGTAACTGTATTTTGCACTGTTTCTTCATCCAAAGATATTCCTTGTGCTTTATTCCTTCTACCATCTATTTTGCTATGCTCACACAACAATGCCATAACGTAAAGGTAGCACTTTCAACTATGAGTCAGAAGGTTGTGGGGGTCAAGTGTCACTTGAGACTTGATCACATAATCTGGGTTGACATTCAGTGCAGAATTAAGAGAGGGATGCTCACTTGGAGATGATGTCTATTTAATGGAATATTAAGCTTAATGTGTCCTCTTGGATGGATGCAATTTATTTCACTAATCTGTATAAACTGAAGTATTGGACTTCTTTTAACAATTATTTATTGTACGAGAATATAGCTTAAGCCGATTAATTAGTCAGTTACTATATGTCATTGGTGTTTTTGGGACATAGCAGTAAGCAAATTGGCTGCCATATTTCGCTATGTTATTAGAGTAGCTACACGTCATTAGTACTTCATTGGCCATGAAAAGCCCAACATATGAAAGGCTTATAAAATGCAAGTACTTTACTCTTTGTCTCCTTTTCTCACCCTCTTTTCTTATAATAGCAGATGTTTCTCAGTTGCTACAAACATACTGGAGCCATAACTTTCCAAGTCCTACACTTCTGCCATCCAGATTAGTCTCTGCCTGCCCAATAACTTGTTAACTCAATGCAATTCCCATTTGAGATGTGCAACTCACAAGGTGTATGCTAAGAGCCTTGTATATTAAGCCTGGTCTGGATCTGGCCATAAGATTAAGCCAGCCAATCCCTTAAAAGTAGGTGAAACAATTAATTCATTTACTGTAGTAGATGCAAACTTTATGGCCTTAAGATGGCATTATTTCACTTTACACTAGACTGTATTAGAAATTGCATAGTTAGAAAGAATGTATTACCAACATACGCTAGCCAATGCCACAAATATATTGGATGGTAATACTCAAGACATTCCATTCATTATAATCATGCATCACTTTGTTTCATCGCACTTTCACTGGTTCAGATTCCTTTTATAACTGCAGTGGAAACAAATCAGAATTCAACAACTCGGAGTGGGAAAATTCCACCGTAAACCGGAAGTCAGAACTGAATAAAAAGTACCATTTTGCCAGCTAGAACTATAGAAATAAAGGAGTATGACATAGTGCTGCATAAATAGAGTGCAAAATATTTTTAATTAACTAAATCATAAAAGAATTCCCAATTTTTATGCAAATTTCAAGATTTGCCCTACAATAGCTAACCTTAACTGAAGGGCTTAAACGTGGCAGCTTGGTCACCTGTTTCACTGTTCAGCCTTCAACTGCTTAAGCTGTTCATTTGTTATGTTAAAAACACTATGTACTGTATACTTAAAAAAAACATGAGAACATTCTCAAATCTCCAATATTCCCATTTGATTGCTTTACCCAAACGCAGCCTGATTTGGTTCAACCAGTTCACTCTGCATTGCACACTCTGACCCATTGAGTGGCTATCTCTAGTTGCTGGTCCGGCTAGCCCATCTCCAGCCCATTCCGTTTTTCTAAAACCACTGACAGCTTGAAGTTGATTTCTAGACTGCAAGTACATTATGTTATTTGATTACCGCATTCATAACTACAGTTACCTTACATACAGTACAAAGCCTTAAAGCACTGGAAGCTGAGTGTAGGCCAGCAAGTAAGTTGGAGGGGTTAAGAAGACGTCAAAGTTAAATGCGCTGGCAAAGGACAGCTGAGGACAAGACTACAGACTGGAGGCAGGGTGGGTCAGTGCAATGATTCACAGCCAGGTCTCCTCTGAAATTTAGCTAAAACCTAGGGACATCTTTTCAACAGCATCAGTGTTTTTACTCCCAGATTAGAGGATCCAATCATTTACTCAATTCCGAGTATGCTAACAGTCTCCGGAGTTGCTTATTCCATTAGATTCCCCTTCCTTCCCAAACAATCACCAACGCTAATCAATCAGTCCAGGAATTCCAGAGTGTTACAGGACTATTTAACAGAGACACTCATCAGATCAGAGAATGAGAAGGGACTATTTTATTTCAGTTAATTGACCTTAATTTACTTTTCTCTGCCTACAACTCCCTTGCCTGTTGGGTATTTCCAAATATTCCTCTTTTTAACCATTGTTTGTATCTGCATTGTGTTACTGAACCTCCAAGACTCACCTACTATAAGAAACATCCTCTCCACTCTGTCAACGTTCAATATATTTCAATGAGTTCCCCCTTCATTCTTCTAAATTCCAGTGAATACAGGCCCAGAGTCTTCAAACACTCCTCATATGATAACCCTTTCATTCCCAGATTCATTCTCATGAACCTCTCCTGAACCCTCTCCAATGTCAGCACATCCTTTCTTAGATAAGGGGGCCAAAACATCTTATGATACTCCAATTGATGTCTCACTAGTACCTTATAAAACCTCAGCATTACATCCATGTTTTTATATTCTAGTCCTCTCGAAAAGAATGCTAACCGTGCATTTGCATTCCTTGCCACTGACTCATCCTGTTAGTTAATCTTTAAGCAATTGTGCATGGGGACTCCAAATCATTGGCATACTACATAAAAAGAAGCAGTCGCAATGCTGACCCATGAGGAACTCCACTAGTCACTGTAAGTTAGTCAGAAAAGTCTCCATAGCTCCCATTCTTTGCCTCCTGCCAATCAGCCAATGCTCTATCCATGCTGGTATCTTTCCTGTAATACCATCTCACTGAGTAGCCTCATGTGCAGCACCTTGTCAAAGGCCTTCTGAAAATCCATGTACGAAATATCCACTGATTCTCCTTTATCTATCCTACTTGTTATTTTCTCAAAGCATTCCAACAGACTTGTCAGGCAAGAATTTTCCCTAAGGAAACCTTGCTGACTTTGGTCTATTTTATCATGTGGCTCCAAGTTTCCCAAATCCTCATCCTTACCAATTGACTCCAACCACTGAGGTCACGCTAACTGGACTGTAGTTTCTTCTCATATGCCATCCTTTCTTAAAGAGAAGAGTGACATTTACAATTTTCCAGTCCTCCACAAACATATCAGAATCTATTGATTCCTGAAAGATCGTTACAAATGCCTTCACAATTTCTTCAGCTACCTCTTTCAGAACCCTGGAATGTAGTCCATCTGCTTCAGATGATTTGGTTACCTTCAGAACTTTTAGTTTCCCAAGCACCTTCCCCCTACTACTAGCAACTTCACTCACTTCTGCTCCCTGACACTTTTGAACCTCCAGCATTCTGCTAGTGCCTTCTACAGTGAAGTCTAAAGCAAAATTGGCCAGTTCACCTGTCATTTCCTTGGCCCCATTACTACCTCTCCAGCGTCATTCTCCAGTAGTCTGATATCTACTTTCCCTTCTCTCTTACACTTTATATATCTGCAAAAACTTTTGGTATCCTCTTTGATATTATTGGCTAGCTTATCTTTGTATTTCATCTTTTCTGTACTTATGGCTTTTAATTGCCTTCTGTTGGTTTTTAAAATTTCCCAATCCTCTAAATTCCTGGCTAATTTTTGCTCTATTATATGCCCTTACTTTTGCTTTTCTGCTGGCTTTAACTTCCCTTGTCAGACAGGGTTGCATCATTCTGCCTTTAGAATACTTCTTCTTCGTTAGGATGTATCTACCCTGTACCTTTCAAATTACTCCCAGAAACTCCAGTCATTGTTGTTCTGCTGTCATCCCTGCTTCTATCCCCTTTCAATCAACTTTGGCCAGCTCCTTTCTCATGCCTCCTTAATTCTCTTCACTCCGCTGTAATACTGACACCTGACTTTATCTCCGCCGTCTCAAATTGCAGAGGGAATTCTATCATATTGTGATCACTGATTCCTAAGGGTTCCTTTACGTTAAGCTTCCTAATCAAATCCAGTTCATTACGCAACACCCAATCCAGAATAGTTTAGCCCCGAGTGGGCTCGACCACCAATGTGGTACCAAGTCATCTTTCTCCCTTTCCTTTATTTGGACTATGTGTTTGTATACAATAAATATGGCTGTTATGGGGAATGCTTTTTTATCTCCTTACTAGGAATGCATAACATGAATTTTTTTTCTCTTTTACTTTCAAAGTACACTTACTTAATTGTCACTGAAACTGTTTCACAACTTTGTCCCTAATGCTTTCAGCAGGTATGTATATTATAGCCGTGCTCTTGGCTCACAATGACACAAGAACTAAAGACCCACAAAACTCATAACATTTTTAAAATGGTATTTAAACAAACTTCAAGCAATTGGCAATTAAATACAGAAATTTCTGTTGTGTTACAACTTAATGTGAAAGTGAAATTACTTTCTATCAAATGTTGTGGCAGATGGACCTCAATTGTTAAAGACGATTAGAATGATGAACTAACCTGGTGTACTGTGTCACCCAGTGATTACTGCGCAAAATGAAAGAGTTAATTTGAAGCTGTCATCTTCTGACAGCAGGACAACAACTGTACTGAGAAGGAAAAAAAAAACCCTTGTTTACAATAGCATAAAACTTGATGAGAGATCAGCTTTCAGTGTCAGGACAGGCCATCATGCACATTAACTGTGTTTCTTTAACTATTCCTTTTAAAAAAAAAGTCATCTTCAGTTTCTTTTTGATAATGGGTTGAACAACTATAAACACAACAGGCCGGAGGTGGTCAGTCAGTGCAAGTATTAATAGCAAAAGGCAACATGGTAAAATAGGCCAGGTAGCCTACAGAAGTATGAAGTAAGGATGAGATATCATTTTGGCTCCTGTTTCAGTGTGCTTCTACGAAGTGAGGAGGCTTGGCTGCACTTCCACTAAACACAGATTTTTTGAGCTGGGCTGATTGGATAACACTAGATTCCTTGTTTAGTATCACATTGCTCATGGATTACAAAATTGGCCACAGAAAGTCATGCTGCTTAAATGACAGATTCATCCAATCTGTGTTAGTTAGCAGCAGGACTATGCTATGTTTTATACAGCAGAGCTAATATTTTCCATCTGGTAATTGCATGCAAAATGTTAGAGGGCACAGGAGTGCATCATGGAGCAATGGGCTTCTGAAAGTGCTGTTCTACATCTAAAAGGAGCCATGAGAAAAATAATGTGCACGGTCAAACCCACTGTGGGGACCACAGCATTTATCCAGCCTAAGCAGGGAGTTTGATTGACTGAGCAGTGCCTTTGCCAGTGACGAGTTCATCAGTCTGTGAAACACAGACCCTCAATTCACTTTACTTCAAGAAAGGGGGAAGATGCAAGTTTTCAGTCTGACAGTTTGGACAGCTAAATGTCTTTTTTGACACTGCACATTTCAAATTTAAAAAAAAAGAAAAATTGGGTCCTTACATATGGTTATGTGCAAATCATGAATATCTTTGCTTCTGGTGACTGAGGTGCCCAGACATGCATGCTGTTGAATGTCCCTTTTTGGATGTTCATTTTTTTACCTATGGCCAGGATGTCTCTTGTGAAAAGCACTCTTCACAATGTAGAATCAGAATCAGAATTAGAAATAGGTTTAAAATCACCGACATATGTTCTGAAATTTGTTTCTTCGTGGGAGCAATATATTACAATACATAATAATAAAAACTATAAATTACAATAAGTACAGTATATATCAAAATGAATTAAATAAGTAGTGCAATACAAAAAGTGAGGGAAAAGATACTGAAGAAGTGTTCTTGGGTTCATAATCCATTCATAAATCTGTGAAATATAGAGTGGGTGTCTTCAGGTTCCTGTACCTCCTCATTGACGGTAGGGCATGTCCTGTGATATGGGGGTCCTTAAAGATAGATGCCATCTTTTTGAGGCATCGCCTTTTGAAGGTGTCCTGGAAGGAGGGGAGGCTAGTGCCCATGGTGGAGCAAGCAGAGATTTCAACTTTCTGCAGCTTTTTCCGATCCTGTGTAGTGGCCCCTCTATATTAGACAGCGTTGCAACCAGGTAGAATGCTCCCTGTGGTACATCTGCACATATTTGTGAGAGTTTTTGGTGGCATACCAATTGTCCGCAAACTCCTAATAAAACATCGCACTGTTGTGCCTTCCTCGTACTTGCCCAGGATAGATCCTCAGAGGTGTTGACGACCAGGAACTTGAAACTGCTCACACTTTTCACTTCTGATCCCTCAATGAGACCTGATGTGTTTTCCCTTGAATTCCCCCTCCTGAAGTCCATAATCAATTCCTTGACCAGCTGGTCTATCTTACTCCTGTACGCCCCCTCGTCACCATCTGAAATTCTGCCAACAATGCACGTGAAGCAGCTTCAGTGATATTAAAGGAAAAGGCTCTATTTAGCTCATGGAGTCTGGTTGTGGGAACCAGGGCTAAACCCCCATTCAGTCATATATTGAATTTGCTTTCCTTTGAGGACCCTCCAATCCCACCTTGCAACCTTTATGAGACATCCACCTACTTCATATCGAAAACCTTTCTGACTTTTAATGCACTGATCCCTGCCCAATGATCTTCTGACACTACATTAAACTCCAAGGTCTCTGGAATGTTTTTATCCCTAATTCCTCATCTTCTTTCCTTGAGATTCTTCTCTGATCACAGCCTAGATCTAGGATCGACAGATGTACATTACTCCATCCCCCTATCCTCTGGCCCTCCCTCACCTCTGACCCACTCCTCCCAGATGTAGCCAAGATTCATTATGCATTCAAAAGGCTGACCCTAGTACTAGGCCTTTCAGTAATGAACTGTGCCTTGGGCCAAACATGCTATATACTTGGGTAAAATGTTCTTTACTCTAGAACAAACTATTTAACATGTCATGGGGTATTTTAACTTCCATATAAATTAGGTGAATCAGGTTGGTCATGGAAATTTTGAGGAGGACTTCATAGAATGTATCCGTGATGGCTTTCTTGAGCACCATGTTAGTGAACCTACAAGGGAAAATGCTATCTTAGATCTAGTCCTGTGCAATGAGACAGGTAAGATTAACGACCTTGTAGCCAGGGATCCTCTTGGAAAGAGTGATCATAGTATGACTGAATTTCGCATTCAGATGGAGGATGAAATAGTTAGATCTAAAACTAGTGTATTATGCTTGAACAAGGGAGGTTACAACAGGATGAGGGAAGAGTTGGCTAATGTGGATTAGGAGCACAGGCTATTTGGTAGGAGAGTTGAGGAATAGTGGAATACTTTCAAAGAGATCTTTCACAGTGCTCAACAAGAGTATATTCTAGTCAAAAGTAAGGACAGTAAGTGTGGGGAGAGCCAGCCTTGGATAACTAAGGAAATAAAAATAGTATCAAATTAAAGGCTCATGTGTACAAAGTCACAAAGAGTAGTGGGAGACTGGAGGATTGGAAAAACTTCAAAAAGCAACAGAGAACAACTAAACAAGAAATAAGGAAAGGGAAGGTGGGTATGAAAGTAAATCAGCACAAAATATAAAAACAGATAGCAAAAGTTTTTATAAATATGTAAAGCGGAAGAGGGTGGCTAAAATCAACGCAGGTCCCTCGGAAGATGATAGGGGGGAAATTGATATTGGGTGATAAGGAAATGGCTGAGGCATTGAATAACTGTCCTGTGTCAGTCTTCACGGTGGAGGGCACGTCTAATATGCCAAAGAAGGATGTTATGGACGAAATAGGAGGTGAGGACCTCGATAAAATCACTGTCACTAAAGAGATAGTGATGAGTAAACTAGAGGGCCTGAAGGTAGATAAGTCCCCTCGTCCTGAAGGGATGCATCCCAGGGTGCTGAAGAAATTGGCGGAGGTTATAATAGACGTGTTGGTAATCATTTATCTAAACTCTCTCAACTCTGGGCAGGTCCCGGCAGATTGGAAGACCGCAAGTGTCACGCTACTTTTTTGAAAAGGATGTAGGCAAAAGATGGGCAACTATAGGCCAGTTAGCTTAACATCTGTAGTCTGGAAAATACTTGAAGCTGTCATTAAGGAAGAAATAGTGAAGTATTTAGAAAGGAGTGGTTCCGTAAGACAGACACAGCATAGATTCAGAAAGGGCAGGTCCTGTTTGACAAACTTACTGGAGTTCTTTGAGGACATAATGAGTGCAGTGGATAGAGGGGAACAGGTGGATGTCATATACTTGGATTTCCAGAAGGCGTTCGATAAGGTGCCGCACAAAAGACTTATAAATAAGATACAGATGCATGGAGTCAGCGGAAGTGTATTGGCATGGATAGTGGATTGCTTAACCGATAGAAGGCAAAGAGTTGGTATAAATGGGTGTTTCTCCGGTTGGCAGTCAGTGATGAGTGCGGTGCCGCAGGGGTCGGTGCTGGGTCCACAGCTGTTTACCATTTATATTGATGATTTGGAAGAGGGGACTGAGTGTAGCGTAGCAAAATTTGCTGATGACATTAAACTGAGTGGAAAGGCAAATTGTACAGAGGATGTGGAGAGTCTGCATAGGGATATAGATAGGTTAAATGAGTGGGCCAAGGTCTGGCAGATGGAATACAATGTTGGTAAATGTGAGATCATGCACTTTGGAAGGAATAATAGCAAAGCAGATTATTATTTAAATGGTGAAAGATTGCAGCATTCTGTTGTGCAGAGGGACTTGGGAGTGCTTGCCAGTGCATGTACTGGTGAGGCTGCACCTGGAGTACTGTGTGCAGTTCTGGTCTCCATACTTGAGGAAGGATATACTGGCTTTGGAGGCAGTGCAGAGGATGTTCACCAGGTTGATTCCAGAGATGAAGGGGTTAACCTATGAGGAGAGGTTTAGTCGCCTGGGACTATACTCTCTGGAATTCAGAAGAATGAGAGGGGATCTTATAGAAACATACAAAATTTTGAAAGGGATAGATAAGGTAGAAGTAGGAAAGTTGTTTCCATTGGTAGGTGAGACTAGAACTAGGGGATATTGCCTCAAGATTCAGGGGAGAAGATTTAGGACGGAAATGAGGAGAAACTATTTTTCCCAGAGAGTGGTGAATCTGTGGAATTCTTTGCCCAGGGAAGCAGTTGAGGCTTCTTCACTAAGTAGATTTAAGAAACAGTTAGATAGGTTTTTACATAGTAAAGGAATTAAGGGTTATGGGGAAAAGGCAGGTAGATGGAGCTGAGTTTAAGGACAGATCAGCCATGATCTTATTGAATGGCGGGGCAGGCTCGATGGGCCGAATGGCCTACTCCTGCTCCTATTTCTTATGTTCTTATGTTCTTACATCTAGGTTATACTAAAGGTCTATATGACCTTTTGTTTTGATTATATATGACTAAAGTGGAAGCTTGAAGAGATGGAATTTGAGTAGTGTTTGTGTCTGAACTAATGCTCCACAGGTTGAGATGCAGAAAGATCTCCTTGTGTTTGAGCTAACTCCAGAATAACATGTTGGGCTATACTAGATTGGAAATAAGTCTGTGGAAAACCAATTAATTCACACCAAATGCAAGGTGATGCAAGGTGACAACCAAGTCCTGTAATGAGTTTTGGAGGAGCTAACGATAGTAAGACACAGCAAGCTAAAGCTCTAGTCTAGAAGTCAATTTACTAATGATTTTTTTTTGACATCAACATGGATTTGAGGAGGGTTGTGGAGTAATGGATGGAGCATTCCTAAACATTGGCTCTTACCTGCTGCTTTAAAATTATTTGCATAAATTGATGCAGGCACATAAGAGCCTGTGCACTCCATATCAAAACTCATGGAACAATTTGTGTTGATGCTTCAGCAATTTAATTTAAGTTTCAGGAAGGGTCTTGCAAAAAAAAAGAAGCCAAGCAATATTCTTCCACATAGCAAATCAAAATGGAGAAAAGTTGATATTTCAGGAGCTTACTCCTTCAAGAGATTGGACCAGATTCTGCTCACCGGGCAGGTCATTGATGCTTTTCATTTGCAGAAATTATTTTCTTTACTTTCCCCAAGCAATATTGTGGAACTGAACAAATCCATAGGTGTTGCAGGAAGCAAATAACATACACTTGTGTCACTTAGGGCTTCCCTTCCAAACCTGGAATTCATCATCAATCCTCCTAAATTTCAAGTCATGAAATGAATTCTCCTCATGTGCAATCAAGTCAAGTCAAGTCAAGTCGTCAAGTTTATTGCAATTTAACTATATACATTTATACAACATATATAACCATAATGTATATAGAAACCAGGCAATATTTCTTTGAACCGTACACATAGTACACATACTGTAACACACATAGCACAAGGTAACTTATGAAGTTAAGGATAATATCTACAGATTAGTTACACATAAATAACAAACTAAAGTGCATTAATATTAAATATTGTAAGGTACAGAACAGATTAACCAGAGACACTTCGAATACAATTCAGCTGGGAGTTCAAAAGCCTAATGGCCTGGAGGAAGAAACTGTTTTTCATTCTAACTGTTCTTGTTCTTATGCATTGTAGTCTCCTGCCTGATGGTAGAAAGTCAAGGAGGATGCTGGATGGATGAGTGGGATCCTTAATAATACTAAGGACTCTGCGTATGCAGCGCTCCTGTTAAATATCTCCGGTGGATGGCAGGAAAACTCCTATGATCCTCCCAGCTGTTCTCACAGTCTTTTGTAGGGACTTCTGGGCAGATGCTTGACTGCTCCCATAATATTTAGTCCTGTGTCATACTTATTATTAATATCAAATTTTTCATCAACAGCATCAACATTAGTGCTCTTTTTGAAACCACAGCCTGACTTTTTAAAATCTTTTTCTTTTCCCCGTGCAGTCCATTTATTTTTGTCTGCCCAACATACTTTTTGTATGTGTCATATTTTGTTGCATTTTCTGCAAGTTTCACCTTTAATCCTGCATTGGCCTGATGTAAGTGACCCTCTGCTAGAACGGTAACACAATTTGTTCAGCCAGGCTGCTTTTTGTTTCGATGATGCAATTTTGTTCACACTCACTCTCATTCCTGACTACAGCTCAATTCCATCTCTGCCTGTCATTTCCGTTGATAGAGTAATTTTAACTGTTTTAAATGTAATTTGGTTTCAGTTTCAAGCCATTTTTGAATGCTTTCTTGTAAGATTCCACAAACTAAACAATCTTTCCATGCATCATTAAGCCCATTACCAAACTGGCAATGTTCAGACAATCTCTGCAATTCAGTTTCATACGATGAAATGGACTCCTTTTCGTTTTATTTCTACTTACGAAACCTAAAACATTCTGCAACCAGCAAAGGCTTCAGTTCAAAATGTTTCTGCATTGCTTTCACAATATCAGCAAAGCTCATTCTGGCTAGTTTGGTTGGAGCAGTTAAATTTCTAAGCAAACTATGTCTTTAAACTCAATGCACTCAGCAAAACAGGCACTCACTTCTCATTGGCTATTCCATTTGCTTTAAAATACTGCTGAATCAATTCAGTATACACATTTCAGTTATCTTTTGTGTAATCAAACATGTCAATCTTTCTTGTGCGGCCAGCCATTTCTGCTCTATTTTTTCATTATTGCACCTGGTCCTCACTGTTTATGAACCCATGAATTTGTCTATTTACAGCCTTTTATAACTCAAACATTTTCCTTTGAAAAGAGGTATATGCTGCGCTGTCTTTTTGTTCGCCCATTTCTCGCTATGCTTCTTTTTAACTTAAACTTCTCGCTGCGCATCAACAGCTAAGTTGTTGTCTCGGGCTCATTTTAAAAATGCCTTGTCACTACTGTTATGTTTTATAACGTTAACACACAAAAAGTAGAATGGGTCTTAGTTTGTTCTTTACTTTAGCAAGGCATGCATGTGTCATTCAGCAGCAGTATGAAGACGTATGTCACGCACGTAGCCTTACATAAGCCTGTAATGAATTATTTAAATAAAAAGGAATGCTTAATCAAACAATATGTGTACAGCAGTGATCCACAACGGGTATGTTTACGTGACCTAAGGGTAAATAGAAGTTGTCATGGGTTTCAGGGTTCTTGTGGGTGCAGTAAGCAGCACCCTAACTATGGCACACTAATTATGAGACACGCGATTGGTCAATTGTACTAACTGGAATTGTATAAAAGTAGCTTACTGAGCACCAGCTCTATCCTGACTAACATTCAGATTCCAACCTAAGTCATTGTCGACGTTATTTTCCCTGTTGTGATCGTCTTCATCTTTGCCTCATTGTTCCTTCATGTGCCACTACCATCGTTCCATCCATGTCAACTCACTGCCATCATCAACACCCAGCAGGCATTCCCAGTCCGTGTTAATTTATTATTTCAATTTAGCCCCGTTAATGATGGATAAATACATACGGCACATTCTCTATGAGTCTGAAGGCAGTGAAGTCTTGAATTCTAATCCTGCTGAGAAACAGAAACTACAGAAAGTGTGTCAATACAATGTTACATACCTGGAGTATGGTTTTATTCTGTTTCTGTCAGATCAGCGATGCCCCATGTGTCTTATTTGTAAAACTGTACTGTCTAATGAAGCCATGAAACCATCAAAATTGCAGGAACACCTGAAAAGACTACTTATGGTATTACTCAGTTCCAGAAGATGAAAGAAGCAGTTGAAGAGCATTGCATACTCGAGTCATTTCCCAAGAAAGCTAAAAATGACCTTGATAGTGGTCTCATTGCTTTTGATAACATTTCTAAATTGATAGAAAAGTGTGGAAAATCTCATACAATTCATGAAAGATTAATAACGCCTGCTGTATGAGATGTGCTCACCACTGTTTCCAAAATAGTTACCAATAATTTAAGATCAATTCCACTGAGTAATAACTCTGTAGCTTGTCGTATTGATGAAACGAATGAAGATGTTGAGTATCAACTATGCACAGAGCTACAAAAACAGAATTTGGGATACAACTGGATGAGTCAACTGTGTGAGACATTGAGGCACTGCTGATGGCATCTGTACGGCTTATCAAAATAGAAAAGTTTATGAAGAGATTCACTTTTGTAAAAAGTTAAAAATGAAGATCAATGGAGAATCAATCTATGACAAGTTCAAAATGTAGATTGAGGATAAAAGTATTCCTATTAAGAACATGATTTCCTGTGCAACAGATGGAACACTATATATGACAGGTCACCATGCTGGTTTAGTGGTATTTTTGAAAAAAGAAATTCCAAGTCTGCTTGAAATCCATTGGGTAATTTATCGTCAACATCTTGCAGCCAAAAACCTCAGCCAGTGGCTTTTTTCCAGCATGATTCTAGTAATATCTGCTATCAACAAAATTAAAGTTCATCCATTAAATAGTAGAATATTTCATCAGTTTGCCAAGATAAAGGTGAAGAGTTTGAATGCTTGCTTCTTCACACTAAAGTGTGTTGGCTCTCAAAAGGCTGCTCCTTAAAACATTTCTTTGATCTTCTTGACAGTGTGGTTGAATTTTTGCTCAAAATCGACAAGAGCTTGGAAACAAATTGAACTTCTACAAGGAGTTATGGCACACCTAGCTGATCTGTGTGGCAAAATGAGCATTCTAAATATGATGCTGCAGCGTGAAAAATTTCAACTTAATCCAGACATAAAGTGCAGTGCCTACTTTTATCAGAAAATTGGAAATATATAAGTAAAACATTGGGAGAAGAATGTTCTCAGTTTCCCTGCATGGCAAGTATGGCACTCTATTTCATAGACAGTGATTTGCAAGAGTACTGCTTATACCTGCAGTCACTGAAGAAGGATTTTCAGAATTAATTCAAGGATTTGAATGATCTGGAAATTCTGGACTGGGTAATTAACCCAATTCTCTGCAAGGTAGAAGAACAGGAAGAGAGCTTGCAAGAAGAAATGATTGAAAATCAGAATGATGCAGAAGCAAAAGTTTTTCAAAAATATTGGCTTTTGTGGTGTGTGGCTACACTATCATATGAAGTTTCCTGCTCTTTGGAGAAGAGCCAAACTGCTCTTCATTGTATTTCCATTCTCCTACCTTGTTGAAAGAGCCTTCAGTGCAGTGAAAAAAAAAATAGAAACCACTTGGACTTGGTTCTGCATGGGGACTTAAGGCTGTTGCTCTCACAACTTGAACCAGGTATTTCAACTCTTGCTAAGAACCATCAAGCTCAAGGATCACATTGTCATCGAAGCTGCTGTACAGTACGCAGGTACTCTGTAAGCTAGGTTTAAAGAGGAAAAAAAAGCAGAATCATTTTTCTCATGTTAACATACAGTAGACATGTTTTTACACAGTGCGGGCACTGGAAGGTATACTGTGCCTATGAGGGACATTGGCAAGTATGAAGGTGCTTTAGGGGGGTGTTGGCATGTATGAAAGTGCTTTATGGAGGTTTTGGGCTAAAAAAAAACTTTGGGAAACACTGATGTACAGTATTACTCAAATATTACTGAAAGATTAAATACACAACAGAGGCGATACCTAGAATTTCTGATGTTTGATACCATCATTGCCCAGCATGTGTGCAGCACAAATGTACTTGTTAGCCATCCGCCCAGATTAGATATTGTCCAGATCTTGCAGCATTAGTTGTGAACTGTTTTGTTATTGAAGCAGCTGCAACTAGTGCTGTTCATTGTGTAATCATCAGTAAATATCCCTGCTTATGAGCTTACAATTGGTGGAAGGTCATTGAGGAAGCAGCAGAATACAGATGGGGCTAGGATACTACCCGGAGGAGCTCCTGCAGAGATGACGTGAAGTTGTGACATCCACCACAACCATCTTTCTTTATGCTTGGCATGAATACAAGTGAATGGTTCCTAATTCCCATTGATTCCATTTTAGCTAGGCTTTCTTGATGCCATACTTGATCCACTGCTGTCTTAATGTTAAGGTCAGTTACTCTTACTTTCACTGAGTTCAGCTCTTTTGTCTATGTTTGAACTAAGGCTGTAATGAAGTCAGGGACTGAGTGACCTTGGCAGAACCCAATATGAGCTTTGAGAGCAGGTTGTTGCTAAGCAAGTGCTGCTTGATAGTACTGTTGATGATGTCATACAAAACTTTGCTGATGATTGAATGTAGACTAAAGGGGCAGTAATTGGCCCAAACAACAGGAATTCTGCAGATGCTGGAAATTCAAGCAACATACATCAAAGTTGCTGGTGAACGCAGCAGGCCAAGCAGCATCTATAGGAAAAGGTGCAGTCGACGTTTCAGGCCGAGACCCTTCGTCAGGACTAACTGAAGGAAGAGTGAGTAAGGGATTTGAAAGTTGGAGAGGGAGGGGGAGATCCAAAATGATAGGAGAAGACAGGAGGGGGAGGGATAGAGCCGAGAGCTGGACAGATGATAGGCAAAAGGGGATACGAGAGGATCATGGGACAGGAGGTCCGGGAAGAAAGACAAGGGGGGGGGGTTGACCCAGAGGATGGGCAAGAGGTATATTCAGAGGGACAGAGGGAGAAAAAGGAGAGTGAGAGAAAGAATGTGTGCATAAAAATGAGTAACAGATGGGGTACGAGGGGGAGGTGGGGCCTTAGCGGAAGTTAGAGAAGTCGATGTTCATGCCATCAGGTTGGAGGCTACCCAGACGGAATATAAGGTGTTGTTCCTCCAACCTGACTGTGGCTTCATCTTTACAGTAGAGGAGGCCGTGGATAGACATGTCAGAATGGGAATGGGATGTGGAATTAAAATGTGTGGCCACTGGGAGTTCCTGCTTTCTCTGGCGGACAGAGCGTAGATGTTCAGCAAAGCGGTCTCCCAGTCTGCGTCGGGTCTCACCAATATATAAAAGGCCACATCGGGAGCACCGGACACAGTATATCACCCCAGTCGACTCACAGGTGAAGTGATGCCTCACCTGGAAGGACTGTTTGGGGCCCTGAATGGTGGCAAGGGAGGAAGTGTAAGGGCATGTGTAGCACTTGTTCTGCTTACACGGTTAAGTGCCAGGAGGGAGATCAGTGGGGAGGGATGGGGGGGATGAATGGACAAGGGAGTTGTGTAGGGAGCGATCCCTGTGGAATGCAGAGAGAGAGGGGGGGAGGGAAAGATGTGCTTAGTGGTGGGATCCCGTTGAAGGTGGCGGAAGTTACGGAGAATAATATGTTGGACCCAGAGGCTGGTGGGGTGGTAGGTGAGGACCAGGGGAACCCTATTCCTAGTGGGGTGGTGAGAGGATGGAGTGAGAGCAGATGTACGTGAAATGGGGGAGATGCGTTTAAGAGCAAAGTTGATAGTGGAGGAAGGGAAGCCCCTTTCTTTAAAAAAGGAAGACATCTCCCTCGTCCTAGAATGAAAAGCCTCATCCTGAGAGCAGATGCGGCGGAGACGGAGGGATTGCGAGAAGGGGATGGCGTTTTTGCAAGAGACAGGGTGAGAAGAGGAATAGTCCAGATAGCTGTGAGAGTCAGTAGGCTTATAGTAGACATCAGTGGATAAGCTGTCTCCAGAGACAGAGACAGAAAGATCTAGAAAGGGGAGGGAGGTGTCGGAAATGGACCAGGTAAACTTGAGGGCAGGGTGAAAGTTGGAGGCAAAGTTAATAAAGTCAACGAGTTCTGCATGCGTGCAGGAAGCAGCGCCAATGCAGTCGTTGATGTAGCGAAGGAAAAGTGGGGGACAGATACCAGAATAGGCACGGAACATAGATTGTTCCACAAACCTAACAAAAAGGTAGGCATAGCTAGGACCCATACGGGTGCCCATAGCTACACCTTTAGTTTGGAGGAAATGGGAGGAGCCAAAGGAGAAATTATTAAGAGTAAGGACTAATTCCGCTAGACGGAGCAGAGTGGTGGTAGAGGGGAACTGATTAGGTCTGGAATCCAAAAAGAAGCGTAGAGCTTTGAGACCTTCCTGATGGGGGATGGAAGTATATAAGGACTGGACATCCATGGTGAAAATAAAGCGGTGGGGGCCAGGGAACAGTAATTGGCCCAATTGGATTTGTCCTGATTCTTGTGGACAGGACATACTTTATTATTCCACAGGACTGTATGTGGGAGAACCATTTTACCTTCATTAACAAAAAAACTGAGCAGAGGATGTACTTCTTGCGGCAGTTGGTAAAACACTCTTCCCCCGAACATACATAATTATACACTGCCATCATAGAGCGCATCCTCACATCAGCCATTACCGTCTGTTTTTGTGCAAGGTCCTCTCACAGTATAAGAAAACAGCAGCTGAAAAGGTCATTGGCTGCAGTCTACCATCACTACAGGACTTATATGTGTCCAGGAAAAATGAGCAGACAGGAAAAATCATTGCAAACACTACTTGCGCAACCAACTGACTTTTCCAAAAGATCCCTTCTGGAAAGTGCCTTAGTATACTCAAAAGACTTCACAGTATTTTAAAAGATTCTTTTGCCAGGCGGTTAATTTGATCAACATATTTAGTTGTGGGGTGGGGTAGGCAAGGGGTGGGGGGAGAGGAAAAGGGGAAGAGAAAAGTGGGGAGAGAAAATGGATGGAGAGAAAAGGAGCAGGAAAGGGGGGGAAAGGGGAGAGGAAAGAGGTAGAGAAGAAGGAGGAAGACAGGGGGAGAGGAAAGGGAGGGAGGACATTGATTTGTTTCCTTTTCCATAGATGCCTCCTCATATGCTGAGCACTTCCAGCATTTTTTGAATCCTTCTCTTTTATCCCAAAGAAAAAGATAATTCATAAGTTATCATGTCTCATTGATTTCAGGGGATCCTCCATGTGATCTAATCCTTCAATGACCACAAATATCTAACTGAGGGATTGGTCTTACAGTTAGTGGAAGAGGGGTGAGGGAGGAGTGAGACATTCAACTATACAAAGCAGAAGTTTATATTTTAATAACATACACAGTGATGTCCATGTCTACTTTAAGGTGTGTTTCAGGTGAAGTAATGTATAATTAACATTATTTTAATGAGTAAAAAGTAACATAATTCAAAAATAAACATTATACTTATACCATAAAGTGGTAAACACAGATAGAAACCCTTTGCTGCTAAAGCAATCTGCTCCTTGTTAACATTTAGCAGGTTCTAATGAGGCCAGTTGGAGATTCTACACAGGAATAAAGACTGAATGGCTGATGGAACAAACATGAATTGCTTAGCGCAGAAGCATCAACAGTCTCTGGTATAAGACCATAAGTCATAGCAGCATAGTTAGGCCATCTGGCCCATCGAGTTTGTTCCGCCTCATTAGTGAGCATCATGGTTGATTTATAATCCATTCTCCTGCCTTCTCCCCATAACCTTTGACACCCATACTAATCAAGAACCTATTAAATAAACCAAATGACTTAGCTTCAACAGATTCACCACCTTCCAGCTAAAGAAATTCCTTTTCATCCCTGTTCTAATGGGTCATCTTTTATTCTAAGACTATACTCTCCAGTCCTAGATATCCCCATTATAGGAAATATCCTCTCCTTGTCCACTGTATCTAGGCTTTTCAGTATTTGATAGTTTTCAATGAGACCCCCACCCCATTCTTCAAAACTTCAGTCAGTACTGGCCCAGAACCATCAAACACTCCTCATTTATCAAACCTTTCATTTCTGAGATCATTTGCATGAAGTTTCTCTGATCCCTTCCCAGTTGTAGCACATAGCTTTTTAGGTAACCTGAAGAAACTGCAAGGGTAAAAAGCCCCTGATGGGAGTTATATGCAGACCTGCAAACAATAGTAAGGATGTGGTCTACAAATTACGAGAGATAGGAAATGCATGCCAAAAGGGCTACGTTACAATATTCATGGGGGATTTCAATATGCTGGCACATTGGGAAATCCAGGTTGGTGTTGAATTCCAGGAAGGGGAGTTTCTAGAGAGCCTACGAGATGGCTTTTTAGAACAGCTCATAGTTGAACACACGAGGGGATTTTGGATTGCTGTTGTGTAATGAAACGAACTGGAATTAGTTAAACAGCTTAAGGTAAAAGAACCCTTGGGAAAAGAGATCATAATACGATCAAATTCACCCTGAAATTTAAGAAGGAGCAGATAAAGTCAGATGTAAGAGTATTACTGTGGAGTAAAGGAATTACAGAGGCATAAGAGAGGAGTTGGCCAGAATTGATAGAAAAAGAACACTGGCAGGGATGATGGCAGAGCAGCAATGGCTGGAAATTCAAGAAGCAATTCAGAAGGCACAGGATATATACATCCCAAAGAGGAAGGAGTATCCTAAAGGCAAGATGACACAACTGTGGCTAACAAGAGAAGTCAAAGCCACATAAAAACCAAAGAAAGAGCTTTTTCAAAAAATAGAGCAAAAATTAGTGGGGAGTCAGAGGATTGGGAAGCTTTTAAAAACCAACAGCAGGAAACAAAAAAATCATTAATTAGGTAAAGATGGAATATGAAAGTAAGCTTGCCAATAATATTAAAGAGGATACAAGCTTCTTCAGATACATAAAGAATAAGAGTGAGGCGAAAGTGTATATCAGACTGCTGGGAACCAGGTTTGATTTGCAGGGTGCTATTTCAAGGGCGAAGAGACAATTTCAAATGAGGTTGGAGGTGATATCGGATGCACAGCAACTCTGGCAGGGTTTGCAAGACATTACTTCCTACAAAGTGAAACCCAATAGCATGAATGTCAGCGAAGCTTCACTACCAGATGAACTCAATGTCTTCTATGCCCGCTTTTAAAGGGAGAACACAACTACAACTGTGAAGATCCCTGCTGCATCTGATGACCCTGTGATCTCTGTCTCAGAGGCCAACGTTAGGCTGTCTTTAAAGAGAGTGAACCCTCGCAAGGCAGAAGGTCCCGATGGAGTACCTGGTAAGGCTCTGAAAACCTATGCCAACCAGCTAGTGGGAGTATTCAAGGATATTTTCAACCTCTCACTACTATGGGCAGAATTTACCACTTGCTTCAAAAAGGTAACAACTATACCAGCACCTAAGAAGAATAATGTGAGCTGCCTTAATGACTATCGCCCGGTAGCACTCACATCGACAGTGATGAAATGCTTTGAGAGGTTGGTCATGACTAGACTGAACTCCTGCCTCAGCAAGGACCCGGACTCATTGCAATTTGCCTATCGCCACAATAGGTCAACGGTAGATGCAATCTCAATGGCTCTTCACACGGCTTTAGACCACCTGAACAACACAAACACTTGTGTCAAGGTGCTGTTCATTGGCTATAGTTCAGCATTTAATACCATCATTCCCACAATCCTGATTGAGAAGTTGCAGACCCTGGGCCTCTGTCCCTCCATCTGCAATTGGATCCTCGACTTCCTAACGAGAAGACCACATTGCAGATTGGTGATAACATATCCTCGTGGCTGACGATCAACACTGGCTCACCTCAGGGGTGTGTGTTTAGCCCACTGCTCTACTCTCTATAAACACATGACTGTGCGGCTAGGCATAGCTCAAATACCATCTATAAATTTGCTGACGATACAACCATTGTTGGTAGAATCTCAGGTGGTGACAAGAGGGCGTACAGGAGTGAGATATACCAACTAGTGGAGTGATGTCACCATCTGAGATTCTACCAACAATGGTTGTATCATCGGCAACTTTATAGATGGTATTTGAGCTATGCCTAGCACATCCTCACTACTGTTTGCAGGTCCACATATAACTCCCATCAGGAGGCTTTTTACCCTTGCAGTTCCTTCAGGTTATCTAAAAAAGTATATGCTAGAACTGGGAAGGGATCAGAGGAGCTTTATGCAAATGATCTCAGAAATGAAAGGTTTGATATATGAGGAGTGTTTGATGGTTCTGGGCCAGTACTCGCTGGAGTTTTGAAGAATGCGGGTGGAGGTCTCATTGAAAACTATTAAATACTGTAACGCCTAGATACAGTGGACATGGAGAGGATATTTCCTATAATGGGGATATCTAGGACCGGAGAGTATAGTATTAGAATAAAGGATGACCCATTAGAACAGGGATGAAAAGGAATTGCTTTAGCTGGAGGGTGGTGAATCTGTTGAAGCTAAGTCATTTGGTTTATTTAATAGGTTCTTGATTAGTATGGGTGTCAAAGGTTATGGGGAGAAGGCAGGAGAATGGTGTTGGAGAATGGATTATAAATCAACCATGACGCTCACTAATGAGGCAGAACAAACTCGATGGGCCAAATGGCCTAACTATGCTGCTATGACTTATGGTCTTATACCAGGGACTGTTGAAGTGGCAGATGGAAGACAGTGTTAGGAATTGTATGGTCATGCACTTTGGTTGAATAAATAAAAGGGTTAATTAGAATATAAAAGCAACGATGTGATGTTGAGCTTCATAAAGCACCAGTGAGGCCTCACTTCGAATATTGTCAGCACTTTTGTGCCCTTTATCTTAGAAAGGATATACTGAAACTGGAGAAAGTTCAAAAGAGGTTCATAAACATTATTCCAGGTTTGAATGGTTTGTCACATGAAGGGTGTTTGATGGCTGTATTCACTGAAATTCAGAAGAATGAAAGGTGACCTAATTGTAACCTATAGAATTGAAAGGTCTTGATAGAGTGGATGTGGAGAGAGTCTAAGACCAGAAGACACAGCCTCAGAATAGAGCGGTGTCCTTTTAGTATGGAGATGAGGAGGAATTTCTTCAGCCAGAGGGTAGTGAATCTGTGGAATTTGCTGCCACAGGCAGCTGTGGAGGCCAGGTCTGTATGTATACTTAAGGCAGAGGTTGATAGATTCTTCATTGGTCAGGGCATGAAGGGATACAGGGTAAAGACAGCGTTTGCATTTATTACACTGACTCGGCCTGCATAACCATACACTTCCCTAAACTATAGCAACATACATCAAAGTTGCTGGTGAACGCAGCAGGCCAAGCAGCATCTATAGGAAGAGGCGCAGTCGACGTTTCAGGCCGAGACCCTTCGTCAGGACTCGCCTGAAACGTCGACTGCGCCTCTTCCTATAGATGCTGCTTGGCCTGCTGCGTTCACCAGCAACTTTGATGTATGTTGCTTGAATTTCCAGCATCTGCAGAATTCCTGTTGTTTCCCTAAACTATATACTATCTGCATAACCATACACTTCCCTAAACTATACACTATCTGCCACTTTGCCCATTTTTCTAATCTGCCTAATTCCTTCTTCTGCTTCCCTGCTTCCTCAAAACTACCTGCTTCTCCACCTATCTTCATATAATCTACAAATCTGGCCACAAAACTATCAATTCTGCATCCATACCATTGACATATAACATGAAAAGAAGCAATCCCAACACTGATACATGCAAAACACCACTATTCACCTGCAGCTAAGCAGAAAGGTCCCCCTTTATTCCTACTCTTTGCCTGTTGCTGGTGAGGCAATTTTCTATCCGTGACATTTATTGGGCTCTTATCCTCTTTATTAACCTGATGTGCAGCATCTTGTCAAAGGCCTTCTAAAAATCCAAGTAAACAACATCCACTGTGTCTCCTTCGTCTCTCCTGCCTGTTAATTCCTCAAAGAATTCTAACAGATTTGTCAGGCAACATTTCCCTTTCAGGAGACTATACTGACTTCAGCCTATTTTGTCATGTGCCTCCAAGTAATTTAATAATGTACTCCGACATCTTCTCAATCACTGAGGTCAGACTAACTGGCCTATAAATTCCAATCTTTTATCTCTCTCCTTTCTTAAAGAGTGGAGTGACATATGCAATTTTTCAGTCCTCTGGAACTATTCGAGAGATCACAAATAATGCCTGCATGACTTCCCAAGTAACTTCTCCTTGGTAGTAGCAAATACATTCACTTCTACCCCCTGACTCTCTCAATTTTTTTTCTCATACTGCTGATACCTTCCACAGTGAAGACTGACACTAACTACTTATTAAGTTCCTCTGTCATTCCTTTATCCCCCATTACTACCTCTCCAGAGTAATTTACCAGCAGTCCAACATCCACTCTCACCTCTCTTTCACTTGCTACGTATCTGAAAAAATTTCTGGTATACTTTTTGTGTGTTGTTGTCCAGCTTATCATCATATTTCATCTTTCTCTCTTTATTGTTCTTTTAATTGCCTGCTGTTGGTTTTTAAAAACTCCCCAATTAACATTGCCCTTTTTACTCACCTTGACTACCTTCTGTTGTAGTTTATACCCAACATGCTGGCTGGTGTTCGGAGGCCTGTATACAAATCCCATTAGGGTCTTTTTACACTTTAAATTTCTTAACTCTTCCCTGAAGGATTCTGCACCTTTCAATTGTATATCATCTCTTTCTAAGAATTTTATTTCATTTTTTACCGGCAGAACCATGCTGTCCCTTCTGCCTACCTGCCTGTCCTTTCAATACAATGTGTATCCTTGGACAGGAAGCTCATAGCTGTGATCTTCTTTCATCCTCAACTCGGTGATGTCCTCAGTGTCGTACCTGCCAGTCTCTAACTGTGCCACAAGATTGTTTACCTTATTCCCTATACTTCAATCCTGTATTTATTATCCTTTACAATTTTGCCTCATGTTACTCGAAAGTTAAATTCTTTCTAAATATTTGCCTTTTTATTTATTCTGGAGACTTTTGTAACCTCTGCTGAACTCTCCTCCCCTTTTACCTTATCCTCACTTTTCCAAACTGTTGGACTGTTGAACCTGCTATTTAATTTAAAGGCACACTTCAATGCATCCCACAGCCTGCAATTTTGCCCTATCATCCACCTATCTTTTCTCATAGCCTCATGAAACACTGCATCTACTCGTATACCAACTTCCCATATCATCTGCACTATCACTCCAGTTCCTGTAGCTTGTGCAGCCTGATCATGGAAGTGGGGGTCCCTTGGGTCTGTACAACATCCTTCAAGAGGTTGAAAATGACCTTCAGGTCATAGTGTGAAAAGTTGCCAGTATGCTCCCGCATCACTCTGCCCCCTCTATCAGGCAACAAATCCATGGTCCCTGTATCTTTGCTTGCAGTAGAAAGGACCTTTTAATGGCCAGAGCCCTGATTTACTTCCTCTGCCTTACTTGGTGACAGCTGTGAAAAATACAGGCAGGAAGTATTGGGACTCATATCACTTTCCTTATATGGAAGTGTTGCCAGAAAAAGAAATCTTGTGCTTATGCACTAGGATTGCAATCTAAAACAGCAATCTAAATGCGTTGAGGTGAATCAGCATGATGCACAATGTTGAAGTACTCCAAAAATGGATCCAATGAATTTTCAGGCATCTCTCCTTACCTCCCACAGGCCTCTGTTAAACAGAATCTACATAGTTTAAGATAATTTTCCTTTATTTCTGAGGTAGCTGAGTGGGAACAAGTCTTCAGATTAAGCTATCCATAATTTTTCAACAACCACAAAACTCACTCAACTCCACTGGAAAATTAAAATATCATTCATGTACGTTAATGGTGTTCTTCTAGGTAAGGTTAAGGTAAATTAAAGGATAGTACTGACAGAGCTTCAGTCAGAAAGTTGTCAATGTTAAACCTAATCCCATAGTGACGAAAGCTGACAAACTGGTTTCAAACAGGAGAAATTTGGTCCTAGTTCCATAGTGTCGACATCATTCGAGGAAAATTAAAAAAATATATCACCAACAGCATCTACAAACCTCTTTAGTTGTGGATGTAAATTTAAAATGCACATCAATGAGAAGCACATAATCTCAATTCATTTCAAATGTGGACATAATCAAAAACAATTAGTCTCTTTAAAATCATATACCTCTTTGTTAAATCACAACCAAGGAATATGCAGTTCCAGTCAATATTGCAGGGTATCCTCAGTTAACTGATAAAGATACTCTTTAAAATGCCTAACTGCTACCACATAGAGTAGTTGTGGCAATGTTGTGAAAGAGGGGAATTTAAAATTACAGTAGGATTTCATAGACACTGACAGAATGCTTCCACTTCAGAAGTAATCAATCTAAATTAGTCACCAGAATTCAGAGGTGAGTGCCTTGTTCAGAAAATGGAAAGAATGCGACAGGGGACAGAGGAGAATGCAAATGCTGAAATATGGAGCTAAAACATTCCTATCCCTAATCAGGGTTTTGCTACAAAATATTGATGATATTTTCCCCTATAGCTGCTGTTCAAACCGCTGAGTTCCTCCGGCAGACTGTTGTCACGATGAGAATACAGGAAATATTTTTAAGCCTAAGTATTGATTCACCTCAGAGAAGCTAGATTGGAAGAGACTGAAACAGGAGATTACATTCTTGCAGCTAAAAAATTAAGAGGATTATTACAACAGTGGGATTATAATTTCATAGGGATACATTTAAGAAGCAAAAACATGAATGAAAGTGGAAGGAATAAGACAGGGTGAAATGAAATAGAACAGAGGAAGCATTGGGAGCAGCATGAAACTTTCATAAGCCTGATGAGCTCACTGGCTGGTATGTGTGCTGCAGATTCCATGTACAAGTTTTGTTCTGGCCCACTCCCCATTCTTGGCCTTATTCCACATTGAATTCATGTGGCCGTACAGATGCATTTGAACTCCAAGACTTGCAACTGCAGAGTGGTGCACAACATTTAAACACTTCAAAAGTGGAACAAAAGAATCCTTGGACACCTCCTCATGCTCACAGATCATTCATAATGGAAGCAACAGCCAGAAATCTGCCCTCCTTGGGCCTCTGTCTCACAGAGCCTACCTCTGTATTCAGAGATAATATAGAGTTCTCAGCCCTTGTGTTGTGGATCCAGAGCCAGTACTGAGACCAGCAGTAGAGTGGGAGATCAGATACCCCAGCACCTCTTTAAAGATTAGCTTTATTTGTCACATATGCATCCAAGCATTTGAAACATAAAGTAAAATGCATCATTTGTGTCAATGACAAACACAATCAGAATAGGTACTGGGAGCAGCCCACAAGTGTTACATTGCTTCCAGCACCAACATAGCAAGGCTACAACTTGTTAAACCTTACTAATCTGCATTTCTTTGGAATATGGGGGGGGGGGGTCTGGAGAACCCGCAGGAAGCCCATGCAGTCAATGAGAGAATGTACAAACTCCTTATAGACAGTGGTGGGAATTCATCCCCAGTTGCTGGCGTTGTAAGATGTTGCACAAGCCACAAGTCTATAATACTGTCTGTGATGTTTTGTAAATCCAGAAACTAATTGAAAGAAAAACACAGGAGCCTAAGGGTACTTTTGCACTTAAGTTTTTCTTTAGTGACGTGCTCACATATGACATGGTGGTGTGATGAGGTATGCCTTTCATGTACAGTACTGTGCAAAAGTCTTAGGCACATATATAAAACTAGGGTGCCTAATGCTTTTGCACAGTACTGTATTTGTCAATGGGGTGTATGGGGTATCAGGGAGGGGTAGCACCTCTGGTGGGGGGTTAGTCCACCTTTGGTCCCCACCTGGCACTCAGCTGTCACCTGTGGCTCCCCGTAGCTGTTTGCATGCGACAGTGGCCACACCCCGGGCAACCACTTCGACAAGCCGGCTAAACCAGGTGAGGGTAGCCGACGGGTCTCAAACCCTCGGTGAGATAGGGAGATGTCTATCCCAGCATGTGAAGACAGACTCTGGCGGATTGAGCGGACGAGACCAATGGAAGGTCCAACGGTCAAGAAGGCAATCTCTGCAAGTGTCATGGAATGTGTAGAGCAGGACAAGACACAGAAGACGTCCTGGTCATCCACTGCGCCTAGTCCCATCTCCAGCCCTCTTGACTCTGTCTTGCCACTGGGTCCAGATGGGAATTGGGAAGAGAGAGTGAGGCTGATGCTGCGCAACTCTCCCTCACTTAAATCCAAATCATGTGCTAGTCTCGACACTATCATAATGGTCCTCATCGACGTTGATGAAGGACAAACACTAACACTACACACCATTTGTCAACGTGGAGTGGCCAACGAGTTTGTAAATCTGGTGTGTGCAAAGGATGTTGGGAATAGTGAAAGTGGAGCACCAAGGGGGGCGGGGGGGTGAGACAGATGGCAGAGAAGGGAGTGCCAGGGTGGAGTGTGGCATGGGCGCAGACTCACCCAGCCCTGAGACATCAGGAAAGTTCATTTGATTCCAAACAATTGGTTTGTTGATCATTACAGACTGAATCTCTGGTGCATCCCATTCCCTCCCTTCTCCCTTTCCCTTTTCTCACCTATGATACCCCGCTCCCTGCCCCCTTCCATAGTAGAGACCCATATTAAAATCAGGATTATCATCTCTCATGTATATCATGAAATTAGTTTTTGTTTTGCAGCAGGACAGTGCAATACATAAAATTACTACAAATACAGTGTAACAGTCTCAGGCACCCTGGCTATATATATCTAAGACTTTTGCAAATTACTGTACTTCTTACATATAACCCATGTATACTGTAAACAAAGAATGCTCAATCAAACAATACATTTACAATACGACTCAAATATTACAGAAATATTAAGTACACAACACTCCTCCTTGCTTAGTGATAAACCAACTCAAAATAGAATGCAACTCAACTCAGAAATGTAACGTATTGTTCTCTAGTCGTTATATATGTGGACATCCAAAGCAGAGCAAGTTCAGGACTAAAGTGAGATTTGTGGCGGTGAAACAATCTCAGATTCTGACGCTTCGTCCGTGGTTGTTGCAGGTGTTGATTCTGGGACTGTTGGAAATGGTTCTGACAACTTTAACAATTCACTCTGTTCTCTTCAACTGATCAATGTGTCACCTCCAGGTGACATCAGAACCAATCTCCACTATGTAGGCGTGTGGTCCAGTTCTGCCCTTAATCTTTCCAAGTACTCTCTTTTGAACACCTCTGTATTCCCTCACCAGGACTGTTTATCCGGGAGCGAAGCACTGAACCTCCTTGTTTGGGGAGCCCTAAATTTGTCACAACTGCTTGTCCTGCAATCTCCTGGTGACATTGGCTTTGAGGAGATCCAAGAGTGAGTGGAAGGGATGAACCTGAGCAGTATAGCCAGTGAGTTGTTGGTTGTGGAGTGTGCTGCATTGCAATATGCAAGGAAGAAATTGGCAAGCTTCTGATTCAGCATCAGTGTGGTGTGCTCTGCTGACGTTGATTGCAGTGCATTCTTAAGACTCTAGACAAACCATTCCGCCAAGCCATTCGTGGGTGTTACGGTACAGATGTAATATGTCTTATTCCATTCACTTTCAGGAATGACTGAAACTAATCCACAAAAAAACTGTGATCCATTATCAACTGCCTAAGTATTCTGAAACACCAGTGCTTGAGAAGAGGCTTCTCAACACATCTGCAATGTGCAAGGCTGTAGTGAGTCTATTGGGATCATGTCTAACCACTTTGTAGCAGCACCCACTATTACCTGTACCAAGAAATTTGTCCCCATGAATGGTCCAGCAAAATACACATGAATCTTTTGCCAGAGCAATACAGACCATTCCCAGGGATGAAGAAATGCTGGTCTTGGCATCTTCTGGATGTGTTGGTATCCTGAACAGTGCATGGCAAGCTGCTCTATCTGCTGATCTAACCCAGGACACCTGACAAAGCTCTGAGCCAATGCTCTCATTCTGACCACGCCTTGATGACTAGCATGTCGCTTCTCCAAAACATTAGTTCCCAGCTTGTTTCCTGAATTCAATTTTGTAATTGTATCCTCCGAAAAAAAGAGTCCATCTCTACAATCCTGCTGTTGACGTTAGTGGAACACCGTTCAGTGTATTGAAAATGGACACTCGTGGTTGATGATCAGTAATGAGGGTAAACTCTCCCCCATACAACTACTGGTTGAAACACTTTACACCCAAACCAGACTCAAAGCCTCTCTGCCAATCCATGTGTAACTTTTCTCTGCAGGGGTAAGAGAATGTGATCCAAAAGCTGTGGGGTATTCACTTCCATCACTTATAACATGTGACATGACTGCACCTACACCATAAGGCAGGAATCACAGGCAAGCTTCACTGGACAATGTGGATCATAATAAGTGAGTACAGTATCTGAAGCCACCGATTTCTTTTTCTCCTCAGACTGCTCTCTCCATTGCCAATTCTTCCCAATCTCTAGTAATAAGTTAAAGGGGTACAGCACAGTAGCCATGTTTGGCAGGAACCTGTTATGTACTGCAACCATACCATCTGCTACTGACCTGGCTCCAGGAACACTAATGCAGATACCCTGGCATAACAGTTCGACCCAGGTGAAATGGAGATGAACATTCAGCCCATCATTCCATCCTGGCAGATCCTGCACTAATCACCTGGAATCTTGAAGAACCGGATCTGTCAGGTCCTACAGCACAAGCCTGCTCCAGCCGACACACTGGACAACCGCATATATGTACTGGCGATCTTGTGATCTGAGACACTCCTCTGGGCCCACTCCTCACTCCTCTCCAGCCATCCAACCCTGATTTTTCAGTGATGCTAGTTCTGATGGCCCACCATGACTGCAGATGTATGTCATTTCATTATTGCCAGCCCCCAATGTGCCTAGTCCAATTTCTCCAAGCAGCAATCCTCTTGGATTGGAATGGGCTCATTAAGTGCACGCAATGATGAATCTGATGTCCATCTGCCATCATGGTACAAAACCATGTGTTATATTTCCTGTCACATGGTTGTGTTCTTCTATATTAATGATGATTAGCTTAAAAGCATTAGAGCATTACAAAGTTAAAACAGGAAAAGAGGCCATTCCGTTCATCGTGTTCATATTAACGAAAGAAGAGTCACCCAGCCTAAGGCCACCTTCCTGCACTTGCTCCACATCTGTGTTGCAAGGAACGAGGTGAACCCCAACGCAGGACACTTGCACGGAGCTAGGGTTAGGATGCAGACGAGGGCGTGAGCATGGCTGAGGCTGCACGGCAAACAGGAGAGAATTTCTGATGGCCTACCATGGATGCTGACACTCGCTCCTTCGTCTCTGCCTGTACTGTGTGTGCACACAGTATCTTGACGTGGAACTGAATTTGAACAGCAAACAAGGAAGGCAAGCGGCAGTCAATACTTATCTTGACACGGAGCGTTGCTGAGCTGAATGGCAAATGGAAAGGCAAACGGCAGACAATAATTATCTTGATACGGAGAGACAGAGTTACACAGGTAAATCTCTGTGCTGAAGTAAAATTTAGGATACACAATCCTAAGCAGCTGGGAACGTGAATTACCACACTGGCTAAACAACGATCTGGCGATGAGTGGATGCAAAGCCAGGGTTTTTATGCTGCAGGTCTTTGATGAGAATCAGGTGCCGCAGTCAAGGAGCCCAGGAGAACACGGGGAAAAGGAAATTAGGAGAATATGAGGATTTAATGGTCGGGACCATGACAGTTTCTCCCCTCAACGGGAGCCTCCAAGCGAACCACCAGGCTTGCCTGGATTGTCGCGATGGCAGTCTCAGATGAGGGAAGGGTCCAAGATGAAGGAGCGGGGAATCCTGGTGCGCTCCTTAGGACCGTATCCCTCCCAACCAACCGGGTACTGGAGACCCCTCCCTCAGCGACGCACATCCAGTAATCGCTTAAGCTGAGTAATCGTTGATGACCTGGGCGTGTGGAGGAGGTTCAGCAGGAGGGCACAAAGGGCTGACAGAAACAACAGGAATTCTGCAGATGCTGGAAATTCAAGCAACACACATAAAAGTTGCTGGTGAATGCAGCAGGCCAGGCAGCATCTATAGGAAGAGGTGCAGTCGACGTTTCAGGCCAAGACCCTTCGTCAGGACTGACAGACACAGGTTTCAGTTGGGAGATGTAGAACATGGGATGAATGTGCATGAAACTGGGCAGTTTGAGTTTGACCACCGAGGGGTTGATGATGCTCTTGATTTCGAATGGTCTGATGTAGCGAGGGACAAGTTTCTTGGATTAATTTTTGAGGGGGATGTCTCTTGAAGAGAGCCAAACCTTCTGACCAGGCTGATAGTTGGGTGCTGGAATCCGGTGGCGATCGGCGATATTTCGGTTGCGGTCAGCAGAGCGGAGCAGGGCCAAGTGTGCATCCTTCCAGTCCTTGTGGCACTGGCGGAACTGGGCCTGAACTGAAGGCACAGCGATGTCGTCCTCGTAGGCAGAAAACAGAAGGGGTTGATAGATAAGGGAGCATTCGAAGGGAGACATTCCGGTGGCAGCGCTGACCAGGGGGTTGTGGGCGTACTCAACCCAAGTGAGATGGATGCTCCCGGATGATGGGTTACTGGCGGAAATGCAGCCCAGTGCTGCTTCCAAATCCTGATTTGTTCGCTCCGTTTGACCATTAATCTGTGGATGGAAACCGGAAGACAGACTTACTGAAGCTCTGAGGGCTTGACAGAAGGATTTCCAGACTTGGGAGATGAACTGGGGCCCCGGTCAGAAACAACATCAGAGGGAATTCCATGAAGGCGGAAGAGCCGTTGGACAAGGAGGTCGGCTGTTTCACGGGCTGTAGGGAGTTTGGGAAGAGCTATGAAGTGCACGGCTTTGGAGAAATAGTCCACTACGGTGAGTCGAGCTGTGTTACCATGTGAAGGGGGTAATCCAGTGACACACGAAATCTGGAGCAATGTGGGTCCAAGGGCGGCCAGGGACAGGTCAGGGATGAAGCAGCCCAACAGGTGGCTGATGGGAAGTTTTTCTGTGTGCACACACAGTACAGGCAGAGACGAAGGAGTGAGTGTCAGCATCCAGGGTAGGCCATCAGAAATGTCACTTCAAAAGGGACAGAGTTTGACCGATTCCCAGATGGCAGGCGAACCAGGAAGTATGCCCCCACTGGAGAACCTGAGACCGGACAGAGTCAGGCATGAAGGGGCAACTGGGGGGGGCCATCACCTGGGTTGATGAGTCCGTTGGGCCTCTTTGACTATGGATTCGATCTCCCAGGTGAGGGCAGCCACAAAGGATGGTGGAAGGATGGTATCAGGATTGGAAGGGTCCTCCTCAGAGATGTATTGACAAGAGAGCATCTGGCTTCCCGTTCTTGGAACCAGGACGATAGGTGAGGGTGAAATTGAAACGGCCAAAATATAGTGCCCAATGGGCTTGGTGGGAGTTAAGGCAGTTAGCTGTCTGGATGTATGCCAGGTTCTTATGGTCCGTCCAGGCGATGAATGGGTGTTCTGCTCCCTCCAGTCAGTGCCTCCATTCCTCCAAGGCGAGTTTGACGGCCAGCAACTCCTGGTTCCCAACATCATAGTTCCATTCGGTGGGGATAGACGGCGAGAGAAGAAGGCGCAGGGATGAAGCTTTTGGTTCGGGACGGAGCGTTGAGAGAGGACTGCCCCCACCCCAGAGTCGGAGGTGTTGACTTCCACTATGAACTGGTAAGATGGGTCTGGTTGGATCAGGATGGGAGCAGAGGTGAAACGCCTCCTCAGCTCCTAGAAGGCTGAGTCCGCTTCGGAGGTCCAGTGGAAAGGGGTCGCAGAAAAGTTGAGCTGAGTAGGGGGCGCTGCCACCTGGCTGTGGTCCTTGATGAAGCAACAGTAGAAGTTTGTGAATCCCAGAAATCGCTGGAGTTGTTTGAGCGTCGTGGGTTTTGGGCACTCTGCCACCACCCAGATGTTTTCGGGATCCACCCTCACCTGCCGGCTCTCAATGATGTACCCCAGGAAACTAACGGAATGGGCATGGAGCTTGCACTTTTCTGGCTTAACAAATAGTTTATTCTCCACAAGCTTCTGAAGGACCTAATGGACATGGTGGGTGTGTTCCTGAAGATTACAGGAGAAGATTAGGATGTCGTCCAAATAAATGAAAACAAAACGGTTAATAAAGTCCCTAAAAGGACGTCACTTACCAGGGCTTGGAAGATGGCGGGGCATTGCTGAGACCGAATGGCATGACCAGATATTCGAAATGTCCGAAGGCGGTGTTAAAAGCTGTTTTCCATTCATCTCCCTCCCTTATCCTGACCAGGTGATAGGTATTCGGTAAGTTCAACTTGAAGAAAATTGTGTCTCTGTGAAGGGGCTCGAATGCCGAGTTGATAAGGGGCAGGGGATACTTATTCTTTATGGTGATGTTGTTCAGGCTAGGGTAGTCAATGCAGGGACGCAGTGAGCCATCTTTCTTCCCCACAAAGAAGAAACCTGTGCCTACAGGGGAAGATGAGGGTTGGATAATGCCAGCGGCGAGGGAATCATTAAGGTACGTCTCCATAGTTTCTCTTTCAGGTCGGGACAGGTTGTGCAGCCGACACGTGGGTAGTGAGGCTCCGGGGCGAAGGTCAATTGCGTAATCGTAAGGGTGATGTGGAGGCAGAGAAATGGCCCATTGCTTGCTAAACACTTTCCCAGATCGTGATACTCTACAGGAACCTTGGACAAGTCAGGGGGCTCCGGGGTGGACGACGTCGGGGTGACCTCCACTGGGGAAAGGGCTGATTGCAGACAAGTGGAATGGCAGAACGAACTCCAGCTGACGACCTTCTCGCTGGGCCAGTCGATGTGGGGGTTATGACGGCTTAACCACGGGTGGCCAAGAACTATAGGGGCTTGAGGAGAGGAAATTAGATTGAATCGTACCTGTTCCCGATGGTTTCCGGAGAGAAGGAGAAGCAGGGGTTCCGTGCAGTGTGTGACTCGGGCCAGGAGTCCAGTGCCCGGGTGTCCAGGGGGGCACACAGAGGCTCACGAGGAATTCCGGCTTGGAAGGCTAAGTTTTCATCCAAAGTTTCCCTCTGCGCCGGAGTCCACTAGTGCTAACAGAGGCAAGGACTGTTGGTTGTAACACAAAGTGGCTTGAAGCTGCACCCGGGGTTGGGGGACGAAAGGGAATGTTGCCTGGCTCACCAGGGTCCCCCCTGCTACTGGTGAGCCTTCCCTCTTTGGCCGAAGGGGGCAGGTGGCAAGGAAGTGGCCGGACTGGCCACAATATAGACACTCGCCCGCTCTCATTCTCTGGAGTCGTTCCGCGGGAGAAAAGCGGTTCCGTCCCAGCTGAAACCCTTCGTCAGGACTAACCGTCGACTGCACCTCTTCCTAGAGATGCTGCTTGGCCTGCTGCGTTCACCAGCAACTTTGATGTATGTTGCTTGAATTTCCAGCATCTGCAGAATTCCTGTTGTTTCCGTCCCAGCTGCATGGGTTCCTCTCCCGGGGCGGTGGAAACAGCAGGGCTGGGAGCTACTCGGGGTGCAGAAGGCGGAGAGAGGCTTGTTCTGGTGGGAGGCGGTAATAAGTGCCGAGAAGTGGCCAAAGGTGGTGGACGACCAGTTCTTTCTCTATGGCGCTCTCGGAGGCGATTGTCCAACCTGGTGGCTAAGGAGATCAGGGAATCCAGGCTGTCGGTGTTGTCTCTTGCCGCCAACTCGTCCTTCACCAGGTCACCGAGTCCATTCCGAAAAACCCCCTGGAGTGACTCATCGTTCCACCCCGAGTCGGCCGCTAATGTCCGGAACTTCACGGAATATTCAGCAACACTGCGGGAGCTCTGGCGGAGAATGAGTAGACGTTTGGCAGCGTCTTTACCATGGGCGGGGTGGTCAAAGATCTTTCTCATTTCCGTGATAAAAGTGGCGAAAGAAGAGCAGATATCTGGTTGGTTGTCTCAAACTGCTGTGGCCCACACTAATGCACTTCCCCACAGCAACCCCATGACATAAACAATCTTTGACTTATCTATGGAATAAGTTGATGACTGCTGTTCAAACACCGGGGAGCACTGAAGGAGGAAGGCCCGGCATTTCCCCAATTCTCCCGCGTAGTGCTCTGGTTCAGGTACGTGAGGCTCTCTGGGTGGGGGTATTGGTGACACGTGGGGGGTTGCTGCTAGTGACTGTCTGGGCTGGCTTGGCTGGGTTCCAGGAGTGGGTTGAGTGATATGACCACGGTCCACCTTGTTACCGATCTGCGTGACAAGAGCAGACAGGGAATGGAGGTTCTCCATGACCTCACGGGGGAGTTGTTCGTGCTGTCCCAGTAGGGAACCCTGGCTGGCGAGGGCTTGTTGAAGGGTGTTTGTGTCCACTGGGTCCATCGTGGCCAGATCGTTCCGTTGCACGGAACGGGCGAATCCAAATGCAGGGCACTGGCACGGAGCTAGAGTTAGGATACAGACGAGGGCATGAGTGTGGCTGGAGCTGCACGGCAAACAGGAGACAGGCGGCTGGCAATTCTTATCTTGACATGGAACATTGCTGAATTTGAACGGCAAACAAGAAAGGCAAGCGGCAGTCAATACTTATCTTGACACGGAGCGTTGCTGAGCTGAACGGCAAATGGAAAGGCAAACGGCAGACAATAATTATCTTGACACAGAGAGACAGAGTTACACAGGTAAACCTTGGTGCTGAAGTAAAACTTAAGATACACAATCCTAAGCGGCCAGGAATGTGAATTACTATACTGGCTCAACAACAATCTGGCGATGAGTGGATGCAAAGCCAGGGCTTTTATGCTGCAGGTCTTTGATGAGAATTAGTTGCCGCAATCAATGAGCCCGGGAGAACACGGGGGGGGGGGGGGGAGGGAATTTGGAGAATTTGAGGAATTAATGGTCAGGACTGTGACAATCTGTAGCCCGGCCCTTCAAATTTACATCCAAGTATTGCTTAAAGATGATGAAGATTAAAGTTTCTACCGCATTCCTGACAGTCAAACCTATTGTCATATGCACAAGCATATGTACGCACAGGAGCAATGAAATACTTAGCTGCTGCAGCATCACTGGAACATAGCACCATATAGCTACGGCAGACGGCAGCTAGAGATGGACAGGAAATGTTGGCTTTGCCAGGTGTTCCACATTGTGAGAATAAGTTTTAAAAGGTTTTTATTTGAAATCAATTTGCTGGAATTCTGGGACCTGCCATTACAGGAAGACCACGACCAGGGCGCGATGAAATTCCTTGCTCAAGTGAAGCTCACAGTGTAACCGATGTACAGAATCTCAAATCTGGTAATCTCTTTAGCCGTGACCTGTTATTTTTGGCACTGAGGCAGCTCTTCCTACTCTGTCCCCTGCAGAATGTTGCTCCGTAACCTCAATACCCACATTGACTGCAGAATCAAGGTCTCCATGTTGTGCTGGCTTTATCTCCTCCCAGGTTAACCAATTTCCCCCTGGGATCAATAAAGTATGACTTTGACTATGACTATGAAATTGATGATGTAAATTTCATTACTGTGCTACTTTGAGGAAGGCTCTGAACAACCTTGGCTGCTGTGCTGCCAGTCAACACTACAGTAGATCAATATTTTCACATGGGCACAGTGTTTAGATTCTAGGCAGCAGTGGAGTAAAATATGACTATGGGAATGTTTTGATCAATGCTGAGTGCATTCCATTCCTAAGCTTGTTCATGTGCTATCTTGTGCATTGCCTTCCTCACTTGTCTTCCTTATAATGGCGTTAAAAGAGCTGGTGGCCTTGAGGCAAAAAGTTGCTGTTCCAAGCCTTTATTTAAGGCTGTGCAAGAGTATGAGGTAATCCAGTGATTTGGCTGGAGATGATTGGTATCCCTGAGGTGAGTCAGATGGTGACAGCATCTCTCAGGCTTAACGGAGAGAATGGTTGCATTATTGTGTAACGAACAATTCACCAAAATATCAGTTGAGATAACTCAGCCTCAAAGTACTTCACCTTCTCCGTACAATTTCTTAAGCTAATTTGGAGAATCCATCTTCTCAGGTCATTGTAGCGTTCACTGCAAAGAGAGAGAAAAATTGCAACTCAAAATTTTCCCCAGGTTTCCTTCTGTCCTTAATCCATTAAGGGAAAAGTAAGTAATTGTTCTTACTGTTGGCTAACTTGAGGACATGGACTGAAACGTGGTTATGGCTTCATGGAATACGTACATCCTCTGTCTCTTCAAGGTAGCTAATTATCAACATACTCACAATTAACATGTGCACTGTTACTGAGCCTGATTATGTACTTTCTAAGTGTTGCTTTATGACAAGTTGCAGAGCCAGGCTTTGACTGAATCAACAGTTGCACTTTGGTGGGACTTAAACAGTGAGTACTAAGGTACTGAGGAATGCAGTAGAACAGAGGGATCTGGGAACACCGATCCATAATTCCTTGAAAGTGGCATCAAGGGTATATAGGATCATAAAACAAACTTTTGGAACATTGGCCTTCATAAGTCAAAGTATTGTGTACAGGAGTTGGGATGTTACGTTGAAGTTGTATGAGACATTGGTAAGGCCTAGTCTGGAGTATTGTGGTCGCCTACCTAAGGAAAGATGGCAGTAAGATTGAAAGAATGCAGAGAAGATTTACAAGAATCTTGCCAAGACTTGAAAACCTGAGCTACATTGGAAGGTTGAATAGGTTCAGACTTCATTCCCTGGAGTGTAGATTTGATAAAGGTATACAAAATTATAAGGAGAATAGTTAGAGCAAATGCAAGCCAACTTTTTCCACTGAGGTTGGATGAGATTGGAATTAGAGGTCATGGTTTAAGGTTCATGAAAAGTGAGATATTCAATGGGAGCATGAAGAGGATCTTCACTCGGAGTGTGGTAAAAGTGAAATGGTCGATGCAAGTTCAATTTCAACACTTAAGAGAAATTTGGATAATACATGGATTAGTGGATTATGGAGGGCTATGGTCCAGGTACAGGGCGATAGGACTAGGCAGATTAATAATTTGCCATGGACTAGATGGGCTGAAGGGCCTGTATCTGGGCTGTAGTGTTCTATGACTGTATAATAATAAGAAAACTATACCTACTATAAGCAGAAAATCTTTCATTCCTTGATCAAGACTAGATTGAAAAATTAGTCAGAGATATTAACCAACGTTCATGCAAGTTCTCATGAACCTTGTAAATGGCAGAGTAATAAAGATGTAATTACTTGTGTCTTCTAAAACCCAGGTCCATTTCAATTAAAAGCTCCTTCTTCAGAAGTACATTTCAGATGAAGTATTAATGTGAGTAAACATTATAAGTTGTTATGTAACATTAAACTGCTTATTTCACTGAAATGCAGAAATATTTTAACAGTGAATGCATTATCCCCTCTACAGTTATTATTTGGCTTCAGAAAAATCAATGTCCCAAGTGATCTTTGGGCTCTTAACAGCAAATTTCTATATTTCCATGGTTTTACCAGGCTGAACATTTCTTTCCTGTTCTTTTCTCATGAAAATAAGATTGCCCAATCCTGGTATGAAGAAACTGAAAGTTGTGGTTATAATATTCCAAAAGGTTAAAGGTTCTTCAATGATTTGCTCCCTCTTTGCTAGATGTCATTAGGTTTTAGCCATTCTATTTCAAACAAATCTAAAATACACTGTATGGAAATGGAAACTCTGCATTTTTTAAATTAGGGAACAATTGATCTTCAGTGGAATTTTCAACCCAGGCTTAAATTTCAGGCTTTAAAAGTTGTAGATGAAGTTGTGGTTAATGTAACTAGAGCTGAGTGAGAAGGTAATAACAATAACATAATTTTAACAGGCTGGCAATAAGAACAGTTCTATTGTAATAGGCAAATTTGAAGTTATTTTGCTTTATTAGTGAGATATCATTAGCATCCAAGAATACAATTTTATTTCTTCAAATCATAATGATTTTAATAGATAAGAGCAAAGAAGTAATACTTTAAGATTTAATTAATATTGATAGAAAAATTCTCCCCTTTCTGTGAAGTCAAATGATTGGCTTTGCAGTTTTCTATTGATAGCAATCTTCCAACTCTTAAGACCATCCACACAATCCTATTCATAGCATACTGACTCTATATCACTCTAATACTAGATTTTAACATACTAAACCAAATGTCATGGATTATTCAAAGAGCCATTTATAAATATTATTAAATTTTAATTTAGCAAAGTAAGAAATTATGATATTACTGTTCTTCCTTAGAGCACCGACCACCTTTCATGAATGTTAAAGATCAAAAGGAAAAATATGCAAGTACTGATGATCGCTTACGCACCTACGGCCTGATCTTGCAGAGCTGAGTCAGTCACTCTGAAGGTCCACTCACATGCCTCTGTTTCCTGGGTCAAAGGACTGAGGGCCATTCTTGTTGCCACTCTGCACCATTGAATCAGGTGGCAAGGTTTCAGGTGACAATCAAGCATTGGATGCCACAGTGCAGCGCCTTGCCCTGCTGCCCTCCTTGTCCCCACTCCCCGCAACAAGCCATGATGATGGCAAAGCTATGAGCAGAACTTGGTCTTTGCCTAAGCTCTAAGTGATTTTAATAAGTTTTAAGGACTTCAAAGGTTCTAAGAACTTTAAACAACAACTTTGAAAATAAAAACTAAGTAATTAAAAATTCTTAAAGATAACTTTAAAAATATAACATCAATTAAAAATGCAAGAATATTTATAAATATTAGTTTTTTTAAAAAAAAGCCTCCTCACATGAAGCCTAGGATCTCACTGGAATCACTGAAATCTCAGATCCTGTGCCGTGTCTAGCCTAGAAAGGAATTCATACAGCGATTCACTTCTATAATCCATGTGTAGTCCAGCTACGAAGAACAGTGATGGATGTGGTGCCACCTGTCACTCTGTGAGTTCCAGGATGGCAGTGCATGGGCATTGAATCCATAATTTTCAGTCAGAACGCTGTGTGCCAGCAAGTTCTGATTCAACATTCCACTACTGCTTAATTACCTTAGCAAGATGAGCAAACTTAGCCACCCTTTCCATAGAAGTCTGTATGCTGCTCGCAACATGTTGTGATGGTTCACTTGTGCCATCTTGCATGGCACTGCCTCTGCTTTCTTAGAAACTTATGAAGATTTGACATGTCGTCTAAAACTTTGATAAACTTCTAGAATTGCATGGTGAAAAGTATATTGATTGGTTGCATCATAGCCTAGTATGGAAATACCAATACTCATAAATGGAAAAGCCTACAAAATGTAGTGGATACAGACTAGTCCATCATGGGTAAAGCCCTCCCCTCCATTGAGCAGGTCAAGCACTGCCACAGAAAAGCAGCGTCCATCATCAATGGCCCACATCATCCAGGCCATGTTCTGTTCTTGCTGTTGCCATCAGCAAGAAGGTAAAGGAGCCTTAGGAACCACACCAATTGGTTCAGGAACAATTATTACACCTCAGCTACCAGGCTCTTGAACAAGAGGGGATAACTTCATAGCGGAATCTGTGGAATTGATGGCTTTGTGGCAAAGTTTGCAGATAATATGAAGATAGGTGGAGCGGTAGGTAGTGCTGAGGAAGCAATGCGATTGCAACAGGACTTAGACAAATTGGAAGAATGGGCAAAAAAGTGGCAGATGAAGTACAGTGTTGGGAAATGTATGATAATGCATTTTGGTAAAAGGAGCAATAGTGTAGACTATTATCAAAATGGGAGAAAATTCAACATCAGAGATGCAAAGGTACTTACCAGTCCTTGTGCAAGGCTTCTCAGAAGGTTAATTCACAAGTTGAGTCTATGGTAAAGAAGCCAAACGCAGTGCTGGCAGTTATTTCATAATATAAAAACAAGGAGATAAGGCTGAAGCTTTATAAGACACTAGACAGGCCGCACTTGGAGTATTGACAACAGTTTTGCTCCCCTTAGCTCAGAAAGGATGTATTGTCATTGGAGAGAGTCCAGAGGAGGTTCACGAGGATGATTCCGGGAATGAAGGGGTTAACATATGAGGAACATTTTGCAGCTTTGGGCCTGTACTCACTCAATTTAGAAGAATGTGTGAGGATCTCATTGAAACCTGTGAAATGTTGAAAGGGCTAGATAAGGTGGATGTGGAGAGGATATTTCCTCTGGTAGGGCCTCCAAAACTAGAGGGCACAGCCTCAAAATTGAGAGGTGACCTTTTAGAACCGAAGTAAGGAGGAATTATTTTTTAGCCAAAGAATGGAATATCTGTGGAATGCCCTGCAACAGACTGCGGTGGAGGCCAAGTCCGTGGGTATACTTAAAGAGGAAGTTGATAGATTCCTGATTCGTCAGGGCATTAATGGATATGGTGAGAGGGCAGGTGTATGGGGTTGAATGGGATCCGTGATCATCCATGTTAAAATGGCGGACCCGATGGACTGAATGGCCCAATTCTGCTCCTATGTCTTACGGTCATATGGTCTAACCTCACTTGCCCCATCACTGAACTGCTCCCATAACCTATGGACTCACTTTAAAGGACTCCTCATCTTATCTCAATATTTATTATTATTATTATTATTATTAGTTTCTTCTTGTATTTGCGCAGTTATGTAAGGGGTATCTTCTTTTATGTTACTGCTAAGGTGAATAAAATGGCTTCTTTGTTATGTTAAAAATAAAATGGCTTCTCTGTGATGTTAACTGCTGAGACAGTGGTTCGTCCTCTAGCAGCTTGTTTTGGGTTATAATTACTGATAATGAGAATTGTATTCATATGCTAACCAATTGGGATAGATGCTATTCTTTCTTGTGTGTCTGTAAGCTATTGATTTCGCAGGCTTTGGGGCAGAAGGCGTGATGGGGACAGAGAGAGGAGACGCGATGCTGTAAGCTGGGTGACGGAACGGACCCTGTGCAGGAGACCGAGGCCCAAGGTACATCACACAGCATCTACGCAAACTCGTTTACAGAGTTTGTCGGGGCTGAAGGCTGCTCCCTCTAGACGAAAGCAAGCTGAGTGAGCTTACCAGGGGGCTACAGTTAGTTTTCTTTTACACGTTGGCTATTGTCTGTTCTGTCGGCTGTGGTCTTTGATTGATTCTATTGTGTTTCTTGATTTTACTATGAATGCCCACAGGAAAATCAATCTCAGAGTTGTATGTGGTGACATATATGTACATTGATAGTAAATTTACTTAGAACTTTGAAGGTTTTCCTGAGAGATTCAATGTTAACTTCACATCATGATGTTGACAACAGCAGCAACATTCTCTCTAAAAATCAGGGTTCCAAGCTCTATTATCCTGATCAATAAAATGTTACCTTTTCTTACAAAAAAATGACTCTCCCAGCTCAGGAAAGCTTGTTGCATAAAATATCATGCATTTGATTGTTGCTCTTTATCATGGGAATCTTAGCCACTGAATTCTAGCTGACAATATTTAGCCCATCATGACATTTAAAGTCATTGTTTCAGGAAGTAAGATGAGAATAAACATCAGGGGTCAGAGAAAACACAGACATCTATTTTATATATTGCTACTTCAATATTATAGATGAAGTTTCAGGATTTGAGAAATAAGATGATTGGCTTGTCACTCCAAGTTAAGAACTTATGTTTTAAAAGAATGACTATTTGCACACATATACATACAGGAGAGCAAAAGGGATTTGTCATTGATGATGCAGAGGAAATCCCTAAAGTGTACATGAAGGTTTGCGTTATTTTCTGTGAAATTATTACTAATGTATAAGGAGGAATTTGATTATATCTTTATGTTTCTTCATAAGGCTTTGATCTTAATTTCAATTAAGAGTGGACTTATCACTGCATGAGCCTTAAAATTGAATGCAATGTCATGTTGAACTTCTCAAGGAACAGACTGTCATCCCGCTCAATGAACATAATGGACCGTTGCTGAATTTGCTGCCTTTGCTTGATAGAGGTCCTCAGTGCTGTGGAAGAGCAGGCAGTCTTCAAGTAACAAGCCTTCCACCTATTTGACTACCTTCATACCTTCAGGAAAACCTAAAACCAGGATGAGACCTTTCAGTGGGTTGAGGCTGTATTGGCTCCTTGTAAAATGTCAGATTAGTGCCACTGGGTCCTACTTTACCCGTAGACCTGCAATTTGAGATATGTCCAGGTGCCTTTTGAATGCTACAGTTTTGTCTGCTTCCACAACCATTATTTGCAGTGCATTCCAGACCCTGAGAATGGTGTGTAAACAAAAAAAAACAATCATCCATGTGGCAGTCGACTAATTGTTGAAGTCACCTACAATTTTATTATATCAGAAGAACACTTCCAGTACTATCCTATTCTTTCCTCTCACAGGAGACACCTCTAGAAAGTGTTCACATGTTGAAAAAGTTCATGAAATCTTGAAAGTGAATTACTCTTCTTCGTACTCACTCCATAAGTGAATCTGTCATCATTCATTGCTTTACTTGATTTATTGATTTGGTTAAATTTCCTCTAGACATATTCCTTTAAAGTATCAGTAATACCATTGTAATTTTTTTCTATTTATTAGATTATCACTGTTTAACAACAACATTCATCACACTCTTACTATTTAAGTTCTTTCCAGAAAGATGAGAAAATCTCTATTTTCCTAATGAAAGGTCTGGTCTTGAAACATCAGCTATTTATTCCCATCCATAGATGCTGCCTGACCTGCTGAGATTCTCCAGTATCTCATGTGTGTTGCTCTAGATTTCCAGCATCTGCAGAATGTCTTGAGTTCATGAACCTCTATTTTCCTTCTTTCCTCCAAGTTACTTTTTATCACCTGCACATGCTTAGATTCGTAGAAAACCAAGCTTCCAGGGATTTTCTTGCATGCTGCACATTTGCTTGTGCCATGACCTTCACTGATGCCCAATTCACTGATGAATAACTCTGTTAACAGACATGTAGATTTTGATCCAATCTAAGAACCGTAACGCCTGAAGTTCGCCACGCAACCAGTCAGTGACAAGACTTCCTTCCTACATCACAACTTTCGGAGGACACATCTTAATGCACAGTGATGAACCATTTGCAATTTTAGTTATTTATTTAGAGACTCTGCACAGTAACAGGCCTATCTGGCCCAATAAGTCCGTGCTGCCCAATCACCCCCATGTGACCGATTAATCTACTAACCTGTACGTCTTTGGAATGTGGGACAAAACCAGAACACTTGGAGGAAAACCCATGCAGTCACAGAGAAAATGTACGAACTCCTTACAAATAGAAGGGGGAATTGGACCTGGTCACTGGCACTGTAAATCGTTATGCTAACCGCTACCCTACATTGCCACCCCAAAGACATCTGTATGTCTTTCAGATATGGGAGGAAACCAATGCATCCCATAACCTTTTGGGTTTCCTTGAAGTGCCCTGTTTTTCTTCCACATCCCAAAAACATACAGATTGGTGGGTTAATGGCCATCTTAAATTGCCCTGGTGTGTAAGTGAGTGATAGAATTTGCCGGGCAATTACTGTGAACGTAAGGAGAACAAAGTGATGTAAATGGATACTTTATGATTGGTGAAGACACAACAGGCAAAGGGCTGTTTTCCAGCTGTATCATTCTAACTCTCTGAAGTAGGCCAGTGATTTGATGGTATTTTGAGGTAATAATGTCTATTCGAGATGCTCACCTGGTATCATTGTCCTGAGATGGCAGGGATAAATAAAATCATCCAGGGTTCTTTTCATCAATGAACTTTAGAATGGGCAAGAACAGTTTCTGCTTTGTGGAAGTTGCGAGTGTTCAGCATAGTTTAGCTGCCCCTTGTGTCAATGGGTGAGAGACTGCATGGGGATACGCATCTGTTCAATCAATTCCCAGAAAGACGGGAACAGCCATTAAGAAAGGAAAGGAAAACTGATTCATTGAGAGAAAGTTGATGGGAACAGAAAGCCCAAATTTCCTGGAGTAAATTAGGGCTGTCAAAGATTTTCAGTCTCTATATGTGTGAGGATGCTTGAACTCGGATGCTCTTGGGAGTATAAATTGGTCAGCAGGTCAGAGACTGATGTGAGCAGGCAGAAAACAGGTGGAGGAGCACAGTTCAGATGGGGAACTCTCAACATGCATCTGCCGGCTCTGTCAATCAGCATTCGTTTCTCTCCTGAACGCACAAAAGCAATATGGCCATGACCTGGACAACTAAAGGGTCAAAAAATCCCCTTAAGTATCCCCTCAGTGTCATTAGAGTTAATAATACTGCCAGATTAATCTGCTTTTTTATATAATTCATCAACAAGTTTCTAATTTAATCGGTAAATAATGCACTGTAAAATGGAATAACTAGCAAAATCCAGAACTTGCTCTCCTTTAATCCCTGCATGTACTCCAGCCATGAATTTCTATAGAATTCTAGTTATGAATGTTTATCGAGTTTTATTGGGAATTCTCTCAGACGAAGTTTCTTTCTCGTTCCCTTATACCTGCTGCATTATCTGTTGGGCTTAATTATTATATAAGGGCTGGAGTCTGGTGAGGTGCTATCAGTATCTAAATGTAAAATATTTGACAAAATGTCACTTCTCTCATCTTCCTATATTGGTTTTGTTTAAATTTCTATAGAGTGACATTCATTCATTTTAGTACAAAAGCATTTTTTGTTAGGTTGTAATAATTTATCCATTGTTTTAGAGAGAATTCAGAACATAATCCAATTTGAGAAATAATACCAGGCAAAATGATCATGTTTAAAGAATTAATTTAAGAGGTTCCTTGACATGAATAAATAAATACTGAACCAAATGTTTTCCATTTTGGTTAAACTAATAAATCAAAATGAAGTCAAATTGTTAGTCCTTCAAACAGGCTTCAAAACACATTGGCATTTTCCATTAACATTTTTCAGTATTTCAGACCATGAATGGGTGTGTAAGGGAGAGAGAAACAGATTAGCAGTCTCAAAGCTGTATGTTACATTACTTATACTGTTTCTGTGTGAGGTTCCAAACCTTATTACATCATTCAGGATGGAGTGAAAGAAGAAAGTAGAAATATCCTTAATTGGAACTCAAGAGATTTTCTTTTACACAGAAGGACAAACAATAGGTTAAGTTAGTATTAATTTGCCATGCCCTCTTCTCAAACCTTACTTCTTCGCTACATCCTCTACCAGCTCTGCAGTGGCTTACTGAAAGCCATGGGGGCAATTTTAACAGACATAAACATCTGGGAATTGGAATTAAATTAAATTATGAAAGAAGGTGGTGTCCATCGTCAAGGACCACTACCACCCAGGACATGCTCTCTTTTCATTGTTACCGTCAAGAAGGTAGGAGGTACACAAACCTGAAGGCTGAACTCAATGATTCAGGAACAGCTTCTTCCCCTCTGCCACCCAATTTCTAAATGGACATTGAACCCAGTAACATTACCTCACTACATTTTTTATTTTCATTTTTTTGTACAACTTATTTTAACTTAATTCTTTAACTCTTAACTCTTTAATAGACATATATACTGTAATTCAGCTTTTTTCTCTATATTTAGTTATCACGTACTTCATAGTACTGCTGCCATAAAATTAACAAATTTCATGACATATGCCAGTGATATTAACCCTCATTTGGATTCTGATTCTGATTATAAGACCTTTATGTTAAAATGCATTTCAATCTATGATTGCATGGATTTAGATTGAAGAATTTATAAATAAAGAATTCTGAATTGCTGATTTGATATTTAGGTTCATTGTAGACTTTTCATTGACTAAATAATTGTAAGTTTACATTTAACTGGAGTACAATAACTAGATCCATTCAATGAAATTATGGTCCACCAGAACAATGATGTTTTTCTCCTCATATCCCTCAAAGTATATAATTAACATTTAGTTGACAAAAATAACCTTTTAATGTTAGATTTGAAACTAATAATCTAACTGCAACACTTATTCATGAGTTTTTGACTTGCAATATTGACTTTATTTGTTCCACAGATGCTGCCTGATCTGTTGAATGTTTCCAGCAATTTGCTTTTGTTCCAGATTTCCAACATCTGTAACTTCTTGATTTAGGATCGACTGCCTTTGTGGAAGGGGATTCAAGTCTTTCACAACATGAGAAAGTCTGCAGATCCTGGAGATCCAAATCAAAATTCTGGGAGAACTCAGCTGGTCAGGCTGCTGCAATGATGAAACAGTATTGGGATGATACCCTTCTTCAGACTGAAAGACCCCAGAATAAAAAGGTGAGGGGAAGGGAAGGAGGCCAGCTGGAAGGTGATAGGTGAAGCCAGGTGGGCATAAAGGTAAAGGGCTAGAGAAGAAGAAATCTGGTAGGAGATGAGAATGCACCATAGGAGAAAGGGAAGGAAGCTACCACTTTCTAGTAGATGATTCCAAACTGGTAGACCTGGCTTTAATTTTTAGACATTCCTCCATCAGATGTATTGGATAGGGGGCAAGAAAGAAATGGAGTGGTTATGAAAATGGGTAAAATTTAATCAGGATGAATAGATTCATGCAAAAAAACTATATTAATAGAATAAAAAATAAGCAACAATCAGCTGATCCAGCATTCAATAAATGGTAAATTTTCAGGTAGGACACTTTATTAACCGTTGTAAACAATTGATAAATGTCATAAATTTCTCTTTCATTTGCAGACCGGCTAATTTTGATTTCAGCATTTTTTTATTTGACTTAATGTTTTGTTATGTCTTTCTCCCTCCTGTGAACTACTGCTGAACAGTGTAGTAATGTTTACTGAACAGGGCTGTTCTGAAGAACAAGTTGTTCTAATGTCAGCATACTGATCAAATGAAAGGATCTGCAAGTATACAAGAGGAACTTGTTTTCTGTGTTTATTTTGACAGTCTTGAGTTCAAACCCTACAAAGTGCAAATGCATAACCCTGCTTTATTTTGATTCTGGAGGACCAGAGACTCAGGGGTTCTGCTGTTCCGTGTGGCAGTGTCCCAGCATGCCCTTCCGCAGACAGGAGTACTCACAGTGTTCATGGCAGATGGAGGTGTCTTTCACTGAGATGCTAACAGTGGAGTTTGTAATAAAACACTTAATATCTTAGCATTGTTTTACTGCACCTTTTTTCATTTTTAAACATATTTTTCATGTTTTCACCGTTTTCTTATTTTCACAACACATTTTAACCTACCTTAAATAGGAACTAGTTGTTCTTCATCCTTCAGTAATGAAAACATTATGACGATGTTTTTATTACAGAATATCTGAGTGTTTCTCAATCGACTCGAACTGTACAGTTTACATTATAGTTATCTTATTCCAATATTAAAAATTCTCAGAAAATGAAATTGCAAAATATTAACTCAACATTTCCAGTAACAAATGAGAAACATACTTCTAAAATACTCAAGAGATTTAACTTTCTCTTCAGTATTGCCTGTTATTATATGATTTTTGTCTGGTGTCAGTTAAGTGGAATTGCAAAATAACAGGTACACTGACAAAGAAGCGAAACTATACAACAGAAATTGAAAAATTGTTGGAAAAACTCAGCAGGTCAAGTGACAACTGTGAAATGCAAACTGAACAAAAAGAACAGTAATGCAGATAAGAACAATGACAGAGGAAACATGAATAAAATTGAGATCAAGAAAAGATTGTTGTACCTTAAACTTTGTTTCTAAATATGATGATGAATCCTCTCTGCTTATCAGAAGTAGACTGTGAATAGATAACGAAGAACTGTTGAGAAATGGAATCCTGATGAGGTGGGGATGGCTTTCACTGCTGGTTATGTTAGAAAACAGATAATAATAAATCAGCTGTCTTTCATAAGATTGCCAAATGTTGATGGTCATTAGATTGGTTAGGATTAGATCGTTTATCCTTCCTCTTAATGCTATTTACTTCAGAATCAGTCTGATAGTTAAATTCTTTAGAAATCAGCCAAGTCTGTCTGTGGTGATGCAACTAAGTCATACTTGGTGAAGGATATTAATGCTCTCCAACCAACCTCGTTCTGTGAACATTCCGGTGCATCTTCCAAACAGCATTCAATAAAGAGGAGCAGTGAATTATCCAACAGCTGAGGAAAGAGATTTCCTTATCCATATTTGATCTGATGCCACATGACATTACAGGATGGTGTCAATGTTAGAGAGTTTGAATCTTAACTCATCTCAACACTGAACTGATTTCACAACCTATGGACTCACTTTCAAAGACTGTATAATTCATCTTCTCTGTATTATTTATTTCTTTATCTATCTATTTTTTATTTTTTGAATTTACACAGTTTGCCTTCTTTTGCACATTGGTTGTTTGTCAGTCCTTGTATGTAGTTTTTCATCGAAAATATTGTATTTCTTTGTTCTACTGTGAATGCCTGCAAAACAATGAATCTCAGAGTAGTATATGGTGACATACATGTACTTTGAATTTTGGTCTATTCGTTCACCTGTATACCACTGTCCTGCCATCAGAACGGAACATACTCTGTCATAGTCAAAGAGCCTAGCACATTGTCTAGCACCTGATAGATTTATAAATTATATCAGATGGTTGCTTGTTTAGTCTGAAGGACAGTTCTGTCTGAGACCCCAGAGTCTAGATGCTTAGTAGAAGACTTTGCAAGGAGTAACTTCCCCATGACTCAATCTAATGCCAAGTGTTTAGTACAATATTTTTTTTATTTTGCCTTAATGTAGCAAAGCAATAATAATGTAACTGAATGGTTTGCAAAGTCATTTCAGAAAGCAGCTAAGAATCACCCACATTGCAGTGTACTGCATTGATATATAGGCCAGACTGGATAAGGACATCAGATTTACTGGAAGACATTACTAAACCAGATGGGATTTTACAACAATCTGGTAGTTTCTGTGTCACTGTGACTGAGATTAGATTTTCTTTAAATTCCAAATTATCTAATTAACTAAATTTAAATTCCACAGCTACCAAGACAAAAAAGTCTTTTTTTCTGGATTGTTGTTCCTGGCCAATGATCACTAATCTGGAACATTGTCAATTGATGGAGGAAGCTGCACCAATGTACCAACTAGAATTAAAAGCCAATCACAGCACAAAGATGGCTACTTGTCTCATCAAATCCATGCTAGACTTTTCTCTGTGGCCCTGCAAATTATTTTTCTGTTCAATTGAACAGTTTCCCCGATAGTTCAAGATTAACAGATGATCAAGTCCATTTAAGTAAAGCACCTGTAGCTGACTGTAACCTATGGAAACTTTCCCTAGCAAGTAGTTAACACCTTCAGGAAAGCGTTGCAGAAAGAGAAGAGTTGGGCAAAGTTGATATGGAAGAAAACAAATCTGCTTTGGTAAAGCGAGGATCGATGAATACAACTCACTCATTTCCTTTTTCATCCCAGTGACACTAAACTTGATCAAGTTTGATCATACAAGCTGGACAATATGGGTTTACACCATAAAGCACAAATGCCCACCAAGCTAACTCAAAAATTTTTAAGCATTTGATCAAATTCCTTGCTGAAGTTTCAATTTCAGGTTAAAACTTCGACTTTGTAAATTACTTCTCAACACCCCTAGTAAGCAAGGCACCATCGTATCGTTTTTAAAAAACAGAGGACTTAGAAAAATTTATCGTTTGAAATCAAACCTTTCACCAGTATGGAACAATTGTTTTGCAAAACAACAAACTTATGGAGCCAACTTTAATTTTTCACTTCTGGCCTGTGGTTCAAAGATCTTTCAACCACTCTCACTACATTTTTTTAACCCTAAAAAAATGCTCAAATCCTCATGTGTGGCTGGATATTAATTTATTTTCCACCTGGCCATGCTATATATTAGGCTTTATGAACAGTAATATTCTGCAAACTGAATAGTTATGCCTCAGTCAGCCACACTCATGACCAAAACAACTGGATTCTTGTTGAAACAATGAATCTATTTTTCTTTTTAGTTAACCCCTTTGAAATTTTCATTTATCTCACTAAGTGAGTTGCAAGCAATGTGGTGAATTGCTTCTGTGGATAACTGTTGTAAACCTGTTCACTCAAAAGCCAAAATATCAGGCCCCAGCTGTCAGGGTCTGCGAATGCCACTGACTCAAAAAAAAAGTAAATAACTCTTGCAGAACGAGTCAGGCATGTACACCATTTGGACGATATACAGCTTTAACCACAGTCTAGTAAAGAGTTTCTTTGTCTGGTCTCCTTCACGAGTTGATGGACGTGAAACTGCCAATATGCTGCTAAGGGTTCATTTACTTAAAATGAAGCTCAAGACCCATTCTACATTACAGTACAGGGTCATGACTGATAAGCTTTTAACATGATATAATAAACTGAAGCAGAAGGATTCACTCCCCTTACATGTCCCGTTATACTAAAAGTTTTTTTAAGCATTAATCAAATATTTTAAAATATATTTGTTATTTTAAAGAAGTACAGAGTATTATTAAAGAACACAATGCATTTGGCAGGTAAACTTAGAAAAGTAAGGTTAATAAGCTCTAGTGCAAATATTAGTTGTGATGAATAGTTACATTTGGAGACACACTGGGAGTTACCCTGAGAGGGTAACTGACCAATGGACAATGCAACTTGACCCACTGGAAGAATGAATGAACAGTATGGTCCAGGTAAAAAGAAGACATTTTTAAAAAAAGAAACAAGTCAGCAACATTGCAAATTATTTTGGCAGCAGATGGAAAGAATTTGATCAAGAACAGACCTACAATGGTTCAAGAAAGTCATTGACTAACCCTTTAAAAATAATGAGTGTATCTTCATCATTGAAAAAATAGTGCCATTCTTCTCTCTCTACAATAGTGAGATATACACCCAGTGGCTTCTTTATTAGGAACACCTGCTCATTAATGCAAATATTTAATCAGCCAATCATTTGGTAGTAAGTCAATGCATAAAGGCATGCAGACATTGTCAAGAGGTTCAGTTATTGTTCAGCCCAAATATCAGCATGAAGGAGATGTGTGATCTAACTAACCTTGACTGTGGAATGATTGTTGGTTCCAGACAGGGTGGTTTAAGTATCTCAAAAACTGCTGACCGCCTGAGATTTCACTCACAACAGTCTCTGGTGTTTACAGTGAATGGTGTGAAAAATGAAGAAATATCCATTGAGCAGCAATTGTGTGTGTAAAAAGAGCATCTCTGAATGCACAACACATCAAACCTTGAAGTGTTTGAGATACAGCAGCAAAAGACCACAAAGATAGAACATAGAACAGTACAGCAAAGTACAGGCCCTTCGGCCCACTAGACGTTAGATACACTAAGTGGTCACCTTGTTATGTACAGGAGGTACCTGAAAAAATGGCCACTGAATGTACAGTGCTTTGTAAAAGTATTCAGTCCCCAACCCTTTGTTACATAAATGAGTACATTACACCAGTTTTCTGTATTTTGATCAATTTAACTGAGAATTTTTATTTGTGAATCACATGTTTTAAGATGGCGCTGGTGAACCTCAGTGACTTCTGGCTGGTGGCTAACAAAACAAGGAAAACAACTAAATACGTTGTTAACCACATTCTTTCTGTTAAACAATCATCACAAGTAATAGTTTATAACTTCCCTTTGGACTTGGAGGAAATTTAATGTGGCAGAACCAAGGCAAGATGGCAGGTCCATTGCCAAGAGCACGGAAGAGTGTAAAAGATTGGGCACAGGCCGAATCAAAGCCATGGCGACCAGGCCGCAGAGATTTACAGGCCGAATCAAGACGGCAAAGTCTGATGTAGCAATACAGCAGAACCTGTTGTTTGGACAGAAACTTAGTGCTGGGTCAGATTGAAAAGTTCAGGGTATCAGGGCCCGAGGTGAGGTATGGGCCCATTTGGATTGCTGCTCCAAGGTATTTACTTGGATCTGTACTGAACTATGGGACTCTCTTTACAGACCGGTTCAGAAACGCTATCTGCTTGTATTTCAAATGTATTTATATAGCCAGTAGTCTTTTTGAATAAGTCTCTACTAACTTTGCACAATGTGATGGAGCAAAATTTGGCCATTCCTCCTTGCAAAATTGCTCAAGCTGTGCCAGATTAGTAGGAGAGAGGTGGTGGACAGCAATCTTGAGGTCTTGCCAGAGATGTTCAATTCGGTTAACGTCAGGACTCTGACCAGGCTACTCAAGAGCATCAGTTTTCTTCACTTGAAGCCACTCCACAGTCACTCTGTCGTTGTCCAGCTGAAAGATGTTCTCCACTTCCCACTCAGTTTAAGCTTTCTGGCAGAGGCTTTCTATTTATCAGTATTCATCTTCCTATCAATCCTGACTAGATTTCCAGTCCCTGCTGCTGAAAAGTATCCTCATAGCATGGTAATGCCTCCACCATAGGGATGGTGTTACTTGGCTGTTGCACTGTACTAGAAACACACCACACGTACTGCTTAATGTTAAGGCTAAACAATTCCCCTTTAGTCTCATCAAACCACAAGACCTTCTTACACATTTTTACAGTGCCTTTTAAGTGATACTTTGCAAAGTTTTGACGGTCAGGGATATGTTTTTTTTAGCCAGGGCTTTTTCCTTGCCACTTTTCCATAAATCCCCTTTTTGTGCAAGGCCTTTAAGATTGTGAGACCACAAACTTCATCTCCAGTTGCAGACACTGATTTCTGCAGCTCACTCAGTGACAGCTGGCATCACAGAATTCCCTCTTACAAGTGTCATTCTTCTTTGGCAATTAAGTTTAGAGGGGCAACCTGACCTAAGCAGAGTGGCTGTGGTTTCATATTTTTTCCACCTTTTTCTGATAGACGGCACTGAGCTCTGAGGTACATTGATTGCCTTTGATGTTGGCCTTGTACACTTCCCCAGATTTGTTCCTCTATATTATCATTTCCCTGACTTGGCTTGAATGCTCTTTTATCTTCAGTTTGGTTTGGTTTGTTGAAAATCTTCCATAATGTTGCACCTTACAGTGGGTGTATTTATTCTTATAAATTCAGTGAAAGGTGATCCTTCAGTTTTCTACATCAACAAATTGGGTGAGTTTGTAAAGTAACATACAATATTGTGCATGCGGAAAGTTAGCATAATAATTACAAAGGGAATGAATACTTCCTCCGCCTCACAATTTTGGTTTTTAATTTTTAATAAATTGTTGACAGGTTTTAGAAATTTTCTTTTGATTTGATATGACGCACAATATTTGTAGATTAGTTCAGAAATGCTACTTCGATATATTTTAAATTTAAAATATGGGACAATAAAATATGAAAATAGTTGTGGTGGCTGGATACTTTTTCAAGGCACTGTATATGATGCATTGTTAAATTAGTGTTGGATCCAGTTGGTTGCATTATCTTGCAAATAAATATACCTATTTCATGACTTGTAACCCATATTTCATGAATCCAGGAATTTGATATCTCCCTCATGCTCTAAAAATCACTGTACATTTAGAGATCAAGTAATAAGTAATAGCCAGCTATTTCAAATGCATCCAATTACATCTTTGTCTGATATGTACAATAAATGTGGATTGACTTGCAATACAGCTGGCCAGGCATTGAAATAATGAATCATTCAACTTTTAACGCAGCTGCAATCTGAAGTAAGGAGGCATAAAGTCACCTGGACAACAATTTCACTTACTCTATCTCCACAGACTTAAGCTTTAAAAATTGTACTGTACCAATTCATTGATCAGACATTCCATAGAATCAATGAACAAAGAGGCAAATCTAATCTTACCTGCCACCTCAAGTGAACTAGGCATAACTGGACATGATTGAATTCCATATACCATCAGTCAATCTCCACATTTAGGATATAGTTGATTCAAGTTGTACGTTTGGAGGAGATCTTGGGTGTCAAGGTTGGGCTATCAATGAAATTCTTTAGCTAATCTTTGCATCTATTTGCTCCATAACAGCATCACATAACATCAGTTCTGCCTGATGTTAACAAGTCAGAAACTAATACAACTACCAGGCAGTAGCCTTAAACTGACTTAGTTTGCCAAAGCATTGTAGCAGAGTTGAAATAAGAAACTGCAGATGCTGGAATCTGAGGCAAAAAACAATCGACTGGAAGAAGGCAGCATCTGCGAAGGAAATGAACAGTCAACATTTCAGGTTGAGACAAGGATATGTATATTGCATGAACTTTGCTTTGGTATGGGTTATGTATATCATAACCATAGAAGAGATGTCAACTGATCCAGAACAAATGGAGAAAAACTCTTTAGGTAGGTTAGTCTCATTGTAGACTTCAGAAGAGGTGAACTGGAGGTCCATGAACCAGTTCCCATCAAAGGGTCGAGGGTGGAGAGCATTAGCAACATTAAATTCCTGGGTGTTATTTTGATTGAGGACCTGTCCTGGACCCAGCATGTAAATATAATTGAAAAGAAAGCATGGAAGCTCCCCAGACAACAGGAATTCTGCAGATGCTGGAAATTCAAGCAACACACATCAAAGTTGCTGGTGAACACAGCAGGCCAGGCAGCATCTCTAGGAAGAGGTACAATCAAAGAGATGCTGCCTGGCCTGCTGCGTTCACCAGCAACGTTGATGGAAGCTCCTCTACTTCCTCGGGAGTCTGTGGAGATTCAGCATGACAACTAAAACTTTGACTAACTTCTATAGGTGTGTAGTGAAGGGTGTATTGACTGGCTGCATTACGGTCTGGTATGGAAACAGCAATGCCTTTGAACAAAAGATCCTATAAAAGATGGTGGATTTGGCCCAGTACATCATGGGTAAGGCTCTCCCAACCACTGAGCACTTCTACATGAAACGCTGTCATAGGAAACCAGTATCCATCATCAAAGATCCTCACCACCCAGACCATGCTCTTTTCTTGCTGCTGCCACCAGAATCAAGAACAGTTACTACCCCTCAACTATTGGGCTCTTAAACCAAAGGGGATAATTACACTCACTTGCCCATTCAGTGAGATGTTCCCATAACCAATGATCTCACTTTAAGAACTCTCTATCTTGTTGTTTCATGTTCTTGTTTTTATTACTATTTATTTATATTTGCATTTGCACAGATTGTTGTCTTCTGCACACTGTTTGATCTGTTATATATACTATTCTATGGATTTGCTGAGTATGCCTACAGGAAAATGAATCTCAGGGTTGCATGTAGTGACATATACAGTATGTACTCTGATAATAAAATTTACTTTGAACGTTCAACTTTGAGATATTTTAATTGCTGAATGATATCTTTACATCCTTGGTATTGCAGTATCTTGATATAGAGTGAGCTCTTCTAGTAGAAATTGAGGAATATGCAATTATTCCAGAAAACCTGGAATGGCAGAATAGATTGCACTGTTGCTATGTATGGTTGAAGAAGGGGAACCAGAGGGAGGTGAATGGCAGGTAAAGGTAAGAGGAGGGGCACACCTTCTCTGAACATGAGTAAATACAAGAACTTTGGGGCAAAGAAGCACATGGTTAATATGGCTTGAGGGATTTCTGGCTTTCCTAGTTACAAAATATTTCACATTTCTCAAATATTGTTTAGACGAGCTGTCAAATTTTGTTGTATTATTGTTCCCAAGCTTTGCCCTCTAAGGAGTCAGACATTATAGAACAATGACTAAAACCTAAAAGAATATGTAGAAGATATATTTCCAGGTTTAAACCAGAAGTACATGTGCCTAATACGGTGGATTGGTATCAGTGGAAGGTTTCTCCCTATTTCATACGTCTTCTGCTATGTTCATACTGGCTGAATACTAAGTGGATGCAATAAAATCTAGAATACGGAAAGTAACCCAGTGGCAGCTCAACTTCAATGTAAAACACAAATTTTCTCCGTGCTGCTTTGCAACAATATCATTCCTATTTCAGTAAGGTAAGTGTATTGAGTGAGCAACATATTAGTCAGACAATATGCAGCACTTAACTTGTAAGTGTATAATTGACACTTTGAGGAACATTAAGTGATCTACCATAAAAATTCAGCACATTGATGCTGAAACTATAGTTTCATCAGACTATGATTTTGCTATCATCAGGAAACAAGCACTAAAAGAACCCCTAAAGCAGCATCTGCAAAAGCAATAGCATTTTTCTTCCTAGCTTTACACATTTCTGGTATAAGCTTCAAACCTGTAATGATTAGGAAATTTTCAATTAGGCATAAATCAGATATTTAGTAACTGGCAGCTTTTCTCAGAGAGATAATGCAGGTAATGAAATGTTATAATGGCAACAGGACCCTATTCTCAAAATACACCCAGTCGCTACATTGTTAGGTACAGGAGTGGAACCCAATGTGGACTTCTGCTGCTGTAACCCATCTACTTCAAGTTTTGACATGTTCTGTGTTCAGAGATACTCTTCTGCACACTTTTGTTATAATACTTATTTACTTGAGTTGCTGTCACTTTCCTGTCAGCTTGAACCAGTCTGGCCATTCTTCTCTGACCTCTCTCATTAAAAAGATATTTTTGCCCACAGAACTACTACTCACTGGAAGAATTTTTTGTTTTTGCACCATTCTCTGTAAACTCTAGAGACAGTTATGTGTGAAAAAACCAGGAGATTAGCAGCTTGTGAGATACCAAATCACCCCATCTGGCTCTAATAATTATTTAAATAGTCAAAGTGACAGATCAAATTTTCCCTCATTCTGATGTTTGGACTGAACAACAACTCATCCTCTTGATGCTTTTATACATTGAGTTGTTACCACATAATCACCTGATTGGATATTTGCATTAATGAGTAGGTGTACAGGTGTACCTAATAAAGTGGTGACTGAGTGTGGGCTAAAGGATTATTTGTAAGAGAGTTTACACCTGCTCAATTCTGGGTCTCCAACGTTGCATTATCTTGTAATCTTTCATTAAGGGAAAATTGTTGACCCAAGGAACACTAAATTATGGAACAACTTAGAGAATAGATTTGTATGTTTCTAGTGCAATCCTGGAAAATTTTCTTCTTCATAAATTCTTATTTTAACTAAAAGAAGACCACTTGTAAGGTAATGGATTAGTAACTGATACTTGTAACACGTAAAGCACTCAATTCAAAGCTTTTACTTGCATTCTATACAGACAGATCATTCCATATTTAAGGATATTGAGGTGGCACAAATGGAAAACTATAACAAAATGCAGTATATAGTGTCACAGTTACAAAGAAAGTGCAATGCAGACAGACATATAATGTACAAGTGCACGATGAGGTAGATTTCACAGATCATGGTTGTATAAGAAGTCCATTCAAGAATCTTACCACAGTAGAATAGAAACTGCCTTTCAACCTTTGATAAATGGAGGGAGGAGGGGGAGAGGAGTCCTGGATTATGAAGGCCACGTGTCTGAGGCAGTGGACAATGTGGACGGAGTCAATGGAGGGAAGGTTGGTTAGTATGATGGGGTTTGGGCTTTTCTCTTTGAAGCAAAGGAAGATGAGGCATGACTTGATAGAGGTGCACAAGATGATAAGAGGCAGAGATAGAGTGGATAGCCAGAGATTTTTCTCCAGGGTAGAAATGGCGAATACAAGAGGGCGTTATTTTAAAGTGACTGGAGGAAGGTATGGGGGTGGATGTCAGAGGTAAGTTCTTTACACAGAGAATGGTAGCTGCATGGAACACTCAGCCTAGGTTGGTGGTAGAGGCAGATACAGCCAGCCCTCTGTATCCGCGGGTTCCGTATCCGCGGATTCAACCAACCACAGATCAAAAATATTTGAAAAAAAATTCCAGAAAGTTCCAAAAAGCAAAACTTGAATTTGCCAGACGCTGAGCACTGTGCTAAATCCATGTGAATGAAGTGATGTGTAGGAATACCCTGCTGTAGCCTCCCGCCATTTCACAGATCCTCAGTCTCTCTCCGGTTCTCATTGTTTGCATCGTGTCTCGTTCGTTTACTACTTGAGTTGTGAGCAAGAGGAAGGAGTTTAAGGCTAGTAAGGGATGGCTGGCTAGTTATGTAAAGCGATACAGCCTCAAGAACTTAAAGATCACAGGAGAATCGGCAACAGCTGATGCCGAGGCAACATCAGCGTTCCCAGAAGAGCTACGATGGTTGCGTCTGTACTGAACATGTACAGACTTTTTTTCTTGTCATTATTCCCTAAGCAATACAGTATAACAACTATTTACATAGCATTTACATTGTATTAGGTATTATAAGTAATCTAGATATGATTTAAAGTATATGGGAGGATGTGCGTAGGTTACAGGCAAATACTACGCCATTTTATATAAGGGACTTGAGTATCTGCGGATTTTGGTATCCACGGGGGTTCCTGGAACCAATCCCCTGCGGATACCGAGGGATGACTGTACATTAGGGCATTTAGGAAACTCAGTCATATGGATGAAAGAACTAGGGATGGTTATGTAGGAGGGAAGAATTAGATTGATCTTAGTGAAGGTTAACGTATCAGCACAACATTGTGTGCTGAAAGTCCTGTACAGTGCTGCAATATTCTATGTTCTATAATATTCTGAGGGTACAATTTTTACATAGGGATGGACCACCACTATTTTTTGAGACCATCAAATGGGCAAAAAAATATCAACTTTGCCATTTCCTTAGGAAAATAAAGGATACAAATACCTTACTGATTCATAACACTTTATTCTTTAGGAATCAGTACGTTAATTGTCTGCCAAAACATTGGGATAATATTGATATGTATTTTTAATTGGTTAAGTACACTCAGATGCATCATATACTGTGGCCAATTTATTAGGTACACCTATCCACCTACTCATTAATATTTGCAATCAGCCAATCATTTGGCAGCAACTCAATGCATAACAGCATGCACAGTGAACGGAAGGGCACTGAAGAGGGTGATAGAGTAAAGTGTTCAGGGAATACAGATTCCTAATTCATTGAAAGTGCCATCACAGGTAGGATCGTAAAGAAAACTTTTGTCACATTAACCTTCATAAATCAATGCATTGAGTACAGAAGATAGAATGTTATGTTGAAGTTATATAAGATGTTGGCGAGGCCTAATTTGGAGTATTGTGTGCAGTTTTGGTCACCTACATACAGGAAAGATGTAAACAAGGTTGAAAGAGTGCAGAGAAAATTTACAAGGATGTTGCAGGGTTTGGGGGACCTGAGTTATAAGAAAAATTGAATAGGTTAGGACTGTATTCTTTAGAATGTAGAAGATTGAGAGGAGATTTGATAGAGGTATACAAAATTATGAGGCGAATAGATGAGGTAAATGCATGCAGGCTCTTTGGTCTTTGGTTAAGGGTGAAAGGTGAGAAATTTAAGGGAATTATGTGGAGAAACCTCTCCACTCAGAGAGTTGTGGGACTGCCAACACAAGTGGTGCATTTGAGCTTGATTTCAACACTTAAAAGAAGTTTGGATAGATCCATGAATAGTATGGATATTGAGGGCTACGGTTCTGGAGCAGTTCATTGGGAGTAGGCAGTTTAAATGGTTTTAGCATGGACTTGATGGGCCAAAGGGTCTGTTTTTGTCCTGTACCTCTCTTTTCTTTCTTTTTAAATCTTTTTATTGAATAAGTATACAAAAAGGTAAACCATATAAACATTAATACAATGTTAAAATATAATAAAATTCCAGAAGGTATCAATACCAAAAAAAAATACTACAAACAATGTAATTTAAACATAAAAAACCAAGATAACATAATAGTATACTAAATTATATATATATATCAATGGAAAAAAAAGAAAAAAAAAACCCAAAAAAAAACCCACCGTGCAACTAACTAAAAGCAAAGCAAAGCAATGGGCTAACTTGAAACCAAACAGAGTTAAACTTAAAATCACGTCCTCAATCCCGACCTCCATTAAAAACAGTGAAAAAAAACAAGAAGGGTATATATTACATTAAATGAAAATATCGAATAAAAGGTCCCCAAATCTGTTCAAATTTAAATGAAGAATCATAAAGGTTACTTCTAATTTTCTCCAGATTCAAACATAAAATCGTCTGAGAGAACCAAAAAAAGGTAGTTGGAGCATTAAGCTCTTTCCAATGTTGTAAAATACATCTTTTCGCCATTAAAGTAAGAAATGCGATCTCTCTATGACTATCACTCTATCTGTGGTTTGGCTGAGTAACACTGTGAAAAGTAACATTTTCAAAACTAGGACCCCGCAATTAGCGCTAATCAGGCATCCACTTAAATAATACAAGTAACACAGAATCCCTGAGCTTATCAAGTTAAACTTATCAAGCTAAACTTATCAAGCTTAAACAGAAGACATCAGGAGACTGTATTACAAAGAGCAAGTTGCTTGAGAAAAACACGAGGAACTCTAAACGATTAACGACAGTAGTTAAACCACAATTATCCAATTGAGGTGCTCTAAAAACCTCGGAGCCCAACACTCTCTGCCACCCTGCACAGGCATGAAGAACTTATTACAGAAACCTCCTCCCTATAGCTGGCACCTGAAGGCCCAAGAAGACCTGAAAACTCGGCATCAAGGGACAACTTGAGAGGGAGACCAGAAGAAACTTGAGAATCAGAGAGACCTGAGAAGCCTGAGAGATTCAGAGATCTGGGAAACCCAAGGGACTGACAGACTGAGGAACCTAGTGGAGAACTAGAGCAGTGCCTTGAGAGGGGGGCTTGGGAATCCTTGAGACAGGAAGAACATTGAAAAATCTTTGGAAATCTTGAAAAGTCCTTGGGAAACCTTGAGAATGTTGTTGACCTTGAAAACCTTAAGAATTTTTTGAGAACCTAGAGGACCTTGAGAAACTTGTTGATCTTGAAAACCTAGAGGAACTTGAGAACCTTGTCGATCTTGAGGGCTTTGAGAACATTAAGAATTTTGTTGATCTTGAGGTCCTTGACAATCTTGTTGACCTTCAGAACCTTGATAACCTTGTCGACCTTGACATCCTTGAGAACTTGGTCAATCTTAAGGACCTTGAGAACCATGAGAACTTTGTCGATCTTGAGGACCTTGAGAACCATGAGAACTTTGTCGATCTTGAGGACCTTGAGAACCTTGTCAATCTTGAGGACCTTGAGAACTTTGTCGACCTTGAGAACCTTGAGAGCTTTGCTGATCTTGAGGACCATGAAAAGTTGTTGATCTTAAGGACCTTGTGAACCTTGTTGACCTTGAGACCTTGAGAGCCTTGTCGATCTTAAGGACCTTGAGAATTTTGTTGATGTTGAGGACCTTGAGAACTTTGCTGATCTTGAGAACCTTAAGTACCTTGAGAACCCTGAGAACCTTAAGAAACTTGTGAACATTGAACGCTTAGACCGGGACGCTTAGACCTGGAAAAATCATTGAGACCCAGAAACCTCCATCCTTGAGAACATGAAACTTGAATCCTAGGGGAGAATCCTGGAGTGGTCAGAGTGTTTTACTCCAAAATTTACAAAGTTTACACTATTGACTTGAATGCTGCCTTATTGAATCAAACAATTTTTATCAATAAGCTTGCTTGAAGCGCTCAATTGTTATCCAGATCTGAGTCACGGGACTTTGAAGCTGGGAACCCATGTACTTGTGACTTGAAAAGCTCAGAATGGAGATCACAGAAACTCAGAACGTAGATGAGAGCAGTTCAAAACCTACACTTGGAACGTAGACTTAGGGTACCCACTGAGAATAGAAGGCACCCTTGCCTCCAGCCACTCATTTCAAAATGCTGCTCTTCAACCTCCACTGGGTCCATTACTTATTTATTTACAATGCGGAACAGAGCCTTCTGGCCTTTTGAGCCATGCCGCACAGCATTCTCTCAGTTTAATCCTAGCCTAATCACGGGAAAATTTACAATGACTGATTAACCTACCAACCGGTATGTCTTTGGATTTTGGGAGGAAATTGAAGCACCCAGCAGAAACCCACATGAACGTTGAGAAAATGTAGAAACTCCATACAGGCAGTGGCAGGAATTGAACCCAGGTCACTTGTACTGAAAAACGATGCGCTAACTGCCAAGCTACCATATTTGGCACTGTCCTTCTGTCATGATGTGCGCTGCCAGTATCGGAACCCAAGTGCAGAGGATTGACAGACTCCAGTGTAGAGACGGTCACCAAGTTTATTCAGATTAATTTCAAAAGAACATTAGTGGCTTAGACGAGTGACACAGTGAGAAGTAACATTCTCAGAACTAGGACCCTGTGATTAGCACTAATCGGGCAGCTTCTTAACTAGTACAAGTAACACAGTAAGACAATAAACTGGACTGGTCAAAGAACACTGAGGCTGTCTACAAGAAGGGTCAGAGCCGTCTCTATTTCCTGAGGAGACTGAGGTCCTTTAACATCTGCCGGACGATGCTGAGGATGTTCTACGAGTCTGTGGTGGCCAGTGCTATCATGTTTGCTGTTGTGTGCTGGGGCAGCAGGCTGAGGGTAGCAGACACCAACAGAATCAACAAACTCATTCGTAAGGCCAGTGATATTGTGGGGATGGAACTGAACTCTCTGACGGTGGTGTCTGAAAAGAGGATGCTGTCCAAGTTGCATGCCATCTTGGACAATGTCTCCCATCCACTACATAATGTACTGGGTGGGCACAGGAGTACATTCAGCCAGAGAATCATTCCACCGAGATGCAACACAGAACATCATAGGAAGTCATTCCTGCCTGTGGCCATCAAATTAACAATTCCTCCCTTGGAAGGTCAGACACCCTGAGCCAATAGGCTGGTCCTGGACTTATTTCCTGGCATAATTTACATATTACTATTTAGCTATTCATGATTTTATTACTATTTATTATTTATGGTGCAACTGCAACGAAAACCAACTTCCCCCGGGATCAATAAAGTATGACTATGACTATGCCTATGACTATGACTATTCCTGAGCCCATCAAAATAAGCTTAGCAAGCTTGAACAGAGACCACACTACAAAGAGTGAGTTGCTCGAGAGAAACACAAGGAGATCCAAATGATTAAGAACTGCCATTAAACAATAATTAACCAACTTGTGTGCTTTAAAAACCTTGGAGCCCAACACTGTCCAGCACCCCACACAGGTGTGAAGAACTCATTACACTAAACACCATATTCCATATGTGTTCCATCCTGGGTTTTACAGACATGCAACATTATCTCGCAGCTCTTGAACTCAATCCAACAAAACATGATGGTAGTAGTAGTAGTAGTAGTAATGTGATTATTTGAGCCGGATATGATATTCTCCCAAGGGGTAATTCCCTTAATAGAGAAAACTTGTGTGCAGCTTTGTTTAACATGGGGAGACAGATCTCTCTTAATGTTTTCACAAGTTCAAGCACATCCTCTTTACTAACATCAATATGTTCAAGTATGTCGGCCTATTTATATTGTCCTCACAATCATCAAGGTCCCTCTCACTGGTGAATACTGAAGCATTGTATTCTTTAAGGGCCTCCCCAACCTCTTCCAACTCTGAGCACATGTTTCTTTTACTAGTCCTGATTGGTCCTATCCCCTCACTTTAGCCATCGTCCTGTTCTTCACGTCAATGTAGAATGCTTTGTGGTTTTTCCATACTCCTACCCACCAAGGCCTTCTCACACCCCCTTCTAGTTTTCCTAAGTCCATTCTTCAGCTCCTTCCTGGATACCTTTTAACTCTCTAGAGCCCTGCCTGATCCTTGCTTCCAAACCTTAAGTAAGGTTTTCCCTTCCTCTTGACTAGATGTTGCACATCTCTTGTCAGTAATGGTATCTAAACACTACCATCCTTTCCCTGCCTCAATGGGATAAATCTATCCAAAATCCCAAGTAATTGCTCCCTAAACAATCTCCATATTTCTGTTGTGCATTTCCATGGGTACATCTATTCCCAGTTTATGCTCCACAGTTCCTTCCTAATAGCATTATAATTTCCCCAACCCATCTGCTTCTATCCCTTCCCAGGGCCATGGACATGGGCAGGGAGTTGTGGTCACTGTCTCCCACTGACAGATCTGCCACATGTCAATATGGCCTCTCCTTTCATTAGTCTGTCTATACCTGGAGTCAGGAATCTTTCCTGGACACACCAAACAGCTTCCACTCCACCCAAACCTTTTGCACTAAGAATGTTATGACACAAGACATTCTAAGATGTGACCAGTCTGCAATGAGTCACTAATAAAACATGTTCCTGTCAAAACAGTACATGGCTTAGAAAGAAAATTGGAGGTGTTTGCCTAAAAAAATTCCTCCTGTAATAATATCAAATACATTTTATGGTAATATTAGCATATTGTACTTTGCCTCTGAAATTTGTTTGATTGATTTTAACAAAACGAATTTCAAAGGCAGAGTTCAATGCACTAAAGAAATGATATATTGCATTTAATGACACTGAACATATACAAATTATTAAGCATTTAATGAATCAAGAGCAAGATGATGTCCAAGTAACAGAATTACTTATACAATACATCATGCATGTTGCCTATTTTGCTGTCACTGAGAGGAGATTATGAGAAAAATTTATTAAGTCAAAGAACTACGCAACGATCTACCTCTGTTGTCCTGAATGATACTGAGGTTTTTTTTAACTTTGTAACCTTCAAGCAAGAGGACATCCAACCATCTCCCCTGACAAGTTTTATAAATTGAGAAAAAAATATTTGAGACTCCATGAAATCTAGCTCATTTTTCTTGTTATGTTTTAGAACTTCATTGATATTATGTTATAGATTTATCTTTAGCTTGACAGAGTTAAAAGAATTTACACAATACATTGGGGAATGCAATGCACGTAAAATTTATCTTTACTATTTCTGTATATTAAGTGGTTTATTATGGACATGTCTGCAATGGATGATTCCTAAGAAATAGCTAATAACACTGAGCAATTTGGTCAAGTTATCCGAGCCATTATTGCCACTGTTTGTCAGCAATTAAGTTCCTTGTTGTAAACTTACTTTCAAATGTTTAAATCATTTATTGATTATGGAAGGAGTGGATAGTAATCAGTATCATAAGCCCATAAGACCATGAGACATAGGAGTTGACAGTTAGGATAATGATTGTAGTACTGGACAAACAACTCTGCGATCCAGACACTACATCCCACCACTGAATTCAGAAAGTCTGGTCACTTACAGATATGAACAATCTGTCATTTATTCCTCAACTGCTCAGTTGTGGGGTGAAAGCAGAATGCAGCCGACAATTTAAAAACCTGGCGCTAAATTAATTTCTAACCATATTTAAAAATTATCTAGTAAAATTTAACTACATTTTACAAAAATTGATAACATAGTTATAGTTCATAGTATATCATATTGTTTGTCCTACACCTTATAGTGGATTAGGAAAGAGCATGCTTTATGGTCAATAAAGACAATGCATTAAGAATATGGTTTATAAGGAATGGGCTTTGGTGCACACAAGCAAGGGCAGAGGGAGTCCAACCAACATTCACAGTTCTGCATTCATTATACAAAATGAAGTACATTTGGACTAAGTCTGGTTTGCTGTGGTGTTAAGATATCAAAGCTGAGTATTTCAAAAAACATGCAGGCTGGTTATACCCGGAGTCCCTCATAAGATCAGTCTGCATTCAACCCTTCACTCCAAGTTGGTGTCATTAAACAGCTTTACATTGTATAAATAATGAATAGAAGATATTCTGCATTTCATAGTAATCTCTCTCTCTCTCTCTCTCTCCCTCTCTCCCCCTCCCTCCCTCTCTCGCACCTTCTCTCCCCTCTCTCATATAATGAATTGAAACCTTTTCTCTCTCAAAACAAAAGATAAGTCAAGATTTGACTGAGTCTTTAAAACTCAGTTATTTGAATCTTTATTCCCTGTCTTTATGGATAGACATCAATTGAAATTCCACTTTCATTCACATCAGAAATATATCTACATTTTATATAACTAACTAAAGCATTCAACGCCAGTTGCCTGATAGAGCACTGTATTATAAAGCAGAAAGTCACTTTTAGTAGTGTTGATAAAACTTGCAATAAGATTCAATTTCTCCCTACAACACTTTTTCACAATTGCCTGTAGAGGGCGCTGCCTCTCTAGTCCAACAAGATTTGCTGAGTGTTGTTTGCAAAGGTCGAGAGGGACTCTGGGTTTCTCTAATTGCAGGCAGTCAGACTGGCCGGCACCCCAAAAGTAGCTTCTTCATCCCAGAGACAGCTGCAGCTGACGACACAGGCCACGAATCAGGAACGAGCTGGATAGAGGCAACAAAGCACGCCCGACGCACTCAAATGCCAGAGTCATAGAGCCAGCTGCGTGATGACAGTAAACACCATTCCTCCACCAGTGGGTCAGGAAAGAGAAATGTGTCCATTCAAACAGGCTCATCTCATCTGATTCAGCTTCACAGAACAATTAGAAAGGGAAAAGGCAAAGGATTGAAGATGCTGGAAATCAGAAATATAAACAGAAATGTTGGAAGTGCTCACAGGTTAGACAGCTCACTTCAAATGCTGTCTAATATGCTGAATATTTCCAGTAATTCTATATTTTATTTCTTAATTTAAAAAGGAGTTTCAAATGCCAGGCATTAACTTCAAACAGCTCCTATGAACAGTGATATTCCCAAAATAAAAGCACATTATTTTCTAGGACTGAGCTCGCAGAGAATTTGAAATCAACCGTTTATGATAACATACGTGTGTTATATGATCCTCAGAACAAGCTTAATACCTGCATCTGGATAAAAGCACCCACGCAGGTGCGTGCAGAGGAGTTTCTAAATCCTAAAATGTGAGTACTTAACCATTGAAATATTGGGAGTTTGCAATGTTACCACCACCCTGATCCAAGATAAAATCATTTCGAAGGGCTAAATTCACCTAATGATGTGATGCCTATGGCTACAATATGAAGTAAAGTCTGATTTTGCTCCCATTGTCCAATAAGTTCAGAAAGTCTTATTAATGCTTCCATTAAGTCTTTACAATCTTTTGTCCTGTTCTAATTTAGTTATTTCTTCCACTTTATGTGATCCAGGGAGATAGCACGAAATGTTTTTAGTTGTAGAAGCAATCAGACACTTTGCCAAAGAAACGGTTAAGAAATCTCGAAATAGAAAGTGAACAATATGGTTAAAAATATGTGAGTTTTATTAAAGAATTAAACATTCCACTGAATTTATTGAGTGCTTTGATGAAACAACAAGGGATAGGCAAGAACAATATTCTGGCTGTGATATACATTCAATAGTGAGGCATGAGAAAGACTGTAGAGGATCAAAGGTCACGCAGATTAAAGGAGTGAAAGGGGGCATATGAACATATAATGAATGTGAGCTAAGGGAAACATTTTTGTTGATTGAACGTTGGGTGTGGTTTGTGCAGATAATCATTATGAACAATTGAGCAAGGTGGGTTTATTTTCCTGGAAAAAATAAGCACAAGATGAGACTGGGTAAAAGTTTTTCGGATTATGAAGATGTTTGATGATCTAGTTGGTAGTGATTCTAGAACAAGGGGGCATACTATCATTATAGACAGAACAAACATCTAAAGCAGTATGGTGCACTCTGTTCCTCAATCAAATGTCTTACGAGTTCAAAATACTTATCATGGACAAAGGTAATCTAAAGCTGCTCTTTTCATTCAGTATCAGCCTTCTCCAACTAGAGTCAAAGAGATGTACTCCACAATAACCGGCCCTTCAACCCATCATGTCCATGCTGACCTTTGTGCCAATCTATACTAATCCCATTTGCCTGCCTAAGGACAGTATCCTTCTATACCTTTCTTATTTAATTGTCTAAGTACCTCTTAGAGTGATTATCTGTGACTCCACCACCTCCTGGGTGTGCTTCAGATATCAATGACTCTCCCCATTACTCGCCGATCCTCTTTAAGACTACCTCCTTCTCACATTGTTTGTTACCTTCTTCCACTTGCACATTCCCCATCTGAGTTTCAAACAACAAAACTAAGGAACAAGAGTTCCTTCAGTCCAAGGAAATTTACGCTTTCCACATGGTGTTGTAAGAAATCTTGAATGATTAAACTCTTTAGATTCTGCCTCTTGCCTTCCCAATCTGGTACCTCACTTCTTCTGAAAAGCATGAGCACTTTTCCTTTTATAAACTCATCTTCATCTGCATTGTCTTCCTTGCTAAACTGCTTATGACGGTATTTCCTTTCCCATCTCATGATTATTAATCCTATTCTATCAGAATCAAGTACCTGTTCTTCAGCTTCTTTCATGCCCTTGGTAGCAAAAGGTCTCCAGTCAAAATCTACGGCACTATTTGTCACTATAATTGTTGCCCTTCACCCTGCCTTAACATTTCATCGGTGATTATTCCACTTTTCCCCACTGTGTCTCCTCGGCTCAATGTCCTTGGCACCAACAGTTCTAATCCTGCATAGCCAAATGTTCTAAAGGACTTACTGGTTATTATAGTAGGCAGTATTATATGTGATACTTGTATGAACAATATACAACAATCAGTTGTTATCGGATGAAAACAGTTTATTGAAGGTCAACTTTATTTTCCCACACTTACATTTGATCAGGTTTTTGAGATGGTTGAGCATTTTCCTTCTTACTGATAGTTTCTCCACCAATTATTTAAATACTCAACAAAAACCACTTGAAGTCTTCCAGTTGAATCTTCTTGATCCTGTAACCCAGCAAGAAAGCTAAATTAATTGACAGTGGATCTCAACACTTGGCAAATTTAAGTTTCCAACCACATAAACTGATGAGGTACGCTGATGTGAGGTTTCAGCTGAACCACTGATAATTCATCATCATTGATTCATCAAATGAATCATACACTGCTGGCATTTAGGGCATCAGTGAAGGTCCTCCACCGTTGTCTGTCCTTATCCAATTTTGGTCTTGATCTTGGCAGTGTTCAGGGCTTCCTTCATCGTGCCAGCAGCTTCCTCTCAGTTTTCACTACTGTAAGTTATGCAAACCTCGAGTGGAGACTCAAGAACACCATCCACACAGATACACAATTCTTCATTGCCGTTTCAGTAACAATTTTTTTTGACCAGACAGAATTGTTAGCCCTGAGATGAACCCTTGAACCTGGAGGACCAGTGGAACACTCTACAATGTTTGGCATGGGTGGCCCTACTAAGAGTCAAGATGCAAAACCCTGACTCCAGCTAACATAGCTCTGCAGGGTCATTGAGAAACACAAGCCACCAAACAATACGACAAGGTAGTAGTCCTCTTAGATGTTCCCCCCACCACCCCACAGATGCTGCTCAACGTATTGAGATCATTCAACAGATTGCTTGTTGCTCACATCAAATTTAGTCACTGATTGGACGCTTACACTCACTAAAGGATTGTGGTTTCAAGCCACACTGATTTGTTAAACACATAAACCATATAATATAAAATGCAACACTGAGAGCATTTGATATTGTTGAATGTGCCTTTTTCAGAACAGTTGCTATCCTGGGTTAATAAAGGCACATGTTCAGGTAAATTCAGGAAATGACAAAATATGGGAAATAAACTTTAACAAATATTAGTTAAGTACTGGGGGTAATTTGTGAGCTCAATCTGCCACAGCCCCTTTTGTACCCCTGTTGAAAATGACCCTTAAATATCGATGGTGTTTAAAATGGGCTGGGTTACTTTCACCACAGATGAAATTTCTAAGTATGCCTGAGTAACCTGAAGCCAACAGCAAAATGCACCGTGTGATACGGATATTTTGGAAAGACTCCAATTCAAAAATAATTTTCACACCAGCTGTTTTAGTGAAAATTAAGATCACACATTATGCAAAAAAATCTTGAAAATTAATTATCTGCACATGCCTGTTTGCAACTCTCCAGAAAACTATTAATTCTACAATGTTCATTTTCTCCAGTAATTTTCACCATCAGGCATCACTGTTAAGCTTCTTCTAACATTTGCAGTATATTGAAACCAAGCCTCATTTCAGCTCTGTGCAGATGGAGGAAAATTCAGCTGCTATTAGAAACAGTTGCACAAAATACTACTTTCTGAAGCTTCAGCTATGCAGACAATTTTGGAAAAGCAAATGTAGAGCTCAGAAACCTCCAGAAAAAAGCCACAGAAACTTCCCTTCTCAGAACCAAATTAATATCTATTCCATTTACCTTATCCAAAAGTAATCAGTGGATAAATGTTTGGATGGGTGGATTACAAGGTGATCCAGATCATCTGCTCCTTCCACCAATTACGCAGGTATGCTTCCAATTCATATCCTAATGGTTCTCAATATTATCCTGAATACTCTTTTTCTACTCTGGGTAATTTTAGGCCCAAGCAACTCGACACTATTGGATTTTTCCATGGAGGTTTTGAGCACATATTTAGTTTGACTGGCTGGTAAGCTCTTCCATGATAGAGCTTGGAATCTATTGCCTGCCCAATGGGGGCAGCTGAGTGTAACTATGGCCTCAATACTGATGACATTGGCATGGGAGAGGATTCTGACCTTGATTCATTTGTCCTGCCAGTGAATTTGGAATAGTTTGTGATTTTGTCCTCGATGTGAATACTATTTCATTCCACTCCTCATCACTTACTTCAGTCATCTATGCTGCCACTCCTGCCCAACAGGATGTCAAGAAGGATGTGTCCCAACTAAAAAACAAGAAGGCCTCAAAGGAAGATGGTACCTTTGACGAAAACCCTAAAACTTTGCAGTGAAGACGTTCAGTCACAAATCTTTCACCCGCTTGCCCAATTCCGTGAGGAGGACATTCCAGAAGATCTCGGAGATACAACTATCACGAGCTCCTTCAAGAAAGGAGATAACTGTCCATTGTAATTACAGAGGGGTTTTCCTGCCATCCATCACATTTCCACGTCCTTAATCACGTCCTCCGACTAGCTAAAGATATACTCACCACATCGCAATGTGGAATCCATCCTTTCTGATGCATAGTGGACATGATCTTCAGAATTAGGTTTAATATCACCGCATACATTGTGAAATGTGTTGTCTTTGCAGCAGCAATACAATGCAACATATAATAAAAAAATACAGTAAATATATACATATGTATATAAAATAGTTAGATTAAGTAAGTAATGCAAAAATAAAAATAAAGAAGTAGTGAGATAGTGTTCATGGGTTCAATGTCCAGATCCTGAAACATTGAGTGTGTGCTCTCTGGCTCTTGTCCCTCCATCCTGGTAGTAGCAAAGAGAACAGGGCATGTCCTCAAAGAAGGATGTCACCTTTTAGAGGCATCATTCCTTGATGATATCCTGGATACCATGGAGGCTGGTGCTCATGATGAAGCTGACTCCCCAAGATTAATATTGGGGTGGGACGTGAGAGAAAGAGTGAATAGTTAAATCCCTTACCCACTTCCAAAATTATTATAAAACCTCATTTCCAATCATTTAACTTCTACAACTAATTTCAGTATATCTCTTTATCTTTCTCTTTCCTTTGCAACTTAAGATTGCTCTCACATTCAGTTCAGTAAACACGCTAACCTTGAACAGATATAAAGGAGGTATATAGCAGCCTTTACAGTGACTGTAACTGCTGATGAAACTAGAGCTACATCTCTGCAATAACACAGGCAATGTGATTAAGGTAATTGCTCTGCCTCTACTGTAGTTTATAGCAAAGGGCTCTCCAATAATTGTTTACATTTAACCAGATGCTACATAGAAATGTAGGAAAATAGTTGACCAGATGCATTGCTGCAGAGCTTCCGGTCTGATCCCCAAAAATAATAATGATTAATCATCCACTGCTTGATACTGATTAATTCTAACTAAAATGTGATAGCTGTGTGTATTATTTTTTGGGGGCAATCCATTCCACACATTCACTTCCTTGTGTGTAAAGTAGTTAAATCTGAGCTAACTGTGTAGCTTCCTGTTGCTAAGAGTGAGGCTTTGTCCTCTAGTTTTTGGACCTTGTGGCACTCTGGGTGAAGTTTAAAAAATCGACACAAAACTGCACAATTGTGTTCTCCTGTTTCTGATTAGATACCCATACCTAGAATCAGAAAGGATCTAGAAATTGTGGGTTGGCAACCTTGGTTTTCGAGAGATATTGTTAAGAAAAAAAATAAGGTGCATAGCAGATATAGGTAGGTAGGAATAAATGAGGTAGAAGTATAAGAAATGCAAGAGATCACTTAAGAAAGGAATCAAGAGGGCTAAAACAAGACATGAGGTTGTCCTAGCAGACAAGGTGAAGGACAGTCCTAAGAAATTCTATAGATATGTTAACAACAAAAGGATTGCAAGGGACAATATAGGTCCTCTGGAAGATCAGAATGGTAATCTATGTGTGGAGCCAAAGGAGATGGGGAGATCATAATTGGATTTTTTGCATCTGTATTTTTCTTGGGAGAAGATCACAAAGTCTGTGGACATGAGGTAAAGCAGCAGCAAGGTCATGGACCCTATACAGATTACAGAGGCAGAGGTGTTTGCTGTCTTGAGGGAATATTAGGGTTGATAAGTCCACAGAGCCTGACATGGAGTTCCCTTGGACCCTCTGGGAGGCAAGTGCAATAATTGCTGGGGCCTTAGCAGAGGTACCTAAATCATCTTTAGTGACAGATGAGGTACCAGAGGATTGAAGGATAGCTAATGTTGTTCCACTGTCTAAGAAAGGGACCAAAAATAAACCAGGAAATTATAGATCAGTGAGCCCGACATCAGTTGTGGGAAAATTATTGGAAGGTATCCTAAGGGATGGGATTTGTGAGTATTTGGATAGACATGGACTGATTAGGTTTTGTGTGTGGTAGGTCATGTCTAACCTGATAGGTCATGCCTAACCAATCTTATAGAGTTTTTTGAGGAATTTACCAGGAAAGTTGATGAATTCAAGGCAGTAGATGTTTTGTCTACATGGACTTCAGCAAGGCATTTGACAAGATCCCACATCAGAGGTTGGTCAAGAAAGTTCAGTTGCTTGCCATTCAAGATGAGGTAGTAAATTGGATTAGACATTGGCTTTGAAGGAGAAGTCAGAGAGTGGTAGTAGATGGTTGCCTCTCTGACTGGATGTCTGTGACTAGTGGTGCTCCAGTACTGGGTCCATTGTTGCTTGTCATCTGTGTCAATGATCTGAATGATAATGTGGTTAATTGGATCAACAAATTTTCAGATGACACCAAGGTTGGGGATGTAATGGGCAGTGAGGAAGACCATCAGTCTTTTCAGCAGCATTTGGACCAGCTGGAAAAATGGGCTGAAAATGGCAAATGGGGTTTAATGCAGACAAGTCTGAGGTGTTGCACCAGGGTTAGTCTTACACAGTGGAGTGTGTAGGACACTGAGGAGTGCAGAGGGAGAATGGAGGGATCAGGGAATACAGATCCATAATTCCTTGAAAGTAGTAGAACAGGTAGATAGGGTCACAAAGAAAGGGCACATTAGCCATCAGCAATCAGAGCATTGAGTATAGGAGATGGAATGTTATGTTGAAGTTGTATAAGACATTGGTGAGGTCTAATTTGGAGTATTGTATGCAGTTTTGGTTACCTACCTACAGGAAAGATGTAAACAAGGTTGAACGAGTACAGAAAAAAAATTACAAGGATGTTGCCAAGACTGGAGGACCTGAGATATAGGAAAAATAATGAATAGATGAGGATTTTATTCCCTAGAACGTAGAAGACTGGGGAGAGATTTGACTATGAGGGGGAATAAATAGGGTAAATGCAAGCAAGTTGTTCCACTGAGGTAAGATGGGACTACAGCTAGAGGTCATGGTCCCATGGTGAAGGAGAAGTTTGGATAGGTACATGGATGGCAATGGAATGGAGGGCTATGGTCCTGATGTAGGTTGATAGGACTAGACAATTTAAATGGTTCATTACTGATTAGATAGGCTGATGAGCCTGGTTCTGTGCTGTACTTTTCTATGAGTATATCAGTCTGTAAATCTGTGCTATAGAGTGGTGATTGGAATTATGAATGAAATGAGATGTGTGTCATACTGTTTCCTTCGACCACAACTACCATATTTTGTGCTCTGTCACTCCATTCACTACTATATTCTGAAGCCTGATTATCGTTTCTCTTTATAATTGTGTACATTAATGTTGGTTTTCTGAAATATTCAAAATTAGTCACAGATCCGAGGGCCCAGCAGTCTGGAATCTGTGGCCCAAATTTTCCTGAATGGACCTCACTGTCAGAACCTTGAATTCCTTGAATTTGCCATTGCTGAAGCCAAAAAGTTTTCCCCAGTCTGAGATGATCCCAGGGCCAACATTTACTCTCTACATCTCATTATCTCAGAGAAACTATCCTGTGCCCAACATATTTATGCAATCATGAAGAAGGCATACCAACAGCTATACTTCATTAGGTGCTTGAGGAGATTTTGTATGTCACCGAAGAATCTTGCAAATTTCTGTAGATGTACGGTGGTGACTATTCTGACTGGTTGCAGCATCAGCTGGTATTGATGTTCCAACGAACAGGATCAAAAGAAGCTTCAGAAGGTTGTGGACTCGAGAAGCTCCATCACTGGCTTCAAAATGCGGTGCCTTGAGAAGGTGGCATCCATCGTTAAAGACCCGCACCATCTGGGACATGTCCTCTTCTCATTGCTACCATTGCGAAGGAAGTGCAGGAGCCTGAAGATGAGCACTTCATGTTTTAGAAACACCTTCTTTCTGTCTTCTATTAGATATATGAATAGTCCATGAACCCCTGGACACTACTTCGCTATTCCTCTTTTTCTTTTTTCTTTCTTTTCTTGCACCAAACTATTTTTCATGCCTTGCACAGGTACTGCTGTTGCAAATCAAAAAATGTTGTTACGTCTGCTAATAAACTTGATCCCCCTCACTCTAAACCCTCCCTTTCACCCCCTCAATTTCCACACGTCTCTTTCCACCCATCCCCCATTATTCTATCCCTCATTTTCTATCCCTTATATTCCAGCCCATATTTTTCACCTATCACTGTCCACCCCTCAATCTGCATCACTCCTCACTTTCTACCTCTCAATTCCCACACCTCACTTGGAAAGTTAGACCTCAAAAGTGAAGTGAAGAAAGTGAGAGGTGGAAACCGGATCATCCAAAGCAGAATGTCAAAAGTGGGATGAAGGAAATGAAAGGTGAAATGTGAGGGAAGGCATTTGTGAGGTGGAAATGAGGGGCTAAAAATAAGGAGTGGAAAGTGAAGGATGGTGTCCTACTGGTGGGGTGTGAGCGGAGGCTGTGAGTGGTAGAATGTGAGAGATGGAAAATAAAGAGAGACTATTGAATGGAAAATGAGGGGTGGATTGTAAAGGTGTTAACTGATTGGTGGAATATGAGGTATGGAAAGCAAGGGATAGGAAATGACAAAGGGTTGAAGTTCAGCAGTGGAACGTAATGGGAAGACAGTGAAGAGTGGAAAGTGAGGGGTGTAAATTGACAGGTTGAAGAGAAAGGTAGAAATTGCCAGTTAGAAGTGAGGGGTGGAAGTGAAAGTTTAAATGGGGTGTAGAAGGTAATAGGTGGACAAGGAGGGGTAGAATGGAGGGGTGAAAATTAGGGGAAGTAAAATAAGGAGAAGAAAGTGAAGATTAGAAATCAAGGGCAAGGCCTTGAATAAAATAATGAAATGATGTACAGAGGCAACAGCAAGCTGCACATTCTCAACGATTGTCAATGTCTCCCAACTTCTATGATTCAGAAGTATTTAAAATATCTTAAAATTTAAATAAGTAATTGTTTTAAAAAGATAAAACACCTAATGAAATTCAAATATTAAATACATAAATACACCAAAATTATTTTTAAAATCTTTTTCTTTTTTTTTCACATCCTTTCATGTATCCCTCTAATTCCTCATTGAAATGTCTGTGACAGGACTGATGCTGAACTAGTCCCTCAGTACAGATGCTGAGGAATTTTACCAAGATCCTGCACTGCCACTGGGCTCTGTAGCAATGCTGGTGAAACATGTCCAGTACAGGTTTCCCCCGCCATCCGAAGGTAGAGCTTTCCAATGAAACGGTTGGTAAGCTGAAATGTCGTGAAGTGAAGAAGCAATTACCATTTATTAATATGGGAAAATTTTTTGAGCGTTTCCAGACCCAAAAAATAACCTACCAAATCATGCCAAATAACACATAAAACCTAAAATAACAGTAACATATAGTAAAAGCAGGAATGATATGATAAATACACAGCCTATATAAAGTAGAAATACTTCTTGCAATCATTGATGCACTGCCTAGCGCAGCAAAAATCTCACGCATGCGCTCTCGGCGGAAGCACTCAGCGGAAGCGCTGTCGACGCAGGCGCTGTCGGCGGAAGCACTCTCTCCAGTAACCTTTAAGCTATGAGGCTGCCAAATCATACCAAATAACAAATCATATTAAATAACACAAAATACACAACCTATATAAAGTAGAAATAATGTATGTACAGTGTAGTTTCACTTACGTGAATCGGAATGGTGTGTTAGGCTGAGTCGTCGGAAGCTGGGGTGGTGGGAGGTAGAGGAGACTGGGGTGTCATCTCATCGTAGTCTATTTCCAATAGGGCAGCCAGGTCATCTTCTATGTCTGCCCGCCTCGATGTCGAAGGTCGAGGTTCGTCGTCTGCTGTGGCTGATGTGCAAGGCTTGAAAAACGACAGTATGCTTGACTGCTGAGCCTTGCGCATTTTTAGATCATAGAGTTCTTTGTAAGCACTCAAATGTATGTGCTCATGTACTCAGAGAAAAGCACTTGGGTATTTCAACTGCTTGGATGTGAACGGAACACAACGGGAAGTGTTTTCTTATCAACGCCTTTAAGTGCCCTCTGATTTTCTGAATGGTACACTAGTAGAGGCTTAAGGACAGCATCACCACTGGCGTTAATAATAGGCATTAGGGTAAACCTGTCCTTCGATGCCTTGTGTCCCTTAGCCTGCTTTTCTTCTTTCGAAATAAATGTCTTACTCGGCAATTTTTTCCAATAAATCGCAGTTTCGTCACAGTTAAACACTTGCTTATATGAATAACCACCGTCTGTAATTATTTTCTTCAGTTCTGCTGCGAACCTTTCAGCAGCTTCAGTACCAGCCGAAGCACTCTCACCAGTAAACGTTAAACTATGAAGCTGCCCTCGCCTCAGAAACCGATCAAACCACCTGTGACTACCTTTAAATTCCACTTTCGCAATACTTTCATCACCATCGGCCAGTGCTTTCTCTTTCAGCTTATTAAAAAGACTGACTGATTTCTCCTTAAGTATAAGATAACAACGGAACACCACGTTTTGTACACCCATCAATCCACTCAAGCAATAGACTTTCCATTTAATCCATTACTGGATGCCGACTAAGAGAGACAACTTTGCTACGAGCAGAACCAACAGTAACGTCGGCAGCTTTCAGGATCTTTTCTCTCTGCGTATAAATATTGCGAATGGTGGATGCAGGCAAGTTCAATGCACGGACAACGTCCTTTCTTTGTTCACCACAATTGTAACGCTTAATTATGTCTAGTCTTACGCTAAGTGTAGCACCCTTACGAGCTCTTTTAGGGTTTTCCGATACCTTCGAACTCATCTTGCTAACGCATGCACAAAATAAATCGAGATAAAGCACGTGTTTAAGCAATGGCGGCTAGAATGCAGTTCCGGGGGAGCAGCTTGGCTGCTCAGGGCAGGCGCTGCTTTTTTTTTTGCACGCCGCCATTTTTCACGCGCTGCTTTTTCTGTAACAGTGAAAACACCTTCTGTTAGCGAAAACAGGGTACTACCGTAGGTCTTTCATAACAGTGAGGTTTCGTAAAGCAAACGTTCGAAAAGCGGGGGACACCTGTACATGCAGGACCTCCATATTTGCTTAAAACTTGTCAGCAGTTATGCAGAGATATGTCAGCAGGTCAATGCTGAACTGAATTACAAGTTAAACCCAACAATATATGGGTGATTTACTTTATTTTCTGAATATTTATCTGATTAATAAATATTAATTTTACAATTTTCATAATTGTTTACCAACCCACTATAATATAATTTGGATTAAAATCTAATTCTTCAGCCCCCGCGAGATTTTATGTTCTTGTTTAAAACTTGCTTTTTCCTGTGATTTAATGTCTTGTGCAAACTAGGTAGATATGGATATGTCCTGAACTCCAAATTTGGAACATTGATAACCCTGCACTGAACCTTATAGTTTCTTTAGTGAATTACTTGCCTTTTCAATATTATCCCATTTACCAGCATCCCTTGCTTCTCTTAGATTAACCAAAGTTTAATTCACCTTGGAAGCTTCATGTTGTTACATTCCTATATAACAAGTTATTTGAATGACATTATATTAAACCCCGTTTTGAAATTAGAGGCACACATCATCCATTGTCATTGAAATATTAAGTACTACACAATTCATTCAGGACTATCTAAAATGGGTGTTTAACACAAGTAGAGTTCTTTGTATGCTTAAAAGCTTTGAAATAAAACTGCAGAGAATGAATCTAACTAAGTAAAGATTCAGGTTGTTTGATCCTCTGTTCCCACCAGGTCACGCAAAATTTATCTAAGAACAGTCGGTAAGAGTAAAAGCACATGCAAGAATACTTTGTAAATCATAAGAGTTGTAAGAGTTTACCAGCAATGCCAACATTTAATGTCTATTTTCTCTTGAGCATGTGGTGTCAAACTGCTTGATTGAACTGATATTGACGCTATTGGGTGGTGAATGCTAACACCCCACCACTACTCTGAAAGAATGACAAATCACATCAAGTCAGGATGTTGGGCAAATTGGAAGGGTATCCAATTACTACTGTTCCTGCATACCTGATGTCCTGGAGTGACACCATGCCTGGTCCTGGTGATGGGCTACCAATACAGTGAACTGCTTTGTTCTGGATGGTATGAAACCTTTCGATTGTTGCTGAAGTTAAAATCAGGCAGAGAGCATTCTATCGCATGTCTGGTTTGCAGTTGGCGGAAATACTTCGGAGAATGAGAAAGTGAATCACTTGCAGCAGGGTAACCAGCCACTGATTGGCCTTTATATCCGCAGTTTTTATGTGGGTTCCTTATTAAAACACTATTCAATGGTGATGTCGATGAATGAGAGAGATATTACCAAAAGACATTACCCCTCAACCACTAAGCTCTTGAACCAGAGGAGATAATTTTGTTCAACTTCACTGGCCCCAACACTGAACTGTTCCCACAACCTATGGACTCACTTTCAAGGACTCTTCATCTCATCTTCTTGATATTTATTGCTTATTTGCTTTCTCATTCTATTTGCATAATTTGTTGGTTTTTACCCATTGGTAGTTTATCCATTTTGTTGTGTGTAGTTTTTCATTGATTCAACTATGTTTCTTCGTATTTACTGTGAATGCCCACAGGAAAATGAATCATAGTATATGGTGTCATATAAGTACTTTGATAATAAATTTATTTTGAACTTTTAACTTTGTATCTTTGATTTCACTGAAAAGGTGAGGGAGTTCAAAGATCTCACTTATATGATCTAAATAACATCTGCCCCCGTTTGCATTGCATGAATATAGCCATTTTCTTGTTGCATGCAAGCACATACTGCCTCATTACTGAGGAGCTGCAAATGAAATTCTACCATTATGCAATAATGTAATCACCTCCCACCACCCCCAAAATTTCTGGTCACAAGATGGAGCAAAGATCTGAGATATAAGATCTGAAAATGGTTGGGCCTGAGGCAATGCCCTGAGGAATTCCTGCAGCTTTGATCCAGTGCTGTAGTTATTGATTTCCAACAACCCTGACCAATTTACTCCAGCTCCAGTGGAAAATTTTCTCCTTCAGTCCCACTAAGTTAATTTTCATGAGAGCCTATTGATGCCACTTTCATTCAAATACTAAACACTAGAGATTCTGCGGGTGCTGGAAATCTTGCTGAAGGAATTCAGTAACTCAGGCAGCATCTATCAACAGTATTTTTTGCCCTTCCATAGATACTGCCTGACTTCCTGAGTTCCTCCAGCATTTTGTATGTGTTGTTCAGGCAAATACTGCTTTGAAGTCAAGAACAGTCACACTCTAGAAATCAGCTCTTCTGTCCATGTTTAAACCAAGGCTTCTGTCATGTTTGTAGCAGTGTGTTTTAATGGGACCTAAAAAGATCATTGTTAAGCAGTTAGCTGTTTATTTCTTCATCGCTAGTTACAGTAAATTCCATCGTTTACTGATGATTTAGTATGCTGTTATTTTTTCACATTATTTGTGTGATCAGGGCATTCCTGAGTAATGTACAACTCTGTTGGATTGATAAAATAGTTATGGCCTTACTGGAGCTACTTATAGAGAAAATTTTCAATACTACAACCAGGATATACTCAGGGGAAGTGGTATTGTGTATGTAGTAGTACTCTTTAACTGGCTAAAACCAAACAAGTCATATGATAGAATATATTTTTATTACTTATCCAGTCATAGCCATGAACATATTTTATAATAATGGCTGAATAAGAATAATTCCAGCTCCAAAATCTTTCCTTTCTTTTGTAGCCCACTGGTGAATCTGATCAGCAGATCTGTCATCAACATCCAGTGCATAACTGGCTTTGTACCGTAACAAATTCCCTCACTAGCATTGCATGTGCTGGAATGCCAGACAATCTACTTAATTTCTTTTTCTATTTTATGGAAGCACATACCAGATACAGCCAAATGCAATTCAAAATGCCTTCCCGTAATATAAGCTTGCAATCCTAAAGCAAAAACCTCCTATTAAGTACAGACAACATGGATGACCTGGTGTTAATGCCTCTGTTGATATTATTCCAGTTCTGATACATTGTGGGTTAAGCAATTCCTCTCAGCCTGCAGGAACTATGATCAACTTTATATTACTCTAAGGCCATACTAATCCTGTTGGCTCCCGATATATGTCTGGTGCAGCCGGCAGCTATTCCACAGATAAACTCCCCTAACACAATGTTAAGTCGCAAGTGTTCTGTTGCCGGGCCTTGATGAATCTGGGAACTTTATTCTGCTGTTGCCACCAGCTCAACAGCACCTACACACTATGGTTAAACCAAATTGGTAAAACACTTCATTTCAAACTTCTACTTTCTTGGTCCAACTGCCTGCAATGTACTGTAGGTCTCTAACTCCTTCCTGGTGTGTTATTACCTATTGGAAATGAAGTTCACCTTTGTTACTAAAACAATGGATCATAAGCAAGACAGATTCCTGAACTGGAAATAATAGTAATCCAAATAACATGAGCAAACTCTGGCAGCACTCACCTTGCAAGCTGATTCCGCAGTCACCTCAGGTACTCAAGTTCGTTGGGTGGGGGTAGGATTGTGGGATGGTATGATCCATTGCAGCAGTTCCTGTAGCTAGCAAGAATGCTGTTTGTTTTTCATTCTTCCACTCAATCTGGCAGAATCGATCATTTCTACATGAATCATGGGAGGGGGGAGGGGGTTGAATAGTTTTCAAATTCTTTCTTATGACCTAAAACATAGTACAGGAATGCATCTGCTTCCTGCAAAAAATGAATTTGTATCCTGATAAAATCTGTGATTCTTAACTGTACCCAATTCTGTCCCACTCATTAACTTTTCGAAGAACTATTGGAAGGCTCAATAATTCCTTCACAGTCAGCATTCCCTGCTGATAACTGATGTAAATACAGTCCTAACAAGCCTTATAAATCCTTCCTACTGATATATTGTTTGCAAGAGTTACTGCTTTGAATACCAGGGGAAAGATTAAAGTAAAATTTCATAAGTGTACTGAATGCTTTACTGTTTAAAACAACCCAGGGATTTGATGGAAAGGTTTTCATTAAATTAATGGACTGATTTGCTGAGCTAAGGCTCCTCAAGGTGGATGAGCAACTCCTCATATTCCATCTAGGTTGATGGTATGAACATCAATATCTCCTTCTGGTAATTTTTTTTCTTTGTTTTTCCCTCCCCCTTCTCTCTTCTTGTATTTCCTAATTCGGCCTCTTAGCTCTTCTCCTCACCTGTCAATCACCTCCCCGTGGCACCCCTCCTTCTTTCCTTACTCCTATGGTCCACTCTCCTCTCCCATCAGATTCCTTCTTCTCCGGCCCTTCACCTTTCCCACCCACCTAGTTTCACTTATCACCTTCTAGCTTGTCCTCGGTCTCCTTCCTTTGCTTTTTTATTCTGTCTAGGCAGCCTTAAGCTTGATGACATAATATCGATTTCTTCTTCCAGTAATTTTTATTTTCCTCTTTTTTCCCGATGAAAGTTCTTGGCCCAAAATGGTGACTATTTATTCATTTTCATAGATGCTGCCTGACCCGCTATGTTCCTCCAGCACTTTACATGTGTTGCTCTGGATTTCCAGCATCTGCAGAATCTCTTGTGTTTATAACTCACTATGTACTGCATATTATAAATGTTATTTGAGATAAAACCTTATAAGTTGCACTTTCATTAGTTAATAAAGTCATCTCCCCTTTTGAATGACCCTTTCCATTTCTGAATACTTTAACTTTCAGCAGCTAAAACTTAATGCACAAAGCAGCAGCACTTGGGCAAGAATGGAAAGTGATTGAGCAGGTGGCAAGACTGAGAGGGGGCACGACATTAGTGCCTGGTCCTCCACTCTGAGAAAGTGGCTTGAAAAAGTCACCTAGAGGATCAAACTAAATAAAAAACCTTTTCTGTTTGGCCATTATCTACCATCTTAACCCTACTGACCTCACACAAGGAGAAGAACAACATACAAGAAAAGAAAAGGCAAAGCATCCCTGTTTAAGAGAAGGATCTCTTTAAGCACAGAAAATCCTCAGCAGCTTTAAGCATTGGCATATGTTCTTGCAGCATCTGAGAAAACATTCAGCTGGCCTTTGCTGAAGTAAAATTAAGATTTAAGATTTCAACTGAAGACTAGTGAACTTTTCAAGTTCTTGGAATAACTATTGTTGAATTCCTAATTTTAGTCCAAAAGCTCCCCTTGTAATTCCACACATGGTTAGCATTCCAAGTATTTAGTGGCACATATCAGTAAGAGAGAGAACATCAGAAATTAGGTAAACTAGCAATGAAACTAAAACAATATAATTTGCCATGATATTCCCTCATTAAATTTCATATACAGTGGATTACAGTTAATTGGGCCATTGATCAATTGGGCAGCCCACTTATTTGGGACAATGCTTAAAGAATGAAAATAAACAAGAAAATAGTTGGGATTCTCTTTGTTTACTTGGGGCACTATGCACCTTAACTGAGACAATATTGTTGCCAAACAGTTTCTAACTAGCATTAGTCATGTGCATTAGTGTGGCCATTAGACACTACACTGTGCTTGGAGCGAATGGTTTTTAAATGGCGTCAGTTTCGTGTACTTGTGTTATATTATCCATTTAGGCTGACGGACGCTGATTCAGAAAGCAGTGAAATTTGATAATGTTGCTATTTATTCGACTTTAAAATTTTTCAACCCTTGCCGGCATACCACAAAAAGATTTGACACTCGCTGAAAAAATTTACCCTAGGTGCCTGCACTGATTTTGTTCATTTACAGTCAATCAAAAAAACACAGCAGCATACACCCAATGAATGCCTCTGTCGTTAACTGTTATTAACTAATACATAATTTTATAGTTCTGTAGAAATATTGGTAGTGTTCTTATTTGTTCTTTATTTCATTTAAATACATAATTTGTTACTAAGTTAAACAGTAGTTTGTTTTTATATCTTTGTAACTACTACCATTAAATTTTGGCTAATTGAGCCAAAATGTACTGGTTCCAATATGTCCCAATTAACCAGAATCCACTGTATTAGAGAAATACTTCTTGGGAATTAATGTTTTAAAGTGCACCATTCAAAAGGTATTACATCTGCAGTCTCGATTTTGGAAGACATCCAGAAACAAAATATTATTATAACTCTTGATTATTTCAACCTTAATGATTACTTGTCATCAGTAATAGATTTTAATATATTTTTTGTAATTTAGTGTTTCATTAAATAAAAAGTCCAGAAATCAACGGATGGAAAGTTTGCTCTCACAATTTTGGGCACAGATTTTGTCTAATCTGCACAGGATTAGGCCATCTGATTTAGATTTACTCAAAGAAATTGTAGCTTCCAAAGCATGCAGATATTTTAGAGAACTATTTGATCCAAAATTGGAGACCTTCAAAATGGCTGGTGAATGCCTTTGAAAGGTGACTGACAGAGCTCCATTCACATGATGTACAGATGGAATTAGGACAAGAAACTCAGACTAGCAACTGAAGTACCTACTCCGAATTTAAGTGCAGCACCAGCGTTTTTATGGTAGTTGGGACATGACTGCCACCAGAAACGTGTGATAAAAAGTGTGATTTCAGTAGTTAAAAGCCAAAACATAATACAGATGCTGGAAGTCAGAAGTAGAAACAAAAATGGCTGGAAATATTTAGAAGATAAGACAGTGTCTGCAGAAAGAGAAACAGATTTATGATTTCAGAATGAAAACTCTTCATCAGAACTACAAAAAAGAAAACAAGGCCATTTTAAGTTTCAGAGTGAATTGGGAGGGAGGGGTAAACAAAAAGGTGTATCTCCAATACAGGAAGTCAGTGCTACCATGTGCATAACCTCTTTGATAAACTTCTGAAGAGCTTCCTTTATCCTAGCCATCTTTCCCAGTTCTAGCAAACGGTCTTTGATCAAAAATGTTCACTCAGTTTCATTTTCCTCACATGTTGCCTGGCATGCCAAGTGTTTTCCAGCATTTTCTCCTTTTATCATGTCATGTCAATTGTATTTGCCATCTCTGAAGCACGCAGTGGTGCATCATATTTTTCAAAGTAACAATAAAAAGGTGTTTCCAGTAACTCTAATAGAATATTGATCTAAAATAATAACCGAGTGCTACTCTGTCTGAGTACATTTGAGACTTTCTCTAAGCGATTTAGCCCTTCGGACAACGCTGATGTTGAACTTAGGTTCCATAGACTCAACTGATAAGTGCACAATTTGGAGAGAAACTGAGATGGTCAGACTCAAATTATGGGTTAAATCAGACTGGACTCTAGAAAACTACATCTGACAAGCTTTCGAGCTGAGGAGAGAATGTGATGGGCACAACTCAAGCTCTTTACTGTTGCTCTTTCATGAAACAAAATAGAGCTGGACATCAGAGGAGTACTTAATCATATTTCAGGAAAAGTCTGTACTTGGAAGGGTTGGGAAATTTTAAAGGACTGAATTCTGGTATCACATCTTCAAGATATAGAAATTTAAATGATTCTGCAGAGACCAAAATTAGTTTGTGTATCAAAGACCTCAAATTCCTCATAGTGTTCTCAGGCTTGTCCATTCCATTGCCAAGCTATCCTTTGTTGTGTCTGCAAAGCATAAAATTGATTTAAAATTTATTTAAATGCATTATCAATGTTCATTATTATGCCTTGTTTTCCAGTCATGAGGGCAAGTGTTTATATTTTAAGTAGCAAGGTTTGAAAAGGTTTGACACACACAGATGTTAAGGCTCTGCATTTAAAAGCTACAGAAAATATTTCTAATCCAACCTTTCTAGAGCCAAGCCAGGTGTTATGTAGCTTTATGAAAGTACAAACCCGTATATGGCTTATGATATAGAACGCAGATTGGGTGTTAAAAGTAAAACAGGCTCCAGAAATGAAGAATCCTCTTTCAACATTATTTTATGTTGCTGCTTTGCTTAATTATTGAGCAGGATTTTGAAAGAAAATACACTTCCCTGCTAAAGCTGCTTCCAAGAAGCCAGCTTATATTTTTATGTCAACCTCTTATTCTTCCTGAGAAAAACATTCCTGAAATCCACAAAACAAATATTACTTATTTTTTACCTGTCATACCTTTTTCAGTTTATAACCAAAAAGGTGCTTTTTGATTCACACTATTTATGTCTGTCACTATACTTTGGTAAATCAATTATTGATATATTTTTCCTTCTTATACCATAACCTCTGTCTTTCTATCAGCACCTTGATATTTATTGATCTTGTATAATGCTCTGCTTTAGGTATTTTTTCACATGGCCCAATGGGTTCGAAGGTTTCAAAAGTTCATTTTTTATCAAAGTACACAACTCTGAAATTATTCTTCTCTGGGTACCATGAAACCAGGAAAGAAAAGAAAGGCAGAGTGATTGCCAACCCCTAAATCCCCCGCCCCCACAAAAAAAACAGACAGAAATGGAACAGGCATATCAACCACCAAATCCCTCCTCCCACACAAAAAAATGAACTAAAACAGAACAGGCACATCAACCCCCAAATCACTCTCCCCGTACAAAAAAAAACGAGAAAGATCAAGCGAAAAGCATGGAATATAAAATCTGTAAGACTGAAAAAAAAGTCTACAGTCCAAGTCCACATCCAAAATGTAGAAAACCTGGGCAACGCTCTCCAGACCCAGCAGCAGGCTTTCCCCCCCTAATCAAAAGGCAGGCAGCTTGCACTCATCCTCGGTATTCCCCATAGAAAACCTGGGTAACACTCTCCAGACCCGGCAGCAGGCTTTCCCCTCTCTGATCAAAAGGCAGGCAGCTTGCACTCAACCTTGGTACTACCCTTGAAGCTTCAACCCTCCCCCTCCCCCCCCCGTTGCTTTAATCAGCACACAATGGAAGCCTTAATTGGGGAAATGGAGACAAATTTTGGCTTCTGCACTGTCCCACATCCTACCCGCTATGAGATTCATGCAGGATACCTCTGTCTCCTGGAATTCTCTCAGAGACTGCTGAGTGCTCAAACACCCAAACGATGTCCAAACTTGCACTTTTGCTTCGATGTTTCAATCTCACTCATCACTTTAATCAGCAAACAAAGGAAGCTTTACCAGTGAAATGGAGTTGAACATCTGCTTGCGTCCTCTCCCGCAGCCTGCCCGCCATGAGGTTCATGCACTCTGCCTTTGCCTCCCAAAATCCTCTCAGAGACTGCAGAGGGCTGGAACACCCAAAAGATTTCCAAACAACAAATCACGGCCTCCAACGGTTCCAGAATTACATCCAAGATGAAAAACAAACATAAAAGACATAGAAGAAATGCAATATATGGTTTCATGTTTTATCCAGCAGATGTTGACTGAAGGTCTCTTGTACACAGGTGCCATCTTGACTGGGAGTCTGGTTGAATTGATTACTTGTTTCTTCAAGCTTTCTGATGTAATCATACTCCCACAATTATTTCTTCATATCTCAGCTCATCATCCTTCCCATTCTTTTTATAGAATAGGAAATAGAAATGGGTCACGTTGTCCCCTAACCCTGTTCCACCATCCAATAAGATCGTGACTGATCCGATGTTTCAAGAATACCTTTCTGACAAATCATCATATACTCTGGTCTCCTTAAGGCCAAACATCTGTCAAACTCATGCTAGAATATATTCAGTGAAGGACCATACACAGTCACCCAAAGAAGAGAATGTCATGAAACTTGTTAATTTTGTGGCAGCAGTACATAATAATAAAAAAACTGAATTACAGTAAGTATTTATACTATACATATAAAATAGTTTAATTAAATAAGTAGTGCAAAAATAGAAATAAAAAAAATAGTGAGGTAATTTTCATGGGTTTAAGTCCATTCAGTAATTGGATGGTAGAGGGGAAAAGCTGATTCTGAATCGCTGAGTGTGTGCCTTCATGCTTCTGTACCTCCTTCCTGATGGTAGCAATGAGAAGAGGGCATGACGGCGAGGTGATGGGGGTCCTTAATGATGGACGCCGCTTTGTCTGGGTATCGCTCCTTGAGGATGTCCTGGATTCTAAGGAGGCTAGTGCCCATGATGGTGCTGGCTAAGTTTACAACTCTTTGCAGCTTACTTCAATCTTGTGCAGTAGCCCACCCCCACCCATACCAAACAGTGACGCAGGCAGTTAGAATGTTCTGCACGGAAAATCTGTAGAAATTTGTGGGTGTTTTTGGTGACATACCAAATCTCCTCAAACTCTGAATGAAATATAGCTGCTGTTGTGCCTTCTTATAGCTGCATCAGTATATTGGGCCCAGGACAGATCCTCAGAGATATTGACACCCGGGAACTTGAAATTACTCACTCTTTCCACTTCTGATCCCTCTATGAGAAAAGGTATGTGTTCTCTCATCGTACCCTTTCTGAAATCCGTTCTTTGGTCTTGCTGATGTTGAGTGCGAGATTGTTGCTGCAACGCCACTCATCTAGCTGATATACCTCGCTCCAGCACACCCTCTCGTCACCACCTGAGATCCTGCCAACAATGGTTCATTTTTATCCTTCTAAGTTCTGGTAGCTATAAGCAAATCTTCCTCAATTATACTTGATAGGTATAACTCCACTGTCACCACCTTCCTAAGAATCTCTGGTATATCTATGTTGCTCTGACTACATGCCAATATATCTCTCTTTGGGCCTAGGTACCTAAACTACATACAGTATTTAACTTTGTATGTATAGTGCTTCATTTGTAATGCTTGTCATCATGTCTCTGAATTTAAAAAAAGCATCTGTTTAAGAAACAGTCGAAATAACCCAACCAATCGTGCTTCAACATGGAACTGGCATATACTTTGTGCAAACAACAGGATATCCTTCATCACTTTTTCAACCTTGCCTGGTGGATGTTAAGTGATTAACACTTTGCTGTGACTACAGCCACAACTGCAATGATTCTTCAAACTTGGTCAAATAGTGGCACCAGGATAATGGCAAATGATGGACTAACTAATTAGTCTGGCAGGAGAAGTTGCCTTATTCATGGTCCCTTTTGTTTTGAGATGACAGGAGTGATGCCCAGACAGTTCAGCAGTAGAATGGCGTCATCTCACATAAATGTCAGCCTATTTTAAAGCTCTATGTTGTCTCATCATATTTTAAACATAAGTTAGAGTTAAATTGCAAATTAAGGCAAGATGGAAAGCAGAATTTGTTGGGAAATAGGGTGCAATAGGCAATACGAGCTGAGAAAGTATAAGGGTGTAGTTGATACACTGACTTCACCAGTGGGATGATATAACTGGAGTATGACAAAATGACATTGGTAATTTTCCATTATAATCAGAAAAGGTGACACAAAAATGTACAAAAAGGAGAAAATCTGCTGATGCTGGAAAATCCAAAGCAAATTGCACAAAATGCTGAAGGAACTCGGCAGGCCAGGCAGCATCTATGGAAAAGAGTAAATAGTCGATGCTTTGGGCCAAAAACTGTCATCAGGATAGAGGGTCTCGGCCCGAAACGTCAGCTATTTACTCTTCCCCACAGATGCTACCTGGTCTGCTGAGGTTCTCCAGCATTTTGTGTCTGTTGCGTTACACAAAAACGCAGTAAGGCTTTGTAGACAGAAACATCAGCAACTTGGTTATTAAGCATATTTAGATTTTGTAGTGCACTGAATATCAGCCACACATAGTACAGCCAGGTAAATGGCCATCAACTCTACAAAGAAAGAAAGCATCTAGCTCATCTTCTAGTTGGGCATTCCTTGGCTGTAGCATTTAAAATTCTACAAATAACAGAAGATATTGCAAGAAAGTACAAAAGACACAGGATTTTATGATAAGAATAAAGTTCCTTGCATAGTTGGAGCTTTTGAACTCCAATCTTATACAGCTTATAACTCTTAACTAACTGTAAATTCAGCTCCATTGTAATTTGTCCATACTCTAATTCTGGTGACAATATTTACTCCCATCAGTACTTTTACATTAGACCTTGTCAGGAGATTATTTATAGAAATGCTCACATAGGCCTTCAAATTCCTCTTTCATAATGTAAATGACAACTAATTGAAGAAAACATTTGCTTTTGTAAACTTTTGCCTTTGTAAACATCCTTCTATAACCCAGTTTATTCTTCATAGGATTTTGCACCCTAACGTTGCTAATCCACATTGAGCCCTGTCACCGCTTTTCACTAAAGAGGTATGATGGGTAAGGTCTTTCACTGAATTGCCACTTGGAAAAATTGTTGCTGCTGAAAGGACCTTCCATAGTTAGTCAGACTACAAAACTTCTATGCACAAAACAGGAGATGCCTTTTGTGAACTTCAACCACAATTTTTGAAAACTTTATCTTTGAAAGGTCCCATGGTCTTCTGAGATGCTTAGCAGGTTTTTTGTCAAGTTTTGATTAATTAAGTTTTAAATGCACATCTAATATTGACTATTCAACCCCAGAATAAATTTGGAGAATTTCTTAAGAAAGAAATCAGGAGGGCAAAAAGAAGACATGAGGTTGCCTTGGCAGTCAAAGTGAAGGATAATCCAAAGAGCTTTTACAAGTATATTAAGAGCAAAGGGATTGTAAGGGATAAAATTGGTCGTCTTGAAGATCAGAGTGGTCGGCTTTGTGCAGAACCAAAGGAAATGGGGGAGATCTTAAATAGGTTTTTTGCGTCTCTATTTACTAAGGAAGCTGGCATGAAATCTATGGAATTGAGGGAATCAAGTAGTGAGACCATGGCAACTGTACAGATTGAAAAGGAGGAGGTGCTTGCTGTCTTGAGGAAAATTAAAGTGGATAAATCCCCGGGACCTGACAGGGTGTTCCCTCGGACCTTGAAGGAGACTAGTGTTGAAATTGCCGGGGCCCTGGCAGAAATATTTAAAATGTCACTGTCTACGGGTGAAGTGCCGGAGGATTGGAGAGTGGCTCATGTCGTTCCGTTGTTTAAAAAAGGATCGAAAAGTAATCCAGGAAATTACAGGCCGGTGAGTTTAACGTCAGTAGTAGGTAAGTTATTGGAGGGAGTACTAAGAGACAGAATCTACAAGCATTTGGATAGACAGGGGCTTATTAGGGAGAGTCAACATGGCTTTGTGCGTGGTAGGTCATGTTTGACCAATCTGTTGGAGTTTTTCGATTGAGTATAAGAGCTGGAATGTTATGATGAGGTTGTATAAGGCATTGGTGAGGCCGAATCTGGAGTATTGTATTCAGTTTTGGTCACCAAATTACAGGAAGGATATAAATAAGGTTGAAAGAGTGCAGAGAAGGTTTACAAAGATGTTGCCGGGACTTGAGGAACTCTGTTACAGAGGAAGGTTGAATAGGTTAGGACTTTATTCCCTGGAGTGTAGAAGAATGAGCGGAGATTTGATAGAGGTATATAAAATTATGATGGGTATAGATAGAGTGAATGCAAGCAGGCTTTTTCCACTGAGGCAAGGGGAGAAAAAACCAGAGGACATGGGTTAAGGGTGAGGGGGGAAAAGTTTAAAGGGAACATTAGGGGGGGCTTCTTCACACAGAGAGTGGTGGGAGTATGGAATGAGCTGCCAGACGAGGTGGTAAATGCGGGTTCTTTTTTAACATTTAAGAATAAATTGGACAGATACATGGATGGGAGGTGTATGGAGGGATATGGTCTGTGTGCAGGTCAGTGGGACTAGGCAGAAAATGGTTCGGCACAGCCAAGAAGGGCCAAAGGGCCTGTTTCTGTGCTGTAGTTTCTATGGTAATTCTTCTGCCCACACATTGTTGCCAGTAACAAAATATGTTAGATACGTCCAGTGTTGTGGTCAACTTTCCCTGGTACCTCCTGTTACCATGAATAACATCTTCATTCAGGAGTAATGAATGCCGGTGGATATACTGTATGTAGAACAGATTCTACTGCAGTCTCACATACTGAACCATGCTGCATCATATCCCTGTATCGATCCAGAGGAATAACTGCTTGCAATGTTGGGAAGTACAAAAGTAAAATGTAGTTCATTAGAACATAAACATGTCTGTTTTCCTCCTGTACTATGTACGATAAAGGTTCCTTATGCTTGATGACCTGTCCAAAAATCCAAAGGTGCTTAGAGAGTCTGAAATCCCAGTCCATCATCCTCTTGCTTAGATATAACATCTAGAGAGCTCCCAAGTGCTGTAGCCAGTGTTTCAAAACAATGGGGGACGAGTCAGGCGGGACCAAGGGCTGAGGATGTCATTTAAGAACATCTCTGCAGGTGTCCTCTCTGTCACTTTGCCAGCTGTGTACCATAGGCAAATTGGAACTGGGCCAACAGAAAGCAGTAACAGCTGTGGACCCTGTGTCATCCATTGCTTTTTGAAGGTTTGTTTAGCCCGTTTAGCTGAATCGTTGGTTACAGGATGAAATGGAAAGTACAAAATATTGCAGAGCCCAGTTTCAAATCAGCAAGAACTCAATTCACAGACAACAAGCTGAAGGCTGTTGTTTGACATAATCTCCTGTGGAGTCAGGCTTCTGGAAGTGACAGTGATTAGACTGGTAACCTTGCAGGTTTTATCTGCGAGAACACTGCACTGATTCCATACAGGGACACATGACAAGCAAGACTCACAATCTTATCTGATTTGTAGTGTATGATGTAAAAATCTGGTGCTTGTATTAATGAAATGCCTCTTCACATCTGGATTTTTGCTTTCCACAACTTGTGTGATGGCCAGAAACATCTATAATCATAAAGAACACAAGAATGACCTGAGCTCTGAACTTGTACTGATGCCTTCAAAATAGCATCAATTCTGCTTTGAGTTGCATGCAGGCCGTGTACATTTACCATGTTCCTATCTTCCATATCATGGTAATCTGACATGACCTTTGCTAGAGCCATCAGACTCTTGGTTATTGCAATTACTAAAATTAGAAAAACATCAATGAAACAGATGATGTGTTTTAGCCTACACAGAATCTGGACTGTGATATGCTGGAAAATAGTTGATGCTGTTGGAATTTCATTGTCGAGGCAATGACATCTGTATAGTTCCTTGTCTTGCATCTCTGATCCAACTCTTGCCATTAGTAAACAAAGGAGAATTCCACTTTACTGAAACACCTTCTACTGCCATGATAGCATATAACCCTTCTACAAATGGATATGTTTCAACTTCTATACAGCAACTTATTGTGAACTTATAGTAGCCACATCTGTACCCTCCTGTAGCTTACATATTTCAGTGACTGTCTAAATGTCCCTTAAACATTGTAACTGTATTTGATTCCCACCCCCACCTCATTCTGGCGACTAATCTCTGTGATCCCCTTTAAAACTCCTTCCTCTCGTCTTAAATCTATGCCTTGCTTTAGATAGCCCTGGAAAAAAGATTTGACTCTCTATGCCTCTCATAATCTTAAATAGTTGTATCAGGTCACCTCCTCAGCCTCCTCTGCTCCAGGGGATTCAACCCCAATCTATCCAATCTTTCTTCAAATCTAAAGTTCACTAATCCAGACAATGTCCTTGTGAATCTCCTATGTACTCTCTCCAGCACAATAAACATCCCACCTATTTTGTATGAACCAGAACTATACACAATACTTCTAGTGTGGTCTAATCAAGGCATTGTAAAGTTACAACAAAACTTTTCAACTCTTGTACGCTAAGTCCCAACCTATGAAGGCAAGCAGGTTAGCTGGCTTTTTCATCAACTTGGGCTACTACATGGTGTCAAAATTTTTCTGAGTCTTCATAGACTTTTTCAACACTGGCCCTTCCTGCTTTCATGTAAAATAAATGATTTATTTGCTTATATTTTGATTTGAAGCCAATAAAATCACAAGATTTAGTCTTGCTGCTGCTGCCAGCATCTAATGGCTGTGTTCATTCTGAAAGGCAGACCTAGAAAACCCCTGGATTTTGAGTGTGTGGTGTCACTCAGGTAGATTAAATATAAATATCTCATCTTTTTTTCCCCTCATTGCTGCATCAAGTGATGAGAAGAACGGAGTAAACAAATCAGAAAAACAGTTGTTTCAAAACTCAGCATATCCGGTGGCACAATAGTGTAGCAGTTAGCGTAAAGCTTTACGGTGCCAGCGATCTGGGTTCAACTCCCCTCTGTCTGTAAGGAGCTGTATGTTCTCCCCGTGACTATGTGGGTTTCTTTGGGATGTTCTGGTTTCCTCCCACATCCCAAAGACATACAAGTTGGCAAGGGTTAATGTGTTGTCGGCATGCTATGATGGCTCTGGAAGCGTGCAATTAGATGCTGACAGAATTGGCTGCCCCCAGCATAACCTTGGTCTGTGCCGGTCATTCACACAAATGATGCTCTTCACTGTATGTCTCGATACTTTAAAGTACCTGTGACAAACAAAGCTGATCTCAGGTGTACATGAACTGAGTGGAATGCCATCACGTTGCTACAAGCCCAAACATTTAGAAACCTCGCATGTCTCAAGTAATAATACACAGGATGATTAGTTGTGAGGCTGGAATATCATCACAAAGCATCTGTTGCCATGAGATCTATTGGATCTGACCATCTATTCCATCTGGAATATTCTGAATTAATGACAGGAAGTGGACAACAAGAGTTGGGGCAAACGGGTTGTTTTCTCTGGAGTGGCAAAGGATGAGGGGAGAACTAGTTGCACCTTATAAGATTATGTGAGGCATAGATAGAGTAGACAGGCATGCATTTAAGATGAGTTGGGGTAAATTCAAAGGAGATGTGAAGATCAAGTATTTTACACAGAGAGTGGTGGGTGCCTGGACTGCACTGCCTGGGGTGGTGGTGGAGACAGATACATTAGGGACCTTTAAGAGACATTTAGATAGACACATGAATGTAAGTGAAATGGAAGGATATGAACATTGTGCAGGCAGAATCAATTAGTTTAGTCGGCCATTTGATTGCTAATTTAATTGGTTCAGCACCACCTTGTGGGCTGAGGGGCCTGTCCCTGTGCAGTACTGTTTAATGTTTTATGTTCTATCTGGACCATACAAACTTGAACTGATCCCTGAGGCTTAAATTCCCAGAGTCATCCTTTAGTTTGTTACATGACATTACTGCAGTTTGCAGCTGTAGATTTGGAGATTTCCCCCAACATCCATGAAAGTCTTTTCAAGCAACATGAATGTACTGGTGCCAAGACCTAGCACAGCTGCACTAGAAGGAAAAGACTACATGAAATTGGGTTATTTCTGCCAGAAGATAGTTCTAAAATAGTGCTCTTTTAAAAACCTGCTGGACCTTTCTTTGTGTGATCAGGTCTCTGGAATGGGAGTTGAACCCAGAACCTTCTCAGTGAGAGGTGATAATGGTATTAACTCTGTCATTTTATCCCTAAGCATGCCCTTCCTTGATGAACTCCACCCAGCAAGATGTCATTGTCAACCTGTGTGGACAGGAATAAACACCATCAGTTATAATTGTCACAAGGTCAAGTTGCATTGGTAAAATCAGTGACTCACTTTGAAATCTTCTTGAGAGCATTACCAGGAAGTTGCAAAACGGAATGTGAGAAAGTAAAACATTTTATGTTTAAATGATTATCTCTGTTTAAGATGAAACCTAGAATTAACACAAATAAAAAAACTCATTGTGATAGAATAGCTTTTTTCAAAGAAAACACAGTCATAATTCTGTAAAGCTCAATGCTTCTTCCAGATTTGTAACTGATACTACTCTGCAAACACACGTAAATACTATAGCATGGAAAGCTGGATGAGAAAGGCCTACAGCAGTGTCACCTTTTCCCCTCAAATTCTAGCTATCGTCCTTTTTCCTTCATAAATCCATAGGCTTAATGACCTCTGACAGCTTGAACATTTCTCTACCACCCAGATGACTAGAAGTCACCACACCAGGAAGTAACCAGTGGAAAAGATAGGATTACTCCGCAAGCTGCACTTGTGTAGTTATAATCGCAGCTTGCCCCCTCGCCTGACCTGACCCTGGCTTGTTTCAGGTCATGTCAGAAACCAGCCACTGTAAAATATACCTGGTTATGACAGGCAGAAGTATCGGGAGTCAAAGACCACGTGATGCCACTTTCATTCAGAAATGCCACGTATTTCAGAGACGGCTAGTGAGCAGGTCTCTTGCCACATTTCATTTAAAGTTTCATCCGATCTGGTGATTTTAGATGTGAAAGCAGCCTCTGTCAGAGAGCGTGGCTGCAGAAAAGAAAGTGGCAGATATAATCTGTCCAAAAGGATTAAATTGGCAAAGTTAGCAATGCAACCACCCAGGAAAGTAACTTATTTTATAAGCACCCCTGGAGTGTATGCAAGGTTGAAATTACAAAGTGGTATGTTGTTCTTTCCATTTATGCTGATGAATCCGGCACAAATTGCATGATGTTACACAAGACACAAGTTCTATGCATTTTGCCCAATATAAATCCACCTCTAGTTTCATGGTTATCAGTAATAGCAGATGTAAGGAATAATAGTTGGTTTAAAGTTATTGCTTCTTTAAGGATTATGTTATGGAATAACTGCTACTACTGGCTGCAACAATGTTTGGAAGTTGTTCCAGAGAAGGAGTTTGTGTGGAGCTCTTGAACAAAGGGGATGTTCCTTGTTTACATCTGCTTATATCGCATAGATTCATTGGCAGGCTCTGTAAATGGACTTTGATAGATTTCAGGAATACCTGGAGAACACATACTCTACAGCACAAAAAAGAGAAAATCTGCAGATCTGCAATATTTTGGGCCGACACCCGAAACATCTACTGTTTACTCTTTTCTATAGATGCTGCCTGGTCTGCTAAGTTCCTCCAGTGTTTTGTGTGTGTTACTCTACAGCAATATGTGCTTTCATTTTAAACAGAGTTCCTTAACACCTGGTTCTCTCTATAAAGTAAGAAGATGAACTTGGGAGTTCTCATCTTTAAGTCAGAAGGTCAGAGTTCAAATTGCATTAGTATGGCTTGATACCTCACCCCACCCATTTTAGGACATAAACTAGGGTGGCCTAGAACGCTAATACTAAGGAACGATGAATATCTTGAAGTATTGTGGGATGGCTGTGAGGATATGAAAATAAATAACATAAATGTACTTAGTATTTCTTTATATCAGTGTTCCTTTTGATTCATTAAAATATTATATTTTCCATTTAAATCTTTCAACAAAATTGCAAATTGTCATAATAGGAGTGTGCTAAGAATCATAACTATTTTATATGAAGTATTTAGAACACAGTTCTATTTCTCTGAGATAAAACAAAATGGCAACAATATTAGAGAATATTTTAACAGTTCTCCAGTAAGTGTATGTTTTCCAGCAAAACGCCTTAGGAAACAGCCATGAATTTATATAAAAGCAGAGAATGTTGGAAATATTCAGGCAACATTGATGGAGAGAGATAATATAGATATTTCACATCATTGACAAATCATCAGAACTTTTGATTGCCATTTATTTTCCACAATCGCAAGACATTTCCATTAAGTTTTTTGACATGTAGGAACTTTAGTAAGATATATTTTAATGGTGAAAAAAGCTGCAGATGCTGAAAACCTGAAGTAAAGACAAAAACAAAATGTCCTGAAAGTAGCAAGTTGCGTAACATCTGTTGAAAGGGAAACAGATTTCATTTTTCATGTCAATGTTCATTCATTAGAGGTTAACTGTTTCCTCTCTCTTAATTATGACCTGACTATCCGAAAAACTCCAGAAATTTTTTGCATTTATTTCTAATATTTAAAAGTATTGCTTAACTGTTATTGTCCAACTACCCTGTTTACCTCTAAGCTGTTTTACGTCCACTTGAGCAGGTGTTCTTCTATCCAAAATAGATGAGAAATGTTTCCAGATTAAGTAAGGTCCATTGAAAAGGAAATGAATAGTAGGCTCTTTTATGAACAACCATTGCTGTAAAATTGTAATGCACCTGAGAACCAAGGAATTATGCACAATAGAACAGCATTTTCCATTGCAGAGGATATGAAGCAAAACAAGTACTTTAGAAGTTGGGGTCGATCAAGGCGTTGTGGTGCAGGGAGGCCCAAAGGCAGAAGGGAGCAATCTCAACTTGAAAGATTGGGTTGGATAATCAGGTTCCTCACACTCGACTTCTTAGTGACATTGTTGAATGTGCTCAGGCACGTCCTCTTTAAGTACAGCTGAGCAGGCCTTGTACTTCTCCAAGTGAGGATTTGCTTCTGCGACAATTACCAATGCACCAATAAAATTCATGGCATTATTTAGCAATACACCCCTCATATTAAAATGGGATGTACTGCAAAAATAGAGTCTTTGCACCATCTCCTCCCCCCCCCCCGGCAAATTTGCTCAGTATTGCATAGGTTACTATTATTTATTCATTGGACATGGCTGATTTATATCCCAGTACTAATTGCCCTTGAAACTTGCTTGCCGCCTGCTTGAACCACTGCAGTTTTTCTGATGAGGAAATTCATAAAATGCTGTTTGGGATCTATGGTTTTTTAGATCCAATGATCCAGTAAATAACAAGCAAGATATAAAAATGGTGTACAACTTGCTTTACTCCCTCCCATCAGTAGAGGGTGCATGTTTGGGAAGTGCTGTCAGAGTAGTAGTTTATGTGCTGTGCAGTTTATGGATGTAGCCACTGTGCTGGCTGGTATCAATGCTTGGGCTAGTAAATAAATTGTCAGTCAATTGAAATTCTTTGTTCTGGGTTGTGTCAAGTTTATTGAGTACTGTTGGCACTGCATTCAACCAAGCAGGTGGAGAGTATTCCATTGTACTCATAGGTAATGGAAAGGCCTTGTGGTGTCATAAGCTGGTTACTCACTGCAGGATCCTAGATCCTGATCTGCTCTAGTAGAGACAATTTTTATGTAGCTGGACCATTTGAGCTCCATGGTGATCTTCTGTTAATTGACAGTATATGGAGACACAGGCTGGTTGATGTGCTACTGAATTGTGAGCAGAATTGAATATTGCGCAATAATCAACGTATAATTCTGACATTATGCTACAAGGAAAGTCTTTACAGAAGAAATGGTTGAGCAAAGCCATTGCCCTGGAAACTAGTAACATCCTGGGGCTGGAACAACTAACTTCCAATAATCACAACCATATTCCAGACATCAATGTAAAGTGAATGGCAAAAGTAGTGCATGCTAAAGGAGTTAATTAAAATTTCAACTAGTTATTTCATATTCTAAAAATGTCTCAACAATTTACTACTCAAAGATGCACTCCAAATATGCAGTAACATACCTTTTCAAAATGTATAATTATTTCCCTAAGAATCTATGTTAAAAAAATGCTTAAATATTATGAGTAAATCAAATACGCATATAATTTAGATTTAATTTTCTTCTCAGTACAACCTGATAGTCATTCTCCTTGGCAATTAGTTAAGTCCATGACTCTCCACCACCCCCCCTCCCCAGTTTGGCCTCAATATGTTCTGCATTAATAACTTGGAACCAAAATTACAAAAATATTAATTTTTAATTGCCAAGACCAGCCTATTTACTATTTTTTAAACATTTTCAAAATTGTTATATGTACATCTAGTAACGGCAAATAATGTTTAAATTTATAATAACTCATCGAAACATCTCATGAAAGTTGAATTCGGATGGATATTCAATGCTGTTTTACTTGGTCTTAATTGGGGTAACAGCATGAGTGCAAAGTTTAACTTCATTGTCGCTTAACTTAATCACTGACTAAACTCTGTTAGTATTCATTAAGCTCATACTGAAGAGTGATTGACAGCCAGCACTATGGAGTTATCATTCAGTACTGGCAGACATAAATGGAAAAGGGAGGGAGTAGCAGAGGGATTAACAGGTGGGAAAATATTTATTTAATAAATCTCCACTATGATAAATATTTCCTTACCATTTAAATTGTGCAAGCATAGTCATGAAAATTAAAAGCTTGTTCCAAATGGCTTAAATTTATCTTGTCTCAAATGCAAAGGAGTAAATCTGGTGATATTGTCCCACCTCACAAAGCAAAAACATTCAGACTTACATGAGGGTGGTACATAAAATTAGAAGTTGTATTTCAGTTTTATAAGCAAACACCAATCAAATGCACTGTTTGACTAGTGTGAACTTTTATCTTGTACTTAATATAGGAATGGTCCCTAGTCTCAATAAAATCATTTAGCAGAATTAATCCTGATAAGAGTGAGGGACATGCCCGCACATTTCTAAAGCCACTTTGTGCACAGGGAATGAGAATTTCATGACTGTGACCTGGAGTGCATTACCCTCCAGTTTCCACTTTTGTGTTCCTGAACATAAATACTCCTAACCCAGTGCTACATATCCACCACTCAATTGATCCAGAGCCTCCATTTTAATATAATACAGCTTGTTAACCAATTTTTTTCAGTCTTCTGCACAATGTAGTTTTATAACATTGTTTCCTGTGTCATTTCTTACAGCGGCTACATTCAAGATCAGACTGTTTGTTCAACATTTTGCTTTTCTTGCCAGCTGGCAAGAACTTTGAATGGCAGGCATATTACTAGTAACGACTGAACCCTTTAGCCATCTCCCCCACCCCCACCAACTTTCATGAGACTAACTGGGTATTAAAGTCTTGCATGAACTGAATCATTGTGAACTTCAACGCAATATTTCACAGGAAAGACCCAATACTGGGTGGATGTTATAGTGAACAATGTAATAAAATCACAGACTCATTAAATTAATCTGGGCATTGTCATTCTTCTACGTTTGCACTGGTTACATTCTAAAAGCAAGTCATACTTCTTGCTGATTTATATTATTTGTCGGATTATATATTTATCAAATTGCATATCAAGTTAATTCACAACAGATGGACAGTCAGCAGTGAATGAGTCATACTGCAGTGTTAATACACATCATTGTTGTGGTATTGTAGCCCACAATGTAATTTGTGAATGGACAGGTCTTGAATGCAGGGGGAGGCTACCAGAAATGTAGGCCTGGTTTGGTGCTGCTTAGAAATCCCTCCCAGCTGGGATTCTATCAGGAAGTCTAGCAATATAATAATGAGTTGATTCATTCTAGGGCTCAGGTTACCAGTCCTTTCTTCTTTCTTGCTGGAGATTTCTGCCTATCACAATCTCCGACTTTAGTTCCCAACTGTCATCAGAAGTGCATGATATCTATCCCCTCACTCACTCACTAGCCAAGAGAACATCTACCCCAAGCTGTCCTTTGGCTTGAGCTATCACCCATAACAGGAGAATGTGTAATGTTTGTGCTTTTTGCAAAATGTTGATACTAATACTCATTTAGTACTCATTTTCACGTAAAGGGTTCAAGATTGACAGACCTATTGATCTGTGTAAAATTGTTGTAGGTCCCCTGCCCATTTTTACAAGCAAAAGAGACTCAAACCCGATGATGATATCAAATCACCGTGGGGCGGTGGAGCTAAGAATTCTTGTAGAAATTCTCAGTATCATTTTTATATAGGACTATAAAATATTTATGAGAGTTCCTATTGAAGTTGACAGAAATTCAGTTCCATTCCCCTCCTTTTGTCTCTTCTTCTTCTGTAGAAGTGTTGGCTGGTCATTCTTTTGTTGGCCTTGCAGGTCTTCTCCTTCACATGTAAATCCAAATATTTCTGCAACCAAGGGTTCCATTCAACCACATGTCCTTGCCCTTAAACTAATATCCATAGAAACCATAGAAACCATAGAACCTACAGCGCAAAAACAGGGCTTTTGGCCCTTCTTGGCTGTGCCGAACCATTTTCTGCCTAGTCCCGCTGACCTGCACACAGACCATATCCCTCCATACACCTCCCATCCATGTATCTGTCCAATTTATTCTTAATGTTAAAAAAGAACCCACATTTACCACCTCGTCTGGCAGCTCATTCCATACTCCCACCACTCTCTGTGTGAAGAAGCCTCCCCTAATGTTCCCTTTAAACTTTTCCCCCCTCACCCTAAACCCATGTCCTCTGGTTTTCTTCTCCCCTTGCCTCAGTGGAAAAAGCCTGCTTGCATTCACTCTATCTATACCCATCATAATTTTATATACCTCTATCAAATCTCCCCTCATTCTTCTACGCTCCAGGGAATAAAGTCCCAACCTATTCAACCTTTCTCTGTAACTGAGTTTCTCAAGTCCCGGCAACATCCTTGTAAACCTTCTCTGCACTCTTTCAACCTATATCCTTCCTGTAACTTGGTGACCAAAACTGAACACAATACTCCAGATTCGGCCTCACCAATGCCCTATACAACCTCATCATAACATTCCAGCTCTTATACTCAATACTTCGATTAATAAAGGCCAATGTACCAAAAGCTCTCTTACGACCCTATCTACCTGTGACGCCACTTTTAGGGAATTTTGTATCTGTATTCCCAGATCCCTCTGTTCTACTGTACTCCTCAGTGCCTTACCATTAACCCTGTATGTTCTACGTTGGTTTGTCCTTCCAACGTGCAATACCTCACACTTGTCAGTATTAAACTCCATCTGCCATTTTTTAGCCCATTTTTTCAGCTGGTCCAAGTCCCTCTGCAGGCTCTGAAAACCTTCCTCACTGTCTACTACACCTCCTTAGCATCAATTTTCAGCTTCTGATCAAGAGCAGGAACTTCTATTATTCTTCAATCCTCAAGGACACAGGAATTTAGTTGCAACACATCTTTGGCTTGATGATCCACTATCTCACAAGACTGGCAATCAATTCTGGTTTATATGATCCATTTAAATATTATATAGGCACGAAGATCTTGGAACATTGATAAGAAAACTAATGAAAAAGTGAATTTGGAATTCCCGGATAATGGACAAGCATTTAAATATAACGGGTCCTAAGCATTCCGTAAGTGATTAAATCCAGTTTAAGGTCAGCAGAGTTGTACCTTGTTGGACTTGATTCCACAACTGGTCATTCATATGCTGCCTTCTTCAAATTCCAATTTATGCTTTGTCAGCAGACTGCTACTCTAGCCAAGATTGTTGTGTGCATACCTATTTGATCATCTCACTTAAGGGATTTCCTTTGAGATGCAATTAATCATGTTGATGATGGATGCAGCCCAAATAATTTTACCATTTTACTACTTAATTTTACCAGCTTTCCATGTAAAGTTCGTACACCTAATGAAAATTCCTCTTATGTCTCTTTGCCGTAGATCCACAATTTTATTTTATCAGAAGCTATTTTGATCTTCATTGCGTGACAGGAGGATTAAAGAATCTAGTGAATGCTTGACTTTAAACTTTTGATGACCAAGGTTGGAAGCAGCAGCCAAAATATTGACTTAAAGAGGATCAGAGGGGCTCATTTTGTAACTGATTAAATATCAGATCTAATTATATACCAAGACTGTGCAATGGCTTTAACCCATAATTAATCATTGTAATTGGGCCCATGGATTTTACTTGACAAATTGATAGCCTTGAATTTTACTTTTCCCTGGCACCCTTAGTGGGCAGTGCCCATTGCCATGTGAGGTGATACCTCCCTGCATCATGTACACCGCTGGGCATACTCAGGTTCCCTTTAAATCTTTTTCATCTTGCCTGAAAAATTGGCAGATGGAATTTAATGCAGATGAGTGTGAGGTGTTGCACCTTGGTAGGACCAGCCAGGGTAGGTCTTACATTGTGAACGGTAGGGCACTGAAGAGTGTGGTAGAACAAAGGGATCTGGGAATACACGTCCATAATTCATTGAAAGTGGCATCATAGGTAGATGGGGTTGTAAAGAAAGCATTTGACCCATTGGCCTTCATAAATCAAAGTATTGAGTACAGGAGTAATACACACAAGATGCTGCAGGAACTCAGCAGGCCAGACAGCATCTTTGGAAAAGAGTAAGCAGTTGAGGTATTGGGCTGAAGCCGGGTTAACTGTTTACTTTTTTCCACAGATGTTGCCTGGCCTGGCGAGTTCCTCCAGGATTTTCTGTGTATTACGAGATTGCCAGGATCTGTAGATTTTCTCCTGTTTGTCTCTCTATTGAGTACAAGAGACGGGGTATCATGTTGAAGTTGTGTAAAATGTTGGTGAGGCCTAATTTAGAGTATTGTGTACAATTTTGGTCACCAACCTATAAGAAAGATGTAAAAAAGGTTGAAAGAATACAGAGAAAATTTACAAGGGTGTTACTGGGTTTGGAGGACTTGAGTTATAAGGGAAGGTTGAATAGGTTAGAACTTTATTCCTTAGAAGATAGAAGATTGAGAGGAGATTTGACAGAGGTATACAAAATTATGAGGAGTTTAGAAAGGGTAAATGCAAGCAGGCTTTTTCCATTGAGGTTAGGTGGGACTGCAACCAGAGGTCATGGGTTAAGGGTGAAAATTGAAAAATTTAAGAGGAACATGAGAGGAAACTTCTTCACTCAGAGGGTCATGAGAGTATGGAATGAGTTTGCAGCACAAGTGGTGCATGCGAGCTTGATTTAAGAGTGGTTTGGATAGGTACCTGGTCAGTAGAGATATGGAGGGCTATGGTTCCGGTGCAGGTTGATGGGAGTAGGCAGTTTAAATGGTTTTGGCATTGAATAGATGGGCTGAAGGGCCTGTTTCTGTGCTGAGCTTTTCTATGGCCCCTATGACACTATGAACTTAAACCAATGCCTTCTAATTCTGGATGTGCCTATCCTGGGAAAAAGATTGTGACCTTTCACCTTATCTATGCCCCTTATAATCACAGACCTGTCTGTGTGTGTAGGTGGGTGGGCAGATGAGAGGGGAATAACTTGTTCTTCTGCTTTTGTGTTGCTACTGTTGTTGTTGTTGTACTGTTGTGGTGTTTTGCTGAACATGGTGGGCATGCTATGTGTTGTGACACTTGCAGGGTGTCCCCAGCACATCCTTAGGTTCTGTTGGCTGATAACACGAATGTATGTTGTGATAACTAAATGAATCTGAACTCTATCTGAACACTACAATATTATTTCTACAGTAAATTTATGTTCAAATGAATGTTTTGTGAATGATTTTAGAATAGTTATGTTCTGTTGTACCACACTTTTGGAAAACTGTTCTTCTTTTTATCTCACATTCTGTCTCGAGTCCAAATGCTGCCTAAAGTAAATGGGCCAACCTGTTTCCTGGCATCTCTCACTGTCATTCTGACAATAGCTGTGAGAAGCTAACCTGGTAGGCTTAAGGTGATTCTTCCATCATTTTCACAACCTACATGCATTGCTTGCTCCTTGTTTGGTAGTGCACCCTTCAGTAAAGCATTCCTTTGAGCCAATATGTCCACAGAGTAATTATGCTCATCTCACTTTTCTCTGTTGCAGCCTTCCCCAGGATAGTTTAGAATAACTCTGGCTTGCACCTGATCAAATACCTACAGGTGTTATACATTATGCTTTGCAACTCCAAAACATTATAATAAATTGTAAACAAAATAAAGAGCCAGCATATTAATGTGTGCACTTGGTTTTTCACTTTAAGCGAGACACGCACGTATCATGTGGTAGCGGCATTACATATACAATTCACTTATTTTTACATATAACCCGTAATGAATTATTTAAAAATGAGAATGTTTAATCAAACAATATATTTATGATATTACTCATATACTACTGAAATATTAGATACACAATACTCCTCTCTGATTAGCTATAAACTCCAACTCAACATAGAATGAATCTCAACCCTACGTATTCACAATATACTATTTGATACAGCTGCTGAACAGACACCTATAGCATAGTAAATTTTAAATTGTTCCATTCAGGCCTAAAGATTAATTCGCTGAGGAGGATTTCTTACACTTGTGAGATAACATCTTTCCTGATCAGGGGATCACTCTGCTTATCAGGTGAGACTTGTATCTGTGAAATAATCTCAGGTTCTAGGGCCTCCTCTGTGCTGGTTGCAGGAATGGACTCTGGGTCTGCAGGAAATGGTTCTGACAGTTCTGGCCATCTTTCTTCTCTAACAATTGCCTCTGCTCTCCTCAACTCACTGAAGGATCATCTCCAGATGATATCAGACGCAATCTCCTCCGTGTAGAAAAGTGGTCCAGTTCTGCTCTTAATCTTTCCAAATTCCCACATTTGATCCCCTCTGTAGTCCTTCTTCAGGACTGCTTGTCCAGGAGTGAAATATCGAAGCTCACTGTTTGAGGAAGACTCAACTGATCTCAGCTGTTAGTCCTGCATAATGCTTCTGAGATTAGGTTGGAGGAAATCCAAGCATTAGTGCAAGGGCCGACTCAGGAACAGGGTAGCTGATGACTTGTTGGTTGTGGTGTGTTCTACCTTACAACACACAAGGAGGAAATAGGCAAGCTTCCGATTCAACATCAGAGTAGTGTGTTCTGCTGACCTTGCTCCGCTGTAATCAGGAGAGTTTTGATTTGTGGTATTTCCATGCTTAGTCATCCTCTTGAATTCAACCTTGTAATTCTGTCCTCCAAGAAACAGGGACCTTTTCTGCATTTGTGCTGATGCTGTTGGTGGAACACCCTTCTACACCCCAAGCCACACTCGAGGCCTCTCTGTCAATATGTGCATAATTTTTCTCTGCAGCAGTAAGGGAGTGTGATGCAAAGGCAATGGGGAATTCCTTTCCATCACTCATAACAAGTGACATGACTGCACCTGTACTATAAGACGAGGAATCACAGGCAAGCTTCACTGGATATTGTGGATCACAATGTGTGAGTACAGTGTCTGATGTCACTATTTCCTTTATCTTTTTGAAAGCCACCTCACACTGCTTTTCCATTGCCATTTCTTCTTAATCTGTAGTAGTGAGTTCTAGGCGTGGAGCACAGTTGCCAAGTTTGGCAGGAACCCGTTATACTAATTGACAAATCCTAAAAAGGACCACAACTGTGAGGCATCCTTTGGCCTTGGGGAATTTTTCTCAGCACACTTGTGTAAACCTTGTGTATCGATGGTGTTACCTCAGTTATTGATGCTTGGTTTAAAGAATTCACACTTGTTCTGTTACGTTCTGAGCCCAAAATCTTCTAATCTTTTTAACAACCTCTTGAGATTTTGAGGATGATCCTTGTCATCCTTCATGTAACAATGATGTTATTCAGGTAATATTGAATGTCTGGGCAGCCTTGCAGTACCTGGTCCATAGATTTTTACCAGAGTGCAAGTGCAGATGCTACTCCAAAAATAAGCCTATGATTGTGATAAAGCACTTTGTGATTGCTTATGGTGAGAAACACCTCAGACTCTTCTTCCATCTCCAGCTGACGTTAGGTCTCAGCTAAGTCTACTTTACCGAAGTGTTTCCCTCCAGAATGGTCTGCAAAGATGAACTTTATCCTGTGAAAGGTTATTGTTCTACTTTCAGTACAAGGTTGATGGTGACCTTAAAATCACCACAAATCCTTACAGACCCATCCTTCTTGGCTACTGGGACCATTGCCCATGGGCTCTATTCAACCTTGGAAAGAATTTCTTGGGCCTCCATGCGATCTTGCTCACTGGCTATTTAATGACAGGTGGTATAAGGAACTGGACCAAGCTTCGCAAAATTTGGGTGTGGCGTTTTCATTTAACACTATATTAACCTTGATAAATTTGAATTTTTCAATGCTATCCTTGAACAGGGGTATAGGGGGCTCTGGATAGAGATAATACCTTTGATGTCTGGCATGCTGCTCCCTACCAGACAGGGTGGACGGGCATGACTGGCCCTCATCCATCTCCTAAATCTCTCACGTGTTGGCTCCAAGCTCCATACCCCGGTAAACCGCTTCAGCTGGCCGGCTAAACCATGTGAGGGGGTGGTGTTAACACGGCACCACTGGGTGAATGACTTCCATGATGAAGTCACCGGCCGGGACGGAAAGGTTCTCAGATGAACTATAATGGCCACGTGTTGATGACCAAAGCGAACCACCTAGTTAGAGGAAATCGGCTGTGGTCAAACCTGGAGAGGGATAGACTCCACCAGGTTTCAGATGCCCAAGACACGCCGCATGATGAGCACACCAAAAAGCTGGTGCAAAGCTTGTTATGAATGCCCCGACGACTCCACCAGGAGTTAAGGGCACAAGAAGAAGAAGAAGAAGAAAGATCCTTGAACACTGCTGTGGCATCATCCAGTACCTTTCTTAATTCACTTCCAGCTGACGTTTATGCATATGGTGGATGAATCTCCAATCAAGTTGTTGTTGTCTCAGCCAATCATGCCCCCACATGACTGACCCTCCTGTTTTTAAGATATACAAACCCAATGTGGCTTGATGGTTGTTGTTTTTCACTCCCACAGTCATTTCCATTGGAATGATCTTTTCTCCAGTCTATGCTCTCAGCTGGAGATCTGCAGGCTTCCGTTTACTACCTCCGAAATGTTATTCAAACTCATTTTGTGGAATAACTGAAACAATCAAGACAGTGCCCAATTCCATTTTAATTAATTTGCTGTTCTCTTCTGGTCTACGCTGGATTCCTTTTCTATCGTTAGTTTTTATGTGATAAATCTCCAGGCTACTCGGTCCTGTGTCACTCTCATCATTATCAGATTTTTCATCAATAGCATGCAGATTAATAAGGTTCTTGAAACTGTTACTTTAGCTTTTTACCTATCTCTCTTTCCTCTGCAGTCCATTTATTTTTGGCTTCCTGACATGCTCTTTGTATGTGTCTTACTTCGTTGCAGCTTCTGCAAGTTTATCCTTTAAAACTGCATTAGACTGTATAAGTGATCCCCTACCACAATAGTAAAACAGTAGACACTCCAATTTTGTTCATGCTCACTTTCATTCAGAATTGCAACTCAATTGTGCCTCTGTCTGCTGCTTCCATTGATACAGCAACTTCAACTGTTCCTTTAAATAGAAGTTGTGCTTCATTTAGGAGCCAATTTTGAATGTTTTCTTGTAAGATACAACAAACTAAGTGATCTTTCAGTGTATGCCTCAATGACTATCACCCCATAGCAGTCACATCAACAGTGATGAAATTCTTTGAGAAGTTGGTCATGACTAGACTGAACTCCTGCCTCAGCAAGGACCTGGACCCATTGCAATTTGCCTATCGCCACAATAGGACAATGGCAGACACAATCTCAATGGCTCTCCACATGGCTTTGGACCACCTGGACAACACAAACACCTACGTCAGGATACTGTCATTCGACTATAGCTCAGCATTTAATACCAGAATTCCCACTATCCTGATTGAGAAGTTGCAGAAACTGGGCCTCTGTACCTCCCTCTGCAACTGGATCCTCAACTTCCTAATTGGAAGACCACAATCTGTGCAGATTGGTGATTATATATCCTCCTCGTTGACGATCAACACTGGTGCACCTCAGGGATGTGTGCTTAGCCCACTGCTCTACTCTCAATCCCCATGACTGTGTGGCTAGGCATAGCTCAAATACCATCTATAACTTTGCTGATGATACAACCATTGTAGGTAGAATCTCAGGTGGTGATGAGAGGGCATACAGGAGTGAGATATACCAACTAGTGGAGTGGTGTCACAGCAACAACCTGGCACTCAAAATCAGTTAGACGAAAGAGCTGATTGTGGACTTAAGGAAGGGTAAGACAAAGGAACACGTACCAATCCCCATCGAGGGATCAGAATTGGAGAGACTGAGCAGTTTCAAGTCCCTGGGTGTCAAGATCTCTGAGGATCTAACCTCGTCCCAGCATATCGATGTAGTTATAAAGAAGGCAAGACTGCGGCAATACCTTATTATGTCATGGTCTGGTCCACGAAGTCCGCATTCTGGTTCACGTTCCGGTCCCGTATTCTGGGTTTTCCCTTGTTCCATTGGGTGCCTTAATTGAGGCACCTGATTCTCATTTTGGGCTGGACTGTTCCCTTCCCCTTCCTTCTGAATCTTTGCCTGCAACCTCACCTGCTACCTTCGTCTGCCTCTTCATCAGAATTCCCCATCAAGTTAACATGCCAGAGAAAGACTGGAGCCTTGTCGTGTCAAGATAAAGAACAATCTATTGTTGACTTTGGAGCTGTCTCTTTGTGTTCTTGTGTTGAGCGTTCTGTCCTGGAAGGGTCCCGGCCCTGCATCCTATAAAGCATCCTGGCCCTGCATCCTATAAAGCATCCTGGCCCTGTGTCCTAGAAAGCATCCTGGCCCTGCGTCCTAGGAGGGTCCCGGCCCTGCGCTCCAAGAAGGATTTCCAGCTCCATATCAAGGGTCTAACTGAGCCGAGGCCAAGAGCTGAGCCTAGCCTAGTCCAAGAGCCAAGTCCTGGCCTGGAGTACCTTGCCCAGCCCAGGAGTACTTCGCCCAGCCCAGGAGTACCTCGCCCAACCTGGTGCTGGAGTTGCCACATCCTGTGCTGTAATTCCCTCGTCCAGTCCTGGAGTTCCCTCATCCCGTGCTGGAGTTCCCTCGTCCAGTCCAGGAGTTCCTCTCATCTAGTCCAGGAGTCCCTAGTCCAAGACACGTCCGAGTACCTTGTCTAGTCCAAGCCAAGTCCTAGAACCTCGTCGTGTCCAAGTCAAGGCTTTGTGTTCTCGTCCTGTCCATGTGCCTCGTCCTGTGCAGGAGTTCCACATCCAGTCCTGTAGCCACATCCAGTCTTGTAGCCACGTCTTGTCCTTGCCTAGATCCAGGTTCTGAGCCCAAGTCAAGACCCAGGTTCCGGGTCCCTGTCCAGTCTCTGGCTTGGAGTCCTAGCCCAGGCTCCTAGTTCCAAGTTCCTTGTCCTGGTCCCTCTTTCCTAGTCTTATTCCTAGCGTAGGGCCGGTATCCTTGTCTCATCCAGGGCCTGTCTCCATGTCCACTGTCATTTCTTCCTGACTCCCCTTGCTTTCTTGGTAAACCTTGTCCTGTTCCTAGTACTCTCTTGCATTTGGGTCCACTCCCAACGCCCCCTTATGACATATTAGGAGTTTGAAGAGATTTGGCATGTCAACAAATACACACAAAAACTTCTATAGTTGTACTGTGGAGAGCATTCTGACAGGCTGCATCAATGTCTGGTATAGAGGGGCTATTGTATAGGACCAAAAGAGGCTGCAGAAGGTTGTAAATCTAGTCAGCTCCATCTTGGGTACTAGCCTACAAAGTACCCAGGACATCTTTAGAAAGCAGTGTCTCAGAAAGGCAGTGTCCATTACTAAGGATCTTCAGCACCCAAGGCATACCCTTTTCTCACTGTTAACATGACATTGCAGTTACAGAAGCCTGCAGGCACACACTCAGCGATTTAGGAACAGCTTCTTCCCCTCTGCCATCCGATTCCTAAATGGACATTGAATCTTTGAACACTACCTCACTTTTTATAATATACAGTATTTCTGTTTTTGCACTTTTTTTGTAATCTATTCAATATACGTAATTCATTTACTTGTTTATTTATTATTATTTTTTAAAATTTTATTTATTATTTTTTTCTCTGCTAGATTATGTATTGCATTGAACTGCTGCTGCTAAGTTAACAAATTTCACATCACATGCTGGTGATAATAAACTTAATTCTGATTCTAATTCATTAAGCCCATTACTGAACAGATAATTCTCAGACAATCTCTTCAATTCAGCCACATACATGGAAATGGATTCCCCTTCCCTTTGATTCTGCTTATGACACTGAAAACATTCTACGATTAGCAATTGTTCAGTTCTAAATGTCCTGGCATTTATTTTCATGATTTCAGCAAAGCTCACTTCAGCTGGTTTGGTTGGAGCTGTTAAATTTCTAAGCACTCTGTATACCTTAAAACTTAATGCACTCAGCAAAATCGGTACTTTATTCTAATTAGCTTTAAAATACTGCTCAATTCGCTCAGTATACATATTTCTGCTATTTCTTATGCAATTGAATGTGTCAATCTTTCCGATGTGGCCAATCATTTTTGCTCTTCGTTTTAAAAAATATTATTATTTTTATTATTATCAATCAGAACTCACTGTTTATGAACCCATGAATTTGTATGTTTCCTGCCTTTTTTTTTGTTGTTCATCTCCATCTCCCTTTCTGAAGAGACACATTCTGTGCTGCTGTTTTTAAAAACTCAAAAATCTTGTTGTGCTTCAACAGATAGGTAACCATCTTGGCTTCATCTGAAACTTACTCAATGAAACTGATATGTTCAGTAACTCCAAAGCATTATAATAAATTGAAAGCTAAGCAAGGATACGGGAGATAAATATATGTACTTCGTAAACATGTTGTGGATGTGTCACGTGGTAGCATCATGATGACTGCTTTACGTATAACCCATAATGAACTGTTTAAACAAACAAGAATGTTCAATCAAGCAATATATTTATGATGCTATTCAAAGACTATTGAAATATTAAATACACAACACTACACTCTTCAATCTGCATTTCAACCCTTGAATAACAAACTTACAATAACAACTATAAAATATTGTGACCATATTTTTATACTCTTAACACACTTAACAATCTCAAAACAACTCAACCCACTGAAAGTTACTTAAACAGAAATATAAAGGGTTCAATCAGAACCTTTATACAATAAAACTAGCAAGAGCATAATTCTCCTTGAATGGACCAACGACCAGTGATAGCAAGGCAATGCAGAAGAAACATTAAATTACAAAGGACAACTAATATTGCTGACATGAGATAATCTGCAGATGCTGGAAATCCAAAGCAACACACACACAAAATGCTGGAGGAACTCAGCAGGCTAAGTAGCATCCATAGAAAAAAGTAAAGTATCAGGCCAAGACCTTTCATTGGACAGGTATTTTTGCTGGTAAGTTAAAAGGAGCCATTGCTTCTTAGGTTTTGAACCTATAAAAGATAATCTCATCTACATCCTTTAAAATGCCTTATAACACAAATGTCTCCAGACCTGTTGCCTTCTCATAATTGAATTTGAACTGTAGTAATGATAATTACATAGCCAAATGTGTTAGCCATTCAGTTCTCGCACTTCCCCACAAATAAAAACAGGGTGAATTGTAGTTAATAGATTTTTGATGTACCATTTGTAATTGACTGAGAGTAAAATGTTGGCTAGTCTACTGGAGGAACACATTAGTCCTATTTTAAGATACTTATTAATAGTGGCAAATGGTTTAACATTGGTATGATATTGTTTTTTTATCTTTTTGATGTTAGACCCAGATGCTCAGGGTGATGCTCCATGGCAATGACTAAAAATACACAAATTGTGATGCCATTTCTCTCAAGCAGCTAAGAAGGAAAAAATAGTGACACTTCTGACTTTCTTCACTCAAAATTATTTTCATTGTGTTCGGAAGGTCTTCTGGTTATTGTTCATCAAATGTCAACTGTTACATACCTCATGGATGTCTTGTGACTGTCTTATGAGGATGATGTAATGGTCTTGCAGAGGTCACATGATGTAATTTCCCCGCCGATGTGGGGTCACGTGATGACATGTTCACGACACGTATAAAAGGAGACCCATGGGGTGACGCAGTTGGTTTTCCAGTTGGAGCGTTAACCAGAGACTCCGCTCCATTGCACATTTGCCTTAATATGCAGTTTCGATTTAAAACGGAATTTTACATTCTATTGTAAGGTACAAAAGTGCTGGACCAGCAGTTTAACCAACTTCTGCCGGGTTTGTTGATGTATCTTTTCAGTGATGTATATTTTCAGTAGAGTGAAGACGGGAACCCGAAGGAGACGTTCAACGATTGAAAGGATTGACCATTATTGAATTCATTCAAGAAAGAGTGATCTGCATGAGATAACCTCTGCTAAAAGAGGCAGAAAATACTGTGCAGGATCTAGTATTGAGAAGGGAAAGTGCCTTTAAACCATTTTATTTCCGTCTTTGTGAAACCTGCAGACAAGACAGGATCCGGCTGGGACTGGCGTGACATCGTGTCTTTGAGGAATTCTTTACTTCAGGAAAGTCTCTCCTAATCGACTGTATAAATCTATTGGACTTTTGAATTTACCATTCTAAGAACTGTGTTTGAATTTACCGCTTTAAGAACTGTTTTCGCATTTATCACTTTAAGAACTCGTACTGAGTGGCGGTTTGTTAAATGGCGGCATAGCAGTTAACTTCTGGTTAAGATTTTCGTTTGTTTATTTTTTTTTATATATTGAGCAGAGTTTAATAAAAGTTTGATTGTTTTATAAAACCTGAATCAAATCAATTCTATATTCATTGTTGCCGGTCACGTGACGCAACGAAAACCAGATTAACATACTATCAATTTGTAGAGTCTTGCTTTGCACAGCATTACGGGCAGCTTTTAGCTGAAAATATTAGTTCTAATTTTAACCTGGGTCAAACAAGTCCCACCAATGTGACTGTGGTGACAACAGACTCAGTGATTCCTTCTAGAATATACTGTACATCAGCACTTCTCCAGCTGGTTCAAAGGAAAACCTTTCAAAAGTTGCATGATGTTACCTGCTTGGCCCCATACTGAGCCTGCTGTTTCACTGAGTCCCAATAACACCATCAAAACCCAGCTTTTTAAACCTCAACCAATGCTCAAAATATTCCCAATGTATGCATGATGCAGGGAAATATTCTGCTAATAATTAAACCTCTTCACATACCAATGGACATTGGCCGCTATGGGTGTCACGGAAAACTAAATATCAAGACTATCAATTTGAAAGAATTGGGCACCAAATAATGTCCACGGGAATACATTTCCTGATGTATTCTCTGATTAAGGTAATGAACAATTTATATATACAAGTGCACACATCTTATTCCAATCCTTTGTAAACGGTGAGCAAGCTGACCTCAGACAGGTTTACACCTGGGATGTCATATGAACTTAGACCCATGTGTTTAGAACTGGGGGGGGGGGAATATGTTCTCTATTTGATTACTGCTGGAAGTGTCCACATATGAATGTTGAGTTCTGATGGTGATCTGAACTTTACTCATATAGCTTACAATGCTTTTAACTTCACTTACAAACCAGGGAGCTCCGAAGAAGTGTGACAGAAGGAAAAGAGGAGAATCTTGCTGGAAATAAAATGCACCTGAAAATAATGTCATTATGTGACATCCTGCCAGTACCAGCAAGTCTGACTTCAAAATATAACATTCAAGCACTCAGAGTCAGAAATGCAATGAAACGTAGAATTCAATATGTGGCAGAATTTTAGAAAAGCAACTCAGCCATACAAAACAACATGCAGTGAACCTATGCTTGTATGAAGTAGTTAAAAATCCAAAAGCAACATGGAAACATAATCACACAAACACTAATAGCATGCCAAAGAAGGAGCTAAGGATGACTAAAACAATAAAACAATGAATGTATGGATTACACTCACATTTCCCTATAGAGGATTTGTGAAATGCCTCTGCAAAGCACTACAACCTGAAATATTCCAAGGTCAATAATACTTTTAACTATGGTCAATCAATCAAATACATAACTTAAGATGATGTATGCACTGTGACAGAATTCACCAATTGGAGTCCGCTGCCTTGAATCCTGGTGTGAGCAGGATGACCTATGAAGTCAATGTGAGACCACCAAGGAGCTTCGAAAAAAAAAACACAGCTTCTAAATGCAGGCGAAACAGAAACAAAGAGCTACTGGTGAAGAGAATTTTATATTCACAGAAATAAGGTTAAACCATATAGAGGTAGGAGTGAAATTATGTGACATGAATTGGTCAGCTAGATCCATAATCTGCTTGCAGTATTCCAACTTACATCACTTATGTTTCACACACATTTTCCTACAGAGATATTTATCAACATTCCTAAAGTCAATGATTAAAATGTTCTTTTCCAGCACTGCTGAACTGTACTGGCAAATTTACGACACATGTCTGAATGTGGAAGTACTATACCAGTGATTTCCTGTGATTTACTGGTGGGAATCCATTTAAATTCCAACAAAAGGGCAGGAACCAGTTGAGATTCCATTGTGTTTATACTGGGGAGTCTGTTCTCAACCCTGATTCATGGTTCATGGTTTGTGGCAACAGCACCATGCTCAAATGGGTTCATAGTGCAGAAACCATAAACCCCTGCAGTTTAGATACAATAACATGATTTTTTAGTTACCTTTCTGTTTTTTACAATTATTTAAAACTGTTTTATTCAGGTTATTTTGCTTTATTTTATATTTATGAAAATTAAAATATTTTAAATTGTGAGGTACAACACATGGCGCGTGAGCTAGACTCCTGGAACCCGATGAGACCCATGTCTCACTGGGCCATTAACTTCACTCTCTGTTCCAACAATAGACATGCCATTGGCTCCCCAGAATTCCCTTTTCATCTGCTGGATGTCACTGGGCTCCCAGAATCCCCATTGCATCTGGAGGACGCCATGGGAACATCCCATGACAACCTTCGCAGAAGCCAGGAACCAGGATGAGCACTGTGTAGCGAGGATGAGCGCTGGAGATTAAAGTAAGTTACGACTCTTCTCACATCCACTTCCTGCTATGTAAGCATGGCACTGTTGCCAGGCGCTGGGGCCAACTACTGAGTGGGCCAGGGACTGCCAGATCTAGACTCAGCTTCTCGGCCTGAGTCTGGATTCAAATACACGTCGAGCTCAAAACACAGTTATCCTCTATTCGTGTGAATGGATCAGTCACATGTGAGCAAAGCAATGGTAAGCATAAGTTTCTCACTGGAACTAATAGGAATTTCAATGTGCTCCTTCAATAAACCAGTACAGGTAATATGTAAACCTGGCCCTCCCTTCAGAACATTAAAACACCACAGTTTCACTTTCAGGAATGTAGACAGTTTTAAGTGTATACAGTATTGACGGTGTTTTGCAGTGAATGTGGAAAATTCAGGGTTTTTTTTAGCACATGCAACTATTTAAGGATACTGCATTGTGGGAAGGTTGTGTGGCAGATGCCTCTTTGTGCTTCAGGTGTCTGATTCTCCTGATATTTAAATTGACAAACTAAGAACATGAAAAAAAAGAACACAATGGAATTTACTATCTGAGTTCAAGTTAGAGTTACTCAACCAATGCCCCAGGAAACAGGACAGATGACAGATGTTTAGTTAGAAATTCAACCTTGTTTTTCCAATGTTAGGGGCCAGTTTCAGGAATTAATATAGTACCTACCCACTGACATTTTTTGGTCTATATCTTGATGAACCATTTTTCAGATGTGCTTGGTTGCTATCTGATACTGAAGCTTATAATGTTTTGCTAGATCTCTTGCTATTGCTGACGATCTGCTCATCTGATATGATTTTTATCCATGATATGATACTAAAGTCACTGAAATCAAATATATTTATTGGATTTTCATTGTAAATCCTTAACATAATTTTTACTTTCAATGATTATAATGATTCAATTTTTGTTCAAAAAACTATAAAATAAATCACATGCTTGTGAAATATTTCGAGATGTTTAAATGACATAGATAATTACATCTTTTTGGTTATTATTCAATATTTTCAGTTCCAGTTAACTAACAGGAGTAGGCAGTGCAAGATTTTTGGAATCAAAGCCAAATATCCATACAAGATGCCAAATAGTGTTCTTTTTCATTTTATTGGTAACTGGGGTATTGTAGTACTATAATGCCGGTGATGATAGAGATAATAAGTGATGAGAAGTTTCTCTTGGTGGGTCAGGGCAAGTGGGAGAAGACTTTGTAGTATGGGTCGGAGGGCAGTGGAAAGAAGGAACATGAATGAGAAAGATATGTGCACTTGCAGAGTGTTAGAATGGCAGCCATATGTGAAAAAGGGTCCATTAATCATAGGCATTATTACAAAAAGAGGTCAATATCCTCTTGGGAATAAGTTTTACATAAGAACATAAGCAATAGGAGCAGGAGTAGGCTATCTGTCCTGTTGATCCTGCTCTGCCATTCAATAAGATCATGGCTGATCTGGCCATGGACTCATCTCCACCTACCTGTCTTTTCCCCACAACCCTTAATTCCCTTTCTATGCAAAAATCTAACCAACCTTGTCTTAAATATATTTACTGAGGTAGCCTTCACTGCTTCATTGGGCAGAGAATTCCCCAGATTCACCACTCTCTGGGAAAAGCATTTCCTCCTCATCTGTCCTAAATTTACTCCCCCAAATCTTGAGGCTACGTCACCTAGTTCTGGTCTCACCCACTAATGGAAACAACTTTCCTACCTCTGTCTTATCTATCCCTTTCATAATGTTATATGTTTCTGTGAGATCTCCTCTCGTTCTTCTGAATTCCAGTGAGTTCAGACCAAGGCAATTCAATCTCTCCTCATAGTCTAACCCCTTCATCTCTGGAATCAATCTGGTGAACATCCTCTGCACCACCTCCAAAGCCAGTATATCCTTCCTCAAGTAGGGAGAGCAGAACTGCACACAGTACTCCAGCTGCCACCTCACCAGTATCCTGTACAGTTGCAGCATAACCTCCCTGCACTTAATTTCAGTCCCTCTAGCAATGAAAGTCAGCATTCCATTTGCCATCTTGATAGCCTGCTGCACCTGCAAACCAACCTTTTGTGATTCATGCACAAGCATTCCCAAGTCCCTCCGTACAGCAGCATGCTGCAATTTTTTTGCCATTTAAATAATAATCTGATCTTTCATTTACCTTCCAAAGTGAATGACCTCGCATTTACCTACATTTCTTTCATCAACCCTTTCTTTCAAGGATTTTCTGAATAGTGACTGAAGACATTACAGATATCATTAATAGAGATTGGGTTGTGGTGGGGCCATGCCAGCAGCAATAGTCTGGGTCTATCATACGAGGGGTGGCTGGGAATGGACCCAAGTGCAAGACACAGACACTGAAGTACTAGGGGCTGGACTAGGATACAAGGCGATGGCAAGGACAAGGACAGGAAAACCAGGAACCTGGAACAGGACTGGACAAAAGAGCTAGGAGCCCGGGCTTGGACTCTGAGCCGGAGATTGGACAAGGACCCAGTACCTGGGTCTTGCCTCTGGCTCGGACCACAGAACTAGGCAAGGACGAGGTTTGGCAGGCAGGCAGGATGAGGCAGAAATCTACAGGCTGGAGACGCGAGGCGAGGCTGGAGACGCGAGGCGAGGCGAAGCGAGGCTGAGGCCGGAGACTTGAGGCGAGGCGAAGCGAGGCTGAGGCTGGAGGAAGGAGACTTGAGTCGAGGCGCAGCTGAGGCTGGAGGCAGGAGACTTGAGTCGAGGCCAGGCAGGAAGCAGGAGGCATGAGATTTGAGGTGAGGCAGGAGAAGAGACTTGAGGCGAGGCTGGAGGCAGGAGGCAGGAGACGAGACTTGAGGCGAGGCTGGAGGCAGGAGGCAGGAGACGAGACTTGAGGCGAGGCTGGAGGCAGGAGGCAGGAGACGAGACTTGAGGCGAGGCTGGAGGCAGGAGGCAGGAGACGAGACTTGAGGCGAGGCTGGAGGCAGGAGGCAGGAGACGAGACTTGAGGCGAGGCTGGAGGCAGGAGGCAGGAGACGAGACTTGAGGCGAGGCTGGAGGCAGGAGGCAGGAGACGAGACTTGAGGCGAGGCTGGAGGCAGGAGACGAGACTTGAGGCGAGGCTGGAGGCAGGAGGCAGGAGACGAGACTTGAGGCGAGGCAGGAGGCAGGAGATGAGGCGAGGCAGGAGACGAGGCGAGGCTGGAGGCAGGAGACGAGGCGAGGCTGGAGGCAGGAGACGAGGCGAGGCTGGAGACTTGGGGCGAGGCTGGAGGCAGGAGGCATGAGACTTGGGGCGAGGCTGGATGCAGGAGGCAGGAGACTTGAGACTTGAGGCGAGGCTGGGCTCCTCCTGGGCAGGGCGTGATACTCCTGGGCAGGGCGTGGATCATCACCCGACAGAGGCAGGGGACAGGAAGGGACAGAACCAACCCCAGGTAACAGCAAGACAGCCTGGCTTACCTGGGCGGAGGCAAGGGACAGGAAAGGAGCTAGATACAGGGTGGCTCCAGGACCAGACAGCAAGACAAGGCAAGGCTCCTGGCAAAGCAAGGCAAGATGAGAACTTCAGGTGAGGCAAGAGTTACTGGCAAGACAAGGCAAGGCTTCAGGCGAAGAAACAGAAGGCAGAGGAAGGGATACAAGGAGTAAGGACAAGAACAATCCAGCAACCACACCCTGGTCTCTGAAGGTATTTATGCAGCCAGCCCCAACTAGCATCAGCTGCCTCAATTAGCTCAACAAGGACAGAAACAGGGTAGATAGGAAAACCTGGAGCAAGGGTCGATGGACCGGACCGTGAACCAGAATACGGACTTCACGGACCGGACTATGACAGGGTCACTGTAGCTGTGGAAAAATGATTTCATCAGCAATCTTTGCTTGTCAGCAAGGTTTGTTTGAAAGTTTACGATCAGGTTCAAGTTCATGTTTTGTTTATTGTCATTCAACTTGTACATATGTATACCACCAAACAAAACAACATTCCTCCAGACCACAACACAGTACATATAACTCACACTCAATACTTAAAGTAATATTACCACAAATAGATTAACAAATAGTAAAGTGCATTTATCACACAAGTCAAAAAGTAAACAGTATACACTACTGGTGGTTCATATGTGATGAGACTTAGGTGAAGTTCAGTAGTCTCACATTCTGGAGGAAGAAGCTGTTTCCCATTCTAATACAGTAGTCCTTGTCATAATACTATGGTGCCTGCTAATAAATTTACTTTGAAGTTTGATGGTAGGGGGTTAATGAGATTGGTGGATGGATGGGGGGGGGGATCATTGACAATCTGCAGTATTCCTTATAAATACTGTATCTCAGATGGCTGAAAGAGAGACCCCAGTGATCCTTTCAACAGTCCTCGCAATCCTTTATAGGGTCTGGCCCATACCAGAAGGTGATGATGCTGCTGGTCAGAACACTCTCAATGCTCCTGTTAAAAATTGATTAGAATGGTGGGGTCGGGGTGCGGGGGGGGGGGTGGGGAGGAAGTCTCAACCTCCTCAGGATGTGAAGACACTCCTGTACTTTCTTCGCTAGTAAGGTGGTGTTGAGGAAGCAGCTGAGATCGTGCATTTTGTGCATTCCCAGAAATTTGGTGTTTCTAATTTCTCTGTGGAGGAGCCATTTAGGTGCAGTAAGGAGTGCTCAGCCCGCACCTTCCTAAAGTCCACAATCATCTCTTTAGTCTTGTCCATGTTGAGATTCACACCATTATCTATCTCCTCTCAGTACACGATCTTGTCATCATTGTTGATGAGGCCCACCACAGGTGAGTCATCTGTGCTAACAGCTTATAACAGATATAAAGCACTTAGCAGTTCAGGAAACATAGAGGGCCCAGGGTCCATTAAAAAATACTGACCGATAAAGCAAGAAAAAGCACTAAGATGTCCTGCAAATATGCAGAAACATTTAAAAGCAAAGTGCATTAGAAAGAAAAACTTAAGTCCCAAAAGATGCGGAAAGAAGAACCTGAATGTTAAAGCAGAAGATTTGAGTAAAGTCCTAACATCTTGCATGAAAGAAGTGGATAATATAGGCACTGACATCATGGAGAAAGAATGTAGAGAATTGCACGTGATAAATCTATGGCAGTAAAATAGAATATATCACCTTTAAAAGTGGATAGATCTCCAGCCCAGATAAAATGTGTCCCAGGTTCTTGAAATGATGCCCAGAGGAAGTGGGAAAGTGATGAAAGCACTAGTCCAAAAGCAACAGATTTTGTAGACAATATATTTGAGAAAGCCTCTGAATGTTAAACAGGCAGTTACTTGCAAATTGTGGTTTTGTTTTAAGCTGGAAGAGAGTTTAAGCAGCTTCGGGAAAGTTGCAAGCATTCAGTTTTTGTGAGTATAAAGAAACAGAATCTGTTCTGCGTTCATTAACGTTTTGCATAAATTTCAAATGGGGGACAAAAAGCTGATTGTAAAAGTAGATACAAAGACTGAAGTCCAGCTGGATGAATGGAAGGCCAAAAGAAAGTAATCAATGGAGATGTGAAAACAGAGGATTCGACAGAAGATGTTGTGGATGAGGAAACCAAGAGGAGAGATCAGATCGTAAAGAGAGCAATAGAAGGATTAAAAAGAGAATACTCCAGTGAACTAAATGCACCTTCCCAAGATCAAGATGCACAAACTAGAAGAAGAAAAAGGAAGGAGAAGAAAGGTGTCCAGAGCTTTGGAACCACTTCCTGCAGTACCCGAGCCAACTCCTACAACCACCACGGAGGAGGACCCAGAACCTGAGATTGTTTCAGAGCCACAAGTCTCGACTGCCAAGCAGAGCGGTTCCCCTTGTTAGAGTAAGAAAACCTCCGCAAATCTTAAGGCTAGAGTGGGACAATTTAAAAATTTACTATGTTGTGAATGTCTGTAGAGTAGTTGTATTATATAGTATACTGTGAATATAGCTGAGCTGCATTCTTTACTGATTTGGAGTTTATAGTTAAGCAAGGAGGATTGGTGTGTATTTAATATCACAATAATATCTGAGTAATACTGTAAATATAATGCTTGATTACCTATTCTTGCTTGTTTAAATAATTCATTATAGGTTATATGTAAAAATAAGTGAATTGCATGACGCTACCACGTGATATGTGTGCGCCTCGTTTAAAGTAAGTATGAAGTTAGAGATGTTATTCCGGACTGTTTCGATTAGTTTTTATGTTTTGCAGTTACAAAGTGTAACAATCAATGTGAATTGTAATGAGCAAAGGTTTGATGTAGAGCGGTTCTGCATGGGTCAGCATTATTCCTACTTCTTCTTATTGTCATAGAATCATAGAGCAATACATCACAGATAGAGGCTGTTCGGTCCAATGAGTCAATGCCAACTATTGTGGCAACCTGGCTGGGTCCAATTCCCTATGTTCAGCCCATATTCTTCTAAAGCATTCCCCTTTGTGTACCTCTCCAAGTGTTTCTTAAATAGTACTATTGTGCTTGCTTCAATCACTTCCTCTGGCACCTTGTTCCATATACTCAGCATCATCTGCATGAAGAAGTTGCTCTTCAGGTCCCTTTTGAATCTTCCCCTTCTCAGTCTAAATCTATGTCCCCTAATTTTCAAATTCCCTATTCCGGGGAAAAGACTGTTACTGTCCAGCTTGTCCATGCCTTCACTTAACAACCTAACTGGCTTTGATTAATGTAAACCATTCAAAACTATAAATGGATTACTATAATTTGACCATCATTGAAATTAAACTAATTGGGCTATAATCACTCATAGACATAGACATTGACTAATACAGCACAGAAGCACAACTCTTAGCCCATCCAGTCTGTGCCAAACTATTATTCTGCCTAACCACATCGACTTACTCCCAGATCATAGCCCTCTATATCCCTCTCATCTGTGTACTTATCCAAATTTCCCTTAAGTGTTAAAATCAAACCCACATCCACCACATCTGCTGGAAGTTTGTTCCAGACTCTCACCACCCTCTCAGTGAAGAAGATCCCCTCTCATGTACCTCTTAAACATTTTATCCTTAACTCTTGACTTCTAGTTCTAGTCTCACCCAACCTCAGTGGAAAAAGCCTGTTTGCATTTATCCTAGCTGTATCCTTTATAATTTTGCATTCCCCTGTGAAATCTTCCCTCATTCTCCTGTGGTCCAGGGAATTAACTCCTAACCTCTGTTCTACCACACTCCATAGTTGCCTACCGCTCACCATGGTATCTCCCAGTTTTGTGAGGACAAGGACAAAGTATTCATTAATATAATATCCACAACTTCCACCTCATGTGTAGATTGTCTTTTTGGTCCCTCAAAGGCATAATTCTTATCTGAGTCATCTCTTGGTCATAAAACATTATAGAAACATAGAAACATAGAAAATAGGTGCAGGAGTAGGCCATTCGGCCCTTCGAACCTGCACCGCCATTTATTATGATCATGGCTGATCCTCCAACTCAGAACCCCACCCCAGCCTTCCCTCCATACCCCCTGACCCCCGTAGCCACAAGGGCCATATCTAACTCCCTCTTAAATATAGCCAATGAACTGGCCTCAACTGTTTCCTGTGGCAGAGAATTCCACAGATTCACCACTCTCTGTGTGAAGAAGTTTTTCCTAATCTCGGTCCTAAAAGGCTTCCCCTCTATCCTCAAACTGTGGCCCCTCGTTCTGGACTTCCCCAACATCGTGAACAATCTTCCTGCATCTAGCCTGTCCAATCCCTTTAGGATCTTATACGTTTCAATCAGATCCCCCCTCAATCTTCTAAATTCCAACGAGTACAAGCCCAGTTCATCCAGTCTTTCTTCATATGAAAGTCCTGCCATCCCAGGAATCAATCTGGTGAACCTTCTTTGTACTCCCTCTATGGCAAGGATGTCTTTCCTCAGATTAGGGGACCAAAACTGCACACAATACTCCAGGTGTGGTCTCACCAAGGCATTGTACAACTGCAGTAGTACCTCCCTGCTCCTGTACTCGAATCCTCTCGCTATAAATGCCAGCATACCATTCGCCTTTTTCACCGCCTGCTGTACCTGCATGCCCACTTTCAATGACTGGTGTATAATGACACCCAGGTCTCGTTGCACCTCACCTTTTCCTAATCGGCCACCATTCAGATAATAATCTGTTTTCCTATTTTTGCCACCAAAGTGGATAACTTCACATTTATCCACATTAAATTGCATCTGCCATGAATTTGCCCACTCACCCAACCTATCCAAGTCACCCTGCATCCTCTTAGCATCCTCCTCACTGCTAACACTGCCACCCAGCTTCGTGTCATCCACAAACTTGGAGATGCTGCATTTAATTCCCTCATCCAAGTCATTAATATATATTGTAAACAACTGGGGTCCCAGCACTGAGCCTTGCGGTACCCCACTAGTCACCGCCTGCCATTCTGAAAAGGTCCCGTTTATTCCCACTCTTTGCTTCCTGTCTGCTAACCAATTCTCCACCCACACCAATACCTTACCCCCAATACCGTGTGCTTTAAGTTTGCACACTAATCTCCTGTGTGGGACCTTGTCAAAAGCCTCTTGAAAATCCAAATATACCACATCCACTGGTTCTCCCCTATCCACTCTGATTTATCTGCCTTCAATCCCTTCAATTTACCTAACACCACTTCCCTACTAACATGTATTTCGCTCAATTCCTCCATCTCACTGGACCCTCTGTCCCCTACTATTTCTGGAAGATTATTTATGTCCTCCTTAGTGAAGACAGAACCAAAGTAATTATTCAATTGGTCTGCCATGTCCTTGCTCCCCATAATCAATTCACCTGTTTCTGTCTGCAGGGGACCTACATTTGTCTTTACCAGTCTTTTCCTTTTTACATATCTATAAAAGCTTTTACAGTCCGTTTTTATGTTCCCTGCCAGTTTTCTCTCATAATCCTTTTTCCCCTTCCTAATTAAGCCCTTTGTCCTCCTCTGCTGAACTCTGAATTTCTCCCAGTCCTCAGGTGAGCCACTTTCTCTGGCTAATTTGTATGCTTCTTCTTTGGAATTGATACTATCCCTAATTTCTCTTGTCAGCCATGGGTGCACTACCTTCCTTAATTTATTTTTTTGCCAAACTGGGATGAACAATTGTTGTAGTTCATCCATGCAACCTTTAAATGCTTGCCATTGCATATCCACCGTCAATCCTTTAAGTGTCACTTGCCAGTCTATCTTAGCTAATTCAAGTCTCATACCTTCAAAGTTACCCCTCTTTAAGTTCAGAACCTTTGTTTCTGAATTAACTATGTCACTCTCCATCTTAATGAAGAATTCCAGCATATTATGGTCACTCTTACCCAAGGGGCCATCATGACAAGATCGCTAATTAACCCTTCCTCATTGCTCAAAACCCAGTCCAGAATAGCCTGCTCTCTAGTTGGTTCCTCGACATGTTGGTTCAAAAAACCATCCCGCATACATTCCAAGAAATCCTCTTCCTCAGCACCTTTACCAATTTGGTTCACCCAATCTACATGTAGATTGAAGTCACCCAATATAAAATATATTTTGAATGTCCTTGATGTTGAGTGATAACAATTCTTCTAAGTTTTGTAATTTCCCAGCTACACTTGCAGTATTTCTCCAGGTTCTGTGCTCCTGATGTCTCAAGCAAGCTGCCATTTATTAGACTTATCTTATCCCCCAAAGACCTTGCCCCTCAGAAAACTCTAGATCTGTTGGTAGGACCCTTTTACTTTGAGGGAACATGTTTTCTCTGAATGCCTTCAGTTTCTTCCTTAATTCTTATACTGCACTCACCATGTCCTTGCCATATTTCCAGAGTTTTTTTTCTACTTTACCTTCCCAAGCTACACAATTGTATCACCAAAAATGGCTACAACAGGGAAAGCAATTTAGCACATCACCCAAGTGAAATCATATTGCTATGCATCAATCAATACTCTAAATTTTTTTTTCATTCAAAGACTTAACTTGAGAAAATGAATGTTTCTGTAGACTTACTTTAATGTAGAAAGTGGCTCCCATTGCAATGTGGTGGTTTTATTTTTCTAGTTCACACTCTAAGTGAGATAATGATTGAAGTATTCATAGACTAAGGACACAGTACTTTTTTTACATACTGGGTTACCTTTGAAACACAAGTCCGTGTGTGGTTCTCTGTCTCCAACTGTGTTCAGTATGACTTATTGTTAACCCTGACACAGCGGTCTGCTTCTGTATGTTTAACTATTATCCTCTCCTTTATCACTCGATCATATGTTGTCAAACTTGTTGCTGTCCAGATTGTTTTAGGTGCTTTTTTATAGGGCAGCTGTTATTTTAACACATGGTCATTTTTCAAATCTGTTAGACCTGCAGATGACATTAACCCAATACAAAAATGACAGGTAATCTGAAGCCATATTATCTTATATTTTCTTGGTATCAGTTCTCATGTCACATACACCCAATTGGCATGACCAAGTCTACAGGGTGAACCAGTTGAAACATCCTCTCTATCCTCTGTTTATCTAATCCAAAGATTATTCATTAGTCATACTAGTACAAGCATTACACCAATTATTGTGTTCAGTAAAATCATTACAGGATGCTGATACAGCATTATGGCAAGTTTTGTATTATTAGTATTATTTTGAAGATGAAAGGAATGGCAATGATAAGCTTGGAAAATTATTTGGGAATTTATAAATCTTCGGTGATTAAAGGTTCTACCCAATAAATAACCAAACCACTAGAATCCTTTATCTTTGATCCCCAAATTAAACTAATTAAACTAATTTCAGTCATTGGATCTTTTGGGCCCCATAATTTGCCATAGCACTTTTGAATTCCACCTTCCTGCTTGATCTCTATAACCCTTGACCGCCGTCTGGCCATTAATCATAATAATGTAGTAAGAATGATTTCCCACAAATCATTTAAAAAAGAAAATTCTCTAAATCATCTGCAAAGGTCTGGATCAAAACTTCTATTGTCTGTCAAATCCGCCATCTTATTGTCAGTCCGGTCACTTCAGAGATAGATCATAACTGAATTGGTGTTAGTGAAATCTTGTACATCAATTTTTGTTGAAAAAGAACATCTGCAGGGTGATTTGAGCAACAATAAAGTGAGGAAAATACCATATATGTATTTGATGTGTTCAGACACCTCTGTTCTCTAGACTTTGAATATGTTGCTAATTTATGACTAAACGTGGCACCTGAAAACTCCCCATAAAATCTTTCTGTTGCGTTTCTGGCTTTCTCTAAATCTCCCTTTGTTCCATTTTCCTTCCTGCCTTTCATGAAGGTTTTTAAAAACTGTTGAATTCCAGTTATACAATTGTCAATTAAACCTAGTCATTCTTCATTTTATCATTGACAATCAAAATCACAAACCTCTACTTTTGAAGAACATCTGCTTAAGACCAATTCTGTCTTTAGCTAGGATCAATACACTTTCCCAAGAAAATAACCATTACTTTCCAGCGTTGTCTTCTTATGCTAGAAGTGTATATCACCAGCTGAGAGAAAAATAAAATAATAAAACTATTTGATCCAAGGCTAACAGCTGGTCTTATAGAGCACCATGCACTTTCTGATTCTTTTAACAATATGTACACCACAATCTTTGAATTATTACAGAAGCAATCAGTTCAGCAAAGTTAAATTAGGAAGAAACAAAGTGAATAAAAAACAGAGAGAGTAAACAGAATGAAGAATAGCAGGGCTGATTGCTAAACTGTAATCTAGTTGACAATTCCCATTGATAGAGTCATGGTGTCAATCAGGCCTTTGGCAAAACATGAATGAGCTGACACAACAGTTCTACCTGAGCTGGTCTTCTTTGCCTGCATTTGGGTCCATATACCCGTCAAAATATACAAACGTACTTTAAACATATTAATTATATCCGAGGGTTCATTCCAGATACCCATCACCCTCTGTGTGGGCCCTTTTAGATCGTTCCTCTTTCACCTTAAAACTATGACTTCTAGTTTTAGACTCCGCTATCCAGGAGGAAAGGGTGTTATGGATAGAGGGAGAGTACAATCTCCAATTTAGATTTCAAAACCCCAAGTTGCTACCACAGATTGGATTTTACTTGCAATGGATCCTTTAGTCTATGCTGAGTATTAACCTGGTGCCCTTGTTTGGTTATGTTATATAGTGGAAACGTAGCCATAATGGAAAGTGTAGAAGTTGTGGTTCAGTATAAAATTGACATGGCAGTTGGGAAGAAAAAGAAAGACATTATAGTTTAAAATTAGTGAATTAAAGATAAAATTATTCTCATTCATAATAAAATAGCTTGATGAACGTGAGTACCTTTTCTGTCAGGAATCTCAAGATGTACTCTACTTTCTAAAATATCATTATTTTATCCTGACGAAGGGTCTCGGCCCAAAACGTCGACTGTACCTCTTCCTATAGATGCTGCCTGGCCTGCTGCGTTCGCAAGCATTTTTTTTGTGTGTCATTATTTTAAAGATATTTTAGGTTTTATTGATATTTTAGGTAAGCTGGTGGTTGACAGAATTTCTTTGCAATGTTAAAGAGCTCAGATAAAATGGGAATTTGTTTGGCATGCAAAGTTATTATCCATTGCCCTTTCAGTTCATTCACATGCATTCAAACCTAGCCAAGAACATTCTTTTCGTTGTCTGCCAGGGTCACAGGACACAAGTGCTCAATTGTGCACCAAGTATTCCATCACAGAGAGCCATCATGTCAAAATGGAGGAATCACACGGAACAGTCTTGGTGCCTTTGCAAGCGTTACTGATTATTTCCCCATTAAAGTCAATTAGATTATTTCAGAATGTAAGTAAGTGAATGTGAGGAAAATTACATCTCTTTAGTAAATAACGCCAATAAAATTATTTAGTATATGACTTCAAAAAGTTCTTCAAGCTAAAGCCTCTTTGTATTTTGCCCATTCAAAACTAACCCTTATTTAATAAGCCTCAAGACATCTCCATTGGGCTATTCGTTAAGGAGGCCAACGTGCTGCCTTGAACGTTATTAATGCATTCACTGATAATTATTTCAGAAATTAATGGAAGAGTAATATTGCAGGATATCTGATTACCTAAATAACAATTACCCACTGCAAACTAAAAAATAATACTTTTTGTGAGATGCTTTCAGATGTTGACAATGAAATTTCTATAATTCCATAAATCAAAGTACTGAGAAGTACAGCCTTCCTATTCTTATTCCTTCGAATGACTTAATATAAGACATTGGAAGACATTTAAAAGTTTTAAAACATTGGAAAAGATGGCTTTAATTAACCATTGCAGAAAACATACTGTTAAAGTTAAATACTTTAAACAAAAGAATACCAATTAAAGAGAAACTCTGTGGAGAAAGTGCAACTATTTTTTCGTAATTGCTATTTGGAAACTCTACGTTGGAAATATTCTATCCACTGTGGAATTGGGGATTAGCCAAGCCACAAATCCCTATTGTACTGGTAGTTGTGGTACATCACTAAGATATTCTGTTACTAATCCTGCTAAAAAAAAACTATCCAGGCTAATGAAACATAGCAATGAATCATCATCACATGCTGTTTTCCTTTGACAGAGCCTGTATCTTGTATCTCTCATTTCCAGCCCACAGCCTTTCAATTTTTTCCCCTAACATAATTCCAAAATCACGGATAATGATGGCTCACATTAACAATCTTTACTATGTCCCCTGGAGACTTATTGACAAGATGCTTTTACAGTTTGCCAGGACTTTATTCTTGCATTTTCTGCCAAATCCATAAACTCTCTAGTCTGACATAGCAGAATCCTATAAACTCAGTCCACAAACAGAAATTCATTGATCTTTTCTGAGAATTTCAAGTGGTTCAGTGAAGTGATCCAAAAGGAAGGAAAATAAAGCAGTTGTGTACTGAAAGGTAGTTTAAAACGTGACTGCTGTATTCCTTCTGCTTAAATCAGGCACAACATCTCTTTAGTGTTGAAATCCAATGTGCTGATGTATGTTTTACAGATGAAGTCTGCCACTTAAAATTTCTGTAAACATAGCAAAAAGACATTCTCTAACATCGTAGGATTTTCTGCAACAAGTATAAAATAAATATAGCTCTTTACTGCAATGGAGGATGAAGTTATCGGCTCTGATTCACCTGAGATCTAGCTAGGGATGTTCTTCCTTACCTTACAGCAGTAATCATCTTAATATGATACAAAATAGCTGAAAAACACTTAAGCAAGTTTAGCAGCTATATTACACAACATAGCTCAAACTATATTTTCTTCAATCATTTTGTAGGAAAAAGGAATCAAAGAATCTTCTTGATAGTTTCTTCTTCAAGGTTCCTCCTGTGGAAGAACTGCAAACAACCTAAAGAACTCCAGTTACAGATTACATTGGGAAGCATCGCAAAAAGAAATGGTGCCAATGAAACAGAAATATCGCCTCTAAAGTGTAAACCCACCTGAAGTTTTAGAGTGAAATGAAAGAATAAATAGATCATTTGAGGTCTGATATTTTTAATTGATTATCACCCAATGGCAAAGCCTATGTTCCCCAAGTTAGGATCTCATTGGAGGATTCAAGTGTTTCATATTGAACAGGATGAACATACCATGAAAGGAAGTATTAGAGAGCTTAATCACTTAGTGTAAACAAGTTAGCAATAAAATACTTACCAGTGAATTGCAACATAAAGAGAAAAAGTGGGTAAGCTTTGACTTCAATTCTCTGATCCTCTTTGGTCACTAGACCGGATGATAAAGGATAAGAGGTCCATAGGAGCTGTGCTTTTGTTTGAAAATGGAGAGAAAACTTGAAAGTGGGTGAGTCCAAATAGTTGCTTCTCGCACATATTGGGTTGAACATCTTCATATGAGAGTATAAACCCAGATAATCTATTCCACATTGTTACTGCTTTCCTTTGATCATGCAATTATCACTCATAGACTATCTCAAATTGTGGGCAAGTTATCTTTTTTTAACCTCTGTAGTACTTTGGAGTGTTTTTGCTGAAGATACTTGCTTCAATCATGAGAATATGGGCATTGCTATTAAGTCCGACATTTATTGCCCATCTTTTATTGTTAACGGGATGATAAGTGACTGAGCTTGAAGCATTGCTAAGATAGTGTGACAGTACTCCAACTGTTTAAGTTGGAATAACCAGGATTTTGCAGCATGCTGAGGAATGGTGCTACTTCTTCCTTAAGTGAGAATGATATGTGACTTGAAAGGTGTCTCCATGCACTTTCCACCCTTACCCATTTGGAGAGTAGATATTATAGATTTGGGAAGTGCCCTTAAATACTTGCTGAGTCATTTCAGTGCACCTTGTAGCTCATACAATCTGTAGTCATGGTACACTGGCTGACAGAGGAAGTGAACACTTGATTTAATGCATGGTGTGCAATTCAAACGTTGTGCTTTCTGCATAATAGTGTTAAGCTTTTTGACTTTTGTTGGTTCTGCACTCATCCAGGAAATAATCCATGATGCCTTTGATTTTTGCATTGTAGATGGTGGAATGTTTTGAAGAGATGGAATAGGCATCAATCCACACACTGTTGTAGACTTTCACTCACTCACACTCACATTTCATGTAGTGGTCAAGATACGTTTCCAGCAATTCCGAGTATTTAATTCCATTTTGTCTCAATATCGGACTTCTGTCATGAAAGCATTGCTTTGGCACTTCTCTGACATAAATGTAACCTCTCACTTGCCAGTTCACTCTGAATTTTGTCAAGGATTTGACGAGGTCACTGGGAACAGCTTCAGTATCTGACCTATGAAGACAGTCTTGGTTTTGCTTATCACGGTTGTTATCTAAACAACTCAGAAAACCACACATCTATTTCTCTTTTATATTACTGGACTATTGCTAAAGGAGGCTTCAACCTCGACAAAAAGAAGGCAGCTCCAATGCTTCTAGCAAATGTTAAAGAGCTGCCATCTGCTGGCACAATCCACAGCTGATGTCCGGTTCCCTGCACAGATATTACTCAGTCACGTATAAGGAAATACAACTTTAGTCATTGAACTAATGTAGCTATTCCTCTGTTAGTGGCAGTTTTGAAATTTATCATCCACTATAAAAGGGTCCAATAATCTAACATGTTTTCTTTGATTCAGATGTATCCAGAGCACTATGCTATCTTATAAAGTGGCACAATAGCCTACTTCTTGGAAGTTCACCATGGTAGCAGAGAGAGAGAAAAAAAAACAACCAAAGGAAGACCGTGAAAATACCGTATCAGTACAAAATCCCATTTGATTAAGTAACACATGACAGTAAACTAATCTGATTCTGAACATGATATGCAGGTGAAATATGCCATCCCTATTAGATCTGGTCTACATGCAACTCCAAATGCATTATTGTGTTTGATACTGTGCCTTCTCAGTCAAGGACAATAAACACTTGCATTGCCAGTAATGTCCACACCCAGTAAATGCATAAAAAAGGTTTCAGTACAAATGAAAAAGTTAAAGGATCTGCATCATATAATAATGACAGTATTGAATTTTTGGGTCTGAAGTTTTATTGGTATTCTTGGGCTATAGGATCAAAGGGTCTGATTTGTCAGTCAAGAGCAGCCTATTCCCCAAAAGTGGCAGGCACACTGGCTGCATAACCTGCTTGGCAAATGTTGCAGTAGAGAGATTAATGGAACTGCTAGCCCAGAAAATCTATTCTGACGTTAGAAATACAAATACAGGACACTTGTTATTGTGCAAACATGAGGAAATCTGCAGATGCTGGAGTTTCAAGCAACACACATAAAAGTTGCTGGTGAACACAGCAAGCCAGGCAGCATCTCAAGGAAGAGGTACAGTTGATGTTTCAGGCCGAGACCCTTCGTCAGGACTAACTGAAAGAAGAGCTAGTAAGAGATTTGAAAGTGGGAGGGGGAGGGGGAGATCTGAAATGATAGGAGAAGACAGGAGGGGGAGGGATGGAGCCAAGAGCTGGACAGCAGGACAGGAGGCCTAGAGAGAAAGAAAAGGGGGAGGGGGGAAGCCCAGAGGATGGGCAAGGGGTATAGTGAGAGGGACAGAGGGAGAAAAAGGAGAGAAAGAGAAAAAGAATGTGTGTGTATATAAATAAATAAATAACAGATGGGGTACGAGGGGGAGGTGGGGTATTAGCGGAAATTAGAGAAGTCAATGTTCATGCCATCAGGTTGGAGGCTGCCCAGACGGAATATAAGGTATTGGTCCTCCAACCTGAGTGTGGCTTCATCTTGATAGTAGAGGAGGCCGTGGATAAAAATATCAGAATGGGAATGGGATGTGGAATTAAAATATATGGCCACTAGGAGATCCTGCTTTCTCTGGTGAACAGAGCGTAGGTGTTCAGCGAAATGATCTCCCAGTCGGTGTCGGGTCTCGCCGATATATAGAAGGCCGCATCAGGAGCACCAGACGCAGTATATCACCCCAGCCGACACACAGGTGAAGTGTTGCCTCACCTGGAAGGACTGTCTGGGGCCCTAAATGGTAGTGAGGGAGGAAGTGTAAGGGCATGTGTAGCACCCCATTTCACACACATCTGCTCTCACTCCATCCTCCCGCCACCCCACTAGGAATAGCGTTCCCGTTGTCCTCACCTACCACCCCATCAGCCTCCGGGTCCAACATATAATTCTCCGTAACCTCTGCCACCTCCAACGGGATCCCACCACTAAGTACATCTTTCCCTCCCCCACCCGCTTTCCGCAGGGATCGCTCCCTACGCGACTCCCTTGTCCATTTGTCCCCCCCCATCCCTCCCCATTGATCTCCCTCCTGGCACTTATCCTTGTAAGCGGAACAAGTACTACACATGCCCTTACACTTCCTCCCTTACCACCATTCAGGGCCCCAGACAGTCTTCCTGGTGAGGCGACACTTTACCTGTGAGTCGGCGGGGGTGATATACTGCGTCCACTGCTCCCGATGCGGCCTTCTATATATTGCCGAGACCCGGCGCAGACTGGGGAATCGTTTCGCTGAACACCTAGACTCTGTCCGACAGAGAAAGCAGGATCTCCCAGTGGCCACACATTTTAATTCCACGTCCCATTCCCATTCTGATATGTCTATCTACAGCCTCCTCTACTGTCAAGATGAAGCCACACTCAGGTTGGAGGAACAACACATTATATTCCGTCTGGGTAGCCTCCAACCTGATGGCATGAACATTGACTTCTCTAACTTCCGCTAATGCCCCACCTCCCCCTCGTACCCCATCCGTTATTTATTTATTTATATACACACATTCTTTTTCTCTCTCTCTCCTTTTTCTCCCTCGGTCCCTCTCACTATACCCCTTGCCCATCCTCTGGGCTTCCCCCCCTCCCCCTTTTCTTTCTCCCTGGGCCTCCTGTCCCATGATCCTGTCATATCCCTTTTGCCAATCAACTGTCCAGCTCTTGGCTCCATCCCTCCCCCTCCTGTCTTCTCCTATCATTTCGGATCTCCCCCCTCCCCCTCCCCCTCCCACCTTCAAATCTCTAACTAGCTCTTCTTTCAATTAGTCCTGATGAAGGGTCTCGGCCTGAAACGTCGACTGTACCTCTTTCTAGAGATGCTGCCTGGCCTGCTGCGTTCACCAACAACTCTAATGTGTGTTACTTGTTATTGTGGTTATTTTAATAGGCTGGAAATCATTAATGATTGAGAGATATGAGTTTGAATTTCACCAGCCCAGTAGCAGAGAAACTGAACAATTAATTAAATAACCAGCAATTAAAGTTAGTATCAGTAATGTTGAATACCAAGCCACCAGAGTAAGTATCCATTTGGTATCACTACGGAAAGCAATAACTTGGTCTGCCTAATGTGTGACTCCAAATTCAGAGCAATGTGGTTACCTTTTAACTACCTTCTGAAATGTCCCAGAACCACCGCAAAACCTACCATATTAAACTTCTGTGTCAAAACTTAATGGCCAGATTTTGTGGTTGGCAGCAAATATGTGCACTTGTGTGGAAATTGAAAAATTGCTCATGGTTATGTGGGAAAATACTTTATTAGCAAAATATGAGGCATTTGAAAAATATCTGAAAGTAAAATGTGTTAACTATCTCATCACTGGCTCAGATATACTAAGGAAATATGCTTCAGAATCAACTTGACAAAATCATCCATGTAAACATCTGAAGACTTCCAGAAACTGGGAGAACTGTCCCACAGAGAACATTCACGTTAGTTTTTTTACAGTGGCACTGACCAACCGTTGCTCTGAGCGGGAAACTTTTACACAGCCTGAAAACTGTGTGGCACTTTAAACATATTGTGGGGTTTTTTTTTGGGAAATTGCAATATACTATGAATATTTAGAATGAAAATTGAAAAATGTTGCATATTTTAATTTTATTTATTAATTAAAGGCTCTAATGTCATGTAGTACCACAAAAAAAAATTTTCATGTTTCATGAACTTTTTTAGCTGCGTCCAATTCCAGCTGTGCGGCAACAAAGCCTATGTGCACGGGAGCATTTCAGTTACTGTGCAGCCACACAGCCACACAGCTTAGAGGGAACAGTACCCACAGACAAGTCAATCAACAGTCTGATAATAATTGTACTCATGGAATTATACTTGTTTCAGCCAATGTCCCAATTCCAAACAATTTCTGGGAATCACCTGGCTTACCAGCAGGACAAACCTACTAAAGTTGGCAGTAAAGTGGTGTACAGATGGAAGAGATTGACTGAAGGAGGGAGAAAAATTAAGCTGAAAGTAGACAATAGTAGTTCTGATGAATAGGGTATTTAGGAAGACAACAGTCAGAAACTCAACTGAACCAGCCATAGAAATGCTTCGGCTATGAGAGCAGGTCAATGGCTAGATATCCAATGCAAGTGAAATACCTCTTTCCACTTTCTACAATGCAGACATGTAATGCAATGCTCACTAGATGTTTCAAAGAGTTCAGTGCCAACAACATCTAGAAATCTGACAACATCCAAGAGAAGCAGCTGGCTTGATTGGCTCCAAATAAAACATTCATCCACCATTGATACATAATGTAAACTGTGTCAGTACAACCTACAAAAATGTACTAATATTATTCACCTAGGCTTCACTGGCAGGTTTTCCCATATCTGTATCTTCTTTCACCAGGAAGGGCAAAGGCATCAGGCACATGGGAACACCATCACTATCACCTACACTTTCCTCACCAAATCATGCATCGTATTAACTACAAAACACGTTGCTTTTCCTTCAATATTACAGGGCATAAATCCTGTAATTCCCTGCTCAAAGCATTGTGAGAGCACTTCCATCAAAATCAGCATCAGTTCTCGAAGGTTATTCCTCACTATAGTGTCCATAGGTGAGGTGCCAGAAAATGTACATAGTCACACATAAGGTGCTGAAGGACTGGAGAATAGCAAATGTTGTTCATCAAGAAAGACTCTAAGAATAAGTTAAGAAATTATGGATCATCATTTTGTCGGTAAATTATTGGAAGGTATTCTAAAGGATAGGATATATAAGCATTTGGATAGAGATGGCTTAATTATGGACAGTCAACACGGCTTTGTGCATAGTAGGTCACGTCCAACCAATGTTATAGAGATTTTGAGGAAGTTACCAAGAAGGTTCATGAAAGCAGGAGACATTGTCTACATGGAATTTAGCAAGGCCTTTGACAAAATTCCACATGTGAGGCTGGTCCAGAAGGATAAATAACTTGGCATGCAGGATGGAATAGCACATTGGATTCAGCATTGGCTTGGTAGGAGAAGACAAAGAGTGGTAATAGATTGTTGTCTCTCTGCCTGGATGCCTGTGACTAGAGGTGTGCCACAGGAATCAATGCTGGGTCAATTGTTGTTTATTGTCTATAGCAGTAACTCAGACATTAATGTGGTAAACTGGATCAGCAAATTTGTGGATTAGAGGTGCAGTGGACAGTGAGGGAGGTTATCAAGGCATGCAGTGTAATCTTGACCAGATGGAAAAATGGCAGATGGAATTTAATCCAGACAATCATGAAATATTACACATTGGGAGGACAAACCAAGGTAGGACTTACACAGTGAATGATAGGACACTGATGAATGCGATAAAACAAAAGAGATCTAGGAATACTGATCTAAAGTTCTTTGAAAGTGGCAGTTAGGTAGATAGGGTCAGAAAGAGAGCTTTTGCCATATTGGCTTTCATAAATCAGAGTGCTGTATATAAAAGTTGAAATGTTGTGTTGAAGTTGTACAAGACATTGGTGAGGTTGAATTTGGAATAGCCACTAACCAATTTTAGCGGCTAAAAGTGACTACTTTCAAAAGAACTATAATAAAATTGATAAAAGGATTAAAGGTCTAATATAATTAATTGGAAGTCATTTGCATGCAGCTGAGATGGCCAGAATTAATGTGCTAAGGGCTTCAAGTACCATGAGTGCTAAATGTGCTCCAGGAGGACAGTTCTGTCCACTCTCCGCTGAACATTGACTGCTCCTCCATTGTGATCGTTAAGAACACCAAATTTCTTAGTGTTCACCTGGCAGAGAACCTCACCTGGTCCCTCAACACCAGCTCCATAGCCAAGAAAGCCCAGCAGCGTCTACACTTTCTGTGGAGGCTGAGAAAAGTCCATCTCCCACCCCCCATCCTCACCACATTCTACAGAGGTTGTACTGAGAGCATCCTGAGCAGCTGCATCACTGCCTGGTTCAGGAATTGCACCGTCTCGGATCGCAAGACCCTGCAGCGGATAGTGAGGTCAGCTAAGAAGATCATCGGGGTCTCTCTTCCTGCCATTACAGGCATTTACACCACATGCTGCACCCATAAAGCCAACAAAATTGTGAAGAACCCTACGTACACCTCATACAAACTCTTCTCCCTCCTGCCATCTGGCAAAAGGTACCGAAGCATTTGGGCTCTCACGAACAGACTGTGCAATGATTTCTTCCCCCAAGCCATCAGACTCCTTAATACCCAGAGTCTAGACTAACATCTACATCATTTATTATTATATTGTAATTTGTCCTCTACTGTGCCTATTGTCTTGTTTATTATTTATTGTACTGACCTGCACTGTTTTGTGCACTTTATGTAGTCCTGTGTAGGTCTGTAGTCTAGTGTAGTTTTTGTGTTGTTTCATGTTACACCATGGTCCTGGAGGAGCATTGTTTCATTTCTACTGTGTATTGTACCAGTAGTTTATGGTCGAAATGACAATAAAAAGTAACTTGACTTGACTTGACTTTCTGTAGTGAGAGTTCCTATGTTGACATGGCACAGAGAAAGTCCAACATACTCGACGTCAATGTGGATACGTGTGTTCCCCAGTGCAGTTCTGGTCAACTACCCATAAAAAAGTAGAAATAAGACTGAAAAAGAGTACAGAGAAAATTTACAAGGGTGTTTCCAGGACATGAGGACCTGAATTATAGGGAAAGAATGAAGAGATTAGGACTTTATTCTCTGGAGTGTTGGATATTAAGGGAAGATTTGATACAATATACAAAATTGTAAATGCAAGCATGCTTTTTCAACTGAGCTTGGGTGAAACTAAAACTAGAGGTCAAAGGTTAAGGGTGAAAGTTGAAATATTTAAGGGGAATTTAAGGGGATCTTCTTCACTCAGGGAGTGTGGAACGAGTTGCTAACAGAAGTGGTAAATGTGGGTTCAGTTGCAACATTTAAGAGAACTTTGGATAGGTGCATGGATAGGAAGGGGTATGGAGAGCATACCATATCGGTGAGGGTAGATGGCACTCGGGAAATAAAAAACAGATTGGCATGAATTAGACAGGTCAAAGGGGCTGTTATAATGCTGTAGTGCCCTATGATTCCATGATTTGGCTCTACAGTTTCAATACCATTAGTATATGGGCAATAAATTCTGACCTTGTTAGCAATGCACAGGTCCAAAACATGAATAAAATACCTCTCTCTCAGGAATCAATCTGGCCACCTTTATTGAATTTCCTCTATCACTGCTGTACTCTTTCTTAAGTAAGGAGACCAGGCTCACGTATAATGTCCCAGATGTGGTTTAACTTTCAATATAACATCAGTGAGACGTTTTATGCTTCTGCTCAAACAATGTTTCAATAAAGTCAAATTTACCACCAGCTTTCCTAATTTCTCACTGTCTCTGCTACTAAACTTCAACTGATTCGTAGTAAGTTCTCCCACATTCATGTGCATATCAATAATCTTTAATCTCCCACTAATTCAAAAATCAGCTGCTTGGCTATTATTCCAGCTAATGGATGGCTTTATATATGTCCATGTCACATTCCATTTGGCATGCCGTCCATTTACTCAAATTGCCTCTCTGCCCTTAAATCTTCACTACATCTTTTTCATAACTCGCATTACCATCAGATCTAGTATCACCAGCAGGCCTGGATGGATTATACTTGATCCTTCCATCCAACTCATTTGAATAGAGGTGAACAGCAGTGGTCCAGTATTGGTCCCTGTGGTACTCCATTAGATATTGCCTCCAGATCCAAAGATGACCTGTTTATTACTTATTTCAGTATTCTTTCAATTAACCACTATAATCTTCCGTCTATGGCAGTAGTTCACCCCAATTTCATGTGTTTGTGATTGCCAGTACAAATAAGTAGCATCTATTTATTAATAACGTGCACGGTGATGCTCAGCTTCGTCAGAATAACTTAGTCCATATGCTTGATCCAAAAATGGACAGCAAAGCTGATGATAGAGAGAAGTTACAGGCAGGTGGTCACACCAGGGCCACGGGAGGCAGACAAGTGGGTCAAGTTGGATCATTATTGGCGCAGGTGTGACCTGTACAAAGGGGACGGGTTGCATTTGAATCCTAGGGGGACCAATATCCTGGCGGGGAGATTTGCGAGGGCTACTGAGGTGACTTTAAACTAGAATGGTTGGGGGGAGGGAATCAAATTAAGGAGACTAGGAGAGGGGAGGTTGATGTAGGGGAAAAGGAAGAAAAAGATAACAACGTAAACACGAGGAATTCTGCAGATGCTGGAAATTCAAGCAACACACATCAAAGTTGCTGGTGAACGCAGCAGGCCAGGCAGCATCTCTAGGAAGAGGTACAGTCGACATTTCAGGCCGAGACCCTTCGTCAGGACTAACTGAAGGAAGAGCTAGTTAGAGATTTGAAAGTGGGAGGGGGAGGGGGAGGTCCAAAATGATAGGAGAAGACAGGAGGGGGAGGGATGGAGCCAAGAGCTGGACAGTTGATTGGAAAAAGGGATATGAGAGGATCATGGGACAGGAGGCCCAGGGGGAAGAAAAAGGGGGAGGGGGGAAAACCCAGAGGATGGGCAAGGGGTATAGTCAGAGGGACAGAGGGAGAAAAAGGATAGAGAGAGAAAGAATGTGTGTATATAAATAAATAACGGATGGGGTACAAGGGGGAGGTGGGGCATTAGCAGAAGTTAGAGAAGTCAATGTTCATGCCATCAGGTTGGAGGTTACCCAGACGGAATATAAGGTGTTCTTCCTCCAACCTGAGTGTGGCTTCATCTTTACAGTAGAGGAGGCTGTGGATAGACATATCAGAATGGGAATGGGATGTGGAATTAAAATGTGTGGCCACTGGGAGATCCTGCTCGCAGACTGGGAGATCGTTTTGCTGAACACCTACGTTCCGTCTGCCAGAGAAAGCAAGATCTCCCAGTGGCCAGAGAGTGGGAGGTGGAGAGTTTCTTAAATGCATCTATTTTAATGCTAGGAGCATTGTAAGAAATGTGGATGAGCTAAGAGCATGGATTGATACCTGGAAATATGATGTTGTAGTTATTAGTGAAACATGGTTGCAGGAGGGGTGTGATTGGCAACTAAATATTCCAGGATTTCGTTGCTTCAGGTGTGATAGAATCAGAGGAACAAGAGGGGGAGGTGTTGCATTACTTGTCAGAGAAGATATAACAGCGGTGCTCTGGCAGGATAGATTAGTGGACTCGTCCAGGGAGGCTATTTGGGTGGAATTGAGGAATAGGAAAGGTGTTGTAATGCTTATAGGGGTGTATTATAGACCACCAAATGGGGAGCGAGAATTGGAGGAGCAGATTTGTAAGGAGATAGCAAATATTTGTAGTAAGCACAAGGTTGTGACTGTGGGAGATTTTAATTTTCCACACATAAACTGGGAAGCCCATTCTGTGAAAGGGCTGGATAGTTTGGAGTTTGTCAAATGTGTGCAAGATAGTTTTTTAGAGCAATACATAGAGGTACCAACTAGAGAAGGGGCAATGTTGGATCTCCTGTTAGGGAATGAGACAGGGCAGGTGACAGAGGTATGTGTTGGGGAGCACTTTGGGTCCAGTGATTACAATACCATTAGTTTCAGTGTAATTATGGAGAAGGATAGGACTGGACCTCGGATTGAGATTTTTGATTGGAGAAAGGCTAACTCTGAGGAGATGCAAAAGGATTTAGACGGAGTGGATTGGAACAATTTGTTTTATGGGAAGGATGTAACAGAGAAATGGAAGTCATTTAAAGGTGAAATTTTGAGGGTTCAGAATCTTTAAGTTCCTGTTAGGTTGAAAGGAAAGGTTAAAAATTTGAGAGAGCCACAGTTTTCAAGAGATATTAGAAACTTGGTTCGGAAAAAGAGAGGGATCTTCAATAAATATAAGCAGCTTCGAGGTAATGAGGTACTCGAGGAATATAAAGAATGTAAAAAGAATCTTAAGAAAGAAATTAGAAAAGCTAAAAGAAGATTTGAGGTTGCTTTGGCAAGTAAGGTGAAAATAAATCCAAAGGGTTTCTACAGTTATGTTAGTGGCAAAAGGATAGTGAGGGATAAAATTGGTCCCTTGCAGAATCAGAGTGGACGACTATGTGCGGAGCCAAAAGAGATGGGGGAGATTTTGAACAATATCTTTTCTTCGGTATTCACTAAGGAGAATTGTGTAAGGTAAAGGAAACAAGAAGGGTCGTTATGGAAAGTATGACAATTAAAGAAGAGGAGGTACTGGCACTTCTAAGAAATATAAAAGTGGATAAGTCTCCGGGTCCAGACAAAATATTCCCTAGGACCTTGAGGGAAGTTAGTGTAGAAATGGCAGGGGCTCTGACAGAAATATTTCAAATGTCATTAGAAACGGGGATGGTGCTGGAGGATTGGCGTATTGCTCATGTTGTTCCATTGTTTAAAAAGGGTTCTAAGAGTAAACCTGGCAATTATCAGCCTGTGAGTTTGACGTCAGTGGTGGGTAAATTGATGGAAAGTATTCTTAGAGATGGAATATATAATTATCTGGATAGACAGGGTCTGATTAGGAACAGTCAACGTGGATTTGTGTGTGGAAGGTCATGTTTGACAAATCTTATTGAATTTTTTGATGAGGTTACTAAGAAAGTTGACGAGGGTAAAGCGGTGGACCTTGTCTATATGGACTTCAGTAAGGCCTTTGACAAGGTTCCACACGGAAGGTTAGTTAGGAAGGTTCAATCGTTAGGCATTAATATGGAAGTTGTAAAATGGATTCAGCAGTGGCTAGATGGGAGAGGTGGATAACTGTGTGTCAGATTGAAGGACGGTGTGTAGCGGTGTGCCTCAGGGATCTGTACTGGGTCCAATGTTGTTTGTCATATATATTAACGATCTGGGTGATGGGGTGGTAAATTGGATTAGTAAATATGCAGACAATACTAAGATAGGTGGTGTTGTAGATGATGAGGTAGGTTTTCAAAACTTGCAGAGAGATTTAGGACAGTTAGAAGAGTGGGCTGAAAGATGGCAGCTGTTGTTTAATGCTGATAAATGTGAGGTGCTGCATTTTGGTAGGACTAATCAAAATAGGACATACATGGTAAATGGTAGGGCATTGAAGAATGCTGTAGAACAGAGGGATCTAGGAATAATGGTGCATAGTTCCTTGAAGGTGGAATCTCATGTGGATAGGGTGGTGAAGAAAGCTTTTGGTATGCTGGCCTTTATTAATCAGAGCATTGAGTATAGGAGTTGGGATGGAATGTTGAAATTGTATAAGGCATTGGTAAGGCCAAATTTGGAGTATTGTGTACAGTTCTGGTCACCGAATTATAGGAAAGATGTCAATAAAATTGAGAGAGTACGGAGGAGGTTTACTAAAATTTTGCTTGGGTTTCATCTCCTAAGTTACAAAGAAAGGTTGAACAAGTTAGGTCTTTATTCTTTGGAGCATAAAAGGTTGAGGGGGGACTTGATAGAGATGTTTAAAATTATGAGGGGGATTGATAGAGTTGACGTGGATAGGCTTTTTTCCATTGAGAGTGGGGAAGATTAAAACAAGAGGACGTGAGTTGAGAGTTAAAGGACAAAAGTTAAGGGGTAACATAAGGGGGAACTTCTTTACTCAGAGAGTGGTAGCTGTGTGGAACGAGCTTCCAGCAGAAGTGGTTGAGGCAGGTTTGATGTTGTCATTTAAAGTTAAATTGGATAGCTATATGGACAGGAAAGGAATGGAGGGTTATGGGCTGAGTGCAGGTCGGTGGGACTAGGAGAGAGTAAGAGTTCGGCACAGACTAGAAAGGCCGAGATGGCCTGTTCCCGTGCTGTGATTGTTATATGGCTATATGGTTATATGAAGCAATACTGTAATGTCTTCAAACTCTAACCTGCTCAAACTTTTCTCATAAGACAATTTCTTTATAATCAAAATCCCCTAAAACCCTTCTCTGAACTGCCTCCACTGATAAGATATGTGTATAACTCTTATGGGACCAAAACTGCACTACTTGGTGTACTGTATCACCAGCGTCTTGTATAGTTATAGTGAGCCATCCCTAATTTTATACTCCAGCCCCTTGAAGGAAGACTATCTTACCATTAGCCTTGCCAATTACCTACTGACCTTAAATGTGAGCATTCATGGACAAGCATCCCAAAGTGTTTCAGTTTCTTTAGCACTACTGCAATTAAAGACATTAACTCACTAGCACTTTACACAAACTAATGATGGACATTAAACAAGCATTAATATAAATGTAATTATGTTTTTAAAAATCCCAGCTGATGACCCTGCAGCTGACCTCAGGCCACTGTTGAAGTTACAGCAGGCAGCAATGCCAAGCAGGAAACAACATCTTCCTGTAAATTGCATTGACAGTGGCAGTGGTGAGAAGAAGAAAATTACCCATTTTTATTTTCAGTTTTACCTTCCTTCTACAATATATAGTCTTTTCAGACCAGTCTGATCTTCCATCCTTCATTGTACACTGCAATGTAGATTTCTGAGCACTAAACTGACACAGGGGCCAAGTGCTCTTTCACAAAAGTTTAAGTATCATTCCATCCTTTTTCTTTTCCTTTTTTTTAAATGAAACAGGTGTAAGATGTCAGAGAACTAATCCCTCTAAATAGAGGCATGATGAAAACATCCTCTCTGAAGATTCCTCTCATTCTCTTGATCCCTTTGTGAGACTGTGGTATCTATATCTGTCCCCACTAGGAATGATCAGAGCTCTTACATGAACAGCAGTATTCCCAGTGAACACCACGTTTTGTCTGCCACTCTGCTGTTTCATTATCACTGCTGCAATTCCATAAATTCCTACACCGATTTTAGTCAGTGCCAGAAAAACAGGGGCAAAAATGGAACAGAGTAAGACTTCCCAGAGATGACACTGACGTTTCAACAATGAAATTCAATTTCTGGTGCTAATTCTGTTGCTCATTGATCCACAAAAGTAATTTGATAAAAGTAGTTGAAAATGTTTTTTTATTGTACTGACCATTGTAGGATAAGACCTGTTGTTACTTAAAATCACATGTTCCCTGATCAGATTTTTATTTGTTTTCTCTAATAGCAACAAGCTATATCTGGAACACAGTAATCTTATTTTGAAGTACTTCTGACCTTTGGTCATACTCTCTGGACTTTAAATTTCTGTAATGTTGTGAAACAAAATAATAATTGGGTAGTGTGCACAAACTTGAAACATGAAAAATACCAAATATAACCTTGTCCTTTTAAATTTGAGTTGCTTAACTCTTCAATGATCTTTTGATAGTTATTGTTACTGGTGTTAGCAAATTGGGATGGTATAAGCACAACTGCAAGTACACGGTGCTCCTGCTGTTAACAACATCGTGTGCATCTATGAGTCAGAAACAACTTTGGGAAGTCACATGTCTATGAGGTAAACAAGATAGGATTGAAGGCAAAGATTTCTCTTTCCATTTCTACTAAGTGTGTCCTGATTTTTATTGATAATAAAATATAAATTTTCACTTGCCCTGGTAGTGTTATGGATCTCCAGTAGATTTTCTCTTACCAAAGACATATTAGACAAAATTAGAATGCATTACTTCCATTCTCTGCTCCCCTCAGGACATTTTACAGCTACTACATAAAATAAGGTTCATAACAACACTGTGTGCAAGGACAAATTTTAATGATTATCAAATTCAGGGCAAGTATTAAAAAGGGCCACTTTTCAATATAATTGTATAAGGGCAAAGAGAGTTGTAAAAGAGCGCCTGAAGGCTTTATGTGTCAATGCAAGGAGCATTCGTAATAAGGTGGATGAATTGAAAGTGCAGATTGTTATTAATGATTATGATATAGTTGGGATCACAAAGACATGGCTCCAGGGTGACCAGGGATGGGAGCTCAACGTTCAGGGATATTCAATATTCAGGAGGGATACACATGAAGGAAAGGGAGGTGGGGTGGCGTTGCTGGTTAAAGAAGAGATTAACGCAATAGAAAGGGAGGACATAAGCCAGGAAGATGTGGAATCGATATGGGTAGACCTGCGTAACACCAAGGGGCAGAAGACGCTGGTGGGAGTTGTGTACAGGCCACCTAACAGTAGTAGTGAGGTCGGAGATGGTATTAAACAGGAAATTAGAAATGTGTGCAATAAAGGAACAGCAGTTATAATGAGTGACTTCAATCTACATGTAGACTGGGTGAACCAAATTGGTAAAGGTGCTGAGGAAGAGGATTTCTTGGAATGTATGCGGGATGGTTTTTTGAACCAACATGTCGAGGAACCAACTAGAGAGCAGGCTATTCTGGACTGGGTTTTGAGCAATGAGGAAGGGTTAATTAGCGATCTTGTCGTGAGAGGCCCCTTGGGTAAGAGTGACCATAATATGCTGGAATTCTTCATTAAGATGGAGAGTGACATAGTTAATTCAGAAACAAAGGTTCTGAACTTAAAGAGGGGTGACTTTGAAGGTATGAGACGTGAATTAGCTAAGATAGACTGGCAAATGACACTTAAAGGATTGACGGTGGATATGCAATGGCAAGCATTTAAAGGTTACATGGATGAACTACAACAATTGTTCATCCCAGTTTGGCAAAAGAATAAATCAAGAAAGGTAGTGCACCCGTGGCTGACAAGAGAAATTAGGGATAGTATCAATTCCAAAGAAGAAGCATACAAATTAGCCAGAGAAAGTGGCTCACCTGAGGACTGGGAGAAATTCAGAGTTCAGCAGAGGAGGACAAAGGGCTTAATTAGGAAGGGAAAAAAAGATTATGAGAGAAAACTGGCAGGGAACATAAAAACGGACTGTAAAAGCTTTTATAGATATGTAAAAAGGAAAAGACTGGTAAAGACAAATGTAGGTCCCCTGCAGACAGAAACAGGTGAATTGATTATTGGGAGCAAGGACATGGCAGACCAATTGAATAATTACTTTGGTTCTGTCTTCACTAAGGAGGACATAAATAATCTTCCAGAAATAGTAAGAGACAGAGGGTCCAGTGAGATGGAGGAACTGAGCGAAATACATGTTAGTAGGGAAGTGGTGTTAGGTAAATTGAAGGGATTGAAGGCAGATAAATCCCCAGGGCCAGATGGTCTGCATCCTAGAGTGCTTAAAGAAGTAGCCCAAGAAATAGTGGATGCATTAGTGATAATTTTTCAAAACTCGTTAGATTCTGGACTAGTTCCTGAGGATTGGAGGGTGGCTAATGTAACCCCACTTTTTAAAAAAGGAGGGAGAGAGAAACCGGGGAATTATAGACCGGTTAGCCTAACGTCGGTGGTGGGGAAACTGCTGGAGTCAGTTATCAAGGATGTGATAACAGCACATTTGGAAAGCGGTGAAATGATCGGACAAAGTCAGCATGGATTTGTGAAAGGAAAATCATGTCTGACGAATCTCATAGAATTTTTGAGGATGTAACTAGTAGAGTGGATAGGGGAGAACCAGTGGATGTGGTATATTTGGATTTTCAAAAGGCTTTTGACAAGGTCCCACACAGGAGATTAGTGTGCAAACTTAAAGCACACGGTATTGGGGGTAAGGTATTGGTGTGGGTGGAGAATTGGTTAGCAGACAGGAAGCAAAGAGTGGGAATAAACGGGACCTTTTCAGAATGGCAGGCGGTGACTAGTGGGGTACCGCAAGGTTCAGTGCTGGGACCCCAGTTGTTTACAATATATATTAATGACTTGGATGAGGGAATTAAATGCAGCATCTCCAGGTTTGCGGATGACACGAAGCTGGGTGGCAGTGTTAGCAGTGAGGAGGATGCTAAGAGGACGCAGGGTGACTTGGATAGGTTGGGTGAGTGGGCAAACTCAATGCAGGTGCAATTTAATGTGGATAAATGTGAAGTTATCCACTTTGGTGGCAAAAATAGGAAAACAGATTATTATCTGAATGGTGGCCGATTAGGAAAAGGGGAGGTGCAACGAGACCTGGGTGTCATTATACACCAGTCATTGAAAGTGGGCATGCAGGTACAGCAGGCGGTGAAAAAGGCGAATGGTATGCTGGCATTTATAGCGAGAGGATTCGAGTACAGGAGCAGGGAGGTACTACTGCAGTTGTACAAGGCCTTGGTGAGACCACACCTGGAGTATTGTGTGCAGTTTTGGTCCCCTAATCTGAGGAAAGACATCTTTGCCATAGAAGGAGTACAAAGAAGGTTCACCAGATTGATTCCTGGGATGGCAGGTCTTTCATATGAAGAAAGACTGGATGAACTGGGCTTGTACTCGTTGGAATTTAGAAGATTGAGGGGGGATCTGATTGAAACGTATAAGATCCTAAAGGGATTGGACAGGCTAGATGCAGGAAGATTGTTCCCGATGTTGGGGAAGTCCAGAACGAGGGGTCACAGTTTGAGGATAGAGGGGAAGCCTTTTAGGACCGAGATTAGGAAAAACTTCTTCACACAGAGAGTGGTGAATCTGTGGAATTCTCTGCCACAGGAAACTGTTGAGGCCAGTTCATTGGCTATATTTAAGAGGGAGTTAGATATGGCCCTTGTGGCTACGGGGGTCAGGGGGTATGGAGGGAAGGCTGGGGCGGGGTTCTGAGTTGGATGATCAGCCATGATCATAATAAATGGCGGTGCAGGCTCGAAGGGCCGAATGGCCTACTCCTGCACCTATTTTCTATGTTTCTATGTTTCTATCACTGAATGCATCTTCTCTTCACAGTCTAGAGACAAAACAAGCAACAGATGATGATCAGAGTGACTGGATATTTTAAAAAGTATTTTATGCTACAGTCATTTTGAATGATATTATTTTTAATTTGTAAGAGCTTCCTTTCTTTCTTCCCTGATCACAGTTGGTCAATGTGATTATAAGAGTCTGAGGCCACTTTTTTTTTAGCACAGTGGGCGAGCAGTATATGGAGTGAGCCGCCAAAGGAAATGCTTCAGACAGATACATTATCAAAAGTTAAAAGACGATTGGATATGCACATGGATGGAAATATTTGGAAGGGTTTGAGCTAAATGCAGGCAAATGTGACTAGCTTGGACAGGGATAAGCAGAAGGACTTCTTTTCATACTGTATGACTCCCTGGCTTTAAGTCAATTATTAGGAACAGACAGTACACAGGGTCATTTAATACGTAGAACAATTTCAAAGCAATTTATATATTTAATTAGAATCAATGCTACAAAGAGCAATAAGAATTGGCTCTACTGCATTTAAAGGTGGTCCTGTTCATTCAAGCAACACACAGAAAGTTCTGGAGGAACTCAGCAGGCCAGCCGGCATCTATGGAAAAGAAACAGTCAATGTTTCGGGCTGAGACCCTTCATTCGGACTGGAAAAAAAGATGAAAAGTCACAACAAGAAGGTGGCGGGAGGGGAGGAAGAAGTACAAGGTGATAGGTGATAGGTAAAACCCGGAGAGAGGGAGGGATGAAGTAAAGAGTAGAATGCTGATTGGTGAAAGAGATAAAGGGTTGAGATGGAGAAATCTGATAGGGGAGGGTGGAAGACCATAGAAGAAATAGAAGAAGGAGGACCACCAGAGGGAGGTGAAGGGCAAGTAAGGAGATAAGGTGAGAGAGGGTAACTGGAATGGGGAAATGGTGGAGGGGGCAATTACTGGGTTCAAGAAATTGATGTTTATGCCGTCAGGTTGGAGGCTAACCAGATGGAATATAAGGGGTTGTTCCTCCAACCTGAATATGGCCTCATCGTGGCAGTAGAGGAGGCCATGGATTGCTATGTCAGAATGGGAATGGGAAGTAGACTCGAAATGGGTGGCCACTGGGAAATCCTGCCTTTTCTGGTGTATGGAGCAGAGGTGCTCGGTGAAGCAGTCTCCCAATCTACCTTGGGTCTCACTGATATACAGAAGGCCATGTCAGGAGTACCAGATACAGTAGATGACCCCAACGGATTCAGAGGTGAAGTGTTGCCTCGCCTAGAGGAACTCTTTGGGACCCTGAATGGCAGTGAGGGAGTAGGTATACGGGCATTATGGCACTTGTTCCACTTGCAAGGATAAGTATCAGGAGGGAGATTAGTGGAGAGGGATGAATGGACAAGGGAGTCGTGTAGGGAAAAATCCTGCGGAAAGCGGAATGTGGGGGGAAGGAAAGATGTGCTTGGTGGTGGGATCCTGTTGGAGATGGTGGAAGTTACAGAGAATTATGTGCTGGACAAGGAGGCTAGTATGATGGTAGATGAGGACAAGTGGAACCCTAACCCTCATGGGGTGGTGGGAGGATGGGGTGAGAGCAGACAGCAGACGTGCACAAAATGGAAGGGACATGGGTGAGGGCAGAGTTGATGGTGGAGGAAGGAAAGCTCCTTTCTTTGAAGAAGGAGAACATCTCATTAGTTCTGGAATGAAAAGCCTCATCCAGAGAGTAGATGTGGCAGAAATGGAGAAACTGAGAGAAGCAGATGGCAAAGGGAAAGCTTGGATTTCCAGCATCTGCAGATTTTCTCAGGTATGTCCTATTCATTCATTTGTTTAATGTAAAAATAAAGCACTTAGAATAGTCTAAAGAACAAACATATTCAATTTTCCAAAACTGCAAGTTTGGGTAAGGGGGAAGTGATCACACAGTTGCATTCTATAGACAAGCTGCTGTTTAAATGTTACTGGGCATGAAAATTGCTCACCAGTTCGATAGAGTGTGAGGTCCAGTTATAGGAGCTAGTAGTGAGCGAATATGCACCATAAACCCATAAATTTGTAATGCAAACCATAGAAGGGCTGCCGTCTACCAAGTGCAAGTTTATTTTTAGGCAAGTAACTACTCTGCTAATGCCTGAATAGAAAAGAAAACTGAACGATAAATCTAAACTGACTGTATTATTTCCCCTGTAATCAAATACTTGCTGTCATGTAATCATGCTGCTATCACAGTCATAAATCTTTCAACATTGAACAACTAAATTACTCTTCACTTGCATCTAATCAAACAAGTCAGTAGCAAAAGAGGGCAGCATATAGAACAAGAATATCATGGAAATTTATCTACATTCATTGTGTATATCCAATGCGTTAAACTGCAAAATAATTATGTTTGTTTATGCTGTGTGAATTTATTGATATTCAAAGATGTTACAAATCAACACACCTGCCTGCACAATATGAGATCCTCATCTCTTTACTGTGAGCATGGAATATTTTTGCTTTTCTTTATTTTCTGTCTGTAGTAAACAATGATGTATATTATTTATTTATTTATTGAGATTATGGCGTAGAATCGGCCTTTCTGGCCCTTTGAACCGCACTGCCCAGCGATCTCCCGATACAATCTTAGCCCCTAATCATGGGGCAACTTACAATAACCAATTAATCTACCAACCAATACATCTTTGGGCTATGGGAGGAAACTAGAGCACCTGGAGGAAACCCACATGGTCACAGGGAGAACTTACAAACTTGTTACAGGCAGCAATGGGAATTGAACCCAGTTTGCCCGTTCTGTAAAGCTTTGTGCTAACTACTACACCACTGTGCTGCTCTCAAGATGTCTTATGAAGTTGCAATTTTAAAAAAATGCTATGCATTAGGAAGAAGGTGAAAATTGTAAGGCTGAACAAGGTCAGGTTTCAATTACACCTTTCAAAAGATTGTTCATGGCTGGATTGATCCTACTTACATCAAAAGTCAGCAATAATTTCAGTCCTCAAGAAAAACTAGGTGATGTGCCTCAGTGTCTATTACCTGGTGGTACTCTCATTTACTGTAATGAAATGCTCAAAGAAGATGATTTTGGCTCGAATTAACTCTTGTCCAAGTAAAGACCTGGATCCCCTGCAATTTGCCTACTGCCACAGCAGATCTATAGCAGATGCAATCTCACTGGTGTCCTGCTCTGTTTTGGAGTGCACGCACAAGATTCTATTGATTGATTACAGTTCGGTGATCAGTACCATCATTCCTGCAATCCTGATAACCTAGTTTCAAAACCAGAGCTTCTGCACCTTCTTCAGTCTGCAAATGGATTTTTTGCTTATTGGGAGACCATAGTCAATGCGGATTGGTAATAAACCCTCCTGCTTGTTAATTATCAACAAGGGCACACCTCAAGGATGCATGCTAAGCCACTGTTCCACTCTCTGTACACTTCTGACCATGTGGTCAAGAACAAGTCAAGTACAATCTGGAGTGGCAATATCAAACCAAAATCAAAATAAAACAATTGGCACTAGCCTGTGACTGCTACAGAGTTGCTATACTTGCATGATATGCCCTCAGTTCCAATGAAATGATTGTTCCAAAGTGTCAAATCCTTTATTCAAGCCCTTAATAGCAAACAATCTTGGTGATGAAACTTAAGCATATCCAAGTGTAAGCTGAACACTATTCAGTAATGTCTCAGTGGTCAGCAAAAGATATGACCTCTGCTGGTCCCAAGCTACAAACTACCATGAAATAAGTATATATAACGTATTCCCTTCGCTTTTACCACACCCCCACTCATGTGACTAGTTACCACAATAAACATAATAAACGCACAAGACAGAATACAAAGCAGATAGAGAACAGATACATGGCTCCTGCACAATCTATTAATTCTCTAATGACACCACTGCTTTTGGTAGAATACCAGATAGTGATAAGGAGGCTTACAGGGATGAGTATTGTTGCGACAATCACTCAATATCAGCAAGACCAAGAAACTACTTGTAGACCTCATGAAGGAGAAGTCAGTAGAACACACAACAGTCCTCATTGAAGGGTCAGTAATGGAAAAGGGTGAGCAGTTTCAAGATCTTGGGGAATTGACATCTCTGAAGATCTATCCTGGGCTCAACGGATTGATGGAATCACAAGACAAGGCACACCAGCAACTCTGCTTCATTAGTAGGTTCTTACAAACATCTATAGACATACGGTGGAGAGCATTCTGACTGGTTGCATCACAGTCTGGCATGGAGGCTTTAATGTACAGGATCACAAGAGAGTCATCACCTCAACCAGCTCCAACATGAGTGCAATCCTCCTACTATCCAGGTCAGCTTTAAGAGCCAGTGTCTCAAGAAATCAGCACCTATCATTCAGTACCCTCACCTTCCGGGACATACTCCTTCACATTATTACCATCGGGGAGGAGGTACAAGAGCCTGCAGACCTGCACTCAGTGATTCAGGAACAGCTTCTTCCCCTCTGCCATCAAACTTCTGAAGAGTCCATAAACCCATGAACATAGATTCATTATTCTTTTTTTTGTACAATTTATTTTTGTAATTTATAGATTTTTTTGTCTTTGTACTGTACCACTGAAACAAAACAACAACACTCATGTCATACATCAAAGTTGCTGGTGAACACAGCAGGCCAGGCAGCATCTCTAGGAAGAGGTACAGTCGACGTTTCAGGCCGAGACCCTTCGTCAGGACTAACTGAAGGAAGAGTGAGTAAGGGATTTGAAAGTTGGAGGGGGAGGGGGAGATCCAAAATGATAGGAGAAGACAGGAGGGGGAGGGATAGAGCCAAGAGCTGGACAGGTGATTGGCAAAGGGGATACGAGAGGATCATGGGACAGGAGGTCCGGGGAGAAGGAGAAGGTGGGGGGGGGGGGACCCAGAGGATGGGCAAGGGGTATATTCAGAGGGACAGAGGGAGAAAAAGGAGAGTGAGAGAAAGCCTGGCCTGCTGCATTCACCAGCAACTTTGATGTGTGTTGCTTGAATTTCCAGCATCTGCAGAATTCCTGTTGTTTACACTCATGTCATATGTCACTTATAATAAAACTGATTCTGATTCTGTTTTGCAATAGATAGATCCATAGATCTATCAATCTAAAGACCTATAGGTTTTGTTTAACCTAATTGCAATCAAAAGGGATGTGGGAGTGGAAGAGTGCATGAGACAGTAAGAGAGTGAGTGAGCAAGAGAGCAGTTAGAGTTGGACTGCAGACAGTGAGATTACAAAGGACAGAAACTAACTCACAAACTGTTAGTGCTCTCATGTTCTGCGGCCCACTCTGAGTAATCCTAATTCTATTACTACAGGTAACAAACTGACATGATACATGGAGGCATATTTGGTCAAGTCTAAAATCAGCAGCTCTGGCATTCTGTGTTAAATGAAATAATGTAATCCTTACATTGCTCTCAGGTTCTTGGAATAATAACTGTTAGTTACAATAGTTCTGCCATTATTACAGTCACAAAATCTTGGCTTATTTATTATACAGTGTCTTGTTTCACTGTGGAAAGAAATTCTACAAACTTCATTTCAAGTGTTTTCTCTGTGATGAAGTCCTCAAGAAAGTACAACTGCTGCCGTTTATACAGTTTTGAATAATTTTGCTTGCTGCCAATGTTGGAGCAGTTGTTTCATACATCAACATGATTTTCTTTACTTAGGACTTCACCTACACAGTTAAAAGCTGGAAGCTGATGACAGCTAATTCATTGAGTGAGCCAATTAGCAGAATGTTACCATATTTTGGACCTCTGACTTCTTGCTCAATGTTGAGTCCACCTGTCATTGATGGCACATCTAGCCTGGCCTCATTCTTATCATTGTGATTGTCAAACTTCAACACAAAGGTAAGCGATCTTATTTAAATTAACTAATATTAATATTTTAATTAATTTGCCTGTTAAATGTGGTTTTGAAGTAAAATGATGCTTGTTTGAATTTTTTTTTGTTATTTACAAATTTTCAAATTGCTTTTACGTCGGAGAGATCATTAGGAAGATTTCAAAATAGTGAAAGGGCTTTTAACAGCTTTCAGTCATGTACCACTACTGACCATTGGCAAGGACTCAGAGTCTGCTGACACAGATTTGGCCCTCAGCACTTTATGGAACAGATGCAGCAGTATGACTGGTAGGACCAATAAGTTGGTGTGACAACAGAGCTAACGTAGGGCAACCTTTTCACTGGGTCAAAAGCAACTTGCCTCAATGAGAAAACAGTACCTCTTAAAAAAAGCATCAAATCTACCAAAGCAAATGGATGAATCTGATCATGAGAGGGAGGAGAAGTACATATTAAATCTATTTCCTTGTCCTGATATTAACATAGATCCAGGACCATCTTTCTGCTTGGATGAATGGTCTGTCTTTTTTACCTTTAAACTCCAAACTTAAATGAGTGTCATGTAATCTTTTGGTTCTCAGTGGACAGCAGATAAAAACTCAGATCTCCCCATACTTCAGTATACCTCAACAGCTTTAACCAAACACCCACTAAGGTTAAGGTTTGGAAAAGTGGGAACATCATCATCTTGCAAAAAGGAAAAGATCACTCTTCTGAAAATAAGACTTGGGCAATGAAAAATACATTTGCTACATATGATCAGAGGGCTTTCACGGCTAGGCATAAATTTCAGTGCAACACTTTTGAGGTCACCTAAACAAAATGTCAGATAGTCTTTGCAGATTTATTTCTTTCTGAATCCATTTTGCTCTTTTGATCTTTCTGTACAATGGACTTAGCTTAGGATGTGTTCAGATTCTGCCAACTAGCTATTATACTACACACCCCACCGCGCCAGGCTCCAGGGGCTAGACTCTCCGATTCTCCGGAGTACGGATAACTGGCGAAGTCACTTTGAAGATTCAGGCCCACTCCGCTAATTGGCAGCCATGCTTTGCCACTAAGATTTGGATGTTTAATGAGTACCTGAACTCAGTTTCAGTGCTCAATCATCAGCTCAACTTTGGTTTAGTTTGTGATTGCGTTTAGGATTTCTGTCTCATTTGGTTTCTCGTCTAGCATCGAGTCAAGAACCCTGATCTCATCTCAATCTCAAAATCGTGTCTTGATTCTCGTCTCGGATACTCCAGCACTTGGGTCCTTACCATCTTCACCTAGGCCTCTTGTCACACTAACCACTGCATGGTCATTTCTAAGCTGATGCCACAAATTATCTCCATCTTTTTGTCTGAAAGCTACTGACAATGGAACATTGTCCAATAAAGCTGATGTCCTGGGCAAAATACAGTCTTGAACTCCTCCCAAAAATTAGGATAAAAAAAGCATTAACTAGGTCCATAATACTTCAGCAGCCAAATAGTTAAGTAGATAGTTCAACTGTATGTTCTGTATGAACAGCTGGATTTCTAATTAATCACCTTTCTTGGCAAGTTAAAATAACTCAAGTATAATGTTTTACTACAACTCATGTCCATAAACCTGTAGGTGTATCAGTTAGTATTTGAATTTTTTATATAGCGTTATTTGATAACTTGTTTCTACATCTAAATAGGTCTTTTTCCAAAACTCTACATCAGTATGGTGAAGAAATTGATCACCGTTCAATTACTATCTGTGCAGATTCAGCTTATATAAAAGGCACCGAATGTTCCACGTTTCCATTTACTTACACCAATAATAGCAGTGCAATCTCTGAGATCTGTCAAACTACCATAAAAGAATTAGAATTCAGAATATGATGCCTAGCATTTCATAATTTTCTGTGATATCCTTTTAATTTGTTTCAGAATGTTCTGTTCACAAAGCTGGCTATGCAGCCCAAGTCAATATTGTCAGTTTCATTCATTGTACAGTTTCAAGTTAGTTCTTTTAAAATGTAAGATACATAAGCATGTTTAAAATGCATTTTCAGATCCAAACCACTTAACTCACTGACCAGTCCACTTTTATAAAATAATTAAGTAGTTTAATTTTTCATTTTAGGGATTTGAAACCACTGTGACCAATATTGAGAGCTGAACGTCCCTGTTTAAATATGTGGTTACAAAAGGCAAAAGAAATAGTTGTTGATGACAGTTCACAAAAATCTAGGCATATTAGATTTAGCAAATTAATCTTGATAGAAACTTGAAATTTAGCCTACACAGAACAAACACAAGTACATTTCAAATAAAATTTGAATAGAGATGATGTAAATTTGTGAAGCTAGAAAAGCCAGAGGGTTCATATATTTGTTCATTAACATCACAAATATATCTTCAATGGACCTGCCAGCACTTTCATACCTTAGGGGTTATTTTCCCAGTTAAACCAACATGTGAAGGAAAACGTAATTGTTATGTACAGTACCTAAAAAACTATGGAGTAAGTTGCTAAAATTAACAGCCAGTTATCTGGTTATGATAACTAGTGATGACTATCTCAACTTCCAGTAAGAATGTCACATAACATTTCAGAATTTATCTAGTCTGATACCTTAGTGCTAAGCTGAAAGATTCCTTCTTTAGGGTGTCACATGCTGGATGAGAAGTGTTGCTACATTCCAGTCAACTGTGTAGCTCAATGTAAGAGATCCTATGGCTCAATTTAAAGAAATGTTCAGGCAAATAATTTCCTTTTGGCCAATGATTCTGGACAATAGATTTATGAAGTCCTTTACTCATTTTTCCTCAAAGGAAGCTAGTGTATCACTTTGGGAAATATAGACAGAGCTTTAAAATCAACTACTTTTTTCCCAATATTCCTGCTTTTCCCAATTTGCATTTTATCTGCAGTCAGAGAAAAGGATCAAGGTTCAGTAAAACTTATTTTGAAAAAGTTCAGATATGGGCACTGATTTCCCCCTTCTCTCAGGTAGCACTGAGTGGGAGATGAAAATATGTATTTAAAAAACAACTGCAAAAGCTAGTGTTACGAGAATACACATAAAATTAAGATGTTTGCTGGCCTGGGCTAGCATCAGTGGCATCAGCAGTTGGTCTGCCACCTGCCCTCAGGGGAAGGAGAGATAAGGAACAATGGAGCAGCATCTGGAGATGTGTAATGAAGGGATGTGGGAGAGAGAGCTGTCTGGAGCGGCTCCCCCTTTGAACCCTGAACTGTTTGAAGTGATGGACAGGCGATACCCCAGCAGGGGGATAAAAAGGGGACAGGTTCGCTAAGACACACACACACGCCACCCGAGGTAACGAGACCCTGGAAGCGGTGCGCCTCTCACGAGTGGGTGAGAAGCATCAGACAACGACAAGGGTGGAAAGGTACGATCAGCGGGAACCCGGTGTGTGTCCGCCCTTGCCTGGGTGCCGGGTTCACTGCAGAGGATCGACCGCATCTGGAGGAGGGGTCACAGTCGGTGACCTCAGGTGACATCACCAAGGACCCGCCCAAAAGCTGTTTGTGAGCCATCTCGCTGGTCTGTGAGTGAAGCCGTTCTGAATGATCAGTTGTTCCTATTCTATGTCTCTCTTCCCCCACCTTGTCCATCGCCATGGCAACGATTACTGCGAACTGAACTACTAACTGGACTGAACTTTGAGTCATTTTGAAATTGGTCATTTACCCCTAGACAACGATAGAGCTTGATTGATGCTGTTATCTTAATTCTGTGCACATGTGCGTTTATCATCGCTGAACTGTTGCATTTATTATCCTTTCGATTAATGTGTTGCTTGTTTCTTTAATAAAACTTTCTTAGTTCTAGTACTCCAGACTCCAACTGAGTGATCCATTTCTGCTGGTTTGGCAACCCAGTTACGGGGTACGTAACACTAGCAACTTAAAATAAAATCAGAAAATGCTGGAAATATCCAATGAATATTAACACAATTAAAAAGCAACAAAACACTATCAAACTCATCATTACTGACACCTAGTTCACTACATTTGATATGGTTCAGTGAAAGATGGAGACTCCATCCAGATTTTTTGGTGAATAGAATAACAATGCGCCTTTAAGCTACCACTAGGAAATGTGAAGACACCCATAATCATCTCATCAGTAATTTATCATTAAAGGAACCACTGCTGGACACAAAATTATTTCATAAAAGAGACATTTGCATAGTTTTTCATCTAAAGCTATTGTTCTCTCTAGTCCCATAATAATCACGAACATCTACCATTCCAGCAGAAACCCTATTCACCTGAGCTTCCCTCAGGATGGGCTCCTATATGGTGCATGTTAGCAATATTTGACTTCAGAGGGAACAGTTGGGTTTCCCACTCTTAGCAAAACACTCCAGTACAGAATAGTTCACCAGGGGAATGTTGATAAAAGTCATGTGGGGATCAGACCACCTCCAGAAGGGACATATAAGGCTCATTCTGATCAGCACTCCCATAAATTGGATTGACATGAGCATTAGCATTATACAGTCTGAGGATGGCTATCCAGTGCATTGAGTATAGACATTCTGCCTATAAATCTATCAGTAGTGCTAAACGTGCTGTAGATTGGATTCGGCAGGGAAACAGTATAAGTTATAAGCAATACGAGATAGGAATAAGTAACTGGGAACAACCAATTATTTGAACAGTTTTGGTAGGAAGAATGGGAAAGGGCAAAATAAGCTCAAGGCTCCAATTTTAAAAGGGATATGAACACAGAAGGGTCTCATATGTGCAAGGGTTATATATACATTGTTCCATGAAAGTAGTAACGCAGGCTGAGAAAATGGTTAAAAAAGACACACGGGACTGAGGGCTTTACAAAAGCAGAGGCATAGAAAATGAAAACATGAGAATCGTGATGAGCAATTGTAAAATACTGTCTAGGCTGCTGTTGGTGTATTATGTCCAGATCTAAACACTGCACTTTCAGAAACATATAAAAACTATAGAGGAGTTGCTGGACAGAATTACTGAAGTGATTCCAGAGATGAGGATGGCATAAAAGATAAGAAATACTGGAATCTGTAGCAACAAACAATATACTGGAGGAACTTAGTCAAACAGCCCCTGTGGGGCAGGGGGAAAAAACTGTTGATGTTCTTTCACTTGAGGAACTCAAAACATTTACAATTCATTTTCCTCTGGAATTTTCGAGTTCCTTCAGCAGATTGTTTGTTGTTCCTGAGATGAGGAACTTCAGTTATGTGAATAAACTACAGATCTTAGGGTTATTCAATCAGGGAACATAAATGTTGATAGGGAACAACACGCACAAAATGCTGGAGGAAATCAGCAGGTCGGGCAGCGTCTAAGGAAAGGAAAGAAACAGTCAACATTTTGGGCTGAGATCTTTCTTCAGGACTGTAAAGTAAGGAAAAAGACGCCAGAATAAAAAGGGTGGGGGAAGGGGCAGAATCTCTTGTGTTTACGTCGATACGGAATCTGCTAGAGGTTTTCTAAATCATGATGGGCAATTGTAAAATGTTCCTTATGGTAGAAGGGAGTAGAATTGAGGAACACAGAATGAAGGTGATTGGCAGGAGAAGTAGTATTACACAATTATGGATTAGGAATTGGAATGCTTTGCCAGGGATACTAGTGGATGCAGAGCGTTTGTATTCTTTGAAGGGAGCTGGTAATGTACCTGAAATGGAGTTTGCAAATCTATTGAGAAAGAAAGAAGACTAGAATAGCTAGATTAGTCTCATATAGAATGAATATCAGCTTGAATGCTTAATAATTTGCCAATAATAAATTGAATCCTTCCCTGCTATAACCATAAGCAACACACACAAATGCTGGAGAAATTCAGCAAGTCAGGCAGCATTTATAGACGAGATGTTTTGGCTTGAGACTCTTCACCAGGGCTTGCCTTTCTTCCTGCTATAACTATTCTTTAAAGTGAGTTTTAAAGTAACTAGAGCTCGACAATATGAAGCATTGTTCTTGAAGACGTGCTGTCATTCACATTTCAATATTATATTAAAATATAAAAAATGTAGTAGACTTTGGAGATTATTTGGGCATATTATTAAAATAATGCAGAGATTATCTTGGTAAATTTGTTGTCATGTATTTTGATTCAATTGCAAAGCTGAATCGGAAAATTGTGATTGTACAATACTGCATTTTTGGAATTCAAAGAGTGAGATATAGTTATAAGACAACATTGGAAGCACAGGGCAACTTGTGTTCTAGTTAACACTGGTGTGTATTTCGTTCTATTTCTATGCACAGACATCCGCCATTTATACAGCTGTTGTACCTATCAAAGGCACCAGACACATGAAACCAGTGCTGGCAAATGACTTCCCTCACAAAAAAAAAATTTTTGGGGAATTCTGGATGACTTGATGGTTGGTGACTGCATGCAAAGAATGAAGTATTTCCTGGGATAAAATAAGCATTTCATTTATAGAATTTTAGGATTTCAATTCACAAGGATTTGAAGCACTACAAATGAATTATCAACCGATGCTAATTCCTTCATTCCTTCATGGATGTGAATATTGTACACAATGCCAGCATTTATTGACTATTCCGAATCAGTTCAATCTGAGGAGGTGGTTAACGATCAACGACATTGATAGGTCTAAAATCACTTAATGACCAGATCAAGAAGTATGGCACATTTCCCTTCTTGAAGGATATTAACAAACTACTTTTTTCACATTTGCCATGTCTGATCCTAACATTTTATTCATCATTCAATTTACCCAACTGAACAGATCGAAGTACAAAAGTTTGAAAAATAAGGAACATATTCACTAATCCACTCAATTAAAAATAAGACTGGAGCTTATATACCTGCTGCATTATTTGTGCCTGGTTATTTACTCATCTTTATGGTATGGCTTTATAAGAAAGCAAACTCAGAAAGGTGGCATCCGTCATTAAGGACCCGCATCACCCAGGACATGCCCTCTGTTCATTGTTACCATCAGGAAGGAGGCGCTGAACCCTAAGGCACACATGAGATGATTCAGCCTTCTTCCCCTCTACTACCGGATTTCTGAATGAACATTGAACCCATGTACACTACCTCAGGACTTCTTTAAATTAACTATATATAGTTAAATTAAATATATACATTTACTGTATTTCACAGTTTTTATTATTATGTATTGCAATGTACTACTGCCACAAAAACAAGTTTCATGACATATGCCAGTGATATTAAACCTGATTCTGATTCTGACTTGCGAACAATCGGATGGTTTTCCTCAGCAACTTCCATTAAACAGTAAAGTCTAGTGTTCAAAGTAGTTTAGCCAAGACCTGAGAAGAAACCCCATCGGTAGTTTCAGGGTAACTCTTGTAACTTTTAGTGGGTCACTAATGCGGTGAACTATAATTTGAAATCTCAGGCTACTGAAGTACACCTTAAACTGAAGTTAGTCAGCAGGTCAGGAAGCATCTATGGAAAAGAGTTAACAGTCAACATTTTGGGATGAATCCCTTCTCTTCAACTGTTTACCCTTTTCCATAGATGCTGCCTGGCCTGCTGAGTTCCCCCAGCATTTTGGGTGTAATACTTTGACTTCCAGCATCTGCAGATTTTCTCTTGTTTGTGATTAAACTGAAGTTAACTAGCTAAATCTTTCTGCCATCAAACACACATTATTACTTCTGACCATTGATAAAAGATGCAATAGCTTGGTTGATGAGCAAAGATGTTATGAATGAATAATGCTGGTTGTAATGGTAGTTCCTGAAGGTACAATGTCCTTCAACCATTACTGTTATGATGATGAATCATCCTTATTCACAGGGGAGTCTCAGGGTCTTTTAGCAGTTAGTTGACAAAATATTTCTGCACAAAATATGTGGTGGAAGTCTGGAGTTTATCAAATAGAAACTCAGTCATTATTCAATTTAAAATGGATGGAACAATAAATTCTTTCCAATGAATTCTTTGCATGACCTGACTGGTACCTATTAGCATGTTTGAGAACATTGAGATATGTCTACGGGTAAGATGATATTTAATGTAAAATGAAGCAGTAAATGCTGGAAATAATCAGCAGACAGCTTTTGTGCTGAGAGACACTGTTTAACATTTGTGTTCAACAGCCTTACCTAAGAGCTCATAACAGCTGAATATTTACAGCTTGTTCTATTTATGGTTTCCCGTTTCTATAGCATTTTGCTTTAGGGTGTGTAATCCAATGGTAATTTTCTTGAGAGTGATTATTTCTGAAGCTGGCAGTTATTTCTTAACCAAAGGTATTACTAGGTGTGAGATATAGACCAATATATGGAGATAGGGCATAGATCTGCTGTGGTATCAGTAGGAGGCAGAACAAGCTTGAAGGGATAATTGGACGATGTCTGTTTTTAATGTCCATGGTAATGTAGCAGCTGCCAAGAACAAAAGTTACATAAACTCACAATTTCTCAATCACGTCAAAATTCATCAATATTCCTTTGTTGTTGAACTTTAGAACATTGAGCACATATTTTATGTTATAATATTTTAGGATAGGGAAGCATTGTCACATACATTATCTGGCTTATTTTATTTACACCATTCTTCTTGATCCTTGCTGAATTTCCTCTTCTGTTTCTCTGATGTTTGCCTAATTCCTATTGATGTATGGTGGCTGGAATGTTGTGCAATTACAGACAAGCTTAACTCACAGTCATTCTACCATTGAGTCTCACATATTGGTAGGCAGCCCTCACTAAATTGAAGAATAGGATTGTGTGTTAAGGCAGTAACTAAAAGCACCATGAAGTTTGAATGATATCACAGTGTTTTTAGTCATATATTCTGTGTAATTACATAACTTGCCATGAAAATTGTTAAAATCCTTTCAAATTATGTCATGGCAAAAAGAAGATGGAAAGATGTAAACAATTCAAAAATTGGGATCAGTAATCTACACACTGCCTTATCTACACAAGAGAATACGCTGCTTAAAACCAATTCTTAAAGTGACTTCTTCTTTAAGTGGAATTCATGTTTAAACCATGTGCTGTGGTACCAAAAGATGGCTCTCAATTGCCTTTAGAACAGGCACTTCTCATTTAGCAGAATTTTTTCTGATTCCTAATTAACCTCTGTAAAGCAGGTCAATATTTCCTACTGGGGGGATATGATTGCCTCCCAAAGTTTGCATCTAATATCACCTTTTGATACACTGATTAGATGTGATATAAAACCATATGACCAGAAGACAAAGGATAAACTTACTTGACTGAACATGGAATAATGTAGACTCTCTCATCATTACAAAATATATTTGAGAAACCTTGCTGGGCACTTGTCAACAAGTTATGGAATAGTAAGTGATATCTGCAAACGCAAAAATACTTAATGTGAAATAAGATGGAAACTGATTGAAATACTCAGCAAGTCAGAAAGATCTGTAGACCCAAATACTTCAGTTCAATAACCTTTCATTACAACTTACAGCAGCTTCTGGTTTATTTTAGAACCTATCAGTGAGGTCAAATGGACAGCTAAGGCGACTGACACCCTGAAATCCAAGATTACCAGGAGTTTAGGAAACTGATGATACAGCCACAATTTATTGAGAGATGATTATAATTCAACTATCTGCCTTCAATATTAACATCTCAATGGGGAAAAGCAAAAGGTTTTAAAATCTATCTTGCAACAGAAATGCAATGATAAGGAAACAACTTTTTCATTAAGATATAAGTTTGCAATATCAATTTTTGCCTAATCATTTTTATTTTATGACATAATTTCTTCTTTAGCAGACTGCTGTAAGGCTCAACTGCAGGCTAAAGGTTCAAGCCATAGGGGCTCAAAGTTGTTTTACTGTCTTTTACTGGCGTTAAAACAGTGTTGAGAGTCAGCCTATGCTGTTTGTGATAATGCCATTAATACTTGATCTTAATAGCAAGTTCGACAGCACAGGGGTGTTTAGGGTCCTTTCTATAATGCTGGACTGTCACTGTACTCTGATGATGTGTGGTAAACTCTCACTGCTGCCAGCATTTAGCCCAACATTTTCAAGTTTTCTAGCCAGCTTTCAAAGGCTTATACTGCAAATGCAAGCAAATCTTTTCCAGCTGGAAGATGTTGATACTAAGTGTAAAGTTGGGGAGGGTGTAGTCAGATAGACCTGGACAGACTGGTGGACATTACCTCCTGCAGGAACCATGTTCTTTCTACTCGGGGACCTCTAAACTATACATTGATGCTTCTGGCAGGATATTTGCCAGGATTGTGCCTGATTGTGTTTGAATGCCTGTACCTTGAGGAAGTCTGCATTGGAGGGAAACACTCCTGTGTAAATGGGTGTTTCATAGTCAATGTTGACTAGAAGGGCTGAAGTGCTAATCCTATCCTGCTCTTATGACTCCAGGATGCATCCCTTAGTTATCTGTCACTGTTGCGTTAGGGAGATGGACTTCATTTACTTCTCCATTAGAATCTGGAACAAAGGGATGCATCTTGGAGTCATGGGCGCAGGATAGGATTAGCACTTCAGTCCTTCTAGTCAACATTGACAATGAAACATGCATTTACACTAATTGTACATGAATCCCATTTTATTCTTTCCACATTCCCAACAGCTCTCCCTTCCCCCTCCATTCTACCTCCACCTCCAGTTCTATCACTCTCTTTCTTGAGAGGAGATTCACAGTGGCCAATTATCCCATAAACTACATGTCTTTCTGATGTGGGAGGAAACCAGAGAACCTGGAGGTAACCCATGAAGTCAAAAGAAGAGCATGCAGACTCCACAGAGACAGCAGCAAAGGTCAGGTTTGAACCTGGATTGCGGGAGCTGAGACAGCAGCTCTTCCTGCTGCACCATTGTGGTAGAGGACACAATAGCCTGGAACCATCCTGAAGCTGGGAAACTGAGAGATTGTGACCTTGACCTCCATGAGCAATGGTGCAAAGAGCGAAAACCAAAAAGAATCCAGTGAGCGGCTGTTCTGTGGGTGTAAACGCTTTGTTAATAAGAGAACTCAGAGGAGAACGGCCATAGGGGTTCAAGCCGACAGGAAGGAAACAGTAACTTAAATAACCACATGTTACAACAGTGGTGGGCAGAAGAGCTTCCCTGAAAGCACAATTTGTTGAAAATTGAACTGGATTCGTTATAGTAGCAGGAGACCATAGACATACACTCAGTGACCATTTTATTAGGTACTCTCCGTACGTAATAAAGTGGCCACTGTGTATATTATCCTATTATTTCTTGCAATCTTTTGCAGTTAAAAAAAAAGTAAAATATTGACAAGATAATGAAGTGGTACTTCCAATTAGAACTTGTTCACAAACAGTTTAACATCCACTTGAAAGAAAATAGAATCTGTTTAACGGGATAAATTTCTGGGAATTGTGGGATAAACTTCGTCTAAACACTGCATCATGATTCATTCATTCTCATCAAGTCTGCATATGACACATTTCTTCCCGTTATGCCTTTGAACTAGGCAATGAGTAATCCTGAAACTGTAGCATCAATTACTAGATAGCTTGCACTGGTGTATACAGTGCAGCTGAGCACAGTGATTCAAACAGTGAACTGTCTGCTCAAAGACATGTAAAGAATTTGAAAAAATAACTTTTAACTGATAAAACTTTGATTGTTTTTTTTTTCCCAGCAGCATCGGGTGCTAGAGGGACATTAGGTTTAACATCAATGAAGGGATTAGTCTGATCTCTGCACCACAAATTTCCTTTTTTTTTTAACAATCTTACTACAGGTTGTAACCAAGCCTCGGCAGAGATGGGACAATCACCCCACTAGTTGCTAAGAAGCATGAGTGAGAGAGCTTACCTATTTTCAGCTATCATATCTGGTGCAAGAAGATGAAAACTCCCTGAATCAGAATCAGGTTTAATATCACTGGCATATGTTGTGAAATTTGTTAACTTTGTGGCAGCAGTACAGTACATGATAAATATAGAGAAAAAAGACTGAACTACAGTAAGTATATATATATATATATATATATATATATATATATACATATATATATATGTGTGTGTATATTAAATAGATAAATTAAATAAGTAGTGCAAAAACAGAAATAAAAAAGTAGTGACATAGTGTTCATGGGCTTAATTCTCATTCAGAAATCAGATGGCAGAGGGGAAGAAACTGTTGCTAAATCACTGAGTTCTGGTTTCTGTACCTCCCTCCTGATGGTGACAATGAGGAGAGGGTATGCCCTGGGTGGTGGGGTCCTTAATGATGGACGTCACCTTTCTGAGGCACCTTGAAGACGTCTTGGATATTACAGAGGTTATTACCCATGATAGAACTGACTAATTTTACAACTCTCTGTACCCTACTTCAATCCTGTGCAGTAGCCAGTTCAGAATACTCTCCACTGTACATCTGTAGAAGTTTTTGAGTGTTTTAGGTAAAAAAACAAATCTTCTCAAACTCCTAATGAAATATAGCCACTGCCTTGCCTTCTTTATACCTGTATCGATATGTTGGGACCAGGTTAGATCCTCGGAGGCATTGACACCCAGGAACTTGAAACTGCTCACTCTCTCCACTTCTGATCCCTCTCTGAGGATTGGTTTGTGTCCCCTTGTTCTACCCTTTCTGAAGTCCACAATCAGCTCTTTGGTCTTACTGACATTGAGTACAAGGATTTTGCTGCAACACCACTCAACTAACTGGTATATCTCACTCCTGTAATCCCACTCATCTCCATCTAAGATTCTGCCAACAATGGTTGTATTATCAACACATTTGTAGATGGCATTTGAGCTATGCCTAGGCACATAGTCATGGTTATAGAGAGAATAGAGCAGTGGGATGAGCACACGTCCCTGAGGTGCACCAGTGTTGAGGGAGATTTCTTCCTTCAAATGCCTTCATGTACAAATACATCATATTCTTACAACCACATGTATGAGACCTAATCACAGCAACAATATTGCGACTGGAGTCAGTTAAAAATGTCACTGCTCTTACATTTATTTGCTATCTATATAACCATCTAGAAAATAAACATGAATGGCCATCCGTGATAGGATTAGCAACATCTCTGACACCAGCTGAGACATAAGTCTGTCGGCAATGACAGGTTGTTCACATGGATAATCTGTGTGAGGTTTTGGAAATTGGCAAGCAACGTGTGAGAGTCAGCAGGTCAGTTATCAGAAACTGACCCCTAGAAAGGAAATGAAATAGGTCCAGGTCAAAAGGTTAACTCTACTCTTCTCAAAGTGTGAATAATGGGACACTCAAAACTACTGCGCAGGTTGACTCTGTGGTTAAGAAGGCATACAGTGCATCGGCCTTCATCAATCGTGGGATTGAGTTTAAGAGCCGAGAGGTAATGTTACAGCTATATAGGACCCTGGTCAGACCCCACTTGGAGTACTGTGCTCAATTCTGGTCGCCTCACTACACGAAGGATGTGGAAACAATAGAAAGGGTGCAGAGGAGATTTACAAGGATGTTGCCTGGATTGGGGAGCATGCCTTATGAGAATAGGTTGACTGAACTCAGCCTTTTCTCCTTGGAGCGACGGAGGATGAGAGGTGACCTGATAGAGGTGTACAAGATGATGAGAGGCATTGATCTTGTGGATACTCAAGGGCTTTTTCCCAGGGCTGAAATGGCTAGCACAAGAGGGCATAGTTTTAAGGTGCTTGGAAATAGGTATAGAGGAGATGTCAGGGGTAAGTTTTTTACGCAGAGAGTGGTGAGTGTGTGGAATGGGCTGCCGGCGGTGGTGGTGGAGGCGGAAACGATAGAGTCTTTTTAGCGACTCCTGAATGGCTACATGGAACTTAGAAAAATAGAGGGCTATGGATAAGCCTCGGTAATTTTTAAGGTAAGGACATGTTCAGCACAGCTTTGTGGGCCGAAGGGCCTGTATTGTGCTGTAGGTTTTCTATGTTCTATGTTTGAATTACATCATCACCTCTTGTGTTTAACATTACTTACTCTTCCTCTTTTGCATTATTTATTTGTTTTATTCCTTATTGTAACATAGTAATTTTTTATATCTTGCAGCGTACTGCTGCTCCAAAACAACAATTTTCATGACATACGTCAGTGATAATAAACTTGATTTTGAATGATTCTCAGTTCCCAAAGCACAGCATCTCACAATTTTCCAGATTGAACTTCATTTGCCATTTATCCATTTATATTATTAACTAATCTGTACTCGATGGCCATTTTATTAGGTACACCTGCTCGTTAACGCAAATAACTAATCAGCCAATCATGTGGTAGCAACTCAGTGCATAAAAGGATGCAGGCATGATCAAGAGGTTCAGACCAAACATCAGAATAAGGAAGAATAGTGATCTAAGCGACTTTGACTGTGGAATGATTGTTGGTGCCAGACAGGGTGGTTTGATTATCTCAGAAACTGCTGATCTCCTAGGATTTTCATGCACAACAGTCCCTCGCGTTTACAGAGAATGGTGCAAAAAGTGATCCGGGGAGTGGCAGTTCTGTGGGCAAAAATGTCTTGTTAGTGACAAAGGTCAGAGGAGAATGACCAGTCTGGTCCAAGTGATAGGAAGCTGACAGTAACACTCAACTAACAATAGAGGTATGAATAAGAGCATCTCCGAATGCACAACATGTCAAACCTTGTGTGCAGTTCTTGTCACCTACCTACAGGAAACATATCAATATACTTGAAAGAGTGCAGAGAAAATTTACATGAATGTTGTTGCACTTAAGAACCCAAGTTATATGGAGAGGTTGAATATGTTAGAACTTTATTCCCAGGAGTGTTGGAAATAAGAGGAGATCTTATGGAGGTATACAAAATTATGAGGGGCATAGACAGTGTAAATACAAGCAAGCTTTTTCCTCAAGATTGGGTGAGACAAGGACTAGAGGTCATAAGTTTAGGCTATAAGCTGAAATATTTAAGGTGAACCAAAGGGGAATCCTTTTTACTTAGCGGGTTCAATTGAAACTCTTAAAAAATTTGGATAGATGCATAGATGAGAGGGGTATGGTCCAGGTGCAGATAGCTGGTACTAGGCAGATAAACTGGTCAGCATGGACTGGATGGGCCAAAGAGCCTGTTTCCATGCTGTAGAGCTCTATGGCTCCATGTCAGACCAGCCTCTTAAAGTGAACTGCAAGTCAAGTCGATAGCTGTGAATTATGTACATTTTCACCAATTACATTACCCTACAGGTGAAATATATCACCACCGGTTATAAAATTGTGATAATTCATTGCTTCTTGTGATTCTTCAAGAAGTGCAGGTGTTAGAGTTTGAACATGACATGTTAGTCACACCTTTCACTCAAGTATGACCTCAGGAATTAGCACTTACAGTGATACGTTGTAAAACCACCATTTCAGTCACTGTGCAGTGTTATTAAGGAATAAGGATCTGCATGCCATCAGTGCTGGAACAATGCAAGTAGGAGACTGCTTCCTTGTGCAAAAGGAATCTTTGGCAGGAAGTTCTCATTTGCTGACAGAAAATCAGTTCTCCTTCACTGTGCAAAAGCCTTAGGACACCCTAGATTACAAACAGGCTAAGTAAAAGAAAATACAATGACTGTTCCTGTGAAACCGAAAGGTACTGGTCACTAAATATTCTCCTGGACCCAAATACATTGACCACTACATCTTTCATTTGCAATATAATGCAATAGGCATAGAAGGGACTGGGATCATCTTTAGATTAATTTAAGTACAAAAGTAATTAAATAATATGGTTATCATAACAAAGTGAAAGTGCATATCAGGTTTCTTTAAGTGAAGTGGAGATAAGTTAGGAGGAAGAAAATGAAATTCATTCTAACAATCTTCAATTAATATTTATAATCTTTACACTCAATAGGGCAAAGAGCCTTCCACATTATCTATAAAGATCAAGACCATGAGAGGTTGTGTCATTGTCCTCCCAGAGATCACAGCACCTCAGCTGAGCCTAGTTGTCTGATTGCATCCGTGTTCTGTATCTTACTGTTCTTAAAAGAGCTCTTAGAAACATTCCATGATTCCAGCTGTGAAAGAACGTTAGGCCTCTCAAATGCAACACCATAATTTTTCATTTTACCTCGTGCTTTGAGATGTTCATTTTGTGATTGTGTTCACTGTTGGTAAAAGGTAACAGAATCCATTAATTAATGTCAGTATTAACAGCGAAACTCAGGTGCCTGAAGAAAGATAAAAAGGTGAATGTGGGTTAAATTATATTCAACCTATCATCAAACATCCAAGATCTGGACTCTACCTAGTTTTGAACTTGGCAAGGTATGGAACCCAGCCAATGTTTCCAGCAGGATCAGCCACAGTTATAAGATCTGGGAGAGCTAAAATAGAGATGCATGTGGTTTCGGATATAAATACCTAGAAGTAACTCTAACCTTGCAGACACAGCCTGAATATCTCTGGTATGAATGTATTTTGCTGCCTTTTACCAGCAGGGAATACAGTCACTCGGATTCCTGCTAACAATAGTTGTTGCATACTTCCCTGTGGACAGGATCTTGACTAACCGTGGCACCAATAAAATTCCCAATGTTGGTGTTACTTTGGTTGCTGAGAAATCTAAGGCCATATTCCACAAGTGAAATTAATCTTTCCACCAGCAAAGAAAAATTTGGCCATAATCCTCAGCCTGTGCGTATGGAATGACCTCACTGATGTCCTTTATATCTCAAGAATTCATTCCCAGCTCAACACCCCAGCTTCCTGCAATGTAACAGTTCCTTCTGCTCCCCTCATTTCTCTTCTCAGTGATAACTAGATCAACAGCATAGAAACAATGGTAAATGAAAAGTCTAGTACAGTCACACTGGACAACAAGAAGAAATTGGTCAATTTAGAATCATTGATATCAAATTAAATATTTTTGCTTTATTTACTGAGGTTAGATAAATGTATTGGTTGCCAAGGAAAAAATAATTCTGGAACATTAAGTATACCACATGAAATATTGGTTTAAATTATAATACTACACTCAGTATTAGGCCTCTCTATTAGGTACCTTCTATACCTATTAAAATGGCCACTGAGTGTATGTTCATGGTCTTCTGCTGCTGTAGCCCATCAACTTCAAGGTTTGAAGTGTTGTGCGTCCAGAGGTGATCTTCTGCACAGCAATGTTTTAACTTGTGGTTATTTGAATTACTGTCGCCTTCATGTCATCTTGAACCAAACTGGCCATTCTCCTCTGACCTCTCTCACTAACTGGGCATTTTTGCCCAAGGAGTTGCCACTCACTGGTTTTTATTTAAAATTTGTTCCACATACCATTCTCTGCAAACTCTAGAGACTGTTGTGTGTAAACATACCTGCAGTTCAGCAGTTTCTGAGATACTCAAACCACCCCATCTGGCACCAACAATCATTCCCATTCTGATGTTCAGTCTGAAAAACAATTGTACCTCCTGACCATGTCTGCATGTTTTTTCATGCATTGAATTGCTGCCATATGATTGACTGATTAGATATTTCTATTAACGAGCAGGTGTACAAGTGTATGTAATAAGCTGGCCACTGAGTGTTTACGGTGCTGTAATGTAATATTGTGTCACATAGCTCAATGTAAATATCTAAAATAATATTGAACCTTTCATATCAATGTGCATTTTGTAATTAAATAATTATAATCAGTGCCGTATTTACTGCAGAGCAATCAATCTTGTAACAGACCTCTTCTCACAGATAGTGAAACTCTGGAACTCTCTAATACAGGATTGTGAAGGCTAGATCATTGAAAAGTAGTTAATATAAAAATAGATATGAAAGTTATAATGGAAGTAGTTAGTAGAACGGAGATATATTTTTGAAAGATTGTGGGAATGAGGACTATGTGGAGCTGGTACAGCAAAGGGGTTGAGGCCTGTCAGTCATGATCAAGTCAAATGGCAGGCTTCACCTGAAGGGCTTGACGGCCTGCCTATTTTCTTGGAGGTGTTTTCATATATTTCCTACCACAAAATCTTCAGAAATATGAAGTGGACTGCTTTAATGGATGCAGCTGTTTGAAAATGCATTTACTACTACTTATCATAATTAACTGTGTTTCATATTCACATGTGTGAAAGTATTCATCAGAACATTATTACCTGGGTATACTCTCTTGCAGTTTGAACTTGTATTCCCTTGGCCCTTTGACTTTGTCATGGTTCTATATGGTCGCAGACATAACACCACTGCTTAAATAGATGTGTACACTTACACTTGTCCTTTATGCTTGCTTCTCATCTTGAATGTGATTCTGGAATTGCTGGAGCCTGTGTTTTGCTGTTTGGAGATCGTTTGGATGCTTCAGCGCTCTCCAGTCTCTGAGAGGATTCTGGGAGGCAGAGACAGCGTGAACAAACTTCGTGGTGAGAAGGCAGCAGGATGATGATGTTTCACCCCATTTCATTGATTAAAGCTTCCATTGTTCACCCGAGTGTGGAAGTTTGGAGATTGTTTGGATGTTCCAGCACTCTGCAGTCTCCGAGAAGATTCCGGGAGGCAGAGCAGCCTGTGCAAACCTCGTAATGGGAAGGCTGCAGGACAGGGTGCAGTCCAATGTTTAGCTCCATTTCATCGATTAAAGCTCCCCATTGTTCACCCATTAAAGCGCCGAGGGAGATTGAAGCTTCAAAGCGAATGCAGAGGGTGAATGCTGGCTGCTTGTCTTTTGATCAATTACTCTGTACCAGAAAGGGGAGACCCTGCCCCTGAGCCTGCAGAGTGTTCCCCAGGTATCTCTCTGCATGTTGGGAGTGAACTTTGGACTGTAGACTCTTTTCTTTCAGTCTTATAGTTTTTGCGTTCTGTGTTTTTTGCCCAAACTTCTTGTTTTTTTTTGTGCAGTGAGGGGGATTTGGGGGTTGATGAACCTAATCTATTTTGTTTGTTTTTTTTTGTGTAGGAGGAGGGATTGGGGGGGGGGGGTTGATGAACCTTATCTATTTTGTTTGTTTTTTTGTGTAGGAGGAGGGATTTGGGTGTTTTGCTTGGTTTTTGTGCAGGAGGAGGAACTTGGCAGGGTGGGCGGTTGGGGGGGCTGACGTGTCTGTTCTGTTTTTGTTCATTTTTTAATGTAGGGGTGGGATTTGGGGTTTGATGATTGTGCTGCCTTTCTTTTCTTTCTTGGTTTCATGGCTACCCAGTGAATTGAAGAATTTCAGAGTTGTATACTTTGATAATAAATGAAACTTTGAACATTTGAACCTGAAGATTGGTGGGCAGTCAGGGATTAAGGACATGCATTGCTGATAATACAAATGGAGCCCCAGTAATTCGCTAATACTTTTTCTTTACTCACTGTGACTGTATTTGCTCACTCTGTTGTATGCAAGATCTACTCGCCAAGTGACTATGGCTGTCTATTAGTCCAGGGTATGATACTGTACTCAGTGACCATCCCGCCTTTTAATAGCACTCTCTAATTTACATCACTGTCTCTGTTGCGAGAGTAGTTTTGGTAAAGTACATCAAGGGTTATGGAGTTGCACAGCACAGAAGCAGGCCCCTCAGCCCACTGAGTCATTGCCGACCATCATGCCTATCTATACAAATACCAATTTACCTGTGTTAGTTCAAAAATCCCCTATGCTCTTCTCTTTCAAGTAACTGTGTGGATGCCTCTTAAATATTGTTACTGTTCCTGCCTCCTCCACCTCCTGTGACAGCTCGTTCCAGATACCAATTATGTGTGAAAATTGTAACTCTCATATCTCTTTAAGCCTCTTTCCTATTGCTTTAAACCTCTGACCTCCACGGAAAACATTCACTGGCTAACTACCCTCTCATAATTTTCTGTCTATCCAGTCCTGACAAAGGGCCTCAGCGCAAAATATCTACTGTTCTTTCCTCCCCATTGACGCTGCCTGACCTGCTGGTATCCTCGAGCATTGTGTGTGTGTGTGTGTGTGTTGCTCTGGATTTTCAGCATTTGCTGAAACTCTTGTGGTCCTAATTTTATACACTGTACCTTCATCATGTCAGCACTTAGTCTTCTTAGCTCCAGAGAGAAAAGACCCTGCCTATCCAATCTCTCCTTAGGTCTCAAGCTTGCCAATCACTGTCAATCTTCACTACTTCATTTTTAGTTTAATCACATCTTTCACAGCAGTTATTTAAATATTACTTCTCGGAATCTGGGCAACACTATCACTATTGGCATTTATTGGCCATCCCTAATTGTCCTTGAACAGATGGTCTGCCTGGCAGTTTCAGAAGGCAGATAAGAGTCTAGAATAATATTATTAGGAACAATTTTGCTTTGGCTTTGGAGTCATTAAAAATCTGACTGAATAAGCACAGCAGATTTCTTCCCATTTTTATAATAATCCATGATATTTAGGACCACCGTTACTGATAAGAGCTTTTCATTTTAGATATTTAATTAGCAGGTTTTTAGTTCCCTGATTGCTGTGATGAAAGTTGAACATGCTTCACTGACCAAGTTTCTGGACCCCCTAGGCCAGATAAAGAATCATCATTTTCCAGAACTGGAACTGAGAACTGGAATGGTTACCTAAAGAGAAAAATATTTACAACAAATGGAAAAATTTTTCTTCAGTTTTAGCAACGTATTTGTCATGGTGGTGATTTCAAGTGCATGGATTCTGACTGCATTTTTTTACAGACAGATCAGGTTTAAGGGGGAAGATCAGGGGGGATAAAACAGGTTCCAGGATTTTGTCTGCCTACCCCCTTTCTCCACATCACCCCAACTCCTCCAAGAGCTGATTGTGAAACACACAAGGGGAACATAGAAGTAAGTTAACTTGGGGAGGGGGGAAACAAAGCTGGCTGCTGCTCCAAGAACAATCTCCTGCAAAGCAGTGGGAGAACTCAGCGTGGTAATTGGGGAATTACAGTTGTTAGTCACAGAAAATAAGTTACAGTTGTGGGTTAGAGACCTGGGGTCATGGCACAGGAAGCAAAATTGTAATTTAGAGGTTGTGAGGAACATAGAGTGCACACATAACTGTTCTATTACTGAAGACAAATTTACACCTGTTCTTGGGGACAGAGACTCATGTGCAGAGAGAATTTGAACACATTCCTGTGAAATCAGTGCCTTGTCTAATTTTTCTGAGGCTAATTTTTTGTGTGCATGTGTGTATAATTTGAAAAATTATATTCTGTTCAGAATTTCACCACTGGCTGAAGGGGCATCTGTGCACCAGGGTGATCTTAAACATTACAGATCAGCTGGTTAAAATCTCAGATTTACGTTGAGTTAGCTGTCCAGTCAGAGTACCATGACTGGCCTCAGTGCCCATCTGTTAGCAAGGAATCAATAACACAAATAGCAAAGCCTCAGCCTCCAGGCTACAAATGGTAAACTGATTCATTATGGGCGCTCACTGAAGATAGGTTAGAGCTTAGCTATATTATTTCCTTCCTTCTGTAATAATCCCCTCCTCCAGTAATACCCAGCTTAGTCTCTGACTATATGTCATGCTCTTTTCTCTGTGAATGCCAAATATCTTCCTGAGTGATCACTTTTTCCTGTCACATCACCAGCCTGCTTGATGTTAACGACTTGCCTGTGTTAGTCTTCCCTACTCCTATCATCGCTCTACTCTGTGATTGACCTCTCTTCGTTCCCTCAAGTAACTTATCCTGCCGATGTTCGACCTTCAAAGAATCTACATAAACTTTGGCTACCCATATAGCAAATTGGAAAGTTCTAGGCAGTATTTGAACTTTAGCAAGGTGTTACCGCATTTGGAATAGAATATTTAGAAACAGAGCTAAATCAAAATAATGCAAACACGAAGAAATCTGCAGATGCTGGAATTTCAAGCAACACACATAAAAGTTGTTGGTGAATGCAGCAGGTCAGGCAGCATCTCTAGGAACATGTACAGTCGACGTTTCGGGCCGAGACCCTGACGAAGTCCTGACGAAAGGTCTCAGCCCAAAACGTTGACTGTACCCCTTCCTAGAGATACTGCCTGACCTGCTGCGTTCACCAGAAACTTTTATGTGTGTTAAATCAAAATAACCTTGCTGGAAGGGTAAACTTGGCAGTAAACTTGACAGAATGTAAAATTGCAAGAAAATTTTAGATGAAAATTCTCCCAATAGCATATGAAAGTGAATTATCTCTTGCACAAATCAGCTACACATCCTGCAGGGCTCCATCTATAAACCCTAATATGTGCCCACCTCATTCCCAGAAGAAGATGCTCTGTTACAGTATGGATCAACAATAGTTTTGCATTTTAACCACTGTCCAAACTCCTCCACTTGAATAAATGCATGTTTAGATTCCAATGAAAGCAACGATGAGTTTGGCAATAACTTCCCTTTGTTTTCAATGATTAAATAATTTTCCAATACTTCTTGCCAAGATCTGTGAATGAAACAGAGTTCTCAAAAGTTTGAAGAGCAAAGAAAATTGAAAAATAGTGCAGAAAATTTCAGTAAATTCAGGGTGTAGAATGACATAAAATAAAATAAAATGTAATGTAATCATTCTTTCAAGTAAACTGGTATTTATTCCAGACATTCACTTGAACCTCTTTTTCTCAAAATAGTCTGAAAATGCTTGCACAGTTACTAAGGTAAGTAGGTGAATGAGCAAATATACAAAGGCTGGTGTTACTGCCAGAAAATTAAAGTCTCAGAGTTCATTTATTCTGTCAACTTGGGTCTGCAAAGAAACAAAAGTATACAGATTTCATGAAGAAAGGGCAGACAGGACAATTCACAGTGATAAAGTTACCAATCGTGAAGATAGATGGAATTTAAAATGCACCATGAAGAAATACAGTAGCATTTTTTCCCTCTTGTATGTGGAGGTCAACATGTTAACTTATTCATCTCCGCCCCTTCATGAGCTATACTTGCTAATGAGGTACTTCAGGGAAGAGGTGAAAGAAGCCATAAAAACCATGGAGTTGGAACCCATCTGAAGTTGCATTCAGGCCTCCTACAGAGGGCCTGCCACCTCATAATGACTGAAATTATCTATCAGGGAGAGAACAATTCAACCAAATGTCAATTTGCATGAAAGAAATACACAGTATGAACTAGGCAAATGTGCTGGTCAACACGAGGAAATCTGCAGATGCTGGAATTTCAAGCAACATACATAAAAGTTGCTGGTGAACGCAGCAGGCCAGGCAGCATCTATAGGAAGAGGTACAGTCGACGTTTCAGGCCGAGACCCTTCGTCAGGACTAACTGAAAGAAGAGCTAGTAAGAGCTTTGAAAGTGGGATCTGAAAGGTACTGGTCAGTTTGTTAGGAGTTTAGTCACCAGTTGTTATATGCTCCATTTAGTTTGTGCACAGAATCTTCGATTGCAGTGGTGCTTTATTCACCTCAAGTGTTGTCAGAAAGTCAAACACCAAGGAGTTCAGTAGATTAGTTAAAAGACAGTCCTCATTGGACAATCTGAAGGTAAAGGCCACTGAATCACCAGATTATCCTTCATAATATTTTATGCTTTGCACTTCAAACTCTTACATCAGGCAACCACTAGTACGTGCAAATTATTATGAGGTGGATCTGAAGGTAAATTCATTGATGTTTCACGTCAAGACCCTGCATCAGGACTGAGGATGAAAAGATAAGACAGCTGGTATAAAGAGAGGGGTGGGGGGAAGTGTTAGACAGGAACCAGTAGATGATAGGATGGCCGAGGAGGGTTGAGGGATGATGGGCAGAAGGAACCAGGTATTGACAGGGAAGGGGGTGGAGTTGGAGCCAAATGCTGATGGATGATGGTGCTACAAAGGCTACCAGTGGAATCTGATAAGTAAGGGAAGTGATAATGGGACCACTTAAGAGAAATATAAATGCAGATGGAAACAAAAGGCAGTGTGGTATCAAATGGACAAAATGATAGTAGTAGATGGATAGAACCAGGAGGTGCAGGGATACAAAAATGAGTGATGGGGGCAGGAGTGTGGGGTATGGGAAAGGAGTCAAAAATAGGACCGGATGAGAATCTGAAGGAGAGAAGGGGGAACATGGGAGGTAAGGATACTCTGAAATTTGATAATTTTACAGTCATAGCATTTTGTTGCAGACTAGAATATGTTTATTTATCTAATTTGCATTGAGCCTCATCCTTGCAGTAAAGAAGACCAAAGATGGGCAGCTCATTATGGGAATGGGAAGGGAAATTGAGATGGAAAACAACTGGGAACTAGGTAGAGTCACTGTGGACATTGTTCTTCAACTTTCCCATAAATGGTTTCCCTTATCAACATCCTTACCTATCAAATTCTAGCACTGGTAACCTTGCATGTCTGCTTCAGTCTCCATTTTCATTCTCCCACCCCCTACCTGGCCGCATCTGGCCATTTTTTTCTCTTCTCGCCTATCACCCAACTGCCTCTATCCCTTGATTCCACCCATATCCCTCCCTCACCTACCTGCTTCTGCCCAGCATCCCTCATCAGTCCACCTATCACCTATCACCTACTGGCCCCTCTCTCACCCTCCACCTCTCTTCTTTATGCTAGCTTTTTCCCTTCCCCATTCCCAGTCCTGATGCAAAGTCTCAACCTGACATTTCAACTTACTCTACCAATCCTGCCCCATCCCCTCAGACACTCAACCACCAGAGTTCCTCTAGTAATTGTCCTGACAAAGCATCCTTGCTCGAAAAATTGATTGTCCATTCATTTTCATTGATGCTGCTTGACCTGCTGAGTTCTTCCTGCATTTTGTGTGTGTACCTCCAGTACAGTAATTTGTTTTAGATTCTAGCATCTGCTGTCTCTCATGTCTCTGAACTTTATTTTTTCACTAGAAGCTCCATTGTCCATTCTCAAGCGGCTTATTCTCTGGACCAGGCAGACTAAAGACCTCGTTCTACTGTTCTCATTTTGCTTACCAGATGCAAGCTGATTAGTCATAATATCAATAGATTTCTAGACACCATTCATTGACAGAGTCAGTGATTTTGCAAAGGTCAGAGTAATGTAATTAGACAAAAACTAGTACATGGTGAAAGGAGGGCATATTGGGACACTGACTAATGGTTGGCTCAAATAATGAGGCAAAAGGAAGAAAGAGAGAGATGGGAAATAATTCCAGCATTTCCACCGTCTGCAGAATCTCTTGTGCCCAAAGTGTATCTCCTGGTTGGCTCAAATCAGTGCTATGGCTAGGGAAATGGACGATCCATATGGCCTGAGTTTAGAGAAAGGGGAGTTTGGAGTTAGGGTAGGTGTACAGACAGAAGGTTGGTGAGGTAGATGGAAATGAGACTTTGGAGAAATTTAAGCATTTTTAAAACAATTTTTTTATTGCAACCTAAACAACATCAGAGTCAGTTTAAGTCAAGAAATACAATACAGTAGGTGTTGCCTTCTGTGTTAATCAACACAGAAGCCAACAGCACATTCAACTCAGTCAGTTCTGACCACAGGGTAGTGTCAATGCAAGTGAGACTGAGCCTGCGGCAACCCAAAGCCACAGGTCCCAAGGAGAAGATAGACTGGAAGGCATTCTCCTCACAACCTATTCTTCAAGCCCAGTACACAGTGGAGGTGAGAAATCGCTTCGGCCCACTGGAAAGGGAAGAGGAAGAGACTGCCACCGACCGCTATCAACGGCCCGTAGACACACACACAGATGCAACAAAGAGTTTGCCTACTGCGAAGCGAATCATGAAGAGCCGGATCTTGAAACATCCTGACATCGTTGCAGCAAGAAGTGTGGTCGATGCTTGTCATGCCGAACTTAGAAGGAGCGAAACAGAAGAGCTAAGAGACAAGAAGAATCTCTTTGCCACCTACGACCGACTGAAGGAAGAGGAACTAGCTGAGAGGATTAGAGAGGTAGAGGCTGCTAATGAAGACAAGCAGCATGGAGAAGTATGGCGTCTAGTCAACGAGATCAGCAGATGGAGGAAGTCCCCATCAGGTCAAATAAGTGGTTAAACAGCAGAGGACCGTGTCCAGACATGGTTTACCCACTTTAAGAACCTGCTGGGAAGTCCTCCAATGATCACGGAAGAAGCAGAGGACATACCCACGATACTAACGCAAGTCGACATCGATGATGGCCCATTCACCATTGAGGAACTGAAGAAGGCCAAATATGCACTCAAACAGGGCAGGAGTGCTGGACCAGATGGGATACCACCAGATGTCCTGAAGAACTGCGACCTGGACGGCATCTTGCTAGACATATGTAATGCGGCACTGATGAAAGGTGACAAACAAGAACAGTGGTCACTCTCAAACATTATCCCAGTTCCCAAGTCTGGATCCCTCACAAAGACAGATTTCTACCATGGTATCAGCTTGACCTGCATCTTAGCAAAGCTATACAATCGGATGATCTTGAACAGGATTCGCACCGCCATTGACCCTAAGCTAAGATTCAATCAGAATGGTTTTTGACAGAAGCGCACAACAGTAATGCAAATACTTGCTCTCCATAGAATCATTGAGGAAGTCAAGAAGAACAACCTACCAGCTGTGCTTACTTTCATTGATTTTTGCAAGGCTTTTGACTCCATTCACCGAGGTACAATGCTGAAGATCCTGAAAGCTTACAGAGTGCCAGACCATCTACTGAGAGCAATAGGGTCCAGCTATACCAAAACCATGGCGAAAGTTGTATCACCAGATGGAGAAACAGCAGTATTCGAGCTCCTAGCTGGTGTGCTGCAAGGAGACACTCTAGCACCCTACATCTTTATAATCGTCTTTGATTACGCTCTACGTCAAGCTACCAAAGATCATGACAAGCTTGGTTTTACCATAAAACCAGGCCGAACCAAAAAGGTCAGACCAGTTACGCTCACAGATCTCGATTTTGCAGATGGCATAGTCCTGCTCTCTGACCAGATGGAGGAAGCACAGCAGCTACTGAAAAAAGTGGAAATTGAGTGCGATAAAGTTGGACTTCACCTAAACGCTAAAAAGACAGTGTACATGGTGTTTAACTGCGACGAAGGTACTCTCAAGACTGTAAAGAATGATACCATTAAGAAAGTCTTTGACTTCAAGTACCTTGGGTCAAGAATGATGAGTTCGGAGAAGAACATAAAGATATGGAAAGTGCTGGTGTGGAGGGCCATGATGCCTTTATGCATGCGAAATAATTATCTGCCACCCCAATGTAAGGCTGAATCACACTGGAGGATACCAAGTCGCAGGATTCACTTGAAATCAAGTGGAAAAATTGGCACCAGCCATGGATTGGGTTCAATGACAGATTTGGGTGAACACGGGCAATATGAGACAGAAGTAAAAGAATAAGACAATTGTTGAAACAAGACTGAGGCTGTACTGGAAAAATGGGGAGGTAACCACTATCATTTCAACAGAAATGAAATATTTAAACACGTTAAATTGTGTTCCAATTTTGGAAAGGCATATTATCATCTCATTCACAAGTGGTTAAGCTCTTAATTTAATTTGCAGGACAGTGTTTCATTCCAGTTGCCTGTCAATTGTTCCACTTGGGAGTCAATGATTTGGCCTTTGGAATCAAGCTTCCATTGTTCATAAGCCTGCTTTAGCTGTCCATTGAAAGAGGAATCCATGCAAGCACTCTCAGGGGCAGAAGAGCATAAGTTTTGATTGTTAGAAAGAAAGCCCAAACTCAAATGAGTATATTCCTTAAAGTACCGGTAATCCAGATTTGGGTTCATATCCCATCATGACTGCTATTGTATTTCAAGGATAATAATCATTAACACTAATGACTACAAAATCAGTGGGTTGTGCCAAAATTCATTCTGGTTCCTTTAGGGGAAGAAATCTATAATCGTTACCTGTTTTAGATTATACTGATTTCAGACACATTGTAATGAGCTCAGCACCTAACCTGAAATGGCCAGTCACATTGCTGTATCAGTATGACTGAGGATGGAAAAGAATACTGGATATGTCAGCAATACCCACTTCCTGGATTTGAGCAAAGTAAACCTGGCAATTTGACTGGTGAATACTGTTTCTTCCCACAAGAGCAAGCTTCCAAGGAAAGTCTCTGCTAGATTGTCATAACATCTTGTCCCAGAGGTAAAAAAAAAGTAGGCTAATCTTCATGTGTGTACAGAGGAGCCATTATGGAAAAATGCACTGTTTCCAATGGTACTGTACAGGTATATAAATCAAAAGAGACGAAAGAAATGCTTCTGGATATGCCATAGAGGATTATGAAAAGAATCACTGGATCAAATAACACCAAAGGATGTCTGTCAGGATGCTGACAATTGTGACTGGGATTGAAAGTAACTGAAAGATAATTTTTAACTGAGTGAGTATTCATGGTGGGCGGAAAGCCTTCAAAGAGCTTCGTACTGAGACAGGAACAGAGTGCAGTGCCGTCCAACCTTCCCTTTTTCAATTCCTAGCTCTTCTACCATGCCTTGAATTACCACTCACACTGCTCTTGGGAAGTCAGGAATGTATTGAAATAATTATTCTACTTTTTAAATGTTATACAAGTATACTGGTAATATTTTGCTTTCATTGTCTAATTCTCAATCATCTTTTCAAATCTATGTTTTATACCAGTTATCTGATTGTTTACACAGTTATTGCTCTTGATGAAAACAAGGAAAACTAGACCAAAGAGGAATTATCACCATTTGGGCTAGAGTGTTAGCACCTCTCTGCCAACAAAGTGTTGCAATTAGCACTTCTCGCACAAGAAGAAGAACCCGCTAATGTATAAGTCCACCCTGCAAGCCTTAATATGCCAGTTAAGAAGCCGCATGCTCCCCCCATGCCAGCCTTTGGAATCTCAAACTTCTTGACGCGCGAGTAAGTAACCTTTCTCATACACATAGGTTTGCAATTCATCGGGTTTTGACACTCTGATAAAACATGGGAATCCAGGTTTGAAGGTGCTACAATCAATCATTCAGAAAAGCCTGGAAAAGGGATATTAGCCAGTTGTAATCTGTTTTCCAAACTATTTCAGCTTTTTGGCCTAACCCTGTGGATAGGCAGCTGGTTCCTGGGGAAGTAATGAATTACAACCTACAGAATGGGATTTTCTGAATGACAGGGGCAATCAATACTAGTGGCCAATCAGGAAGTAGCTTGGATTGGTGTTAAATATATCTTGATATTATCCACAGCGTATCATATTTCATTCCAGGCCTGATTCACATATTTATCAATCATATAGGTAGTTTAAAGAGATTACAAGAGAATGGGAAATTATTCATTATGCACAAACTTAACAATTCTGACATTTCACTTGAACTAGAACTTGGTTTAACTTCATGACATTATTTCCTGAAAGATTATCTGTAGGCCGTGTTTATGTGTTTGCCTGTTTTACACATTTTGCGAAGTTTTACAAATATACCATGCCATTACTTTATAGTTAACCTTGATTTGTTCAAGTTATTTTCTAGAACGTCCAGCTCCTTTTTAAAAAAAACGGATTGCATTCCCACCAACCAGCAGAGATTTTAAAAACTGTCACAACAAACCCTTAATCCAGTGTAAAATGATTTTACTGTTGCCTGAGGTGTGAAAGTGACATGACAGATGGGATACTGAATGCTGAATGAGCCTCTTAGGGAAAGTTATATCAAGCTTTATAAGTCAGTTCACATGAGCTAGGATCTATCTCAGGGTCAAAGGTGAGAGTAGGACCTGTACTCACACAGTTACGCTTTCTGCACCCAGATTCCCCCAGCTGCAAACTGAGAGGCAAGGTTCAGAACAAAACAAAACCTTTTAACTTGTAGGCCCAGTAATTGGCCAGGTTGTAGTGTGCGGTGCAGAATCTTCCTGTCTGTCATCATGCCTCGCTTTTTTGTTCCTGCTCTGCTCTATTCATGGAGGCCAGGCCGCCTATGTTTCTGAACATGGTGCAGCAGGCCTGTTGGCAACGTGCCCATTCTGAATAGCATGCAGGCTGGATGGCGCCTTCTCTACTTAAAAACAATATTTAATGTTTTACATCACCATGGGCAGGCAGATTATTTTCACAAACTAACGAAATCCTTGAAGTTACATGGGATCAGGGTATGCATCTTTTTGCAGTGGATTAGGGAAAGACATGATCATTAGGGAGAATTATTAGAAGGGAAAAGAGTTGCTGGAAAGGGAGGGAAAGGGAAGGGTAATCAAACAGAAAGCGGCAGACAGAACAAAGATCACAATACAGCAAACGTGAATTCTCGAAAAGCCCAATCACAGAAAGAATGAAAGCGAGAGGGAAACTGATAGAAATGGATAGACACATGAAAAGAAAGAGAGACTGAGACCCAAAAAGAGCACAAAGAGAATGTGTACAGGAATGATCTTTCAGGCTCGTCCAATCATCCGCAGTAACTACAACCAGAGAACAGCATTCCCATAGTTTGTGTGGAATTTTCATCATAGTTACAGACAACATTTTAGGAAAACTCAGGATAAAATTCATCCCCTGGGAGTTTATTCGGTATTGCCCTATCCTCTTGTTTAAGCCACTTTCTGATCGATCTTATTAAAGTAAATGACATTCTGAACTTAGACCAAACTTAACTATTTAACACATTTTTAATAAACCTGTCATTTTTAAAGGGTATCCTGTATGCATTTTACCTCGCTAACCATATCTAATCCCCCTTACTGCAGCTTCCAACTTCTTGCCGCCACAAATATTGTTGTTTCACTGGATTGAAAGAACTCAAAGCAAATTGGACTAGTTAAAATATCGTACAGTATGCTTTTGTTTGAATGTTTTTAATGAGCAATAACCTATGATTTATCTTTTATCGTTCTTCCACTGAAGAAATTCTCTGGAGCATAACCCCTATTTAATAATTGCGAAGAACTGTTGGATGCAGGAAATTAATTCATCAATTTGTTTCAGGAGTCATTCAATGACCACTCATATACTGCTGGGCGTTGATCTAAAAAGAACTTTCTGGCAATATCTTTCTGTACATGTTATTAGTTCATCCACACCTTCCTGCTGTCACTATCCTTTTTACAATTGGCTACATTCTGAGTTTTTTTATGTCTGAATTTCTCAAATTGTTCTGTGTATCATAGTGTGGGTCATTCACATTTCCAAAACGCATCAAAAAAACATGGTATATTTGCCTACTAAGCTCAAAGTTCAAAGTAAAAATTATATCAAATTACGTATGTTACCATATGCTACATTGAGATCCATTTTCTTGCAGACATTTACAGGAAAATAAAGCAATACAAAAGAAATTATGAAAAGCTACACATGAACAAAGATTGATAAACTGCCAAAATGCAAAGGAAGATAAATTGTGCAAATAAAGATTTAATATTGAGAACATAACTTGTAAAGGGTCCTTGAAAGTGTCTGTAAATTCAGATTTAGAATCAAGTTTAATATTACTGACATAAGTCATGAAATTTGCTGTTATCCTACATTTGTTCAGTGCAACGTATAAAAAATACTATAAATTACAAAAAGAAATATATGATACATACGTTAAAAAAATAATTAAACAAGTAGCAAATGAGCAAAAATAATGAGATAGCGTTCAAGAATTGGTTCATTGTCTGTTCAGAAATCTGAAGGTGAAGGGAAAGACATTTTTCCTAAGAAGTTAAGTGTGTGTCTTCAGGCTCCTGTACCTCCTCTCTGATTGTAGTAATGAGAAGAGAACATGACCTGGGTGATGGAGATCCATAATGATGGATACTCCATGTTTGAGGCATCACCTTTTGAAGATGTCCTCTATGCCAAGGAGGCAAGTGCCCATGACAGAGTTAGGTGAGCTTCCATCCCTCAGCGGCTTTTTCCGATCCTGTACAATAGGCCTTCCATACCATTTGGTGACGCAGCCAGTTAGAATGCTCTCTATGGTACAACTATAGAAGTTTGTTAGTCTTTGGTGGCATATCAGACTCCTCAATCTCCTTATGAAATATAGCCACTGACATGCCTTCTTCGTAATTCCATCTATATGTTGAGCACTGGAGGCTAGTGGCCAAGATGGAGCTGGCGGAGTGTGCAACCTTTAGCTTCTTCTTCTGATCCCGCACATTGGCCCCTCCGTACCAGATGATGATGCAAGCAGTTAGAATAGATAGGTCTACAAAAATGTTGACACTCGGGAACTTAAAACTGCTCACCCTTTTCACGGCTGACTGCTTGATGAGGACTTGTGTGTGTTCCCTCATCTTTGCTGCCCTGAAGACCATAATCAACTCCTTGGTCTTACTGATGCTGAGTCCAAGGTTGTTGTTGTGACTGCACTCAACCAGCTGATCTATCTCAGTCCTGAATGCCTCCTCGTCACCACCTGGGATTTTGCCAACAACAGTTATATCTTCAGCTAATTTCTAGATGGTGTTGAATCAGTTCAGAGTTCTGGTGAGGGAGGTAAGTGAAATTATCAATGTTGGTTCAGAAGTCTGACAACTGTAGGGTAATGACTGTTCCTGGACCTGGTGGCATGAGACCTCCTGCTCGCTGTACTAGTGAGAAGAGATCATGGCCTGGATTTTGGGGGTCCTTGATAATGGATGACCTTTTCCTGTGGCAGTGCGGCATGTGATTGTGCTCAGTGGTTGGGAGCCCCTTGCCTGTGATGGACTCAGCTGTGACCACCACTTTCTGTAGTCTTTCCCATTCCTGGGCATAGGTGTTTCCATATCAGGCTGTGATGCAACCAGTTAGGATGCTCTCCTCTGTGCATCTTTGAGAGTTTGCCAACATTTTTAGTAACATGCCAAATCTATGCAAACTTTTAACAAAGTAGTAATGTTGTCATGCCTTCTTTGTGATGACACTTCTGTGCCAATCCCAAGACAAATCCTCTTATATGATACCATCAAGAAATTTAAAGCTATTGACCCTCTCCACCTCTGATCTCCTAATGAGGACTGGCTCATGGAACCCTGGCTTCTTCCTCTTGTCTGAAATATATCCTGTTACACCGTACTTTATGCCTCTTGGGATATTTTCAATCATTCTTGCTGTTCTTTTGATCTTATGTGTTTTATTTATGATCACCATTTTTCATGCTTTATTAGATGTCTTTTAAAAGTGTGTGTAAGCAATATCAATGACATTTTCCTTATTAATTCCCTACAGTACTTCATCAAAATAGTGAGGGTAAATAGAACATAGATTGCAGTACAGAAAAAACAATAAGAACGCAATCCTTCCACTGAAGAGTTCATATTCTCACTTTAATTACATTTTATTCACAGTGCAATGTTGGAGGAATTCTAGTGTGAACCTTTTGAAGACCTTTTCAAACTCATATTCAGTGGATTAGCAAATCCCTGAATTTTATCCAATGTGGCCCTCTGTTGGTCATTTTTCTTAAAAAGAAGAAACATACAATAATACAGATAAGAACAAAATATACTTTTGCTTGTACTGTGTATGAGATTTGAGTGGTCTCCGGATAAGCTCTCTGGTGATATAGGACTGAACATGTGCTCACGGTCACTGTTGATTCAGGGATATCTCTGGTGTGTCTGGCAGAAGCTGAGTTTAAGACCCATTAATGCCCAGTTTATAAAATGGTGCTGACCTCAGACTAGTTATCAAGTGGTGTGAAGGGAGCTTAGCCATCTAAACCCTATGAAAGCTTATGTTAGCCAGCAAATAAAAGGAAGAAGTAACTAGCAATTATAAAGTGTGTTTCAATCCTTTATTGTAGTGAAATGATGATATTCAGGAAGAAATGGCAGCCATCTTATGTATTATAAAGACCTGCATACAGAAATAAGGCAAGTCAGACTGGAAGGCTTATCTACTGAAGCCATACAGGTGAAAATGAGGAATAAGAAAGAGATGACCACATTAATGGGATTATATTATAGACCATCCAATAGTCCAATAGTCAGTGGGACTTAGAGGAGCAAATGTGTAGCGTTAACAGTCACTTGCAAGAAAACATGATTGGGATAGTTGGTGATTTTAAATTTCCACATATTGACTGGGACACCCATACTGTAAAAGAGGTGGATGGGATAGAGTTTGTCTATATATATATATATAAAAGAGAGAGAGAGAATATATATATTCCAACAGGAAGGAGTGCAATATTGGACCCCTTATATTAGGGGACAAGACAGGGAAACTGACAGAAGTGGAACACTTGGATCTAGTGATCAAAATGCAAGGTAACTATGGAGGAGAGGTCTGATCCTCGGGTTAAGATTCTAATGTGGAGAAAGGCCAATTTTGATGGCATCAGAAAGGATCTGGCAGGTGTGGTTTTGGTTCAGTTGCTTCCTAGCAAAGAGATTCTTTGTATGTGGGAGGCCTTCAAAAGTGAAATATTAAGAGTATGGAGTTTGTAGGTTCCTGATAGAATTAAATGCAAGGCTAAAGGTTTAGGAAACCTTTGTTTTCATGCGGCATTAAGATACTGGTCAAGAAGAAGGAAGAGATACATAGCAGTTATAGGCAGCAAGGAATAAATTAGGTGCTTGAGTATAAAATATGCAAGAGTACACTTAGAGGGAAATCAGGAGGGCAAAAAGAAGACATGAAGTTGCCCTGGTAGACAGGGTGAAGTAGAATCCCAAGGGCTTCTACAGATATATGAAAAGCAAAATGATAGCAAGGAACAAAATTGGTCTATTTGAAGATCAGCATGGTCATCTGTACATCAAGCTGAAAAAGATGGAGATACCTTAAATGGATTTTTTTTGCATCTGTCTTTAGTCAGGAAAAGGTCACAGAGTCTATAGAAATGAAGTAAAACAGCAGTGAGGTCAGCTACAATATCTGGATTATGGAAAAGGAGGTACTTGTAGTCCTGAGGCGTATAAAGGTGGATGAGTTCCTCGAGCTTGACAAGATGTCTTCTTGACCTTCTGGGAAGCTAAACAAAAATACAGGGTCCTTGCCAGAGGTATCTAAAATGCCTTTGCCATGAGTGAGGTGCCAGAGCACTGGAGGATAGCTAAAGTTGTTCCATTGTTTAAGAAAGGCTCTAAGAATAAACTGGGAAATTACAGGCTAGTGAGCCTGCTGTCAGTAATGGGTAAATTATTGGAAAGTACCCTAAGAGACAGGATATATAAGTAGTTGTACAGGCAGTCCCTCATTAGGAATAGTCAATATGGTTTTGTGCCTGGTAAGACATGTCTAACCAATCTTACAGAATATTTCAAGGAGGTGACCAGGAAAGTTGATGAAGGAAAGGTATTGGGCATTGCCTAAACAAGCTTTAGAAAGGTCTTTGACAAAGTCCCACGTGGGAGGCTTGTCCAGAATGTTCGGCTGTTTGGCAATGATCCTTCAGTCGATTCAACATTGACTTAGCGGAAGAAGCCAGAGAATGGTAATAAATGGTCGCCTCTCTGACTGAGCTCAGTTGCAGGGAATGGTGCTTGGTCTATCTATATAAGTGATTCGATGATAATGTGGTAAACTGAAACAGCAAATTTGTGGATGACTCCAAGAATGGAGGCGTGATGGACAGTGAGGAAAGCTAACAAAGCTTGTAGCTGGATCTGGACGAGAGGGATTAACCGGAGTAGGACTTACACATTAAACGGTATGGCACTGGAAGTACAGAGTTATCCAGGAATACAAATCCAAGATTACTTGTAAGTGCCATCATAGGTAGATAGGATTATAAAGAGAGGTTTGGCACTGAGTACAGGTGTTAGATGTTATGTTGAAGTTGTAACAGATACTGGTGAGGCCAAATTTGGAGGTTTGTGTGTAATTCTGGTCACTTACTGTACCTACAGGAAAGGTATCAATAAGACCGAAAGAGTACAGAGAAAATTTCCATGTACGTTGCTGGGACTTGAAGACCTCAGTTGTAGGGAAAAGTTAAATAGGTTAGGACTTTATTCTGTAGCTGTAGGAGAATGAAGGGAGATTGATAGAGATATGCAAAATACTGAGGGGTATAGATAGAGTAAATACAAGCAGGCATTTTCCACTGAAGTTAGGTGATACAAGAACTAGAGGTTTAGGGTAAAAGGTGAAATATTTAAGGGGAACTAGAGAAGGAACATCTTCACTCAGAGGTTGGTGAGAGTGTGGAATGAGCTGCCAGAAGAAGTGATGGATGTGGGTTTGACTGCAACTTTTAAGAGAAATTTGTATTATAACATGGATGGGAGGAGTATGAAGGGCTACGTTCCAGATGGGACTAGGCAGACTAACAGTTAGGCACAGTCTAGATGGCCCAAAGGGCCTGATTCTGTGCTGTAGTGCTTTATGACTGTATGAACCTGTAATACAAATCATTGAACATATTTTAGTATTGTTGATTGAGGAATAAAATCTGTCCTGGTTATAAGGAGAATTTCCATGCTGCTCCTCAAATAGTGATATGTTTATCAGTTTTACTCAAGCTAAGTGGGCAAGCTAAATGTCAATTTAACAATGATTATCTGACAACACAAGTCCCTCAGACTAGAATAGGATTAGAACCACAACCTCCCTGCCACTGCCACATCAACGTTGTAAATGAAAGCCAATCTTGTGTTCAGACCATGGAGAGCTGATCTAGACATATTTGGTAGAAGGAATTTATCCTCGGCCACCCTTGCTACAGCAAATTAGAAGCATTTGATGATGACTATCAAATAGAAGCTTGGGAAGTCAGGGGTAATACTAAGGGTATGCTACCCTGAACACAATATATTGTTATATATATATGGATATATATAATATCCATATATATAAGGCTAAAGTCCCCTGTGTAGCACAGGATTTACTCCAGTTCCTATTGAGAATTATTCTTTTGACATCCCACCATAGCAGGTGATGACTTCAAAGCTTTCTTTTCCTCTATGACTTTTTTAAAAGATCGTTGCCTCACTGGTGAGACATCTAAAACCTCTCCCAAACTGGATTTGAACTAAGTGACTTGCCAGACCATTGAAGAGAACCTTTTCGAGCCAACTTGTTGCTGTGTATCTGGAAAATCAATCTCTTGCAGCCCCACGTGAAACTGGTGCAGATGAGGGAGCACAGTGCAATTTCAGCACATGCTTTTAATTGTGCAATAATTCCTCGTTCATATACTTTTCAGAGAAGTCTTCAAATAGTGCTTAGGAGCAAGAAGTCAGGCTGATTTTCTACCCAAAGGTATCAAAGCATTTGCTGATTACAATTGCCATAATTACCATCTTGACAAAGATTAACTAACATAGCAGAGATAGGGATTAAAATATTGCATCTTTCTCTATATGGTTCAGAAATATATACATGATATACTTTCTCACCACGTCACATGGAAGTAAACTTCTTCTGATACCATTAAAACAGGGTTATCTTTTTTAATTTGTTGACAGTGATTAAGCAGCCTTGGTCATGAATTGTAATGATTATTAATTTATGAATGGTCCTCTAATGTGTCTTTTTTCTCCATTTGTTCCCACAGCTGTGACCAAATATGGACTATATTTCATAATGGTCATAAAACAACAGCCTAACCATTACAGTGTAGGATATATATTACCAAGTAACCCAATGTTAGAAGTTTTTAAAAATTGTAACCAGGATAATGTTACGTATAAATTCCTAGTACACGGCTGAAATGTATTAAACTGTAAAATGCATAACATGCTCTGCACGCAACTAATTCTCTTCTCAACAAACAATGCATGCAGTGAGATTGTCAAATACAAAACCTGCAGGATTGTTATGTGTTCTGTTGTATAAGATGGATTAGTCATAAAGTATGTTCATTTCAATTACAATTAACACATTTTGAATACTGATACAGTATTTTTCAGTCTATGAGACACAGAACAAAGTAATTAAATCTTCATAACCATTACAGACTTGGGCGTGGGATAAAGCAGTCCAACAAGCAGAATGCTTGATCTGTCCCTAGCAAGTTAGATGTGGTGTAAAGTTCCCTCTACAATGTAGTGTAGTGGGCCTGGAGGGCCTATTCTGTATTGTATCCTAATAAACAAATAAATATTTCAACAAGGCATCCTAAATGACATTACATTAGCACTGTTATAATATGCATCTTGAAGCCAGATATAAAGCAAAGCTGATTCTGATTAAGATTTATGGTGTACCAGAATCCACAATAACTGGGATGTCCACGTAGAGTCCTCAAGATCCAGTTTGGAAATTTAATTTGTTCTTGTGGTCAACCTGAGCATTGTGCAGAGGTCTCCTGTGGAACTGGGGAAATAAGAAAAAGTCACCAAATCACTGTCATGTCCTTCTAGTAGTTAGCTGACATCATTTATTTTAAGAACCACAGAACATTACAAATTGACGCATACATTAGCTATTCAGCCAATGCTATTTCTGGAAAGAGCTGTCTGATTTTCATTGAGGTCTAGACCTCTAATACCCTCCCACCCTCTTCACCTTCCCAGTCATATCCCTCTTTAAGAATTTACCTTATTCCCGTTTGAAATGATCATTTATTTAGCTGAGTTGCCCGAGCATAAATAGATGCCTCCTCATCTTGCTTCTGATTCATTTGAAGATCACACTTTCTCATTATTTTACCAAACTCTTTCAAATGCTTGAATACCTCCACTAAATATCTCACTGGCCATCACTGTGTTTTTAAAAGGAACAACCACTTTGAATGTAATTAAAGCATGGATGAAATCAATGAATCTATTCTGTATCCACACCAACACACTTTACATCCTTCTGAAAGGGTGGTACCCAGTTTGGGCACAATACTTCAGATGAGGCCTCACTGCCTTTCGAGTGGCCTTTGTTTATTAAGCTAATGATCTTGTTTGTTTTCAAAAGCCTTTCAACTAGTTTTGCCATGTTCAAAAATTAGCACACCTTCATTGTGGAGTCTTTCTGTTTCTGCGTCCCTCTGAAACTGTATCATTTATGTAGCATACCCTTATTCTCCTGTTAAAATTCATCATTTCCCCGTGATAAATTTCATCTGGTACGTATCTGCCATAATGCTCCCCTATGTCCTTCTAAAGTCTATTCCTATCCTCCTCACTGCTTACGCCATTTCCAAATATTGTGTCTTCTGCAGACTTCAGGCTGAAGCATTGCGTACATACAGTATGTCCAAGCCATTTATCGAACGGACTGTGATCCTTACAGCAACTGCTGAGAGGCACTGCCGACTACCTGCCTCCAATCTAAGAAATAAGTGTTCAGTACCGTTCTCTGCTTTCCGTTCCTGCCAATTTCATACTCATGCTGCCACTGCTCCATTAATATTGGACTTCTATTTGTTCACGTTATTATCTTGGGAAACATACTTAAATGCCTGCAGAAAATACACAGATAGAAAAAGCAACCTCAATAGCAAATGCTTTCTTTCTATTTGGAGCAACAACAAACTGTCTTAGAGACAGCAATGGACACATCGTCCTTCTCATAGCACATATGGTACTTATCCCTGTCTATTTTTTGGAAGTTTAAAACCTTCAGCATTTATATCTATTATTAGCTTAACAGGAATGTATGCTGGACACCATGATACAGAAGTTCTAAGTGATTTATGATTCAGAATCAGACTCAGGGGAAAGCAGAAGATGAGTGGGATGTAATAAAAAATTCTTAAGAATCATCTGATCCAGCCCTTCTTGTTGACTTATGATCATTTTAGGTTAAACTACTGGTATCCCTTGAACCACTGACATAAATGGTGATCTTGAGACATAGGAGCAGAATCAGGCCATTCAGCCCATTGAGTCTGCCACATCATTCCATCTAGGCTTTTATTATCCCTCTCAATTCTATTCTCCTTCCTTCTCCCTGTAACCCTTGATGCCCTTACTAATCAAGAACCTATCACCCTCCACTTTAAATATACCCAATGACGGCCTCCAAAGCCATCCATTGCAATGAATTCCACTTTCTGGCTAAAGAAATTCCTCTTCATCTCTGTTCTAAAGGGATGTCCTTCTATTCTGAGGCTGTGTCTTTTGGTCCTAGACTTCCCCACTATAGGATTCATCCTCTCCACATCTGCTTAGTCTAGGTCTTTCAATATTTTATAGGTTTCAATGAGACCCCCCCCACCCCGCTTCATTCTTCTAGACTTCAACGAGAACCTGCCCAAAGCCATTAAACCCTCCTCATACATTAACCCTCTCATTCCTGGGATCATTCTCGTGAACCTCCTAAGGATTCTCTCCGATGCCAGCACATCCTTTTTTAGATAAGGTGCCTAAAACTGCTCACAATACTCCGAAAGCAGTCTGACCAATGCCTTAAATGGCTTCAGTATTACATCTTTGCTTTCATATTCTAGTCCTCTTGAAATGAATGCTAACATTGCATCTGCCATCCTTACCATTGACTCAACCTGCAAATTAAGCCTGCATGAGGACTTACAAGTGCCTTTGCATCTCTGATTTCTGACGTTACACCCCGTTCAGGAAATAGTCAAGTTCAAATTCACTTTTATTGTTATTCAACCTTATACATGTATACTGCCAAACGAGACAACATTCCTCCAGATCAAGGTGCACAGCACAGTATATATAACTCATACACAACACACAAAGTAATATTTTCACAACAAATTAATAAATAATAAGGTGCATTTACAACACGTTAAAAAGCAAGTAGTATAACACTATTGGTGCTTCATATTGTATGTGATGAGACCTGGGTAGTGGCAGAGAGTTCAGTAGTGTCACCGCTTGGGGAAAGAAGCTGTTTCCCATCCTAACTATCCTTGACCTAATGCTGCAGTACCTCTGACATGATTGCAGGGGGTCAAAAAGATTGATGGATGGATGGGAGGGGTCATTGTCAATGCCAAGGGCCCTCTGTATGCAGTGCTTCGTATAAAGATCTCAGATAGGTGGACGAGAGAGGCCAATGTTCCTCCCAGCAGTCCTCACAATCCTTTGTAGGGACTTGGGGTCAGATGCCTAGCAATTTCTATACTAGAAGACAGTGAAGCAGCTGGTCAGGGCACTCACTTAGAATTTGTGAGGTGGGGGGTCTCACTTGTCTTAATCTCCTCAGGAAGTGGACGCACTGCTGTGCTTTCTTGACTAAAGAGGTGGTGTTGAGGGACTAGGGCTACATCCACATTACACCAGATAATTTTGAAAACGAAGCTTTTTCTCTTCGTTTTGACCCTCTGTCCACACTGAAATGGCATTTTCATCCTCCGAAAATGGAGATTTTCAGAAACGGACTCCAGAGTGAATAAATCTGAAAACGCCTAATATCCGTCGCAGTGTGTACAGGGTAACCGAAGCTTTTTAAAACCGCTGTCATGACGTGTCGGAACAAATGGCGGCAGCCTGGCGTTTCATTGTTTTCTTCTTCTTATTCTTATTATTACTACTTTATTGTTTAGAGCGTACAATCATCACAGCGATATTTGATTCTGCACTTCGCAAAACCTAACAATTTCAGAACAGACAGCAACGAGACTGAAGCCAGAAGAGTTAGAAATGTACTCACCAAATACTTTGACCCATTGCTTACTGAATAAATAAGTATACTCACTTTGCCCTGTTTTCTGTCCTTGCTTGTATGAAGGTCATTTACCTATTTATTCAAGTACTTCTCTGACAATAGATGTGTAACAGCCTAACGTAACATTGTATGGAAATACAAGATAACACTGATGCAGACATGTTTTATACATTTAACAAGGTGCTTTATTAATGCAAAAGAGTTAGTAAGTTTTTCAATGTTCGTCGTCAGCCGGGTCATACTGTCCGTGAACTCCCTATTGGTTGCCTCCATACACTCCAGTATTTGTTTTTTTTAGTTTTAAGTCCTCCCGCGCAAGAGCCAAGAGCAATTCCTTTTAAGTTTTTCTACTCTGTAACTGGACAAATGCACACTAAGTATACCGTTTCCTCTTGGATTGTTTTCTGTGTGCCCTGCGCAAGCCCAGTAGAGGAGATTCGCCCAAGTATCTGTGTTAGTGTGGACAGAGATATTTTGAAAAACGCTTAGTGTGTACGCCTGTCGTTTTTACTCGAAACCGGCGTTTTCAAAATTATCCGGCGTAGTGTGGGTGTAGCCCAGGTGAGATGGTCTGTTATGTGCACTCCCAGAAACCTGGTGCTCCTAACTCTCACTGTGGAGGAGCCATTTATGCGCAGTGAGGAGTGGTTACCTTCTTAAAGTCCACAATTATCTCTTTAGTCTTGTTAAGACACAATTGTGCTTGCACCATTCTACCAGCCGCTCTGTCTTCTCTCGGTATGCTGTCTCGTCATCATTGCTGATGAAGTCAACTGTTGTTGTGTCATCAGCAAACTTAATGATTCAGTTTGAGTTGGACCTAGCAGTGCAGTCATGCATCAGCATAGTGAACAGCAGCTGGCTGAGTACACAGCCCTGTGAGCCACAACGCTCAGCATGATGAAGCCAGAGATGTTGCTGCCAACATGGACTGACTGTGCTCTTTTCATCATGAAATCCAAGATCCAGTTATAGAGAGAGGTGTTGAGACCCAGCAAGGTTAGTCTACCTACCAGCTTCTGAGGCATGATCGTGTTAAATGCTGAGCTGATTCTGATAAACAGTATCCTAAATATGAAACACAATTTTCCACAAAGTCTATGCCTTTATTCCTTCTACCAAAGTATATGACTACAGTATATTCTATCTGCCACTTCTTTGCCCATTCTCCTAATCTGTCTAAGTCCTTTGCAGACTTCCTGCTTCCTTAACATGACCAGCTCCTCCACCTATATTTGCATCATCTGCAAACTTGGCCATAAAGCCACAATTCCATCATCCAAATCATTGACATATACTGTGAAAAGGAGCAGGCCCAGCACTGACCCCTGTGGAACACCACTAGTCCCCAGTAAGCCACTTTATTCCCACACTTTGCCTCCTGCCAGTCAGCCAATCGTCTATCAATGTTAGTATCATTCCTGCAATGGACTCTTATCATGTTTAGCAGCCTGATACAGAATGTAACACATTGCAAAGGACTTCTGAATATCCAAGTAAACAACATCCACTGACTCTCCATAGTCTATCCTGCCTGTTATTTCCTCAGAGAGTTTGAACAGATTTGTCAGGTAAGATTTCCCCTTAAGGAAATCATGCTGACTTTGGCCAATTTTATCATGTGCCCCTAAGTACCCTGAAACATCATCTTTAAGAGCAGAGCAAGCTCATGGCAAGAAATCCTGAAGGTGCTGCTGCAATTTTATCACATTTCTCACGCCTCCATTTTTATAATGCCATCTTGTGGGCAACTGTATCAGTTTGGTTTTGCTGTGAATGGGCAAGGGGAGTAAACACTTTGTAAACCTGACCTTTCCAGGTGATGCAAGGAGCTTGAGATATTCCAGGCGTCATAGCTAATAACATGGAAGCAGGAGCCTTTTCCTGCATTACATCGCATCTTGCATCAGCAGTAGTTGTCTGTGTAATCCAAGTGAAAGCCATTGCATTAACATCACCCACGGAAAATACAAGCAATAAACTGGTGATATATTTATTGTATCTCTCTTCTATGCTTTTGTGGCTTCATTTGTTGAATTGAATTGGCTTTATATCATACATCCTTCATATACTTGAGGAGTAAGAATCTTTATGTTACATCGCCATCTAAATGTGCAATGTGCAATTTATAGTAATTTATAATAATTAGTATGTACAACTTTGAGACTGGTCTGAAATAATTGCACAATATTGATTTATGTGATGGTGCCTTTTGTGGTCTACACCGTATATTCTGTATTGCCATAGTTCCCGATCCCAAGGAGGCACTGGATTGCCTGGCGGGAGAGAGAGTTCAAAAGAAGCGGGCAGGAGCATTTGGGACTTTCTGCATGCCACAATCCTTGAGGAGATGTTGAATTGTGTATAATTTGGCACTTAATAAGAGCAAATAAAAAGAAGTTAGGTTTAAGCAGAGCAGCCATTGTGGGAGTAGCCCAATGGTAGAATGGAGAGTTCAGGTTTTGCCTCACAGAGGAGAAGCGAAGGCTGCAGAAAGATTTTTTTTTCATTTAATTTTTCCTTCTTTCTTTTTCATTGCACAGTTAGAGCAGTGGGGATGCCAGGCAGGATAATGGAATGCTCCTCTTGCAGGATGTGGGAAAGCAGGGAGACTTCCTGTGTCACTGGTGACTACACCTGCAAAATAGGTGTCCAGGTGCATCTTCGTAAGACCATGTTAAGGAAATGGAGCTAGAGCTGGATGAACTCCGGATCAATCAGGAGTATGAGGGATTGATCAACAGGATATACACAGAGGTAGTTATATCCAAGGTGCAGGACAGAGGTAACTGGGTGACATCGGGGGGGGGGGGGGAGAGAAGGGAATAGGTAGCCAATGAGGAGTACCCTGTGGCTATTATCCTCAACAACAGGTATACCACTTTGGATACTGTCAGAGGAGGGGGAAGTGGATGACCTAGCAGAGAAAAACCACAGCTGTCAGGTCTCTGCTACTGAATCTGGCTCTGTGGCTCAGAAGGGAAGGGGGGAAGAGGAGGCTAGCTACAGATATAGAGAAGGAAAAGTGACAAGGTCCTGCAAATTGAGTTCAGGGATTTAGGTGCTAAGTTAGTGGACAGGACCTCCAGGGTTGTGATCTAAGGATTGCTATCCATTCCATGCATTAATGAAGCCAGATATAGGATGACCATACAGTTTTACATGTAGCTAAGGAGATGATGCAGGAGGGAGGGCTTCAGAATTATGGATCACTGGGCTTTCTGCCAGGGAAGGTGGGACTGAAGAGACAGTTTGCACCTGAACTGGAGGGGGACTTGTCATGACATGCGCTGGCAATATCAGGACCCAAATGCAGAGACGGCAACGGGTGTTTATTCATAATAATTCCAAAAGAACATGGGTGGCTTGGCCGAGCAACACCATGAGAAGTAGCATTTTCAAAGCTAGGACATTGCCATTAGCGCTATTCAGGTATCCACTTAAATAGTACAAGTAACCCCTAATCCTTGATCTTATCAAAATAAACTTAATGAGCTTAAACAGAAGGGTCCGGGAGACCACCTTACAAAAAGTGAGTCGCTCAAGAAAAACATAAGGAATTCTAAATGATTGACAACCGTCATTACACAACAATAAACTAATTCAGGTGCTCTAAAGACCTTGGATGCTCTTCAGTGCCCTGCACAAGTCCTAAGAACTCATTGAAGGACTGATATCCTTGCAGGAAGGTTCGCTAGTGCTGCATAGGAGTTTTAAACTAGAGTTGCAGGAGGACAGGAACCAAAGTACCGGAGCAGATAGCAGAGTGTCTGTGAGGAAAGAAGTTGCCAAGCCGACATACAAAGTCAGGAATAGAAAGGTTGAGCATGGCGGGACGAATTTTATTTTATTTTTTATTTTATTGAGTTACAGTGTGGAATAGGCCTTTCTGATCCTTTGAACTGCACCACCAAGAAAACCCCTGATTTAATCCTAGCCTAATCACAGGACAATTTACATGGCCAACTAACCTACCAACCAGTAAGTCTTTTGTCGGTAGGAGGAAACCAGAGCACCTGGAGGAAACCCTTAAGGTCACGGGGGAAACGTACAAACACCTTACAGGCAACGGAGGGAATTGAACCTGGGTCACTGGTACTGTAAATTGTTGTGCCAACCACTTCGCTACTGTGCCACCCAATGTTCTGAGTTGTGTACATTTTAATGCAAAGAGCATTATGGACACCCAACAGGCCGTGGGATTTAGAGGAGCAAATTTGTAACGAGATCACAGAATGTTGCAAGAAACATAACATTGTGATAGTAGGTGATTTTAACTTTCCATATATTGACCAGGATTCCCATAATGTAAAAGGGCTGGATGGGATAAAGTTTGTCAAATGTGTTCAGGAAAATTTCCTAATCAGTATATAGAAGTACCATCTAAAGAGAGTGTGATACTAGATCTTCTATCAAGGAATGAGACAGGGCAGGTGACAGAAGTTTGTGTAGTTGAATGCTTTGCATCTAGTGATCATTATGCCATTAGTTTCAAGATAATTATGGGGAAGGATAGGTTTGGTCCTCGGGTTGATATTCTAAATTAGAGAAAGGCCAAGTTTGATGGTATGAGAAAGAACCTGGCAAGTGTGGATTTGACAAGTTGTTTCCTGGCAAAGGTGTACTGGTAAGTGAGAGGCATTCAAAAGTGAAATATTGAGAGTACAGTTTGTTTGTCCCCGCTAGAATGGTTTTCAAGAGATATTAAGACCATGGTTAAGAAAAAGAAGGAGGAGCCTAGCAGGTATAGGCAGAAGAGAGCAAATAAGATACGTGTGGAGAATAAGAAATGCAAGAGAACACGGAAGAAGAAAATCAGGACGGCTAAAAGAAGGCATGAGGTTGCTGTAGCAGGAAAAGTAAAATCGACAGATATACAAACAGTAGTAAGAGCAAAAGAACAGTAAGAGACAAAATTAGTCCTCTGGAAGATCAGAATGGTCAAACATGCACGAGGCCAAAGAGATGGGGGAGATCTTAAATGGATTTTTTTTGCAGCTGCATTTATTTGGGAGATGGAAACAGAGACTATAGAAGTAAAGTAAAACAGCAGTGAAGACATGGACCATATACAGATTACAGAGGAGGGGGAGTTTGTTGGCTTGAGGAAAATTGGGGTGGATAAATCCCCAGGGCCTGTCAAGGTGTTCCCTTGGACCCTTTGGGAGGCTAGTTCAGAAATTGCAGAGGACGTAGCAAAGATATTTAATGTGTCCTTAGCCATAGGTGAGGTGCTGGAGGTTTGGAAGATAGCTCATATTGTTCCGTTGTTTAAGAAAGGCTCTAAGAATAAGCCAGAAAATTGTAGGCTGGTGAGCCTGACATCAGTAGTGTGTAAGTTCTTGGAAGGTGTCAAAGAGACCCGATATATAAGTATTTGGATGGACAGGGACTGATTAGGTATAGTCACATGCATTTGTGCGTAGTAGATCATGTATACCCTATCTTAAAGAGCTTTTTGAGTAAGATATCATGAAAGTTGATGAAGGCAAGACAGTGGATATTGTCTACATGGACTTTAGCAAGGCCTTTGGAAGGTTCCACATGGGAGTGTGGTCAAGAAGCTTCAGTCGCTTGACATTCAATATGAGGTAATGAATTGGATTAGACATTGGCATCATGGGAGAAGCCAAAGAATGGTAGTAGATGGTTACCTCTCTGACTGGAGGCCTGTGACTATTGGTGTGCTGCAGGATTGTTGTTGTTGTTTTCCATCTATGTCAATGATCTGGATGATAATGTGGTAAAATGGATCAGCAAATTTGTGAATGACAGTGAAATGGAGGTGTAGTGGACAGCGAGGAAGATTACCAAACCTTGCAGCGGGATCTGCACCAGCTGGATAAGTGGCCTGAAAAATGGTAAATGGAATTTAATGCAGATAAGTGTGAGGTGGTGCAGTTTGGGAGGACAAACCAGCGCAGGACCTACACAGTGAGCAGTAATGCACTAAGAAGCATGGTGGGGTGGAACGGAGGGATCTGGGAATGCAGATGATAAAGCTTTAAGGTTTCCTTTAAAGTTGCACTACAGATAGATAGGGTCATAAAAATGCTTTTGGCACATTGGCCTTCATAAATCAAATTACTGAGTACAGGAGCTGGGATGTTATGTTGAAGTTGTTTGTACAAAATGTTGGTGAGGCCTAATTTGGAGTTTTGGTCACCTACCTACAGGAAAAATGTCAATAAGATTGAAAGAGAACAAAGAAAATTTACAAGGATGTTGCCAGGACGTGAGGACCTGAGTTATAGGAAAAGGCTGAATAGGTTAGAACTTCGTTCTCTAGAGTATAGAAGAAAGAAGGGAGAAATGATAGAGGTATGTAAAATTATGAGGGGTGTAGATGGGGTAAATACAAGTAGGCTTTTTCCACTGAAGCTGGGTGAGACAAGAACTAGAGGTCATGGTTTAATGGTGAAAGATAAAATATTTAAGGGGAACATGAGGGGGAAATTCTTCACTCAGAGGGTGGTGGAAGTGTGGAATGAGCTGTCAGTGGAAGTGGTGGATGTGGGTTTAATTTCAAAATGTAATAGAAATTCAGATGGGTACAGTACATGGATGGGGGGTGTATGGAGAACTGTGGTCCAGGTGCAGATTGATGGGAATAGGCAGCAAAATAGTTCGGCATGGACTAGATGGGCCAGAAGGCTCCTTCTGTAGTGTTCTGTGACTCTATTTCACTACTTAGATCAGAAGCAGAAGCAAGGAAATGAAGATTTCCTAAACATAACAATTTTCATGAGCTATTTGTGCTTTTGACTGATCGTACTATTTCAACTCTGTATAATTTAACATGTAAGGTACAAGAAGAAAAGGTCTATAGCATCTCAGAAAGAGCTGCTGGGCTGATTTGATCTTCCTTGGATTAGCTGTCTTCAGTTAAAGCAGCAAATAGGATTTTGTTATGAAATATACATGCAGATTATTATATGTATTTTGGAGAAGTATCATCTTGATTTATGCTCCTGATCTTTATTTATGGCGAATCTGATCTAATTTCTATGTCTAAAATTGCTCTGGATCACACAGTAATCATTGTTTTCTGTGAGGTGGGCAAGCTGCCTGTGGCCACCTTTTGGGAATTTTCCAAATATCACTCACAAACTGACCCATGTCCATTCACTTAACTTCTGAATAAATCAGTGTCTATGGTTGCAGATCTTACTTCTATTTCAGTTGCCAATGCAGTTAAAATCTAAAATGATGGGAAGAATTAATGTTGATTATAAAACATCAGTCTGGCTAACAGGAAAATCTTATAGTTTTAACGATTCACAAAAAATGTAGAAAGATGACCTTCAACTCAGAAATATTCTTAATAGTTAATCAATTTTTTCTTCCACCTCCACCCTCTGAATTTGCCTTCCATGTTCACAGCCAAAGGTGTTCTTCTTTGCTGGGTTTGAATATATGGGCAAAAATCACTTTTATGCCCTTTATTCATTCAATAACAAAACCCATGGGAACTTCTGAACATAATCAAATATCTCATTATGCTGAGATAACATATTCACCACCCTGCTACCTAATGAATGGAAGAAACTTGGGTTGGGCTACAGGAGATTTCTGGCATTTGGTGCACAGAAAGGAAGTGGAGAGGAAGGCTGCTTGTTATTATCAATGCTCATTAGAATGTAATCACAGTTTGTGAGAAAAGAAAGTCATACTCGTGTTTGTTTATCTAAAAGCAAAAGCATAGCAAATTAATATTTGAAAATTTAATCCATTCTGTGCACTTATTGATCAAACTTCAAAGAAAAAGTGATGTCCTGCTGTCACTCATACTAAAATAGAGCAAGACCACCCACAAAACAAGCAGTGTTACGACCTGCATTTCTAACATCCGACCACCTGATTCCTTCTTACGTGAGGCCTATGTGATGAGGCTTCAGGAGCCCAATGACACCTGTTAACCCTGTCACAATCCAAACTCGCCCCCTCTGCGCCCCAAACCACCCCCCCATCCCACCTGTGACTGACACTGGTGGAACGGAGTCCTGTTGTCATTTGCTTGTGTGTGTCCGTGTGTTCCATCTGCTACATTGACAAGCCTTTACATTTTCACTGGTGACACAGATCAAAGGAGACCTGCCACTAAGCACACGTCACAGAGGCACTGCATCATCTTTACTTTGCCTAGACAGCACTGCCTGTTAAATACATTCACCAGGGTTTCCAGAGTGCTCACCAATAGTCCTTCCCATATGAAAAGAGATCAACAAATATTCAGTCAGATATTTCGAAGAAGATGAATGCAAAACTTTAGCAGTTATTTGTTCTATTATAGTCTGTGATGTCAAAACAAAGCCATTGCTGTATTTTCTGACAATCAGGATATGTGAATGTCACAGAATAACATTCAGAATGTCCAATTTTACAGTATGTCAGTATTAGTCTCCCTTTATAAAATTATTCATCTGGGGAGTCTGGGAAGCCCAGTTAATATAGGAAAATAATCCACTGCACATGTTCCTGCATATTTTTACTTAAATCAGCACAGTAGTGTTGCAAGCAAATTCCTCTGTTCTCTCCTGTCCACTGATCACTATAATTAGATGACATACTGGACTCTCATTATTTTTACATGTTGACATTTGAAATTTTGAACATGTTGGTTAGGAAGGTTTCATGCTGTTGCTGTGTGAGTGAGGGCACATCTCACATGTTCAATTTATTAAGCATTTCTCAAAACTTCAGTCAATTAATTTCTTTGAAATGAAATCTCTGTTATAGTTCAAGCAAAGCAGCAGGCAATTTATAAGCAGCAACTCCCTTCAAAAATCAATGTGGCATTCACTAAATAATTTGCTTTTAAATGGTGTTCATTGAGGGTTATAGACACCAGGGTTTGGCTGATGTTCTTTGACTAACCATAAGATCTTCTGTACCAAGTGAGCACACCAATGCACAATTCAAATTTTTGTCTGAATGGTGACTGCCCAGTCAATACAGCAATCACTATTGGACTGAATTATACAGTATGTTCACTTATCTGCAGTCATATTTAAAGCCTCAAGCATCTGGGAGAATTGAGCCAAGGATAACACGTAGTGGGGACAATGGAAAATTAATTGAGATGGATAAATATTGGGATGGAGGAAGGGGTGATGAAGCGAAACAAAAGAGAAAAAAACATTTGCAACTGTACCTTTATTTTCTTCTGAGGTTAAGGAGGTTTGACATTACTGAACATTCCAACAAACTGCTGCGGATGTACTTTAGAAGGAATCCTCACTGGTTGCATCATTTTCTAGTATGGCAATTCAAATGGACAGGAACTTAATAAGTTGGAGAGGGGTGGACTCAGCCCAGTAAATCATGGGCTCATCCCTCCCCACCATCAGTAGTATCTACAGAAGTACTCCCTCAAGAAGAAGACAACATCCATCAAAAACCACTATCATCCGGGTCACATCATCTTCTCAGAGCTACCATCGAGAAGGAGGTACAGAAGCCTGAAGTCCCACATCACCAGGTTCAACAACAGCTATTTCTCTTCAATCACTCTGTTCTTGAACCAACTGGCAAACCCTTAAGCACTACAGTTTAGAAGCACTATCCCACTTTGCATTAAAATGGACTTTGGTTTCATTGGGGTTTTTTGTGCTCTTTCTTGGAGAAATTGTGTATAAGTTTAATTTATGTTTTTCTAGTGAATTTTGCTTATGTGATACTACGTGCCCATGATGCTGCCTCAGGTAAGTTTTTCACCGCACCTGTGCAACCCTGTACTTGTGATATGACAATAAACTTGACTTTGACTTTGCTAGGTTTAAATAGGTTGGTATAGGAATTATATCCCAAAGCAGCATGTTCTGATGGATGTATATGGAATGACTCAGCATACAGTTCCAGATGTGCCCAGGGTAGAGATGCCACTCTTCTTGTAATGTTCCTGTATTCAACCACCCTGAATAGAACTTACTAGCCTTCTGCCCTTTTGTTCATTGGAGCCCCAATGTTTCAGACAGGTAGTTAAAATAAGCTGGTCACAGACCTACTACTTGAGAGTCTTCTAAAACAAAGAAAGAATGCAGTCATTGAGTGGCTTGAACTAAAGACCTATTTAGTTATAAAGTATTAGTCTAGCTTCCTGGATTGTAGGGTCCTCTACTACACTTCTAAGCCCTCATTACATTTTAAACATCAAGTTTCTGCTCTCTGCAGAAATCCACACCACCAATTCTAAACACAACAAAGCAATAGGAAGCAGATCAAAGGTGATTATAATCTGATTTTGATTTGGTTTATTTCTTAGCTTGCCCAGACCAGTCACCTAGTAAAAGAAAAATATAATATTGAACAGGCACACCCTTGAGCAAGTTCCCACCTCTGAATAACCATTGAACGATCTTGCCCCCAAAATGGAGAAAGCTTTAAGCCACATATGGGACATATTTCATCAAGATTTTATGATACCCTCAAATCTGTCTCTGCCCCTTTGCACTCCTTTAATGGTCATACTGGGACATTAGACAGAAAAGAAGTTAACTTAATATTGAAGGTCCTGCAAATTGTTGCATGAGGATAGAAAACATGGCATACAGAAATGGGAATTTTGGCTTTCAGCTGATAAAAAATTAAAGGTTGTAGCAGACATGAAAGAAACTGATTCAAGTTAGAAAAGTCACAGTTCTCAAGTTAGGCTGGAATTCTTGAATTCTTGCTTACAGCTCTCTTTTCAAGATAGAAATTCCTGGCAGTGTCGCTTCAGCAGTGCATCGTGTAACTTGAGAAAACAGCTTGGAACTTGGAAGTCAAAAGTGATTCTGCAATGTAATGTCAGCTCACTGATATCGGGTGTCAATGTGACACATTAACCATCTGACAAATAAATCACCAAAACTGTTAAAACAACAGAGTCCAGACTGCTTCTGTGAGCTGCAACCTTTTCACGCCAGAGCCAAATTAGCACCATAGATCACAGACTAATTTGCAATTTAAGCTAGTTACCAACAGAGCAGAAGAGCCAATATTCTATTTCTTTGTTATGTATAGAACCCGCCTGAGAAGAACGGCCACAATATAGTATTGTTGTGGAGGCATTTGGTAAGGAATTCTTGGACATAAACTTCTGAAGCATTGGCAGAGATACTTCTGATGGTGCTCACTGAAGTTTCAGAAGCTACACAAAACTTTCTAAAACAACTATGGCATGGTTTGCACTGCTGCTGAGAAGTATTCCTACATAGAGTCTTCGCCATTTTCTGCCAATTGACTTGAAGAGCATGCTCTCCAGGCACAATAAATGAAGAGCTATAGCCACCTGAGAAAAACGGATTGACACAATTGCACATAGATTGTTAGGGAGTCATATTTCTGTATTGTTTAAAGAGTACAACATATATTGAGTATTTATAACACACACTTGCAACACTGCAATGATCTCAGCAACCATTGAGCAAATACTGTTATATTTAAAAGACTGAAAAATAATCTTTCAAAATATTGAACTACACTTGCTCTTTGTTACCCCAATTGAGTTGGCACAAGGCAGTTTTACTACAAATCCCACACAGTAACAGAGGCCGGCATCTGCTATGGTTGTATTAATTTCCCTTCCCCGTTCCAGCAGGTTGGCCAGCTGTCCATTTGAAAAGTGAGCTGGACTGATGATTATACATCAGCACTGCCATTGTGCCCACCAGACATGGGGAGGGTCAACTTTAGGCAGGAAAATACCAATCAGAGTTCGGTTAGTTCTGTTCTGCCAATTAGAGAGCACTGGGCATTCAACCTACGTAAGAGATTTACCAATGCTTTTCATTAAAGTACATTTTTGTTGTGGCATGATCATAAATTAAAGAGACAAATAAAAATAAAATTAATAGTTTGAATCATCAGCAGACGGCCTGTGATCTTCAAGTGTGAATAGCTGAAATGAAGCCCATATGCTACTCCTGCCTCTGCATTTGGGTGGCCTCTCCCTGTTCACTGTGTTTATGTTGTTTTAAAGCTCTCTTTTAAAGTAAGTGTTTACATGCGAGGTGTTGATGTGCAACACAGGCCTAAGCTCAGTGGGCCATTCGTGGATTCTGTCAGGGTGGAATGTAGGTCTCTGATCTACGAGCAGATTTTAGTTATTCAGGTTGATGGTTGTAGTCGGCAGTGTTACCAATACCAAACACAGTTCCCGTTCTAGGTCACAAGCTCTACTGCTGGGGCTCTGGTAATTAATGAGTGTTCTGTTTCTTCTGCCCAGCTCATAGAATTACACAAGATATGCCCTTCGACAGTATTTAAGATGACAAGTATAATCTGGTCACCATTTTATTACTTCGTTCCTGCAGCTTGACAGTCCAATTTGTTCAGTTCAATAAAACATCCAGTGGTATAATTTACGATCCAGTTATTTTAGTCTAAAATATCAATTAGCTGATTCCCCATATCAGCATGATTTTCACACAGCCCTGTTCTCCTTGGTACCACACAGCCATACCCAATAATCTATCATGAGGAAAATGCTGACAATCTGTAAAATGAAACTGAAACACTGAGCTGGATCACCCATAAAGAACCACTGGCCAATTGTACAGGAATATAAGAAACAGGAGCAAGAATGGACCATCCAGTCCTTTCAGTCTCTTCCAATGTTCATTAAGCTCATGGCCGATCTTCTTCCTCAGTGCTACTTTCTGCATTGTTTCCAAATTGAGAAATTTACCTATTTCTCTTTTGAATAAACACATATCTTTATACCATTCTGGGATAAAAAGTTCGAAAGATTCTGCTGAATAAATGAAGAAGTATTTCTTCCTGTTATTCCTAAAAGGTCTATCCCTTATTCAGAGACTTTGCCCTCTGTTCTGCACTCCACAGTCAGGATGAATCTTTTCTGCATCTATCCTGTCAAGTCATGTAAGAATCTTGCAAGCCTCAATGAGATCTCCTCTCCTTCCAAACTTCACAAAATACAAGCTTTCCACATATGGCAAACTGCCCATCCCAGGAAGCAGCCCAACACATTCCCTGCACTCCGTTTTGTAGGTAGGGAGACCACAACTGCGGATGGCACGATGGTGCAATGGTGCAGCTGCTGAGCCATTGCCTCACAACGCCAGAGGCCCAGGTTGAACCCCAGAGAACGTTGGCGTTTTGCTTATGTAGAAGTTGGATGATCTCCCTGTGACCACACGGGTTTCCTTTGCGTGCTCTGATTTCCTCCCACCTCCCAAATATAAGCAGATTGGTAGGTTAATTGGCCACTGCAACCTGCTCCTTATGTAGTTGTTAGTGGTATGATTTGGAAGCAGATGATAAAAAGTACAACAAATGGGATTAAATACAAAATTAGTGTAAATAGGTAGTTGATTGTCAACATGCGTTCAAGGATCAAATGATCAGCTCCTGTATTGTATCCCTTCCTGACTTTAGTAACCTGTGACAATATTTTAACTGCAGTCTCAACCATGCCTAATTTAAGTGTAAGAAGATTTCTGTGCTCCTGAAGTCAAACCCTCCTACTGAATCTACATGCAAACAACAGGAATTCTGCAGATGCTGGAAATTCAAGCAACATACATCAAAGTTGCTGGTGAACGCAGCAGGCCAAGCAGAATCTATAGGAAGAGGTGCAGTCAACGTTTCAGGCTGAGACCTTTCGTCAGGACTAACTGAAGGAAGAGTGAGTAAGGGATTTGAAAGTTGGAGGGGGAGGGGGAGATCCAAAATGATAGGAGAAGACAGGAGGGGGAGGGATAGAGCCGAGAGCTGGACAGGTGATAGGCAAAAGGGGATACGAGAGGATCATGGGACAGGAGGTCCGGGAAGAAAGACAAGGGGGGGGAGGTGACCCAGAGGATGGGCAAGAGGTATATTAGGAGGGACAGAGGGAGAAAAAGGAGAGTGAGAGAAAGAATGTGTACATAAAAATGAGTAACAGATGGGGTACTAGGGGGAGGTGGGGCCTTAGCGGAAGTTAGAGAAGTCGATGTTCATGCCATCAGGTTGGAGGCTACCCAGACGGAATATAAGGTGTTGTTCCTCCAACCTGAGTGTGGCTTCATCTTTACAGTAGAGGAGGCCGTGGATAGACATGTCAGAATGGGAATGTGATGTGGAATTAAAATGTGTGGCCACTGGGAGATCCTGCTTTCTCTGGCGGACAGAGCGTAGATGTTCAGCAAAGCGGTCTCCCAGTCTGCGTCGGGTCTCACCAATATATAAAAGGCCACTCTACATGTTGACTTGTATATACGAACACCAGCATACCTTTGATCATAACTCAATTTCTCACCATTTAAAAAATAGTCTGCTTTTCTGCTTCTTGCAAAATGTTCCTTCCCATGCACTCAGCTTGGCCATTACTCTTTGAAAGTTCTGTATATCCTTTTCCCCACTCACAATCCCACCTATTTTTGGATCATCAGCAAACCTGGACATATGACACTTGTCTCCCACCGCTGAATGATGAACAGCTAGGGCACAAGCACTGATCCCTGAGTTACCCCACATGTCTCAGCCTGTCAATTTGAGAAAGATCAATTTATTTCCAAAGCTTTCTCTTTGTCTTTCACATGCTGATCCTGTCTTTGTTGTGAATGGTTATATGCCCAAAGCCTTAAGCTATTTCCTTAAACTATTTAATTGACCCCAACCATGCATGACCATATGTGGTTGGGCCATAGTGGTTCAATCTGAACTACTGTTTAAGAGATTGCTTAGTTCTGCCTATTTGCATTCTTGTAATCTATATTAATGCTTCATTGGAATGGCACCTCATCATTTGGATGCATTAAAGCCACAAATGCCAACAATGACATCAATCCCAACGTGGCTATTTATATTGCAACATAGCATTACAACTACACTCCAGAAATAATGCAGGCTTCAACCAATAACAAGTATACTGTTATGGTTACTGTTGAGGGCATGACCTATCAGGGGAAAGCTGCAGGAACCAGATCTTTGCCAATATGTCTGGCTCAATGACTCAGAAGAGAATGAGAGAGATGAGAAGGTGACGGTGATAAGGGATTCAATAGTCTGGTGAACAGGTAAGAGATTTTGTGGATGTGAAAGTTTCCCCTGGAAAGTATGTTGCCTCCCAGGTACCATGGTAAGGGTCATCTCAGATGGGGTCCATAGGATTCTTAAGGCGGAATGGCCAACTTCACTCACCCCAACACTGAATGTTCCCATAAACTATGGACTCACTTTGAAGGACTCTTCAACTCATGTTTTCAATAGCTATTGTTTATTTATTTATTATTATCATTTTGGTTTTTTTTGTATTTGCATAGTTTATTTTCTTTTGAACATTGGTGTGTTTGTACATCTTGTGTACAGCTTTTTATTAATTCTATGGTGTTTCTTTGTATTTACTGCAAATGCCCACAAGAAAATCAATCTCAGAGTTCTATATAGTGACATATATGTACTTTGACAATAAATTAACTTTAAACTTTTTGAACTTTGAGCAGCTAGAAGTCATGGTACATATTGGTACCAATGATACAGGTAGGAAACAGGATGAGATCTTGAAGAGCTAATATACTGTAGGGAGCTAGATAGGAAGCTGAAAAGTAGAAACTCAAAGAAAGTAATCTCTGGATTGCTGCCTGTGCCACATGTCAGTGAGGGTAAGAAAAGGATGAAACTGAAGGCAAATCTGTGGCTGAAGTGTTGGTGCTGGAGGCAGGGTTTCAGGTTTGTGGATTGTTGGGATCTTTTCCGGGGAAGGGATGAACTGCGCGAAAGGCTTCACCTGAACTCGAGGAGGTAGGATGGTAGGTTTGATACAGCTATTGGGGGGGGGAGGGGTGGTTTAAATTCGGTTGGCAGAGGGAGGAGAACCAGAGTGATAAGTCAGAGGATGGGGCAGTCGGCGTCAATGTTTGATGAAGCTTGTAGAGAGAATGTGAAGAAGGATAGACTGTGCATAGGACACAAGTGCAGTCAGTTGGATGGACTGAAATGTGTCTATTTTAATGCAATAAGTGTCAAGAACAAGGGTGATGATCTTAGAGCATGGGTCAGTACATGGAACTATGACATTCTGCCAATTACAGACACTTGCCTGTCACAAGCGCAGGAATGGCAGTTGGACATTTCGGGGTTTAAATGCTTAAAAAAGGACAGGGAGAGAGGTAAAAAAAAGGTGAGGGAATGGCATTGCTAATCAGGGATAGATCACAGTTGCAGAAAGGAAGGACATTGTGGAGGGATCGTCTACTGAGTCAGTGCGTGTGGAAGTCAGAAACACGAAGGGAGTGATCAGTCTACTGGGTGTATTTTATAGATCCTCCCAATAACTACAGGGACACAGAGTAATAGATCAGGAAGTAGATTTTGGAAAGGTGCAAAACTAACATGGTTATTGTTATGGCTTCAACTTCCCTAATATTGATTGGCACATCCTTCATGCAAAAGGTTTAGATGAGGCAGAATTTTTTAGTGTTACATAGAAGAATTCCTGATAGAATACTGTACATAGGCAGGCCAAATAGAGGAGAGGCATACTGGATCTGTTTCTAGGCAGTGATCTGGGCAAATGACTGAGTTCTCAGTGGGTGAGCATTTCAGAGACAGTGACCACAACCCCCTGTCCTTTACCATAGTCTTGGACAGGGATAGGAGTACACAGTATGGGAAAGTGTTTAATCGGGGAGAGTGATTTATGATGCTAATAGGCAGGAATTTGGGAGCATAAATTGAGAAAACTTGTTCTCAAGTAAATCTACAGTGGAAATGTGAAAGTTATTTAGGGAGCATTTGCTGAGGGTTCTGGACAGGTTTGTCCCACTGAGGCAAGGAAAGGATTTGGAACCATGGTTGACAAAATATGTGGAACATCTCTCCAAGAGGAAGAAATGTTTAGGAAGAAAGGATCAGACAGGGCTCTAGAGAGATACAAGGTAGCTTGGAAGAAGCTTAAGAATGGACTTAGGAGAGCTAGAAGGCCTTGGCGTGTAGGATTAAGGATAACCCAAGGTATTCTACAGGTACAGGAATAACTGGAGGATGACTAAATTGAGGGGAGGGCTAATATGGGATAGAAGAAGAAGTATGTCCCTGTGGTCACAGGAGAAAGGGGGATCCTTAATGAATATTTTGCTTCAGTATTCACCAGTGAAAGGGACCTTGATGAATATGAGGACACCATAGGAGAGACTGATATGCTGGAACATGTTGACATTAAGAAAGAGGATATGCTGGAACATTTGAAAATCATTATCAGAATCAGAATCAGAATCAGGTTTATTATCACTGGTATGTGACATGGAATTTGTTAACTTAGCAGCAGCAGTTCAATGCAATACATAATAGAGAAGAAAAAAACAAAATAAAATAATAATAATAAATAAATAAATAAATAATGCTATATCTATATTCTATGGATTAAAAATCGTGCAAAAACAGAAATATTATATACTTTAAACAGTCAGGTAGTGTCCAAGGGTTCAATGTCCATTGAGGAATCAGATAGCAGAGGGGAAGCTGTTTCCGAATCGCTGAGTGTGTGCCTTCAGGCTTCTGTACCTCCTACCTAATGGTAACAGTGAGAAAAAGGGCATGTCCTGGGTGCTGGAGATCCTTAATAATGGATGCTGCCTTTCTGATACACTGCTCTTTGAAGATGTCCTGGGTACTTTGTAGGCTAGTACCCAAGAAGGCGCCAACTAAATTTTCAACCCTCTGCAGCTTCTTCCAGTCCTGTGCAGTAGCCCCCCCCCCAACTCCCCGCCATTCCAGACAGTGATGCAGCCTGTTAGAATGCTCTCCACAGTACATCCATAGAAGTTTTGTGTGCATTTGTTGACATACCAAATCTCTTCAAAATCCTAATGAAGTATAGTCACTGTCTTGCCTTCTTTATAACTACATCAATATGTTGGGACCAGGTTAGACCCTCAGAGATCCTCGCATCCAGGAACTTGAAACTGTTCACTCTCTCCATTTCTGATCCCTCTATGAGGATTGGTATGTGTTCCTTCATCTTACCCTTTCTGAAGTCCACAATCAGCTCTATCGTCTTACTGACATTGAGTGCCAGGTTGTTGCTGCGGCACCACTCCACTAGTTGGCATATCTCACTCCCGTATGCCCTCTCGTCACCACCTGAGATTCTGTGAACAATGGTTGCATTATCAGCAAATTTCCAGATGGTATTTGAGCTATGCCTAGCCACACAGTCATGTGTATATAGACAGTAGAGCAATGGGCTAAGCACACACCCCTGAGGTGCACCAGTGCTGATCATCAGTGAGGAGGAGATGTTATCACCAATCCACACAGATTGTGGTCTTCTGGTTAGAAAGCTGAGGATCCAATTGCAGAAGGAGGTATAGGGACCCAGGTTCTGTAATTTCTCAATCAGGAATAGATAGTAAATCCAGAGGCTGGATGGGATATCCCTAGTTACTACAGGAAGTGAGGGAAGAGATTGCTGCACCATTGGTGATAATTATTGGGCTCTCAATAGCCACTGGAGTACCACCAGAAAATTGGAGGCTGACAAAGTTTGTTTCTTTGTTCAAGAAAAGTAATGGAAATAACTCTGGAAGTTACCCATAGAAGGAGTGTATTCTGACTGGAGATTGGTGGCCAGTGCAGGAATCTATTCTGGGATGACTGCTTTTTGTGATTGTTATAAATGACTTGGATAAGGAAGTGGAAGAGTGGGTTATTAAGTGGTAAACAAACTATTGGAGAGGATTTTTAGAGACGGGATTTATGAGCATTTGGAGAAGCATCGTCTGATTAAGCATAGTCAGTACGGCTTTCTGAGAGGCAGGTCATGTCTCAAGAGCCTGATTGAACTCTTTGACAAAGTGGCAAAACTAATTAATGAAGTAGTAGATCTGTTGTATATGGACTTTAGTTTGGCAAGGTTCCTCATAGAAGACTCATTCAGAAACTCAGGAGGCATGGGTTCCAAGGAAACATGGCTGCGTGGATTCAGAAATAACTTGCCCATTGAAGGAGTGTTTTCTGACTGGAGGTTGGTGGTCAGTGCAGGAATCTGTTCTGTTCTTTGTGATTGTTACAAGTGACTTGATGAGGAAATGGAGAGTGGGTTACTAAGTCTGTAGATGGCATGACATTGGTGCTGTTGTGGATAGTGTAGAAAGGTACCTTAGGTTGGGAAGCCACATTAATAAGATGCAGAGCTGGGCTGAGAATTGACAGATGGAGTTCAATCTGAAAAAATACAAACAGGTGCACTTTGGAAGGTCAAACTTGAAGGTAGAATACAGGGGTAATGGCAGGATTCTTTCCATGGTGGACATCTAAGAGACTATTAGATGGGCACATGGATGAAAGAAAATGAACTATGTGGAAGGGAAGTGCTAGTTTGATCTAGTAGGGTTAAAGGTCAACAAAGCATCATGAGCTGAAGGGCCTGCATTGTATTGTACTCTTCTTTTTTTCTATGTTCTAACCTCGGGACCAGATATTATAGAGAGGTGAAGGCCTGTTTCTCTATGTGTTAAAATACCTGCTTGTTTGTGAACTCTTTCAGAGACAGCCAGTTGAGTGAGCCAGGGAATGTTGATAAGTGTTGTGAAGTCTTTAATAGGTAAGGCCTTCTTCTCATGTTGTGGAGAGGTAGCCTAACTATACCAATGTTTGCCTGGAGCACCCAGTGCTGCTGTCATTATATCTCATGTTGTGAGATGATGTGCTACCTTTTGAGGGCCCCCATAGTCATGAGTTGACCAGGCATATCACATCCTAGCTGTCTAGATACACAAGCCTGAGCAGTATGCTATGGAGAGCTAGCTGTTGCCTACATAGCAAGCTCCCCCTCTCCATGCATCTGATGAACTCAAAGGAATGGCAGAGTCTGATGCAGTTTGGTACCAGCAGCATCGCTGGAATTGCCAGTCAACATTGAACTCAATGGAGGACTGCCTTAGGGACTCCAGCTCTGGATTTTTCCCTCGGGGTTTACTCCTGAAGCTTCCCCATGAGTAGGAATAGCAACAAGGTAGCGGAGGTTTGAGATCAGAGTTTTTCTTCTCCTAGCTGAGCTGCCAACTATAGCTGATGGCCCCATCTGCCTGAAGTGACTAATTTTAAAGCACCAGTAACTCACCTTTGCCTCTTCTCCTGCCAGTAGACATGGTTCTGCTGGGCTTAGTATCTAAGCCACACGTGAAGGCCAGGAGCTGGACTTGGTTGTCAGAGGCTATTTGAGGTGCACATCATTAGGAGTATTTAATAGGTAGTGGAAGCTTGTCCCCATTACTACCAACCCTGGCTACAATAACATTAAGAACCTTAAGATGTGCTACTACAGCTTCATAATTAGACTTTCTGTGAGCTCCTGTCCTTCTTTCAGAAGGGAGGAAGGTGAAAGAAAGGAAATTATAGGCCAGTTTGCCTAACCTCAGTGGTTGGGAAAGTGTTGGAATCTATTATTAAGGGGGAGGGGAACGTTGAGGGAACGTCAACTCAGACCATGAGAGGCCTGCGTTGGGCATTTTCATGCCTTACAATTATTATTAAGGATAAGGTTCAATAGGTGCATTTAATGACAGAGAAATGTATACAACATACATCCTGAAATTCTTTTTCTTTGCAAACATCCACAAAGAAGTGCCCAAAGAATAAATGACGATTAAAATCTTAGAATCCCAAGGCCCCCCATCTCCCCTCTCCCACACACAAGCAGCAGCAAAACAACGACCCCCCCCCACCCCCACCAGCAAAAAAAGCATCAGCCCCCTCCACCAAACACTCAAGCGTGCAACAAAGCATTGATAAAGACACAGTGCAGTACCCCAAAAACTACTCATTCACCCAACAATTCAACATACCACAGGCTCTCTCTCCCTAATAAGGGAAAAAGAAATGTCCCTGTTTCACAGCGAGAGGGGAGCCATAACAAACAACTTGCTGATTTATGATGTTAAAAGTCTGTTGTGTCGCTTTTTCCAAGCTCAGTACCTAGAAATTCAGCAACAAAAAGTTGCAGCTGTCCAGGCACACAACCCCGGCAGCTAACATGTTGCTCCTGATGTCCTGTGTTCTCCTGCGACGATTCAGTCAGGGGCACCCGCCTAGAATCAGCCCATCCCCAGGGCCATGAAATCCTGGATCCCTGAAGGCGTGCTTCTCTTCCAGGCCGCATCCTTGGGATATCAAAAAGCGGCCGGTCAAGTGGCACTGAGAGCAGTTCCCATTCCCGCAAAGAACCGAAGTCAGAATGTAACTCCAGGTCAGAGTCTTCAAATGAACCCCCCACTCACTGAAAAGGGAAAAAAGATCTCAAATATAGAAATGAAGCTGTTTCTGAAGATGCAAGCAGAAGAGTCACCACTTAGCACTGTCTTAACTTCATTCCACCTCTTTCGGGGTATTTGGCGAATAATGATAAAATATGGTTTCTGTACATGGAAATCTTGCCTGACAAATCTGTTGGAGTTCTTTGAGGAAATAACAAGCAGGGTGGACAAAAGAGAGGCAGTGGATGTCATTTACTTGCATTTTCTGAAGGCATTTGATAAGGTGTCACACATGAGGCTGCTTAACAAGATAAAAACCTATGTTGTTACTGGCATGGATAGAGGAATGGCTGGTAGGCAGGAGGCAGCAAATGGGAATAAAGGGGGCCTTTTATGGTCGGCTGCCAGTGGCTAGTGGTATTCCTCAGGGGTCCGTATTGGGACTGCTACTTTTCACATTGTTTGTCAATGATTCAAACATCAGAGGTGCAGAGGAACGGAGTTCTCATACAAAACTCCCAAAAGGTTAATTTACAGGTTGAGTCTGTGGTAAAGAAGGCAAATGTAAGTTTAGCATTATTTCAAGGCAAACAGAATATAAAAGCAAGGAGATGGTGCTAAGCCTTTACAAGCAATAGTCAGGCCGCACTTGGAGTATTGTCAACAGTTTTGGGCCCCATATCTCAGAAAGAATGTGTTGGCATTGGAGAGAGTCCAGAGGAGGTTCACAAGGATGATTCCAGGAATGAAAGGGTTAACATACGAGGAGTGTTTGGCAGTTCACTGGAATTTAGAAGAATACGGGAGGATCTCATTGAAACTTACCGAATGTTGAAAGGACCAGATAGGGTGGCTGTGGAGAGAATGTTTCATCTGGTGGGTAAAACTGAGGGGCGACCTTTTAGAACAGAGGTAAGGAGGAATTTTTTTAGTCAGAGAGCAGTGAACCTGTGGAATTCTCTGCAACAGATGGCAGTGGAGGCCAAACCTGTGGGTAATATTTAAAGCGGAATTTGATAGTCTCCTGATCGGTCAGGGCATCAAAGGATAAGGAGGGAAGGCAGGTGTATGAGGTTGAGTGGGATCCGGGATCAGCCATGTTAGAAGGGCTGAGCAGGCTCAATGGGTTGAATGGCCTAATTCTGCTCCCAGGTCTTATGGTCTTTAGATTTTATGGAGTTGAGGTTATCAATTACCAGCCCAAATGCCCCGACTCTACTTTGACCATTCATGGGACAGAAACTCCTGAGAGTTAATGGACATGCTTACATTTTTGGTGAATCTTTTTCTCTGCTCAGCCTGTAACCTCCTCTCATGACAGAGTTTGCAACAGAGAGATGAAGTCCAGTTAAAGGGTCTTAACCTGAAAAATGAATTGTTGATTACCCAGATGCTGCCTGACCTGCTGAGATCCTCCAATGGTTTTGGCATGCACTAGATGGGCCAAAGGGCCTGTTTCTGTGCTGTACTTCTCTATGACTCTAATCTTGTTTGCTGCTCTGGATTCTAATATCATCTTCTTTTGTTCTGGGAGTCAGGTATGTAAACAAACTTATGTGTCCAACACAACCGAATGAGGGTAACTAAGGATTCAATGCACAGTATGTTGGCCTGGCAGGGGCTGATGTTATTCGTTCACTTATTCTTCCTGTGATTGTGAAGGACTTTACTGATTATATTTCCTTGTGGCCTGAGCGGCTGGCTGTAAGTAATCCATGTCTCAGAAGTAGAAAGGGAGACAGAGATCAATGGACTGTGGTACCAAACAGTTCATATCAGCTCAAATACCTTTTTTGAATGGTCAACCAAAGACTGTGCAATAGAATGCTGTTGCATGGAGCAAATGAAGCGAACCCACGTGCAGGGCACAGGCACAGAGGTTGAGTTAGGATGCTTACCTGGACATCAACATTGGACAGCAAACTGGAGGGGCCTTGACACAGAGAGACAGGGTTTCATAGATAAACCCTGAAACTGGAGCAAAACTTAGAATACACGGTCCTAAGTGGCCAGGAAATGTTAATCACCACACAGGCAAAACCAACGATCTGGCGACTAGTGGCTGTAATGCCGGGGTTCTTATGCTGCAGTTCTTGATGGAAACCAGGTGTGCCGTCATCAGAGAGAATTAGAAGCAAATGGGAAATTAATGGGCAGAACCGTGGCACAATCAAAGGAAATTAGGAGCAAGACAGGGAATTAACAATCGGGATGGTGACAGAACCCTTCCCCCCTCCCCCCAACGGGCCCCTCCAGGCGAAACACCAGGCTTGTCCGGATTGTCTCGATGGAAATCACAGATGAGGGAAGGGTCCAGGATGAAGGAGCGGGGAATTCAGGAGCATTCCTCCGGGCTGTATCCCTCCCAATCGACCAGGTACTGGAGACCCCTGCCTCAGCGGCGCACATCCAGTATTCGCCGGACGGTGTATGCCGGGTGGTTGTCAATGATCCAGGCGGGGTTTCAGCAGGAGGGCACAAAGGGCTAACAGATACAGGTTTCAGCTGGGAGACGTGGAACGTGGGATGAATGTGCATGGATCCAGGCAGTTTGAGTCTGACCACCGAGGGGTTGATGACACTCTCAATCTCGAATGGTCCCAGGTCGCGAGGGGCGAATTTCTTGGATTCATTCTTGAGGGGAATGTCTTTTGACAAGAGCCAAACCTTCTGCTCAGGCCGGTAATTTGGTGCAGGAATTCGATGGCGATCGGCAATCCTCCGGTTGCAGTCGGCTGAGCGGAGCAGGGCCACGCATGCATCCTTCCACATCTTGTGGCACCGGCGGAGATGGGCCTGAACAGAAGGCACAGCAATGTCGTCTTCATGTGCAGGAAACAGAGGGGGTTGGTAACCAAGGGAGCATTCGAAGGGAGACATTCCAGTGGCGGTGCTGACGGGGAGTTGTGGGCGTACTCGACTCAGACGAGATGGGTGCACCAGGATGACGGGTCATTGGCAGTTATGCAGCGCAGTGCTGCTTCCAAATCCTGATTTTCTCACTCTGTTTGACCATTAGGCTGCAGATGGAAGCAGGAAGACAGGTTTACTGAGGCTCCAAGGGCTTGACAAAAGGATCTCCAGACTTGAGAGGTGATTTGGGGGCCCCGGTCAGAAATAATGTCAGAGGGAGTTCCATGGAGGTAGAAGAAGTGATGAATAAAGAAGTTGGCTGTCTCACAGGCTGTAGTGAGTTTGGGAAGGGCAATGAAATACACAGCTTTGTTGAAACGGTCCACCATGGTGAGTACAGCAGTGTTCCCATGTGAAGGGGGTAGTCCTGTAACGAAATCCAGCACAATGTGAGACCAAGGGCGTATAGGGACAGGTAGGGGACGAAGCAACCCAGCAGGTGGTCGGTGGGAGGCTTTTCCGCGGGCACAAACAGAACAGGCCGAGACGAAGGAATGGGTGTCCACGTCCATGGAGGGCCACCAGAAATGTCTCTTCAGAAGGGGCAGAGTCCAATCAATTACGGGATGGCAGGCAAAACGAGAAGTATGCCCCCACTGGAGAACCTGAGACCGAACAGAATCGGGCACAAAAAAGCGATTGGGAGGTTGTTGCCTGGGCCAGGTTGAGTCCATTGGGCCTCTTTGACTATGGATTCGATCTCCCAGGTGAGGGCAGCCACTATGCAGGGTGGTGGAAGGATGGTCTCGGTTTTGGGAAGGCCCGCCTCAGAAACATATTGACGGGAGAGAGCATCAGGCTTCCTGTTCTTGGACCCCAGACAATAGGTGAGTGTGAATCTGAAACGGCCAAAAAATAATGCCTAACAGGTTTGGCGGGAATTCAGGCATTTGGCAGTTTGGATGTACGCGAGATTCTTGTGATCTGTCCAGACGATAAATGGATGTTCCGCTCCCTCCAGCCAGTGCCTCGACTCCTCCAAAGCAAGTTTGACGGCCAGTAACTCCCAGTTCCCTACATCGTAGTTCCGTTCAGCAGGGGACAGCCGTTGAGAAAAGAAGGAGCAGGGATGCAAATTTTGGCCAGGTCCGGAACGTTGGGAGAAGACCGCTCCCACCCCAGAACTGGAGGCGTCAACTTCCACAATGAATTAGTGAGAGGGGTCTGGTTGGACCAGGATGGGAGTGGAGGTGAAACGCCTCTTGAGCTCCGAGAAGGCTGAGTCCACTTCAGGGTCCCAGTGAAAAGGGGTTGTAGGAGAGCTGAGTCGAGTAAGGGGCACTGCCACCCAGCTTTAATCCCTGATGAAGTGGCGATAAAAGTTTGCAAACCCCAGAAATCGCTGGAGTTGCTTGAGTGTCATGGGTTTTGGCCACTCTGCCACCGCCCGGATCTTTTCGGGATCCGCCCTCACTCGCACGCTCTCGATGATGTACCCTAAGAAGCTGACAGAGGGGACATGAAACTTGCACTTCTCAGCTTTAGTGAATTGTTTGTTCTTCCAAAGCCTCTGCAGAACCTGACAGACATGGTGGGTGTGTTCCTGAAGACTGCGGGAGAAGATTAAGATGCTGTCCAAATAAACAAAAACAAAATGGTTAATAAAGTCCCTAAGGACATCATTTATCAGGGCTTGGGAGACAGCTAGGGCATTGGTGAGACTGAACGGCATGACCAAGTATTCGAAGTGACCAAGAGGGGTGTAAAAAGCTGTTTTCCACTCATCTCCCCCCTTATCCTGACCAGGTGGTAGGCACTTCGTAGGTTCAACTTGGAGAAGATGGTGGCTCCATGAAGTGGTTCAAAAGCAGAGTTGATAAGGGGCAGTGGATACTTATTCTTCATAGTTATGCTATTTAGGCCCCGGTAGTCAATGCAGGGGCGCAGTGAACCGTCTTTCTTCCCCACAAAGAAGAAACCTGCGTCTACAGGGGAGGATTAAGGTCGGATAATGCCCGCCACGAGGGAGTCATTTAGGTAAGCCTCCATTGCTTCCCTTTCTGGCCGGGACAGGTCATATAGCCAACTGGTGTGTAGAGGGGCTCCGGGGAGAAGGTCAATTGCGCAATCGTAAGGTCGGTGTGGAGGCAGGGAAAGAGCCCGTTGTTTGCTGAACACTTCTCCCAGGTCGTGATACTCTGCTGGAATCTTGGATAAGTCGGGGGTTTCAGAGGCAGACAAGGTTGTGCTGACTTTCACAGAGGACAGGGCCAATTGTAGACAAGTGGAGTAACAGGACGAACTCCAGCTGGCTGTATTCCCAGTGGACCAGTCAAGGTGGGGATTATGGCGACTTAACCAGGGGTACCCAAGAACTATAGGAGCTTGAGGAGAGGAAATTAAGTTAAATTGTACCTGCTCCCGGTGGTTCCCGGAGAGATAAGAGACAGTGATGGGGTACAGTGTGTGACTTGGGCCAGAAGTCTACCATCCAGTGCCCGGGCTTCCAGAGGGGGACTCAATGGCTCCCGAGGAATTCCGGCCCAGGAAGTTATGTCTTCATCCAGAAGGTTTCCCTCAGTGCCAGAGTCCACTAGAGCTGATAGAGGCAGGGACTGTTGGTTGTAACTTAAAGTAGCTTGGATTTCCATCCAGGTTCGGAGGATGGAAGGGTATGTTGTCTGGCTCACCAGGGTCCCCTTTTCTACTGGTGCCTTCCCTTTTGACCGAAGGGAACAGGTAGCATGGAAGTGGCCGGACTGTCCACAATAGAGACAATCCCCTGCCCTCAATCTCCAGAGTCACTCTGTGGGAGAAAAACGGTTCCATCCCAGCTGCATGGGTTCTTCTCCCGGCACGGTGGAAATGGCCGGAATGGGAGCTATTCTAGGAGCAGGAGGAAAAGAGAGGCTTGTACTGGTGGGAGATGGTAATGAGTGCCGTGGAGTGGCCAAAGGTGATGAACGACCAGATCTTCCCCTATTGCATTTTCGAAGACGATTGTCCAACCTGGTGGCTAGGGAGATCCAGGAATCCAGGAAGTCAGTGTCATCTCTTGCCGCCAACTTGTCTTTCACCATGTCGCTGAGACCATTCCGAAATACCCCTTGGAGTGCCTCGTCATTCCACCCCAAGTCGGCCGCTAACGTCTGGAACTCCACGGAATATTCGGCAATGCTGCGTGAGCCCTGACGGGGAGTGAGTAAACGCTTAGCGGCATCTTTACCATGGATGAGGTGGTCAAAGATCTTTCTCACTTCCGCAATAAAGGTGGGGAAAGAAGAGCAGATATCCGGTTGATTCTCCCAAACAGCTGTAGCCCACGTTAGCGCACTTCCCCTCAACAACCCCATAATATAAGCAATCTTTGACTTAACCGTGGAGTACGTGGATGACTGTTGTTCAAACACCAAGGAGCATTGCAGAAGGAAGGCCTGGCACCTCCCCAGATCCCCAGCATAGTGTTCTGGTTCAGGTATGTGCTGCTCTTTTGGCGGGAATGTTGCTGACACATAGGGGGTTGCCACTGCAGGCTGTCTGGGCTGGTTAGACAGAGTTCCAGGAGTGGATGGAGTAAAATGAGAGGATACACGGTCCTCCTGGTCAACTATCTTCGTTACATTAGCAGACATGGAACAGAGGTTCTTCATGACATCCTGGAGAAGCTGATCGTGCAGACCCAGTAGGGAGCCCTGGCTGGCGAGGGCTTGTTGCAGGGTTTGTGTCCGCTGGGTCCATTGTGGCAGATTGTTCTGTTGCATGGAGCAAATGAAGCAAACCCAAGTGCAGGACACAGGCATGGAGGTTGAGTCAGGGTTTTATAGATAAATTCTGAAACTGGAGTAAAACTTAGAACACACGGTCCTAAGCAGCCGGAAAACGTTAATCACCACACAGGCGAAACCAACGATCTGGAGACTAGTGGCTGTAACGCCAGGGTTCTTATGCTGCAGGTCTTGTTGGAAACCAGGTGTGCTGTCATCAGGGAGAATTAGAAGCAAATGGGAAATTAATGGTCAGAACCGTGGCACAATCAAAGGAAATTAGGAGCAAGATAGGGAATTAATGATTGGGACAGTGACAAATGCAACTTCAGCACTAAGAATAGCTTTATTGATTAATTAATAATTTTAATAAACTAACATCAATGGGCAAGAATTTGTTATCAATATATAAGTGTGCTAACACTCTCAATTGTTCATGTGCAAATGGTACAAGAACTTCAGGCAATTAAATTCAAAAATCCAAAACACTGTTTACGTTGCATACATTAACTGTTAGGTTTCTCAGTCTGGACGGCAGATATTGGGAAGTGGAATGATGTATAGGAACATTAGCACTGTCATGCCAAAGGGAGACTGGAAATTGTGTTCTGTGGCATCATTGTCATTCCACAAAGGGAATATTGGATCAATCTGAGTCATATATTGGAGGACAGATTTCTGGAGAGTCATGACACCAACAAAGCTGCCTTGATCACTGCATCCAAATTCACAACAGCAGCAATCAAAGTTTATATGGCAGTAGGCTAAGATTCTATGCAGCATTCATACATGGTGTGGTTTAACTTGTGCTGAGTTGTACGCAGAGTCAGTGCCCACCAGATATCACCTGATGATTGTGTTCACGTCTTGTAATCAAGCTAGCCACCATTACTACATTGGAGAGAATGTGCTCAAGCTCCACAAAAAGTCATTTTTGCAGGGTTGGAGCTGAACCTCCCATGTTCCATGGAAAGTCTGCCAATGAAAGCACAAGAATATAGAACACAGAGTAGCAAGAGTAGTTTATTCAGTCTCTCTTCATGGCCCTGACTTTCACTGAGGTCTTGGCTGACTTTCTCCCTGAGCACTAGATTCCTGCTCTAACTTTATATCCATTAGTTCCTTTCATATATAAAAATCTATCAATTACTCAGCATCCGAACCTGTACAGAGTATTCAAAAGAACCTCTAAGGTCAATATCAGGGCATTCCTCTTAAAATCTTGCCATGAATTGTTGACTTCATATTTTGAGACCCGCATGGTAGGCTGGATCCAAAAGACTAAGGGAACTGGGATTCAAGATGAGCTAAATAACTTGATCCAAAACTGGCTTTGTGATGAGATCCAGAGGATAGTGGAAATATGTCCCTCTAATTGGAAGCCTGTGACTAGTGGTGTACCACAGGCATCAATTCTGGGGCCTTTGATATTTGTGCATTATTAATAACCCAGGGCTGTGAATGTAGCAGGAACAATTACTGAAGTTTCAGGTAACAGTAAAATTTGTATTGTGACAGATAGCAAGTAAAGCTATTGAGATACAAATGGATATAGATCTGTTGGAACTTGTTATATAGATCTTAAACCCCACAAATGTGACGTCTTGTATTTCAAAGGTCAAATGGGGACAGGATATTTCCAGTAGATAGCAGGTGATAAGGAATGTCAATAAATTGGGTCATTTCAGGCTGTTGTTGCTGATTGCTGCCACACCTTATTGTTTTTGCTTTACTGAAACAATGGGGATTTCACCCAAATTCTGTATTCAGAGAAAGACTTAGTCCACTTTTCCTTCAGCCCACCAGAACAGAAAGTGGGCATAGAGGTTCACCCACATTGCAGGCTTCTCCAGAATGGAGGTAATCACTTTCTTACTGAAAATTTCCAGGGCACTTCTTGCCAGAAGCTACTGTCTGCCATCTTGAAGGTTCTCACTGGTCTCTGTCTAAAAAGAACAAGCCTTCTATGGCCATTTCTTCATTAGACTGTCTCTCTACTCCTGAGAAAACTCTCTCTCCAGCACCTCCCAGGATTGCAGCATCTATTCATTCAGTAGTAGCACCACTGAACTCGAAGAGTTTTGCTTGCATTCTGGTATGTCACTTTAAGAACCAGCTGGAAAGATCACACTTCACAATGAAGATCTGCTGTAGAGCATTGGAGAACCCAGTGATGAATCTATTAATATCAGTTTCAGCACAGCATTACACAGGGATTCACTGCAATCATGATGCATGGACCTCACCGCCAAATTTATTTATTGTTAAGTGATTTTCACAAGTGATGTTGGATGATTCATGGTGGAGCAATTTCTAGACACCCATCTTGAGATTCCTCTATATCAGTATCAAAGCTGGTGGCTGATCTAGTAACAGGGCACCTTCTTCAGCTGTTCTGCTGTTCAGGCCAGGTTGGTGGCTGTGATGATCTGAAGAGACAAAGTTACAATGATAGACTCATAGTATAGAGCCACGATCAAGAGCTAATTATCTACACCATCCACATTATAAAGCACAAAGAGGGTTGGAGCAAAACAAAATGTTGGAGGAACTTACAAAATACTAGAGGAACTCAGAAGGTCAGGCAGCATCTATGGAAAAAGTACAGTCAACGTTTTGGGCTGAGACCTTTCATCAGGACTCTCAGCTCAAAACATCGACTGTACTCTTTTCCATAGACGCTGCCTGGCCTGTTGAGTTCCTCCAGCATTTTATTTTGGTTGGATTTCTTGCATCTGCAGATTTTCTCTTGTTTGTGAGGAACTTGGTCTATCTGGCATCATCAGTGGAGGAAATGGACAGTCATTATTTTGGGTCAATTCCCTTCATCTGGACTTTATATGAAGGCATTTGAAGTTGAGCAAGAACTGGAAGGTAAAAAGGAAGAAAAGAATGATTTTAATCCAAATATTCACAATATACAGTACAACAACAATAGGACAAGAGAATCAAATGCAATATTTCTAAGTTTACCAAGAACATGAAACTAGATAGAGAAAATTTGAGTTGTAAGGAGAATGTAAAGAGGCTTCAAAGCAATTTAAACAAGTCAAAAGAGTTTACTGTACTTAACAGATGAAATACAGCCCAAAAAAATGGAAGTATCCATTTCAGTAGGAGAAACAGAGAAGCAGAGTACTATTGAAATAATGACAGATTGGGAAATATTCACTTATTCTTCCAGTGATTTTGCAGAGGCTGATCATATTTTTCTAGTGCCCTGAGCAGTTGACTGTAAGTAATCCATGTCTCAGAAGCACAAAGAAAGGCAAAGTTCTTGAGTAAAGGAGCAAAGATATACAAGTCTTGGTGAGCCCACACCTGGAGCGCTGTGTGTAGCTTTGGTCTCCTTACTAAGAAAGGATATCCTTGTTATAGAGAACATTTACCAGATGTGGCCCCTGGGAAGTTTGGAATGACATATGGAGAGTGGGGCAATTAGTTTGTACTCAATTATGTTTACAGAAATAAGAGATTTCATTGAAGAATGCAGAATAATGAGAGGGCTGGACAGGCTGAATAAAAGGAGTATGATTCCTCTGTTTGAGGGGAGCAGATCCACTTGTCGTAATCTCAGGAAAAGAGGAACAACATTTAGCACTGAGACTGAGATACATGGAGGGTAGTGACCTGTGGAATTGTGGAACCCACAAGGAGAAAGCAGTTTTGATCCTGAGAAAGAAGACCAGCATGGATCATATTGAATGGCAAGAAGGTTGACAGAGCGAATGGCCTGCTCCCCTTTCTCTATGTTGTCAAGTTTCATTGGTTTCTGCATCACCTCTGCCCATGAAATTGGTGACAACCACTCTAATAATCACCAGCACTCCAGGGGGATGAGACTTTGAAACTACGTGCCCAAAGAGTTTGCTGCTGATGGTACCAAATATGGGTCTCTTTCTCCTGCAAGAGTTTGTGCGTGAATGTCTTACAATGTGTTCCATTGATATGCCTGATATTGATAAGTTTGTGGGCATCTGAGCTGTGGCCGATGGGATAATGGTAAGGGTGTGAGGGGGAGACAGGGAATTTGAACATTAAGGTTAGCTCTGATTTAAAGAGGTTATTGGAAGATGAGTGATGGAAATGTTTGGTGAAAAAGTAAGACTTTTGATACTAATAATGAAAGAAGGAATTTGATGATGCACTCATTGACTTCGACCATATATTTGAGATCCTAGACTTCTTGAAGCACTGCATTTACATTCATGCTGTTCAATATTTTGCACTGGCCTCATTTGTGAGCTCCACACACTGAATCTCGAATATATGCTTGGAGGACTTCCTGGCTCCTCCTCTCCCCTTTCCAACTTGCTAATAGATATCTCTAATTTCCCATTTTAAAAGCCAAGTTGCCCGGTATCATCTACGTCCTGCGTCCGTTCTCTGAAGCTGCAAAGACCTCTGGATGTATTCCACAACTGCCTGTAGCAACAATGCATCTCCTCTTAAAGAGGTCCAGGTATGGCTCTGTTTAGCACCAGCCGGTGTAATGTGGTGCAGCCACTTATAAAATTAAAACTGTGCTTATTCAGTGAGGCAATGGGCTCTGGCATCAGTGCATGGTGTTTACTGAAGCCATCTTAACGAACCTGCACCACAAATTTATGCAGGTTTTTCAATGGGTCAGATGACAGAAGATGACAATATTGAGTATCATGATCCCTAATTTGTTCCATATGAATTTACCTAAAGCTTCAAAACAAATCATTGATAGAAATGTGGTTTGGAAAAAAAAAGTAGAAGCAGCAATATGCTCAAATGCAGTAGGTGTTGAAGATCTTCCATGACTATATGAAAGACAGCAGAAAGGTGTCACAGCTAGCATGCCTCCTACAAAAGCAAACTTTCTGGTTATTCATCTCATTGGTGCTTCTAGGATACTGCTACTGTGGAATGGCCGTAGCACTTTATCACACATCAGTGAATGCAAAGCTCTGTGGTGATGTGCTATCATTTTGAGAATGCCGTGAAGCAGCACAAAAGTTTTCTTTTCCTTTTATTAAAATATGGTTCAGTACTATAATTTACTACACACAAGATATTTGAGGTTAAAAACATCATAAATTAATAAACTGAATGGATTCCATGGCTATTCATAAATCCTTTGACTTTGAAAAACTGGAGAGGGACCATGTCTTTAAACTATGCAAATATAGAACTAGATGGGGAGTCAGGTGACTCTTCTTATATGGGGAGAATTAAACCTTCAAAATGCATTGGCATTTAGTGAGATGAATATTGTCACTTTGCATTTCCTAAAGATGAGCTTAGACTGGATCAGGGTGCTTCACATAAATGCTAAGCACATTTGCTCTCTTGCACTACATCACATGGCTGAAGAAATCATAGAGAAGTTTCCTTTGCTCGTGCCTCTGAGAAACTGCATTTGTGTGAGTGAGGAATGGGAATTGTTCGAGTGAGTACCAAGTGTCCAGTAATGATGCTTCAGTTACAGAGTGTGCGACAAACTTCGGGGGCCAGCTGGCCTTTTCTTGTCCGTCATTTCCATTTTTTACGAGGAAAAAAAAGGGAGCAATTTCTCCTTTTCTGAACCAATGAAGATAAAAAGTAAATAGCCAAGCAATCGAGTAACAGCAACTCCTACACAAACATTTTCTCATGATCCGCTCTAGAGAAGCACTGGCAGAGGCTAAGGAGATGTTTGCCAACTTCTCGTCCTGAGCTCTGACCATTCTGCATGGCCTGGGAAATTAAACAGAAGAGGGAGAGAAAATGTAAACTTTTCAACAACTTGTCCCAGATAAGGGCTGGAGCTGTGGGATGAAATGGGATATTAAACATCCAGGAAGCCTCATTTGGTAATGAATATAACCAAGCATTTAATGTGTAAGCAGTACCATGAAGAACTGTTTCAATCTTAAGTCAGAGATGGTTTTGAAATACTATAGCTAATATCACTTAAGTGCCCAAGACTGAAACGTGAGGAAACTTCTAAATTATACAATTAAGCAATGTGCAATGACAGCTATGTTACAGGCTGCTCAGAATGCTCCACTGGCTTCATTTAAAATATTAGTTATTTGGCAGATAACTTTGCATAACTTGAGATTCCACTAGAAGAGGATGCATACTAACTGTTGAAACATCTCAGTATTGTCAGTCGTCTCGAGCAGTATACATGAATGAAACCAGCATAACTTCAATGAATAGTCACCCTGGTATGAAGTAGATGGGTGGAAAGAGTAAAAGAGCCTGCACACTTTAACCTGTGCATAAGGAAAGATTCATGATGTAAGAGCTCCATCGAGGAAGGAGAGAAAAAATAGTGTTATATAAAAGGAGAAAGGATTGAAACTGGATTTTACACCACACTGTATAGGCTTTCGAAATTTTCCCACATTCCACCTGCTTTACCCCTCCCCCATTAATGTGGTTGAAATTTCCAGATTTTAGGAAGTTTTTGATTTCTTGGCTTTTAGTTTAAAAAAATGGGCAGCATTTATCTGCAGCTGTATTTCAGCTGAAAAAGAAAAGGAAGTTTAACTTCCAAAAATATTCATCACTCAATAAAAATGTATTTTATTTTATATCTTATAGTCAATGAATATCTTGTAATTTATTCCTCCAAGCAAGTGAAGTAGAACTTCTTCCTTATCATGAGACTATATATTAATTTCCCTTCTCATACCCACAACTAAACAGCTAAAAGAGGAAAATAATTGCAGTGACAAAATGAATTCAAGTAGAAAAATGTCCACAAGACAAAAATTTAATTGTCTGCCAGGTAATACTGCTTTCACTGATAGGAAACAGTACAAGAAAATAACAAGATCATGAATTAATTGGTTCTTCATGCAACATTCACCCTTTATGCAGGTTACCCGCTGACTGTTTTGCTCAGAATATCACAAGACGCAAATGCACTTCAATATAAATGAACACTTTTCCAGTTTGATTCACACTGTGGGATACACTTGCACTTAATATGATATTGTAACAAGAGTGGTAATTGGGAGCTAGTTGCCTGAAATGTCAACTCTACTTTTTCTATAGATGCTGCCTGGCCTGCTGTGTTCCTCCAGCATCTTGTGTTGCACATCTCTTTTAAGTTTATTTTACATTACCTTTTGCTATTTTTGAACATCTTGGTTCTATATTCCCATAAGGAACCCATCTGAATTATCTTATCAAACTGAAATTCTGTGTTGAAAATACAGCCATTATTATCTACGGATATTTATGAAGAAGCAGAACACAAACAGCCAGTCAGCCCACCACCTTCTTGATTATCATTGAAAGTCCTTCTGACATTAACAAATTCTTTCTTTTCTGTTTCCAATGCGTGATAGGGACTGCATCTACAAACTGTTATTCTGGTAATCAAGAACAAATAAAGCTGCTTCACCCACCAGAGAGCCCAGCTGACATGAAACACCTTGCCAACTCCACCAGAGGGAGCATTAATTATTGAGACATACAAATAAAATCAGAATCAGAATCAAAATCAGTACGATCACTGATGTTTCATTTTGCAAAATTTCTTATTTGGTGGCAACAGTGCAGTGAAATACAGAAAAATTAATATAAATTGCAATTAGAATACATAAAATATAAATACTCTAAGTAATGCAAGAAAAGAGTAAAATAGTGAGATACTGTTCATGGGCTCATGGACTTTTCAGAAATCTAATGGCAGAGAGGAAAAGGCTATTCCTAAAATGCTGAGTGCATGTCTTTAGGCTCCTGTACCTCCTCATTGATGGCAGTAATGGGAAGAGGGCATGGCCTGATGGTGAGGATTCTTCATGATGTCTGTTGCCTTCTTGATGCATTGCCCTTTGATGATATCTTCTATGGGGGAAGATTAATGCCCATGGTAGAGCTGATTAAGGTTACAATCCTTTTCCGCTTTTTCTTATACTATACAGTGGCCGCACCACACCAGTCAGTGATGCGATCAGACAGAATGCTCTCCGCGGTACATCTGTAGAAATTTGTAAGGGTCTGCTGACATATCAAATCTCTTCAAACTCCGAATGAAATGTAGCCACTGTTGGGCCTTCTTCATAATTGCATCAATATGTTGGGCCAAGAGTAGATCATCGGAAGTGCTGACACACAGCAACTTGAATCTGCCCATCCTTTCCATTGCTGATCAAAGAGAACTGCTGTGCATTCTCCTGATTTCTCCTTCAATCAATTCCTTGTTCTTACCTTTGTTGAGTGTAAGGCTGTTGTTGGGACACCACTACACTAGCCAACTTACCTCTCTCCTGAACAACACCTTGTCACCATCTGAGATTTGCTGAGATGTGTCAAGGGCAAATTTATAGATGGCGTTTGAGCTGTGCTTATCCACCAGCCATGAGTGCAGAGAGAGTGGAGTAATGGGGTCAGAAAGCATCCTTGAGGTGTGCCTATGTTGAAGGTCAGAGAGAAGAAGATGTTATTTCTGATCTGTACTGATTGTGATCTCCAGATGAGAATGTCAAGGATCCAGTTGCAGAAGGAGATACAGTGGCCCAGGTTTTGAAGCTTGTTGATTAGTACTGAGGCAATTATGGTGTTGAACGCTGAGTGTTCAGTAAACAGTAGACTGATGTAGACTCAGCCTGAAATGTCGACTGCACCTCTTCCTAGAGATGCTGCCTGGCCTGCTGCGTTCACCAGCAACTTTTATGTGTGTTGCTTGAATTTCCAGCATCTGCAGAATTCCTGTTGTTGACTGATGTAGATATTGCTGCTGTCCAGGTAGTCCAAGCCTGAGTGGAGAGCCAGTGGGATTGCATCCAGTGCAGACCTAATGTGGTAGTAGGCAAATTGCTGCAATCCATGTCCTTCCTTAGCCAGGACCAACCTCTTAAAGCACTTTATTACAGTAGATATAAGTGCTACTGGCCAACAGTTGTTGAGGCAGCATTCCCTACTCTTCCTGGGGATCAGTATGATTGATGCCTGACTGTAGCATTGAGAAATTGAAGATGTCCTTGTACACTCCAGCCAGTTGTTTTGCAGTATCCTGCCAGGTACACCGTCAGGGCCTTGCTGAAGTTCACACTCTTGAAAAATGTTCTGAAGTCAGTCTTTGAGACAGAAATCACAGGGTTGCCAGATGTATTATTCTCCCTTTCAGAGTATGCATAAAAGGCATTCAGCTCATCAGGGAGTGAAGCCTCTTGTGATGTTAGGCTTTACCTTGTAGAAAGTAATGGCCCACAAACTCTGCCAATGGTGAATTGCAACCAATTTCAACTTCAACTTCAGAGTTAGGCCTCACTGGCCACAGATGGAGCACTGCAGACTGAAAATCTCATGGTTCATCCATGGCTTTTAGTTTGGGTATGTCTGGTATGTTCTCAAAGACACACACTCATCCATATACATTCAAAGTTCAAAGTAAATTTAATTACTTTTATTTTTGTTTTAAATTGAACTATTGAAATGTATTATCAAGGTAAGCACACAGAAGACGATTTTGAGGTTAGTCTTCTTGTAGCCACACAACAAAGAAACACCATAGAACCCATTTAAAGAAAAATGCCACACAAGACTATCAGACATGCAGAAAAAAAGAACAAATCACACCAACAACAAAAAGCAAGCAAATAACACACAGAATGTTAAACATCAAATTGCAGGGGCCCCCAAAAGCGAGTTCACAGCTACAAACTGCTGAGGTGAGTGAAACTGGCCTAGGAGCCATTGAGTCAGTCAGTTCAGTACTGTGTCTGTCAATGGCAGCAGGCTAATTCCACACCGAAGCACCTCGATCAAATTGCACAAATAGTAAAGCATATTTAGCACTGAGGATATTAAACATCAATCCACAGCTGAAAGTGAGACTTGATGAAGTCAGTGATGGCTGCAGAACATTCACTCAGATGAGAAGATGAATTCCTGAATGGCATCCCAGTTCACTTATTTAAAGTAATTCTGTAATCACTCCTTCACCCTTGATCAAACCTTCATGGTCCTCAGTCTCTGCTTGTAAGCTGGGAGTCAAAGTACATCCAGGTGACTGAATTTGCCAAAGTGTGGGTGTGCGATGGCACAGTAAGTGTTCTTGATGGTGGTGTAATAGCGGTCAAATCTGTTGGCTGCTCTGGTTCTACAGATGATATGGTGGTGGTAGTTGACCAGGGACTTCTTCAAGCAGGCCTGATTAAATTTCCCCACAATGATTGGGAAGGCATCAAGCTCCTCCAGTGCCTCCCTGACATTGGCCAGGGGTGGAACGTACACTACAACCAGGATGACGATGGAAAACTTCCTCGGCAAATAGAATGGGTGACACTTGACTGGGAGATGGGTGCAGGATGGGGACAGAACCACCATGTCCGTGCACCACGATAACTTAATCATGAAGCAATTACCACCAGCTTTGCCTTTACTTGATGCTGCTCTCTAGTCCATGTGGTGGAAGGTGGAGCCCTCAGGCTGAAGCACTGTGTTCGATTGCTGGGGGTGAGCCATGTGTCTACGAAGCAAAGGAAACAGCAGTCCCTGATGTCCCTCTGGTACTGCAATCTTGCTCCAAGTTCTTCAGTGTTATGTTCCAGAGACCGTACAGTAGCTAAGAGGATGGTAGGGAGTGGGGGGCTCAGGCCACTACATTTCAGTTTTACCTGCAGCACAGTGCAGTGACCATGCTTTCTTAAAGAGAAACCGCACTTCCTAGCTGAGTGGTCTACAGTTCAGAGTCTGCCCAATTTGAAGATCAATGGATTTGTTAAAAACCTTGAAACATTGTTGCTTATTGAAATACTTATGACTATGAATGTAGATTTCAGCTGCAGTAGTACTAAATGGGAATATTTAACAATTCCTTTTGGAGCTGTACACAAAGAGTTGTCACTGCCCAAAGTATCAACAAGAGGAACAGTTGGAATGATAAATTACATGAATATTCACAGGTTAGTCCTTTCACTCTCTGGGTTCACATTACCAATGAAGCACCAAATGTCGGTTCCACAAGGATATGTGAAGAGAAGGGGAAGAGCCAAATATTGAAAGAGAGGTGAAATGTGCATTATAGTAAATATAGGTTATTTTGTCTTAAATATCAAAGAGGTGTCTGTTAAAATTATACAATAGGAAGAATTTTGGCTTGTGGAAGATGTATATATTACTGAATAAATAGATTTATTATGCAATTTCTCATGAAAGAGAAGCAGGAGAAGCAACTATATAATTTTGAATAATGCAATATCAGAGAGTGCTGCAAGTGATATCACAATATATCATTGGGATTGACAATAGCATTTTTCTGCCAGCTCTACATTGAAGCATTATCCTCCAATGATTTATAGTTTTCCCAACTAAAAATAGGCAGCTTATGTTTTCTAATTATAATTGATAGCAATGATCTTAGATCATATCTGTCACAATATTTTTCTTTGACATTCAGGAACATAGTAGTTTAAAATAACAAGAATAGGTACTTCATTAAAAAATAGAGATAAGCTTATGTTTTCCGCTGAGACAAACTGGTTCTTCACAGTGCTGCACTGAAGTATCAACAGCAGAAGAGCTGATGGTCACAAAACACAATTGAGCATTTTATAAATAATTTTTATTACAATGTTAGTATTAGTTTTGTGATAGAAACCAATTTCCCCCGGGAGCAATAAAGTATGACTATGACTATGAAACATCGAGGGCACCTTATCGCTGCTGATATATCCAGTACACATCGACCAGATGTCCATGTGATCTTTACCACTTGCTTGTATTACAATTTTTTGCTAATATATTTTATTGTGATTTTGTTTTTTTCATTAACAGAACTTGAATAATGGACTCTTGTCTATGGTAGAGGGAGACACAAGTGAGCACCAGATGAAACACCAGCAAGAATTTAGTAATTCAAATGCTCATCATTGGCCTTTCAAAGTTCAAAGCAGGTTTATTATCAAAGTACGTACTGTAGATGTCACCATATACTACCTTGAGATTCACTTTTAGCGGGCATTAAAGTAGAACAAACAAATATAATGGAATCTATGAAAAACTGTGCACAAGAACGAGCAACTATTGTGCAACAGAAGGCAAAGTAAATAAATAAATAATACTGAGACCACGCGTTGTGAAGTCCTAGAAAATGAGTCCATAGGTTGTGAAATCAGTTCAGAATTGATGTTATTCCTAGTGGTTCAGAAGCCTGATGGTTAAAGCATAATAACTGTGTCTGAACCTGGTGAATGACAGTCAGAACCAGAATCAGAATCAGCTTTAATATCACTGGCAGATGTAGTGAAATTTGTTGTTTTGCAGCAGCAGTACATTGCAATACGTAATAATAAAATCTAAAAATTACATTAAGTATATACGTCTGTGTGTGTGTGTGTGTGTGTGTGTGTGTGTGTGTGTGTGAGAGAAATTAAATAAGTAATGCAAAAGGAGAGGAGAAAAGTATTGAAAACACGAGGAAATCTGCAGATGCTGGAATTTCAAGCAACACACATAAAAGTTGCTGGTGAATGCAGCAGGCCAGGCGGCATCTCTAGGAAGAGATACAGTCGACGTTTCGGTCCTGACGAAGGATCTCAGCCCGAAACATCGACTGTACCTCTTCCTAGAGATGCTGCCTGGTTTGCTGCGTTCACGAGAAAAATATTGAGATAGTGTTCATGGTTCATTGTCCATCCAGAGAACTGATTGCTGAGGGGAAGAAGCAATTCCCGAAATGTTGAGTATGTGTCTTCAGGCTTCTATACCTCCTCCTTAATGGCAATATTGAGAGGAGGGCATGGCCTGGGTGGTGGAGGTTCTTGATGATGGATACTACTTTCTTGTAGCAACACTCCTTGTATATGGGTTCAGTGGTAGGGAGGACTTTACCTGTGATAGACTGGGCTGTATCCACGACCTCGTGTGGGCTTTTCCCATTCTAGGGCATTAGTGTACTGTGCAAAATGCAATATTCGCACATTAGAGTTCATTGAAGCATATCCCACTTTTTAAATCTTTAAGTCTGTTTTCAAAGAAACATAACAAGAAATAATAGGGAACAAAAGAGTGACTAGACTCTCTTCTTATTATCATCCAGGAATTAATTTGCAAAGCAGCATTTCTAGACTATAAATCATTTATTCCAGTCATTTTCTGTACTATACTCAAGACATGCTTACTAAGATTTCAAAGCAAATGACAAGCCTTGCTTACAAATGAGCCGAACTCTGCAGCAAGCTGTTCCTTTTATATTGCAAAGCATTTCACACCAGCGTCAAATTTTACAGAATTAATCCAAAGTGAAGGTACTCCACAGAATCAGCACATAAATTTGTGGACCAAACATAATTATCTAAATGGTTTACAGCATAGCAAACTTGCTGGTATTGTGCAACACAGCCATCAAAACAGCTGCATGTTTTGGAAATGGTATAGCCATGCTGATCCCTATACCAGATGTGCATCCTGACATGAATCCACTTCTCAACGTTATAATTAAAAAGTGGTTCTTGATGAATGAAAAGATAGTTAATTTGGCCCAGATCCAATAAGCCTATTTTCCTCTTTTCAATAAAAATTTAAAACAGATTTTAAAAAATATCTCTGGGTCTAGTTTCATTGTTTTGGAATTATGACATCAAACGATTTAATGCTTCTTGAAACTCAATTAACAACCTTACTCATTGAAACAGAGCAAGAATTCCACATACTTTGACAATGGAAACAAGCTTCTAATTTTTTGAACATAAATTGGATTGACTAGAATTATATATTTTCTCCCAGTGTTGGGAAGATTTCCATTTGGTTGATTAATGCCAACTAAACACAACTGCACTTCAAATCACAACTGGGCATGGTTCTGAAAGTGTTTTTAACATTTGTAGCAAAAGAAAAGTTAACTTATATTTGATATGGTGTAGAAGGCTTTACTGTGCATAACAGACTCATAGCAGACCATAACAACAGGAATTCTGCAGATGCTGGAAATTCAAGCAACACACATAAAAGTTGCTGGTGAACGCAGCAGGCCAGGCAGCATCTCTAGGAAGAGGTGCAGCCTGGCCTGTTGCGTTCACCAGCAACTTTTATGTGTCATAGCAGACCATGACTAGCACTGTAGTATCTCAACATTACCCATTGAAAAAAAAAATGCACAGTGTATGTTGAGCAGTAATTGTTAAAGGGTTTTTTAAATCCTGACTAATTGCATTTACTGAGGATAATTTTAGTTTCTGATTGTGAAAAATAGGCAAAATTGGTACAGCCACCCACTAAACACCCTCCTCAATTTTCTATGTCATTATTTTCAAACCACTTAATGGGTATCCGATCCAATATTCCCAATTTAACACTGTTAGAAAACATAGAATTATCCTACTGTAATCTTAAAAGTATTTCTGTCTTTCTGGTAATGAATTAGGTATAGATTCTAAGGTTCTTTAAGGTTGTCATAGCCAGGGAAGGTAATAGGCATAATCGATCTATTAAATGCTCCCAATGACGTGCTTCTCAAATAGCCTCTGACAAGTCCAGCTCCTTGCCTTCGCTTGTGGCCTAGCTACTAAACCTGGCGGAACCATTTCTACTGACAGGAGAAGAGGAAAAGGCATGCTAATGGCATCTTAAAACCAGTCATTTTGGGCAGATGGGGGTCATCAGCCATGGTTGGCAGCCCAGCTAGGAGAAGGGAAACTCTGATCTCAAACCCCCATTGCCTTGCAGCTTTACCTACTCACGGGGGAGATTTTAGGAGTAAACCCTGAGGGAAATATCTGGAACTGGAGACCCTAAAGCAGCCATACATTGAACTCAACGCTGACTGTCAACTCCTGCAATGTAACTGTCATTGCCATTTCTTTAGATTTATCAGCTGCATGGAGAAGGGGAGCCTGCTGCGCAGGCCACAGCTTGCTTTCCATATTGTATTGGTCTGGTTTGCATACTGGCCCTAACGCATGTGTATCGCATAGACATCTAGGACCCAATATCCATGGTCAGCCTCATAGATTGTAATTACCTATGTTACATTGACAACAGTGCAACAATTCTGTCTTGGTAATGGCCCAATAATAACAAGGAAAAGAAAGATTAATCACATTTTAGGTTGATATACAGTCTTAATGCAGTTTATTTGAGAATGATGTAATAGATTTCTTTGGGATTTCTGCTAAACTTTTGACTTGACTTCTCTTTGTGTCAAATGTTGCCACTTTACTTTCCAGCTAGATAAATTCATTCATTCTTTCAATGTCACTATAGTGAATGGTGAAAGTGCCATTGATCATATTATGATTAGATTTTCAATTCAGTTTTGCTGATGCTCAATTTAACTCAAACCTCAGTCAGTCTCTCTATCCTCTCTTGCATCTCTGTGATAACTAGCTAATGTCATCAGCAGTCCACATCCTCCAGATCAGAGGAGAGGATCCATCAAATCTTCAGCAATGTTGTCTACACTGAATAGTTCATAGCTCAAAGCTGAGAGCATACAACAAACAATCTTAAAACTTCAAACGGCAAATGCCAGTAGAAGTTGCTCAGGATATTTTAGCTAAGAAGCCCATCATACTGTTTCAAAAAAATAATGTAAAACCCATTTCCCATTGATGAAAAAATGGAATGGGAGACATCTTTGCAGCACTTATTAAATGACACCAAGCATCCTCCTAAGGACATTGCTATACTGCACACCAGATTGAAACATCAAAGGGGTGGTGATGAGGAGATATAACAAGAAACAGTAGAAACAGAAATGAAGGCATGTCATGATATGTCATATCATCCTCAATCAACTCTCTCATAGAGGTCTCATGTGACATTTGAGGGAAAAAGATTGAATGCGGAGATGCACAGGACCAAATACAGAAACTATTCTGCCTTCTGTTCATGCGGAGAATCTGAAACAGATTTTGGAATCCCTAGCGTTCATAAATAATCTACTAGTGTTTGTTCTGATTAATTATTTTTCTCTAGAGTACCCAGCAATACCTAGAAAAAAACTGCAGTCAAAGATCGTGCAAAGACAAGCTTTAATTTTACTCAGTGTATTTGTTGGTATTTCAAGATGTCCTCAGTATATATACCACTCTGTAAAATTGAATGAGACTGGATTATTTCAACCTTCTAAATGATCTATTAGGTGCAACTGCAGGAAAAGATTTTAGATTGTCTGCTTTCAGCATTTGTAAACATTATCATATATGATACTCTTCTGTGATTGCTAGATTGATGCATATTATCATATAAAAACATAACTTGCTAGATAATTAATTTAAAAAGCCATACAATTAAGCGGTCCTGAAGCCAGTTAGCTCTCCATTGTGTCCATCATAAATCATCTGTCCAAAGAAACACAGCATCTTCCCATTACAACATTTGTATATCTTTTAAATGGTTCCAAGTTTCCCTGTAAATCCATCCTTGGTGCTTATCATTCCACAATAAATATTGGACAGAAGTAGAGGCAACAGAGAAGAGCAGAAAATGTTGCCACTTACACCAGATTGCATTACATCAATTGCTCCATGCCCGCACATAATAAGATATAAATACTGTTGTATTTACTGAAGTGCTGTTCCTTACGAATCAATAAGTTTCCATATTTCAGCCCTCTTTGTGGTGACTTGCTTCCCAGCTAATGCGGCGAAAAGCTTTCTGGCTGGAGGGTGTTGGTAGGATGTGCATGTTGGATAGCACTCATGTCAACACAGGAGCATCACTGAATCCTGCCATTCCCGGCTTAAACAAGGTATTTGTCTGAAATGGGCACTTTTGCAGCCAGGGATCGAATTCATTCCGATTCAGAATGAGCATTTCTGGAGAGAGAAAAAAAAGAAAAACTTTGGTTATAAAACGCCTGTCACATAAATATCTTTCCATGCAATTTAACCCATGGATAGGGTAAACATATGACTGAGGCTAAAAGCTTAAAACTGCATTGAAAAGCTTAGAGTATCCAATTGCTGCATTGAATACAAGGGGTGCAGACAGGAAATACTTTGGGGTTGTGAATATCTATTCAGTTAACAGGTATACACTGAAATGGAGTCGGCTATAATCCCTGTAAAAAATTAAATACAATAAAATACTGAACATGTGGCATAAATTGAATGGTCATGGTCCACCATGTAATTTACATCTACTCCAGAGGCTAATCATAACTCATACACCACTGTCACTGGTGACTGTTCCAGACTGCCTGACTTGTACAGTTATTAATCAGATTTCATCACCAGCCTTCACCGAGGAGATTGTGATGGAAATATGTTACAGATAATAGTTATATCTCGAGTAAAATGAAGGAAACAGGGATAAGGACACAAGGAGGAGAATCACGCACTTAGAATTTTCTATTTACGGTGTTAAATGTGCAACAGATTTCCACTTTAAAATAAAATCCATTTGTGGATTCCAATGCACAGGGAAATATTCTACCCCTCAAGGCCATATACCACCATTAAACCATCCCAGCTTTACTGTTGCACCTTGACATCCAACTCAGAAGAGAATTCCTACTATAGGAGGGCAACATTTCTCCATGTCAGCCAGCAGCCACTACATGTCCTGTGGCAGCTAACATAATCTTAATATGCCAAGGTATGACCAACTTTATACGCTGGTAGTTATCTTAATCTAAGTTTACATTCCATAGGCTATAAGGCCCAAGAGATTTACAATGTATCACTCAGCTGGAGTGAATGATTTTGCCATATTGTAGTATATTAATTAACTTTCCCATTCTACGTTTCCATTATTTAAATCTCAATACAGTGAATAAATCACTGGACAACTCCATTTATGTACCAAGACACATCTTACACTGAAGAGAGAACGCCACCTGAATGAGAATGCATTGGTATGAATGGTTGGGGGGAAAAAAATCACTAGATTGCAAAATTAAGAACCAGGGTTGGCAAAAACATGCTAGTTTGCCCGTGTGTCATTAGAGTGTAATTTGCTTGTTTGCAACTGTGCAAGCATCTCCTATATGATTCAGAGGTACCAGTCATGATATTCTTCTTCATTGTGTGTATAACCTGACATATAACACTACATCTACACAGCTTCCATGTAGACAATAAAAAAGGAAGATCTGAGAAACCCAACCATGGATTTTGCAATGGTAGTAGAAGTGATTAATAAACGGGAATAAATCCTGTGTGTTACAGGGCTTCAGAAACTTCACACCACAACAAAAAGTTAGGAGTACTTTATTATACTGAAATAAATTGAGATTACCAAGCATAAAAATTGCTAATAGCGGCACAAGTAAAGTTTCAGTCCCAGGCAATTACCGAACAGGGAATGACTGCATATGGTGGGAGCCCATTAAGGGAGAGAGAAGTGACAGCATACAAAGTTCAAGTGTGCAGAATAACAGACTGTAAACTTGAGTCAAATAGGGTGTGCTCAATTTGGTTCCTCAATGGCACTGAACAACCTGATCGCCAATGACCTTGCGTACCTGCCAGGCAAGGTTGGGATCCAAAGGATCAAGAAATAATTGGTTCAATTTGTGGCATTCATGGATGGAACCCAGACAAGGACAACTATTCTGGAGGGAAGGCCTCAAAATCCCCGGCTTTGCCTGCTGTTGGCGACCGAGATGGTGGTCGAATCGTTTGGATAGAGATGGCGCTCAGCACTCGGTATCGGAGAGCTGATCAGAGCTCGAAGTTTTCGGATGACTCAGAGTCAGACTGTGGTCGGGCATGGCAGGGAGAGTTTTTCTTCCTTCTGTCTGCATAAGATATGGGACATTTGAGAGACTTTGAACTTCTTACTGTGCTCATGGACTTCTTCATCAAGTTATGGTATTGTTGCACTGTTGTAACTATATGTTATAATTATGTGGTTTTGTTAGTTTTTTTCAGTCTTGGTCTGTCCTGTGTTTTGTGATATTACACCGGAGGAAATATTGTGTCATTTCTTAATGCATGCATTACTAAATGACAATAAAAGTGGACTGCGTGTCTTCATAATCTAATCTAATTTATGAAAGTTAATCAAAGGCAAATAAAATTATACTGCAGAGATTACAACACGGTTTCCTATCACAGAATGTTTTATAATATTTTAGGTTTTGAACGATCTTTCACTTGGTCCTTCTCATTCTGTAAGATCATGTGACATTCTGTTTGTTTATTCACTGGCAACATCCTTCTTCATCTTCCGCGCACGTTTAAACTCTCCTGAGCTCCCTTTACCTATGAGCCCAGTCAGTTTGGAAGTTGATACATATGCCTTGTATAACACTGATCACTGGACAGCAATCAGTAGTAAAAACAAAGGTATACTTTTCTCTTCCCTTGCCCTGTGATACCAAAAAGGTCAATCGAGATCTGGTTATTCAATGCAGATGAGAAATTAAAAATGAGAACTTCCTAATGAACGCATGTTTACAATCTGAATTGTTTCATGATATTAACAATCAAACAAATCCATGAAATTTTAAGTTATGTATTTACTTAATAACAAATAAAGCTTGAGCTTATAAAGTATTGTTCATTTGTTTAGAACATCCCAGTGAGCTTTATAGTCAGGGAAATACTTCTGAAGTGTAGGCACTAGTATAATATAAAAAACAAATGTAATAACAAAACATTTTTAAAACCAGATGATTGCTACTGAAGTCAACCATCATCAAAGATAATTGTAAGGAGAAGAGAGAGAGTTGTGCTCACCATCTGGAGTACAGGTTTAGCAATGAATTGTCCTGGCATATCCACATTATAAAAAAGCAGAAAGGCACAAGTTGATGAATTGAAATTTTAAAAATTAAAGTTTTCAATTCTTAAATAAAAGAGAAGAAGTATATTTAAAAAGTTGACTTGCGTTTCTGATTTATTTATGGAAGTGCGGAAAGCATGGCCTTTGCAAAGTCATTGGTTAAATTCAGAAAGTATAGGTTGAAAAAGAAGTTGAATTTAGACCCAGTCTCATAACTTTGTTGATTTTTGAATGTGGCAGTTCTCAAATGCTCCATCCTTCATTTATGTTTTCAATAGCTACAGTACGTCTAATCGAATTGCTAGAATAGGATCTTTTTATAGAATGCAACAGAATACGACATTCAAAACAGTAGTAGTAGGTACTGGCACCAATTTAAGATTGTTTTTATTATTCTACATGGACAGAGGGGACCACTCTTACCTCTTTATTTTTGCAGCTTATAATTACATACAGAATTGCTTTTTTTGCAGGAGGAAATGTGAAATCAGAATAGGAATCAGAATTAGGTTTAATATCATTGACATAAGTCATGAAATTTGTTAACTTTGTGGCAGCAGTACAATGCAATACCTGATAAACAGAGGAAAAAACTGAAATGTAGTAAGTATATATCTGTATATGAAATAGTTAAATTAAAAAAGTAATGCAAAAACAGAAATTAAAAAAGTAGTGAGGTAGTGTTCATGGGTTTAATGTCCATTTAGAAATCAGATGGCAGAGGGGAAGAAGCTGTTCCTGAATCACTGTGTATGTGCCTTCAAGCTTCTGTACCTTCTTGATGGTAACAGTGAGAAGAGGACATTCCTGGGTGGGGGTCCTTAATGATGGATGCCGTCTTTCTGATGTACTGCTGCTACCCATGATGGAGCTGATGTACCACACTCTGCAGTTTATTTGCTGTGTAATAGCCACCCACCAACACCCCCCCCCCCAATACACACACATACCAGACAGTGATGCAGCCAGTCGGAATGCTCTCCAAGGTACATCTATAAAAATTTTCAAGTGTATTAGTTGATAACCCAAATCTCCTCAAACCCCTAATGAAATATAGCTGCTGTCTTCCCTTCTTCAGAACTGCATTGATATGTTCGGACCAGGTTAGATCCTCAGAGATATTGACACCTAGAAACTTGAACTTGATCATTCTCTCCACTTATGATCCCTCTATGAGAATTGGGTTCTGTTCCCTCGCTTGGCCTTTCTGATGTCGACAATCAGCCCTTTGGTCTTGCTGATGTTGAGTGCCAGGTTGTTGCTGCAACAGCACTCATCTAGCTGGTCTATCTGACTCCTGTATGCCCTCTGGTCATTATTTGAGATGATGCCACCAATGGTTGTACCATCAGCAAATTTATAGATGGCATTAGAGCTATGTCTAGCCACACTGCCATAGGTGTAGAGAGAGTAGAGCAGTGGGCTAAGCACAAATCCCTGAGATGTGTCAGTGTTGATAGTCAGCGAGGTGGAAATGTAATGATCAATCCGTACAGATTGTGGTCTTCCGGTGAGGAAGTAGAGGATCCAGTGGCAGAGGAAGATACAGGGGCCCAGGTTCTGTGGCTTTTCAATGAGGACAGTAGGGATGATGGTTTTAAACGTCAATGAACAGCATCTTGACATAGGTATTTGTATTGACCAGTAAAAATGATAAAAAAGTAAATGCAAAGGGCACCATTTGTGGAAAATTGAACTTAAAAACTGAACATAGAGAATGGTTGCCAGACACAAAACAAACTGCAGCCAAAGCTGCAGAAATGGTTTAGCTTCAGTAATCGACTGGGAATCGGGGAGGAAATTACAGCAGGTGAAATTTGGAGCAACTCTCATAAAATGCTGGGGGATCTCAGCAGTTCCTACGGAGAGAAATAAACAGTCGCTGTTCCGGTCTGAGACCTTTCATCAGGAATAGAAAGGAAGGTGATAGAAGCCAGAATAAGAAGGTGGGGGGGGTGGGGGGGGAGGGGGAAGGACTACAAGCTGGTAGGTAATAAGTGAGACCAGGTGAGAGAGAAGCTGTATTGTTGAGGAAGGATGGAGGAGGTTATAGGTGGGAGAGGTAAAGAGATGAAGAGGGAACAGTAGATCATGGAATATAGGGAATGGTATGGGAAGCTAGAGGGAGGTGATGGACAGGTCATGAGGGCAGGGGAGGAGAAGGGATGAGGTCCACCAGAACATGGGAAAAACAAAAAAAAAGGTAAGAGAAACAGAGGGGAGTAGTTACTGAAAGTTAGAGAAATCGATGTTCGTGCCATCATGTTGGAGACTACCAGATAGAATATGAGGGGTTACTCCTCATCGTTTGGCCTCATCGTGGCAGTTGAGGAGGCCATGGATAGATATGTCAACGTGAGAATGGGAGGGAAGTCAAATTGAAATGTTGCCGCGGACAGAGCAAAGGTGCTCAATGAAGTGGTACCCCAAACTGTGTAAGGTCTAGGAGGCCACACCAGGAAAACAGGATGCAATAAATTGCCCATGCTGCTGAAGTACAACCTCATCTGGAAGTGCTGTTTAGTGCCCTGAATGGTGGTGAGAGAAGAGGCGTCGAGTCAACTGTTAAATTTGTCATGCTTGCAGAAGTGCCAGGAGGGACTCCTGTTGGATTCCTGGTTTTTCAGCCATTTGTCTCTTCTACCTATCAACAGCCATCTTCTCACATCATCCCCCTCCCTCACCCACCCACCTGCCTCCTACTCACCTATCAGTTGTCAACTTGTACTGCTTCCCCTCCCCCTAATCTCCTTATTTCATCTCTAGTGAGGAAGTAATTCAACATGAATGAAGATTTCAATGGTAGAAAAGGTGAAGTAAGACTGGAGACGGGAGATACTTCAGAGATGGCAAATGTAGTCTCAGTGATGGGTAAGATAAATGTTTAAAAGCCCAGCAAGAATTCATACCAAGATTATTGATCATTATTTTAGCACATAAGCAGCCAGAGAAGGATTGGAGTCACTGCTGAGGGGGAAGAAAAGAGAAGCAAGGTAATTCATTGTTTTGTGGTACTAATTGGAAGTTGCTTAGCTGCAGAGTTTAGTTTATATTTAGTTTATGTCCAATGCAGGTAATAACTTCGATAAAGTTAGGATGAGACTTCTGAAATATATGCTTTGCTGCCGCTGCTACTGTGTGGTGACCGGAACCTCTGGAGTTGAAGGCCTCAAAATCCTCCGCTTTGCATGTTTCAGCGGCCGGGGAGAGATCGAAGGCGCTCGGCAGAAGATGGCGCTCGGGAGGCTGTATCGGAGAGGCTGCTCGGAAGTTCAGAGTTTTCGGACGGATGGACTCAGGGTTGGCTGGAGTCAGCTGCTTCCAAGGTATTGGCAAGTTGACGGTGCCTGGAGGTTTATGGCAGGAAGTTTCTCCCTGTTGCTGCCTGCTATCAGGGACTCGGGAGTCGATCAACTCAGGACTTTGAGACTTTTTTTTACTGCGCCTATGGACTGTTCTTCATCAAATTATGGTATTGCTTTGCACTGCTGTTGTAATTATGTGGTTTTGTCAGTGTTAGTCTTTGGTCTGTCTTGTTTTCTGTGATATTACTCCGGAGAAACATTCTATCATTTCTTAATGCATGTATGCATTTCTAAATGACAATAAAAAAGGACTGAGTGTTCTCATAATCTAATCTAATCTAATGAGAAAACAGAGTGATGTAATATAGGCCCTAACTATGGAGAGGAAAATAATCTTCAGGTGAGCAGAAAAGATGGCTAACACTGTGAAATGTTAGCTTTGATAACTTCGATAATTTTTATATCTGAAGCTTGACATTATCAACTTAACCCTAAAGTGATCTGTGTAGAGAAAGGTATCTAGAGGAAACTTTTATATCTGAAGCCATGATATTGTCTTTACCTCTGGATAATTTGGAGTATTTAAGCAGGAACAAATGCACCAAATCCAAGCAGAAGTCCTGACTGACAACCAGACTAACCATATATTTTCACTAAATGTTCTCATAGACTGGAGTACAATGTTGGAAACTGTACACAGTAGCAGAAGCAGGACAAAACAACATGAGTGAATTGGGGAGAGTTTCATGATCAAAAGCAAAGGAGAAAAAATATAGGGTTTAAAAGGTCAACAGAAAATTAATAGTAATTTACAGTAGATATTTCTGATACAAATAAAATATTAATAAAAGTGTTTCTTCTGAACCTTTGATACAGATGCATAGAGAATTCTTATCTCCTTGTACATTCAATATTACTTTACTGGGTTTGCCATTATACAGTTAAATGCAATGTATTTGCTTTTAAAATAATTTTAGTGCTTCAGATTCTTGTAAATGCTTTGGTTGCTTTAGTCTATGAAATGATAACTGTTTCAAAAGAGTGACCCTTATGCTATGTGGTATTCTGCCTCCAAGCCAAAAGCCTTGAGATATGCATCGTGTTCCAGACAGTCCTGGTGAGCAGAGACCGGAGCCTTGTCTCTAAATTCTGGGATGACATCCAGCAGGGGTATGTGTTCAGTCAATGTGGATGGAATATGAGCTCCGTAATGAAGTCATCAAATTTCATTTGCAATCATGGTTACATCAATGTAACACAAAATCTTCCTTTAGTAACATAAATAGTAGCACTCTTACAGTTCTTTAAGTCAATGTTAAATGATTGAGAACAGAATATTTCACAGATTGTTCATTAGAGAACTTAATTAGCTTCCCATATAAGTTGCTAACTCAAAGGAATATTGATACATTGTCCCTATGACATGAATAGTCAATAGCTATAATTACCTATAATAGCCAAACAACATTTATTCAACCAATCACTTTATAATTGAGTCTAGCAAGCACTTTTAAACTAGTCCTGGATAATACATCTATAATTTTCGCTTCTGAAAACAGGCAACAAAATGCAATGTCAATATGTAGAGATCCCGCATGTATCCCACACCACTGGATCATATCCAACCGTTAACTACCTGGTGAGCATTTCATGTTGATAATAAAGCTCTAAAAGGTATGGATATGCTAATAAATGGACTGCTTTGGGAAAGTTATATTTTCTTTTGTATATGGTGCTTGTTGGATGGGATTGCATGTGTCCCTGAAACTCTTACTATAGTACAGTTATAGAGTGATATAAGATAGGAACAGGTCCTTCAGATCACCATGCTGTGCTGACATAAGTAACCAAATACACGAATCCCGCTTTCAGCACATGATCTTCTATGGCTTGGAAAGTACTCTTACATTTCAGATACCGAAAGTTCCTGCCTCAACTACCTACTTGAACAATGGATTCCAGATTCCATCCATCAGCTGGGTGAAAAATTCTTCCTCAGATCACTTCTAAACCTCTTACACCATATCTCAGACCTAGGCCTTCTAATTTTAGACACTTCTACTGTAAGGGAAATCTTCCTATTATATACCCTATCTAGGCTATCATATATTTCACAGGCAATATGGCACCTGCGTACAACGCTCCTTCAGTCAACATCTTCTGGATAGATTATGAAACCATATATTTCATTTCATTCATGTCTCTTATGTTTGTTCTTCATCTTGGATGTGATTCTGGAACTGCTCGAGCCTGTAATTTGTTGTTTGAAGATCGTTTGGGTGTCCAGTGCTGTGCAGTCTCCGGAGGATTCCAAGAGACAGAGGCAGCACTCGTGAAGCTCGTAGCAGGCAGGCTGTGAGTCAGAGCACAAGCCGGTGTTTCACTCCATTTCACTGATTAGAACTTCCATTGTGCGCCAATTAAAGCGATGAGGGAGATTGAAGCATCAAGGCGAGAGTGGAAGGTGAGCAGCAGCTGCCTTGCCATTTGATCACTCCGCTAAATAAAAGGACTGCTTTGGGAAAGTTATATTTTCTTTTGTACATGGTGTTTGTTGGATGGGATTGCATCTGTCCCTGCACCCAGAGAGTGTTACCCAGGTTTTCTGCGTTTTGGATGTGGATTTGGGCTATAGACTTTTTCTTCAGTCGTACAGTATTTTATATTCTGTGTTTTTCATCTGACTGACCTTTCTCATTTTTTTGTGCAGGGAGGGGGATTTGGGGGTTGATGTACCTGTTCTGTTTTTGTTCTTTTTTTTTGTGCAGGAGGAGGTATTTGGGGGTTGATGTGCCTGTTCCATTTTTGTTCATTTTTTTGTGTGGGGTGCTGGGATTTGGGGGTTGGTGATTGTACTGCCTTTCTTTTCTTTCTTGGTTTCATGACTACCCGGAGAAGAATTTCAGAGTGGTATACTTTGATAATAAATATATGAACATGGCTGGTATAAAGGTTCTCTAAGTTTTTGAATACCCAACTTACAGACACCCTATATATACAAACAAGCATTTGGGAGATCAGTGGGACACATGGGAATGAACCTGCTGACTGTTGCAGGAATGCCAGCATTTTCTGCTGGATGAGAAAGGGGCATTTCTGTGTGTCTTCTCTCCCACACCAATCTGCAACAATCAGGGACTGAGTTGAACCGAGCAAAGCTGGGAGCACTGAACACATTCACCTTCACATTTGCTGAATAAGTGAGGCCGACTGGGGTCTGCTCTTTCTGTGCTGCTCGCTCTCCCACTACAGGCACTCCTGTGATCCTCTGACGAACTTGCTTGAACGCATCACCCCTACTGGGACATCGGCCACCAATAACAACCTGCCAAAGTCCTCTATCCTGGGTCAGTCTTTCAAGCTGTCCTCAGAGTGGCCCATCTTCAAAGATCCTTCCTCTCCCAGGGATGAGGTCATTGGAGCTTCGGTTGGCATTTCGGTAGCTGAGGGTTTTTTACAGTATGGGGTTGCTAGCCCCATTCCCAAGCCTCCTCCTTTCATAGCCAGGCTTTGGACCGTCCACAGTGGTGTTCTGTGGACCTCTCCCATGCACCTTTTCTGTTCAATACCAGCTTACAAACAGCTCAGGGTATGAGCAGTTCTCAGGTACAGGACACTGTTGTAACCTGGGGGCTGCCTGCACCTCTGTGGAAGCTCCCATTTAGTCTCCACTGCTCCAAGGAAAACACAGGCAGCCTATTCAGACTCTGCACATGTCTGAACATCCCATCCTAAGCAAGAATTTGGTAAATTGCGAAATCTCCTCTGCACCCTACTTCTTCCTGTGGGTATTGCAACTTGAACTGTGTACAATTCATGGCTGCATGTATCACAACCTTGATGTTCTTATGTTTCATATTCTGTTTAATGAAGGCCACCATCCCATTATGTTTCATGTTCTGTTTAATGAAGGCCACCATCCCATTAGACTTCCACCCCTTATGCACTAATGCTGCCACCTTCAGGGATTGATGTTCATAGAAACATAGAAACATAGAAAACCTACAGCACAATACAGGCCCTTCAGCCCACAATGCTGTCCCAAACATATACTTACTTTAGAAATCACCTAGGGTTATCCATAGCCCTCTATTTTTCTAAGCACCATGTACCCATCCAGGAGTCTTTTAAAATTGTATCCGCCTCCACTACCATTCCAGGCACTCACCACTCTCTGCGTAAAAACTTACCCCTGACATCTGCTCTGTACCTACTTTCAAGCATCTTAAAACTGTGCCCTCTCGTGTTAGCCATTTCAGCCCTGGGATAAAGCCTTTGACTATCCACATGATCAATGTCTATCATCATCTTATACACCTCTATCAGGTCACCTCTCATCCTCCGTTCCAAGGAGAAAAGGCAGAGTTCACTCAACCTATTCTCATAAGGCATGCTCCCCAATCCAGGCAACATCCTTGTAAATCTCCTCTGCACACTTTCTATAGTTTCCACATCCTTCCTGTAGTGAGGTGACCAGAACTGAGCACAGTACTCCAAGTGGGGTCTGACCAGGGTCCTATATAGCTGTAACCTTACCTCTCAGCTCTTAAACTCAATCCCACAGTTGATGAAGGCCAATGCACCGTAAGCCTTCTGAACCACAGAATCAACCTGCGTAGCAGCTTTGAGTGTCCTATGGACTTGGACCCCAAGATCCCTCTGATCCTCCACACTGCCCAGAGTCTTACCATTAATACTATATTCTGCCATCATATTTGACATACCAAAATGAACCACCTCACACTTATCTGGTTTGAACTTCATCTGCCACTTCTCAGCCCAGTTTTGCATCCTATCGATGTCCCTGCTGTAACCTCTGATAGCCCTCCACACTATCCACAACACCTCCAATCTTTGTGTCATCAGCAAACTTACTAACCCATCCCTCCACTTCCTCATCCAGGTCATTAATAAAAATAACGAAGAGGAGGGGGTCCCAGAACAGATCCCTGAGGCACACCACTGGTCACCAACCTCCATGCAGAGTATGACCCGTCTACAACCGCTCTTTGCCTTCTGTGAGCAAGCCAATTCTGGATCCACAAAGCATTGTCCCTTTAGATCCTATGCCTCTTTACTCTTTCAATAAGCCTTGCTGAAATCCATTTAAAACTACATCTACTGCTCTACCTTCATCATTGTGTTTAGTCACATTCTTAAAGAATTCAATCAGGCTCGTAAGGCACAACCTGCCTTTGCAAAGCCATGCTGACTATTCCTAATCATATTATGCCTGTCCAAATGTTCATAAATCCTGCCTCTCAGGATCTTTTCCATCAACTTACCAGCCACTGAAGTCTCATATTCTTCAATACTCCTCAAAGCTCTACCATTCAATACATCCTACCCTTATCAACCTCAAAATGTAGTGCCTTAATTCAATCAGGACTAAATTCTACTGCTATTGCTCTACTCAATTTATCAGCTTATCAATATCATTCAGCAGCCTACATATATGTCCACTGTCATCATTTGTCATGATGATCGCTGGCAATGGCTGAACCCAAGTCCGGAGGGATGGCAGACTGTTGTCATTTTGAGCACTGACAACAGCCCAGGTGTAGAGGAATGATGGACTCCCTTGCAGAGATGCAAACAAGAGGTTATACATAGGAACACCAACAGAGCAACGGAAGCACGACCAAGTGATACCGCGAAACAAATCATTCTGCCCACACAAGGACGCCGCAGCACGGCACTAATCGAGAGTCGAAATTAAATAAGCATAGAAAGCTGAAAACTCATGCCAGTCACAATTAACTTGACAAGATTAAACAGACAGCACAAGGGCTTAATGGCTCTAGTTAAGGTACAATTAGTAAATATAGGTACTCGAGAAACCTAGTAGCCGAACAGTCTACGGCTTGTCACAGAGACCCATAGGGCTCATGACATCAACAACATCACTAGTTTTTGTGTCATCTGTAAACGTAGTAATAATACATCCTGTATTTACATCTTAGTCATTAAAAAATATATAATTTTTTAAAATCAGTAAATGTCCCCGCCCTGATCCTGTGTTCACAAGCATCCAAGCATAAAAATAACGTCCACCATCATGCCTTCTGTCTCCTATTACCAAACCAACTTTGGACCCAAATTTACTAAGATGCTTTCGTCCCATGGACTATTCTTCCAAGTGAAACTTCAAATCACACTAGTGCAGAGAATATTGGATAAACTACAGAAAGGTCAGCTTAGGACACGCTGTGTAAGCCAGGTCAATCAAGTAAGGTGAGCCAGGAGATGAGAAATATGGTAAAGAGATAGATGGAAGTCTCATAATGAACAAATAGACATTAACTCCTCAGACACAAGAAGAAGTTGTCTATAAACATAGTGAAGTCCACAATCCTTTCTTCTTGGGAGTGACTGCAGGAAAGAATACAACACACTTTAGTACACCTTATTGTATATATTTTTAGCAAATTTTGTCATAAACAAGGAAGTATTGAAAGTATTAGATCCCAATATAAGATCAGCAGTGCAATTTTTGTGAATTGAGTCATCAGTAGTTTACAATGTTAAGTGAGAAATATAATTTAGGGTGTATTGGCGCGTGGCCAAGTGGTTAAGGTGTTCATCTAGTGATCTGTAGGTCGCTAGTTCGAGCCTCGGTTGAGGCAAAGTGTTGTGTCCTTGAGCAAGGCACTTAACCACACATTGCTCTGCGACCACACCTGTGCCAAGCTGTATGGGTCCTAATGCCCTTCCCTTGGACAACATCGGTTGTGTGGAGAGGGGAGACTTGCAGCATGGGCAACTGCTGGTCTTCCATACAACCTTGCCCAGGCTTGCACCCTGGAAACCTTCCAAGACGCAAATCCATCGTCTCACGAGACTAACGGATGCCTAGTAGTAGTAATAATTTAGGGACATGTTCTCTATTATAAAATACATACCATTAACAATCATTTCTATCAGAAACTTATATCTCTGCAAAATTGTAGCATGGGAGCTTACAAACATTTAATGGAGTTTGCTTGGTTTTCTTATCTCAGCCATTTTAATAAATAAACAGATTAATGCCTTTGCTAAAAGAGCAGCCCGTGGAATTTGAGACAAGCAGCATTAAGTGTTCATACAGTAGCATTCCATGACGTGGCTTCAGGGCCTGAGAGATTTTGCATTGGAAACCTAAGCCCAGATTCTTCTGTGCTCTAAATATATGCTACATCAATCTTGGTTTGGTAGGAGATAGTTAATTCTGTGTTTAAAGTTTTGTGCTCAAGGAGGAAGGGTCCAAAGCAAAAACACTCTGTGGGAGAGATTTCACCAGCATTCCCAGTAACATTTGGATTGATTCAGAATGCTAAGGTACAGCTGCAGCAAATCTTTCATTCTACAGATTTTGGTTCAGTTTAGTCAGCTCTCATGAGCTGCTTCACTCCAACTTTGTTTCTGTTATGCTTGAGGTATAGGGTTCCAAGCCCAATCCTTGATCGAAGCTGAGGTAGCTAATTCAGTGGGGTCAAAATAGGAGGCTCACAATTGTCAGAGATGAGAGTGAGAGAGAGAAAGAGAGAGAGAGAGAGAGAAAGAGAGAGAGAGGGAGAGAGAGTGAGAAAGACGCAGTTTGGTTTCCTGCCCTTCATCACCTTTTAGCTAGAGAATGCAAATTATGAACTTTGATACAAGGACATGATCTGGCTCAGGTTTAATACAGTCAACAGTTAAGCAGCCTGCTGACACACAGGCAAACCTCATGCATGAAGAATGGCTGATTAGGCAACATGCTGAAAGGTAGCAAAGGCCCGTGGGATCATAGGGCAAAGAATATGAATACTAACAAATAGAATAGAATAATTTGATTAGATATCACCTCTCTTGCCTCCATGTAAGAACTTCAGATTCATGAAAACAAAACCTGAGCTGAGCGTACTGTATCATTCTTTGGGGAAAAAATGAGGTGCCCTCTGCCCTCTCAAATTTTCGTGAATAATCACATGGCAGTATTTCAAAAAGCACTGGAATTATCCATGATGTCCTTGCCGATAATTATCTTTCAGCTGATCTGACTTACATCTGGGAATTACATCTGTGCAGTAACATAGCTGCTGTTTAAAAATAAGGGGTTGCCCAATAAAGATAGTTGTGAGGTAGATTTTTTCTCTCTCTGAGGGTTGTGAAGTTTTGAAATTCTCATATTCAAAAGGCAATGAAAGCAGATGTTAAATGTTCAAAACAGATTTAGAAAGGTACTTGATAACAGGAGTGAAAGGCGAGTCCGTTTGAATAAAATAAGAGTGGAGATTTCACTCCAATCCAGCCATGTCTTATTAAATAGCAAAGCAAGATTGTGCAGCTGAGTGACCTCCTCGTCCTTGTGAAAAGAATTCTGTAATCATTAAAGATGCTATATAAATGCACCTCTTTCTTTCTTTATAGACTGATCTTTAAGGTTAAAGCTCATACTGCAGTAGTTACAGCAGCCTTTAAGGGTAAATGATACCCCACAAGTCATACCTTCATTGTAGACTATAGACCGCAAGAGTTCAGGGTCTCATCTATAAAGGAAGTTCAGTGCGTCACTTCCACACACACCTCTCATGTTGCATCTTTTCCAATGGTATATTTTATACAGTATTTCAATAATGCACCTAAATATAGTTGGACAGACTGAATCTGAAAGGTCACATTCCCTAAAGTGCAGCCAGAACATAAATTTCACTGCACGGGATCAGCCCAAACACACACAACAGCACTCCGCCATTTTACATTCCCTATTTTCTCAAAGTAATGTTAATTGAACCTGTTTCATTAGACAAATTAACTTAAGCAATTCCCCACTTTATTTTCTCTTCTCCCTTCTGTTCTACATAGAGCAGTTTCCTTTCCATAAATGACCTTTACCAGTGTCTATCCAAGGCAGTTGATCACCTCATTTTTTTCTTTGACGGTACCTCAGGATCGTAGGTTGCTTCCACTTGGATCTTGTTAGTTATGAGACTAATGGAGAAACCACAGATGTCTCCACTGGCAGGGCAGGAGATTCCTGACAGGGAGGGCAGATGGGTAGTTTGGTTTGTCCCTTCAACCATCTATACAGTTCTGAGCAGTCCCAGTGCATTTGCTCATGATTTTCAACACTCTTCCACAAACTCCTTTTCCACTGAGCAGCCATAATCTCGCGATTTTCAAGAGTCAGTAAGGATGGTGCTTGTTTTAAAAGGGGCTTTAAGCATTTCTTTGAATCTCCTATCCACCTGGGCATTTCTTCCCAAGACGGAGCTCAGAAAAGAGCATCTGCTTCAGGAAACTGTGCTCAGGCATTTGTACTTGTATTGGTATTGGCTTATTATTGTCACACGTTCTGAGTACAGTGAAAAACATGTCTTCATATTGGTCATACAGATCAAATCATTACACAGTGCATTGAGGTTGAACAAAGTAAAATAATAACAATGCAGAATGCAGTATAAAAGCTACAGAGAAATTGCAGTACAGGTAAGCAATAAAATGCAAGAGTCATATGAAGGGTCCATTCAAGATTCTGATAGCAGAGGAATAGAAGAGTCCTTGGTTGTGTTTTCAGATTTTTGTATCTTCTGCCCAATAGGACAGGGAGGAAGAGAGAATGTCTAGGTTGGGTGGGGTCTTTGATTATGTTCACAAAATTCTGGAGGAATTCAGTAGGTCAAACAGCATCTATGGAAAAGAATACAGTTAACGTTTCGGGCCAAGACCCTTCAGCAGGACTACAGTTTGTGTGTTTTGCTTGGATTTCCAGTATCTGCAGATTTTCTCTCATCTGTCATTGCCACTTTAGAGAGGCAGCGAGAATTATATAGAGTCTAAAGAGGAGAGACTGGTTTCCTTGATGTGCTGAGCTGTGTCCACAATTCTCTGCAGTTTTCTGCAGTCACATGCAGAACAGTTGCCATAGCAAGTGATTATGCCTCCAGATAGAATCCTTCCTAAAGTGCATTAATAAAAATTTCTCAGTGTCAATGGGAACCTGTCAAATTTCTTTGGCTTCCTGAGGAAGTTGAACCATTGTTGAGCTTTCTTGGCCATGATATCAACATGATTGGACCAAGATAGGCTACTGAAGATCTTCACATGTAGGAATTTGAAACTCTCAACCCTTTCACTCAATAATGCTGATGTAGACGGGAGTACATGCACTGCCTTCCTTTCTGAAGTCAATAACCAGCTCTTTTGTTTGTTGACATTAAGGGAAAGGTTGTTTTCATGATATCATGCTATGCTCCCTACCACTTCCTGTATTCCAACTCATTGTTATTTGAGATACAGCCCACTACAGTGGTATCATTTTCAATCTCATAGAGTTAGAGCAGAATCTGGCCACACCATCATGAGTGTACAGGGAGTAGAGTAGGAGGTTGAGAATGCAACCCTCTGAAGCACCAGTGTTTAGGTTAATTGTGCTGCAGGTGTTGCTGCCTATCCTTATTGTTTGTAGTCCACTGGTCAGGAAATCAACGATCCAGTTGCAAAGGGAGGCAACGATTTCCAGGTTCTGGAGTTTGATGATAAGATTGCTTGAAATAATGGTATTGAAGGCAGAACAGTAACAGTAAACAATAGACTGGCATGGGTATCATTACTGTCCAGAATTTCCAGAGATGAGTATGGGCCAAAGAGATGGTGTCCGCTGTATTCCTGTTTTAATGGTTGGCAAATTACTGTCAGTTGAGTTTGTCTGGAAAGCATCCCATGATCAGTTTGATGGAGTCAGAAACTTAAAAAGGTGAAAATGGATCAAGTATAGTTTTGGGGGTTATAGCCTGCATTCTTAATGGAGCTGTTGGAGTTGGAATTGTCACATATTAAAAATCTTATGATTCTAGATAGGCAAAATGTATACTGCATTTTAAGGAATAACATTTTGGCTAGCGGGAGGAGGCTGAAGCCATTAAGGAAGTTCCTGCAAAGATTATCCAATTGGCTGACAACAGGGAGACACCTATGTACAATTACACTTAACTTTTTTGATGGTGTTCATAGTTACAGAATCTCTGAGTATAACCTCTTCTTCCCAGATGAGGGTGCTGTGATTGTGGATTTACAACTAAAGCTCTTCACCAGCAGGTTTTAAAATACTAGCAGGGAATCATCTCTACACAAGGTCTCATTATTCTTTAGTTACATCATGGCCTTTTTCTGCACTGAGTCAGTCAAGGCTGGACCAAATAGAGTACTCTGGGATAGAGTCTAAGGTTTTCACATTATGGACAAAATCGCATTTGAAGACATTTCTGCAGTGTTATTGCCAAAGGTTGCCTCCTTCTTTGTTCTTGAAAAATTCATTGCAATTCTTGGCTCTCTGTGAGGTGTACCCTTAGGTGTTTGACCCATTGATGGCCCTGACAGTGCTGAAGTATACACGCATGTTAGACTGACAAAAGTATTCCGAGAACCAGTTCTACTATAAAGCACCAAACTGCAGGTGCACAAGTGCATCTCCAAGACAAATATTTGTGGGTTCACATTCCACTTCAGACACCTAAGCATATAAGCAAGTTTGGCATTCCACTGTAGTACAGAGAGAATGTTCCAAATATGGCAATGCTGTCTCCAGCTAGAATGATAAATTGAGCATCCAACTGTCCTTCCAGATGGAAGCATAATACGATGCTTGATCTTTAAAACAATGTTTACAGTATTTTCACTCCTGTAACAACTAACCTGTTTCATCATATTGCCACTATTAGGTCTTCTCCCTAATCTCCACAAAAATAGAAGATTCTCTATAAGTGAACCCACTTGCTCCAAATCCTGTCACTTTCACCTACCAAGCCACCCAATCTGCTGTGCCAAGTAGTCATTGAAATCTCCTTCCTTACAACTTCCAACTGTGCCTTTTGGTCTCATTCAGTCAGTTTCCTTATAATAAATCCTCCCTCCACATAATCAATCACTCTGCATGGACTTCCAATCAATCCTTCCTCAACCCTACCAAACTTCTTCATTTCCCTACCATTTCAAATTACCTCCCTCCAACGTTTCCAATTGTTCTCTACTAGTCTTTCTCTTCCTCCAACATCCTGCATCGGATCATTCCACTAAAGCTTTCTGGTCCTTTTCACATTCATTTCTCTTGCAAAGAACTGCATGCTCAAAAGTCAGCTGGTGGCTTAACAATAAAATGGGCTCTTACTGCACTTTCTCTGTCCCACCTTTTTCTGCACTCAGTTATTGTTTGCTCTTGTACTACCTAAATGCATTGATGTAATGCAATGATCTGTATGGATGGCATGCAAAACAAAATTTTTCACTGTACAAACCAATTAACCAATTTAACTGGCCTACTGCAGCTGGCAAATAAAACTATGATTGAGCTCCTGCCATTGCACCGAGGGAAACTCCTCCTTTGGATTTCTGTTTGGAGAGGGTGCAGGATGCGATGTAAAACCTAATACACCCTCTACTCGTTTTCTCCTAAAAAATACTAGAACTCTAAATTCTGCCAGAAGCAGCAGGCTATAAGGAAAGGGAAAGAGGAAAACTGTTTCAGTCATTCTTTCTGTTTCTGTTGGCTACAGTTAAAGAACATTGCTGACAATTTAATCTGTATGCAACTTGATCTGTGGTGAGGTAGTTTCACAGTTTAATATTTGGCTTACATTGCTTGGGTCTGAGTCTGTGCACTACCACCATATTCCAAAGCAGATGTAAAGAATTTCACTCACTCTTCTCATTTATTATGTATATTCTTTCAAAGGATTAACCTGGCATCAATTGCAGAAAATAAATTGTAATGAAATTTATGCTTGAGTAGAGGCAAATTTTTAAAAATATAGCTGATTAGTTTTAATGCTTGGGAACACAGAACTTCTACATAATGTGTTCTTGGAATCACTGACAATTGTTTCCAGGTCATGGCACAGTTAATTAAATCCAGATACACTCCCATTAGTCAACCCTGACATCAGAAGAACTTTTACCCCACCCCCACTAGACCAATCCAGCACTTCAATTTTTTCTATTTCTGCCAACAACTATGGAACAAATCACAATAATGGATGGTGTGGTGCTCTTGATACCCGTGAGGGCAGTGGTGCATAATTAAAACAGGAAAGACAATTTCTGCACGCTGCAGGTAAAAATCTCTGAAACAAGATCATAAAGTTTACTTACACTAGAGTCACTTTGGTGCCTAAAGCACAGGTGCAGATTTTAACCACCCCAGTGAGCTGTTGGGAAAAGATATTCATAAAAAAAAAGGAAGGTTGATTATGGAGAAAATATTTCCAAAATTGATAGAAGCACCATTGTTGGCAGAATCTCAGATGGAGATGAGAAGGTGTACAGGAGCTAGATATACTGGCTGGTTGAGTGATGTCGCAGCAACAATCCTGCACTCAACATTTGTAAGACTAGAGAGCTGATTGTGAACTTCAGAAAGGGTAAGACAAGGGAACATGAATCAGTCTTTATGGAGGGATCAGAAGTGGAGAGAGTGAGCAATTTCACATTCCTGGGTGTCAATATCTCTGAGGCTCTAACCTGGTCCCAACATATCAATGCAAATATAAAGAAGGCGAGACAGCGGCTACATTTTACTAGGAGTTTGAAGAGATTTGGTTTGTTACCTAATACACTCAAAATCTTCCATAGATATACTGTGGAGAGCATTCTGACTGGCTGCATCACTATTTGGTACATGGTGGAGGGCGAGCGGGGGCTATTGCACAGAATAGAAATGAAATGCAGTGAGTGGCAAAAATAGTCATTGCCATTGTGGGTACTAGCTTCCAGAGTATACAAGATATCTTCAAGGAGCGGTGCTTCAGAAATGACACGTCCATCATTGAGGACTCCCACCACCCAGGAAATACCCTCTTCTCATTGTTACCATCAGAAAGGAGGTACAGAAACCTGAAGGCACACACTCAGCGATTCAAGAACAGCTTCTTACCCCCTCCCCACCCCCGAACCCATGAACAGTACATCACTAGTTTTTTTATTTCTGTTTTTACACTACTTATTTTAATATAACTATTTAATATACTTACTGTAATTCTTTTTTCTATATTGATCATGTATTGTATTATACTGCTGCCACAAAGTTAACAAATTTCTCGACATAAACCAATGAAGTTAAACCCTATTCACATTCTGAATCAACACGAAAATGGTGTGCTAACCAAAGGGGGTTGATACCTGGAAACTGGATTGCATAGCGTTGATTTTTTTTTCCTCAGTTGAACTCAACTGAAAACTGATTTGACCCGGTGTACATCTTGCCTGTGATCACTTTCAGTTTGAATAATACAAGCAAAAAATTCCATTAGGACTTCCTGTTGTGAATCTTTCTTACAGTCCCAAACCGAATTCATAGAATATAACCAGCAGGAGCAAGTGGATTCAGTGGCACCAATCTAGGAAGTTTACTTCCAGAAAACCATATCAGAGTAAGATAGATTAATTGGAATGGTTAAGCAAACATGGAATAGAATAATATTTAAATATGCTGCGATGTACAGATGAGCTTAAAAATGGGAACGTGCAAGAGAAAGTATGTATCTATAGATCTGAGCTTGTCAGCATTCCGTATCCTACTTCTGGGTCAATACTGAAGTAATAAGCTGATGACTGACATACAACTTAAGACAGAACCTGAAAACTTAATTGAATATCATAAGTCTACACATGAAATCTGAAATAAAAACAGACAATGCTGGAAACACTCAGTAAAGAAAAAAGTTAACATTTCAGGTCTCAGACCCTTCATCATGATTCCAATTTCTAACAGTCCCAGACCTGAAACATTAACTATTTCTCCCTCCACAGATGCTGCCTGACCTGCTGAATACTTACAAGATTTTCTTTTTCTATTATTGAAAACTTCATTAACATAATTATTTCAATGACTGTCCTCTCAAAACTTTTGCCAGCTGATGGCAAAGATCAGATAGAAAACATCAAGCTAATTATGGCTTCTGGCAAGGACTGCTGGTATGATAGATACAGATGAACCATTCACATTAACAAATGGCACACCAATAGAAAATATAGCAATGAATAAAAGGCTGGTAAATAGTTCAGAGAGAATAATTACAAGATGGGGTACAGGACTGATTACTTGGGGTCATTTTCAGCAATTTATAAAATTATGAACCTGTTCAAATGTCTTTGATGAACTCAATTTGTTTTCTAATTTAAAATTAGAATAATTTCAGTCAACATACTAAGGATATGTTCTGGGAACTTAAAAGATAATTTTTAAGCAATAGACTAGTTTAAGATACTGCACCAAATCAATTACACATGCTTCAGAGATCCAGGATTTACTTAAACCTTCAAATTAGAATTCTGTCTTCCAGTTTTTAAATTGATTTGAAACTTCAGAGGAATGCATGATGAAGCCATGATTCTTCAAGTATGTATAGTCGGAAAGCAAATATCTGCTGCTGCAATCAGACAGGAGATTAGCAAAATAGAGCGAGTTCCAGGAGTCTGAATGAAATCATATAATTCTATAAAGATGAAAAAAATATTGTGCAAATATCAATTCAATTTAATTCAATTCATATTTAATTGTCATTCAACCATACATGAATATCCATAAATACAACCAAATAAGACAGTGTTGCTCCGGGGCCAAGGTACAAAACACAGTACCAACAGTCACACACAGCACAAAACACACATAGCACATACAAGATAGCAGGCACATGTAAGGTATCAGTAAAATACAGCCCTGAAAAAAAGTAGTTTAGACCCTGAGTCTATGAATGCCACAGAAACCTGCAGTCAATCACAATTCATTTAGTCTTCTGCAAACACTGGGGTGCAGCACTGACTCCAGCCTAGATGCCCTGCCACACCACCACTGGTGGAGCGCACTGGCTCTGATGCCTCTCTTCTGGTGGCTCTAAACAGTCAACACCACAGCTTGAGGCCCTGAGTCCATGAATGCCGCAGAAATCTGCAGTCAACTACAATACAGCTTGCCTACTGCCGAGCGAATACTTGGGGGGTGGGGTTACAGCACCCACTCCAGCCTGGACTCCACACCACACGGCCCCTGGAGGAGCGCACTGGATTCAATACCTGGCAGCTGTAAACAGGTGACACTGCGAGTTGAGGCCCAGTCCTCACTACAACTGGGGCCACACAGCTCCTCCGCCGTCCGCCACCACTTTCTAAGATGAACTACTTCATTTTAGGAAGTGCAGTGTCTAGGTGCTGCGAAGTGTTAAGATTTGGAAACAGAAACCAGATTTGAGCTGATAAATTATTTACTTAGTTTGTAATTATTGTGCTAGTCCATTGTCCTCTGGAGACCATGTCATCTCAAAGTAACTGAATTAATTGCCTTGGTATTCAACATTGTTTCCCAGATTAGTCTACAATTTCCCTTTCTCCGAGGGGGAGAATCTTCAGTTCTCTTTTCTATTGTAACATAAACAACATTAAAGTGTAAATCTGTCAATTATCTGGAGCAGTTCCCTATTTACGCAACTGATGGTAATCTCTCTTGGCACATATCACTGCAAGCGACAGAAAAGATACTCCTGCCCATTTGCCTCCTTCCTTATTTCATTCAGTTCCAAGTGAGGCAACACTTCACCTCTGAATTTGTTGTGGTCAATTTTTGTACCCAGTGCTACCAATTCAGCTTCCTCTATTGCTGAGACCCAGCGTAAAGGGAGAACAGTTTTGTCAAGCACCCCTGCTCCATCCGCCAAAAACGCAATTTCCCGATAGCCAACACTTTTGGTTCCTATTCCCATTCCTGTTCCGACATGTTGGTCCACAGCCTCCTCTTCTGCCATGATGAGTGGAGGAGCAACACCTCATATTCCATCGAGTCAGTCTCCAGTCTGATGGCATAAATATTGATTTCTCCTTCTGATAATTTTCCCTCCCTCTTCCCTCTTCTTTTATTCCTCACTCTGGCCTCTTAACTCTTGTCCTCACCTGCCCATCATATTCCCCTGGAGCACTTCTTTCTTCTCTGTTTTATATGGTCCATTCTCTTCTCCTGTCAAATTCCTTCTTCTCCAGCCCTTCACCTTTCTTACCCACCTTCTAGCTAATCCCTCCCACTTCTCCTTCCCCCACCTTTCTATTCTGGCATTCCTTTCCAATCTTGAAGAAGAATCTCAGCCCAAAACATTGACTGTTTATTCATTTCCATAGATGCCGCCTGACCTGCTGAGTTCCTCCAGCACTTTGTGTGTGTTGCTCTGGATTTCCAGCATCTGAAGAATCTCTTGTGTTTACCAACGGTAATGGTTTCTGACGTGCAACAAGCATTATTCTATTCGTACTCAGAGTGGAAAGCAATACCTTGGATCATAACTCATTTATTTGAATAATGTGCAATGTGTAAAGTTAGCATGTCTCTCTTACAGCTCAGTATGTTCCAGAGTTCAGTATTCAATTCTGGTGCCATTCTGTAAGGAGTCCATCCTCTCCATGGAATGCATAAGTTTTCCCTGGGTGCTCCAGTTTCCTCTCACAGTCCAAAGACATACCAGCTAGGTTGACTGGTCATTGTAAATGGTCCTGTGGTTAGGTTAGGGTTATTCAGTTGCTGGGGCAACGTGGCTTGAAGGGCTGGAAGGGTCTACTCTGCACTGTATCACTAAATAAATAGATCCTTCTAGGCATTATCGTATTTGTAGAATTAACATTTCATTAAATATCCTCCATAGCAAATCAGAAGTATTTGTATACAGGTTGAAGTCTTGCAGATCCTTCCATTCCAACACCACACTAAGAGCTCAAAACATTTCAAAAATACCACTGGTGTAAAGACTGCTGTTTCCATGTTTTCTAACATGATCAAATTGTCATTAACATCATGTAAGTGCAATATCTCTTCTTAAATGTGAAGAATCAACTGCTATTTCATCCAACAATGAGGAGCAAACAGTACAAGTTTACAGAAGAATATTATTAAATTGTTATGAACTTAAAACATTATAGCTTAACTTTATGTTTCTTTGTCTACTTGCTTCTGTCTAATATTTTATCAGTAGATGACTATAACCAAGTAATTTTACCTGATGCCATTGCTTTTTTTCTTTCTGATGTGACAAAACAATTGTGGGAAATGCACATATTTTCCAGTAAGACTTATGATTGTTCACGATCAATTAAACTTCCTAGACCTGGGACTCAGCACCTCCCTCTGGAACTGGATCCTTGACTTCCTAACCAATAGATCACCATCAACAAGGATAGATAAAAAACACCTCTGCCATGATTATTCTCAACACTGGTACTCCATAGGGATACATATTCACCCCTTTTTCTATTCCCCTGTGTACTCATGATCGTGTGGCCAGATTCTAGACCAACTCCAACTACAATTTTGCAGGTGATATCAACATAACAGACTATATCTCCAATAATGATGAGTCAGAGTACAAGAAAGAGATAGCTTAATAACGTGGCGTCATGACAACAACCTTTCTCTCAACATCAGCAATACAATGGAGCTAGATATTGACTTCAGGAAAGGGCTGTTTGGTGCACATGCTCCTGTCTACATCAACAGTGTTGACCTTGAGAGGGTTAAGAGCTTCAAGTTCTTAGGAGTGAACATCACCAGCAGCCTTTTCTGGTCCAACCAAGTAAATGCCACAACCACAGTTCTGCAACGCCTTTACTTTCTCAGAAGGATAAAGAAATTTCGCATGGCCCCTTGGGCCATCACCAAACTTTATCAATGTATATAAGAAAGCATCCTATCTGGATTCACCATAGCTTTGTATGGCAACTGCTCTGCATGACTGCAAGAAACTACAGAGTGTTGTGAACACAGCTCAGAGTACATCACAGAAACCACCTCCCCCACCTCCCATCCATGGATTCCGTCTATATTTCTTGCTGTCTCAGTAAGGCAACCTAATCAAAGATCTCACCTAACTTGGATATTCTCTCTTCTCCTTCCCCCCACCCCATCAGACAGAAGTTACAACAGCCTAAAAGCACATGCAATCGGGGTTAAGAACAGCTTAAGAACTGTTATAAAACTATTGAACAGTTCCCTAATATGAAAAGATGGACTCTTGACCTTAAAATCTAGCTCATTATGATCTTGCATCTTATGTCTTCCTGCACAGCATTTTCTCTGTAACAGTAACACTTTGTTCTGTATTCTGCCCTTGTTTTACCTTGGACTACCTCAATGCAAAGTTGTAATGAATTGTATGAATGCAGGATGTGTTCTTCACAGTACCTCAGTAAGTATGACAATAATAAACCAATTTACTACACCTTTCCTTTCCTGCACACCCTCTTTCTTTCCAAGCTCCATAAACAAATTCACTGAAGCTCTGCTCAGCCCTTACCTATCATCTCTACAGCCTTAACTCACTCTTTCACCATAATTCTAAATTCACACCTATCTTTTCCAAATCTTACAACTCGTGCATTCCCACTCTTCAAAGCTTCCACCTATTGAAGAACATAAAAAGTCAGAACCAGAATAGACGATACAGCTCTTTGATCATATCTAATATTCTGCAATCCCACCTATTGATCTTAAATCTATAGGAGCACAATAACTGAATGTAAACTGCTGTCAAGGGGATAGGATTCTAAGGAGCCATAGCGCGATGAAAGAAGAAATTTCCCCTGATCCTAGTCCTAAATGCTCAACTCCTTATCCTGAGACCAAAGTCCTAAATTCTCCAGTCAAAGAAGATAATCCCTCATCATTCATACTATCAAGCTCCTTCACAGTGTTACATTAAACTCTACAAAATTCTGCAGAATACACACCAATTACATTCATTTTTTTTCCACAAGACTGCCCCCTATATCTCATGATTTTCTGTGAAAATCTTTGTTGCATTCATCTGAAAACCATTAAACCTTCCCTGCAATAAGGGACCAGAATCGTCACAGTACTTTATGAGTGGTCTTACCATGGAACTACGCAATTACTTCAGTCCTATTTGATTGTATCCCTTTAGTCTCCCTCTTTGTGACACCCCTAAAGGTTTCCTCAGAATTAAGCTTCCATCAGAATCAGAATCAGATTAATATCTTTGGCATATGGTGTGAACATTGCGGTACATTGCAATACATAATAAAACTATAAAATTCAGTAAGTATATATACAGTGCCTATAAAAAGTATTCAACTGCCCCTCCCCTCAAAAGTTTTCATGTTTTATTGTTCTACAGCATTGAATCACAATGGATTTAATTAGGCTTTTTTGACACTGATCAACAGAAAAAGATTCTTTCGTGTCAAAGTGAAAACAGATCTCTACAAAGTGATCTGAATTAATTACAAATATAAAACACAAAATAATTGATTGCTTAAGTATTCGTCCCCTTCAAGTCAGTATTTAGTAGATGCACCTTGGGCAGCAATTACAGCCCATGAGTTTGTGTGGATAGGTCTCTTATTAGCTTTGCACATCTGGACATTGCAACTTTTCCCCATTCTTCTTGACAAAACTGCTCCAGCTCTGTCAGATTGCATGGGGATCGTGAGCGAACAGCCCTTTTCAAGTCCAGTCACAAATTCTCAATTGGATTGAGGTCTAGATTCTGACTTGGCTACTCCAGAACATTAACTTTGTTGTTTTTAAGCTATTCCTATGTAGATTTGGCTTTATGCTTGTGGTCATTGTCTTGCCAGAAAACAAATTCCCCAAGTTGCAGCTCTCTTGCAGACTGCATCAGGTTTTCCTCCAAGATTTCCCTGTATTTTTTTATATTCATTTTATTCTCTACCTTCGTAAGTCTTCCAGGGCCTGCTGTAGTGAAGCATCCCCACAGCATGATGAAGCCGCCACCATACTTCAAGATAGGAATGGTGTGTCTTTTATAATGTGCAGTTTGTGGCTTACGCCAAACATAGCATTTAGTCTAATGGCCAAAAAGCTCAATTTTGGTTTCCTCAGACTATCAAACCTTCTTTCAGCTGACTTCAGAGTCCCCCACGTGCCTTCTGGCAAACTCTAGCCGAGATTTCATGGGAGCCTTTTTCAACAGTGGCTTTCTCTTTGCCACTCTCCCATAAGGCTGTGACTGGTGAAGCACCAGGGCAACAGTTGTTGTATGTGCAGTCTTTCCCATCTCAGCCACTGAAGCTTGTAATTCCTCCAGAGTTGTCATAGGTCTCTTGGTGGCCTCCCTCACTGGTCCACTTCTTGCATGATCACTCAGTCTTTGAAGACAGCCTGCTCTAGGCAGATTTACATCTGTGCCATATTCTTTCCATTTTTTTATGATTAACGTAACTGTAGTCCAAGGGATATTTAGTGACTTGGAAATTTTCTTGTATCCATCTCCTGACTTGTGCTTTTCAATAACCTTTCATGGAGTTGCTTGGAGTGTTCTTTTATTTTCATGGTGTGGTTTTTGCCAGGATACTGACTCACTAGTAGTTGGACCTTCCAGATACAGGTGTATTTTTACTACTATCAATTGAAACACCATGACTACACACAGGTCTCCAAAAACAGATCTCCATTTAACTAATTATGTGACTTCAAAAACCAGTTGGCTGCATCAGTGTTCATTTGCTGTGTCATATTACTTTACTTTACTTTAATTTATTGTCGCCAAACAATTGATACTAGAACATACAATCATCACAGCGATATTTGATTCTGCACTTCCTGCTCCCTGGATTACAAATATTAAATACTAAAAATAATAAAAATAGTAAAAATTAGTAAACATTAAAAATTTAAATTATAAATCATAAATAGAAAATAGAAAAACGGAAAGTAAGGTCGTGCAAAAAAACCGAGAGGCAGGTCCGGATACTTGGAGGGTACAGCCCAGATCTGGGTCAGGATCCGTTCAGCAGTCCTATCACAGTTGGAAAGAAGCTGTTCCCAAATCTGGCTGTACTAGTCTTCAAGCTCCTGAAGCTTCTCCTGGAGGGAAGAGGGACGAAAAGTGTGTTCGTTGGATGGGTCGTGTCCTTGATTATCCTGGCAGCACTGCTCCGACAGCGTGCGGTGTAAAGTGTCCATGGATGGAAGATTGGTTTGTGTGATGTGCTGCACCGTGTTCACGATCTTCTGCAGCTTCTTCCGGTCTTGGACAGGACAACTTCCATACCAGGTTGTGATGCACCCTAGAAGAATGCTCTCTACGGTGCATCTATAAAAATTAGTGAGGGTTTTAGGGGACAGGCTAAATTTCTTTCGTTTTCTCAGGAAGTAAAGGCACTGGTGGGCCTTCTTGGCAGTCAACTCTGCTTAGTTGGACCAAGTCAGGTCATTTGTGATATTGACCCCAAGGAACTTAAAGCTTTTGACCTGTTCCACTTGCGCACCACCGATGTAAATTGGGTTGTGCGGTCCGCTACTCCTTCTGAAGTCAACAACCAATTCCTTCATCTTGCTGATGTTGAGGGATATGTTATTGTCTTCGGACCATGCCACCAGGTTCTTAATTTCCTCTCTGTACTCAAACTCATGTACTTTGATAAATTTACTTAGAACTTTGCATTTTTGTTTGGTGAGTAGGATAAGGAAAACCACAAGGTGTTCTACATATATGTGAAGAACAGGAAGATGACTACAGTCAAGGTAGAACCGATCAGGGATTGAAGAGGAAACACGTACCTGGAGTCAGAAGAGGTGGGGGAGTCCTTAATGAACATTGTGCTTCAGCATTCACCAGTGAGTGGATCTTGACATTCGTGAGGTCAGCATAAAGCATGCTGATATGTTAGAACATGTCGGTGTTAAGAAAGATGATGTGCTGGAACTTTTAAAAAGTATTAGGATTCCCTAGTGCAGGACGCGATATACCCCAGATTACTATAAGAAGTGGCGGGTGGAATTGCTGCATCTTCGGCAATGATCTTTGCATTCGCATTGGCCACAGGAGTAGTACCTGATAATTGAAGGGTGGCAAAAGTTATTCCTTTATTCAAAGAAGGAATTAGGGAATAAACCTGTGAATTATAGCTCATTGAGTCTTATTTTAGTGGTAGACATATTATAGGAGAAGATTCTTAGAGACAGGATTTATGAGCATTTGAAGAAGCATAACTGGATTAGGGGTAGTTAGTATGGCTATGTGAGGGGTAGGTCATGCCTCACAAGCCAAACTGAATTCTTCAAGGATGTGACAAGCATATTGATGAAGGTAGAGCCGTGGATATGGTGCATATGGATTTTAGTAAGGTGTTTGATAAAGGACCTCTTCAGAAAGTCAAAAGGCATAGGATTCTGAGAAAACTTGGTTGTGTAGATTCAGAATTGACTTGCCCATAAAAAGCAGAAGGTGGTTTAGATGGAACATATTCTACCTGGAGGTTAGTGACCAGTAGTGTACCATAGGGAGCTGTTGTGGGGCCCCTGTTCTGTGTGATGTTTATAAGTGACTTGGATGAGGAAATGAAAAGGTGGGTTAGTAAGTTGGCAGATGACATCAAGGTTGGTAGAGTTGTGGGTAATGTAGAAGGTTGTTGTAGGTTAAAACAGAACATTGGTGTGGTACAAAGATGTGCTGAGAAGTAGCAGGAGGAACTGAACCCGTAAAAAAAAGTGAAGTGATTCACTTTGGAAGGGTGAATTGGAAGGCAGAAGTCAGGATTAATGGCAGGATTCATAGTAATGTTGAGGAACAGAGGGATTTTGGGGTCCAAATCCATAGATTCTTCAAGGTTCCCATGCAAGTCAATAGGGTTGTTAAGAAAGCATTTGGTGTGGGATTATTAGTCGAGGGATTGAGTTCAAGAGCTACAAGTTAACTTTGCAGCTCTGTAAAACTCTCATTCGACCATACTTGGAGTATTGTGTTCTCATTTGGTTTTCTCATTTTTGGAAGGAGGTGGAAGCTTTCGAGAGGGTTCAGAGGAGATTTACCGGGATGGTGGGTACATGGAATGTTCTGCCAAGGATGGTGGTAATGTGGATACACTAGGGACCTTTAAGAAACTCTTAGATAGGTAGCTGGAGGACAGAACAATGTAGGAGGGAACGGTTTGATTATTGACATTAGAGTAGGTTATAAGATTGGCATAACTTTTGGCCAAAGGGGCTAAAACTAATTTGGTAGGGGGATGGGAACTGGAGTGATAGGGCTGAGGAAGGAGGAAACAAATAAATCAAAGATAGCGTGCAACAGAGATGATAGAAACAACAGGCAGGAGATGAAGCATAATCACAGCCAGTGGGTCGAATTACAAGGCAACAGAGGTGTAGTGCAGTTAAAACAGAAAGCAACAAATACTGGAATAAAAGTGTAACATTTGAATGCATGCAGCATAAGGAATAAAATGGACGATCTTGAAATTCAGCTACAGACTGGCAAGTACGACGTTGTGGCCACCTCTGAAACTTTGCTAAAGGATAGCTGCCATTGGGAGCTTAACGTCCAAGGATATATGGTGTATCGGAAAGATAGGTTAGTAGGCAGGGAGGGTGGTGTGGTCCTGTGTATAGGAATAATATTAAATCATTGGAAAGGGATAACATAGGATCGGAAGGTGTAAAGTCTCTATGGGTTGAGTTAAGAAATGGCAAGGGTTAAAGGACCCTAATGGCAGTTGTATACAGGCCTCCAAACAGCAGCCGGGATGTGGATTACAAATTACAGGAGGAGGTAGAAAAGGCGTGTCAGAAGGGCAATGTCATGATAATCATTGGGGATTTTAACATGAACGTGGATTGGGAAACCAGGCCAGTACTGGACCTCAAGAGAGAGAATTTGCAGAATGTCTAAGGGATGGCTTTTTAGAACAGCTTGTTGTTGAGCCCACTAGGGGATCAGTTGTGCTGGATTGGGTGTTGTGCAATGATCTGGAGGTGATAAGAGAGCTTAAGGTTAAGGAACCCTTAAGGAACAGTGACCACAATATGATCGAGTTCACTTTGAAATTTGAGAAGGAGAAACTAAATTCCAATGTATCGGTATTTCAGTGGAATAAAGGAAATTACAATGGCATGAGAGGGGAACTGGCCAAAGTTGCTAGGAAAGGGACACCAGCAGGAAGGACAGCAGAGCAGCAATGGCTAGAGTTTCTGCGAAAAATGAGGGAAGTGCAAGACAGATATATTCCAAACAAGAAGAAATTTTCGAATGGAAGGAGGACACTACCATGGCTGACAAGTGAAGTCAGAGCCAAAGTAAAAGCAAAAGAGAGGGCATACAAGGAAGCTAAAGATAATGGGAAGATAGAGGATTGGGAAGCTTTTAAAAACTTGCAGAAGGAAACTAAGAAGGTCATTAGGAAGGAAAAGATGAATTATGAAAGGAAGCTGGTGACTAATATCAAAGAAGATAATAAAAGCTTTTTTAAGTATATAAAGGGTAAAAGAAAGTTGAGGGTAGATATAGGAGCAATAGAAAATGACAGTAGAGATATTGTAATAAGAGACGCAGAGATGGCAGAGGAACAGAATACGTATTTTGCACCAGTCTTCACAGTGGAAGATATCTACAGTATAGCGGACATTCAAGAGCATCAGGGAAGTTGTGCAGTGAAAATTATGTCTGAGAAGGTTCTCAGGAAGCTTAATGGTCTGAGGGTGGATAAATCTGATGGAATGCACCCTTGGGTTCTGAAGAAAGTAGCTGGAGAGATTGCGGAGGCATTAACAATGATCTTTCAAGAATCAGTAGATTCTGGCATTGTACTGGATGAGTCAAAAATTGCAAAAGTTACTCCACTATTTAAGAAGAGTGGAAGGCAGCAGAAAGGAAACTATAGACCTGTTAGCCTAACATCAGTGGTTGGGAAGTTGTTGAAATCGATCTTTAGGGATGAGATTACAGTGCACCTGGAGGCACATGACAAGATAGGCCAAAGCCAGCATGGTTTCTTGAAAGGAAAATCCTGCCTGATTAACCTACTGCAATTTTTTGAGGAAATTGCAAGCAGGGTAGACAAAGGAGATGCAGTAGATGTGGTGTACATGGATTTTCAGAAGGCCTTAGACAAGGTGCCGCACATGAGGCTGCTTAGCAAGATAAGAGCCCATGGAATTACAGGGAAGTTACTGGCATGAGTGGAGCACCGGTTGACCAGCAGAAAGCAGAGAGTGGGAATAAAGGGATCCTATTCTGGCTGGCTGCCAGTTACCAGTAGAGTTCCACAGGGGTTGGTGTTGGGACCACTGTTTTTCACGATGTATGTCAACGATTTGGACTACGGGATTATGGATTTGTGGCTAAATTTGCCAATGATACAAAGACAGGTGAGGGAGTGGGTAGTGTTGAGGAAACAGAGAGCCTACAGAGAAGCTTAGGTAGTTTAGGGGAATGGGCAAAGAGGTGGCAAATGAAATACAATGTTGGAAAGTGAACAGTCATGCACTTTGGTGGAAGAATTAACAGACAGACTATTACTTAGATGGGGAGAGAATTCAAAATGTAGAGATGCAAAGGGTGCAGGATACCTTAAAGGTTAACCTCCAGGTTGAGTCAGTGGTGAAGAAGGCGAATGCAATGTTGGCATTCATTTCTAGAGGTATAGCATATATGAGCAGGGATTTGATGTTGAGGCTCAATAAGGCACTCCTCAGACCACACTTGGAGTATTGTGTGCAGTTTTGGGATCCTTATTTTAGGAAGGATATACTGACGTTAGAGAGGGTTCAGAGCAGATTCACGAGAATGATTGCAGGAAAGAAGAGGTTACTGTAGGAGAAATGTCTGGCAGCTCTTGGGCTGTATTCCCTGTAGTTCAGGAGAATGGGGGGATTTCATAGAAACATTCTGAATGTTAAAAGGCCTGAACAGATTAGATACGGCAAAGTTATTTCCTGTGGTAGGGGAGTCTAGGGCACAACTTCAGGATTGAAGGTCGTCCATTTAGAACAGAGATGCGGAGAAATTACTTTAGTCATGAGAGTGGTAAATCTGTGGAATTTGTTGCCACAAGTGGCTGTGGAGGCCAAGTAATCGGGTGCATTTAAGGCAGAGATAGATAGGTTCTTGATTAGCTAGGGTATCAAAGGGTAGGGGGAGAAGACGGGAGTGGGGGTGACTAGAAGAATTGGATAAGCCCATGATAGAATGGCGGAGCAGATTCGATGGGCCGAATGGCCTACTTCTGCTCCTATATCTTATGGTCTTATGGTCCATTCCCCTATTGCTAAGCACAAGTTGTCAGAGGCAGCTGCAGGCATGGGTTCTTTTTTCTATCAATACTCCTTTACTTTGGCTCTGTCAGGTTTGTCCCGTACAATCACAGAGATGTGTTCGACGGAACAGCTGATTGCACATGTCGTGTTAATGCATTTTAAACAACAATTGTAGTAAACAGTGCGAAACGTGCGATCGACTTCAAAGCTGACATTCCCTCCTTCCCTGAATAGTTGCCCTGCATTCGCTGTCAATTTCACAGCTGACTGGTGATTGCTTCCATTTTTAAGCCTTCTTCCGGATGAACCTCGATTTGAACTGGAAGAAGAATTTCTCGAACTTGAACGGCCCAGAACTAGGCTGGTAGAACATTTCTCATTGCCTGGGTGCGAATGGCACAACCGAAGGGGAAACGGCTGAAAACATGCTTGCCCACCTGCACCCTTCACCAGCCCCTGTCCGGGAAGCAGGTGAAGCAGAACTATCCACTCAGTGTGGAAGAGGCAGTCTGCGGCCTCATCACTTTCTTCTACGAGGTGTCCTACCGGTTTCAGGCTCTGGTAAGGCAACAGGACCTCCGGCAGGACTTGGAACTGGGGGGACCCAGATATGTGAGCGGAGCAATGCCGTTAACTGCCGGGGGTGAAGCCGGCTCTGCACACTGTGGGAGGAAGAGATTTCCGCACTGGGACTTGTACTTCTGCGAGTGGCGGGGCTAGTTGGGAGCTGGGCGGAGGTTTTGCTTCTCCCCAGATGTCTGCTCTTTGCATTGTTGTCATGAACTGTATTGTGTTACCAAGCTGTGGGGAACCTCAGTGCATCTTGTACTACGGGACTTTGCAAGAGGATGTTGGGTGCATTCTTATTTTTCCGTCCACGTCGCGTACACTGATAGTTCGAGAACGTGCCTTAGCTGCTAAGTAATGGCTTAAATTGCTGCATCTTGTAACTGACGTCTCCCCTCTGAGATAGTGGCAATAGATTCTTGCAATGGGACTTGGTTGGCATCTCTTGGTACAGGTAAATATTTGTAACAAGAACTCCCGTTAAAGGAGTGAAACTTTTAACCTAGCACGTTGAATAATAATAATTTTTTTTAAATTTTGGTGAGTTAACCATTTTATTTTCTTAAAGTGAATACTCGGAAAGTAACACAGTACAGAACAGGTCCAACAGTTTCATGCCAATCAAGATACCCACCTAGGTATTTTTGCCCACATTTGGACCATTCCCTCTAAATCCCTCCTATAGATGTACTTACTCAAGTGTCTCTTAAATATTGCTGTTGCACCTGCTTCAACCACTTTCTCTGGCAGCTTATTCTATTTGCACCTTATCCTCTGTGTGAAGAAGTTGCCCCTCAATTCCTATTTTAAAATCTTTCCCCAGTCACCTTAAACCTGAGACCTCTAGTTTTGGATTCCCTTCCCCAGGGCAAAGCTGGGTGGTCATTTGCCTTATCAAAGCCCCTCATGATTTTATACACCTCTAAATGGCCATCTGTCAGTCTCCTTCAACTCAAGGAATAAAGTCTTAGACTTTAAGTGCACAGATAGAACTACTGTTTTGTGTTGCATTTATTTCAATGTCCATTGTTTAACAGGCAAGGCTGTCAAACTGAGGGTGTGGATTGCCTGTAGGGATTGAGATGTGGCCATAACGGAAATAAAGCTGAGAAAAGGGCAGGACAGGCAGCTCAATGTTTTGGATACCCGTGCTTTATGGGATGACAGAGGAACAGGTAGGAATGGAGGGAGTATTGTGCTTTTGATAAGGGAGGACGTAACTGCAGTGCTTAGAGAGGATATTCTTGAGGATCATCTAACAAGACCATTTGGGTATAACTTAGAAGTAAGAAAGGGTTGATCATCTTGGTAGGGCTATCATATGCACCCCCCCCCAATAGTCAATGGAAGCTGGAGGGTCAGATATAGTAGGGAGGTGCTAGTGGGAGATATCGATTTTCCATTTTTGCCTGGGCCAATGAGCGTGCAAAGGGCCTAAAAGGGGAGGAGTTTGTTTGGTTCATTCAGGTATCCTCTGGATAGTGAAGAAAGCTCCTCAGGGTTGTTATCATGGGTGACTTTAACTTCCCTACTATTGATTGGCACCTGATTAGTTCCAGGGGTTTAGGTGGGGCAGAGTTTGTTAAGTGTGTCCAGGACGGATTCCTGTCACAGTATGTGGACAGGCCGACCAGGAGGAATGCCATACTAGATCTAGTACTAGGTAATGAACTGGGTCAGGTCACAGATCTCTCAGTGGGTGAGCATCTGGGGGACAGTGACCACCGCTCCCTGGCCTTTAGCATTGTCATGGAAAAGGATAGAATCAGAGAGCACAGGAAAATTTTTAATTGGAGAAAGGCAAACTATGAGGCTATAAGGCTAGAACTTGCGGGTGTGAATTGGGATGATGTTTTTGCAGGGAAATGTACTATGGACATGTGGTCGATGTTTAGAGATCTCTTGCGGGATGTTAGGGATAAATTTGTCCCGGTGAGGAAGATAAAGAATGGTAGGGTAAAGGAACCATGGATGACAAGTGAGGTGGAAAATCTAGTCAGGTGGACAAGGCAGCATACATGAGGTTTAGGAAGCAAGGATCAGATGGGTCTATTGAGGAATATAGGGAAGCAAGAAAGGAGCTTAAGAAGGGGCTGAGAAGAGCAAGAAGGGGGCATGAGAAGGCCTTGGCGAGTAGGGTAAAGGAAAACCCCAAGGCATTCTTCAATTATGTGAAGAAAAAAAGGATGACAGGAGTGAAGGTAGGACCGATTAGAGATAAGGGTGGGAAGATGTGCCTGGAGGCTGTGGAAGTGAGCGAGGTCATCAATGTATACTTGTCTTTGGTATTCACCAGTGAGAGGGAACTTGATGATGGTGAGGACAATTTGAGTGAGGTTGATGTTCTGGAGCATGTTGATATTAAGGGAGAGGAGGTGTTGGAGTTGTTAAAATACATTAGGACAGATAAGTCCCCGGGGCCTGACGGAATATTCCCCAGGCTGCTCCACGAGGCGAGAGAAGAGATTGCTGAGCCTCTGGCTAGGATCTTTATGTCCTCGTTGTCCACGGGAATGGTACCTGAGGATTGGAGGGAGGCGAATGTTGTCCCCTTGTTCAAAAAAGGTAGTAGGGATAGTCCGGGTAATTATAGACCAGTGAGTCTTACATCTGTGGTGGGAAAGCTGTTGGAAAAGATTCTTAGCGATAGGATCTATAGGCATTTAGAGAATCATGGTCTGATCAGGGACAGTCAGCATGGCTTTGTGAAGGGCAGATCATGTCTAACAAGCCTGATAGAGTTCTTTGAGGAGGTGACCAGGCATATAGATGAGGGTAGTGCAGTGGATGTGATCTATATGGATTTTAGTAAGGCATTTGACAAGGTTCCACACGGTAGGCTTATTCAGAAAGTTAGAAGGCACGGGATCCAGGGAAATTTGGCCAGGTGGATTCAGAATTGGCTTGCCTGCAGAAGGCAGAGGATGGTGGTGGAGGGAGTACATTCAGATGGAGGATTGTGACTAGTGGTGTCCCACAAGGATCTGTTCTGGGACCTCTACTTTTCAGGATTTTTATTAACGACCTGGATGAGGGGGTAGAAGGGTGGGTTGGCAAGTTTGCAGACGACACAAAGGTTGATGGTGTTGTAGATAGTGTAGAGGATTGTCAAAGATTGCAGAGATAGGATACAGAAGTGGCCTGAGAAGTGACAGATGGAGTTCAACCCGGAGAAGTGTGAGGTGGTACACTTTGGAAGGACAAACTCCAAGGCAGAGTACAAAGTAAATGGCAGGATACTTGGTAGTGTGGGGGAGCAGAGGGATCTCGGGGTACATGTCCATAGATCCCTGAAAGTTGCCTCACAGGTGGATAGGGTAGTTAAGAAAGCTTATGGGGTGTTAGCTTTCATAAGTCGAGGGATAGAGTTTAAGAGTCGTGATGTAATGATGCAGCTGTATAAAACTCTGATTAGGCCACACTTGGAGTACTGTGTCCAGTTCTGGTCACCTCAATATAGGAAGGATGTGGAAGCATTGGAAAGGGTACAGAGGAGATTTACCGGGATGCTGCCTGGTTTAGAGAGTATGGATTATGATAAGGGATTAAGGGAGCTAGGGCTTTACTCTTTGGAGAGAAGGAGGATGAGAGGAGACATGATAGATGTGTACAAGATAATAAGAGGAATAGATAGAGTGGATAGCCAGCGCTTCTTTCCCAGGGCACCACTGCTCAATACAAGAGGACATGGCTTTAAGGTAAGGGGTGGGAAGTTCAAGGGGGATACTAGAGGAAGGATTTTTACTCAGAGAGTGGTTGGTGCGTGGAATGCACTGCCTGAGTCAGTGGTGGAGGCAGATACACTAGTGAAGTTTAAGAGACTACTAGACAGGTATATGGAGGAATTTAAGGTGAGGGCTTATATGGGAGGCAGGGTTTGAGGGTCAGCACAACATTGTGGGCCGAAGGGCCTGTACTGTGCTGTACTATTCTATGTTCTATGTTATATATTCAACTGGGGTCGACTGGGCAGCTCTAGTTAAAGGCAAAGGAACAGTTGGCTTTGATAAGGATCATATTGAGAACCCAGCAGCAGCATGTTCCTATGAGGGGATGGGTGGACTTACCAAGTTCAGGGAACCCTGTCTGATGAGAGATATCAAGGCTCTGGTCAAAAAACGGAAGGAAATGTTAATCGCTTTTAGGCACCAGGGTACAAATAACAACATGACCAGAGTTGAACATAGCCAGTGAACAATACGGAATATGTGTGCTGAATACAATTTTGAGTATGCTTCTAGAATCAATACAAGGAGCCTTCCCCAAAATAAATATGTATAATGTTACACACACAAAATGCTGAAGGAACTCAGCAGGTCAGGCAGCATCAATGGAAATGATTAGACCAGTCAATGTTTCGGGCTGAGACCCTTCATCTGTTTTGGCCTGAAACATGGACTGTTGTGTCCGCTCGTGTTAGCCATTTCAGCCCTGAGGAAAAAGCCTCTGGCTGTCCACACAACCAATGCCTCTCATCATCTTATACACCTCTATCGGGTCACTTCTCATCCTCCATCACTCCAAGGAGAAAAGGCCAAGTTCACTCAACCCATTCTCATAAGGCATGCTCTCCAATCCAGGCAACATCCTTGTAAATCTCCTCTGCACTTTCGCTATAGTATCCATATCCTTCCTGTAATGAGGTGACCAGAACTGAACACAGTACTCCAAGGTCTTGTATAGCTGGAGCATTACTTCACGGCTCTTGAACTCAATCCCATGGTTGATGAAGGCCAACACACCATACGCCTCTTTAACAACACTGTCAATCTGAACAACGGCTTTGAGTATTCAATGGACATGGACCCCAAGATCTTGCTGATCCTCCACACTGCCAAAAGTCTTACCATTACCTAGCTCCTAGTCAGTTAAGAAAATAGATATTCAGTATCAAATCAAACAAAGCATAAGAGACTGCAGGTTTTATAGGTCTGCGTGAATTAATAGAAACAAGGTAGAGAACAGAATGCCTATGCCTCCTTAAGAGAAGAATAATTTCACCAGATTTTGGTTCTTATCATGGTATCTGGACCTGGAAAAGTCTCATGTAGCTCAACAGTTTTAAAGAAAATGCAATCTGGATAGCTGAATGATGCATAAATAAGAAACAGAATATGCGTGAAATATTGCTGAGTCTATTGAACTGCATCGTCGGGGTTTCCTCCCACAGTCCAGAGTTGTACCGGTTGGTAGGTTAATTGGTCAGTGTAAATTGTCCCGTGATTAGACTAGGATTGAATTGGAGGATTGTTGGGTGGTGTAGCTTGTAGGGCCGGAAGAGCCTATTATCTCAATCAATAAACAAATATTAGGAGCTTTGAATTAGGAGGTAGAAGTTAAGAAAGTATTAAATCTGGATAAGTTAAATATTGTGAAGTCGATCAAACTGCATTCCAATAAGTGGTAGAACCAGAATGGGAGGTATAGATTAAGGAAAGGTCATTTGGAGAATGAATTTCAGGTTGTCTGCATTAGATAAATTCTACATCTTCCGATCCAATGTCACTTCTTTCTAAGTATTTGATTTTATTTTTACCTGTACAGTCATACCACCTCCTCTGCTTACCTGCCTGTGCTTTTGATGCAATGTGTATCCTTGCATACAGTAGGGGAGTCTAGGATGAGAGGGCATAGCCTCAGAATAGATGGACATCCAATTAGAATAGAGATGAGGATGAATTTCTTTAGCCAGCGGGTGATAAGCCTGTGGAATTTGTTGCTACAGGTGGCTGTGGAGGTCAAGTCTTTGGGTGTATTTAAGGCAAAGGGTTCTTGATTAGTCGGGGTGAGAAAGGTTACAGGGAGAAGGAGAATGGGGTTGAGAGGGAAATGGATCAGCAATGATGAAATGATGGAATACTTGATGGGCCGAATGGCCTAATTCTGTTTTTATGCCTTATGGTCTGAATTCTAGATGGTTAGGTTAAGTCTTATTTAAAAATTAAACTTAATTGTTGATTCCTAGTGGAGAATTTATTATGTGTGTCCATCGTCAACGTCGATGAGGACCTCGACACCATTATGATGGTGTCGAGACTAGCGCATGATTCGGATTTAAGTGAGGGAGAGTTGCGCAGCGTCAGCCTCACTCTGTCTTCCCAATTCCCACCTGGATCCAGTGGCAAGACAGAGTCGAGACAGCTGGAGATGGGACTAGGTGCAGTGGATGACCAGGACATCTTCTGTGTCTTGTCGTGTTCTACACGTTCCACGATGCTTGCAGAGACAGCCTTCTTGACCGTTGGACCTTCCATTGGTCTCGTCCGCTCAATCCGCCGGAGTCTGTCTTCACATGCTGGGATAGACAACTCCCTATCTCACTGAGGGTTTGAGACCCGTTGGCTACCCTCACCTGGTTTAGCCGGCTTGTCGAAGCCGTTGCCTGGAGTGTGGTCGCTGTCGCAAAGCAAACAGCTACAGGGAGCCACAGGTGAGAGCTGAGTGCCAGGTGGGGACCAAAGGTGGACTAACCGCCTTGAAAAGGACGCGATACGTTCCCCCACCAGAGATGCTACCCCCCTCTGACACCCCATACACCCCGGAGAATTTATTATAGTCATTCCTATATAACTTAAACCTGAAACAACATTTAACAACAGGATCTCAGTGCTTCACAGTGTTGACCCGACCAACTTAAGGAAAGAAAACCTGTAAAAGTGGCAAAAGCTACAGTCATGGAGAAACATGTCACAGTTGAAGGAGTGGGCAATGGTAGAAGACTGAAGGTTTTCCATTGACATACAGATGAGTGACATGGAAAACACATTAATTATACATAGTTGAGAATGGAAGTCAGTGGAGTTCAACTAGGACAATGTCAGTTAGAGATTAGGTGGGGTTCTGATTTGAAAGTATTCTGTCATAATCTCACAGGTGGTAGAGTTGCATCATTGGCTTCTCAGCATGCATGTATGCCAAATGCCTGAACTCATGGTTCCCTTCAAATGGAGCAAAATTACAAATGCAGCTGCCCATCACCATTGCATTCTTCTCATAAATCATTCATTTCCATTGATAAAAATGGACTGTAGATTCACCATAGAAAGCATCCTATTCAGATTTATCACAGCTTGGTTTGCCAGCTGTTCTGTAAATAGCCTCAAGAAACTACAGAGAGTTGTGGTCACAGCTCAGCACATCATGGAAACCAGCTTCACCTCCATAGACTCTGGCTAACTTCTCACTGCCTCTGTAAAGCAGCCAGCATAATCAAAGACCCCACCCACACTGAGCATTCTTTCTCCCCTCTCCCATCAGACAGAAGATACAAGAGCCTTAAAGCACATACCAAGCTCAAAAACAGCTTCTAACCTGCTGTTATCAGATTTGAACATAAGATAGAATCTTGACCTCACAATCTACTGTACTTTGTTATGTTGTACTTTGTTTACCTGCACAGCACATTTTCTGTAGGTGTTGCACTGTATTCTATAATGTTATTGTTTTATCATGTACTACCTCAATGCACTGAAATGATTTGATCTGCATGAAAAGTATGCAAGACAAGCTTTTCACTGTATCCTAGTACATGTAACATTAATAAACCAATATAATAAAACCCACTTCAAGGCTCTGCTGGATAGCGAGGACACTTAAACTTTAGTTCAGCGACTGATTAATCCCCAGGGTATGTAATTTACGAACTGTTTCCTGCATTTAATTTAGATGGAGATCTTTGAACAAGATGATGTTGCTCTGCCCAGAGTTGCTGCCTATTTCCGTAAGATAACCCAAGAAGAGGAGAAGAATGCACAAACCTTACTTGACTACCAGACAGAGCGAGGAGGGCACTACTGCCCAAAAAATATTCAGGTACTGCCAAGTATTAAGGCTCCCTAAAGAAATCAACTGATAAAGCAGACAATGAGGAGTATGAGCAAGTAAAACAGTCTCATGTAAATGTATCAGTTTGTCATATAATGGGACCTTTTATCAGTGAGTCAACCTACTCAATGTCATATGTAACTGTAGAATTTTCATTGGCCCTAAGCATCTGGTATCTAACATTAAATGAACGTGGTGAATTAAGAAAATAAATTGAATACATTGCATAATCAATTCACATCTGTAAGATTCCTGAGTTATTCCAGAAGTGCTAAGGGAAGTGGGTACGACTCTTCAAAGGAGTAAAAGGAAACCTAAGGCTGAAAGGAAAAGGCCCGTATAAAGGCAAAACTAGTACCGATCCTAGTGACTGAAAGAGATTCAAGGAAAAACAAAAAGTGCCAAAAAGGAATTACAAAAAGACAACATGTAATTAACACATGAGATGTGTCAAAACCAGCACAAATAAAGTTACAATAGAAAACAGAGGTTGATCACCAGTCATGAGGGTCCATTGCAATGGTAATGTTATAGCTAAAAATAAGGAACTTTTGATGGAGTTGAGTTACTATTTTAAGTCAACATTTATAATGAAAAAAGGAAGCAGATATTGAATCAAGGTTGGGGACAATCAAAACATAATTTTAGAAAAATAACTATTGAAGTAAATATTGACACGAGAGAATGAAATCCCAGAACAGGATGGATTTCAGGCTAACATTTAAAAATAATTAGTGAAAGCACTGCAAATAACCTAACCATAAACTTGTAAAGTTTTGAGATCAATTGTGCACATTGTCAAACCAGTCATTAACAATGATGAAAGGAGGAAATCGTGGAAATGCAGACCTGTTAGCACATTTCTGTTCAGTGAAAATTAATGAACTTTATAATCAGGTTTGGTATGACTGAGCACCTTAATGCTGAACAGAAATGATAGATAGAACTTTTGCTGAGTTATATGGTTATACTGTGTAACTAAAATGTTCATATTAAATACCAAAATATTTAGAAAAAAAAATGTGACAAGTTAGCAATTTAATCAAGGACACAGACATTGTTCTGGGGGAAAAGGGGAAAAAAGTTGATTTCAGAATAATTTTGCTCCCAATATAATGATAATTAATGACCAGTGGTAGAGAAATTGCTGGGATCTGTAAACAGAGATATATTAATAGGATACTTTGGAGATAATTATAAGGATGGACAGAGTTAACATTGAAGTATCCAAATTTACTGAAGAAACAGAATTACCTATTGTTCTTGTGTGAAGGGTGCAAACAAGCTCCTTGGGGTAATGGATGAAGATATGGGAAATGGAAGGTATGGAGAATCCGAACGTTGTTAGAAAAACTAGAAAAGTGGGGTATTTTTAAATTGGAAGAGGTGAAAGGTGTTGCTATTGGAATCGCTATAAATTTACATACAGGCAATCAGAATCTATGGAGATTCCTGATGATCTATGGACTTAAAAAGGGAGAAATTACTATTGTACCAGAATATTTATTCATATATCAGAACGTGTAACTGTGGTCTGTACAGGCGGAAGTTCCCAAGACTTATGATACAGACATCCTCATAGTGGATTTCTACATTACTACTTGCGATCTTCCGCTTTTTTTTATTAGCGGAAACCGGAAAATTTCTAGAGTTTCATGCCTTTTCTTTCGAAGGTGAGTAGGCTAGAGGGAGGGTTTCCTACAGATACCCGTTTTGATGCCAGTGTTCCCTTGCAGAAACCCCGATGCGAATCGGTGCGTAATATTCTCCAGGCGCTGGAGCTGACGTGCCACCAGTGGAAAACTGCGGCGTCCTTCCTGGAAGAACTCTGTGCGCTGAGCAAAAGCCTTGCCGACCCTCATACTGCCAGCTTCGTCAAAAAACGTCTACTTGTTCCCAAAATCGAACGGATCAAAGTGGCCGGCGACCTAATCACTAACGCCAACCGATTGGGCTGCAGTGACGATGGGGAGATGAGCTTTGGCGAGTACCTGATCGACCGTCTCCAGGAAGAATTGAAGCCTTCTGCCTGAATTACTCAGCGGTTTTACTAATCTCCAAAGACCAAAGATCGGAACATTTTTAGTAACGTTGCAACGAGTTTTTTTTTAACACGCCCCCTTTTCCGGTTGTATAGATACAGAGTCTTAAATCAAAACCGTATTCCTTTTTTTTAAATAAACTTCACTTAATAGTAATGAAAATGGATAAATCAGGTTGAATATCGATATTTCATACACGATCGATCTAATGGGATCTTTGTTGTTACTTGGAAGAATTAGAGCCACTGTCTAATCGTTTCCAAACATCACGTTCCTTTTCTATTTAAGCACTAAAGGTCTTGTTTTCTTTATTCTTATTATAGAAAATAGTGGAAATAAGAACCTAATTTTGTTTCAAACGCCGAAACATCCGCTTTACATAGTGTGTTTTTGTTCCCTACCCTGGTCCCGATAAAAACCGAACTGAGATTGTTTTCAGAAATCTAAGCGATAATTGTATGCGCCCCAGGGAATACCCCGGTAAGTACTGTCGTTGTCCTGATGGATGACGACACGAAATGTTGACAGTTTACTTTCCCCAAGCTGCTGCTATACCTGCTGAGTTCTTTCTACAAATTGTTTGATACCCTCATAAAACCCCGGTATCCAGGACTGTTACTCATTCCTAAATTCGAATTCTGTTGCAGCGCAGTGTTAGAGCGGGACACGCCCCCTATAATTAGGTACATTTATCGGACTATTTATGAATGGTTTTCATGGTCCTACAGGAGAGACTGCAGGTACTGGAATCTGGAGCGGATTGGTTGTTGCTCTTGGTCCAGCAGTAATTCTCGGACCGTCCTTCTTCCCAGTACTTTTTACATATTTCCATACTTCTGAGAACAAGCTGGTCGGTAGATAACTAATGCTTACACAGCGCTCTCTTTAAAAAATGAACTCCCTGTGTCGTGTTCTAGTTTAGATGAAACCAGGCTATGCTCAACGGTAATAATAGATTTTTTTTTATTTTTTCGAGGACTACGCAAAAGGCTTGCGGGGAGATTAAGTGACACGGTTTACTCGGAAATGAAAGTCATGCACATTACTTGAAGGACATCATGGGCGGTCTGTTTTATTCTTTAATCGGGCTCGGGGCATGTCCTTATTTTTGCTGAAAATTTTGGTTTCCACTCCATCAAGTGTCTAAAGTTACGACATTTGATTTATAACACTCCATTCCCGACATATCCCGCTCAAAAATAATTGGATTGCGAGAAATTTTTAATGTAGTAAGGTGCGATGTATGTTTAAAATCGGCGATTTCCCCTCCTCGGGACTGTGATCGCTTGCAAACTTACCCTGCTGTCCGTTCGTAGCATATATGTCAGAAGCAATTATTTATTCCTGGTGCAGCTCCGGTTGCGTACACTTTTATTCCAACAAGACTGAAGATTTCAGAACGAATATTTTAAACTGCAGCTTTGTAATATTTTAAGAAATCGAAATATTTTATTAAGAAATGAACTTATTCATAAAACTGTTTGAAATCTGTTTTCTATTCTACAATTTAAAGTCTCTACAATTTAAAGTATTTTCATATCTTCCTTAACGCCCCATGGAGTGGTTTACAAATAATTTGTTGAATTGGTTCCTTTTTCTGTAAGGATAAGATTTGTTTGTTTGGTATGGATTCATATGGTTTTATACTGTTGCAATTTGTGTCACACATTTTCAATAAAATGCGTATATCTCAGTTCAGAACCGAATATAGTCCGGGAGATTGTATCACCAACTGGCATCTTCACATTACACACCTTTAGCTCGCTTTCAGTTAAGGTCGACTGAGTTCGTTTTCATAACATTTTCACGGTTGTCCGGCTCGCCGTTTGATCTGGTAAATATAATTCCCCTAATCACACACTGTGCACATTATTAGCAGTGAATGGATGCTTCAGTTAGAACTCAGTGAAGCTCTCCAGGCACGTTTGTCAATTACCGTCCACACTTTGTGTGATATAGTTACTCCGATCGGAGAACCCAGCTCATGCTAGTAATTTCTATTTACGTCAATTATAGATTTTAAAGCGAACCGTGTATACTCTAGTTAGCATTTTCAACCAGGTTAAGTCGCACGAAAGTTGTTTTCTCTCTTAAACAGGAGGTAAACATATTGGACGTTGATCACGGAAAGGAATTTGCATAATTCTAGCAAAAGAAAATTTCGCAGATTTTAACTGGTCTGAGATCGGTACTTGGTGGCTGTTAAAATCTCAAGTACAGTGCGAAAACTGGAACGTACAGTGTTCATTTAAATCACAGGAACAAGGACACTCGGGAAATGAAAGGTCGATCCGAAGCAGAACTCAGAACAGACCACTTATTTACAAAATTGTTAAATTTCGACAAAGCTTTTAAAGAAAGCATTTCTTTATAGGAGACAGAGATTTGGCTGAGTTGGAAATTGTTGAATCTTATGTATGGGGTGGGGGGGGGGATAGCGGCCAAAATTTCGAATTAGTTTGTCCTATCAACTGCCGTCGAGTGCCGTGTCAGAGTCCCGTCGTTGGTCATCATTCACATTAGTTACCAGCCGAGACGGGGCCAAGACTCTCCTCATGTTTACTATAAAATATTCACAAAGTAACTGTAAAGTTTGAAACCGAATAAGAAACAAGAGCTGTCCGTTAGTAGGAAAGAATCGGATTCGCTGACAAGTAAAATGATAAAAAGGAAAATGACCTCATTCGAACCTTTCCACGGATAGAGCGAGGCTGAAACTGGTCGGAAGGTGCACAACCATGCAGAATGAAAGAAATGCGAAAAAACGAATAGAATGGTGAACAGCAGTAGGCAATAATATCAGGGATATGTCTAAATTTACCAACAAAATAGTAAATATATATTTACGTTAAAATTAATCAATAACGAACATTTACAATTAAATAGAGCATTCAAACCTCTCCCCCAGGAAACCGTTAACAGTTATTCTCGCAAATTAGTGTAGCTATAATGTCCTGTTGGGACGTTAAACTGTAACTGAAAACCGAATTTGTACACAACAGTGTGAGCACAGAATCCGTCATTGGACAGTTAACTCCATCTACCGGATTCTCCCGATACCTCTTGTGTCGTTGGCGACTGGAAGCAGTTCATTGGGAGCGGTATCACCATATCACGCATAAAGGAGAAAGATCGGGTCTGGCCGTACTGTGTGTGTGTGTGTGTGTGTGTGTGTGTGTGTGTGTGTGTGTGTGTGTGTGATCTTACCACTCGGACACAGTCCCAGGGAGGAGGGGATGGGGCTGATGGGAACCGGGGTTAGGATAGGGCTTCGTTCTGTCTTCATACCAAAGCTTAGTTCATTCACTTTATCCTGCTAGAAAATATTCTCATGTGTGGGAAATATTGTCCCCGACCTTCACTTTACTATACACCTGCTTATACATGGATGTCAATGTTAACAAAAACATTTTGCAGAGTAATGGAAAATTATTTTCTCCGATCACAATCTACAATCTTGATTTTGCATTCAAAATTTAAATATTTTATATTGATTTTATAAAGAGATCACCCCTTTCCAGAAGACTAAAGGGCAAGATTTTCAAAAATGGCTATTCTCTTTGGAGTTGTAGGTAAAACTCCGGTCTATACTAATGGAAGTATACTTTCTTGTTCTATAGAAAACTTCACAGCAAAGAATTCACCGCACCACTGTTACGATATCACAGAAAATACAAATCGGACAATGTATCCACGAAGTGTTTTTCATCTGCAACGATTATTTCACCTTCATTGCACAGGAAACACTCGTTCCATGCGTTCGTTTAAATATTTTTCTTATTGAAATATCTCCAATCGCTTATTGCCTCGAACGTTCAATTCTTTAACGAAAATCATTCAAAAAAAATGTGACTATTTTGAAACTTCGTTGAGGAAAATAAAACGACGATTAAAATATTTAGAAAAAGGCTGGACGTTAATCTCGCAGCAGTAATCTAAGATAGAGAGGCGCGGGACTGATTGGTAAAATCTTATTAAATAAGGCCTTACGAAAATTGCACTTGTCACCCTTCAAGTCGGAAGAGAAAGAAAGCTCTCGTTGAGAGGCTTTCCATCTAATAGTCTGACACCGATCCGACTGAAATTTGAAAGGTGAAACTGACCCTGCCGCAGAACCCGTCTGCCAATCACTAGGCCCCCGCCCCGGACCCTGAATGTGACTGCGACCTCGCAGAGCCCTCGGATTGGCTGGTGGGAGAGCATGGGCGTTGAAAGCATTACTCTCTGCAGCCCACAGAATTTGGAATAAATAGGGCTAATCTTTCCTTGGACTCAGCACAGGTGCCGAAGGGTACGCGCAATACAGCCAAAGGCAATAGTAATAAGTTAAGAAAGGAGAAACGAGAAAGAAACAAAGATTCTTAGAAAAGTTGAGTAGGATCTCGGCGCTGCCAGCATGGAGCTAACGGACACCTCTCTCTGTTCCTTCTCGTCTGCTGATGACTTCTATGACGATCCCTGCTTCTCCACTTCAGACATCCACTTTTTCGAGGATCTAGACCCCAGGCTGGTGCACGTCGGGCTGCTCAAAGCCGACCAGGTGCCGACCGAGGACGAGCACATTCGAGCACCCAGTGGACATCACCAAGCCGGTCGCTGCTTGCTTTGGGCTTGCAAGGCTTGCAAGAGGAAAACGACCAACGCCGACCGCAGGAAAGCGGCCACCATGAGAGAAAGGAGACGCCTCAGCAAAGTGAACGAGGCGTTTGAGACGCTCAAGAGGTGTACCTCCACCAACCCGAACCAGAGGCTACCCAAGGTGGAAATTCTCAGAAACGCCATCAGATACATCGAGAGCCTGCAGGCCCTCCTGAGAGAACAGGACGATAACTACTTCTCGGTCATGGATCAATACAGTGTGGATTCAGATGCCTCTAGCCCACGGTCCAACTGCTCGGATGGGATGGTAAGAAAGTTTTGACATAATACACACTTACGCATATGAGTATAGACAGTGTGGCGGAAGTAAAATGTATGTATACTATTGCATATGAATAGGTTATATTGTTTTACTAAAGGATTTCCAGTATTATATGTAAAGCTAAGTATTGTGGATGGGCAATATTGCAGAAAAGATGGAAAGGTCACTGAACTCCTTGAATCTTAGAATGAGGTGCAATATTTGGGCGACGTATTCACAACGTCTTTTTTGTTTGTGTAAAACCAAGTACGATGATGGCACTGCTTTAAGCGTAAACCCTCAGCCGAAGCAAACCCTTTCTTTCACACACAAACGCCAGCTGGCGGGTCTGTGACTGGGCCCTCACCACTTCTCGTATTTTGACTTTACAGCTGGATTGCAGCGGTCCCGCCTGCAGCCGGAGACGCAGCAACTATGACAACAACTACTTCTCAGATTCGCCAAACGGTGAGTGAATGTTTATTCGCACCAAGCAAAGAGCACAGCGGGATCCCATCCTGGGAAAGGATGGACCTAAAGTTCACAGTAACCACGTCCAGCCAAATGTTCACCGTAGATCTTTCAACTAACCAGCGGATCGATTCGTACTTCCGTGTAGTAATACCGAGAAAATGCATTAAAGTCATTTATAGGGAGAAATTATGCGAAGCGGTGACAATATGAAAGTTCTGGTTATTATTATGGAACGACAAGATGAAAAAATAACCATCGTGCTTTCTTTATAAATTGTTGATATTTGAGAACTGTGCCCACCTTGTTACTATGGTTGTACCTTTTCAGTTGAAACAGAGACCACTCTATCAAGCTTTAGATAGATGTTCTCTTCTTCGTCAGTTGAAAACTGGCAATAGTTAATTCAATTTGTATTTTCTAATTACCGGATATTTCTAGAGCACATTGTCGTGTGGGAAGGTTATTTCTATCCGACCGTAGAGCTGTTTACTATATCATTGTAATGTGCATTATGTTTAGATTCGAAAAGTGGTAAAAGTTCCGTTATCTCAAGCCTGGATTGTCTTTCCAACATCGTCGAGAGAATTTCCACTGACCGGCCGACTTGTCCGGTAATGATGGTTCCAGATGCCGCTCTGGGCAGTCCTTCGTCTCCCCGGGAAGGAGCTACTTTGAACGACCCCTCAGCCATGATCCCATCGCCGGACAACTGCACTGGCACCGAGATCCCGACTGACAACCCTATCTACCAGGTCTTATAACGGCTAAGGTTAAGCGCCAGTCCCGTCTGTGCCCTGGTGGAAATGACTGAATCGAAGAAAACAAAAACGAGACGGTACTCAGTCACTGGGATTGGTTGACAGCTAAAGGGTAAAGCCTTCCAAGAATAGACCATTTCCTGATCCCCCCGAGATCGCGAATTCCCAACTACATGTAGTACAATCTAAACAATCACCATAATTAACACTTGTCTGGGTTCAGTTACAATTGTTGCTTTTTCGTCCTTCTTCTTTAAATGCATCCCAAGTAAAAGATGATACAACACCTAATGTGGACCACTTTTTGTACGACGTTGTGTATAATTGTATATAAGAGTTGCCTTCTGCCAACCATTAAAATATTTAATGTCGCTTGTTTATAGAAATGCCTGGTTTGATGTGCCAAACTAAATTTATATATTTATATATATTATATATTATCAGTGTGAATGCAAAGACTGTTTCAAGAATTACAAAATAAAAATGTATTTATAAAAATGTTTTCTTTTTTCTGCACTGATTCTAATTCATACTCATGACAGCCGTTTATAGCGAAGCGGGAGTCAGTTCTCTGTTAGCAGTTTAAAACTGCATAACAAGGAACTAATTGCGGGTAGAGATTTTGCATCGAGTTGTCATCTTGTTCACTGCCTCTGAGTGACAACTTCAAGGTAGCATAATTTGGAAACTAATTCTTAGAGAAAGTTGCACTTTAGATAAGTTCCTTTGGCATTCTTCTGCTGCTCTGGCCAACACTAAATCAACACATCATTTAAAAAAAAAATTGCCTACAAGGTGGCATTTCAATAATAATTTGTTGGCAGAACCTTCTTGTAAATGCCTCCCAGTTTGGCAAGTGACAATGGTCTCCAGAGACCACCGACAGCAGCAGGAATTCATCAGGTCCAAGGCCGCTGAAATGCGCTTTGCAGGGAGGAATGGACGTGTGAAGGAATAAGATCCTTAACTATTAAGGATCCAAAATAATCGAATTTGATTGTTGTTCCGAGCAGGCCGAGGTCTTCCAGTAGGTTCACTTTATTCCATCCCAAACGGTTCTGTACAAACCTAGGGTAAAACAAGGCACAAACCTTGTGCGAGCGTGCTTTGGTCAACAAAATAATTTAGAAATTTTAATCAATTTCATAGGGAGAAATTAATTAGTATCATTTATAAATGTGGGGCATGAATGCAGTTCGAAACAACCAAGCCATTTGTTAAATTGTTCGATCAAAGAAGGATCCGAAAAAAATGTAAATTCTGATTGTGCTATTAATCTCCACACTGTAGAATACTCATCGTTCTTAAGGCACCGAGGATTCGCCCTCCCGAGACAAATACGCGAGCAACAAATTCAAAACCTGTTTAAGAAATAGCAGTCACAGACTTATTTTATGCCTCTCTATAGGGCCAGATTTGTACAAATGATCTCCCGTGATTTCTCAGCACTGAACATATTTTAAACTACATTTAGCGGAGGTTGTAGGTCCAGTCGTGAATATTAGTATCCCTGGTATGAATTATATATACGACTATTATCCGTGAACATTATCATTGATAGACAATGGAAATACAGTACTCAGAAAGTCCAAATGTCAGGACAAGTCGGTGACAAATCTTTAGAAGTTTAATTCAACAACTACTGAATCGTGACTTGACACGGATCACAGATAATCATGCCGTGTTTTATATGTACTTTAAACAGTTCAGAGAAGCTATAATCCTCCCGATTTGGTACACATTTTCAATTCTAAACTGCGCTAACATTTCCACATCCAGGATCCTCTTTGAAGATCTGATGGGAAGGAAGGCTTAAACCCAAAAGTTCCTCCAGTCACGAACTGCACACATATACACTTACTTAGTGGCCACTTTTATGTGGGAAAAGGGTGGAACACCCTGTGGTCTTCTGCTGCTGTAGCCCATCCACTTCAAGGTTGGACTTGAGCATCCAGAAATGCTCTCTGCACACCACAGTTGGAACATGTGATTATTTGAATTACTGTCATCTTGTTCTCGGCTTGAACAAGTCTGGCCATTCTCTTCTGACCTTAACACCTTATATTCCGTCTGGGTAGCCTCCAACCTGATGGTATGAACATTGACTTCTCAAACTTCTGCTAATGCCCCACCTCCCCCTCGTACCCCATCCGTTATTTATTTATATACACACATTCTTTCTCTCTCTCTCCTTTTTCTCCCTCTGTCCCTCTGACTATACACCTTGCCCATCCTCTGGGTTTTTCCCCCCTCCCCCTTTTCCTTCTCCCTGGGCCTCCTGTCCCATGATCCTCTCATATCCCTTTTGCCAATCACCTGTCCAGCTCTTGGCTCCATCCCTCCCCCTCCTGTCTTCTCCTATCATTTTGGATCTCCTCCTCCCCCTCCCACTTCCAAATCTCTTACTAGCTCTTCCTTCAGTTAGTCCTGACGAAGGGTCTCGGCCCGAAACATCGACTGTACCTCTTCCTAGAGATGCTGCCTGGCCTGCTGCGTTCACCAGCAACTTTGATGTGGGTTGCTCTTCTGACCTCTCTCATTAGCAAGGCATTTCACCCACAGAACTACAGCTCACTGGATGTTTTTTTCCCCTTGCAATTCTTTGTAAATTCTAGAAATCAGCAGTGATCCCATGAGATCAGCAGTTTCTGATACTCAAACCACCCCATCTGGCATCAAGAATTATTCCTGTGGTCAAAGTCACTTAGATCACATTTCTTCCCCATTCTGATGTTTGATCTGAACAACAACTGAACCTCTTAACTATGTCTGCATGCTTTATGCATTGAGTTGCTGCCACAAAATTAGCTGATTATATATTTGCAATAACAAGGTGTACAGGCCATTAAGTGTATACTTACAATCTCATACACACTACACCACTCCCCCTTTTCTCTGCAAATATACAAGGTTATTCTACATCTGGTACTCTGAACTGAATACTGATCTTTTTGGCTTACAGTTCTATAAATCTGTTTCCAAGGTGACACAGGTCTTGTTCCTAACCAAGGTAATCATCTTTCCCTAAAACTTTGGAAAAAAGTTCTTACCATGGATCTCCGACCAGAAAAGTTAATTCCATTTCTCTTTCTACAGATTCTGTCTGACTTGCTGGTATTTTCAGTTTTTATTTCTGATTTCCAGAATCTGGAGGTGTTTGACTTCTATCAGATGCGAAGGTCCAGTTGTGTCCCCATCACATCTGATCCACCACAAGGTGGGAAGGCTTGTTGAAACTGTGGCTCAAATCAGGGAAACTGGAGTGGTTAAAACTCAAATGAGATAATCAAGAGGAACAGAGGTCTCAAAGCAACACCTTGGCAACAATATTCTCTTCCAACTCTATGGCACTGATGAATGGTCTTCGTGAGCTCCTGCAGACAGCCCCATCAGGCCAATGCCAAGACAGGAGAAATAGCTTCTTTTTTTTAAGCGATAGAAATTCAAGTCCTAGCTGCTACTGCAGCAACAAAGGTCTAGCAATGAATTGCATCATTGTAGTCGGCACCATCAGGTTAAAATGGTTGGCTACCGGGAAATTCCGTTTTTAGTTGATGGAGTGGAGGTGCCTGCCAAAATGCTTCCCCCTTTCATATTGAGTGTCACCAATGCAGCGGGGGGAGGGGAGGGAAACCACGTCAGGAGCAACGGATACAGTAGACAACCCCAAAAGATTCACAGGTGAAGTGCTGCCTGAACTGGAAGGACTGTAAAATTTTGGTCGATTGCAGGGCTACGTGCCAGGAGGGAGATTAGTGGGGAGGGACAAATGGACAAGGGAATCACGGAAGGTGTGATCCCTGTGAAAAGTGCAGATGGGGAGGAAGGTAAAGATGTGTTTGGTGATAGGATCCCCTTGAAGGTGGCGGAAGTTGCAGAGAGTGATGTGTTGATTGTGGAGGCTCATGGGGTTGTAGGTGGGGACAAGAGGAACTCTGTTAAGGTGGTGGGAAGATGGGGTGAGCACAGGTATCCTGGAAATGGAGGAAATGCAAGTGAGGGCAGCATCAATGGTGGAGGAATGGTAATCCATTCTCTAGAGAAAGAGAGCATTTCTGATGTCCTGGAAAGGAAAGCTTCATCCTGGAACAGATGCTGCTGAGACAAAGGAACTAAGATAAGGGGAACCTCTGGTTAGCCCTTGAGTCTTGAGAAAATGGGAGGTGCCAAAGGAGAATTGTTGAGGGTGAGGAGACGTTCTGCAAGAAAGAGGATAGTGGTGGTGAACAAGAATTGGTTGTATTTTTTGTTGAGAAAGAAGCAGCTAACTTTAAGGCCTTCTTGGTGCAGAATAGAAGTGCATAGGGAATGGATATCCATGGTGAAAATGAGGCAGTCAGGGCCAGTGAATTGAAAGTTATTGAAGAGATCAAGAGCATGTGAAATGCCGTGAATGTAGGTGGGCATATTTGTTGGCATGGCGTGTGCCAATGCTTTCCTGCAGAAGCACTACCTGGTCCTAGACCATACATCAACCTCCCTGTGAACACATTGAGGTAAAGAGCAGAAATCAAATCTGCGGTCTGAAGGATGAAGTCTTGCGGTACCTCCCATCACTTACTGTAAGTCTGGTGAATCTCGGCAGGAAGGCCTGACCGGGGTGTTCTCTGAGGTTTCTGGCTGTCAGGGGATGGAATTGGTGGGAAATCAGTTATTTTGTCTCAGAGTATGTTTTCAAGGACATACATTTTTGAACAGCACCTTCCACCATCGTGCATGTGGGCCCTCAACTGTTGCGAAATAAGTATAAATATCTAGAGGACGTTCTTTCAATCACATGCTTATATTTTGCAGATAGAATATCATGTTGTTGCACATGCCATAGCTGCAGCTTCGCTCACTGACATATTGTAATCAATCTTCTTCAAAATGGAACTGAGACGCTAAACAGCCGAACAGTGAAAAAAAAACAGAAAATGTTGTTAAAACTCAGCAGGATGGGCATCACCAGCACCAGCTTACCCCCACCATTAACGATGTACGGTATATAGAGAAAGGTGCCGGAAAAAGGCCAGTAACATCCTGAAGGATCCCTCCCACTCTGCTCATGTACTGTCTGTCCCACTCCCATTAGGGAGAAGGCTGCCAAGCATCCATGCCAGGAAAGACTCAAAAACAGTTACTTTCCCAAAGCAGTAAGGCTTATTAACACTTCCACCCACTAACTCTACCACTAGTTTATCATTTCCTGTCAGCCTAGTTTCACTTTATGGACATACGTGGGATAGCTTATATAAACAGACTGATTGTATTTACATTTATTGTGTTTTTATTATTATTATTATTGTGTTCTTTATCTTCTGTGGTTTTTTTTGTGAGGCATCGGACCTGAAGTAACAATTATTTTGTTCTCCTTTACACATGTGGGTTCTTTGAGGTTGTCATAGCTGGAGGAGGTAGTGGGGGTAAGCTCCCAACAATTATGCTATGCTCCCAATGACATGCATCTCAGATAGCCTCTGACAACCAAGTCCAGCTCCTGGCCATCACATGTGGTTTAGCGACTAAGCTGGTGGAGCCACTTCTACTGACAGGAGAAGGGGAAAAGGCAGGTTATTGATGCCTTTAAACCAGATGGTTCAGGCAGATGGGGCTTGTCAGCCGTGGTTGCCAGCTCATCTAGGAGAAGGAAGACTCTGATCTCAAACCTCTGCAGCCTTGCAGCTATACCCACTCATTGGGAAGGCTCAGGAGTAAACCCTAAGGAAAAATCTGGAGCTGGAGTCCCTAAGGCAGTCCTACATTGAGTCCAACACTAACTGGCAACTCCTGTGATGCTGCTTGTGCCAAACTGTGTTGGTCTCTGCCATTCCTTAGGATTGATCAGCTACATGGAGAGGGGGACCGTGCTGCATGGGCAACAGCTTGCTCTTGCTTCCCTAGACAGCTAGATTGACATCCATGTTCAACCCTGGTCAATGGAGGGCCTATTCTAAGACTGAAAATTAACATTAAACAATCTTGAATCTTTGTTTGTGATATAAAATAACTTGATTTCTAAGCACTATCCCTGGAAGAAAGAAGAGTTAACCTCTTACATCAACTATCCTCTTTCACAAACTTTTATCCTGATGAAAGGTCAATGAGCTGAAAACATCTGTTCTTCCCTTTACAAATGCTGCCTGTCTTGCTATGTTCATCCAACATGTTCTGCTTTTAAATATCTGTAACATGGTCTACTTTTAAATAAAGTCTTATTGGGTATCAACTCATCTTCAAAAAAAGAAAATAGAGAAGGTTCCATGCCTTCTTTATTCATCAGTATTATGTAAGTGAATCTTTCATTATTCCCCTACAATTGAAGAATACTTTAGTGCTAAATATCATTCCAAAGTAATCAATCATAAAATATAACATGACACTTCTAACATGACTAGAGAGAATACAATGATGTTCATCAAGGTGACAACAATCTCTCTCTTGCCCCACTCAATAATCTGGGGGGAAAAAAAAATCACAAAAGAACTATGGGCATCCACTTTAATGTTTTTTAAGAGACCGCACAGTGTATCTTGAAATACGTTAGCAAATTAGCACAATCCACACTGTTATCCCCATCCTCACATCCTTCTCCTTAGTAAATACGATTGCAAACTACTCATTTAGGAATACACCACATCCTCCAGCTCTAAGCACATGTACCCTCCTTTATCCTCAAGTGGTCCTATCCCCTCCCTAGTTATCCTCTTGCTCTTGATGCATTTATAAAATGTCTTGAGATTCTGTTGAAATCCTACTTGACAAGGACTTTTCATAGCCCCTCCTTGCCTTCCTGATTTCCTTCTTGAATTCTTTTCTGGCTTCTTAATAATCCTTAAGAGCTGTTTGGTATCAGTTTTCTAAACCTTACACATGCTTTCTTTTCTTTCTTGAACTGAACGAGTATTTTGCATCAGTCTTCACTGAGGAAGACATCAGCAGTATACCGGACACTCAAGGGTGGCAGGGAAGAGAAGTGTGCGCAGTCACAATTACGACAGAGAAAGTACTGAGGAAGCTGAATAGTCTAATGGTAGATAAATCTCCCAGACCAGATGGAATGCACCTGCGTGTTCTGAAGGAAGTAGCTGTGGAGATTGCGGAGGCATTAGCGATGATCTTTCAAAAGCTGATAGATTCTGGCATGGTTCCGGAGGACTGGAAGATTGCAAATGTCACTCCGCTATTTAAGAAGGGGACAAGGAAGCAAAAAGGAAATTATAGACCTGTTAGCTTGACATCAGTGGTTGGAAAGTTGTTGGAGTCGATTGTCAAGGATGAGGTTACAGAGTACCTGGATGCATATGGCAAGATAGGCAGAACTCAGCATGGTTTCCTTAAAGGAATATCCTGCCTGACAAACCTATTACAATTTTTTGAGGAAATTACCAGTAGGCTAGACAAGGGAGATGCAGTGGATGTTGTATATTTGGATTTTCAGAAGGCCGTTGACAAGGTGCCACACATGAGGCTACTTAACAAGATAAGAGCCCACGGAATTACGGGAAAGTTACATATGTGGATAGACCATTGGCTGATTGGCAGGAAACAGAGAGTGGGAATAAAGGGATCCTATTCTGGTTGGCTGCCGGTTACCAGTCGTGTTCCACAGGGGTCCGTGTTGGGGCCACTTCTTTTTACGTTGTACATCAACGATTTGGATTATGGGATAGATGGCTTTGTGGCTAAGTTTGCTGATGATACGAAGATAGGTGGATAGATTGGAAGAATGGGCAAAGAAGTGGCAAATGAAATACAATGTTGGAAAGTGTATGGTTATGCACTTTGGCAGAAGAAATAAACGAGCAGACTATTATTTAAATGGGGAGAGAATTCAAAGTTCTGAGATGCAATGGGACTTGGGAGTCCTCGTGCAGGATACACTTAAGGTTAACCTCCAGGCTGAGTCAGTGGTGAAGAAGGCGAATGCAATTTTGGCGTTCATTTCTAGAGGAATAGAGTATAGGAGCAGGAATGTGATGTTGAGGCTCTATAAGGCGCTAGTGTGAAACCTCACTTGGAGTACTGTGGGCAGTTTTGGTCTCCTTATTTAAGAAAGGATATGCTGACGTTGGAGAGGGTACAGAGAAGATTCACTAGAATGATTCTGGGAATGACAGGGTTAACATATGAGGAACGTTTGTCCACTCTTGGACTGTATTCCTTGGAGTTTAGAAGAATGAGGGGAGACCTCATAGAAAAATTTCGAATGTTGAAAGGCATGGACAGAGTGGATGTGGCCAAGTTGTTTCCCATGATGGGGGAGTCTAGTACGAGAGAGCATGACTTAAGGATTGAAGGGCGCCCATTCAGAACAGAGATGCAAAAAAATGTTTTAGCCAGAGGGTGGTGAATCTATGGAATTTGTTGCCACGGGCAGCAGTGGAGGCCAAGTCATTGGGTGTATTTAAGGCAGAGATTGATAGGTATCTGAGTAGCCAGGGCATCAAAGGTTATGGTGAGAAGGCGGGGGAGTGCGACTAAATGGGAGAATGGATCAGCTCATGATAAAATGGCGGAGCAGACTCGATGGGCCGAATGGCCGGCTTCTGCTCCTTTGTCTTATGGTCTTATACTCAACACCCAAGGTTCCTTTACTTTACCACCCTTGTCATTCCTACTTACTGGAACATATCTGCTCTGTACACTTGGCAGTTGGTCTTTAAACATCCTCCACATGTCAGATGTAGACTCTTGTCCAAACAGCAATTTCCCCTGCTCCAATTTAATACCCTCCTACAAGGTTTATACATATCCTTACTTACAGCTATCTTAACACTTAAGGAGACGTGATCACTATTCCTTAACTGTTGTCCACCGAAAAATCAGTCATCTGGCCAGGCTCATTACCCAACAGAATCAGAATCAGGTTCAGTATCACTGACATATGTTGTTTTGCAGCAGCAGTACAGTGCAATACATAATTACAAAAATATAAGTTATAATAATTTAAATATCTATAAATAATTAAATTAAATAAGTAGTACAAAAAGTAAAAGAGTGTGAATAATTGAGTTAGTGTACACAAGATCATTGTCCATTCAGAAAACTAATGGCAGTGGTGAATAAGCTGTTCCCAAAACATTGAATGTGTGTTTTAGATAGATAGATATACTTTATTAATCCCAAGGGAAATTTTGGGCTCCTGTACCTCTTCCTTGATGGTAGCAATGAAAAGGGGGTATGTGTTGGGTGTTGTTGGTCCTTAATGATGGATGCTGACTTTCTGAGGCATTGCCTTTTGAAGATGTCTTCAGTGCTGGGGAGGCCAGTGCCCATGATGGAGTTGGTTGAGTTTGCATCTTTCTGTAGCTTTTTCTAATTTTGTACAGTGGCGCCCCCCCCCCCCCCATATACTCTCCATAGTAACAGTAGAAATTTGTGAGAGTCTTTGTTGATATACGGTCTCCTCAAACTCTGTTGCTGTGCATTCTTTGTCGGACTGTCTACATGTAAAAAACACTGCTTGGAACAAATTCTGTCCCATCTAAGCCTCCTGCACTAAGGAGGCCCCAGTCTATATTAGGGAAGTTGAAGTCACCCATGTCAACAACCCTATTGTCTTCACACCTTTTAATAATCTGTCTGCATATCTGTTCCTCCAGGTCCCAGAAGTTAGTAGGGGGTATTTGGACTCACTTATTGAAGATGGTCATGGCCAAGATTTTCAAGGTAATTAGTAGAATGAGTGCAAATATCTGCCAGGGAATTTATGTAGTCTGCTTTCTGCCTGAAGAACTACAAATGGAATTAAACATAATGCAGTTGTCAGTTAGCATCCTCACCTCTATCCTCTCATGGAAGGAAGATTACTTGTGAAGCAGCAAAGGAGGCCAATCTTAGAACACTGTTCTGGAGAAAATCTCATAGCAATATTCTCAGGCCAGGACTATTTATCTCTAATAAACCTAGCATCTTTCTCTGTGTCAGGTCTGCCTCCAGCTAGGGAAGAATTTTCTCTTTGCTTCAGGGTGACCTACTCAAGCTCCTGACTGTCATTTACAATCACATTGCTCTTCGATGTCATTCTCATTTTATCTCCAAAACTTAAATACTTTGACCGTTCTTAGATTGGGTTTGTTATGATGTTGGAGTTAGATAGTTCTGATGAAACCCAAACTGACCAGGTTATTAGTGAATGAATACTGCTTAATAATCATGTCAATTACATTATTAATCACTTTGTTTTTGATGGAGATAGAATAACAGGGCCATAATTAACAGGCTACAAAGGGTTGTAGACTCAGGAGGCATAACCCTCCTCTCCACCAAGGACATCTTCAGAAAGGTGGCACCTCAAGAAGGAAGCATCCACCATTAAGGACCCTCATCATCTTCTCATTATTGCCATCACAGAAGTGGTACAGAAGCCTAAAGACCCACACACAACATTTCAGCAACAGCTTCTTCCTTTCCACCATCAAATTTCTGGACAGTTAATGAACCAATGGACTCTATCTCATCATTGTTTTGTATTTGCACTAGTTATTTTGTAATTTATATTAACTATGTCTTTACTGCTGCTGCAAAACAACAAATTTCACATCAAATAATGGTGATAATAAAATGAATCTGAATTAGCCAGGCAACACACACAAAATGCTGGAGGAACTCAGCAGGCCAGGCAGCATCTACGGAAAAGAGTATAGTTGATGTTTAGGACCAAGACCCTTCATCAGGGCTGGAGAAAAAATGAAGAGGAGTCAGAGTAAGAAGATGGTGGGGGGTGGGGGGGAGAGAAAGAACCACAAGGTGATAGATGGAACCAGGAAGAGGGGGAGAGGTGAAGTAAAGAGGTAGGAAGTTGATTGGTAAAAGAGATACAGGGCTGGAGAAGGGAGAATCTGTTGGGAGAGGACAGAAAGCCATGGAAGAAAGAAAAGGGGGAGTAGCACCAGAGGGAGGTGATGGATAGGTAGGGCGATAAGGCGAGAGAGGGAAAAGGGACTGGGGCATGGTGAAGGGGTGGAGCATTACCAGAAGTTTGAGAAATCGATGTTCATGCCATCAGGTTGGAGGCTACCCAGATGGAATATAAGGTGCTGTTCCTCCAGCCTGAGTGTGGCCTCATCACGGCAATAAAGGAGGTTATGGACTGACGTGTTGGAATGGGAATGGGATTAAAATGGGTGGCCACTAGGAGATCCTGTTCCTTCTGGTGGATGGAGCATAGGTGCTTGGTGAAGCGGTCTCCCAATCTACAGGAGGCCTTACCAATGTACAGGAGACCACACCTGGAGAACTGGATACAGTAGATAGCCCCAACAGACTCACAGGACAAATGTCATCTCACTGGAAGGACTGTTTGGAGCCTTGAATGGTAGTGAGGGAGGTGATGTAGGGGCAGTTATAGCACTTGCTCCACTTGCAAGGGTAAATACCAGGAGGGAGATCAGTGGGGAGGGACAAATGGACAAGGGAATCGCATAGGGAGCAATCCCTGCAGAAAGCAGAAAATGACGGGGAGGGAAAGGCTTGTACTGCTTGCGTGTTTCGGACATACCCAGGCCATTTCCATCTTGCCAGCTAGATGGCAGTATTGTTACTGTGCTGAAACAGCTTGGCTAGAGGTGCAACTTGCTCAGAAGCCTATCATAATGAGCACCATAACTGACATGTTCCATTGCCTTTACTGTACCTTACTTGAAACTCCAGTGAGAAGGCAGAAGGAAAAGGAGTAGCCTTTAAACCTCCTGCACTTGCTCTGAAAGTTGCCATGGGAAAGGGTGTTGGAGATTGGATCACAATGTTTTAGCAGGAATGACAGTTTTAAAATGGAAAGAAAGGGAAGGTTTGCCTGGTCATTTAATTTTGAAGGTGGTGATAATGGTAGAGGTTTATTTATTGAATGCAAAGACCAGAGGGCTAGAGGGTGATGACAAGGGAAATCTAGGATCAGGGAGATGCATCCCTTTAACCACAAAGCAGGAAAAGCCTCGGACTTCAACTACTGCACAGAGTCTTGTCATCTTCAGAAGTTTTCAGATGACTCTGCCATAGTTGGATGTATCAGCAAGGGAGATGAGGCTGAGTACAGGGCTATGGTAGGAAACTTTGTCACATGGTGTGAGCAGAATTATCTACAGCTTAATGTGAAAAAGACTAAGGAGCTGGTGGTAGACCTGAGGAGAGCTAAGGTACCAGTGACCCCTGTTTCCATCCAGGGGGTCAGTGTGGACATGGTGGAGGATTACAAATACCTGGGGATACGAATTGACAATAAACTGGACTGGTCAAAGAACACCTAAGCTGTCTACAAGAAGGATCAGAGCCATCTCTATTTCCTGAAGAGACTGAGGTCCTTTAACATCTGCCGGACAATGCTGAGGATGTTCTACGAGTCTGTGGTGGCCAGTGCTATTATGTTTGCTGTTGTGTGCTGGGACAGTGGGCTGAGGGTAGCAGACACCAACAGAATCAACAAACTCATCTGAAAGGCCAGTGATGTTGTGAGGATGGAACTGGACTCTCTCATGGTGGTAAACCCATCTCGCATACATTCCAAGAAATCCTCTTCCTCAGCATCTTTACCAATTTGGTTCACCCAGTCTACATGTAGATTGAAGTTACCCATTATAACTGCTGTTCCTTTATTGCACACATTTCTAATTTCCTGTTTAATACCATCTCCGACCTCACTACTACTGTTAGGTGGCCTGTACACAACTCCCACCAGCGTCTTCTGTCCCTTAGTGTTACGCAGCTCTACCCATATCGATTCCACATCTTCCCGGCTTATGTCCTTCCTTTCTATTGCGTTAATCTCTTTTTTAACCAGCAACGCCACCCCACCTCCCCTTCCTTCGTGTCTATCCCTCCTGAATATTGAATATCCCTGAACGTTGAGCTCCCATCCCTGGTCACCCTGGAGCCATGTCTCTGTGATCCCAACTATATCATAATCATTAATAACAATCTGCACTTACAATTCATCCACCTTATTACGAATGCTCCTTGCATTGACACATAAAGCCTTCAGGCGCTCTTTTACAACTCTCTTAGCCCTTGTACAATTATGTTGAAAAGTGGCCCTTTTTAATGCTTGCCCTGGATTTGTCGGCCTGCCACTTTTACTTTTCTCCTTTGTACTTTTTGCTTCTACGCTCACTTTACACCCCTCTGTCACTCTGCACTGGTTCCCATCCCTCTGTTGTGAACTAACCTCCTCACGCCTAGCCTCTTTAATTTGATTCCCACCCCCCAACCATTCTAGTTTAAAGTCACCTCAGTAGCCCCCGCTAATCTCCCTGCCAGGATATTGGTCCCCCTAGGATTCAAGTGTAACCCGTCCTTTTTGTACAGGTCACGCCTGCGCCAAAAGAGGTCCCAATGATCCAAAAACTTGAATCCCTGCCCCCTGCTCCAATCCCTCAGCCACGCATTTATCCTCCACCTCATCGCATTCCTACTCTCACTGTCGCGTGGCACAGGCAGTAATCCAGAGATTACTACCTTTGCGGTCCTTTTTCTCAACTCCCTTCCTAGCTCCCTATATTCTCCTTTCAGGACCTCATCCCTTTTCCTACCTATGTCATTGGTACCTATATGTACCACGGCCTCTGGCTCCTCACCCTCCCACTTCAGGATATCTTGGACACGATCAGAAATATCCTGGACCCTGGCACCAGGGAGGCAAACTACCATCCGGGTCTCTGGACTGCATCCACAGAATCGCCTATCTGACCCCCTTACTATCGAGTCCCCTATCACAACTGCCCTCCTCTTCCTTGCCCTACCCTTCTGAGCTACAGGGCCAGACTCTGTGCCGGAGGCACGGCCACTGTCACTTCCCCCGGGTAAGCTGTCCCCCCCAACAGTACTCAAACAGGAGTACCTGTTGTTAAGGGGCACAGCCACCGGGGTACTCCCCATCACCTGACTTTTCCCCTTCCCCCTCCTAACGGTGACCCACTTGTCTGCCTCCCGTGGCCCCAGCGTGACCACCTGCCTTCCACTCCTCTCTATCACCTCCTCGCTCTCCCTGACCAGATGAAGGTCATCGAGCTGCAGCTCCAGTTCCGTAACGCGGTCCCTTAGGAGCTGCATCTCGATGCACTTGGCGCAGATGTAGACGTCCGGGAGGCTTGGAGACTCCAGGGCCTCCCACATCCGACACCGAGAACAGCAAACTGCCCTCACAGTCATAATGCCCCTCTCCTCAAATAGCAACAGAAAATGAATGTCAAACCTTCCTCGCCTCGCCCGCTTCCGCCTAAGCCCGTTGAGCCGAAGCCCTTAAGTCTTCACTCTGCTCCCGGCTCACTCCGCCGCCCGCAAACTATGCTGCCCGCTCTATGAGGCTTTGTTCCTTTTAAATCTGCCGCGCTGCACTGCCTGACGTCACACGCCTGCGCAGTCCCACCTCTCAGAAAGCCGTTGGAGAAAAAAAATAACGAAAATTTCAAAATTCTCTTTCTCGGCACTCCTACTCCCACTCAGACTCTCAGACTCAGATACAATATCTTTGATTTTGTATTCTAGTCCTCTCAAAATGAATGCTGACATTGCATTTGCCTTCCCTACCACCCACTCGACCTGCAAGTTAACATTTTGGGAGTCCTGCACAAGTGCTCTCAAGTCCCACTGCACATCTGATTTTTGAATTTTATCCGCAGTTAGCAGTACACAAGTCATGCATTTACTTTTAGAGATGAAAAAGACTTGACTTACAGCCAAGGAAACAACAATGAGAAAAGTTAATCCTGCTGGTTTACAAGCTTTCAATGCACACAAATAGTTAACAACGAGAACTCATTTGGGGACCAAACCCATGCCCCTATCCTCTATCATTTCAACATTAAGTTGTCCAGATATTATGTCCATTTACTTTACAATATTTCAGCCATCGCTCTGCTGTTGCTGACATTAACCAGCTTGGAGTACAGCACAAAGGATGCCATTCTTGAAAAGGGATACTTTCTTGTGAAGCTTTGCTAACATTAGCAACCTATATTTCTAATAAAATATTGCAAACAATATTAATTAAGTACAAAATAATGTTTTACAGTCAGCATCAACAGTCACCTATGACATGGTGTTTACAGCCCCCATGATTGGAGAATAGCTTTTCCATCTCCCTTTGCATACATTGTATTATCTCTTGGATATAACACATTCTTCTTTTTTCTTCAGCTGGGTTCTACGATCTCACATTTGGTATGCCAAATGATTTTCATATCAGCCAGATGTTCTGATATACACTTGAACAAAGCAAGGGCAATTCTAAACCAACAGATGGTTTTGTTTTCATAAGAGCCATATAATTGACCAGAATGCATTCTTCTGGTGTGATGCAGTTTATTTCATTTTATTTCTTGCAATATGGAAAGCAACAACATTTTTCTTGATGACAAAGTAAACTCACTTGGCCTCTGGAAGCAAAGAAAACAAGACGTCCATTATTATTTCAAGTAAAGTGATAGAGAATTGTTTTTAGCAAAGTGATAGAGAAAGTTTAAAACTGCTTCTCCCAAACTTTTATTTGACTACCACTTTGAATATGGTAGGCATATCCTTCATTTAGCTGCAGTCTCATCCTGTCTCATATATTCAGAACAAAAGCCTCTAGTGCTACTATTTTCGGGTATAACATATATAATAAGTAAGTTCTTCCACTCCCCTCCCACACAACGGCATGAATCTCCGACAAGAGTCGTGTGCGGAATTAGCTGGAGCATGTTGCTGAACCCTTAGGAATTCATCCAATGTACAGCAGGAAGCAAGGCTAATATCTTAAATGTCTCCTTCCACTAATCCAGCCGATATCTCTCGATACTCAAATAGAGATTAGAAACATTCTGGAATTACATTTCCCTGGTTAAAGCCTATTTCTTCCATGAGCAACAACTGGCATTAACAATGTCTTCAGTGAGATAAAGTGCTTCACAGTAACAAAAAAAATCATGTAACAGTGCAGATAAGATTGGGCTAGACTTTGCTGGACTACCCCCACTGCCAAGGACTCCACATCAATGGACATATTTCAATGGATTGCATAGCATCCATCGCCATCTCCATCCCTTAAATCCAGTAGCAACTGTTGGGTTTCTAATCTTTTTCTGTTCTTCATTCTTCGGGGTTTTCCTCTGTTTTGTGGATGTCTGCTAAGAATAAGAATTTCAGCATGTATACATTTATCTGATATTAAAGTAAATCACTGAACTATTGAACTTGACCAGAGGGATCTTACAGCAGAAAGGTAACTCCCAGAATACCCCAACAGCCTTTCAGCAAAGCTTTGCCTTCTTTAAAATTAAAACAGAGGAGAATTCAGAAAGGAACATTAATTTCAAATTAAAATAAATCCCTTGTATGTGGATCAAAGCCATCTGCCTTATTTGTTATGGGCAGGGAAGTAAATATACAAGAGATGTAGATACTAGAATCTATAGCAAAAAAAAAGAAAATTGCCAGAGGAACTCAGCAAACCTGGCAGCATCTGCAGAGGGAGAGGTATGTTTGATGTTTTGGGTCAAGCCTTTTCAACTAAACTGCTGAAAATGGTCTCTTGGTGCTGAGCCCATCATTAAACTGAGGTGCTCTCTATGCTTATATTTCACTCTTTATTGCAGCAACAACCATTGTTTCTCCTTGCACAAACTTTGTCAAAAGTTTCGCTTTACACTAAAATGGTCATCCAGTGTATTAATTGTGTTCTTTCTTGTAAAACGTGTAATTTTATGCTTGTCTTCTGAATAGTGCTTATATGATTCTATATACCTCTTATGCTACTGCAGGTATATTTTTAATTCACCTGTGCATACGTGTACTTGTGCAGAAGACAATAAAATCCACTTGGACTTCATCTTTGCAACAAACCAGACCATGATCCCCAACTCTCACTTAAAATAAAAACCCATAAAAGTATTTGAACTGAATAGGGATCTCATGTATAACCCAATTCAAGGATTTATCTACGTGAATCCCTCCAGAAACTAAAAATTATATTCTGAGAAAAATATCTTTGAAATGTTTTGAATGAATTTTTTTCAGAAATAAATCCATCCAGAGCATGACTGCAGTCAATTTAATCAGAAGCCATGGCTGCATATATTGAACAATCTAGTCCTCTATTCCAGCACCATTTTAGATATAATTTAATAATTGACATCAATATAATGGAAGGTTACATTTCTTTGATAGATATCAAATGCAAAATAAGAATCTTGCTTTTTGTGATCAGGTCACCTCAAATTGCTACAGGCAATGAATATTTTATAACTGTTCTAAAGTAATAAATATAACAGCATATTTCCTCACAGACAGCAGTGATTACTTGGTTTAAATCATGAGGTGAGGATAAATGTTGGCTAGACTACCAGGAGAATCATCCCACTCTTCTTCACAGTCCTCAGAGAAACCCTTGTCATAGGGTTTGCAGGCTTGCATGCCTTAATGGCCCAGAGAGCTATGCTGGTTGAAGTCAGGGCTTTATGATTCGGCTTTTGGTAGGGTCGCCCATGCTAAACAGGTCAAAGAGTGGTCCACCAGTTCAGAGGCTCAGCTCAGGGCTGACAACCCTGACTGGTGAAACGGCAATGGAGAATCTGAGCGTCATGGTATTCCTGAGTCCACACGCATGACCTGCATGACTGGCAGTGGCGAAAACGGAGAGGAAACTGCTGATACAATGAAGGAAGCCCTAAACACTGCCAGAGATGGAGGACTTTCATTGCTGTCCTCAATGCCAGCAACATAACAGGATGTACACAAGTTCTTTACAGTGCAGCATAGGATACAAAACCAAAGCGTGTTGATCGGGCCTTGGGTTAACAGATGCTGCCAGAGAGTGCCACCTTCAGAACTCTCTCAGTACTGGTGTGCCAGCATCGGCTGTGTGCCCAGGTTGTTGGAATAGAACCATGAAACATTTCTGATACCAGATGAAAATAAAAGAATACAGAGTAATGCAAATTAAAACCTCCCTGTAATGTGCTGGCACTAGATTGAAGGATTCAGAGGTTATCAATTTACAAGGCATTGCGTACATTAGTATCAAATGATCTAGCACAGGTCACCTGATGTATCACAATCTGACAAGTGGTAACATGACAATCACATTAAATGCTCCTCAGCTTCTCACCACCACATACAGTCAGAATTATTAGGTTCAAGCTCTAAATAATGAAATATCTTTTTGTTTTAAAAAAATATCTTACCCCTACCAATACATCTACAAGTCACAAGCTTTATAACAAATATGGTGTTACCTGTTATATTCTTTTTACCATGACAATTTTTAAAATTAGAGTTTTAAGAAACTTGTGGAACTCATTGAGCCGAAGTCCTCATCCTTTACAAAAATCACTGATCGACTGCACAATGTTAATGTCATCACGGGCGGAATGTTAATGTTAATATCACATCAAAGTCAAGCCACCTACTGATGCAGAGACACTAACAGACTACTGTAGTGCACGACAGTGGGGCACAATTGTTAAAATTATTGTGAATCGTATAAATAGGATACCGCTTGTTCATTCTGCTGGTATCAGTTCTTAGCAGAAGAAAAATAAAGCACGAGCTCCGCCTATTGGCTTAGTTGGGAAGAGCAACAACTTAATCAGGCTGACCCGATTTTGCAGTTTGGGAACGTTTTCTTTCCCCTAACCTGTCCCCGTCAAAAAGAAAACATTAAGAAGGTAATCTTTATACAGAAATACACGACTACGTTCAAGTAGAGACGAATTGCATTGCGGCAAACAATTCGACAGTGTTTAGAAACTAAAAAATGCTAAAGGAAATAACGGATTGCAACACAAGGGTCGAGCAGCCGTCAAGTTTCCCATTTCAAGGAAAACCAATGGCAGCAGACTTTACCTACCCCTGCAGTAGGACAGTCTGACCGCAAGATGGTCCAACTTAGCTGAAGGGCTTTTCGTTGCAAACTCAAGCACTGGGAAATAAGCGCCCTGTGAGTTATCAGTGCAGAGTTTGCGCTTCAAGCGGAGGATTACGGGAAGCCGAAAACTATAGCTTCATCCACTCGGATTGGTTATCGAGGGATTGCACAATGCAAGTACGTGACCGCTGCAGATGAGCGTAGCTGTAAATCGACTGGTGGCTTCCACCACCTGGCTCTCAGCTCAGCTGGAAGTGATGCACCTTGACCAGCAAAAATGAACCAGAGTGAGAGAGAAAAGGGGAGTTTGACAGCTGGGCGTGAAGAGGGTTTGTTTTTAAATATATGAAGTTGGCCAGAATGAATATAGATTTTAAAAGGAATAGAAATGTTTGGAATTTTACTCCCCTTTACCAATATATTTTTAAAAAACACATATAACCTGCATACTGAACGAAAATAACAGCGGCATTGGACGCACAATTAAGTCCAAGGGTGTCATGCTGCACAGTCCCGATAAATTACTTCATCCCGGCGGAGATTTTCCACCAAGCCCCTCCTGTATCAGTTTTCAGGGACTGTGTTCAAAGGGCGCACTTTTAGCTAGATTGTATCACAGCCTAGTGGTTTGCCAGTTGTGCACTGTTTTCAGGAAAGCACTGGAGATCTCAGGCAAGAACTTGCCCCAATGTGTTTCAACCGAACCCTTATTTTATTTAGTTGCATTCATAACCAAAGAGCGAACTTCCCCTCAACAGAATTTCAAGCAAGAACAAGCAAATTCAATAAATAATTGGCCAAAAAAAAATACCCATATGCTGGAAGCGTTTTTACTTGCTCGCTCTCTCCATGCTGCCCAGCTTATTCAGTATTTCCACAATTTCCAGTGTTCCATCAGTACAATTTTGCTTTTGTTCTGTCGTAACAATGTTCTGACAAGAGGTGGTGTGCCTGGCACCATTCCTCAAGACGACTTATTCCCTTACTCTTGCTTTTTACCCTAACCGTGATCATTAATGTCCGGTGCAATGTTAGAATTAAAACCACATTTACTCAAAACGTTTCTCTTGGCGATGTAGTTGGAAAGCAGGGGTGATATTTCTAACCAACACAGTATATTATAATATAACCCTATTACCGATTCTGCTACTGCCCAATGTGCCACTTAATCACACCACACGTTTCCTTTGCTAGGGTCACACATGGAGCCGGAAACCGATCTGCACACCAGACTCTGCTGAGAAGCAGCCTAGTTCAGATAATTTCATGTCCCTTTCCCGACATCTTTGATTATTGTTCATTTTGATTTAGGAAATCAAAGACATAATGGCTCAAGATTTGCTGTTTGATCATTGATATCAGCTGAGTAGAAATCTAAAGCATCTTAATAACTTCACCGTTATTGAAACAACGGGTGTTTAAAAATAACCAAAACTTCCTGACAGATAGCCAGACAAAAATATAGGCTATCATTAAATACGCGGAATTAAATATGGTGCCCTTTAATCTTTATTTAAGTTTTAAATAAATGCACGAAGAGGCAGAGAAAGAAAAATGCAATATAGCAGTCATTGCATAACCATTAAAAACCCAGCGTTTATTAAAAATAGGCAACGTTTGATTTTAAACTCCAGTTCTCGACTGTTTTAAAACTGTCAAAAGTTCATTGCTCCACTTCAAGATTCGATTCTAACCATAAAGCCTGAATATTTCCAGTACTGTACTATGTGGTAAATGCATTTTGTTCTCGGCTGCTGTACAGCAACAACAGTACCACCTGCAGGGCTGGAGTATTTGGACAAGGGACTTCATTCCATTCTCTGATTCTAATAAATTAATTTGTACCAAAGCATTTATACCAGCCACCATCAATAAATCGGGTATAATTTTGAAAATAATTTTCAGTTTTAAAGGAACCTAGTTTTGGCTTCATTTGTAACTATCAAAATTATACTAACTGGTAAACAATAAAAAGTTGGAAACACTCAAGCCTTTGAGTAGCACTTCCTCTTCTTCACCACCACCACTCTTTCACCTTCTACAAATTGAAACTTTGATTCTCCAATTCAAGGATCTTTGATCAATATAAGTTGCTTTTTTTTTACATAGATAATTTCCAGTATTTTACATTTACAAAGTTTCCATTTGACTGTTGCACTCAGTATTCCAACGTGGAAGGGAATAGGAGGGTGGTGAAGAGAAAACAGAAAACAATAATGAAACAATGTTCTGGGGAAAATCAAAAGGCTACAGCTTCTGGTGATGTCTTAAAAGTCCAGGTTTTCTTGGCCTTTTCTCCTTGGAGGATGAGAGGTGACCTGATAGAGGTGTATAAGATGATGAGAGACATTGATCATGTGGATAGGCGGAGGCTTTTTCCCAGGGCTCTAATGGCTAGCACGAGAGGGCACAGTTTTAAGGCGCTTGGAAGTAGGTACAGAGGAGATGTCAGGGCTAAGTTTTTTTTAATACGCAAAGAGTGAGAGTGTGTGGAATGGGCTGCCGGCGACAGTGGTGGAGGCAGATACAGTAGGGTCTTTTAAGAGATTCTTGGATAGGTACATGGAGTTTAGAAAAATAGAGGGCTATGGGTAACCCTAGGTAATTTCTAAAGTAAGTACATGTTCGCCACAGTATTGTGGGCCGAAGGGCCTGTATTGTGCTGAGGGTTTTCTATGTTCCTATCTTGGTAAAGTTCCAATATGCCCTCCAGGCACAAGCACTCTGACTATGGAAGTCAGAAAGATACCTTTGGCAGTAGATAGGTACAAGATACTATGGTCAAGTCTCATTACCAGCCATGTATGAGAAGATCTAATAATCCTAGATCCTCTTCTTCACCTACAAGAAATAAAGGCACCTATTAGAAGAATGATGAAACTCTATTAATCTTTGGAGTTTGGAATGGTATCAGAACAGATCAAAACAACTTATTCTTTCAGTCTTATTCATACCCAGCAATGAGTAGCTGCTGCCTGTGCATCTACAAAACATACTGCCTTACTCACATAGGCTAGTCTGATAGAAGCCAGTGACTTGGAGGTGCTTTCATCAGGTATGTGGACAGAGGAAAATGAAAGCAGCGTCATCAGAAAAGTATCTCCAAAGATGCAAGTGGCTTCAATTTCAAGGTATATTGTTGTTCCTTCTTAATGGAAATAACTACATCAAGATGATCACAACAGTTCAAAGAGCTGATTTGCTGTTCCTTCAAGGCTATTTAAGCACCAACAAAGCCAAGATCCCCCACCCGAAAACTAAATGAACAAACATTTAGAAGGGAGGAGAAGATGGCAGCGCGACACAGCGCGTGCGGCCGTTCTGAATGAATATCGTATGTGTTAACTAACGGGCCGTGCACAATCCTGATTTGATGGAGACAGCTGTGAGAAGCACGGAGGAACACCTGGAGAAACTTCTGAAATGCCTGCTTCGCTACCGCTGCTACTGTGTGATCGAGAGTCTCCAGAGGGGAAGACCCCAAATCCTTGGCTTTGCCTATTGCCGGGGCCAGGGTCAAAGTGCGTGGCAGAGATGGTGCTCGGTGTCGGAGAGCTGGTCAGAGGCTGGGAGTTTTCGGACGGACTCAGAGTCGGACTGTGGTCGGACGCTTTCAGTATGCTGCATCGGCAAGTTGGCGGCACTGGAGGTTCACTGTCTGCGTGAGGTGATGGGCCTTTCGAGAGACTTTGAGACTTATACCATGCCATGGTCTGTTCTTATCAAATTACGGTATTGCTTTGCACTGTTGTAACTATATGTTATAATTATGTGGGTTTTGTTAGTTTTTAAGTCGGTTTGTCCTGGAAAAGCATTGTATCATTTCTTAATGCATGCATTACTAAATGACATTAAAAGAGGACTGCGTGTCCTCATAATCTAATCTAACCTGTGAATTTCAATAGCTTTCCATTAATTGCTCCAACTTCAGTGAAATCATGAAAAGTTGTAATTAGCCAAATAGGAAATTCTAAGAAATTAAAATCCTTTTGTAGATGAATGCACAATTTTGAAAACTTTGAAAGTACAATGCACACAGACAGCATAGATTTCAAATTAAATTCAGCCATCATCATCCGCAAGTTCAAGAATCAGTAAAACCTATGCTAACTGGAAGTGAGTCCCAGGTTCAAAGATCTTTAAAGTGTCCTCTGAAATAGGAAGCAAGTCATTTGAAAATTCCACATTTTAGCTTGGCAAATTAGTGTTGAGTGGTATCTGAACCACAGACTTTATTTCTGCCAAGAGTGCCATCAGTCAAACTAAGATAATGCTCTTTGTACTTGAAATGAGATACACACACACACAGGTATGTAATATTTGTTTATTTAATACACCATGAATACAATCAAATATAATCACATTAAAACATTTTTTTTAAAAAGTCAGCCAGCCCTGACATACAGTTCCAACATTGTTTAACTTGTTGATATTAGTGGTTCTAACAGCAAGACTTTAACCTTCCTTAAATTCCTCCCCTATTCCCCACTCCCCCCACCACCACCACCTCATCTTCTACCTTTTCCTCTTAACCCAGTTTCCTCTGAGGTCCAGATAGAGCAAATTGCAAATAAGGTTAAAAGCTCTACTTCCAAGTATCCCACTATCTCACCTGCATGAGAACTAATGGAAATATTATTCACTGGATTATACAATATCCTTAAGAACCAATGCTGCAATTTTACATCTCCTTGGAAAAAGTCAACTAATAAACTCAGACTTTAAAAAAGTGGAAAAGGAGAATTAAGCTATTCATTAATTAAGTAGAAACAACATCCAATGTTAAATATTCAGAACTTGAAGGTTTTAAAGAAAAAAAATAGTACTATGCAGGAAAACAAAGTCCTGAACAGAATTTTACACTCCTAAGACGTCAACAGCATTCTTCTTTTTCATTAGCTTGAAGTATCCAAGTATCCTTCTCCAACTCAAGTCAGGCACTCAAATATTGTCATAAATGTATAGACTAAAGATTCTTGTTCACGGCCACAAGATGGATCTGAATATTAGTGCAACTTTTAATATGCTATTGAAATTATCACTGCAGGAGCCAGCATTACACTGCTGTTGCAAATCCCACTCTGTTCTTCTCGCGATCAAATTGAGTATAGTACTGCCCAATAAAGACATCCCCGAGAATCCAGAGTGGTCCCGCAGGAGGGGGTATGTCAAGAGCCATGAATCCACTCAGGCAGATGGTCATTCCAGCTTGTTTCTCCTGGAAAGGATTAGAGAATTAAAGTACATTAGAACACAAGAGCCAAAATAGGTGGAAAAAAATCCAGTAACTATTCACTTCCTTTACCAGCAGGACAGCAATTATTGGTCAAGTCTGGTCACATAAATTTGTAGTTAAAGCAGCAAGAGGAATAGGCACACAAGGATACCCTAAGCTCCACTTCATTTCACAATTGAACCTGACAGTATTGAAGGAACAGCAATGTAGCTCAAAGTCTTATCAATGCCATGCAGATTACAAGGGTGAAAGAGCCACTACCCTAAACCCACTGAATTTTTTTTATTTATAAATTAAAATGCCCCAATAGCACGACAATAACTGAATCATGTGTGAAATCTCTATGGTAAATGCTGAAGCCTTCAAGAGATCAGAGAAGGAAAGCATCTCTCAATTAGTAAAATAATAGGGATAGTATTTCAAAGCAAGCAATCCAATATAGTAAAGGATGGCAATAGAGACAAGAGTTTTGAAGAAGGCCACAAAACAAATCAGAAGCACCAGCTTCTCTGCAAGACAGAAGCCACGTTGGCCCGCTGGCATTGAGTCAGGTCTTTTAAAAAGTGTCAACAAAAACAGGCAGCATTTATCCAACAACATTCCTACACATTAGCATCAAGAACTCTTGTGGAAACAGTACTTAAAATTAGATACTCACCTTAAGAATATATTGCTCTCCGGTCAAAATAAAGGCCTTCCCTCCCAGGATAAATTTAATGGGAGGTAGCGAGGGAACTTTATTGCAATCAACTTTGTACTGTGGAAGAGAAATTATGATAAATTATTATGAAAGAAATTGCAACATTTCACACAAATGTTTTATGAGATACTACTCATCATCCGTAAGGCAACACTTCTTGAAAAATATTTCCCCTCCAAACTCCACCATTAATGTTCATAAAAATAAGAGATCTTAGAAAGCCTCAGGTAGCTTACCCAAATTACTGTCCATCATTTAGAAGCTTAGATACAAACCAATAACAAGCTAGACAAATGATTTCACGCAATGATCATCAAGCTCCTTATCACATTCTACCCCCTTTCCCTCAAAACTTTTGCATACAAATTCAAACTCATCTTTGCCCTCCTTTCTCTGGGCCAGGCACAACGGTTGTCAGTGACATCCTAACTGTTTATGCAATAGAGGATGCAATTTTAGAAGCAAAAGAAAGTAAGATTGATAAAGTATAAACACAAGAGATTCTGCAGGTTCTGGAAATCCAGGGCAACATACACATAATTCTGGAGGAACTCTGTAGGTCAGGCAGCATCTATAGAAAGGAATATGTAGTCAATATTTCAGTCCAAAACTATTTATCAGTACTGGAAAGGAAGGGGGAAGATGTCAGAATAAAAAAGTTGGGGGGGCGGTGGAGAAGAGAGAAAGGAGGATAAGCTAGAAGGTGATAGGTGAAGCAAGGTTGGTGGGGGAGGGAGGATGAACAGTCTGGGAGGTGATAAATGGAAAAGGCAAAGCACTGGAGAAGAAGGAATTTGGTAGGAATAGAACATGGACCATGGGAGAAATGAAAGGAAAAGGGCACTAGGGGTAGGTTATAAGCAGGAGAGGATAAGAGGCAAGAGGCCAGAGTGAGGAACAGAAGTGGGGGGGGAGAAGAAAATCTACCAGAAGGAGAAATCAATGTTCATGCCATCAGGTTGGATGCTATCTAGATGGAATACCAGGGTGCTGCTCCTCCATCCTGAGAAAAGTTACAATAAGCCTCTTACTTCTCCCTGAGTGATTGGAACAGCTCCAATGGCCTTCTGTAGCCTTTCAATCTCAAATTTAGGTCCAATAAGCAAAGAGGTTCCTGTGTCGACAATAGCTGAACACCCTCCTTTACACAGAGTCAGTACATTACCAATAGCAATTCTGAAAAACAAAAACAGTATATATATATATATATGAGCAATTGGAATGATACACATTATTTATTTAAAAATCTTGATCTGATCACCTGAAATGCCTAATATCTTGTTCAAGATCAAATCAAACAGGATTTAAGCTATCCATCAATTAGAAAATAATAAATGCTCAGAGCAAGAATTAAAACTAATTCAGGCAATACTGAAATATGTATTTAAATTGAAACAAGATCAGGATTGTCAGGAACAGCAATGAAAAAGTAACTTTGGTCTTAAGTGTTTGAAAGCTTATGAAAGTAATTATACAAAGAAAAAGTTAGTAACATGCTTCAGCATCTTCACATAAAATGCAGAATATATACTTTCCCTTCGAAATTAACATTCAGATGTGAGATGGTGATGAAATGATTCCATTAAAGAGCCCTTTAATCTGTAACAGACACCCACCAGAATGGAGGAAGAAATAAGGTTAGTTGAAAACCACTACAGCAGGATTAACATTCAATTTTCCAGCAAATAATACCCAACTTTTTCACAAAATCTCACTCTAGACATGATAGTTAGACTGGTATGGATGATCTTGATAAGCAGAATATTCCTGCAGCATTGAGTATGTGCCAAGTCATACCATGAAACACAGTATACCTCATTTATGCACATACTGCCAACATTGCAGATGTACATTTTAATACCAACACTGATTACGAAGTCATGAATTATCTTACTCATCCATTTGGATCTCCCAGTATGCCTGACGTGTCACATTCAAGAAATGGAAATCTCCTGTGTAGTACTTTGGATCAGTGCCACCTAATAGGAGTTCACCACCAGGTTGAGTGTCTGGATTCCTAGAAGATACAGAAGAAGGAGAAAAAAAACAGCATCACCCCCAACTCTACTGTGTACTGATAGCAGATGTGAAGAAAGAAGAAGAAAGCCCGTAACTCCGAGTGGAGTCATCGGGATGCCATCATGACGGTGCTTTTTTAAGCAAGCTTTCCTATTTTCACCAGGCTGAGTTGCTAGCTCAACACTCAACCCAGCACAGATGGAAAGCGTGCAAGGGAGCCAGCTGGATTTGAACTCGGGAGCCTTTGCTCCGAAGTCCAGTGCTGATGCCTCTACGCCATCAGCCGGCGATAGCAGATGTAAGCTTCTCCAAATGGAGAATGGTTTCTTCAAAGCATTCTACATACAGTGTGCTATAATCTTCAGAATACTTGAATTGGAACATCTTACCTGTTCAAGTAGAAGGAGAATATGTTGCGTTTTACCAATTTCTGCTTCATGATATTGTCAAATAATGGGACAACAGCTTTCACTGAGATACGTGGGTAGGCCATGCCCAGGATTCCATCAAATTTGGCAGCAACAAAGACGATACCAGGTTGTGAGATAGCTTCTCCAAATGACTGATTCTGAACTTTGATGTTGCCAATCTGTTTATCAAAGCAGATGTAGTCTTTACCCATTATGAACAGTTATGTAGTAACATGCCCAACTTTCCAAAAAAGAAGCACCATTTCCCCACTGAATTCGGGAGCCACTGAAAGCATCTGCAACACTAATCTGTAATATATGGGAAAAGAAACCAAGGCTGGGGGCGGGGGAGGGGAGGTCGTCTCTTAACAAAAAGCCTTTGCGGGCTGCAAGATTCTACAATTCTATGTGCCCACCAAATGAACTATGAACCTTGGTAGTACAAAAGGATCAGGAAGCCCTAATGCCAGTAACACAGAGTTGGCATGCAGATACGCCAAGACTTTAGGAAAGCTAATGGAACAATGGTTTTCATTGCATGGGATATAAAAGCAGGGATGCTTTAATGCATCTCTGCAGGGCACTGAGATCCCGCAGTTTTGTTCTGCTTATGCACTGGGTGGGGAAGGGCAGAAAAGGAAGGTTGATTCCTGGGATGAAGCAATCAGGAGATTGGATCTATAGTCATTGTGTTTAGTAGAATAAATGAGCTTATTGAAATAAGATTCTGGATTTGTAGGAAAAGTTGGGAGTTGGGGGAATTACAAGATTGGATGCTGTAGGGGCGACCTCCCCATAACAGGGCACCTCACTCGAGAATGGGGTATAGCTTCCGAACAAGAATTCATCCAGTTGTGACAGAAATAGGGAGGAATTTGTCCTCTCAAAAGATTGCAAGATCTGACGAGTTGTGAAGGCAGGTCAATGAATGTATTTGTAGAAACTGACAGATATTGGAACAAGGGAGCCAAGGGGTATGGAGAAAAAAAATGGGGAAGTGGCACGAAAGATTATGATTGGATCCGCCACAATCTTATTCAAATGGTGGAGTACATGTGAGAAACTTGGTTTTGCTTCTAATTATGTTCTATGAGACAATTGTGCAAAGCATAGCTTCACTAAAAGAGGATCTACAGAATGTGATTGCATGTAACAAATTGAAATATATTTGCTACCTTTAACAGCTAAAAATGTCTGGAAAAGCAAGCAGAATGCTGACTATGACATCTTGAACAAGGAAACAATTGAAGACCAATGTAGTGCTCGTTTCTTTAAAAGGACCAATAATAACCTTTAAGCAATTAAAAGAACATACAATAACTCCCATCTACAAAATTAAAATCCCATTTAGAAAAATCCCCAAATTGTGGAACACCTCAAACTGGCTTCAGAGAATGAAGGGAGCAGATACCTGGTCCTTGTTTGATCCAACAGTACAGGGGGAAAAGCTGGAAAGACAGGGAGCAAGGTATGCGCATATTGGCAAAGGGATAAAACCAACTATGGAAATAAAAACATAGCTGAAGAGGAGTGCAATGCTTACACAGTGATTAAATGTTTGACAATGTGCAGTAACTAATAATATCAGAACATTTCTCTTTTAAGTCGGTGTAATTTATGCATTTTCTCTCAAAAAGACTGAAAAATATTGTCCTTAAATATTCAAATCTTTTCCCCTGGAAGACAAGAGTTCAGTACATACCATGGTTACGTCATTGCTGAGAAATCCTGATAGGCTGCCAGAACCATAGTGGATAGAAAATTTAGTTCCGTTCTTGACATACGTGCTGGACTTGCCAGAATTATACTTGTGATGCAACACTATTATTTAAAGGGATTGTTAATATTCAGAAGAGATTGCATTTAAAAAGCATAATTTAGTAAACATTGCTGCTAGTAATAGAACTACTAGAGAATTAATATTTCCAATATACAGAACCAATAGGTTTTCTCCTCATACAACAGGGAATATATTAAATATACTTCATAAAAAAGAATTTGGAAGTATGAAACATTTCCCAAAATTTCTGAATTTTTCTTTTGTCAGGATGGGGCATTTTGAACAAAAGTGTTCTTTTCCAGCCCCACTGAGTAACTGAAACGGCTCCCTGAACAACCTCCCTAGTTCCCAACTACTGCTACATTAAGCATAATCTTTCCATTTCCTACACCATCTTCTTCCCTTGGCATTCAAATTAGATTGCACTAACCCGATGGCAAAAAATTGAAAATAGCCACCCTTCAATATATCATAAATCAGTCAGAAGCAGCCCAAACTGATTTTACGTGCACCAGAGACTTCTGCTCCATTAGTCCCAGCTGAATGTTAATCCAGTTCTGAGCCAAGAGTAGAAATATTATACTGAATCATTTGTGTTCATCTTAAAGGTAGATAATTCGGAATTATTTCCACATTTTTCCAACTGAAAAGTCAAGCACACTTCAAGAATAAAAGAAACAACTTACTGCAAGCAATATCCAACAGAGAACAGTGAATTGAAGGAACCCATAGGTTGGAGGAACCAGTGTCAAAGATTACTGTGAATGTCTGTGGTGGAGTGCCAATGTTAATCTCCCCATAGTACTGGGCCTGGAGAACAAAATATACAGCAGCCATTAAAACAACACACAATAACTCCCATCTACAAAAGTAATGCATACATAACAAACATTATAACAATACTGAGATTTGAATGACCTTTGCCTGAGTGACTCACTTCCAAGAACATGTACCCATGCACACTTGCCCAAATGATTACTTTTTCAGTAAAATTTACTGAGGATACATTTTCCTCACAATAACTATACAAGTATTGTGAAATGCTGGAGGAATTCAGCAGGCCAAGCAGCATCTAAGGAGAAGAGTATAGTCGACGTTTTGAGCTAAGACCCTTCAGCAGGACTAGAGAAAAAAAAAAGATGAGAAGTCAAGAGTTAGGTGGTGGCAGGACAGGAGGAAGAACCACAAGGTGTTAGGTAAAACTGGGAGTAGGAAGGGGTGAAGTAAAGAGCTGGGAAATTGATTGGTGAAAGAGTTACAGGTCTGGAGAGGGGGAATCTAATAGGAGAGGACAAAAGGCCATGGAAGAAAGAAAAGTGGGGAGCAGCACCGGAGGGAGGCAATGGGCAAGCAAGGAGATAAGGTGAGAGAGGGAAAAGGATATGGGGAATAGAGAAGAGGGAGGGGGGATATTACTAGAAGTTGGAGAAATTCATGTTCATGCCATCAAGTTGGAGGCTACCCAAACGGAATACAAGTTGTTGCTCCTCCAACTTGAATCTGGCTTCATTACGACAGTAGAGGAGGCCATGGATGGGCATGTCAAAATGGGAATGGGAAGTGCAATTAAAACGGGTGGCCAGTGGGAGAGCCTACTCCTTCTGGCAGACAAAGCGTAGGTGCTCGGCGAAGTGGTCTCCCAATCTAAGTCAGGTCTCACCGATATACAAGAGGCCACACCAGGAGCACCGGATGCAACAGATGACCCCAACAGACTCTCAGGTGTTTGGTCTATTCATCCCTCCTGGCACTTATCCTTGTAAGCGGAACAAGTGCTATCCCTGCCCCTGCACCTCCCCTCTCACTACCATTCAGGGCCCTAAACAGTCTTTCCTGGTGAGGCAGCACTTCACCTGAGCAAGGATCAGAGATGAACAAAGATGATCCCAGGTTTGATGCAATTTCTTTCCATATCTGGCCAATACACAAACTATGAAGGCAGTCAGATACATTAAATAATTCCTCTCCTCCTTGCTGATCAAGGCAGCATCAACAGATTTCATCACTTCACATAGTGGAATCCCATCTCTGGTTTCCCTATATCACACCAATTCCTCCAGTTCCACTCAGTAGTTGGCTCTCTTCCAGAACAATTAACGTTTTTTTTAGCGTGTCACACCGGACAGTCAGCCATTCTTGTCTGGCACGTGGTGTCAGGATTGGTCTCCTTCCAGATTAACCAGGTCACGATATGAACATTCCTGACTCGACCTTTTTTTTTTGCAAGGCTGAGTAGCTAGCTCGATGCTCAACCTGGCACAGATGGAAAGTGTACTCTGGGGGTGGCCCAACTTGTATTTGAACTCGGGAACCTTCGCTCCAGAGTCCGGTGCTGATGCCATTGTGCCACCAGCCGGCCAGAACAATTAACTGAAATCACCGAGCAGCAGTCAAGAATATTTTCCCCCTCTTAAATACAAAAAGGGCAAAATAAGCTTCCCAACTGAAGGCTATTAACTGTTAAGTGAACCAAGTCCTGACTCATCCGTCACTATGCACAGATGTGCAGTTGAATTAATCTTAGACATATAGGTTGAAGCACTAATCTGGCACATTTTGAATAGTACAGATCTATACTAATTAACGGATTCTACAATTTAAAAAAGATCACAATTACTATCAATTTTTTTTCTAAGATTTGTACTGATCTGTAGCTAGTTGATCTACACAGGCACTTGTATTCTCAGCCAACATTTCTGACTTATGAAAATGTCAGGTTAAGGGCAGTTCTCAAAATGCTTTCTTAACCTATATTTACAATGGGCAATTTCCATGACCCAGATTTTCTGTGATTGGTTCACAGGGTATCAGCCTATAAAGAGATTCAACTAGAATTATCTCTGGGATCAAGAGAAGATAATAGTTACATTAGTCTGCCTACATATTGCCGCTAGCTGAAAGCACGAGAAGGACCAGCAGTATAAACAACTGACACAAAATTGTGTTGGTACTGTTCACAGTGGAATGAAGTGTTTATCAAGTCAAATCACAAGTCAGTACTCCCACAGAAGTATGGTAACGTCTGCACAAAGACAATGAGACAATGCAGTACATTGTTTGCATGAGTAAATCTTTAAACAAGTGTGTAAAATTTGAGAATTTAATTAAACATAAACATTTTATACAATTAAGCTATTCCTGCAGAAGATTTTGTGTTTACAACAAAAACAGAAACCTCCATCATATGGAGGCCATGTAAATGATGACTTCAACCCCTCCTCACTTGGCTAGTTCAAATCACAAATCAGATATTTCCTTTGAAACTAAAATTGCAAGCAATAATAATCAATGCTGGCCTCAAAAGTCCCAAACGACTTTTGTTTTGAAAAATATACAGACTCAAGTCACCTAATGAACGTACTTTAAAAAAGATAAAAGGGAGACCCTGGATCAGGATAATTTGCTTCTTCACAAGTTCTGTGGGTTCAAAGGCCAATATATCCAATTTTGGACCCACTGACTCTGCCACAGGTAGAACCCAAGGAGCTTGTGTTGTTGGATGATGGTGCTCCTTGCCTACACAGCACTTCTGCATTCTCCTGAAACATCGACTTATGATTCTCTGTGCCACCGTGAATGCTCTATTGCTATTTACTTAGATCAGATATCTCCAGTGGGATGTTATGCCTTTCCCAAGAAGATTGAGAAGATCCTTTAAATCAATCTCTTACCATGACTTTGATGTTGGGCGGGCAAAGATGTGTTGCTGAGAGCCAGAGTACAATTCCAGTCTTTATGCTGGGAACACTGGCAAGGAGCGGATGCTGATATTAGTTTGATGACCCTGCAGAATGAGGATTTTGCAGGTGGCATCTCTGCTTAGGGATAGCACCACAAAGTACGGCATTTCAAACACTTGGAGCCATACTGGAGGGCAAGGATCACATTGCTTGGTAGACTAGTCATAAGCTTTGTAAAGTACACATTAAAATGCGTATTTGATGTAAGACAACTAGATATTTTTTTTTAAATCCTCTTCACTCCAAAGTCATTTTGTTAGATCCCATATTGATGTTGCTGCCTCATTTACAAAAGATGACTGACAGGAATTCAATGACCTTAATATAGACAACAATCCTACTTCCATTAATTTTTATTTATCTTTGAATATTTTATGATCATAATTGGCCCAAGCCATTGTGGTGTACCAATTCTTCTCTTCAAAATACCTTAATTTCAATATCTGTCCGGATGCCACCATTCTCCCATCTCCCTTTCCAATATGTATTGTCAACTTACAAATCCACATAGTTTCTCCTGTCCTATTTTATTTGATTTTTCCTAGTTATAGGTCTCTCCCATAAGCCAAAGTTACAATAACACATTATCCATCCTCCTTGGCTCAGCTTCATCTTTACATCTGCCATATCCTGGGATATATTACTGCATTTATAAAGCATTCTACAAATCAAATTTCTGGATTTTTTTGCCAGCTAACTGGTATGTGGAATATGAGAGCTGATTACTTATACAATAATTAAATTTGGCAAATTCAAGGGGATGTCTTAGAACCAAATACAGGAAATCAATAAGCCTTTGAAATGAACGTTAACCATTTATAATCCTGCTATCTCACTTCTAAGATCCACATTTCCAGAGTGGACATAAGACACCTATGATAACCTTATCAAGGAAAAGTTATTTTGTGTAATTCCTTGCCCAAATTGAATACTGAAAGTTACACACTAACTTGCACATTTTAAAGATTGTTTATTCATCACAGCTCAATGGTTGTCAAAGTGTAGGTGTGAAAAAATGTAATTCAAACTTCAAATTTGGTGAATTTTGAACTCAAAAAGTTATAAAGTAAAACAAGCTTCATATTAAAGTTTCTTGATTTCTATCATTTACTCAGCACACCCAAAACAAAATAAATTGGTCTCTTTTTGCAAGATCTTGCATCTGTTCAATTTCAGTCAAACTAACCAGCCATTGTGTGTAAATTATAGAGCAAAACAATTCAATGACAGAGGTAGTAATGTTTCAATTATCAACATGAAGTTTTTAAAAAAATGCAACTTTAAGAAAGAAAGCAGCTGAAACAAATTGAAATGGTCAAGTCACACATGATGCAGCACTTTTGGCTGCATGTGACTGCAGTTATGACTGCAATGCATCATGTTGTATGACTCAGACATTATTTTTGGACTTGAATGTGACAAGAATTTAATACCGGATAGTGGTCGAGTAGTCAGATATGCTGCAAGATCAGCTTTTCAAAGCTGCATGCATCAGGCATTTTCATTTCTTTCTCAAATGACTTTCTGAACTTCTCATTAACGAGCAGATGCTAAAAACAAAAGAAGGGCAAATAATCCTCGACTAATAAATGATGCTATACATGGTCTTTATTAGAGTACAGAGAAATAAATTTCAACATTTGCAAACTATGTGAAAGCATCAAGTGATCAGCCTATATTGCAATAGTCCCCTTTTGGAAAAAAGTAGTTTCATTTATCCCAGTATGAATTTAGACAGGCAGAGGGAGAAATTAGTTTTTGGTCACTCCAATTGTAATTGTCTCTTATTCATTTTGTTTCCAATGACAGAAACAGAACTGACCACAGAAGAAATACAACTGGCAGCTTTTATGAAAGCCCTGTGGACTTCATTTTCGAATGCATTTTTTTGCTACTTCATTCTTAAATAGCTCAACCACAGAAGTCATAAACTGCTAGTTTATTTATAGATTCTATTCTTTTCTGCAGTGCTTTTCACTCCATTGTCACATGCAAGTGTAGAAACATCACAAGCTTAAAATTGTTAACTGTTCCAATTACCCAATGGGTGTAGCACAAAGGACTGCACACACACACAAAAAAAGCACTGGTTGATAACCCATGCCATAATTTAATCTGTACACACAATCAGCCTGGTTAATATTGAATGAGTGCAACACAAAAACTGCCAGGAACCAGTGCCTTCCTTCAGATGTGTGGAGGTGGGCAAGAGACCCTGAACAAAGTTCAGACATAGAGCAGCTGTCACGTGGAACCAAACCAAAGCAGCTAGGAATATACATCTAGAGTGGCCGGGGGGAAACGAGTACTTAATAATATAGGTGATTTGCATCGAAAAATAATCACTGAACAAACAAATTCTGGTATCAATATTAGATGGTCTGCCTGCAACATTAAGATCCCAAAAGAAATTGGTAAACTGCCAAATTTCTTAGAGGGTTAAGGTGGTGCGGCTGGTCACTGAGCACTTGAACAAACTTCTACAGGTGTGCTGCTGTCTATTGAAAATATTCTGACTGGTTGTATCATGGTCTGCAGAGAGAAGTGAACTCTGCCCAAATACACCACAGGCACATCTTGGCCCATTGGTAAGGTCTATTGGAGGTGCAGCCTTAAAGTAACATTCAAAAGCTTACCACCATCCAGGCCATGCCACCTTTTCACAGCTACCATCAGGCAGGAGAAGCCTCCCATGCTACCAGGTTAAAGAACAACAGTTTCCATTCAATCATTCTCTTCTTGAACCAACTGGCAAAACATTAATCAGTACAATTTAGCAACACCATGACCACTTTGCACTACAATGGACTACATTTTTTCTTGGTTCTAATTGTGTTCTTTCTTGTAAGAATTGTGTACATTTATATTTTTTCTTGTAAAAGCTACTTATATGATGTTATGGGTGCATGCTGCTGCTCCAAATGAGTGATTGCACATATGACAATAAACTCAATTTTGAGCTTTGAAGTAATTTGAGCTCAGTATCAGTTTTGTAAAATAGAAAAGGCTATCTTATTCAAGGAACAAGAATTATTTTAATAGAAATTGAATAACTTGTGAAAAACAAGTTTCTGCAGAGATTGTGATCACGGTGATAGTTACTAATGGAGGAGCTTAGCGCCACATTTAAAGAGCAACCAGGGCCTATCAGGACTTTCTGTAGAGCTTGAGCTCACTGGGGTTATTCAACACTTAGCAAGGGCCAATTTTTAAAAAAGTTAGGTTTAAGCGGAGCAGCCATTGCAGGAGTAGCAATTGTGTGAGTGGGCTGATATTAGAGTGGGGTACTGAGGCTTTGGCTCAAAATGCTTCAGCAAGAAGATGTGAAGGCTAACCTCAGTCAAGACAGTCGAGTGCTCCTTTTGTAGGACGTGGGAAGACGCGGAGACCTCTAGTATCCCTGACAACCGGGGTGCAGTGGTAGCCGGAGCGCTCTGAAACGTGCTTGGCACCTCTAAGAAAAAAGCCAAAATAAACAAGCTAATTAATTAGGTGCCACCCAGGGTGATTTGAGTCTCTCAGAAACTGCTGATCTCCTGTGATTTTTACACACAACATACTCTGGAGTTTACAAAGAATGGTGCCAAAAACAAAAAAAAAAAATCCAGCGTGTGGATTTAACTTGATGTTTTCTCTCATGGAACAGCCACTTGCTGGATTTATTTTTGTTTTGCAGTAGTGACACAGGATTCAGTAGTTAGGGGAACACACAGGAGGTTCTGTTGACAAGAATGTGTTTCAGAGCGCTCTGGCTACCACTGCACCCCTGCTGACAACTATACCTGTACCTGTAAGAAGTGCATCCAGATGTAACTTCTTCCAGATGTTAGGGAACTGGAGCTGGATGAACTCCATAAATTCAGGAGGCTGACAGGTTGGCTGATAGGAGAAACGGGTGGTTACAGTTACGACACAGATAAATGGATGGCTGTCATGAGAGGAAAAGAGGATAGGTGGTCAGTGCAGGGTACCCCTGTGGCTATTCCCCTCAATAACAAGTACAGTGGACTCCATTTAATTTGGTCATTGGTTAATTGGGGCAGCCACTTATTTGGGCCAACTCTTAAAGACCAAAACCCAATTGAGAAAATAGCCAGGATTCCCTTCACTTATTTGGGACACACTGCTGATAAATTGCGGCAGGAGACTATTGCCAAACAGTTTTTGACTAGCATCAGGTGTGTGCATTAGCGTGAGTGTTAGACACTACACTGTGCTTAGAGCAAACAGTTTTTTTTAAAATAGCATCAGTTGAGTGCACACTTGTGTTTAAAAAGCAGCAAATTTTTTCACTGATAGTTGGTGAGAAATAAGCAGCAAAACAATTCAGAACGGTTTTCCTCACTGTGATTTCAATCATTCGGGTTTAGAGATGCCCAAAAAAGGCTGGGAGTGAAAATGAAACAATTTCACTACTTCAACAAGTTCGGAACTACAAAGAATTTGAAGGTATTGACAACCATTGATAGCATTGTATAAAGGCAGGTTCCTATTGGTGTCGGCACTGATTTTGTTCATTTACAGTCAATCAAAAGAATGCAGCAGTGTACAGGTTCCCTGGATGAATTCCTCCCCTGATAAGTATTAGGAACTAATATAGTTCTAGTACGATAGATGTACTGATAATGTTCTAATTTGTTCTGTATTTCATTTAAATACACAATTTGTTACTCAGTTAAATGGTAGCTCTTCTTTTTTGAAAATATACCCTTTTAAACTATTTCCATGAAACTGCCCAATTGGGCCAACACATCACTCGGCCAAAATGTACTGGTGCTAATGTGTCACAATTACTGGAAACAACTGTAATTGTTTTGGATACTATTGAGTTAGGGGGGGGTGGGGGAGGTGACCTTGCAGACAAAAGTAGTATCACTCAGGTCTCTTGCATTGCGTCTGGCTCTCTGGCTCGGGGCGCGCGGGGGGGGGGGGGTTGGTGAAGGAAGAGGTGAGCAGTAGTGACACAGGATTCAGTAGTTAGGGGAAGAGACAGGCGGTTCTGTTGACGAGAACAAGATTCCTGGACAGTATGTTGCCTTCCAGGTCCCAGGGTGAAGGACATCTCAAAACCTATCCACAGCATTCTTAAGAGGAAGGGTGAGCAGCCGGTCCACATTGGTGCCAATGACATGGGCAGGAAGAGTGATGAGGTCCTGCAGAGTGAGCCAATCACAAACAAGAGAAAATCTGCAAATGCCGGAAATCCAAGCAACATACACACACACACACTCAGCAGGTGAGGTAGCATCTATGGAAAAGGGTAGTCAACATTTCAGGCCGAGACCCTTCAACAAGACTAGAGAGAAAACAAAAGACAAGGAGTACTGTTCTTTTACAGTCAATCGAAAGAGCGCAGCAGTGTACACTGGATGAACCCCTCTGTCGATAAATATTAGGAACTAATACAGTTTTATAGTAGTGTGACAGTATCATACTGCTCTAATTTGTCTGTATTTCATTTAATTACAATTTGTTACTCAATTTTTCTAATTTGTATTTCATTTAATTACAATTTGTAACTCAATTCTTCTTTTTTATACTTTGTAACTACTTCCATGAAACTTTGGCTAATTAGGGCAGCTGCTTAATTGGGCCAAAATGTACTAATCCTAATTCAAAGTGCATTTATTATCAAAGAATGTTAAAATTATACAACCTTTAGATTTGTTTTCTTTGTTCCCATTAACCAAATTAACTTGATTACACAAAAAAGTTTAGATAGATAGAAAAGACAGGCTGGACACTCAAAGGGTTATTAAGCAGTGGAAGCCAAGTTTGAATTTAATCTAGCAGAACAATCCATAATCCAAGTACTTTAAACATTGAGGTGAAAACCATTCCATCTTAAAGACAGTCAATCTTTATACCAAACATACAAAACTATGGCAAGCCAAGCACTCGTTGGCAATTTTGGGTTTCAGTCACAGATTTTAATTTGCGTTTTTTAGTCAAAAACTCAAAGCATTTCCCAAACGTCAATGTGAAAACTTCAGTCACTAGAGTGAAGTGACTCTCAAACCAGATTCATCCTTTCTGAATCTACATACAGACGTTTTGTGCAATTGCTCTTGTAATGGAAACAGACTGATCAACTTCAGCAACAGTTCCATCACTTAGCCAACTAAGAGGAGAAGAAATGTTAGAAGAGCCTCTTCCACCAAGCAAGCAAACCAATTCAGCTGCAACAGTAGCAGATGAACTATGCAAAAAACTATGCCAGGACTTTAAAATTCTACAAATGTAGATTTGATTTAAAAAAGGTGAAATACAGATTTACATCTCACTTCAAAGTTTTGCTTGACTCGATTCACATATACAAGTTACTGTTATTGTCCCATGATGGATTATTTTATATTGAATTCAAAGGAATGCTACAGCCTTTTAGTTTCACACATCATTAGGAATGTATTGCATGATTGGGAGAAACTTTCCCCATCATCACCCCCAGCTTGAAAAATAATTTTGAAAAACAAATGCTCCAGGCAAACCAGGACCCGTTAAATGTTTGTATTTGCCTTCTTTTTCTACAGATGCTGCCACTATTTGCTGCAGAGGAAATATGCAATATATTATGAGGATCCGATATTGAAATGTCAATAGCTATTGGATTTAAACAAAAATATTTCAATACATAAGAAATAAGATGCCTTCCTGTAATTACTCAAATGCCAAAAGATATTTGTTTTGCTTTCTTATTTGCCAATATTCACAATACACTGGCCTCAGAACAAACTTATAGAGTGGAAATAATTTAAAATGCATTGAAAGACCTGGAGAGGATGATTCAGGTAGAGGGACAGTTTAAGACCAGACAGCACAAAAAGGACATCCATTTAGAACAGAGATGAGAAGAATTTCTTCAGCCAGATTATAGTGAAACTGGGGAATTTATTGCCACATTTGCTGTGGAGGTCAAGTCATGGGCTATATTTAAAGGAGAGTTGACAGGTTCTTGATTAGCATGGGTGTCGAAGGTTATAGGGAGAAGGCAGAATAGGGTTGAGAGGGAATTATAAGTCAGCCACAACTGAATTGCAGAACAAGCTTGATGGGTTGAATAGCTTTATTCTGCTCCTCCATCTTAAGGTCTTATTCAGGTCCTATCTGATCACAGCTCGCTTGTTGCCATTTTTTATTTGTTGACAACAGGGTCACGTGAATAAAACAAAATCCTTTGCAATGCTTTGAACAGAAGTGTTCTAAAGCCTCCACATCTCTCCTCTCTTTTAACTTTCTTCCACCTTCCTCTCAGTTCCTGCCTCTTATTCCCATTTCATTTCTTACTGCTACACAATGGCTCTGAGTCTCCTTTTCCTTCCCCTTCACTGCTCACTCAGTCTTTCCCATTGGGTTCTCTGCCTTTAACCCCCCATCTCACTATTTTGAATAGATTGAAATTACAATCCTTCTCTCACTTCTCAAATTCTATAAATAGCAAGATTGGGCCATTTGGCTGCTTGAAACTTGCTTTACAATTCGGTAAGATTACAGCTTAGCTTCTTCCTCAACAGCACAGTTTCTCACAAAATGTCTACTCATTATGCCAACACCTTTTAATAAATCCAGTCTCATATGGCTCATTGGAATCGACAGCGCATTTTCTTATCCTATATCCATATCCTGCGGTTCCTCCGACATCCAGAAAACTATTAATCTTTTTACAATGCAACAAAAACAGTTTTACAGTTCAAATTCATTCCTTTCTGACTTAAGAGTCTCAAGTGCCCCTCTATCCCATAGAATGGCGGTGCGTGGGAAGATGGGAAATAATATACAGGTTACAAAATTCTGGTGATTATTAGAGATTGCAATCATCTAGCCCACCAGACCGGATCAGGAAGTACAACATAATTCCTTGGTCCTTTTTCTATAGTATTTTGAAGAGTCACTACTGAGTTGTCAAAGTTTGCTAAGTTAACGTTGAGGTGGAGGCACAGGATTCACTCAGCCAAGCCTGTTGGCAACCAATGAACATCACCCTTTGCAATGCTAACCAAAATCACAAACTCCTGGAAGAGCGCTGCGGGTCAAAGCAACATCTGTGGAGATAAAGGGATACATGACGTGTCATATCAAGACCCTGCATCCAATGTTGACCATTCCCTGTCTCCACAGATGTTTGACCCACACAGATGTTACAGCAGTTTCTCTTTTGCTCCAGTTCCCAGCACCTGCTGCCTCTTTTGTCTTCTTTGCAATGCTCTGGAGAAAGTAATGACTTTATATAAGAAAACAAGTACAGCACCCAAAGAAGTATTACATATTGTGGTGCAGCCCATCAGACAAGTGTTCATACTTTGCACCAGCCTTCTCCAGCCTTGCAACTGATGCATTATTCTATTCCTTTCTCTTATCCAGCTTGCATTAAATACATTGTATAACCAGGATCTAACGCATATAGAGTACAGAACATTTGCCAGATATTTTAAAAAATCTACTGGGAGACAAATCATTAAAATCCCATTAACAAATATTAACTAATCTTTATTTTCCATTACACTGTCACATTTCCATCTTCAATAACATCAGTACAGAATATACTCACATCCATATAGTTTTTCAGTGTTTCTGGAGAGGACTCACTGCTTTGTGGAAAACCCAGATTGTATTTGGAGTTTTGATGTCCTGCAAGAAGTTCTTCAATGTTATCCCCAGAATCAGTGAAGATTCGTCGAACTGAACGATATTTTTTCAAAGGTACTCTACAAAATGAAAAAACATTGATAACATTATGCAGTTGTCAGAATTGGGGACAGAGTGGAATCTTAGAACATAAACTAGATTTGAAGATTGTAGAATCACAGGATGACAGTTAGCAAATTCTCAGCAGTAAACCTTATCTGGGGGGAGAAAAGATAAGCCAGAAGACAGTCTTAAACACATTAGAAACCCGAGTTAGTTAGGGAGAGAGCAGGTCTCCTGAGGGACCAAAGGATGACCTATGTGTGGAGCCAGATGTCCTAAGTAAATACTTCTCATCCATATTCACCATCCAAATTCACCAGAGAAGAATGTGAAACGGAGGAAGGGATGGATGTGTGGATAATCTGGACTAGATCAGTATTATGAAGGATATGTTAGATATCATAAAAAGCACGAGGGTTGATAAATCCTTCAGTAAACTTGACATTGTTAGTGATAGGGAAATTATTGGAGAAGATTCTAAGGGATAGTGTTTATGTTGATTTGAAAACACAGGAACTAATCAGGGATAATCAGCATATGGAGAAAATCCTGCTTCACTAATTTTACTGAGCTTTTTTGGGAGGTGGTAACAAAGACTGAAAGGCAGGACAGTAAACATTGTCTTTCTGGTGTTCAGTAAGGGATTTGACAAGCACCACCTTGGCAGGCTGGTCCAGAAGGGTAAAGAATAAGGGATCCAGTGCAAACTGGCTAATTGGGTTCAAGCTGACTTGGTAATATGAAGCAGAGTGAAATATGGAAGGATGTCCTTCCTGATTGGTAGTGTGCAACTAGCGGTGCTACTGCAGGGGTCGGCGCTAGTATATTTGTTGCTTGTAGTAATACATTAATGACTTGGATGCAAATGCAAGATGCATTATTGGAAAGTTTTCAATGACACAATATTTGGCAGTGTTGGAACTCCCGGGCCAGAGGTGGTGAAGTTGTCACATGCAATGTTTCAGAAACATTAACACAGGCCCTGAAGTAGGCACAACATAAAAGGATACAAACCCAATGTGGGAAAGTGTGATTAATCTAGACAGGCAAAAAAAATGTCAGCATGGAAGTTGTGGGCTGAAGGGACCCCTTCTCTGATCTCCCCAATTCCGACCTGAAAGAGGGTCATGCAAACATGAGGAAATCTGCAGATGCTGGAAATTCAAGCAACACACACAAAAAGTGCTGGTGAATGCAGCAGGCCGGGCAGCATCTATAGGAAGAGGTACAGTCAACGTTTTGGGCTGAGACTCTTCATCAGGACTGACGAAGGGTCTCGGCCCGAAACGTCAACTGTACCTCTTTCCTATAGATGCTGCCTGGCCTGCTGCGTTCACCAGCATTTTTTGAAAGAGGGTTAACCACCTTTTAAGAGTCAAAACCCACCCTTCATCACTTTTAGCTTCTTAAATAACAATGTTGCAAGCATTTGTAGGTGCCAGTTTTAAAGGAATAGAAAACAAAACACTGGAAACACTTAAATGGCTAAGCAGCATCTGTGCAAATAGAAAAAGATTTATTCTGGTTTTAAAAAAAACATTCTTTAGAACTTTACTACTCAGAAGTATTAGCCACAACATCTCTGCAAAGCCAAGCACGGGATAACAACCTTGGGCTTCAACAACATGACACTTTACCTTCAGTAAACAAGTTCTCACACTAAACAGCCAGTTTCATTTATGAATGACTGCTGAATTACAGGCAACTTTGACTGGATCCATGACTGACCAGTAACAGCAAAACTAAAGCTCACATAGAACTGCAGGAAAAGGAACAAGAGTATTCTCAAATCCAGAATGAGTTTGAATCGGAGTTCTAGAGGGAAAATCTGCATTATCATACAACAACCTCGCACTCAACACCAGTTGAAGTGAGGTGAACACACACCAGTTCTCATTGAGTTGTCAGTGGTGTAAAGAGTGAGAAACTTCAAATTCCTGGCTGTCAACACCTCAGAAGATCTACCCTTGGGCCAACACATTGGCATAATAATGAAGGCAGCATGCTCCCAACTCTGCTTCACTCACAAACAAGAGAACATCTGCAGATGCTGGAAATCGAAGCAACACACACACACACACACACATACAATGCTGGAGGAACACAGCAGGCCAGGCAGCATCTATGGAGAAAAAAAAAAGAGTACAGTCAATGATTCGGGCCAAGACCCTACAGCAGGAAAAATACAAAAGATGAGTAGTTGTAAAAGGTGGGGAGAGGGGAGAGAGAAACATAAGGTGATGTGAAACTGGAAGGGGAAGGGGTGAATAAAGAGCTGGGAAGTTGATTGCTGAAAGAGATACAAGGCTGGAGAAGGGGGATTCTAATAGGAGAGGACAGAAGGCTATGGAAGAAAGAAAAGGGAGAGAAGTACCAGAGGGAGGAGATGGGCAAGCAAAGAGATAAAGTGAGAGGGGGGGGGGGGGAAGGGATACGGAATGGTGAAGCATTACCAGATACTTGGAGGCTACCCACACAGAATACAAGGTGTTGTTCCTCCAACCTGAGTGTGGCCTCATCGCAACAGTAGAGGAGGCCATGGATGGACATATCGGAATGGAATTAAAATGAGTGGCCACTGGGAGATCCCACTTCTTCTGGCAGACGGAGTGTAGGTGCTCAGCGAAGCGATCTCCCAATCGACGTCAGGTCTCACTGATGTACAGGAGGCCACACTGGGTGCACACAAAACAGTAACTGACCCCAACAGACTCACAAGTGAAGTGTCACCTCACCTGAAAGGACTGTTTAGGGCCCTGAATGGGTCCTTAGTGAGGGAGGAGGTGTAAGGGCAGATGTAGCACTTGTTCCACTTGCAAGGATAAGTGCCAGGAGGGAAAACAGTGGGGAGGGACGAATTGGCAAGGGAGTTGAATGGCATGCAATCCCTGCGGAAAAATATTAAATTTAGTGAAATTTAAGAGACGACTAGACAGGTATATAACAACAATTACAGCACAGAAACAGGCCACCTCGGCCCTTCTAGTCTGTACATATGGAGGAATTTAAGGTGGGGGGGATATCTGGGAGGTAGGGTTTAAGGGTCAGCACAACATTGTGGGCCGAAGGGCCTGTACTGTGCTGTACTATTCTATGTTCTAAAGCAGAGATTGGGGGGGGTGTGGGGGAGATAGATGTGCTTGGTGGTGGGATCCCATTGGAGGTGGCAGAAGTTCTGGAGAATTATGTGCTGGACGCAGATGCTGGTGGGGTGGTAGGTGAGGACAAGAGGAACCCTATCCCTGGTAGGGTGATGGGATGATGGGGTGAGAGCAGACGTGTGCAGAATGGAAGAGATGCAGTTGGGGGCAGCATTGATGGCCCTTTCCTTGAGGGAGGAGAAAAGCCTCCGCCTGAGAGCCGATGCAGCAAAGACGTTTTCACAAGTAACAGGGTGCGAGGATGTATAGTCCAGGTAGCTGCAAGAGTCAGTGGGTTTGTAATAGACATCAGTAGATAAGCTGTCTCCAGAGACAGAGACAGTGAGATTGAGAAAGGGGAGGGAGGAGTCAGAAATGGACCAGGTAAATTTGAGGGCAGGGTGGAAATTGAAGGCTAAGTGGATGAAGTCAACAAGTTCAGCATGGGTGCAGGAAACAGCACCAACACAGTCGTCAGTGTAGTGTAGGAAAAGTCCCTCCCCACTGATCCCCCTTCTGGCACTTATCTTGCAAGCAGAACAAGAATATAGTATTAAACCGAAACAAATTTACACTTCCATGTAGAATAGACGAACAATGGAACCACAAAACAATTGTTAGGGTGTTGTGATGCTTTGGAAATATCTAGAAGAGGGGAAAATACAGAATTTCTTTCCAAACACATCACTTTGTTTTCATGATCAGCTCTTTGCAATCCAAAAAAAAAAGACTTACTGATTAACCAAATTTGTAAAAATGAAATGCCTTAGACGACCAACATACCATTACAAAGAGGTTACTCTGAAAGAGATTCAAATTTTGAAGGAGCTGCTGTTAACAATTCCTGGATTATATGTATTCAAAAATATATATATGCAAATTGCACCATAATCTAAATTTTCCTTTTTATGTTTTCCCTGTTACTACCAATGTCAGACTAGTGAGAGGCTCTGCTTGCTTATATCAATGTTTAAGTGAACCACGTGTAAAGCTTTCAAGCTCAACTCCTTGTCTCAAAAATAAGAACCTACTGTCCATTATTCATTCTGGCAAGGTGCACAAGCAAGATGGAATAGGAAATTAGTGTCAGGTGAATAAATATTCAATCAGTTAATCTGAAGTCATATTTTACATCGTACTTGATTTATAGTAGCTGTATTACATCACTAATATTCCACTTTTCGGTTTCAGGCAAAGTTAGTTCTAATGATTTGTTCAATTATGTATTCTGAAAAGCAATGACTAATCTCCAGACAGAAAAAAAATATAGCTGGCTGCAAAATGTGTTTACACTGAATAGCTTTTGGAATTCTTACTTAAAGAACTAACTTAACCAAAAGCGAAATGAATCACACACCAACACAACACACAAAGCTGAATTCTACTCCCCCCAGGTCTACATGATTCAAATCTTAAAGCACCAAGTTCAGATCCAGTTCCTCAAAGGTTTAGTGCTGTAACTAACCAAAGGCATCTGAAGATACTACTCTGCTTTCGATCACAATAACTTTCATTACCTTTTGCTTCATTCATGTCCTTTGACCTGTCACAAAAATGTTGCTGTAGATTAACCTCCTCTCTAGCTTGGGGCATTACGCGATCCACTAACATTACCAATGTAATAAGAGGTCTTCACCACGAGGGATAGGAAGCACGGACACAATTTACTATCATTTCACCCCACCGACCTGTTAGCTCACTTGGGATTTATTTTAACTGGGAGAATATCTGAAACAGTCTCCACATTTGAGGTACAAAACATACAAACACATTTCAAAAAGCAGCCGAATTGTTGGATCCAAACGTTTACGTAGACCAAACGCTAAGTCCGCTTGTCTAAGCAAGAGCACAAGGAGTGGTTAAAACGTTTAGTTAAATGAAAATAAAAACACCCATACACATATAGACAAAATGCAAATCATTTTAGGCAATAAAATGCTATTTTGTTTTAAAAACGGTGTGGATAATCCTGCTGTGACCTTCAGTCCAAACGTCCCTGGCAATGAATGACAATGCTTAAGTACTAGAACACGCCTTGAAGCAGGACACTGGAGAAACATCCAGCCCATTCCCCTCTCACCGTATGAGTCCATTGCCGAAATCGATCGCTACCAGTTGCAGCAGCAGCAGCACCAGCCAAGCTCTAACCTCCATCACAGCGAATAGAATAGCTTCACTGCTCCAACTGCGGCCGGGAACTCAAATAAAAGCAGCACCTAAACTCCGCCTAAATCAGGACGTCAATTCAGCACGCAACCACAGGCAGATGAGCTATTGCCTGTGCGAAATTAACCTTGCACCTTCCATTTATTGCTTATTCAATCGAGGCTTGCTGGCAGACTTCATGAAAAGGCGTCGATTTCTTCTTCTTTCTGATGCATAAAAATGCACAACATTTTATATTTGTTATAGAAGATGGTTAAACCCTTCAAGGAGCCAGAAGCACTAGTCCCAAACAGAGAATCCTTCTTCCAGCATTTTCTAATTTCGTTTCCTATTTGTACCATCCATGATATTTTGTTTTCCACGCGAATTGATTTTGAACTCAATTCTTTTGTATCTTTGTACCCCTTTTATATTTGTGCTTCATACAAAACAGAAACAACCTTGCTTTCACATAGTGTTTGTTCCATTCCTTTCACTGTTTGAAGAGATTGTCAACGATCAACAAGATTGTTGCTGGTGAAGGTCCTCAGGGTGTCGCCATGATTCTAAAAGTGCCTGATTATTTGTATCTTTAATTCCACTCTTAAGAATTCAAAAGGGATTGCTGAAGGATGACATTCTAACTGCGTGTTCCCTACAAATTAGTTAGCCCCTGATATGAATAACTTACCATGCATTCAATTTACAATAATGAAAGAAATAATTGAAGAGTGAGTAATACAGGTCAAGTTACTGACAGGGAAGAGGAGGCTGAGAAGCTCTCTCAACAGGCAGCCAGTGCTACTCCCAAGGAATCCAGGAAAGAATTCTCCTACCTGAATCTCAACCATGACTGAGTTTGCGGTGGTCAATTGTAACAATGGGAAAGTAAGGTAAACTCTGCCAGCAGTTTTCCAACTGACCCTGACCGAAATCTTCTGGAATCGGAGATATTTGCGACATTTTGAGATGAGACATCTGTCATTATTTAAGGAAGGACACTGAGTACCCTGTTCCAAGACCAAGCCGGGCGAGATAGCATTTAATCTTCAGTCTGTGAGCACGAGAGTGCAAGTGAAAGACTAGTGTGAGACTTCATCGATGGAATTGTAGTGGTGCGGTACAACAAAGAAATGTCCAGGCCAGTACCACAGTTTTGTGGATAACAAATTTCAAGCTGAAGTATACTGAATCTGAAGATTCATATGAAGTGACAAAACTTCGTTCAGAAATAGGAAGTTTGAGCTTGCCTCCTTAAATGACTCCATGCCCCCAGTTCACATTTTGTAAACGTGCCTGGCAGGCTTTTTTGACCCTTCTGATAAAGAGAAACACTCCCACATTTCACAACCCTCACTGAAGCCTCCAGTACACCATCTTCTTGCTCATATTGCATCAGTCTTCAGACTCACTGCCAGCATGACTCCCAAATTTGCTCTGGTCACAGTGATAGGTCAAGGCTCACATTAACATGAGCTACCAGAAAATGACATTGGCTTCCAGCTGCCAGACTTTTCAAAAACTATTTCTACAGAATAAAAATTATTAAGTTGCTGTGTTGCCTGCTTCACAATGAACGGGTGTGTGATACCTGCACATTATAAGCACCTTTTCTTCTTTACTGGCCTTTCAGAACTATTCCACGAGTACTGACATATTCTGTCTTAGTGGAATCTCCAGGAGAAAATGCTTGATTATGGCAATTTGGTCTGATTTTCTCTTATTCTGAACACTGAACAAGGAGAGGACACAGACCAGATAAGTGCAGGATAAATGGACAGATATCCAAAGATGTTCTGTATCTCCTCCATCAAGATTCTCAGGTTCTTTGAGTCTGGATTACTACATATACTTTCCCCCTTCACCCCAGCTATCTTGCAACATGTCACTCCGTGAGAAAGTTGCACTTTCAGTGGAAAAGAAAGTATTGAACACACTTTGATTCCTTTAAAAATTGCTTCTAATCTGTAATTGAGCATCACACCTGCTGGATTAAAACATCCAGAAAAATTCAAATGACAGTAATCAGCAATTAGGCCCAAATTGCATCTGTTATTCAGACTAATCCTATCAGTACAGTTTGTGCCTATTTTCCTGATTACATAGTAGGTACCTCTTGCTAAACTGCTTCAGTACAATTGCAACATTGGCATTCATATGTAAATATAGAAAATTATCCAAATGTGTCATGTTCATAAAAAGCAGAAGAAATCCAACGCAGTGATTAATGCCAGTCTTCTTTCAATCATTAGCAGGGCGATAAGGACTTTCAAACAAGGTCACTTACAAAATAACTAAGCTTAACCTGGACTGCAGTTAGTTAATTAAGCTGGAAGATCAAATAATAAAATCAGGTTATGGTTCTGGCTGCCACCACAATCATTGCCTTGTGCTTAAAACTCATGTGTGGCTGTTAATAGATCATCAGTCCTTGCATGATTTAATTGCAATCGGTCTGACTATTCAACAGGCAAAGAACAAAATACTGCAAATATTCAGCGGGCCAGTTAGCACTTGTGGAGAGAGAAAAATTATCATATTTTCACATCCATCATCATGCATCAAAACAATGAATACCAATGGAATGTCACTGGCTTGTAATGTTAATATTATTTTATTGTCCACAGAAATTGAATCTTGATATCATTTAAAAATGTTCATAATTTTCTGATTTTGTTCCATTTTCTATCATCTACAGTCTTTTGCTGTTTTTATATAGACTCAGAAGTGGTCCTGAGTTGGTTGGCGCCCGTCTGTCTTGAAGGATAATGGGTGATGATGATCATCGTCACAAACCTGGGCGGAAGATGTGGAGATCCTGAGATGCCCAGTCATCAAGATCTCTTTTTCAGCCTCACCAGTGTAGTCTACAGGAAGGCCAATACATTTGGCACCAGCTTGACGGCAGGAGCTGCCAGAGGGATGTTCAATGACATCCAGTTGCCTTAGGGGCGCCACTGTGGATTTGCTGTCTGGGATTACTTCCATAGCCTTTGTCTCTCCCAAGGCCGCCCACAAGGCAATGAGGCTACTTACCCATAGCTGGGGATCTGGTTCACGAGCACCAGGCCGTGTATTCAACCCGAGTCCAAAATGAGTTCACTTTCCATGTGTTGCCAGCGAGGAGGCACTTCATGAGGCTTGCTGTTGGAGAGGATATGTACGGGCAGGGAGAGACTTACACATTCAACTCCTCTTTTCTTGAGACTTCTAGCCAGCAGTAGAACCTAAAAGTGAGATCAACAAGCACTACCCACTACAGTACCGCACTAAATGTGTCACAACAACTATTTTGATACCTGAGATGAGATGACAGTAAATACCCAAGCCAGTCTACTCCAACAATGTATTACAATTTTCAGCATAAATTGGGTTATAATAAAAGGGAAAGGAAAAATAATCTAATATAATTAATAGGATTAAAGAAGAATGGCTGAATCTTGCTACCGCCCTGTCAGCCATCAGATCATGAGGCTAAGTATGTGGACTATAACTCATGACAATTTAGGAAACTCGTGACTGAGGGATTTGTCACATTTATTGCATAATCTGTCCCTTGTCAGCAAAGTGTGATCCATAAAAGAAAATCTATTAACAAGGGAGCAGAAAGTAAAATTTGAGTTCATTGCTAATGTCATTTGACTATATTTTGGCAGCAAGAAGCTACTGTATTTTAAACCCGGATATATTCACACAAGTTAAAACAAAGTTCATGGACACAAAAGTCTTGAAGTCAATGGGAAGAAATTTGGAGAATATGAAATGGATATGTCACTGATTTTACACTTTCACACAAAATTAAGATCTACCCAGACAAGATGAAAGTTAATTTAGTTCTGATCTGCTTACTCCTCACATTCTAAGCAAGAATCGAATCCTTATCCTGTAATGGAATTAGCTAATTAGTTTCCAACAATTGACCCAAAATGTCTTCACTTCTTTCTGATTCTCAGAGGAGATCATAACAAATGTCACTGGCAGACAACAAATATGGCCAGAAGGACAAGTTTGTACCAATATCAAGAAGACTTGAGATAGATTTAGAGAGTTTTTAAATGAAGTAGGACAACCACTTGAAGTAAGAAGAATGAAGATATACCTTATAAAGTACTGATTTCAAATCCATACAAAGAGATGTTAGTTAAACAGAGTAGTACAGAAGGTCTCTGAAGAAAATCAGAGATCTGTTTCTCTGGTTATTCCTCAAGGTGCTGGCCTTCCTTCTCCAAGCTTAAAATAAACTCTCTATATTGCCATTAAAAAATCTACATATAAAAAAAATGGAAAAGGTTATATGTGTGAAAAAAGTACATGATAATTGTGAATTCCTTATCCAAATAAAAATAAAATTAAAAAAAAATCTACAAAATAAGGCGCATTGTACAAAGAATGGTGGTGGAGAATACAGCTATGGTTCCATACTTGTAATTTCAGACACATTCAATAAATTAAAGGAGGAATTTGCTAAATTAATCGATTTTTTTAAATCATACTTTCATAAGGCTAACTACCAATGCAGCACTTCCCCTTGCTAACACAGCTTAGATTATGTTCCTAAACTGGGGTTCATCTAAAGAACTAAGTGGATAATCATTCTTTTTTTTTTCTGAATCACTGGTTTTGATTATCATGGCTGTAGATTATACATTTGTGGCATAGCAAGTGTCATCTCCAGTATTTACATGAACTTCGGAAGTGATTATTTCCTAAATGAGTACACTATTTGCAGCTACAGCTTCCCGTAAATGATCCTCAGACATAGTTGTCAGGATTTCTTTATGCTGTGCCCCTGCACCTCTATCTCAGCAAAAAGTGTAATGGGGATGTGGGCTGTCAGATAATAAGGAAACATCATGGCTCATGAAGGTACTTGGGAATATGTACTACTGCACTGAGCACATATTTTTCTTAATCACCAGCTATGGATAAAGAGCAAAAAACAGGTGGATGGTGCTAGGCTCATCACAATGAAAAGAGGAAGAGATTGTAGGCCTAAAAAAAACTATTCTAGTTCCCCATTACAAAACACATTTCTTAATGTGCTCTGCTGTAGAATGATATATGAAAATGTGTGCATTGAAGAGATAAGGAGAGGAGTTATTGCTGACAAAATATTGAGATGCTTAAAAGAAAGTTCTGGTGCAGAGTAGGCACAGTATAGTGGTACATCTGACTTCCTTTAAACACACTGCGTATACACTGTGTGCCTTGAAATATGCAAAAGGAATAAAGTAAATGCTCCAGAGGATGGCAGGGGGATTGATGACATGGTGATTTTGAGGCCATATTAACTTAGAATATGAACCTGATTCTGCTATTATTGCTGCTTAATGGTTAAGACTGATTACAGATGCCTTGACTAATATTTTTGTAATGGTCAAATATAGATGTCCCTTTTATTAAAAATAATAGTTCCTCAGTTAAAACTCACAAAATTAAACATTAGCAAATTATGCTATCATCCCATAACAACCAAGCAGCTAGTACATAAATAAATCAATAAAATATTTCAAAATATTGTTTTGTTTCTCTGCCCTTTGGTAATAAATTTATGTGCCCTCTGTATTTCTGGAGTTGCTCCAGACCATGGTGAGCTATAAGGCTTGGAGATGGCTGTGCTGTCAGAATTCCCAAGCTCTTGTAACTGCAGACTCAACAGAAAGCAGCATTTGTTAAGAAACTAACTTAGCCTTTTTTTTATATACTCAAGAAGCTTTTATGGTATCTAGGCAGAACGATTTACCTGCTGCTCTTCCACTAGCTTATTACATCTAATGAGATCTTTATAAATTTTATTACATGCAGCTGACATGGACCTACCCATAGTCAAGGCTCATATGTCTCAGCAACAGACAAAGCATGGAGGAACATCAAGTCAAGTTTATTGCCATGTAACTATATACATGTATAACATCAAATGAGACTGCACTTCTCTGAAGCAGGTTGTAAAGCACCGTAGTATATATAACACACATAACACAAAATAACTTAAGAAAGTAGGAATGAAATCTACATATGGATTACACACAAATATACAAACTTATGTGAATAAATATTGTAAGGTGCAGAATAGATTAACAAGTGATACTTTGAATGTGATGTGGCAAGCAGTTCAGAAACCTAATGGCCTGAGGGAAGAAACTGTTTCCCATCCTGACCGTACCTTTTTTTTAATGCATCGGAGTCTCCTGCCTGATGGTAGAAAGTCATGATGGGTCGGGCAGCATCAATGGAAGGCAGTTTAATGTCTCAGACAAGAAAACCCTTCAAATGGATCCCAAGTGGATTATGGTCTCAATCCATAACACCAACTGTCTATTTCCTTTCATAAATGCTGCCTGATCTGTTGCATTCCTTCAATGTTTTGTGTGTTGCTTCAAATTTTATACTCTTGTGTCTTCATTTAGCAAGCAGGACTTCAGTTTAATACAGTAACCATAAGAATTCTACTTTAATTCATCTGCACACTGCTTAAAATGGATTATAAATTCATGTTCTTCCCTCCCAACTTAAATTAAAATCAAATTAAATTAAAGCAAATGGTTACTCTTTGAGAATAAACTTAGACAAACTGTGTATATCTATAATTTGTTACTCCAGATGCAATTTAAAATTGAAGATGTAATGGAAATTCTAACTTCATTTTTGTTGTTTTTGGACGTTTTCCACAGATCAAGATGTATGGTGTTTCTTATTTCTCAATGTATTCAACTCCAGAATGATAAATGCAGATATGTGCACCAAAGATGCAAGAAGTGGTTAGACCACTGATACAGTCTTGTTCGTTGCTTGTATCAGTGCTGACAAACAATACTCATAGACGCTTTGATAAATAGTTGTCCTTGATCCAAAGTTCTTAACCAGGGCACAAGCTGGGTTGTCAAAATTAGTCTCAATATTCATGGTTTGGAAGAATATAAACTAATTAGATTTTACAAATTCCCTGTCTTTCAACTTGATTCATCAACAAAGCTTCATTATCATTTTAGAGTTTACTGACCAGTGGAATTCAACTTCAAGTAATTACTCAATCAACCCATTTCACATCTCATGCTTTAACATTTAAACCACAGGTTGCTTCTCTCAACATGACTCATAGAAACCAGACTTCTGTGACTATTATTTGATGAGTGGGGAGGGTTAAGTTTCCATTTTCCTCTTACATTCTGTGCACCATTATTTTCAATAGGTTCAATTAAACTTTGAACAATCGTTAACTCCGAAGTCCGAAAACAATAAAACAGAAGATGAACTTTGCCATAAGTTTCCACTTTTGCACGAAGGATCATAATGTAAGCTGAATGCTGTCAAGAATCAGAACAAAGCAACACACACAAAATGCTGGAGGAACTCAGCAAGTCAAGTAGCATCTATGGAAATGAGAAAACAGTTGATGTTTTGGGCCGAGACCCTTTTTCAGGACAAAAATCAGAACAACCTGTGAGTGAGATAAGAAACTGGCTAAAGGTTAGTAAACAACAGTTATTCATTAGTTATATTGTTATATAACTGTGACAAGAATACACATAGATTAAGATGTAGCTGTCCTGTGCTGGCACCAGTGGAATCAGCAGTTGGTCTGCCACCTGTCTTCAGGAGAGAGAGATAAGGAAAACAATGGAGCAGCATTTGGAGATGTTAATGAAGGGGAAGGAGAGCTGTCAAGATCGGCTCCCCCTTTGAACCCTGAACTGTTTGAAGTGATCGACAGGCGATACCCCAGCAGGGGGATAAAAAGGGACAGGTTCGCTAAGGCAGGACACACACGACACCCGAGGTAACAAGACCCTGGAAGCGGTGCGTCTCTCACAAGTCAGTGGGAAGTACCGGGCCATAAACGCACAGGGTGGAAAGGCACGATCGGCAGGAACCTGGTGTGTGTCCACCCTTGCCTGGGTGCCAGGTTCACCGCAGGGAAACGATCGCATCTGGAAACGGAGGGGTCACGGTCGGTGACCTCAGATGACATCACAAAGGACTCGCCCGAAAGCTGACTGCGAAGGTCTGTGTGGAAGCCTTGAATATTCATTCGTTTTTGCTCTCTCTCTCCTTCCCCCACACTGTCCATCTCCCACGGCAGCGATTACTGTGAACTGAACTGAACTAAATTGAACTGAACTTTGCATCACTTTGAAACTGGTCATTTACCCCAGACAACGATAGAGCTTGATTGATCCTGTTATCTTAATTCTGTGTACATGTATGTTTATCATTGCTGAACTGTTGCATTCATTCTCCTTTTGATTAGAGTACTATGTTGCTTGTTTCTTTAATAAAACTTTCTTAGTTCTAGTAATCCAGACTCCAACTGAGTGATCCATTTTTGCTGGTTTGGCAACCCAGTTACGGGGTACATAACATAAGTGGGGTTCTCGTCCGCGATTTTGAACGCTAAATTTGGGACGGAGTAAATTGATTGGGTCAAAATTCCCGAAAGAAAGAAAAGACAAACAGCAGAAATGGAGGCTGAGGAAATTATAAAGGCGCCGACCTTGGAGGCATTAGAGGATGCCAGGAAATCGGAATTGGTAGCTGTGGCTAAACGGTTGAATCTTGCTAAGGGGAAGTCGACAATGAGGAGAGAGGAGATACACAGAGCTATCGTAGAGCACTATGTATCTAAAGGTGTGTTTCCCCAAGGCGAGCTGGACGTGGTGACTATTGAAAAACCTGCTGGAGACGCGGTACAGGTGCAGCTTGAAAAACTGAGACTCGAGCACGAGTTCCGGGTACAGCAGTTAGAACACGAAGAGAAGCAGTTAGAAAGACGGGAGAAAGAGAGAGAGTTAGAAAGGCAGGAGAGAGAGAGAGAGAGAGACAGCTGGAGCGAGAGGAGAAACAGAGGGAAAGGGAATTTGAGCTGGAGAAGTTAAAGATAAGGGCAGAGCAGGGGCCTGTGCCGAACCAAGGTGGAGGGTTCCGGGCGACCCAGGGGGTTAGGCTGGTTCCCCCATTTGACGATACCGACGTGGATCGGTACTTTCTCCATTTCGAAAAAGTTGCTACAAGTCAGGACTGGCCGAGGGATAAGTGGGCTGTTTTCCTTCAGAGTGTACTGAAAGGGAAAGCCCAAGAAGCTTACTCAGCTTTGTCTGCGGAAGATGCCCAGAGGTATGAGGTGGTGAACGAGGCCATCCTCAGGATTTATGAGTTGATCCCGGAGGCATACCGGCAGAGGTTCCGGAATGCGAGGAAGCAGTGGGACCAAACATATTTAGAGTTTGCCCGTGAGATGCAGACATATTGTGAGCGTTGGTGCGCCTCGAAGGGGGTAGAGGGGGATTATGACAGACTGCTACAGCTGACCCTGATTGAGCAGTTTAAAGGTTGTGTCCCTGAGGGTATGAGACCCTACCTAGATGAGAAAGAGGCAGCCACGTTAGCCACAACTGCTAAGTTAGCGGATGAGTATGCGTTGACGCATAAAATGAAGTTTGTCCCGAGTAAAGGCCACCAGAAGGGTAGTCAGGACGGTGGGGAGAGTCCGCCAGAAAAGTCAGAAAGTAAGCCGGGGACTAGTGAGAAGGATAAGGTAGACCGGGAGCAGTCTGGTAGGAAGTCTCCTGGGGTCGTCTGTTATAATTGTGGGAAAGTCGGACACTTTGTGTCCAGGTGCTTTGCCCCAAAGAAGGAGATGGGAAAAGGGAAAACGGCGATTTTGACTGGTTGTATCAAGCTGGTAAATGAACCGCTAGGACAGGACAGGTCTGCCAAAGTTCAGGAAGGGCGCGAGAGGTTTATCTCGGCTGGATTGGTGTCGGTGAAGGAGGGGTTAAAACCAGTTCCAGTGCGGATCTGGAGAGACACGGGAGCATGTCAGTCACTAATACTGAAGAGTGTATTAGAGTTTAGCTCAGAGACCCAGACTGGGGAGGTCAAGGTCAAAGGTATTGGAGAAGGGGCGGAGACATCCCCTTTGCACCAGGTACACTTACAAAGCAACCTGGTCTCTGGACTAGTCACGATCGGGGTGAGGTCCGAATTACCGATGAAAGGCGTGGAAGTCTTGCTCGGTAATGACCTCGCCGGGGGAATCGTGTTCCCAGTCGTGAGATTGACAGGTCAGCCTGCCAGCATTGAGGCCCCGCCCATGGACTCACAGGTTCATCACGGCACTGCGGTAGTGAATTTAGCTGAGACGTTTCTGCCAGTCTTGTACGAGACGGGGGTAGAAAATGAAAAGAAGGAGTGTAGTGAAACAAGAGGTAGTGAGGGAGCTGGGACAGACGTAGCATTAGCCAGGAAAGAATTTGTGCAGGCACAGGAGCGAGACGAGGGGCTGATGGTTTTGGCAGAGACAGCTCTCTCTGACACAGACTTAACAAGGGAACTAGTAGGCTATTGTGTGGAGGAGGAAATGCTAAGGAAGAAAGGGAAACCAAGTACCGTACCCGCAGATGAGGAATGGGGGGGTGGTGCAAAAGAGTTATGGGGATGAGGTTTTTAACCTGGCCCACAAGGTACCCCCTGGTGGACATTTTGCGGTGCTGGAGAAAACAGTTGGTGGAATCATGAAAGAGGTTTACCGGCTGCACCAAAGGAAGGATGTTATTGATTATGGCCGACGCAAACTGAGACGGTCACAGGCTTTTGATATGCTAACAAACCTAGTCGGTGTTAGCGCGGAAATCAATGAAGCTAGGATCCCCCTGATAAGAGAAAAAAACCATTTTGAAAAGATGAGTATGGTATCGACCAGATGGGAGAAGGCTATTGTTTTGACCAGGTCTGCTGATAAGGTCTCTCCCTTAATCCCTGAACAAAGCGACTCTTTAGGAGAAGTAATTAAACGACTCGCACACGTGTGTTTGATTGTCCTGAGGTGATGCAAAGAACTGGGACGTTGGGTGGTGTTTGCTACACTAGGGCAGCCTAGCGAGCAACATCCCTATAGAATGAGTAATTCAGTGACTAAAGGGCTGACGAACACAGAGGTGTGTATTGGCGATGTCATACGGCTGTCTGAAGCCAGCTTGATAGTGAACCTTGAGAAAAATGAGTTCGGCCATACGAAGGTCACTTACCTGGGAATTGTGGTGACACAGGGGCAGCTGGCAGCGATGCAAGCTACAGTGCAGGCTATCACTGACATCCCAACCCCGACAGACAAGAGGGCCCTCAGAAGGCTCTTGGAGATGGTGGGGTACTGTAGGAAGTTTTGCAATAACTCTGCGGTCACTACCCCTCCCCCTCCTACTAAGCCTTTGCGAGGGAAAACTAAGTCGGAATGGGACGACCCTTGTTATTGTGGTCCGGGACGAAACCCGATGAGAGGTTACATTGATCGCAATTCATCAGTGTTTTTGGCCACTATGAAGTTTGCTAAGTTGGAGCCTGGTCTAAGGGATTATTAGTAACACATATAAAAGGAACAGGAAATGTGATGGCTGACTGTCTGTCAGGTGTTGACAACTTCAAACTCGCTGTATTAGCCAAATAGCTGATAAAGATGTATATTTGTGTGTGTATCAAATAATGTATTCATGTTTGTAATTTTTACCCCCGGGTAAAAATCCTTAAAGGGGGAACTGTGACAAGAATACACATAGATTAAGATGTAGCTGTCCTGTGCTGGCACCAGTGGGATCAGCAGTTGGTCTGCCACCTGTCTTCAGGAGAGAGAGATAAGGAAAACAAAGGAGCAGCATTTGGAGATGTTAATGAAGGGGAAGGAGAGCTGTCAAGATCGGCTCCCCCTTTGAACCCTGAACTGTTTGAAGTGGTGGACAGGCGATGCCCCAGCAGGGGGATAAAAAGGGACAGGTTTGCTAAGGCAGGACACACACGACACCTGAGGTAACAAGACCCTGGAAGCGGTGCGTCTCTCACAAGTCGGTGGGAAGTACCGGGCCATAAACGCACAGGGTGGAAAGGCACGATCGGCGGGAACCTGGTGTGTGTCCACCCTTGCCTGGGTGCCAGGTTCACCGCAGGGAAACGATCGCATCTGGAAACGGAGGGGTCACGGTCGGTGACCTAAGATGACATCACAAAGGACTCGCCCGAAAGCTGACTGCGAAGGTCTGCGTGGAAGCCTTGAATATTCATTCGTTTTTGCTCTCTCTGTCCTTCCCCCCACACTGTCCATCTCCCACTGCAGCGATTACTGCGAACTGAACTGAACTAAATTGAACTGAACTTTGCGTCACTTTGAAACTGGTCATTTACCCCTAGACAACGATAGAGCTTGATTGATCCTGTTATCTTAATTCTGTGTACATGTATGTTTATCATTGCTGAACTGTTGCATTCATTATCCTTTTGATTAGAGTACTATGTTGCTTGTTTCTTTAATAAAACTTTCTTAGTTCTAGTAATCCAGACTCCAACTGAGTGATCCATTTCTGCTGGTTTGGCAACCCAGTTACGGGGTACGTAACATAACTAATTAGTTAACAATATTACTTACATAACTAATTATAAAAGTTACATAGGAAGACTGAGAGAATCCCAGATGCCATTGCCAGAAATATTAATGTAAGTACTTACAAAGCATCCTGAAACAAAAAACCTCCATGCAAATTACAAGGGCAGCAGAGTCAGAAAAAGCAGGTTGGAAATTATTGGACATAATGTAAAAGCAATCAGATCATTGATAGATAAAATTAATAGACTTAGGTTAAACATGGTGTATTGAAAAAGAAATAAACCTAATGAAATATCAAATGCTCAACATTTCCGATCAATGTAGGGATATACTGAAGAAAATCAGTATAACATCGGGCAATTTATTCAAAAGAGTGGAATGCAAATGAAAGAAAGTCAGAATTAGCAATGAGCATTACAAATGTCTAGTCAGACACTTTTTCAGCAATGCACACATTGGTTGTATGGAACAGAGACTTCGAGATAGAAATCAATGTTTCCACACTCGTTTGTTTTTTGACTCTTTATTAAATCGTACGATGATGACACTTAATGCAATTGCAGAGAAAGTGTTGGGAATAGTCAGCTATAGCCCAGGTTATGGATGGGTCATTAACTAAAGCCAGAGTGGACTTCAACTTTTGGGTTCAGATCTGATTCTCTTCTCAAGATTATTACGATTTTGGATTATTGATCATCTCTATTTGCTGTTGAGAAGGTGATGCTGAGCCACTGTCTTAATGCACTATAGTCCCATTCTATCTTATCAAAAACACTGGCATCATGAGTCTGAGAGTTTGTGAGAATTTGGAAGTCCCCATGGTGAAGGATGTCATTGACTGCAAATAGGTCAGGTTTTGGGGCATTGCCAATATGCACAACCACAAAGGATGCCGGAGCAATAGAAAATTGTAAATGTCACTCCACTCTTTTAGAAGGGAGGAAGACAAAAGAAAGGAAATTATCCTTTCTCCTGAGTATCCTAACCTCAGTGGTTGGGAAAGTGTTGGAGTCTATTATTATGGATGATGCTTTGGGGTACTTAGAGACCAATGATAAAATAAGACAAAGTCAGCATGACTTCTGTAAAGGGAAATCTTGCCTGACAAAGCTGTTAGTGTTCTTCAAGGAAGTAAAAAGCAGGGTGGATAAGGGAGAGGGAATGTATGTCATTCACTTGGATTTTCAGAAGGCACTTAATAGGGTGTCACACATGAGGCTGCTTAACAAGATAAAATCCTATGGTGTTACAGGAAAGAAATTGGCATGGATAGAGGAATGACTGACAGGCAGGAGGCAGCAAGTGTGAATAAAAGGGGCCTTTTCTGGTTGATTGCTAGTGACTAGTGTTGTTCCTCAGAGGTCATTATTGGAATTGCTAATACATTGTTTGTCAATGATTTAGATAATAGAACTGATGGCTTTGTGGCAAAGTTTGCAGATGGTACTAAGATAGGTGGAAGGGTAGGTGGTGTTGAGGAAGCAATGCGATTGCAGCAGGACTTAGACAAATTGGAAGAATGGGCAAAAAAGTAGCAGATGGAATACAGTGTTGGGAAATGTATGATAATGCATTTTGGTAAAAAAGCAATAGTGTGGACTATTATCAAAATTGGGGGGAAAACTCAAACATCCAAGGTGCAAGGGGTCTTAGGAGTCCTCGTGCAAGACTCCCAAAAGGTTAACTTACAGGTTGAGTCTGTGGAAAAGAAGGCAAATGCAATGTTGGTATTTATTTCAAGGGCAATGGAATATAAAAACAAGGAGATAATGCTGAGGCTTTATAAGATATTAGTCAGGCTGCACTTTTTAACAGTTTTGGCTCCAATATTTGGAAAGGATGTATTGTCACTGGAGAGAGTCCAAAGGAGGTTCATGAGGATGATTCCAGGAATGAAGGGGTTAACATATCAGTAGCATTTGGCAGCTTTTGGCCTGTACTCACTGGAATTTAGAAGAATGCGGGAGGATCTCATTGCAACCTACCAAATGTTGAAAGGACGAGATAAGGTGGATGTGGTGAGAATGTTTCCTTGGCGGGTGTATCCAGAACTAGAAGGCACAGCCTCAAAATTAAGAGTGACCTTTTACAACATAGATAAGGAGTATTTCTTTTAGCTACAGTGTAGTGAATCGGCAGAATGCTCTGCCACAGACTGCAATGGAGGCCAAGTCCCTGGGTATATTTAAAATGGAAGTTGATAGGTTCCTGATTGGTCAGGGCATCAAAGGATATGGCGAGAAGAGAGGTGTATGGGATTGAGTGGGATCTGGGATCAGCCAGGATGGATTGGAGGAGCAGACTTGATGGGCTGAATGGACTAATATTGTTCCAATGTCTTATAGTAACATACATGTACTTTGATAATAAATTTACTTTAAACTTGAAGTATATCCTTGGACTTTGTGGGAGGCTAGAGAAGAAATTGTGGAGGGCCTTGTAGAGTTATTTGCATCAGCATTGACCACTATTGAAGCTCTCAAAGAATGGAAAGTGGCGAATGTAACTTTGTTGTTCAAGGGAAAAAACTGTCACTTCATTTTTGTCTCAAACAATATTGCATTGCCTGGATTACTCTGCAAACCATTCCAGAACTAGACAAACTTGGAGGTGGTATTTGTGATACACTGCTGCATGTTGTGTCACTTTGGCTTCGTGGGAACATAGCCCTGACAGACATTAAGCAATGCAATGCAGATAGAGGCCCTGGTACCCAACGAGTCCATGCCAACTACATAGTCTACCAAGCTAAACCCAATTTCCTGCATTTAGCCCACAGCCAGGCCTCTACTCTTCTTGTACCCATCTAATTGCTTCTTAAGTGATACTGTTTTATCTGCCTCAACCACTTTCTTCGGCAGCTTGTTCTCTACGTACACCACCTTCTACATGAAAACATTGCCCCTCAGATCCCTTTTAAGTCTTCCCCTCTCACCTTCAACTTGCCAAAGTGAAAGGACTGTTGTCGCCCACCTTACCTATGCCTCTAATAATTTAAGCATTTCTATAAATAGTTCTATAATTCCAACATTTCTATAAAGATTTATAAATATTTCTATAAATCTTTTCTGATTTATGAGTCTGTTGTCTGAACTAGAAGGTACGTTGTGTCACTTTGATATTGTGTCACCATGTATGTCAATTTACGATGTATGTCATTGAGAATGTATGTTGTACATCAATGATTTGGACTATGAGATTAATGGATTTGTGGCTAAATTTGTGGATAATACAAAGATAGGTGGAGGAGCGGGTAGTGTTGAGGAAACAGAGAACCTGCAGAGAGTCTTAGATAGTTCAGGGGAATGGGCAAAGAAGAGGCAAATAAAATACAATGTTGTAAAGTATATGGTCACACACTTTGGTGGAAGAAATAAACGGGCAAACTACTACTTAGTTGGGGAGAGAATTCAAAATGCAGAGATGTAAAGGGACTTGGGAGTCCTTGTGCAGGATACCCCAGGTTGAGTCGGTGGTGAAGAAGGCGAATGCAATGTTGGCATTCATTTCTAGAGGTATAGAATACAAGAGCAGGGATGTGATGTTGAGGCTCTGTAAGGCACTCATACGACCACACTTAGAGTCTTGTGTGCAGTTTTGGGCTCCTTATTTTAGAAAGGATATACTGACATTGGAAAGGGTTCAGAGAAGACTCACGAGAATAATTCCAGGAATGAAAGGTTTACTCTATGAGGAACGTCTGGCAGCTCTTGGGCTGTATTCCCTAGAGTTCAGGAGAATGACTGGTGATCTCATAGAAACATTCCAAATGTTAAAAGGCCTGAACAGATTAGATATGGCAAAGTTATTTCCCATGGTAGAGGAGTCTAGGACAAGAGGGCATGACTTCAGGATTGAAGGACGTCCATTTAGAACAGAGATGCAGAGAAATTACATTAGTCAGAGGATGGTAAATCTGTGGAATTTGTTGCCATGAGCGGCTGTGCAGGCCAAGTCATTGGGTGCATTTAAGGCAGAGATAGATAGGTTCTTGATTAAGGGAGAAGGCAGGGGAGTAGGGATGACTGGAAGAATTGGATCAGCCCACGACTGAATGGTAGAGCAGGCTCGACGGGCCGAATGACCTACTTCTGCTCCTATATCTTATAGTCTTATGTCTTTCTTTCCTGTAACCCGTACGCAACACTCCAAGTGCAGCTTCACTAATGCTTTATACAACTGCAATATATTGCCCATCTCCGATATTTAATGCTCTGACTGATGAATGCTATTTTGCTAAATGTCTTTTTCACAACCCTGTTTACCTATTATGCCAATTTCAATAAACTATGCACTTGTCCTCTAGGTCTCTCTGTTCTGTAACATGGACTGTTGCCCTACCATTCACAAAATAATTCCTACTCTGATTTGTCTTTCAAAACTGCATCACCTCACACTTACTTTTATTGAAGCCCATGTGCCACTCTTTGACTCACTTCTCCAATGGATTGAGATTGTCCCGTAGGGTATGATAGCCTTCTTTACTAGCAGCAATACCTAACTTTTCGACCTCTGCAAACTTACTGTTCAAGAAGAAAAGACAGTGGCTATATTTCATTAGGAGTTTGAGGAGATTTGGTTTTTCACTTAAGACACTCGACTGGAATCTGCAAGTGAGGAAATCAAGGATCCAATTGCATGAGGAAGTACTTAGGCCAAGATCTTGAAGCTACATAATTAGTTTTGATGGGCTGATGATATTGAATACTGAGCTGTAGTCGATATAGAGCATCCTGATATATGCATCTTTGCTGCCCAGATGTTCAAGGGTTGAGTGAAGAGCCAGTGAGATGGCATCAGCTGTGGACCTGTTGCTCCAGCAGGCAAATTGGAACAGATCCAAGTGGCTTCTCAGGTAGGAGTTGATATGTTTCATTACCAACCTCTTCCTCACCGTGGATTTAAGTGCTGCTGGACGATAATCATTGAGGCAGGTTTCCACATTCTTCCTGAGCAGTGGTATAAGTAAGGATTGCTTGAAGCAGGTGGCCAAAACAAGAGGTTAAAGATGTCAGTGAACACTCCAGCCAGTTGATCAGCGCAGGTCTTTAGTACATGGCCAGGTATCCCATCTAGGCCAGATGCTTTTCGTGGATTCACCCTCCTGAAGGCTGTTCACATGTTAGCCTCAGAGATTGAAATCACAGGATCATCGGAGGCCGTGAGAGTTCATGATGGTTGCTCTATGTTTTGATGGTCAAAGCAAAGACAGAAGGCATTGAGCTCATCTGGAAGTGAAGTCCTGTGGTCACCTATGTCGCTAAATCCCTAAGGTCTAACTCATCTAGATCCTGGGGACTTAGTGAAGTTAGTGTACTGTAAGGCCGCAAATGCCTCCTCCTTGACAATATGAATGCCCTCATAAACATAGAGTCATAGATCACTACAAGACAGAAACATGCCCTTCAGCCTGTTTAATCTGTGCTGAACTATTAGCCTGCCTAATCCAATCAGCCTTCACCCAGACATAGCTCTCCATAATCCTTGCATCCATGTATCTATCCAAATTTCTATTAAATGTTGAAATTGAACCCACATCCTCCACTTCTGCTGATAGCTTGTTCCACATTCTCACCATGTTCTGAGTGAAGAAGTTCCCCTTAAACATTTCACATCTCACCCATAACCAATCACCTCTAGTTCTAGTCTCACCCAATCTCTGTGGGGAAAAAATCCTGCTTGCATTTACCCTATCTATACCCTCATAATTTTGTATAGCTGTCATATCTCCCCTCATTCTTCTACAATCTAAGGAATAAAGTCCTTATATAGTTACCCTTCACCATAACTCAGCTCATCAAGTCCTAGCAAAATCCCTTTAAAGTTTCTCTGCACTCTTTCAATCTTATTGACATCTTTCCTTTAGTTAGGTGACCAAAACTGCACACAATAATCCAGATTAGGCCTCACCAATGTGTTACATACTTCAACATAACATCCCGACTCCTGTAGTCAGTACTTTGATTTATAAAGGACGATGTTCCCAAAGCTTTCTTTATGATCCTATCTACCTGTGATGCCACCTTCAAGGAATTATGTATCTGTATTTCCAGATCCCTTTGTTCTACTACACTCCTCAGTGCCCTACCACTCACTGTGCAAGTCCTGCCCTGATTTGTCCTCCCACCTCACACCTGTCTGTAGTAAGTTCCATCTGCTACTGTCCAGTCCATTTTTCCACTGGTCTAGCTTCTGCTGCAAACTTTGATAGGCTTCCTTGCTGACCCTAATCTTAGTGTTATCCACAAATTTGCTGATCCAGTTTATCACATTATCAACCAAGTCATTGATATAGATGACAAACAACAATGGACCCAGCACTATTCATGGGCCTCAATTCAGAGAGACACCCATCTACTACCACTCTCTAAAAAGAGAAAATCTGTAGATGCTGGAAATCCAAGCAACACACACAAAATGCTGGAGGAACTCAGCAGGCCAGGCAGTTTCAAATGAAAGGAGTATAGTTGACGTTTCAGGCCAAGACCCTTCATTCTATACTCTCTGGCTTCTCCCACAAAGCTAACATCTAGTCCAATTCACGACCTCATCTTGAATGCCAAACGGCTGAAAATTCATGACCAACCTCCCATGCAGGATCTCATCAAAGGCCTTGCTACAGTCCATGTTGACAATATCCACTTTCTTTCATCAACTTGCCTGGTAACTTCCTTGTAAAACATTAAAGATTGGTTAGACATGACCTAGCACTCACAAAGTCATGTTGACCATCCCTAATCAGTTGCTAACTATCCACATACTTAAATATAAGAATCAGAATCAGGTTTATTGTCACTGGCATTTGTCATGAAATTTGTTAACTTAGCAGCAACAGTTCAATGCAACACATAATATGGAAGAAAAATGAATAAATGTATCAACCAATCAATCAATTATAGTACCCATATAATGAATAGATTAAAAATCATGGAAAAACATAAATAATATATATTTAAAAAGTCGGACCATGTTCATGGGTTCAATGTCTATTTAGGAATTGGATGGCAGAGGGGAAGAAGCTGTTCCTGAATCTCTGAGTGTGTGCCTTCAGGTTTCTGTACCTCCTATCTGATGGTAACAATGAGAAAAGGGCATGCCCTGGGTGCTGGGGGTCCTTAATAATGGACACTGCCTTTCTGAGACACCGTTCCACTGAAGATATCCAGTTCCTTCGAATACCTACCAAAAATTTACTGGCCTATAATATCCTAGCTTATTCTTAGAGCCTTTCTTAAGCTATGGGTTAACATTAGCTAACCCCTAATCTTCCAGCACCTCACCCGTGACTAAGGATGATTTAAACATCTCTGCTCAGACCTCTGCAATTTCTGCACTAGCCCCCCACAGCGTCTGACAGAACACCTTGTCAGGCCCTGGGGATTTATCCAGTCTAACTTGTCTCAAGATAGCAAACACCCGCTTCTCTGTAATCTGTATAGGGTCCATGACCTCGCTGCTGCTTTGCCTCACTTCTATAGATTCCGCGACCATCGGCCGAGTATACATTGATGCAAAAGATCCATTTAAGATCTCCCCAGTTTCTTTCAGCTCCATACATAAATGGCCATTCTAATCTGCAAGAGGACCAAGTTTGTCCCTTGCTATCTTTCTGCTCTTAATATATCTGTAGAAGCCCTTAGTATTCTCCTTCACCTTGTCTGCTGGAGCAATCTCATGAGTTTATTTAGAAATACAGCTCAGAACAGGCCTTTCTGGCCCAACGAGCTGAATCACCAAGCAACCCACGTATTTAGCACTAGGCTAATCACATCACAAAGGCCAATTAACCTGCATCCATTTTCTTATCCGACTATTCATATTTATCTCACTGCATAACTAGTAAAGATACAATTCTCCATTCACCCACAGTGAAACCAGAGAACCCAGAGGAATCCAGATGGTTCAAGGGGAGAATGTACAAACTGCTTACAGACAGCACTGGAAATGAACTCTAAACTTCAGAATGCCCCGAGCTGTAACAATCTGTTAACAATCCCATCCATTTCCTGCGGCTTGAAACATTGATGGTCTACTTAATCCCTAACTACCCATTTGCTGTTTAAACATTATATCCGTAGAGCCTCTTAGGATTTTTCTTAACATTACCTGCCAGATTCCTCATACCCTCTCACTGACCTCCTGATATCCCCTTTAAGATTATCCTTAATCTCTTCATGGTCTTCAAGGGATTCACTTGTTCTTGGCTTCCTAAACCCAGTGTATGCTTTCTTCTTTTTCTAGAAGACAGCCTCAATATCTCTCCTCAGTCGGGTTTTCCTTTCACCTTAAGAGGAACATACTACTCTGGATTCTTGACATCGCACTCTGAAAATCTTCCCACTTGCTATTCATTCCTTTGCCTTCAAACAGACTCTCCCAATTGACTTCTGCTAGATCCTGGCTAATTTTCTCAAAACTAGCTCTTCTCCAGTTGAGGATTTAACCTGTGGACGATACTATCCTTTTCCCATCACTAGCTTAAAACTAGTAGAATTATTTTTGCTGGTGCTAACGTGTTCTGACTGTCAGGTCTGTTACTTGCCTTGCCTCATTTCCCAACAGTCCATCCAGTATTTCATCCTCCTGAGTAGGTCCCTCTATATATTGACTCAGAAAACCTTTCTGGCCACATTTCACAATTTCTACTCTATCCAAGTCTTTAACACTCAGTGTAACCCTATCAAAACCAAGGACATTACAATTTCTCACTAAAACAACACTATTATTCATGTAATTAGTTTCTCTAAAACTAGAGGGCATGCAGTTAAGGTGATGGGCAAAAGTTTAAAGGAGATGTGAGGGGCAATATTTTTACCATAAAGTTGAGTAAATTTATTATCAAAATGCATGTATGCCACCATATATAACCCTCAAATTCATTTTCCTGCGGGCATCTTTCAGAAAATAAAAAATATGATAGAATTTATGGAAACTATACATAAAAACTGACAACCAATGTATAAAAGATGACAAATTATGTAAATTTAATTAATTATATTGAGAATTTGAATTTTTGATTCCTTGAAATTGAGTTCATAGGTTGTGAAATCAGTCCAGAATTGAGATGAATGAAGTTCTCCACACTAGTGGGGGTTCTTCATGGTGGATGTGACTATCTTGTGCCAGTGCTCCTTGTAAATGCACTCAGTGGTGGGGAGGGTTTTGCCTGTAATGGGTTGGGCTAAATCCACTACTTCTCCATAGCTCTTTCCGTTCCTGGGCATTGGTGTTTCCATACTAGGCTGTATGTAACAAGTCAGGATACTCTCCATATAGAAGCAAACTTAGATATGGCAGTAGAGCTGTACTTAGCCTCACAATCAAAGAAATAAAGCAAGGAGAGCAGGGTCTAAGCAGAGTCTTGTGGTGCACCTGTGTTGTAGGTGATTATGGAGATGTCGCCAACTTATGCAGAATTATTTTCTCCATCAACTCCAAAATGATATGTCGAAAAACAATATCTTCTCATGCAAATATCATTCCCCTATTGTTCTTCATTTCTCCTACCTGAGGCTGGGCAAGGCCTTTCACAGCAATGTTGTCCTGGCTGACCCTCAGCTACATGTTCAAGTCATTATTTTCTCCATCATCCAAGACAAGTTGTTTTTATCTTCATAAAATTACTAAGGTCTGTACTACCTCAGTTCATTTGCTACCAAATCAGTCATCCTCATCTGTATCACATCTGCACTTATCTATTACAAAGCTCTCCTGCCAGCCTCCTATCATCCATGAAATGTCAACTTTGGCTTATTCAAAACTCCATTGAGTAAATTTGACATACGTGTTTTTTCACTCATCACCAACTGAGCTCAGTTACCGACACAGGCTGCAGCAGAATAATGCAAGTATAATAAATTTATCATCATTATTTGAAAAATTTATCAAAGTACATATTTGTCACCATATGCAACCCTGAGATTCTTTTTCTCGCAGGCAGACATGGCAAATCCAGGAAACAAAATAGAATCAATGAAAGACTGCAACCTACAGGACAGACAAACAACCCATGTGCGAAGTTTAATGAACTGTGCAAATATGAGAGAGGTAAAAAATAAGCAATAAATTTCGAGAACATGAGATGATGAATCCTTGAAAGTGAGTCCATAGGTTGTGGGAATAGTTCAGTGAGTGAAGTTATCCCCTCTGGTTCAATAGACTGATGGTTGAGGGGTAAGGACTGTTCCTGAACCCAGTGATGTGGGTCCTAAGGCTTCCATACCTTTTTCCTGGCGGCAGCAGTGAGAAGACAGCATGGCCTGGGTGGTGGAGATCCTTGATGAAGGATGCTGCTTTCCTGAAACAGTGTTCCCTGTAGATTGCTCAATGATGGGGAGGGCTTTACCCCTGATGGACTGGACTACAATCACTACTTTTTGTAGGATTTCCATTCATGGCATTGCTGTTTTGCAATCAGTTAATAAACTCTCCACTGTATGTCTATAGAAGATTGTCAAAGTTTTGGATGACATGTCGAATCTTCACAAACTTCTAAGTAGAAGCACTGCTGTGCTTTCTTCTTAATTCCACTAACACGCTGGGCCCGGGACAGATCCTTTGAAATGGTAACACTGAGGAATTTAAAGTTGCTGCCCCTCTCCACCTCTGATCTCTTGATGAGGACTGACTAATGGACCTCTGGTTTTCTCCTCTAGTCAATAATCCTCTCCTTGGTCTTGATGAGGTGGCAGTTGTTGTTGCTGCACTCAGCCAGATTTTCAGTCACTAGCTTTGATTCAGCCAATGAGAGTGGTGTCGTTAGTAAACTTAAATATGGCATTGGAGCTGTACTTAGTCGCACAGTCATAAGTGTAAAGTGAGTAGAGCAGTGAGTTAAGCACACAGCCTTGTGGTGCATCTGTGCTGATGGAGATTGTGGAGATTGAGTTGTCTTAGGCACTGGCATAATTGAAGCCTTCTTGAAGCAGGTAGAGTGGTAGTTACCTGAAATACACTGCTGGGGGTGGTGGTGAAGACAAAACAATAGAGGCGTTTAAGAAGCTATTAGATAGACACATAAATGTGCAGAGAATCAACGGACAGGGATATTTTGTTGGTAGAAGGGATGAGTTTAGTTAGGCATTGAATTACTGGTTAATTAGTTTGGCTGGTTAATCCATATTCCGTGCTTATCAAGTGTCTACCTACTGCTCCATAACAAATAATCGAAGATTATAATTTCAACAGCCTTTGAAGAAGAAAATTTAAAAGACTTATAGCCGCCTAAGGGAAAGAAAAATTCTTCTTTGTCTTAGATGGCAACCACTCATTTTTAAAAAGTGATCCCTGATTCTAGATTCTCTGAGGAAGCATCAGTTAAGAGCCTCGGGCGATGTAACACAGAGGAGTTGAGAAACACCAAGAGGGTTCAAGAGTCAGGAGAACAGATCAGCAGAGGTCTGATGTCTGTTGACAAGTGTGGCTTGCCTGGCAAGTTGAATTTGTGGTGCTTGCAGTACGGACTGATGCCACGGATAACGTGGCCACTAACTGTCTATGAAGTGGCAATGTCCCACGTTGAGGCAATGGAACGGAAGATCAACAATTATGTGAAGAAGTGGTTTGGAGTAACGAGCAGCCTCACCATTGTTGCAATCCACAGTTGCCAGACAAAGCTTACCATCCCAGTGCAATCTCTTGTTGAAGAGTTCAAGGTTGCCAAGGTAAGATCATTCTTGATGCTTCAATACTCAAAAGACCCTGTCATCAAGATCACCCAGCCAGATGTGAGATCAGGCAGGAAGTGGTCAGCCCGTGTAGCAGTTGATGAGGCAGAGTCTAGATTGAAGCACAAGGAGACGGTTGGGGCTATCCAGCTAGGCCACCAGGGACTTGGGTGGACAATCCACAAGTGGTGGTCATCTTCTACAGGTAAGGAGCGCCATGATCTTCTAACACAAGAAGTACGAGAGGTAGAAGAGGAGAAGAGGTTAGCTAAAACAGCTGGCCTGACCAAACAAGGGGCTTGGACCTGGTGGGAAAATGTTGAACAACGACATCTATCTTGGAATGTTCTGTGGCAGATGGAACCGCTCCACATTTCTTTTCTATGCAGAGTAGTGTACGATCTGCTCCCAACACCTGCCAACCTCAGCACCTGGTATGAAGATAAGACAGACAGGTGTGCTGCTTGTGGCGAGAAGGAAACACTTCAACCTATTTTGAGTGCATGCAGAGTCAATCTTTCCAGCGGCATGTACACTTGGAGACATAACAACGTTCTCAAAGTTGTGACAGAAGCGGTTGAGCAGAGAGTACTGCAGCACAACTTATCTCATGCCCCATGCTGCACAGAACATCGCATGTCATTTGTGAAAGAAGGCTCCAAGTCAAGGGTGTACAGCACAGGCTCATGATCAAGCATACTTTCTTCAGCCAATGATTGGTGTGTCAAGGCCGACCTGGACGGGAAAGGCAGTTTCCCAGAGCAAATAGCTTTCACCACATTGCATCCAGATATAATCGTATGGTCTGACACCAGTAGAGAAGTGGTTATTGGTAAACTCATAGTCCCCTGGGAAGACACCATCGATGAAGCCCATGAGTGCAAATTAACTAAGTATGCAGAATTAAGATCAGAGTGCAGAGACAGATGGTGGAAGGTTTCATGCTATCCATTTGAAGTAGGCTGCCGTGGGTTTATTGCGTTTACTTTCCAGAAGTGGCTGCGTGACCTTGGCTTCACGAGAAGAGAGATCAAGTCAACCAGCAGGGCTGTAGCTGAGGCAGCAGAGAAAGGATCAGCATGGGTGTAGACCAAGTATGTCCAGAGGGGCAGATAGTCAGACAGTGTATATATATATATCTTGCAAACCCTTCAGTAGTTGCATAGACACCTGAAGAGCAGACTATCTTTTGGATGGAAGTGACTGATAGAGGCAGATGCCAAGTTTTTAAGCTCACCAGTGGGAGGTGGTGCCTTGGCACTGCTGGCCCACCACCTCGAGGGAGTCTTGATCATAAGCGGACTGAAACTCCTGAAGACAGGTGGCAGATCAACTGATGATCCCACTGGTGATAGCACAGGACAGTTAACATCTTAGTCCAAGTGTATTTTTAACTCCATATCTAGCCTATCACAACCATGGAAGAAACATTTGTCTGTCATGCAAAGGAAGCTGAGCTTGCATTGAAAGACTCTTGAGTTTTTACTATAGTTTTAATGAATAAAATGGCAGAGGCATTTTAAGTTTAAGGGAAACCATAACACTCCTTTATTGCCCACCAAACACAGAACAAAAAGTGCGTTAAAAACTTCACCTCATAGCATCATCACGTCAGCCCAGCTTCTTAAGGTGAACCCCAACTCAACACCGATGGCTGTAATAATGCCTGCATTCCCATCCATTACGTTACCCTACTCCATCTCCTTCACTAAGGCACCATGCTTTCAGAGTTAAATTTATAAGGTTTCTTTTAGCATTTAAAGAGCATCACAAATGTTGGACTAAGCAATGACATAAAGAACATCCTCAATCTCTTACTGCTGCGGTCAGAGTTTTCCATCTGCTTCAAAAGAGCAACAATCATACCAGGGCCCAAGAAGAGCAGGGCGAGCTGCCTCAGTGGCTACCGCCTAGTAGCACTCATATCTTGTGTGATGAAGTACTTTGAGAGTTTGGTAATGTCCAGAATCAACTCTTGCTGCAATTTGCCCATCACCACAATAGGTCTACAGCAGATGCAACTCACTGGCTCTCCGCTCGGCCTAGGTCACCTGGACAATGGTAATACCAATGTCAGTCTGCTGCTTATTGACTGCAGCTCAGTGTTCAACACAATCATACTCTCAGGTCTAGTCAACAAGCTCCAAACTCAAGCCTCTGTACTTCCCTGTGCAACTGGATACTTGACTTCCTCACTGGGAGACCACAGTCTTTGTGGATTGAAGATTACATCTACCTCATGCTGACAATGAACAATGGCACAACTCAAAGATACGTGCTAAGCCCATTGCTCTACTTTCTCTATGCCCACGATTGTGTGGCTAGGCACAGCTCAAATGCCATCTACAAATTTCTTGATATAGGGCAGTGATATTAAACCCGATTCTGAGAATGTGTTGGGGGAGGGAGTGTTGCAGTCGGGATACTAAACAAAACTAAAATCAAAGACTATGTTTACAACCCAATTATGCTAAAGCTCTAAATGGGCATTATTAGTTAGATTTACTCCACATCAGCGGTTCTGGTTGAGACTGAATAATCGGCTTAAGAAACTGCCGCAGTAAATAATGCTTCTAATCTTCTAGATTTGAATTCCTTTTAATTCAGACTCCAATGTCATGCACTCCGAAGTGTTTTCTCCCTGGTTTCACAGACAAAAATTTTAAAAGTATATTATGTATTATTCATATCCTGACAGCTGTTTGTTGGCTTTATTGCCCAAGGTGAAAATTAATCCTTTGGTTTAATGACTGACCAATGGCTTAGGTTAGCAGTACGTGCCAACAAGCTAGAATATCCATCTTAAATTAATCAGGAAGACAATCATTATGAAAATCTGTAAAATAGAGTAAATCTATTTTAAATGTACCCTACAGGTCACTCGTGTATAATTTTCTAGCTTTCACTTTAATTCAAATTGTGAAGATTAGTCACAAAAGTAGATCTTCCAGATTCTTAGGGCAACAGATGGTAAGCAAAAAACACCAAGTTGTCCTTAGGCCTTATCCAGTATAATGTTGAAATGAACAAAAAAACTCTCCCATTCTATTCTGTCCAGTTAGCTGTTAATAACATGAATCTCAGTCAATTAGGTCTCATTTCTCTCTGGATAGAAGGGAGCATAAATCAGATTGCAACACATCAATTTCATTTCAGGTACCTACCCTACTGGTATAAGAGCTTGACAGGTTTGTCCACTATATCTTTCATTAAAAAAAAACTACTGATACTTGGGAGATTTTGAAGGCATTCTAGGGAACTGAGAAAATTTCTTATTAGAAAATTTAATGTGGAAAGTTTATGAGATCTATCAACAGACACTCAAGAAATGGAGCTATGATCTACGCAAAGTCATCAAAGCAGGGAAACAACAATATAGGGACAAGATTCAGACACAACTCTCCACCAACAACACACCCAACTTCTGGCAAAGTCTGCACACCATCGCAGACTTCAAAGCTAAACGCAATGGAGTTTCCAACTTCACTGCCTCTCTTCCAGATGAGCTAAATCTTTTCTTACGCTCGATTTGATGTTGCCAACTCTGATGAGCCCCTGAGAAGAGCTGCTGATGCAACCTGCACCTTAGTCACCTCCGAGGCTGAAGTACTCAGGTGTTTCCAATGAGTGGACAGTTGCGAGGCTGCCGGACCGGACGGCATCCGGGGCGGGTACTCAGAGTGTGCACGGCACATCTGGCAGGTGTGTTTACAGACATTTTTAATCTCTCCCTCTCCCAGTGTAGGGTGCTCTCTTGCTTCAAAACATCTACCATTCTTCCTGTACCTAAAAAGACAAAGGTGACATGTCTGAACAACTGGCGTCCTGTTGCACTCACCTCAATAGTAAGCAAATGCTTTGAGAGGTTGGTCAAGGACTACATCTGCAGCATGCTGCCACCCACACTGGACCCCCTATAATTCGCCTACCGACACAACCGTTCGACAGATGATGCAATAGCCACAGCTCTTCACACCATCCTTACACACCTGGAGAGGAGTGATGCTTGTGTGAGAATGCTGTTCTTGGTCCCTCCGGGCTCGAAAAGAGGCTCAGAGACCTCGGCCCTCACCCTGCCTTGTGTAGCTGGATCCTGGACTTCCTGTCAGATTGCCGGCAGATGCTATGAGTGGGCCCCCTCACCTCTGCCCCTCTGGGCTGTGTCCTAAGCCCCCTCCTTTACTCTCTGTATACCCATGACTGTGTCACCACCCACAGCTCCATTCCGCTAATTAAATTTGCTGACGACACTATACTGATTGGCCTAATAATAACGAGGCAGCCTACAGAGAAGAAGTCATCACGCTGACACAGTGGTGTCAAGAAAACAACCTCTTCCTCAATGTCGCAAAAACAAAGGATATGGTTGTGGACTACAGGAAGAATGGAGACAGGCTAATCCCTCTTGAGATCAATGGATCTGGGGTTGAGAGGGTGAGCAGCTTTAAGTTCCTCAGCATAAACATCACTGAGGATCTCACGTGGTCTGTACATACTGGCTGTGTGGTGAAAAAAGCACAACAGCACCTCTTCCACCTCAGACGGTTGAAGAACTTTGGGATGGAGCCCCAAATCCTAAGAACTTTCTACAGGGGCATCATTTCTATTGAGAGCATCCTGACTGGCTGCATCACTGCCTGGTATGGGAATTGTACCTCCCTTAATTGCAGGACTCTGAAGAGAGTGGTGCGGACAGCCCAATGCATCTGTGGATGTGAACTTCCCACTATTCAGGAAATATACAGAGACAGGTGTGTAAAAAGGCCCGAAGGATCATTGGGGACCCGATTCACCCTAACCACAAACTGTTCCGGCTGCTACCATCTGGGAATCGGTACAGCAGCTTAAAAGTCAGGATCAACAGGCTCCGGTACAGCTTCTTCCACCAGGACATCAGACTGATTAATTCATGCTGATATAATTTCTATGTTATATTGACTGTCCTGTTGTACATACTATTTATTATAAATTACTATAAATTGCATATTGCACATTTAGACGGAGACATAACATAAAGATTTTTACTCCGTGTATATGAAGAAAGTAAGAAATAAAATTAATAGAATTGAATTCAAATCAATTCATCACAATACACTTTATAACTATTTCATATATGTTTAATGCAATCCTTGCTGGAAATGACTTCTTGACTAGTATAATGCTAAGTCTTTTATAACGAAATGCCTTTAATTGTTCTGTTCAAGCAAGCTTTTAATAACAGAAAATTGCTTTTGCTTTCCACATTTCAAGATTATATGCTTCATTTTGTTATATATATTATGTAAAACCTTTTCTGACAGAACTTTGTCAATTTCGTTTTTTTTATGTACAGAGGGTACAATTAACTTTATCTTTCTCCTAATATTAGTAAACATTCTTCCTTATTCAGTGCTGGAATAAAACCATTACATAATTAGTTCAGTCCATAATCAATGAACTTGTTAATGGAATGCACTGTGGTACCTTCCCTGTAAACTGAGATGTTATAGAGGACAGATACCACCAAATGCTTTGAAAATGATGCTGCCATACTTGTACCCTCTGCTTCCTTATTACCTGCAGAGAGCATTTGGAACAAGAATAGGTTTTCTGTTCATGTTCATTGCTGAATAATTTAATCCTTTGAGCTTCAAAAGGCAGAACTTGAGAGCTTATGTGCTAATATCAAACATAGGGGGATACACAAGAGCCTTGAATAAGTGGAAAGGGAAATGCAGTGTGAGATGTTGTGGATCTGCAGGAGATTACAGGGGTAGAGGGAATAGTCATAGAGTAACTTAACAAGGATTACTATTTTAAATATAAAGAATGGAACCTACATGAATCAACGAACACAGAGGTGATGCATGTACAATACTTGAAGCATATGATGCAGGCAGCCCAGATTTATAGTAATTGAATATAAGAAGAGAGCCACAAGAGCTTCTGAAGATGACAAAAGTATGGATAAGAGATTTAACAGATGGTTGCAGACAGATGCTGTTACAAAAGTAACGGAATGGAGAGAAAATTGGGTTGACAGCTTAGCAAGAACAAGCAACTCAATTTGACTCAAACAACAGGAATTCTGCAGATGCTGGAAATTCAGGCAACACACATCAAAGTTGCTGGTGAACGCAGCAGGCCAGGCAGCATCTCTAGGAAGAGGTACAGTCGATGTTTCAGGCCGAAACCCTTCGTCAGGACTAACTGAAGGAAGAGTTAGTAAGAGATATGAACGTGGGAGGGGGAGGGGGAGATCCAAAATGATAGGAGAAGACAGGAGGGGGAGGGATGGAGCCAAGAGCTGGACAGGTGATTGGCAAAGGGGAAACGAGAGGATCATGGGACAGGAGGCCCAGGGAGAAGGAAAGGGAGGGGGACCCAGAGGATGGGCAAGGCGTATAGTCAGAGGGACAGAGGGAGAAAAAGGAGAGTGAAAGAAAGAATGTGTGTGTAAAAACAAATAACGGATGGGGTACGAGGGGGAGGTGGGGCATTAGCGTAAGTTAGAGAAGTCAATGTTCATGCTATCAGGTTGGAGGCTAGCCAGACAGAATATAAGGTGTTGTTCCTCCAACCTGAGTGTAGCTTCATCTTTACAGTAGAGGAGGCTGTGGATAGACATGTCAGAATGGGAATGGGATGTGGAATTAAAATGTGTGGCCACAGGGAGATACTGCTTTCTCTGGCGGACAGAGTGTAGGTAACTCAATTTGACTGTTTTCTTCAGAGTTGGTATTAACCACCTACAAATTAAAACTTTCAAGCTTAAATATTCAAAGCCTCTATATTTATGCTGTGTATACTCCAGCCCAATACGACATAAAGATAATTAGAGTTTGAAAAAGTACTGATTTGAATCATGTACAAATTGCTGAGTTATTTTTAAGACTCAGAGCACATAACAATTTGGTCTTTGTATGATACAGAATAAATAGTAACCCCTTAGTTCTTAACATGTATAATATTACTAACAGCAAATTGTTATCAACAGAAAAATAAATTAATTGTTCAAAAATGTAAAAGAAGCAATTTAAAACCAGTTGATCTTTCCTTACCTATGATCTTTGGATAAAATTACATGTAATCCATTTTTAAATACGTAAATGTATTTAATAGTTCAAAATAGTTCAATTTATTAGTTCAAAATGGCATTGTACAATTTGATTGATTTAATTCTCAAATAAAATTATGCACAAAAGAAAATTATTGAGAAGTCTCCATCTTAAACTATAGCATTGTGATAACCAACATCTTTATTTGTAAGAATTGACACTTAATTCCCAGTGAATTTGTCTAGGAAAATATGAAAGGCAGTTACGTAAAGTCAAGAGACTCTGCAGATGCTGGAAATCCAGAGCAACTGGAGGTACTGAGCAGGTCAGGCAGCATCCATGAAAATGGATAAACAGTCGATGTTCGGTCTGAGGCCCTTCATCGGGACTGGAAAGGAAGAGGGAAGATATCAGAATGAAAAGATGGGAGGGGAGGGCAAGGAGGACAAGGTGGAAGGTGATAAAGTGAACTCAGCTGGGTGGGAAAGGTAAAGTGCTGGAGAAGAAGGAATCTGCCAGCTTCAACAGCATCCCACCAAAAAACACATCTTTCCCCCCTGCCCACCCCACTCTCTGCTTTCCACTGGGATCACTTCCTCCATGACTGCCTTGTCCATTCAACCCTCCCCACTAATCTCCTTCCTGGCACAAATTCCTGTAAGCGACAGAAATGCTATACCTGCCTATTCACATACTCCCTCACCTCCAAATAGTCCTGTTAAGACAACACTTCACCTACGAATCTGTTGGGGCCATTGATTGTATCCAGTGTTCCTCATGTGGCCTCTTCTCAACATTACTGAGACCCAAAGTGAAATGGGGAACTGCATTGCCAAGCACCATCTACCAAAAGTGGAAATTCCCAGAGGCCTATCATTTTCATTCCTATCCCATTCTGCCACATTGAGGCCACTGTCAGGGTCTGGAAAGCCTCTAACCTGATGGCATGAACATCAATTTCTTCTTCCATGTTTTTGTTGTCTCTTTCCTCTCCCCCTTCTTCTATTCCCCACTCTGGTCTCTTACCTCTTCTCCTAACCTGCTTGTCACCTCCCCTGGTGCCCCTCCTTCGCACCATTGTCCCATGGTCCACTCTCCTTTTCTATCAGATTCCTCCTTCTCCCGCCCTTTAACTTTTCCACCACCTGGCTTCATCCATCAATTTTTTGCTTGTCCTCCCTCCTCTCCTCCCACCTTTTTGTTCTGACATCTTCCCCCTTCCTTTCCAGTCCTGAAACCTCAACTACTTGGCTTGAAACCTCAACCACTTATCTATTTTCGTAGATGATACCTGACCTGCTGAGTTCCTCCAGCATTTTGCGCGAATAATTTAAAGCGATAAAACCCCAGTAGGATACTGAAAAAAGAAATGATGTTTAAAACCTCTTTTTATGACAAAAATATGGATTGTGTGCATACAAGGTGTGCTATAGTTCTATAGTTAAAAATGCAGAAGAGTAAAAATTCTGGCAGTCGATTGCTAGCACAGAAATGTGGCAAAACACCCTCCATGTTTTCCCTCTCTCCATGGACCTATCCCAAATCCTGGAAGCAGTTATTAGCATATTGAAGTAGCTTTAGCCAGGCAGTCAAAAACATAGTACAAAATTCTGTTTAGTGTGATGACACCTCCTTCCCTTTCACGTTGGCATAGTTTGTAACCGTAGTATAAAACCAAGAGAACTTGGCAAATTAATGGAATAACTGCAAAGTATGAACAAAAGCCAGTGAGAAATGCCTGCAGTAATGTCAAGACAGAAATTCAAACTTACAAAACATCAACACGAGAAAATCTGCAGATGCTGGAAATTCAAGCAACATACACAAAATGCTGGTGGAACGCAGCAGGCCAGGCAGCATCTATAGGAAGAAGTACAGTCGACATTTTGGGCCGAGACCCTTCGTCAGGACTAACTGAAAGAAGAGTTAGTAAGAGATTTGAAAGTGGGAGGGGGAGGGGGAGACTTGGACTGATAGGAGAAGACAGGAGGGGGATGGATGAAGCTAAGAGCTGGAAAGTTGATCGGCAAAAGGGATACAGAGTTGGAGAAGGGGGAGGATCATGGGATAGGAGGCCTAGGGACAAAGAAGGGGGGAAGGGAGCCCAGAGGAAAATGGAGAGCAGGCAAGGAGTGATTGTGAGAGGGGCAGAGAGAGAAAAGACAAAAAAAAAAGAAAAAAGGGGGGGAATAATAAATAAAGGATGGGGTAAGAAGGGGAGGAGGGGCATTAATGGAAGTTAGAGAAATCAATGTTCATGCCATCAGGTTGGAGGCGACCCAGAAGGAATATAAGGTGTTGTTCCTCCAACCTGAGTATGGCTTCATCTTGACAGTAGAGGAGACCACGGATAGACATGTCAGAATGGGAATGGGATGAGGAATTAAAATGTGTGGCCACTGGGAGATCCTGCTTTCTCTGGCAGACAGAGCGTAGGTCTTCGGCAAAATGGTCTCCCAGTCTGCGTCGGGTCTCACTAATATATAGAAGGCCACACCGGGAGCACCAGACTCACTATATCACACCAGCAAACTCACAGGTGAAGTGTCGCCTTACCTGGAAGGACTGTCTGGGGCTCTGGATGGTGGTGAGGGAGGAAGTGTAAGGGCATGTGTAGCACTTGTTCCACTTACAAGGATAAGTGCCGGGAGGGAGATCAGTGGGGAGGGATGGGGGAGACGAATGGACAAAGGAGTCGCGTAGGGAGCGATCCCTGGGGAAAGCGGGGGTGGGGGAGGGAAAGATGTGCTTGGTGGTGGGATCCTGTTGGAGGTGCCGGAAGTAATGGAGAATTATATGTTGGACCCGAAGGCTGGTGGGGTGGTAGGTGAGGACAAGGGTATCCCCAGTGGGGTGGCAGAAGGATGGGGTGAGAGCAGAAGTGCGTGAAATGCGAGAGATGCATTTGAGGGCAGAGTTGATAGTGGAGGAAGGGAAGCCCCTTTCTTTAAAAAAGGAAGATATCTCCTTTGTCCTGGAATGAAAAGCCTCATCCTGAGAGCAGATGCGGCGGAGATGGAGGAATTGTAAGAAGGGGATGGCGTTTTTGCAAGAGACTTGGTGAGAAGAGGAATAGTCCAGGTAGCTGTGAGAGTCCATAGGCTCATAGTAGACATCAGTAGATAAGCTGTCTCCAGAGATAGTGACAGAAAGATCAAGAAAGGGGAGGGAGGTGTCAGAAATGGACCAGGTAAATTTGAGAGCAGGGCGAAAGTTGGAGGTGAAGTTAATGAAGTCAACGAGCTCAGCATGTGTGCAGGAAGCAGCGCCAATGAAGTCATCGAAGTAGCGAAGGAAAAGTGGGGGACGGATACCAGTATAGGCTTGGAACATGGACTGTTCCACAAAGCCAACGAAAAGGCAGGCATAGCTGGGACCCATACAGGTGCCCATGGCTACACCTTTAGTTTGGAGGAAGTGGGAGGAGCCAAAGGAGAAATTATTAAGAGTAAGGACTAATTCCGCTAGACGGAGGAGAGTGGTGGTAGAGGGGAACAGGTTAGGTCTGGAATCCAAACAGAAGCAGAGAGCTTTGAGACCTTCCTGGTGGGGGATGGAGGTACATAAAGACTGGACATCCACGGTGAAAATAAGGCGGTAGGGGCCAGGGAACTTCAAATCATCGAAAAAATTCAGAGCGTGAGAAGTGTCACGAGCATACTTGGGAAGGGATTGAGCAAGGGGTGATAAAACAGTGTTGAGGTATGCAGAAATAAGTTTGGTGGGGCAGGAGCAAGCTGAGACAATGGGTTCTGTTGACAATCAGCTATTTAACCTCGGCATTTAATTCTATTATGGCTGCCATGTTATAAGCTTGCACTACCTCTCTGATCCAATTGCTTTTTTTTCCTCTGAATTTTATGATCACAGGGTGTTCTTGCAAAAGCACAAATAGTGCAAAAAAAGTAAAACTTTTAAACCTGTGTTCTTTCGCAGGAAATATGAATGGATTGATTAAGTGAATCTTGAGAGGGAGGGTTACAAATAAACAAGGGAAAAATCTCCGACCATACACCCCTTTTCAATATGTACATGAGGGCAACTTGTGCATAAGCAGCTACGGTTCTAACAGGTGAAAAATCACAGTCTGACCATCCGCTATATGTATCCCAATTAGTGAGGCACTGACCTCAAAAGAGGTCAATCAGAAAATGCCAGACCCCAAACCTGCCAATGCCACCACATGGGGGAGTCACCACTCAGGCTAGTTGCGTCCAGCCAGCACGTGGCCAGCTGGAACACCAAACTCACGTGCTCCTTTAATGTTATCCCTATTATCATCAAAGAAAATGTGAGGTTGGATCTGAGATAAAATTGGGCCTTTTGGTGCTCCTGCCATGAAGAAAGCTTCATCTATCTTGAGTCCCCATTCACGCAGAGTTTTTATGACTCGTATGCCCATGTCATTGCCACTTCTTGCTGTCACCAAGTATGTCCAGATTGAGTCATCCTCTGGATGAAACTTCTTTTTCATCTCTCCAAGAATCATGGCAAACTTCTTTAGTGGGCCCTGCCAACAGAAAGGTTGAATAATCACTGGATAATGAACTCTTTAGACATTTGAGGACTTAAGCAAGTAGAAAGTGAGTAAAAGCAACCTCATGCTATAAAGGCGAAGCCATTTTATGTCTCTCTTCCCTTTCTGGAAAGTTGACAGATAATTTTTATTGGCTGGTTGACTGCAGAAGTCTGATCAAATCATAGGTCAAAATCTGTGCATAATAACTTCAGACAAAAATCAGAAGCAGAACTTGGTTTGATGTTTTCCCAGCTGAGGTCACCCCGACTAAACTATTGAAGTGTTAGTTGATAACTCGTAAATTGCTTTTATTTCATTACACATATTTCAGGGGGATTAAAACTCCCTTACCCTAAGTAGCGCCACTTAGCAAGAATAATATAGATTGTGAGTTAATATCGCTCCCCAATTTTCCCCGATGATGATTCGACATGGGTAGGAGTTCTAATCTGTGAGTCAAATATTGAGTTCTTGTGAAGACATTGATTTTTGTATCATGATTAAAGGAAAAAATAAGCAAAAATACAGGAAGAAAGTACTTATTTATTGAGATACAGCACGGACTAGGCCCTTCGTGCCCTTCAAGCCAATCTGGCCAGCAATCCCATTTCTTCTAAGCTTTATCACAGGACGAACATTTTACAGTGACTAATTAACCTACTAACTGGTACATCTTGGGACTGTGGGAGGAAACTGGAGCACCTGGAGGAAACCCACATGGTCACAGGGAGAATGTACAATCTCCTTACAGGCAGTGGCGGGAATTGGTAGTACTAGGGAAGATGGATGTGGTGGCTGGAGGTCAATCCAGCCACCACATCCTCAGGACATCACTGCAGGAGTTCCTCAGGGAAGTGTCCTAGGAACAACCATCTTCAACTGCTTCATCAATGACCTTCCTTCCATTATAAGGTCAGAAGTGGGGATGTTCGCAGATGACTGCACATTGTTCTGCACCATTTGTGACTCCTCAGATAGTGAAGCAGTTCATACCCAAATGCAGCAGGACTTGGACAATATCCAGGCTTGGGCTGACAAGTGGCAAGTAACATTTGAGCCATGCAAGTGCCAGGCAATGACCATCTCCAACAAGAAGGTTCTAACTACCGTCCCTTGACATGCAGTGGTATGACCATCACTGAATCCCTCACTATCAACACCCTGGGGGTGACTATTGACAGGAAACCGAACTGGTCTAGCCATATAAACAGTGTGGCTACCAGAACAGGTCAAAGACTAGGAATCCTGCAGTGTGTAACGCACCTCCTGACTCCCCAAAGCCTGTCCACTATCTACAAGGCTCAGGTCAGGAGTGTAATGGAATACCCGCCACTCGCATGGATGAGAGCAGCTCCATCAGCACTCAAGAAGCTTGACACCATCCAGTACAAGGCATCCCATTTCATTGGTACCCCTTCCACAAGCATCCAATCCTCCACCATTGATGAGCAGTTGCAGCAGTGTGTACTATCTATAAGATGTACTGTAACAACACACCAAAGTTTCTAAGGCAGCACCTTCCATACTCACAACCACCACCACGTAGAAGGACAAGAACAGCAGATACCTGGGAACACCACCACTTGGAAATCCCCCTCCAAGTCACTTACCATCCTGAGTTGGAAACATATTGCTGTTACTTAATTGTCACGGGGTCAAAATCATGGAATTCCCTCTCTAACAGCACTGTGGGTGTACCTACACCTCAGGGACTGCAGCGGTTCAAGAAGGCAGCTCATCACCACCTTCTCAAGGGCAACTAGGGAGGGGCAATAAATGCTGGCTTAGCTGGCGATGCCCACATCCCGTAAATGAATAAATATTAAAAAAGCTAACTACTATGCTTCTCTGTGCCCTGGACAATGGGCAGGCCTTTTCTGATTTCAGACAAGAATGGGAAACAGAATAATCAGATAGTGACTGCTGACAGGATACTGGACTTAAATTGCATGATGTGGTGCATATGGTCACACACAAATTGTATGCCAAGAAATTATGTTTTTGGTTGAAACAAACGATATGCAAAGCAGCCATGGCAACAGCACTGTGGAGTAGTCCAAGTATGGTCTCATCTCATTTTGAAGAAGCTGTTTCGTTTTCATGAGAGAATCATCCTTACTCAGTTAAATACTTAAAAATGCAATGTCTTGTTTATATATCATTTCGTAGCCTAAAAGCAGCTAGGTGCAAAAAACTTCACAATCACTTTGATAGCTATTATCAGTGGAATCTCTGCCTTGTTCTGGGGTCAGATTTGTGGTATCTCAGTAGATTTCAGTCATGATCCACAGACCTATGAAGTATTTAGTTGTTGAAAATCATGGGAAAAATGATTCTTAAGTATATACTATATATGAGGTATTTGCTGAGAATCTCCTTTCTGCCATTGACTAGCATCTTGACTTCTTCATTTTCCCAGTCATACTCAATTCCAAGTCCAAGGACTGGTAGACAATCCATACGTGTGAACAATTGATTTGAACATGTCCATTCAAATTATTACAGATTTATTTTTGACACCAGCTTCAACCCATGGCAGACAACTGAACTTTGTGAGCTCTTGCAAACTGATAGGTTTGGAAAAGCTCACAAAATTGTCAAAATAGCCTGAAGAAAGGAGCCAACAGCAAAACTCTTTAGGTGGGAAGTTAAAAGATAGAAAATTCCACAAATGAAAATGAGAGTGCCAGTGTCAAATGTGGATTTCACATCAATTCATATTCTGTCCACCTTATACATTGTTTACATACTGTAGTTAGTTGTTGTGGGTATTGCTTTGGTCTTTCAGAAGATTCCAGTTGATTCATCTTTTATTGCTCCTTGAAATGATTAACTTGTCCATTTCAGTTAAGATCAGCTTGATAGTATTTATAATTATGGCCATGCATTAGGGTAAGGTCAATACCATCTCTTCATCCTTGAATTCTAAATCACTAGAATTTGTTGGGGTTTAAGCTGGAGTGTCTGGAACTAAATTCAAGCCTTCAGAAACCTATCTAGTAACTTAAGCACTTATCTGATTCCAACACACTTTGCAGATTAAGCAAATTTTGAACATTAGGAGGCTTCAAAGCCTGCAAAGCCCAATACCTCCCTCATAACCTTTTCAGAAACAATGCACCAAGCTTCATTCCTTTGGAGGGATGGGTTGAGTTTGTACACAGATAGTGAGACAGAATATCTACACGCTGCCTTTTTTTAGATGGAAATATCTACAACCCCATTTTTTTCCTCAGAATGCAATCTAATAAATGAATATAAACATTTGCAGGTTTTCTAATTTCAAATAAATATTAGGGAGCGCATATCAAGTCATTTATGTCCCTCCTATGTTCCTACGTTTTTTTGCACATGACCCTTGGAGGATCTGCTCCTCCCTTCACTGGATGGCTGTATGATATCAATTATATACGTAATAATTTATTATGCTTTTCCTCTCCAGGGACAGGAAAAAAATCTATTCCTCAGCTATTGCTCAGAACTATAAAAGAAGTGCAAGGAATCGAAGTTTAATGTATTACCCTGTCCACTTGCACTCAATGTGGCTATTGTGGAGGTGTCATTTTTCTCCCCTCTCAATAGGTCTAATTGGCACATCAGAAATTACATACATACACAATGACTACATTCAAGGTTGAAATCATACTTTAAAAAAAATTGTGATTTGAATTACTAACATAATCATCAAATCTATCAATTGCCCAGTTTGGAAAACTATGCTTATGTTTCCCCAAAACAAAATTTGTTAAATAAGTGCAGAATATTGAAGAGGTGCTTATGTCCAAAAGAAAAACACTGCACATCATGCATCAATTCCTGATTGGATAATATAAACCTTACCTCTCCCATAGGAACATGCTCCAGGTTCTTCTCATATTTGACGACTTCCTCCAGGCCCTTCTCTCTATAGACAGCATCAGTCTCATCTGAGAATAATACTGAGTCCCCATCAAATGCAACCCTCAGTTGCTCTTTTGGTGCAGCATATTCTTGGTGTATCATTAGTGCTGCAGGAATGTCTGTGGAAGAACAGTAATATACTTTGATTCATATACAAGGCTAGTGACAGTCATTCCACAATTAAAACTGAGCCCACTGTCTTGAGTTTGCATGACAAAGTTAAAATTAAGCTTTGGCTCTTATTCCCTTGTTGTTGTTATAGGAAATAACACATACCCCCAGAGGATTGTGCAGAGAACCATTCACTTCCCCTAGGAAATACTTCATTCTTATCTGACAGCCATGGCTTTGTTGGTAGCATTCATACCTCAGTCCAAAAGTTACAGATTTCCCACTTCAGAGAACTGGGCTAGAAATAAAGCTTTCAGATAAAACATTTGGACCAAGGCCCTGTCTGCTTTACAAGATGGATGCAAAACATCCCATAGCATTGGTAGAGACAATGGATTATCCCCTATCTCTACCTGTGCTTATGCACCATTAAACAATGCATAAATAGATCCTAAGACCATAAGACATAGGAGCAAAATTAGGCCATTGAACCAATCGAGTCTGCTCTGCCATTTAATCATGGCCGATTCATTTCCTTCTCAACCTCATTCTCCTGCTTCTCTCCACAACCTTTCACACCCTGACTAATCAAGAATCTATCAAGCTCAGCCTTAAATGCATCCAGTGACCTGGCCTCCACAGCTGCCTGTGGCAAACAAATTCCACAGATTCATCACTCTCTGGCAAAAGAAATCCCTCGTTTTCTCTGGTTATCATCACAAATTGCTCATAGGAACTGACTGCATACAAGCAGCCTGTCCCATTTCTTACACTACAACAGTGCTCGATTGTTTGTTAAGTGCTATTAGATATTTCTCAAGGGATATGAAAGGTATTGTATGAATGCAAACCTTTATTTTCACTGGGAATAACTCTCCTAAATACACCTTTTAAAGCTCTGCAAGTATTTCTAAATTCATTGTATAATCCTTTTAATCCCTATGCAATGCCCACAAAGGTATCTTACATTCTTCTGTGCAATTATTTCACCAGATGCTTCATTAGCTGAGAAAGTCTCTATAGCACACCGCTGGCTCCCACCCAATTCCTTAGCTAATATTTCAGCTGCAATTCCCCAAAGAAACCACTTTCCCTGAACTGCTTATTAGCTTTAATAATGAAGACACTTACCTCTTTTCAATGCATTGCAAACAGAGGTTTCACACGCTGAAAGGAACAGCATTACATTCTGAGACCTCAGGTATTTTGAAGGATCTTTTCCATTCAAGAAGCAAAACTTGCTGATGTCTAAATCTAGAAAAGAAGTACAAAAGGTAGATTTAAGTCTGTAATCAGGACCAGCAAGATCTGAGCTTTCAGAGCAAGATTCTGTTACTCTTTGCTAAACTTCACAGTAAGTTCAATTTTGGTGCTTTGTCTCTTTATCTGAGGCATAAAGCAGCAAATTCAAATTCGCAGAAGCCCCAAGTACAATATCTGAATTGGTATTTTAATACAATTGAATAAAAATTTTAATACCTTCATTTATAGAGCACTTTCCATATAGATGATGTAGTCCAGTATGCTTTAAAATGGGATAAAGGTACAAACATGAAACTAAAATAAAAAATAAAAATAAACATGAAACTAAAAGATACTAATTAAAAGCAAGATTAAATAAATAGCTTTTGAGCTGGCATTTAAAAGTGTCAACTGAGTCTGCATCCCTTATAGAGTTAGGTATTAAATTCTACAGTTTAGGAGCGTAGTTCAAAAAAGATGACCTGCTAATTATTTTTGAGAGAGGTTGTTTAAATTTAAGAGACCAGGGGAAAAGGCGGCCTGGGAGCTTGAGCAGGATTATAAAATGAAAACGATTCTGCGACGTACCCTGGCCCCAAGCTATTAAAATCTTTAAAAACCATTAAGAGAACTTTAAAATCAATTCTAAAAGATACAGGAATTCAATGTCATAAGGGGGGTGATATATTCCCTCATTCTGGTTTTGATTAGAAGACTAGCAGCTGCATTCTGTACTAAGTTTTTTCAATAATTGCTTTGGAAGGCCAGTAAAAAGTGCTTTGTAATAATCTATTTGACTTGAATGAGTGAATTAGGTTTTCAGCATTATTATGTGACAGAAACAAATGTAACATGGCACTTTCTTTACATAAGATTTAAAGTTCAAATCTGAATCAAGGATAACATCCAGGCTAGTTACCTCTGATTTTACAAGGGGAGCCAAGTTCTTGAGTTTATTAAGAAGTGTATCTTGTTTGGAACCATCCCAAAGTATTTTCTTCATTTAGTTTTAGGAAATTATTGCCTATCTACAAATGTTTGTAATTGTTTATTGCAGCCATACCAGAAGTCAGAGAAGATCGGGTGTTATCACCATCAGGCTCAACCAAGATATACAATTGTGTGTCAATCGCATAACTGTGGAAACCAAGTATACGTTCACTAAGGGGAACATGTATAAGGAGAAAAGTAGGGTACCAAGACAGCTTCCCTGAACAACACCAAAAGGTACATTGCATCTCTTAGAAAACAAGTCTCCAAGACAGAGAAAAAAAAAATTCAAAGATATATGAATGAAACCAACTGAAGGAACTAACAGAGAGACCAAGTGAGTTTTCAAGGTAGTTTGGAGAATGTTGTGGTCAATTGTGTTGAAGGCAGCTCTTAGGTCCAGAGGAATTAGAAATGAGACATTGTTGGCATCAGCACTGAGTGTAAGGTCACTGACAATTTTGGTAAGGGCCATCCTGGCTGAAACTTTTCTAGAATATTGTTCTCATTCAGAAAGTTGCTGAGTTGGTTGAAAGTAACTTCCTGAAGAATCTTGCCCAGGAAGTGAAGATTTGATATTGGTCTGTAGTTAGCTAGTTCCTCACCATTGAGGTTTGGCTTTTAAAGTGGGGGATTGACAGCCATGGTTTAGAAGGCATCTGGAAAAGCTCTACTTTCAAAAGATGTATTAATAATTTGCCAAACAGAATTGAAAACACTATTAAAAGATTCCTTTAACAGTGTGGTAGGGACAGGGTTGAGACAGCAAGTATATGTTTTACTCTGTTACAATCTTATAGAGTTCAGAATCAGAAATACTTGTAAATTTTGACATGGTTGCCGTCTTTTTAAGAGGTTGGCTGTAGAGCTTACCAGTATCTGTAGCTATACTCCCGAATAGAAGTAATTTTGTTGATAAAAATATTGAAAATTCTTCCCTGTTTGTGGCAGATGCTTGACTGAGGACATTAAAGGTCAGAGCAGGGTTCAACAATAGGTTTATAGTTGAGAACAACATTCTTGAATTGCCGCTGTTCTCTGTAATACAGGTTTCCCCCGCCATCCGAAGGTACAGCGTTCCTATGAAACGGTTCGTAAGCCAAAATGTCGTAAAGTGAAGAAGCAATTACCATTTATTTATATGGGAAAATTTTGTAAGCGTTCGCAGACCCAAAAATAACCTACCAAATCATGCCAAATAATACATAAAACCTAAAATAACAGTAACATATAGTAAAAGCAGGAATGATATGATAAATACACAGCCTATACAAAGTAGAAATACTTTTCCACAATCATTGCTGGCACAGATCTCCATAGTGAAAATCTCACGCAAGCGCCGTCGGCAGAAAATCTCACTCAAGCGCTGCCGGCAAAAACACGGCGCAAGCGCTCTCCAGTAACCTTTAAGCTATGAAGCTGCCAAATCATACCAAATAACATGTAAAAATACACAGCCTATATAAAGTAGAAATAATGTATGTACAGTGTAGTATCATTGACCGGAATCGGGATAGCGCAGAGCACACTGATGGTGGTGTGTTAGACTGAGTCGTCGCAGGTTGGAGTGGTGCAGTGGCCCCCACCCTCCAGGCCACCAACCGATACATTGCCGCGAAGCATGCAGGGGTCCAGTGGTAGCCGGGACGCACCCAGCACATCTTTAAGAAAAAAGCCGAAATAAACATGCTAATTAATTACGTGTTGCCTAACATGTAATTAATTAGCATGTTTATTTCGGCTTTTTTCTTAAAGATGTGCTGTGTGCCTCCCGGCTACTGCTGCATTCTCCGCGAATCGGTACAGTATCTGTCCGCGGCCTGGGTGTTGAGGTGGTGGGACACTGGGGTGTCATCTCGTCGTCTGATTCCATTGGAGCTGGCAGCTCATCTTCTTCTATGACTGCCCACCTTGATGTCAAAGGTCGAGGTTGGTCGTCTGATGTGGAAGGCTTGCTTGACTGCTGAGCCTCGCGCATTTTTCTATCATACAGTTCTTTGTAAGGACTCAAAGAATCTTGCAAATATCCCACAAACCTATGTACCCTTTCAAAATTAAAGTCGTACTTTATCATTACTCATTCGGTTTTGACTGTTATCCTTTCCTCTTCCAATTGCATCAGCTCTTCATCTATCAATTCTTGGTCATGGGATGCCAAAACCTCTTCAACATCATCTTCGTCAGCTTCCACAAGCCAAACTCACTTTGTCCTTGCTTCATTCACCACGATCGAAACGCTTAATTATGTCTAGTTTTACGCTAAGTGTAACACCCTTACGAGCTCTTTCAGGTTTTTCCGACACCATAGAACTCATCTTGCAAACGACTGCTCACAGGCTCGTGTTAAAGCAATGCTGGCGAGAATGCTGTTCCGAATCCAGGGAGAGCGACTGTTCGGGGCGCGCGCTGGTTTTTATCGCGCACTGATTTCTTTTGCGCGCTGAATCTTTTTCATAACAGTGAAAACACCTTCTGAAAGCGAAAACAGGGTACTAATGTAGGTCTTTTGTAACAGTGAGGTTTTGTAAAGTGAACGTTCGAAAAGCGGGGGACACCTGGACTGTCATGCGTTCTTCTTGCAGAGTGTATAGCAGCATTAAGGTAGCCTAATTTTTCCTTGAAAATATTCAGTGGACTTCTAGTCCAGGTTTCCTCCATTTTCTCTCAGCTATTTTGCATGATCTCTTGAGCACACGGACACAATTGTTTGATTTTGTAACCCTAAGTGTGGCCACTGTGTTCGATATATTTGTCAAGTTACTGTTGAAAGAGCCAACCATTTCATTTACTGAGAAATTTAAATCACATGAGTCAGATAAACTAGCCAGCCCAGAGAATTTAAGTTGTGTTGCAGTATCAACAAACCGTTTTACAACAATAATTTCTTTTGTGGCTTTGGTTTCAGGAAGGACGGCATCAAAAAGTACACAGAAATGATCAGAGATAGTGGTATCAGACAGGGAGATATTAAAAATACTTAACCCTTTTGTCATTACTAAATCAAGTGTATTTCAAAGTCAATGGGTGAGCTCAGTGACATGCTGAGAATGATCTCATTTGTCTACTGAGCTCATGAGTTCAGCTGCCATAGAGTTCGTAATTGAGGGATCATTAATATGATTACTGAAATCATCAGCGATGACAATCCTGTCATAGTTCAATATTATAGAGGGTAAGAATTCTGGGAGAAAGCAGGCATTGTAGTTAGGAGGGCGATAAATTATTACGAAGAAGGCAGAATCCGTACCACAAATTTTAAACAAATTGTACATAGAAATATAGAAAACCTATAGCACAATACAGGCCCTTTGGCACAAAGTTGTGTCGAACATGTCCCTACCTTAGAAATTACTAGGGTTACCCATAGCCCTCTATTTTTCTAAGCCTCATGTACCTATCCAAAAGTCTCTTAAAAGACCCTATTGTATCTGCCTCCACCACCGTTGCCAGCAGCCCATTCCATGCACTCACCACTCTCAGCATAAAAAACTTACCCCTGATATCTCCTCTGTTCCTAGTCCCCAGCACCTTAAACCTGTGCCCTCCTGTGGCAGCCATTTCAGCCCTGGGAAAAAGCCTCTGACTATCCACACAATCAATGCCTCTCATCATCTTGTACACCTCTATCAGGTCCCCTCTCATCCTCTGTCACTCCAAGGAGAAAAAGCCGAGTTCACTCAGCATGTTTTCATAAGGAATGCTCCCCAATCCAGGCAACATCCTTGTAAATCTCCTCTGCACCCTTTCTATGGCTTCCACATCCTTCCTGTAGTGAGGCGACCAGAACTGAGCACAGTACTGCAAGTGGGGTCTGACCAAGGTCCTACGTAGCTGCAACATTACTTCTCGGATCCTAAATTCAATTCCATGATTGATGAAGGCCAATACACCGTATGCCTTCTTAACCACAGAGTCAACCTGCGTAGCTGCTTTGAGCATCCTATGGACTCAGACCCCAAGATCACTCTGATCCTCCATACTGCGGATCAGAGTATGGATCTCAAATCTTCAAAAATTGTTGACAGAAAGTAGATGGCACCTCATCTCATGATGGCAAGCCCACCACCTCATCTGCTAGGCCTTGGTACACTTAATCTGTCACAGCTAGAGGGACACAATTCAGATAACTGGCTGTATTCATTTGGCTTTTACTAGGTCTCAGTTAAGAACATAAAATTAAGGTCTGTACAGGTAATCAAGTCACTTAAGCTAAACCTCTTATTTGAAAGGGGTCTCATATTTAGTAGAGCTTTCTTAAACAGGGTAGCCTGGAGTGGTGCAGCAGGAGAGGTAGATTTTAAGAGTAGAAGGTTATTTCTCTTGATACCTTTAATAGGATAGTTCAGTCTGGGGGCTCTTCCATTGACAATGGTCTCAATTGGATTGGTAACATTTACAGAACTGGTGGAAGAAGTAGTTAGGGATGGATCACATGTGCCATTGATGATAAATAGTCATACACGTGGGTTTGCCAGAATGCAGTGGAATGTGTTTACAGACAGTATCCTTGGTAAAGACCATTAGCTTTGAAAAATGTGGCACATTCCCAAAATACATGAAAATTATCAATGAAGCCAAAGCTCAGCACCCTACACTGCATCTGAAGCAAACCATGCAGACCGAGGAGCCTGCTAAAAACACCCAGAGCCGCACCCAGTGTGGGAGTTGTCCTTGCCACTGAGTTTTAGAAATTCAAAGAGATCACTTAAGTTGTGTTTGAGCTGCTCAGATTGTTGCTGACAAATGTCATCTTGCCAATGTGAAAAATGGTCATTTTTACAGAGAGTAATCAGTTAGGAGGCAATGGAGCTTGCACATTATATCAGAGACACTAGCACTGGGAAAACCAAGAGTCACATTTAGTTTTGACTTGATGTTCCTGATGATGGAATCGCCAATTATCAACATTGTTGGAGGCAGGGGAGAAGATTATGGAACTTGTGGTGGCATTGTGGCCAGGGTGGTAGCTGAAAGCTACCTTGCTTAAGGTCCAGTGGAGGTGGCGACATACCTACTAGTGGTCCGGAGCAGAGTGCAGCTGCTGGTGGAGACCACTTGCGAATGAATCCCTGATGCCCCAAGCAATAGAAGATGAGATGAGCCGGTCAGCAGGGAAAACTCTTGCTCATCCAGGACGTTGAATCTATTCTGTAGTTGGATTTATTGTTGGTTTGGTGGAGGAATGGACCACTTGCGTCTTCGTACAACTGTCCAAGACCCTGCTAAGCAGAGAGTTGAGCTGGATGATGCCAGTAGAATCCAGGGCTCATTTGGCTTGGCTAGAGCAGCCTCTGAAACCAATCCAGGAGACAGTGAAGCTGTCTTCCAGCGATAGCTGTGGCACCCACAGTACAAAGGAGTTGAAGAACTGCTTATCATCCTTAATCTGATGAAGCTGGGATACTTTCCCATCTAGTTTAGCAATTTTTCGGTCACGGCAAAGACAGCCCTCACAGACAGGTAGGGAGGTGAAAGTGGTAAGGTCCCAGTCTCACAACCAGTGATGCGCTGTACAGACTATAGATATGGATAGATCAGTGGCCCTGCAGATCCAGTTAAATTATTAAAAGAGACCTGCAGGTCATTATGCTAAAGGCCTATTAAAGTGAACAAAATGTTTCAAAAAAGATGAGAAAGGTCTCCTATGCATCTAGCCAAGCTGTACCAGTTCAGTTCCAACAGTTGCATCTGTTTGAGAAGCTATGAATGGCCTGTTCACAAAAAAAAACAGGGTAAAACCAAAACTGGTGAATTGCTACCCAATTATTAAAAAAAACTGAAGGTGTGATTGACATTGATATCAAGTAGCACTTTTTTCCACCTGTAACCTATTTACTTGTGTCAAGTTTGGATTTTGCCAAAACCATTAGGTTCTAGACCTTTTTATAGCCTCAATCCAAACATGGAACAAAGAACTGAATTCAAAGGGAAAAAGCTTGAATGGAGTCCTTTCTCACACAAGGGAAGATGACTGCCATTGTCAGAGCTGACAGAGCATCCTGCCAGGTATTCCTCACGACAGTCAGCAGCTTCGTCAGGGACCTTCTCTTCATCAGAAGGGAGGCAAGCTGATGATTGCACGATCTTCAATTTCATTACCCATTCCTCAGTAAAGGAAGCAGCTCATGGGTGCACACAGGAAGACTTGGACAACATTTCAGATCAGGTTAATAAATGGTAACATTTTATTTATTTATCTGTTTAAAGATACATTGTGAAGCAGGCCCTTCCGGTCCTTTGAGCCACGCTGCCCAGCAATCCCCAGATTTTATTGCAGCAAATCAACCTACTAACTATAAAAGCCATCAAAGTTTCAAGCAATAACCACCTCCAAAAACAGAATGCATTTAACCTCCTGTCCTTGAAATTCCGGGCATTATCTTCGCTCGATGCCCTGTCAATTTTCTGGAGGTCATCCCCTGATCAGGAACTCAGATGGACTGGACGGAAAAATATGACGGCTACAGGAACAGATCAGAAGCTGGGCATCCTGAGGTAAATTATATCCTTTCTGAAACCTCAAGGTCTTTCCACAATTTCAAGATGCAAGTCAGCAATGAATACTAGTTTGCTGACTTGTCTGCTGAGCGCTGCACCAACAATTCTCAAGAAGTTCTAAAAGACACAGACCAAAGCCAGTCCACTTGAACTGTGCCAGCCACCCTAAACATTCATTTCCTCCACCACTGGTGCACAGTGGCTGCAGAAGGTTCCAACCACAAAAAGTACTGCAGTTAGTCATCTAAGCTACTCCATCAGTACCTCCAATTCCACAACCTCTACTACCAAGAACAATAAGAGCAGCTGCAAATACCACCATTTGAAGATTCCCTACCAAGACACAGACCATTCTGTCATGGAATAGATCATCAGTCTTTCACTGTCACTGGATCCAAGTCCTGGAATTCCCTGCAGAAGGACTGCAGTAGTTCAAGATTCCAATTTATCACTACCGTCAAGAACAGTAAGAGGAAACATTGCCAATGGTGAAAGATAAAACAGCTTTTTATGGAGCACTTCACAAAATTGCTCAATTCTGGTCACTTCACTATAAGAAGGACATGGAAACCATAGAAAGGGTACAGAGGAGATTTACAAGGATGTTGCCTGGATTGGGGAGCATGCCTCATAAGAATAGGTTGAGTGAACTCAGCCTTTTCTCCTTGGAGAGACGGCTGATGAGAGGTGACCCGATAGGGGTGTACAAGATAATGAGAGGCACCGATTGTGTGGATAGTCAGAGGCTTTTCCTCAGGGCTGAAATGGTTAGCATGAGAGGGCATAGTTTTAAGGTGCTTGGAAGTAGGTACAGAGGAGATGTCAGGGGTAAGTTTTTTTTTATGCAGAGAGTGGCGAGTGCGTGGAATGGGCTGCAGTGGTGGAGGTGAAAATGGTAGGGTCTCTTAAGAGACTCCTGGATGGACACATGGAGCTTAGAAAAATAGAGGGCAATGGGTAAGCCTAGGTAGTTCTAAGGCAAGGACATGTTTGGCACAGCTTTGTGGGCCAAAGGGCCTGTATTGTGCTGTAGGTTTTCTATGCTTCTATGTTTCTAAGTGTTGGATGCCTGCATTTCCTATGTAGTAACATCTACTCTAAAAAGTTTTTATTGATCACAAAAAAAGTGGGGACACAAAGGCTGTGAAATCCACTATACACTGTAAATATAAAGTCTAATAGTAAGTTTATTTTAAGATACAAGTGCAATCAGTTTGGATAAGTGAAACTGATCTTAAGCAAATGCCTGGATTCTGCTTGCAGTTGAATTTTAGACAGTCAACTACTTCTTGGTTCCAAAGCTCCATCAGAATAAATACTGCTGCTAAATATTTCATACTCAATACTTCAGATTGCTACTGCAAGGTTCAAACCAAGAAGTAGTCATCACTACTTGCAACACATTTTCACAAGAAGTTACACAAACTAGAGTATGAAATGTAAATGCTGGTAACCAGCTAACAACCAGAACATATAGTAACTGTAATACTGAGGAGCTTGGAGGTTCAGCAGCTAAAAATTCCAAATATTACATTGGAAACCTCATTACTTTATTCGTAATTATGTTAATGCAACATCCTTGCCGAATGGAGTTCTTATCTAGGATTGGTAGGCAAAACCAGATAGCAACAATGACTGAAATAGAAAGGGAACCTTTTTACAAGGTTACTGTCAACCTCTCCTGATGAAGCAATTTTCCCAAGTTGGTACTCAATGCACAAATTGCTCTGAATACAAATAAGTGTGAGGTATTTTGCAAGATGATCTGAATAATAATTTAGTTGTTCAGTAAATGTTATAGGTGTACATCTAGACCAGTGGTCCCCAACCACCGGGCTGCGGACCGGTACCAGGCTGCAAAGCATGTGCTACCGGGCCGCGAGGAAACACTATGATTTGGCGATATGAAACGATATGAGTCAGCTGCACCTTTCCTCATTCCCTGTCAGGACCACTGTTGAACTTGAACGCACGTGAGATCATCAGTGACCCAAGACACAAATGACCCAAGACGTGCAAAGGAATGGGTCTGTGACCCATTTGTGAAAGTCCCCAGTGAATCATCCATGTCAGCGCGGGAAGAAGATCAACTCTTCGAGCTTGCAAATGATGGTGAGCTGAAATGTATGTTTGACATAACATCTCTGCTGGCATTCTGCATCAAAATCAAGGCTGAATATCCTGAGATAGTCACGAAAGCACTGAAAACGTTGCTTCCATTTCCAACATCATATCGCTGCGAAGCAGAGTTTTCTGTAATGAATGCAACAAAAACTAAATTGCGGAATAGACTGGACATAAGGAATCCCCTTTGCGTATCGTTGTCTCCCATCACCTCTCGATGGGACAGTCTTGTTGCAGGGAAACAAGCCCAGGGCTCCCACTGATTCAGCGATATCCGTGTGTTGCAATGATTCTATATATTCATACGAGGAAAATATCCGCTGTGTGCTTAATAAGACCATAAGAAAAAGGAGCAGAAGTCGGCCATTTGGCCCATCGAGTCTGCTCCGCCATTTTATCATGAGCTGATCCATTCTCCCATTTAGTCCCACTCCCCCGTCTTCTCACCATAACCTTTGATGCCCTGGCTACTCAGATAACTATCAATCTCTGCCTTAAATACACTCAATGACTTGGCCTCCACTGCCGCCCGTGGCAACAAATTCCATAGATTCACCACCCTCTGGTTAAAAAAATTTAATATCCAAACATTACTTAAAATGTTATGATGTTATTGACTTATAAATATATAATTGATTTATCGCTATATTCATGTGAGGAAAATATGCACTGTGTGTTTAATATTAAGTTCATTAGATAGACCCTTTTAGAAACGAAATTGAGTGTATTAGCCATTTATTAAGTGACTTATAGTTGACTTATCACCTATATTCCAGTTGTGATAACCCCCCCCCCCCAGGTTGCCAACTGTCCTGCATTAGCCGGGACATCCTGTATATTGGGCTAAATTGGTTTGTCCCATACGGGACCACCCTTGTCCAGTATTTCCCCCGCTAAGGTAGAGCGTTCCTATGAAACCTTCCGTGCCGAAGTGGCGTAAAGCGAAGAAGTAATTACCATTAATTTATATGGGAAAATTTTTTGAGTGTTCCCAGACCCAAAATATAACCTACCAAATCATACCAAATAACACATAAAATATAAAATAATGCTAACATATAGTAAAAGCAGGAATGATAATGATAATTACACAGCCTATATAAAGTAGAAATAATATATGTACAGTGTAGTTTCACTGAACAGAATCGCCAAAAATGATTTGTAGGAAAAAAAATCGGCACGTACACGCATGCGCACACAGGTGCCCGCGCAAGGCTTCATGGTCATGGGGGGGGGGAGTCCCGTATTTGACTGCTACTCTTGCCCATTGGCAACCCTACACCCCCACTCCCACCCACCTCCCACAGTTGGCCGGTCCGCAAGAATATTGTCAATATTAAACTGGTCCATGGTGCAAAAAAAGGTTGGGAACCCCTGATCTAGAAGGCAGTCTTAGCTAGAAAGTGAAATAGTTTCAGCCCAGTTTCATGTAACTATGAAGTGCATGAACAGGTTAAAACTCAGATATGATCCCTGGAACTGAAATAGCTGGCTACTGCATGCTGGCCATCCTTGAAGAATAGTGTCAGAGTAAACACATGCATGATCTTTACCTTTGAAGAGAAAGGGGGACAAAGCACACATGAAAGTTTTATTTGATCTTACAAACAATGGACCCATTAAAGGGAAGGGTGATGACCAACTGCATGGTAAGCTGACTGCTGTAATCTTTTCAAAATTAAATAATGAGTAACGTTACATACATAAAATTGAATGTGATGACAGTGAAGAATCTCTGGATGAATACTTCTCATAAAGGTATAATTCTGCACATTGCAACATGCAAATTTGCAGAGTAGGATAATGACTATGGAATATGAGCTGTCGTATATAAGCAGGTATATAAGCCATCATCAACACTTCAGTTATGTTGTACTAACTCACCATAATAGTTTACACTGTTAATGATCCGTACCCCACCTTCAGCACTGTGAGTTGACAGGAGGAGAATTTCAAACAGTTGCTTTTCCTCAGGATTCAACTCCAGCAACTTTTTATTTACCTTGTTAACAGCCTGAAAGAGATAATGATGGGAATTAAACTGCAGTCAGGCAGATATGACTATTCATTTATAATTTTGTATTATTGTCAAAAATTAACTAAGTATTTACTTAAGGTCAAAAATATCTTTAGATGGCTTAGTACAGCAAATCAGTGAGTAGTTGTGTGCCATAGGGGTCAGTGTTGGGACTGCTTCTTTTCACATTAGGTCAATAATTTCGATGAAGGAGTTGATAGATTTGTGTAAATGTTTGTGGACAATACGAAGGTGGAAGGGCAGGTAGTGTTGAGGAAGTAGGATGACTTCTGAAGGACTTAGACAGATCTGGGGAATGGGCAAAGACATAGCAGATGGAATATAATGTGTTAGAGTAATTTTTGGGTATAGGTCATTAACACTTAGTAAATGGCTTCAGCCACTAGTCTTCTGTTCCTTGACAATGCATTTCCTAAAAGCTGTGAATATCAGAATCCCAGTCCATTTGTAACAATGCATTTCCTAAAAGCTGTGAATACCGGAATACCAGTCCAGACGCTGCTGGTGAGAAGGTATGAGGTTTGCATGCAGTTTCAAAGACAGCATTACCTATACTTTGTAAACATGGATTGTCTTTCATGTTAAGCACATAAAATACCAAATAAATATATTGTGGATTCAGTTTGGAACAATGGATTCCTGAATACTAGTCCTGATGCTGCTGGCGCTGATGGGATGGATGTAATCGGGAGGTGTGAAGTTTGTATGCAGCTTCAAAAGAGAGCATTGTCTATACTTTGTAAATATGGAATTGTCCTTTGTGTGTGTAACAAATAAATAGAGCCCCACATTGCACAGCAGATCTTTCTACCAAAAGGGTCTCCATACGCCTGCTGTACCTTGTTTTGTCGAATATAGAAGCCGCTTTGTATCTACCAGTAACTCCCTCCCTGGTGATTTCATTCACGCAACAACATTTGATGTCAGGAGTGGGATGCCTTCATGACCTATCGTGTGGCCAGCTATCCTAGCAGTCTAAGTTGGTGAGTATTTTGAATTCCAACAACCGGACAGGCCATTTATATTAGAGGTGTAGGAGGGAAAACAGTGAAAGCAGAAAGAAGTGAATTACAAATACCAGAAATTGGGGGAGTGCAGCTTCCAGTGTATTTCTGGGTATGTCCAAATATCGAGGGCACTATCCTTGGAATAGACATCCTAAGGGAAGTAGGAGCTGTTATAGATTTGGGAAAGGGAGAAACAATATGGAGAAGTCAGGGGCAGAGAACGTATACAACCAACAGAATACACAATCTGGCTAGCATAGTCGCAGCTGCCCCGAACACCAGAGACTGGAGCCAGGATGGTGTCTATGGGTTACTTTGTCAGCAGTTCCCAGCAGTGTGGGCTAGACGCAAGCAAGATTGTGGTCGAGTAAAGATAAATCAGTTGAAATAGAGGAGGATCTGTATAAACCCCAGAAGCAGTGCCCCATAAAAACTGATGCACTGACCGCTGTTCAGGGTATAGCGAAGGAACAAAAACACCAGAAAGGTGAGAGCAGGAAACAGAAGGGAAGTGAGTGGGCAGATGTTGCTGCGAAGAAGGCAGCAGAGGAATAAGAGGCAATTGAAAATGCAAGCATGCAGGAAGGAATGAGAGAAGCCAGTTTAGTAAAATTATATGAAGAGATGGAGGCAGAAGGAAAAATGGAGAAGAAAAGAGGCAAAGGAGGGACCAGACGGGTGCTGGACACACGGGGAGGAAGGAGTCGCGGTGGCCCCACCATGTATTAGACAGATACTATTGAAGTTATATCATGGGGTGATGCATCAGGGAAGGCAGAGCATGATCACAACCCTCTGGCAGGACTGGTGGTGGCCAGGGATGGGCGGGGATGTTGAGAAATTCTGCCGCCGTTGTATCATTTGTGCCCAGCATAACCCTGGTAAGGGCAGAAAGCTACACCTGGCAAATCAGCTTCGGCTGAGGGAACCCTGGGAAAACATCTACATAGACTTCACAGGGCCCTTGCCAAAAAGCAGGGGGAAAAGCTAGTGTCTAGTAACCATGGATCACTTCACCTGGTGGGTAGAGGCTTTCCCAACAAGGGTCTGCACTGCCTGCACTGTTCAGGAAATCCTCCCAAGGTGGGGAACCACAGTCCAGGTGGATTCAGATCAGGGAGCACATTTCACGGGGAAAGTGATCAAGGAAATGTGCCGACTGCTAGGGATTCGACAACGGTTCCACGTACCCTACCACCCCCAGAGTTCAGGGATGGTAGAAAGGATGAACCGAACAACCAAGAATGTGTTAGCCAAAGCTATAGCTGAGACAGGAAAGACATGGGTTGATGTATTACCAGGAATCCTGATGAGATTGTGCATAACCCTGAACCGCACGTTGCATCTCAGCCCCTACGAATTATTGATGGGGCGAGCAATGCGACTCCCTTATACAGTAATTACGGGTTGCGGGGAGCCTGGGGCTTACAGGGATAGAATGACACAATATGTGAAAGACCTTTGTAACTAACTTAAAGTGTTGAAGGACCGAGTGAAACAACAGCATCGAATTGCTGATCAGAGAGAGCCAGAGGGAAAGGAGATAGTCCTTCCACAGCCCGGCGACCAAGTCATGGTGAGGGTGCTGCTGGAAGGGCCGGGGTTTGCCCCCAGGTGGATAGGACCACAGACGGTACTCTTAACCAGTGATACATGTGTCTGTGTGCAGACTCGGCGAGGCATTGGACTCAGGTTAATGAATATGACTCACCCTCTTGTTGCTCCCTCAGACAGAGCGGGGGATCAAGTGTACCCAGTAACCATGTAATTACAGAGAACCTAAGAGAGGAACACCAGCCAGCCTTGCCAGACCTGACCACAGCTGATGAAAACATTCCTGGAGAAAACTCAAAGGCAGAAAATGCCGGGAGTGTGGCAAAAGACACTGAGAACGTGTTGGAAAACCATGAATAGCCTGCTAAAGTGTGATGATGATGGTACTCTGTAAAGAAGGCTGGATGCTGAAGGTAGATGGTTAATTTTATAGCATAGTATAGAAAAATATTGGAAAATAGATGGGGAGGGATTTTTAAGTTAAAGCAGAGGCAGCAAGTTCCACAACTTCGATGGTACATGGTACACGGCATCTGAAACCAGTCACCCCCAGTCTGAGGAGCTGGGCCCTTTCAGCAGTTGGGCCAGTGATCGACCGGATGGTTCAGAAGGGGGTGCCACCGGGGAGAGGTCCTTGCAGACATTTACGTAGAAGCCACCCCAACCCCTTCCTGTACATCGATGAGGGGGCCTGTGGGTGCTCCTGGAAGGAGAGTTTCAGCAACCAGAGGATGAAGGGGTGAGCACAAAGGAATGTGATTAAGCTGCAATCTGCCTGCAGGGAAAGAGCTGACAGGCACACGAAAGAAGCCGCATTTCTAAAGACTTGTTCAAATTTCTGGAACAGCCTCTCTGCTTAACATTTGGTAGGTAGCGATTAGCGAATGCTAGGGTAGATATCGAGGCACACAAAAAAAATTGGGGGGGGGGGATTTTCGAGGCATGGTGTTTTTGCTGCCCTATTTGAGTATGTCCTCCTAGGTTGGCCTTTCCTGGTACAGATTTATTTTTGTCTAGTAGGGCCAAAAGGAGGGACTGTTAGAGTAATTTTTGGGTTTAGGTCATTAACACTTAGCAAATGGCTTCAGCCACCAGTCTTCTGTTCTTTGACAATGCAGTTCCTAAAAGCTGTGAATACCGGAATACCAGTCCAGACGCTGCTGGTGAGAAGGTGTGAGGTTTGCATGCAGTTTCAAAGACAGCATTATTTATACTTGGTAAACATGGATTGTCTTTCATGTTAAGCACATAAAATACCAAATAAATGTATTGTGGATTCAGTTTGGAACAATGGATTCCTGAGTACCAGTCCTGATGCTTCTGGCATCGGTGGGATGGATATAATCGGGAGGTGTGAAGTTTGTACGTAGCTTCAAAAGAAAGCATTGTCTACACTTTGTAAATATGGAATTGTCCTCTGTGTGTGTAGCAAATAAATATTGAGCCCCATTTTGGGCAGCAGACCTTTCACCTGGAAGGGACTACATATGCCTGCTGTAATTTGATTTGTCAAATAAAGAAGGTGATTTGTATCTACCAGTAATTCTCTCTCTGGTGATTTCATTCAAGCAACAACATAATGTATGGGAAGCATATGGTCATACACTTTGGCAGAAGGAATAAATGCATGGACTATTTTGTAAATGGGAGAAAATTCAAAAATCTGAGGTGCAGAGGGACTTGGGAGTCATCTGGCAGGATTCCCTAAAGGTTGAGGCAATGGTTAGGAAGGCAAATGCAATGTTAGCATTCATTTTGAGAGGACTAAAATACTAAAGCAAGGATGTAATGCTGATGTAATAGTGAGCAGCTTCGAACCCCTTGTGTTAGAAAGAATTTGCTGGCATTAGAGAGAGTCCAGAGGACCTTCACAAGAATGATCCCAGGAATAAAAGGGTTAACATACAAGGAGAATTTGCTGGCTCTGGTCTCGTACTTGCTGGGGTTTTGAAGAACCGGGGGGGGGGGGGAATTTCATTGAGGCCTATCATATATTAAAAAGCTTAGATAGTGTGGATGTGGAGAGGATGTTTTATATAATGGAAGAGCTTAGGCCCAAAGGGAACAGCCTTGGAATTGAGGGATGTTCATTTAGAACAGAGATGAGGAAGTATTTCTTTAGTGAAATCTGTGAAATTCCTTTCCACAGATGGTTCTGCAGGCATAGTCACTGAGTATATTTAAGGCGGTGGTTGATAGGTTTTTAATTAATCAGAGTATCAAAGGTAAAGGGAGAAAGCAGGAGAATGGAGTTGAGAGGGATAATAAATCAGCCCTGATAGAATTGGACCAAATTGCATAATTTTGCTTCTAGGTCTTACGGTCTTTACAAATATCATTAATATCAGTTCTCTCCGGAACTGAATTTAAGAGATTTGTTTTAAAGTTCATATCTTTCCTCACTCCTGTCTCCCGTGGACAGATGATCTGTTCCAAGCTTTCCACTGCTGGCAGCATGAAGCAGGTACAAAAGAAATTCTGCAGTTTTGAAGTTTGGAAACATCATTTCATACGTAAAACCCTCTTGTCTACTATCTTTCTGAAATGTATTTAAATAACGTTAATTCATGTTAAGTATGCAAAAATATCCTTTTCTGAGATCATAAGGGTCTACGTGCAAATGCTATGTTCAATCCAATTATATGATTATTTGCAGCTATTGGGCCAAACGTTGCCAATATTAAAACCAACAGTCCCATTGCGCAAAAGGTCAAATGACATTTCGGGCCGAAACCCTTCATCAGGATTGTAATGCACAAAATGTTGGAGGATCTCAGCTGGTCCTGGCCTGAAATGTTGACTGTTCATACCCTCTCCACCCCTCCCCCATAAATGCTACCTGACCGCTGAGATCCTCCAGCTTTTCGTGTATTCCTCTGGATTGACAGCGTCAACAGACTCTCTTTGAACAGAAAGAATTGCAGATTTGCTTCCCTGTTTGTGCTGAGCTGGTTGACCATGATTTACAGTTGGCCAATACAATTGATTTAAACATGTTAAATCAGCAGAAGGAGCTCTCTTCCTGATTTCTGAACTGCGGCTCAAGGTAGAGAATCAGTGTTTGGATTGCAAGGAAGAACCTTAAAATCAAATAATCTGCAGACACTCACTCAAAGAGATACTGGAGTCCAATGTACCAAAGGAATCGGCCTTCCAACCCACTAGGATTATTTTACAATTAAACACCATCTTAGGGACACAGATTTGAGCAGCAAATGAAAATAAAACTATCAAGATGTTTTAAAAAAAAACATTTTTCTTCAATTTCCATTTAAATATTATTTGTAAAATATTGGACATCAGAAAAAGACTTCTGAGAGTCATTCAGTTTGGCAACAAGAAGTCCATGCCTTCATGCTGGTGTGGGGTAAAGCACAGCCCAATTACCAGCACATGAAATCACTAAAGCGCACGAGTGCACAAAGTTGGTTGGAAACGGAAGAACCATGTGATAATGATTAAACAAGTTTGATAACCACAGGCAAACATCAGTGAAACTAGATTGGGGGGTGGGGGTGGGAGAGGGAGGGTGAGGCAGGGCAGAAAACAGACAGGAAATAAGTAATATTTGAAAGGATATGTCAAACTTACAAACCTTTTCCCCTTTAGTTTTAAGAATAGCTGAATTAAGTGGTAACAACTTTGCTGAAGCTGTTTCACTCAGTATTATTATTTTTGTACTGTGGATGAATCAAAAGATTGTGGTTTAAATTTTCCTCTTTCCTTCATAGGCTTTTCTACACAAAGACGTCAATACTTAAACACAGAAGAGATGTGAAACCGTAATAGCTACATACTAAGCAGACATTGGACACCACAGACAAGTTTGTGACTTGTCCATTTAAATTTTAGTACTGTACTGACTTAACTATGTAAACTATAGCTTCAATCATTTATTTTTATTTTTGCAATCACATTCCTTTAGATTTTAATCACTATCAGAGACAGTGTTTATAAACAGAAAATCAAAGTTAATTTTAATTAAAGTTCAGCCACTCTCCACATTCTCAATTCTGCTTTCTCCTCATTTGCTGCATGTTATTTTGAATAAGGCTTCCAATAAATGGAACTAGACAGAAGTCCATTCAAAAGTCTATGAACAGCTATAAACAAAATTAATGGCAATATTTTCCAGTTACAGCAAATCCAGATTTTTTATACTTAATATTGCATTTTAATAAAAATTCTTAAAGTAAAAACAAAAAGAGTAATCAAGTACACTAAAACTGAGGAGAAAGAGTAGAGTACAGCTGTGAAAGAAATTGGGCTGAGGAATGCAACATAAAAAGTTGTTAAATGTGGAAGCTGTTCACAAATTACATGAGCAAAAGAGTCACATGGAGATAGACAATAGACAATAAGTGCAGGAGTAGGCCATTCGGCCTTTTGAGCCAGCACCGCCATTCACTGTGATCATGGCTGATCATCCACAATCAGTATGCAGTTCCTGCCTTATCCCCATAACCTTTGATTCCGCTATATTTAAGAGCTCTATCCATCTCTTTCTTGAAGGCATCCAGAGACTTGGCCTTCTGGGGCAGAGCATTCCATATATCCACCACTCTCTGGGTGAAAAAGTTTTTCCTCAACTCCGTTCTAAATGGCCTACCCCTTATTCTTAAACTGTGGCCTCTGGTTCTGGACTCACCCATGCTTCCTGCCTCCAGCGTGTCCAATCCCTTAATAATCTTATATGTTTCAATAAGATCCCCTCTCAGCCTTCTAAATTCCAGAGTATACAAGCCCAGTCGCTCCAATCTTTCGACATATGACAGTCCCGCCATCCTGGGAATTAACCTTGTGAACCTATGCTGCACTCCCTCAATAGCAAGAATGTCCTTCCTCAGATTTGGAGATGAAAACTGCACATAGTACTCCAGTTGTGGTCTCACCAGGGCCCTATACAGCTGCAGAAGGACCTCTTTGCTCTTATACTCAATTCCCCTTGTTATGAAGGCCAGCATGCTGTTAGCTTTCTTCACTGCCTACTGTACTTGCATGCTTGCTTTCAGTGACTGATGTACAAGAACACCTAGATCTCGTTGTGCTTCCCCTTTTCCTGTGAGGTAGTCAATCATTAATGTCAGTTAACAGCACGGGCAGGGGAGAAGAAACTATTGCAGGAAATATATTAGTTGAATTATAGAGTTACTACGTAATACAGCAGTCGAACAAATCCATGCCAACCAACTTTCTGTGTCCTGCCCAGGCCCATCCGCTCCATGTTCCTATCCAAGTGCTTCTTAAATGATGTTATTGCACCTCCCTCACCATTTCCTCTGGCAGCACACTCCATATACTCACGACCCTTCATTTGGAAAAAGTTCATCTTCAGATCCTGTAACCTGAATGGTTAACTTACTTGCTAGTCAAAAGCCACTTTTGCTGCGCCGGTCGCTGATTGGCCCGTTTGAAGGATGTGGCAGCTCTCTCCCGTTGGCTCTCATTTGCGCCACGGCACCAGCTTCTGGTTTCGGGCACCTCAGGCGTATAAGAGTAGTGCGTCTGTGACTTTCTGTCTCTTTTTCTCTGGGGGCTCCCTTCAGACTGGGTCGCAATCAGGGCTGAAGTATCATTGGATAAGTGTGCTGCAGATAGCAGGGCCTGCATGCACACTTAGATAGGTTCCTGTTTGTTAAATGTTTAATGTTGTAGTTATATAACTTGTTGCTGTTCCTTTCTGTGCCTGTGGCATAACAGGCAGCAGCCTTGCCATTTCCTTAGCATTTTGTCTTTTTAATGAGGCTGAGGTACTAGCTCAACGCTTAGATAAGATTGACAAGGGAGAGGCTGTGGATGTTGTGTATTTGGATTTTCAAAAGGCCTTCAATAAGGTGCTGCATATGAGGCTGCTTAATGAGATGACAGCCCATGGAATTACAGGGAAGATATTGGAATGGGTGGAGCGTTGGCTGATCGGCAGAAAGCAAAGGGTAGGAATAAAGGGATCCTATTCTGATTGGTTGCCGGTTACTAGTGGTGTTCCGCAGGGGTCAGTGTTGAGGCCGCTTCTTTTTACAATGTATATCGATGATTTAGATTATGGATTAAATGGTTTTGTGGCTAAGTTTGCTGATGACACCAAGATAGGTGGAGGCGCAGGAAGTTTTGAAGAAACGGAAGGGTTGCAGAGAGACTTGGTCAGTTTAGGAGAGTGGGCCAAGAAATGGCAGATGAGATACAATGTTGAGAAATGTACGGGAAGAAATAATCTGGCAGACTATTATTTAGATGGGGAGAAAATTCAAAAATCGGAAGTGCAAAGGGACTTGGGGGTCCTCGTGCAGGATACCCTAAAGGTTAATCACGAGGTTGGATCCGCAGTAAGGAAAGTGAATGCTATGTTGGCATTCATTTCAAGAGGAATAGTGTATACGAGTAAGGAGGTGTTGATGAGGCTCTGTGGGGCACTGGTGAGACCTCATTTGGAATACTGTGTGCAGTTTTGGGCCCCCTATCTTAGAAGGGATGTACTAATGTTGGAGAGAGTTGAGAGAAGATTTACGAGGATGATTCCTGGAATGCAGGGACTAACATATGAGGAGTATTTGTCGGCTCTTGGACTGTATTCATTAGAGTATAGAAGAATGAGAAGGGATCTCATAGAAACGTTTCGAATGTTGAAAGGGTTGGACAGAGTAGATGTGGAAAGGTTGTTTCCCTTGGTGGGTGAGTCCAGGACAAGAGGCCACAGTCTTAGAATTAGAGGGTACCCATTTAAAAGAGAGATGAGGAGAAATTTTTTTTGCCAGAGGGTCGTGGATTTATGGAATTCGTTGCCACATACAGCCGATCATTGAGGGTGTTTAAGGAGGAGATTGATAGGTATCTAATTAGTCAAGGTATCAATGGATATGGGGAAAAAGCCGGAAATTGGAACTAGTTGGGAGAATAGTTTAGCTCAAGGTGGAGTGGCAGAGCAGACTCGATGGGCCGCAGGGCCTACTTCTGCTCCTTTGTCTTGTGATCTTGTGAACCCAGCATGGATGGAAAGCCTGCGGCGAGCCGGCCTCATTCAAATCTGGGACCACTCGCCTCGAAGTCCAGTGCCGATGCCACCACATCATCGACCACCTACTTGTGTAACTTGGGACTTAGATAAGTACAGTACCTGTTGAGTTAGGAGTGCTATTGAATGCTTAGTGTGATAGTCTTCTAATTTAGGGGGCTTAGGTAAATACTTGTTTGACTTAGATGCTTGGTTGAGTGTTTGCTGACGATACTACACTGATTGGCCTAATCTCAAATAATAATGGAGATAGGCTAACCCCTATCGACATCAATGGATCTGGGATTGAGAGGATGAACAGCTTTAAGTTCCTTGGCATAAGCATCACTGAGAATCTCACGTGGTCTGTGCATACCGGCTGTGTGATGAAAAAGGCACAACAGCGCGTCTTTCACCTCACACGGTTGAAGAAGTTTGGTATGGGCCCTGAAATCCTAAGAACTTTCTACAGGGGCACAATTGAGAGCATCCTGACTGGTTGCATCACTGCCTGGCATGGGAACTGTACATCCTTCAATCGCAGGACCATGCAGAGAGTGGTGCGGACAGCCAAGCGCACCTGTAAGATGTGAACTTCCTACTATTCAGGACATTTACAAAGTCACACTTGTAAAAAAAGCCCGAAAGATCATTGGGGACCCGAGTCACCCCAACCACAAACTGTTCCAGCTGCTACCATCCGGGAAGCTGTACTGCAGCATAAAAGCCAGGACCAACAGGCTCTGGGACAGCTTCTTCCACCAGGCCATCAGACTGATTAATTCATGCTGACACAACTGTGTTTCTGTGTTATATTGTTGTACATGCTATTTATTATAAATTACTATAAATTGCACATTTAGACAGAGATGTAACGTAAAGATTTTTACTCACATATATGAAGGATGTAAGTAATAAAGTCAATTCAATTCACTGTTTGTTTGTAAATAAAAAGTTAGTGTGCTTAGTCACAATCAGTGTTTTCCGCCCCACTTACTGAATTTATGAATCTGCTTCTGCAAAACATTTGGCACAGTTGGCAGGACTCAGTGGGTGTAACAGGAGTTTAAAACGTTCAGGGTAAGAGCAAGCGAGAGGACCCCTCATGTGAGGAATACCAAGTCCTGGCGTGGACCAACAACAGTGCTGGGTTTGGCAGTCTTCCCAATCCACTGGCAGGCCGCAGTACGCAGATGGGTTGATCAGACAAGTTTGATTCCCACAGGGAGAAGATCGGACAGCACATTGTGTCCGTGTTAAACGAGATTGGCTCCCTTCTTGTCAGGGAACTCTAATGAGTGCTTTTTGCTGCTGACAGCCATTATAAAGCACCAGCATGAGACGACTGCACAGAGACAGCAGGAGATAGTGAGAGTAAGGAACAAGGTGGAGGTGACATCATGGGGAAGCTGCCTGGTCAGTAGAGACTCAGATCAAAGATCTAAAGGGCAGGGATATGAAGATAACCTGTCGGCTAGTAAAGCTGCAGCAATTAGAGCTAATGGGCTAAGTGGCAACCAGATCCTGTTAAGGTCTGAGCCTTGATACAGAGGGGAGATGATCCCAACATGTGGATGAGAGGTGCGGATCTCTGACTGGATGGGGTGGATGGAGAAGAGAGAATAGAGTCCTATGATTCTCCCTGAAAATTATTGCCCTCCCCCCTTCGTACCTGAGACAGTACAGGCCAGACCGGTGACCACATGGTCCCACACCCAGAGTGGGGGCTTCAGCCCATGGCTCCACTGATCCTCACAGGACAGGAAGAGGATGAGGAACTTGGAGGGAATTGTACAATGGGCCCACCGAGATGACAGAGATTCAGGAAGTTCTCTGCCAAGGAACTGGCGTGATTGGGGAATAGGTACAGGCAGAGGAGCCTCTGGCCACGTGGTTGTTGAAGATATGAGATGAGGGTATTACCAGAGTGAGCCTATCTAATATAGGAATGGGTTCCCTGGCTGGGGGGTGGGGGGGAACTGTCGTCCTAACGCGTGATGCTGCTTGCTCCCCATGAAGGTAATAAATCCTAATAGGATTGGGTGGCAGCAGCAGTCAAGGTCAGGTACCCCTTCAATCCTTGAGTAGGATTTAAAGCCCTGGGCAGAATGGAGCATTACAGAGGAAGAGCCCTCCTCCAGTGGGTCCTAATTGCAAGTATATATAACAATAGTGATAGCCTGCCGGAGGATTCTGGACTAACCTCTGCTGTGGTAGGGCATTCAGTTACAACAGCAGCTCCCCACTTGAAAGGGATGGTGCTGCCTTTAATGGGACTGGTAGGCCGGGATACCATAAATACAGCCATTCGATGTCTGGAGGGGTTGGAGTAAATGGCAGAAAGTAGGTGTAACCAGGTGCAAAAGTTGGATAAGCAGATGGAGCGTGGGGTATCCCACGTTACCCATAAGGAGATGCTTTTAGTGCTGACTAGGGCAAAGGTACCTAAGGAGCAGGTCGAAGGCGTTCCCACTCACACGCTCTATGTGATGTGGGGGGAACACTGCGAGGGAAAGTCAGGTAAGAGAACTGTTAAGGATGGGGGGAGGGCGGTCTCATCTTCTAAGCCCTCCCCGGATAAGGGTTCATTTGATCCCTCGCCGGATCCTCGTCTTGGGATCAGGATTCCCTACATCCCTTGCTCGAGGACACTGGTAGACCTCCAGGAGCAGCAGGAGTCGAGTGGAGAGTGGCACCCTCCCACCCCACTAATGTAGGAATAGGGCCAGGGCTTCCTTCCAGAAGATATGCTCAGCAGCCCTTTCCCAGCTGGGGGACTGAAGCCTTGCATTGTGGTGTATCGGGAGAAAGGGGATGTGCAGCCATGATGGCAATGGTGGACACCGGTGCTGAGCACACCATCATTGCAGGGAACCCTGCCCATTATCATGGTCCCCAAGCTACAACGGAGGGCTCCTTTCTTCCTACCCCTTGATTGTCTTGTTGGCAGCATCTCCCAAGCGGATTCTGGGTATGAATGTGCTGAGGGGTAGATCCCTTCAAACAAGCAAATGTCATTTTACACTTCGGGTGGCCCAGGCGCCGGTACCAGATGAATTGGCCAAGTGGGAGACCTTGGTGATCCCACTCCCCTCGATGGTGCTCAATACAAAACAGTACCAGGTCCAGGGAGGCATTAGAGAAATTGGGGAGACTATAGATTCCCTGTTGTCCTCTGGCCTGCCACCTTCCCCTAAAACAGTCTGGTTTGACTGGTACGGAGGAGTAATGGGACACGGCGCATGACATTAGACTGCTGAACAAGCCCCTCACAGCAGCCCTCCTGGACATGCTGACCATTACTGAGGACATAGGGGGTGGGGAGGTGAAGCATTGTATGTGGTAGTGGACGTGGCCAATGCCTTTGTCTCCATTCCCCTGAATCCAGAGGCGCAGGACCAGTTTGCTTCACATGGGAGGGCCGGCAGTACACCTTTTGCCATCTCTTCCAGGGGTATGTACACAGTCCCATGTTGTGCTATGGCATGGTAGGCTAAGGTTTACAGGAGATATCCCACTATATCCCACAGGAGATATGCTGTTACAGAGGCCCTCGCAGGACATAGTGCAGCAAGCACTGGGGAGTGGAGATGGTCTATCAACTCTGATAAGACACAGGGCTCCATTCTGATTGTTTTATCCCTGGGCATACAGTGGCATTCTGGGCAGTAGAGATACCTGATGAGGCCAAGTGCAGGATCTTGAATGCTGCAGTCCTCACCTCCAAGGAAATGCAGAGCTTTGTAGGGCTCCTTGGTATTGCCAGCAACACATCCTCTATCTGACCATGATTTAATGCCCCCTATACCAGGCCTTCGAGGCTGCCAAGAAGGCAGTGGAACAGGCTCTCCCATTAATCTCTAGACAGAATGGGATACTCTTTGAGCTGCAGGTTTCAGTGGAGTTTGTGGCAGGTGCTGGGGGGCTTCTCCTTGGTGTTTTTGACAAACTCTTTCCCTGAAGCAGTGACCTGATACAGCACTCTGCCCGCCCCCTCCACCCCCGCAGGGACACCTGTTGGCTGCTGTTGGGCCCTCCTAGCCACTGAATACCAGACAGCCTCTGAACCAGTCACTGTGTGCTCAGATGTGACAGCATCTCCCCATCATGCAGTGGGTGAAGTCTGACAATGTGACTCACAAAAAGGCCCTTGCCCAATTGTTAAATGGAAATGGTACACTGCAAGAAGGGCAGAGAGAGGTCCTGATGGGGTGAGCCATCTCCATGAAGAGATAGTGTCCCTGCCCGATAATGACCACTGCACTCAAGACGAAGTCCCTACAATTAACCTCTCACTGGTACAGCGTGGTAAGTCAAATGACAATCTGACTCGAGCAGAAACAAGACTCTGGATTTAGCATTCTGTTTTGGGGGAAGCAGGGAAGGAGTGGTCTATTCCAGCCAAACTCGACCCACAGAATGGCAATGGCCTTAAAGAACTTGAGTCTCAGTAACCCCAGTGTTTTACGGGCTGGTACTTCCCTGCATAAGATTTGTCTAATCCCAAGGTTCTGACCTGGAGAGTAACCCCTCTATCAACAGGCAAGGGACTTTGTAAGTCTCAAGTTTAACCACATCCTTCCTAGACAGGGTGACAGAAGCTGTACACAGTACGCCAAGTGTTGCTTTACCAACAATTTATACAACTTCAACATAACATTCCAATTTCTATGTGAAATGCTCTGACTGACTGACTTGCAAACTACCATTTTACCATCCCTTTACTTGTGACGCCACTTTCAATGAACTATGTTCTTGTACTCCTAGCTCCCACTGTTCCATTACACTCCCTAGAGCCCTACCATTCGTAGTACAAGTCCAACTCTGGTTTGACCTTCCAAAATGCATCATCATACACTTAACATTCTGAAATCCATTTGCCACTCCTCAGCCCACTTCCCTAACTCATCAAGGTCCCCTTATATTTTATAATGACCTTCTTCACTATCAGCAAGACCTCCTGATTTCATACTAGCTGTCGAAGTCTTTACTAAATTGGATTAGAAATGGAAGAAATCATGCAAGGACATTAAGTAAATCTCACATCTGTTTTAAAAAAAAACTTGCCAATATGGCAGCTGAATCAAATATTGAAAGGTTGGTAGAAAGAGGAGTTCATGGCAGGCAAATCAAAGTGTGTGTGAGAACTTACCCTGATGAATGGCAAAACAATACCTTCCTTTAGAGGTATGTCTTCATTACTGATCTGGTGATTAATGTATTCTTCTGGGCCTTCTGTCAAGAATAATTCATGCTCTTCTTCCATATCAAAAAGAGCTCGAGCTGAGATGGCAATTGTTACGGCTTTGATTGGGTCTTTCTGCATAGAAAGGGACCGATAATATTATTAAAACTCTCAGGATCTTATCTCAAGAAAACTCTATACGTTATTACTCGAAAGGAGTCAGGTCACAGACTACTATAATTTGATTACTAACCAAAGTATGCTGCAGTGAGACTGGGATAAATGATACAATGGAATTGAGGCCCTTATATAATCTGTTATTGTTTTGTTTCAGCAATAATTCTGATCTTCAGCCTGCAATGTTTGGATGCAAATAACAGACTGCAAGTTTATTTAATGGCAGGTTCAGCCACCAATGAACAAGAACAAAACTGTGTTATGAGCTAGCAAACTTCTCAACTCAAGACCCTCATTTTTAAAGTCAGCAGGGTCTACGGCAATGGCTACTTGCACTCTGCAAATCGGCTTATCAGTTAAATTTAATATCTTCAAAAATGTCTGGTTGATATTCGGGGACTGAATTTCCATTAATAGTGGACCAGTAATTTTTGTCTACACAGAAACTTCTCTCACACAGGAAGCCTTTCTCTAGCCTAGATCTGCAACTGTCATTTTAAAGTGTTTTAGTTGTAGAACCAACTTGTACAAGAAGTCAATTATAACACTTGTCACAAGTCAGAGGAAACTCCAGTTTTTACACCACCCTGAAAAAAAGTAGACAAGATATATTAGACATGGAGATAAAAAGCAAGAATTAACTTCTCCATTACATTTCCAAGGAAAGATGTTACCATTAAAGCCTTGTATAAAAATGATTATATTGATGCATATTAACCTCAAGATCCTGGAGAGAATTTATAACATCAGGATTTTCAATGTTAAAAACTGGATTTAATGACACTATTTTTGTGAAAAATTGTACTTCATGTTGCATCGAATACAAGTAGGATGTGGTTTTGCATTTTAAGTTAACTCACACAAAGTGGTTGCAACATGATTAGCTAAATGCTGATGTGTAAAATATTACAGAACTGAACAAGTCTTAACTTATGTTGTATGTTCTCTTAGCTTAATAATGCCGCAATAAACGATCTGATTAATCTAATGCAACTAATTTATCTCTAACTTCACATTGCGTTTATCATAAGATAATTCAACACTTACCATTATACCACTGCTTGTATGTTTTTAGATTGAAGGAAATATACAGAAATAACCACCACTACTTTAAGAGCTATCCAATTAGTCGTATTTCATTGATTATTAGTGAATGCTTTGAAAATATTCTCCCTAAGCTTGAAGTAAAAGTAATGCAATTTTAAGGTTGTAGAAAGTCAGTAAGCACACCAACAGATATCGTAGTCTATTCTCTAAAAAACCAGTCTTGCAAACCACTCATCTCATGGGCAATGAATGTGGGCTATCTATTCATAGTCAGATTCCAATATTTAAATGGAAGTGTTCTGAAGATGCTTACTGTTAACTACAGAAAGACGTCTATTTTTTTTATGTGTGCACGGCAGATCGATAAAATCGAAGTACATATATTGTATGCAACACACATAAAAGTGTGTGTCCTGACACACAATGATTCATGAGTCCTGACGAAGGGTCTCGGCCCAAAACGTCGACTGTACCTCTTCCTAGAGATGCTGCCTGGCCTGCTGCGTTCACCAGCAACTTAATGTGTGTTGCTTGAAATTCCAGCATCTGCAGATTTCCTCGTGTTTACATATGATGGATCTGCATTACAGAATCCAGTGTTACAGAACAGGAGATTATTTGATCCATGAAGATGTGCTGCCTGAATGTAAAAATAATATGAGTAGTCTCACATATCCCACTCTCTTCTTTCAAAATACTATCAAGTTGAAAAATTTTAATCTGCGGCCCCTCCTTCAATACATTCTAGGTCCTTATCACTCACAACCAAAAAAATAATCCTCATATAGTTCTTGGACAAGCCACCCTCATTCCAAGTTCTCTTTTTAGACCATTCTGTCATTGAGAAGTTTTTCCATTGTCTGTCAGACTTTCTGTTAGTTTTTACACGTCCCTCTATATAAAAATGCAGGATGTCCATAAAAGTTCATAGCAGGTGGAATTCATTATTGACTTCACTTCAGTGACAGCATTTTACTGAAAATAGTAACTACTTAGCTGCATTAGCAATCTCATTTCAAGGGCTTTTTCACTTTAAAACACTACAAACTCAGAAGCAAACCTACAAAACAAATGTATATATTTAAACTTCACTACCTCAAAACAGCTTCCACCATGTGTCCAATTTATTGGTTCAGTTCTGGTGGAGTCCTATGACCAAATAGATGTGTATCTAAATAATTGATTACATTTCTATGGTTTGACATGCTGTATTACAAAACAGTTCTCACCAGGTCTAGTGCACAAGTAATTGTTAATGTGCCTCTGTTGTCATCCTAAATTGTGCAATGTACAGACCACCATGCTCTGATGGTATTTAAAGTGGAGTTTAATAGGTTCTTGATTAGTAAGGGCATCAAATATCACAGGGGGAAGGCAGGAGAATGTGATTGATTGGGGAAGTAAATCAGCCATGATTGAATGGCGGAGCATACTTGATGGTCCAAATAGCCTAATTCTGCTCCTGTGTTTTATAGCCTACCATTCACAATCATTTCTCTTTTATCTTTTCTTGAAAAAGGCTTCCAAACCTACTAAGAGGGGTTAGGCAAATGTTTCCAGGACTTCATCAATGGTTCTAAATTCTGCTATTAACAGAGTCAAGTTAAACAAGACATCCTGCTTTGATTTTGCCCAGTATGTACAGTAATAAAATATTGAGACTTTTTTAAAACCACATTAGCCAGAATACAGCAAAAGACAGGGTGGAGGAATCATGCCTTCATTTTCTTCTCTTTCCCAATAATACCTTTGCACTGAACAATAATTATCAGAAGTTTAGTGCTTCCATACTTTAAAATGAACTAAATCCGCTTTGAACAACAAATATTATCCATCCAGGAGAACATAGCAGCATGCACTAGATATGGAGAATTCTACATTTGTCATAGATGCAGTAGGATAGATGATTAGAAAGAAAATCCTAATGCAAGTTAAGTGGATGATTCAATGAAATCAGACATATTATCGGCTGTGGTCTAACACTAAATTAAAATTATGTGAAGTAATTGTAAGGTTTTTTTTACATTCAAGGATATTATATGATATTTGACTTCATAAACACAAGAGATTCTGCAGAAGAGTTCTGATGAAGGGTCTCGGCCTGAAACATTAACTGTTTATTCTTATCCATGGATGCTGCCTGACTTGCTGAGTTCTTCCAACATTTTGTGTGTCTTACTTTATAAACTGTACTTTTATGGAAGAATTCAGCGGGTCAAGTGGCATAAATGGAGGCAAAAAGTTTAAGTTGGGAAGGAAGGGAAAAGATTGTCAGAATGGGGATGTGGTGGTTAGGGGTGGGATAGAGTCTGACTGGTTACATGTGGAACCGGGCTCAATCCATATCACTCAAAATATTCAAGTGAAGGAGAATATATAACTTATAAAAAGCTATTTTAATCTCAAAACATTTTGTTTAAATAGGGTAATCCTTTTCTTAACTTCTGTTGCATGTAGCTTCATTCTTGAAATTGCTTATTCTGTATTCCAGCTTTAAAAACTTAATACTTTTTGTGCTTGTTTTCTTCACAGTATAAACAGCGACCACTGAAAATACTACCCGAGGTTATCAAAAATGATATTGCAGTTCATCGAAAACAGCATTAGAATCATATATACAAAAAGCACAGAAAAGCTCGACTCATATGTTGATAATGGAATTTTTAGAATGATACAAATTTTCCATCATGTTGATCAATGCAAGCTCAGTGTTTCTGTATGACACTAGTACTATGGCATTCAGCATGCTTATCAGAGAGCTCCTCCTGGTGGTCCATGTAATGATTGCATTTTGCAACTGAAATACCAAATACATACATATGGGGTCCAGCACACTACTGCCATTACAAAGAAGGCACAGCACGCCTCTACTTTCTTAGAAGTTGGCGAAGATTTGGCATGTCATATAAAACTTCTACAGATACATAGTGGAGTATGCTGACTGTACTGACTGGGTCTAGTATGGACTCACCAATGCTCTTTAATGGAAAAGCCTACAAAAGTGGATTCAGACCAGTCCATCATGGGTAAAGCCCTCCGCAACACTGAACACAGCTATAATGAGAGCTGCTGCAGGAAAGCAGCATCGTCTTTCTCAGGATGCACACCACTAGGTTCAGGACCAGTTATTACTCATTGACTATCAGATTCTTGAACCAGAGATACTGTAACTTTACTAAACTCACCCCAACACTGAATTGATTCCATTACCTATGGACTCACTTTCAAGGGCTCTAGAACTGATGTTCTTGATATTTTTGCTTATTTATTAATTATCATTATTTTGGTCTTTTTTTGTATTTGCACAGTTCATTGTCCTTTGCGCATTGGCTGTTCATCTGTCTTTGTTGTGTGTGGTTTTCAGATTCTATTGTATTTCTTTGTATTTGCTGTGAATACTTGCATGAAAATGAATCTCTGTGTAGTATATGGTGACATATATATACACCCATAATAAATTTACCTTGAACATTGAAGTGAGCTTCAATTGGATTGCTGATCTGTATTGAGTTAATGTTAGCTTGTATTAAGTGGAGGAATATCTAATACACAACTTATCACAGTACTGATGGGAAAACAAAGCAATCTCAGTTTCTTACACAGTAAGTAGTGACTGGAAAGGGTATTGTCAAAGTCAGAATCAGGCAGAGCTATAATAATGAGGATTAAAATCACCTAACGATACTCATCAGTCTCAAACATGGAACTTGAATTTTGCTTCTGCAGTATCCGGAATGGTCAGCAATTCAGTGCCCCCTGCCCAGGAGGAACTTGTCTATGTTTCCTGCTGTGCTTTGTACTGAAGGAGAAGGTGCTACTATCCAGGCAGTGTGAAGGGCAGACATTGTTGGGGGATGATAGTAATATCAGCCTCCAGCTTTAAACATTGAAAGCAATGGAATCAAATAAATACAAGAAATAAACAAGCTTTGGTGGAATGTCTAAAAGAGCAGAATGAAGCTCATGAAAGGAAATGCAGAGGCTTTAAAATAGGAAAGATTCATAGGACTAGTTTGTGGGATTATTGTTTTGCTGTGAGAGAGAACAGACCAATATAGCACAGGGCTATCAACCCACAATGTCTATAGCCCCTTCAACCCACAATGTCTGTTACTGACCATTTTGACAAAATAACTAATCCCATCTGTCTGGACACACAGTATCCCTGGGTGTCCATGTGCCCGTCTAAATACTTCTTAAATATCACTATCATATCTGCTTCTATCAGCCACCCTGAACAGTGTACTATGCAGCTACCACTGCAATAAACATGCCTCACATATCTCCTTTAAACTCTTCACCCTCACCTTACACCTAAACCTTCTAGTAGCTGACATTTCTAACTTGGGGTAAATGACCATGAATATCTAACCCATCTACGATTCTCATTATTTTTATGAACTTCATTTAGGTCTCCCTTCAGTCTCTGACACTCTAGACCAGAGTAAACAACCCAACTTTGTGCAATGTGCTCCAACCCAGGCAATATCTTGATGAACTTTAAACCCCAAGAGATCCTGCAGATGCTGGAAATCCAGGGTGACATGCACACAAAATAAAAAGCAGGGAGGTGATAAGTGGAAACGGCAAAGGGCTGGAGAGGAAGGAATTGGATAAGAGTGGAGAGTAGATCATGGGAGGAAGGGAAGGAAGAGGGGCATCAGGGAGAAGTGATAGGCAGGTGTGGAGAAGAGGCAAGAGTCCAGACTGGGGAATAGAAGGAGAGGGAAGTGGGTGGGGGAAAACAGAATTACTGGAAGTTGGAGAAATCAATGTTCATGCCATCAGGTTGGAGGGTACCTAGATGGAATATGAGGTGTTGCTCTTCCACCCTGAGAGTGACCTCATTGTGGCAGAAGAAGAGACCATGGACCGATGTCAGAATGGGAATGGGAAATTGTTGACCACCAGGAAATTCTGTTTTTGCGGATGGAGCTGAGGTGCTCGAGAAAGCGGTCCCCAAGTCTACGTCAGGTCTCACCAATGTAGAGGAGGCAGTACTGGGAGTACCAGATACAGTAGATGACCCCAAAGATTTGCATGTGAAGTGTTGCCTGAAATGACTGTCTGAGGCCCTGAATGGAGGTGAGGAAGGTTAGCACTTCTGACGCTTGCAAGGATAAGTGCCAGGAGGGAGATTATTGGGAAGGTATGAATGGACAAGGGAATCACAGAGGAAGTGATCCCTGCAGAAGGCAGAGAGTGGGAGACAGCAGAAGATAAAGATGTGCTTAGTAGTAGGGTCCTGTTGAATGCTGTGCCAGTCACAGAAAACTACGTGTTGCATGTGGAGACTCAGTAGGTGGTAGGTGAGGACAAGAGGAACTCTATCCCTGTTAAGGTGGTGGGAAGATTGACTAATATGTCAATGGTGGAGGAAGGAAAACTCTGTTCTTTGAAGGAGCATGATATCTCTGATATCCTAGAGAGGAATGCCTCATCCTGCAAACAGATGTTGCAGAGACACAAGAACTGAGAAAAGGGAATGGCATTTTTAGAGAAGACAGGGTGGGAAAAGATATAATCAAGATAACTTCTTCTGCTCCCTTCGACAGCCTCCCCGTTGTTCTTGCAACGTGGAGGCGAGGACTGCAAACAATAGTCCAAGTGTGTCCTAACCAAAGCTTTATACAACTGCAACATGATGGAGAGAACTTTGAGTGAATGATACTGAGTAGTCCAGTGATACAGTCTATAGTGCTTGTTAATTCAGGGTGAAGAACAACTTCTGATTTAAAAATAAGATTGATCTAAAAGGCCATTTTCACATTTTCTCTCTCTCTCACACTTACTCAATGCACATCTCCCCCTTATAAACAGATATCCAGATTCTATTTATCTAACTGTACTAGGGTTACTTGACAAAGAAACAGGCTGTTGGGATGGGTCTACCATATCCCATCTACACTAGTCCCACATTTTTCTGGAAAAGTTAAATATCCTATTTAAATGCCTGTCTAAATGTCTCTATATTCTAATGATTGTATCTAACTCAACCACAGTGACACTGGCACTGAGTTCGAGGCATCAATTATTCTCTGTGTTAAAAATAATTCCCCTCAAATACGGTTTATAATCTTTACCTGTCATCTTTAACCTATGTCTTTTGTGTCTGAGATCCCTACCATGCAAAAAAAGAGAGTACTGACTATTTACCCTGTTTGTGCCTATATCAGGTCAACCCTCAGTTTCCTTGTTCCAGGGAAAAGAATCTCAGTCTATCTAAACTGTCCTCATATCTTAAGCCCATAAAACATAAACCCATCAAGTCTCCTCCACTATTCCATCCTTATTACCCCTCTCATCCCCGTTCTCCTGCCTTCTTCTCCCCATAACCTTTGATACCCTGATTAATCAAGAAACTATCAACTGCTACTTTAAATATATTCAATGACTTGGCCTCCACAGTCATCTGTGGCAATGAATTTCATAGATTCACCACCCTCTGGCTAAAGAAATTCTTCCTCATCTCTGTTTTAAATGGATGCCTCTCTATTTGGAGGATGCCTCTGGTCCTAGATTCTCCTGCTGTAGGAAACATCTACTCCCCATCCACTCTATTGAGACCTTTCAATATTCGATAGGTTTCAATGAGATCCTCGCTAATTCTTCTGAACTCTAAATACCTATGTCAGGATGCTGTCGTTGACTGTAGCTCAGCGTTTAACACCATCAATCTCACCATCCTGATTGATAAGTTACAGAACCTGAGTCACTGTACCTGCCTCTGCAATTGGATCCTCGACTTCCTAACAGGAAGACCATGACCTATGTGGATTGGTAATAATATCTCACTGTCAATCAACACTGGCACACCTCAGGGGTGTGCGCTTAGCCCACTGCTCTACTCGCTCTATACACATGACTGTGGGGCTAGGCATAGCTCAAACGCCATCTATAAATTTCCTGATGACACAATCATTGTTGTAGAACCTCAGATGGGGGTGACAGGGCATACAGGAGCGAGATATACCAGTTAGTTGAGTGGTGTCGCAGCACCAACCTTGCATTCAATGTCAGAGAGACGAAAGAGCTGATTCTGGACTTCAGGAAGAGTAAGACGAAGGAACACATACGAATCCTTAGAGAGAACCGAAGTGGGCAAAGTGATCAATTTCAAGTTCTAGGGTGTCAGGATCTCGAAGGATCTAACCTGGTCACTTCAGATCAATCATATCAATGCAGCCATAAAGAAGGCAAGACCGTGGCTATATTTCATTAGGAGTTTGAAAAGATTTAGTTTGTCAACTAAATCACTTGAAAACTTGTACCATGGAGAGAATTGTGACAGGCTGCATCACTGTTTGGCATGAGGGGACAGAGCTACTGAACAGGATCGAAAGCTACAGAATGTTGTAAAATTAGTATATACACACGCACACACACACACACATATATATATTTATTGTAATTGATTTATTTATTTTCTTTCTATATTATCATGTATTGCATTGAACTGCTGCTGCTAAGTTAACAAGTTTCACAACACATGCTGGTGATAATAACCCTGATTCTAATTCTGATTCTGAAATTCAGGCCCAAAGCTGTCAAACGCTCCTCATATGTTAAGACTTTCACTCCCAGGATCATTCTCATGAACTTCCTCTGGAACCTCTCCAACATCAGCACATCCATTTCTAAGAGAAGAAGCCCAAAGCTGCTCACAATACTACAAGTGCAGACTGATCGAAGCCTTATAAAGCCTTAGCATTACATGCTTGCTCTTATATTCTAGTCTTCTTGAAATGAATGCTAACATTATTCCTCATCACCTTCTCAACCTGCAAGTTAACCTTCAGTGAGTCCTGCACAACAACTCCCAAGTCCCTTTGCACCTCTGATTTTGAATTTTCTCTCCATTTAGAAAATATCTGCACCTTTATTCCTTCTGCCAAAGTGCAAGATCATACACTTTCCAGCACTTCCCTACACTATATTCTACCTGCCACTTCTTTATCCTTTCTCTGAATCTGTCTCAGCCCTTCTGCAAACTCCCTTCTTTCTCAACACTATCTGCCCCTCCACCTATCTTCATATAATCCACAAATTTGGTCACGAAGCCATCAATTCTGTCATTGACGTACTACGTGAAAAGAAACAGCCCTCGAGAACTAGTCACAGGCAGCCAACCAGAATAGACTCCCTTTATTCCCACTCTTTGCCTCCGGCCTGTCAGCAAATCTTCTATCCAGGCTAGTATCTTCCAGTAAGATGGCAGTGTGCTCAGATGCAGCCACTTCTACAGGGCCAACCAAATGTGTTATTATCTTTTACAAACAAGAGAAAATCTGCAGATACTGGAAATCGAGTAACACACACAAAATGCTGGAGGAACTCAGCAGGCCAGGCAGCATTTATGGAAAAAAAGTACAGTCGATGTTTCAGGCCAAAACCCTTTGGCAGAACAGGAGAAAAAAAGCTGAGGAGAAGATTTGAAAGGTGGGGGGAGTGGAGAGAGAAATGTCAGGTGACAGGTGAAACTTGGAGGGGGAGGGATGAAGCAAAGAGCTAGGAAGTTGATTGGTGAAAGAGACAGAAGGCCATGGAATAAAGAAAAAGGGGGGTGGGGAAGGAGCACCAGAGGGAGGCGATGGGTGAGCAAGGAGATAACATGAGAGAGGGACGAGGGGATGGGAAATGATGAAGGGGTGGGGGGAGGCATTACTGGAAGTTCTTGCCCATTCTTCTAATCTGTCCAAGTCCTTCTGCAGCCTACTTGTTTCCTCAACACTACCTGCCCCTTCACCAATCATATCATCTGCAAACTTGACAACAAAACCATCTACTCGATAATCAAAATGACTGATATACAGGATAAAAAGAAGTGGTCCCAACACCATCCCCTGTGGAACACCACTGGTCACTGGCAGCCAACCAGAAAAGGATCCTTTTATTCCCACTCGCTGCCTCCTACCAGTCAATGCTACAACCATGCCAGTAACTTTCCTGTAGTACCATGGGATCTTAACTTGGTAAGCAGCCTCATGTGTGGCACCTTGTCAAAGGCCTTCCGAAAGTCCAAATGTGCAACATCCACTACATCTCCTTTATCTATCCTACTTGTAATCTCCTCAAAGAATTTCAACAGGTTCGTCAGCCAAGATGTTCCCTTAAGGAAATCTTGCTGACTTTGTCCTATCTTTACCTGTGTCACAAAGTACTCGATAACTCATTCTTAAAAATTTACTCCAACATCTTCCCAACCACTGAGGTCAGACTAACTGCTCTATAATTTCCTTTCTGCTCCCTTCCTCCTTTCTTAATATGTGGAGTGACATTTGCAATTTTCCAGTCCTCTGGCACCATGCCAGAGTCCAATGATTCTTGAAAGATCATTACTACTGCTTCCACAATCTCTATTGCTATCTCTTTCAGAACCCTACAGTTCAGCTTGTCTGTCCAGGTGACTTATGCACCCTTAAATCTTTCATCTTTTTGTGTTCCTTCTCTCTTGTAATACTAACTGCACACACTTCTCTTCCCTCACACCCTTCAACATCTGGCACACTACTAGCATTTTCCACAGTGAAGACAGATGCAAAATACTCATTTATTTCATCTGCCATCTCCTTGACCCCCACTATTATTTCTTTGGCCTCATTTTCTAGTGGTCCTATATCCACTCTCATCTTTCTTTCTTTTTGTTTACATTCTTGAAATAGCTTTTACTATCCACTTTGATTTTGTTTGTTTGCTTGCTTTCATATTTCATCTTTTCCCTCCTAAAGATCTTTTAGTTGGTCTCTGTAGGTTTTTAAAAGCTTCCCAATCCTCTGACTTACCAATAATTTTTGCATTGTAGTATGCCCTCCCTTTTGCTTTTACATGAGCTTTGACTTCACTTTTTAGACATGGTTGTATTATTTTGTCATTTGTGTATTTCTTTGTTTTTGGAATACAGCTACCCTGCATCTTCCTCATTTTCCCCAGAAACTCACAGCATTGCTGCTCTGCTGTCATCTGTGCCAGTAGCTCCTTCCTGTTTACTTTGGTCAATTCCTCTCTCATACCACTGTAATTTCCTTTACTTCACTGAAATACTGCTACATCAGACTTTACTTTCTCCCTATCAAATGTTGAGCTGAACTCAACCATATTGTGATTACTGCCTCCTAAGTGTTCTCTTACCTTAAGACCATAAAACCATAAGACATAGGAGCAGAATTAGGCCACTTAGCCCATCAAGTCTACTCTACCATTCCATATGGCTGATCCCGGATCCTACTCAACCCCATATATCTGCCTTCTCGCCATATCCTTTGATGCCCTGACCAATCAGGGAACAATCTACTTCTGCCTTAAATATACCCACAGACTTGCCCCCATTGCAGTCTGTGGCAGAGTATTCCACAGATTTACTACTCTCTGACTAAAAAAAATTCCTCCTTACCTCTGTCCTAAAAGGTCACCACTCAATTTTGAGGCTGTCCCATCTAATTCTGCATCCTCCCACCATAGGAAACATCCTTTCCACATCCACCTTATCTAGTCCTTTCAACATTTGGTAGGTTTCAATGAGATCACCCCACATTCTTCTAAATCCTAGTGAGTACAGGCCCAAAGCTGCCAAAAGCTGCTCATGTGTTAGCCTGTACATTCCTGGAATCATCCTTGTGAACCTCTTCTCGACTCTCTCCGATGACAACACTTCCTTTCTGAGATATGGGGCTTAAAACTGTTAACAATACTCCAAGTGTGGCCTGACTCATGTCCTATCAAGCTTCAGCATTATCTCCTTGCTTTTATATTCTATTCCTCTTGAAATAAATACCAGCATTGCATTTGCCTTCTTTACCACAGACTTAACCTATAAATTAATCTGCTGGAAGTCTTGCATAAGGACTCCCAATTCCCTCCGCACCTCTGATGTTTGAATTTTCTCCCCATTTAGATAATAGCCCACACTATTGTTACTTTTACCAAAATGCATCATCATAGATTTTCCAACACTGTTTTCCATCTACCACTTTTTCCACATTCTTCCAACTTGTCTAAGTCCTGCTGCAATCGCATTGCTTCCTCAGCACTACCTACCTCTCCACCTATCTTTGTATCATCTGCAAACTTTGCCACAAAGCCATCAATTCCATTATCCAAATTATTGACAAACAATGTGAAAAGTAGCAGTCCCAATACTGACCCCTTAAGCTCCCTAATCACCTCCAGTTCATAATATAACACCCAATCCAGTACAGTTGATCCCCGGTAGACTCAATAACAAACTGCTCTAAAAAATTATCTCATAGACATTTAACAAACTCAATCTCTTGAGATCCGTTACCAACCAGATTTTTCCAACTGAGTTGTATGTTGAAATCTCTCATGACTATCATAATATTGCCCTTTTGATACGCAGTTTCTTAACTCACCCCACATGGATTAACATCTTCTAATCCTATGTCACATCTTTCTACTGATTTGATGCCATTTTTACCAGCAGAGTCATGCCATCCCTCTGCCTACCTTCCTAACTTTTTGATACAACGTATAACCTTGGACATTCAGTTCCCATCTACAACCATCTGTCAGCTATGATTCAGTGATGGCCACAACAACATTCCTGACTATCTGTTAAGGTACAACAAGATCATCCACCTTAACTCTTATACTCGGTGCATTGAGATATAACACTTTGAGTACTGTATGTGCTACCCTTTTTGATTCTGCATCCCTACTACACTGATACTCATCCTGCTGGCTGAAATTTTGTCCTTTCACCTGCCTGCCCTTCCTGGCAGTCTGACTGCACACCTTCTTTGCTTTTTTCCATCCATCCTATCCTGATCTCCTTCACTCTAGTTCCCACTTATTAATAAACCTTGGTTGCAGTCTCCCCATGGTAGTCTGTCTTTCCTCCGCACTTGGGTTCAGTCATTGCTAGCACATACCATGATACTTACTTAGAACCTCTGCCTGTTCCAGTTGAAGCTTGCTGAACAATAGCGTACCACTCTAACCCTGGTCCACTCCAACCGTGGCTGCACTCACATTGCAGCCTTCCAATTCAGACAATATGAAGACGAATCTCCTCTGCATTCTGTCCAGTGCAACCATCTGTTTATATGCTGTTGCAACTGGTACAGCACAAAATTTTCTAGATGTAATCTAGCCATGTTTTATAAAGTAATAACAATGTCACAACTTTTATATTCTGTGCCATGACCAATGAAGGCAAGCATGCCATATGCCTTCTGCATTACTCCATCTATCTGAGCTGGCACTTCCAAAGAATTATGGATTTGAACCACAAGGTCCTTCTAATTAGAAATATTTCTTTGTGCCCCACATTCATTGTATATGTCCTAACCTTAATTCACTTCCCATAATATATCACCTAGTAGTTGCTGGAATTAAATTCCATCCACCAATACTCATCCCAACATGTTTTACAGCCTTATTTTAGCACAACATACATCCTGCAACAATTTGCAAACACCAGGTTCTAAATACAGTACTTAAATTACAGAGATTATAACCTTTCAAAGCTGCCAAATATGAGAGGCAGCAGTGGTCTAATACTAAACAAGAAGATTAAAAGCATCTAAAATAAGGATGACTTAAGAAGCTAAGGCTTTTTGCACTGTGGAGATGGCTCAGAAAAGAGATATCATTTAAGTATTCAAAATCATTAGGTGTAAACTGATACGAGTAAGTTAAGGATAAAGGTAAATTGAACTCATAACATTGGCAGAAACATATGGATAAGGGTTTCACTTAGGAGGGAGATACTTTACAGATAGTTTAAAATTAGATACTTTATATGTTTGGTGCTGAATGCGTGGAACAAATGAACAGGGAGGCACAGAGTGCAATAGAACACAAAGAAAAAATGAGTAGACATTTGTAGGAATATTCAATTTAGGCACATTTATGTTGGAATCAGTACACCCTTCTATTATTATACCAAGAATAATAATAGATTACGATCTCTTATGCTGAGGATCATGATTAAATACTATAACCAAAATTATAACTATCAGCATGAACACAAGAATAGACCTGTCTGTTGTGATGTAAATACAGTTTCTATATTTACCTGCTTTACTTCAGTGTTGAGGATAACCTTAATGTTGTCATCCATCTTCAATACGCAGTCAAACCTAGAACAAGAATATCCCAGCCATTAGAAGTGAAAGCCCGATTCTGTCAGCACATTCCATAAGCAGAAACAATATCACGCTCAATAAGTTTCTTAAAAGTAGATGAGTCATGCAGAATGTCGCAGGATTTGATTTTCGGCATGTTCAACAGGCTCATCCAGGACAATAGTAGTAGGCATGTTCTAACTGGATTCAATATGCAGATGCTAAAGAATCCTAGCAAACTGGAATTTCTGTTTGTAGTCAACTAGATTGTCACTCACGGTCAAAGCTCTTCCCTGAAGAATCACAACCTGTAAGTAGAATTAGAACAGTAGATCTCTCTTCTTGCATGGCATCAAAAGCAGGCAAAAAATGGCAACAAAAAAATAGATGAAGTAAATGGAAAAAATACTGAACGAGCGGAGCCAGGTCAGAAACCGGGCCTGATCCAACCACATGATTGACAATGTTTCGCTGGGTTATTGGCCTACCGTCGCATTATACACACTGCTCTTTGGTTGCTGTCCCACAATAGAAAACTGGAAATCCATCAAAGTGAATCCGTTGAACTGATCAAAAGGGCGAGAGTGTATTTATTTCATAACTGTTTTCAAAATGGCATTACAGCCAGAACAAATTGGATTTAAGAACAGATATAAGCAATTAGCATGTTCATTTTAACAGCAGCCATTTTTCAAATACTGGATACAAGTAGTTTGAAAAAATGTTCCCTCTAAGGTTTGTGCGCACAAGGGAGGTTAAACTGTGCACAAAAGGTTGTCACCCTCTATCTCGTTGGTGTGTTAAGTATATTTCACGATCATACACAATCACATTTCCTTTTCTGGTGTCTGACACGAACAATGTTGATAATGTGGAGTTAACGATGATTTGCCTGCATATTTTAGAACTGACTTATTTATACTTCTTCTAAATTGAAGAAATCATCAATTCACTATGTCGAATTCCAAAGAAGCAAAGGGCTTGAAGTACAAAAGAACTGATAGTTAACTTAAAGCGGAATAATTTAATGAAACAGTAGAAACCACTACATCGAAAGATCATGAGGTCAGGAAAGTGCAGCTACATGAAATATTTATGCACAATACTGAAACTGGTGCTACCTGTGTGTATTGTCATGATACAAAAGTTGCTGGAGAATTTGCAAGTGGGAAGAAGTGGGGTGATATTTGGAAGCTTGACTTTTTAAAGCATCCTTTAGCAAATAAGTCACAAATGGTCAGTTTGCAAAAGCTCTTAAGTTCTTATTGCCAGTGCTTTGCTAGCCATTAACATAAATACCTCCATATATAAAATTCAGTACTCAAAAATTGCACAGCACAAGATATTTGTGCACACTGGTAATTACAAATTAGAGGGAATATTGCTTTGAAACACTCAGAAAGAAATATGAAAGGCATTTTATAAATGCAAACTATTTTCATCTCAAGTTGTTTATTTGTATCATATTTATGCATTTATTTGGGACAGCTTGTAGAACCAAGAGTCAGTTGAACTAATTCATTGATAGCTCTATGTGTGATTAGCTGACCCACAATTTCAAATGAATGCATTTAATAAGGATTCGAAAGGCTGTTAATGAACTGCCCCACAATCACTTCAAAGCCATATTCAATTAAGAAAAATTTATTTCCAATTATTTTATGAAATCTTAATGTACATTATGGGACACTGTCCTGCTAAAGCTGATGGAGGATTAGCGCAACTCATTTGCCAACTTTCCATGCTCATTTTCCCCTGGCTACTGCAAGGGATGATGTACTAAAATTAGCTTTTAAGTTCTTTGCAATGAAGTGATGATGCTGAAGAATGCAGCCAAATGTAAATTGATTCCTCTCTGCAGTCATAGAGAATGGGTAGCTAGTTTGAATTACCTCCCTCTTATTTTGAAGCACAATAGTGTTTCAATATGCAGAAATCAAGCTTCATCGTAATCTAAAATCATGGAGAGATACAACATAGAAACGGATCCTTCAAGCCAACCACCAACAACCAAATTTCAGTATCTACATATTCTTTTTCTTTTCTCCAAGAACCCTGAACAGTAGCACACTCTCTTCCCCTTTAGTATTTCTTCACCATTCATCAGGCTCTTAAAGCTCAATTGCAGTGTAATATTTTCAGTGCTTCTGGACTTATCCCAGTCCCTCCAATCTTTCACCAATAGCGATACCTATTAGCCTTGTCTTTCTGCAATGATCTCATATTCAAAAATAACATTTTCTTGCCATTTGCCATTATCTAAATCAATTGCTGTTGCTCCCTTCTCCAAACCTTAAATAAAAACAGATTGTGTTGAGTGGAATTTATTTTACACACGGGGTCTCTGTTGATAACTAGAGAAAAGTAGATTTGAATGAAAGTTAGGCAGGAAACTTGAAAGCATAAATTAATGTGTAACTTAATACCTTTTAAACCTACTAAGTGCTTTGCGTCAAACAATGTTTTCAAAGGTCCCATAAAGAAAGCCATCTTCAACTGTAAGGTTTCCGGAATGGATTACTTGGCTTGGGTAATACAAGACTGTAGATGCTGGTATATGGAGCAACAAACAACCTGCCAGAGGAAGTCAGCAGGAAGAGCAGCATCGATTATTAGTCTTTAATGTGCAATGCCATGTTGTGTCAAAGTTTTAAAATGCGTAACTACATCGGTGAGTAACAGGATCTAGCAACCAGCTTCAAGGGAAAACAACACATTACATTTGACACACTTTCAGTGCCTGGAGAGTGATGCTGCTCCGAGAATGGATTGTACAATATTGGGACAGGGAATGAGAAACCCTTCCAAGCACTCCAGATAGATTGTCAGAGAGATCGAAGGACTAATGCTATAGATGTTGATGAGTGCCTGAGATTTGGGAAAACTGTAATGCAACTAAATCTCAATATCTATTCATTTATCCTGATAGTTGAAACAAAGATCAATATCAGCAGCCGAGAGATAAGAGTGACCATAATGATGACTTCTAAAAGCAAAGAGTTCCAGGCACACAAATGAGAATACATATCATGTCAGAGCTTAATGAGAGCCATCTTACTGGGAGATAATATGTATGCATAGTGCTTCTCTGAGAAATCTAGCATGGCTGCCTGTAAACAAAAGGTAGATAAGGCCTTGGTAACTACCTTTTCTATTTCTTCCACTACACGATCCTCATGGTTGTTTGTGAAGTCCAATATCAATATCTATCCCATTCCACAGAACGAGGTTAGGTATAATGCAATTCGCACTGGAGGTCAATTTGAAGTGCATGAAGATTTTGGAATGAAAGGAAGGGAGGGAGACTTGGTCTTAAGTGTGAGTGGTATGTCAAGTCAGGGTTGAGGGTGATGAGAGCTTTGGATGAAGCAATGATTTTCTCAGCAGATAATGGTCCAAATGGTGCTACATTCCTACAATGTATTCAATACCTCAAGGAAGCTAAAAACTGTCGATTCACTTGCCAGTTCAAATTCTATGTAACAATATATTCCACAGTTAAAACATTCCTGGATTTCAGTAATACACATATTAGATCAGATCCAAAATTATGCCAGTTCCCAACATCACACAATATTTCAAGATTCAAAATTACCCTGACCAAACAGTGCAAGTCCTGAAACAGAACCGTCAGTTCTGGAACTAATACTGGACTTAATGGTTCAAAGTTCTTGGTGGCCAGAACTCAGTAGTACTCATTAATACAAATCTTACAGCTATGACACTCCTCAAAATACATTTATTTGATTCAAGCTCATGAATACTCACACTGGTCTAAACTTCAACACGAGGAATTCTGCAGATGCTGGAAATTCAAGCAACACACATCAAAGTTGCTGGTGAATGCAGCAGGCCAGGCAGCATCTCTAGGAAGAGGTACAGTCGACTCTGTTGCTGGTCTAAACTTCATCAGGTTCAGGAGTCAACAATTTACTCACCAATTCAGACTCTATTCAAGACAAAATCTATTAATAACCTTCCTAGCTAAAATCCAGCATCCACAGCCCAGTCGGTAATTCACATGTCAGACGTGCAGAAATACTATCAATATATTTGCTTAGATAAGTTCTAGAAAAAAAAATTCTCAGTTCAATTCCTAATAGGTTCCAGACACGTAAAATATTTATGCATTCAAATTCATGAAGTTGCAGGTTCAAAATCCAGAAAAATACAATGCTGATGTCTTACAATGGGGAAAAAAACTCAAGAGCTGCTTGAATCCTGCAGAAGGTGAACAATTTGCTAGGTAGGAAAGGCGCTAGCTGTTGATTTGTTTGTGCGTATTTTTCAAAGATGCTGAAATTAACAATAAGTTGAATTCTCAGATACTTACGGAATTTAAAACCGAGGTCTCAGAAAAGATTCCAATGTGCAGCACTGGAGTTTTTCAATCTAATACGAAATCAATCGCAGGTACAGAAGAGCAGGATAACCAAGCTGGTGAAATAGCAAGACTTATATACACTACTCGGTCTCAAGGAAGTGGAATGATCTACATCAAGAACAAGGCGCTCCAGTATACTGAATTACAAGGCTGAAACCACATAAACACCAGTTCATTGCTTGCATTGCTTTAAATAGAAGCACTTGAATTCAAATCAAAATCCATGACTTCTACCAATCTCATGCACTTAAAATAAATGCCTAATTGGAACCTTAGAAAATATATTTTAAATTAGTAGAGATCAAACAGTTATAATGTCTGTTTCTTAGTCTTTTTAAATAGATTACACAAAGTTTTCCTAACCACAGGTGATACGCTCATGCAAAAATTCTCTCCTCCTTCCTATACTTCCTTTCTTCATGTGATCAACAATAATTTAGTGTACAAGTAAACACCTACAGACCAGTAAGACTCAATCTTCAATCTATGTTGAGTCAATCAACCTCTTTGGGATATTATTACTGATTTAACTGCCTGTGGGCTGGAAAGTTAAAAGAAAGCAGGTAAGATCACTGCTCTTGATTACTATTTACCTTGAACTCTGAACAGTTAAAAGCTCCTATTGGAAAGAGCGTGTGGACTATGTGCGATGGCAGCTGATTGAGGTTGGGTGAGTTACTAACAATCAACAAATACAAAAGGATCACTAGCTAGAGAAAGTACTGGACGAGTCGCTGGTAGAATCTTTCGGAGAGGAGTGGCTGAGTTGGCTTGACTGGAGGCTGGCTGTGTTTTGCTTGATGCGTGAGTGTGTTTTGGAACCTGTTGAGGGAAAGAGAGTGGGGAAGGAACGGAAATTGCTGGGAGGGGGTCATGTGGGTCCGGTAATGGCGGACAAGATAAGAGGCGGGGTTGAGGGAAAGAAAGTGGAGAAGGAGAGGGATAGAGACTTGGGACCAGAGGTAGGCAGCTAGGGAGAGGTGGATTATTGTGAAGGGAGAAATAAAGGGAATGAGGAGGTAGTGAGGGGCGGATGAATAAAAACCAAGACAAAGGGAATAAAAGAATAAGAAATGATAGTGGAGAAAGCTCTGAAAGTGAGGAAGATAAACAAGCTCAGAGAGGAGGTGTTGTCATAATTAGGTTTAGTGAGAAGGCTCAGGGACATATGAAGAAAATTAACCCGTTTGTGCTAACAACAACTCTGACAAATAAGATAGGGGAAATAGTATTTGCAAAAGTCCTTAATGATGGCAACTTATTGGTAAGATGTGCGAATGAGGAACAACTTGAGAAAGCACTCAAGCTAAAAGAGATTGGAAAATGCAAGGTGGAATACACTGGGAGGGTGGGAGCACAAAACAGTGGTTGTAAAGGAGTGATTACGGGGATACCAATGAGTATAAATATGGAGGAGATAAAGAGGAATATCAAAGGAGGGAAAGTAATGAATGTTCAAAGACTGAAAACAACAAAGGAGGGAGTGAAAAAGGAAAGTGAATCTGTATTGATTGAATTTGAAGAAGAAAGAGTGCCAAGGAAGGTGTTCCTGGGTTTCATGAGTTACCCAGTAAGGGTGTATGTGCCAAAGCCATTGAGGTGCTATAATGGTCAAAGGTTTGGACACGTGGCTAAAAACTGTAAAAGGCAGAGGAGATGTGCTAGATGTGGGGGTGATCATGAATATGGAAAGTGCGGAACAGGAGTTCAACCAAAATGCTGCAATTGTGGAGGAGCTCATAATGTTGCATATAGTGGGTGTGAGGTTGTGAGATGGGAGACTAAAATTCAAGAAATAAGAGTGAAAAGAAAGATCACTTATGCAGAAGCTGTAAGAATGTCAGGAGAACAGAATAATGTTCCTAATGAACAGGGAGCAATAGGGATACGAGAGATGCAACAAAGAACAAATGACAGGATTTATGTAGACAAAAAGGCTCTAGTAACATTCATTGCAGGAGTGATTAATAGTACTGCTGAGGTAAAGTCAAAAAGTGACAAAATTCAGCTGGTGGTAAAAGCAGCAGTAAACCATTTAGGGTTAGTAAGACTGACATGGGAGGAAGTGAGGGAGAACCTCAGTAATCAGTCAAGCCAGAAAGTGTCATGTGTTGGTTAATACTAATTATGGTGATTCTTTTACAATGGAATGCAAGGAGCTTACTGGCCAATAGCCAGGAATTCAAGCACTTTATTAAAGAAACGGTTGTAAAACCAGATGTAGTGTGTATTCAGGAAACTTGGTTGAAACCAACTTTAGACTTTGTGGTATATGGGTATACAATGATAAGGAAAGATAGAAATCTAGGAGGAGGAGGGGGTTGTACCATGTTAATCAAGCAAGGTATACCATATAGGGTACTGGAAAAAGGAGATGATCAGGAATACATAGTGGTGGAAGTGTGGGAGAGAGGGGAGGGAGTGGTTATAATTAACTACTACAATCCATGTAAAAGGTTGGATTTGGACAGCCTATTAAAGATACAAGGACAAAACAGACATAAAGTAGTGTGGTGTGCAGATTTCAATGCTCATAGCACAATATGGGGGGATCAGATTACAGATCCAAATGGAAAGGCAATTGAAGATTTGATGGAAGAAAGGGATTTGGTGTGTATGAATGATGGTAGCGGCACAAGGATAGATATAACAACAGGAACCGAGTCAGTGTTAGATATTACGTTAGTGTCTAATACCTTGGCTGGCATTAGTAACTGGGGAGTTTGGACTGCTTCAACGGTAGGCAGTGATCACTACCCAGTTTTGTGTTCAGTGGGTGAAAGAGTTGAAGTAAGACCAGGTGGCGGAACCCCAAAGTGGGTGTTTGAAAAAGCTGATTGGGGTAAGTTCCAGAAGTTGAGTGAAGAAGGGTTGACAAAGATTGATATTTCTGGAAATGTAGATGAATTAAACAGTCAGGTGACTTCAGCAATTATCATGGCAGCAGAAGGATCTATACCTAGGAGTAAAAATAGGATGAATAGAAAACTGGTACCATGGTGGACAGAGGAATGTTGTCAGGCTGTAAAAAACAGAAATAGAGCATTCAGGCTAGTTAAAAGAACCCATAATTATGCAGCATTTGGTTCAATATAAGAAAGCACAGGCAGTGGTGAGAAGAACTATACGTCAAGCTAAAAGGGCAAGTTGGAGGAGTTTTTGCGACAAGGTAGGAAGAACAACACCTGTGGGAGAGATATGGGGAATGATTAAGAGGATGGGGGGAGATAGAAGGGAATGGGAATATCCAGTAATGATATCTGAGGAGGAAACTGCAGTCTCCAGTAGGGATAAGGCTGAGGTCATGGCCAAGTCATTTGTACTGATACACAGTTCAGAAAATTTGTCTGAAGAAGGGAGAAGAAGAAGGGAAAGAATAATGAGCCAACACCTAGGTGTGTTAAGCAGGAGGGAAGGAACAGATGATATAATTGATGATCCATTTACATTAGCAGAAATGGTGAGAGCAATAAAGAGATCGAGACCAACCTCCCCAGGGAAAGATCTGATATGCTCTGTGATGCTAAAAAATCTAGGAGAAGAAGCGCTCTTGAAGTTGCTGCATTTTTATAACAGAGTGTGGGAGGAGGGAAGATTACCAAGTGCATGGAAAGAAGCAGTAGTAATTCCAATAAGGAAGCCTGGCAAGGATCTGTCAAAACCCACTAGCTACAGACCAATTGCAGTAACATCAAGTATATGTAAGATAATGGAAAGGATGATAACAGAAAGGTTATCATATGAGCTTGAGAAAAGGGGAATGCTGGCAAGTTATCAGAGTGGTTTTAGAAAGGGAAGGAATTCCATGGACTCAGTGATTATGTTAGAGACTGAAATAAGGAAGGCCCAGGCAAATAGAGAGTCAGTAGTAGCAGTGTTCTTTGACATTGAAAAAGCCTATGATATGATGTGGAAGGAAGGATTATTAATTAAACTGCACAAGATGGGGGTTGGTGGGAGAGTTTTTAATTGGATTAAAGATTTTTTGTTTGGTAGAAAAATTCAAGTTCGGATTGGATCAGAATTATCAAAACAGTACATAGTGGAAAATGGCACACCTCAAGGTAAACAACAGGAATTCTGCAGATGCTGGAAATTCAAGCAACATACATCAAAGTTGCTGGTGAACGCAGCAGGCCAGGCAGCATCTATAGGAAGAAGCGCAGTCGACGTTTCAGGCCGAGACCCTTCGTCAGGACTAACTGAAGGAAGAGTGAGTAAGGGATTTGAAAGCTGGAGGGGGAGGGGGAGATGCAAAATGATAGGAGAAGACAGGAGGGGGAGGGATGGAGCCGAGAGCTGGACAGGTGATAGGCAGAAGGGGATACGAGAGGATCATGGGACAGGAGGTCCGGGAAGAAAGACGGGGGGGGGGTGACCCAGAGGATGGGTAAGAGGTATATTCAGAGGGACAGAGGGAGAAAAAGGAGAGTGAGAGAAAGAATGTGTGCATTAAAAAGAGTAACAGATGGGGTACGAGGGGGAGGTGGGGCCTAGCGGAAGTTAGAGAAGTCAATGTTCATGCCATCAGGTTGGAGGCTACCCATACGGAATATAAGGTGTTGTTCCTCCAACCTGAGTGTGGCTTCATCTTTACAGTAGAGGAGGCCGTGGATAGACATGTCAGAATGGGAATGGGATGTGGAATTAAAATGTGTGGCCACTGGGAGATCCTGCTTTCTCTGGCGGACAGAGCGTAAATGTTCAGCAAAGCGATCTCCCAGTCTGCGTCGGGTCTCGCCAATATATAAAAGGCCACATCGGGAGCACCGGACGCAGTATATCACCCCAGTCGACTCACAGGTGAAGTGATGCCTCACCTGGAAGGACTGTTTGGGGCCCTGAATGGTGGTAAGGGAGGAAGTGTAAGGGCATGTGTAGCACTTGTTCCGCTTACACGGATAAGTGCCAGGAGGGAGATCAGTGGGGAGGGATGGGGGGGACGAATGGACAAGGGAGTTGTGTAGGGAGCGATCCCTGCGGAATGCAGAGAGAGGGGGGAGGGAAAGATATGCTTAGTGGTGGGATCCCGTTGGAGGTGGCGGAAGTTACGGAGAATAATATGTTGGACCCGGAGGCTGGTGGGGTGGTAGGTGAGGACTAGGGGAACCCTATTCCTAGTGGGGTGGTGGGAGGATGGAGTGAGAGCAGATGTACGTGAAATGGGGGAGATACGTTTAAGAGCAGAGTTGATAGTGGAGGAAGGGAAGCCCCTTTCTTTAAAAAATGAAGACATCTCCCTCGTCCTAGAATGAAAAGCCTCATCCTGAGAGCAGATGCGGCGGAGATGGAGGAATTGCGAGAAGGGGATGGCGTTTTTGCAAGAGACAGGGTGAGAAGAGGAATAGTCCAGATAGTTGTGAGAGTCAGTAGGCTTATAGTAGACATCAGTGGATAAGCTGTCTCCAGAGACAGAGACAGAGACAGAAAGATCTAGAAAGGGGAGGGAGGTGTCAGAAATGGACCAGGTAAACTTGAGGGCAGGGTGAAAGTTGGAGGCAAAGTTAATAAAGTCAACGAGTTCTGCATGCGTGCAGGAAGCAGCGCCAATGCAGTCATCGATGTAGCGAAGGAAAAGTGGGGGACAGATACCAGAATAGGCACGGAACATAGATTGTTCCACAAACCCAACAAAAAGGCAGGCATAGCTAGGACCCATACGGGTGCCCATAGCTACACCTTTAGTTTGGAGGAAATGGGAGGAGCAAAAGGAGAAATTATTAAGAGTAAGGACTAATTCTGCTAGACGGAGCAGAGTGGTGGTAGAGGGGAACTGATTAGGTCTGGAATCCAAAAAGAAGCGTAGAGCTTTGAGACCTTCCTGATGGGGGATGGAAGTATATAGGGACTGGACATCCAAGGTGAAAATAAAGCGGTGGGGGCCAGGGAACTTAAAATCATCGAAAAGTTTAAGAGCGTGAGAAGTGTCACGAACATAGGTCGGAAGGGATTGAACAAGGGGTGATAAAACAGTGTCGAGGTATGCAGAAACGAGTTCGGTGGGGCAGGAGCAAGCTGAGACAATAGGTCGGCCAGGACAGGCAGGTTTGTGGATCTTGGGTAGGAGGTAGAAACGGGAAGTGCGGGGTGTGGGAACTATAAGGTTGGTAGCAGTGGATGGGAGATCCCCTGAGCGGATAAAGTCGTTGATCACACCTCAAGGTAGTGTGATTAGCCCATTACTTTTCATCATTATGATCAATGATGTCTTCACAAAGGTACCAGTGGATATAGGTAGGTCACTGATTGCGGATGATGGGGCCGTGTGGAAAAGAGGCAGGAACATGGACCATATAATCAGGAAACTACAAGAAGCAATTGATGAAGTGGTGGAGTGGGGTTATTATTGGGGATGTAGATTTTCAGTAGACAAAACTCAAACTGTATTTTTTACCAGGAAAAGGGTTGAGGTAGGGAAGAAGTTAAGGATGTATGGGGTTGAATTAGAAAGGGTTGCATCATTTAAATTTCTGGGAGTTATATTTGATTCACGATTAACATGGGCAGACCATATCAGGAAAGTTGAGGAGAAATGTAAAAAAGTAATAAATGTGATAAGATGTTTGACTGGTAGGGAATGGGGAGCAAGTTGTTCAGCTTTGAAGAAAATGTATGTGGCTTTAGTAAGATCTGTATTGGATTATGGAAATATAGTATATGGATCAGCAGCTAGGTCTCTTATAAGGAAACTGGATGTGATTCAGGCTCAGGCCTTGAGAGTGTGCAGTGGGGCTTTTAAAACATCACCAGTGTCAGCCCTACAGGTAGAAATGGGAATAATGCCTTTGGAACTAAGAAGGATGCAACTGATGGCAAACTACTGGGCTAACTTGCAGGGGCACAATGATTCTCACCCTACTAAAGGAGTGTTGCAGGAGTGCTGGGAAAATGGGAGGTTTCAGAGGGATACCTTTAGTCGGGTAGGGAATGATATCGCGAAAGAGGAGTATTTGAGGAGTATTTGTGGAGTATTTGATCTGAGGATAAGTCCTTCAGTAGTTTATCCGGTTGTAGCTCCATGGAAGCTTGTATGGCCTGACATAGACTGGCATTTGTTAGAGGTAAAAAGGAAAGAAAGATATAAAACAGATTTGGTAAATGCATTTAACTGTCATGTGTTGGAAAAGTATAGTGATTATACTCATATTTATACGGATGGTGCGAAGGAACCTGAAACAGGAGTGACAGGGTTTGGGGTGGTAATACCAGCAAAAGAAATTGGAATCAGCAGAAGAACGTCTAATAAGTTAGGGGTGTTTACAGTGGAGATGCTGGCAGTGTTGGTTGCGTTGCAATGGGTGCAGAAAGCCAGACAAGCCAAAGCATTGATATGTTCAGATTCATCCTCAGTTCTAGCAAGTTTAAGGTCTTTTCACACAAACAGTCGGCAAGATGTACTTTATGAAGTCCTTCAGTTAGTTACAAGAATTGCAAATCAGGGAGGTCAGGTAAAATTTCTATGGGTTCCAGCACATGTAGGGGTGAAGGGGAATGAGAGGGTGGATGAGTTGGCAAAGAGGGCGTTAAAGAAAGAAAATGTGGAAATGCACATTAGTATCAGTAAAGCAGAGGTTAAGTGTGTAATCTGGGAAAATGTCAACCGAATGTGGCAAGAAAGATGGGACAGGGAGGGGAAAGGGAGGCATTTATATCAAATACAAAAGAGTGTTGCAGTTACTAGGGTAGGTAATGGAAACAGAAGAGAGGAAATTGTGTGGACTAGGTTAAGGCTGGGGCATTGTGCATTAAACAAAACATTGAAAATGACAGGGAAACACCAGACAGGATTGTGTGAGGAATGTCAGGAAGAGGAGTCAGTAGAACATGTAGTTCTGAGTTGCAGGAAGTATGGGATACAGAGAGAGATGATGAGAAATAAATTAAGGGAGTTGGGGATGCAGGAATTCACATTAAAAGGGTTGCTGGGCATGGGTGAGAGAGCACAAGTCCAGGTATTTTTAGCGTTTTTAAGGGGTACAGGGGTTTTTTTATAGAATATGACGAATAAACAGGAATAGGATACTAGGATGGTCAAAGATGGGAGGGTGAAGTGTAGGTTTGTGTGTGTGTGTGTGATTGGGTGAAGGGATTTAGAATGTATGTCTAGTGCACATTCTGGAGCAGAGGGTGGCGGTAATGCACCATTAAGCTGGATGCCAACCGCTGTAAAACAAGATACAGACAGAAAGTACTGGACATATCAAAAACAAAGACACTTTCAAACAGCATTAGGAAAAAATAAAACTACCAAACAAATTCATATTGGGATGTTTCTTTGCTGAAAACAATTGCTTTGAAAATGATCTGCTTAAAGGTGGAACAGTAGTGAAGAGTAAACTAAATTCAGTGTTCTGCAGTAACCTTGTGTCCACTGCGAGAAAAAACTGACTCAGTTGAATCTCAGTTTGGTTTATTTTTGCTACATTCTAATTCCTAATAATTATAAACTTAGGTCAGGAAGTGGTCCGCAGAATTTTACTAAAAATATACAATTTGTGAATACCTCCACTAGCAAAGAAAAAGGTTTCAATCATCCCTTCAGACTGAATTTATAGCTAAATTTGTATAAATATAGAGTTCTGCATGGCTGGCAGCAGGGGAATAAAGAAAATGATAAACCACAAGCAGGATGCTGTTTGCTATGTGGACCCTGAGACTAAGTTATTTTTCTTAATCTGCAAGAGTTTTTCCACTATTTAAAATATATACCTAGTGTCGACTTTACTAGTTAAGGAAGGTACCTAATAAAGTGGGCAGAGTGCATTTTTGCTGTGGTCATCAGCTACTTAGCCCATCCACTTCAAGGTTCACTTGTTGTGCATTCAGAGATGCTCTTCTGCACACCAGAGTTGTAATGTGTGGTTATTTGAGTCACTGACACCCTCCTGTCCATCCTGCACTGAGCTCTCTCATTAACAAGGCATTTTCACCCTCACAACTGCTGCCCACTGGATTTTTTTCCCCCACACCATTCTCTGTAAATTCCAGAGACTGTTGCGCATGAAAATCCAAGGAGATTCTGAGATACTCAAACCACCTTGCCTGACATCAACAATCATTCCATGGTCAAAGTCACTTAGATCATATTTCTTCCCCATTCTGGCGTTTCATCTGAATAGTAACTGAATCTCTTGGCCATGCCCGCATGCTTTTATACATTGACTTGCTGCGGCACGATTGGCTGAATATATATTCGCACTCATGAGGTGTACAGGTCAGGTGTATCTAACAAAGTGGCCAAGTGTATGTCAGAAATGGTTGGGGTGTGGGGACAGGATAAACATGAAACCATAGAAATGACTGTTTATTGCAAACTATAATCGAAACATCTCGTCCTACAGGTGGCTGACTGGTAATGATTTTTAAGCTGAAGTGAGAAAAATTTTGTAGATTTTATGATAGATACTTCCCAAGGTGATTGTACATCAGCAATGTGTTGCCTGGGTTGAACCTACTGACATGATCACACAAGTACTGTATTCTTGTGCAATAATGCTATTGTTATATTGTGGATGTGTCAGGAGTTATGGCACATGAAATGTAAATTTCAGCAAAGCAGATCAGAATTTGAAGGCGTCAGAAACTCTTGGTCAGAACTTAATAAATCCAGCACCCAAATCCCAGAAACATTCATCTCAACTCGTTCATTCTGACCAGGGAACATCCCTTCATTTTCACCCCATCACCAGTTCCCAGTCTATAACTCTCTATGTCTGATTAATTCAAGTGCTCATCTGCATGCTGCTTAAATGCCGTCAGCAACCTAACTTCAACCACTCACTCAGGCATTGCATTCTAGATATTCTGATTCTCTGGGCAAGGGACCCCTCACACCTCTAGATCTCTTTCCCCTTACTTTAAACTAGGTTTAATCGACCTCTGAAGTGGGAAAGGCTTCCTGCAGTCTACTCTCTCTAAAACTTCATGATTTCATCTCTCTCAATTATGTCTCCTCTTCACCTCTTCTACTCCTGGGAGAACAGTCTAGTTGTTTCGCATCACACATCAAAGTTGCTGGTGAACACAGCAGGCCAGGCAGCATCTCTAGGAAGAGGTATGGTCGACGTTGCGGGCCGAGACCTTTCGTCAGGGCTAACTGAAAGAAGAGCTAGTAAGAAATCCGAAAGTGGGAGGGGGAGGGAGAGATTCAAAATGATAGGAGAAGACAGGAGTGGGAGGGATGGAGCCAAGAGCTGGACAGTTGATTGGCAAAAGGGATATGAGAGGATAATGGGACAGGAGGCCTAGGGAGAAAGAAAAGGGGGAGGGGGGACCCAGAGGATAGGTAAGGGGTATAGTGAGAGGGACAGAGGGAGAAAAAGGAGAGAGAGAAAAAGAATGTGTGTATATAAATAAATAACGGATGGGGTACGAGGGGGAGGTGGGGAATTAGCGGAAGTTGAGAAGTTAATGTTCATGCCATCAGGTTGGATGCTACCCAGACGGAATACAAGGTGTTGTTCCTCCAACCTGAGTGTGGCTTCATTTTGATAGTAGAGGAGGCTGTCAAGAACCTCGACACCCTCCCCACAGTAGATGAAGTCAGGAAGGCAGTGAAGCAATTCTCCTGTGGCAAAGCGCCAGGACCCGATGCAATCCCTGCTGAGGTATACAAAGCAGGAGGCCCTGTCATGATGCAAAAGCTGACTGTACTCTTCCAGTCCATGTGGAAAAAGGGACAGGTCCTGCAACAGCTGAAAGATGCCAGTATAGTCCACATCTACAAGAGGAAAGGCAACCGCCAGTCTTGCGACAACCACCGAGGCATCTCCCTCTCGTCCATTGCAGGGAAGATTCTGGACCGTGTCCTGCTCAACCGCCTTCTCCAACATCTTGAGCAAGGTCTGCTCCCAGAAAGCCAGTGCGGCTTCCGTGCTGACCGTGGGACCGCTGACATGATTTTTGCTGCGCGCCAACTCCAAGAAAAATGCCAGGAGCAACACAGCGACCTCTTCGTGACGTTTGTCGATCTAACCAAGACTTTCAATATGGTCAGCAGAGAAGGCTTGTGGAAGATCATGGAGAAGTTTGGCTGCCCCAGCAAGTTCATCACAATCGTCCGGCAGTTCCACGACGGTATGATGGTGAAAGTTCTGGATGACGGCGACGAGTCGGAGGCCTTCCCAGTGACAAATGGCGTCAAACAAGGCTGCGTTCTTGCCCTGACTCTGTTCAGTATGGTATTCTCTGCCATGCTGACAGATGCCTTCCGTAACTACGAAGAAGGAATCCACGTCAGGCACAGGACTGATGGCAGGTTGTTCAACCTTAGACACCTGCAGACAGTTACAAAGGTGCGAGAGACTGTCATCAGAGACTTCTTGTTTGCTGATGACTGCGCACTCAACGCCAGCACAGAGCAGGAGATGCAGCGTGAAATGGACTGCTTCTCACAAGCCTGCGACAACTTCGGTCTCACTATCAGCACCAAAAAGACTGAAGTTATGTACCAGCCTGCCCCAGGAAAGCCATACCAGGAGCCAGGCATCATGGTGAAGGGCCAGAACCTCCAGGCAGTCGACAACTTCACCTACCTGGGCAGCATACTCTCTCGCACAGTGAATATAGACACTGAGGTCAACAACAGGATTGCCAAAGCCAGCACCGCCTTTGGGAGACTCCGTGAGAACGTCTGGGAGCGGAGAGGACTCAGCCTTACCACCAAGCTGAAGGTCTACTGTGCAGTGGTCCTTACCACCCTCCTTTATGCCAGCGAGACCTGGACTGTCTACAGCAGACACGCCAAACAGCTCAACCACTTTCACCTGAGCTGTCTCCGCAGACTCCTCCACATCAGGTGGCAGGACAAAGTCCTGGACACGGAAATCCTGGAACGAGCTGGGCTCTGCAGCGTCTACACCCTCCTGCTGAAAGCCCAAGCCAGGTGGGCTGGACATGTGGTCAGAATGCCAAACAGCCGATTGCCTAAGCAGCTGCTGTATGGAGAACTGTGTCAGGGCAAGCGCTCAGTTGGGGAGCAAAAGAAACGTTACAAAGACTGCCTCAAAGCGTCCCTCAAAGGCCTGGGTGTCAACATCAACACGTGGGAGACACTTGCCCTCGACCGTCCAGCTTGGCGCAGCAAGATCACCACAGGAGCCTGTGCAGTTGAAGTCAGGCACATCATCGGGGCACAACAAAAGCATGCTGTGCACAAGGCCCGAGCAGCATCCACTGCCACGACAGCACCCACCCACTTGTGTCCCACATGTGGGCGAGCCTTCAGGGCCCAGATTGGCCTCATCAGTCACCTCCAGACCCACAGCCACCAATCTTCCATTTGACTTTGAAGCCATGGTCATCTTCGACTACGAAGGACGAACAACAACAACAGAGGAGGCTGTGGATAGACATTACAGAATGGGAATGGGACGTGGAATTAAAATGTGTGGCCACTGGGAGATCCTGCTTTCTCAGGCGGACAGAGGTAGGTGTTCAGTGAAACAATCTCCCAGTCTACGTCGGGTCTCACCAATATATAGAAGGCCACATCGGGAGCACCAGACGCAGTATATCACCCCAGCCGACTCACAGGTGAAGTGTTGCCTCACCTGGAAGGACTGTCTGGGGCCCTGAATGGTGGTAAGGGAGGAAGTTTAAGGGCATGTGTAGCACTTGTTCCGCTTACAAGGATAAGTGCCAGGAGGGAGATTAGTGGGGAGGGATGGGGGGGACGAATGGACAAGGGAGTCGCGTAGGGAGCGATCCCTGTGGAAAGCAGGGGGGGAGGGAAAGATGTGCTTAGTGGTGGGAACCCCCTTTGGACACTTATCCTTCTAAGCCCCTCTGCTCAACCAGCGGACTTCAGTGTGGTAGGGTAGGCCGTGTCCAATAGTACTTTTGGAGAAAGGAATGTTAATTGCCAATGGTTAGTCTCTTGGCTTTAATAAAATTAACTGTTTTGATTACTACATCCATGACATTGTCCTCCTGCTACATAACGCCTCTTGATGTATAATACAATGAAAATTCTGGAATTCCTGCTCTGGATTCTCTGTTGAACTTTCTCTCGGAGTTTCGCAACAACACCTGCCTTTTTCCCTGACCATAGATGGTGCACCATCTGTTGCCACGCTGACAGCGTGACTCCAGTCAACCCCCAGTCTGTCCAAGGCCTCGACGAGGCTGGAAAAGACGTTGCTCGCCATTGTGGTGTTAGTCATGAGCACCATCTCCACAAACTCCTCGGTGACAGTCAAAGATGCATCAACACCACGAATAAATATTCCCAATTGAGCTACATCAGTCACATTGGTGCTCTCATCAATTGCAATAGAGAAGGCAATAAATAACTTCACTTTGTCTTTCAGTTGACTGTTCAAATCTCCTGCAAGGTCCTGATTCTCTCTGCCACAGTATTTCTTGACAAGCTGATATTGCCTATCTCTTCTCAGGGCACACCTGCTCAGCCACTGTCAGCATACATGCTTTGATGAATTCCCCTTCTGAGTATGGCTTCGACGTGGCAGCTATTTTGTTGGCAATAATATAGCTGGCCTTGACAGCTCCATCATGAGTCTCTTGACTTTTGGTGAACACTGATTGCTGTTTTTTCAGAGCTGCTTCAAGCTCGTTTACCTTTTGCATTCTGAGTTGTCCTGCGTACTTGTCATATTTTTCTCCGTGTGACGTCTCATAGTGTCGTTTGATATTGTACTCTTTTGCCACAGCCACTTGTTGCGAGCATATCAGGCACACAGGTTTGCCGTTGACCTCACAGAAGAAAAAATGATCTTTCCAATTATTGTTGAATATCCGACCTTCAATGTCAACTTTTCTTTTCTTGGAAAGCATTTTGAACCACAGCAGCAAACAGCCTCAGCCTTGCTACAGGTGTTACTTACCTGAGTACTCTGTGTGGTTATACTGTGTCTGACGACGTAAATGGGGCCCTAGTGGTCTTCAGTGCAGGGTGGTAGGTGCTTATGCACAGCGGGTGGTTAACTGCTGCCTATTGTTTTCTAAGTACACACAACAAGCTGCCAGCACAGCAGGCAGGACAGACAACGGTGGGAGAGAGAGGGGCTGTCCTATAGATACATAATAAATGGTCGTGAATATACTCCCCCCCCCCCCAAGTCATCCCGTGGGCCGGTAGTTTGACACTCCTGCACTGGGGGAAACATTTAATAGCTGTATATACATACTGTGACTACTAGGAAACATACTTGTATACAATTATATTAAAGACAAGCAGATAATTAATTGTGAAGCTACAAAGAAAATAATTAAATAGTCAAATCCAAACACTGCTTAGACTAAAATGCCAGATAACCATTCAAGTGCCAGATATCAGTTCAAACCTTGTATGCCAGTTTAAGAATTCAATTTCAGAGCTGGTAACAATAAAATTTACCTCGGACTTAAAGAGTTCTAGGTAATGAAATCCGCATCCAGCCTTCAGGTTGTTTCTGTCCTTTGCTAGCCTGACTTTCAAGTGCCTTTGCAACCAATTCATTTATCTGATTCCATGATGGGAAGTTCAGAAGCAGCAGGTAAACACCATCACCAGAAGTTATTTATGGATGCTGACATTGCTGTACCCTGAGAGTGGAGAACCCTTTTGGTTATGCAGGGTCTCAGACAATAACACTTTTCCAAACTAGTTCTATAAAGAAATTAAAGCTGCTTTTTTAATTAAAGAACTTAATGCTATAAATGTTCTGGGATCATGAGAAGTTGTGCAAGATGTTTATTCCCAGGAGTTTGAAACTGCTCACAGTTTGCATTAATGTGCCTCTGATGTGAAGACGGGTGTGGGTTCTGCTGTAGTCGATAACCATCTCCTTTGTGTTGTTGACATTGAGGAAAAGGTTATTTGCCTGACACCAGGCCTGGAGCTCTTCTCCCTTCTCTCTGTAGGCTGTCTCACCACTGTTGGTGACGAGCCCCACCACTGTTGTGTCATTGACAAACTTAATAATGGGATTGCTCTGGAGTTTGGTTGTGCAGTCAGGTGCAAGCTGGGTGTACAGCAATGGGCTCAGCACACAGTGCTGGGGGGCATCTGTGTTAAGGATGATGGGGAGGGAGGAGTTGTTGTGCATCCTATCTGAGGTCTGTTCGTTAGCAAGTCCAACACCCAGTTTTAACAGTGATGTATTTAGACTGAGGAGTCAGTTTGTTCACCAAGGTCTGTGGGACAATATTGTTAAATGCCAAACTGAAATACAGTAATAGCACTCTAACACAAGTGTCCGTGTTTTCTAGGTGAGTCAGTGTCAGGTGCATGACAGATGCTTTAGCATCTGTCGTAGAGTGGGTCTGTTGGTAAGCATACTGGTGAGTGTCCAATGTTGCAGCAATGGTGATTTTGATACGTGCCATTACCAGCCATTCAAAGCACTTCACAATAATCGGCAACACTGCCACCAGGTGGTAGTCGTTTAGTAATAAAGGTGTAAAATTCGTTAGTACAGGGATGATGGTGGCAAATTTGACGCATGTCGAGACAGCAGCCTGGATGAATCCGTGAAGAAGTCAGTGAGCTGGTGTACATACTCCGAGTACTCGACCTGAGATGCTGTCTGACCCGGCTGCTGCTTTATGTTGGCGGGGGGGGGGGGCTCTCTGTCGAGTCCTTCTCACGCCTGCTGCTTTTACGGATAGCGCCTGCTCACCTTGGAGGGGGTTGGCTGGCATGGTGTTGCATGTCTCACAGCATGAATAAAAGTTGTTTCATGTCGGGGGGGGGTCACTAGCAGTTTTCCCTTACATAGTCAGTAATGCTCTCGATGCCCTGGCACACATGCTGGGGCTCATTACCAGACAAGTGTTCCTGAACTTTTTGTGCATAAGAAGTCTTTGCCCTCCTGATGCCCAGGATGAGGTTTTTCCTGGCTACTTTGACAGCAGGCTGATCTGCCTCCAGACTTGAAGGCAGCATTCTGGACTTCTAGTAGGGAGTGCACTTCTGCATTCAGTCAGGGTTCCTGATTGGGCCATGAGATGACTGTTCTTAAAGTACCAATAGAAACATAGAAAATCTGCAGCACAATACAGGCTCTTCGGCCCACAATGCTGTGCCCAACATGTACCTACTTTGGTTACCCATAGCCCTCTATTTTTCTAAGCTCCATGTACCTATCCAGGAGTCTCTTAAAAGACCCTATTGTTTCTGCAATGTCATTTTCCATTCTCCACTTTCAGCAGCAGTCAGCATGCTGGGATTAACATTATGGAGATGAAGTCAGAGATACCAAATAGGTTTAAAGGCTGGTGTGAAATGAAGGTATAGAGAACTTTGAAAATAAAACTGGGAATTTTCAAAATGATGTATTGCTGACCCTAGATCCAACATTGATTAGTCAGCCTGAGATAGTAACTGAATTTAATATGGTGCAAGCAGAAGGGTTAGTTATAGAGTCACACAGTCCTGCTAACACCACCACCAAAACCCACAATCCCAGAAATCACGGAGACAGGCAGAAAGCACAAAACACAAGAAATAGGAGAGTAGGCCAAATATCAGAACGACATTTATTATTACTGACATAACACCAGCAGCAGTACAACACAAGGCTTAAAAAATACAAGTTTCAAACATAGATACAGTAGATCAAAAGAGAAATAGCAAGGTCGTGGTCATGGATTCATGGACTGTTCAGAAATCTGATGCTAAAGGGGAAGAAACTGTTCCAAAAACATTTGAGTGTGGGTCTTCAAGCTCCTGTACCTTCTCCCTGATGCTAGTAATAAGAAAAGGATATGTCCTAGAGGATGAGGGCGCTGAATGATGAATGCTGCCTTCTTGAGCCTTTTGAATATGTCCTTAATGTTGCGAACGCTTGTGCTGACGCTAGAGCTAATGGAATCTAAAACCCTCTGCAATCTCTGTTGATTCTGTACATGGAGCCTCCAAGCCAGGCAGTAATGCAACTGGTTAGAGTGCTCTCCACCGTACATCTGCAGAAACCTGCTAGCCATGTCTTTGTTGGCATTCCTCAAACTCCAAATGAAGTACAGCCACTAGTATGCCTTCCTCATGAATGGGCCCAGGCCTCTGAGATGTTAACACCCAACATCTTGACGCTGCTCACCCTTTACAATGAAGACAGGTATGTCTTCTCCCAACTGCCCGCTCCCAGAATCCCCATCAATTCCTTGGTCTTGCTGATGTTTTGTATCTCACTCCTATGCACCTTTCTCATGCCATCTGAAATTCTGGCGGTAACAATGGTTGTCACCAGCAAATTTATAGATGGTACTGGAGCTGCACGTCACCACACAGCCATCAGTGTAAAAAAGTAGAGCAGTGGGATAAACATGCTTCCTTAAAGTTTGCCTGTTTAATTGTCACTGAGCAAGATGTCTTCATTTTTCATCATCATTGGATGTAACTCCTCAAATGTCTAACCTAACATTACAGGAATATCTTTTGCAAATACAGTTCAGTGATTGTAAGAACAGCTTGCACTCCTCCACCTCCCATCCTTTTATTCTGGCTTCTGCACCCTTCCTCTCCAACTCTGATGAGGGGTCTCAGCCTACTAAGTAGACTGCTTATTCCCTCCTCCTATACAAGCTACCTGACTTGCAGAGTTCCTTCAGAAATGTGTATGTTTTTTTAAGAACAGCAGGTGGGTAACACACAAAAGTCTTATTTACTAGGCCTACATTCTGAAAATTATTTCAGTTAAGATTCTTTCCAAATGTAGTTTCCATGACCAGAATTTCCTTTAAGTCCACAGTACAATAATAATTGAGGAAACATCTTCTTCAAATAGTCCATAATTAAATTTTACTCTATACAAATTGCAAATTCCTCCAATGGCTCGATAACCCCATATAAGGGAAACTAACTTCCTGTTTCTGGTCCCGAATTTGCCTTTTACCAGTGAGCCTGCCCAACGATATGAACAACTGTACGTAAATTTGGTTCCAATTCTGCACAACATTGGTCACACCAGATGATAAAGTGCATGAATAATTAAATCCAGTTTTACAGAAGTTCAATCATTTATATTTGGTGGGGGAGAGAGAGTTTTTTAATTCAAAGGAAGTCTTCCAAAAGGCGTTCCCAGAAAGTTTTTTAAAACAAGGGAACTTAGAAACTGCAGCTCGGGACCCTGAGAAGCTCCACCAATATAGAACACAACACCGGACAATCCCCATCCAACACACACTCACGCTCACTCCCGATCCAACTGCCAGGCATCAACGCTCGCCATCAACGCACAGGCGCAACCGTGCGAGGAACCCCCTACATCTGCCCAATCATTCTGCAGATGAATCAGAACTACACCTCCCGGAACACCACGCGCAAAGCCCAGCGCAAGCGCAACCGTGCGAGGAACCCCCTACATCTGCCCAATCATTCTGCAGATGAATCAGAACTACACCTCCCGGAACACCACGCGCAAGGCCCAGCGCAGGCGCAACCGTGGACGCGAGGAACACCCCCCCACATCTACCCCAGTCATTGCGCAGATGTACTAAGAACTACACCTCCCAGAACGCCATGCGCACGGTCCTGCGTAGTGCCGAGTAAAACCAGCGGGCGAGCTGGAGTTGCCAATGGTTAGTGTGGGGTTTAAAATGAGCATATTAGTATGGGATAAGCCACCGGAACATCTAATTATTTAGGGGTGTTTACAGTGGAGATGCTGGCAGTATTGGTTGCGTTGCAATGGGTGCAGAAATCCAGACAAGTCAAAGCATTGATATGTTCAGATTCATCCTCAGTTCTAGCAAGTTTAAGGTGTTTTCACACAAGCAGTCGGCAAGATGTACTGTATGAAGTCCTTCAGTTAGTTACAAGAATTGCAAATCAGGGAGGTCAGGTAAAATTTCTATGGGTTCCAGCACATGTAGGGGTGAAGGGGAATGAGAGGGTGGATGAGTTGGCAAAGAGGGCGTTAAAGAAAGAAAATGTGGAAATGCACATTAGTATCAGTAAAGCAGAGGGTAAGTGTGTAATCTGGGAAAAAGTCAACCAAATGTGGCAAGAAAGATGGGACAGGGAGGGGAAAGGGAGGCATTTATATCAAATGCAAAAAAGTGTTGCAGGTACTAGGGTAGGTAATGGAAACAGAAGAGAGGAAACTGTGGACTAGGTTAAGGCTGGGACACTGTGCATTAAACAAAATATTGAAAATGATAGGGAAACACCAGACAGGATTGTGTGAGGAACGTCAGGAAGAGGAGTCAGTAGAACATGTAGTTCTGTGTTGTAGGAAGTATGGGATACAGAGCGAGATGATGAGAATTAAACTAAGGGAGTTGGGGGTGCAGAAATTCACATTAAAAGGGTTGCTGGGCATGGGTGAGAGAGCACAGGTTAGGGTATTTTTAGCTTTCTTAAGGGGTACAGGGGTTTTTTATAGGATATGACGGATAAACAGGAATAGGGTACTAGGATGGTCAAAGATGGGAGGGTAAAGTGTAGGTTAGTGTGTGTGTATATATTTATATATATATATATGTGTGTGTATATGATACATACACGCGCGCGAGATTGGGTGAGGGGATTTAGAATATATGTCTAGTGCACATTCCAGAGCAGAGGGTGGCGGTAATGCACCATTAAGCTGGATGCCAACCGCCGTAAAACAAGACACAGACAGACAGACAGGGATAAGCCACCGTAAGGTTTAATGCGAACATAATAGCCTAGACAGGACATTATGAGGTTAATGGTTCATAGGGCAGGACAATAGGATATAGATCATTGTAAAGTTTAGAGGCACACCTGAGGTGGTCTTTGAGGATTTCTGCCAGTGGGTGTTGACTACTTCTCTGTCTTTAATATGTTAAGCAGATTATGTCATTTACGTGCCCGACATAGAACATGCGCAAAAATAAGGCTCTCTGGCCCAAGACTCTGTGCCAAATTAAACTAATCCCATCTACCTGCACATGGACTATTTTGCTCCATTGTCTTGTCTGATCATAGCCATGTCAAAATATCTCTTAACCAACTCTACTCCCCCGGGTGTATACCACACTGTATGAAAAAAACAAAAATTATCCTTACTGTTTATGTATTTATTTAGCGACACAGTGCGAAGTAGGCCCTCTGGCCTTTCAAGCCTTGTCGCCCCAGCAACCCTCCACAAACCTAATTAACCCTAACCTAATCACAGGATAGTTTACAATGACCTATCCAGTATGTCTTTGGACTTTTGGAGGAAACCAGAGGATCTGGGGAAAACTCACGCATTCACGAGGAGGACATACAGAGTCTGCGGACGGAGTGATATCGGAATTGAGCTCAGAACTCCGGAACGCTCCAAGCTGTAAAAGTGTTGCGTTAACTGCTATACTTCCATGGCGCTCCTATTTCTAACTGGTCCTTTTTAATGCATTGACAACCTTCCTCATTATTTCCAACTATTTTATGACACCTGACTCCCAAATCAGACACTGTTCAATGCTCAATAATCCAAAGAGAATACCTAGATGGACAGAGGTTTGAGGATGAGTATGGAAATTAAACCCAGTTAGATCTGTTGGGTAAGTCAAACTTTTGCATGCCCAGCACTACTAGTCTCCTACAACAGACACTCTATCCTGACTTCTATCATTGAAAGAGATTCAAAAATGTGCTCAAAAGCTCTTGGAAAAAAATGCAATATCCCCACTGTCTCCTGGGAATCTCTGGCCCATAATCTCTCTAAGTGGAGAAGGAACATTCAGGACGATATTGAGAACCTCAAGGCCATAAATCGAGGGTTTACAGCCTTGCGTAAGTAGCAGAAAGAACGGGCTACCTCAAAAGATACTCCTCAAGCCTCCTCTCATTTACCATCTCCCACAAAGGTGGAAAAGTGAGTCCTGCCAAAGGGGTTCGACCCGAAACAGTCGATGTTTTGGGCTGAACCCTGCTGAATTCCTCCCGCATTTTGTGTGTGTTGCTCAGATTTCCATCATCTGCAGATTTCCTCTCGTTTCTGAAGTTTCCACAATGATTTCATCAGTCATTCCAGATTCCACAAAACTGCCGGGGAAATCATTTATCCTTGACCCTGAGGGACTGTTTAAGAAGTGTGTGGTAAGGTTGAGTGTAAATGACCATCTGCCTTGGGGACCAGACCTTGCTCTGTCACTGAAGGCCAGCATGTGAAAACAATGCACGATTGAGAAGGCAAATAAAATGTTAGCCTTGATATTGAGAGGAATAATTAGAAAAGTAAAGAATCTATATGCAATCATAAGGGACCTGGTGTGGCCATAACTGGAGCATTGCGTACAGTTTTGATCTCAACTGAAAAAGGACATGCTCTTACGGAGGGAGTGCAGTGAGGATTCATTAATTAAAGAGAGTATGATTTTGATGTATTTTGCTTACTTGTAGCCGTTGACAATTTGGTGAAATAACCTTCAAGACTGTAGAGCCGCATATCATATAGCAGAGAATAGAAGTGAATGAAAGCAACGTTTCAAAGGCTATATTTACAAAGGGTGTCCATACTTCTCCCAAGTCAGTTGCAGAATCTGCTGATCTTGCAAACAAAATGACAGTGAAAGACAATAGACAGGCATGATGAGCAATATGGAAAGAACATGATTGTAATTACATAGTACTTTGGTCGCCCATACCTGGAACATTGCACACACTTTTTGTTTGTGTATCTGTATTACACAGGGTGTCATTTACAATGGTTGGGTACAGTGTGGGCTCTTTGAAGGGTAAATCATGTGGCCCACTGCTCTCTGGATTGTTGAAAGACTTTGTAACATGTCTGAAGCTGTCTGCCTTTGTGGAAGAAAGCTACTGTAAATGTCTTTTCATTTAATAGAGTCAAGTTTGAGAGGCAGAAGATAAAATTGGATGTATCTGTATTACAGTGGAGTAATAGAGTCAAGATGTGGTTAACTTGAATGTACTTGCCTTAAAAATGATGCAGTAAACATTTGCTGGATTTATTGCTGGGATGGAGTGGGTTGTCCTGTGAAAAGATGTGGGATAGAATAAATATTCTCTCACCAGAATTTGAAGAATGAGATGTAATTTCCATAACGCTTGTAAGATACAGAGAGGGAATGACATGGCTATGGAATTGGGAGCACAGTATCATTAGAAGGCATTGACCACTTAGAGCCAAAGTGAGAAGAACGTTTTCTCTCTAAAGGATGTAAACCTGTATACTTCCCTACTGCCATGAGAGGTGGAAGTGCAGTTACTGAGTGTATTGAAAACTGAGATCAGTAGACCTTTAGATGAAATTAATCATGGGATATGAGGAATAGCAATTAACTTTTGATATCAAGAGTCAATTACAAAGACATTTAACTATTTAGTAAAGCTAGTTTTCATTGTTTTGAAGTGGGTTTTTGTATAGTGTAAAAATCTTATTTTTAACATTTTTTTCTTTACAAATCACAAGTGTAATTGAATGCTTGTAAATCTAAAAGAATTTCTTAAGTATTTAGTAACACTGCTAGCAATAACAGCTTAGGTAGGCAATGATCTAGGAAACAGGCTTCACTAAATGTCAAAGCCTTTCTGTGAGTACAGCCATCTGCATGTGCTGTCACAGTCTCTGTACTGCATTTTGTTGTGTCAAGATGTTGTGAGGTGAGCTCTCAGTAGAAGAAATGAGCAAAGATCATGGACAAGTTTGTGAATACTTCTATAAGTAATAAACAAAAAGGTTCAAGGAACACTGTCTTATTATGAACTTCTTTGGTTGCTGGTGGTGGTATGAGAGATTAAGTATTGTTCAAGAAGAGATCAGGAAATTTTGTGGATTGGTGGCCCTAGTCTTTATCACAATGGGCCAAAATGGTTTGCAAGATCATCCAGATCCACAAATCTTCTTTGTATTTGCAGCAGCTTAATTTTCAGGACAAAATTGAAGCATAATAAGTCAAATCACAAAAGATCCATAAGAACGCTTAGCATTAAACCTTTAAACCATTTCTACTTCAAATGACTGCCTTCCTTCTGTAGATATGCTCAGCATTATTCTGTACTGAGGAAATACTAAGAAGATGACTACATCTGCAGGAAGTGCATCCAACTGCAGCTCTTGACTAACAAGGTCAATGTCAGTGTTTCTGAATCATTCAGATCTCTTCTGGGGAAAGTATGACCTATACAAAAAGGACGGGTTACACCCGAACCTGAGGGGGACCAACACCTTTCTGGGCAGGTTTGTTAGAGATGTTGAGGAGAGTTTAGACTAATTTGGCAGAGAGATGGGTACTGAAAATGGGGTAGTTGGTATACATCTAGGTGCAGCATGTAATGAGCTGTGAGCAGATGATAGGACATAATTGTAGTCAGTGGAATGAGCTGAAGTGTAACATGAAGGTAAAATCGAAAAGGGTGATGAATACAAGACTGATGGTGTTATATTTGAAAGAACACAGTATAAGGAATAAGATAGATGATCTTGTGGTGCAGTTAGAGATTGGCAAGTATGACATTGTGGCCATCACTGAGTTTTGGCTGAAAGAAGATCACAGCTGGGAGCATAACAACCAAGAATACAAATCGTATCGAAAGGACAGGCAGGTAGGCAGAGGGGGTGGGGTTGCTGTGCTGGTAATATATGAAATCAAATCCTTAGGAAGAGGTAATATAGGATCAGAAGATGTAGAATCCTTTGGGGTAGAGTTAAGAGACTGCAAGAGTAGAAAGACCCTGATGGGAGTTATATACAGGCCTCCAAACAGTAGCCAGGATGTGGGATATAAATTACAATGGGAAATAGGAAAGGCACGTAATAAAGGCAATGTTACAATAGTTAACAACAGGAATTCTGCAGATGCTGGAAATTCAAGCAACACACATCAAAGTTGCTGGTGAATGCCGCAGGCCAGGCAGCATCTCTAGGAAGGGGAAGGGTCCTGACGATGGGTCTCGGCCTGAAACGTCGACTGTACCTCTTCCTAGAGATGCTGCCTGGCCTGCTGCGTTCACCAGCAACTTTGATGTGTGTTACAATAGTTATATGGATTTCAATATGCAGTTAGGTTGGGAATATCAAGTTAGTGCTGAATCCCAAGGGAGGAATCTTGTAGAGTGCCTCCAAGATGGCTTTTCAGAGCAGCTTGTGGTTGAGCCCACTAGGTGGAAAACAAAGCTGAACTGGCTGTTGTGTAATAACCAGATTAGATTAGGAAAGTTATGGTGAAGGAATCCTTAAGAGGCAGTGGTTATAATATGTTCGAATATTGATTTAAATTGATGTTGTTGCTAACATCCTTCATAAACGTGAGGAGTAAAAATCTTTACACTATGTCTCTGTTTAAGTGTGCAATGTGCAATTTATAGTAATTTATAATAAATAGTATGTACAACAGGACTGTCAATATAACATAGAAATTCAGTTTTATCAGCATGAATTAATCAGTGTGATGGCTTGGTGGAAGAAGCTGTCCTGGAGCCTGTTGGTCCTGGCTTTTATGCTGCGATACCATTTCCCCAATGATAGCAGCTGGAACAGTTTGTGGTCAGGGTGACTTGGGTCACCAATGATACTTCAGGCCCTTTTTACACACCTGTCTTTATAAAAGTCCTGAATAGTGGTAAGTTCACATCTACAGATGCGCTGGGCTGTCCGCATCACTCTCTGCAGAGTCCTGCGATTAGGGGAGGTACAGTTCCCGTACCAGGCAGTGATGCAGCCAGTCGGGATGCTCTCAATTGTGCCCCTGTAGAAAGTTCTTAGGATTTGGGGGCCCATACCAAACTTCTTCAACTGTCTGAGGTGAAAGAGGCACTGTTGTGCTTTTTTCACCACACAGCCAGAATGTACAGACCACGTAAGATGCTCAGTGATGTATATGCCCCGAGGTTTGAGCGGGAGAAGATAAAATTGGATGTATCTGTATTACAGTGGAGTAAAAGGAATTACAGAGGTATGAGAGAGGAGATTTAGTTTGCCATAGTTCATTGGAAGGGGACACTCACAGGGATGACAGCAGAATAGTTGGCTGGAGTTGGCAGACTCTAGTTGGCAGAAAGGCTGGAATTTCTGGGACAATTTGGAAAGCACAGGATAGATACATCCCAAAGATGAAGAAGAATTTTAAAGGGAGGATAAGGCAATCATGGTTAAAAAGCAAAGTCAAAGATACTGTAAAAGCAAAAGAGAGAGTATATAATAAAGCAATAATTGGGTGGTTCAAGGATTGCTAAGTTTTTAAAAACTAACTGAAGGCAACTAAAAAACCCATTAGGAAAGAAATGATGAAATATGAAAGAGGATACCAAATGTCTTTTCAGATATGTAGAGAGTAAAAGAGAGGTTAGAGTAGAAATTGGACCACTGGCAAATGACACTGGTGAGGTAGTAATGCGGACAAAGAAATAGCAAACGAACTTAATAGGTATTTTGCATCAGTCTTCACTGTGGAAGACATTAGCAATATGCCAAGAATTCAAAAGTATTGGCAGGCAGAAGTGAATGTAGTTGCTCTTACTAGGGAGACAGTGCTTTGGAAGCTAAATGGTCTGACGGTAGATAAGTTACCTGGGCCCAGTAAAATACACACCAGGTTCTGAAAGAGGGAGCTGAGGAGATTATGGAAGTATTAGTAATGATCTTTCAAGAATCATAGGACTGCAAAGTTACTTCATTCTTTAAGAAGGTAGGGAGGCAGAAGAATGTAAATTATAGGCCAGCTAGCCTGACTTCAATAGTTGGGAAGATGTTGGAGTCCATGATTAAGGGTGAGGTTTCAGGTACTTGGAAGCACTGATAAAGTAGGTCAAAATTTCCTTCAGGGGAAATCTAGCCTGACAAACCTGTTGAAATTTTTTGAGAAAATAGCAAGCAGAAGAGACAAAGGAGAGTCTGTGGCTATTGTTTACTTAGATTTTCAGAAGGCTTTTGTCAAGGTGCTGCACATGAGGCTACTTAACAAGATAAGAGCCCATGGTATTACAGGAAAGATACTAGCATAGATGGAAGATTGGCTGATGGGCAAGAGGCAAAGAGTAGGAACAAAGCAGGCCAATTCTGATTGGCTACCAGTGACTAGTGGTGTTGTGCAGGGGCCAGTATTGGAACTACTTCTTTTCACATTACATGTCAGTGATTTGGATAATGGAATTAATGGCTTTGTGGCCAGCTTTGCAGATGAAACGAAGTTAGTGAAGGAGCAGGTAGTGTTGAGGAAGCAGAGAGTCTGTAGAAGGATTTGGACCGATTGGGACAACGGGTAAGGAAGTGGCAAATGGTATCTAGTGCAGGGAAGTGTACCGTCATGCACTTTGATAGGAGGAATGAAGGCAGAGACTGTTTTTTAAATGGGCAGAAAATTCAAAAATCAGAGGTGCAAAGGGACTTGGGAGTCCTTGTGCTGGATTCCCTGAAGGAATTAACTTGCAGGTTGACCTTAGGGGGTGAGGTGGCAAATGCAATGTTATCATCATTTTGAGAGGACTAGAATATAGGGTCGAGGATGTGTTGCTGAGGCTTTTTAAGGTATTGATCCAGTCATATCTACTTTCCTTGCAATGCATTGCATATAAAGCTAGACAGGGAGTTAAATATCTTCTCAAAAATGATCTGGAAGCTTTCTTCAGGGCTTTTAATGAAATAACTTTGTGAAACTGCAGAAAGTTGAGCAAAACGCATATTAGATTTGAAACAGAATCACCACATGCCTGAATATAATCGTATTGATTATTCTCCCCATCAGTGTTAAACAAGGTAATGCACATGTGCAGTATTCTATAGCTATGCCATGGACTGGTGTCAACTCGTGTGACTACAATAGCTTGATAGCGATGAGCGATAAACACAATACTTCCTTCAAAGTTCATCTACTAAATGTTTACCAATGTTAAGAAAGCTTAAGACTCACAGATATTGCTGCTTCAAGGGCAAATAAAGAGTGGTGAGAGATGGATGTCTTTCTACCATGCTTGCTCCAAGTTGAAATCCAGATTAACTCCAATGAACAGTAAGTGATGTTTGTACAAAATAAACTACATACGAAATGAACAGTGCCTCTGGAAGCAAAGCACTCCCTGCCTGACATCCATGATGTCAAATTTAACTACTGAAACTTAAAGTGAAATGATTATTTCATTAAATCTTTGGCAAAAGAAGGACAGTCTCACTGCACAGTCTTCAACCATTTCTGCTACGAAAATTTTCCCCTTGATACTATACTTGCTTATGGTAATGTCTGGTTACTGGTCTGGGGACACAGTGTTCACCCAGAATGACAGTTGGGTGAGGTACCTCTGAAGTGAGTTGTGCCCTCTTAATATATCCTCCAACTCGCTGTACCCTTCAGAATCAAGAAAGGGACAGAATTCACTAAGATAACTTTGGATTGGAAGAGTTTCCTGCTTTGTGATGCACTACACTTCCTCTGCATACATCTGTCTTTAAAGACCAAGAAGGATTCTAACCTTTGCCAGATTTGTCCCAGTTTGTGTTAAATTTTTATTTTAATTTAGCCCTGTTAATGATGGATAAATACCTATAGTGCGATCTCTATGAATCTGAAGGCAGTAAAGCCTTGAATTCTAATCCTGCTAATAAACAGAAACTATGTAAACTGTGTCAATGCAATGTCACATACATTGAAGAGCATTTGATGGCTCTGTGCCTGTGCTGCTGGAGTTTAAAAGAATGAGGGGAAATCGCATTGAAACCTATTGAATATTGAAAACCCTAGAGTGGATGGTGGAGAGGTTGTTTCTGATAGTGGGTAAGTCTAGGACCAGAGACCACAGCTCAGAGAAGAGGGACGCCCATTTCAAATAGAGTTGAGGAATTTATTTAGCCAGAAGGTGGTGAATCTATAGAATTCATTGGCGTGGACAGCTGTGGAGGCCAAGTCATTGAGTATATTTCAATCGGAGGTTGACAGGTTCTTGATTACTTGGGGCGTCAAAGAATATGGGGAGAAGGCAGGAGAATGGCATTGAGGGGGATAATAAATGAGGAATGGCTGAGCATCCTCGATGGGCCAACTGGCCTAATTCGGCTCCAATGTCTTATGTTTTTAAGATGGCACAAAAATCACACTAATCTTACATTAGTATTTCCTTTAATTTCCCTGTGCTCTCAACTTATGATGTTTTTGAAAGATGTATTCACTGCCATTTTCAGATTCTAAAAGAACCTAGGCTGGAATTAGTCTCCATATCATTTTTCCACTCTGTTAAGCTTCACCGAGAGCAGGATAGAAATTGGGACAGACAACAGAATGACATTTCCTGTCACCATACTGATCTCAGATAATAAGGCATCCCAGTGAGATTTGTCATATTCTGAAAGTATATTCTGAAGTGATTTCAAATCATTGTAAGCTCTAATGCAGTGTGCACTGTTCCAGGTTTGAACGTATCATGGTTTGATAAATATTCTGGCTGTGGTTTGATTGCCATCAAGTGGTGATTCATTGGAACTACATGAGAAGTGAGAAGAATAACAAGACAATGGCAAGAAGAGTTTATAATGGAGAAATTTCAAGTGTGTGTTAACTTGCCACATGCTGAAATAAACATAATAATTGATAACATAACTGGCCACAGATGTAGGCATATTGAAGCTATCGTTTTCTTCAGTCCTTAGAAATGATGGACCATTTATCAGTAAAATCAAGACAAAACGTTTGATTCAGAAATGAACTAACAGTGATTGTTTCAGACAAGAAAATATGGAAATTATCTGTTGGAGAATAGCAACTGAGGTTTTGCTACCTATTCTCTTATTTGGTATGCAACGTGAAAATGTCAAAATTTGTTGAAATGAAGTGTTAAAGCCATTGTCCAAAGTTCAAATTCTGAATAGGGTGGACAATTCAAACAAAGCTTGCAGCTGAGATACAGGAGGTTCTGCAGATACTGGGAATAAGTATTATGAAAGGTCTTGGTCTGAAACATCTGTTTTTTTCCTCTCCATAGATCCTGTGTGACCTGCTGAATTAAGTTATTTGTGAGTGCCAACAATGGACTGGGCAGATGACACCTTCAGTACCCGAGCAGATTGGAGCACAGCCACAATCCACCCAGTCAAGATCAGATGGCTCAGCCGGTCCTGGATAGACTTACTCTTCATATCAGAGCCTGTCATGGTCAGATCCATTGATGTTACACCGTTGTTGTTCTCTGAGCACTGCCTCCTTCATGCCTCCGGTCATCAATGGGAAGTTCAGAGGCAGTCAGGGAGGCATGGAAGTTGAGTGTTAAGCTGCTGACCCCAGATAACATGAGGAACTAAAGAGAGATTACACACATTGGAGAATCCCTGGTTCCCCTGTGCACTGGTGGGAAGTGACAATGTGAACATCAAGAGGCTCTTCATCCTCAAAAGTATTCAGAAAGGAATACAAAGTCAGAAGGAATTACTCCAACTCCAAACATACTTGCAGCAACTTCTCCTGAAGTTAAAAGGGATGGACGCGAGGGATGAGCAAGCCAGTTCTTTGCCCTAGAACGCTCCAAGATCATCGTCTATTCCGGAGTCCACTCAGTGGAACAGGAAGAAACATGCTTCCACTTCTTCTTCCAAAAGGTTCACAGGAGGGATTCTGTCATCCACAGTGTAAAGAAAGGATGGCTTAGTAACACCCTGGCACATCAAGGATCTGGAAGTCTTTCAATGCTGGTCAATACAATAAAAAGGCCACAGGTAGCACAGCCTCCAAAGCATCTTATCCCTCCATCACAGAGGTCTTAAGCGACAGCAAACAGGTGAGTCTGGACCAAGACCAACCTTGGAGGAGTTAACAGGGTCCATCAATTCCGTTGATTTGAATAAAACTCCTGGAAGCGAAGTCTTACCGACTTGAGTTGTGCTCACCTCTGTAGGACTGGATGGGCCTGGACCTATTGGAAGTGTATGACACCATGCTTCTGGCTGGCAGCAAATTACAATGGGTGGAGAAGGGCATCATTACAAGCAGAAGAGGGAGAGTGAAAATGTCAGGAATTGGAGACCCTTCTCGTTGTTGAATATAGGTTATGAAATCCTGTCCAAGGCCATCACCAACAGATCAAGTCTGCTCGGAATCAGATAAACCACCTGGACCAGACCTGTTGTGTACCACACAGGAAGATCTCTGGAAGCTTTGTGCTGCTCAGGATACCATTGCCCATGTGAAAGATAAAGGGGTGGACATCTGCCTGGTCAGCTTGGACCTAGAGAAGGCCTATGATAGAATATCACACAGGTACATGACAGACACATTCTCCAAAATATGTTTTTGGGAGACGGAGGCGGAATTAAGATGGCACTAAACGGCAACTTCTTTACTTGCATCTTCGGAAACAGCTCAAATTCCATCTTTAATATCTTTGTTTTTCCCTTTCAGGGTCTTTTGAGGACCCTGACCTGGTGTTACACGCTGACTTTGGTTCTTTGTGGGAATGGGACCCATTCTCAGGGTTTCAGGACTGGCCATTGTTCGACATGCCAAGGGATCGGCCTGAGAGGCGGCCTAGTGTTTGGAAGCCTAAGATCACGGGGCTCTGGAGACAGGTGGATCGAGGGTCGGTGTCACGGCAGGAGACTCGTGTGTCGTCGAGGAGGACGGAAAGTCTTTCGCTGTGGGCCCAAAGACCCAAGATTTTTGCGATATTCGGGCACAGAGCTTGTAAAAAGTGACAAAATGACTTTTTAACATCGTAAACCAGCAGGTTGTTGTTATGTCTCCCGCCACTGTGAAAATGGGGGAACTCCTCCCTCTCCCTTATTAGGGAGAGAACTTGTGGGTTTGCCGAATGCCGGATGAATTACAATAGTCTTTGGGGTAACTGTAAGGTCTACGTCTTTGCTATCGCTTAGCTCATGCTTGTGTTCGGTAGCGGGTGTGCTTTTTGTTTTGCCAGAGGTGGGAGGGGGGATTGTTGCTCGCTGCCGCTTACACGCGGGAGGGGGAGCTGGTGGGGGGGGGACTTTGGGGTTCTCATGTTTAACTGTCGTTCATTCTTTGGGGCACTTCTCTGTTTTCGTGGATGTTTTGGGAAGAAAAAGCATTTCATGATGTATATTGTATATATTTCTCTACATTAAGTTGAACCTTTGAATCTGAATTGGATCTAACTGCTGTACAAAGACACCCTCAGAGCAGTCCAATTCAATGGGTGAAAGACAGATAGCTTCGCCATCAAGTCTGGAGTCAGGCAAGGTTGTCCAGACTCTCCTGTCTTGCTCATGTGCTGTATAGAGCCCTTTGCCAAATCCTTCAGGAAAGCGGAAGCATAAAAAGGGTGACATTGCCAGGCTGTGGAGCTCTCCAGGTGATAACTTCCCTGTACAGATTGCAGATTGATTAGCAGTTATGATCGTTTTGAGTTGGCATCGGTGACCAGAGTTAACTGCAGGAAGTGTGAGGTCATGCTCTTTATCAACTGGCCCAATGGATCTAAGGTCCCCTTCACCATTAGGTGTGACTACCTGAAGGTCCTGGAGATCTGTTTCGGGGGAGGGGAGGGCAGAGGTGTGTAACAAGAATTGTCTATAGCAGATTGGGAATGTTAAAAAGGAACTGGGACTGTGAGAACGGCACTCCACCTCAATACCTTGGAAGAACTTGGTCATCAGGTATGAAGTACTCTTGGGCCTGCTGCTGTATTTGGTGCAGTTATGGCCCTTCCATACTCCTCTGACTTGAAAATCACCCAGGCTGCCTTTTGTTTCCTCTGGGGATTCAAGAGGGAACAAATCTGAAAGGCTGCAATGCATGGGTCCCTGGACAATGGAGGCAAAAGTGTACCGAATCTTGCCCTCATCCTGATGACCACCTTTGTGTGTGTATCAGCTGAGAATGACACCAAAATATGTAGGTCTCCAATGTCATTACGTGCTGAGTATTTTTTTTTTGAAATACAGCATGGTAACAGTCTCTAGCCCAATCAGCCTGCACCTCCCAATTACACCCATGTGACCAATTAAGTTAATAACCCAAACATCATTGGAATGCAGGAGGAAACCAGGGCACCCAGAGGAAACTCATGTAGTCATGGGGAAGACATGCCAACTCCTTACCGACAGTGATGGAATTGAACCCAGGTCGCTGTGGCTGTAATAGCGTTAAGCTAACCACTGTGCTACTGTGCCAACCCCAATAGGTTCTATCTGTCAGGGTTGGAAAGGAAGGATCAGGCCTGTTGCCATGCAATGTTCCAATCAACTGGATGTTGCTGTATTACCCATCCTTCATGGAAAAGTTCTTCCAGATCAGCAGCTTTGACCACAAATCCATCAGGTAGTGGTCAGTTTAGAATAGCCTGCAGATACTACAGGATGAAAACTCAATGGATACTGTGGAGTGTCTCCCTTAGTAAACAATCCAAATCACCTTGCAGAATGCCTCATTGCCAGAACTCACCTACAAGCACCACTACCTTACTTGCCCTTGGTGGTTAGAAGAGCTCTTCCTGTCAGTTCCTTCCTGTATAGTTGGAAAATATAGCTATATAGCTGTCCCCAGGAAGACTACATTGAGTATGAAAAAGTTGCCCACCTTTTTACAGGTTGTGAGTTTGTGAAGAGCACATGAAAGTCACAAGGATCCTTGTCAAAGTTCATCCCATGCAGATGCCTAACAGAGGACTCTGATCTATGGGAGCTTCCCTGGGGCATACACATACACAGACTCAGACATCAAGTGCTGCTGGAAGATCGTCAGCTGAGTGAAAGGTACTTTTTGGTCTGCTTGAAACTTGTTGGGCTCCCACTGTAGCAAGATGCCCATAGAGGAATGCTGCAGGAGTATATGCTGAGGGATGCCCTGAAGCGTGGTGCAGCCAATGCAAAGGCTCTGTGGGAAGGTCCACAGTCTAGTGTTCTTTAACTACTGGACACAGACAGGCTGGGAAGGCTTGGGGTAGTAAGTCCTTTAAATATTGCATTAGTGATTCACCCAGTGCTTGGTGGTGGGAGTGGGGGTGGGGGGGTGACATATGAATGACAGTAGTGTAATGGTTTTAAAAAATAAGCTAACATTATTGAATGCATTGTTCACAAATGTAAAGGATTTGCAGTGTTTATTCTTTATGCATATGTACAAAATATTTATTTATTTATGGATAAAGTTGATTTTGAAATAACAAAATGGCCCTATACATGACGTACTGATTGAAAATAGCAGAGTTTATGTACACTTTGTGATTGCGTCAGACTCCACATCGCTGATCTCCTTATGTTTATTGCGGAGGAAAGATTGAATATTAAGGCTTTCTTAGTTTTCAGGAATGTGATCCACACTGCAAAATACGTCAACTCATTGAATTATTGGAAATGGATTAAGTCATTTTAAACTAAAAACAGAGCTCATTTCTTTCAAATAATTTATCACCTTTAGATGGAACAGATTGTCAAGTGAGAAATTCCACATTGTGAGACACCAAATGGTCAATTAATGTTATTACACAGACTTTGCATGTAAACCACCAAGGGAAGCATGGTCTAGATTTATTTAAACTTTATTTGTATCTGTTCAAATTGTAGAAATTCCTCGTCCAAGGACAAAAGCCGGTTGAGTGTTTCGTGTGTCTAGCTGTGTGGGGGCAGGGATAGGAATGCCAAAGGGTGTTCCTCTGTGGTGCAGGTGCATTTTTTTTGTCACACAGGTGTGGCCAGCTTTCAGTTTTGAATTTCTCCATATCACAGGAAGAAAAGCTAGTCCGGCGTCTTTCACAGCCTGTGATTTTCATAAAAGGGCAGGTGATCTAAAACACCAGAAACAATGAAGGAACACGAAGCAGCAAGGTAGAAGGCCAAGGATCATATCTGGATTTTACAACTGAGTTCCTGTTATTGTTCCTGAAGTTAAAACGTGAGTTGCTTCAAACTTTGTTTATTACTTCACTTAGGCACTAAGTAACAAAGCAGCTGAAATGCTTTCGGTGGTAGTTAAGAGCAATGTCTCATAGTAACCTTGCAGTTAACATTGTTAGGTATGGTATTTTCTTGCTTTTAATTTTGATTTGACACTTTTGTCTTTCACTGTTTTCTATAGTCAAAGACTGTGCTTCAAGATCACATTGACTAGCACATTCCTGATTTAAGGAGTTTAGGAATATTGGTATGCTTTTTGATCATGGGGATCACGACACTGCAGCCTCATCACAGTGCACTTTGTAACAAAGTTGTCGATAGCTTGGGACAAGAAATCCTGCTCATATTTCTCCTCCCTGGCACAGCAGTACGGAATCAAGTTGATCTACGTAACTTTATAAGGTCTCCTTCTGTTGCTCCACGTAGAACTGTAAAGCTGGTGCCATGTAGGAGACATTCATGTGAGCCTGGACTGTGTCACTAACAGCCGTTGAAGCTGTGTTTGAATTTTTCCAATGCCAACATATCTGCGCACACATTCAGCAAAGAGAGTGAGAACGGAAACACAGTCACCTCTCCTACAAGCAAAGCTTTGTTTTTTATGTATACTTAGATCTAATATTTGTAAGATCTTGAAGGATTTTGACAGAATAGATGTGGAGAGGACATTTCATCTTGTGGAGGATCTTGGAGAGAATATTGACTGGCTGCATCACAGTCTGGCATGGAACCACCAATGCCCTTGAACGGAAAATACCACAAAAAGTAGTGAATGTAGTCCAGTCTATCACAGGTAAAGCCCTCTGCACCATTGAGCACATCTACGTGAAACATTGTTGCAGGAAAGCAACATCCATCATCAGGGACTTTTACCACCCAGGGCATGCCCTCTTCTTGTTCCTGCCATCAGTAAGCAGGTGCAGGAGCCTCAGGACTCACTCCACCATGTTCAGGAAGAATTATCACCCTTCAACCATCAGGCTGTTGAACCAAAGCGGATTAACTTCACTTGCCCCACTGATGTGTTCCCACAACCCATGGACTCACTTTCAAGGACTCTTCATCTCATGTTCTTGATATTTATTGCTGATTTATTTATGATTATTATTTATGTCTTTTGCACACTTTTTGAACACCAAGTAGGTGTGGTCTTTCATTGACTCTATTATGGTTATTGAGTATACCTGCAAGAAAATGAATCTCAGGATTTTATATGGTGATATATATGTACTTTGATAATACATTTACTTCTGTTTTTAAACAGTGATGCCTCATTAAAGTCAATGAGTGCCCATTTAAAACAGAGATGAGGTGATTTTTTTTCTCTCAGCATGTCATAAATCCTTGAAACTTTTAAAGGCAGAGGAAACAGAGTCCTTAAATAATCTTAAGGCAAGAGTAGTTAGATTTCTGAGAGGCAAGGGACTAAGAGGTTACTATGGAACATGGAGTTAAGATTGCATTCAGATTAGCCACCATTTTATTCAGCAGTAGAACATGCTCAAGAATTGACCTATTCAATCAGTTCAAGACCTGAGTACGCAATCCATCCTTATCTTTTTCACAACTGCTTTGAAACATAGTGTTGTAGTCACTATATCTCCAAAATACTATTCACTGACTCTCCAGCCACTTGTCTAGCTATATTCCCTAAACTTCAGTCCAGGAGTGCCCTTCTCTAATCCCCTAAACATCCTGTCTCAAAACCAAAGGCTCTTCAATGATTTCACCCTACCTAAGACTGTCACAGTAAGGACACCTTCAATTATTAGTGGAAAAGTTTAAATGCCCTACTACACCCTATTATTTTACATTTTTTTGTGATTTCCCTATATATCTGTTCAGCCAGCTTCCCCTAACTATTAACAGGCCTAGAAAATACCACTAGCAATATATTTCCCATATATCTGTTTTTAAGCTCCATACATCTGACCTTATTTGAAAAATCTTGAAGATCCTCCCTTATTACTACAGTAATTAATTCATTAATTAATGTTGCAATGCCACCTCCTCTTTTATACCACCTCCTTGTTATGGCTGCGAAATGTATACCTTGGAATTTTGAGTTATCAGTCCTCCCTCCTTTCCACAATGTTTCTGTAATAGTAGTAATATTTTATTACCATAATATTTAACATTCTTGGTTCGTTTAACAGTCATTCTCCTTACATGAAAATAAATTCAGTTTATTTTTGCATTCCTTCCACTGGCCTTATACAGCTCTGCCTAGTGGATTGACTTTGTTTTAACTGTTATATTTCACCCCTTTACTGTACATCACCCTTTTGCCCCATTACTTTGCCAACTTCAAGTTCAGATTGAAGTATCATTCAACCATTCATAAATATAGCCAAGTGAAACAGCATTCCTCCAGCACCAAAGTGCAAAGCATACTACCAGCAACACAGAGCATTTAGCGCAGGCAGTTATGGTAACAGAAAACAGTCACAAAAAGTGTAGCACAACTCCCTGAATAGCACCAACAGGAGGGCCCATCCCCCAAACCAGCACAGACTTCAGCACATCCACAGAGGCCTCTGCTTCCTCCCGCACTGGCTTGGCATCTCCTCTCCCAGGTAGCTGCAACAGGCGCCCCAGCAGCCCAAGAGCCTAGTCCTTCCGTAGTCAAGACAACGCAGCTTCACAACGCCATGCGTCTTGCCAATGAACCAGTGAACTGGACTTGCAATATCCCATATTACCAATGTTCAATGGGGTCTTAGGATCAGGAGAACTTAGTTTAAATCTTCTCCAAAAGCTATAGCAAGCTTCCTTGCAATGATAATAGCCATTCTGGTTTAGGTGCACCTTGTACAGATTCCACCTTCCTCAGCAGCAGCCCGTTACTGAGAAATCTAAAGCTTTCCCTGCCACGTCATTTCTTTGACCACATCTAACCTTTTGTTCAATTTCTGTACTTGCTAGCTTGTAGCACAGTTGCAGAGGGAAAGTTGTTGCAGAAACTGGGAATAGTGACATCCAAAAGTTATGATGGGGACAGATGATGGAATATGGAACAAAAATCAGAATGATGGAAGAAGTCAGAGAGTCTCTGCAAACAAAATGTGTATGTTGATGTTTCAGGTCAAGACCCTGTATCAGGACTGGGAGCCAACAGATATGTGTGTACAGCATTTGTCACCACAGATGCTGCTTGACCCTCTGAATTCTAAGAGCCTTCTATTTTTTCGTTATTGTTATCTCTAAGATCTGGTTTTGCAAACTGGTGATATTTCAAAGATCAGCCTTTGATTTTTATTTTACATGAAGGGGTTGATATATTTGGCTACACAATCTTGTGCTGGAATGAGCTGCCACGGGTGGTGGTGGAGGCAAATAAGAGCCATATAAGAGGCTTTTAAATACACAAATGAATGTGCAGAGAATGAAGGGTTATGGTAGAATGCATTAGTTTAGTTAGTTGTTTAATTACCAGTATAATTAGCTTGGCACAGCATTGTAGCAACCGAGCCTGTTCCTATGGTGCACTGGTAAGTGTTCGAATCCTTTGCTTGGAGTGGATTGATTTATGGTGGACCATACAAGTAAATCTGTTTTAAATTATGCTGGTTTTTAAACATTTTTTAATCAGTGCTGTGACAAATATATACCAATTCTTAGACAAAAATACTTAATTGACACACTTTGTACTGCAATATCCAGTTTTAAAATATTTAACTTCAGAAGATAAAAAGAACGTGCATCCATTTTCTCTTGGTGAGCTGTGAATACAGGGAATCACTCCTATCCGAACTGCACAAGTAGACAACATGCTGTTAAATCTTTTGCAGGTTGTTCCATTTGTCAATCTTTATCTGTTAGAATGAGCTTCTGATCCACTTTTACATGCTTTCTGCCTCATTAAGAGGTGCAGACTGGATTGTGGCAGCATAGGTTGGCTTTAAGTGATGCTCTCCACTGGAAATGCACATGTACAATAAATGTATCCAGCATTTTTTATTCCATTTTTATCTCTGATGTATTGCATTTGCAGTTACTTCCATTTTCAAAGCTGAAAGATGAAATGCAGTAATTCCATGTGTAAGATTCTTCATCATATTTTGTAGTAGAAACTACAACAATATTCTGAAATTCCACATTCCTCAGGCCTCATTGAGAATTCTTTCAACAAATATTAGAAGACGGAGCTCCAATGAGTGTCTATAGTTCCTACAACACACTGAACCTATCCTTTCTGTACACTGTATGATCTGTTCAAATCATTTTGTTAATAATTAAACTTGCCTGATTTACTTCATATTCCTTGTCCTGAAGTATTCTTCCATCCTGTGGAAGTTGAAAGGTCCAGAATTTCTTTTATAAAATGACTGAACAATAAATAACTAAGCAAATGTTAGCATGAGAACATGATCTTGATGTTTCAACAAAACATCAATGGTGTTCCTAGTCCTGTTTTACGAATCAAAGCATTTTTACTTACAGTTTTGCATTAAGTTTCAGCATATAAATTTTGGCAAGTCTGGTTTATCCGCTATATGCTCTAATTACAAAATGCGATTTTGTAACTTAAGACAATTTTAGGGTTGCAGAGTGGCACAGTGGTGTACCTGGTAGAGCAGTTGATTCACAGCTCCAGCAACCACGTTCAGTCCTGACCTCTGAAGTTGTCTATTGCAAGTGTGGATGTTCTCCATTTGTCTGCATGGATTTATGCTGCTTGTTTCAGTTTCCTAAAAATTAGTTGATTGCTGCAAGTTGCCGCTTCTGAGACTGCTGCAATGAATGAAGGCAGAGTTGATGGGATGTGGAGCAGAAAATGGATTAGGGTAGAAATTGCATGAAAGTGTGTACTTGATGCTTAGCATCAACTGCATGGGAAAGAGTCTATTTCTGTATTCTATCTTTCTTTGGTTTTATTATATTTGGAGAGAGAATGAGAGAACTATGGATACAGACAGAGAATCACTAATGCACAAAACGGAGAAAGCACACTGATGTACTGTACATACATGTGGAGAGAGTAGGACAGTTCCAACATACAGTATCGAGAAAGACAGAGACAGACATGCAGATAGAGACAGATAGAGAGAGAGAGCTGTCACCCATTTACAAAACTGCATCAGGGAGATGCTACAAGTCTGTCACCAGCAGGACTACATGACATCTCCAAAGCTTCTGTGCTGTAGCAATCCAGCTTCTCAACAGTACTCACTCAGGTGCAATGCCCTAACTGTCTCTGCAGAATATTTGTTAAATGATTTTTCCTGCCTTTCTTGTTCTGTTTAAATTAAATTATTGTGTCTGTTCATATGTTCACATTTATTTAAATTTGATTATTGACGTTTGCACATGTGACTGTTCTACTAATTGTTGATTGCACATGGCTGTTTACACTATTGTCTTGTAAATTGTTGGTTGCTATTGTGCTGTCTGTTATGATACTGTCCTGTGCTTTATGCTTGGCACTGAACTACAATCATTTCTGGTATATTTCATATACTGGTAATAAAGTGATTCTGAGAAGGCAGGCAAAGGGAGAGGGAAAATCACTGATACAAACAAGTAAAGAAAGAGCTACAGATATGCCTTGGAAAATGAATCAAGTGGGTATTGGCCAAAATGGCACTGGTGAGCCACGACGACATGTTGTGGGCTGCTTAAAAAAAAACTTCTAACTATACTCCTTCTGAATTACCCTCACTGCAATCTGTAGCCTGTAATTTCCCTTTAAGCAACATACTTTTGAACTATCGTAATGAACTTGCAATTTCCTGATCTTCTGAAGGACTTGGTGGATTTAACTCTTAAGCATGCAAGTTCAAGTTCATGTTTAGTTGTCATTCAACCATACATGAATACATCCAAACGAAACAGCGTTCGTCCAGGGCCAAGATGTAAAACCCAGTATCAACAGTCATACACAGCACAAGGTACATATAGCACATGCAACACACATCAAAGTTGCTGGTGAACACAGCAGGCCAGGCAGCATCTGTAGGAAGAGGTGCAGTCGACCTTTCAGGCCGAGACCCTTCGTCAGGACCCACGAAGGGTCTCGGCCTGAAACGTCGACTGCACCTCTTCCTACAGATGCTGCCTGGCCTGCTGCGTTCACCAGCAACTTTGATGTATGTTGCTTGAATTTCCAGCATCTGCAGAATTCCTGTTGTTTACATATAGCACATGTAAGATTGCAAGTAAACACGCGATCATACAAAAAATATATATAGCCCAAGTCCCTGAGTGGCATGTTCTGTAAACTGATGATTCTTGGGTGTCATCAGCAAGAACAAGCAGTTTTCAGCAGTCTGCAGATGAACATTCACACACTTGCACACAATCCAGCTTGCCATTCCATGGATAAAACACTGGAAAAGAAGGGGGAATACACGAGAATAAAAAGGTTGGGTGGGGGGGGGATAGCTGGAAGCAGATACGTGAACCCTGGTGGGTAGGAAAGAACTGGTGAGGAAGGAATCTGATAGGCGAGGAGATGGGACCATAGGAGAAATGGAAGGAGGACGAGATCCAGGAAGAGGTGATAGGCAGTTGAGAAGAGGTAAGAGGCCAGAGTGGGAATAGAAGAAGAGATGAAGGGAAAGGATTTTTTTTACTGGAAGGAGAAATTGATATTCATGCCATCAGGTTGGAGGCTACCCAGACGGAATATAAAGTATTGCTCCTCCATCCTGAGGGTGGCCTCTTCTTGGGACAAGAGGAGGCCATGGACTGACATGTCAAAATGGGAATGGGAATCAGAATTAAAATATTTAGCCAATCTTTCCACTTCCCCCCCACATTTTTATTCTGGTGTCTTCCCCCTTCCTTTCCACTCCTGAGGAGGGGTCTTGGCCCAAAACATTACATGTTATTAATTTCCATAGATGCTGCCTGACCTGCTGAGTTCCTCCAGCATTCAGTGTGTGTTGCTTTGGATTTCCAGCATCTGCAGACTTTCTCATGTTTATGAGGCAACTGAACCAGTTACTTTCCAACTGCTCCATCTTTGGTCAACTCATTCAACCACAATGTCAATAAACATAGTCCCAATTACCCTTTCACCACAACTAACCATCCCATGATTATAATTATTTTTCCATGCAAAAAAAAAGACGGCCAGGGTAAAATAGATAGCCCAAGCTGCTTCTAAGTAAATGAAGATTAAACTGAATAAGAAAAACAAATTAATCAGTTTATACATTTCCTCAATCCATTCTTCCCTATGCGTTTTTTTTCTGTTGCAGTGTCTTTAAAACAAATCTTCCCATGTGGCTGGAAGTTTGATGTCTTTCAGAGGAGGAGATTCTGGATGGCCTTAAGAGGACGATAAGCTGTTTCTAGTCCTAGAATATATCTATTACCATGAATGTCAAAGTTCTAGGTTAAATAGGTCACAGGTAACAGCACATGCACAGAGAGGACAACAGGTTAATGCACATGGATTGCACAACCATTTACCCCATGGCAACGTTTTAGAAAACATAGTTGTGTTTTGGTGAACTCCTTCATGAATTTGCAAGCTTCTTTGCACACCAATAGTTTCAGGCCAGATGGTAGTAGTCCTTGTGTTTGCAACAGGAAATTAGGTGCACCTTATCATAAACACGAGATTTTGCTGATACTGGAAATCCAGAACAACATACACGAAATGCTGGAAATAAATAAACAGTTGACAGTGCAGGCTGTGACCCTTCCTCAGGACTGACAAGGAAGGGGGAAGAAACCAGAATAAAAAGATGGGGGAAGGGTAAGAAGGATTAGCTGGAAGGTGCTTGGTGAAGATGGATTGGTGGGAAAGGTAAAAGATGGGAGAAGATGGAATCTAATAGAAGAGGAGAGTGTACCATGGGAGAAAGGGAAGGGGGGGGAGTTATGAGTAGAAGAGATGAGGTGCCTGTGTGGGAATAGGAGAAGAGGGAAGCGGGAGGGAAAAAATGGCCATCAGGTTGGAGGCTACCTCTCTGGAATATGAAGTGTTGCTACTCCACGCCGAGAGTGTCCTCATTGTGGTAACACAGGATGCCTTGGACCACCATGATAGAATGGGGATATGAATTAAAATGGTTGGAATTGGGGGAAATTCCACTTTTGGTGATGGAGATGAGGTGCTTGACAAAACGATGTCTCAATTTAATTTGGGTCTCAGCAATGTAGAGGAGGTTGCATTGGGAGCACCAGGTACAGTAGATGACCCCAACGGATTAGCAGTTGAAGTATTGCCTCACCTGAAGGACCTGCTTGGGGCCCTGAATGGAGCTAAGCGAGGTGGTAAATGGGCAAGTATAGCAGGGATATGTTCCAGGAGAGAGATTAGTGGTGAGGGACGAATAGTCAAGGGAATTGTGGACGATGTGAACCATGTGGAAAGCAGAGAGTGGGGAGGGGGTAAGGATGTGTTTGGTAGTAGGATCCCAGTGAAGATGGCAGAGGTTGCAGAGAATGATGTGTTGGATTTGGAGGCTCATGGTATGGTAGGTGAGGGCAAGAGAAACTCTATCCCTGTTAAGGAGGCGGGAAGATGGGGTGAGGGTGGATATCCAAGAAATAGAGGAGATCTGGGTGACGGTAGCATCAATAGTGGAGGAAGAAAAGCACTGCTCTTTGAAGAAGAAGGATATCTCTGATGGAAAGCCTTATGCTAGGAACAGATGCAGTGGAGACAAAGGAACTGAGAAAAGGAAATAGCATTTTTCTGCAGTAGGTGCAAGAGGGAATAGCTGCAGAAGGTGTAGCTTGCATGCAAAATCTAACCTATAAATGTTGAGTGGTTCCTGCTGGAATGGTTGAAACTGGAAATTTCTGCCACTAATTAAGTGTGGGTGGCATAAATGCTAAACCTAGAAGGGTGTGCTGCTGCATAACAATATTTGGTGTAGGTTTTGATTTTAAAAATTGGTGCAGAGAACTATGCTATGTATTGAGAAGTGTCTAACACTGCTAGTGAATTCAGTGGAACATGGGTATGACACCACAGAATGTCTTATGATATTTCATCCATGTCCTAGGGTTTGACACTTGACTCTGATGGTCACAATAGTTTTCTCTGACTCCACTTGCAGATGTAAGCTTCCTAGCCTGTTATGGAGACAGGACATCTCTCCTACTTTGCATCACAAAGTTCAAAGTAAATTTATTAACAAAGTACTTTTATGTTACCATGAACAACCCTGAGATTCATTTTCTTGCAGGCATATGCAATAAATCCATAATAAAATAATAACCATAATAGAATCAATGAAGTAAGGCATCCGTTAGTCTTCGGAGACCATGGATCTGTGCCTGGAAAGTCTTCACTTTCCAGGGCGCAGGCCTGGGCAAAGTTGTATGGAAGACCAGCAGTTGCCCATGCTGGAAGTCTCCCCTCTCCACGACACCAATGTCGTCCAAGGGAGAGGCATTAGGACCCATACAACTTGGCACCAGTGTCGTCGCGGAGCAATGTGTGATTAAGTGCCTTGCTCAAGGAGACAATACGTTGTCTCGGCTGGGGCTCGAACTCATAACCTTCAGGTCGCTAGTCGACGAATGCCTTAACCACTTGGCCACATGCCCACAGAATCAATGAAAGACCACACCAATTTGAGTGTTCAACCAGTGCGCAAAAGACAACAAGCCGCAAATACAAAAGAATAAATAATAGTAATAATTAAATAAGCAATAAATATTGGGAATATGAGATGAAGAATAATTGAAAGTGAATCCATAGGTTATGGAAACTTTTTGATGATTGGGCAAGTGAAGATGAATGAAGTTATACCATTTGATTCAAGAGCCTATTAATTGAGAGAGCTATGTACACAGCTTTGTGGTACATTGGTGCTAATGGGGATTGTGGAGGAAATGATCAACATGGTCTCCGTAAGGGAGAATCTTGCCTGACGACCTGTTGGAATTCTTTTTAAGAGATTGCAGGTAGGATAGATAAAGGGGATGCAGTAGATATTGTATGTTTGGACTTTCAGAAGGCCTTTGACAAGGTGCCACACATGAGGCTGCTTACCAAGTTAAGAATCCATGGTATTACAGGAAAGTTACTGGTATGGTTAGAGCATTGACTGATTGATAGGTGACAGCAAGAGGGAATAAAAGGATACTAATCTGGTTGGCTGCCAGTGACTAGTAGTGTTCCGCAGGGGTCAGTGTGAGGACCACATCTTTTTATGCTGTATATCAATGATGGAATAGAGAGCTTTATTGCCAAGTCTGCAGATGGTACAAAGATTGTTGGAGGGGCAGGTAGTGTTGAGGAAACAGGTAGGCTGTAGAAGGACTGAGACAGATAGGGAGAATGGGCAAGAAAGTGGCAAATGAAATATAATGTTGGAAAATGTATGGTCATGCACTTTGTTAGTAGAAATAAATGTGCGGACTATTTTCTAAATGGGGAGAAAATGCAAAAATCTGAGATGCAAAGGGACTTGGGAGTCCTTGTGCAGAACAACCTAAAGGTTAACTTGAAGAGATGGTGAGGAAGACAAGTGCAATGTTAACATTCATTTCAAGAGGTCTGGAATATAAGAGCAGGGATGTAATGCTGACACTTTATAAGGCACTGATGAGGCCTCACCTTGAGTATTGTGAACAGTTTTGGGCTTTTCATCTAAGAAAAGATGTGCTGGCATTAGAGAGGGTCCAGAAGTGGTTTATAACAATGATTTCAGGAATGAACGGGTTATATCATACAAGGAACATTTGATAGCTCTAGATCTGTACTTGCTGGAATTTAGAAGGATGAGGGGAGATCTCATTGAAACCTGTTGAATGTTGAAAGGTCTAGACAGAGTAGATATGGAAAGGATGTTTCTCATGGTGGGGGAGTCTAGGACAAGTGGGCACATCCTCAGGAGAGAGGAGTTTCCATTTAAAACAGAGAAGCAGAGAAATTTCTTCAGCCAGAGGATGGTGAATTTGTGGAATTTGTTACCATAGGCAGCTATAGAGGCCAGATCGTTGGGTGTATTTAAGGTAGAGATTGATAGGTTCTTGATTGGACACAGCTTCAAAGGTTATGGGGAGAAGGCCGGTGAAAAGGGTTGAGGAGGGGAAAAATTGATCAGCCATGACTGAATGGTGGAATAGACACATTGGGCCAAATGGGCTAATTCTGCTTATGGAAATATTGCCAATCTAAACTGGAGTCTGCAAGTGAGGAAATCGAGGATCCAATTGCACAAGGAAGTACTGAGGCCAAGATGTTGAAGCTTCACTATTAGTTTTGAGGGGATAATGGTATTGAATGCCGAGCTGTAGTCAATAAAGTGCTCTGATGTATGCATCTTTGTTATCCAGATGTTACAGGGTTGAGTGAAGAGCCAATGAGATAGCATCTACTGTGAACCTGTTGCGCTGGTAGGCTAATTGGAGTGCATACAAGTCACTTCTTAGGCAGGACTTGATATGTTTCATCACCAGCCTCTCAAAACACTTCATCACTGTGGATGTAAATGCTACTAGACTATAATCACTAAGGCAGGTTACCTCATTCTTAGGCAGCAGTATAAGTGAATTCTGCTTGAAGCAGGTGGGTACCTCAGACTGCCAAAGTGAGAAGTTAAAGATCTCAGTGAACACTCCAGCCAGTTGATCAGCACAGGTCTTTAGTACTAGGCCAACTACCCCATCTGGGTCAGATGCAAAAGATTGCGGATCTCATGGTTTATCCAGGGTTTCTGGCTGGGGAAGACTGAATGATGTGGGCCAAAGTGGTCTACAACTGTTTTAATAAAGCCCATGACAATCAGTGCATTCGTTCACAAGTGCAATACCAAACATCATGGAGCCACTCCTCTGTAAGTTGTTCCATTCTTTAACCTTGACCTGTTTCAATAAGTTTCAGAACACCTACCACACCAAACTTTCCTTTCACCTCTCCCCTATTAAGTGCAGACTGGGTTTTGGTACTGAAAGCTGGCTTTAAGTGATACTGAAATTGAGCTCTCTACTGGTGTAAAAAAACCAATACACAGTTTTGTTCATGCTGACTCCACTCAGGAATCAAATAAACAAGTGACAGTATAAAGTTGATATGCTTCGTGCAGATCAGGTAATAGATATAGGCTAATTTCACACAATTTCGGGGCTATACAACTTAAGCACTTTACTTATAGAGATGGCAAAGTAATAAGTTATAGCTCATTCAAACTAATTCAATTCCTAAAGCAGAGTCTATTGGGCAGAAGCTGCTACAATGTGTACTCAGTGCAAGTGACCTGGGATAAAATCCTGTTCCTTGATGGTCAACATCAGTTCTCCTCAGGCAGATTAAAACTGTGTGCAAAAAAAAATCCTGCAGGAGGAACTCAATGGATCAAGTGAAGCCACTCCAACAATGTGCCTCAACTTCACTCAAGAGGAGTGTCTTCCTGTCGTCTCAGAGGAATACTTTGAACATAGAATACAGTATGATGTTAAGTCAAACTGAATGCTAATTGTTCTGTAACTTCTTCAGTCTACAGTGCCATATCATAATATCATAAACAAAATCTGCTAAGAGCTCATCTTAGCACAAACTTAATTAGAAATATAAGCCAGTACCCTAAAAGAACCATATAATTTTCCTTTAATGAAATGCAAGAAGAAAACATTAACTTCATAGGAAGAAAATTATATTAGGACCAATTCTGAATACATTATGAAATACTGCAATCAGTATTTTAAAATATTTCCATTCTATTTTTGTATTTCATACTTGTATTTTTTGACGGGGTGAGTTGCAGAAATTAAATTAGCTTGGCAAACATAGAAGGGAAAAAGATAGAGTCAATTGGACAATTCAAATTACTGGCTGAGAGAATTATGCTTAATAGCTTTCTACAAATCGCAGCTGTTTTGCCCAAAATTGTGTTTGTTTTTGTAATGAATTATACCACAGTTCAATAATTCCTCTTTAGAAAAGGCAGAGGTGTGTTTCTTTTGAGAAAACAAGGCGAAGCTCGAAGTCCATAATGTCAGAAAGAGTAGAAGTGAAGGTTAACTTAATGGTTCTCATGGTTTAAAAGTTTGTAGCTTATAGAGACAAGTAAGGAGTCATTCATGATCTTGGGGAAGAATAAATAGCTACTTGCTAATTCTTAGATAACTGCAACATAACTTGATGTATCTTTGGTTACATTCCCAACTCTCTGGACTGCTCCCAAACTCATTTTGCACAATAGCAACGACTATATTGGTACTGCTTCCTGCATCTATGCTGAGTTCATTAATTTCATCAACCTTCCACCCTGCCCTCAAAGTTACTTGGTCCATCCTGGACACCTCTCTCCCCTTTCTCCATCTCTTTGTCTCCATCTGTGGAGACAAACTGCCTACTGATTTTTTTTTATAAACGTACTGACTCTCACACTTACCTTAACGATACATTTTCCCACCCTGTCACTTGTAAAAATGCTATTCCTTTTTTCAGTTCCTCTGCCTCTCCTGCATCTGTTCTCACGATGAGGTTTCCATTCCAGAACATCTACGATGTCCTCCTCTTTTAAAAAATCGTGCTCCCTTCATCTACCATTGAAGCTGTTGTCACCTGCATTTCTTCAATTTCCCGGACTTCTGCCTTCACCTCATCTTCCTGATGCCATAACAGGAATAGAGTTTCCTTTGTCTTTATCCACCGCCCCTCAGATTTCCACATCCATCACATCAATCTCCATAACTTCCACCATCTTCACCTCTGCTTTCTCTCTCTGCTTTCCACGAGGATCACTCTACCTAACTCCCATGTCTGCTCATCCATTTCCACTAATCTCCCTCCTGATACTTAACCCTGAAGCAAGACAATTACCATACCTGCCCCTATACCTCCTCCCTCACCACTATTCAGGACCCTAAATGGGTCTTCCAGGTGAGACAACACTTCACCTGTGAGTCTATCAAAGTCACCTACTTTATCTGGTGCTTCCAATGTGGCCTCCCTTATATTGTGAGACACAATGTAGTTTGGGGCCCGCTTCATCAAGCGCTTTTACTCCAACCTCCACAAAAGATGGGTTTTCAAGGTGGCTACCCATTTTAACTCTACTCCCCATGTCCATTCCAACATGTCAGTCCATGGCCTCCTCTACTGCCACAATGAGGTCACTCAGGTTAGAGGAGCAAAACATCATATTCCATATGGATAGCTCCAGCCTGTTAGCATAAACATCAATTTCCCTAGCTTCTGGGAATTTTTTACATTCCACATTCTGGATCCCCTTTTACCTCTTCTCTCTTTCTCATCTTCCCCTTTTCCTTCCCTTTCTCCCATGGTCTGCTCTCCTCTCATATGATTCCTCCCTCTTCAGCCCATTACCTCTTCTAACTATCACCTCCCAGCTTCTCGCTTCATCCCCCCTCCCCCAACAAACCACCTTCTCCTCACCTATCACCTGCTGGCTTTTACTCCTTAACCTCCTCCCACCATCTTAATCTGGCTTCTTCCCCTTGACTTTCCAGAGCTGATGAAAGGACTCAGCCTAAAACATCCACTGTTTATTCCTCTCCATATATGCTGCCCGGCCTGTTGAGTTCTTCCAGTCTTTTGTGTGTGTTGTTCTGGATTTCCAGCATCTGCAGAATCTCGTGTGTTAATGCATCTTTTGTGTTTCTTGAAATCAATTTTTTCTCTGAAGTTAAGTAAGCCCCAACTATTCAGTCCGCTGGTACCTCCCTATTGTGTTGCCATTCTTGTAGTTTTTACTATTCACTCATTGCGCCTACCAAAGTTATTTGATTAGGTTTTCTTCCGTGGGCAATTGATGGAGTTCAAAGGGAAGTTTCGGATATGTTGTTTAAATTGCCCGCCATTGAACTCCACATCCCTTTCCTCATTGTTGTTGTAACTTTTTCCCCATCTCACACATATAACTGGTTGGATAAGGTTGTGGGGAGTGAGGGCACCTGAAGCATGGGGACATGGCTGCATGTAAGTTTCTTCCTGCTTGTTTTACTCCCACCTCCCAGACCCATCATGGAAAAAGTTATTGTACTGCAGAAAGAATCCTAAGATGCACCTGTAGAAAGAGACATGAGGCCCCTATTTCATATCCCACCAATTTGCTTCCAGTACTTAGTCACAAATGTCCATTTTGCAGCTTTAATGATCCCAGCCTAAGTAAACTGAGCCAGGAAACTGGAGGTATCATTGAAACAGAAACTCCACTCTACTATAGTAATAATCACAACTCCAGCAGCATTGAAAGATTATTGTGCCCAATATGGACCACATCTTTGCTCTGGGTGTTCTGGAAAAAAAAACTTTGCTTGTGACAAGTCCAAGACCGAAGTCCTGGGTAGGGTATTTTTCAGTGGGCCTTATCTCCCTCAAGTAGTGTGGAAAATGAAACAGATTCAGATTCATTTATCACGTATTGTAGCTGAACAAAGTCACTGAAGAGACATTGAAGCTGGCGATATAGAAGTTTTTATTCATCACAAGTAGGCATCACTGTATAAAGGTACATCACATTTTATACCCTTAAGATCAAAGGCACCAGCAGGTGATTCAATTAAGTTTGTTTCAGGTTCATAAGCAACAGTATATTCCATGCCATGACAGAAGATTATCAGAGTGATAACCTTGACAGCCAGTCTTTTTGATCAATTTTCAGGAGGGTTCGGAGTGGTCTTTATTCAAATAATGCAAGGACCTTGCCCCGGACTGTCTTTTTGATCGCTGGTCCAAACACTGAAAGGGCCCAGCTTATTTGTGTTCATTCCTCATTCAGCAGGGGTGGATGCCTTCTGATGTTTCTTCTCTCTTTCTCGGTCTGCCTTGTCATCAAAGTTATGGAACTTGATGTTTCTCCCTTAGCTCAGATCCCTTCCCATTTATTTTCCCCAATATCTTTCTGTTCTGATCCATACAACTAATCATCTACTTCCAAGAAATAGCCTTTATTACAAGGTATTGTTACCATTATATTTTCATTATACCTTAAACTTTATTCATAGTTCGCTGACACTCTCTCTCTCGCTCTCTCTCTCTCTCTCTCTGCCTGCCTTCTGCATTTGTGTTTCCATTCTCTTTCATCTGTGGGTCTAATTCCATCAGGTGTGGTCAGTTGTGACGCAGAAGGCTGGTGTTCCTCACTTCGATTCTCTGTAATGATATTGCTGCTGTGTAGACTTGATTCCTTCCTCTGTCTGTGAGGGCGACATGAAGGCGAGTTGCACAGTTTAACCTGAGTCCAGTGTTTCCACTGGTTGACTTGCTGGGTCGGTATACAAACACAAGTGTCATTTGTTCGGAGCACTCGCTGTGGTTCTGTCCTCCTGGGAATGAAACCTGTCTTTTTAGGTAGCTTCTTCACCATGACTTGGACATCTGGCTGTGGGAGTTCTATATTCGTTCCCTCTGGCTCTCTCTGATTAGTAATATGTTGCTGCTGTTACGTTCGATCCCTAAATGTGTTTTCCTGGTTACATCACATCTCCATATGATCTTACTAAATTAGCTCTAGTAGTTTTTTTTTGTACACTTTCAATTTCTGTCATCTCATTTTCTTTTGTTGCTCTCTTTGCCCTGAGCACACTCATTTCCTGCCTGCTCCTTACTCTCCGTTTACTGGTACATCTTTACTTTAATTGCTTGATGTATTTAACTTGAAACAACAAAGGATGCTCGACAGCTGTGGCAGGGCTTAAATACTATCATCGCTTATAAAGTTAAATCAAGCAAAATAGTTGACAACAGACAACACACATAAAAGTTGCTGGTGAACACAGCAGGCCAGGCAGCATCTCGTTGACAACAGGGTTTTGCTTCCAGATGAGCTCAATACGCTCTTAGCTTGTTTTGACCATCAAAACATGGAGGAACCATCACAAACTCCCACAGCCCCGGATGGTCTTGTGATTTCAGTCTCTGTGGCCGACATATGAACAGCCTTCAGGAGGGTGAATCCAGCCCAGTCGGTACCCGGCCAATTACTAAAAACCTGTGCTGACCAACTGGCTGAAGTATTTGCTGAGATCCTTAACCTATTGCTACAGCAGCCTGAGGTACCCACTTGCTTCAAGCAGGCTTCAATTATATCAGTGCCTAAGTGGTAACCTCCCTCAATGACTATCATCCAGTAGCACTTAGATCCACAGCAATGAGTGTTTTGAGAGGCTGGTGATGAAACGTATCAACTCCTGCCTAAAAGGTGACTTGGATCTGTTCCAATTTGCCAACCAGAGCAACAGGTCACAGCCAATGCCATCTCATTGGCTCTTCACACAACCCTGCAACATCTGGACAGCAAAGCCCTGTTGTCATCTATGTCACTTGGTTTAACTCAGGATGATCTTTATTAACTACTGCTCAGGATTCAATACCATCATCTCCTCAAAACTGACCAATAAGCTCAAGACCTCGGGCTCAATTCTTCCTTGTGCAATTGGATCCTCGATTTCCCTGCTTGCACAGCTGCACCACAGGCCTGCTTCACTCACTTTACACTTGTGACTGAGTGGCTAAGCGCAGCTCCAATGTCATGTTCAGTTCATTTGTGGATTAAGAATGTGCAACTGAATTTTGTGGAAGGGCCATCCATATCACTGCATGTTAACCACTTTCCCCAAGTTGGGGCAACATATACATGGATGACTCAGACCCCTGAACCTTCTGATGGGAAGCAGCAAGTTCCAATCATATAAAATAATCAATTTACAATGAAATTTAAGTGATTAGTTCACATTGATGTGGCAGTTTGTATTACTGTTTCTAAGACAGGGAATGTGAAAATAATAATATCCATTATTGTGATTAATATATCATAGTCTTGCATGTGACTTCATGTATGCATTCACTACCTTTCAAAAGAGAGCCTGCTAGGCACTTCAGTGAAATCAGTCAATCTCACTCATTGAATTGACATTTTGTGTTCTTTATATTCCGTCTGGGTAGCCTCCAACCTGATGGCATGAACATCGACTTCTCTGACTTCCGCTAATGCCCCACCTCCCCCTCGTACCCCATCTGTTATTTATTTTTATACACACATTCTTTCTCTCACTCTCTTTTTTCTCCCCCTGTCCCTCTGACTATACCCCTTGCCCATCCTCTGGGTTCTGCTCCTCTTGTCTTTCTCCCCGGACCTCCTGTCCCATGATCCTCTCATATCCCTTTTGCCAATCACCTGTCCAGCTCTTGGCTCCATCCCTCCCCCTCCTGTCTTCTCCTATCATTTTGGATCTCCCCCTCCCCCTCCCACTTTCAAATCTCTTACTAACTCTTCCTTCACTTAGTCCTGACGAAGGGTCTCGGCCTGAAACGTCGACTGTACCTCTTCCTAGAGATGCTGCCTGGCCTGCTGCGTTCACCAGTAACTTTGATGTGTGTTGCTTGAATTTCCAGCATCTGCAGAATTCCTGTTGCTGACATTTTGTGTGTATTGTTTTCAATGAAGTTCAATTTCTTGCTATCCCATGACAATATTTCAAAACAGCTTCATTCATGCAGTATCTCTGATTCATCTGGATTTACAAAAAGACATATTATGTATTTATCATTTATACTGTTACCTCATTGCTTAGTTCATAAAATATCTGAAACACTCATGACTCTAGAATTGCAGACAGCTTAGCAGCTCCTGAAGCAGTTGAATAATTAAATCATGGAGTATCTGAATTTAGACAAATAATACTGTATTATGCCCTTAAGTGTATCATCTAACACACCCTGCTGAAGATTTTAGGCTGGTGGAATGAGTCATTTTAAAAGAATCCAGAGGTCGACACCTAGAAATTGTAAAAGCCATTCAGAAGTAACACCCTGTCAAGTATGGATTGAGGAGCTATAGTGTGACATAATTTGGGAAGGACAACAAAAATTGCAAAATATTTTTTGCATCAGTAATGGTGTGGAACATTGGGAATGGTGTTTACTTTTAACCAAGTTATGGCTTTGTAGACACCAGCAAGCAGTTTCCTTAATAAAAGTTATTCAAAGTCTGCTTCGATGATGAATGGCTGAGATAGTTGAAGAAATTGCCTACAATAACTGAAAGGGTCTGCATAACATAGATGTACATAGATAAGAAATCCTGTGATGGAAGCAGAGTTAACATCATGTTCAGGATTATTGAGCTAAGACAATAGAAAGGTATTGAGGATCTTCTCTTCTGAACCAGTGAATCATCTGGAAAATGATATGATCGTTACATTTTGGGTGGAGGGCTGTGATTCCTTCACCTCCATCCAGACCAACCAATTCTACAAATGTGCTCTTTCCCAAAATGCTGTTCAGTTTATTTTTCCCTTTAAATATTTATCCAGTTTGTTTTAAAAGTTACGATGGAATCTGGTTCTAACACTACTCTCAGGGAGTGAACTCAAAAGCATGTAATTATCTTGAGGTTTTTTTTGCTCTTTTTGATTAACAAAGCAACTGTGTAAGTCAAGTCCAGCATGCGTAGATCTCAGCAGCCTCTGCAGTACCTTGCCCCAGAAAGATGTTCAAGATTTTTCCAATAATAATAAATAATCTTGTTTTTAAGACTATCCTTTGAATTCATCATCACAGTTTCATTAAATTATTGCTAGGCTAATTTGCTTTCTGGACCCAATGCTATCTGATTTTATAAAAAGCCTTGGCTCTACAGAACTGTTTCCCATCCCATTTATAGCCTTTCTCTTCAAAATCCTAATCATGATTCCTATGTCCTTGTAAGCTCTAATAGAGATTTTCAACTTCTCCTTCCTTGATAATATAATTGTTCTGAAATTTGGGCTCATCTTATATATAATTCTATACTTAAATATTTCCAGTTGTTTCCATCCCTGGAAGAGCTTTAATAAAAGCCACAAATGATATCATCTTTTTCTGTGAAATATCTTCTATGCTATTTGCCATTACCTCAGATTCACAGCTTTACAGTTCTGTTTAACGCAGAAATAGGCTTTCCATGCCAAACCTCTATCACATGGACAATATATTCCCTTAGACAAAATGTATGCATTTCTTTTAATGCCTCAGTTATTGGCAGTTGAAACTTTAAATTTCTGCTATTTTGTCATATGTTTACAGTTCATATACCTTCTCTTCTAATCTTCAACCTCTGTAAACTTAATTTCATTCAAGTTCTATAACTTTTGTCCTATCCCATACCAAAGGTTCATAGGTCCAATTTAATGTCAGAGAAATGTATACAATATACACCTTGAAATACTTTTTCTTCTCAGCCATCCACGAAAACAAACGAGTACCCCAAAGAATGAACGACAGTTAAATGTAAGAACCCCAAAGTCCCCCGAGCTCCCCTCCCTCCTGCATGTAAGTGGCAGCAAGCAACAATCCCCCCTCCCCCCACCAGCAAAAAAAAAGCATCCGCACTGCCACTGAGCACTCAAGCGTGAGTAAAGCAATAGCAAAGACACAGACTTGCAGTTACCCCAAAGACTCTGCATTTCACCCAGTATATGACATAACACAAGCTCTCTCTCTCCCTAATAATAAAGAAGGAGGTGGCTCCGTTTTCCCATCAAGCAGGGAGACATAACAAACAGCTCGCTGGTTTATGATATTAAAAGTCTGTTACTTCATTTTTTTTGAGCTCTGTGCCTGAAGATCTCAAAGATCTCTGGTTTCCAGGCACACAGCCGCAGGTATCCCAACCCCCCCGACGGCACATGGGTCTCCTGCCGTGACACTGACCCTCCATCCGCCTGTCCAGAGCCCTGAGATCCTAGGCTTCCGAATCTGAGTCGGACTTTTAGGCCGAGCCCTTGGTGTGCCAAACAACGGCCGGTTGTGAAATCCCGAGAGCGGGTCCCATTCCCGCAAAGAACCAAAGTCAGCATGTAACTCCAGGTCAGGGTCTTCAAAAGAACCCTGAAAGGGAAAAACAAAGATATTAAAGATTGAAATAGAGTTATTTCTGAAGATGCAAGCAAAAGAGTCACCGTTTAGCATCATCATTACTCCACTCTGCCTCTTCTTTACTCCAGGTACTACTCATCCATCTTCCCCGTTTGTATTGACCTACTTTGGATTTGGTTGCTGTGTCTTATGTTCAGATAGGCCTTCCCTATCTTTATAACCTTCTCTACTCTATGCACTTCAATGACTCTTAATTCCTCAGACACTGTTCTCTTGATCATCCAATTACCACCAGTTGAATCTTTTAATTATCTTCAACACAGAAGAGTTAGCAAAAGAAAATGTAATCATCCACATTAAGAAGATAATGGAACAGATAACAAAAGGTTTGGTTAAAATAATGAACTTTAAAAGCCTTCTAAAGGAGAAGGGAGGACAATGGATTCACTGAAGTTTAGAGAGTGAGCTCCAGTACTGAGGGCCAGGAAAACTGAAAATACCACTGCCAGTGGCACTACAATTAACATGGGAATATGCAAGAAATGGAGAACTGCAACAAAATGGGCAAATTGTTACTGAGCTATGGAGAAGTAAGATCATAGAGGGATATAAAAACTAATGTATTGCCGAACTTGGAGCTAATGTAGATCCATCAATATTTTTGAATAAGGAGTAAACTGGACTATGGCTAGCAGCATTTTGGATAAAGTTATTTACGTATATCGGGTATAAAGTTAGAAACTGGCCAGGAGAAAATTGGGATGGTCAGGTCTAGAGACAACAAAGGCACCCTATCATTAGAAAGAGCTGTTAACCTCTAGAGTCACCTCAGGGCTGAAAAACGTTTATTTATACTTTTCATAAATAAAGCAAGATTCATCATAAATCAACAAGATCAACTGAGAAGGTGTTGCTATGATTATTTACACTGTATTTTAACTGTAATATTTTTAGGACTTGTTACCAATGGTGCAGATTGTATTCATGTTACAAATATTATCCAATCTGTACTGCTGGTTACAAATCCACAGGGATTATCCCAACTCAGCTTTTATATGCTGGTGACTTTAAAGCCTCAGATGTTGTCTCTTAGGGTGCAAGTCCTTTTTCCCTACTCCTCCTATTTTCTGCATTGCTAGTTGAATGCATTCCCGTTATATCATTAAACTGCTTGGTTGAGGAGGAGAGAAAAAAGGATCAGCCATGATTGAATGGCAGAGCAGACTCGATAGGCCAGATGGCCTAATTCTGCTGTTATGTCTCATGGTCTCATGGCCTTATACATACATGCAACTTTCTACAAGGAGTAGCTATAATTGGACCTTGCATTAAAATGTATTCCAAGACCTTCTTCCTAACATTTGGATTGCAGCCACGATCCAACTGGCAAAGACTTCAGCAATCCCAGCTGCTGCCACTGCCAAATCCTGAAATCAATACTAACTCCTCATCTTTATCATTACCACCAATTTCCAAACAAGACTGTCATAGGTTCTATAAACCATAGTTAATAAAAGACATTGACTCTGGCATTTTTTTAAATACGTGACAAATCCAAGAGTTCTAAAACAGCCCTACATCCCATCAAGACAGAATAAATATGGTGAAGCTATCAATAGTAAATTCCAAGATAACTGAAATGTCAATAGCCCACCCCTCTGCCTGACCCACTGAGTTTCCCCAACACTTCGAGTGTTACTCCTCATTTCAGCATCTGCATTCTTCTGTGTCTCAATTGCTAAATTCTAATTTGCATTGTTAGCAACTATTTCTGATAGGACAGGCAGCTAAGAGTCTGTAAGCTATGCCTCTGTTTTATGAAACACAACATCACGATTATCAAGATGAGGATCAACAGTAAGATGGAAACCCATTTTAACGGATGACTAGAGGATTTGTTGAAACAATTGATGAAAAATTCCTGTCTGACATATACTTACTCACCTAAAATGTTCCAAGCAGGCAACTCAGCTAATCCTACTTGCCGAGCTTTCCATCAGAACTCTCAACTCTCTGACACATTGGTTTCTCCTAGGTATTTTTCAGTATCTCCGCTTCTTTCACATAAGTGCAATCAGATGCATCCCATCATAGCAATGGTCTCCTTGTTTATCAGCTCACATCATGAGAACTTCCCAGGATGTTTGACCCGTCAGTGTTCTGGTGATGCTATTCTACCTATCCCACTGGCTTATTTGCCCACCAGCCTGGAGTATTTCCTGCTTATCAACTCATCTGGGCTGTTTGCTTCATGACCTGCCAAACAATCTGGTCAAAAATTTCAAGTGTTCATTATGAAATTTCATTATATGATGGCATGCCATGACAAGAGGCTAAAAGTATGAGGAATAAACTCCGAATGATTTTAACACAACCCTGATTTTTATTTCCTTTCTGTGGTGATGCTGCAGTCAAATCAAAAATGCTTTAACACCCAAGTGTAGTGTTAATTGTAAAAAAAAATTGAAAAAAATTGGACTTATGATTTAAGTCAAAATTAATAGTTGCACTGTCTTTGAGATAGCATTAGTGTTAGCAAATTCTTTCTAATAGTGTGGAGGAGGCAGAACTATGTACTACTTTTGTTGAAACAACATCATGAAAATGACCTGATGATGGGTATTAACATAGATCATGTCATGATATTTTGGACATGAAAGCAAAGAAAAACAAGCTATTTATTTAAATAATGGAGCTAGCTTATTATTATTCATAACGGGCACAGGATTGACATATTGCACTTGGATCTGATCTGGTTTTTTTGTTTTAAGATTTCTAGGATTTGCAGAATTTTGTTATGTTCTTACTTTGTCTCACTATCACAAGGGTGCAATGATCAATTGTAGTTCCGAACCAGGATCAGAATCAGATATACTATCACATATATGTCAGAATCAGAATCAGGTTTATTATCACCGGCATGTGTCGTGAAATTTGTTAACTTAGCAGCAGCAGCTCAATGCAATACATAATATGGAAGAAGGAAAATAAATAAATAAATAAATAAACAAATTACAGTGTATGTATATTGAATAGATTAAAAATGGTGCAAAAGCAGAAATAATGTATATTGAATAGTGAGGTATTGTTCATGGGTTCAATGTCCAATTAGGAATTGGATAGCAGAGGGGAAGAAGCTGTTCCTGAATTGTTGAGTGTGCGCCTTCAGGCTTCTGTACCTCCTACCTGATGGTAACAGTGAGAAAGGGCATGCAGTGGGTGCTGGAGGTCCTTAATAATGGACACTGCATTTCTGAGACACCGTTCCTTGAAGTTATCTTGGGTACTTTGTAGGCTAGTACCCAAGATGGAGCTGACTAAATTTACAACCCACTGCAGCTTCTTTCAGTCCTGTGCAGTAGCCCCCACCCCCCCCATACCAGACAGTGATGCAGCCTGTCAGAATGCTCTCCACAGTACATCTACAGAAGTTTTTGAGTATATTTGTTGACCTACCAAATCTCTTCAAACTCCTAATGAAGTACAATCGCTGTCTTGCCTTCTTTATAACTGTATCAATATGTTGGGACCAGATTAGATCCTCAGAGATCTTGACACCCAGGAACTTGAAACTGCTCACTCTCTCCACTTCTGAGGGAGCTAGGGCTTTACTCTCTGGAGAGAAGGAGGATGAGAGGGGACATGATAGAGGTGTACAAGATATTAAGAGGAATAGATAAAATGGACAGCCAGTGCCTCTTCCCCTTGGCACAATTGCTCAATACAAGAGGACATGGCTTTAAGGTAAGGAGTGGGAGTTCAAGGGGGATATTAGAGGAAAGTTTTTCACTCAGAGAGTGGTTGGTGCGTGGAATGCTCTGCCTGAGTCAGTGGTGGAAGCAGATACACTAGTGAAATTTAAGAGACTACTAGACAGGTATATGGAGGAATTTAAGGTGGGGGGTTATATGGGAGGCAGGGTTTAGGGGTCGGCATAACATTGTGGGCTGAAGGGCCTGTACTGTGCTGTACTATTCTATGTTCTATATTCTATGTTCTATGATCCCTCTATGAGGATTGGTATGTATACCTTCATCTTACCCTTCCTGAAGTCCACTATCAGCTCTTTCATATTATTGACGTTGAGCGCCAGGTTGTTGCTGCGACACCACTCCACTAGTTGGCATATCTCACTTCTGTATGCTCTCTCGTCGCCATCTGAAATTCTACCAACAATGTTTGTGTCATCAGCATATTTATGGATGACATTTGAGCCTAGCCACACAGTCATGGGCATAGAGAGAGTAGAGCAGTGGGCTAAGCACACACCCCTGAGATGCACCAGTGTTGATTGTCAGCAAGGAGATATTGTCACCAATCTGCATAGATTATGGTCTTCCGGTTAGGTAGTCAAGGATCCAATTGCAGAGGGAGGTACTTAGGCCCAGGTACAGGATTGTGGGAATGATGGTATTAAATGCTGAGCTATAGTCAATGAACAGAATCCTGACATAGGTGTTTGTGTTGTCCAGATGGTCTAAGGCCATGTGAGAAACCGTTGAGATTACATCTGCCGTTGACCTATTGTGGTGATAGGAAAATTGCAATTGGTCCAGGTCTTTGCTGAGGCAAGAGTTCAGTCTAGTCATGACCAACCTCTCAAAGCATTTTATCACTGTAGATGTGAGTGCTACCGGGTGATAGTCATTAAGGCAGCTCACATTATGCTTCTTAGGCACTGGTATAATTGTTGTCATTTTGAAGCACGTGGGAACTTTCACCTGTAGCAGTGAGAGGTTGAAAATGTCCTTGAAAACTCCCGCCAGTTGGTTGGCACAGGTTTTCAGAACCTTACCAGGTACTCCATCAGGACCTTCCACCTTGCGATGGTTCACTCTCTTTAAAGACAGCCTAACATCAACCTCTGAGACAGAGATCACAGGGTCATCAGGAGCAGCGGATATCTTCACAGCAGCAAAACAGCATAATATTACTATAAAATAAATAGTACAAAAGACAAATACTAAGGGAGTATTCATAGGTTCATGTACTGTTCAAAAAACTGATGGCAGAGCAGAAAAAATATTCTTAAAATGTTTAAGTGTGTGTCTTCAGGTTCCTGCACCTCCTCCCTGATGATAGTAACATGAAGAGGGCATGCCTGGTGTAGTTATCATATTAATTTGATCAGTCAAGTTCCTGTAAACAATTAAGTTTACAACTTAATTCTAAACTTATCATTTAGATTTGGGTGAGCTAGGTTTCTGATTTGATTTGAATTGACTCTGACTTAAAACTTACAGTGCTCCAAATGATCATTTAATCCCTTGTAGAAATTTTTCCATTTATCAACAAACTGTGCCAACAGCAGGGAGCAACTCAGCAATGATTCATAGACTTGGAAAGAAATTAGGAAACATAGCATACTATACAAAAATTTGGAAAACCTGTCAAAGAAATATTTAAAGACCTTGTGAAATGCAAGAGGCAAAGTATTCTGCCTCTCAATGAAACCATGGTAACCATTGGGTGGAACCGCAATGTACTGGTTGCACCCATGTAATTCCATGTCAATGTAACACCACAACCATTCTCTGTGTGGTTATTCAAACCCTTTCCTATGGAATCTTGAAGCCAGATTTTGAATTATCCCAAGTTCAGTCAATATCCTGGTTTCAATCTATTTTTATAGCTTTTTTTTCCAATATCCAGATGTTGTTCAGCAGTGTTTCAGTATTTGACTGTTCTGGAAATAATTCTTTCATGATGTTTCATCAGGTGTGTATAAAGTGGGTGGATATTCAGAAGTCCAGAAATGGTTATAAACAGTCGTAGCTCCACCTATCCCAGTTATTTTAGAATGAAAAGCAACAGCAATACTTTGATACCACACCCCACGTATTATTAAAGATAAACAAAAGTTTGGTTACAAAAGCAGGTTGAAGTACCATCATTAAAAAGGAATTGCAGTTCAAGGGATCACTGCTCTTCATGAGGAAATTAGTTTTGGGGAATGATCAAGGTACTGAGTTTGAAAGAGCACAGATCTCTCAATAAGTTGTAGGGAGAACGTTTGTACCAATCAACTGAAGTTTACTCCTGCTTTATTTCTTCCATGAAAAGAGGCAAATATTTGCTCTATAAACTGGTAAAATAGTTAAAAGTCCTAGGCGCTTCTTCACCGTTCACAACAAATTATTTTAAGCATTAATAGTGATCAAAGCTGACATATCAGGAAAACACAGGAATTCTAAAGTCTTGCATATATGTAACCCAGCTCTTACTGTCATGGCAACAGTTGTCATAAGCAACAATTGTTTTGAGAGTGATTTGCATCATATTCTAGTTGTACTTTGAATGCTCTGTGGTTATTGTCTTGAGCTCTTGACAAGCTAATTGCTATGTCTGCGAGCCGGACAGTTCCTCTAATTCATTAATAATGAAATCAGGAACTAGAGAGTGACATTAATGAACTAAGACTTTTATTCAATCTCAGCTTTATCTATCCATCCTCCTTCATGTGTCCCTTAATTTATAAATCTAGTCTCATTGGAATCTCCCTCACCAGTGAGGGAGAAAATTGTGGGTTCAAGACCCACTCTGTGCAGATGAGTCCATATCTAGGTAGACACTTGCGCAATGTGGAGAGAGTGCTGTAATGCAAACCATTTCTTCTGCATGAGGTTTTTAAGTCATAGTTGTGATTTCCCTCTCAGGTGGTCATAGGAGTGTTCGAAAATGCTGAGGGATTTCTGGCTGGTTCTGATCCAGCTGTAATATTATCTCAAGATTTCTATCTCACAGATATTACCTAATTGTGCTTTTGTTCAGCAGTTGCTGCATGCTAGCATTGATCCACTGCCCTATGTCATCTCCGTCTATTTATACTTTTCCATGCAGATCAATTGTGATTAATAAGCATATGTCACCCTCTCTAAGACAACATCAAGAACTGTGTCACTTCAGATTCTCTTAGTCTCCACCCAATTATAGACAATCCTTTTCTTCACTCCAACCCTCCCCTTCTCTTCGACGTAGAACAAGCTTTTCCAGTTCTGATGAAAGATCATTGAGCTGAAAATTTGTTTTTTTTCTCTCCGATAATATTTTTGTTCAGGGGTGCTGCTTCATACCTTTGATTCAAAGGAGAATGAAGCCTAGGCAGAGTGGACATACAGAGAAAGAATGTTTCAATAGTGGGAGAGTCCAGGACCAGAGGCCACAGCCTCAGAATAGAAGGATGTCCCTTTAGAACAGAGATGAGGAGGAATTTATTTAGCCAGAAGGTGGTGAATCTGTGAAAGTCATTGCTACAGACAACTGTGGTGACCACGTCACTGGGTGTATTTAAAGCGGAGGGATAAGTACTTAATTAGAAAGGGTTGTCAAATGGTTGTTGTGATGCATCTGGTGTAGTAGTATAGTTGGTAGTGCTTGTCGCTGTCACTTGCTGCTTCCACCGCTGGCTAGCGGTCTTGCAAAGATGAGAGCTGAACGTGTAAGCATCTCCCTGCCAGTACATAGCCTCTCCAACAGCAAGCCTCATGTAGTGCCTCCTCGCTGGTGACACATGGAAACTGAATTTCTTTTGGACTCTGCCTGACTACAGAGGATGAGAGGAGGGCTAGCCCCTGCACATGTAACATGGAGGCCGACCGCTGTGTGGACACGTCCTGGTGCTAGTGAACCAGACCGCCTGCTGTGGGTGAATAACCCCACTGCCTTGTGGGCAGCCTTGTGTGTGACAAAGGTTAGGGAGTAAACCCAGAGAGCAAATCCAGAGTGGAGCCCCTAAGGTGGCTGGACATCATTGAACATCCTTCTGGCAGCTCCTGCAGCCAAGCAGATGCCAAATGTATTCCTTCATAAACATAGAAAATAGCTGCAGGAGTAGGCCATTCGGCCCTTGAAGCCTGCACCGCCATTCAGTATGATCATGGCTGATCATCCAACTCAGAACCCTGTACCTGCCTTCTCTCCATACCCCCTGATCCCTTTAGGCACAGGGGCTATATCTAACTCCCTCTTAAATATAGCTAATGAACTGGCCTCAACTGTTTCCTGTGGCACAGAATTCCACAGATTTACCACTCTCTGTGTGAAGAAGTTTTTCCTAATCTCGGTCCTAAAAGGCTTCCCCTTTATCCTCAAACTGTGACCCCTCGTTCTGGACTTCCCCAACATCGGGAACAATCTTCCTGCATCTAGCCTGTCCAATCCCTTTAGGATTTTATACGTTTCAATAAGATCCCCCCTCAATCTTCTAAATTCCAACGAGTATAAGCCTAGTCGATCCAGTCTTTGAAAGTCCTGCCATCCCAGGGATCAATGTGGTGAACCTTCTTTGTACTCCCTCTATGGCAAGAATGTCTTTCCTCAGATTAGGGGACCAAAACTGCACACAATACTCCAGGTGTTGTCTCACCAATGCCTTGCACAACTGCAGTAGTACCTCCCTGCTCCTGTACTCAAATCCTCTTGCTATGAATGCCAGCATACCATTCGCCTTTTTCACCGCCTGCTGTACTTGCATGCCCATAAGCCTTCCTTTGGACTACACTAGTCAGGCTGAGAGGGGGATCTTGATTACTGGGCATCTCAGGATCTCCATACTTTCCACCCAGGCTCATGAAGATGATGATCATCACCCATTGTCCTTTGAGAAAGATGGATACCAACCAACCAAGCAATAATTATGGGGAGAAGGCAGGAGAATAGGGCTGAGAGGTAAAATAAGTCAGCACGATCGAATGAAGGAGCAGAGTCAATTGGAGAAATGGCTAATTCTCCCCCTATGTCTTTTGGTCTTATGGTTTTATTATCCTGGAATTACTTCAGTGCAACACAGTCATAATTGAGGAGAAATACAAGAAACTGCCAACAAGTTGGTAAAGCTAAGGAGCAGAACTGACGTCATACGACCCTCAATGGTGATGAGTCAAATATATCTGGCATTATAGCGGAGCTTTACATGCCTTTAGTCTAATGATTTTTATGCAAGTTCTTTCATAAGTCAAGAAAGAGATATAAAACTTGTTGCATCACGATCATTTTATTAAGTGCTAAGAGAACAAAGAAATTGGAAACATGGAGTGGTGGAAGTCTTGTAGCTAAGAACAAAGAACAGGAAAAAACTGAAAACGAAAAGATGGTGGGGAAATGTGCTCATCCCTTCTTATAAGAGATATTCTGGTTGAGTTTGTAGTTAAGAGTTAACAACTCAGATAGCTCCTAGTTAAATAAGGCAGTACCAAAGTAACTTCCAGGAAGATACAAAGAACCGTGACCACAAGGAACGACTGTATGTTTTTAGTAATTATACAAAATACAAACAAGCATAAAATTTAAGTGGTGTAAACTAAGTCTTGAAGATGCAGAATGGTTGCAGTTTGGCTACTACAGGCTGAATCGAGGCAGTGGGGCTTGAGCTCAGGTCCGAGAGCAATGAATGACCTGGAGTTTGGACAATTTAAACTCCAGGCCGGATTGGAAAGACTGGGGTGTTGGGTCCAGAGACAAGAGATGGGCCGGTGTTCAGCTCGCTGCTCTGTGAGGTTTACTCATCTCTGCATTGAAACGAGGCTGTGGCCTGCAACCGATAGACTCCTGGATCAGCTGCAGTGATGAATGGCTTCATGGTGATGGACTCACTTTTATGAACATCAGTTCTGAATGTCATTTGCTTACTTTTATTGTTTGCACAACTTGTTTTTTTCTGCACATGGGTGTTTGACAGTCTTCTTCTTTTTTAGATGAGTTCGATTGGGTTTCTTTGCTTTGTAGCACCTGTAAGGAGACGAATCTCAAGGTTGCATACAGTATACATACTTCGATAATAACTGTTCTTTGAAATTTGAAAGAAAGTAATTACAGTCTAATCCAACAATGACCACTTGTTTTTAGCTCCCAATAGATTCATTTTCAAAGGATTTAGAGGGATAAATTTACTCACTTAATGAGTAAATCAACTATTTGTGATATTTTCTATTTATGATATCTTATATTATATCTATGCTCTTTGCAACCTGCACAAATATACCAAGCAGTAACAGATATCAATGACTATTTGTTATTTCTAAGTCAATATTTCCACTAAAAAAGTGAAGAAGGGAGTTCATTTAATAATTAAATATTATATTATCAAAGAACAGAAGAACACAGACACAAAATGAAATAAAAATACTGGAAATATTCAGCAGGTCAGATAGTGAATGTGGAAAGTAAACGAGATTTAGTATTTTAAGTTGGTGTACCCTTGTTAGAACTACAGTCATTTAGAACATAGACATATTTTAAGTTGCAAAGAAATGGGAGTTGTGGGAAGAACAAAGGAAAGTCTGTGATATGTGGTAAACTGAATGAAAATATGTTTTGCATATGTGTTGATTGAAATTAGATGAGGAAAGATTGTTAATGGCAGATACTCTGTCTGGAGGATGTAGGAGAAAAGGAAACTGAGGAACAGGACATGGCATTTCCTCGAAAATACCAGGAAAGCCCAGAAGGTCAGACAGCATCTGAAGAGAGGAAACATGAGTTACATCAGAACTGGTTAAGGACTGAAAAGTAAAAGAAATACTGAAGTTGAAAATCCGAAACAAAACCAAGAAAAATGCTAGAATTGCTCAGCAGGCCAGATACATCCACAAGAGAAACAGCCCCAACATTAGAGCTAACAGTCACCTACCATGAAATGTCTTTGACCTCAAAACACTAAATTTTCCTTTTCCCAATTGACACCATGAAACCTTCTCAGCACTACTAGCATTTCCTGCTTTTACACTAAACTAGCCAGTTCTGAGACAAACCAGAAAGTCTGGTTATCATAGATTGCTTAATTTAATGTAGAGCTCTGAGGAATGTACAGAAAATGAAATGTTTTAGAGCACATATTACTCTCCTTAGGAAGAGTGTAAGTGGTCAAAGACAGGGATATGAGTGGGAGTAGTTGAAAAATTAAAATAACAGGCAACATATTTACCTTTGTAAACTAAACAGTGCATGGCACCATGTGCAGTAAACTACACTGCAAATTTATCGCATCTTCAACTGGAGAGAATGTTTGTATCCCTAATAATGGATAGAAAGTGGATGTATTCTGTCTCCCATAGTTGTATAGGAAGATGCTTTGAGGAGAGCAGTGGGTGTTGGTGGAGAGTAAAGCAAAGTTGCAAAGGGAATGCCCCTCTTGGAAAGTTGAAGTGAGAGGGGATAATATGCCTGCTGTGGTATTCCAGTGACAGAAATTAAGTTCCTGTGTGTGAAAGATGTGTCTTATCCTGGTTTCAGTCAATTAGCAAGACAGATAGATATGGACAGGTCATTTGTCATTCTGGTTCTGGCCCATTGTCCAAACTCGCTATCCTCCCTGAACCAGTTCTGGGTAAGGAAAACTATCTGAGCCAATCCTCTGTACATAAAATGTAAAAAAGTACAAAGTAAAATTTATTATTGGAGTATATACATGTCACAACATACAACCCTGAGATTCTTTTTCTGCAGACACACTTAGCAAATCTACAGAAATGCAACTGTAAACAGGAACAAACTGTGCAAATGCAGATATAAATAGCAATAAATAATGAACATGAAATAACAAGATAAAAGAGTCCTAAAGTCAGTGTAGTTATCCCCTTCTGTTCAAGAGCCTGATGGTTGAGGGGTAGTAACAGTTCTTGACCTGGTGGTGCAAGTCCTGAGGTATTTGTACCTTCTACCTGATGGCAGCAGTGAGAAGAGGGCATGGCCTGGGTGGTAAGGACCTTTGATAATGGATGCTGCTTTTCTACAGCAACATTTCATTTAGCTGTGCTCAATGGTTGTGAGGGTTTTACCTGTGATGTACTGGGCTGAATCCACTACCTTTTGTACGATTTCCCACTCGAAGGCATTGGTGTTCCCATACCAGGCCATAAAGCAGATTTTTCACCACACATCTGTAGACGTTTGCCAAGGTTTTTGATGGCGTGAGAATGCATGGTGGCACAGTGTGATAACGGTTAGTCTATTACAGTGTCAACGATCATCAATTAGCATTAAATTCTCACTGTTACACGTAAGGAGTTTGTACATTCTCTCTCTGACCACGTGAGTTTCCTCTCAATCCCGCCCCCCATTCCATTCCAAAGACATACAATTATGGTTAGTGAGTTGTGGGCCTGTGTCGTTGGCTCTGGAAGCGTGGCAACACTTTTGGATTGCCCAACATAATCCTCGCTAATTTGATTTGATGTGAACAATGCATTTCACTGTATGTTTCAATGTACGTGTAGCAAATATACAGCAGCTAATCTTTTAAGATCACTATCAAAGACTTTTGAATTGTTATTGAATGTCTCTGATAGAGATGTTTAAAAATATTCAAGTAGATTCAAATAATTAAAGAATATTTTAAAAAAGGATATAAGTTAAAGCAAAATGCTCTATTAATCTGGTAAAATCGTTTAAGTTATTAAAATAAAATCGATAAAGAACTTTGTTGTGAAACTCTGGTTTATAATAATGTGGTTCTGAACTAATCAGTATGTTCAAGAAAGATGTTTATTATGCAGTTAGTAACAAGGAAGAAACAGTTTTGCTTATTAAAGTGAACTCAAATCTCACAGCCCTTCTGCTAGTGGAGACCCCTGACAGCAATAAATGTAAAAGACTTAAATAGCCCTTGAGCAACATACATCAAAGTTGCTGGTGAACGCAGCAGGCCAAGCAGCATCTATAGGAAGAGGCGCAGTCGACGTTTCAGGCCGAGACCCTTCGTCAGGACTAACTGAAGGAAGAGTGAGTAAGGGATTTGAAAGCTGGAGGGGGAGGGGGAGATGCAAAATGATAGGAGAAGACAGGAGGGGGAGGGATAGAGCCGAGAGCTGGACAGGTGATAGGCAAAAGGGGATACGAGAGGATCATGGGACAGGAGGCCTAGGGAGAAAGACGGGGGGGGGGGGTGACCCAGAGGATGGGCAAGTATATTCAGAGGGACAGAGGGAGAAAAAGGAGAGTGAGAGAAAGAATGTGTGCATAAAAAGGAGTAACAGCTGGGGTACGAGGGGGAGGTGGGGCCTAGCGGAAGTTAGAGAAGTCAATGTTCATGCCATCAGGTTGGAGGCTACCCAGACGGAATATAAGGTGTTGTTCCTCCAACCTGAGTGTGGCTTCATCTTTACAGTAGAGGAGGCCGTGGATAGACATGTCAGAATGGGAATGGGATGTGGAATTAAAATGTGTGGCCACTGGGAGATCCTGCTTTCTCTGGCGGACAGAGCGTAGATGTTCAGCAAAGCGGTCTCCCAGTCTGCGTCGGGTCTCACCAATATATAAAAGGCCACATCGGGAGCACCGGACGCAGTATATCACCCCAGTCGACTCACAGGTGAAGTGATGCCTCACCTGGAAGGACTGTTTGGGGCCCTGAATGGTGGTAAGGGAGGAAGTGTAAGGGCATGTGTAGCACTTGTTCCGCTTACACGGATAAGTGCCAGGAGGAAGATCAGTGGGGAGGGATGGGGGGGACGAATGGACAAGGGAGTTGTGTAGGGAGCGATCCCTGCGGAATGCAGAGAGGGGGGGGAGGGAAAGATGTGCTTAGTGGTATTCAAAAGGGAAGTCAACGTAGTCAATTTAAAAACACAGTTCTCAAGTAAAATAATGTTCTCAAATTCCTTCTGCTGTCAAGGAATCCTGTGGCATGGAGTACAAGAGGATCTTCTCTGTTTTAAGACCTGTTGGTATATTGGATTTACTGATGAACCCAGCAGCAGAGCAAGAGGTCAGATGCAACTACATCTGACTTCCACCTCATTTTGGGCTTCTTTGTCTGGCCATACATTTTGGAAAGGTGCTGAGAAGCAAATGGTTGCTAGCCGGCAGTGCATGATGGAATTGTTGGCTCAGTATAAGCATGATTTATGAAATATTAGTCCTGATGAATGGTCTGGTCCTGAATTTTGACTGTTTACTCTTTTTCATAGATGCTGCCTAGCCTGCTCAGTTTCTTCAGCATTTTGTGTGTTTTTGGTATAAGCGTGATTTGTCCTCTTACATAGGAGAGAAAAAGAGACTTAAAGTATTCAAAATTTGATCATATACATGCTGTAATTATAAACTCATGGGCAAAGGCAACCTGACATAACTAGTCAGGAATTGTTGTAATTTGTTGCTTAATAATATTTGCATTTATATACATCTTGCATTGACAACATTTCACTGTGAATGACTCTGGCATGCCTAATTTCAACTATGTACAGCAGTCATCCTGTGTCCACAGTAAACAGGAAGACTCTCCATTGGTGGGACTGATTGAGAGACCTATATTGGCCAGAGCTTCAGGACAAACCAAAGATCATCATGTTTTCTGATGCAACACATTTCAACAATCTCTGCGTAAACCAAACTGAAGAATAGCCATTTAAGCATTAGACGCTGGAGATAGGGAGGGCCTTGATTAAATCAGCTTGCCTTTACAGCAACAGTGGGAGACAAGAGCCTCATAATTTGAAATAATGTCCTTGGCTTGCCTGGAAGATGTAACAAATTAGATTTTTCTAATTGTTGTTCCCCTGTGTGCCTTTTTTCTCGTGTGATCTGAGGAATAGCAAATAGAATGACTCCTCCAAGCTTGTTTTGTGAAAAGATCATGATTTGTTTTGGTTTATTTACAATAATTGAACAGTTTTTCTTCTTTCTTATAGGTCTTCGCTTCAGACTTTATCCAAAAATAGGAGAAAATGACTACAGAAAGTAACACCACAACTGTAAAACAAGATGTTACTCCAACCAATGCTACCCAAATAGCCACAACTGGAAGCGGGGGCTTCATTAACAATTTAATTAATAAAATTCCATGTAAGTATGTATATTTTAAACAAACAAACTTATAGAGAGCAAAACAATGAAGATTGTAAACTGAATCAGAAATAAGTGGACCGGTAAAAGTATTTTATTATTATTTTTTGAATGTGGGAATATGATTGCTGTGTAACGTAATAACGCAATACAGTTGTTCTCATCTAGTCAGATAAGTGAAAGGCAATGAGTAAATAAAGTGCTGCATTTGGAATCAGTATGTGCAACATATCAGAATTGATTGTGGTTTGGTGCCAAGCATTAAACACGGGACAATACCATAACAGACAACACAATAGCAATCAACAATTTAGATTATGAGGACACTCAGTCCTCGTTTATTGTCATTTGGAACTGCATGCATTAAGAGAAGATACAATGTTCTTCCAGAGTGATATCACGAAAAAACAGGACAAACCAAAGACTAACACTGACAAGACCACATAATTATAACTTATAGTTACAGCAGTGCAAAGCAATACCGTAATTTGATAAAGAGCAGATCATGGGCATGGTAAAAAAAAGTCTCAAAGTTCCGATCGACTCCCGATAGTCCTGATAACAGGCGGCAGAAGGGAGAAACTCTCCCTGCCATAAACTTCCAGGCGCCGACTACTGCCGATGCATTGGAAGCACCCGACCACAGCTGACTCTGAGTCCGTCTGAAAACTTTGTGCCTCCGACCAGCCCCTCCGATACAGCCTCCCAAGCACTATTCTCTGCCAAGCGCTTCGACCCCTCCCCGGCTGCTGAGCAACAAGCAAAGCCGAGGACTCAGGGCCTTCCCCTCCGGAGATTCTGGATTACAAGACAATAGGTCAAGCAGCCATAAGCAATCAACAATCAGTGGAACAGTCACATGCACAAACGTCAATAATCAAACTTAAATAAATGTGATCATATGAACAGGATTATCAACCAAACAAAGAGAGGAAGGCAGACCATTTAACAGATGTTGTACAGTGACAGTTCAAGTATTATGCCAGAGTGAATTTTGGGTCCTAGCATGGAGGCAGTGGAAAGTGTGCTATCTAGACTCGAAGAGCTAATGGATTGGGGAAGAATGAAGTTCAAGACCAAGAAGTCAAGGAGCCTTGTTCTTAGGAAAGGAAAGCTGGTTGACTTTCATTTCACCCTTTGTGGAGAGGAGATTCCATCCATTCAGGACCAACCAGTCGAGAGCCTCGGGTGATGGTACACAGAGGAGCTGAGAGACACCAAGAGGGTTCAGGAGACAGGAGAACAGATCAGCAGAGGTCTGATGTCTGTCGACAAGTGTGGCTTGCCTGGCAAGTTGAAGTTATGGTGCTTGCAGTACGGACTGATGCCACGGATAATGTGGCCACTAACTGTCTATGAAGCGGCAATGTCCCATGTTGAGGCAATGGAACGGAAGATCAACAAGTATGTGAAGAAGTGGCTTGGAGTAACGAGCAGCCTCACCAATGTTGCAATCCACAGTAGCCAGACGAAGCTTATCATCCCAGTCCAATCCCTTGTTGAAGAGGTCAAGGTAGCCAAGGTAAGATCATTCTTGATGCTTTGAGACTCAAAAGACCCTGTCATCAAGAACACTCAGCCAGATGTGATATCAGGCAGGAAGTGGTCAGCCCATTTAGCAGTTGATGAGGCAGAGTCTAGATTGAAGCACAAGGAGACAGTTGGGGCTACCCAGCTAGGCCACCAGGGACTTGTATGGACAACTGACAAGTGGTGGTCATCTTCTACAGGTAAGAAGCACCGTGAGCTTGTAACGCAAGAAATACGAGAGGTAGAAGAGGAGAAAAGGTTAGCTAAAATAGCTGGCCAGGCCAAACAAGGGGCTTGGCCCTGGTAGGAAAGTGTTGAACAACATCTATCTTGGAATGTTCTGTGGCAGATGGAACCGTTCGGCATTTTGAGTTTATTTTCTATGCAGAGCAACGTATGACCTGCTCTCAACACCTGCCAACCTCAGCACCTGGTATGAAGATAAGACAGACAGGTGTGCTGCTTGTGGCGAGAAGGGAACACTTCAACATATTCTGAGTGCATGCAGAGTCAATCTTTCCAGCGGCATGTACACTTGGAGACATAACAACGTTCTCAAAGTTGTGACAGAAGCGGTTGAGCAGAGAGTACTGCAGCACAACTTATCTCATGCCCCATGCTGCACAGAACATCGCATATCATTTGTGAAAGAAGGCTCCAAGTCAAGGGTGTACAGTGCAACCCCACAGTCAAGCATACTTTCTTCAGCCAATGATTGGTGTGTCAAGGCCGACCTGGATGGGAAAAGCAGTTTCCCAGAGCAAATAGCTTTCACCACATTGCGTCCAGATATAATCATATGGTCTGACACCAGTAGAGGAGTGGTATTGGTGAACTCACAGTCCCCTGGGAAGACAATATCGATGATGCCCATGAGCGCAAGTTAACCAAGTATGCAGAATTAGGATCAGAGTGCAAAGGCAGAGGATGGAAGGTCTCATGCTATCCATTCAAAGTAGGTTGCTGTGGCTTTATTGAGTTCACTTTCCAGAAGTGGCTGCATGACCTTGGCTTCACTAGAAGAGAGATCAAGTCAACCAGCAGGGCTGTAGCCGAGGCAGCAGAGACAGGATCATCATGGGTGTGGACCAAGTATGTCCAGAAGGGCAGATAGTCGGCTAGTGTATCCATCTTTTGCAAACCCTTCAGTAGTTGCATAGACATCTGAAGAGTAGACTATCTGTTGGATGGAAGCGACCAACAAATCTGATAGAGGCAGATGCCAAGTTTTTAAGCTCACCAGTGGGAGGTGGTGCTTTAGCACTGCTGGCCCACCACCTTGAGGGAGTCTTGATCAAAAGCGGGCCAAAACTCCTGAAGACAGGTGGCAGATCAACTGATGATCCCACTGGTGATAGCACAGTACAGTTAACATCTTAGTCCAAGTGTGTTTTCAATTCTTGTTGAAAAGCTGGACAGCTACAGGAAAGAAGCATCAGAGATTGTGTGTCATCCTGGTGGTGATGAACTCGTAGCATCTCCCTGATGGCAATTTGATGAACGGGTGACTGCTAGGGTGGGTGGAGTCAGCAGTATATTTTTAGCAGTAGCTAGCTTCCTCCAAAGGATCCTCTTTTCTCCTTTATGAATTGCTATTTCCTTGCCAATCTGTCCTGTGATTCCAGTTTACAGTCATTTCCCATTGTATTAAAAAGCAAAAGTGACAGAGAAAAGTAAAAGATAAAGTCTTGAAGAAGGGTATTGGCTAGAAATGTCAACTGTTTGCTCATTTATATGGATGCTGCCTGACCTTCAGCATTTCATGTGTGTTGCTGAAGTAAAAGATATATTTTGTAAAAAAAAATCTACATTGAAGTAAATAACAAATAGTATGAAGTCTAAAATTGTCAATCTAACAAATACTGTAGGTTCACCTCAATGCAGATCAGGTAACAAATATCCTCAGAGCGACTTTACTTCCTTCTTTACCAGAACTATTGACATAAGATAATTGTAACATGTTTGTTTTTCTGGCATTATTGATTTAATCAAGCTGTCCAAATAATTTTGGTTCTTGGAAAATGCTACAGCAGATGGCATGGAAATGAATTACACCAAATATTTTGAGTTACTATTATACTGAGAAAATGTGAAGAAATTACAGATAGTATAGTCAAATTCCTCAGGCTTCCTTTCCATCAGATATTGATGTTCTATGCACAAGTAAAATGCTGCAAAAACTGGAAATCTGAAATAAAAGAATGTGTTGGAAATTCAGTAGGTAGAAGGAAAGAGAGAGAAATGGAGTTAATGTTTCAGTTTTGGTGTTCTTTCTTTGGGAGTATGATGAAAGATTGTTAAACTTAAACCTTCCTTTGAATGTCTCTCCTTTGTCTTTGAATCCCTCTATACCTCTCATTATTTTAACAAGTGATTTGTGACTTCAACTTTATGTACATTACTTATGAATGCAAAGCATCACAATGAGTGTCTTAATCTTTTTTCTTCACGAAAACCAAATTATCGCTCTACCAAATTTCAATTCCCTTCCATTTAGGCACAATGAAACTGTGTGAGACAGATGAGGGTGATAAATTTCATGTTCCATCATCTCATTTGCTATTTTTAATGTATCTACTGTAAAAGAGGTAGACACATTGCACTTGTATCCCCTTCCAGAGCTGATGTGACTGAAAGGAGCAGGATTATCTGCATAGTGTCTTTCAGTGGAATCCTGCTGTTCTACTTTTATTCTTCCTAATGATATCTATATCTGCAACAAAGTAAAGGATCTAGTATTGCAGAACAATATACAGTGGCCTTCTTATTTCAGAAGACCTAACTTATGGAAATTAAATTTTGACTTCTTTATCATATATACATTGCAATGTACAACGAAAGGCATCATTGCATTGACCAATACAATCTCAGGATCCAACACAACCTGGGGACAGTCCACAAGTGTCAACACACATTCCAGCACCAACATAGCATGCCAGCAGAACAACACAATCAACAACAACAACAAAACAAAGCAAAACAACAATAGCAAAACAAACCGCTTTACCACCATTTCACTCTCCCTCCAGTTCACTCACAGACAGGCCTCCAACCTCATGACAGGACACTTCCTGGCTCAGACTCTCAGACCTCACAGACACTGGACACATGAATAATCCCATAAATTATAAGAAATTTTGCAATGTAGTGTAATAATAATAATAAGAAAATGTTAATGGTAAAATTAGATACACTATATGTTCTTTTAGTTTAATGATAAGTAGTTTTAGGGTGAACACTTGAAGATATTTCATGAAATGGAAGTATGACAGATAATATAAGCAGAGTCATGTGATAAGGGTAGCCATAGAAAATAGAGATGCTTGATTAAGAAAACATCAGTTCATGACAATTCTCAGGAAAGGAACCATTACATAAATTGGAGACAGCCTGATGTATTTGTTCAGCACCAAAACACAGGTCTGGAACATTTATCCTGTTGCCTGTGGTGCCCCTGTTTTGTCAAACATTGTATTATTCATCAAAATGCTTATTCCTCATGAATTTGGCTTGGGTCAAAGCAGCAAAGTGCCATTGTGCTATTGTTGGTGTGAAAATAAGACAGATGATTTTCTATCCATTGTTCCCTCTTAATCTAGGTTCCTTCTCTAAATATTTTACGAAGTTTTCAAATTCATTTTAAGGATGAATGTTTGAAGTCCTGCTGAAGGGTTTCGGCCCGAAACGTCGACTGTACTCTTTTTCATAGATGCTACCTGGCCTGCTGAGTTCCTCCAGCATTTTGTGTGTGTGGCTTAGATTTCCTGCATCTGCAGATTTTCTCTAGTTTGTGAAATGCTCTTTTCTTGGGTTTGTATGCTGTCAGTTAATATATTCAGAATGCATCCTAACACCAGCTAAGAAATTGGAGAAAGGCCATGTTACAAAACTGTTCCATTGTATTTTATCTTTGTTCTTTGTGGTATTGGTCAGCAATATTGATCTAGGTTTTAATCAACAGTATCTCCCTCAAGAAATTTACATAAATAAAGTTGTTTATTACTAAATCATGAGGCTGTCACAGACCAGGAAATTACAGTGCGAAGCATTGATTACAGCAAAGAGTCAAAAAGAATTGCTTTAGTCAGGAACAAATGTGCCTAGTTAGTGTATTCTGGAATTATTCCATCTGATAAGCAATATTAAACAAATTTCAAAGGGAAATGCCTTTGAAAATAAATCCATAATTTGTTCACTTGAGCTCTTGTGGGCAATTAATTCAATATGGACAAAATAATCAGCAATATCTTGACTCTTCTCACAGTGATTAACAAAGTCTTTGGAGTTCTTGTATATTGCTTGTTAAACCAATTAATGGTTATATGTCAGTGTTGTTGTTAATTACTAATTGATACTATACTAAGGGAATCAACAGGTGCACCTGTTTTAAATCTCATTGGATTGGATTGTGCTTAATTGTAAATATTGTACTGTTGGGAACTGCAACTATGAGTTGTCTGCTGTTCAGTATATCATTAACATTTGCATCTGCATGAAAGTCAGAGATATACTGGTGCATCTGACCTCTCAACTGTAACTAGACTTAACTGCTTCATGTTTATCTATATTAATTGCATGAAATTGCTAATAACATTTATTCATCATCATTCTATCCAATAGTGCATTTTGAATTGTGTCCTTTAATTTTATGCAAGCTTTGAGTGGTACACGAACAGAACAACCTATTGATTTGCATAACACATGAAATAACACCGAGGTATTGTGTTGACTTTTTCTTATATTGAACTGAGTACATTTTAAATAATTGCCTGCAATAAAATACGCTTTTATCTTTTTCACATCTTAAAAATATTTTTAATATTTTAGGTAAACTGTTTTTGAATGTCTCCAATTGTCAGGACATTTTAAAAAAGTGACAGATTGTTTGGACAGCTGTGAACTGTCAAAAGTCATCAGGCTAGTAAATGGACCGTGGAGTTCCTACACTTGAAACCTGGTGGCATTCTTAGCATGTCTGAGTTCGTAGAATGACTCTACCTCCAGCATGACCCATTCTGTGGTGCTATGACAAGTGAAATGCCCTGTAGGCTTAAGGTTTGGCCTGAGTGCAGGTTGGATGTTGAATTGGGCAAGATACAGCTTGCTGTTTCTGCAGCAAAAATCTTATCACTGTCAGTCTGAAATGGGTTTGGCCAGCCACCTGGACTCAGCACTGACTAACTCACCAATGTGCTCAACTTCTCTGACTTTACTGGGCCAAATGTGGAGGACTGAACAAGCTCATTCTCCACGTCAGGGAATGAATAGCAATACATAGCAGCATCTCTGTGATGACTGGGCCACAGCCATGTAACACTGACAGCCTGCTACTACCAATATTCAGAGACTGTAAAATTCCTGTTAAATAATTATAAAATTAAAAGCAAAACTTTTAAACAACTAAAATATTCCTAACTAAATAATTTAAAATGAAACATTGTCCTTTACAGGTCTGGAATTCCATCTCAAATGAATGGTGATTTTAATCCTATGCTTGTTCTCCACTGAAAAAGTGGAAATCCAAGCACATTTGGGTTTTGCTAGCAGATTGCAGCAACAGAGCGGAATCAAAGGCACCATTCTTCATTGTTTTCCACTGATCTACAAAGACACCAATTTTATTCTTCTAATTCCAGCCTTTTGTATGTCCCTTCCTTTCTTTGAATGAAACCCAGTCTCACATAATGAAAACAACAGGAATTCTGCAGATGCTGGAAATTCAAGCAACACACATAGAAGTTGCTGGTGAACGCAGCAGGCCAGGCAGCATCTGTAGGAAGAGGTGCAGTCGACGTTTCAGGCCGAGTCCTGACGAAGGGTCTCGGCCTGAAACGTCGACTGCACCTCTTCCTACAGATGCTGCCTGGCCTGCTGCGTTCACCAGCAACTTTTATGTGTGTTGCTCACATAATGAAGCTTCCTTGGAACAAAATCCCTTCCTAAAACATACTAGTCCTCGTCTCCTTTCACCCTCTTATCCTTCAAGACCTTTCTTGGAAGTTACCACTCTGGGAAAGATTTTGATGAACAGCACCATAAAACATTTGTTATTAGATGATCACTTCTGGTTAACTTCAGAGCCACCAACATTATCAATATGAATAAAAGGTGACTTCAACAAAGTATATCCATAAATTTGCAATCACACATTTAAAATCAGAATTCTGTCCCTAATTGTGCACTTTATTATCTGAACAAATGTTAAAATTAAGTGCTAAAAGTTCAATATTTGTCTTACAAAACATAATTACCAAACACCTAAAAGAGAAAATAAAATATTGTTTCTCCTTTACACATTTAAAGATAGCTTCCGTATCTCTTTGACTGTTTATTTCATAGTATATATTTCTGATACTCATTTTTGCCATGTGTTGTTATTTCGGTCTGCTCCTGTAGATATTAACCCAATTTTTCCATGATGGGTACAAATGATTTGAAATAGATTTTGAATGACCTCGAGTAAAATTATCTAAGTAACCTAAAAATCTAGAATTTTACTTATGACCATCAAGTGTAGTGCTGGACAGTTGTAGGGTGCACACCACAATTTCTCTTCTTAGTCCGCCACTCAGGATTGAGGCTGACTTACTTCCACTGAGGTTCGATGGATTCAGCATTGATTAATGAGGCTGATGTGAGATCTACAGGCTCTTCCACAAATAGGGCAGGAGATACTTGATGGGACAGGTGGGTAGGCAGTTTCTGGGCTAGTACACTCTTTTTGTAGCTGACATATGTGCATCTGATGCATGGACTCCAGGTTCTCAAAATCACATTCAACACACTGTGTTTAACCTAGGGATTAAAATAGAAAAAAATACCAATGAGAATTAATTCAGGCATAAAAAGACACAAATGTTTGGGACCCAGTTATTCAAAATACTTGTTAGAACATTAATATTTCAGGTCACTTTACATTAGAAGAGGAGAGAAGAGAGGAGGCTTGGGGAGGGATTTCTAAAGAGATTTGGTAAACTCATTGTTTTCATTTGTGAGCTGAAAAGAAAGTGTCCGAGCATGAAGCTGGGTAGTTGAGTGGGAAATAGTTAGTCAGATTCAGTGATAGGGAGGGCTTGGAATATAAAGCATAAAAATGTGAGGGTAACAATGTTTAAGTATGGAGCACTGGAGTGAATGAAGGTGAAAGTGAGAGATTAAGAGCATAGAAAATAAAGGACTTGCATTTTAAATTTGTCTTTTGAGCCCATTTCAGGATTACACAGGGTGTTGGCAGTTAGTAAGGGTGATTAACTGCCATAGAGCAAGCCTTTTAAAAAGTCTATATTAATTCCATTTTATTCTCCCCACATTCCCTTCTCAGATTTTCTACTTACCGATGCATTAGGGGTAATTTATAGTGGCCAGTTAATCTAGCAACCTACACATCTTCACAATGTAGCAGAAAACTAGAGCATACAGTGGAAGCCCTTGTGGTCAAAGGACAAATGTCCAAGCTCCATACAGACAACACTGGAAGCCAGGATTGAACCCCGATCATTATATCTGTCAGTAATATATGGAGGTCCATTCATCTAGTTTTGTTAAATGAATATAAATTGAGAACAACTTTACACTTAATATAATTCTGATGATTAATGATTCTAATAATAAACTGATTCTGAATTTTGAGAAAATAACTAAAAAAGACCAAGGAAAGCCTTTGAGCAACACACATCAAAGTTGCTGGTGAACGCAGCAGGCCAGGCAGCATCTCTAGGAAGAGCTACAGTCGATGTTTCAGGCCGAGACCCTTCATCAGGACTAACTGAAGGAAGAGTTAGTAAGAGATTTAAGCCTTCTGCTCCTTTTATTTCTGGCAAATTATTTTCATTCAGCTTGGGGAAATAACTCTGGTACATACAAGTGAATGAATGTCCATTCTACCTTGAAGTGATAGAACTGCATACTGAGCAAAAATATGTAGAATAACCCAAGCCCTTTTTCAAAGTTAATTTCCAGATGAAGAGCAAGGGGCAGAGTGAATGAAGGAGAAGGTACAGTAAATGATACTAGTGAGGTTGGGGGAGTAAATGAGATAAGAGATAGTTATGCTATCTGAAGGGGCTTGCAAAGGTACGCTGGTGGATGTAAATTGAAGCAGATGAATGAAATATGAGATATCAGAAGAGGGAGGAAAGAAAATTGATGTTAGGAATGTGAGGTAAAAAACTGGAGAAATGATTACTGAAGTTAGCGAATTAGATGTTGAGTCCTGAACTCTGTAATATGCCAAGCTGATAATTTTTTTTTGTATAGTGTAGAAGCCCAAATATCTACCTCGGATGAAAACTCTTTGCCCCGAAATGTTAATTCTCTTACTTTCTCTGTGAATGGTGTTTGACCTGCTGAGTGTTTCCAGCATTTTCTGTTCTTATAAACTGACTAAAGTGCTGCTACTTATTCCGTTTAGAATGTTGAATCCCTTTAACCTGCAAATTCCAATTCCAGCTATAGTTTTGCTGGAGTTACCAGGTGTGTACGAGTCTCCAATAATAAGCAACTATATATAGAAACAATACACATAAATGTATATAGATAGCTAGATATTTACCCAAATAATTTTTGGATGGTAAAATGACAAGGGGAACATGCAAAAGGTGGCTTTCTGCTTTTGGTCATTGCAAAGCTAATTCGGAACAAATGTAGATAGAGTACTCATTGTTAGAGTAGGATTTAGACCAGTTGTTAAAGTGGACCAGAGTGGTGTTGAATCCTTTTACAACATAAGTGACATGAAAATATTGCTTGCTAAACCCAACAAACATATAGTGCTTGACCTTGTTACTTGTTATCGTCATTTGCTCTATTCCCACACCTGAATCCTGTTGATCCAGGTACGAAGGACTGATCTAGCCTCTTGGACTTCTGAAAGATGGCAGGACCTCCAGCAGTCTAGTAATGAGGTGTAGTCACTCCCCCCACCCCCACAAGCTTTATTAATTCTGAGGTTTTTTTAAATCTTGTTTTAAATGTCTCTGATATTTACAGAAATGAACTATAAATGTCCACCACACTAAACAGGAGTGTCTACAGACTAAACAAGAAACAAATTAGTATAATTCTCATTAGTCTCAATTTTTATGGTAAGCGACCAGCTTTTCCCACTTTAAGGACATTCAAGAAGGTGGCTCACTACCACCTCCTCAAAGGATATAGAGGTGGGCAAATGGTGACATTGCCAGTGATTAATGCATCCTGAAAACTGAATAAATTAAAATAAAGTAACTGTTAATGATAAAGCCTTATGACTGAGATTTGTAGCTGTTCTGAGGAGGAAGAATGCAATGACAATTAGAATCCTAATAAAGTCAAAACCAGGACAGATTTTGGGGACCAAGCGTGGGATTGTAGTGGAATCAAGTGTGGCTTTTAACCAGTACAAATATTGGATTTGGAAGTCAGGTTTCAAAGATGTGATTTGATTAAAGTTCAGGTCTCTATGGTCCTCCTTCAAACTGATATTCATGCTGTTTGTTACCTGTTTTAATTTTCAATTCCCAATTCCTTCATCATTCTCTTCTCTTGTTTGTTACTCAGTACCAAAATGGGCCTTGATTGCCATCTGTGCAGGTGTGGGTCTTGTTATCCTCATCTGTGTCATCTGTATCTGTGTGAAATGCTGCTGCAAAAAGAAGAAGAGGAAGAAAAAGAAGGAGCAAGTTAACTTGCAAAATATCAATGGCTCTGTCACAACAAATCTGGTGGGTGTTTCATAACAATGTTCATTCCATTTCTGGAATTGTTCCCTTTGCAGAATGAATCTTTTAGAAGGACATTTTCCTGAAACAAACATTGAGTGATTTTTAAGTACCTCAAAAAATATTTTGTTATTTTGTCTGCATGACAAGGCTGCAAAGTCATACCAATAATACGAAAGCATTGACTTCACATAAACATAGTCTTGAGATGTCACAGCACTGAACTGGGGTATAATCAACCAATATGGAGGGGAATGGTCTTGAACAAATTAGGCACAAAAAGGAAGAATTTAAAATTAGAAGCATTTAGGGTCAATGAGAAGAGAAGCGATGGATGAATCATGCATGCTGCAAAGTAAGACCAGGGCAAGAGAATTTTGGAAAGGTTGATGTCTAGAAAACATGGACGATGGTAAGAAGGAGAATCACCTGATCCAAATCATAGAGGACGGCTAATATTCTCATAATCATTGTTACATGCACATTAGTGCTTTAGGAGAGAAATGGAAGAAGTTTGAAATAGTTTCTTTTATCCACTGTATGAATCATAGTAGCAAGTTAGCTAAATGTGATCTCAGTCTCTCGAATTCCATCATATGAATAATTAACACAAAGGTTGCTCAAGAGATCTGCAGAGAGAGTGCAAGGTTCTCAAACTGAAGGTACCGCTTTGTGTACTCACTACAATGATTTATAAAACTGACTCATTGCAATTAGAGCTCACCCTGTTTCTTCCTGTTTCCTCTTCCCACAATTCTAGTGTATGCATCCAATCAGGCCAGATGCCTTTTTTTGTTCCAATAGGCAAATTTAGAGGAATAGCTATTCAGCTTATAATTCTGAATCATGCAAGCTGAAAAGTTCAAAACAAAATCAATCACCACAATAAAACTTGCATGTAGATAGTGACTTGTAACATAGTAACTTTTCTTGAAATGCTACCTAAAACTTTGTTGGAAAGCAAAATTTGATAAGTTACACAGAGATAGAATTGCTGAAGTTATAAGCCAGAAGCACAACAAGCAATCCAGAGAACTGAGTTGAATCCAGAATGATGGCTCTGGAAATTAAAAGTCAAACCATCAGCTATTTCTTTTCAGGAATAAAGTAAATGATAATGATAAAAATCACCTGACTCATATATCTGTAAGAAGAGGAAATCTACCATTGTGATTTATCTGGCCTGCAAGTGGCTCCAGAACAATCAATGTAGTCAACTTCTACATGCTTTCTGAATTGACCTACCAAGCAATTTAATTCAAGACCACTTGGCGAGTCACTCAGTTCAAGACCACCATTTATTGAACTGACAGCAAGGTCCAGATCCTAATAAATATGTTTTTTTTAAAAATTGTCCAGAAGCTTGGTTAAAGAACTGAGTTTTAAGAAGCATCTTAAAGGAGTTGAAAGCAATAAAAGGGTGGAGCAACATAGAGAGAAATTCCCAAAGCTTCAGTTGTTGTAAACATAATGCCAGCAGTAGTAGAACAATTAAAACTCAGGTCAAACAGGAAGCCAGTGTTGCAAGAGTGCTAATATCTTGTAAGGTGGAAAACTTCACTGAACTACAGAGTGCTGAGTGCAAACTGTAAGTGACAATGACCCATCACTCATGGATGAGCTCTATGCCTTTTATGCACATTTTAATGGGGAGAATTATGATGACACCCAAACAAGCCTCCACATTTCTGGATGACTCTGTAATTTCAGTTACTGATGCTGTTGTCCAGGCATCCTTCAAGAGGGATCCATGAACGTCTTCAGGTCCAGATGGCATGCCTAAAGATCTGTGTGAACCAACTGGCTGAAGTATTTAAGGACATATTCAACCTTTCAATTCCACGGTCTGAGGTTCCCACCAGCTTCAAGCAGGCATCTGTTGTACCAGTGCCTCAGAAAAGTGTCATGACCTGCCTCATTGACTACCATACAGTGGCACATAATGAAGTGCTTCAAGAAGTTGGTTATGGCATGAACCAACCCATGCCTCAGAAATGACCTGGATCTGCTTCAGTTTGCCTACAGTTCAGTATTCACCAAAATCACCCCATCCAAGCTCATCATTAAACTTCAAGACCTGGGCCTCTCTACCTTTAATACAACTAATACAACTGAATACTTAACTTTCTCATCAGCAGACCTCAGTCTGTGAGGATTGGTAACAACATCTCCTGCTGCTGATCATCAACACAGATGCATCTTAAGGCTTAGTTCCCTACTTTACTCACTATGTACACAGGACTACGGCTCCAATGCCATTTTCAAATTTGCCGATGACACTACAGTTGTTGGACACATCACAAATGATGATGAATCAGCTTACCTGAGTGAGATATGTCACTTGGTTGAGTGGTGCTGCAAAAACTTCTCATTCAGTGTCAGCAAAGCTAAGGAACTGATTGTTGACTTCAGGAACGAGAAGGAGGGAAAACATGCCACAGTTTACATTGGGGCATTGGCATTGGAGAAAGTCAGCAGCTCTAAACTTCTGGGTGCAAACATACTACAGGATGACCTGTGTTTGGTCCAGCACATAAATGACAAACAGAAAGTGTGCCACATCTCTACTTTCTTAGGAAGTTAAAGAGGTTTGTCTTGACAAATAGATGACAAATAGAACCCATACAGATGTGTTGTTGAAAGTATCCTGACACATTGTGGTATCATGGTCTGGTAAGGCAATTTGAGTGAATAGGAATAAAAGAAGCTGCAGAGAGTTCCGGGGCGCCTAGGTGCGACTCGAGTAGCAGCAGTAACTTAATTGATTTACTTGTTTATTTATTATTATGTTTTATTTCATTTATTATTCTTTTTATTTTTTCCCCTTTCTCTGCTAGATTATGTATTGCATTGAATTGCTGCTGCTAAGCTAACAAATTTCACGTCACATGTGTGTGATAATAAACCTGATTCTGATTCTGATTCTGATTCTGAGTAGTGGACTCTACGCAATACATCACGGGCATTTCCCTTCCTACTATTGGTCATATGAGAATATTGTAACACTGGTGGATTTTCGTGAACCATGTTCATTACTGAGTAACATCTGAGAGAGCACTTATGTGTTATGAAGGTTCCAATAACAAAATACGACATAAAAATTGCAGGAACACTGGTTTTCTGTAATGCATTATGCTTGCTCAACAGAAACTAATATGCTGCTTTCTGCATTACAGTAACATTTGTTATCCATATCACTCATTGATATTACATTCAAATTACACTAAAATTACTAATTCTGCACAGAATTTTCTACAGCTCTTTCTGTCCATCTTTCCATTTGGATACCTAATCAATTTACACATCTACCTTTAGTTAAGTTAGAGAAAGTTAAACCTTTAATGATGGTTAGTTTCCTATCCTGTTTTAAAGGTGCAGCCAGACATGGATGATTTGGAAGGGGCAGCTGAAAACTATGGAAAATTGCAATATTCCTTGGATTATGATGCCAAGAATGAAAACGTAAGTATAAAATTTCAGTAGCAGCAGTGAACTAGCAGCCCGTCATTTGGAATTTGGAATGTATTCAGTCAGGTATCCTGCTTATCACAACTCAGATACCCCCTACTTGGATATACTTAATTTAGGTAAGAGTAAGATACAAGGTAATACATGGCAGTGATGATTTCCACAATTACTTACCTATCGGGCTTTACACATACAATAACCTCTGGTTAACAGGGGAAGGAACTTTGGAGTCTCTAGAACCAAAGTACAATATTTCAAATAGGAATACAGGAAAAAATAGCGAGCAAAAATGAATATAACAAAGACGAAGGTGTCACTGTAAGTAACAACTGGAATTTGGTTGTAAGCAAGGTGGCATAGCAGAAACCTGATTGAATGTGGACGAACCAGTCAGGAGGGACGGACGATGGAGGTATAAATACCACCGAACTAGACATGCCTGAGCATCATCCCTGATGAAGATGGCTGAGTTTGTCATTAGAATATTGGTTAAAATTGATGCCTGTACCTGGCGGGAAGCCTGAGGAGAGCTTATTCATAATACAGTATAGCATTAAGTCATTAGACATTATTTTAATCTCAGTAAGTGTAATATTGAGTACCTCATGGTTAATGGAGGAGATATTGGGCCGTATGTTAGGTTGAAATACAACCCATGATGTTGGGTCTGCTGCCATCTTTTGGCTGTCAAAGTTTGGATTGAAAGAGGGAGACTCTGCTGCTTTTCCCCTTCTATATTTATCAGCAGGGGTGGGGTGATCCGAGTAAATTTACATCAGTTCACTTATGTGCACACAATTAGCTGTGGAATATTACAATAATGTCTTATATTTTTCAGTCGGCAGTGAAGTGACATTCTTTCCCTTATCCTGAAGAAAGCAGTCTATAAAAATGAATTGACCTCTGTGAGATGGAGTTATTGATGTTATTTGTTGTCAGGCAAAGGAAATCCTGAGGTCCAGCAGTTTTAATTGTACTAACAATCTAGCTGAATCACCAACTGACATTGAAGAACTTTCACAGACAACTAAAAGCACAATTTGTGGTTAAATCTAAACATCTTGCAGACAATGAAATAAAGAATCCATACACATAAGAATCAGGTAGCTATTTTATAATATGAGACAAATATTCTAAAATATATATTTTGAAATATTTATCTATGCTTGGAGACTTCACTATGCTGTAATTTCGGTTTGATGATAAAAATTCTCTTTGTGCAACTCATGCACAAAGCCCAACATTTCAGGGTATCTTAAAGCAGGAATCATTTGTAGATAATTTGTTTACAGAGTAATTTATAAGGGCCTTGATGAAGGGTCTTGGCCTGAAATGCAGACTCTGTTTTCCTTTCCATAGATGCTGCCTGGCCTGCAGAGTTCCTCCAGCATTTTGTGTGTACTAATAACTTATAAATTCCTGAACCATTTGTCGAGCTGCTGATTTCTGGAGATTATGCTGAAGAAGACTGCACAAAAGCAAAATGTTTGAAGGAGCCATGAATCACTGACAACAATCATTGTATTTCTATGTGTATGTGTTGTTCCAGAGTTACTCTCAAGACTTTAGGTGTCAAAAAAAATTACTGATCATGATCACTTGCAAAACCTGAGCTATAGTATCGAGCTGAACATTTTTAAACCAAGAAATTACTAATTTAGATCTGCTATGCCTACATTTCTTGCAGCTCAATGTTGGAGTTCTACAGGCAACGGAATTAAAGGCTATGGATTTTGGAGGAACATCTGATCCTTATGTCACTGTGTACCTTCACCCAAAAAAGAATCCAAGATATGAAACTAAAGTCTACAGAAAAACACTAGATCCTGTTTTTAAAGAACAATTTTCATTCAAGGTACGTGTTACATTAATTTTTAAAGCTATTAGTAAATCTCCACCCTGAGCTAGACCAATTGAATAAAAATCAAAATTGAATAACTGATGTTGATTCACAAATGTCCACTCTTGGGAACGTGGTCCAGCTGTTTAAATAGAAGAATGTTTTGCAAAACCGATCAAGATTGTGGAAAGTCATTCTGTAAAAAAAGTCATCCAATCAGTATGATCATGTTGAAATGTTAGAACATTGCTGAGGTTTTTGGCTAAAAATTGGGTGCATTAACTCACCTTCTCTTCACACCCATATGCAATGTTTCAAGGTAATATTATTTTATGTTGTAAACAGATAAAGATAAATTGTGACAGTGGTGATATAAAATGGTATGATGCTGGCATAGAGCAGTGAACTTCAAAATATTTCCATTTTCAATCATGCTGACATTAAGTCACAAGGGACTGCAGATGCTGTAACTTGGAGCATCTTCAATCATGATAATGTGGAGATTCCATGGAAGGGAGAAAGGTAAGCAATTATGAAGAAGTTATAGAAATCAGTCAGAGGCTGGAAATCCTGTGATGAGCAACATCCATCATCAAGGACCCCAACACCCAGGCCATACCCTCTTCTCATGTCTACCATTGGACAAAAGGTGCAGAAGCCTTCAGTCCATCACCACCAGGTTCAGGAACGGTTATTACCCTACAAGCATCAGGCTACTGAACTGGCGTGGATAACATCACTCACCACTACTCTGAATTGATTCCACAACCTACAGGCTCGCTTTCAAGCAACACACATAAAAGTTGCTGGTGAATGCAGCAGGCCAGGCAGCATCTCTAGGAAGAGGTGTAGTCGACGTTTCAGGCTGAGACCCTTCGTCAGGACGTTAGCTACCTGGCCTGCTGCGTTCACCAGCAACTTTTATGTGTGTTGCTTGAATTTCCAGCATCTGCAGAATTCCTGTTGGTTTTGGCTCACTTTCAAGGACTCTTTACAACTCATGTTCTTAGTATTATTTTTAATTGCACAGTTTGTCTTAGAGTCATAGAGCACGACTGCACAGAAACAGTCCCTTTGCCTATCTTATCCATGCTGAACTGCTATTCTTCCTAGACCTGAAGAACCACAGCTGGACCATAGCCCTACATACCTCTCCTGTGTGTTTATCCAAACTTCTCTTAAATGTTGCAGTCAAACCCACATCCACTACTTTCTGCAGGCAGGTCGTTCCACACTTGCACCAGCCCATGAGTGAAGAAGATTCCCCCTCAAGTTCACCTTAAGTATTTCACCTTTCAATCTTAACAGATTATGACCTTCTTTTGCACATTGGTTCTTAGTCATATTTTGTATGTTATATATAATTTTTCATAAATTCTATTCTTTCTTTTTTTTCCTGTAAATGCCTACAAGAAAATGAATCTCAAGGTAGTATATGGTAACACATACATACATTGACAGTAAATTTACTTTGAATTATAAACTTTGAACTTAATTCCCTAAAGTCATTGATGACTGTCAAGTCAGGAGTGTGATGGAATACTCTTCACATCAGCCTGCTTGATAGAAGCTCCATCCACAACCATTCCATTCATTCCACCACGAAGGCACAGTAGCAGTGTTTTGTACCCTCTACAGAAGCTCTGCAGCAATGCACCAAGACCCCTTAGACAGCATCTTCTCAACCCACAACGTCTAGTAGCTGGAAGGAAAAGCCAGTAAAGGTATGGGAACAGCACCACTGCGAAGTTGCCCTCTAGGCTGTAAACCACTGCCATTTCTTCACACTCACTCGGTGAAAACTCTATAGCTCCCTCCCTAACAGCGTCATCAGTATACCCACACCTCAAGGTCTCCAGTGGTTCAAGAAGGTAGCACTCCACCACTTCCGGAATAACAGTTCTAGATGAGTAATTAATCGCTGACTTAGCCTTCGAAACACACATACCTTGAATGAATATGAGAACCATTGCAATTAACCGTAAGATCATATGACATAGGAGCAGAACTACATCATTTGACCCCTCAAGTCTGATCCGCTCTTCATCATGGCTGATTTACTATCCCTCTCAACCCCGATTCCCCTGCCTTCTCACTGTAACTTTTGATGCCCTGATTAATCAGGAACCTATCAGCCTCCACTATAGACTTATCCAATAACTTGGCCTGCACAGCCATCTGTGCAATTAATTCCACAGATTCACCACCCTTTGGCTAATGAAATTTTTCCTCATCTTTGTTCTAAATGATGTCCCTCTAGTCTGAGGCTGTGCCTCCTGCACCTGGATTCCTTCACTATAGAAAACATCCACACCCACTTTATTTAGGCTATTCAATATTTGATAGAACCCTCTTCATTCTCCTAAACTCCAATAATTACAGGCCCAGAGCCATCAAACTCTCCTCATATCGTGACCCTTTCATTCTTTGGATCATTCTAATGAACCTCGTCTAGACCCTCTCCAATGCCTGCACATTTTTTTCTCAGTAAGAGGCTCAAAGCTGCCCACAATACTCCATATGTAGTCTGACCAATGCCTTATAAAGCCTTGGCATTACATCCTTGCTTGCAAATTGAACGTAAGCATTGCTTTTGCCTTCCTTACCACTGATTCAACCTGCAAGTTAACCTTCATGGAGTCTGCAGAAGGACTTGCAAGTCTGCTTGCATCTCTGATTTTTGAATTTTCTCCCTGTTGAGAAAATAGTCCACACCTTTACTCTATCTGCCAAAGTGCATGACCATGCATTTCCCTACACTATATTCCATTGGCCACTTCTTTGCTATGCTCCCAATGTCTCTAAATCCTTCTGCAGACATCTTGCTTCCTCAGTACTATCTGCCCCCCCACCTACTTTTGTATCATCTACAAACTTGACCACAAAGCCACAAATTCCTCATTCAAATTATTGACGTAGAACATGAAAATATGTGGTCCCAACACTGACCCTTGCAGTACCCCACTAGTCATGAACAGCCCTTTATTCCAACTCTTTACCTCCAACCAGTCAGCCAATCTTCTCTCCATGCTAGTATCTTTCCTGTAATACCATGGACTCTTAACTTGTTAAGCTGCCTCATGTGCAGCACCTTATCAAAGGCCTTCTGAAAATCCAAAATAAACAACATCCACTGACTCTCATTCCTCTGTCCTGCTTGTTATTTCCTCAAAGAATTCCAGCAGATTTATCAGGCAAGATTCCCCAGTAAGGAAACCATGCTAACTTTGGCTTATTTTGTCATGTGCCTCCAAGTACCCTGAAACCTTCTCCTTAAAATAGGCTCCAACATCTTTCTGAAGTCAGGTTAACTGCCCTATAATTTCCTTTCTTCTGCTTCCTTCTTAAAGAATGGAGTGACATTTGTAATTTTCTAGTTCTCCAAAACCATTCCAGGATCTAGAAAGATTACTACTAATGCTTCCACGATCAACTTTAGCCAGCTCCGCTCTCATGCCTTTGTAATTCCCTTTACTCCACTATAATTAATACATCCAATTTTAGCTTCTCCTTCTCAAACTTCGGGTGAATTCTATCATATTATGATCACTGTCTCCTAAGAATTCCTTTACCTTAAGTTCCCTAATTGAATCTAGGTCATTCCATTACACCAAATCTAGAAATGCTGTTCCCCTAGTGGTAGGGTTGCTAACTGTCCCATAATAGCCGGGACATCCCATATATTGGGCTAAATTGGTTTGTCCCATATGCGACTGCCCTTGTCCCATATTTCCCCTGCTAAGGTAGAGCGTTCCTATGAAACTGTTCGTAAGCCGAAATGGCGTAAAGCAAAGAAGAAATTATTATTAATTTATATGGGAAAATTTTTTGAGCATTCCCAGACCCAAAAAATAACCTACCAAATCATACCAATAACACATAAAACTTAAAATAATACTAACATATAGTAAAAGCAGGAATGATATGATAAATACACAGCTTATATAAAGTAGAAATAATGTATGTTCAGTGTAGTTTCACTTAACAAAATCGGGAAGATAAAGCCAAAACCGATTTGTAGAAAAAAAATCGGCAAGTACACGCATGCACACACAGGTGCCCGCGCAAGGCTTCATGGTCATGGTAGTCTTTCTTGGGGTAAGCCCAGGTGTCCCGTATTTGACTGCTACTTTTGTCCCTTATTTGGGAGTGAGAAAGTTGGCAACCGTACCTAGTGGGCTCAACCAGAAGCTGCTCTAAAAAGCCATCTTGGAGGCATTCTACAATTTCCCTTTAATAAGAACATAAGATCATAAGAAACAGGAGCAGGAGTAGGCCATACGGCCCATCGAGCCTGCGCCGCCATTCAATAAGATCGTGGCTGATCTGTCTGTAACTCAGCTCCATCTACCTGCCTTTTCCCCATAACCCTTAATTCCCTACTATGTAAAAATCTATCTAACTATCTTAAATATATTTAGTGAAGAAGCCTCAACTGCTTCCCTGGGCAGAGAATTCCACAGATTCACCACTCTCCGGGAAAAACAGGTTCTCCTCATCTCCATCCTAAATCTTCTCCCCTGAATCTTAAGGCAATATCCCCCAGTTCTAGTCTCACCTACCAGTGGAAACAACTTTCCTACTTCTATCTTATCTACCCCTTTCAAAATTTTGTATGTTTCTATCAGATTCCCTATCATTCTTCTGAACTCCAAAGAGTATAGTCCCAGGTGACTCAATCTCTCCTTATAGGTTAACCTCTTCATCCCTGGAATCAACCTGGTGAACTTCCTCTGCACTGCCTCCAAAGCCAGTATATCCTTCCTCAAGTATGGAGACCAGAGCTGCACACAGTACTCCAGGTGCGGCCTCACCAGTACCCTGTATAGTTGCAGCATGACCTCCCTGCTCTTGAATTCAATCTCTCTCGCAATGAAGGCCAACATTCTGTTTGCCTTTTTAATAACCTGTTGTACCTGCAAGCCAGCTTTTTGTGATTCATAGGGATCCGGCACCAACCTGATGTTCCCAGTCTACCAGCATATTGAATTCTCCATGACTATCTCAATATTGGCCTTTTTACATGCCTTTTCTATCTCCCACTGTAATATGTAGCCCACGTCATGGCTACTCTTCGGAGGCATGTATATAACTTCCATCAACATATCTTTACCCTTGCAGTTTCTTAACTCTAACCACAAGGTTTCTACATCTTCCGATCCAATGTCACCTCTCTCTAAGGATTTGATTTCATGTCTTAACAACAGAGCCAACCCAAACCCTCTGCTTATCTGCCAATCCTTTTGATACAACATGTATCCTTTGATGTTAAGCTCCCAACTGTAATCTTTTTTCTGCCTTGACTCAGCAATGCCCACTACATCACACCTGCCATTCTCTAACTCGCCACAAGATCATCTACCTTATACTGTATACTGCATGCATTAAAATATAACACCTTCAGTACTGTGTTCATGACCCTTCTCAATTTTGGCCCCCTGTGAGACTTAACTCATTTCACTGACTGCAATCTTGCCCTATTGTGTACCTGTTCTTCCTCACAGTCTCACTACACATTGCACCTAGTTGTACAGCAACTGCCCCATCCTCAGCTCTATCACTCTGGTTTCAACCCCCTGCCAAATTAGTTTAAACCCTCCCCAACAGCTCTAGCAAACCTGCCCTCAAGGATATTGGTCCCCCTCGGGTTAAGGTGTAACCTGTACTTTCATACCTTCCCCAGAAGAGATCCCAATGATCTAGAAATCTGAAACCCAGCCCCGACCCAATTCCTTAGCCATGCATTTATCTGCCAAATCCTCCTATTCTTTCCCTCACTGGCATGTGGCACAGGCAGTGGTCCAGAGATTACTACCCTGGGGGTCCTGCTTTTCAGCCTTCTATCTAACTCCCTCTGTTCTCTCTTCAGGACCTCCTCCCTTTCCCTAGCTACATTGTTGGTACCACGAGTTCCAGCTGTTCACTCTTCCCCTTTAGAATGCTGTAGACCTGATCTGAGATACCGTACTCTCCGGGTGTGTCTTTCTTGTCCACAGAATCTGCTGTCTGCTCTTCTAATTATGGAATCCCTATCACTATTTCACTCCTTTTCTTTCCCCTTTCCTTCTGAGCCAGAGATCAAGTCATTATGGCTTCTGTTGGTAGGTCTATCTCCCAAGAGTATCCAAATGGTATACTTACTTTTGAGGGGAACGGCCACAGGAGTACTCTGCACTGGCTGCATATTCCCTTTCCCTCTCCTGACAGTCACCCAAGTACCTGCCTCCAACAACTTAGTGGTGACTACCTCCCTATAGCTCCAGTCTATCACCTTTTTTTCCCATATTAGCTTAAAGTTATCCAGCTGCAGCTCCAGTTCCTTAACATGATCTCTAAGGAGCTGCAAATTGCAGAGGTTCCCACATCTCCCACAAGGAACATAAAACTAACTCTAGATGCATTAAACTCGCATCCACCACTTCTGCTGAAGGTTTATCCCACATATGTCTGCCATTTTTAGCCCGTTTTTCCAGGTAATCCAGATGATGCTGCAAGTTTTAATAGCATTCAAAGTATCCTTCTTTTGTTAGAATATTAATAACATTTTACTGGAAATGATTATTACATACTGAAAGAATTTTCTCTTCACCCCTCCTCTCCCCCCTCCCTCTCTCCCCCCTCCCCCCTCCCCCCTCCCCCTCTCCCCCTCCCCCTCTCCCTCCTCTCACCCCCTCTCACCCCCTCATCCCTTCTCATCCCCCACTCCCCCATTCCCTCTCCCCCTCCCCTGAACTCCCCCACTTCCCCTCCCCCTCTGCCCCCCTCCTCACCCCTCACTCCCCCTCTCTCCCCCTCTCTCCCTCTCTCCCCTTCTCCCCCTCCTCACCCCTTCTCCTCTCTCCCCTTCTCCTCTCTCCCCTTCTCCTCTCTCCCCTTCTCCTCTCTCCTCCTCTCCTCTCTCCCCCCTCCTCTCTCCCCCTCCTCTCTCCCCCCTCCTCTCTCCCCCTCTCCTCTCTCCCCCTCCTCTCTCCCCCTCCTCTCTCCCCCCTCCTCTCCCCATATCTTCTCCCCCACCTGTCCCCCCCCACCAAAGCAAGTTTTCTTTGCATTCTTACAGTTTTTTTTGTGTTTCTCCAAATTTCCAGCATCTTCACTTTTCCTTGGTTCTTCATATTGAAAATTCCAGTTGGCTGCTCTGCTTTACTTGCACTTAGTTTTTTTTTTCTCACTCACTTGTGTTTTCCCTTACTGCAGGTCAGTCAAAGTGATATTGAGAAAACATCTGTTGTGATGCAAGTATATGACTTCAATAGATTCTCCAAACATGACATAATTGGTGAAGTGAGAATTCAACTTGCCCAAGTTAACCTGAACCATGCAGTGGAAGAATGGCATGACCTAACCAAAGCTCAAAAGGAAGAGGTAAGGCTTTATCATTAAAGACCTGGGAAAATGTGTTTAAATCAAAATTGTGAATACTGGAAAACTAAAATAAATCAGAAAGTCAGTTAATTTTACCACCCTAATAAATACACAATGGAACATGCAGTAATTACCATTCTCAAAGATTGCAAAAATGGCACCAAGCTGCATTGTCCATCGGGATCATGGCTCTTACTAGTTGGTTTATAACTAAAACATTTGGTTTAATGTCTCCCTTTACAACAAAGAGAGTGGGCGTGATTATATTCAGGTTGCACTGCTACATCTCTTCCTCACACTGCACCCAAGCAGTTGTCATCATTGCTCCTCTGCTGCGTTGAACTGCTGCTGCAAAGTTAACAAATTTCACGTCACATGTCAGTGATAATCAACCTGATTCTGATTCGCCCATACTGCAAGAAGCATTGTGCCATAGAGATCACAATTTCTTTGTATGCACCATTGTGAGGATTATGAGATTTATTGCAACAAGTGTTGGTAATTATATTGTAATGTAAGGTACAGACTTAACTCAGCCATTCAAATAAATACATCAAAACAACAAAATGTTATGTTTGCCTTTTATGTCACCTGTATTCATGAATTGTTCCCTGTTTTACTCAAAGCTGAAAACACAGTTGAGAGCTTCCAAAATCTTGTGACAATTTCTGTCAGAAAAGCATATTACTACTTTTTGGCTTGAACTGTGGTTGGAAATCCCTGGCCTACTATCCCGTTGAACAGGACTTCCACTTAAAAGAAGCACAAGCAGTTTAAAGGATGTGCATAAAGAATGTGTGCAAAATATCAATGCAGTGAGATCCAATTCCTAGTAAAATGTATAACACTTTATTCTTTATTTGATTTGGATCGTGTTCAATAAGACAGTATTTTGAATGTGTGTAAAGAGTGTTATGTTAAAATCAGTACCTTATATTTCAATTCTTTATGAAAAAGAAGATTTGACCATGTAATTTATAAGTACAATTCGAGAGAAATTATATGTTAGAAATAGATATGGAAATATAGAAATGTAGAAAATAGAAGTCGGCCATTCAACACTTTGAGTCTGTTTCACCATTCAGTATGATTCTGGTTGATCATTCAAATTTAGTAACCTCTTCTGGTGTTCTCACTAAATCTTTTGATCCCTCTAAGAACAATATCTAACTTCTTCTTGAATGTACTTACTAAATCGTTTCCACTGCTTTCTGCGATAGAGAATTCTACAGCTTCATGTTCCTCATTGCCGACAGCCCACCAGACTTCAATCTGAAAATTAGTCAGTCAATGGAGACCAGCCACAGTTGAAAGCTTGATTTATATTTTCAAGAGCGGGGGAGGGGAATCAAGATGCTTTTCTTTTTAGAAAATACATATGAGGTGATACTTAGAGACAAATATAGAAATTTTTAAAGGAGTAGTCTAAAGCACCCTTTTCTCATTGTGAAAGCTAGCTTCAAAATTCTCACTTTTTGTAAATTCGTATGATAATTCTACTGTGCATAATGATACTATTTGTTCGAGTTTTTGAATTGTATCCATTTTCCTTGTGCAGATACCTTTAGTTGTGTCAGAAGTCTCTCTGCAAAGGTAGTGGGTGCGGTGTCTGCTGTGCCATCAGCAAAGCTAGAAAGCTTCCCTGCCTGGACCCAATCTCAACAATTTCCCTTAACCCTCATTCTCTGCTTGTTTGTTTTCAGTTTACTATACTCCTAATGCTTCGCTGGCAATCTCCTTTGGATATTTGTGATATCCAAATCATACAGTGTTATGAATTAATAGCACTAATTTCAAAGTTGATCAAGACCGGCTTTAAGCCTCTCAAGTGTGGGGAAATATCAATCACTGCTCACCATTTTCCAGTGATCACCACTGGAAAGAGTATGCCAATGTGTTACTGTAGATTAGTAAATAGGTGGAGAATTGGAATGGTGTTGCCTGTGATTGCTCCTTGACTAAATAGACAATGGACTATCAGACATGGGGAGTTTCTACTTGGACAATTATTTGGAGCACAGCTGTAGTTCTGAAGCAAGGCTTTGTTAAAGTAGAAAGGTAACATGTGGAAGAAATTAAATGAATAGTGAAAGAAAGAAAACTTATGCTTCCCTTCTGTTGTGTCAAGCAGACAGAAATAACTTGATGCACTTATGGTCCAGTACATCTTTTGAAAGACTTGTTCTGGAGCTGCTCCGGCCTATGGTCAAGCCACACTTAGATCCCCTCCAGTTCGCCTACCAGCCCCGACTAGGAGTTGAGGATGCCATCGTCTACCTGCTGAACCGTGTCTACGCTCACCTGGAGAAGCCAGTGAGCACTGTGAGGGTCATGCTTTTTGACTTCTCCAGTGCGTTCAACACCATCCGCCCTGCTCTGCTGGGGGAGAAGCTGACAGCGATGCAGGTGGATGCTTCCCTGGTATCATGGATTCTTGACTACCTGACTGGCAGACCACAGTATGTGTGCTTGCAACACTGTGTGTCCGACAGAGTGATCAGCAGCACTGGGGCTCCACAGGGGACTGTCTTGTCTCCCTTTCTCTTCACCATTTACACCTCAGACTTCAACTACTGCACAGAGTCTTGTCATCTTCAGAAGTTTTCAGATGACTCTGCCATAGTTGGATGTATCAGCAAGGGAGATGAGGTTGAGTACAGGGCTGCTGTAGGAAACTTTGTCACATGGTGTGAGCAGAATTATCTGCAGCTTAATGTGAAAAAGACTAAGGAACTGGTGGTAGACCTGAGGAGAGCTACGTTACCGGTGACTCCTGTATTCATCCAGGGGGTCAGTGTGGACATGGTGGAGGATTACAAATACCTGGGGATACGAATTGACAATAAACTGGACTGGTCAAAGAATACTGAGGCTGTCTACAAGAAGGGTCAGAGCCGTCTCTATTTCTTGAGGAGACTGAGGTCCTTTAACATCTGCCAGACGATGCTGAGGATGTTCTACAAGTCTGTGGTGGCCAGTGCTATCATGTTTGCTGTTGTGTGCTGGGGCAGCAGGCTGAGGGTGGCAAACACCAACAGAATCAACAAACTTATTCGAAAGGCCAGTGATGTTGTGGGGATGGAACTGGACTCTCTCACGGCGGTATCTGAAAAGAAGATGCTGTCTAAGTTGCATGCCATCTTGGTCAATGTCTCCCATCCACTACATAATGTACTGGGTGGGCACAGGAGTACATTCAGCCAGAGACTCATTCCTCCAAGATGCAGCACAGAGCGCCATAGGAAGTCATTCCTGCCTGTGGCCATCAAACTTTACAACTCCTCCCTTGGAGGGTCAGACATCCTGTGCCGATAGGCTGGTCCTGGACTTATTTCATAATTTACTGGCATAATTTACATATTACTATTTAACTATTTACGGTTCTATTACTATTTATTATTTATGGTGCAACTGTAATGAAAACCAATTTCCCCCTGGGATCACTAATGTATGACTATGACTATGACTTTTGAGAAGAGAAACAACCAGTGTGTTCTGAGGAGAAGCATCAGTTGAAGAGGTGGCAGTTTTTGGTATGAAAAGTAATCTCTATTACATGCCTTAAAATTTTTGAGTGATCAGGGAATCGTGCAATTGTGTTGCTCTTTTGTTCTTTCTTTCTTTTTCAATCTTTTTATTAATTTCAAAGAATGAAAACATAACAAAGCAAAAATACAAGTAGTAGGAGATACATTGTTACATTTAAAATGAGTAATTGTAAAACCAAATAGTAAAAATTAACAAAGCTTCCAATCGCGCAGAATAATAATGAATAATATAAAGCAAAAAAAAAACTGAAGAAAAATCATGAAAAAGAAAAGAAAAAGAAAAAAAAACAAACCCATCCCCAAAAAAACTAAACTAAACAGAATTAGTCAACTAAACTAAAAGACTTGGGCAATACTAACAACTTGAAAATAGGAAAGAGAAAACCTTAGTGTCGACGACCCCATTCCTCTCAACCAACAGTACAGAGAAATAAAACAGGTTTGGAAATGATCAAATTACATCAAATGAAAATGCTGAATGAATGGCCTCCAAGTTTTTTCAAATCTAACGGAAGGGTCATAAACCGCATTTCTAATTTTTTCCAAATTCAAACATACCATAGTTTGTGAAAACCAATGAAATACTGTAGGAGGGTTAATCTCTTTCCAATTCAGCAAAATTGATCTTCTAGCCATTAGAGTAAGAAATGCAATCATCCTACATGCTGAAGAGGTTAGATAATTTGAATCTATCATTGGTAATCCAAAGATAGCAGTAATTGGATGAGGTTGTAAGTCTACATTCAAAACCATTGAAATAATGTCAAAAATGTCTTTCCAATATTTTTCCGACAAAGGACATGACCAAAACATGTGAGTTAAAGAAGCTATCTCAGAATGACATCTATCACATATAGGATTTATATAAGAATAATAACAAGATAGTTTATCTTTGGACATGTGAGCCCTGTGCACTACTTTAAACTGTATCAACACATGTTTAGCACATATAGAGGATAAATTAACCAATTGAAGAATTTTTTCCCATTTTTCAATCGGTATAATAATGTTAAGTTCACTTTCCCAGTCAGCTTTAACTTTATTGGAAACATCAGGGCATAAATTCATAATTGTATTATATATAATTGCTACAACACTTTTCTGAAAGAGATTTAAATCTAAAATTTTTTCCAAAGTGTCCATTCGATATGGGTGTGGAAAATTAGGAGAAACAGTAATTAAAAAGTTTCTAATCTGTAGATATCTAAAAAAGTGAGATCTGGGTAAGTTATATTTATTAGAAAGTTGATCAAAAGACATGAAACAATTATCTAGAAATAGATCACGAAAACGTATTATACCTTTGGTTTTCCAATCAAAGTAAGCTTGATCCATAGTGGAAGGTTGAAAAAGGAAATTAGATATAATAGGACTTGCTAAAATAAATTGATTAAATCCAAAAAATCTTCGAAATTGAAACCATATACGTAAGGTATGCTTAACTATTGGATTATTCATTTGTTTATACAATTTGGAAGAAGTAAAAGGAAGCGAAGTTCCTAAAACCGAACCCAAGGAAAACCCTTGTAATGAATTACATTCAAGATTTACCCACTGTGGATTTAAAGATACATCCAAATCTCGTAACCAAAATTTTAAATATCGAATATTAACTGCCCAATAATAGAATCTGAAATTTGGGAGGGCAAGTCCCCCCTCCTTTTTAGGTTTCTGTAAATACCATTTACCTAACCTAGGATTTTTATTCTGCCATATATATGAGGAAATTTTTAAGTCTACGTTATCGGAAAAAGATTTTGGGATAAAAATTGGAACCGCTGGAAATATATATAAAAATTTGGGCAAAATGATCATCTTAATAGCATTAATCCCACCAATCAAAGACAAAGAGATGCTCTTTTGTTATAAGTGAGAAGATTTTATTTTTCAGTCAAGTGGACTGTTGTGCATTGTATGGCCACATCAAGAAGCTCAGAGTCAGAATCAGCTTTATTATCACCGTCCTATATGATGTGAAATTTGTTTTGTGGCAACAGCACAATTTAAAGACATAAAATTACTTAAATTACAAGATAAATTGTGCAAAGTAAAAGGAATAATGAGTTACTGTTATGGACTCTTCAGAATTTATGAACACTATGGTCCAAGATGGCAACAGTGACAAACGCGACTAATGGCAACATCCTGCAGGCAGTTCATGAAACTACTTCTTCTCCTTCTTCCTTTAAATACACTTCTACTACCACTCTGTGTGAAATTGGAGCCTGCGATTTACATTTTGATGATGTGTTTTTGGGCCGGCTGAGTGATCTGGTGCTTTTGCTGTCTCTGAGGGAATTTGGTGTAATTGACAGGGTTGAAAATTGAGTTTGTGGCCTAAGTGTGTGTGTACGAACCCAAGATCAGCTCCAGTTCTCGATTAAAGCATCAAGCCAGATTGAACTCAATGAGGATGAGAGCGGAAGGCGAGCAGGTGTTCGCCGCCGTATGCCCGCATTCGACTGGTTGACCTCTCCCTCTTACTTGCTACTGCCAGAGGAAAGTGCAGGAGACTTGGGTCTTTGGCAAGGTTTGATCAGTGCCGTTTGTGGATTGGACTTGGTTTTGGAGGACTCCGCTGTTCATGTTATATATGTTTCTGGTGCCTGGATACTCCTTTTTTATTGCTATTTTGTATGATTTTGATTGGGGCAGACTGGCTCTGTGAAGTGCAGTCAACGAATGACACAGTGCTATATTGCACTGGACTGAACTAAACTGAGCATTCCTAGACTGTTTCAAAGACTGAGGTTTGTTATTCATTTGTTTTTTGCCGTTTGCGTGATTTGTTCTTTGTGTGTTTGATGCTTTCTTTGAATGAGTTTCGCAGTGTTTCTTTCTTTCGAGATTGTCTGCAGGAAGATGATTCTCAAGGTTGTATACTGCATGCAACTTTGATAATAAATGTACTTTGAATATTTGGATCTTTGAAATCTGATGATGGAAGGGAAGCCACGATTTCTGAATTGTTGGGTGAGGGTCTGCAGGCTCCTGTACCAGAAGACATAAGAGCAGAATTAGGCCATTCAGCCCGTCAAGTTTGCTCCACCATTTTATCATGGCTGATCCATTTCTCTCTCAGCCACATTCTTCTACCTTCTTCCCATAACCTTCCATGCCCTGACTAATCAAGAACCTATTGACCTTTGCTTAAATATACCCAATGATTTGACCTCCACAGCCACCTGTGACCATGAATTCCATGGATTTACCACCCTCTGGCAAAGAAGTTCCTCCTTATCTCTGTTCTAAATGGAGGTTCCTCTACTCTGAGGCTGTGTCCTCCAGTCCTAGATTCGCCCATCAAAGGAAATATCCTCTCCACATCCACTCTAACTAGGCCTTTCAACATTTGGTAAGTTTCAATGAGATCCCCCTTCATTCATCTAAATTCCAGTGAGCAAAACCCCAGAGCCATCAATCACTTCTCATATGATATTCCTTTCATTCCCGTATCCAATTTTGTGAACCTCCTCTGAACCCTCTCCAATGTCAGCACGTTCTTTCTTAGATAAGGGGCCCAAAACTGTTCACAATAATCAGGTGAGGCCTCACCAGTGCTTTATAAAGCCTCGGCAGTACACCCTTGCTTTTATATTCTAGTCCTCTTGAAATGAATGCTAACATTGCATTTACCTTCCTCACCACCTACTCAACCTGCAAATTATTTTCAGCGAATCCTGCATGAGGACCCCCAGGACCCTTTCGCTGCACCTCATATTTTTGAATATTCTTCCTGATTAGAAAATAGTCTATACTTTTATTCCTTCTACCAAAGTGCGTGACTATACACTACCTGACACTGTATTCTATTTGCCACTTTTCTTTTGCCCAATCTCCTAATCTGTCCAAGTCCTCTGCGGCCTCCCTGCTTCCTCAATACTACCTGCCCCTAACCTGTGGCACCTGGTCAAAGGACTTCTAAAGGTCTAAGTACACACATCTACCAATTCTACTTTATTTCCTCAAAGTATTCTTATTTGTCAGGAAACCATGCTGACTTTGGTATGTTTTATCATATACCTCCAAGTACCCAAAACCGCATCCTTAACAATTGACATCAACATCTTCTCAGTCACTGAGGTCAGGCTAACTGACCTATAATTTCCTTTCTTCTGCCTCACTCCCTTCCTGAAGGATGGGATGACATTTGCAATTTTCCAGTCCTGCAGAACCATTTTGAAATCTAGTGATTCTTGAAAGATCATTACTAATGCCTCCACAATCTCTTCAGCTACCTCCTTCAGAGCCCTGGGGTGTAGGTCAACTTATCCAAATGACTTATCCCAGGCACCTTCTCCCTAGTAATGGCAACTTCTGCCTCCTGACCTTCTCGAATGTCCAGCATACTGCTAGTGTCTTCCACTGTGAAGACTAATGCAAAATATGTATTAAGTTCCTTTGCCATTTCTTTGTGCCTCATTACTAACTCTCCAGCCTCATTTTCCAGAAGTCCAATATCTCCTTACACCTCTCTTTAACTCTTTATATATCTGAAGAAAAGACATTTGGTATCCTCTTTGATATTGTTGCTTAGCTTCCCTTCCTATTTCATCTTTACCCCTTTATGGCTTCTTTAGTTGCCTTCTGTTGGTTTTTAAAAGTTTCCCAATCATCTACTTTCTCTATCATGCTCTATTATGTGCCCTCTCTTTGCTTTTATGTTGACTATGATTTCCCTTGTCAGCCATGGACATGTCATCCTGCCTTTAGAATACTTCTTCTATGGGCTGTGTCTATCCTGTGCCTTCCAAATTGCTTCAGGAAATTCCAGCCACTGCTGCTCTGCCATCATCCCTGCTAGTGTCCCGTTCCAATCAACTTTGGCCAGTTCCTCTTTCTGCCTCTGTAATTCCCTTTACTCACTGTAATACTAATACATCTGACTTTAGCTTCTCCCTCTCAAATCGCAGGTGAATTCCATATTATGATCACCTTCTCCTAAGGGTTCCTTTACATTTAAGCTCCCGAATCAAATCCAATTCATTGCACAACACCCAATCCAGAATAGCTGATCCCCTACAGGGTTCAACAACAAACTACTCTTTCTTTTGGAATCCAGCACCAACCTGCTTTCCCCAACCTACCTGCATATTGAAATCCCCCATTCCCTCATGACTATTATAACATTGCCCTTTTGACGTGTCTTTTCTATTCCCCATTGCAATTTGTAGCCCATATCCTGGCTACAGTTCAAAGGCCTGTATATAACTCCTATCATTGTCCGTTTACCCTTGTGGTTTCGCAACTCTACTCACAATGTTTCTACATCTTCTGATCCTATGTCACTTCTTTCTAAGGATTTGATTTAAATGTTACCAACAGAGCTATGCCACCTCCTCTCCCTACCTGCCTGTCCTTTTGATACAATGTACACTCTTGGATGTTAAGCTTCTTTTAGCCTCAACTCAGTGATGCCACCAACAGCACACTTGCTAATCTCTCAGTGCACTACAAGATCATCTATTTTATTCTGTATACTGTGTGCATTCAAATATAATGCCTTCAGTCCCATATCCATCACCCTTTTCGATCTTGTCCCCCTTTTACACTGCAACTCATCCCACTGACTGCAATTTTGCCCTGTCATCTGGCTGTCCTTCCTGACAGTTTCATTACACACTGCCTCTGTTTGTAAACCAACAGCTCTATCCTCAACCCTATCACTCTGCTTCCCATCCCCCTGCCAAATTAGTTTAAACTCTCCCCAACAGCTCTAACAAACCTGCCCACAAGGATATTGGTCCCTCCCCTCCCTTTTGTATACTTCATACTTTCCCCTGAAGAGATCCCAGTGATCCAGAGATCTGAAACCCTGTCTCCTGCACCAGTTTCTCAGTCACGCATTCATCTCCAAAATCATCCAATTCTAACCCTTACTGGCATGTGGCACAGGCAGCAATCCAGAGATAGCCAGTCTGACATCCTACTTTTCAGCTTTCTACCTAGCTCCGTAAATTCTCTCTTCAGGACCTCTTTGCTTTTTCTACCTACGTCATTGGTCCCAATATATACCAACACTTCTAGCTGCTCACCTTCTCCCTTTAGAAAGCCGTGGACAAGATCTGAGGCATCTCTGACCCTGGCCTCTGGGAAGAGGCATACCAACCGGGTGTGTTTATCATGTCCGCTAAATCTCATCTCTGCTCCTCTAACTGTGGAATCCCCTATCATTACTGCAATTCTCTTCTCTCCCCTTCCCTTCTGAGCCATGATGGTGAGTGTCCTTAACGTTGGATGCAAATTTCCTGAGGCACCACCTCCGGATGGTTGGGAGCCTGTGCCCAAGGTGGAGCTGGCTGAGTCTACAGTTTTCTGTAACTTCTTGTGATCCTACACTGTGATGCAACTAGTTAGATTGCTCTCCACCATAAATCTGTAGAAGTTTGCAAGTATATTTGTGATGTACCAAATCTTCTCAAACTCCTAATGAAGTAAAGCGTTGATGTGCATTTTACATGACTGCGTCAATGTTTTGGGTCTCTTCAGAGCTGTTGACACCCAGGAACTTAATGCTGCTCACACTTTCCTCAGTGAGGACTAATGTGTTCTCTTGAATTCCCCTTCCTGAAGTCTACAGTCAGTTCCTTGATCTGCTACTGTTGTGTGCGAGGTTGGTGCTGTGACACCTCTCAACCAGCTGATGTTTCTCATTCTTGTGGTCCTCGTTGTTGCCACCTTAGCTTTTATCAACAGTGGTGTCATCTGCAAATTTATAAATGGCTTAGCCATGGTCATGAGTGTAGATAGAATAGACCAGTGCTAAGTACGCATCCTTGAGGTGTGTCTGTGTTTATTGTCAGCGAGGAGCGTGCTCTTTTGAAGCAGGTGAGAACTTCAACCTGCAGACACCCTTCAACACTCAATCCAGTTGCTTGGCACGAGTTTTCAATACCTTGCCAGGTACACTACTGAGGATTAATGTCTGCACCTTGACATTACCTTGCCACATTAGTGCCACTAATGTGGGGATAACGGCAGATGAATGTAGAGTGATGACAGTCAGCATTAATAACAGATGCGGATAAGTACTGCAGCAGATACAGTCTGCATTTAGTCAAAGAGGAATGACAAATTCATTCCTCAGGTTGAAACCCTTCACAGATTTGGATTTATTTTCTTTTGAATGCAAAAGATACTGCCAGTTTTAAGGAGGAGTTACACAGCCCAAACCTTGCAAAAATTCACACAATAAAATGTGTAAGACAATGTGTAAGACCAGACAGGCAATCTCTGAAGCGTATTGATAATCACTGTGGTCACCTGCCTTGTAAAGATATTGACCAGAAGAAGGCTATGGCAAACCACTTGTCTAAAAAAAATACCCAGAACAATCATAGTCTGACCACGACATGGCACATGATGAAGGTGATGATGATATCTTGCTTGGTTTCTTAGGATGTGGAACATGGTGATATCTGCATATCCCTCCGTTATGTCCCTGCTTCAAGCAAGCTGACTGTTGTCATTTTAGAAGCCAAGAACCTGCAGATAATGGATAAAGATGGTTTATCTGGTAAGAATTTTAAAACAGAAACGTTCAACTGAAATTTACTCAAAGATGGGAACAATCTGCCAAAGTGTATGTTATCCATGATTTTTTTAAGAAATGGCTTTGGAGATAAGTACAGCTTCCCAAGTAAAAGTATTTAAAACTAAAATGATGATTCACCAAGTCCATTCTCTGACTACTTTCCCTGCTTGTGAAAATGTTGAATGAGATTGCAAAATGGATGATAATGAACTCACAACCAATTGACATCTGGCCCATTGGAACCACTGATGGTAAGAAGTAAATAGGGAGTGGAAGAGACAGAGGAGGAGAAATGAGGGAGATGTAAGAAGGAGAACAAAGAGGTAGGCAAAAGAGATAGAATATAGGAAGTTAGAGAATAAGTGTGAAGTGTGCTAGGTGAGAAAAAGAGAGTGAGATAAGGAACTAGAAAAAGAGGAAAGGTGGAAGAAAGAATGGAGACTGAAAAAGAAGAGGGCTAGAAGATTTAAAAATGGAGGGGAGAAGGCTGAAGGAGATTAAATTTCCGATCCTATTTTTGCAACCAATTCCTAGTTACCTACTATTCTTTCTAAAATATATTTACAGAAATCTCAAATCTGTACAACATGCTCTTTCTTCTGCCAGCTATGTAAATATAGATTGGTAAATTGGTTTACTATGTAATTTACGGAAATTTTGGTAATATACAGAAATATACAAAACAAATTTCTCATCATCTATGTGCTATCAAATGTAAAATTAAATCATGTACTGGGGTACAGTGAAAAAATGTTTGCTTTGCATGCCATCCAAAAAAATCATTTCATCACAACAGTGAATTGACGGAGTACAAGGGAAACAATAACAGAATGGCAAAAAGCATATTACAGTTAAAAAGAAATTTGCATTGTAAGCAAACAATAAGTTGTAAGACCATAATAATGTAAGCTGTGAGGTCAAGAGTCCATCTCATGATACTGGGGACCATTCAGTAGTCTTATAACAGCAGAATCAAATCTGCCCTCGGGCCTGTTGGTATGTGCTTTCAGGCTTTTGTATCTTCTGCCCAATGGGAGTGAGGAGAACAGAGAATGTCTCGGGTGATACATATCATGCTGAACCTGCCAATCATTTGAAATAATTGCCAACATTTCTCACCTCTGAGCACAGAAAATAGGAACGTGAATGAGCCACTCAGCATGATCATGCCTGATCTGTTCTAGATTTCATCTCTCCGTCTGTGCCTGTTAACCAAGGTCGTCATTTTCCTTTTTTGAAAAAAATATATTTACTTCCTTTTTAAATAGACTATGATTTTACATCCCCCTACAACTTCAAAAATTTCAGAGATTTACCTCACTTAGAGTTATATAGCGTGGAAATAAGCCAACCAAAGTGTCTAATTTGCCCGTATTTAGTTCATATCCTTCTAAATATTTTCCTCTACAATACTGTTCTTAATATCTTTTAAACATTGTGATAGTACATATCTCTATCACTTTCTCCGGTGGTTCATTCCATATACTCATGACCCTCTGTGTGGAAAATGTCACCCTTCAGGTCCCCTTTAAATCATTCTGTTCTCATCTTAAACTTGTGTTGTCTAGTTTCAGACTTCCTTATCCTGGGAAAAAGACTTTGCATGTTCACTTTATCTATACCTCTCATACTTAAGGTCATCGGTCAGCTTCCTTCACTCCAGGGGAAATAGTCCTGGCCTGCTCCTTCCCTCCTTATAACTCAAGCACTCCAGTCCCAGCAACATCCTTCTGAATCTTTCTGCACCCTCTCTGACTTAATGACATCCTTCCCATCCTTTTGTGATTGGAAATGCACACAGTACTCCAAGTACAGTCTCACCAATGTACCCCTTTCTCTTTCCTCTAATTTCACCATTGGTCTTGTCTTGTACAGCTGTAACATGATGTCTCAACTTTTGAACTCAATGTCTCACAACATGCTAGAGGAACTCAGCAGGTCGGGCAGCATCCGTGGAAATGATCAGTCGACGTTTTGGGCTGGAACCCTTCGTCAGGACTGTAGAGGGAAGGGGCAGAGGCCCTATGCCTCTGCCCCTTCCCTCTACAGTCCTGACGAAGGGTTCTGGCCCAAAACGTCGACTAATCATTTCCACGGATGCTGCCCGACCTGCTGAGTTCCTCCGGCGTTTTGTGAGTGTTGCTTTGACCCCAGCATCTGCAGAGTATTTTGTGTTTTTGAACTCAATGTCTGACTGATGAAGGCACGCATGCCTTGAATCCTTCTTCACCATCTGTCAAATGGTCTCCCCACTTTCATGGAAATATGGATCTGCACCGCTAGCTCTCTCTGTTTTACCACACTTCCCAGGGTCTAACTTCACTGGGTATGCCCTGTTCTGGTTTAACTTCCCAAAATGCTTCACTTTACAGTTGTCTGAATTAAATTTCATCAGTCATTCCTTTGCAAACTTTCCCAGTCGATCTAGATACTGTTGCAACCTTCTTCACTGTTCCAGTTATGAGGGTGGATGGCAACTTCTTTAGGCATTGCCTCTTAAAGATGTCCTTGATGGTGGGGAGGGTTGTGTCCATGATAGAGATGGCTGAGTCTAGGGTTTATGGAAAAGAGTACAGTCGACATTTCAGGCCGAGTCAGGGACTGTACTCTTCTCCGTCAATACTGCCTGCCTTGCTGAGTTCCTCCAGCATTTTATATGTGTTGCTTGGATTTCCAGCGTCTGCAGATTTTCTCTTGTTTGTGAGTATAGGGTTTCTCTAGTTGGGCCCTCAGAATGTATCCATCTATATGTACCTCAAAACCACCAGTATCTCCTGTGCAGGAAGAAATTCCAACACACCACATTTTTTTTAAATGACTGTCCCTTTACATCTTGTAATATTATCAGACCAAAAAGCATAGGAGCAGAATTAGGCCATTTGGTGCATTGAGTGTGCTCCATTGTATTATGGCTGATTTATTATCCCTCTCAACCCTGTTCTCCTGCCTTCTCCCAATAATCTTTGACGCCTTTACTAATCAAGAACCTATCAACCTCTGTTATAAATATACCTAATGGCTTGGCCTCCACAGCTGTCAGTAGCTATGAATCCCACAGATTCACAACCTTCTAGCTAAAGAAATTACTCTTCATCTCTGTTCTAAATTGGGACCACTACCTTTCACATTGTTTGTCAATGATTTGGATAATGGAATTGATAGCTTTGTGGCAAAGTTTGTGAATGATATGAAGATAGGTGGAGGAGTTGGTAGTGCTGAGGAAACAATACAAGTGCAGCAGGACTTAGACAAATTGGAAGAATGGGCAAAAAAGTGGCAGATGGAATACAATGTGGGGAAATGTACAATAATGCATTTTTTGGTAAAAAGAACAATAGTGCAAACTATTATCTAAATGGGGAGAAGGTTCATATTTCAGAGGTGCAGAGGGACTTAGGAGTCCTCATGCAAGACTCCCAGAAGGTTAATTTACAGGTTGAGTCTCTGGTAAAGAAGACAAATGCAATGTTGGCATGTATTTCTATGGGAATGGAATAGAAATGCAAGGAGACAATGCTGAGGCTTTATAAGACACTAGTCAGGCCACACTTAGAGTAATTCAACAGATTTGGTCCCCATATCCCAGAAAGGATGTGTTGTCATTGAAGAAGATCCAAAGGAGGTTCACAAGGATGATTCCAGGAATGACGGGGTTAACATATGAGAGGCATTTGGCAGCTTTGGGCCTGTACTCACTGGAATTTAGAAGAATGCAGGAGGATCTCATTGAAGCCTACAGAATGTTGAAAGGACTAGGTAGGGTGGATGTGGAAGGATGTTTCCTGTGGTGGAGGTATCCAGAACAAGAGGGCACAGCCTCAAAATTGAAGGGCGATCTTTTAGAACAGAAGTAAGGAGGAATGATTTTGGCCAGAGAGTGGTGAATCTGTGGAGTGTTCTGCCACAGACTGCAGTGGAAGCCAAGCCTATGGATATATTTAAGGTGGGAATTGATAGTTTCCTGATCAGTCACGGGATCAAAAGATATGGCGCAAAGGCAGGTATATGGGTGGAGTGGGATCTGGAATCAGCCATGAAGAAATGATCGGCTGAATGGCTTAATTCTGCTCCTTCACCCTATGATCTAAAGGGATGATGTCCCTCTATTCTGAGGCTGTGCTCTCTAGTCCAAGACTCCTCAATTATGGGAAACATCCTCTCCATATCCATTCTATCTAGGCCTTTCAATATTCAATAGGTTTCAATGATGTTACCCCTCATTCTTGTAAACTCCAGCTCAGGCCAAGAGCCATCAAATGCTTCTCATACATTAACCCTTTCATTCCTGAATTATTCTTTTGAATCTCCTCTGAACCCTGTACAATGTCAGCACATCTTTTCTTAGGTAAGAGTCCCAGTACTGCTCACAATGTTCCAAGTGAAGTCTAACCAATGCCTTATAAAGCCGCAGCATTACATCCTTACTTTCATATTCTAGTCTTCTCGAAATGATTGTGAACAATGTACTTGACTTCCTTAACAATGACTCAACCTGAAAGTTAATCTAGAGGGAATCCTGCAAAAGGACTTGCAAGTCCCTTTGTGCCTCCAATTTATGAATTTTCTCCCCATTTAGAAAATAGTCTATGCCTTTATTCCTTCTGCCAAAGTGTATTCCTGTACACTTCCCTGCACTATATTCCATTTGCCACTTCTGTGTCCATTCTCCTCATTTGTCCAATTTCTTCTGCAGACTTCCTGTTCCCTCTACACTACCTGCCCTTCCACCTATCTTAGTCTGTCTGTCTGTCCAGGTACCATATCCGATGCGGACGTTGGTGACCATGGTTTTCCATATAGATCTATCCTTCGTTCTTTTGATGGCTTCCATTTCCTTGATGTGTAGCCACCTGGCTGTGCTTTTGATGTACATAAGCCGAGGTCTTCCTCTAGGTTTGCTCCCCTCAATCTTTCCAGAGAGTATAAGTTTTTCTAGCTCATCTTTCCACGTGATGTGTCCTAGGAATCTGAGTTGTCTTTCTCCTATTGTTGGCATGAGTGATCGAACTGCTTGGGCTCTCCTGAGAACTTCTTCATTTGATGTGTGTGTGGTCCATGATATTTTCAACATTCTCCTGTAGAACCACTATTCAGCTGCTTCTAGTCTCTTTTCCATTGCTGGGGAAGTGGTCCAGCAATCACTTCCATAAGTCAGGATAGAATAAATGTAGCACTGCAGTATTCTGTTTTTAGTGTACATGCTCATCTTTCTGTCTGTTAATATGGTCTTCATTTTTTGGAAAGCTTATTTCACCATTGCTATTCTGTATTTGATATCTGCGTCGCACCTGCCATCACTTGTTATTAGGCTGCCAAGAAATCTGAAATGGTTGACTTGTTTGATATTTGTATTTCCGATCTTGATCACACATTGTGGGTTGTTTGTCTTACCTATCTTAGTATCGTCCGCATACTTGGCACAAAGCCATCAATTCCATCATCCAAATCATTAACATATAATGTGAAAAGTAGTGGTCCCAACGCCCACTCCTGCAGAACACCACTAGTCACTGACAGTCAACTAGGAAATATCCCATTTATTCCAACTCTTTACCTCCTCTATCCATGCTAATATCTTTCCTGTATTGTCATGGGCTCTTATCTTGTTTAACAGACTCATTAGTGTCACCTTATCAAAGGCCTTCTGAAAATCCAAGTAAATTGTCTGTCCATTTGAAATTCCCTCAGTAGTAGAAACATCTCAAAACATCTCAGTTGTGTCCTCTCAGAATCTTATGTGTTTCAATAGAATTACCCTTTATTCTTCTCAAATCAATAGAATATGATCCAATTGCTTAGCCAAATGGATACTTTGTGAGGCATGAGATACATTTAAGTGTTAAACCAACAGCAGATGTGTAAATGCGATGGTTCTTGTGTTGAAATTTATGTTTGTCTCTGCTGATCCCCAAGTGAATGAGACCATGATGTAACTTTCAGCATTGGTACAATATCCACAAGGCTTCACCTGATATTTCTCTCTGGCCCCCTCCTAAGGCCACTTCATTTCAGCCTGGGGAGTTGCTCCCTGGCCCCCAGGTGCACAATGTATCCTTGTGACTCCTGACTTTAACAAGGTATCAAGTTTGCACCAAGAGCATTGGGATCTGTTTACATCCTGTTCCTGTTCACTGATCAGTCCAGAGGAAGGGCCTGGACCTGAAACATCGACTGTTAATTACCTTCCGCAGATGCTGTATGAACCACTGAGTCTCTCCAGCAGGTTTTTTTTTTTGGCTCCAGGCTCCAGCATCTGCAGCTTCTTGTGTCTCTGGTATTTTAATATTTAAATAGTGGTTGGGTTCAATGCTCATTCACCCATTTAAGAACGGGATCCCTCATGTCAATTAGATTTGTTTCATTTCAATGGGTATAATTTAATCAATGCAGTAATACGGGAATTAATGACATAGACAATTCTAACATCTATCCTCACAAGATGCAGATACAAGAGTCATGTACTTATTAAATGCAATAAGCAGTCACATCTTAGTATAGATATATGTGATGAATTGCTTACACTTGATGTTTTTCTCACTTTTAATTTTCCATTGATAGTTAAGGATTATTTTATAGATGGCTGCGGTGATATCACATATTTTACATAATTGTTCAAAATTGAAGTTAACACAATCAATTTAAAAATGGAACCAAGTTCATATTACTTCTAGCAGATGCCTTTTTCTAAGTCTGAGTATAAAACATCCATTAACATGCAATTGTCTGAGGAAGCATCATCTATATGGAAGATTGTGGTTATTTTATTAAGTAATTTCTGTATAGTTTAAAACAAATATTTACCATATACTGTTACAAAGCAAAATAGAGTACAAACCCAAACAGGCAGGCATGAACAGGCAGAGGCGAGGGTAGGTTCTGGTAAGTTTTGTTTGTTTAGATTAGAGAGAATGCCAGGCAGGATGTGGGAAGTCAGGGAGACCTCCGGTGTCCTTCACAACGACACCTGCAAGAAGTGCATCCAGCTGCAGCTCCTAACAAACCATGTTAGGGGACTGGATCAGGAGCTGGATGACCTCCGGATCATTCGGGAGAATGAGGTGTTTGTAGATAGTAGCTTCAGGGAGGTAGTTACACCAAAGGAACAGCGCACAGGTAATTGGGTTACCGTCAGGCGAGGGAAGGGGAAAGGGCAGGCAGAGCAGGGTTTCCCTGTGGCTATTCCCCTCAACAACAAGTATACCTCATTGGATACTGTTGGGGGGGATGACTTAGCTGCAGTAGCCGGATCTCTGGCAATGAGTCTGGTTCTGCAGTGCAGAAGGGAGGGTGGAAGAAGAGGAGAGAGGTAGTGATAGGGGACTTGATAGTTAGAGGTACAGAAAGGAGGTTCTGTGGTCGTGACAGAGACTCCCAGAAGGTTTGTTGCCTCCTGGGTGTGAGGGTCAGGGAAGTCTCTGATTGCGTGCACAGCATTCTGAAGTGGGAGGGTGATCAGCCAGATGTCATGGTGCACATCGGTACCAATGACGTAGGAAGAAAGAGTGAGGAGGTCCTGAAGAGTGAGTATAGGGAGTTTGGTAGGTAGTTAAGAAACAGGACCTTGAGGGTGGTAATCTCAGGATTGCTACCTGTACTACGTGCCAGTGGGGGTAAGAATAGGATGCTCTGGCGGATGAACAAGTGGCTAGGGAACTGCTGTAGGGAGCAGGGTGTCAGATTTCAGGATCATTGGGACCTCTTCTAGGACCTGTACAAGAGAGATGGGTTACACCTGAACTACAAGGGGACCAATATCCTTGCAGGGAGATTTGTTAGTGCTTTTGTGGAGGGTTTAATCTAGATTTGCAGGGGGATGGGAACCAGAGTGCCAGAGTAGATAGTGGAGCGGGGGAGAGAAAAAATGATGTTAAAAGTTCATGCAAAGTCACAAATAGAAGGGTTGTGTGTGGTGGTAATAATCTTCTGAGGTGTGTCTATTTCAATGCAAGGAGTATTGTGGGGAAAGCTGACAAGCTGAGGGCAAGGATTGACACATGGAACTACGACATTATAGCCATTAGTGAAAGTTGGCTGCAGGAGGGGCAGGACTGGCAGCTTAGTGTTCCAGGGTTCTGATGTTTCAGACGTGATAGAGGCAGAGGAATGAAGGGTGGGGTGGGGGTTGGCATTGCTAGTCAGGGAGAATGTTACAGCAGTGCTCAAGCAGGACAGATTAGAGGGCTTGTCTACCGAGGCCATATGGGTGGAGCTGAGAAACAGGAAAGGTATGACCACATTAATGGGGTTGTATTATAGACCACTTAATAGTCAGCGAGAATTGGAGGAGCAAATCTGCAGAGAGATAGCAGACAACTGCAGGAAACATAAAGTTGTGATAGTAGGGGATTTTAATTTTCCACATATTGATTGGGATTCCCATACTGTTGAAGGCCCAGACGGGTTAGAGTTTATAAAATGTGTTCAGGAAAGTTTTCTAAATCAATATATAGAGGTACCAACTAGAGAGGATGCAATATTAGATCTCCTATTAGGAAACGAGTTAGGATAGGTGACGGAAGTGTGTGTAGGGGAACACTTTGGTTCCAGTGATCGTAACACCATTAGTTTCAACTTGATCATGGATAAAGATAGACCTGGTCCTCGGGTTGAGGTTCCAAACTGGAAAAAGGCCAAATTTGAAGAAATGAGAAAGGATCTAAAAAAAAAACAACAGGAATTCTGCAGATGCTGGAAATTCAAGCAACACACATAAAAGTTGCTGGTGAACGCAGCAGGCCAAGCAGCATCTATAGGAAGAGGTGCAGTCGACGTTTCAGGCCAAGACCCTTCGTCAGGACTAACTGAAGGAAGAGTGAGTAAGGGATTTGAAAGTTGGAGGGGGAGGGGGAGATCCAAAATGATAGGAGAAGACAGGAGGGGGAGGGATAGAGCCGAGAGCTGGACAGGTGATAGGCAAAAGGGGATACGAGAGGATCATGGGACAGGAGGTCCGGGAAGAAAGACGGGGGGGGGGGGTGTGACCCAGGGGATGGGCAAGAGGTATATTCAGAGGGACAGAGGGAGAAAAAGGAGAGTGAGAGAAAGAATGTGTGCATAAAAATGAGTAACAGATGGGGTACGAGGGGGAGGTGGGGCCTTAGCGGAAGTTAGAGAAGTCGATGTTCATGCCATCAGGTTGGAGGCTACCCAGACGGAATATAAGGTGTTGTTCCTCCAATCTGAGTGTGGCTTCATCTTTACAGTAGAGGAGGCCGTGGATAGACATGTCAGAATGGGAATGGGATTTGGAATTAAAATGTGTGGCCACTGGGAGATCCTGCTTTCTCTGGCGGACAGAGCGTAGATGTTCAGCAAAGCGGTCTCCCAGTCTGCGTCGGGTCTCACCAATATATAAAAGGCCACATCGGGAGCACCGGACGCAGTATATCACCCCAGTCGACTCACAGGTGAAGTGATGCCTCACCTGGAAGGACTGTTTGGGGCCCTGAATGGTGGTAAGGGAGGAAGTGTAAGGGCATGTGTAGCACTTGTTCCGCTTACACGGATAAGGATCTAAAAAGTGTGGATTGGGACAGGTTGTTCTCTGGCAAGGATGTGATTGGTAAGTGGGAGGCCTTCAAAGGAGAAATTTTGAGAGTGCAGAGTTTGTATGTTCCTGTCAGGGTTAAAGGCAAAGTGAATAAGAATAAGGAACCTTGGTTCTCAAGGGATATTAGAACTCTGATAAAGAAGGAAAGAGAGAGATATGATATGTATAGGAAACAGGGAGCAAATAAGGTGCTTGAGGAGTATAAAAAGTGCAAAAAAATACTAAAGAAATAAATCAGGAGGGCTAAAAGAAGACATGAGGTTGCTTTGGCAGTCAAGGTGAACGATAATCCAAAGAGCTTCTACAGGTATATTAAGAGCAAAAGGATAGTAAGAGATAAAATTGGTCCTCTTGAAGATCACAGTGGTCGGCTATGTATGGAACCAAAAGAAATGGGTGAGATCTTAAATGGGTTTTCTACATCTGTATTTACTAATGAAACTGGCATGGAGTCAATGGAAATCAGCCAATCAAGTAGTGAGGTCATGGAACCTATACAGATTGAGGAGGAGGAGGTGCTTGCTATCTTGAGGCAAATCAGAAGTAGGTACCCAGGACCTGACAGGGTATTTCCTCGGACCTTGAAGGAGACTAGTGTTGAAATTGCAGGGGCCCTGGCAGATATATTTACAATGTCGGTATCCACGGGTGAGGTGCCGGAGGATTGGAGGATATCTCATGTTGTTCTGTTATTTAAAAAAGGCTCTAAAAGTAATCCGGGAAGTTATAGGCTAGTAAATTTGACATCAGCAGTAGGTAAATTATTGGAAGGAGTACTGAGAGATAGGATCTACAAGTATTTGGATAGACAGGGACTTATTAGGGAGAGTCAACATGGCTTTGTGCTTGGTAGGTCATATTTAATGAATCTATTAGAGTTTTTCGAGGAGGTTACCAGGAAAGTGGATGAAGGGAAGGCAGTGGATGTTGTCTACATTGACTTCAGTAAGGCCTTTGGTAAGGTCCCGCATGGGAGGTTAGTTAGGAAGATTCATTCGCTAGGTATACATGGAGAGGTAGTAAATTGGATTAGACATTGGCTCGATGGAAGAAGCCAGAGAGTGGTAGTGGAGGATTGCTTCTCTGAGTGGAGGCCTGTGACTAGTGGTGTGCTCAGGGATCAGTGCTGGGTCCATTGTTATTTGTCATTTATATCAATGATCTGGTTGATAATGTGGTAGATTGAATCAGCAAATTTGCTGATGATACAAAGATTGGAGGTGTAGTGGACAGTGAGGAAGGTTTTCAAAGCTTGCAGAGGGATTTGGATCAGCTGGAAAAATGGGCTGTAAAATGGCAGATGGAATTTATTACAGACAAGTGTGAGGTATTGCACTTTGGAAGGACAAACCAAGGTAGAACATATAAGGTAAATGGTAGGGCACTGAGGAATGCAGTAGAACTGGGGGATCTGGGAATACAGATACAAAATTCCCTAAAAGTGACGTCACAGGTAGATAGCGTTGTAAGGAGAGCCTTTGGTACATTGGCCTTTATAAATCAAAGTATTGAGTATAAGAGTTGGAATGTTATGGTGAGGTTGTATAAGGCATTGGTGAGGCCAGATTTGGAGTATTGTGTACAGTTTTGGTCACCAAATTACAGGAAGGATATTAATAAGGTTGAAAGAGTGCAGGAAAGGTTTACAAGGATGTTGCCGGGACTTGAGAAAGTGAGTTACAGAGAAAGGTTGAATAGATTAGGACTTTATTCCCTGGAGCATAGAAGAATGAGGGGAAATTTGATAGAGGTATATAAAATTATGATGGGTATAGATAGAGTGAATGCAAGTAGGCTGTTTCCACTGAGGCTGGGGGAGAAAAAACCCAGAGGACATGGGTTAAGGGTGAAGGGGGAAAAGTTTAAAGGGAACATCAGGGGGGGCTTCTTCACACAGAGAGTGGTGGGAGTGTGGAATGAGCTGCCAGAAAAAGTGGTAAATGCGGGCTCACTTTTAACATTTAATAAAAACTTGGACAGGTACATGGATGAGAGATGGATGAGAGGTGTATGGAGGGATATGGGCCAGGTGCAGGTCAATGGGACTAGGCAGAAAAATGTTTCAGCACAACCAAGAAGGGCCAAAAGTCCTGTTTCTGTGCTGTAATGTTCTATGGTTCTATGGACTGACAGGTTTTGTTTTTGTCAATAACTAGAAGCATAATTTGTATTTCTTATAGATCCTTATGTGAAGATTCGTTTGATACTCAATAATAAAAAAATTAAGAAGAGGAAGACAGCAGTTAAAAAGAAAACTTTAAATCCATATTTCAATGAGTCTTTTACGTTTGATATAACTTTAGAAGAAATACAGGTGAGTAGTAAATGTGAAAAAGTTTAAAGAAAAGTCATGGTGTACTGGATTAGAATTTTGCTGTTGACTGTGAAATTCACTCATCCAATAATAAAGCAGCTTATTACCAAATTGATATTCTGACTCAAGCAGAGATGAGGAGGAAGTGGAGGCATCAATTGCTTTCTGACCTCAATATCATGTTCAGCTAACTGGAGGATGTCAACCAAGTAGCACACTGATTTTTTTTTTTGCCCTCTTGTTATTAACAATGTAACCTTTATCTACTTCCTTCACACACCCTGCAAAAACTGATTTCAGGGAGGTAGCACCATCAGTTTGCAGGAGACTTCCGGGAGAGGTGGGATGTCTGCAATAGAGTAGCTCCTCAGCAGCTAGCCAGCTAGTTTAAATAACGTTAGCTATGCTAATGAACGAATGACACCTGTTAAACTCACCTCAACATGTCTTTCACAGTCTTAACCCACCATGGGCAATAGAAAAGTCACTGTTGCAAACAGTGCAGCGAGCAACACTGTCATTATTTTTCACCCCTATTAAGCAGGGGTACACTTTAGTATAGTCTGAGGTGACGTACGTTTTATATTTTCTTTTTTTTGGAACACTGCCATGGTGCGCGCTTGCGCTCTCTCTCTCTCTCTCATGGTCTCTTGCTCGATCTCTCGCACTCTCGCTTGCTCTCTCGCGCTCTCGCTTGCTTGCTCTCGCGCTCTCGCTTGCTTGCTCTCGCACTCTCTCTTGCTTGCTCTCGCGCTCTCTCTCTCGCTCGCTCGCTCTCAAAAAAATTGATTCCGTGATATTGTATATAACTTGCGGGCATCAGGGAGCCACTATTCAAATTCGGGAGACTCCCGGAAATTCCGGGAGAGGTGGGATTCTGCTTCACAGGCTGTGCAAATTTGACCTCGTATATTGCAGCCCTTTGGAATAAGCTGCCAGCCCTATTTTACTAATCTTGAAAGTACTGTAAGTTTATAGCAATACTTAAATTATAAACTGTGGCCACCCACTTTCTACACAAGCGAACCGGCTCACAAAATAGCCCGCGTGCGGGAGAGACTTTTGTAATGCACCTCTGACGTCATTTCCACCCGGAGAGGGCTGGAGGGGAACTGCTTAAAAGCCACTGCGGTGAAGATTGAATAAACGAGTCTCAAGTGTGACTTACAGACTGTGTGTCATTATTTCTAGCTCTGTGTGTAGCACATCGCTACATTGGTGACCCTGACGGTCCAAACGGGATTTGGACCAAAGATGATCGACTCTTCATCTGTTCACGCAGTTTCGCTAAAACTGCCAACTTTCTGGACGCTGCGACGACGCATGTGGTTTGACCAAGCAGAAGCCCAGTTCCAGATTTGGCAGATATCTTTGGATTCCACACGTTACTATTACGTGGTGAGCTCCCTTGACCAGGAAACAGCCACATGGGTTGGGGATTTCATACAGTCACCCCCCGAAGAAGGCAAATATGCAGCATTCATGGCACTGCTCATAGAGACATTTGGCCTCTCACGGCGTGAGCGAGGTGCCCGCTTGCTGCACCTGGATGGTTTGGGAGACAGGCTGCCGTCAGCATTAATGAACGAGATGCTAGCCCTGGTTGGAGGACACAAGCCCTGCCTCATGTTTGAGCAGGCGTTCCTAGAACAACTGCCCAAGGACATACGTCTGCTGCTGGCCGACGCAGATTACATTGACCCCCCAGAACATGGCGGCCCAGGCAGATGTGCTGTGGAAAGCCAAGAGAGAGAGCGGGGTATCCGTTGGACAGATTACCAAGCCATGCACCCAACAGCAGGCCAGACCAGGCCTGGCAACGGAGCACACACAACCCAGAGGCAGGAGTGAGGAGGCCAATGAACAGTAGTGCTTCTACCACCAGCGGTGGGACACAGAAGCCCGCCGTTGTCGCCCGCCCTGCAAGTTCCTGGGAAATGCCAGGGCCAGCCGCCGCTAATGGCTACGGCGGCTGGCCACCAGTCCAGCCTCCTGTATGTCTGGGGCAAACAGTCGGGACGCTGCTTCTTGGTCGATACCAGAGCGGAGATCAGCGACTTACCCCCAACGGGGTATGACACCTGCAACAGAGAGACGGGACCCACCCTGAGGGCCGCAAACGGCAGCACAATTTGGACCTATGGCACCCACACAGTGCAGCTACAGTTCAGCGCCAGCCAGTTCACGTGGGACTTCACACTGGCCGCCATAGCCCAACCACTCCTGGGGGCGGACTTCTTGTGAGCTCACAGCCTGCTGGTCGACTTGCAAGGGAAAAGACTGGTCCATACCAAGACTTTCCAGACATTCTCCCTGGGTGAAGCCAAGTTGCTGGCCCCACACCTGGACTCCATCATGCTGTCCGCCAATGAATTCACCAGAATCCTGGTGGACTTTCCATCGGTTCTGGCACCGCAGTTCACGGCAGCCATGCCCAGACACGGAGTACAGCACCACATCCCGACCCAGGGACCACCCCTCCATGCCCGTGCACGAAGGCTCCCCCGAGACAAGCTCCGCCTGGTGAAGGAGGAGTTCAAGAGGATGGAGGAATTGGGGATCATACGGTGGTTCAACAGCCCATGGGCCTCCCCATTGCATATGGTGCACAAAGCAGCCAGGGGCTGGAGACCATGTGGCGACTATGCAGACTGAACGAGGCTACAACTCCAGACCGGTACCCCGTGCCGCACATACAGGACTTTGCAGCAAACCTGCATGGGACAAGCATCTTTTCCAAAGTAGACCTCGTCCGGGGGTACCATCAAATCCTGGTACACCCTGAAGACATCCCCAAAACAGCACTCATCACCCCGTTTGGCCTGTTCGAATTCCTCCGAATGCCGTTAAGCCTGAAGAATGCCGCACAGACGTTCCAGCGACTAATGGATGCGGTGGGACATGACCTGGACTTTGCGTTCATCTATTTGGACAACATCCTCATAGCCAGCAGTTCGTCAGGAACGTCTGTCCCACCTCTGCCAGCTCTACTCCCGCCTGAGTGATTTCGGCCTCACGATCAACCCGGCCAAATATCAGTTCGGACTTGACACCATCAACTTCCTGGGCCACAGGATTATCAAAGACGGGGCAACACCTCTGCCTGCCAAGGTAGACACGATCCGCCACTTTGCCCGGCCCAACAAAGTTAAAGGCCTGCAGGAGTTCGTTGGTATGGTGAACTTCTACCACTGCTTCCTCCCCTCAGCAGCCCATATCATGCGCCCTTTGTTCAACCTGATGTCGGGTAAAGGCAAGAACATTACTTGGGATGAAGCGGCCGCGGCCACTTTCGTTAAAGCCAAGGAAGCCTTACCAGACCCCGCGATGCTGGTGCACCCCAGCACGGACGTTCCAACTGCCCTCACAGTGGACACATCCAACACAGCAGTCGGTGGGGTGCTGGAGCAACTCATCAAGGGGCGCTGGCAACTCCTGGAGTTCTTCAGCAGGCACCTACGGCCACCCGAACTCAAGTACAGTGCCTTCGACCAGGAGCTGTTGGCACTATATCTGGCAATCCGGCATTTCAGGTACTTCTTAGAAGGCAGGCCGTTCACCGCATTCATGGACCACAAACCATTGACCTTCACGTTCACAAAGGTGTCCGATCCCTGGTCGGCCCGCCAGCAGCAACATCTGTCCTACATCTCCGAGTACACGATGGACATCCAGCATGTCTCGGGAAAGGACAACGTTGTTGTGGACGCACTCTCCAGACCAGCTATCCAGGCCCTGTCCCAGGGGTGGACTATGCAGCGCTGGTGGAGGTGCAGCAGGCAGACGACGAGATGCCCAGCGACAGGACCGCAGTCTCGGGTTTGCAGCTGCAAGACTTCCTCGTAGGCCCAGGTGAGAGGATCCTCCTGTGTGACGTGTCTACCAGCCAACCTCGCCCCATCGTCCCAGCAGCCTGGCGACGGTGAGTTTTCGACTCCATACACGGCTTGGCGCACCCATCTATCAGGACAACCGTCTGGATGGTCTCCAGCAAGTTTGTGTGGCACGGACTTCGCAAACAGGTCAGCGAATGGGCCAAAACGTGCACGCAGTGGCAAACAGCCAAGGTGCAGCGGCACACCAAAGCCCCGCCGCAGCGGTTCGAACCCACCCGCCGGAGGTTCGACCACATTCATGTGGATATCGTGGGACCCCTGCCAGTGTCGCAAGGAGTGTGGTACCTCCTAACTATGGTAGACCGGTTCACCAGATGGCCAGAGGCGGTCCTGTTCAACGACACCACCGCCGATTCCTGCGCCCCAGTGCTGATTGCAACCTGGGTAGCACGCTTCGGGATCTCGGCCCACATTACCTCCGACAGAGGCGCCCAGTTCACCTCCAGTCTGTGGTCAGCTGTGGCCAACCTGTTGGGAACACAATTACACCACACAACTGCCTACCACCCACAGTCGAACGGACTAGTGGAACACTTCCACCGTCAGCTCTCATGGCCCGCCTGAAAGGGCTTCCCTGGGTCTTGCTTGGAATCTGCACAGCACACAAAGAGGATCTGCACACCTCGTCGGCCGAGCTGGTGTACGGCACACCCCTGGTCGTCCCAGGAGAGTTCATACCAGCCTCAAGGGGGCAAGAGGAAGAACCCGCAGCAGTCCTAAACAGACCACGCGAAAGGCTCGGCAACCTGGCCCCCGTACCGACTTCTCAGCACGGACGGATCCCGACCTGCGTACCCAAAAACCTACAGAACTGTAAGTTTGTATTCGTACGAAGGGGCGCACACCGGGCACCGCTACAGCGGGTGTACGAAGGGCCATTCAAGGTGATCAGTAACAACGAGTCCACGTACGTTCTGGACATTGGGGGGAAAGAGGAGGTTTTCACGGTGGACCGACTCAAACTGGCCCATGCGGACTTGGCGCAGCTGGTCGAGGTTCAGGCACCGCGGCGCAGAGGCAGACCACCCAAACAGAGACTGATCCAGACTGTGGACATTGGGGGTGTATCACCGGTTCTGGGGGGGGGTGGCGGTTATGTGGCGACCCACTTTCTACTCAAGCGAACGGGCTCACAAAATAGCCCACGCGCGGGTAGAGACTTTTATAATGCACCTCTGACGTCATCTCCGCCCGGAGAGGGCTGGAGGGGAACTGCTTAAAAGCCAGTGCCACTAAGTTTGAATAAACGAGTCTCGAGTGCGACTTATAGACTGCGCGCTGTTATTTCTAGCTCTGTGTATAGCACGTCGCTACAAAACAATATTTAGCAGGCTGTATTACACTCTTGGAGAATAAACCTGAAGTGGTAAATCTCTTGAAGATCTTGATTGAAAATCTGAGTGACTATCCTTCCAACTCCCTAGTCTGTGCTCATCACACTGTTGGCCTCAGCACTCCAGGGCTATGAAGATTTCTGCTACAGTTACTTCCCAGAAAATCTGACTGGAAAGCATTCATGTTCAAACACCAATTTAGAACATGTATGATCTAAGCTGGAAGACCTTGCTGCACACCTGTATTTGGACTAACAAAGGACTATCATTTCAGCAATATCCTATGGCAGCAGCAAGGCAGTGGCACTTATGAAATTGTGCTCAGAATAATTTTGTACTTCTAATTTAGGAGTGGAAATTAAGTACTGCCGAGTTAGACATACTGTTACATTGCACTCCTGTGAGCTGTGTTATTATTCAGCATAAAACACTTCCCATTAAAGTCTTTACTTGATTGCTAATAAATTGCAATGCAAAATGACTTTGAATAATGATGCCAGTGGTGTAGTGGCACCAGCACCGGATTTCAAGGTGAATGGTCCTGGGTTTGCATGCTCCTTGCATGCTTTCCATCCGTACTGTGTTGAGCTTCGAGCTAGCAACTTGGCCTTGTAAAAACAGACAAAATGCTAAGGAAACACCAAAAAATGCCGTCCGATGTGCCACATGACATGAAAAGGAACAACAAACATGAATAGAAATTAGAAAAGATTATATTGTATAATTTACTCACACATTAGAGGATCACTAGCAATATGTTAAGATTCCTCTTCATGTAACGTTCTTGAAGGTGACCCCCAAACGATCCACGCTTGATATCCTCCTATTTCTCAACTACATTCTGCCTGTTATCTTCTAAAGAATGATGTCAGATTCCACAAGAAAATGGTGAATTGATTTATTATTGTCACATGCAAGGCTATAATAAGGTAGACTGTGAGTTCAAGAGTCTATCTTATTGTTCTAGGGGACTATTGAATAGCTCGAAACAAATGGATAGATGCTGAATGTCAGCCTGGTGCTATGTACTTTCAGGCCTTTGTATCTTCTTCTCCATCTATAAGAGAGATTGTGGGCTAGATGAGATCTTTAGTTATGTAGGCTGCTTTACCAAAGCAATGAGAAATACAGACAAAATGCACAGATCTTTGATGTTTCTTGTGATCTTGGGCAGAGCAGTTTCCATCCCAAGCTGTGATACATTCAGATATGATGCTTTCTATGGAGCATCTACATTTGTATAAGCTGTTGAGGATCAAGGGGGTACCAGATTTCTTTACCCACCTTGGAAATAATGGTGACAGAGCACCAACCACGGTATCCAGATGGTTGGGCCACGATCGGCTGGTGATGCTGTTCACTTCTAGAAACTAGAAGCTCTCAACATTCTCGATCTCAGCACTGTTGATGCAAGCAAAAGCATGTACATTACCCCTCTTCTTGAAGTCAATGATCAGCTCTTTCGTTTTCCTGGTATTGAGGGAAAGATTTTCGCCATAGCATCATGCCAGTTGGCCCTCAATCTCTTTTCTGGACTCAAAGTTCAAAGTAAATTTATTATCAAAGTACATCTATCTCACCATATACAACACTGAAATTCATTTTCTTGCAGGCATTCAAAGTAAATGCAAAAGCACAATAGAATCAATGAAATAATAATACTAATAATAAATAAGCAATAAATAATAAGAATATAAGATGAAGAAACCTTGAAAGTGAATTCATAGGTTATGGAAACAGTCCAGTAAAGAGGCGAGTGAAGCTACCCCATCTGATTCAAGAGGTTGATGGTTGGGGGTGATAACTATTCCTGAACCTGGTGGTGTGGGTCCTGAGGCTCTTGTACCTCATTCCTGATGGTAGCAGCGTGAAAAGCGAATGGCCTAGATGGTGGGGGTCCTTGATGATGGATGCTGCTTTCCTGCAACAGCACTCCATATAGATGTGCTCAATGGTGGGGAGGCATTTACCAATGATGGACCGGACTGTATCCACTACTTTTTGTAGGCTTTTCCATTCTAAAGTATTGGTGTGTCCATACTAGGCTTTGATACAACTAGTCAATGTATTCCCATCTGCCCTTCCTCCGTGACCTCTCCCACCAGGTCCCTGGTGGAGGAGTTTGTCAAACGGTGCCAGCTAAATCATCTGCAGCTCAATATCAGTAAGACAAAGGAGATGGTGATGGACTTTAGGAAGACTAAGCCTGCATTGCTCCCTGTTACTATTGATGGTGAGGGTGTGGATGCGGTGAGGACCTGGCAGGGCACCTGGATGACAGACTTTAGTGGAGAACCAACACAGAGGTTGTGTACAAGAAGGACCAGATTTGCCTCTACTTTCTGTGGAGACTGAGATCCTTTGCAGTATCCAGGCCTCTCCTTCACCTGTTCTACCAGTCTGTTCTTGCCAGTACAATCTTCTATGCGGTGGTGTGCTGGGGCAATGGCATCGATATGGGTGATGCCATCAGGCTCAATAAACTTATTACAAAGGCTGGCTCTGTTATAGGAGTCAAACTGGACACACTGGATGCTGTGGTAGAGCAAAGGACCCTACGGAAAATCCTGGCAATTCTGGACAATGTTTTTCACCCTCTGCATGCCACCTTGACTGAACAGAGGAGCAGTTTTAGTAATAGACTAAGACAACTGTGCTTCTCCAAAGAGCACTGTGTGAGGTCTTTTTCACCCTTGGCCATTAGCCTCTAGAATGAGTCAACCTATAGCTGGGGAAGACTGTATGAGGTAACTTATTTTTTATTCTAGCTTACTTCCTTTCTAATATTTGTATATCTGTGCACTTGTAATGCTACTGTGAACCTGTAATTTCTGTTGGGATCAATACAGTATCCATCTATTTTGAAGGTTATTTGGTCATATGAATGAGTGTAGTTGGGCAGCATGAGCTTGTTGGGCTGGAAGGAACTGTTATTTGTGCTGTATCTCTAAATAAAATAAAATAGAAAACACTTCATGAACTCTATGTACTTGTGGGAAATCTTGCAAATACTATCGAACACATCCCACCAGAAATGAGATATTAAATATATAGAATAACCCAAACCAACTTGTTGATCCAACACAAATATGAGGATATGCATGACATGAACCCAATACATTTGTGGCTCAGCTTGGGTAACTAGATTCTACTTGTGATGCATTTGCCCCAATAAGATAATTCAATCTCATAAATGAATCGGATTTACATCTATTTTCAATTACATTCTCTGATTGCTCCTCTGTCCTTAGCTTTGCTGCTGAAACCCTCCATGACTTTGGTACGATTAGATTTGACTTTTCCAGCACACCTTTCTCCAAGCTTCCACTTTTCTTAAGCTTATATTACTTCAAATCATGCAGAGTTTACACCACTCTTGTTCAGCCATTTCATCAGTCCTATATTATCCCCTGGTTGAACAATGTCAATTTTAATAGCCTTGTCCTAGTTTGCAAATTTTCCATGTCCTCTCTCATTTCCAAAGTCTATAATTCCTCATTCTAAAGCCTTCCATAGTATCTGATCAACTCCCCAATTCTAGCTTCTTGTAAAACACCAGTTTAAGCACTTATCTTGCTGCTAAATTGTCAAGGGTTTGTCTCAATTTATTTTCCTTGGCCTCTCTACTCTAGATCTCATTGTAAATTTACCCCATTTGCTCCTGCTTTTTATTGATAATATTTTTATTATGTATGATTTGGTGTCAAATGTTATTTGTAAACATTCCAGTAAACTGTCTTTGGATGTTTTACAATATTAAAGGGGCTATTTATGCATTCAAAATTTTTATTGTGTTAACAATTTCATTCAGGAATGACTGGGATGGAATAAGGGAAATGAAGAGTTTTTATTTGCAGCAATCATGGTCCAAACAATGAGCTGAGCATTATCCTGCCTCATCAGTGAAGCCAAGATTTGTTTTGAAATTGTATACTTTGCTATATCTGAAATGCTTTTGCAATACTTGAAATCAATAAATGAATATAATATAAATAGTATTCTAAATGCCTCTATCAGAAGCAATAGCCCTTTTGGGGAAAAAGTGAAATTAAATAGATAACAAGGACTGATGAAGGATTATAAGATGTAGGTTGAGTTCTTGAACCACAAGGGTAAAAAGACCCTGATAAGATTTTGTTACAGGTCTCCAATATAGTATATATTAATCCAGATATCGTTTTCAAAATATATGAGAAGGTAGATAAGTTATAGGGAGAAAACAGGAGAGTAGAGTTAAAAACAAAGCTATGATTGAATATCAGAGCAGACTTGATGGGCTGAATGGCCTAATAATATATGTTATGTTCATATTACCTTTCAATTTTTCTCCTCTTTCATAACACAGAAAGTGCAGTTGGTGATCTCTGTGTGGGATTATGACAAGATGTCAAAGAACGATGCCATTGGAAGACTCTTTCTTGCCAGTGATGCCACTGGAAATCAGTTACGCCACTGGTCCGACATGCTGGCCAATCCCAGACGACCAATTGCACAATGGCACTCTCTCCAATCCAAAGAGCAAGTCAACAAAGAACTCAGAAGGCTTAAAAAGAATCCTCATCAAAAAGGCAAAAGCTATTGAAGCCAAAGTACAGTTCATAAAGAAGTACACTGAAATATTACCTGCTTCAGATAGAACTATTCACCCATAATCTGTAACACTCTGTTACAAACTTCTGTATTCTAGAAGCTGATCCAAACTGGAGGAGTTTTTTTTTCTATATTTTGTTTCTCAAGCGAAATCGATATACGAAATCGAATATATTTATTAAAGAATGGCTTAGTTTTGTGATTCTGTTTCTAATTGTAAAGCTAAGCCTGGTACAGAAAGGAGAACAGGACAGATTAGAAACACTGGCATTTTGGGATTCCCACTCTTCAGGAAAATTATATCACAATAAGAATAAATGTAACATAATGATTCATTCTGAATAAGTTGCAGCTATACCATAATTCAAGGGTGATGATTCTAACCTCCTGAACTCCATTACTATTTTAATGGATCTTTATCTTTATAATCGTAGATATGTTAATAACTGAAGTGATTTCTTTGCAAATAACAGAAGATCAATAAGTTTAGGGAAATGAATCTAGCCCTTGGTTTGTGGTGAGATGGTGGATTTTGCTCTTGGCTGCAATTGTGAGGAAGAATTGACCAGAATCTGCTTTTGCTTATCATTCATTGGTCCTGGACTAAATTTGAAAGAGTCAATGTTATTAATAGAATCATACCTAGTTTTGAAGAGCTTCTAGCATGAATATTTCCTGGGAGTTGGTAGCTCAGACCAAATCTATTGAATAGCCACATAAACAAGATATAGAAAGCTTTCTGCAACTTTCAAAATATTATCTAACTAGCAGATAAAGTCCTTAAGTTCAGGCGGTCATAAATCTGTGGGGAGACCAGCAAATCTCATGAAGGAGAGTACCTTTTACAAATTTTTGGATATTTAGAATTTTGAAAATGGGTGTGATTGATGCTAGCCTGGATTCAGAGGCTGTGGTGATTAGAACCACAGGATTAGAGTATTGAATTAAATATTTGTGATATTCCAAAGCCTAATAGTAGTTTCTGGGCCTGCCAGACAAAATGGTCATGCTACAGATGACAAACTGTTGTCATGGAAACACCCTTACAAATTAGGTATCTTGCTTCTCATCCTAAAAAGTGTGTGGAGATCAATGCTGGAGGGAAGCAGAACAGAATCCTGAAGTAAATGCAGGATCACTTCCAGAGAACTTCAGGAGAACGAGGCTAACTCTGCTCTATTCTCATCCCATATGAATAATATTCATTTACCTCACCAGATGTTATCTGTGAAGATATCCTTTTAAATTTATTATGTTGGAAAGTATTTAAATATTTTTTGCTATGGTGCAAGTTTTCCAATTTGTTGTTAAAGTTTTAATTGCTTTCACTGTCGATAGTATGTGAATGGGAGCAGGAAATGGTATTAGTTAATGAGCTTTGGAAATCACGCTGGTCCTGATCTATTTCTGTTCAGGATTTTCTTGCCTTTTTCTCAACCAGAGATTTCCCCCTCCTAATGGGCTAGACAAACTGGCAAACTATTTTCCACCCATAACCACAATGTCTTCAAGGGTAAACATAATAAAGACTGCATTCACCCAAGTACCTTGTTTTCGGATATAGAGGGAAATGATTATGTTTTTTAAAAAGTCTAATTGTCACTTAAATTATGATTATCTTTTAAAATCTCAACTTTCTCAGTAGTAATTATAATTGAATCACATTTAAAAGTAACGTAATCTACTTGCAATGCAAAATAAAATAAATTTAAATACCTCATCTGATAGACAAATTTTTCTTCAGCTCCTACACATCTTGTTGAAAACTTCCTCATCTTTTCTTAGTTTATCAATGCTACGATGGGCAATATTTTTCTCTGTGGTGGGTAAACCATTCTCTATATGATCCTCTTCTGAAGATTTGGAGTTATTCCAAACTCAAGATTCATAATATTGTTTTTCACCCCGATTTACTTTCCTTCCACATTGCACAGCATTTTAAAGTCCAGTCTTGACACAACGTTGCAAACAATACCTCAGCTTTTTTTTAATATTGATCACAACTAGGACTATTACCTGATACAAACCTTTGATTACTTCATACTAAGTGGCTGAGCCAAAACTCTCCCATCAAAATGTAAACGAGTTAAATACAAAAGTTGTATCCTTTGATGGCTGCTATGGTTACTCAAACTAACTAAAAAAAAGAATCATATTGTAATATGATAAATGATAATGTTGGAACCATCAGAAAGGTACTCAATCTGTAAATTTTATGTTGAAAGGAGATTACTTCAGAAAAAAACTCCATTATTGACTACATAACGTAAAAGGAAGATGAAACCTTGTTTGGATGCACAACTTCAATGAGAATATTTCACGTCTCTATTCTAAGTGACACAGGATGTCAATGAAAAACAATTGTCCGGATTTATTTATTTGACTAGAGGAAAATATTCTAAAGGAAATGGCTAACAAAGATAAATGTAATAGAAAGCAAATAAAAATATATGCATCGAGAGGTCTGTGGATTCATTTTCTGACTGGTATTGAATTAGGTAATCCTAAGCATTATCTTGTTTCAGCATTCTCAGGTGGGTATGGAAAAATCCAGTGGGAATATATATATTGCTGATGATGGAATCTAGAATTGGGCTTGACTGGTGCATTCTTTCTGTTGTACGCTATTCTCATAATTCAGCATTGATGTCAAATGTTGTATGTTTGATATTTCAGTGATATTTCAGTAATCTTGTAAATAGATTGTTTGATTAAGCATTCTTGTTCTTTTCCATAATTCATTACGGGTTATATGTATAAATATGTGAATTGCATATGTTATCACTCTACCACATGATACGTACACAGCTCACTTAAAGTAAGTACAAAGTTAGACTCAAGTTTCAGACTCATGTGTCTTCCTTTGAATTAGTTTAATGTCTTGAAGATACAAAACATAACAGTGGCATTTTTAAATGAACCCAAGATACCTACTGACTGATTGAAATGCAGCAAGGAATGGTGAGTAAAAAAACTAGTGTAGCACATGTTCTTCAGAGGGGATGATAGAATCAAGTATGAAATAAAAGTCAGAAAATGGATGAATTCACTAGTTTGTTAAGAATAAGTACTGGGTGAAATGATCATAAAAAAAGAACGGGAATGGTTGGCTACGTCAGAAAGATTGGCACATTTGATTCCACAAGAGATAACTGGCTCATGTATACTGAGCAAATTGAACAGTATATTGAAGCAAATGTAATAGCCAATGAGAAATGAGTATCGATTTTGATAACTACATTGAGTTTAAAGGCATACAGTTTGCTTTGGAATTTGACTGCTCCAACTAAATCAACAGAAATGCACTTCACTGGTATTGTGAAAGTAATGCAGGAACATTTAGAACTGAAACCATTGTTGACTGCAGAATGCTTTAGACTTCATAAGCAGAATCAAAAAGAAAGGGAGTCAATTTCAACATATGTGGCTGAATTGAAGACATTGTGTGAGTGTTGTCAGTTCAGTGATGGGCTTAATGATGCACTGAGAGATCATTTAGTTTGTAGAATCTTGCAAGAAAGCATTCAATAACAGCTCCTAACTGAAGCACAACTCACATTTAAAAGAGCAGTTAAACCAGCTGTATCAATAGAAACAGCTGAATGATTCAATTGAGTTGCAGTCAGGAATGAAAGTGAACGAAAAATTGCAACTTTTGAACAGAGACCAGCCTGGCCAAACAAATTGTGCTACCGTTGTGGCAGGGGTTCAATTGCACCAGACCAATACAGGTTTAAGGAAAATAGTTACAGAAAATGCAACAAAGTGGGACACATACAAAGAGCATGTGGGCTGACAAAAATAAATGAAGTGCACAGTGAATAGAAAAAGTTAAAAAGTCAAGTTGCAGTTTCAAAAAGAGTACTGTTCTCCATTCTGTTGCATAATCTGATAATGATGAGAGTGAAAAAGGACTGAGTACCCTTGAGGTTTACAATATGAAAACCATCAATAGACAAGCTTACACCAGAAGCGAACAGCAAACTAATTAAAATGGAATTAGACACTGGCTCAGCTGTTTCAGTTATTCTATAAAATGAGTCTGAATGGCATTTCAACAATGCCAAACTGAAGCCTGCAAATATCCAACCAAGAACTTATACTGGAGAAAAGATAACTCCAGTGGGAATGACATTCGTAACAATGAAATAAAACAACCAACAAGCCACGTTGACCCTATATGTGACAAATATGGGAGGACCAACATTGTGGGTGAGGCATTTGCTGAGACAACTACAAATTGATTGGAAATTCATCCACCATTTATATGCTACAGCCCCTGCAATGAAGCCAACTGTAAGCAAATTAAGGAAGTTACTGGATTATGCCGCAACTGTCTCCATGCTGTACACCATAAACTATTGCCCAACGGAGGACAAACAGGAGTTGATGCCGAACGCTGTATCTCTGAAAGCATATTGGACCAAGGAATTACCATGCTGCTCAGAGGACGTGTGGAAGTGATGAAAACGGTGGTCCAACTACAAGAGTTTCTGTAGGCGTTATATCTGAGAAAGCTTCTTTTCTGTTAATCAGGCAGTTACTTGTGAAATATGGCATTGTTTTAAGCTGGAAAAGAGTCCAAGGAGCTTCAAAAAAAGTTGCAAATATTCAGATTTTATGAGTATAAAAAAACAGAATCTACTCTGCTGCATTAAAGTTATTGCATGAACTTCAAATGGGAGACAGAAAGCTACTTGTAAAAGTAGATGCAAAGACCAGATGGATGAATGGATAGATGGTCAAAAAGAAAGGAGTCAATGGAAAGACAAAAACAAAGGATTCATCAGATGATGTTGTGGATGAGGAAACCAATAAGGGAAGAATTAACAAGAAAATACTCCAGTGGACTAAATGCACCTTCTCACGATCAAGATGCATAAACTAGAAGAGGAAAGATGGCTACCACTGTTAGAACTACTTCTTGCAGTCTCAGAGTCAATTCCTACAACCATCACAGAGGAGGCCCCAGAACCTGAGATTGTTTTCATGGCCATAAGTCTCACTTGTCAAGCAGGATGATCCCCTTTGTCAGGAAAGACTTGTTCTCATAAAAATAAGAAAACCCCCACAGTGATTTCATCTTTAGGCCTGAATGGGACGATTTAAAATTTACTATGCTGTGGATGTCTGTATATAGTAGCTGTATTATATAGTGTACTTAATACTTAGTTGAGATGTATTCTGTACTGAGTTGGAGTTTATAGCTAAGCATGGAGGAGGGTTATGTATTTAATATTTCAATAATATTTGAGTAATCTGGTAAATATATTGTTTGATTAAGCATTCTTGTCCATTTCAATAATTCATTGTGGGTTATATGTATAAATACATGAATTGCATAAGTCATCACGCTACCATGTGATATGTGTGCAGCTCACTTGAAGTGAACACATAGGTAGACTCACATTTCAGACTCACGTGTCTTCCTTGGACTTGGTTTAATGTTTTGAAGTTACAAAACATAACAGTAAAGAATATTTTATTGTCAAACAAAATCCTTTAAATTCAGCAGCTATGCTATCATGCAGACGATTTAATTTCCTCAAGATTTAATGAGTGAAGAACTCAATGTTGCTATAGCAATTACTGGTGTTAAAGAATCTTTTGAATTTACATTTCCAAACTGATGTGTCTATAAATTGCTTTCGGTGTGGGGTTTTATGCTGATGATAATTGTGTAGCAACGATAGTTTGAAATCATTCTTTCGAGCATGTTTTTCCTCCCAAACCAACAAATTTGCTGTAATTACAAATTGAAATCCAAGTGCTAACATGCTCATTGTGTGTGTTACTTTAATTAAGTAGACACATTAATCACTTAAGGGGAAAGTGCACTGTATTGCTATAATAATGCATCCTGGTGAAATGCGTTCACATCGTCCATGTTAAAGAAGTATTACTGCAAAATCTGTAGTGAAGAGACTGGAGCCTTAATTTAAATATAAGTTTCTTTGAACAAGCTTCTTATTTTAATTATTCTTGTACATCTATACTAAAAGGTGAAAAGTATTTATTTTTGCAAATGAGCAATCCATTGTTAGTTGTCAGAAATAGATTTAATTTAACTTTCAGCTGATGAAAAACAATTTTTTTATTACCTTAATCTGCCATTTAAAGCTGGGTGAGCTGGAAATTTGCATTACTTGCTGCCTTGTTAGCACTGGCATTTCTGCTTCTGCCATATAAGAGTGAGCAGATGGCAGGGTTGGATGGTTAAGGAAGAAGCTACTTTTAAATATGGATATTGGAATTTGAAAACATACAATAAAAATTTATCACAATACACAATATGTTGTGTCCTGATTGGACCAGCCATTTTAAATAACACTTTCTTTTCTTTAGGAGACTGGTGGGGAAAGAATAATATATTTTCAAAGAAATATAATTTAAAATCAGAAAGGGATAAATTATTTTTATATTAAATTGAGCATTTGAGTATTTAATCATTAACGCGTTACTTCCCTCTTCCTACACATCATTTCAACTGTTTCTTATTTTTAATCTGGAGTTATTTTGCAATCAAGAACCACCCAGTCCTCATCTCCCAGATCTGTGTTCTTTTTATGCCTGTGTTGGTTGAGCAATTGACTAAAGGAATTTAACTGAGGACGTCTGCTGTCTCAGCAGGTGGTGGGTCAATTTACTGATGAATGCTTCCACTGAAATTATGATCTGTTTCAATCCTCTCACATGGTAATTGTTCCAAACAAGAATTTGTATTTGTAAAATAAAAGGGTATAGTGAAAAGTTATTTTGTAGATTAACATATGCAAATATATTGCAACAGCATTGAATAAAAAAGAGATTAGAAGGCAAGAAAACAAAAAGACCAATTGCATTATTGAACATACAGTATATCCCTATGTGACAGCCATCTCAACACTTTCAATAGGGACCTTTTCCAAGTTAATATCCCCAAGTTTTGCCTGGTTTTAAGGGCTAATATTCTATGCATCTTTCCAGCTAGCGAGGAGTGGAATATTGTCTCCATCTAGCTTTGTTCAGTTTTTTTTTATAATATATTTCAATTATAAAGTAAATTATAAAATTACCATGGGGCCTCCATAAGATCAGGTCGAGACGCTTCGTCAGGACTAACTGAAGGAAGAGTTAGTAAGAGATTTGTACACAATATATACAGTCTTTCTAATATACAGTAGGAGTGTTACAAATGTTTAAATACCACTCTATAAAAACAAATTTTCATTGTATATTTAACATCTAGATAGACAATCAGCGATCACATTATCTTTACCCTTAATATGAGTGATCAAAATATTGTACTCCTGTAACATTAAACTGTATTACTAAATTGGAGTTTCAATTCCTTAACCCTTTTCCTTAACTGTCACAATGGCATGACCAAATTCACTTTTAGCTAAGTTAATAGTTAAGTTAGCTTTTGAAAGTCTCTCAAATAATTTCTCCATCGCAGTAATATGTGCTTTCCATGTAGTATTTCCTGTAACTAAATCATCAATATAGGCATCTGTATCTTTTAATCCCTGAATCACGCTATTAATCATCCTCTGAAAAGTACCTGGTGCATTCTTCATCCCAAATGGAAGAACATTATATTCATATAACCCAGATGGGGTTACAGATGCTGACATCTCTCTACCTCTATCTGTCAATGGAACAGACCAATAACCTTTTAACAAATCAATCTTTGTAAGGAATTTGGCTTGTCCAACTTTATCCACACAATCATCTACCCTAGGGATTGGATATGCATCAGTTTTTGTCACAGCATTTACCTTCCTGTAATCTGTACAAAACCTAATACTATGGTCTGGCTTAGGCAGCATAACCCATGGTGAACTCCAACTCGAATTAGAATGTCTAATGATATCATTCTCTAACATATACTTAACTTCTTGTTCAGCAAGTTCACACTTTTCCCTGTTCATTCGATATGGATGTTGTTTTATGGGTTTTGCATCTCCAACATCTACATCATGTGCAGCTACGGTGGTTCTTCTAGGGACGTCTGGAAATAAATCTCTATATTTAAAAATTAACTGTTTCATCTGCTCTCTCCGCTCTGGCTGTAAAGGAGCTAATTTTTCATCAATATTTTCTAGAATGTTTGAATTTGGTAACCTGGCTGAAATAATGTTGGGTTTAAAATGAGTTTCAGATGAATCGTCCATTAAATTTTTATCAAGATCAGACTGTTTATTGATCACAACAGTCTTAGTAGCAGTCTCTCTCTCATAATACGGTTTTATCATATTTATATGACACAGCTGTGTTGTCTTTCTTTGATCTGAGGTTTTTATCACATAATTTACATCATTTACCTTAGATTTAATCTCATAAGGTCCATGAAATTTAGCTTGTAATGGGTTTGTCTGCACTGGGAAAAGAACCAACATCTTATCTCCAGGCTTAAATAACCTCATCCTAGCTTCCTTATCATACCAACTCTTCATCTTCTCTTGAGCTAATTTTAAATTTTCCTTGGCCAAGCTACAAGCTTTATACAATCTTTCCTTAAAGTTTATAACATAATCCAACAAATTAGTGTGTACCTCTTTATTAATCCACTGTTCCTTCAATAAGGCCAAAGGTCCTTGAACTCTATGCCCAAAGAAGTTCGAAAGGACTAAAACCTAATGATTCCTGCACTGCCTCTCATACTGCAAAAAGTAGTAAATGTATACCTTCATCCCAGTCCTTTTCATTTTCCACACAATATGTCCTAATCGTAGTTCTTAATGTAGAATGAAATCTCTCCAAGGCTCCTCATGATTCTGGATGATAGGCTGATGAAATAATCTGATTTGCTCCCAAACTATCTGCTGAAACAACCCAGACATATAATTACTACCTTGATCCGATTGTATTTCCTTAGGCAACCCAAACTAAGTAAAGAATTTTATAAGAGCCTTTGTCACAGTTTTGTCTGTTATATTCCTAAGAGGTACAGCCTCTGGAAACCTAGACGCTGTGCACATAATAGTTATCAAATATTGATGTCCAGTTTTAGTTTTTGGCAAAGGACCTACACAGTCCACAATGATTTTTGAGAATGGCTCACCAAATACTGGAATCGGTTGCAGTGGGGCCACTGGAGTAAGCTGATTAGGTTTACCCACAGTTTGACACATATGACACGTTCTACAAAATGTCACCACATCTTGTTTTAAACTAGGCCAATAAAAAATGTTTAGAAACTTTATTCATAGTTTTCTTTACACCTAAATGACCACCCAAAGGAATACTATGAGCCTTAGTTAAAATCTCATTTCAATAAATTTTAGGAACTACTACTTGATGATTAACCTCCCAGGATATCCTGTTCTCCACTTTCTCATTAATACTCCCTTTTCAAAATAATATCCCACCGGTACTTTTTCAATTTCACCATCTGGAAGAGCTTGTTCTTTTAATTTAACTATGTCAAGATCTCTTCCCTGCTCTGCTATCATCTCCTTCTGAGATAAAGACAAATCTTCTTGGTCAGATTTACTACCAAAATCCTGATCAAATAAGGTAGGTAAGAAAGTTTCTGATACATCCTCAAAATTCGAATCTTGATTTGAACAGTCATGGGTAACAACCTCATCCTGTACATCAGTCTTTTTAGCTATAGCTCTTGTTACAGCACAGGAAGAATCTGTGTTAGAATCCCTCTGTGGTTCCTCCGAATTCGGATTTATTGTCAAATGCACTTCAGGAAAAACTTGTCCACCTGCTAAATCATTCCCTAACACAGAGAAACATCATTCACAGGTAAACTGGATTGTAGTCCTACTTTAACAACCCCTGTAACTAATCCTGACCTTAAATGTACTCTACGTAAATGTACTGGCATAAGGGCACTCCCAACTCCTCTTATATAATTTAACCTCATCAATGTCAGACTCATCACTAAACTTTAGCGCACTGTCTAACATTAGTGATTGAGAAGCTCCAGTATCTCTAAGTATTCTTATTGGTACTGAATTGGATCCTTCTTTCAAGGATACAAATCCTTCTTTTATAAAATTTTCATATCCCCTCTTAACTTTGTCAGACTCTGACACATCTTCCTTAGTATTTTCTAAACCCTGTGAATTTACAGGTTTTTCAATATGCTGCACACAAGCATCTGGGACTACTTCTTTCTCTTTCTTTTTCAATCGGAAACAATTAGCTACTACATGTCCAGGTTTCTTACAATAATTACAAATAATACCAAAATGTCTTTCCTTCACACGTCTCCCTTCATCCTTACTTTACTCATTAACTTCAAATTTAATTTCTGATTTACCTTGACTCTCTGTGCTATTTTTCCTTTTAAAAATTCTACCTGGAGAAAATTTGTTCTTATGAATTAAAGCATATTCATCAGCTAATTTGGCAGTCTCCTGCAATGTAATAGTGTCCCTTTCATTTAAGTATGTTCTCACTTTAACAGGAATGCTTCTTTTAAATTCCTCCTGCAAAATCAACTCTTTTAATTTATTATACTCCCCATTCACATTTTTAGAGGAAACCCATCTCTCAAAACACACAGATTTCTCATAGGCAAATTGCAGGTAAGTTTTTTTCCACAGATTTCTTCAAATTTCTGAATCTTTCTCTGTACGCTTCCAGAACCAACTCATATGCCTTTAATACATGCTGTTTAACAATATCATAATCCTGTGCTTGCTCAGCATTTAGAGCTGTACAAAGTTGTTGTGCCTTGCCTTTAATAACACTTTGTAACATCACTGGCCATTGCTCTTTCGGCCACTTTAAACTCAGAGCAACTATTTCGAAATGTTGGAAATATTTGTCCACTTCAGCTTCATTAAATGGAGGAGCCAAAATAACCTCACGACTAGCAATAAACTCTTTTGTAGAACCAGAAGACTGATTCCCGGACTTTAATTTCTCCATCGCTAGCTCAAATTTCCTTTGGTTTTCAGCTTCTCTTTCTTCAAATTCCCTTTTTTTTTAATTAGCCTCTCTTTCTTCAAATTCCCCTTTTTTTATTAGCTTCTCTTTCGGCCATTTCCACTTTAAATCTTTCAAATTTTAACTCTTCAAGATGTAACTGCATTTCCAGATTACTCATTGGAAACCTATCCTCAAACAGTTTCAAAGTAATATAATGCTCAGCAATTTTTCTTTGTGTTAAAGCCTTGGTGGTATTTTTTGTAATTCCTTTAACATCCAACCTCCTAGCAATCTCCATTACCTCAGGTTTTCTCATATTCACTAAAGACCCCGAGTCAGGCATGTCCATAAACTCATCAATATTCATTGTTGCTGAAAACCACTCACACACCAACCAAACTAAAAAAAATCGGGTATTTCCCTTTTCCAAATCAGAATGGCAATTACCAGCACTTAAACTCAAAATCGGAACATATCCTGGATGAGCCCCCACAAATTATGTTATGTAATTGGCAACAATAAATATCAATCGAGACAGGCTATATAAAAACAACCAAACATTTATTAAACACAGATAAACAATAAAAAAAACGAAAACCTTAACCGGAAGTTAACCGCTATGCAGCCATTCAACAAACCGTCACTCAGCACTGGTTCTTAAAGCGTTAAGTGCGAAAACAGTTCTTAAAGTGGTAAAGTCAGATATAGTTCTTAAAATGGTAAATTCGAAAGTCCAACAGATTTATACGTTCAATTGGGAGAGACTTCTCTGGAGAAGGATTTCTTCATAGACGTGACTTTCCTGTTGGTTCTGTCCAAAGGATTCAGAATGCAGGAAATAAACAGTTTAAAACAACTGACCTCAAATTCTAGAGAGCACATTGCATGAACTCTTTGCACTTTTGGCAAGAGTTATCTTCGATGCAGGTCTCTATTCCTTCAACGAAGACTCAATAAGGTCGATCCTTTGTTAAACTGCCGAACGATACCGACTCCTCTCAATCCTTCAGGTCCTGTACTTTGATAAAGTCTTCACTCTCCTGTACTACTGCTGGAATAAGGTACATCAACACATCTAGCGAAAATTCCCAGTCCAGCACTACTGTACCTTGCAACAGAACGTAACAACTGTTTTAAAAATGAAATTGCGTCATAAAAACAAATATGCAACAGAAACGGAGACACAGTACATTCTAGCTAGAAGTTAAAAAAAACTAAAAACCTAAACTGCGTCATCTGAGGTCTTCCCTTATATACCCATGGTGCGCATGTCACCATGTGACCTCACATCGGCGTGAAAATTGCATCAGGTGACCTCCAAAAGACCGTTACATCATCCTCACAAAAAAAAATCACAGGTCTCCTTGAGGTATGTAACAAGTGACAGGGACAGAGGGAGAAAAAGGAGAGAGAGAGAAAAAAAAAATAATAATAAATAAATAAATAACGGAGGGGATACGAGGGGGGAGGTGGGGCATTAACGGAAGTTAGAGAAGTCGATGTTCATGCCATCGGGTTGGAGGCTACCCAGATGGAATATAAAGTGTTGTTCCTCCAACCTGAGTATAGCTTCATCTTGACAGTAGAGGTGGCCGCAGATAAACATATCAGAATAGGAATGGGACGTGGAATTAAAATGTGTGGCCACTAGAAGATCCTGCTTTCTCTGGTGGACAAAGCATAGGTGTTCAGTGAAACGGTCTCCCGGCCTGCATCAGGTCTCGCCCCAATATATAGAAGGCCGCATCGGGAGCACTGGACGCAGTATATCACCCCAGCCGACTCACAGGTGAAGTTTCACCTCATCTGGAAGGACTGTCTGGGGCCCTGAATGGTGGTAAGGGAGGAAGTGTAAAGACAGGTGTAGCACTTGTTCCGCTTACAAGGATAAGTGCCGGGAGGGAGATCGATGGGAAGGGATGGGGGGGGACGAATGGACAAGGGAGTCGTGTAGGGAGCAATCGCTGTGGAAAGCAGGAATGTGGGGAGGGAAAGATGTGCTTAGTGGTGGGATCCCGTTGGAGGTGGCGGAAGTTACGGAGAATTACATGTTGGACCTGGAGGCTGGTGGGGTGGTAGGTGAGGACAAGGTGAACTCTATTCCTAGTGGGGTGGAAGGAGGATGGGGTGAGAGCAGATGTGCGTGAAATGGGAGAGATGCGTTTGTGAGCCGAGTTGATGGTGGAGGAAGGAGATATCCGTAAGCTGTCGCTGTGCTTTGGCAAGGTAGAGGTCAGTATGTCAGACTACAACAGCACCCCCCTTATCGTCAGGTTTACATATTTTACATGTTTTATATGTGCAAAACTTATAAATCCTAAAGCATTATTGTAACATTGTAAACTGGTATTGTTAAATGAAATCTGTAAGTCTGCATACTTCATTATTGAGAAAATCAGGCAAAATGGCTCCTTAGTTCAGGATAGCAGAAAAACTGAAAATAGCAGCGCCAATATTGAAGTGGATAAAAGAGTACTGCTTACACGATGCCAAACTTCGTGAATATAATCCGACTTGAAACAAGGAGTCTTACAAACTTCTGAGACTAAGAACCACTGAAGAGGATTTTTATTTCAATTTGAGGAGAATGCAAAGATAAACCAGCAAATGTAACTGTTACAATTATTTGGCGAACCAAATAACCAGATCATAATGATTTCAATACAACTGTATGCTAATTAAAACATGTCAGTTGCAAAACTCTGAATGTTTTCATTTGACTATTGTATAAAAGCAAAATACGCAGATGCGGGAAGTCTGAAGTACAACAGAAAATGCTGGCGATACAGAGGAGATTAGGTAGCGTCTGTGGAGAGAATAACAGAGTTAATATTTCAGGTCAATCAATCATCAAAACAAAGATTATCTATACAGTTTTTTTAAAGATGTAGGGATGGAGTGAACAGGAGAAGAAAATGAAATGAATATTGGCGATGGGAGAACACAGGAGAGATTATATGTCTAAAGAAGATGAAACAGTATATATGGGCACAAGTAAGAAGCAAATTTGATGTTTGGAGTGTTAATAGGAAAAACAATTTACTATCTGAAAATGTCAAAGGTAAGTATTATGACTGTGGGAATCTGAAATAAAAATGCTACCTAAAATTTTTGAAAATTGTTGAATTGGAAGGCTGCAATGCACTTAGTCAGAAGATGAAGAGCGCATTTTAAACTCCCTGAAATATTCGGAAGTCTGAGGTCAGTGAAATCTGAATGGGAGTGGAATGGAGAATTACACTGGCAAACAAATGGAAGTTCGGTGTCATCCTTGCAAAATGAATGCAGGTTCTCCTCAAAGCACTTACCTAATCTGCTCTTGGTGCCCACAGTACAAACAGGACCAGATTGTAAATATTCATACTAAACTGAAGGAAACACAACAAAGACTTTGCTTCTCTTCGAAATAACATCTAGGACACTTGGTGAACAATGAAGAGAGAAACTGTAATTCTTTCCAATTGCATGGGAAGATACAATATGTAAAGGGTTGTGCCTTGATGAAAGAGGTTGAATGTATTTTCATGGCAGAAATCAATAGATTTTTGGATCTTAAGGTAAACAGGAACAAATACAGAGAAGTGTTATTGAGGTAAGTATCAAATCATGATCTTACTGTATGCTAGACCAGACATGAGAGTCAAATGAACTACTCCTGCTTCTGTTGCTTATCAACAGAGGAACAGATCCCTTTGGAATGCTGGAATGTTGTAATTGTAGGGGCAGAGAGGGGGGTCTGGTGGTGCCATCATTTTAGATGTATCAGAACTCATTGAGGATGATTTACTGAATGTAAAGACAGAGGGCACATACAGAGCGAGAGCACAAATAGAAGTTTATCCTGCTTCTGGAAGTAAAAATAATGGATGTGAGCAGAAGTTTAAGAAATGAAGTAGACATGGTGGGGCCCCTGGCAATGGCATCAACAGAGAGGCGTGACATTCTACCTTGTTAAATGTAGGTTATGCAGGGTGGAAGATAAAGACAGGAAATGCCCTATTCTGCCTTTGTGATACAAGAGGGCATAATTACATTAAAGGCGAACCAGTAAAGGTCCCTGTCAACTAGGATAAAGGGAGAACCTTGACTGTGGAAATGGGTAGCCACATTAGAAGGAATAGTGAGTAGAGTATTGTATTATTTGGAGAAATGCAGCAGAGATGAGCCAACTGACAGAATAATATAAATTCCTCACCGGAAGTAGGTAGAAATAGGTAACTACAGTATCTTACTGCTTGGTGGGAATGTTGGGGTAAGGGATTAAGTGGAATGGAGCCCTGAATCAGAGGTATCAGAGAGTTAGCAGTTCAGTCTCTATAAAATAGAGTTTGACATAGCTATCACCCGATGCTTGAACACATCATCCCATTCCTGTTCTCAATCTCTCGTCTCCATTAGTTGAGCTATTGAGTACACCATGAGTGAAGAAGTTATGTTGCAGCTTTATAAAACTCTGGTTCAGCCACATTTAGGAGCATTGTGTTCGTTCTGCTCAGTCTATAACTGGATGGAGGCTTTGGAAAGGGTGCAGAAGAGATTTACCAGGATGCTGCCTGGATAAGAGGCCATATATGATTAGAGAGTCTCTATTCGAGTAGTTGAGGCTGAGGGGAGACCTGATATTAGTTTACAAAATTATAAGAGACTTAGATAGGGTAGACAGTCAGAATCTTTTTCAGAGGTAGAAATATCAGATACTAGAGGACATGCATTTAAGATGAGAGGACGAAAGTTCAAAGAAGATGTGAGGAGAAAATTGTTTTATGCAGAGTGAAAGTGCCTGAATGGGCTGCCAGGTGTAGTAGTGGAAGCAGACACAATAGTGGTATTTAAGAGGCTGTTGGTGTCATGGTCTGGTCCGTGAAATCCACATTCCGGTTCATGGTCCGGTCCATGCTCCTTATTCCAGGTTTTCCAGTTTTCCCCAGTTTCTGTTGAGGCAGCTGATTCTCGTTTGGGCTGGCTTCATAAATACCTTCAGGATGCAGCCTTGGGCTGCTGGATTGTTCCAGTACATACCCCCTGTCTGAATCCCTTCTGTTCCCCTGAATGAAGCCTTACATTTGCCTTACATTTGCCTTACATTTGCCTTGCCTTTGCCTTGCCTTGCCTCGCCTCGCCTCGCCTCTCCTAACCCTGTCAAGTTCCATTGCTGGAGCAAGATAAGGAACTGTCTATTGTTGTTTTGAACTGTCTCTGTGTCCACGCCTTCATTAGGTAGGTCTGGCTATTTGCTGCTACCTAGTGTTGAGATCTGTCTTTGTGTCCTTGCCTTTGCTAGGTAGGTCTGGCTGTCTGCTGCTACCTATTGTTAGGAACTGTCTGTATCCATGCCTTCGCTAGGTAGGTCTGGCTGTCTGCTGCTGCCTTGTGTTGGGAACCATCTTGTTGTATTCTGCATTCTGTGCAATGAGTCCCAGCCCTACGTCCTGTACCCAAGGAGGGGTCCCGGCTCTGTGTATGAGTCCCGGCCCTACGTCCTGTTTCCAAGGAGGGGTCCTGGCTCTGTGTTCCATGTTCCTGTCTCTCCCTCGATCAAATCAAGGCTTCTAGCTTTGTGTTCTGAGATTCCTGTTTCCCAAGACCACGTCATGTCTTTGCCTAGTTCCGGAGTCTGAGCCCGAGTCAAGACCCAGGTTCCGGGTCCTTGTCCAGTCTCTGGCTTGGAGTCTGAACCCAAGCCCCGTCATGTCCTCACCTCAAGGAACCCAAGCCCTGTCACGTCCTCGCCTCGAGGAACCCAAGCCCCGTCATGTCCTCGCCTCGAGGACCCCAAACCCCGTCACGTCCTCGCCTCGAGGAACCCAAGCCCCTTCATGTCCTCGCCTCAAAGAACCCAAGGCACGTCCATTCCTGTAGCTACGTCATGTCCTCACCTGGTTCTGGGGTCCAAGCCCGAGTCAAGACCCAAGTTCTGGGTCCTTATTCAGTCTCTGGCTCGGATTCCTAGCCCAGTCTCCTAGTTCCAAGTTCCATGTCCTGGTTCCGTTGTCCTAGTCAAGTTCTACCCCAGACCCTGAATCCTTCCAGGGCCTGTGTCATGTCCAGCATCATTTCTTCTTTACTACCTTGATTATCCTGGTCCTATTCCTAGTAGTTCAGTGTCTGTGTCTTGCATTTGGGTCCGTCACCAGTGCCCCCTTATGACAGTTGGATAGACGCATGAATATGCAGGAAATTGGGGGGTATGGATTGTACACAGACAAAAGAGTTAAAGCTTAATCTCCCAGTGGCCACACATTTTAATTCCACTTCCCATTCCCATTCTGATATGTCTATCCATGGCCTCCTCTACTGTAAAGATGAAGCCACACTCAGGTTGGAGGAACGACATCTTATATTCCGTCTGGGTAGCCTCCAACCTTATGGCATGAACATTGACTTCTCTAACTTCCATTAATGCCCCACCTCCCCTTCGTACCCCATCCATTATTTATTTATTATTATTTTTTTTCTCTCTCTCTTTTTCTCCCTCTGTCCTCTCATTATACTCTTTGCCCATCTTCTGGGATTCCCCCCTCCCCCTTTCTTTCTCCCTAGGCTTCCTGTCCCATGATCCTTTCATATCCCTTTTGCCAATCAACTTTCCAGCTCTTGGCTTCATCCCCCCCCCCCCACCTCCTGTCTTCTCCTATCATTTTGGATCACCCCCTCCCCCTCCCACTTTCAAATCTTCTACTATCTCTTCTTTCAGTTAGTCCTGACGAAGGGTCTCGGCCCAAAATGTCGACTGTACCTCTTCCTATAGATGCTGCCTGGCCTGCTGCATTCACCAGCAACTTTTATGTGTGTTGGTTGAAAGCTTAATTTGGCACTGTGTTCAGCACAGACATTTGTGGGATGAAGGGCCTGTTCCTGTGTTGTACTCTGTACTCTATAAATACATAACTATAAGTTTGAAGAACAACACTTCATTTTCTTTTTAAGCACTGGGTTATAGGTTTCACAATATTGGTTGTAAAAGGGTAATTGTTCCTTTTAGGCAGGTATTTGTCAGATGTCTGATTACTCTTTGGATTTCATTGTTGTTTGCAGGAGCTTCCAGACACAGCCTGAAAGAGACAGTAGAATACGTTTTCATCTTTGTCATCTTTATGTGAGATTTTCAACATTCACTATATCTTCCTATGGTAATTTCAACAATAATTCCATTCTTCCATTAATGTGTCCATCAGACCAACATTCTGCTTCTTTTCCCTTGCTCATTGTCTTTCATCTGCGTGCATCTTTACCATATTTTTTTTTATTTACTGCCTCCTGTCTCAAAACTTATCGCAGACCTCCCATCCTCCACTTTTCCTCTGCATCGGTCATTCATTCCCAATCTTGCCTCGTGAGTCATGTCCTGAAACATTTAGATCCGCTGGGTAAACATATTTCCAGACATCCATGCCTGTGCCCATGCTGAGTATTCCCAGTATTTTTGGTTTGTAACTCCGATAACATTCTTATTTTCAATCTTTGGCTTCTCTCATGTTAATAATCAATATTGCTTTTAAATCAAAGATTACCCTAGTGCTGCTGTAAGTATTCTTAGATAACCTCATTGAAGCAAGGAGCAATCAAACTTGCTCCTTCTACCTTCTCCCTCTATCATCCTCAGAAGGCTCCAAGTTCAGAGAATTATTTTGGAATTGTAGTCATATTATTATGGCAGACAATTCACACATTGAAAGATTCCACACATACTGTTACATCAATGACCAATTAATTTGTTGGCTGAGATAGGGAGATTTGGAACATACACTTGTATTTCTTAAATTTGGCTGAGGGATCCATTTTCTCAAGCAGATGGAGCCTGAGTGGAAGGTGCAGCAGGTATGAGTCATATAGAAGTTTATTTTGATGTATTTTGTTTAAATAAGGTACATACTGTATTACTCCACATGTAATATACTGGGTGCACGGATTTACTTATAATACATCAAGGACTTTATAATATATTAAATGTGAAATAAGAAAATAAAAGAAGCATATTTAAAAAATAAAACATGCCATACACAGAAAATCAAAAATGCGTATTTCTAAATTCTAAATCTAAATTTATTTTTTATTTTTTCGACTTTTCAAAATTGAAAATGATCTGTGGAATGATTTAATCTCAATATTAACGATGGTCATCTGCCACTTTGGATGGGCAGTGTAAAGGTAAAGTCAGTTCCTATCAAGTGTCAGCGTCATAAAGTCTTACAACGTGCAACAGGCCTTTGGCCCAACTCATCCATGCCGACTGCATTGCCCAGTGAACCTTGTCCTATCTGCTTGCATTTGGACTTATCCATGAACTTATCTAGTTGACGCTTAAGTGTTGCCTGTGTGCTTGCTTCCACCACTATTTCTTGCAGATCACTTGAAACTACATACTACGCTTTATGTGAAGAAGCTGCTCCTGGCATTCCTTTTAAATCTGTCCTCTCTTAAACCTATGCTGTCTTATCTTTAGCACCTTCATCATGGGAAAAAGATTGTGCTCTCACCTTATCTATGTCCCTCATGAACTTGTATGCTTCTATCAGCTCAACCCTCAACCTCCTGCATTCCAGGAAGTAAAGACTAAGTCTACACGCCCTTCCTTGTAATTCTGGCACCCAAGTCCAGACATCAGCCTTTCCAGTTCTGATGAAGGATGTTGGCCTGAAGAATTGACTTTTTATTTCTTTCCATCGATGCTGCCTGACCTGCTGAGTTCCTGTATCATTTTGTGTGTGTTGCTTTGGATTTCCAGCATCTGAAAAATCTCTTGTGCTCCTGGTAAATCTTTTCTGCACTTTCTTCTTTAGTAGCATCTTTCCTATTGAAGGATGACCAAAACTACACAATACTCCCAGAAAGATCTCTTATGAAACTGCAGCATAACTTTCCAACATATATACTCAATGCACTAACTGATGAAGGCCAGCATTCTAAACACCTTCTTCATCTATCTGAGATGCCACTTTCAGCACACACTTGCAACCCTAGACCTTCTGTTCTATACCATTCCCCAGGCCCCTAACAAAGATTTTCAATCTTTGGCTTCTCTCATGTTAACAACCAGCATTTTTTTTTAAATCAAAGATTACCCAAGTGCTGTTGTAAATGTATTCGTAGATAACCTAATTGAAACAAGGAGCAATCTAACTTGTTCCATCTACCTTCTCCCTCTATCATCCTCAGAAGGCTCCAAGTTCAGTGATTTATTTTGGAATTGTTGTCATTTTATTATGGCAGATAACTCACACATTGAAAGATTCCACACATACTGTTACATCAATGACCAATTAATTTGTTGGCTGAGCTAAGCAGATTTGGAACATTCTCTTGTACTCCTTAGCATTTGAGATGTTGACACAATTATAAAAGAGGAGTGGGGATCAGCGTGCTTTGAACGAGGTGCCACTCATCAGGACTTGACTGGTTCCGATACACAGGAGCACAAAAGCCTACAGGGAGTAATGGATACAGCCCACCCCACCATTAAACGTATCTCCATAAGGCACTGACTTAAGAAGGCAGCCTCTATCATCAAGGATCCCCACCATTTAGGACATGCCTCCTTCTTACTGCTACAATGTGGCACGAGGTACTAAACCCTAAAAACCCATCCCATCAGATTCAGGAATGGCTACTTTCCTACAACCACCAGAACCAACAGCACAACCCCACACCTACCTCAGTGATGGAACACTACAGGCCATCTCTTGTGCTATCATGGACCTGTTTCTAGTTGTGATTTTGCAATAATATCTTGTTTTGCACAGTCTTTGTTGTCACTGTTTTGTATCATTTATATTCTAATTTATGATTTGTCACTGATTTGTTTATCATTTGTCACTAATTTATGTTCTATGTTGTCTGAATCAGTGTGCCCATTGCGCTGCTGCAAACAAAGTTTTTATTTTACTGTGCCTCACCGTTCTTCTGCATTTAACAATAAATTTGACTTGAAAATGGAGATGTTGTGGCAAAAGGTTTAAGTAGGAAGAACCATGAGTAATTCACTGATGAGTTACAAGCAGCACAAGTGAATGGTAAAGCAGCACAAACCTGATGTCTCATCTCGACTCCATGGACTGTTTATTGGTATCATGATGCTGGTAAGAAATGGTGTGGAGAAGGTTATTGGCTTTATAGGGTAATTTGATGAGTCTGAGGGATGTCATGAGAAGCATCTTTTTATCAGTCCATATACAATAGATATTACCACCCACTTTCCTTGTCTAATAGATGAAGCTACAGATGTTGAACAGGCAAATTCCCTGGAAGTTTTCTTCATCCTGGGGGTTCTCTGCTTGGCTTGGCTGATTTTCATTGAACACTGGCTGATGTCTCCTGTTGGCCGGGCAATGCTGCACACAGAACACTATAACACAGGGGTTCCCAACCTTTTAGATGCCATGGACCCCTATCTGTGGACCCCAGATTGAGAACCCCTGCTATAAATAACCTCCACACCTTTATCACACAGCATACCTCAGACTGATGAGATAGCGGATGGATAAAGCTATTTGCCTTTCTCAGTTCCCTTCTCTGGCTGCCACATCTGTTCTCAGGATGAGGTTTTCCATTCCAGAATATCTGAAATGTCCTCCTTCTTCAAAGAATGGAGTTTCCATTCCACTACCAATGATCCTGCCCTCATACACATCTTTATTTCCTGCACATCTACTCACTGCCACAACAGAGATAGGGTTCCCCTTGTCCTGACCTACCACCCCATGAGCCCTCCATGTCCAAGCCATCATTGTCTGTAAATTCCACCATCTTCAATGGGATCCTGCCACAAATTTCACAACATATGTCAGTGATATTAAACCTGATTTTGATTCTGATTCAGTAGGAAAATCTTTCCCTCCAACCCACTCTCCTTGTTCCACAAGGATCGCTCTTTATGTGATTCTCTTGCCCACTTGTCCCTCCCTACTGACCTCCCTCCTGGCACTTATCCCTGCAAGTGGCACAAGTGCTACACCTGCCCCTATGTTTTCTCCTTTGCCACCATTCAGGGCCCCAAATAGTCTTTCCACTTCATCCGTGAGAATGTTGGAGTCATCTGCTGTATCCGTTGCTCCCTACACCAATGTAGTGGAGGTTTGGCCTCATCTACACCAGTGAGACATCAAATAGATTGGGGGACCAATTCTTGAACACTTTCACACCATCCGCCACAAAAGGTGGAATTTCCTGGTGGCTAGCCGTTTCAATTCGATTTCCCATTTTCCATTTGGACATGTCGGTTCATGGCTTCCTCTGCTGTCATGATGTGACCACTCTCAAGTTGGAAGAGGAACATGTCATATTCTATTTGATTAGCATCCAACCTGATGGAATGAACATGGATTTCTCTAATATTGCCATCGTCCCACTTCTGACTCCCTTCTTAACCCTTCTCTTTTCCTCACCTACCCATCACCTCCCTCTGGTGCCCCTCCTCCTTCTCTTTCTCCCAAGATCCACTGTCCTCTCCTATCAGATTCCTCCTGATTCAGCTGTTTTGTCTTCCACCCATCACTGTCCAGCTTCTTACTTCATCCCACTTCCCCACCTACAAACTTTCCCCCTCGCCTCATTTTACCTTTTGCCTACCACCTTATACTCCTTCACCTTCCTTGCCTTCTTATTTCGGCTTCTTCCCCATTCCTTTCCAGTCCTGATGAAGGGTCTTGGCCTATTCCCTCCATAGATGATAACTAACTTGCTGCATTCCTCCAGAATTTTGTGTGTATTGCTCAAGATTTCCAGCATCTGCAGAATCTCTTGCATTTATGATGAGATGGCGAAATCCTATTTTCAGGAGCCAATGGTATTGTTCATTGCTATCCAGTAGCCATTACGTCACCACCTCAAAGGTAATGATGAATCAGCATATAGGAGGGAGATTGAAAATCTGTCCGAATGGTGCCATAACAACAAGCTCTCACACAACGTCAGCAAGACAAAAGAGCTGATTATTGACTACAGCTGGAGGAAAATGAAGGTTCATGAGCCGGTCTTCATAGGACAACTTTACATTCTGTCCTGTTATCATTTCGAAGCTTTGTCCTGGGTGCATTACAAAGAAAACATGGCAGTGCCTCTACTTCCTTAAAAGTTTGCAACGATTCAGCATGTCATCTAAAACTTTGACAAACTTCCATAGAGCCTCAGGACTCATCACCAGGTTCAGGAATAGTTATTACCCATCAGCCATCAGACTCCTGAACCAAAAGTGATAACTTTACTCAATTTCACGTACCCCATTATTAAAATGTTCCTACAGTCCATGGGCTCACTTTCAAGGAATCTTCATTTCATGCTCAACATTTATTGTTCATTTATTTATTTATATTATTTCTCTGTTTTGTATTTGCACTGTTCATTGTCTTTTGCACACTGGTTGCACACCCAGTTGGTGCAGTCTTTCATTAATTTTACAATAGTTATTATTCCATTTTAGATTTATTGAGTATGCCCACAAGAAAATGAATCTCAGGGTTGTATATGATGTAAAGTAAAGGCATCTGTTAGTCTTGCGAGACCATGGATCTGTGCCTGGAAAGTTTTCACTTTCCAGGGCACAGGCCCGGGCAAGGTTGTGTGGAACACCAGCAGTTGCCCATGCTGCAAGTCTCCCCTCTCCACTACACCAATGTTGTCCAAGGGAAGGGCATTAGGACCCATACAGCTTGGCACCAGTGTCGTCGCAGAGCCATGTATGATTAAGTGCCTTGCTCAAGCTCACAACACGTTCCCTCGGCTGGGGCTCGAACTCACAACCTTCAGGTTGCTGGTCCAATGCCTTAACCACTTGGCCACATGCCCACACTGTATATGATGACATATACAGTATGTACTTTGATTATAAATATACTTTGAACTTTAGATGTGCGGTGGAGAGCATACTGACTGGTTTCGTCATGGCCTGGTATGGAAACACTAGTGACCTTGAATGGAAAAGCCTACAAAGTGTAGTGGATACAGCCCAATTCATCACAGGTGAAGCCCTCCTCTCCACTGAACACATCTATATAGAGTGCTGTTGCAAGAAATCAGCTACCATCATCAAAGACCCTACCATCTAAACCATCTCACTGCTGCCATCAGGTCGGAGGTACAGGACCCTCACCACCAGGTTCAAAAACAGTTATTACCCCTAGGCCCTCTTGAACAGGAGGGGTAAATTCACTCAACTTCACTTTCAAGGATTCTTCATCTCATGTTTTCTTGATATTTATTGCTTATTTATTTATTTAGTATTTTTTTTCTTTATGCATTTGCACAGTTTTTTGTCTTTTGCACACTTGTTGTTTGCCTGTCTTATTATGTGTGACTTTTCATTGATTCTATTGTTTTTCTTTGTATTTACTGTGAATGCCCACAAGAAAATGAATATCAGGGTTTTATATGGTAACATATACGTACTTTGATAATACTGGACAATAAAGATTTTGCATCCTGAATACTTTTGGGTGTGTCTTATGGATTTTGGGCCACTGGTGATGAAAATCACCATGGAATTTCTATCACACACCATTTTTTGAAATTACCCATATTTGTTATTTCAATTCATAGTTCAAGTCAGAATAAAAGATGCCAAGATTAAGGAAGGCATTCATGTTGTCCACAAATCAAACAGGTCATCAATGACAAACAATTCAAATAGCTTCTATTGGGACTGGAGAAAATCTCATGGAAGGCATTCAAGGACGTTGTTGAAAATTTTCTTGGCAACTACAGAGCTCCAACGATGTGCAGTTGGTTATCAACATGTCATTAAAGATTCATTTTCTGTATTTTCATTTATACTTCATCCCTACAAATCTTGGCACTGTCAGTGACTAACATAATGAAAGGTTTCACCGGGACATTGCGGTCATGGGGAAACAATATCAGGGCAACTGGAATCCTTCAGTACTGGGTGATTATTATCATTATTATTAGACAATTAAGCGAGAAGTCTCAGACACTGAGTACTAATGAAAATCATCAATAAACCTCTATTAGTTTTGTTAAGCTATTGCAAAGCAACACAACCATTATGCAATTAAACATATCATATTCAACAAAAGTTAATTTCTTGTTATTCCAAATTCCTACATGATACAAGTAGTCTGAAATTATATTTGTGTTCAGCTTCAAGTGGTCTATCATAAACAAAAAAAATTCTGACAAAGCAACACTCTTGAAAAAATTTGTTGTCCAGTGTCATAAATTCACTTTGAACATTGAACTCAGCTGGAACTGTATGTGTCCCAACAATATCAATAGCAACAAGACAGTCATCCCACCAGGCAATACAGTCTGCTGAAAACATCAGGAGGCCTGGATTCCCTCAGTGTGAAGAGGTCATGGGAATATGGTACTGACTTTCAGAGAGTGCTGCTCATGATCCCTCAATGACTTGCCCATTTGGGGAGTGAACATCCTTTCTACTCATAAAGTTGAAAGTTCAATGTATTTATACAGAATACAAGTTTGAGATTTGCCCTCTTGCAGGCAGCCACAAAACAACAAAACACCATAGAATTTGTTTAAAGAAAAACCCACACAAGAACAAGAAGACAATCTGCCCTTGAATGATAAGAAAGGTACTGATATTGAATAATGAGTACCGGTGAAGGTTAGCTGAACTCTGGGAAGCCAGCAACACTGGCAAATCCCAGGGCAGTGGGTGCCAAATGATTCTCACTGCTTTCAAAACATATACATAAAGTCTTCCCAAATACAGAGCTTGGATGGCTTCTCTCTGTCTGCATTGAGCAGAAAACACAAAAAATATATACAGGGGGAGATTGGGATGCTCCAGAGGTCAGCAAATTGCGAGTTACCTTGACCTCCAATAAGGCCTTGGAAAATATAAACCTGTGAATGCACGGCTCATTGGGATGGTTTGGTCTTGAATCTCTGGGAACCAGGTATTTGCACATGGGCAGTTCGGTGCTTTCTAGACCATGGACCAGGAATCTCCCTGAATTACACATGATCCCAAGTCTGAAGCCTCAATAATATTGAGCACCCATCACTATTACCACTAAATCGCTCAGTAAATGGGTTATTCCACAGTTAGATGCTAGAACACACACTCCCTAACAATTTGAGCATACTTGGATGACACTAGGGATATTATTGAAGTCTGCTCTCAGTTCCTTTTTGAAATCTCCTGGTATTAGCAGAACTGCTCTCTCACGGGCCTATATACAAAAAATGCAGCACTTTGACCTCCTTGCACTTCTGTAACTAAAGCTATTTCCTGGAACTTTAAGCGCAATCTTGTGTTACAAAAGTTTGCAATATGCATTGATGCCATGCAGGGCAATGAGGAGTGTGGTAGAACAAAGGGAATACCATAAGACCATAAGATATCGAAGCAGAATTAGACCATTTGGCCCATTGAGTCTGCTCTGCCATTTCATCATGGCTGATCCAATTTTCCTCTCAGCCTCAATCTCCTGCCTTCTCCCCACATCCCTACATGCCCTGACCGGTCAAGAATCTATCAATGTCTGCCTTAAATATACATAAAGATTTGGCAGGTCCATAATTCATTGAGAGGCATCACAGGTAGATAGGGGCATAAAGAAAGTTTTTGGCACATTGGCCCTCATAAATCAATGTATTGAGCACAGGAGATAGGATGTTCTGTTGAAGTTGTATAAGACGCTGGTGAAGCCTACTTTGGAGTATTGTGTGCAGTTTTGGTCACCTGACTACAGGAATGGTGTAAATGAAGTTGAAAGAGTGCAGGGAAATTTACAAGGATGTTTCTGGCAGACCACAGTACGTGTGCTTGCAACACTGTGTGTCTGACAGAGTGATCAGCAGCACTGGGGCTCCACAGGGGACTGTCTTGTCTCCCTTTCTCTTCACCATTTATACCTCGGACTTCAACTACTGCACAGAGTCATGTCATCTTCAGAAGTTTTCGGATGACTCTGCCATAGTTGGATGCATCAGCAAGGGAGTTGAGGCTGAGTACAGGGTTACGGTAGGAAACTTTGTCACATGGTGTGAGCAGAATTATCTGCAGCTTAATGTGAAAAAGACTAAGGAGCTGGTGGTAGACCTGAAGCGAGCTAAGGTACCGGTGACCCCTGTTTCCATCTGGGGGTCAGTGTGGACATTGTGGAGGATTACAAATACCTGGGGATACGAATTGACAATAAACTGGACTGGTCAAAGAACATTGAGGCTGTCTACAAGAAGGGTCAGAGCTGTCTCTATTTCCTGAGGAGACTGAGGTCCTTTAACATCTGCCGGACGATGCTGAGGATGTTCTACGTGTCTGTGGTGGCCAGTGCTATTATGTTTGCTGTTGTGTGCTGGGCCAGTAGGCTGAGAGTAGCAGACACCAACAGAATCAACAAACTCATTCATAAGGCCAGTGATGTTGTGGGGATAGAACTGGACTCTCTGACGGTGGTGTCTGAAAAGAGGATGCTGTCCAAGTTGCATGCCATCTTGGTCAATATTTCCCATCCACCACATAATGTACTGGGTGGGCACAGGAGTACATTCAGCCAGAGACTCATTCCACTGAGATGCAGCACAGAGCGTCGTAGGAAGTCATTCCTGCCTGTGGCCATCAAACTTTACAACCTCCTCCCTTGGAGGGTCAGACACCCTGAGCCAATAGGCTGGTCCTGGACTTATTTCATAATTTACTGGCATAATTTACATATTACTATTTAACTATTATGGTTCTATTACTATTTATTATTTATGGTGCAACTGTAACGAAAACCAATTTCCCCTGGGATCAATAAAGTATGACTATGACTATGACTATGACTATGACTATGACTGGGTCTGGAGGACCTGAGTTGTAAGGAAAGATTGAATAGGTTAGGGCTGTATTCCTCAGAATGTAGAAGGTTGAGAAGAGATTTGACAGAGGTATACAAAATTATGAGGGGTATAGATAGGGTAAATGCAAGCAGGCTTTTTGGACTGAGGTTTGGTGGGCCTACAGCCGGGGTCATGGGTTAAGGGTGAAAGTTGAAAAATTTAAGGGGAACCTGAAGGGAAGCTTCTTCACTCAGAGGATCATGAGAGTGTGGAATGAGTTGTCAACACAAGTGTTGCATGTGAGATTGATTTCAATATTTAAGAGAATATTGGATGGATATGTAAATAGTAAGGGCGTGGGGGACGATGGTACTGGTGGAAGTAGATGGGAGTAGGCAGTTTGAATGGTTATGGCATGGACTAGATTGACTTAAGGGCCTGTTTCTGTGTTATGCTTCTCTATGACTCCATGTGGGCATGTTTGATGTCGGGCAATAGTCATATCATAGAACCAAGAGTCATGCAGCGGGGAGACAGCTCCATTCAGTCCACTGAGTGTACTGAGGACCCATGTACATTGATCCCTCTCTAATCGCAACGTGAAGAACATGAACTGCAAGTGGAAATGCCCAGTTTAATTTTGTGATTGGTGTAATGTCAGCAGGTTACGTCCACTGACGTGATTTATTCCGGTTATAATTGATTTTGGACTGCATAACACTGCACAGAGCTTCATGATCCAATTTATAGGCAAGAAACAAAGATAAAACATTAAAAATAGATCTGCAATGTTAAATCTGTATTAAAAGGAGAATGAACGGTACAGACGTTATCTGTTTTAGAAGTACAGAAAATGTTGAGACCATACTGAGGGCCTTCTGTACATGTTTTATTGTAGGATGAAGCCGCTTTCTTTTTATTGGGATTCCCCTCTTTATGAACCATTTATTCTTCAGAGGCACCGTCAACTGGAATAGTAAGTACAGAATATAGCTTTAATATCATCTCGCCCCTGAGGTGAATGATAGCTGGCCTGTGAAATGACGTACTGCATGACTCATCCCTAAAGACTTATTCCAAAACATCTGCTGCAGAATCTTTAAATACATTCTCCGTACAAACGTTTGTTGTGACGCAGCTTAGTATGAACAGTTGTATGCTATCATTAAATCAGTACATTGGTGTCATGCTGAAGCTTCTTTGCCTTAGTAAAAACCTTGTATTAGACTGGTGCTTATAACATGCCTCTTCTGAAATTCATTAAGATGTTCCCTGCTTTCTTTGTGTTCCTGGAGATGGCAGTAAAATGAACGAAAGGACGTTAATTGATTCCCTATATTGCTACAGTGGGAAAATCAGGCCATGTCATGATACTGGTGCAACAAAGGCATTGGTTATGCATAATTAGTGGCAAAAATGGATCTTCAATGAAGTAATATAATTATTTACTAGTTTCTTGTTGCACAATCTCTAGAGCAACACAGTAGCATAATGGTCAGTGTAATTGCTTTACAGCCCTAGCGATCACTGATTGGGGCTCGATTCCCAATGCTGTCCTGACGAGCTTGTATGTTCTCTCAGCAGCCGCGTAGGTTTCCTCTGGGTGCTCTGCTTTCCACCCACATTCCAAAGACATACAGTTAGGATTAGGGTTAGTAAATTATGGACGTGCCATGTTGGCACGAGAAGTGTGGTGACACTTGCAGGCTGCCCCAGCACAATTGTCGCTGATTTGTTTTGATGCAAGTGATGCATTTCACTGTATATTTCAATGTACAAGTGATAAATAAAGCTAATCTTTAATGACCATGATCCAAGCCATTCATATTTAGCTGCTTGAGGAACTCAATAGTCAGGCAGCATCTTTGAGGAAAATAGATACAGGACATTTCAGGTCGAGATACTTGATCTGTCCTGGACCTGGTCTCTACCCTAAATGTCCATTTCCCTCCACAGATTCTGCCTGACCTACTGAGTTCTTTTGGCTTTTTTTACTTGCTGCACACTGTATGGAAAGTTGCTCTAGTAGTGTGCCGTGATGGTCTGCACCTGAGGAACTGGATGCAGCCTCTCAAGAATTTCAATGATCATGTGAATACATCTTCAAATCCTTTATCCCACCATCAGCACTACCTGTGTCAGGTACTATTTAACATACCACAGTCTCATCACTCACCTTCCAACAATCTCTATCATACTTTATCATCAATTACATTCTTGTAATACTGTCAGCTTCTCAATTACATTTCAGAGACTGTACAGACAGTTGGCTATTCAAGGTTGACTGGCACATCATCAAACATCTTCACTAGTACATATTTTTCTCTGTTGATCAACTAAATACACTCCTGAAAGAAGGGACAGGTACTGCCGCTTTTGGCAAGCAATTCCATGGTCAACAGCCAGTGGTTGAGCTGAGAGCACAGAGCATGGCATTGTGCCTGTGTCTAAATCTCCTCACATCCCACTTACATCTCCCTCATTGTCTTTCTGCCTCACAGGCTACAGATGACTTAATTATGCACCTTTCACTTTCTACTCTCATCACTTTCCAACTTCTATTGCCATAAGATCTATGCTTACATAGTTCTCTCCTTCTTGGAAGGGCTCTCTCCTTCCAGGTACCAAAATGCTGCAACTCAGTAAGCAGTGATAGAAAAATAAGAAACCTATGATTATGAACACAAAATAATCTGCAGATACTGGGGTCAAAGCAACACTCACAACACGCTGGAGGAACTCAGCAGGTCGGGCAGCATCAGTGGAAAAAATAGGTCGACGTTTGGGGCCAGAACCCTTCATCAGGACTGTAGAGGGAAGGGGCAGAGGCCCTATAAAGAAGGTGGGGGGAGGGTGGGAACCTACCAGCCTTCTCTTTCCCACCCTCCCCCCATCTTCTTTATAGGGCCTCTGCCCCTTCCCTCTACAGTCCTGACGAAGGGTTCCAGCCCGAAACGTCGACTGATCTTTTCCACAGATGCTGCCGACCTGCTGAGTTCCTCCAGCGTGTTGTGAGCTATGATTATGAAGATACACAATCCCTCCATTTCGCTCTCAAGGTTACTAGTTGTTTTTCTATCATTTTGAATAGAAATTTGACTTTCCATGTTTTAAACCCTGATAACTCGATGCTACCTGGGATTCAAGAGAGCGCAAATTATCTGCTAAATCTGGGAAACTTGTTTTTTCCCAAAACCAACCACTGTGGAAACACAGATGCTGAACTACATACAATTGGCCATTGGGGCTGGTCTGCAGCCATCTATTTAGGATAATTTAATTTCCTATTTCCATATTGTATACACTTACTGCTATAGGAGGCCATGCAACTGTGGCCCATAAAGCTCTGACTAAAGACTGCAAGAGGCAGGCAGAATGCCTGATTTTAAAACAGAGTCCAAGCCTCAGGCACTTCAGCATAAATATTTTGGCATGCTTGGAAAGCCAAATATCTTCCACCTATCACGAGATGCCTTGCCTTTCCACTTAAGGATAAGCTGTCATAGTTCACTCTGGACAGTTATTGACCAAATATATCACAGCCTTCCTCACATCTAAAGAACATTCACTTTCCTGAAGGGTCTCACGTGCCTGCTGACAGGAACAAAACAAATACAGTTTTTCTAATAGATTATGTGCATTGTAGGAAAGATAATTCAACCATAAGGTTTCAATAATCACAATTCTTAGTAGTTGCAGTTTATTGGCTGAATTATTCTGGAGCCCAACTTACTTTCATTGATTGGATCAATATCTACAGAAATAAAATGTAGACTAATTAGTTGTTAATTAGAAAATGCAAGAAGTATATACCTGCTAGAAGATGTACTACACTTGAACACATCAATTCCTATTCCAATCTCAAAGCCACAGTAATTGGATTGAATTTATGAATCATAGGAAAGATCTTCCATTGTGCTGTGAATATTAGGAGCCAGACGGTACAGCAATGGAATATACAGTGCTTGGCGTGTGATGTTTGATTCTGAGCCCAACTGATCTACCATGAGATATGTATAAAATTCCCGATGTGAGTTCCTTAATATGATTTCAGCAACCAGTCAGTTCTAGCTCCACTGTGCATTATCTTTGTGCATGGCAATGCAAAGCTAGCACTACTGAAATGCATGTGTGCTGATGGAAGCCATATTTGAACCTTTTAAAGAAAGTGTCTTATGTGCCTGTATTGTCACAAGATTTGGGAGTGTGATCATAGCCACGGCTGATCATGGCCAAGGATAGACATCCTGATTTGGTAACATGGCTCTTGAGGCTTTCACTAATAGGCAGAAGCATAAGAAGGGCATTTCTTCTCCCAGGGCCCAAGAAATCTTCAAAGTAGATAGGTAGTAGTGTGAGGAGGTAGAAGGTGGGGTTAATTCCAAGTGTCAAGCCCCAAGGATGTGGAATTATGCCTCACTACATTTCAATTTCTATTACCTCACTACTTTTTAATTTCTATTTTTGCAATACTTATTTACCTTATGCATATACTTGCTGTAATTCATGTCTTATTATTATGCATTGCATTGTACTGCTGACAAAGACAACATATGGCAATGATCTTGAACCTAATTCTGATTCTGATTCCGATCAAAAATGTTAACAATCTTACAGGTGTGTTTGAGGACAGTGTTTACCTCAGAAGTTAGAAAATGGTGAAAAAGTGCAGCCCCAGTGACATATATTCTGAAATGTTATCCAGAAACTTAAAGATTAAAGGGATGATTTCAGTTCCAAGAAATTATGGAGAATAGATAGGATTAGATAATGAGAAACTGTTTGGGAAACAACACACATCAAAGTTGCTGGTGAACGCAGCAGGCCAGGCAGCATCTCTAGGAAGAGGTACAGTCGACGTTTCAGGCTGAGACCCTTCGTCAGGCCTAACTGAAGGAAGAGCTAGAAAGAGATTTGAAAGTGGGAGGGGGAGGGGGATATCCAAAATGATAGGAGAAGACAGGAGGGGGAGGGATAGAGCCGAGAGCTGGACAGGTGATTGGCAAAGGGGATATGAGAGGATCATGGGACAGGAGGCCCGGGGAAAGGACAGGGGGGGTGGGGAACCAGAGGATGGGCAAGGGGTATATTCAGAGGGACAGAGGGAGAAAAAGGAGAGTGAGAGAAAGAATGTATGCATAAAAATAAATAACGGATGGGGTACAAGGGGGAGGTGGGGCATTAGTGGAAGTTAGAGAAGTCAATGTTCATGCCATCAGGTTGGACGCTACCCAGACCAGTCCAACCTGAGTGTGGCTTCATCTTTACAGTAGAGGAGGCCGTGGATAGACCTATCAGAATGGGAATGGGATGTGGAATTAAAATGTGTGGCCACTGGGAGATTATTTGGGAAGCTTACTTGTCAGGAGGGGAGAGTCAAAATAGCGATGAAGTTCGGAACCTATTGGCCATTTGTTAATTTTAAATTTGATAGTGTCCAAAAATTGGTGTATGTATTTCGGAGTTACATGAGAAAGAATGTGCAACAAGGAAATAAGTTGGGGAATGGGACTGTTGGAATTGCTCAGAAACCAAGTATAGACTCGACTGGCTGTATAGACTCTTACTTTATGTCATGAGAAATGTGACGTATGAAAGCAAGCTCATCTATATAGAAGAAGATCACCAGTGCAATAAAATCCAACAGACCTTTAAAATTGCTCTTTTGACTCTACATGCATCTCTAAAAGTATAATTGTTTTCCCATGTATTTTGGATGTGAGAACTTTCTCATAGTTATTGTTAAACAAGTTCGTCCATTGTTGCCAAATCTATCAAATAGCAGCATTCATTTATTTTTGTGACTCTGTTTACGATTCCATTTGAACTTGGTACAGTCTGGGGACTGAATCCAGGAACATAGGTCTATATTGTCTGCAGTATGCACAACAATAAATAAATGAATTATTTTAAATCTTATGACATTTTTAAAATATATATATCTACAGGATGGAGTTCACAAAAACTGAAAACTCAGATTGTTCTGGATGATGTAAGACAAACACAAAAGATTCTGTAGTGCTGGATATCTTAAGCAATACTCAAAAGATCATGGAGGAACTCAGCAAGTCAGGTAGCAGCTATGCAAGGGAAAATGGGAAAAAGCAGTCAACATTTCAGGCTGAGACTCTTCATCAGGACTGGAAAAGAAGGGGGCTGAAACCAGAATAAGAAGCTGGGGGAGGAGAAAGAATACAAACTGGCAAGGGATAGTTTAGATCAGGTGAGGGGGGAAGGTGGAAAAAAAGCGAAGGAAGGGAGGAGGAGAAATTGCGAGACTATTGACCAAACTGCATTACTCACATCTATCCTGTCAAGATCTCCCAGGATCTTATATGATTCTATCAGTCACCTACTCACATTTTTAAACTCAAGTGGCTATGAGCCTAGTTTGTTCAATCTTTCTTCATAACACTACCCACCCAATCCAGTATTAATCTATTTACTTCATTGCCTTACAGCTTCTCTGATGTCATATTCCACCATCTTCAAATAGAAATTGTACTTTGTGCTCCCTTTATATGAAACATAAATATGATCACCAACAGGATTGTTTAAAATCTACGAGCAGTCAAGGAGAAAGAAAGAAAATAATGAACTCTGAGGAATGGAGTCCCAGGTGTCGGTGCTGGCACAAGGACCTTTTACAACACCTGGGTGGTACATTAACACTGGCAAGGCTGCCAGAGCAGTTCAGGGAACAAACGTGGCAGTATTTCAAAAACATTGACATGGATTTCACTGTACACCATCTTCACAAATGGTATCTACGACATCATCACTCTTCCATCTGTACAAATTGATCACAGTTTGCCATGAACACACCTCTTCACTCAGCTAGGGACTGCACTCCCTCATCTATGAATTTCATATTCAGGTCATGAGCTGTAAGGTAGCTGCCATAAGGGGTTTAGCTAAAATGACAAGGGCAATCGACTTCAAAATATTCAGAACAGCCATGCTTGTCATAATGTATGGTACAGCAAAATACAGTAGTGTAACACTGAAAACTTGACACCATCCCTTATAGTACGCTGAGATTCACAGTATGTTGCAGCACCTGTAGATGTACAAGCAGAATTCTTGTATCCTTGGATATCAAAATAAACATCATAAATCAATAAACCTGAACACCAAAGAGAGGAGCTGACAGAAGTCACTTGCTTCATTGACTGATTATAAATGGCTTGTAGATTTAAAGTTTTCTCAGATCTTCTGGTCCAGCTTGATAAAATAGTTGCACATGAAGTGCACAAGTGTAACTTTCAGGCTTGGCCGGCACGTGTTTGTCTAGGGGAAAACAACTTCTGGCCCCGCCAGACTGAGAAACCTCGTTCGTGTGGATGCTGTGTGATGTGTTGCCCGGTTACGAATCCGCACCGCAAAATATCAGACAGTACACCACATGCAATTAAATGATTAAACTTTATAAATCTTAATCTGGAGAGAGGGTTAGTAAAGAAAGTAAAAAGTAAAAGGGCCCATTTTAAGGAAAAAGTCTATTGCGCATCGTTGGAGCTTATTTTTCGTTCATTTGTTCCCGTCGACCTCCAAGCATAGCTGGCTCTTGGACCCTCGCTCCTCAGTCCACTCCGTCTGGTGGTCTTCCGACTCTCTCCATTCACGTCCTCTCTCTCCATCGCTCCCCAATGAAAGGCAACAAAAACCCCGGCTCCCAGACACACAAGAAAGAACAACATTTCTCCCATTGGATAACATACATTCCAAAGTCCCGTTATCTCTAGCCATAACCCAAACATTGCTGCTACAGAGAAACCATTACCTTGACAGTGAACATTACATAGAAGCCATTACATTAGCCTTAGCAGTGAAACCTTACAGCGTGTTACAGAAGATTCTAGAGAAAAGTGTGGATGCATAACTAAAAGGTGTGGGCATTAAGGGAGTGAGGCAAACACTGGGAAAACTTTGTCTTGTTACTGCAGCTTCTCATCGCAATATCAAAAGAACACCACCCATCAACCCCACCCTGAAGCATCCCCCCCCTCACCTGCCTCAGCACACATGTCAACACATTATCAAACCTCAGTCAATGACAACAGTGGGAAATTTTTTAATCTGCTTTACTCTTTTATTGTTTAAACTGATTTAATGTTATATTTTAATTTGTTATAGACTTTAAATATTCTTCAATGTCTCTGACTTTCAATGCATGCATTATATCCATGATAGCTTTGAAAACCTACAAAGCCCTGAAGACTTTTTATAGCCTCCTTAGTGGTGGTGTTAGGTCCACCATGTGTTGGTGTTATGTTACACAGATTTAGAATCAGAGCACAGTAACTCCTAGGTAAATACAAGTCAAAAACTGCTAAAGCTGTGCCAGTACTTGCATTGAGGATTATTGATTTACATCATTCATATTCATGTTCAAGAATACAAAATGATGTCTATGTATCTGTGAGTCTCAGTGCACAGCTATGGAGTTGCAACAAATCTGAAACTGCTCCAGGCTGGGGTGCTGCTGCTGGGCCTCATGACAAAGTGCAGCCAGAAAACATCCCTGGAGCTTACCCAAGAAACTTGTAACATCCATGTTTGCTCACAAGTCCCGTACCTGTCAGGAGTTGGTAACTAAGCTTGCGGCAGAACTACTAGAATTAACTGACAAGCTCTGGGCTACTAAGAAATCTTTACATTTTATTTATTTATTGAAGGATTGTGCAAGCTTACTTTTTAAATACATTCTAAAATTATCAGTTGAAACCATTACCTTTAGGTGTATGATTGATTTGAGACTATTTCATGAAGTACACAGGAATAAAGTCATATTGGGTTGGACGCCAGTGGAATTGCACAGGATCTGTTTCCAAGAATGGTTAACACTTGATCCAAATGATAACAGTTCTAACATTAAGGCTTCAGCCTCAGTTACATGCACTCACTGGCCACTTTAGTAGGTGCAGAAAGAACCTAATAAAGTGACCACTGAGTGTATTTCTGTTTTGTCATGGTCTTCTGCTGTAGCCCATCTACTTCCAAGTTCATTGTGTTGTGCATTCAGAGATACTCTGCTGTACAGCTGGTTACCTGAGTTACTTTCACCTTCCTGCCAGCTTGATCTAGTCTGGCAATCCTCCTCTGATCACTCTGAAGGCATTTTCACCCTCAGAACTGCCACTCACTGGATGATTTTTGTTTTTTTTTCACTATCCTCTGTAAACTCTAGAGACTGTTTAGTGTGAAAGTAGTTTCTGAGATACTCAAATCATCCTGTCTAGCAGCACCAATCATTTTATGGTTAAAGTCACCTGGATCACATTTCTTCCCCGTTCTGATGGTTGGTCTGAACAACAACTGAACCTCTTGTCCATGTCTGCATACTTTTATGCATTGATTTGCTGCCACATGATTGGCCATTTAAGTACTTGCATTAATCAGCAGGTGTACAGGGTATATAATAAAGTGGTTACTTACTGATTTAGAGGCAGCTCCAACTAAGCCAAGACTGACCCTTTGAATAATATTGATTTATCAAGCACCTTGTATACAAAAGTTCAGCTGAGCAGACATAATTTGTAATTTCATGTCGAATGTCAAAAATAAAAATCTAGATTTTGAAGTTTAAAAAAAGACAACGAAAGATTAGGCAAATCTTTAGAACAACATTTAGCAGCTCTGTCTAATGAAGATATCTGTTTTTATTACAAACACAAGAAATGATGGAAATCCAGAGGAACACCCACAAAATCCTAGGGCAGCTCTGCAGGTCACCTGCTGAGTTCCTGGACTCTTATAAAAAGACTGTTTGAAGTTTAATTACAAGAATGTATATATTATTGGCATGTCATTAAACAAAAGTGATAAAATTTTGTTTCGCTGGTTAACTTCCAAATGGTATATTTGGTTAATAATTGACCAAAGGCCTGCTGGTACATGAGCTTTATTAAATAGTCTGAAGTTTCAAATCATGGTTGTCGGAATAATAATGCATTGTTGTCCATGTAGTGGACACGTGCAAATCTGGAGAAATAATAAGTTACCGATAAAGCTCAGTGTCCAAGTGGAGCGGATGATAAGGGAAATCTGAGCACTTACTACCGTTTCCTAACATCTGCTGCAGCCAAGCATGAAGTAGTGCCAGTAAGCTATAGAAACTGGTGTGCAAGGATCTAAAATGACTGAAAAATCAGGACCTCTCCCTCATCTGCAGTTGGTGAAGGAGCCCTCAGTAGGCATAAGAGAGGGAAAACTCTGACTGGGCCAGTGGTGCCGTAGTCAGCTACACTGGCTGAAATTTACAACATTCTTGATCAATCGTACATGGGATTGCAGAGGAGAAGATTGTCTCACCTCAGGTCCCAGAAAGGAAAGATGAAGGATTAGTGCTCAGACTCATTCTGTACATATATAAGATTCCAGAATGTCTTTAAGAGGATCATGTCTGTATCAGAGGAGTTTATGAGATTGTTTATCATTGTACAAACAGGAAGAAAAGTTCAAGCAGTAAGGAAAAGGGCCATCAACTTGCCTGATAAAATTTCATTAAATGTATAACAGCATTCATGATCAAACACATCAAATATCTCAGGATCTCTGTACATCAGGCATGCTTTCTAAGACAGTCATTGGATTAGCAGCTTTGCCCCCTTTCTTTTTTTAGTAAATTCTGACAGTCTGCTGTAGGCGGACTGTTTGAGTCATTCAATGCTGTTCAGACTCATTTGCCTAAAAACGTGAATCATCTTCATACCAAATACTCCACACAGTGAATGCTTTCTGAAGCTGAGAACAGGTGAGAACGCAGCATGCTTTGGCCTGGAATTAAAGAACAGAACCAGAGGCAGAGAAGGAAATTGTGTCCAAGAAAATCATGGGGAGTATGGCTTCGTTTTGGAACTTTTAACTGCTAATTTTCTTAAGCCTACTTGATTTGTTCTTTTATGGCACAAGAGAAAAACAAAAATCAGATATTGGCCATAATTTGTTTCAGACGAACATGAATTGAATTCCTTTGGAATTTTATTTCCTGTATCTTACGTTGATGCCAAAAGGGTTATATTATCACATGATTAACTACATTTAGCAACCTCAAGAACTTAGGCTCCAATGAAGTCCAAACTGAAATGAAATCTTTCCAACAGTTATAACACTCCCAACTTTATGGTCTGAAATGTTGAAGCAGATCGATGGGGCTGGTGAGTGAGACAGAAAACACTGACTGTGATTAAGTGTGTTAATCATTTATTACAAACAGTAAAAATTTGACCAAACATTCATGCTCTCCAAATTACAGACACTACAAAGCTGGAAATTCAACAAACATATTTAGTTAAAAGCATGTGCAGTGCATACCTTCCCAATGGTTATGTGCACCAATTGTCTTAAACAAAAGAGCCTCTTCCACTTGCTATTTTACACCCGGGATATTCGAAACTGGATGCCAGGTGGCTAACCAATGGGTAAAGCAGCTGCAGTTTCTAAACTAACCAATCACGATAGGAGCAAATTTCGACAATCAGAATAAGCCATGCCCCCGGAGGACATGGGTATTGAATAACTTGAATCCTGTTCCTTGTGCAGATAAAGACAACAAACCAAGAGCTGGGTGATGGGATTAGTACAGAAAGGTGAACAGTGCTTGGTGTGGCTTAATTGGGCTGAATAACTTGTTTCTATGCTGTATTCCCATTCTATGATGAGATTTTATTCAAAAATATGCCATATTGTTTCGCATAGTTGTGCACAATCTTAGAGTCAAAGAGTTATGGAGTTATACAGCACAGAAACAGGCTGTTCAACACAATTCTTCCTGAGCTAATCCGATTTGCCCGCATTCATCCCGCATCCCTCTAGACCTTTCTTATCCATGTCCCTGTGGACGGTTACTGTCTTTCTGCGAAGGCAGGGAAGTCGAAAACCAGAAGGCATAGATTTAAGGTGAGAAGTGAAAGGTTAAAGTGGATTTGAGGAGCACATTTTTCATACAGAGAGTGGCGGCTATACGGAATGAGCAGCCAGTGAAAGTAGGAGAGACAGATACAATTAAAATATTTAAGAGCTCTTTGGACCAGTGGGCTTTAATCCTATTGCTCCACATCATTCTTAAAAGCCCTTGACTGTATTTCATCCACATCTCATGCCCTCCCTTCCACTCTGAAACACATACTCCTCCACATGGATAGATTTCCCTGGGCTTTACCCTCCAGTACATCAGCATCTGCATTAACAGCATTTCCTCCACCATTTTCAGAAACGCATCTTTCCCTATTCTCCCCTTTCATGAAGACAATTGCCTTCATGACTCCCTGGTTCACCCTTCCATTCCCACCAATCATTCCCTTCTTACGACCCTTTCCCTCGCAACTACACTTGCCGTTTCACCTCTTCCCTGTGCCCTGTCCTGGGACACAAACAGTACTTTCAAGTGAAGCCATGAATCGCTTGCACTTCTTCCACTTCAGTGCACTGCATACAGTTTTTACAATATAGTCTCCTCAACACTGAAGAAATCAAACACAGATCAGGTGAATACTTCATGGAAACCCTGCTTTCAGTCTCAGACATGATCCGGAGTTTCCCGTCACCTGCTACTTTAATTCTCCAACCCACTCCTAGTCTGACCTAGCAGTCTATGGCTGCTGTATTGTTATAGATTAAGGGACACACCTTGTTTTCCACCTGGACATGTTGTAGTGTTCCAGACTTGATGCTTAATTCTACCATTACAAGTAGCTTAATTTCTGTCTGTTTCAGTCATACATCTGTAACATTGTAACCACCCCACCAGCCTCCGGGTCCAACATATTATTCTCCGTAACTTCCGCCACCTCCAATGGGATCCCACCACTAAGCACATCTTTCCCTCCCCCCCTCACTCTGCTTTCCGCAGGGATCGCTCCCTACGCAACTCCCTTGTCCATTTGTCCCCCCCATCCCTCCCCACTGATCTCCCTCCTGGCAATTATCTGTGTAAGCGGAACAAGTGCTACACATGCCCTTACACTTCCTCCCTTACCACCATTCAGGGTCCCAAACAGTCCTTCCAGGTGAGGCAACACTTCACCTGTGAGTCGACTGGGGTGATATACTGCGTCCGGTGCTCCCGATGTGGCCTTTTATATATTGGCGAGACCCGACGCAGACTGGGAGACCGCTTTGCTGAACATCTACGCTCTGTCTGCCAGAGAAAGCAGGATCTCCCAGTGGCCACACATTTTAATTCCACATCCCATTCCCATTCTGACATGTCTATCCACGGCCTCCTCTACTGTAAAGATGAAGCCACACTCAGGTTGGAGGAACAACACCTTATATTCTGTCTGGGTAGCCTCCAACCTGATGGCATGAACATCGACTTCTCTAACTTCCGCTAAGGCCCCACCTCCCCCTCGTACCCCATCTGTTACTTATTTTTATGCACACATTCTTTCTCTCACTCTCCTTTTTCTCCCTCTGTCCCTCTGAATATACCTCTTGCCCATCCTCTGGGACCCCCCCCCCTTGTCTTTCTACCCGGACCTCCTGTCCCATGATCCTCTCGTATCCCCTTTTGCCTATCACCTGTCCAGCTCTCGGCTCTATCCCTCCCCCTCCTGTCTTCTCCTATCATTTTGGATCTCCCCCTCCCCCTCCAACTTTCAAATTCCTTACTCACTCTTCCTTCAGTTAGTCCTGACGAAGGGTCTCGGCCTGAAACATCGACTGTACCTCTTCCTACAGATGCTGCCTGGCCTGCTGCATTCACCAGCAACTTTGATGTGTGTTATCTGTAACATTGGCCAGCTTCTGTGTTATTCACTGTCCTTTTTCTCTTCTTCACAAATCAGCTTGTTGTGGCTTCCTACTCTGCATTTCGCAGCTCCTACATTCTTTTGCGAATGTTTTTGTGTCTATATTCTCACACTCTAACTGCTCTCATTCACTCATGGTCCACATAATCTTGTTTACAGCTTATCTCCATGGTCACCCCATTTTACCTATCAAAGGCCTGACCGTCCTACTTGCGGTTTAACAAGCTTCTTTGGTGTCCTGCACTGTTCTGAGGAAGAATCTTTGACCTGAAGTGTTAACAGTGTTTTTCTTTTCATACCCATTGAATACTTCCAACATTTTCTATTTCTATTTTAGAGTTTCAGCATTTGATGTTCGATAAAGAGTGCTCTGTGGAACAGCTCTCTCTTGTTAATTAACTCAAGCAATGGATAAAATATATTTGAGCCGTTTAGCTGTTGAGGCTGGGAGTCCTGGGATACTGAACACAATGCACTTGTGTAGAATGCACTTTCAATCAGATGACAGATGAGAATCAGATTGATGATCTGTTCTGGATTTCCTTCAACCAGACTGTAGAATTGGAGAGCACGCTTCTCAACAAAATTAACTCATCCTAATATGCTGAATACCATCCATCAGCAAATTCGATGTGCCTGTCCTACTTTAATTTCATGTTTTTTGCTCATTTCATTATGAATCTCTTGCTGCTCAAGATAAGAATATCCTTTCTTATCTCAAACAGTAATAGATTCACAATATTTCATTACAATTTTTGAGTATGTCCAAAACATACCCAAAGCAAAGGCCTGCTCCAGAAGGATAGATGAGCATCAAATTATATTTATAAATATTGAATCAACAAAGTGATAATAACTCCAGATATTTTCACTTAAACAATTGCTTCAGTCAGAATCCAAATGATAGTCACAAGAAATAAGTGTGCGAAGCCAGTGGACATTTGATCATTTATTTCCTTTTTTTAGTGTGTTTAGTGTTGCTTGTGTCAAAAGGATTAAGGGAACACTTATATGATTAAAATAGACAAAAGTACATATATATTATGGGGATGCTAATTATCAAGTAAAATTATTATGCGTTTGTTAGTAAGAATTTCTGATTGGCTGGGTGGAGTTTCTATGGTAACAACCACAGAACACATTGCAATTGGCAGTCACTATGGAAAATGCTGAATTAGCCAATGAGAAAACATAGATAACACATAGATTTTAGATTTAAAATATGTAGTTACACAATATATTTCCTTATATTTATAAAGAAATGCTGCTAACAGCTTAAGATTCAGAAGGAGGAAGGGTAGAAAATGCAAAGCAGCAGGAAACTTAGACTAAATGATCTCTGCTTTCATAGATGAAATTATTCCCGTAGAACTGCCGTTTTCTTTCAATTGTTAAAGCTTTAGATTTTTGTTAAATAACTTTGTTTTATTTTGCCTTCTTAGTTTGGTCTTTTGCAGAATGTTGAGGTCTGATTGTAACTCTAAATGAAATCAAGTGCAGATAAGAGCTGAGACCAATCAGGCAGTTTTAACATCTGCAAAAAGGAAAGAGTAATTTTAGTAAGCAGGGGTATAATGGAAGTAGAACAATTCTTCTTTCGGGCCTTTCTAGTCATGGCACTATATCTGAACAGTTCATCCGGCATAGAAGTAAAAACTCGATCGAAGGTCAGCCCACTTTTTTTTGACAGTGCGTCAATCCCAGTGATGCCATGGGAGCCGAACCTGAACACTTAAAAGAAAAACACAGCAAATATCTGGCAGATCACTCTCACACTATTCATGAGATCATTTTGAAATCAGCCTGTTGTGTGGGTTTGAATATATGAATTCCTTGAAAGTCCTTAACTATCCACCTAGTGATCAGGATTAAAATCAGCCCATGATTTTCAGTCTGCAGTTGCTCCACCACTGTTGGCTTTCCTTTCAGCTGCTAAGGTCCAAAATTCTCTCATATTTACTCTACCTCATTAATTCCACAGCAATATGTCCCTTAAACTTACCTAATTCTTCAGTGTGGTCTGGTGTCAGATTTTATTTAGAGATGCTCACATGAAGTGCATTTGAAATCATTACCATATTGAAAATGCTACATAAATGCAAGTAGCTGCTACGTTTGAGTTCAATCAGGTGACCAGAGGTTTTATTTGAAGATGGTTGCTCCTCACTAAACATTACCAATCTTCAAATCCTGAGCCTCTGTACCTCCCTCTGCATCTAGATCATTGGCTTCCTTATTTGGAGATTACAGTCAGTGTGGACTGATAATAACATCTTCACTGACAATTAACACAGGTGCACTGAAAGGATATACACTTAGCCCACTGTTCTACTCTCTCTTCTATTACAACTGTGTATGATAGCATAGCATAACTGTGTAGCATAGCTCAAACACCAAATGTAAATTCTCCAGTCACTGTTGACAGAATCTCGGAGGTGACCAAGAACCGTACAGAAATTAGATAGTCGGCCGGTTGACTGATGCCACAACAACAATTTTGCATTCAACGTCAGAAAGAGCAAGGAATTGATTGTGGACATCAGGAAGAGGAGTTTGGAAGACAGGACACTAGTCCTCATTGACGGGTCAGCAGTGAAAATGGTGAAAAGCTTCAATTTCCTGGCTGTCAGCTTCTCAGAGGATCTGTCCTGGGCACAATACATTGATACAATCATGCCAACATCTCTACTTTACTGGAAGTTTGAGGAGAATTGGTATGTCACGAATGACACTTGCAAATTTTTATAGGTGCATGATGGAGAACATTCTGATTGGTGGTATCACAGCCTGATACAGAGCTTCCAATTCATGAGATCATAGAAGCTGTGGAGGGTTGTAGACTCAGGCAACACAACTCTCCCCACAATCGAGGGCATTTTCAAGAGATGGTGCCTCAAGGTGCCATCCATATCTAGGGATCCTCATCATCCAGTTCATACTCTCTTTTTGTTATTACCATCATGGAGGACACACAGGAGCCCAAGGACCTGCACAAAACAATTGAGAAAAACCTTCTGACTGTTCTCCATCAGATTTCTGAACATTACATGAATCCACTGTACTGCTGCTGCAAAACAATAAATTTCACGTCATCTGAGTGATAATGAATCTGATTCTGATTCAATGAGGCATGTGAATATGGCAGAGCAACACTGACCCATTTGTCAGGCCTGCACAGGCAGGTACCTCCCAGTCACCACCCAGCTAACAGGAGTCACCTGCTACTCGTTTCCATCTCATTGCCTACAGCCTATTTAAATTCAGCTCTCACGTACAGTCTTTGTTCACCCATTGAATCAACTGGCATTAAAGAGTTGCTCTAAGCCTTCGGCTACTCTGTTGCTTTGCCGTATTAAATATCCATTCTCTCTTGTTTTGTTGTCCCTCATGGCTTGTTATTTTGCAGTTTATTATTAAAGCGTTCACTGAAAATTGTCTCCACTGCTCTGCGTTTGGGTTAAGCCTTCTTTACATTTCCTGTCAGGATGTGTGAACCAGTGATTGACCCAGCAGAATTTGCTTCCCGAAAGGATGTTGTCTACTGACACAAGTACACAGTCCAGAAGCAGCTCACTCCCCTTGGAGGGTGGGGCTTCTTCATGCCACTTTCATCCAGTTCTGCACCTTGTTTCATCTCGTGGTGTACCTGTTCTCCAAGGTGGCCCACTTCATTGCCTTCCACAAACTTCCGTCAGCCACTGAGACAGTGGACCTGATTCTCCAACATGTAGTTTGTCTCCACAGTTTCCCTAAGGACATTGCGGTCCCTGTCCTACACAGTTCATCTTCTGCTCCTGGCAAGCCTTCTACTCCCTCCTCCGCACCTCGGTGAGTTTGTCCTCTGGCTATCATCAGCAGACCAACAGTCAGTCAGAAAGTGTTTTATCAGCAAGTGGAAAAGATTCTGCGATGGTTTGCTGCCTCTAACCCATCCACATGGAGGAAATATCTGCTCTGGGCTGAACTGACACACAACCAACACACCTCTGGCACAGGTATGTCACTCCTCAACGTGCTTCGTGGCTACCAACTCCCATTTTTTCCATGTGGAGGAGCCAACAGTGGAGGTCTCATCCACCAGGGCTCTAATCACAAAATAATCTGCAGATGCTGGGGTCAAAGCAACACTCACAACACACTGGAGGAACTCAGCAGGTCGGGCAGCAACCGTGGAAAAGATCGGTCGACCTTTCGGGCCGGAACCCTTCGTCGGGACGTTCCTCCCCACGGATCTCCCACCTGGCACGTATCCCTGTAAGCGCAAGTGCTACACCTGTCGCTACACCTCCTCTCTTGCCTCCATTCAGGGCCCCAAACAGTCCTTCCAAGTAAGGCAACACTTCACTTGTGAGTCTGTTAGGGTCATCTATTGCATCCAGTGCTCCCGGTGCGGCCTCCCCTACGTCGGTGAAACCCGACGCAGATTGGGGGACCGCTTCGTCGAGCACCTCCGCTCCGTCCGCCACAACAGACAGGATCTCCCAGTAGCCACCCACTTCAACTCTGCTTCCCACTCCCATTCGGATATGTCCATACATGGCCTCCTCTACTGCCATGATGAGGCTAAACTCAAGATGGAGGAGCAACACCTCATATACCATCTAGGTAGTCTCCAGCCCCTTGGTATGAACATAGAATTCTCCAACTTCCAGTAATTCCCTCCCCCTCCCTTCCTCTATCCCTATGTCACTCTGCCTCCTCCCCCAGCTGCCTATCACCTCCCTCATGGTTCTGCCTCCTTCTACTGCCCATTGTGTTTTCCCCTATTCCTTCTTCACTTTTCCTGCCTATCACCTGCCTGCTTCCCCTCCCCCACCCCTCTATCTTTCCCCTTACTGGTATTTCACCTGGAACCTACCAGCCTTCTCCTTCCCACCCTCCCCCCACCTTCTTTATAGGGCCTCTGCCCCTTCCCTCTACAGTCCTGACGAAGGCTTCTGGCCTGAAACGTCGACCAATCTTTCCCACGGATGCTGCCCGACCTGCTGAGTTCCTCCAGCATGTTGCGAGTGTCACCAGGGCTTTAGTTTGCCACTGCCAGAATGCTTGGAAGAGGGCACCAAGGTTGTTCATTGCTGCCAACCATGCCCACTGTCACAGGCCAACTGCTGGGGGTGCCCAGCCAGACTAATCCAGCCTGGAGACAGTGTCTGGCTATCCAACTACGATCTACCCTTGCGCACCAACTCCCACAAGCTTTTATCCTGATTCATTGGTCCCTTCAAGATCACCAATCACATCAATCCAGTCAATTAATGTCTCCGACTGCCACTATCCCTGCCTCAAGACTTTTGTCAATGGATGACTCAACCCACCTGAGCCTGCACCTCGGGCACCAAAGATAGTGGAAGATGCTCCACTGTGCACAGTTTATCTGTTAATGGATTCATATCATTGTGGATGTGTGTGCAGTACCTGGCCGACTGGGTACACCCTGGATGAGAAGTCATGGGTGCCATCCAGTTTGATCTTGGATACATTGCTCTTCAAGGAGTCTCAGCAGACCCATCTGGGTTGTCAGGTGAGGGCCGTAGGAGGGAGGATGATCCCATCAGGCAGGCACCTCCCAGTCTCCGCCCAGCTAACAGGAGTCACCTGCCACTCATCGCCTGCAGCCTATTTAAACCCAGCTCTTATCCACTCACAGTCCTTATTCACCCATTAAACCAAATGGCATTAAACAGTTGCTCCTAGCCTTCAGTTATCTTGCTACCTCATCATGTTATGTATCTGTTCTCTCTTTCTTTGTGGCACCATGTGGTTTCAGTTTATTATTAAAGTGATTGTTCACCGCTAAATCATCTCCTCTGCTCTGCGTTTGGGTCGAATCTCCTCCTCATACCCTGACACCACTTATTTTTCTCTGCCTTCCCATGACTGATGCAAACAACTATCAACTGATTGACTCATATATTCGTAGTCATTTCTGCCAGGTTTTATTCAATAGCTTGTCTTAGAGCTTTATTTTTCCTCTTGGGTAGTTATTAAAGACATTATAGCATAGGATATCAGCACTTTGAAATATTTCCTATGGTTTCATCTGGTATCGTCGGAAGGTGGGTTAAATCTGATTTTATTAATAGAGGCTAAAACCATTACCTTGATGTGCATAATTTCATGTTTAGCTCTTTGCTAGCCTTTGCCAATTTGTGCTAATAGGGTTTTTAGGTATTAGGTTTTTAGGTTAATCTAATTCTATAAAGCTATTAACAATCATCAGAACAATGCACTTACTTTCCTTTATGGCTTGCTGCAATTTAACCTACAATCCCTGCGGTCATGATTTTACTCAGTTCAGTAGGGGTGTACAGCAGGTGGTGGATGGTCATATGAGCAGCTGGTGCATATCATAAGTCCTGGTTATGCCACCATTGATGCCAGACAGACAATCTCTGAAGAGGATTGATAATGGCTGGGGTCACTCGTCTTGTAAATACATTGCGCAGAAGAAGGCAATGGCAACCACTCCTGTAGTATAAATCGCCAAGTACAATTATGGTCAAAGACCATGATTGCCCACTTCTTATGACATGACATGTAATGATGATAATGACACTAATCGTTGCTAACTACTGGTGTAAAGGAGTTTATATTTTGTTAGAATACAGATCTTGAGAGAAGAGAATCACAATGAATTATAACTCATGGACAATCCTGCTGTTAACTTTTTTTCTGAGATAAATTAATGACTTATTAAAGCTAATTGGATTACTATCCTCCTGACAGAACTATTACAAGAGGCAGAGCTGGGGAGAGAAACAGAATTGTGGATAGTGCTTAATTTGAATTCATTTCTGAAATAATAATTTCTGATTCATAGTTCCGAAAACTTCTCTGTGCTTTTTACAAATTAATCCTTTCAAGATCAAGTTCCTTATTGTTATTTAATTTGTTTAATATCCATTTCAAACTTCCCTTGCCTGTTTAATTGGTGCTGTAAATATCTGCAATACTCTATCATCTCAAACCACTTACTGTCTCTCTACCCATTTAATCCCACACCAACAGGAAAGCTATATCTCAGTCATTATATAGGAGACATCAAAGCAGTTGCAAAATTAGTTTTCCCCAGTTCTTTGCAAGATAAAAGAAACAGAGAGATCAGTCTTGATTGCATGGACAAGAGCTAGAATGAGACATGATGGTTGAGAGAAGATTTAAAGACTTGCAGAGAAGAGTAATGCCTGAGATCTGGAATACAAATAGATCATAGATAAATAGAAAGCGTAAGGTGAGTCCAAGAAAGAGACAGATGAAGTTCTATTAAACACATGGGGATCCGTAACAATGCATGTTGGCAGCTATCAGATGGTTTTCTATATGTACCTTGATAAGACTGTAGACATAGGAGTAGAATTAGGCCACTCAGCCCATCGAGTCTTCTCCAGTGTTCCATCATGGCTGATTAATTGTCCCCTTCAACCCTGCCTTTTCCCTGTAACCTTTGATGCCCTGACTAACCAAGAATCTATCCACCTTTACTTTAACTTTACTCAATGGCTTCATCTCCACAGCCATGCATGGCAATGAATTCCACAGACTCATTAACCTCTAGCTAAAGAAATTCCTTCTCATCTCTTTCTTTAATAGACATCCTTCTGTTCTGAAGCTGTGCCCACGGATCCCAGACAAACCCACTAGAGGAAACATCCTCTCGACATCTAATCTATCTAGGCTTTTCAATGTTCAGTAATTTTTAATGAGGTCCCTACTCATTCTTCTAAACTTCAGTGAGTACAGGCCCAGAGCCATCACATGCTCCTCGAATGTTAACCCTTTCTTTCCCAGATTCATTCTTGTGAACCTCCTCTGGACCCTCTCCAGTGCCAGCACATCTTTTCTTAAATAATGGGCCCGAAACTGCTCACAATACTCCAAATGCAGTCTGATCAATGCCTTATAAAGCCTCAGTACCACACGCTTGCTCTTATATTCTATTCATCTCATAATGAATGCTAACATTGCATTTGCTTTCTTTACCACTGACTCAACCAGCAAGTTAACCTTAAGGGAATGCTGCCCAAGGACTCCCAAGTAACTTTCCACCTTTGATTCTTGAATTTTATCTCCAGTTAGTAAAATGTTGGCAGCTATCAGTTGGTTTTCAATATGTACTTTGATAAGACTGTAAGACAAAGGAGTAGAATAAGGCCACTCACCCTTATTCCTTCTAGCCAAGTGCATGACCTTACACTTCCCTACACTATATTCTAACTGCCTCTTCTTTCCCCATTCTCCCAATATGTCCATGTTCTTCTGCAGACTCCCTGCTTCCTCAATACTACTTGCCCATCTACCTATCTTTGTATTGTGTACAAACTTGGCCACAAAGCCATCAATTCTATCATCCAAATCACTGACATATAATCTGAGCAGAAATAATCCCAATACCAACCACTGCAGAACACCTCTAGTCACTGGCAACCAACCACAATAGGTCCCTTTTATACTGACTTTTTGCCCTGACTTTTTTTGGCCAGTCAGCCAATCTTCTATCCATGCTAGTATTTTTCCTGTACTACCATGTGCTCTTATGCTGTTATGCAGCCTCACGTGTGGCACCTTGTCAAAGGCCTTCTGAAAAACCAAGTAAACAACATTCACTGACTCTCCTTTATATATCCTGCCAGTTACGTTCTTAAAGAATTCCAACAGATTTGTCAGGTAGGATTTCCCTTAAAGGAAACCATGCTGGGTTTGGTCTACTTTATCAGCACCTCCAAGTTTTCCACCCAGCCACCCAGTCTACATGTGTGGCCACTTCTAGTGAATTGATTATATTCCCAGACCTGTCTGTTCCACAAAACTCCTCAGTGCCCTGTCATTCACTGTAAATGCTGGACCATCATCTAATTGTCGAAAATACATCACTTCATACTTATCTAAGTTAAAATCAATTTTCCCTTCCTTTGCCCGTGTCCATAACTGGTCAAGATCTCTTTGCAATTCATTGTAACCTGTTTCATTATCAACAAAACTCCCACTTTAGAATCATCAGCAAACTTGCTAAACATGCAATATATATTCATATCCAAATAATTTATGTAAATAATGAATAATTACAGTATCAATACTGACCCCTGGGATGCACTAGTCACAGCCCTACAGTCAGAGAAACAACAATCAACCTTCACTCTCTGCTCCTTATCAACAAGCACATTCTAAATCCACCTCACTAGCTCACCTTGAATCCCATGCGACCTAACCTTCCAAATCAGCTTACCGTGTGGGACCTTGTCAATGGCCATACTAAAGTCCATATAGACAATATCCACTGCCTTACCTTCATCTATTCCCTTAATTACCTATCAAAAAAACTCCAAAAGTTTCATCAGACATGACCTCCCATACAGAAAACCATACTAACTATTCCTGATCAGGCTTTGACTAACCAAGTGATAGCTGATCTTTTCCCTCAAAATTTTTCCAGTAATTTCCCTACAATAGATGTCAGGCTGACCAACCTGCAGTTCCCTAGCCTGTCCTTGCTACCCTAATCCTTCCCTCCGCTAACTTGCAGGTCACCCTTGGGCAAGATGTAGTACTTGCTTAGCCCTCCTGATCAGGGTCACATGAAACCATGGGAGCAGGTGGTGGATGGTAATATGAGCAGCTGGTGCATATCACAGGTCTGGGTTATATGACAACTGACACAAGGCAAACAATCTCTGAAGAGTATTCATAATGGCTGTGGTCACTGTCTTGTAAAGACACTGTCCAGAAGGAAGCACTGGCAAACCACTTCTATAGAACAATCTTGATCATGGATAGAGAAAAGAATAAGAACAATATCGTGAAGGGGGTCTGCAGATTAAAGGTAGATGGAAGCCCATGATCACCTATTTCATACAACATGGCACATAATGATGACTAATGCCAAGCCCATCTGCACAGGCATGGACAGACTGAACTTCCATCCATTCCAGGACACACATTTTGCAAGCCTGTCTCCACAATCCATCAAGACTTCAGGTGAACCAGATCCTTGACTTCCTCACCGGGAGACCACAATCTGTGCGGATCAGAAATAACATCTTCTCCTCATTGACAATCAACACTGGCGCTCTTCAGGGATATGTGCTTAGCCTACTGCTCTATTCTCTCTACACCCAGTTATGTGACTAGCCACAGCTCATATGCCATCTATAAATATGCCGATGATACAACTATTGTTGGCAGAATTTCAGATGGTGTTGAGGAGGTGTACAGGAGCGAGATAGATCAGCCGGTTGAGTGGTGTCACAACAACAACCTTACACTCACAGCAGTCCTCATTAAGGGATCGGAAGTGTACAGGGTAAGGAGATTCAAGTTCCTGGGTGTCAACGTCTCTGAGGATCTATCCTGTGCCCAATATATTGATATAATTACAAGGAAGGCACAATAGTGGCTATACTTCATTAGGACTTTGAGGAGAATTGGTATGTCAGCAAAAGCACTCACAAATTTCATCAGGTGTACAGTGGTGAGTGTTCTGACTGATGTATTACTGTCTGATATGGACGGGCAACTGCACAGGATCGGAAAAAGCAGTCAAAAGGTGACAACCATCATTAAGAACCCCCTTTACCCTGAACACGTCGTCTTCTCATTGCTACCATCAAGTATAAAGTACAGGAGCTTGATGACCACACAATGTTTCAGGAACAGCTTCTTCCACTCCGCTATCAGATTTCTGAATGGACAGTGAACCGACGAACATTACCTTACCCTTTCCTTTCCTCTCTTTTTGCACAACTTATTTAATTTAACTTTCTTTTTTATAGATATGTACTTCTTATTGCAATGTATAATTCTTATTATTATGTATTACAATGTACTGCTGCTGCAAAACAACAAATTTCACGAGATATGCCAGTGATATTAAACCTGATTCTGATTAGAGTTGGCTTGATATCTGACTCATGGAGACCTAGTCATAACTTGGCTAAAAGTGTTCGACAACCAATCTGCCCGTTACCTGTCCTACACAATGCCACAGAAGGACTAAGTCTCAAACCAAGTGAAGAACTAGACCTTCTCTGTCGGTTGCTTGATGGACAGTCACTGCAACGTGGAAGAATGCTTAAGGCAGTTCACATTAATAAACTAGCTACTGGTGTACAAATGCTCTGGCAGTGGCTGAACAGATGCTATGGCTGTCCAGAGGAAATCGAAGAATCTCTCTTCAGCAGATTTGATAATTTTCCAAAGGTCTCACACAAAGATCCATAGAAGCCAAAGGAGCTTGCAAATCTGTTGTCAGAACTGCAAGCCACAAAAATGAAGTTTATCTTCGAGGGCTGAGTTTCTTGGACACTGCAACGGGAATAAATTCTTCAGTGGAGAAACTACCAGTCTTATCTGTGAACAGTGGATAACTGAAGCGTTCAAGTACAAAATGAAGCATCATGCCCCCATCTGTCATTTTCATTCTTTATGGAATTCGTCTACCACCAAGCAGAAAAGCAGCCCTAGTTTTATACTCCCAAATTCCAGCAGCACTTCATTCAAAGAGAGGACTCCAACAAAAGCATGGAAGACCAAATCCCCTATCAATATCAACAAAACCGAAGTAGAAAACTTTAACATGAACCATGATAGACAATGCCTATCCGTAAGAAATCTCACTCCTCAGGTCTGCTACCCATGCCATGTACTAGTGAGGCCAGAACTAGGAAGATTATGCAGTTTATTAAATTTAATACATGGCTAAGGAGTTGGTGTAGGAAGGAAGGCATAAAATTTTTGGATTATTGGGTTCTCTTCCAGGGATGGTGGGACTGGTACAATGGGGATGGTTTGCACCTGAACTGGAGGGGAAATAATATCCCAGCAGGAAGGATTATTAGTGCTGCACAGTGGGGTTTAAATTGGAGTTGCAGGGTGTTGCCAGAACAGTTAGTGGAGAGGTTGTTGAGGCAGATATTAGTGAAACCTCAATCAAAGCTAGGAATCAAAAGGTTGAGCAGGATGTGACTAGTGTCCTGAGCTGCATATATTTCAAAGCAAGAAGTATCGTAGGAAAGGCTGATGAAGATGAAGTAACTGCTTCACAAGCAGAAACAATGTGCAGTGAGTAGAGGCTGTTGATAGTGCAAAATTGCAGTAAACAGAATGAGTTTCAATGTCAAAGGCAGATAAAATTGGAAAGAGTAGATACAGGATTGAAAGTGTTATATTTGAATGCACCCAGTATACAGAATAAAGTAGATGAACTTGTAGCACAGTTGCAAATTGGCATGTGTGATGTTGTAGGCATCACAGAATCATGGCTGAAAGAGGATTATAGCTGAGAGCTTAATATCCAAGGATACAAATTATATTGAAAGGAAAGATAGGAGGGCAGAGTGGGTGGCCGTTGCTCTGGAAGTAAAAAATGAAATCAAATTATTAGAAAGAGGTGACATATGGTTGGAAGGTATTGAATCATTGTGCATAGAGCTAAGGAACAGCAAGGGTAAAAATACGCTAATGAGAGTTATATATAGACCCCCAAACAGTAGTAAGGATGTGGTCTACAAATTACAACAGGAGATAGGAAATGCATGCCAAAATGGCAATGTTACAATAGTCATGGGGGATTTCAGTATGCAGATAGTTTGAGAAAATCAAGTTCATGCTGGATTCCAAGAGGGGAGTTTCTAGAATGCCTTTGAGATTGCTTTTTAAAGCAGCTCATGTTTGAAACTATTAGGCGATCAGGTATTCTGGATTGGCTGTTGTGCAATGAACCAGAATTGATTAGAGAGCTAAGGTAAAAGAACTGTTAGGGATAAAGTGATTATAATATGATTGAATTAACCCTGAAATCTGAGGAAAAGCTAAAGTCAGATGTTTCAGTATTACAGTGGAGTAAGAGGGATTACAAAGGAATGAGACAGGAGTTGGCCAGAATGATTGGAAAAGAACACTGGCAGGGATGACGGTAGAGGAGCGATGGCTGGAATTTCTGGAAGCAATTTGGAAGGCACAGGCTATATACATCCCAAAGAGGAAGAAATATTCTAAAGGCAAGATGACACAACCATCGCATATAATAGAGCAAAAATTAATGGAAAGTTAGAGGTTTAGGAAACTTTTAAAAACCAATAGAGTGCAACTAAAAAGTCATTAAGAAGGTAAAAATGGAATACAAAAGTAAGCTAGTCAATAATATTAAAGAGGATACCAAAAGTTTCTTCAGATCCATAAAGTGTAAAAGAGACATGAGAGTGGATATCAGACTGCTGGAAAACAATGCTGAATTGGGGAGAAAGAAATGGCGGATGAACTGAATAAGTATTTTGCATCGTTCTTCACTGTGGAAGTCACTAGCAGTATGGTGGAAGTTTCAGGTGTCAGAAGACCTGAAATGTGTGAAGTTACCATCACAAGATAGAAGGTTTCTGGAAAACTGAATAGTCTGAGAAAGATAAATCACTTGCATCAGATGGTGTGCACCCCAGAGTTCTGAAAGAGACTGTGGCTGCATTAGTAACGATCTTTCAAGGCTTACTAGATTCTGGAATGGTTCTGGTAGACTGGAAAATTGCAAATGTCACTCCAGTCTTTCAGAAGGGAGAGAGGCAGAAGAAAGGAAAGTATAGCCTAGTAAGTCTGAACTCAGTGGTTGGGAAGATGTTGCAGTCTATTGTAAAGGATGCGGTTTGGGCTACTTGGAGGCACATGATAAAATAGGTCATAGTCAGCATGGTTTCCTCAAGGGAAAATCTTGCCTGACAAATCCAAATACACAACACCAACAGATTCTCCTTTGCTATCTTTGCTAACAAGCAAGATAGCAAAGGAGAACCTGTTGATGTTGTGTACTTAGATTTTCAGAAGTCCTTTGACAAGGTGCCAAACATGAGACGACTAACAAGCTACGAGCCCCTGGTATTACAGGAAAGATAAAGCAGTGGCTGATTGGTAGGAGGCAAAGAGTGGGAATAAAGGGAGACTTTTCTGGTTGGCTGCCAGTGACTAGTGGTGTTCCACAAGGGTCTCTGTTGGGACCGATTACTTTTACATTATATGTCAATGATTTGGGTGATGGAATTGATAGCTTTGTTGCAAAGTTTGTAGACGATATGAACATGGGTGGAGGTGCAGGTAGTTTTGTGGAAGCAGACAGGCTACAGAAGGACTTAGATTTGGAGATTGGGCAAAGAAGTGGCAGATGGAATATTGTGTCAGGAAGTGTCTGTTCATGTACTTTGGTAGAAGAAATTGTAGGGTTGACTATTTTCTAAATGGAGAGAAAATACAGAAAACTGAGGTACAAATTGACTTGGGAGTCCTTGTGCAGGATTCTCTAAAGGTTAATTTGCAGGTTGAGTCTGTGGTGAGTAAGGCAAATGTGATACTAGCATTTGTTTCAAGAGGACTAGAATATAAAAGCAAGGATGTAATTTTGAGATTTTATAAAGCACTGGTGAAGCCTCCCTTGGAGTAGTTTTGGGCTCTCTATCTCAAAAAGGGTGTGCTGAAACTGGAGAGGGTTCAAAGGAGATTCATGAAAGTGATTCCAAGATTGAATGGCTTATCATATTAAGAGCACAAGATGGCTCTGGGCCTGTATTCACTAGAATCCAGAAGACTGAAGGGTGGCCTAATTGAAACCTATCCAATGGTGAAAGGCCTTGATAGAGTGGATGTGGTGAGGATGTTTCCTATGGTGGGAGAGTCTAAGACCTGAAGGCACAGTCCCAGAATAAAGGAGCATCCTTTCAGAATGGAAGTAAGGAGGAACTTCTTTAGCCAGAGATTGGTGAACCTGTGGAATTCTTTACCACAGGCAGCTGTGGAGGCCAAGTCTTTAAGTATATTTAAGACAGAGGTTCATAGATCCTTGATTGGTCAGGGCATGAAGGGATGTGGGGAGAAGGCAGGAGACTGGGGCTGAGAGGAAAATTGGATCAGCCATGATAAAATGGCAGAGCAGACTCAATGGGCTAAAAGTCCTAATTCTGCTCCTCTATCTTACAGTCTTATGGTCTTATGTAGCTACTTCCTCATGCACAGAGGTATGTGGGAAGTGCTTTCAAGGCAAGTCCTACTTTAGAACATGTCCAGCCAACATCTCCCCAGAAGGACATCCTGAGCAAAAAATAAAGGCATATTTGATACTAGATGATCAGAGCAATGTGTCACTGGCAAATCGGCATTATTTGACACATACAATATTCAATGTTCTGTTTCCCCAGACACTCTAAAGACATGTTCTGGAACATCAGAAGTTGCTGGAAGAAGAGCCAATCCATGGATTTGTCATGAAGTTAATAGTCTATAAGATATAGGGGCAGAAGTAGGCCATTCAGCCCATCGAGCCTGCTCCGCCATTCAATCATGGTCTGATCCAATTCTTCCAGTTATCCTCACTCCCCTGCTTTCACCCCATACCCTTTAATGCCCAGCTAGTCAAGAACCTATCTATCTCTGCCTTAAATACACCTGATGACTAGGCCTCCACAGCCGCTCATGGCAACAACTTCCAGAGATTTACTACCCTCTGACTCTAATAGGGGCAGGAGGTCTGCTTACCTTTGCCAACCCTCATTTGAGTGTGACCATATTCCAAACAACAGGGATGAAATCCCAACTCTTGAAGCTGGTTGTGGTTAATCGCATCTTCAGGCCACAGCTGACGGGATCCTCCCATTTGACTCTTCTGCTGTGATGCCCTTTTGCTTGGCAGAGCCACCACCTGTGCACATAAGGTACGTGAGCAGCACAATGGTTAGCAAAATGCACCTTATGCCCTATGATTGGAACTGAGATAGTGGGTGAAATTTGACTCGATTGTGCTCATCAGGACATTGTCATCAAGTTTAAGATGTACATCCTGGAGAATGAGTGCACAAGTAATTTCACACCTTATGAGAGTACAATCTGTATGAAAGAGAAGATTGTTAGTAGGCAAACCAAGCACCCTGGCATCCTTACCTCTGCTCAATCAGTTTTAGGAAAGTTGGTCTTCTGTCACTAGGAAGATGATTATAAGCTGGCACCTTCCATCAAAGATGAGGTCTTCTTTCGAATCATGAACAAAGAGTTTAGCAAAGTTGAGTCAAACAATAGGGTACCTTGACTTCCTTTCTGCTCCTTACAAAACTCCTGCTAAACAACAGAGAGTAGGCCCTTAGTTGACTCCTGTCCCTCAGTCACACATTGAGAAGGAAACCAGAAATGAAAGATCATTATGTGGCATTCATGGGGAGGCTCTTCAGGAGCAATCATGCTGAGCTAGCTGCTCCACCAGATCCCAACAACAAAAACTGATATTTGCCCAACTTTAGTGTTTACCACCCCTAGTGCTTACAAATTGTCTTTGATTCAAGTGCACAGTTCAAAAGTATATCACCGAACAATATGTTGCTGCAGGGTCCTGATCTCAATAACAGTCTCCTCATGCACTTCCAAATTGAGTCCATCACAGTGATGGCAGACATGGAACAAATGTTCCACGATTTCCTACCGAGAGAGGATCATCAAGTCCACCTCAGATTCTTGTGATTTCATGAGTACCTACTGAACAACAAGATTCTGAAGTACATCTATCGAGGGAGAGAAGGACTTCAGGACTGAAGCAAGAAGGCATATAGAAAGGAGTTCCAATGTTAATCATGGTCTTAGACTATTTTCTAATGCAGAAGAAGCAGTCACTGTGCTGAAAGTTGGTGCAGTCTAATCACGGAATGCGTAAGATCACATCCAACAGTGTGGAGGTCATGCTACATTTCCTAACTGAAGATCAGATCAAAGATCTGCAGAATCTTGATCTTAGACAGGAGAACCCTCCTATGCAGCCTGGTCTGGGCCTTGGATGGGACCTCATTCCTGACACCTTTACTTTCCTGGTCACTGATACTGAAAGACCCTTTAACTGTTGTGGCATGCTATTGACTATCAACAGCCTATTTGGCTTTCTTGGATTTGCAGTTCCAGTCAGTATCCAGGAACGCTTCATGTTAAAAGAGTTGACCATGGCATTTGTGGAAGGAACATCCTTCTCCCTAAAGAGAAACATGTGTAGTGGCAGCAGTGCTCTTCTTCTCTTCAGAATTTTCAAGGCTTGAAAATTCAAAGAACCTACAAAATTCCGCTATCTACAGCCTAAAAGAAAGAGGTCAGCGTTTTCTGTGATGCGTCAACCAAAACTATTGCTGGAGTTGCATACCTGAAGGTCACTGATGCTGCTGGATATAGTGAAGTTGGATATTCATCCTGAGCAAAGCAAAGCTTGCTCCCAAATCAGATCTCACCATACCAAGGCTTGAACTCAATGCAGCTGTTCTAGCAGTTGAGGTGACAGAGATGATAACCAAAGTGCTAGACTTAGAACTAGATGATATCAAGTTCTTAACCAACAGCAAATATGTGCTTAGTTATATATTTATTGAAACAAGGAGACCCTATGTTAATGTGCATAATATGATCCAACATATCAGACAATCAACCCAGAAGAGCCAATGGAACTATGTTTCTACTGATCTCAACTTGGTTAATTATGCTGCAAGAAGGCTCCAAGGTAATCAGCTGTCCTTTTCCTCATGGTTAACTGTCCCAGCCTTTCCTGCTGATTCCCCCCAACAGAAAACATAATCAACATAAAACTTTCAACTTAGCTAATCCTGAGGCAGATGTAGAAATATGTCTTCAAATGTTGACCAATGTCACTCTTCTATCACCGCTCCAACTTGGCAATGTAAGTTTGGAGCATTTTTCAAGCTGGAAGTCGCTTACCAGAGCAACTGCCTGGCTCCCACATATTGCTCATTCCTTTCCAAGAATGGAAAAAGCCAGCCTTTGCAGTGGTTAGCACATCTGTAAGTAACCTCTCAGCAGAAAGCAACTGAAAGTTTGGAATCTTTCCTGTTATTCAAAGACAGGTTTATGCAGAAGAAGTGTGGTGCATTACAAAAGCAGGAACCTCTCCCAAAACAAACTTCCCTTCATAAACTCTGTCCTTTTGATTCTCGGGGCAATTGTGAGTTGGAGGATATATTAAGAGAGCACAACTTGCTTCAGAGGAAGCTCACCCAATCTTCATTCTGGGTGAGCATCATGTCACCTTTCTGCTCATTAGACATTACCATGAGCAAGTATGTCAACAAGGCCAGCATTTTTGAAGCAAAGATGGTTAAAGACTGTTTTCAAGACCAGTCTCTGAGATTATCCTTCTTTTGTCAAAGACTTAATAAAGTGATCACTTGATTTTTAGGTTCAATAGTTAAGTTTAACATGCTGTGGGTGCCAGGCAGGGAGCATTCTGACCTTTAGAGGCACAGTTCATTTTCTATGGACATTGCTTCCTGTATGTAAGCTGTTTTTTGTATCATTTCCTGTGCAGGTTAGTTTTTAATTTGACTTGAAGCACACGATAGAGTGACACACATCTCCATCCACTCTTTATTTACTCTTGAAACAGCAATATCTTCTCAAGTAAGAGATCTTAGTAAAAACCCTGAAGAAAGCTTTCATCTCACATGATTTTTGAGAAGTTGTTTGCTTGCTACATAGTTGTGTATAGATGCATAGTAAGGGCAGTAGACAGAGCATAGATAGCTCTCCTTATCCCCACATGTATACCAGGGTAAGCAATAGTCATGCTCTCCAAAACAAGCCAACAACTAAAATGGTATGATATGTTGTTCCTGATGCTCTAGTATGGCCAACTGGGTATACAAAGCTGAATGAGGCAACCACCTGAATCACAAACAGATATTACAGAAGGCCACAGGAGATCTCCAAAGTACTTCTTCTAGTGATACTTTATTTAAGAATAGCGTAAGAAAAAGAACAAGATGCTCTATCATGTGGAGCACAGGGGAGTTCACAGTAGTACATCAAGGTAAATACAAATTACACAGCCACTCTTTTTTTGCACCACCTTTAACCATCTGTCAGAGTTTCTTCCAAAAATCATGTATTTTATTTGAAATGTGGGGAAAACAGAGGTTTTGTGTCAGGGAACACATTGCATCTAGTGATAATAATGTCATTAGTTTCAAGGTAATTATGGAAAAGGATAGGTCTAGTCCTCAGTCTGAGATTCTAAATTGGAGAAAGGCCAATTTTGATCATGTCAGCAAGGATCTGGCAGGTGCGAATAGAGACAGGTTGTTTTCTGGCAAATGGTTACTTGGTAAGTTCAAGGCCTTCAAAAGTGAGATTTGGAGAGTACAGAGTTTGCATGTTCCTGTCAGAATAAAAGGAAAAGGATAACAGGTTTAGGGAACCTATGTTTTTGAGAGATATTGAGGCTTTGGTTAAGAAAAGAAAGGAGGTGTGTAGCTGGTATAGGCAGGTAGGAACAAATGAGATACTTGAGGAGTATAAGAAATAAAACGTAACTCTTGAAGAAGGAACTCATGAGAACTAAAAGAAGGCATGAGGCTGCTCTAGCAGACAAGGTGAAGGAGAATCCAAACACAGTCGAAGCAAGGTCATGGAAAGCGGAGTCAGGGTCAAAGGAGAGTCATGGCCTCCTTGAGAGTGAGAAAAGTCCCAATGTCTGATCGATTTAATCATCGGGCTGAATTGGAAAGTTTGAGTATGGAGCAACTCATGGCAATGGGGTCCGGGCCCCAGAGCAGTCCAAGAGCGAGGAACAACCGATGTTTGGATGGTTTAAGCGCTGGGCCAGATTGAAAAGGCCAGCATGACAGGACCAGAGGTGAAGTGAGGGCTGGTTCTGCTCACTGATCCGTGACGTTTCCACAGCTCTACGCTGAAATGCAGTACCAGCTTCAGTGATGCCTGCCTTTGAATCTTTCGTAAAACTCCAGCTCTGAAGCTATTTGTTTACTTTCATTGTTTGCACATTTTTTTTCTATCAGCACATTGGGTGTTTAACAGTCTTTTTTTAATTGGTTCTTCTGGAGTTTCTTTGTTTTGTAGCTGCCTGTAAGGAGACGAATCTCAAGGTTGTATAATGTATACATACTTTGATAATAAATGTACTTTGATTCAGGAACAGTTTCTTCCCCTCTGCATCCAATTCCTAAATGGTCATTGAATCCTTGAACACTACCTCACTTTTTAAATATATATTATCTCTGTTTCTGCATGATTTTTAATCTATTCAAACATGTATACTGTGATTGATTGATTGATTATTACATAATTTTTCTTCTTTTTCTATATTATGTATTGCATTGAACTGTTGCTGCTAACTTAACAAATTTCACGACACATGCCAGTGATAATAAACCTGATTCTGATTCTGAACTATAATTGGAAAACTCTGTTCATGCCATTGGTTTGTAAACTACCTATGTGAAATACAAGGTGTTGTTTCTTCATTCTGTGTTGGGCCTCGCTGGCAGTAGAAAAACCAAGAATGGACAGGTCAGTGTGGGAATTTGAAGAGGATTTGAAATGGCATGCGTGGGATGACTTTGCAGACCAAGCAAGCGGACTCTGTGAAATGGTCATCCAGTCTGCGTTTGGTCTCGCCAATAAGAGGAGGCCACATCAAGAGCACTGGTTGCAGAAGACAGGCTTGGTGGAGGTGCATGTAAATCTTTGCCTTACCTGGAAGGACTGTTCAGGTCCCTGGGTGGTGGTGAAGGAGGAGGTGGCAGGACAAGATATAAAATATTGGTTAGGCTACAATAGAATACTAGTTGCCGCACTTCAGGAGAGGAGATACTCCATGAGAAGAGACTGGATAGGCCTGGATATTTTTCCTTGGATTGCAAGAAACCAAAGGAGAATCTATCAAAAGGACACAAATGTTGCAGTAAGTGTGTTAACTTACCTGCTCATCGAGGTGGGAACTAGCCATGTGAGGAGCATTGCTGCTCCACCCATAAACTTCCAGTTAGCTGATGTCAGGGCACCGGAAGTGTTTAAATCTAGCACGTGGTAACCATACAGTCTCTTTTCCTCTCAGTTCTCTGCGGACCAGGCAGACGTTAGGTACTGTGGGGGTTGTGCTGCATTGATGGCCCATGTGCACACTTTAACCATTTGCCACATGTGTACGTTCAGTATCTGTTTGGTCCTGCCAATTCAGGCACTCCATTTGGATAAGTATCTGTAACTGAGTTTAGCTTGAAGGGTTATTAAATGTTTAGTGTAGTTTTGTAATTTAGAGGGCTTTGATAAGTACTTGTTTGACTTAGATGCTTGGTTGAGTATTTCACTGTTTGCCTTGTAAATAAATAGTCAATGTGCTTATTTGCAAGCAATGTCTTCTGTCCCACTTCCAAATCTGCAAATCTGTTCCCCGTAACAACAAAATTATGGGCCATTGGTAACAAGAATCTTTTCCCCATAGCAAAGGGGGTCTAAAACTAGAGGCATGTGTTGAGGGTATGCTGTAACCAGTGTAGACAGAATCTGAAGAGGACCATTTCACTCAGAGATTGATGTGGTATCTGGAACACCACAAACACAGATGCACCATAAAGCTGTCTACTCCCTTTATACATCTGACTGTGTGGCTAAGCACAGTTCCAATGCCATTTTCAAGTTTGCTGATGACACCACTGTCATTGGCTGAATCAAAGTGGCAATCAATCAGCATACAGGAGGGAGATGGAAAATTTGGCTGAGTGGTGTCATAACAACAACCTCTCACTCAATGTCAGCAAGACCAAGGAACTGATTATGGACTTCAGGAGAGGGAAGTCAGAGGTCCATGAGCCAATCCTCATCTGGGGATCGGAGGTGGAGAGGGTGAGCAACATCAAGTTCCTAGGTGTTACTATTGCAGAGGACCTGTACTGGACCCAGCACTTAATTGCAATTGTGAAGAAAGTATGGCAGCAACTCTACTTCCTTCAGAGTCTGCTGAAGTTGGGCATGACTTCTAAAGCATTGACAAACTTCTGTAGATGTGTAGTGGAAAGTATATTGACTGGCTGCATCATGACCTGGTTTGGAAACACCAAAGCCTTTGAATGGAAATCCTACAAAAGGTAGTGGATTTGGCACAGTACATCATGGGTAAAGCCTTTCCAACCAGTGAATACATCTACATGAAACACTGTCATAGGAAAGCAGCATCCATGATCAGAGATCCCACCACCCAGGTCATGCTCTCTTCTTGCTGCTGCCATCAGATAGGTACAAGAGCCTCAGGACTTGCACCACCAGGTTAAAGAACAGTTACTACCCCTCAACCATTAGGCTTTTGAACAAAAGGGGATAACTGTATTCTCTTGCCCATCTATTGAGATGCCCCACAAACAGTAATCTCACTTTAATGACTTTATCTCATTATCTCATGTTCTTGTTATTTATTGCTAAATATTTATATTTGCATTTTTATAGTTTGTTGTCTTCTACACTCTGGCTGATCTCAGGGTTGTATATGGTGATGTATATGTACCTTGAACTTTGAAGTCTGAGAATGTAGTGGAGAGTGGTACTATCCTAACACTTACGACATATTTAACCAAGTAATGGAATCACCAAGGCATAGAAGGCTTCAACGAAACACTAGTAACTTCGATGTGTGTGTGTGTTTGATGGCTGTCATGGACATGGAGGCCAAAAGAATCATTTTCTGTGCTTTATGATTCCATGACATAGAAACAAAATTTACCTAAAAACACAGTAAAAATGAAAAAAATCATTAAAACAAATCCTGAAAATTGGTGGAAAAAGCCAAAGTACAAAAAATCTAAACTCTGGAGATTCTGTAGATGCTGGAAATCCAGATAAACTCACTCAAAATGCTGAAAGAACTGAGCAGGTTAGGCAGCATCTAGGAAAGAGGAATGATGAGTTAATGTTATGGGCCAAAACTTTCATCCGGACTCATTAGTATGTTAAATTAAATTTCAGTTCTTGCATTAAGTTACTGGAAAGTATTGTAATTCAATTGAATTGATAATTTGTAAATATTTTCACTTATTAAAAAAAACCATGCCTGGATAGAAAAGATGTGGGAAAACTAATTATAATTCTGTTTATGAGATATTCTACTTTATTAGCCAGCTCATGAGTCCTGATGAAGAGACTCAGCCGAAAATGTCAGCTCTTTGATCCTCTCCATAGATGCTGCCTGACCTGTTGAGTTCCTCCAGCACTTTGAGTGTGTTACACAAAAAAAACCAAAAGATTAGATTTTTTTTACTGTGATTAGATATTACTGTGTGTATATTTGTGATTATGCCCAAAAGACTATATACTGCTGTCAACATATGATATTAGGATAAAAGTATTTCATGTGTTTGAATGAAAATCTTTTGTTTAACAGAAATGATGAACCACTTGCTTTAAAATTTCCAATACACAGCAGACAAATCTGCTCACACAAATGGCTATTTGTATATTAAATGGAATAATTTCATATCTTGCATTAAGTTACAGGAAAATAATGTAATTCAGTGAAATTTATAATTTATGAATATTTTTCACTATGAAAAAATCCACACCTGGATTAAAAAAAAGCCATGTGAAAACTAATTGTAATTCTATTTATGAGATTTTCTACTTTATTAGCCAACTGTTTATATTATGAAACAAAAATTCCTAGAATTAAGAGCTCCCAGTCAAGGTGTCAAGGACCACACTCTGTGCTTGAAGGCCAGCAGCATGGATGGGTGACCAAGGACATCTGTGGATGTCAGGCTGTCCTAGGTTCAGATAAGTCCATGCAAGCAGGAAAAAACAGGGAGGCACAAGGACTGGTCAGTCAGCGTGCCCAGTGTTCAGGCATGGAGTTCGGGGTCCCACCATGATTGTTATCAAAGATTGGAGCCCGAAGGTCAATCGGAAGCCTGGAAACTGAAGACTAGAGGCTTTAGGCCTGTCCTGGAGTTGGAGTATAATCCATGTGTGTGTGGTGGGTGGGAGGGAGCAAAGTGGATTGTTTTGCTGTTCTTCTGTTCTATGTTGCTCTGTCGAGCACTGTGAGCGTGCTGTGTTGGCACCACAATGTGTAGCGACATTTGTGGGCTGACCGCTGCACATCCCTAGACGTGTTGGGTAGTCACGTAAATGACGCATTTCACAGAATGGTTTGATGTACGTGTGATGAATAAATCTGAATCTGAATCCAAACCAAACAACTGAAAACCCCACATAGATTTGTTTCTGTAAATTTGGTTTGGAATGCCCATACAATCTCCAATCAGCCAGTCATATCCAATTTATCTGAGCTTTGTGCCAGTCAACAAGCACATGGGGCTGCCTAAATCTGCAGCAAATTGTCACAGGGATATAATTAAATAAAATCAGTTTATTACAAACACAATGCAATTGTAATCCTCTGCTGCTTGTCTTGTCATGACCACTCTTTAAGGGGGCATTGTGTCCCCTCTGGCTGAGTGCAAGATTTCTGAATGATATTTGCATTTCCACTTCCTCTCAATGAGCCAAGCTGGCCAGTTAATCAACAGAGTGTTCCAGTACTGTCTTAATTGCAACAGCAATTTGCATGTCTTTAGCACCTTTGACGCAGTAAAATGTTCCGAGGTGGTTCATCAAATTGATTCAAATGGAATTTGACACCAAACTACATGAGGAGATGTTGGGATATGAGATCTAAAACTTTGCCAGGAAGCTTCATTTCAGGACAATTTTCAAGGAGACAAGAGGCAGTGGGTTCAAGAGAAAGAATTCCATTTCTTCATGCCTGGGTAGTGTATAAACACAATTAGGAAGATGCAAGAGGATAGGTTTGCAATGGTAATTAGAGGACTTTAGGATTGAAGTTAAAGAAGTAACAAGAAACAACTTCAAAGAGGTATTAACAGATAAGTAACCCTGCTGATTCTCACAACTATCTTGACTATACTTCTTCTCACCCTGTCTCCTGTAAAAATGCTATTTCCTTTTCTCAATTGCTTTGCCTCTGCCGCATCTGTTCCCAGGAGGAGGCTTTCCTTTCCAGGGCATCAGAGGTGACCTCCTTCTTCAAAGAATGGTATTTCCCTTCCCCTACTATTGACGTTGCCTTCACCTGCATCTCCACCATTTCACGGACATTCGCACTTATCCCATCCTCCTTGGTGCCTTAACAGTGATAGAGTCCTTCTTGTCCTTACCTATCACTCCACAAGCCTCCACTTATGGAGTAACATACTACACCTGCCCATTCACTTCCTCCCTCACCTGCGAGTCTGCAGAGGTAATCTATTTCATTCAGTGCTCCCGATACAATCTCCTCTACGTTGGTGTGACCCGTCGTTAATTAGCAGACCGCTTCATTGAGCACCTCTGCTCCAGCTGCCAAAGCTGAGCTTCCCGGTGGGCCCAACATTTTAATTTCCATTCCCATTCATGTTCTGACATGCTGGTCCGTGACCTCCTCTTGTGCCAAGATGAGGTCACTTTCAGGGTGGAGGAGCAATACCTTATATTCAGTCTGGGTCGTCTCTAACCTGAAGGCATGAATACCAATTTCAGTAATAAAAAATGTTTCAGTCCCCAACCCCTCTTCTATTCCCCACTCTGGCTTCTTACCTCTTTCCACCAGCATATCACCTCCCTTGGTGCCTCTCTTCCTTCCCTTTATTCTATGGTCCACTTTCTCACCTATTAGATTCCTTTGCTTTTCCCACCCACCTGGCTTCACCTATCACCTTCTATCTATCCCTCTTCCCCTCCCCCAATTTTTTATTCTGTCATCTTCCCCCTTCCTTTCCAGTCCTGAAGAAGAGTCTTGGTCAAAACGTCAACTGTTTATTCATTTCTATAGATGCTGCCTGATCTGCTGAGTTCCTCCAGCATTTTGTGTATGTTGACTTGGATTGCCAACATCTGCAGAAGTTCTTGTGTTTATGATTAACAGCCAAGGATGTGACATTACATAAAATCAAAAAATACTGGAAATTTCAGGTCAGGCAGTATCTACAGAAACAGAAATAGCTAACATTTCATATGGATGACCTTTCTCTATTTCAGATTTCCAGTATTAACAGTGTTTTGAAATTTTTAAGTCAAGTTTTGCTGGATCAGAGTAAGTCACCAAGTGTCGAGGAACAGAGGGAGCATATATTCAGACTATATGCGTTTGTAGATTAAGTGGTTAAAAAGGTAACAACAAAAAAGGTGCAGGAAGAACTCAACAGTTCAGGCTGCATCTATGGTGGGAATTGAATTGAAATGAGTTGACTTGAATTGAATTGAATTGACTTTATTACTTACATCCTTCATATATACGAGGAGTAAAAATCTATGTTACGTCTCCATCTAAATGTGCAATTTATAGTAATTTATTATAAATAGTATGTACAACAGGACAGTCAATATAACATAGAAATATAATTGTATCAGCATGAATTAATCAGTCTGATGACCTGGTGGAAGAAGCTGTCCTGGAGTCTGTTGGTCCTGGCTTTTATGCTGCGTTACTTTTTCCCGGATGGTAGCAGCTGGAACAATTTGTGGTTGGGGTGACTCGTGTCCCCAATAATCCTTTGGGCCCTTTTTACAAACCTGTCTTTGTAAATGTCCTGAATAGTGAGACAGTGGACGTTTTGGGTCAAGTTCCTTCATCTGAAAGAAAAAGACTGTATAAAAAGGTGCAAGGAAGGGGCAGAGCAAGAGCACACTGCTGAAAAGGGGTGATAGGCGGGGTCGGCAGGAATAGAACAGCTGGGAGGTGATAGGTTAAAGGCTGAGGATGATTGAATCTGATTGGAGAGGAAGACTGAGCAGTGAGGGAGGTCAGAATGGCATGTTGCACGGAGTGCTGGAGGAGAACCAGTGGGAAGAGTGTGTGGGTGATAGACAGATGGAAAGTGGGCCGAGAGGAAAGAGAGATCATGATGGGAGCCAAGTGAATTACGAGGACAGAGGAAAGTGAAATGGGGGAACAGTTATGAGAAGTTGGAGAATTCAGTGTTAACACTGTCAAGACAGAATATGAGGTGGGGGCTTCTCTACTTTGTATTTAGCATCATTTGTCAGTGTGGGAATGGGAAGGAGAATTAAAATAGCTGGCAACTGGAAGATCTAGGTGGTCATGGTGGAGCGAGCGCAGGTGCTCAGCAAAACTGTCACCCCATCTGGTAAAAAGGTATGCAGGATGCTTTCTTTAATTAGACAAGGCACAGAATAAAATAAATTATGATTGAATTGTACAGGATATGTCTTGATTATTGTGTTGATCATGATATTACAGAAAAGATCACAGGATGCAGAGGTACTGAAGAGGTTACACCCAGCATTGCAGAATTTTAACATTGTTGAATGATTAGATAAGTTGAGATTGTTTTCTTTGCACCAGAGAGGACTGTGAAGTTAATTGAACTGTATAACATCATGAGGAACCTAGACCGAGTAAATAGCAATGACCTAAGATCCTGGGTAAAGGGGTCAAAAAAGGAACTCGTTGTCTTAAAGTAATTGTAGAAGGAGGAAAAAAACAAAAACAACAGGAATTCTGCAGATGCTGGAAATTCAAGCAACACACATCAAAGTTGCTGGTGAACGCAGCAGGCCAGGCAGCATCTATAGGAAGAGGCGCAGTCGACGTTTCAGGCCGAGACACCATGATGAGGGAGGTGAGGTCCTACTTAAAAATGTGCAGAGTCTGAAACTTTCATGAGATCTTGATATGCCCGGATGTGTTCTTGAAATGTTAGGGGTTGAAGTGCACTGGATGCAGTTCTGAGGATGCAGTGCTGGATGATGCATTTCTGAGGATGCAGTGCTGCAGAATGCAGTTCTGATGATGCAGTGCTGGATGATGTATTTCTGAGGATGCAGTGCCAGAGGATGCAGTGCTGGATGATGCAGTGCTGATGAGGTAGTGCTGGAAGATTTAGTTCTGAGGATGCAGAGCTGGTGATACAGTTCTGAGGATGCATTGCTGGAGGATGCAGTGCTGGAAGATTTAGTTCTGAGGATGCAGAGCTGAGGATGCAATGCTGGACAATGTAGTTCTGATGATGCAGTGCTGGACTGCGCAGTTCTAAGGATGTAGTCCTGGAGGATGCATTTCTGAGGATGCAGTGCTGGAGGTTGAGAATAGCATGGGAAACTCTTTTTGGAACATCACAAATAGCCTGATGTTCTGTATAGTCTATGAAGATGGGTTGATGGCTAACTGGGATCTGGGTGATTATGAAGATGAGCATTAGAGTTTTGAATGAAAATCAAAAATCTGAAATAAAGATGGGAAATGCTCACCAGGTTAAACAGCATCTGTGGAGGAAAAAAAAAAGTCGATGTTTCAGGTTGAAGAGACTTTAATCAAAATTTGAAAAAAATATTTTCCATTTCTGATGAAGAATACCCTACCTAATGTTTAATTGTTTTTCTACAGACGTTGCCTGAAATCTTGAGTGTTCAGAGCATTTTGTGATTTTATTAGAGTTGAAGGTAAGTTTGTTAACGGATGAAGGAAAATGTATGAGGACAGGGAATCTGCGAAAAACAAACTGAGGTGGTGGTATGGGGAGGGAATTAAGTGATGATGAGAATAAGGGATTAAAAGTTCAGTTTGGGTGCAAAGCTAACCCCAATATTATGTACTGTCTTGTTCAGCTTTAGGAAGTGGCCAGCCAATAAAATCATTTACCAGAACATATAGATTGTGATAAAGACTAAAGCAAATGCTTTGGTGTTCCATTGAATAGAAAAACCTAGAAAAATAGTGAATACATCCAGTCTATCACAGGTAAAGCCTCCCCACCACTGAGCACATTTACAAGGAGCACTGTCACAGAAAAGCAGCATCCATCATCAAGGATCCCCCAGCATCCAGGATATGCTCTCTTCTGCTGCCAACAGGAAGGAGGAACAGGAGCCTCAAGTCCCACACCACCACGTCCAGGAACAGTTATTAACCCTCAACCATAAAGCTCTTAAACTAGAGCACAACACTGAAATGATTCCACAGTCTATGGACTCAACAACTTATCTTCTCCATATTTATTGCTTATTTATTCATTGTTATGTTTTTTCTTCTTTTGTATTTGCGCAGTTTGTTGTCTTCTCCACATTGGTTGTTAGTTTACCTTGTGTGCAGATTTCCATTGCTGCTGTTGTGTTTCTTTGTATCCACTGTGAAGGCCAACGAGAAAATAAATCCTGGGTGGTATATGTACTTTAATAATAATTTTACCATTAATGTTGAACTTTATTTTCTGGTCTTCCAGTAATGAATGCTATATAAACAGCTGAGAGTTTAGAAGTAGTGGAGGAGCTGATGAGGGAGACGGGCCTGTTTTCAGTATATGTCAAATTTATCATTGTATTGGGTTTTGTATGATGTCATGAAGAAATAGTGCTTAGGTGAGAAATGGATAAGGGAACCTGTTGATTCTTGGGTAACTCTGGTACCAAGCAAATGATTCCCCATATATTTGGGAAAACAGGAATCTAAACTCCATCCAACTGGGGGAAAGGACAGCATGGACAAATGTTGTGTAAAGAGCTGCAGGTCAGTTGAGAATAATGAGGAGACATTGAAGGCTCTCATTTGTGAACATTCAGTATCAAGAAAGAAATAGAAGTTAGTTTGAAGCATGGAGGGATGGGACAGAGTTTGCTTTTTGATGCGTCATAAATGCATTTGAGCAATAGACCCAGTAGATTGCCAGAATTTACAGCGCTGGAAGAGTTTACATCACGGTGTGATGATGTTCAGCACTCTGGCATGCCTTTCAGTTTCCGTGTGTGTGTGGGTAGAGGGGGTGAGTTGGCGTTTGAGGATTACCCTTATTTGGCTTCCTAATGACTGGTTTTGGCAGCCAGCCTTCCGAGAAGCACCTAATTCGGGTCTCTCAGGATTTCGTCAATTACGTGTTGAAATTGCACTACTGTATCCAAGGGAAGCTAGCCAATGGCAGCAAGGCGGCATCCCAATTGTTCAATCTGGGTAGATATGAGTCGGAGTTTTCAATGAGAGGGGGTCGACGACAGAAGGGACAGATGGAAGAGATTGGTGCGTCGTGACACTGGTGGATGGCTTATTATATTATCACCAAACTCCAGATCTCTACCAGGTGGGGATAGCTATAAAGTCCGTTTACACAACGCTTCTCTGCAGCCAGTATATGGCTCTTTTGTCAAAAATAATTTTTTTGTGAGCAATTTGTGGAGTATTTCTAAATACTAACCGCAAAATGCAAGGTAGGACGCTGCATTTTTTTATTCGATTTAATGATTTTATTACCTAATCTTAAAATGCAATTGATACTGGATTGCTCCATGCTGTTGGGTCTGCGGGTTGGATTTGTGAAGAATTCAGACCTGTTTAGATCATCTGTTTTCTGCAAATAAATCAAATGCACGGTGCGTGAATGAATCAACGGTGGCAAAGCATAGAGGGAAATCCAGGAAATTATCACATTAACCCGGTCTCTAGGAACGAGCGGAATAGCATCAGCGTGCAAATTACCGAGCTGTAAATGGAATAATTTGGTAATGGTATGTTTTTGTGCGAATGTATTTTACCGTGCTTCGAAAGTAATCTTTTAGGCTCTATGGGACGTCCCGAGCTCATGATGGGCACCGTTACTGTTTATTTTTTCTAATACAGCCCGTTAGTAAAGCAAGGCGCGGAGTGGGGGGGAACTCTTGGGTATTTAAACATTTATAATTTGCTTTGAAGGCGGGCATATCAATTGGGCGACGTGCTTTCAAAAAGCGGCACGATGATAAGCGGCCAGCTGGATTTCAGTGGATCTGTGGAGAATTGAACGCAGGGTAAATGAAGGCAGTGTTGTGTGTGCATCTCAGGCACAAGGGCGCCTGGACCCACGACCCCCGCTGATCGGCCGCAGGAAAATCACCACAACGGCGGGGATGGTCTGGGGAACGCATGGATGTGGTCCGGGCGAGCTGCCCACCATAGAACTTGCTCATTGTGGCAGAGCGGGGTAAGTGGGGGCGGGGGCGAGAGGTTCGCTTCCCATTATCTATAGCGACAGCAAACGGCTTAGAGTGAGTGGCCTGTCCTGATCAAATACATAATCAGACGTGATCTCCGGCTAAAAAGGTTTATTGGAGATTAGTGAGTTGTTCCTAGAGGTAACTGTAAGACGCTTAATGAGGCTTGGCGTTGGGATTCGCATTCCGGTCACACACAGGCGGGAGGGCCGGCCCCGAGTTGGCCGTGTGCGCACTGTGGCTAAACCGCAAAGTCTGTTGGCTAGGTGGCTGTTTAGTTTGAAACCCAGCGTGACTCTGTGTTTTCCTGTAGCCGTCCCCGTTGAATAATGTGAATTTCACCGAGTTACAAGATGTTCAGTTGAATGATTGACTCTTAATGCGTCCGGCGGACCCCCAAGTTAAATGTTGAGCCGTTATTTGGAGACAGTGCGGGCAATGACGTTGTCTTTAATTGGTTTACATTTCGCCGAGATTTTGGTTTCAGTGCATACTCCTGAAAATTACCTCACTTAAAGGAGTCAATCGGTGGAACGAACAGAGTAGTGCGCCATCAAGTCCCTCTTTGCTTGATACTTTGAACGAACAATGACGGGAACCCGTGGTCGCGAGATTTTAAGGTTTAAACAATCTCTTAAGGATTCATCGCCACCGTAGATAATGCGGTTGACCAAGGTAAAGCAGACCTCAGCAAAGACCACATGGGAGAGGACTGCTCTTGCATTCAGTGTGATTTCTGATACATGCCAGTCCCCAGATACATAAGTCCTGATTGAGGGTCTCGGCCCGACATGTCGACTGTACCCTTTTTCCATAGATGCTGCTTTAGCCTGCTGGAGTTGCTCCAGCATTTTGTGTGTGCTCCCCAGATATACTAACGCTTAACGCCCAAAGGTCACCTACGTGTGCATACGACAATAAACTCGACTTCATAGTTAGCATATTAGGAACAACCAATATTAATTCATCCTTGGCATCAGAAAAATACAATACAGCCATTACCAAGACCATTGGTGGATAATGTGACCAGTAACTTGCTACACTGCTGCATATGAATTCACAGACAGTTGGAAAATAACAGTTTTGTGTTTTAAGTGTTCAAGATATAACTGATTGCAGTCTTGTTAATTAATTACTGTGCTAGAATATTGTACCAGAGATGACACTGCACCTCTCCTGCTCCCTGCCACATCTTCCACATCAATAACATTGCCACCTTCCACCCTAATGCTATTGAGATACCTTCTAGTTTCCATTGGTGGCCCACGGTCCTTTTCAATCATTGGATTTCACCAGCAGCCCTTCTCTGGCCACTTTCCCCTCTGCAGATAACTGGCTACAGAGTTGAAGTCAAGCTTATTGATCATGTATGCACAGTGCAATGAAAATCTTACTTGCAACAGCATCACAGGTACACAGCATCATCTACGCAGCATTCTCAGAAAACTGTAACTGAAATTAAATACAATTTTTACAAGAAAGAACACAATTAGGGAAAATGCAAAGTCCATTTTAGTGCAAATATATCAAAATGCTCAATACTGTAGTAACTGGGGTTTTGCCAGTTTGTTCAAGGACTGAGTGGTTGAAGGGAAGTTCTTGTTTTTGAACCTGTTGCTGTGAGACTTCAGGCTTCTGTACCTATGGGGATGATCCTTGGGTGTTGCCTTCTCACACCCCCTTTAAATAACCCTTTAGATGAGGTGGTGGTATGTGGCCATGATATATTGGGCAGAGTCCACTGCTTTCTCCAGCTTCTTTCACTCTTGTGTTACAGGGAGGCAAGTAAGAAGAAAGGTGAAAAAGGGAAACAGGGTATCATGAATTTTTTTTATGCTTAAGTACAGAGTAACACTTGAATCCACAATTTGCTGACTTAAGAGCAAGAGCTGTATCTTCCAATTGGATGAGTCAACATTTTTCAGAGGCTTGGCAATGTAGAAGTTGCATTACATAGGCTTACATACAACATTTTGGACCAGAAATAAATGGTCCAGAAGAGATATATGGAAATTATTATTAATCCACTAATATTACTATTTTTCTTAACAATATCATTACTTAGCCTAATAGAGTAGAATTTCAACTGCACATAATTATCTATTTAAGTGTCTAATTTCTTTTTATATCATCTTAATGTGTACTTAGGAATGTATAAATAAATATAGTTTTATACATATATTAAAAAAATGGAAAAGGTTATACATGTGACAAAAAGTTTAATGATACTTGTGAATTCCTTATCCAAATAAAAATAAAAAAAAAATTTAAAAATGAAAAAAAAAGAAGTTGCATTGAAATTGACTTTGGCTCAAGTGTCAAATACCAGGGGTCACAATCTTAAAATAATGTGACATCCATTCACAATAGAGATCAGGAGAGACTTCTTAATCCTGTTGGAAGTGAAGCACTCAAATTCTCTATCCAAAGGGCTTTGTCTGTGAGCTTATTGAAGAGAGAGGTCAGTACATTTTGAGAGATATGGGGCTATTAAGGGGAAATGACATTGAGATAAAAGATCAGCCACAAGTTCATTGAAATGTTCAGCAAATGCTTGTGGCTGATTCCTGCCTCTACATCTTATGGCAAATTGATTTATTATTGTCCCATGTACTGAGGTGCAGTGAAAAACTTGTCTTGCATACAGATCATATAGATCAATTCATTACAATAGTACATTAGGGTAAAAGAGTGCAGAAAGAAGTGCTACAGTTGCAGAGAAAGTGAAGTACAGGTGGACAATGTGCAAGGTCAAAACAGGGTAGATCATCTTATTCCATTGAGACAGGTCTGACTGGCCACTGATGTTTCATTTTCACTCAAAGTATGAATAACATGTTGGCATGCTTTTCAATGTGAAAGTAGTCCAAGAATGCAAGGCATTGTTGTATCCTAGCTTGTTGCTGAATTGTGCTGTGGCATCTGGTTTCAAAACAAAAGGTATGAAACTCATTTACATAAAAGCCGGGTTCAGAATTGAATAAAATTTGGCTTCATTTCAGCACTTAATTGAAAATTTGAAATACTTAGCAAATCAGATAGAAATGGTTAACATTTTATATTTATAACTTTTCAGCAAAACTGCCAAAAGATAAATATTTGTATAATGATGAGAAAGAGGGAGAGGGCAAAAGTGAATATCTATGATAGCATAGAATGCAGGAGAAAGTAATTGATGTTATGCAATGTAAAGGTGTATTCAAACAAGCAAGGAAGCAAAGATTGCTCATAATGAGCTGTTAATAAGGATATGGAATAAGGAATTAGAAAATGGTTTATTCACTGTCCATACGGTGGTTATCTTTGTATCAGAGAGAACATATGCAGGTTGGGTAATTGTGTTTTGAAACATCTTCAGTTATTTGCAAATTTGACCTGAGAATCTAGCTAGTTGTCTCTTAATTTCTTCATTCAACTCCCCAAACTTAGTCTTTGGTTTTCTGCATTGTTTCGTTGAAACTTAGCAAAAGCTCAAGGAATAGCACCTTCTCTAAATGCACTTTTTAATCTTTAGACTTACTAGGTGACTTGAGCAATTGCTAGAAGTTACTTGTATAGTATTTTCTGTTTTTATTTCAAATTTTTCACCTCTGAGCTATTTAGTTTTTGTAGCAAATGATGGAACTCACTGCAAAAATTAATTCCCAATGTCTTGTAGCCAGGTTTAAATATACTGTTCCAAAGCCTCTATTTCAATGTTTTAAAGTCTTGCTGTATTTTTTCTTCTTCCCTAGTTACTGCTACTCTCTCTGCAGACTTTGTTCCTCTACCCTTTGCTCCTTCACTTAATTGACCTGCTGCTCTTTCTTTCTGTATACTCTCCCATCAAAATACAACCTGTCCCTGAAACTGACCATAATGCAAGGCACTGATGGGCCCACTGCTTTAAAATGCTGTTCTTGTTATGTAATCCTGGTTTTATTGATGCATTGATTATATCATTACATATTTGTGTAATCACTTGAATCAAATGGCTTTGTACATAAACTAGAAAAGCAATAATTACAGTGGGGCACAGACCAATACAATCCCATTCAAGCTGCAGCTTGGGTGAGGTTCATATGAAATGATATTAAAAGTGAAACACTTACGGACGTCAAGGAATTGTAAAAGCAGAAAAGAATGCAGGAATGGAGATCCTGAAGTAAAATCAGAGATTGCAGTAGATATTCATTGAGTCAAGCAGCATCTGTAAAGAATGGATTGACTTTTTTCTTTCCATAAATGCAACTTTGAGCATTTTAGCACTGAACAGGCTTGATGGAGATAAAATAAACAAAGCACAGAAGGTTTATCTTAAATCAACAATCATAATGAGAAGATTAAACATCAATGAAATAATTGTTAAATAATTAAATATAAAAAGGGCAGAGGCATGAAAAATAAGTCAGAATTAGGAGATAGCTGCTTAAAAATAATGACTCAAAAGCATCTTGTTTAGATATGGCCCTTGTGGCTACGGGGGTCAGGGGGTATGGAGGGAAGGCTGGGGCGGGGTTCTGAGTTGGATGGTCAGCCACGATCATAATAAATGGCGGTGCAGGCTCGAAGGGCCGAATGGCCTACTCCTGCACCTATTTTCTATGTTTCTATGTTTCTATATTGAAATATATAGTTTCAACCAACAAATATGGTAATTTAATTATAAGATTTTGTACATATTGGTGTCCCTTATATGTTTTGAATCTAATTTTTCAAAGTTATTTTTTGGAGGGGGGTTGTCTATTTGCATGAAGTGTATTCAAGCAAGCAGAAAATTGCTCCCATTTCTATTTTTAAATAAGTAATGTGTAGTTTCAGAGTATATTTGTGATTCAGAAGTTTAAAAAATGGGCCAATCAAATATCAGCAAGAATATCATGACAGCCATTCGTAAATAACATAATTAATCAGGGTTTGCTCTGGGTACTAATTAGAACGGGTGGATAAAAGTTCTCTTCTCAATATACCCAGCCGGCGTGCATTCCTCTTGGGTGCTGATAGATTTTCTCTACTTTTTTTGGGAAGCTGTTGCAGTAAAAGAAATGAGGAAATTGTTGAAATCTAGAGATATTAAAGTTAATGGGTAGATCAAGGATTTCACACCCAAGAGAAATCAATTACTGTACCCAAGCCATGTGTTAAACATACATTCCCAAGTGTAAGAAATCAACAGCTTGGAAGTTGGAGGGGAGATTACAAAGCTGAACCACAAGGATTTAAAGGGAGAACAGAAGATATAGTTACCAATCCTTTAATTCTTTCCATAGTGTAAACATCATTGTGCTATGAACAGCAATACTGGCATTCTAAATTGGAGCAAGTGTTCTTGTTATCAATGCTGCTTCACAGGAATCAATGTTGGGGTGGTGAGTGATTATCTAAAAAAGCTAAAACAGTTGAAACTCCATGGTTTGGAGAACCATAAGCTTTCAGCTGATTAGATAAGGGTATTCTTTTTATTTGTTTTCATTCTCTTGACATCGCTGGCAAGCCTAGCATCTATTTACTATCTTGAACTGTTGCAAACCTTCTGTGTAAGTACTCCAACAATGCTATACAATAGGGAGTTCCGAGATTTACACCCAACAATGGTAAAGGATTGAAGATAATATTTCCAAACCAGGATGCTGTAGGATATGGGGTAAACCGCAGTAGTGATGTTCCCATGTGCTCAGGTGCTTGTTGCACTTGTCTTTCTTTGTTGTAGAAGTCATGGGTTTTTTAGCCTAGATGGCAACTACTGTCCATTTTTTTAGACGATAAGCATTGCAGCTAGAGTAGGGATTGAATCCAGTCACCTAAAATTACATTTTCAAGTCTGATATCTTTTCTCTCAAAGGGTTGGTACAGAAGTAAGGTTAGATTGGTCATCTAATGCACATTCTAACACTTACTGAGTTAAAAAAGGAGCTTTCTACATTTTTTTTTGCCCAAGTTGCCCTGGGGTTTTAATTTGGGACTTTCTTTTGAAGATGCTTTCTGTGATGAGCATAAGCAAAACAAGGGATGAAGGTCAGTTTGGTTGGAGTTTCTGTTGAATTAACAGATAAAGACAGAAGTCTACCTGAAGTACAAGAGTTAGTGCTGCTGCTTCACAACACCAGCAACCTAGATTTGATCCCGTTCTTACAGTGTTATTTTGTGTTGTTTGTATGTTCTCACTATCACTACCTGGTTTTTCTAAGGTGCTTTGGTTTTCTCCTGTATCTCAAAGATGTGCAAGTTGTTACTGTAAATTACTTATGTGTGATATGTGAATAGAAGTTGTGTTGGTAGAATCGGGAGTGAGAATTATTTGTAGGGAAGTGGGGGAATGGGACTGATAGGAATGCTCTGAAAGTAAGCATGCACTCAATAGGCCAATTATCCTTGCTCCCATCTCATCTGTAATATGGGAGTCAACGAGGGAATCCATTCATCTCATAAAACCAACTGAAATTAGTGAATAAAAATAGTTACTTGAAAACATTAACCAATAATTGATTGTTCCATCTTTCAAGAAGGGAACTAGGGATAATCCTGGAAACTATAGGCTGCAGAGTGTCATGTCAGTGGTAGGGCAGGTACTGAAGATAATTATTTGGGATAGGATGTATATGCATTTGGAAACCATGGCCTAATTAGGGAGAGCCAGTGTGGCTTTGTGTGGGGCAAATCTTAATAAGGTGTTTAACAAGGTCCCTCATGGGAGGCTCATCCAGAAGATTAAGATGCATATGATCCATCGTGAATTGGCTGTTTGGATTGAGAACTGGCTTGCCCATAGAAGATAGAGTGTAGTGGTCGAAGGGACTTATTCTAGCTGGAAGTCTGTGATTAGTAGTGTCCTGCAGGGATCTGTGCTGGGACCCCTGTTGTTTGTAATGTATATAAATTACCTGGATTAAACTGTTGATGAGTGGATTAGTAAATTTGCGGATGATACAAAAATTGTTGGTGGTGTGGATACCATAGAAGACTAGCAATGGATTCAGCAGCGTATAGAGCAGTTTCAAGTATGGGCAGAGAAATGGCAGATGGAGTTCAATCAGAACAAATATGAAGTGTTGCACCTTAGTAGGTCAAATGTAAAGAGACAGTACAATGTTAAGGGTAAAACTCTTTAACAGTGTTGATGAGCAGCGGGATCTTGGGGTCTAAGTTTGTAGCTCCCTGAAAATGATGACACAGGTTGATAGGGTGGTTAAGAAGGTGTATGGCATGCTTGCCTTTACTAGTCAGGGAAATGAGTTCAATAATCAGGATGTTACGGTGCAGTTTTATAAAACTCTGGTTAGACCACATCTGGAGTAGTGCATACAGTTCTGGTGCCCCATTGTAGGAAGGATATTGAGGCATTGAAGAGGGCACAGAAGAGGTTTGTCAGGATGCTGCCTGGATTAGAGGGCATGTGCTATAATGAGAGGCTGGATAAACTTGAGTTGTTTTCTCTGAGCGACAGAGGCTGAGGGAAGATCTGATGAAGGCTTATAAAATTATGAAAGGCATAAATAGAGTAGGCGGACAATATCTTTTTCCCAAGGTTGAAACGTCTAAAACCAGAGGGCATGCATTTGAAGTGAGGGGGTAATTTCAAAGGAGATGTGAGGGGCAAGTTTTTTTTTAAACAGAGTAGTGGGTGCCTGGAATGTGCTGACTGGGATGGGGTAAAGGTAGATACATTAGGAACTTATTAAAGTTCAAAGTACATATACAACCACAAAAATTGTTTTCTTGCAGGCATACTCAGTAAATCCAAAAACTATAATAGAATCAATGAAAGACAGCACCCAACAGGGCAGACAAACAATCATTGTGCAATAGACAACAAACTACGCAAATAGAAATAATAATAATACTAAATGAGTAAGCAATAAATATTGAGACCATGAGATGAAAAGTCCTTGAAAGTGAGTCTGTAGGTTGTGGGAACAGTTAAGTGATGGGGCGAGTGAAGTTATCCCCTTTAGCTCAAAAGCCTGATGGATGAGGGGTAGTAACTGTTCCCTGAGGCTTCTATACCACCTTCCTGATGGCAGCAGTGAGAAAAGACGTTTAGATAAGCTCATGAATGTGAGGAAAATAGAAGGATATGGATATTGTGTAGGCAGAGGGGAGTTGTTTAGTTGACCATTTGATTACTAATTAATTGGTTTGGCACGGCATTGTGGGGTGAAGAGCATGTTTCTGTGCTGTACTGTTCTATGATAATTCATTTATAACAAAGGCAGTAAGTTTATTTTCTTTGTGTATCTGAGAAATGCTACAAAACTATTGACTGGAACTCCTAATTAGATCTGGCATTTTCAGGACTGGAAAGAAAGGGTGAGGATGCCAGAATAAAAAGGTGGGTGGAGGAGAAGGAGGACAAGCTAGAAGGTGATGGGTGAAGACAGGTGGATGGGAAAGGCAAAGGGCTGAGAAGAAGGAATCTGGTACGAGAGAAGAATGGACCATGGGAGAAAGGGAAGGGGGAGGTGATAGGCGGGTGAAGAGAAGAGGGTAGAGCGGAGAATGGAAGAAGGGGGAGGGGAAGCAGATTACCAGAAGGAGAAATTAACGTTCACGCCATCAGGTTGGAGGCTACCCAGACAAAATATGAGGTGTTGCTCCTCCGCGAAATATGAGGTGTTGCCATATGGTAAAAGAAGAGGCCGTGGACTGACATGTGGGAATAGGTATGTTGATAGAAATTAAAACTGTTGGCAACCAGGAAGTTCCAATTTTGGTGGCTGGAGCAGAGGTGCTCAGCAAAGCGGTCCCCCAATTTACATCAGGTCTCAGCAATTTTGCAGGTGAAGTGTTGCCTCACCTGGAAAGACTGCTTGGGGCCCTGAATGGAGGTAAGTGAGCAGGTGAATGGGGAGGTGTAGCTTTCCTGTCACTTGAACAGATACAGGTGTCCCCCGCTTTTCGAACGTTCACTTTACGAAACCTCACTGTTACGAAAGACCTACATTAGTACCCTGTTTTTGCTTTCAGAAGGTGTTTTCACTGTTATGAAAAAAAATTCAGCGCGCGAAAAAATCAGTGCGCGATAAAAGGCAGCGCGTCCCGAGCAGCCGCTCTCCCCCGGATTCGGAACTGCTTTGCTTTAACACGTGCCTGTGAGTAGCCGTTTGCAAGATGGTATCTATGGTATCAAAAAAGCCTGAAAGAGCTCGTAAGAGTGTTACACTTAGGGTAAAACTAGACATAATTAAGCATTTTGATCATGGTGAACGAAGTAAGGACAGCGTGAGTTTGGCTTGTAGAAGCTGACGAACATGATGTTGAAGAGGTTTTGGCATCCCGGCACATAGTCATAGTCATACTTTATTAATCCCGGGGCAAATTGGTTTTCGTTACTTTTACTCCATAAATAATAAATAGTAATAGAACCATAATTAGTTAAATATTAATATATAAATTATGCCAGTAAATTATGAAATAAGTCCAGGACCAGCCTATTGGTTCAGGGCGTCTGACCCTCCAAGGAAGGAGTTGTAAAGTTTGATGGCCACAGGCAGGAATGACTTCCTACGACGCTCTGTGCTGCATCTCAGTGGAATGAGTCTCTGGCTGAATGTACTCCTGTGCCCACCCAGTACATTACGTAGTGGATGGGAGACATTGACCAAGATGGCATGCAACTTGGACAGCATCCTCTTTTCAGACACCACCGTCAGAGAGTCCAGTTCCATCCCCACAACATCACTGGCCTTACGAATGATTTTGTTGGTGTCTGCCACCCTCAGCCTGCTGCCCCAGCACACAACAGCAAACATGATAGCACTGGCCACCACAGACTCGTAGAACATCCTCAGCATCGTCCGGCAGATGTTAAGGGACCTCAGTCTCCTCAGGAAATAGAGACGGCTCTGACCCTTCTTGTAGACAGCCTCAGTGTTCTTTGACCAGTCCAGTTTATTGTCAATTCGTATCCCCAGGTATTTGTAATCCTCCACCACGTCCACACTGACCTCCTGGATGGAAACAGGGGTCACCGGTACCTTTGCTCTCCTCAGGTCTACCACTGGCACCAAGAACTGACAGATGAAGAGCTGATGCAATTGGAAGAAAAAAGGATAACAATGGAAACCAAATGAGTAATGATAAAGAATGACTTTAATTTTGAAAGGGTACGTCGGTTTAAGGGATATTTGCAGGATGGTTGAGTCCTTATTAAAGAACTGTGTGATAGAAAAATGCGCGAGGCTCAGCAGTCAAGCAAGCCTTCCACATCAGCCACAGCAGACGACGAACCTCGACCTTCAACATCGAGGCGGGCAGAGATAGAAGAAGATGAGCTGCCTGCTCTAATGGAAACAGGTGACGAGATGACACCCCAGTGTCCCACCATCCCAACCCCCAGGCCACGGACAGATACCCATGCGCGGAGAATGCAAACGTAGCCGGGAGGCACACAGTGCATCTTTAAGAAAAAAGCTGAAATAAACATACTAATTAATAAGGTAATTGTCAGCCCAGATCAGAGACGACGCAATCGGAAATCGGCACTGATCTGGGCGGACAATTACAGGCGGCACCTAATTAATTAGCATGTTTGTTTTGGCTTTTTTCTTAAAGATGTGCTGTGTACCTCCCGGCTACCGCTGGACCCCTGCGTTCTTCGCGGCAATGTATCGCTCAGCGGCCCGGAGGGTGGGGGCCACTGCACCACCCAAACTCCGACAAGTCTAACACACCATCATCAGTGTGCCCGCTGTCTTCCTGATTCCCGTAAGTGATACTACACTGTACATACATTATTTCTACTTTATATCGGCTGTGTATTTTTACGTGTTATTTGGTAGATTTGGCAGCTTCATAGTTTAAAGGTTACTGGAGAGCGCGTTTATGCCAACAGCGCTTGCGTGAGATTTTTGCTACAGAGATCTGTGCAGGCAATCCTTGCAGAGAAGTATCTCTACTTTATATAGGCTATGTATTTATCATATTATTCCTGCTTTTACTGTATGTTACTGTTATTTTAGGTTTTATGTGTTATTTGGCATGATTTGGTAGGTTATTTTTGGGTCTGCGAATGCTCACAAAATTTTCCCATATAAATTAATGGTAATTGCTTCTTCGCTTTACGACATTTTGGCTTAAGAACCATTTCATAGGAACGCTCTACCTTTGGATGGCGGGGGAAACCTGTATGTGCCAGGAGAGAGATTAGTGGGGAGATATGGTCAAGGGAATCACGGAGGGAGCTATCCCTGCAGAAAGTGGAGAGTGGGGGAGAGTAAAAATGTGTTTTGTGGTAGGACCCTGTTGAAGATGGCAGAGGCTGCAAAGGAAGGTGTGTTGGATGTGTAGCCTTATGGGATGATAGGTGAGGACAAGAGCAACTCTATCCCAGTTAAGGGGGCGGAAAAATGGGGTGTGCAAAAGTGTCTTGGAAATGGAGGAGATGCACTTGCGGACAACATGAATGGTGGTGGAAGAGAAAGCCCATTCTTTGCAGAAAAACATCTCCGATATCCTGGAAAGGAGAGCCTTATCCTGGGACCAGATTTGATACAGATGCAGGAACTGAGAAAAGGGAAGAGGATTTTTACAGGGGACAGGGTAGGAAGAGGTATAGTTAAGGTAGTGTTGGAACTCAGTAGGTTTATGAAGGATGTCAGTTTGTTCCCAGAGATTGAGAAAGGGGAGAAACCAAGTGGTCAGAAAAAGACTAAATGAATTTAAGGGCAGGTTGGAAGTTGGAGACAAAGTGGATGAAATTGACAAGCTCAGCATGGGTGCATGAAGCAGCACCAATGCAGTCATCATTGTAGCACAGGCGTAAAAGAGTACAGCCCTGATAATCTGACAATGCTATCACATCTGAGCCCAATTCCTTGTGTGAAAGCCATCGAGTATATATTAGCTTGCATTAGTTCATTCTGTAGAAGATACAGAATGACGTGGTTTTATGAACAGTCTTGTTATGGGAGTCCTTATAAGTTCTGTTTCTACCATTTTTGTGGGATATGAGGAACATTTTTGCATTCTAGTCATATCCAAACACCTTTTCTCACTTTTTCTAATAAGCACAGGATTGGTGCCTTTGATATGAACTGGAATATTTCACTCAATTTTCACCTTTCTCTTCTCTTCCGTCACACCCCTATCTATATTTCTGAGGATATACTATTATTCGGTATCCAATATAAATCCATGGGCTCACAGCTAACTTCACTGCTCTCCATTCTGTCCTGCTCCATGTCAATTAATTTTATTTTCTGATGTTTTCCTAATTTCCATATATTCTCAAAGTATTGTACTTCATTTAGCCTTGAGACTTGTCTTCTTTCAGGCAGCTACAAAACAAAGAAACCCAATAGAACCCATTAAAACAAAAGACTGTCAAACACCCAATGTGCAGAGAAAAAAAAGTGTAAACAATAAAAGTAAGCAAATAGCATTCCGAACCGAAGTCCACAAAAGTGAGTCCACGCTGTGGTAGTTGCAGGCCACAGCCACATTTCGGTGCAGAGATGAGTAAACCTTTGGAGTAACGAGCTTAAATTCAGTGCAGAGTCAAGTAAAACTTATAGAGCAGAGATCTGAACTGGCTCGTCCCTTGCCTCCGACCCATTACACCATCCTTTTCAATCTGGCCTGGTGCTTAAATCATCCAGACTTCACTCTTGGACCCGTACCCTGCTGCTTCAATACACTGTTGGGCTGGTGCCCCACCACCTCAATTCGATCGGACCCAACTTTTCCAATTCAGCTCATTGCTTAAATCGATCAAACCTCAGACCTTTTCTCACTCTCGGGTGTGGATCCAGGCCCCCCCCCCCCCGCCGACTTGACTCTACATTGCCTCCTCTCTCCTCGCCTTGGTTCTGCTGAATGGAATTGCCTCCAAGTTCACACCAGCCAAACATTGGCTCATTCCCTGCTCCCCGGCCCGGACCCCGCGGCCTTGATTCAACCGGTACATTACCAGGTCGCAACTGTCGATACTTTGGTTCCCACCACAAAAATGCCAGGTCTTACAGGAGGGACATAAGCTCAACTCTGACAGCGAAGTTGCAGTCTATTGTTTGCAGTGATCGTTTAGCAGAAAAAATGTAATTAATGAAGTATTTAGTTTTCACAAGATCACAAGGTAAAGGAGCAGAAGCCGGCCATTCGGCCCATGGAGTCTGCTCCGCCATTTTATCTTGAGCTGATCCATTCTCCCATTTAGTCCCACTCCCCCACCTTCTCACCATAACCTTTGATGCCCTGGCTACTCAGATACCTATCAATCTCTGCCTTAAATACACCCAATGACTTGGCCTCCACTGCTGCCTGTGGCAACAAATTCCATAGATTCACCACCCTCTGACTAAAAAAATTTCTTTGCATTTCTGTTCTGAATGGGCACCCTTCAATCCTTAAGTCATGCCCTCTCGTACTAGACTCCCCCATCATGGGAAACAACTTTGCCACATCCACTCTGTCCATGCCTTTCAACATTCAAAATGTTTCTATGAGGTCTCCCCTCATTCTTCTAAACTCCAAGGAATACAGTCCAAGAGCAGACAAATGTTCCTCATATGTTAACCCTCTCATTCCCGGAATCATTCTAGTGACTCTTCTCTGTACCCTCTCCAACGTCAGCACATCCTTTCTTAAATAAGGAGACCAAAACTGCCCACAGTACTCCAAGTGAGGTCTGACCTGTGCCTTATAGAGCCTCAACATCACATCCGTGCTCCTATACTCTATTCCTCTAGAAATGAATGCCAACATTGCATTCGCCTTCTTCACTACTGACTCAACCTGGAGGTTAACTTTAAGGGTATCCTGTACAAGGACTCCTAAGTCCCATTGCATCTCAGAACTTTGAATTCTTTCCCCACTTAATAATAGTCTGCCCGTTTATTTTTTCTGCCAAAGTGCATAACCATACACTTTCCAACATTGTACTTCATTTGCCACTTCTCTGCCCATTCTTCCAATCTATCCAAGTTTCTCTGCAGACTCTCCGTTTCCTCAGCACTACCGGCCCCTCCACCTATCTTCGTATCGTCAGCAAACTTAGCCACAAAGCCATCTATTCCATAATCCAAATCGTTGATGTACAATGTTTTATTTTTCTTTGTCTTATTTGGCACCAGCAAGCTGAGCTTCACCAGAGCCATTTTAAATTGGACGATAACCTTTGACATTGATTTGGACATTCAGTGAATCATCCTCCATCATTTCACTGAATTCCTGGATGATCCTTCCACCAAACCTATTATCCTCACACTCCATTCAACATTCTGAAGGCATTATTCCCTCTTGCTATACATCTCAGTTGCCAAATATTTCCTCTTCTTCCCATAGCACCATCCAGGCCTCAAACAGTTTTGTATATCAAAAACTGCAAAACGTTGGAAATCTAAAACAAAATTATAAGATACTGGAAACACTCAACATGTCAGGCAGCATCAGTGGAAAGAGAACCAGGTTAACATTTCAGGCCTAGCATCCATCTTTATGATAGGGGAAAAAATGGAAAGATTTTCCTACTTAAAACTAAATTGTTGTTCTCCTTTTCCCAGTTCAGATGAATGGTCTTGGACTCTAAATGTAACTCATTTGTTTTTCAAGAAATGCTGCCTTACTTGTTGAACATTTTCAGTTTTTACTCCAAATATTTTTTCCAGCGGATTTATGGTTTCATTTTCTTTGCTGTTTAGCAGCTGTGTTAGCTGTTTATGATGTGATCTCCTCTGTATTAGTGATGCAGGCAGTCATTTTCTGAAACTCCTCAATTAGTCCATAAGTATGACAGTGAGTTTGCAGTTGCCTGCCACTTCAATTCACACTTCAAGATTCAAGATTGTTTCATGTCATTTCCAGTACACAAGTGTAAAGGAGAATGAAATAATTGTGACTTCTGAGTCTAATGCAGCACAAAAAAGCACACAATAAAAGGAAATCACAATAGGTACGCTAGGTATGGGAATGTTTGTGCATAAGGTGATTCTGAAGGAAGTGATAAAGTAGTGGTGGTGAGGTGAGTTAGTGGGTGGAGGTTTTGGCCAGCCTTACTGCTTGGGGAAGTGGCTAATACGTGAGGACATGCTGGAATGTCAGTGGTAGTTTTTCTTTTGAATGGAGAGTAGTTGAAGCACCTTCAATTACTCTAAAAAACTGAGGTTTGGTAAAATACTGAAAGGCTTTTATTCGCTGTACAATACGACCTCCACAGTGAGTGTCTGCCCCCGGACTGAGGGAGAGGGGCAAGGCGAACACCTTTATACAGGACTCTGTGGGAGGAGCCACAGGGGCAGTCAGCAGAGGGGTGTGTCCAGACAGGCAACTGAGTTACAACATATATACATGGTTTACCACATTCACCCCTCCTTTTTTTAAAAAGAGTCCCGCGGGGTGAAGTGACTGACAATATTTACAAGAAGTATATTTACAGGTTAAGTCTATCAGGCGGTCGAGTCCGTCGCTGTGATCTACGTAGCACCGGCGGTGATTGCACCGGCGATGGCGGTTGTGCTGGCTCCGGCCTGACTTCAGGTGCCAGCACATTAGGTGTCAGTAATCCCTCGTGTGTGTGCGTCGCGCCCGGTATGGGAGTGTCGTGTGGTGTCTGTATAGGGTTTGGGGTGCACGGTATCTCGTAGGTACATACATTGGTGGGTACGGGGTCAATAGTCACCACGGAGTGTTCAGGGTAGGGGCCCGGAGCTCCTGCAGGCGCCAGGTCACGGATGGAGACCGTGTCCTCCCGCCCATCAGGTAAAACCACGTAGGCATACTGGGAGTTCGCATGAAGTAAGTGAACCCTCTCGACTATCGGGGAGTATTTATGGCTCCTCGCATGTTTCCAGAGCAGCACTGGCCCCAGGGACGTCAGCCAAGTTGGTAGGGTGGTTCCAGTGGTCGATTTTCTGGGAAAAGAAAAGAGCCGCTCATGGGGGGTGACATTGATGGCCGTGCATAACAGGGAGCGAATGGAGTGGAGAGCCTCGGGAAGGACCTCCTGCCAGCGGGAGACCGGCAGTCCCTTTGACCTGAGGGCTAAGAGTGTGGCTTTCCACACTGTGCCATTCTCCTTCTCTACCTGTCCATTCCCCCGGGGATTATAGCTCGTGGTCCTACTGGTTGCAATTCCCCTAACCAGTAGATATTGGCGCAGCTCGTCACTCATAAACGAGGACCCTCTGTCACTGTGGATATAGCATGGGTATCCGATCAGAGTGAAGAGCTTGCGCAGGGCTTTTATAACTGACGTGGTAGTGGAGTCGGGGCAGGGGATGGCAGAGGGGAACCGCGAGTACTCGTCAATTACATTAAGAAAGTACACATTGCGGTCGGTGGAGGGAAGGGGGCCCTTAAAGTCAACACTCCGTCGCTCAAAGGGGCGGGTGGCCTTGATGAGTGGTGCCTTTTCGGGTCGGTAGAAGTGCGGTTTGCACTCTGCGCAGACTTGGCAGTCCCTGGTCATCATCCTGATCTCCTCAAGGGAGTAAGGCAGGTTCCGGGCTTTCACAAAGTGGAAAAGCCGGGTGACTCCCGGGTGGCAAAGGTCTACATGTAGGGCGTATAGCCGGTCGATCTGCGCGCTGGCGCATGTTCCCCGGGATAGGGCATCGGAGGGCTCGTTGAGCTTCCCAGGCCTGTACATGATGTCATAGTTGTAGGTGGAGAGTTCGATTCTCCACCTCAGAATTTTATCATTTTTGATTTTGCTCCGCTGCTGATTATTAAACATGAATGCGACTGAGCGCTGGTCAGTTAGCAGGGTGAACCTTTTGCCGGCAAGATAGTGCCTCCAGTGCCTTATAGCTTCCACTATGGCCTGGGCCTCTTTCTCTACCGCAGAGTGCCGAATTTCAGGGCCTTGAAGGGTACGGGAGAAGAACACCACTGGTCTTCCTGCCTGGTTGAGGGTAGCAGCCAGCGCAAAGTCGGAGGCGTCACTCTCTACTTGGAAGGGAATGGCCTCATCCACCGCATGCATTGCTGCTTTGGCAATGTCCCCTTTTATGCGGTTGAAGGCTGCGCGGGCCTCGGCTGAGAGGGGGAATGTGGTGGACTTGACCGGGGGCGGACCTTGTCTGCATAGTTAGAGACCCATTGGGCGTAATATGAAAAGAAGCCCAGGCACCTTTTGAGGGCTGTGAGGGTATTGGGAAGAGGGAGTTCCAACAGGGGGTGCATACGGTCGGGGTCAGGGCCAATGACTCCATTCTCCACGACACACCCAAGGATAGCAAGTCGGGTGGTCCCAAATACACACTTGTCTTTGTTATAGGTGAGGTTGAAAGATTTGGCCGCTTGGAGAAATTTTTGGAAGTTGTTGTCGTGATCCTGCTGGTCGTGACCGCAGTTGGTGATGTTATCCAGATATGGGAACGTGGCCTTCAGTTGGCACTGGTCCACCATCTGGTCCATTGCCCTCTGGAAGACAGATACACCATTCGTGACGCCAAAGGGGACGCGCAGGAATTGATAAAGCCTGCCGCCCGCCTCGAAGGCAGTGTAAGGGCGGTCCTCCCGGCGGATGGGGAGCTGATGGTAAGCGGATTTTAGGTCTATGGGCGAGTACACCTTGTACTGTGCTATCTGATTGACCATATCCGCGATGCGGGGTAGAGGGTACGCGTCGAGCTGCGTGAACCTATTGGTGGTCTGGCTATAGTCCACGACCATCCTATTCTTCTCCCCGTTCCAAACAACGGCCACCTGCGCCCTCCAAGGACTTGTGCTTGCCTCAATGACCCCCTCCCTGGCAGCCGCTGCACCTCCGACTTAACAAAAGCTCTGTCCCCCGCGCTGTACCTCCTGCTTTGAGTTGCCACAGGTTTACAGTCAGGGGTCAGGTTGGCGAACAGCGGTGGGGGAGGGATCCTGAGGGTGGAGAGGCCGCAAGTGGTGTCGGTAGCGTGGCAGTTGGCATGATGTTGGGTGGGATGCGCGGGTCGGTGTGTGTGTGTGTGGTCAGTAGCGGGGTACGTGACATATCTCTACAAAACAGGGGATTTATGACAGTAATTGGCGGGAGGGGCCCATCATACTTCATTGTCACGCTTTTCAGGTGGCTCTGGAAGTCCAACCCCAACAGCACAGGGGCACACAGTTGAGGCAAGACCAGTAACGTAAAGTCCCGATATTCTGTGCCCTGCACCACTAGTGTCGCTACACAACCCCCCTGGATGTCTGTTGTATGCGACCTGGAGGCCATGGTGACCCTCCGACTTACCGGCCGTATCATGAGTCCACAATGCTGCACCGTGGCCGGGTGGATAAAACTCTCCGTGCTGCCTGTGTCAAACAGGCAGCTTGGCCTGTGCCCCTCCACCAGGATGTCCATCATTGATCTTGCGAGCTGGCGGGGAGTGCTTTGGTCGAGGGTCACGGAAGCCAGGGTGGGGTCGCTGTCTTGGTCTGGCGTGGTGGGATGGCCCGTGAGTACCCATTGGTCGTAGGCGGTGGGAGGTGGCGCCGACTAAGATGGCGGACCCCGTGTCTCGCACGTGGTGGTGGCGTGCAGGGAAGATGGCGGCCCCCATGTCTCGCACGTGGTGGCAGTGTGCAGGGAAGATGGCAACCCCCACGTCTCGCACGCGGTGCTGCTTGATCCCGCTCACGGTTTTGACTTACAGACCTTGGCGAAGTGGCCCTTCTTTCCGCAGCTGGAGCAGGTAGCTTGTCGGGCCGCGCAGCGTTTCCGGGGGTGCTTCTCCAGTCCGCAGAAGTAGCACTTCGCGGACTCACGACTGGCAGCCGAGGTCAATTCGCTGGCGGGTTGCGGGGTCTGCGGCGCCCACGAGGCCATCAGGGGATCGCATGCCTGGAGAGCCTCGGAGTTATGCAGAGCGGCCTCCAACGTATCCGCCAGCTTGATCGCCGAACTTAGGGTAAGATCGGCTTTTTCCAGCAGCCGCTGGCGCACGTACACTGACCTGGTCCCCGTAACGAAGGCGTCTCTCACTAGGAGTTCTGCATGCTGTGCCACCGTCAGCTCCTGGCAATTGCAGGCCCGCACGAGTGTCTGTAGGGCCCGGACAAACTCAGCACTCGATTCCCCGGACCGTTGTTGCCGTGTCGCTAAGCGATGCCGAGCGTAGACGCTGTTTATCGGCCGCAGGTATTGTCTTTTGAGTGCGTTCATCGCGCCGTCGTAGTTCGGCTGGTCTCTGATCAGCGAATAAACCCGTGGACTGACCCTGGAGAGTAGAACTCTGCGCTTCACTACGGGGTTGGTCACTTTAATCTCCTCTAGATACGCTTCGAAGCAGGCCAGCCAGAGTTCGAAAGCGTTTCCAGCGTCAGGCATTTGCGGATCAAGATCTAATTTGTCTGGTCTCAGGGACTGTTCCATGTTTTAAAATGTACAGCGAATAAAATTGAAGCACCTTCAATTACTCCAAAAGATTGAGGTTTGGTAAAATACTGAAAGGCTTTTATTCGCTGTACAATACGACCTCCACAGTGAGTGTCTGCCCCCGGACTGAGGGGGAGGGGCAAGGTGAACACCTTTATACAGGACTCTGTGGGAGGAGCCACAGGGGCAGTCAGCAGAGGGGTGTGTCCAGACAGGCAACCGAGTTACAACATATATACATGGTTTACCACCGTAGTGAGTGCATGGAATGCACTGCCTGGGGTGGTGGGAGAGGCAGGTACATTAGGGACATTTAAAAACATCTCAATTAGGTACAAAAATGTGGGAGGAAAGGGTGAGATTGATCTTGGATAAGGTTAAAAGGTTGGTGCAACATCATGACTGGAGGGCCTGTACTTTTCTGTGCTCGATATTTTATATTAGGATGTCAGTCTGTGGGCAGAGAGATAATTGCTCTTGTGTTTATTGCTCCCTTTACTGGAGATTCAGCATCAGTCAACACAGTCATTTTGATATGGCCCAGATTTTCATTCCCTGCTGTGGTCCCACTCGCCTTTATTGAGATCCATGCTTTATTGGTTATTTTCATTAAGAGAGGATAGAGGTCCCACATGTGTTGGAGTGTGTGTCTGGCGGGGGCGGTGTGCTGAAGATTGAGACTGGGGTGTGAGTGTATCAATACCTTTGTGGTGATATAGTTCAAAGTACATTTATTATCGAAGTGTATATACTGCATACAACCTTGAGATTCATCTTCTTGCAGGCAGCCACAAAACAAAGAAACACTGTAAAACCCACTTTCTAAAAAAAACCCTGTCAAACACCCAATGTGCAAATAAAAGAGAATGAATCGTGCAAACAATTTTAAAAAAGTAAGCAACTAACACACATAACAGGAACCATAGTCCCCGAAAGAGAGTCCACCACAGCCATGGAGCCAGTTCAGTGCTGAGGCAAGTGAAGCCAGTCCAGGCCACCGCTGTCGAGACAGTTCAGTGCTGAGGCAAGTGAAGCCAGTCCAGGCCACCGCTGTCGAGACAGTTCAGTGCTGAGGTGAGTAAACTTTGTGGAGTAGTGAGCAGTACACTGGTTCGGTCTTGACAACTTAATCTTTTTAATTTGGCTCAGTGCTTAAATCAGCCAAACATCAGTTTGTTTTTCACTCTCAGGCCAAGTTACAAGCCCATTCAACCCTCAGCCTTTTGTTCCAAGCAATCACTTCATTGTTTGATTCAGAAGGTTTCCCTTTCCCCTCTCCATCCCCTTTCTCACTACCCTCTCCATTCCCACTACCACTCCCTCTTTCCTCTTTCCCTCATCTCACTCCCTTTCCCATCTCTACTCCTTCCCTCTCCATCACCACTACTGTTCCCACTCCCCTCTCCAACACCACTTCCAACTCCTACCCACCCACCCCTTTACTATCACACAGGATCACTAACAGTAGGAATGACATTGGAGGCGCCTTATACTAGGCCATGTCAGATGGGGTTAGACACTAGCACTTGCCTCCCCATTTCCACATCAGTCCAGCGTATTTCCCTTCTGTAGAACATCCCTCTCAGGACCGGACCTCAAGGGAGCCACTGCTCCTGGTGGTCTGTCAGGGGATGTGGCCCTCAGTGCTCCCTCAGCAGCCTCTGTGAAGATTCTTGTTGCTGGCTTGGGTGTTCTCCTCAATCAGCCCTGGGTCTAGGCCCTCCCCCTGGTGGGACCTCTCCCATCGGGTGGGAAGTGCAGTCCTGGGCCTGGATGTGGAAGGGCAGGCTTCTCCTGTGATCAATTGCCACAGCAAGGACCGAAACGTATCTACAAATATTCCTGGACCCTAGAACTCCAGTGGTATTTGGGTGGACAGCTGTAGGGGATGCTGGTGATGGTGTGCGGAGGCTGGGACTGTGCCCTTTGATAAAATGGCCACCTGACAAGAGCCCAAAGGGAGCGGTGAGCAGAGTTGGAGAATGATCCCATGCACTAACCTTCTTGAGGACAATGCAGGGATGACAAAGATGGGCAGAGAGTTGTCAGTGAATGGCAGGTCATACCCTGGGAGAGGGGAGAAAAGTTAGAATGTCCAAACAAAAATAAATTATTCCAGAGTTTCCACATGTGGAAAGTGCTACTGGTATGGTTTTGACCCAGAGGTATGGAGACAGGATTTGTGCTCAGTTCTCCCAGTGTGGTTCTAATCCAGGGGTACAGAGCTGGGAACCATGCATGGGGCTCCCATGGTGATCTGAACCAGGTATATGGAGATGGAAACCATGCATAGCACTCCCAGTGTTGGTATGACCAAAGTATGCCGGTGGGAAATGTGCTAGGTACTCCTGGGTTTGTTCTGATCCAGCCCTTTCTGGATTTAACCCACATTCGACAATCCCGCTGCCCAACACTCAGTACCTGTAAGTGACGCTCCATGGGGATGTGCTTACTGTTCTTTTCCATGATGGTACGTGGAGCACGGGAGATGTCCAGCGCGGTACAATGGCTTGATTCAGTTCCTTGCTGCTCATCCTTAGGAAATGCAGATGTAAATCTGGTGTAATGCGCATTGGGAACCCTGTGGGAAATGATTGCAAAGTTGCTGGATTGTTACTCTAGTGTGGTCTGACCCTGGAATATGGGGACTGGAACCATACACAGTGCTCTCAGAAGCAGAGGATTGGCCTTGGTCAGGGAGCTGGCATTATCTCAAGTCTCACAAGGGAAGATTAAAGAAAATCTGGGTGAATATGGAAATACAGAAGCAGGTAATGGCACAATAAAGTAGGCTGGTTTTACTGAGTTACTGACTACAGATTACAGGAGGGTGGGACAGAATCTTTGTATAATTCAATCTCAAAGTCTCTTTGGGAGACATCGAACAGGAACAGGCCCTTCAGCCCACAATTTTGTACTAAACCAATTAAACTATAGAAACCAAGAACTCAATAAAACTAATTTCTTCTGCTTAAACCATGTCCCTATCCCTCCATTTTCTGAATATTTATGTGCATATCTTAGAGTTTTCTTAACCACCTCTATTATACTGCCTCCACCACCACCCCAGGCACACACTGTTCTATGTGTAGGAAGCTTGCTCAGCACATCTCCTGTGAACTTGCCTCTCTCACCTTAGACAATTCCACCTTGGATCTCCTCTCAGCCTTCATTATCCCAGAAAAAATAACTTAAGTTGTCCAACTTCTTGTGGCTAATATCCTCTTATATGGAGAGAATATTGGTCAACCTCCTCTGCAGACTCCTCAAAGCCTGTGCATTTTACGTATAAAGGGGTAACCAGAACTGAGTGCAAAATATTCCCAATGTCGCCCTCACCCTGATGACCACCTTCATGTATGGCTGCATCAAGCTGTGCATGGAATCTAACTAGGTGGGCACAAAGTACCACTATGTACTGGGGTTTATCTGCCCCGGGTGTTGTGAAAGATGGGTCTGGCCCCATTGCCACACAACGTCCTAGTCAGCTGGACATTGCTGCACTACCCGTCCTTTGTGTAAAAGTTCTTCTGGACCAATACCTTTGATCACAAGGCCATCAAGCATTGGTCAGCATGGAATGTCCTGCAGACACTGCAGGAAAAGGGCTCGATGGATACAGTGGGGTGGTTTCCTGAGAATATTGCCAAGACCGTCTAGCAGAATGCCTCATGGCCAGGCTTCAGCAACCAGCATGAAGACCTTGCCTAGCTGGTAGTGAATGCAGCCCTCCCAGTCAGATCCTCCCTGCATGTCCAGAGCATTATTCCCACAGTTCACTCTACGCGGGATGATCGTAGTGGGGAAGAAACAGTTGCTTACCTCTGAGGATTGGGTTTGCAAAGAGGGTGCAGAGAAAGATGAAAGGGCCTGTGTCATGCAGCTGGGTGACAGAGGACTCTCTGATCTACAGGCTGTTCCCAGGGACAGACATGGAGATAAACACCAAGTGCTGCTGGCAGATCATCAAGTCGATGAAAGACGCTCTTTTGTCGGCCCGAAACTTCTTGGTCTGCCAGCACATTGAGATTTCTCTGGAGGAATGCTACCAGTTGGCACATTTAGTACTGCAGGGGTATGTGGTGAAGTGGACACTGAAGCTTGGTGCAGCCACCTCAAGGGATCAGTTGTGAAGGACCACAGTGTATGGTTCTTCTCCTACTGGAGAGAGAGTGGCTGGGTTGAGGGAGGAAGGTGCTCAATTATTAAAGTAGTATACAACCCTGGAATGCCACATGAGTGAGAACAGTGCTATTGATGTGTGTGAATGCAATGCAACGGTATGGACAGCATTGGCAATGAATGTGAACAACTAAAAGGCATTGAACGGTTTAGTCTTGTAAATATTTTTTATTATGAATTCAGTTTATGTCGTTAAGTTTATTTTGTTTAAAAAATTATTTACTCTTTTATAGATCACCGGACTGAATACCAAAGTCAAGAATGTCATAACAAATGGCTTCATATTTTTTCAGATAGCAATATTAATAAATAATTCTTCCCATCTAGACACAGTTCTCATAGAATTATAGAAATGGAGCCTAGAAACAGGTCCTTGAATCACCAAGCCGAATATCGTACCCACTTTTATGACACAAACTCTACTCTAACACATCCTGCTTTTCTCATTACCATTTTTACCACTTGCTTGTATAGAAGGGAATTTATAGTGACCAATTTACCCACCAACAAACCATTTTGGGATCTGATTCAAAGGGAGAATTTGCAAATTCCACACAGACAGTACCAAGATCAGCATTGAACCAGGTGTTTGGTGCAGGAGACTGCAGCTCTTATCTGCTGCCCTGTTTCATTTTTGTTTCTTCTCATTCCCTGTTACTACCTCTATATTTCTGCTCCGAATATAATTCGAAGATAATTGAGACATTCCTCGCCTGGAGGACGCATTGAATGTGTTTATCTTCCTACTAGCCTTTCTCAATCTAAAATAATTTAATTTAAACCGATTTCGAAACCATGATCTGTACAGTATACTGTAAAAGCTGATCACCCCACCCATTTGGTGAATTTGACTTGCAGGACCTCACCATGAGGGAGTGAGTTAGCTACAAGCCATTAGTTACAATGAACTTTGATTGATTCTTATCAATAAAACCCTACAGCTAATGATGTGTCATCAGATCTGCTACTTGCATGGAGTGGCCTGGTCTTACAGCACAGCCTATATTTGAAGCATTGGTGGCATGTTCTGAGAGTGGGAATTGAGCTGAGGCATGACAAATGATGGCACCTTAGTCTTCTTGTCACACTCCCTCTTCCTACTGGATCCTCAAGCTCCTTGCTTCCCCGTACTTCCATCTCTCGAGTAAACAAGTGAAACAAGAGTTTGCCGTGACTCTAGCACTATTGGACAACTGAAATGTTTCAACACGGTATCAAGATATGTGAATTAGGAGCAAGAGTGGGCTCTTCGGCCCCTCAGACTTGCTTTACCTTTAACAAAATCACAGCTGATCTACTTTTAACCCCAAATATGCACTCCTGTCTATCTGCAGTAACCTTTCATCCATTTGCATATAAAATATCTTTCTACGACTGCCTTAGAAATTATTCAAAGATGCTCCTACCGGAGTTTGAGAAAGATTCATCACCCTCTGAAAGAGAAAAATTTACATCATCTCTGGCTTCAATCATCAGCCCTTATTTTTAAACAGTGACCCATAGTTTGAGGTTCTCCACTGATGAGTCAAGATTGTGAGTCATATTTGTTTCAATACTATTTTAACTTGTCATCTTAAGAGACTTGCTCACTCAGAATAGTAATCTAGTAAACCTCTGGAAAAACTTCCAATACATTAAATAAAGAGACCAATACTGTATACAGTCGCCAATGCTCCATAAACAGTGTGTGAAGCATCACCTTTTTACTTTTACATTCATTTCCTTTAGGAAATTGTTAGAAGTCAGGACTGTCCAACTAATTAGGGGGTCTGATATTCACTGTGGCTGTTTGTCATTTTAGATTTGTCCTTCTCATTTCTAGATCCAAAGGTAAATTAATAGAGAAAATGTCTGGATCTAACTGCCCATCACAGAAAAAAGTATCCAAAGGGTGTAGCAAACTTTTTATTACAATTTTAGGTTTAATGTCAGAACAAAATCATGAACCAATCCCCATTGCCTCCTGAAGATCCCTGCTCGTCACCCTGCCGATTCCAGCACTCTGTTCCCATCAATTCTAGGTTTCCTGGAAACATCACCATTGCTGCAGGTCAATGTTCCTGATAGCCACCTGACTTTTTTTTTAACCAGCACTGTCTGGGTCATGGGGTCACACTGCTCTGAAAAAGTTTTGTCCACAGTCTTTTGAATAATAGGCAATACTGTCAAATTTAAGGATAGTTGGACCTACTATCACGTGTGCTATGCTGAATCTAATGAACATTAAGTCAATGTCCCAGCAACTACCAAATGGAATGCCGGGTGAACTTTGGAAGATTTCATATTGGTTAGTCAGATGTCTGGTATGCCATCAGCTGAAGGACATGGCTTTCTTATTTGAACAACAGAGAAGCCGTGTTTGGGAAGTGCTACAACATCCTTCATGCCCTTGTGAATATTTCATCAATCCTGATGTTTGTTCTTCTAAAATTTCAGGAGGTCTGAAAAATGGAACCAGTGGAGAAATGGCACAAAGACTTGCTCGTTCTCAGGCTTGTGGACAAAAAGCTGAACTCAAAGGAAAATGGGACCACAGGTAGGCATGCTCAATGTACTGATATCCTCTCAGAACAATCTTAATTTGATTAAACCATTTCAATATATAGTTTTAGGGATAATTGTATATTTTTTCAAATTTGAGACAAACTTATTTTTCACTGGTCCATGTTTCTCCCATGTTTTTATGACGTTCTGACTCCTGCTGAGTTCGGAAGTGGTAGGCAGTGGAAAGGGAATGTCTGGTAGCTTCTCCTTAGCTGAGAAGTAGTAAGAGAAAGTATACTGCAATCTAAACCAGCTGAAATCAGGAGAGGAACAAGTCTCTGCCCGAAATGTTGACTATACTCTTTTCCATAGATACGGCCTGGCCTGCTGAGTTCCTCCAGCATTTTGTGTGTGTTGCTTGGATTTCCTGCATCTGCAGATTTTCTCTTGTTTATGCGAGGAACAAGTCAAGTCTGTTTGGCACACAAACACGAGGAAGTCTGCAGATGCTGGAAATTCACGCAACACACATCAAAGTTGCTGGTGAACGTAGCAGGCCAGGCAGCATCTCCAGGAAGAGGTACAGTCAACGTTTCGGGCCGAGACCCTTTGTCAGGACTCAAACCTGAGAAAGTGTCTCGGCCCGAAACGTCGACTGTACCTCTTCCTAGAGATGCTGCCTGGCCTGCTGCGTTCACCAGCAACTTTGATATGTGTTGCAAGTCTGTTTGGATTGTGAGGCTTAGAACAACACTAGGGGGCGCATTTACTCAGGGTACCAGGGATAAAGCAGAATGCAGTTTGACTAAATATTGTATATGTAAATAGGTGGGATTATTCAAGATCTTGCTGTGTTGTTAATGAGGTCAGTAGTGTAGTAGTTACATAATCTTGTAAGGGCTGCACTATTGCAGACCAAAGAATCAAACTGAATAAGTTATAGTCAAGTCAAGTCAAGTCAAGTCACTTTTATTGTCATTTCAACCATAACTGCTGGTACAAAACATAGTAAAAATGAGACAACGTTTTCCAGGACCATGGTACTACATGAAACAATACAAAAACTACACTGAACTACGTGAGAAAAAACACAAAACTACACTAGACTACAGACCTATCCAGGACTGCATAAAGTGCACAAAACAGTGCAGGCATTACAATAAATAATAAACAAGACAGTAGGCACAGTGGAGGGTATAGTAGGTTGGTGTCAAGCCAGGCTCTGGGTATTGAGGAGTCTGATGGCTTGGGGGAAGAAACTGTTACATAGTCTGGGTGTGACAGCCCGAATGCTTCGGTGCCTTTTTCCAGATGGCAGGAGGGAGAAGAGTTTATATGAGGGGTGGTTGGGGTCCTTCATAATGCTGTTTGCTTTGCGGATGCAGCATGTGGTGTAAATGTCTAATGGCAGGAAGAGAGACCCTGATGATCTTCTCAGATGACCTCACTATCCGCTGCAGGGTCTTGTGATCCGAGACGGTGCAATTCCCGAACCAGGCAGTGATGGAGCTGCTCAGGATGCTGTCAATACAACCTCTGTAGAATGTGGTGAGGATGGGGGGTGGGAGATGGACTTTTCTCAGCCTTCGCAGAAAGTAGAGATGCTGCTGGGCTTTCTTCGCTATGGAGCTGGTGTTGAGGGACCAGGTGAGATTCTCCGCCAGGTGAACACCAAGAAACTTGTGTCAAAAACTCAAATGATGATGCTTTCAGGATAAAATTAATGTGTAATAATTTAAGCTATGTTTTTTCCCTCATTTATTTTTCTCAGCCACATTTTATCTACATGTAAAGAATATCCAATATCTTGTAGTGATGCCTGCTCTGCCTTTTAGATGGAGTTGATGTTAGAAGTGGGGGTAGCATGGGAATGTCTGCTGTTTTTTAAAAACCATGTTTCTCACAACAATCAGGAAGCAAAATTAAAAAAAGAAGTGCTCATGGTCAAACATCTGAAACAAAAGCAGGTCAGGCAGCATCTGTGGAACGAGAAGCAAAGCCAATGATTTTGCCTTAAAGTAATGATGCTTTGGTTATATTTTGAATGGAGATATAGGGAAGTAAATTCAACAACTGCAAAGATGTGTGGAGTTGATCAAATGCTCACTTCTGGTCTATTCAGCATTCTGCATGATGGTGCCAGCCAAATACAATGATTGAACTTTAGAACATTAGAAAGTTTTTCACAAGAACAGGTCATTCAGCCCAACAAAGCTTGCCAACTTCCTATCACATAGTCTGTTGAAATAACTATCGAGTTCAGATTTTGGAAGTCTCTAAGGTACCAGGTAGTTTGTTCCATGTGTCCATAACTCACTGTGTAAAGAAATGTTTCCTAATATTAGTCTGAAGTATCCAGTCACTTCAACATGGATCAGTTTTATAAAATACAAAATGCTGGAGGAACTCAGTGGGTCAGGCAGCATTTAAGCTGAGGGATAAGAGTCATTTTTTTCCCTTTAAACCAAGACCCTTCATTAGGACTGGAAAACGAGGAGGAAGAAGCCAGACTGAGAAGGTGGGGGGTGAAAGGAGTACAAGCTAGAAGGTGATAGGTGAAGCCCGGTGAGGGGGAAGGTAGGTGGGTTGGGAAGGTTACATTAAGTGAGAAGCATGGGGGTGATAGGTGGAAAAAGGGAAGGACTGAAGAAGAAGGATATGATAGGAGGGGAAAGTGTACTATGGAATAAAGAAAGGGGAAGGGGCACCAGGGAGGAAATGACAGGCGGGTGAGGAGAAGAGGAGGAGTATTAGGAGAGAAGGGGAGGGGAGAAATTACCGGAAGTTGGAGAAATCAATGTTCGTGCTGTGAGGTTGGAGGCTACCCAAACAGAATATAAGCTGTTGCTCCTCCAACCTGAGGGTGGCTTCATCACAGCAGTAGAGGAAGCTATGGACTGACATGGCAGAATGGTAATGGGATGTGGAATCAATATTGTGAATGGTTAGCAGCATTAAGCTCCTTCTGATCGGCATGTATTTGTCCAAGAGGCAGTATGAATGGAAGAGGTGCTGCCAGGAGTTTAATGTGAAGCTGGGCAGAGGTGATGAAAGAAATGGTACAATTCATTGTACGAAACCTTGATAAAGGTGGTTTTGTGAATGTACAGGAGAATAGGACACGTGCTCAGAAAGTAAGGGGTGCTGGTCAATCTATTTTGAGCCAATCTACTTTGAGCACCAGCATACTGCTCTGCTGCTAGAATTTGAATGACTTCGTAGGCTTCATCAAGTTCAATGAATCAATCTTCAGCTTATCCCACCCACTCTGTCTACTCTGGATATGGTGTTTTGCAATTGGAATTCTTGTGGATGTATCCAAGGAGCAATGGTTTGCATAGAGGTCAGCAGATAATAATTCAGCAGCTGGTGTAACACCGCCGTAGAAATGCAAAATTGATGGAAAGCAACAAATGGTCGGAAAATTCCAGCCACTGTCTTTTGTAGTTAAAGGTTCCCTTTATTGGAGGGAATCCTCCCAGTGGTTGAATGTGTGCTTTATAATAAAAACACAGGAGATGTTAGCTGTAACATTAAGCAACAGAGTGGCAGAGTTGGCAGCAATTAGGTCTCAGCTGATCAAATCCATGCTCTACCCAATTCCTGTGGTCATTCAATGTACATATATCAGCACCGCCTCTTCATGGTGTGTAATCTGATTTCAGTGGGAGATGAAGTGTAAAATGGATAATGTTATAATCCCCAAGTGGCATCCATATTATCCAGACAAAATACTACTGCCGATCAGAATTTATGTCCCGAGGTATATAATTTTCATGTTACAAATTTTATATACTTGGAACATTAACAGAAAATGGCTCACATCTACACTTAGTGACCATTTTATTAAGTACCCTTGTACACCTGCTCGATAATGCAAATATCTAATCAGCCAAGCTTGTAGCAGCAATTCAGTGCATAAAAGCATGCAGACATGGTCAGAAGGTTTAATTTTTGTTCAAACTAAACATCATTGTGGAGATGAAATGTAATCTAGGTGACTTTGACCATGGAATGATTGCGGTTGCCAAAGGGGTCGTTTGAGGACCTCAGAAACTTTTGATCTTTTTTTAATATAATTTTTATTGAATTTTCAAAAAGAATACATGAAAAGATAAAATCTACCCACCCCCCTCCCCTTAACCCTCCCCCCCCATATATGTAGTCTACCTAAAAGAAAGAAAGAGAAAAAAAAAGAAGAGCCGCCTGGGTATTGGAAGGTTTTCACATGCTCCATGGGATTCAAAATAAATTTGGTATAATTATTCGTTATTTTCCCCAAGTAACCAAATTCTTTGTCGGAGCACTTAAATATGACATCCTATCTTTTGTAAATAAGGGTGCCAAATATTCAAGAATGTTAGATAATTATCTCTTAAATTATAAGTAATTTTTTCAAGTGGAATAGAACTAGCCATTTCATTATTCCAACGATCCATACTTAAATACGAATCAGATTTCCACTTTTGATCTTTTTATGAGTTTCATGCACAACAGTCTGTAGAGTTTACAGAGAATGGTGTGTGAAACAAAAGAAAATCCAGTAAGATCATAAGATATCAAATCAATAAATAGCAGTTCTGTGGGCAAAAACATCTTGTTAATGAAAGAAGTCAGAGGAGAATGGCCAGACTGGTTCATTCTGACAGGAAAGTGGCAGTGTTTCAGATAACCATGTGTTACAACAGTGGTCTGCCAAAAAGCATCTCTGAACACACAGCACTTCGAACCTTCGAAGTGGATGGCTTACAGAAGCAGAAGACCATGAACGTACCCTCAGTAATCACTTCATGAGGTACTGGAGGTATGTATCACCTGAGTTGTATGTTTCACTTGTGCTGTCCCTTTCAGGACATCCCAGGCCTTTACAGCCAATTAGATACTTCGGAGGTGTAGTCACTTGATTTACAGGAAACACGACTGCCACTTCCACATGGCAAACTCTCAAGGAGAACATGGTAACAAGAAAATCTGACTGTTGTTAGATTGGCAGACACATCTAATGCATCTTATAAGGGTATAAATACACTGTGTTAACAATTGCTGTGATTTTTCAATGATGCATGACAATTTCATGATAATTAATCCATTCAATGTAACAATATAACAGTATTTCGTTGCTTATAATAAGTATCCTTATGCGAAATTTTCTCACTGTATCTGTTGTGTATCAATCTTTATCTGTGGCAAGATGCCATGGCTACTGGTAGGGGCTCAGCTATGCCTGCCTTTTTGTTGGCAACGTAGAACAATCCATGTTCTAAGACCTCGCCGGTTATGCTCCCCAACTCTTCCTTCACTATATTGATGACTGATTGGTCTCCGACTTCCACTTTGCCCTTAAATTCACTTGGTCCGTTTCTGGAAAATGGCATCTCTTATAAGCCTACTGATTCACACGGCTATCCGGAATGTACCTCTTCCCACCCTGTCTCCTGTAAAAATGCTGTTCCATTTGCTCAGTTCTTGCATCTCCTCTTCCCTCCCCTCTTCTATTCCCCACTCTCCTTACCTCATCTCACCTGACAGTCACCATTTCCTGAATCCTCTCCTCCTTCCCTTTCTCCTATGGATCACTCTGCTATCCTATCCCAGTCACCTGGCTTCACCTATCAACTTCAAGTTGTGTTCCTTCCTCTGCCCCCACCTTTTTGTACTGGTGTCTCCCCTCTTCCTTTCCGTCCTGAAGGATGCCTCAGCCTGAAATGTTGACTGTTTGTTCGTTTCCATAGATGCTACCTGGCCTGAGTTTTTCCAGCATTTTGTGTGCGTTGCTTTGGATTTCCAGCATCTGCAGAATTTCGTGTGTTGAAGCTTACAAGATGTCTTTGTGTTATGCAAATTAAAAAACCTTTTGGAAAACCAAATCAAAGCAGAAAATGTTGGAAGTACTCGGCAGGTCAGGCTGTGGAAAGCGAAGCAGTTAATGTTCGACGTCAACAACTGGATGATTTGACTAATTCCAATGAAAGGTCATTATTCTCAAATGTTAGTGCTTGATTCTCTTCTCACAGATTCTACCTTTGCTGTTAAGTGTTTCCAGCATGTTGTTAACTTTAAAGTATATTGTTGATGTGGTACTTAATGACAGGTATTATTCCCCCTGGTGTAGTGGTTAGTGTGACGCTATTACAGCTCAGGACGTCAGAATTCAGAGTTCAATCCCAGCCTCCTCTGTAAGTGGTTTATACATCCTCCCTGTGGAATGTGTGGGTTTCCTCTGGGTGCTCCAGTTCCCTCCCACAGTGCAAAGATGTCCTGGTTAGTAGGTTAATTGGTCATTATAAATTGTCCTGTGGTCAGGCTAGGGTTAAATCAGGGTTTGCTGGCGGCGCAGGTCTCTAAGGGCCGGAAGGGCCTTGTCTCTAAATAAATAAAAATAATACCATTATGTTGAGAATGGTCCATTTCTGTGTGTGCCATAATGTTCTACATTACTGCATTGTAAACAAATGGAATTAAGAAGAGCACAATGAAGCAACTTGCTTTTGCTGAGCAAATATTTTTATGATCTGTATTCCTTTTGTCTGCTCTGATCCTTGTTAAAAGTCCAGTGGAGGTATGAACCAATTTGCAGGCAATATTTTCTTTCACTCTCCTTTTCCCCCTCTTGTTCCCAATGCTATCTCCCTGCTCAACATGCCAAGATTCAGAAATAAGCAACTCAAAGCTCCCCCCCTACAGTGGCTCCTAGTGACCATGCTATGAATGTAGAATATTATTTACCAGCAGAGTACGTTTCTGATTTGGATCTGTGGCACGTCTTCTAATTATGCAAGCTCACACTCAGGCACTCGTTCTGAGCCTAGTTACGGTGTTAACCACAGCAAAAAGTAGAGACATCTTCTCCACCTCCCACCACACCAGAAGGTGAATCTAAATCTGGTTAAACTTACAACACAACTATGGTTTGGGGTTCATAATGAATGTGACTCAATTTAAAGTACAAAGTATAAATAATGATCACAAACACAATTATTTACTTCTGTGCTTCTTCCTTTTCAGGAATGATAGCTAAGCACCTTCTACAAATATTTCAGATCCGTGACTGTTTACCGTTCTGCATTACTCGCTCAGATCGTGGTACAGGTTCGTATTCTCTCCCACATACTATTGGTTTGGAAGGAAACTGGGAGCCTTTGCTTTGCACAGATACTGGATTTGTATCATTTAACAGAAGATAGGCTGTAAATGTAAATACAGGTGGACACGACCACAATCACACTAATCATGTTATGAAGTCAAAGAACTCTACAGTGTAGAAACAGGCTCTTTGGCCCATCTAGTCAAAGCTGAACTATCCTGGTCCCATCAACCTGCACCTGGACCATAGCGATCCATAGCCCTCCCATCCACGTACCTATTCAAGTTTCTCTTAAATGTTTAAATCAAACCTGTATGCACTACTTCTGCTGGCAGCTTCTTCCATATTCTCACCAGCTTCTGAATGAAGAAGTTTCCCTTAAATACTTCACCTTTCATCCTGAACTGCTAATTCTATTCTCACCCATCCTCAGTGGAAAAAGCCTGCCTATACAAAATCCTGAATAGTATACCTCTATCAAATCTCCCCTCATTCCTCTATGCTCTAGGGAGTGAAGTCCTAATCTATTCAACCTTTCCCCATAACTCAGGTCCTCAAGTCCTGGCAACATCCTCATAAATTCTCTCTGCAATCTTTCCATCTTAGTAACACTTTTCTTCTAGGTAGTTGACCAAAAACTGCACATGATACTCCAAAATTTGGCCTCACGAACGTTATATACAACTTCAACATAACACCCCAACTCCTGTATTCAGTGCTTTGATTTATGAAGGCCAATGTGCTAAAAGCTTTCTTTATGACTTTAATCTACCTGTGATGCCACTTTCAAGGAATTATGGACTGCATTCCAGATCTCTCTGTTCTGCCACTCTCCTGAGTGCCCTACTGCTCACTGACTAATTCCTACCGTGGTTTGTCCTACAAAGTGCAACACCTCGCACTTGACTGCATTAAATTCCATCTGCTCCAGATCCCAGTGCACGCTTTGATAGTCTTCCTGATTGTCCACTACGCTCCCAATCTTGGTGTCATCGGCAAATTTGCTGATCCAGCTTACCACATTATCATCCAAATTGTTGATATAGATGACAAAAATGGACCAAGCCTGTGACACACCACTGGTCATAGGTCTCCAGTCAGAGAGGTAAATGTCTACTACCACTCCCTGGCTTCTTCCGCAAAGTCAAAGCTTAATCGAATTTACTATATGCCAAGTGACTGAACCTTGTTGACTGACCTTCCATGTGGGACCTTGTCAAAGGCCTTGCTAAAGTCAACTGCCTTGCCTTTATCAACTTTCCTGGAAACCACCTCAAAACTCTTAAGATTGGTTAGACATGACCTACCACCCATAAAACCATGTTGACTATCCCGAATCAGCCTCTGTATACCCAAATACTTAGATATCTGGTCCCAAAGAACACCTTGAAATAACATAGCCACTGCTGATGTCAAGTTCACCAGCCTATAATTTCCTGGCTTATTCTTAGAGTCTTTATTATACAACGGAACAGCATTAGCTGTCCTGCAATTCCTGCATTGACTTCCCACAGGGCTTAAGGAAATATTGACTATCAACTACAGTTTTTCACAAATCCCATTTTTATTATCCCAGATCCCATCAAGTGCCCCCACCCAAGGCGTTTTAATTCATAGAGACATGGAGCAGTACAGAATAGAAACAGGCCCTTCAATCCAGCTTGTCTTGCTTATCTAGTTGCCTACCTGAACCAGTTCAGTTTACCCGCATTTGGCTTGTATCTCCAGAAATTTTCCCCCTCTGTGTTCCTATCTAAATTCCTTTTAAAGGTTGCAATTGTTCCCACCTTTACAATTTCCTCTGGCAGTTTATACCATGCACCTTCTGGGGAAAACAAACTTGCCCCTCATTTCCCCTTTAAAGTTTATGCCTCTCACCTTAAATCTATACACTCTAGTTTTAGACTCCACTACCCTGCAGGAAATAAAATGACCGTTCACTCTCTCTACACCTCTCATAATTTTTCTGCACCTAAAAAAGGTTACCTCATACAGTCCCAGAATTAAAAACTACTGCTTATCCAGTCTCTCCCTATAACTCAAGCTTTCCAGTGCCTGTACCATCCCTATAAATCTTCTCTACATTCTTCCCAACTTGATGACATGATGACTAGAACTGCACACAATACTCCAAATATGACCTCACCAATATCTTGTGCAGTTGTAACATGACATCCCACCTATTGCACTCAGTTCCTTGACAAATGAAGGAGGATGTCCCAGATGCCACCTTTACCATCTCTTCCACTTCCAGGAGCTATAATTTAACCCCAGCTCAGTCTGCTTTCTGACACTCTCCAGAGCCCTGTCATTAACTGAGTAAGTCCTGTCCTGATATAACTAATAAACAGCACGTTGCACTTGTCTGAATTAAATTCCATCTGCCATTTCAATGCCCACTTCTATATCTGGGGCAAAATGAACTAGTCAATTAGCTTACCAGCCTGCATGTGTTTGAGATATGGGAGGAAAGTGGAGTACCCGGGGGAAAACTGCACACTCTGAACACCAGAGGTCAGGATGAAACTTCAGATGTTGGAGTTGTGAGGTAGCAGCTCTTCTGGCTGTGCCACAATGCTATTCTCACAGCACACTGGAGGAACTCAGCAGGTCGGGCAGCAGCCGTGGAAAAGATTGGTCGACGTTTCGGGCCGGAACCCTTCGTCCTGACAAAGAGTTCCGGCCCGAAACGTCGACCGATCTTTTCCACGGATGCTGCCCGACCTGCTGAGTTCCTCCAGCGTGTTGTGAGTGTTGCTTTGACCCCAGCATCTGCAGATTATTTTGTGTTTGCCACAATGCTATTGAAGTTGAAATGATTTAAACGTACTACAACACCAATTTTTCACCTTCAACTAATTTTTACTCTGTGGAGGTTAAAATGGAAAAGGCAAAGGAAACCTGCTATATAAATGGTACATGATAGAGTGGAGAACTAGGGTGAAAATTATATTTGTAAAAAGCAATAACAGACAATGAAGAAGCTTAACAAAATAATATCTAACATAAAAGGAAATACAAACACATGAATTGATTGATAAAGGAAAGGTATTTAGTTTCAGGGCACCACTGGAAATTATTTTGTGCAAACAGTGGAGGTACTAATGGTATACATCGAATTATCTTCACTAAGAGGCTGCTGCAATTTTGGCAGTAAAGGAGGAAATGATTGCAACATTACAAAAGGTACACTTGGAGAGGAAAGATATTGGATAATTTCTCTTTCTTTCTTTTTCAATCTTTTTATTAAGTTTCAAGATTAATAAACATCATAATAGTTATGATGCATAGAGATCGGGATTACAATAATAACAGTTAACATGTACAAGCGCAGATTCCAAGTAACCAATATAGTTTAACCTCCCAATCTCGTAGTAACTGACCATGAAAAAGATATTTTATAAGGAGGGGAAAAAAGAAACCCCCAAACTAAAAAAACAAGTAAACTTAAAAAAAAAGAAGCAAAGCTTGGGCTGTCATATTACATCGGCTAAAATTATTTTTTGTCATTAACTCTGCTCCTCTATACATGAACAAAAAATTACTACAAAGGATTTAGAAAGGGTCAGCTTGCATCATATGAAAATATTGAATAAATGGCCACCAAGTTTTTTCAAATTTAACCAAAGGATCCATAGCACCACTCCTAATTTTTTCCAAGTTTAGGCATGCTATCATTTGGGAAAACCATTGAAAAGTAGTGAGGGAAGTAGAATCTTTCCATTTAAATAAAAGGGATCTTCTGGCTATTAATGTAACAAATGCAATTAGACGACAAGCTGCCAAGGATAAACGACTAGAGTCTATCACGGGTCGTCCAAGAACTGTAGTAATAGGATGAGGTTGAAAATCAATACGCAGAAAGTGACACCAAGTTACTGAAATAATATCAAAAATATCTTTTCAATGTTTTGCTAGAAGAGGACTAGACCAGAACATATGTGTCAAGGAAGCTATCTCAGAATTACATCTATCACAAACAGGATTTATGTGGCAATAAAAATGAGCTAACTTATCCTTGGACATATGAGCCCTATGAATCACCTTAAATTGTATCAAGGTGTGTCTGGCACATATTGAGGAAGTAGTGGGGTACTGCAAGACTCAGTGCTGGGACCCCTGTTGTTTATAATATATATTAATGACTTAGATGAGGGAATTAAATGCAAGTTTGCGGATGACACGAAGCTGGGCGGCAGTGTTAGCTGTGAGGAGGATGCTAAGAGGATGCAGGGTGACTTGGATAGGTTAGGTGAGTGGGCAAATTCATGGCAGATGCAACTTAATGTGGATAAATGTGAGGTTATCCACTTTGGTGGCAAAAAAAGGAAAACAGATTATTATCTGAATGGTTGCCGATTAGGAAAAGGGGAGGTGCAACGAGACCTGGGTGTCATTATACACCAGTCATTGAAAGTGGGCATGCAGGTACAGCAGGCGGTGAAAAAGGCGAATGGTATACTGGCATTCATAGCAAGAGGATTCGAGTACAGGAGCAGGGAGGTACTACTGCGGTTGTACAAGGCCTTGGTGAGACCACACCTGGAGTATTGTGTGCAGTTTTGGTCCCCTAATCTGAGGAAAGACATTCTTGCAATAGAGGGAATACAAAGAAGGTTCACCAGATTGATTCCTGGGATGGCAGGACTTCCATATGATGAAAGACTGGATCGACTAGGATTATACTCGTTGGAATTTAGAAGATTGAGGGGGGATCTTATTGAAACGTATAAAATCCTAAAGGGACTGGACAGGCTAGATGCAGGAAGATTGTTCCCGATGTTGGGGAAGTCCAGAATGAGGGGTCACAGCTTGAGGATAAAGGGGAAGCCTTTTAGGACTGAGATTAGGAAAAACTTCTTCACACAGAGAGCGGTAAATCTGTGGAATTCTGTGCCACAGGAAACAGTTGAGGCCAGTTCATTGGCAATATTTAAGAGGGAGTTAGATATGGCCCTTGTGGCTAAAGGGATCAGGGGGTATGGAGAGAAGGCAGGTACAGGGTTCTGAGTTGGATGATCAGCCATGATCATACTGAATGGCGGTGCAGGCTCGAAGGGCCAGATGGCCTACTCCTGCACCTATTTTCTATGTTTCTATTGACTAATTGAAGAATTTTTTTCCCATTTCTCTGCAGATAAAGATATTTGAAGTTCTCTTTCCCACTCATTCTTAATTTTATCAAATGTACCTAGATGTATTTTCATAATCAGATTCATAAATAATTGCTATTAAACTCTTCTGATAGGGGTTTAAACCTAAAATATTTTCTGTAACTTCAATTTGATGCGATATCGGAAAGGTAGATAAAGTAGCGTTCAAAAAGTTTCTAATCTGTAAATATCTGAAAAAGTGTGATCCAGGCAAATTATATTTATTAGACAACTGTTCAAAAGACATGAAATAATTAGCCATGAATAAATCACGAAAACATGTTATTCCCTTTGTTTTCCATAGAAGAAAAGCTGATCAATTCTAGATGGTTGAAAGAAAAAAATAGATATAATAGAACTTGACAGGATAAATTTATGATATCTTATTGATAGAATTTAATTTCAAAATGTTACGCTTTAAAATTTTTCCAATCCATCTTAGATAAGGGAGTGATGTTGGAGATATGGAAGTTACAGATGGGAGTTGGAAGAGGAGTTGGTTAATGATTATTGGTTGAGAAACTTCAGAAAAATAATGAGTCAAAATTAACTGGCAATGTATGGGCTAATAAATGAAAGTCAGCACAGGTTTAACAAAATGTAAATTGGTTTTAACCAACATCATTGAGTTCTTCAGTGAAGTAAATGGGGAGAAGAAAGTTTTCTTGTATGTCTACATTTTCAGAAGATGTTAAGCAAAGAATCCTGTAGCTGACAAAATTAAAGGCTGAGGCAGGAAGGCAATACTGGCCGTGTGAATTTGCAGCTGGATAAAGGGTGTAAGCCAGTGAGCAGCCAAGCCTGCAATTATCCATCATCGCCGTTAGACCAGAACTCTCTCTGATATATATTTATTACCTGAACTTGAATGTATATTGCAGGAAATGTAAAACACAAAATTGTTGTACAAACTGAAGGATTATGACAGACTTTGGAAGAAATAAAATAAGGGAGAAGTAAGCAGATGCATTACAGATGAAGTTAAACATAAAGGAATATGGAGCATACACCTTGCTCTGAAAAATAAAGAAAACTGTAAAATAATAATTAAAATCTATAAACTAACATTTTAAAATGAGTAGTGAATCATGGAGGTTAGGGAGCAAATGTATCGAAATATTTGTAGATAATAGGATAAATAGAGATGGCAGTAAACACCTTGTGTGCGGGGTCCTTTGTTTTGTTATGGGTGCAGAAGCCGAAGAGCAAGAAAATTTAAGGCTTCAGCCAGAGGTTTTTTTTTAAATTTCTGAGCAACACACCAGTGGAAGGAGGTTGTGACAGAAGAGACCTTTTAGGAAAGAATCAGGTCTTTTATTGGCTCTCCTCCATTATGTCCTGTTTAAGTTTAGAGAAAATAAGAAGTCGGACATTTGATATGCCCTTTAAATTTGAGCAAATCTGGCGATCTTTTACCCAATATTTTCATTTAATTTGATTTATTACTCTTCCAATCTTTTTATAAGTTTTAGATTTGATCAGAAAGTCTTTCTTTCTTTTTTTTGTCGTATCCTCAAAATAGACTGCCCAGTCCCTTTTTTTGTTTCTTTTTTTAATAGTGTAGTTGTTTTTTTTCTCTCCATTTAAAAATGTTTTTCCTTTCCTCTTCATGAACTGATAAGAGGAGAATTGCTGTTTTCATTTTTTTAAATTATATATTTTATACTGGCTTAACAATATGTGTGATTTTGACAATGTCTATCTTGATCTCGGTTTGTATTGCTATTGATATATATGAGGTAATTCTCCCCTTGATTGTATTTACGTTCCTTTTAAATCAATAAAAAGAATAAGAAAGGAAGAAAGGAAAGAATCAGGAATGAGGGAAATAAGTTCTGTGGAGGGACTGGAAAAGGTAGGGTTCTCCCGTGAGCAGGGAGTGTCAAGGAAAGACAATGAAGACATTGAAAATCATAAAGGGTTTCAATAAAATGGGAAGAGTTTGCTTCCATGTCAGAAATGTTGAACAAGTTTAACAGCATTGACAAAGAGAACCATTGCCTGCTGAAGCTATTTTTACACATAAGTTTGCTGCAACTTGGAAACATTTTGCTCTAAGTTGTAGTGGTAATGGGCTTAGTTGTAACAAAGGGAAAACAATCATTAGACTTGGGGGAAAGATTGGGGGAATCGGAGTAGCTATTAAGTTAATTTAATTGACACAAATAATGGGCCAAATGTACGCCGTAGATCCAGTTATAATATTGGGAACTTAATTTAGTCTGCTATTTTCAGGGTATATCCAGAAATTTGTATTTACTCACCTTTAATTGAGTACATAAAAGCATCCTAAATATTATGATGTCATGTTGTATACATGCCTTGTAGTCTCATGCTTAGATGATTACTGTGACAGGAATCTGCTGCTACTATACCAAGAACTTCCCTCAATTCCTTAAATAACCTTGTGCCTTCCTTTGCTATTACATAGTAGCTGAAGGTGTGTTGCATATGCTGTTAAATCAGTTGCTGTTTTTTTACCATATTACTTCACATTTACCATATTCATTTAATTTTGCTGTTGTTTACTACTTACACAATTTCTAATACTTTTTATCCGTGCTTGGTTGCCTCTAGTTTGACCCCTTGCTGGAATTGTTGTAGTTCACAAATTTGATATGAATTGGAAACAGCAGGAACCCTTATAAGTAGCAATCCTCTTGATAATTCTCCCCACCCAACATCTATACTTATGTTACCATTTTTTGGTCAGTTTCTAACTTCTCCTGCACTCATGCCATTTTATGCTTCTCTTCCAACTTTTTGTCAAGAATATGTAAAAAGGCTTTTAAAGAAATTTATATATGCCACACTTTTTATTTATATTTAAGATTTATATCGTCCTCTTGAAAAATAGCCAGCAAAGGTGTCTTGAGTGAGGAATTAATGTTTTGAGGCCTTGCTGTTACACAGATTTTCTCATATAATGGTACTACTTTGGATCAGACTGTGGTTCTTGAATTGACTTTGCCAATGTTTGTAATGAACTTGTGTTGTTAATTTGTTTCTACTGTTGTGTTCCTCCAATGAAATCTCTCAAAATTTTGTAAATACATTCTCATTAAATCTGTAGAGATAGTGAATTCTGATCCCAATAGGCAGATTAAAGGAGGTTAATGTTTACTCTGGAAGTGCTCCCTCAGCAATACTTATTTGGCTGTGCATCAGTATCCAATGAGTTTTGCACAAGTGATGTTCTTTGACAATGCTCCCTTTTCTTTTGCAAGCTCCACCACACACATGTAGTTTTTCGGTGACAGTATAGAATTATAGAGCACTACGACACAGAAGCAAACCATTTGGCCCATCTAGTACATGCTAAACTCAGACATCCCACCTCTCCTGGAAGTTCCGGGAGTCTCCTGCATATTAATAATGGCTCCCTGATGCCCGCAAATTATATACAATGTTCCGGAAATTGATTTTTTTGAGAGCGAGCGTGAAAGAACGCACAAGAGAGAGCGAGCGCAAGAGCAAGAAAGCAAGCACGAGACTGCGAGCGTAAGTGAGCAAGAGAGAGCAAGAGCAAGAAAGCAAGCACGAGACAGCAAGCATGAGTGAGAGCGACCACGAGAGAGGGCACGAGGAGCGAGAGCAAGAGCGAGAAAGCAAGCGCGTGAGAGCGACCACGAGTGAGAGAGCACGCGTGCGAGAGAGAGAGAGAGTGAGAGAGTTCCAAAAAAAGTCAGAGTGGCAGAGTGTTCCAAAAAAAGAAAATATAAAATGTACGTCACCCCAGACTACAGTAAAGTGTACCCCTGCCTAATAGGGGTCAGAAACAATGCCAGTGTTGCTCACTGCACTGTTTGCAACAGTGACTTTTCTTTTGCCCATGGTGGGTTAAGACTGTAAAAGACATGTTGAGGTGAGTTTAACAGGTGTCATTCGTTCATTAGCATAGCTAACGTTATTTAAACTAGCTGGTTAGCTGCTAAGGAGCTACTCTATTGCAGACATCCCACCTCTCCCGGAAGTTCCAGGAGTCCCCTGAAAATTGATGGTGGTACCTCCCTGAAATGAGTTTTTGCAGGGTGGGATGTCTGTGAGCTATTTATTCTGCCTAGTCTCATTGACCTGCAACTGTACCATAGACCTCCAGGCCTCTCCCATCCATGTACTTAAGCAAACTTCACTTAAGTATTGCATTCACCACTCACCACCCTCTAAGTGAAGAAGTTCCCCCACCCTCCTCGTGTTCCCCTTAAATATTTTACCTTTTCCCCCTGAACCTATGACATCTAGTTCTAGTCTCACTTCACCTCAGTGGAAAAAGCCAGCTTATATTTATTCTACCTATACCTCTCATAATTTCGTATACCACAATCAAATGTTCCCTTATTCTCCTGTACTTCTTGAAATTAAGTGCTAACCTATTCAACCTTTCCCTATAACCCAGGTCCTTGAACGAATCCCAGCATATTCCTTGTAAAGTTTCTCTGCACTCTTTCAAATGTATTGATATATTTCCTGTAGGTAGGTGACCAGAATGACACAGAATGCTCCAAATTAGTCCTCCTCAATATCTTATACAACTTCAACATAACATCCCAGCTCATGTACTCAGTACCTCGATTTATAAAGGCTAATGTGCCAACAACATTATTTATGACCCTATGAACCTGTGACGAGTACCTACCTGAGTTATAGAATAGGTTGGGGAGGTGTTTGGAGTTCAGAGGCCTGTGGTGGAGAGAAAATTTCATAAGATACAGGACTATGCAAAAGTCCTAGGCACATGTAAAAAAAACCTGTAAAGTGAAGATGCTTTCAAAAACAACGAAATGAAAAGTTTCTAAATATTTAAAAATTACCATAAAGGCAGTAAACAGTAGAAAACTAAATCAAATCAAAATTTGGTGTCACCACCCTTTGCCCTTAAAACTACATTAATTCTCTTAAGTACACCTTTGTGCCAGTTTTATAAGAAAATCGGCTGGTAGATTGTTCCAAGCATCTTGGAGAACTTACCATAGTTCTTCTGCGCACTTGGCTGTCTCGTTTGTATCGAGACAGGTAATCCCAGACAACCTCGGTAATTTGAGATCAGGGCTCTGTCGAGGCCATACCATCTGAACCCATAAAACACCTAGGGTGTCTAAGACTTTTGCACAGTACTGTACATTGCAACACAATTTTTGGGATTGGGGGAGTTGGAGGAGTATAGGTCTGAAATGGTTGTAGTGGGTCACTTGTAATTTGTAAGCTCAATCCAGGATTTTGAAGTGGGAGATAGTGATATACTTTGAGGTCTCAGTTGAACTGGAGTCTAGCAGTGGAGGGCCTGGTATGGGCTTGCAACACATGGCAGGGGTAGTGAGTACAAGAATGAAATGGAAATCTTAGATTTACTTGCAGGTAGGAGGATCCCTGGGCTAGACTTCACTTCCATGAGCCTGGTCAGACTGAACCCTTTAAGTATATAACAAATATAAGCAAGAATACAACATTCTGCCCCCATTTAATAATATTATGGCTGAACTTTTAATTCAGTGCCACATTCCTGCATTGAATCCCCCCCCCCCCGAATCCTTTGAGTCAAGCAACCCATCGAAGGCTGTCTCGGATTGGATTATGTAGGCCTCACAATCTTGTATGGCTGGAGGAGAAGCTTAAAATGTCCTTGCTAGCATAAATTAGTTTAATTTTAACACAATAAGACATAATTACACGCTACTTGATAGCATCATGCAGATTTAGTTGCCATCATTTAAATGCATGGAGACCTGGAAAAAAAATTGCAATTCTATCCAAAACAGTGAATTCCATCATGCATTCAGTTGATGAACTTCCTTGTAGCCCAAAAAGCTTTGTACCAGATAGAAGAATTTATTACCTTTTTGGCTGTGAATCTGGTAAAGCTGGCAAATCTGGCAAATCTGGCAAATTACAACAGGAGATAGAAAAGGCATGTAAAAAAAAGGCAATGTTACATTAGTCACAGGGGATTTCAATATGCAGGTACGTTGAGAAAATCAGGTTGGCGCTGGACATCAAGAAAAGGTATTTATAGAGTACATGCAGGATAGTTGTTTCTTTTGGACCAGTTTGTGGTTGAGCCCAGTATGCATCGTTCTGCACTGTGGAAGACACCAACAATATGCCAGAAATTCCAAAATGTCAGGGGGCATGTAGCTGCTATTACTAAGAAGAAGGTACTTGGGCAGCTGAAAGGTCTGAAGGTAGATAAGACACCTGGACCAGTTGGACTACACCGCAGGGTTCTGAACGAGGAAGCTGAAGGGATTGTGGAGGCATTAGTAGTGATCTTTCAAACCTCAGTGGATTCTGGAATGGTGAATTTGTGGAATTCATTGTCATAGAAAGCTGCGGAGGCCATGTCATTGGGTACATCTAAAATGGAGGTTGATAGGTTCTAGATTAGATTAGATTATGAGGGGACACGCAGTCCTCTTTTATTGTCATTTAGTAATGCATGCATCAAGAAATAATACAATTTGCTCCTCCAGAATGATATCACAGAAACTCAAGACAAACCAAGACTAAAAAAAACTGACAAAAACCGCATAATTATAACATATAGTTACAACAGTGCAAGCAATACCATAATTTGATAGAAGAACAGACCATAGGCACGGTAAAAAAAACTCAAAGTCTCTCGAAAGTCCCATCATCTCACGCAGACGGCTGAAGGAAGAAAACTCTTCCTGCCATGAGCTTCCAGCACCGCAAACTTGCCGATGCAGCATCCTGGAAGCACCTGACCACTATCCGACTCCAAGACCGTTGGAAAACTTCGAACCTCCGACCAGCTCTCTGACACCGAGCACCGAGCACCATCTCTGCCGAGCGCTTCGACCCCGGCCCCGGCAACATGCAATAGGCAAAGCCGAGGATTTGAGACCTTCCCTTCCGGAGATTCTCGATCGCACAGTAGCAGCGGCAGTAAGGCAGGCATTTCAGATGTTCCTCTATGTTTCTTACAGCTGTCTCCATCAAATCAGGATTGTGCACGACATCCTACTTCACACATACAATATCAATTCGGAGCAGCCGCACACACTGCATCACGCCGCCATCTTCTCCTCCCCTCCAGATCCATTGATTCTGCTCAGACTTTTCATCATGGCTGATTTATTATCCCTCTTAACTCTAATTTCCTGCCTTCTCTCCATAAACGTTGAAGCCCTTACTAGTATTATTATAAGAGGGATAATAAATCAGCCATGATGAAAAGTCGGAGCAGAATCAGTAAATCGAATGGCCTAATTGTGCTCCTTTGACTTATGGTCTTAAAGCTTCGATTGAGCTATTTAGATTAATTATGAGGTGCATTCTAGTACAGGTTGAGTACCCTTTATCCGAAATTCTTGGGGCTGGAGTTTGGATTTTGGATTTTTTCAGATGTTGGAATATATAATAAGATAACTTGGGATCACCATCATTTCAGACTCAGTATTTACGTACTACCAGTAAGCAATCTTATACTTGTTCATCACTTATATGTACTTAACAGTATAAATTACAAATATAATGAGTGCAGGGTAACAACCACAGCACAGCAGCCTCGGGAGAATACCTGAAACAACAAATGGCAGGCTTTCTGTTTCCACCTGATTAAAAGTTTACAGTACACTGCATTTATATTTTGCTTTAGACTTTATGTAAAGTATAAAAACAATCAGCATTGTAGATTTCTGGTGTTAGATTTTCATCAACAACGCATTAACAAAATTTAATGCTGTGCCTTTTCTTAAAATTCCGAAGTCAGCCTGCTAGATATTCACAATTACCTTCAATTTTCAGTTCATCGTGATAGATCTTTGTTTGTTTCATGATCAGCATGCAGTTAGGCAGCAGAAGTTCACTCCAACACTGACGATACATGATTGAGATCTTCATTTTGCTCCCTGTGGGGTGTTTTTCTGTTTTTCATTAACTATTCATTACATTTGTGAGGTCACTTCTCCAAACTGTCTCTGTCAAGCAGAGACCCGTGCATCACCTGGGCACTTTTCCAGACTCTTGTGGAATTCTCGAAAAAACAATTCGGTTTTCTCAGACGATTTTATGTTTGAATCTGGAGAAAATTAGAAGTAACATTTATGATTCTTCATTTAAATTTGAACAGATTTGGGGACCTTTTATTCGATATTTTCATTTAATGTAATATTTACCCTTCTTGTTTTTTTTCACTGTTTTAATGGAGGTCGGGATTGAGGACGTGATTTTAAGTTTAACTCTGTTTGGTTTCAAGTTAGCCCATTGCTTTGCTTTGCTTTTAGTTAGTTGCACGGTGGGTTTTTTTTTGGGGTTTTTTTTTCTTTTTTTCCATTGATATATATAAAATCTAGTATACTATTATGTTATCTTGGTTTCTTATGCTTAAATTACATTGTTTGTAGTATTTTCTTTTTGGTATTGTTATCTTTTGGAATTTTATTATACTTTAACATTGTATTAATGTTTATATGGCTTACCTTTTTTGTATACTTACTCAATAAAAAGATTTAAAAAGAAAGAAAGAAAAAACAATTCAGATTTTGGAGGTTTTCAGATATTGGAATTTCAGATGGGGGGTACTTAAACCTGTACTACTGTTTGTAGAAAAGAAAGATTACCCCGCACTTTATATTTTAAATTAGTTCCCATATGTTTGTTCCAGAGCTGGGTCTTTGCAAGACTTGCCTATTAGAACATAAAACAGTACAGCACAGTACAGGTCCTTCAGCCCATGATGTTGAACTGTCCTTTTAACCTACTTTAAGGTTATTCTAACCCTTCCCTCCATAAAATATTTTTCTATTACGATTATTTGTCCTCTGACACATTATGGGGGTGGGATAAAGGACATTTTCCCTACTCTCTGCAGCTCATGCTTTTCTTATCCTCCTTTCTCTGCATGTTCCCATATTTACTGCAGTTTACTGACAGTTAAATTCCTGCTTGTGCAAAAGCAGTTCCATCTGTGAAAGAAATGCTACCAACTTGACAATTTCTTTCACAAAAACAGCGGATTCTGGTTAATTGGGCAATCGATAAATTAGGACAGCTCAGGACAAGTCCTGAAGAACAAAAACTGATAAAGAAAATTGCCTGGATTCCCTTTGTTGATATGGGGCAGGAGATTGTTGCCAAACAGGTTCTAACTAGCATCAGTTGTTCACACTTGTGTGACTGTTAGACTCTACATTGTGTTTGGAGCGACAGTTTTTAAATAATATCACTTGCGTGTGTTTGTTCAAAATGCAGTGATTTTTGTTACTGATAGTGAGAAATAAGCAGTAAGACAATTCAGAACTGCATTACTGTACTAGGTATCTGAACTGACTTTGTTCATTGGGTACACTGGATGAATTTTTTCCGTCAATAACTATTAGGAACTAGTACAGTTTTATAGGACTGTAATACTACTGGTAGTATTCTAATTTGTTCTGTATTTAATGTAAATACATAACTTCAGTATTTCACTTAATTATATAATTCGTTATTACATTTGTTTTTTTTCATCTTTTTAACTATTTCCATGAACTAGCTCGTTGGCAGCTGTTTATTTGGGCCAAGGTGAATTGGTTCTAATGTGTCCCAATTAACTGCAGTCCACTGTATAAATGTTAGCAGGACACTTGCTTTTTAATGTTGTAGCTGTCCTTCAGTAGACAAAAGTAATTTGCCAATCATCATTAGCAACCTGTGCAAAAGCAAAGCAGTCACAAGGTTCTGTGAATATGCATAAACACAAAGCATGTCAGGCACACCAGTGTTGTCAAAAATTTTTGTGCATCACATGTTTGATGACTTTATGGCCATATTAGTATGTGCACATACAGCAAAGAAGCAGTGTGTGAAATCCAGGCAAATCATAACAACATGAGAGAGTATTTCCATGCCTGCCCTCAGAAAGAAAGGTATGGTGTCTTTTCCAATGAACTCCCTTAATCAGCGTCAGAGAATTTACATGCTCAGAGATCTTTCCTATCTAGAATTACCCACTGTACAGTGCAATAGTAACAACACTGAAAAGTGGCTTTAAAAATTATGACCAACCCTACACTATACCTACTCAAGCCCTCAAACTTATCTCCCACAGCATCATCAACGCTCCAACTGACAGGAAGTGCTTAGGCTGCCTGATCAGTGGCAAATGGGAATCAGCTAGCTAGTACCACTGTACATCTGTTGTGGGCAGGCGGCTGGCCAACAGGTATAAAGGGAGCACTTCCATTAATATCAGATGAGCTGCCAAAGGAGATGTTCATATTACCAGCTTTTCCTGACATCTTCGTACACAAATAGCACTGAAACCTCTTTTAACTGTAGTTGTTGCCCTGTATAGAAATGCACATTACTCTAGCATTTGGCATAGGCTTTAAAATCCCTCTTAAATGCTGCCACTACTCCCCTTTCCTAAATGCAATGGAAATGAAGACTTCACAGAATATAAAATGGCTGCCTGAATGCTTGTGCAGGATTCACATATGGATTCTGCATCTCTATTAATTTCTCCATCTCTCTATCAGCTTCTAAGCACCACGTCAACAGATTTGGAAAGGCTTCTCTATTCTGCCAGTGCTTTTAAAATTCAAAGTGAATTTATTATCAAAGTACATATATGTCACTATATGCAATCCTGAGATTCATTTTCTTGTGGGCAAGTACAGTAAATCAATAGATTAGTAACTATAACCGGATCAATGAAAGATCAACCAGAGTGCAGAAGACAACAAACTGTGCAAATGCAAATATATGTAAATAGCAATAAGTAATGAGAACATGAGATAATAAGAAGAGTCCTTGGAAGTGAGATCATTGGTTGTGGGAACACATCAATAATGGAGCAAGTGTAGTCATCCCCTTTTGTTCAAGAGCCTGATGGCTCACGGTTAGAAACTGTTCTCAAACCTGGTGGAGCGAGTCCTGAGGTACTTGTACCTTCTACCTGATGGCAGCAGCCAGAAGAGATCATTAACTGGGTTGGGAGGGCTTTACCCATGATGCAGTAGGCCGAATCCACTATTTTTTGTAGGATTTTCCGCTTTCTGGTTGCAGGATTTCCATTCTTCTAAATAAAAATGGAAAATGCTGGAAATATTCAGAAGGTGAGACCACACATGTGGGAAAAAAGATTAGTTAACATTTGAAGGGAAGAGTGTTCTATTTCCTTTTCCCCTGTTGAACTATTTAGGGTTAAGCGTATGTTATCTCCATTTATAAAGCATTGATATGCCTTGTTGTTTGCTCTTAGCATGTGAGACAGGTGCCAAGGTCATGTTTTGTGGACCTATTGAGCTGCTCTGGAGGATGTTCAGGGACCTGGGCTGTAAGCTCATTCATTTTTGTTCATGATTTAATCTATTAAATCCTCTTATATTGATTTCTTTCCATTTGCTGACATTCTTGTTGCATTCAGTTTTCTGTTGCTATAACAGCCTTAAAGTGTTTGAAAGAAGTTGAATCAACTTATTTTAAATACTAAAATATTCACCAGCAAAAACCTCAGAATAAGTTTAATTCTTTTTCTGTATGTTATGGATTACAGAATCCAGCATTTTCCCTTTTAAACAATCCCTTTGCTGCTACATTTTGGGGAGAATTTCAAGACTTAGAATTGTTACAGGGAGATTTATGAACCAGTTGACAAGACTCTGGATCTTTAGTTAGAGAAGACAGTACAGAATAAGATTATTTTCTGCAGAACAGCAGGGAGAGCTAATGGAAGCATTATAAGCAACATAGAAAATAATTACCTCTATCCTTTAGCTGAGGGATCAAAAACAGGGCCTTAGATAAACACAAGAAAGTCTGCAGATGCTGGAAATCCAAAGCAACACAAAAAATGCTGGGGGAGCACAGCAGGTCAGGCAGCATCGATGGAAATGAATACCCAGTTGATGTTTCGGGCCGAGACCCTACTTCAGGACTGAGAAGGAAGGGGGAAGATGCCAGAATAAAAGGGTAGAGGGAGGGGAACGAGGTTAACTGGAATGTGATAGGTGAAACCAAGTGGGTGGGAAAGGTCAAGGTCTGAAGAAGAAAGAATTTGGTAGGAGAGGAGAGTGGACCATAGCAGAAAGGGAAGGAGGAGGAGCGAGGGGAATTGATAGACAGGTGAGGAGAATGAAAAGGTCAGAGTGGGGAATACTGGAAGGGAGGGAGCGAATTTGTCTCCAAGAAGGAGATACAGATATTCATGCCTTCAGGTTGGAGGGAACCCAGACGGAATGTAAGATATTGCTCCTCCACCCTGATAGTGGCTTCATCTTGCACAAGAGAAGCTTGTGGACCGAAACATCGGAACAGGAACAGGAATCTGAATCAGAATTAAAATGTTTGGCCACCAGGAAGTCCCGCTTGTGATGGGTGGTGTGGAGGTGCTCAATGAAGCAGTCCCCCAATTTACAACAGGTCTCACCAAATGTAAAGGTGGTCACCAGACACAGCTGATGATCCCAGCAGATTCGCAGGTGAAGTGTTGCCTCACCTGGAAGGACTGTTTGGGGCCCTGAATGGGGACGAGGGAGGAGGTGTATGGGCAGGTGTAGCACTTAGTCTGCTTGCAGGGGTAAGTGCCGGGCAGGCGATTAGCGGGAGGGTCAGATGGACAAAGGAATCACTGAGGGAGCAATCCCTGTGGAAATTTGGGAGGGGGAGGTAAAGATATGTTTTGTGGTTGGATCCCTTTGGAGATTTTGGAAGTTCTGGAGAATAATGGAGGAAACAGGACCATAGATTTAAGGTAATTGGTAGAAGGATTATAGAAACATAGAAACATAGAAACATAGAAAATAGGTGCAGGAGTAGGCCATTCGGCCCTTCGAGCCTGCACCGCCATTTATTATGATCATGGCTGATCATCCAACTCAGAACCCAGCCTTCCCTCCATACCCCCTGACCCCTGTAGCCACAAGGGCCATATCTAACTTCCTTTTAAACATAGCTAATGAACTGGCCTCAACAGTTTGCTGTGGCAGAGAATTCCACAGATTCACCACTCTCTGTGTGAAGAAGTTTTTCCTAACCTCGGTCCTAAAAGATTATAGTGGAGATGAGGAAAAACATTTTACCCAGTGGGTCTTAACATGAAAAATTGGCAAACGTTAAAACTTTCATCACATCTCAGAGGTACAGGGATGTGTGCTTAATGAGCCATGACCTATAGAGCTATGACCTGGTGCCAAGGATAGGTGGGATTAGGTTGGGAGGCTCTTTTTTGACTGGCAACGGTCACAATGGCCTCTTTCTGTGTCATAAATTTTCTCCTTGTTAAACAATAACCAGTTCAGTTATTTCTCTTCAGTATTGTGATGTCTCCTACTCTCTGTTTCGCTCTGCCTCTCTCTCTCTCTCACACACACACACACACACACACACTTCTCTGTTCATTCCTGACTCAATCCTCTTTCTGTCCCTTCCAATGTATCCCTCCTTCTTGACAACGGGTTAGCGATCTAAGCATTCCCCTTCCGTGTCATATCTCACATGCACTCTTCCTCCTGCAATGTAACACATCTTGTCCCTATTTGCCATGGTGAATGTACAGTGCATTCTTTCCCTCTGAGCTTTTACTCTTTGAAAACCTCTTTATTGCATTTTGTTGGTAACGTAATAAATCCTTTATTTGCAAAAGCAAAGGGGCCTGCAGAATTTATTAGCCTGATCCAGAGGTGCAGCCAATAGAGCTTCAAGCTTGGAGATATCTGCTGTTTACCGTGCTGACGGAGACATAGACAAGTGCTCGAAAGTAAACGGCCACATTTCGGGCTGATCACTTTGCTGCTTTTGTTCTGAGACATACACACAGTGCTCGTTGTGTTAATATTTAGCCAGGAACTTTGTTATAGTGCTGAACAAATGCTGCACGGTCCTTAAAGTGAAAGGAAAGATTCTGAATCGCAGACGTTGCAGGATTTATGGCAGTATGTTTGAATTGCCAGAAATTTTGTGGCAAAAATGAGGCGAGATATTTATCTTCTTTCCAAGACCCGGTGTAGGGCCAGAAATTCCACAGTTAGCAAAAATTGCTGAAGTGGTGCCTCAGAAAACCCATCTGATTATTTGGTGGTAAGAACAAGATTCTTTATGTAATATTTTCTCATTTTGGGAAGAATCCCCTAACTCTTACCCCAGTCTTCATCACCTGACTTCCCTTTTAATTTTTAACTTCTTTTGAACTTTCTCTCTGTATCAGCCTAAAATATTTCTTGCATATCCTTCTGAATTGCGGTTTTGAACCTTATAAGTTCTGAGTGCTTTATCCGCCAATTTTTCCTCTTTTGTGATTATCAAAATTAAGTTTCATTATTAAACCAGTAAGTGCACAAACTGCTCAGCAAGTCAGACAGAAACTGTAGAAGAGAAACAAGATGAATGTTACAGGTTAATGATGTTTTGTTAGCCTCCTTCCTCCAGAGATGCTGCCTGACCTGCTTGGTTCCACCAGCATTTTGAGTATGTGGCTGTCAAATTTATGTATTTATTTTTATCCATCTGCACGTGCAGAATCTTTTGTGCTTGTCAGTAGTTTGGTGTCTTTTTACATTTAAATTCCAGAGATAGGCTGGGAGGAAGGGAAATAACGAGGTAAAGAATAAATTCCCTTCAAGCTCCGTTGAATTTTTCTCAGCCATAGTGCAAGCCTGGTTGGCTGTTGAGGCTGGCCTATGGCATCAGACTCTTAAACAGCAAGTCAAAAGAAGGGAGATGGCTATTATTGTGATAAATGTCAATTTTGGAGATGGGAAAATGTTGAAACAGGACAGGGGTTCAGTGGTAAAGGGAATTACATCAGGCTATGAAGAGATCATGGGTTCAAAGTGCCATTGATGGCCTGGCTGAGAAAGGCTGGGGATCAGTGGACCTCTGAAGGTTGAGTGGGTGGGGCCCAGACAGAGTGTGGGTTGCTCCATCATTGCTGGGAGCTGAGAAAGTTGGAGCATTTCGGATCTGGGAGGAGAGCAGACTGCAGGGGATGTGCTGAGAGCTGTGTTGGAAGGGTGGTGTTGGGGGTGGATGTACTGAGATTAGGTGGGGACAAGGGAAATGTGTGGAAAGAGATGAAGTGATAGCACTGAAAGGAAAATGATGGTGGGGAAGATGGACAAATTAGGTAGAACGGCAGAAGGTCTTGGGGAGGAATGGGCAGGGTGCTTATGGAGATCAGGGATACAGTTGTGATCATTTATTATGGAACAGCACAGGAACATGCCCTTTGGTCCACAATGTTGTTACGAACCAATTAAGTTAGTATTCAAATTGCTAACTAAACCAAACTGTCCTCACATTCATGTGCCGATGTAAACATCTATTAGAAGTCCCTAATGCAGTGATTCCCACCCTGGGATACATGGGTCCCTTGATCAATAATAGGTGTCCACAGCATAATAAAGGTTGGGAACCCGTGCCCGAATATTTCTGCATCTACTACCACCTGAGGCACTGCATTCCAGGCACCCATCATTCAGTGTAAAAGGATTGCCCCTCACATTGCCTTTGAAATTATCCCTTCTCTCTTTAACTGCATGCCCTCTGGTATTAGATATTTAAACCCTGTCTGTGTACACTATCTATGGCTCCCATAATCTTATAGACTGCAATCTCCCCTCAGCCTCTGCCACTCTAGAGAAGACAACCAAAGTTTATCCAAACTCTTCTTATAGTGCATGCCTCCTAATCCAAGCAGCATCTTGGTAAAACTCTTCTGTACTCTTTCCAAGGCCTCAACATCCTTTCTGAAATGCAGCAACTAAAACTGTATGCATTTCTCCAAATGTGGCCTAACTAGAGTTTTACAAAGCTGCGACATAACTTCCTGACTTTGGAACTCATTGCCTTGAATAATAAAGCCGAGCATGCTATATGCCTTCTTAACCACCCCATCAACCTGTGTACCCATTTTCAGGGAGCTATGAACTGAGACTCCAGATCCCTCTAGTCTTGCCCTTAACAGAGTACTGCCTCCTTACATTTGACCTACCAAGGTGCATCACTTCTCGTTTTTTTGGGTTAAACTTCATCTGCCATTTCTCCACCCATATCTACAATTGATCTATATCCAGATGTATTCTTTGCCCGTCTTCCATGCTATTCACAACACCACCAACTTTGTATCATCCGCAACCTTACTAACGCACCCGTCTACATTTTCATCCAGGTCATTTATGCGCATCGCAAACAGCAGAGGTCCCAGCACAGAACCTTGCAGAAAACCACTAATTACGGAGCTCCAACTAGAAAAAGTCCCATCAACCACAGTCCTCTGTCTTCTGCTGACTTGTGAAGGGTCCTAATGAAGGGTCTCAGCCTGAAACTTCAGCTGCTTTTTTTTTCTCCTTTGTAAATGCTACCTGACTTGAGTTCCTCCAGTATTTTGTGTATTAATCAAAATTTCAGGTCTGTTTTTGTCTGGATTGGCTCATGTGATTGAGCATGGGAACAGAAATATAACCTCTGGCACTCTGCTCTAAATAGGGACAAGAAATAACAGCTAAGGGCAGTTGCTGAATGTTATATTTGTGCAGAAATGTCAACCGATAACTACATTGTGCTCGACCATATTGATTTCTCAGTAAAGAAAAGGCCCACAGACATTATGTGGCTATTTCTGTCAGTAAGAGCTTAACACCTTGGATCTTATTTTGAAAAGAGATGGGAAAGCTGTGTCTTAAGATTGGTCTTTAAAATTATGAATGGTGTGATGGCATAGACACCAGAGTACTTTCATTTGAAATCAAGAGACCATCAATGTATTTTAAAAAAATCAGAAAAGGAATACTTTAATTGAAGTGGTGAGAATGAGACCATTTGTTCACACAGATTAATTGAAGGGAATATTGAAATGCATTTAAGCGGTAGTTGGATAAGTATATATAAGTATACACTCTTGGCCACTTTATCAGGTACCTTCTCTACTACTAAAGTGGCCACTGAGTGTATATTTTGGTCTTCTGCTGCTGTAGCCCGTCCACTTCAAGGTTCAATGTGATGTGTGTTCAGAGATACTCTTCTGCACACCACTGTTATCCAACTACAACTAACTGCCTTGGATATTTTTAGAGAAAATGTCAAGCCTACTGACTAAAAATTGAAAAGGAGGAAAAACTCGATTAACAATATGCAAGAGAAATTCGTGAGATGGAGAGACAAGGTGATCATCCCTAATTCAAACCTCATTTCATTTTTAGTTATTTCCTTGATATTTGTAGCTGGTAGGGTAAACATATTAAAAAGAAAGCAAGACAGACAAAATGCTGGGGGAGTTCAGCAGGTCAGGCTGCATCTGTGGAAATGAATAAACAGTTGACGTTTCGGACCGAGATCCTTCTTCAAGACTGAAAGGAAGGGGGAGGGGAATGAGGCTAGCTGGAAGGTGACAGCTGAAGCCAGGTGAGTGGGAAAGGTGAAGAGCTGGAGAAGAAAGAATCTGATAGGAGAGAAGGGTGGACCATGGGGGTAGGGAAGGAGGAGGAGACCCAGAGGAATTGATAGGCAGGAGAGAAGAAGTTAAAGGTCAAAGTGGGGGGGGGTGGGTAGTAGTCATTCTTCGTTCTGAAACCGTACTCCTTTCCTTTGCCTTGGCCATGATTGTAAAGGTGGATTCCTGAGCAGTACCCTTCAATAGCACCTCATCCTCCATTATGCCAGTTCACTATCCTGAGGAACCCTCTCTAGCGTGGACCATTTCTCAAGACATCCACTGAGAGAAGAATGGCTTTTTTTTTAGCTAAATCTGCATTAAAGGACAAATTTGTAGTGTTCTAGAATGTTGTCCACTGTTAAATCAGAAAAAGCAGAATAAATACAGAAGTGCATTCCCTACTTGGCAGACTTTGTATGTATACCAGAACAAGTATTTTAGGGAAATTATTTACCAGCAAATATTAGGAGCAAAGAATATCATTCCTTTTGGAAAATATACATTCCTAAACTTGGCAACAGTGGTACCACATTCAATCTGATATGCAGGATGGTCATCCAGACCTCTTTGTGTCATTGGATCTCTGCGTACCTGACCTCGGTGTGTTATTCGATTTCTGTATATCCGACCTCAGTGTGTTGTTAGATTCCTACACAGCAATCAAATAGTAAATGGAGCCATAAAACTCTCCTGTTTTTAGTTGGATATCAGGCCCAGAACATCAGAGTTACCTACATTCAGCCGTCTACCTTGTTTGTTCTCTTCAATCTCTCTATAATTATCAGTGGTTTTAATCATTTATCGCAGAGCCCCATTTGCATCACCAGCCAATTAATCTCTGCTTGCCTTCAGTTATTACATGCTGTAAATTTATGGGAAATATCTACTTTAGAGAGAAGGCAAAGAATATAAATTCCATTTGATAATTTTCTCTTTTATTCCACAGGTTCATGCCCAAACTTGGGAATGAGTAGAAGTGAGCGACCCAGCTACAAGCACATAACCATGACTTCGACCCCGAAGCTTCCTGTCCGATCGCACAGGCCTCTCTGTCTATCAGTCTCTTCAGATGGCAACGGGAGATATGCGGCCTTGGAATCCCATGATTTTAAAAGCAGCCTGAAATCTCAGGTATGTGCGAGATATTTTCAACCCTAATTGAAGTGTGGTTCTTACTGTAAAGAAACATTGCCAGGTGTGGTCATGGGTGGGCTAGGACCATGGAAAGCAATCTAAACTCTGAAGAGGATTAGATATTTTAGCGAGCCACCAGCTAGTGTGGGAAACAAATTAATGGTACCCGTAAGTAAATCTCAGTAGACACACATATCCTGGAATGGATGACAATAAGGAAAGGATTTGATTTGTTGGAACTGCAATCATTTTTTTGTCTTCTGTTGTTTCATAAAATTCTGTTGATACTGATGGGACGAAAAAGAGATTGTCCTAACCTTCAGCAAGTGAGCCCGTACAGAATAGACCATATCTGTTTCTCTGAACCTGTGACTTGAATTCTTATACTTTTAATTAAACTCATCACATTGTTGATTTAAATAACAGAGATGAAAGGAATATTAGAACTAGTGTTCTCTCTTTCATTTCTTTGATGTATATTGCCTTTCAGTGCTTTATGGCATTAGAGACAGTCCAATAGTAATTTACTAGGCTACCTCCTGGTTTGAGAGGATTTCCAATCATAAGTGGCTAAAGAAATTAGATGTATATTCTTTGGAGTTCAGCATAATGATGGGTGATCTCACTGAAGCATAAAAGATCATTTGGAGGGCATAGTTACAAGACTAGGATGTTATTATTTAAAACTGAGCTGTGAAGGAACATCTCACATAGGATGGTGAATCTCTGGAAAGCTGTCTTTCAGAGGAGTTGTGGATACTAAATTACTGGGGGAATTTAAAGAGGAAATTGATAAATTTTAAAGAATTGGGGAACTGTGGCAGTGGGAGCTGACACAAAGGAGGAGATGAAGCCTTGGCACTGATTAGCCATAATCAGAATGCCTGACAAGGCAGGCTTGAGGGTCTTAGTGACCTACTCTCCTCCTCTTTTTATGCTCTTGCAGTTTCTTCAGGTTGCCATTCATGTTGTAGTTGAGTCCTGCAACTTCCAGCTGCCCATAAATCTGCCACAGTTTTGTGTGGTCCACAGAGTCAGTTGTGTGCAGCAGGTGGGGTATGATGAGTATCAGATCTCCAGTACTGTTCTCACCTGACACCCTGCTGTCCACTTTTAATTCGTAGCTGACTAGGTAGCAATTAAGGTGTGAGAAGGACAGCAGTTTATGTACATTGTTGAAGCCCTTCTTCTGTCTACTTGAGTCCATCAACTCTTTTTTTAAAAGCATCAAATTCAGCATGTGCTGCTCCTGAATCACTTGTGCAGGAGGTGTTACTGGTTTACTGTAATTAACCAAAGTTACCTACCGGCAGTTATTCCAACAAAATCAAGTCTGGCATTCCTTTCTCTTTTCCTTTGTATATACATTACAACTAAAACAAAATGCTACGCATCATCTCTTATAGAATATTGATTAACATTTGTAAAAAAATACTTTTGAGGAAGGGCTAAGGAAATATAGAGAGGAAATGAACAAATATTTGGTAGGATCATCATCAGAACTGTTGAGAGTGGCTGAGTTGTTTATGAAGTGTTAACCTGTCCTTATCTCTTGTCAAATGGTGCTGAACTAACTGCGGACAATGTTGGCACTGGGTGACATTGGCTGTCTGTATACTTATTTATTAGTTTTAATTCCAGTGGCTTGCCTTTCATCATCATCTCCGGTCATCTCCACAGTTTAGACTAAAAGACCATAAGACCATAAGACGTAGGAGCAGAATTAGGCCATCTGGCCCATTGAGTCTGCTCCGCCATTCAGTCATGGCTAATCCTTTTTCTCTATCTCCTTCTCAACCCCTGTTCCGGGCCTTCTCCCCGTAACCTTTGACGCCATGTCCAATCAACCTCTGCGTTAAATACACCCAACAACCTGGCCTCCACAGCTGCATGTGGCAACAAATTCACTACCCTTTAACTGAAGAAATTTCTCTGCATCTCTGTTTTGAAAGGGCGCCCCTCTATCCTCTTGTCCTAGACTCTTCCACCATGGGAAACATCCTTTCCACATCTACTCTGTCTAGGCCTTTCAGCATTCGAAAGGTTTCAATGAGATTCCCCCCTCTTCCTTCTGAATTCCAGTGAGTACAGACCCAGAGCAACAAATGTTCCTTGTATATTAACAACCCTTTAATTCCTGGAATCATCCTTGTGAACCTTCTCTGGACCCTCTCCAATGCCAGCTCATCTTTTCTGCTATGAGGGGCCCAAAACTGTTCACAATACTCAAGGTGAGGCCTCACCAGTGCCTTATAAAGCCTCAGCATCACATCCTTGCGCTTGTGTCCTAGACCAGGGGTCCCCAACCTTTTTTGCACCGTGGACCAGTTTATTATTGACAATATTCTTGCGGACTGGCCCACCCAGTGGTGGGGAGGGTAGGGTTGCCAATGGACAAGAGTAGCAGTCAAATACGTTGTGTTTACCCCGAGAAAGACTACCATGACTATGAAGCCTTGCACGGGCACCTGTGTGTGCATGCGTGTATGTGCTGACTTTTTTCTACAATAGTTTTTGGCAATTCTGTTCGGGGGGTGGGGCGGTATTAATCACTACCAGAATATAGGTGATAAGTGGCTAATACACTCAATTTTGTTTCTAAAAGAGTTTATCTAACAAATTTAATATTAAACACACAGCACATATTTTTCTCGCATGAATATAGTGATAAGTCAATTATCAGGGAAGGACAGGGGAGCTTGAAGTAAGTGTTGAACGAGCTTCCATTAGAAGTGGTAGAGGCAGGTTTGAGATTATCATTTAAAGAAAAATTGGATAGGTATATGGACAGGAAAGGGATGGAGGGTTATGGGATGAGTGCAGGTCGGTGGGACTAGGTGAGAATAGCTTTCGACATGGACTAGAAGGGCAGAGATGGCCTGTTTCCATGCTGTAATTGTTATATAGTTATATAAGTCACTTATAAGTCAATAGCATCATAACATTTTAAGTAACGTTTGAATATTAAACACACAGCACAAATGCGCCCCGTATGAACATATAAAACCATTGCAACACACCAATATCGCTGAATCAGTGGGAGTCCTGTGCTTGTTTCCCTGCAACAAGACGGTGCCACCGAGGGGTGATGGGAGACAGCGATACTCGAACGGGGTTCCTTATGTCCAGTCTATTCCGCAATTTAGTTTTCGTTGCATTCAATGCAGAGAGATGTTGGAAATGGAAGCAACCTTTTCAGTGCTTTCGTGCTATCTCAGGATATTTAGCCTTGACTTTGATCCAGAATGCCAGCAGAGGTGTTATGTCAAACATACTTTTCAGCCCGCCGTCATTTGCAAGCTCGAGGAGTTGATCTCCGTCCCGTGCTGACATGGATGATGCGTGCGTAATAACCTCGCTTGCGTTCAAGCTCAACATTGGCCGTAACAGGGAATGAGGAAAGGTGCAGCTGACTCATATTGCCAAATCATATCATTTCCTCACGGCCCGGTGGTTGGGGACTGCTGTCCTAGACCTCTTGAAATGAATGCCAACATGGCCTTTGCCTTCCTTACCACCAACTCAACCTGCAAGTTAACCTTCATGGTGTTCTGCACAAGTCCCTCTGCATCTCAAATTCCTGGAAGTTCTCCTCATTTAGAAAATAGTCTGCACATTTATTTCTACTACCAAAGTGTAGAAAGGCCTATGCATTTTCCAACATTGTATTTTATTTGCCACTTTCTTGCCCATTCTCCTAATCTGTCAAGTCCTTTTGCATCCTACCTGTTTCCTCAACACTACCGGCCCCTCCACCAATCTTCGTGTCATCTGCAAACTTGGCAACAAAGTCATCTATTCCATCATCTAAATCATTTATATACAGCATAAAAAGAAGCGGTCCCAATATCGAGCCCCTGTGGAACACCACTAGTCACTGGCAGCCAACCAGAAAAGGATCCTTTTATTCCCACTCGCTGCCTCCTACCAATCAGCCAGTGCTCTAATCATGTTAGTAACTTTGCTGTAATACTATGGGCTTTTAACTTGGTCAGCAGCCTCATGTGTGGCACCCTGTCAAAGTCCTGCCGAAAGTCTAAATATACAACATCTACTACATCCCCTTTATCTATCCTACTTATCTCCTCAAAGAGTTTCAACAGGTTCATCAGGCAGGATTTTCCCTGATGGAAACCAAGCTGCCTTTGTACTATCTTGTCCTGTGTCACCAAGTACTCCATCACCTCATCCTTAACAATTGACTCTAACATCTTCCCAGCCACTGAGCTCAGGCTAACTGGTCTATAATTTACTTTCTGCTGCCTTCCTCTTTTCTTAAAGAGTGGAGTAAAATTTTCAATTTTCCAGTCCACTGGCACCATGCCAGAGTCCACTGATTTTTGAAAGATTATTTCTAATGCCACCACAATCTCTAACACTACCTCTTTCAGAACCCTACGGTGCAGTTCCTCTGGTTTGGGTGACCTATGGACCTTTAGGTCTTCCAGCTTTTTGAGGACCTTCTCCCTTGTAACAGTAGCTGCAGCCACTTCTCTTCCTTCACACACTACAACATTAGGCACACTGCTAGTGTCCTCCACAGTGAGGACTGATGCAAGCTACTCATTTAGTTCATCAGCCATCTCCTTGTTTCCCTTTATTATTTCTCCTGCCTTATTTTCTAGTGGTCCTATATCCACTCTCATTTCTCTTTTATTTTTAATATATTTGAAAAAACTGTTACTATCCACTTTGAAATTATTTGCTGGCTTGCTTTCATATTTCATCTTTTCCCTTCTAATTTTTTTTTCTAGTTGCTCTCTGTAGGTTGTTAAAAACTTCCCAATCCTCTATCTTCCCACTAATTTTTGCTTTGTTGTATGTCCTTGCTTTTGCTCTTAAAATAGTTTTGACTTCCCTTGTCAGCCACGGTTGTACTATTTTAGCATTTGAGTCCTTCTGCATTTTTGGAATACACATGTCCTGCACCTTCCTCAATTTTCCCAGAAATGCACGCCGTTGCCGCTCTGCTGACATCCTGCCAGCATCTCCTTCCGGTTTACTTTGGCCAACTCCTCTTGCATACCACTGTAATTTCCCTTCTCCACTGAAATACATCAGACTTTACTTTCTCTCTATCAAATTTCAAGTTGAACACAATCATATTGTGATCACTGGTTCCTAAGGGTTCTTTTACCTTAAGCTCCCTAATCGCCTCCGGTTCATTATATAACACCCAATCCAGTACAGTATAGCTGATCCCCTAGTAGGCTCAACGACAAACTGCTCTAAAATGCTATGTCTTAGGCATTCAACAAACTCATTCCCTTGAGATCCGTTACCAACCTGATTTTCCCAAAATGCTACAACTCCCATGACTACCATAGCATTGCCCTTTTGACTCGCCTCTTCTATTGCCTGCTGCAACCTTTGATCCACGTCCCAGCCGCTGATGGGCGGCCTGTATATAATTGCCATCAACGTCCTTTTACTCTTGCAGTTTCTTAACTCAACCCACAAGGATTCAACATCTTTCGATCCTATGTCACATCTTTCTACTGATTTGATGCCATTCTTTACCAGTAGAGCCACCCCACCCCCTCTGTCTACCTTCCTATCCCTCCAATTTTCCAATATATTCCATGTTTCTTTTTGTCCTTCCTAACACAGAAGCACTTTAAGCTGAGAAGACATTGCAATTATACTTCCTGGTGAATTTGTTAACTGAAATTTGTCAGATGTATTAAGGTACAGTGAAAAGGTTGTCATGCATGCTGTTCATACAAATCAATCCATTATACACTACACTGAGGTGGAACAAGGTAAAGCAATAGCAGAATGCAGAGTGAAGTTTAACAGCTACAGAGAAAGAGCAGTGCAGGTGGACAATAATGTACAAGATCATAATGAGGTAGATTGTGAGGTCAAGGATATGTCTATCCTCGGGAACAATTTAATAGTTTTATAATAGTGGGGTAACGTTGTTCTTGAGTCCGCTGGTATGTGCTTTCAGTTTTCTGTATTTTCTGTCCAATGGAAGAGGGGAGAAAAGGGATGATGTGCAGGGAGAGAGGGGGTAGGTGTTTGCTTATGCCTGCTGCTTTGCTGATGCAGTGAGACAAATAGACGGAGTCCATGGAGGGAAAGCTGCTCTGCTGCTTTCTGTGATGTGCTGAACTGTGTCCACAACTCTCTGCAGTTTCAGTGGTCACCGACAGAACAGTTAATGTTTCAAGAGCACATTGAGAACATTTTTTTCAATAAACATCAGCATTTTTGTAGTTCAGAGTTAATACCCATTTTAAAGTTCTTTGGAAAAAAATGCAAATATTTCAGAAAGACTTTGCATTCTTTTATGAGAATTTTTGTAGAGTAGGTTTTTGCATAAACCTCACAATTACATTAGAACACGAAATGTAGGAAAAGGAGTTGACCATTTGCCTTTGTGAACCTGCTCTACCATTCAACAGATCATGGTTAATCTTCTACAGCAACTCCATTTTCCTGTCCTGCACCTATAGCTCTTGATTGGTCTGATATTCAGAAATGTTTAGCCAGTCACTTAAATGGGCAAGGTAGAAAGGATATGGTCCGAACAACAAAATGGACAAACAACTAATGAGCAGAAGACAACAAATTGTACACAAATACAAAAAGAAAAAAACAACACAATAATAATCAATAAATATTGAAAACATGAGATGAGGAGTCCTTGACGATGTGTCCATGGGTTGTGGGAACAGTTCAATCTTAGGGTGAGTGAAGTTGAGTGGAATTAGAACCTCGGGTTCAACAGTCTAATGGCTGAAGGTTAATAACTGGTCCTGAACCTGGTGGTGTACATTCTAGGCTCATGTAGCTCTTTCCTGATGGCAGCATGGCCTGGATGGTAGGGGGTCCATGCTAATGAATGCTGTTTTCCTGCAACGGCACTCCTTGTTGATGTGCTCAATGGTGGGGAGGACTTTACCTGTGATGAATTAGACTGTGTCCACTATTTTCCATTCAAAGGCATGGTGTTTCCTTACCAGGACATAATGCACATCTATAGGAGTTTGTCAAAGTTTTAGATGACATGCAAAATCTTTGCAAACTTCTAAGAAAATCGAGGTGCTGCCATGCTTCTTTGTAATGACACTGGCGTTCTGAACCCAGGAAAGATCCTCTGAAATTACATGTAAGCTTGTAGTTCTTTCTTGCATGACTTGTTCTTTTTTGTTTGTGGGTTGGCAGGTGTATTTTCTTTAGACATGATGATGAATGGGGAAGTATGAATTACTGCAGGAGAGTGTGGAGCTGTGAAAGGGATGCTGATTTGTGTTTGTGGGGGGCTGATTGTGGTATCAGGTTGTGCACAAAGGTAGTTTGGAGCACAGTGTTTTTTATATTTGGTTCCAGATGACATGTATTGGTGCAACTAAAGAGAATCACAGCAGTGGACATCCCAGGCAAAAATGTGGGCTGCAGGTGGTATATTGCCTGCATTGTCTTCGGCCACTTTTTTTGTCTTTTTTTATTCTTCCTCATCCTCTTCTTCAAAAGAAGAAGCCAAAGTTGCTTTGTTCTCTGCACCATCTTACTCCTGTGCATCTTGTTCATCTTAACTTTGTTGCAGTTTTGTGGAGAGAGAATGTGCTACTGTAATTATCCATATCTTATCTACAGTGCACAGGAGGGCGCCCTCACATCAGTTCAGCTGCCTGGTTTCTGCCTTTAGTTTGCCTTCGGTCTTTATAGTATCACAATAGGTAATCATGTGACGTTCACCCGCGTAGTTCTGGACTTCATGGTGTCTCCCAGCTTTTTCTAAGTGTGGACAGATTAGACAGGATGGACTACAACAAACCAAAAGCATCATTACAGCTGCTTGGGAATCTTAACACACCTCTACATCGTACTTCCTTGAGGTTAACAGTTGACCTCGTTTCATCTTATGGTGCCTTAACTACCTCATGCATTCAGCCAGTGACACCCTGTAACATTGGGAACCAACTAGTACTATCCATGTGACTGCACTCGTAGATTTGGTTGGTCACCCTGTTGAAACCACACTCTTTGGAAAACCATTCAAGATTCAGGATCATTTCCTGAAAAGGAGAACAAAATGATTGTTGCTCCGGATGCAAAGAAGCATTAAAAAAAACACCGTAAGCATAAAGCACACAATAAAAACACAATAAATATAAAAGCAATCCCATAAAACTCAATGTACAAATAATAGTTCTATTCATAGGCTGATTGTATGTACATAGACTGATTGATAAAGTGACACTAAGTGATGTGTATGTAGTGGTGGTGGGGTGGGGTTAATGTGCGAAGGATTTGACTCGCCTGATGGCTTGGGGGAAGTAATTGTTTTTGAATTTAGTGGTCCTGGCGTGGATGCTGCCTTTTTCCAAATGAGAGTGGGACATACAGTCCATAGGTAGTGTGGGAGGGATCCTTCACGACATTGCTGGCTTATTTTGAGTCCTGCCAAAGGGTTTCGGCCCGAAACGTCGACTGTGCTTGTTTCCATAGATGCTGCCTGGCCTGCTGAGTTCCTCCAGCATTTTGTGTGTCTTGCTCGGATTTCCAGCATCTACAGATTATCTCTTGTTTGTGGCGTCTTTTTTCTGGCACCTTTCTGGATATATGTCCTTGATGATAGGTAGGCATGTGCCAGTGATGCTTTGGACAGTTTCAACACTCGTTGCAGAGCCCTCTTGTCCATCACAGTGCAGGTTCTGTACCAGACAGTGATGCAGCATGTTAGGATGCTCTCAACTGTACATCGGCAGAAAATCATGTCCATTGACCAGCTTCCTTCAGCCTTCTCAGAAAGCATAGATGTGCTTGACCTCCTTGACTAAGGAGGATGTGTTTTGGGACCATGAGAGTTTGTGCACTCCCAGGAGTTTGAAGTTGCTTGCCGCTGCGGTGAAGAGGGTGTGAGTGGTGCAGATTGTCCTGAAGTTGATAACCTCTTTGGCAGTAAGACCAAGGAGAAGGTTATCCGCCTGGCACTAGGCCTTGAGCTCTTTCACCACCTCTCTGCAGGGTATCTCATCATTGTTTTTGTCTCATCATTGTTGCCTCATCAAGAATAAAGTATCAGAACTCTGCCATGCAAAAATCATCCAACAACTAATTTTATCTAAACAAAAATCGTATTCTTTCATTACATTATTATTAAATCATTTTTGACGGTCCTGTTAAGTTTAGCAATGTGAAGAGGTTGTACAAACTTGAATTGTTTTCAGAGGTTGAGGGGGCAACCTGACAGAAGAATATAAAGATGCAGATAGTCAGTAATTATTCCTGGAGTGGAAATGCTAAATACTAGAAGGTGTCATTTTAAAGTCGGGGTGGGAGTGGGGGGGAAGTGTAGGAGATTTATGAAGCAATTTTTTTTACACGGACTGGTAGGGGCCTGGAAAGTGCTGCCGGGGGAGTGGTGGAAGCAGACAGGTGGGAACGGTGGTGTATACGTTATGTGTGGGCGGTTGGATTTAGTTTGGATTGAAATCCTGGTCAGCACACATTATGGGCTGAAGGGCCTGTGCCTGTGCTGTACCATTCTCTGTCTAATGAGAAGAATATTTTCCCTGACAGTTTCACCATCTCTTTCAGATGGACAAGGCCTACTCAACCGGAGCGTCAAGCAGCACGGGGTCTTTGGAGAGAGCTTCCCTCTTTTGTGCTTCTGGATCAGCCACATCTACGTCAAATTTATCAGGCTCCAACGAAACACTGGCCAAGACCAAGTCCTCCAGCAGGTTTTCTCTATTTTCGCCACCTTGGAACAGCAGCTCAGAATCGGACTCCAACCCACCCTCGAGGTCTGGGTCCAAAAAACTGAAGAACCACAGTCGCAAGACCTCAAGCAAAACAGACAGTCCAAGGGACTGCAAGCACGGCATCCCTGAGCAGCTGCAGTACTCTGAACCTGTCATTGCCAAGGTGACTGAATATATTTATGTGGGGAATCTGAATGCCGCCTACAGTGGACGTATCCTGTGCAAGAACAACATTGATAGCATTATTGATATGAGCAACCTCCCTGGAGAGTTGAACATGTGTCTCATCCCGTGTACCTGCTCCAAGAATGTAAAGCACAGCTGGTCGCGTCTCAAGGTCAACATCAATGACTTTTCAAATGAAGATGTTTTCCCTTTGAAAGAACACTGCTTTGAAGACATCAATGGCTGTATCAGCGCATCAGCTGAGAAACAGAAACGAGTCCTAGTTCATTGCCGGGACGGGTACTCCCTGGCACCTACATGTATTATACAGTACCTCATGCTGAAGCAAAACATGCATCTTATGACAGCATATGAATTTGTGAGATCCAAGTATCCACTGAATATCCAGGAATGCCATCAGAATCTTTTAGTAACACTTGAGAAGTCACTGAGGCCAGGGAAAAAGGACCCTGGGTGTTTTAAGCAGGCACTGTCTCGAAAGATAGCTTGGACTTAATCTTTAAGTCTTGTATCTTTACAGCCTGTCCAAATAAATGCCTTAACGATTCTCTCAGTGTCTGTTGGTCAAAAGTTAAAAACTTGAAACATTTGCCTGCAAGTTTGTTTGGCTTGAATACTTTGTTTCAGATACAAAACTTGGACAAACTATTTCCTTCCTAGCGTATTTATGTACACTTTTATAAGTTGTCCATTATTTTCTTTCTGCATTAAATTTTTCCCGTAAATTATATGCATCATTTTCCAAATGGAATAAATAAAAGAGTGACAAGATATTCCATTGGACCCATTTAGGTGAACTGTAGTATCATTCCATTTATCACAAATGCCAAGGTGGGTCACTCTAATTACAGTGGAAAAATTAGATGACAATTTCTTTTAGAGCACGCTGTCTCCTACCTGGGAAGAAACGGTAAATCTTGAGCTGTATTTTACCGATGGAGAAAGGTATCCTGAGAAATTCTCAGCTTGCAGCTGCTGAGAATTTGCCATGCTTTTCATCAAGAAGAATATTAGATCTTAAGAAAATTCTACCGATGACCACACACACACACAGAGGCATTAAAAAAAAGATTGTTGTATCTCATCCACGGCAGATAGGGGCTAGAGAAGATGTGGGGAAAAGGTGGAGGAGGAGGGGGACCCTATGATCTCCTTTATGTGCTTGTGTGGACACATCCACAAATACCTGCCCTGATGGAGCCCCATAAAACACTGTGTGCTGACTGACCAATGCAACAGCATGTTCCAAAGCTGTAATCATTTATGGACTTAAAAAAATATAAGCTTGCAAGTATCTGGAGCAGTGCAAGGTGAATCTGGCAGGTGCCGTGTGCAAAAGATTGCCACCAGAAACAAGATCCCTGAATTCACATCCCATTCATAATTGTTTACAGGTTTTGCTCTTTGTTTTTGTGACTGTCAGAAGACAGTTGTTCTGTATTCATAGAAAGTACAGTGTAGATGGTGAAAAGTACAGTGCTGAACTTATTATGTAATTTCGCCTGTTCATTTATAAAGCTCAGCTGCCTTTGTTTGGATACCAATCAAAAGTGCCTGGTTTAACTTTGGGACAGTCGCGGTTTTACCTGGAAATTATTATCAGTGCAACCTACACTAGCTGAAGGAGATTTTTGTGCACTTGGAGTGCAAATCATTCAATTAATGTTTTTATTTATATTAAAATTGAAACTTAATATAAACTGATTGGGCTGCAGCATTGTAACAATAGCTGTAATAAGTTCCTTGCACCATCCCTGGCCCGAGAATGTTCAGTCAGTGTTAAAACAGGTTGGCACTAAAGGACTGTGGCCAATGGCTTACAAGCTAAAATACAAAACTAATTGTAAATTAAATTTTGTGAAAGAATGAACAACTTTGTGTGTACAAATTACCAAAAAAAAACAAGAACTGATAGGAGTGCAAAAATTGAACAAAAGAGCTGGCTTTTAGCTGCTGTAAATATTAGGATCAATGTGTTCCCAAGTAGTACAATCGGTTCCAGAAATCTGGAGGATAGTTGCTGTTGATACCACATTGAAGAAAGGCACTGGAGATAAACCAGAAAACTGCTAGCTGGTGAGGCTTACGATATGGCCATTTTACTATGTACCTCCTCTACCTAATAACATGGCCACTGAGTGAAAGTTCATGATATTCTGCTGCAGTAGCCCATCCACCTCAAGATTAGACGTGCTGTACGGTCAGAGATGCTCTTCTGCGCACAACTGTTGTAATGCGTATTTATTTGAGTTACTGTCTGCTTCCCATCATCTTGAACCAGTCAGGCCATCTTCCTCTAACCTTTCTCATTAACAAGGCATTTTCGCCCACAGAACTGGTAAAATCTAGAGACTTATGTGTGAAAATTCCAGGATTTCAGCAGTTTCTGAGATACTCAAACCACCCCGTCTGCCACCGACAATCCCCACTCTGATGTTCAGCCTGAGCAACAACTAAACCTCTTGACCATGTCTGCATGCTTTTGTGCAGTGAGTTGCTGCTACGTGATTGGCTGATTGGATATTTGCATTAACAACCAGGTGTACAGATGTACCTAATAAAGTGGCCACTGAGTGTGTGTCAGTAGTAGAAAAAACTTCTTGAGGATAGGATAGGGTTTATAATCACTTGGAAAAACAGCGTCTGATGGGAGAAGTCAGCATGGTTTTATGCATGGGAAATCCTGCCTCTCAAATCTGAGCTTTTTGAGGAGGTTGCCTCCTTTGGTGAAGGCAAAAGAGTGGATGTGTTATACCTGGACTTTACTAATCCATTAGACAAGTCCCCGAAAGGAAGCCTGGCCCAGAAAATTAGGACACATTGAATCCAAGGTGCTTTGGTAAACTGGATTCAAAATTAGCTTAGTGATAGCAGCCAGAATTAATGGTTACAGACTTTTGTGACTGCCAGTGTGTAATCAATGGTGTACTTCAGGGATTAGTGCCAGCACATTTAATGTTTGTCATATAAATAAATGACTTAGATGAGAATGCCTGTGGCCTGATAGGTGAATTTGCTGATGGCACTAAGATCGGTGGAATTTTGGAGAGCAAGGACGGTTGCCCAAGGACCCAGAGGGACAAAGGTCAGCTGGAAATTAATCCAGAAAAGTGTGAGGTCACGCATTTTATCATCTATACTAGCAGAACATATACCACCCATGGCAAGGGTCTGGAAGCAGAGGGAATGGGGTGCAGGTTATACTCCCTGAAAATGGTGACACGGCTGGATAAGGTAGTGAGGTTGCCTTCAAAGGCAACACTAATTGAGTATAGAAATTGGAACATGTAGCTTTACAAAGAATTGCTTTGACCACGCTTGGAATATCGTGTGCAGCCCTGGTTGCCACACTATAGAAAGAATGTGAAAGCACTAGAGTGTGGAAGAGTTTCACTAGGATGTTGCCTTGGGTGGAGGGATTTATTAACAAAGAGAGATTAGACAGGCTGGATGGTGAAGGGTGACCTTATAGAGGTTTATAAAATTATTAGAGGCATGGATAGGGTAAGTGGCAGCCTCTACTGGTTATTGCCCTTCTTTTTCAAGATTGTTTAATGTCATTTCCAGTACACAAGTGTAAAAGATCTGATCATCAAACAAATACACAATAAATTTAAGTACATGAGATAGCTTATATACGTAAATTGATTATATGTCCATAAAGTGACGCTAGGTACAGTAGTGCCTGTACATAAGGTGAAGGTGGAAAATGATGAAACAGTGGTGGTTGGGGCTGTGGAGGGGAGAGTTCATGGGTGGAGGTGTCGATCAGCCTTGATGCTTGGGGAAAGAAACGTCTTGAGTCTGGTGGTCCTGGTGTGGATTCTATGTAGCCTCCTGTCTGATGGGGACTGAGGCAAGTAGTCCATGTGCAGGGTTAGTGGGATCCTGCACAATATTGCTGGTCTGTTTCTGGCACCTTTCTGTTATATGTCCTTAATGGTGGGTAGCCTGGTGCCAGTGGTGCGTTGGGCAGTTTTCACAATCTGAAGGTCGTGGGTTCAAGCCTCAGCTGAGGCAGCGTGTATGTCCTTGATCAAGGACTCATTGAGAAGCCTTCCTGTCTGCAACAGTGCAGTGTCCATACCCTGCAGTGATGCAGCATGTTAGGATGCTCTCTACTGCACAACAATCGGAGGCTGAGGGGAGATCTGATTGAGGTTTACATCATTATGAGAGGCATAGATAGAGTGGAGATTATATCTGTTTCCCAGGGTTGAAATATCTAATACCAAAGGGCATGCGTTCAAGGGGAGACAGGGTAGGTTCAAAAGTGTGTGAGGACTAAGTTGCTTACTCAGAGTCATGGACGCCTGGAATGCGCTGCCTGGTATGGTGGTAGAGGAAAATACATTAGAGGCTTTTAAGAGACGTTTGAATAGGCACATGGATGTAGGGAAGATGGAGGGATGTGGAGGTGGTGTAGATAGGAGGGATTGGTGTTTGGGTGTTTTTGATTTGCTTTTTAGATGATTCAGCACATTGTGTGGCATGTGGCCAAGTGGTTAGGGCATTGGACTAGCAATCTGAAGGTCGTGGGTTCAAGCCTCAGCTGAGGCAGCGTGTATGTCCTTGATCAAGGCCCTTAACCACACAATGCTCCAGTCTACCCAGCTGAGAATGGGTACCGGCAAAAATGCTGGCGGTTAACCTCATGATAGACTGGCATCCTATCGGAGGGGGAGTCTCGTACTCTCAGTCGCTTCATGCCACGGAAACCGGCATAAGCACCGGCCTGATGGGCCACAAGGCTCATGACAGACTTTAATAATCAGCGCAACATTGTGGGCTGAATGGCCTGTTCCTGTACTGTTCTATGTTCTATATGCAATCTTGCAGATTTTCTTTGATTCTGATCAAGGGGCAGGTGTCACTGTAAACTTTTGAATGTTTTAGTGAATACTCCAATTTCCTTTGGCCTCAGAAAATACTGAAAGTACTCCTTGTGGAGCAAGCACCTTCCATCAAACTTTCACTGCCAAATTCCCAATTTCAGGCAAATCTGTGCAACAATTACCGATTGTAAATACCTCTCCACTCCATTTTTTACTGGCCCATACATTCAATTCTATGTTCGCCCCCATAGGAGCTGTTTTGCCCATTAGCTTTTGCAAATCTTGGCTCTGAAGGTAAATTCCTTTGGCATCCCCACCAGCCTCTAAACCCCCTTGCATTTGCAGTAATTGTCCCTGCAAAAGAATCAAGAAACATCAAATGTGAAATTTGTGTGAGGAGTGTATGGTTAGACTTCTACTCTCTCTTCGGGTGAATTACCTTGCTATTATCATTTCTAGATTAATTTTATTCTTTATAAACTTTAATTCCTAGTTTTAACAAAAAAAGCACCTTTTTTTGAGAAATAGGACAAAAAAATCTGCTAATGTATATTCTGAGTTCCTTTTCTGCAACTGTATCTATTCTGGGTTTTCACTGCCCTTTTATTCACTTCCACAATTCCTGGTCCATTGGAGATCTCATGGTCCCATTCAGTTGAAGAGAAGGGGACAAAATATGGGGCATTTATAATCATAGGTCCTCTCAGAGGAAATGCTTACACAATTCTGAGCAATTTAAATTGAACCTTTGCCATGAAGGAGTGAAAAGTTGTGGTTTACTTTCAGAATCCAGGAGGAATATAAAATGAATGTTAACATGGTCTATTATTCTGGATCTGTTCAAGAAAGCAATATACTTGAGCAGCAAGAACATTAACCCTCTAAAGGAGAAACAACACAGTGTCTGATGTGAGAAATGAAGAAATGTCAGGCTTTTAAGGCTACCTGAGATAGAAAGTTTTCTCCATGCACCTCAGCATTAAGTACTTAATACTCTTTTCGGTCCACAATTTTAATACCACTAAAATTTTAAAGTGTATATATTTTTTAAAGTGTGGTATTAAGAAAAAAATAGTGGTGAACTATGAATGAAATTCTAACTTATGAATATTCTTTTGACTTGTAGACCAGTCTGAGCTCTATGTCTGACCCTAATACTGTAGTGGAATTACAGCATGTAGGGTAGACTAAACTAGTCAATAATGCTCCAATTAATTGAGCTCAGCATTGCTATGGCAACCACAGCCCACCAGCTCTTAATTAGCTGCATCTTAAAATACTTGGTATAGAAAATAAATTAGATTTTCAGCAACAAGCTGTGAACATGATTTAAAATATCCTGGGGACCTCACTGAATATAAATATAATTCGATGTGTGTGGTTTTGTTACATATAAGCCATTTTATTGTTCTAATTTCACATTTTCTCATCTAACAATTAATATTTCATCACTTGCATTCCAAGAGTCCCCAAGTTTTGCTTGAGTTCTTAACTGAGAGTTGCTGTTTTTGTCTTTGGGGCAAGCAGCAACCTAATCTTCATCAGCAAAACAGAAGCTCCACTTTAGTGGAGTTCTCAGCAGCTTCTTTTCAAAATCCTTGTATGATGATTTTTCACTCCACTAGAAAAATATAGGGAGACAAAGAAGCATGTTATTAAAGCCATCATTTTTAAAAGCGGTTGGTGAATTTTCCTGGATGCAAATAGTTTCCTTTTTAACTTTGCCATGTTTTTGATAAAATTAGTGAGCAGAATGATGTGAATTGTCAAAATGAGTCATTCTTGCAATGAGATATACTGACTCCTACCAGTGCTTAATTCACCTCTCACCCAGCACCAATACTCTCTATCATTCAGTGCAATTCATATGAATTATCTCAACATGCAAACTCAGTTAAAGCCCACAATTTACACATTGCACATATGTGCAGCAATTTAAATTGGTTTGTTACTGTCACATGTAGTGAGATACTTGAAAAACTTGTCTTGCATACTGTTCATACAGATAAATTCATACCAACAATGCAAGATAAAACAAAATCAGAATGCAGAATGAAGTCTTACAGAGACAATGCAGTGCAGGTAGATAACAGAGTGCATATTTTTAAAATGGCACGTTAGTTATATATCAGCATGGAATTGTAAGCTTCTGTGTGCATTATCCAAATGTTGTCCACCATCATTTTATTTTGGAAATGCATGAGCAGATCTTGTGCCTCATTCTTAAATTATATGTGAAGCGTCCAACAGATGGGAGCTACATTATCCAGTGACTGACTTCCCACCCCCTGAACCCACTTCTTCAGCCATAAATTGCCACCCAGTGCACGTTGAAACACAGGCCTGAATATTGTGGAATTTGAGGCAGCAAAACTACTGATAATTGTTTTTTTCCTATAAAATTGATATCGAATTTGAGACTTACTCACATGCAGATTTTACTGGATGAATCACAAAGTTTCTGACTTAGTACTTCTCCAGAGATTGTGCTATTTGCATTCTTCCTCATCTAATCAAGGGAAATCAGTGGACCTTCATGAATTTTAGACATTTATGAACCAGTCTCATAGCAAACTTATACTTGGTTACAAGGAATCTAAGTGGGCTTTTAAAACTTGAAAATCTAAATTGATGTATGTACTGCAACTTCCTTACATGACTATTTCAAAATATATGTTAAAGTAATAAGGTTAATTTACAATGCTTCAGCATTTGTTTTTATTACATTGGGAAGTTGCAATCTTTAACTGATGATCTGTGTAATATTAAAAAAATATAAAAATGTTCATTTTGTTCCCAGGTTAGCTGGCTGTGGGAATTCTTTGAAATTATCATAGGCTAGTTACATCGGAGCTGTTGAATACCAGGTACACTGTCTGGAATGATGCTTCACAACATTTGCATGTCATTTTTCACATAATGAACTATATGAGGCACAATTAAAAAATGTGAACTTTGAAGGTGATGTGCTGAATTTTGGAATATGATGTTAGTTTATAGCATACCATGTTGCTGTAAAAGCATATTTTAATAAATACAACATACCCAATCATTTCACCACGTTGCATCAACAACTGTGATTGCTCATGTATGACATAATAAAAAATATTGGATATGACCTTATGGATTATAGTGAATATCAACAATAACAAGAATTTAGAATTGATATAACACATACTGTATCCTAAAACTTTGTAAGGAATATCATTGAAATGTTATCAAACACAAGCTGAGACTCAGCCCCATGAAGTGGTATTAAGGTAGGTAACTACAATATATGCATCTTTTAAGAAGAGTTAAATGAAGGAGACAAGATATTTGCAAATAGAATTATAGAAATTAAGACTGACACAATCGAAGACTCAGGTATGATATTGCCATGCCTGCCCAATAAATCTAAAAGTCCACTTTGATTCATGAAGGGTTAGGACCACAGCAGAATATTTCTGGGTGCATCAATTGCCTTGATTCTGAAAAGCTATCTATGTTCTCTACAAGTCTATAACTCTGATCTCAAACCTCTGCCACCTTGTGGCTATACCCACCCATGGGAGAGGCTTCGAGACTAAACCCTGAGAAAAATTCCAGAGCTGCAGTCCTATGTTGTGTTCAACACTGACTGGTTACTCCTGCAACACAGCTGATGCCAAACTGTATCGGTCTCTGCCTTGCCTTTGGATTCATCGTCTGCTTGGAGAGGGGGAGCCTGCAGCATAGGCAAAAAAGCTGCTCTCCATATTGTACTCCCCTGGCTTGCATACCTGTCTTGCATATCATGTAGACAGCAATTTCGCAATATGTATCATCAACCCCACCCAATGGAGGACTTCAATATAAATCTATGCAAACCAGGTGATCTTGGAGAACAAGAATTGAAATTCTCCATACGAAGTGGTGAGAACCTTTACTGAAATGTATTCTACCCCTTTCTTATTCTGGTCTTCCTCCTCCCTATTTTCTGTCTCCGTTCTCCACTCTTTTCGGCAGATGCCTCCTCGTTTTGCAAACAAGTCAATGTGTACAGGCTGACATATCTCCCGTGTCTTCCTCTATCGATTATCCTGCCAGTTCTGGGAAGTTCTGGGACAGAGGTGACAATGTAAGACTTCATTAGTGAATCAGAATCAGTTTTAACATCACGGACATATGTCATGGAATTTGTTGTTTTGTTGCGCCAGTACAACGCAATACATAAAAACAAACCATAAATTACATTAAAATAAATTAAATAAATAGTGCAAGTGGAAAGCAAAAGTAGTGAGCTAGTGTTAATGGTCGGTTCATTGTCCACAGGGGAAGAAGCTGTTCCTAAAAGATTGAGTGTAGGTCTTCAGGCTCCTCCCTGATGGTAGCAATAAGAAGAGGGCATATCCTGGCTGAGGGGGGTCCTTAATGACAGATGCCACATTTTTGAAGCATCACCTTTTGAAGATGTCCTTGATGCTGGGGCGGCTAGTGCCCATGATGGAGCTGGCTGATTTTGCAACCCTCTGTGGCTTTTTCTGATCCTGTGCAGTGTCCCCTTCATACCAGAGAGTGATGCAACCAGTTAGAATGCTGTCTGCGGTACATCTGTAGAAAGTTGGTAAGAATCTTAAGTGACATGCAAAATCCCTTCAAACTCCTAATGAAATATAGCTGTTGACATGCTTCATTTAATTACATCAATACATTGGGCCTGGGATAGATCTTCAGAGATGTTGACACCCAGGAACTTCAAACTCTTCACCCTTTCCACTACTGACCCCTCCATGAGGACTAAACTGAGTTCCTTTGTCTTCCCCTTCTTGAAGACCACAATCAATTCCTTAGTCTCAGTGAGATTAAATGCAAGGTTGTTGTTGTGACACCACTCAACCAGCTGATCTATCTCACTGTTGTATGCCTCCTCGTCACCATCTGAAATTCTGCCAACAATTGTGTCATCAGCAAATTTATAGATGGCATTTGTATTGTACCTAGCCACACAGTTACGAGTGTAGAGAGTAGAGCAGTTGGCTAAGCATGCATCCTTGAGGTGTGCTGGTGTCAATTGTCAGTGAGAAGATGTGTTATTTCTGATCCGCACTGACTGTGATCTCCCAATGAGGAAGTCAAGTATGAGGTAGCAAAGGCGGGTACAGAGGCTCAGGTTTTGAAACTCATTGATTAATATTGAGGGTATGATGGTGTTGAATGCTGAGATGTAATCAACAAACAGCAGACTAGCATAGGTATTGCTGTTGTTCAGGCTGTCCAAGACTGAGTGGAGATCCAGTAAGATTGTTTTTGCTCCTATTGTGGCAGTAGGCAAATTGCAGTGGGTCCAGGTCCTTGCTTAGGCTGGAATTAATTCTGCCCATGACCAGCTTCTCAAAGCACTTTGGAATTCATTGAGGAAATAATAGGCAGGATAGACAGAGGAGAGTCAGCAGGTAATGTTTATTTGGATTTTCAGAAGGCATTTGAGAAGGTACCGTAAAATAAGAACCCGTGGTATTACAGGAAAGGTACTAGCATGAATAGAAGATTGGCTGACTGGCAGGAGCTAAAGAGTGGGAATAACAGATGCTTTTTCTGGATGGCTGCTGGTGACTAGTTGTGTTCTGCAGAGGTCAGTGTTGGGACCGCTTCTTTTCAAGTTATATGTCGATGACTTGGATGACGGAATTGATGGCTTTGTGGTCAGGTTAACGGACAATAAGAAGATATGTGGAGGGGCAGGTGGTGTTGAAGAAGGAGGGAGCCTGCAGAAGGATTGCGAGAAAGGGCAAAGAAGTGGCAGATGGAATATAGTGTAAGCAAGTGTGTTGTCATGCACCTTGATAGAAGGAATAAAGGCATATACAGAGAGAAAATTCAAAAATCAGAAGTGTAAAGGGGTTTAGGAGTCCTTGTCTAGGATTCACTGAAGGTTATCTTGCAGGTTGAGTCAGTGCTATGGAAGGCAAAAGCAATGTTAGCATTCATTTTGAGAGGACTAGAATGTAAGAGCTGAGGCTTTATAAGGCATTGGTCAGACCACACTTGGAGTATTGTGAGCAGTTCTGGGCCCTTTATCTAACTAACAGATGTGCCGGCATTGGAGAGGATCCAGAGGAAGTTCAGGAGAATGATTCCAGGAATGAAAGGGTTAGCACATGAGGAGTGTTTGATGACTCTGATCTTCTACTTGCTGGAGTTGAGAAGAATGAGGGTGGATCTTATTGAAACTTATCAAATATTGAAAGCCTTAATAGAATGGATGTGGAGAGGGTGTTTCCTCTAGTGGGGGGAGGGGTGGTCTAAGACCGGAGGGCTCAGACTAGGAATAGAGTGACATCCATTTATAACAGAAATGAGGAGGGATCTCTTTACCCAGAGGGTGGTGGATGTGTGGAGCTCATTGCACAGACAGCTATGGATGCCATCAATATGTAGTATATATTTCAAATAGAGATTGATAGGTTATTGATTAATAAGGGCATCAAAGTTTGCAGGGAGAAGGCAGGAGAATAAGGTTGAGAGGGATAATAAATCAACCATGATGGAATGGTGCAGCAGATGCACTGGTTGAGAAGCCTAATTCTGCTTTTATGTCTTCTGGTCTTCTGGTCTTACCTCAGTAGACAGGGTGATAGTCATTGAAGCAGCTCACCCTGCTCTTCTTGAGCCCTGGTGTGATTGACACCCTTTTGAAGTAGGTGGGAACCTCTGACTGCAGCTGTGGGAGGTTGAAGATGCCCTTGAACACTGCCATCAGTTGGTTGGCACAGGTTTCCAGTTCCCTACTAGGTACACCGTCGACTTTTGAAAGAGACTTTGAGATGCTGAAGGAGGGTTTGGAGGGTTGCAGAGAAGAAATCCCAAAAACAAAGGGCACAAACCAGCCATGGACATGCTTAATAGCAAAAGGAACACCTTTCCTAATTTATATGTTTTCCTGGTCAAGATGACTGTGGAGCCAGCTTCAGAATGTCCCATTTGTCATTGGAGATATATTCAGTGGCCGCTTTATTAGGTACACTTGTGCACCACTCATTATTGCCAAAATGTAATCAACTAATCATGTGGCAGCAACTCAATGCATAAAAGGATGCAGACATGGTCAAGAGGTGCAGTTGTTTTTCAGACCAAACAGCAAAATGGCGAAGCAATGCATTAGATGGGATGGTTTGAGTATCTAAGAAACTGCTGATCTCCTGGGATTTTCATACACAACGGTTGCTAGAGTTTTCAGAGAATGGTGTGAAAAGAAAAAAAAAATCCCAGTGAACGGCAGTTGTGTGGGCAAAAACTCCTTGTTAATGAGAAAGGTCTGAGAAGGATGGTCAGATTAGTTCAAGCTGCCAAGAAGGTGACAGTAACTCTAATAACCAGCATCACAATACTGGTGTGCAGAAAAGCATCTCTGAACAAACAACACATCATGGATGCACTAAAGCCACGGAAGACCATGAACAATCACTCAGTGACCACTTTATTAGGTACAGGGGGTAGCTAATAAAGTGGCGACTGAACGTATGTCACACATTTTCTCATCATCCACCCTCCACTTCAGGGAAGTTTGTCGCAAAGTAGAAAGTGCAATTCCAACTGGAATTCCTGCTGAGATGGAAGCTAGTATTTCTTATGCATTCACTCTAGAGTACTGCTCCATAATGCCAATTGACGTTATATGCTGTCATCATGTTGCATGCCTGCTGAACTGCATGTGCCAACCAATGCATTTGGCTTTCATATTAAAAAAATCACATGGCACAATGTGATTGAGAAATATATAAATGACTGCACTTCAGTGCTATGCTCTCTACTAATTACTCCTGGATGCAAATGCTCTGAAGCATTTTTTCTTTTGCTCCCTCTGTTAGCATCCTCATTTGTTCTCTGTTAATAAATCTTCATCGAATGTGGGGCACTCCCTCTCGTGGTAGGAGTTATATCTGCAAGAATTTATTTCACCACCTTCCAATCTCATCATCGTTATTCAATGCTCTGCTGCTGTTCTCACTTCCATATCCATCCTGTATGATAGGACTTTATTTATGTGAGTTTCTATAGAAGATACTTACACAGTTTTCATTATATTTTTACATAATCCTATGAACCCTCACTGGGTGTACTTTTTGAACCTGAATGATGATTTTCAAAATTTCAAAGTACTCAAAGAAAATTTAGTATGAAGTGCATGTAGGTTACCATAAACTACCTTGAGGTTCTTTTTTTTTGTAGGCATTTACAGGAAAAATAATGAAATATAATAGAATCTATGAAAAACTACATATAAACAAAAACTGACAAACAACCAATGTGCAAAAAGAAGACAAACTGTGCAAATAGATAGACAGATACATACAAACATGAGTTGTAAAGAGTCCTTGAAAGTTAGGCTGTAGGCCACTGTAACTCCGGTAACTCATTTCAGAATTATGGTAAGTGAAGCTATCTGTGCCAGTTCAGGAGTCTGAGTGTTGTAGGTTAATAACTGTTACTGAACTTGGTTGTGTGGAATCTAAGGCTTCTCCATCTCCTGCCCAGTGGTATCAGTGAGAGATAGCATGGCCTAGTTTGTGTGGGTCCTTGATGATGAATGCTGCTTTTTTGATCCAGCACTTCATGTAAATGTACTCAACAGTGAGGAGGGATTTGCTTGTGATGGACTGGGCTGTATTCACCTCTTTCAGTAGTCTTTCTGTTCCTGGGCATTTGTTTCCATACCAGGACATGATGCAACCAGTTAGGATACTTTCCACTGTGTTTCTTAGAAGTTTGTCGAAGATTTTGACGATATGCCAAATCTGCGCAAACTTCTGAGAGTAGAGATGCCATCTTTGTGATGGAACTTACTGTATGTTCTGGTATGTTCTGGACAGATCCTCTGATATGATAATTCCAAGGAATTTAAAGTTACTGACCATCTCCACCACCAATTCTACAAGAAGTACTGGTTCATGGACCTCTAACTTCTTCCTCTTATATGAGCAACGTTTGTCCGCTCTTGGACTGTATTCCTTGGAGTTTAGAAGAATGAGGGGAGACCTCATAGAAACATTTCGAAGGTTGAAAGGCATGGACAGGGTGGATGTGGCAAAGTTGTTTCCCATGATGGGGGAGTTTAGTACAAGAGGGCATGACTTAAGGATTGAAGGGCGCCCATTCAGAACAGAGATGTGAAGAAATTTTTTTAGCCAGAGGGTGGTAAGTCTATGGAATTTGTTGCCATGGCCGGCAGTGGAGGCCAAGTCATTGGGTGTACTTAAGGCAGAGATTGATAGGTATCTGAGTAGCCAGGGCATCAAAGGTTATGGTAAGAAGGCGGGGGAGTGGGACTAAATGGGAGAATGGATTAGCTCATGATAAAATGGCGGAGCAGACTCGATGGGCCGAATGGCCAACTTCTGCTCCTTTGTCCTATGGTCCTATGGTCCTCTTGTAGTTGAGAGGTTGTTGTTGCCCCATGCAACCAGATTTTCAATTTCCCTCTGATATGTTGATTCGTCAACACCTTTGATTTTGGTGAACAACATCAGCAGACAGAAATATGGCATTGGAGCTGTACTTAGCCGGACAGTCACAGGATAAAGTGAGTAAAGCAGGAGGAGAAGCACACTGTCATGTGGTGCACCTGTGCCAATGTTGAGCCTGGATAATTGAGGAGATGTTGTTTCCAATGCATACTAAATAAGTGACAAAATTAAGGATCCAGTTGCACAGGAGGCACTGAAGACTGGGACTTGGAGCTTAGGGATGAATTTCAGGAGGAAGATGGTGTTGAATGCTGAGCTGTAGTCAGTGGTAGACCTGAGAAGGGCTAAGGCACTGGTGACCCCTATTTCCATCCAGGGGGTCGGTGTGGACATGGTGGAGGATTACAGATACCTGGGGATACGAATTGACAATAAACTGGACTGGTCAAAGAACACTGAGGCTGTCTACAAGAAGGGTCAGAGCCGTCTCTATTTCCTGAGGAGATTGAGGTCCTTTAACATCTGTCGGACGATTCTGAGGATATTCTACGAGTCTGTGGTGGCCAGTGCTATCATGTTTGCTGTTGTGTGCTGGGCCAGTAGGCTGAGAGTAGCAGACACCAACAGAATCAACAAACTCATTCGTAAGGCCAGTGATGTTGTGGGGATGGAACTGGACTCTCCCACGGTGGTGTCTGAAAAGAGGATGCTGTCCAAGTTGCATGCCATCTTGGACAATGTCTCCCATCCACTACATAATGTACTGGGTGGGCACAGGAGTACATTCAGCCAGAGACTCATTCCACCGAGATGCAGCACTGAGTGTCATAGGAAGTCATTCCTGCCTGTGGTCATCTAACTTTACAACTCCTCCCTTCGAGGGTCAGACACCCTGTGCCAATAGGCTGGTCCCGGACTTATTTCATAATTTACTGGCATAATTTACATATTACTATTTAACTATTTATGGTTCTATTACTATTTATTATTTATGGTGCAACTGTAATGAAAACCAATTTCCCCCTGGGATCAATAAAGTATGATTATGACTATGACTATGACTAGGAAGAGCTTCCTGACATTTGCAGCTTGTATGTCTAGGTGTTCCAGAACTGGGTGAAGAACTAATGAAATGGCATCTGATGAAGCAGTTCATCTTAGTGAATGTAGCTAGGACTGGATAATAATTGCTGAGGCAGGTTACTACGTTCTTCTTTGGCATTGGTATGATTGATGCTTGCTTGAAGCAGATGGGTACCTCAGACATCCAAAGCAAGAGGTTGAAGATGTTCATAAATACTCCAACCAGTGGATTAGCACAGGTCTGCAGTACTCAGCCAAGTACAGCTCTGGGCCAGATGCTTTTCATGGATTCACCCTCCTGAAGGATGCTCCCCTGTCAGCCTCTGTGACTGAGATCACAGAGGTGTCTGGGGTTGTTTCCCCTTTTGTTCTGAAGAACCGGCCAAGCTGTATCAGGCTTCCCATGTTCTATTATTTTTGCTCTCAATGATCTTTGTGTAGCCTCAGATATTTGGTGGGTTGCTGGGTGGAAGTAATTGACCTTTAGTTACTAATGCTGTGTGTATGTAAGGGTATCATCCATTGGTGCACTCACCTTTCAAACATTTGGTTCCAGCCTTAAGGGAACCAAATATTAAAGGGCAGCCAATAGACATTCATGGATTAGCATGACTTTCCAGTAACCTTGCAAGGCAACAAGTAAATTTATTTTACAATTTCATAGTAATTATCAAAATGTTAGTGACAAATGCCAATGTTGACATCCAGATTCCCCTCTACATCTCTATGCATTCTAGATTCTATCCACTTACCTTATGTTTTCTGGAATCGATTTGCTTTTCTGCTAATCCCAAATATTTGTTGAGAAGCACAACCTACTTTGTTTTAGTTCCAAAAGGACAATGTATTTGTAAAGTATAAAGGTCCAGATGCTCTCTTCTGCCACTCATTCGGCCCATAATTGATTCTATCTCATCTCCACTTCCTTATTCATATAATGTCCAAAAATATAGTCATCTTAGTGTTAAATACATTCAAATTTGGACCATATATTTCTGATGTAATGACAGTTAAACATCCCTCTACATCATCAAATCTCCCTTCACCTCAGTTAAATGGCCAACCTTTGTCTCAGTACAAGGCTATGTAGCTAGAGCAAAACATCCTCAGTGTAACTTTCTCAGAAAATGGTCAGTTCTGTTTTTCTTTAGTGAGAGGAAGTGTCTGAAATGATTTGTAAGATGAAAGACATCAATTAAGACTCTTTTGTGCCTCCTGAAGTTTTGAAGAATTTTGGGCCACAATTACCCATTAGTTCCAATACTTGGACGTCAATAAATCCTTTACAATCCTGACTTCATTAAGTACATTGAAGCAGACAAGAGTTTCACATTTTTTAAAGAGTTCTCCTCTTTAAAAGAGGAGAATGGTTCCTTGAAGCTGTCTTGCAGCTGATTTATTTATACTCTAGATGCTCAGCTTGGGTATTTCTGGAGGCTGGAGTCTATTGGTCTAAGGAGAACTCATTGCCATAAAGAGAAAGCTGCATTTTGCTGACCCATCACACAAAGCAATTTATACTGGTTGCTTTTGAAAACTGCCTGTGGCTTGCCAGTCTTCACCCATCTCTCCAGACTCCCTGTCTGCTGTTTGCTTTCTTTCTTCCAGGTGAGCTTAAATTTTGACTTTACCAAATTCTTTTCTCATATCATTCCCTAGCAATCTTTCTTGCTATGTATTGTTAATTTTAAACACCAATTTTTATTTTTATGACTGCCATTTAATATATTTAATAGTTTATATGCTAAAAGTATCCAAAATCATCAATGAAATAAAGCAAAACATTTTCTATAATTATAAGATAACTTTATATATTGTATTAATTGATGTGTTAATTATTCTTTTATAAAAAATACCCATAGATTTAGAGTATTTCCATTTCTGTGTATCATTGTTTTAAATAATTGCATATAATATTAGAATGATGAATACTCAATCTTAAAAAATTGCATTGCAAAGACTTTTTAAAGTTTAATGTTTATCTTAAACTACTTCAGCAATTATTTGAAGCAGAAGTTGACATGGGTGAAGAAAATCTCCAGTTTTACAAGGCTGTCTCTTTGACAGTTGTGTTACTGCCACCTGACATTGGTCTTAGACTGTGTGGGGCTGAGAAATGACTGACATTAAGAAGCCCTTCCATCAAGCATCTGCTACCCTTCATGTTCAGTCCAAATTTAGAAACACTTTCTCAAATTAATTTCCAAATGCCAACCATTCTGGAGGATTTGGTTTCCCTACAGCTAATCTTTCCCTCTTGGGTCTGGTTTTGAAAACCATTACAAGACATCAGCATTTTGCTGTTGAGGTCTTCCTTCCATTTCCATATTGATTACATGAAGTAATATAGTCAAGTCACCTTTAGTTCAAAAATCATTACATTTAAGGCTGTTTGCATTGAAAACAAGTCATAGAGTAAACATTTGAGATTAAATCATTAAGTTAGTCATTTAATTGTTCTTTATTTACAGGGTCATAAAATACAACTGTCACAATGGGAGAGTGAGTATTACCTGAAGCTTTAAATCGTTCATTTTGATTTGTACATTTTCTGATTTAATGGGCATGTAATTGGTAAATAAATTTCAATGCAGCCAAGTGTGAGGTGAAGTGATATATTTTGGCAGGAAGAATAAGGAGCCAAGCATTGCTTATGTAACAAGTATCTGAATAGGATAAGGGTTCTAGAGACAGAGAAGCTCAGGTTAACTAAAAACTAGCAGCTCAGGTAACTAAGGCCTTAATAAAACAAATTCAAAAAATATTATTTCCTTACTAAAATTGCAAGTCTAAAACTTTGAGAATATATGTTGTGTTGAACATTGATAACAATTCACCATGAACAGTGTGCCCAAAGTTCTGATCTCTGCATTGGTAGAAGATATGGGAGCTTATGAGACATGGATAAAATATTCTCAGTGAGGGTAATAGACCTGTGAAGAAATATTTATTACTGTTTATAAGGCTGAACAGTCTGTGGCATATTTCTGTTGAAAAGTGAAGATTGCAGTAGGGATAAACATAGGGTAAATATTTTTAAGGGCAGTATTTGAGATTTAAGTCATAAGTATCATTCGGCAATAAGAATTTATTAAAACATCAAGAGAAATATTCGATTTTATGCAAAACATGCAGGTATAAGTTATGCAAGGATATAGCACCCATATACAATCAAGGGTATAATAACAGTTGAAGAGTGGTTTGGGGAGGATTGTGTGGGCTATGAGCAACTTGAGATAAATGGCCTCCTTCTTGTTATAGGCTCTGTGGAAGTCTATGTAATGGTGACTTTTCTGGTGCCCATTAACTTAGTAGTAATAAACAATGAAATTTGGAAAATCTGGAATTTGTTTGGATACTAATGCCTCGCCCTTCTTCTTTACAGTGACGAGGTATGGTGTTGGATGTCAACTACAGTACAACTTGTGTGACTGCATGATAATGTGAAGCTGGTCCCAGTATAATTTTACTCATGATTCAAAGAACACTCTCACTGCGTAGCTTAAAGCATGCACAATCATATTCTGCATTCCAACAGTTTCAACAGCAGGGGTTATTTGGTATATCTTATAGTAGGTGTGTGAAATATTCCCACAAGCCCCTCTGCATGGCTATTTTGCGCCCATATTATCCACAAAGGGGAAAATGGGAATAGCCTTTTGAACTGGGGTCAGCCTGCAATTACATATTGCATAGGTGAGGTAATTTTCATCTGTCTTGAGACAGTGTTAAAAGTGGCAATTGGAGATGATGGGTTACAAGCAGTAATATTCAATAATATTATGATGTGTGAGCTTTTGTTTCTAACATTGACCACCAGACAGTAGTAACACTGGGTATAACGGTGCTTAAAATGGAGCTATGTTAGTCAAGGTACGTTTATTTAAATGAGAAAACAGGATGAAGAAAGCTAACTAAAAGTAATGTTGACATGCATAGATTTTTGACCCTTGTTGCTGCTGCAGCCATCCAGGCAAACAGCAGTTAACCATCAGTGTCTCACTGGTGCTGGCAAGATTTGAGGGGTTTGGACATGGCCACCTGTACTCATGGTGCCCAGTTTCTGACCTGCTCTGCCAGCCACAGAATGTACGTGACTAGTGCAAGGAATTTCCTGGACAGTGATGAGCCCCAAGAGTTTGAGATGGACCTTGTTAATGATAACACCAATTGGAGTTAGTTTGTCTCCTCCTGTTGGGAGGCTGCCAATTTGACCATTGGTGAACAAGTTATAAGTATGTAGAACTGTGTGGAATTGCCTGGTAGCACTTGGATTACTCATTCCATCATGGTTCTGATGACTGCAAAAGAGCTGATAGATGCCCAAATGTAAAACAAATGAATGTCGTTGTGACTTAGGGTAGTAATGATCAGTTTAGTAGTTCAAATGATTTTAGTGAATCAACCTATATGACAAACCATCAACTTCAAGGATAAATTCATGTTTGTTTACTAACTGAATTTAAATTGTAACAGTATAATTTCAGCATGGTATTTTAATCATGGTAATAACCATACTGAATTAGTTATAGTTGGGATCACAGAGACATGGCTCCAGGGTGACCAGGGATGGGAGCTCAATGTTCAGGGATATTCAATATTCAGGAGGGATAGACACGAAGGAAGGGGAGGTGGGGTGGCGTTGCTGGTTAAAAAAGAGATTAACGCAATAGAAAGGAAGGACATAAGCCGGGAAGATGTGGAATCGATATGGGTAGAGCTGCGTAACACTAAGGGGCAGAAGACGCTGGTGGGAGTTGTGTACAGGCCACCTAACAGTAGTAGTGAGGTCGGAGATGGTATTAAACAGGAAATTAGAAATGTGTGCAATAAAGGAACAGCAGTTATAATGGGTGACTTCAATCTACATGTAGACTGGGTGAACCAAATTGGTAAAGGTGCTGAGGAAGAGGATTTCTTGGAATGTATGCGGGATGGTTTTTTGAACCAACATGTCGAGGAACCGACTAGAGAGCAGGCTATTCTGGACTGGGTTTTGAGCAATGAGGAAGGGTTAATTAGCGATCTTGTCGTGAGAGGCCCCTTGGGTAAGAGTGACCATAATATGGTGGAATTCTTCATTAACATGGAGAGTGACGTAGTTAATTCAGAAACAAAGGTTCTGAACTTAAAGAGGGGTAACTTTGAAGGTATGAGACATGAATTAGCTAAGATAGACTGGCAAATGACACTTCAAGGATTGACGGTGGATATGCAATGGCAGGCATTTAAAGGTTGCATGGATGAACTACAACAATTGTTCATCCCAGTTTGGCAAAAGAATAAATCAAGGAAGGTAGTGCACCCGTGGCTGACAAGAGAAATTAGGGATAGTATCAATTCCAAAGAAGTAGCATACAAATTAGCCAGAGAAAGTGGCTCACCTGAGGACTGGGAGAAATTCAGAGTTCAGCAGAGGAGGACAAAGGGCTTAATTAGGAAGGGGAAAAAAGATTATGAGAGAAAACTGGCAGAGAACATAAAAACGGACTGTAAAAGCTTTTATAGATATGTAAAAAGGAAAAGACTGATAAAGACAAATGTAGGTCCCCTGCAAACAGAAACAGGTGAATTGATTATGGGGAGCAAGGACATGGCAGACCAATTGAATAATTACTTTGGTTCTGTCTTCACTAAGGAGGACATAAATAATCTTCCAGAAATAGTAAGGGACAGAGGGTCCAGTGAGATGGAGGAACTGAGCGAAATACATGTTAGTAGGGAAGTGGTGTTAGGTAAATTGAAGGGATTGAAGGCAGATAAATCCCCAGGGCCAGATGGTCTGCATCCCAGAGTGCTTAAGGAAGTGGCCCAAGAAATAGTGGATGCATTAGTGATAATTTTTCAAAACTCGTTAGATTCTGGACTAGTTCCTGAGGATTGGAGGGTGGCTAATGTAACCCCACTTTTTAAAAAAGGAGGGAGAGAGAAACCGGGGAATTATAGGCCGGTTAGCCTAACGTCGGTGGTGGGGAAACTGCTGGAGTCAGTTATCAAGGATGTGATAACAGCACATTTGGAAAGCGGTGAAATGATCGGACAAAGTCAGCATGGATTTGTGAAAGGAAAATCATGTCTGACGAATCTCATAGAATTTTTTGAGGATGTAACTAGTAGAGTGGATAGGGGAGAACCAGTGGATGTGGTATATTTGGATTTTCAAAAGGCTTTTGACAAGGTCCCACATAGGAGATTAGTGTGCAAACTTAAAGCACACGGTATTGGGGGTAAGGTATTGGTGTGGGTGGAGAATTGGTTAGCAGACAGGAAGCAAAGAGTGGGAATAAACGGGACCTTTTCAGAATGGCAGGCGGTGACTAGTGGGGTACCGCAAGGCTCAGTGCTGGGACCCCAGTTGTTTACAATATATATTAATGACTTGGATGAGGGAATTAAATGCAGCATCTCCAAGTTTGCGGATGACACGAAGCTGGGTGGCAGTGTTAGCAGTGAGGAGGATGCTAAGAGGATGCAGGGTGACTTGGATAGGTTGGGTGAGTGGGCAAACTCATGGCAGATGCAATTTAATGTGGATAAATGTGAAGTTATCCACTTTGGTGGCAAAAATAGGAAAACAGATTATTATCTGAATGGTGGCCGATTAGGAAAAGGGGAGGTGCAACGAGACCTGGGTGTCATTATACACCAGTCATTGAAAGTGGGCATGCAGGTACAGCAGGCGGTGAAAAAGGCGAACGGTATGCTGGCATTTATAGCGAGAGGATTCGAGTACAGGAGCAGGGAGGTACTACTGCAGTTGTACAAGGCCTTGGTGAGACCACACCTGGAGTATTGTGTGCAGTTTTGGTCCCCTAATCTGAGGAAAGACATCTTTGCCATAGAGGGAGTACAAAGAAGGTTCACCAGATTGATTCCTGGGATGGCAGGTCTTTCATATGAAGAAAGACTGGATGAACTGGGCTTGTACTCGTTGGAATTTAGAAGATTGAGGGGGGATCTGATTGAAACGTATAAGATCCTAAAGGGATTGGACAGGCTAGATGCAGGAAGATTGTTCCCGATGTTGGGGAGGTCTAGAACGAGGGGTCACAGTTTGAGGATAGAGGGGAAGCCTTTTAGGACCGAGGTTAGGAAAAACTTCTTCACACAGAGAGTGGTGAATCTGTGGAATTCTCTGCCACAGCAAACTGTTGAGGCCAGTTCATTAGCTATGTTTAAAAGGAAGTTAGATATGGCCCTTGTGGCTACAGGGGTCAGGGGGTATGGAGGGAAGGCTGGGTTCTGAGTTGGATGATCAGCCATGATCATAATAAATGGCGGTGCAGGCTCGAAGGGCCGAATGGCCTACTCCTGCACCTATTTTCTATGTTTCTATGTTTCTATGAATTAATTAAGAACACTGAAACTGATAGTGATACACAAGGGTGGTTGGATGAACAAATGAACTGTACATTCTTTAGAGAAAATGAGCATGTATTAGCCCATTGCTTTCAATGGGAAAAACATCAGTGGTGCAAAGGTAGTGTTCATCAGCAAAACAGGGGAGAGAGTGGTTGACATAAACCATGTAGTTGATTGGAAATAACTCTGGGTTGTTGGAGAAAAGTTGCTTCTAACAGCTGAACTGAAGTTATTGCACAATAACAGCATGTCTCACTGTTTAAGCATTCTTTTACAATAATCTGACCTACCAAATGTTCCTCATATTCGATGTTCATCTATTGCTGCAGAAAAAATCCAAGATGACCTCCTCTCGCAGAATGCATCTGAAGGTAACTTTTCAATTTATTGTGCAGTTTCCTTTCACTGATTCTAAAAGATTTCTGCTTAACCAATTGCTACATCACACGTGTGTTTCAGAGCTTGCTGCTCTCACTTGCCAAAGCTGCGATTGAGAAGGAAGATGCAGATCGGATAGTGGAGAAGGAGAGGTACATGGCAGAACATTGTCAAGCTCTTCAAGTTCATGGGATTTCAATGGCAGAATTACAGGTTACTTCAATATCATTTTATTGAAACAAAATCTTGCTTTTGTAGCCATAGGGGTATGCAGCTCATACAATTGAAAGATTTTTAGCTTGGGAGCAATGATCAATGTAGAAGGCATTCATACTTTGGAAGTAATCTGCGCCATCAATGAAAATATTTCTTCATTTGGCAATGGTGTCACTAGAATTCAGAACAAAATTCATGTTTTCTGTCTTCAGTTGAATCCATGCTCCTTTTAGGAAATGATCCAATGTTTAAAATTGAATATAATTAATCACAATTCAGGCATCCCTACATTAAATGCTCATTGGCATTTTTCCCATTTCTGACCTCAGTTGTAACAACTTACCATACGCCACATTTGGGGCAATAAAGCTCCAGCCACCTTGCAGAGGTACCTCCATTAAATTTTTGTTCTCCACAGGGATCCCTTGCTCACAAGCAACAGCTATTCCCCAATCCTAGGAATTTGCTACCTTATCATAGAAACAGTCATTTTATCCTTTCTTCTAAGTTGGACAACTTCACGAGAGATGTATTGTAAATAGGTTTTCCAGTCTACTTCTGTTGACCAAGGTGTTGCAGAAACACTATGAACAAGAAAACTGAAGACTGATGAGAAATATATAACGATTTTTCTTCTCTATTCTGATTTCAAGTGGAATCTTACACAATTTATCAATGTCAGTTGGGAGGGTAAGAAAGCAAGCCCTTTCAGTCAAGCAATTATTTCTTCCCTTTTAAGGTGTTACTGGTCTTTTTACTGTGGTTCACGGGCCTGTTTATCAATAACAGTGATAATGCTAGTGATTTTTAAACTACGTTCTAATTACAGAATGAATGCAAAATGCAGTGACACCACAAAGTTAAATTTGCTGACTATCTATCTCAACAGGATCTATGCAAAAAAATTCATGCACGGATAGATGCGGCTGATGAGGAGAGATATGACCTGCAAACCAGAGTTAATAAGACTGCCAAAGAGGTAATGGCCACCTCCCCCAAACATGTTCAACACATTTTTTGTTCCTTTTCTGAAGCAATTTTTTGCATGCCCTAAGTAACAAATGGAATATGAAATAGTCATAGTCATAGTCATACTTTATTGATCCAGGGGGAAATTGGTGATTGTTTAAAATATGCTATGAGCTTCCACAGAAAATAAGTGACGTAACTAGAACAGATATATTTAAAAGAGAAGGAAGTCAGAGACATGAGGGAGAAAAGAACAATAGAATAATCTATTGGGATTAGATGATAGGAAGCTAACATTGACCAAATCAGTGTCTTCTTATGTATAGTTATATGCAAACTGTTTAACAATAAGAAAGTTCCTTAACACTTAAACCTGTAAACACGCCCCTGTATCATATGAAACAGGTCACTCACTGATTGAACTAAAACTGAACAAAGGAGCCACTAGCAAAATCCAAAATTATCAGCAGAGAAAGGTATTAACAATAATCAACGATTTAAGCATATTGACTCCATGAGCACAAGATTAAACGACATCAATGGAATAAAATGGAAAGAAAGTGAAGCAGCATCTCTCTGCACAATTATCAGTTAAATATCTAAATCACCCAGATCACTGCCAGTTCATTACATGTGTAGTTTCTATTACCTGTGTCAATCAATTTCTTTTTCCAGATTTGTTACAGGGAATAAATGGAATCACAATTCCTGCTTAGTCCTTTTGCCACCCATTTATGGAATAAATGGAATAACAATTCCCACTCAGTCCTTTATCCACCCATTTAATCTCCACAAATAACTTGATAATCCAAAGGTATTCAAGTAAAACACACTATTCGTCCATCCTTACACTGCCTTCACTTAACTTAAGCTTGGTACCCAAATATTTCCACAAGGGCTCATAACTGGGATACTTCCTCGTTGTATCAGAAGGGAATCAGTACCAAAACAGGAAAGATGGGGTGAGGTCCCATTCCATCAGGATCCCTTTTCAGTATATCTCACCCGGACTGCCATGGCCTTGGACAAAGAGCAGACACAGAACCTATATCTCAAAGTAACATGAGACATTGCTAATATCCTTCTCATCTGACCCAATCAAAGGAGATCCTCTGAACACTGGGGATGAGGACTTGCACCCAAACCACAAAGCATCTGTGGGATTCCACTACAAATTTGGAAAGTATTTCTTCTCAATCTGCTGATTCAGTCTGTTGCTTGTCCTCAGTTCAAGCGTAAAACTTTATTGAGATAGACCTGTGCTCAGTCAAAGAGTTTATGAAAGTAGATTGGCTAGTGGATGGACTCCTCCTCCCCCTTCACTCACTGCACTTGTTCTGTACTGAGCAAAAGCCTGAAAGGAAATTGAATGCCGCGATTCTGTGTAATGATTCAGCCTCTTAAGAAAAATGATGCAGAACATAAAAAGGATATTTGGCCCATTGAGTCCATGCTATCCCTATGGAAGACTAACTCAACTTGTCCCATTTCCCCAGCCATTCACCTTTATTCTATATCCCTTAGGGTTTTTGCCCCTTCCACCAAAAGGAGCACTTTCACTCTACGTGATCTACAGTATTTAGACCATTTATGATTTTACATACCTGGAGCAGATCACCTCCCAAACTCATCTGATCTAAAAAAGGATAACCCCAGCTTCCCTAGTCAATCCACAAAACTCATTTTCAATTCTTGTACTCTCTTTGTGAATCTCTCCTTTACCCTGGCTAAAGCCTTCATGTATTTTCCAAAATATGCTGCCCGTTGCTGAACAAAATATTCGAGCTATAATCAAGCCTGTCATTTGTAAAGGCTCGAGCTCAAAGCTTTCTTTGGATTGCTCTAAATAAGGTATTTAAGTTATCGATTGAGATTATCAATAAACAAAATTGGCTTTTGTTGGTTCATATTCCCCTATTTACATCACTATATCTTAGGTTTATTAAAATAACCCAACTGAAATGTACAAAGTAGCATACCGTAAAGGCTCAGTTAATAGATACAGGCTTCACACTTTAATATGTAAAGTAAGAACATGTTTAGAGTAAGCATCCTGGAGGATTAATTATCATTCAGCAAATATGTCATTCGATTGTCTTTCAAATATGTAAATATAATCTGAGAATTGTAAAGGATGTCATAAAGGTACACTGCTATTTCTTTATCAAGCCGGGTAAACTCTGAGCCGGAGTCGTTTCTTAAAAAATGTTTTTTCTCATATTTAAAACATTTCTATCCTGCCCTACCATGTGTGGTACTCAGCACAACCTTTAACAGCCACCTCCAAATTGTATAACATCCTCAATCACTGATTGAAATCCTAGGCCTCTTACTACTCACCAAGGAGGAGAAGCCTTTATAAACATTTCCTGGGAAATATGCACCAGCACACTTCAATGTCTCAGTTGGGGATATAAAAAACTGCCACTTGGGAAACTGGAGTCATGGGAGTACTGGGGAAGTGGTGAAAGTGCCCAATCAAATCTTTGTCAGGCAGAACTGAGATGATAAAAAGTCACTTCTAAACCAGTGAGGATCCAGGAACCAAGAACTGTTCTTTGACTTTTCAGTTACGTTCTATTTAGGTGCAAATGTAAATCCTTAAATGTTGCAGATTGATGACCTGAACCTGAAAGTCTTTGACCTGAAGGGCAAATTTAAGAGACCACCCCTCAAGAGAGTGCGTATGTCGGCTGATGCCATGCTGCGTGCTCTGCTGGGCTCCAAACACAAGGTGTCCATGGACTTGAGAGCCAACCTGAAGCAAGTGAAGAAAGAGGACACTGAGAAGGAGAAGGTAAGTCATCATCAATGAAAACCCATGGCTGGACTTTTAGTTCTCTCTCTGATGGAAGCAGCATGTATGTCTGACCAATCTTCTAAACTCAAGACATGTAGTCTGACTGAGACATTACAGTTAGTTATTAAGCATCTGATCTTATAGAGATTCAAATATCCTATTGGTGCAAGCTGATTAATTTTCAGACCATTTATCTTATAAGGACACTGAAAGTCTGCCTTCCCTTCATTCTTTTGTTACTATTTTATGATCTTCTCCCTCCCAGCCCCAAGATCTTATAGTTCTCTGGAGATCATTTGAGGCCCTACTTACTGTTAGATAATTTAATCAACCACTAGAAAACCCATTAAGAGAACTGAATTGTGGCTCTATTCAATCTTCCCATACTTCCAACCCCAATTCGGCTTTGGACGATGATCAGATTGTGATCATTAATGTGAGAAAAACTGCAGATGCTGGAAATCCAAGCAACATGCAGAAAATGCTGGAGGAACTCAGCAGGCCAGGCAGCATCTATGGAAAAGAGTAAACAGTCGACGTTTCAGTCAGAGACCCTTCATCAGGGCTGGCAATGTGAGAAGCTGGGAGGTAATAGGTGGAAAAGGTAAAGGCTGAAGAAGGAGGAATCTGATAGGAGTGGACCTAGGAAAAAGGGAAGGAGGGGTAGCCCCATGGGGAGGTGAGAGGCAGGTAAGGAGAAGAAAAGAGTTTACAGGGAACCAGAGTGGGGAATAGCAAAAGAGGGAAGGGAGAGTGGGAGAAATTACCAGAAGTTAGGGAAATCAAAATTCATGCTTCATGTTGGAGGCTACCCGAACAGAATATGAGGTGTTGCTCCTCCAACCTGACAGTGGCCTCGTCGTGGCAGTAGAGGAGGCCATGGACTAATGCGTCGGAATAGGAATGGGAATTGGAATTGAAATGCTTAGCCACTGGGAGGCCCTGCTTGCTGCAGATGGAGTGAAAGTGCTTGACATAGTGACCCCTCAATTTATGTCAACTCTCACCAGTGTAGAAGAGGCTGCAAAGGGAACACCAGATACAGTAGATGGTCCCAACAGACTTGCAAGTAAAGTGTTACCTCACTTGGAAGGACTGTTTTGGGCCCTGATCAGAGGTAGAGGAGGAGGTGAATGGACAGGCACTTCTTCTGCTTGCATACATAAGTGCCTAGAGGGGAGATTAGTGGTGAGGGACTAATGGACAAGGGAACCACAGAGAGAATGATCCCTATGGAATGAGGACAGTGGGGGGGGGGGGTGTAAAGATGTATTTGGTGGTAAGATCTCTTAGAAGATGGCGGAAGTTGCAGAGAATGACGTGTTGGATGTGAAGGCTCATGGGATTGTAGGTAAGGTCAAGAGGAACTCTATCCCTGTTATTGTGGCAGGAAGATGGGGTGAGGGTATAGAAGAATAGAGGAATTGCAAGTGAGGGCAGTGTTAATAATGGAGGAAGAGATACCCCATTCTTTGAAGGAGGAGGACGTATCTGATATACTGGAAAGGAAAGCCTCATCCTGGGAACAGATGCAGCAGAGACAAAGGAACTGAGAAAAGGGAATGGCATTTTTACAGGTGACAGGCTGGGAAGAAGTATAATCAAGGTAGCTGTAATAGTCAGTAGACAGAGATAGAGACAGAGATTGAGGAAGGGAATAGCAGTGTCAGAAATGGACCAAGTGAATTTAAGGGCAGGGTTGAAGTTGGAGGCAAAGTTGATGAAATTGACAGGTTCAGCACAGATGCATGAGGCAGCACTGATGCATTTGTCAAATGTAGTGCAGAAAGAGTTGGAGAGCGTTACCAGTGAAGACTTGGAACATGCCTGTTCCACATCACCAACGAAAAGGCATGCATAGCTGGGGTTCATTGCTACTCCTTGGGTTTGGAGAAAGTGGAGGAGTCAAAAGAGAAACTGCTGAGTGTGAGGACCAATTCTGCCAGACAGAGGAGGGTGGTGGTGGAGAAAAACAAGTTAGGTCTATTGCCAAGATAGAAGCGGAGAGCTCTAAGGCCTTCTTGAAGAGAGATAGAAGTATACAGGAACTGGACATCTATGGCGACCAGTGCTAGACAATTGAAGGTTGCTGAAGAGATTGAGAGCATATGAAGTTGCACCGATGTCGGTGGGAAGAAACTCAACCAATGGGGATAAATCTGATAAACGTTGTTGTCTTTACACAGACTCAGCTGTATGTGACTCTATATTCACCAATATGGTTGACTGCTTTTGCCTCTTTGGTTCAGAGGTGATTAGGAATGGACAGTGAATGCTGGCATTTTCAGTAACATCTAAATGTGAGGGAATACACACACAACAATAACAATTAGCTGACATAGGTTCTGGTTTTGATGCCCTCCAAACAAAATAGCGTGTGGATTCAGCATTAAAGATCCCACTCAAGTACGGACACCCCACCCAGCAGAACTCATTAATTGCAACTTTAGTGTTCAGTTCTCAAATTTTAAACCAGTATATCTCAGATTATTTTAGGAAAAATTGGTGTGAAATTACACCATATTTTGTGGGAATGTTGCACTCTAAGGAAACAGTTCTAGGACCTGTCAACAGCCTTTGTTGAGCTGGTTGATCTCAATTAGCAGCTACAACAATGTGCATTTATATAAAGACAGGATGCATGCATTTATACAGTGCCTTTCATGACCATGTTCCTTCCCAAAATGCTTCAGATCCAATGATGTAATATTTGAAATGTAGTCATTATTGCAATGTAGGAAATGTGGCAGCCAACTTAGGCTGGGAGCGCCTCCAAAAACAGCAATGTGCTAATCATCAAATAATTGTTTTTTAAAGTGATTTTTGTTTGAGCGATAAATATTGACTGGATACCAGAGAACATTTTGCTTCCTTTCTTCAAAATTGTGTATTGGGATTATATGTATTATACGTTTTATTTGAGGGCTAGTGGGTCCTTGTTTAAAATGTCATCAGAAGGACATTCAGCAATGCAGTACTTTCCCCATGCAGCACAAGAAACATCTAGACTTCTCCACTCAAATTCCTCAAGTGGGAAACAACCCTATAATTTTCTGGTCATGGATTGCTACACAAAGGCTGACACCACAGCAGCACCTTTAATATAGAAAAATAATCCAAGCTGTCTACCCATAAAGCAGAGTAAAATAGAATACAAATACTAAGTCATAGTAGAGAAACTTAGATAGGAGACATGGACTTTAGCAAAGGATTGATTGATTGATTGATCAATTGAACTATTGATTGATTGATTGATTGATTGACATAAAGTGTAGAATCAGCCCTTCCAGCTCTTCAAGCCATGCTGCCCAGCAATCTCTTAGTTTAATCCTATCCTAATCATGGGACAATTTACAATAACCAATTAACCTACCAAACTGGTCCTGGAGACTGGAGCACCCAGAGGAAACCCCTAAGGTCACAGGGAGAAAGTACAGGTCCCTTACAGGCAGCGGCAGGATTTGAACCAGTCACTGGTACTGTAAAGCCTTGTGCTACCACGTGCTGTAGGGAGGGAATACCACTGTACGAGGCTAGGTAGCAGCAGACAGAGATACTGAGGGAATGGGAAAAGTTATATGTAAAAGAAGTGACATTTCATTTTCCAGAATTCTTGCAGTAGTTTTAACATTTGGTTACAATGTGAAATGATGAATATTGGATTACATGCCATTAAGCAACCTCCCTTACCCGGTACTATCAGCAAATCTAAAATTAGTCCCCAGTATTTATGAGCAAAGGATAATGGATAAGAGATTAACAGCTTCTAACTGATGCTTCTTTCAGAAAGTGTAGCTGAATGGGTAGCTGACAGTGGCAGATTGATTGTAATGCCCATGAAGTGCCTGTGCTCACTGTTCACTGATGAATAATAATCATTCAGAATTCTGGAAGTGTGTTTGGTTACACTTCCAGCATCACTCTGACCTTAAGAGATTATGTTTTTGATCTATCAGGCTGACCAATATCAGAAATCTAATAATTTCCAAGCTCCAGATTGCAGGGAAATATTTAACAAGAATCATTAGATACCAGTCAGGAGCAGTGTAGAGAGCAGATGTTTCTGTCCATTTCTGATCTGCATCAAATTAGTTAATGCAGAATAGGCATGGGAATGTTTGCTGGGACACTTGTGTATATTTCACATTCACACAAGAGGTACAAAATGGACTTTAGGCTGCAGAATAGAATCAAATGGCAACCTCTCTTTCAGTGAGATTGGTGCCTAAGCCATCAGAGGGAGTATTAAGTTCCACATCCAGCTATAGGTATGGTTATGTCCTATCCGTGTGCAATATTTATTCTATGACTCCGATAGTCAGAAGGAAGCATGTGTTATCAAAGATTAAGTCATCAGCTTACTGAATTTATACAAGTCTTTCTCCCTCCAGGATCTGCGGGATGTTGGAGACTGGCGGAAGAACATTGAGGAGAAGGCTGGAATGGAAGGCAGAAAGAAGATGTTTGAGGGTGCTGAATAAAACATGTCTCTATAAAAACCAAATACTGCATTACATCTAATGTTTGTAATAAAATGTGTGTAGGTCAGTCTTGTTCTCATTGGTATTAGAAATATTTTGTGCTGATTTAGTTAATTTCATTTAGAATAAATGAATAATATAACAGTTGCAATGAACAGGTCAGGATGCATTTGAGCTTAATCCATCTTCTTACTGCTTGACATCAGGCCACAATCTATTGTAGCAAGAAATGAGCGTTATTTAGACTTGCCTTTGCCCACTTGATATGTTGAATCACAAGTTGCTAAAGGAACAATATGGTAGTGAATGAAAGGAGGAACTAAGACTTGGACAAACAACAGGAATTCTGCAGATGCTGGTAATTCAAGCAACACACATCAAAGTTGCTGGTGAACGCAGCAGGCCAGGCAGCATCTCTAGGAAGAGGTACAGTCGACGTTTCAGGCCGAGACCCTTCGTCAGGACGAAGGGTCTCGGCCTGAAACTAAGACTTGGTATCAGGTAAAACAGCAGGGCATCTCCCTAACCAACCAGAATGAAGTCTAATCAATAAAACAGGGACTGAGAGAGGTACGTACATTTGAGCATGTGAATTCATTGTCAAATTATACAAAAGAGGAATAAAGAGAAAAGGGAAGGAAAGGAAGATAGGTAGAAAGAGAGATAAAAAGTAGACAAAGGGAAGGGTGAAGAAAGGATTTTTAATTTTACATTCTTTAAAAATCTCCAACAATAACAGTGATTAGCTATCTCCATTTGGATTACTACCATTAGTCATGAACCTGCCATCAAATGAATTTACTGTCTCATTTCCATTTAAATAACAGCATACACTATAACCTCAGCTTAATTTTGACAGTAAATTATGGCCCATTATGTGTCAGCATGCTGCCCTTGTACATGTTAAGTGTACTTTGGAATTACAGAAATGTACGTAATAACTTTGTAGCATCACCTATAAGAGCTTTTATTTTATGGTCTGTGTACTCCAGATTGAAAGCTACAGTGTAAATAAATTCTTGAAAACAGGGTTGACTTTTTTCAATCATGAGTATTCTGAGGTTTCATTTGGTCACCTTTGCTATGTGTCGAATGCTCATACGTATGTAGTGATCACCATTCCTATGCAGTGTTCTTGTTACTAGTAGGTGGGAGGGGTGTAAAATGAAGATGAGTTGGATACTGTAAATGGCTCTGTTTACCGAAGCAGGGAGAATAATGACACTACAGTCTAATGTTTCACAACTTCAGCTGAAGTGCTGCAAGCAGTAACCCACCAACAATATTAGGATTATTTCCCATCTGCAATCATAGGTTTCACAAAAGGAAGAAGACTGGTAAATGGAAGAAAGTCCCGGAGTTTGCCTATGGTGGATAAAAACAAAATACTGAGTGCATTTGGATATGAGTAAACAGTAGATATTTTTTCACATGGTGGAAATCCAGAGCAACAAACACAAAATGCCAGAAGAAGTCAGCAGGTCAGGCAGCATCTATGGAGAGTCCTAATGAAGGGTCTCGACCTGAAACGTCGTTTGTTTATTCCTCTCCATAGATGTTGCCCAAACTGCTGAGTTCCTCCAGTATTTTGTGGTTATGAATAATAAAAATGTTAGCATGATTTAGAAGGATAAGGTTCTGCAAACTGTCCCAATTACATTAAGTAAAAAAAGTTGTCTGGACATTCATGAAATAGCTGCTCAAAGTGTAACCACAATTGTACTGCATGTTTAGTGCAAGCAACAAAAAATGAATTTCTACCTCACAGTAACTTTCACAATCTCAGGAAGTTCTGCAGCTCTCAGACTTCATACTAATGGTGCAGTTTTAAGTTTTGATACTGCAGAGTGTCCTCCATGCTCTGATAAGTGGACCTATAGCCACTGTGAGTTGGTTCATTTGCCATTCGTGCAGCAGAGTTCTCTCCATCAACAGCAATCAATGACTGATTTTGTCACATCTCCTTTGATCTATCAAAGATATGGAATGATCTTCCATTGTTACAGTGTGGGGAAGCATGGCATTCAGTCTTCACACAGTAAGTACCATGAATAGCAAGGGCATTAATATAAAGCAGTCGTTCCCAAAGTGGGCGGTATCACCCCCAGGGGTGGTGGGAGTTTCTATGGGGGCAGAGGGAAGTTGCTCAGTAGCAGGGGGGCAGCTGAGGGATTACAGGCTTAATTTAAAAAATGAGTTACTTATTATAAGCATTTGATCCTTAGTGGCACATAATTGATTACAATGATCACGCACTCGGTCTGTTGCTAACCCACCATTTTCTTAGACTTTGCTTGAAGCATGTTATAGTTGTTGAAAACAATGTGACACTTCTGTCTTTGTCATTCCATGAGAAATTTGGACTGAAGAAATTGTGTTATTTCTGCGCACTATTGCCATTCACTACTGTAGTACAGTGTTAACTAGTACGATTCCAATACTCTAATCACACAGTGACACAATTCCTGTGAATTAGCATATGGCATTCAATGGGGTAAAGTTCAGAATATGCCTTTTCGCTAGCCCAGCGGTCCCCAACCACCGGGCCGCGGACCGGTACCGGGCCGCAAAGCATGTGCTACCGGGCTGCGAGGAAGTGATATGATTTGGCGATATGAGTCAGCTGCACCTTTCCTCATTCCCTGTCACGCCCACTGTTGAACTTGAATGCACGGGAGGTCATTACCCGCGTGTCATCCATGTCAGTGCGGGAAGAAGATCAACTCCTCGAGCTTGCAAATGACAACGGGCTGAAAAATATGTTTGACATAACATCTCTGCCGGCATTCTGGATCAAAGTCAAGGCTAAATATCCTGAGATAGCCACAAAAGCACTGAAAACGTTGCTTCCATTTCCAACATCATATCGCTGCAATGAATGCAACGAAAACTAAACTGCGGAATAGACTGGACATAAGGAACCCCCTTTGAGTATCGCTGCCTCCCATCACCCCTCGATAGGACCGTCTTGTTGCAGGGAAACAAGCTCAGGGCTCCCACTGATTCAGCGATATCGGTGTGTTGCAATGATTTTATATGTTCATACGGGGAAAATATGTGCTGTGTGTTTAATATCCAAACATTACTTAAAATGTTATGATGCTATTGACTTATAAGTGACTTATATAACCATATAACAATTACAGCACGGAAACAGGCCATCTCTGCCCTTCTAGTCCGTGCCGAACGCTACTCTCACCTAGTCCCACCGACCTGCACTTCCTTTAATTAGAAGGAAATGATGTGAATCTTCTCAAAGTCAAATCAGTTGTCTCCACATTTCTGTCCAAGTTAAACCTATTTAAGTGCAACATTGGCTGTCATGACTTTTTCCAATTTCCAAACCTGGAAATATTTGATAGAATACGGTAATTTCCAGTCTGATCTTTGGTAGTGTGCTGGATAGAGAAAGGTTCTGAGATGCTCCTCACTCTCTTGGCTCACCTCAGAAATATCTGCCTAAAACATTATCTCACTGCTTAATTGCCTAATGCCAGGGTGTGGCAGGTATGCAGTGTCAAAGAGAGGTAGACGTCCCATTGAGAGTTCACCAGGGGATGAGGCTTATGAGGGGGAAGGAGAGGTGTCTCAATACCTCACTCACCCTCAAAATATTTTCTGGACCTGCCCTTTGCTCCCTGCTGTAACCCACACTCACTCCTTCTGTTGTCCACCCCACTGAACGTGGGACAAGGCACATCATTCTCTCTTCTTCCTCCTCCCATCGGGCAGAAGGTACAAAATCATGAAAAACTTACTACCAGGCTCAAAGGTAGCATCTGCCCTGCTGTTATATGACTATTGAATAGTCCCCAGTATGATAAAATGGATTTGACCTCACAATCGATCTCGTCATGACTCTTACACTCAGTGTTTTCCTGTACTCCACTTTCTCTATAACTGTAACACTATATTCGGTGTTCTGATATTATTTTCCCTTGTACTACCTCAATACAAGTTTGTAATGAAGTGGTCTGTATAGATGCACGCTAAAGAATAAGTTTCACTGGACCTCAGTACATAAACACACAGTAATAAACACCATGTAGGCAGAAGGAACTAGTTTAGTGAAGCAATTTAAGTAGTTCAGCACAGCATTGTGGGCCGAAGGGCCTGTTCCTGCACTGGACTTTTCTTTGTTCTATAATTTAAGTTATCTTTCTGCTCTACGTTGAACGCTGCTTATCTGATGCTATGTGCCTGTGATGCTGTTGCAAGTAAGGTTTTCATTGCACCTATGCATACTCCGACCTGGCGTAGACAATAAACTCAACTTTGACCTCCAGTCCCAAACAAGAGAAAACCTGCAGGGGCTGGAAATCCAAGCAACACACACAAAATGCTAGAGGAACTCGGCAGGCCAGGCAGCATCAATGGGTCTTGGCCTAAAACTTTTTTCCATAGATGCCTCCTGTCCTGCTGAGCTCCTCCAGCATTTTATATCTGTTGCTTTGACCTCCTATATCCTGTCCAGCTGGAACTGGATACGTTAACTCATGCACTCCATTCCCTGCACCCCTCTTTCATCAGGAGACCAACATAGAAGGCAGTTCTCTCCAATGTCTTAGAGGAAGAAATCGCCCCTGGAGTGAGGCATCCCAGGAGATTTCTGAGTGTATCTTGCTGCAGATTATCCATCTCCCTCTGGAATGTTCTATCTGGATGGCACATAAACAGAAGTTTGTCCCTGTCTCTCCAGACAGTGGAGTAACAATAATACACCAATTCAACAAGTTTTTAGTCACTCCTCTGCCACCACTTCTGTTTCTGGAAGATTAACGGTTCTGGGAGGTGGCGATATATGGGGAAAAGGAAAAAGGAAAGGAGTTTAGAAATGGGTGGAACCAGTAAAATAATCAACATAGTAGATTCTGCAGATGCTGGAAATCTTGAGCAACACACGTAAAGTGCTGGAAGAATGCATCAGGTCAGGCAGTATCTGCGGAAGAAAATAACCAGATACTGTTTTTTACTAAGGCGCATAATCAAGACTGAAAAGGAATGGTGAAGAAGCCAGAATAAGAAGTTGAAGGGAAGAAAAATGCTGCTCCATTTTATATAGCCATTAGTTGGGATTTTCAATAAATTGATATTAAATAACATGTTTTCAGAGAGGCTTTGAGAACCTCCTTGAAGTGATTTCTTTGCCCAGCTTGTTTTCCCTGGAGAGAATGTTAATAGTGCCACCTGTGATATCCTATCTTTTAAAATTGGACTGAAAACACCACAGAGAAGACACTTAAGTAATGTTACAAAGTAACACATGTGAACGTACAGGAAGAAGGTGTCCATGGATATAATATGAGTCGTTTAAAGTCATCAAATCCCAATGCAGTTGTCATTAACTTTTGAACTATAGAATACGTATCATTATATTTCAGACAAGAAATACTCCTAAATAAACACAAGAACAATGACAAGAAAATGATTTGTACTCTCTCAAATCTATCCTACCATCCAAGGAGTTTGAACTAACTCTGTAATTTATTTGGAAAGAAACTCATTCTTGGTGATCTGTCTTAATTTATCCCAATACTTTAGCCAGATTTACCTTCTTAAGATTTGTGTGTCACAAGCAAGGCAATCTTTTATTGCCTGTTGTTCTTAGCCTACTGGACTATGTCAGGGTGCAGGTGAGAATAAACTGAATGTTTTGTGGTTTGGAAGCACAGAGAGACTAGAATGGTTAAGAAGACTATATTTTCTCCTCTGAAGAATATTAGATGTGGATTGACAATAGTCAGATGGTTTCATGGTCACAATTATTAGCACAAAGAATTATTTAATTAATTAAATTCAAATCTCCCCACTGCCCTGGTGTGATTTGAATTGCCCATCCAGACCTCCAGATTGCCCATAACTCACCTACAATGTTACCTGCCTAGAATGTTTGTTAAGTATATGCAATTCAGCAAAAAACTTAAACTCTAGTAGCTTGTTCTTCTGTATCCCTTAACAGCATTGGCGACAAAGTATATGCCTTAAACCCAAAATTAATGATCAGTTAATTTTGAGTTGCTGTTTTCAGAGACCCAAATTTCCACAAGTCTTTGTATGGAATTTTGCTCTTATCTATATCACTCCTGTTTATGTACTGTGAGCCCTGCCTTGGACTCTTCAACCAGCAAAAAATGATTTAAATTTACATCGGTTGCCCTTACGAACTTCCCTTGAAATTTTTAGTCCAATTATTCATAACAGTTTCAAATGTAATGGTTGTAAGCCAAGGATAGCAACCTTTCCTCATAAATGAATCCTTGATTCTAGGACTCATTTTGATGAATCTGTGCTGTACATATTTATTTAATCCTTCCAAAGATATTCTGCCTTTCAAAGATATACGGTCCACAGTACTTTTGATGTGGTCTAACCAGGGCTTTGTTTAGCTGTAGAATACTTCTTATTTTCACACACTCCAGACGTCTGGATACAAGGACCAGAATTCCCTCAGCCTTCAGGGTTATTTTTGAATCTGTCTATAAGACTATATCATCACTGCTCCTAGCTTTTCACTCTGCCCTATCCTTTTAAGATCATAGTGCATCAATTCACACTTGTCCATGCTAAAATCTATTTGCAACAATCTTTTAATTACTAACATTTTAAAACTCTAATAATTCTTCAAAATTTAATGCATCCATCTGCACTGCTTGTGTTATGTATCTTTACATTAAGAACGAACTTGGATTTCTGATACTCTAACCCATCAACTAAACAGTTTGGAAAGACGGTAGAATGGTGTGATCCCAGCACGAGTCGTGGAAAGAAACTACCAATCGTATCCTGGCATTCATAGCTGGTACATTCTGTCTTCTAGTACCTGGCCAGTGTCTATATTAGAGCAACCTAAGCTTCAACCTTGGTCATCAGCTTCTTAGAAGAGCTTTTCTTCACTTGCCTTCCAGCAATCCATATCCATAAACATTGTAATTCACCACTCAAAAAAACTGAATTAGAAAATGAGAACTGCCTTAATCTCTCTCATTGTGAGGCATGAGGAATTTATTCTAATTAACTTGTCTCTAATACTGTAGTATTATAAATGGTTAGATTTTTTTTGCAAACTCAGAAGAATACATCACCTAAAATCTTAACATAAATTAAACTGAGATACAGTACGTTTCAAATCAGTGAGTTATTATACTTGCTTATAATGCATACTGGAGAATTCTTGGCGAGGGCAAAGGCTTAGCCAAGGTTCAAAGGTTCAAAGGTTCATTTTTTATCAAATTATGTATGTAGTATGCAACTCTGAGATTCTTCTTCTCCAGATAGCTATGAAACGAAGAAAACCATGGAAGTAAGTTCAAAGAGAAACAGCAAACCCATCCTCCTCCACACAAAGAAGTACAGTAACATGATCAACAAGCCCCTCCTCTGCATAAAATGCATCAAGAACATTAGCCCCCAAATTCCCCCTTCCCCACACAAAAAAGCAACAAGGACATCAGCCCAAACCCCCCTCCCCGTACAAAAACGCAATAAGAACACCGAGCCCCAAATCACCCTGCCTCGCATAAAAAAACTGGCAGAAGCACAACAAGAACATTGATCCCCAAACCCCCATCATTCCCCGTACAAAAAAAATCAATGAGAAACAACGGGTGACAACATAGAATATAAAAACCATAAGAATGAAAAAGTCCATAGATCATAGTCCAAATCCATTAACACAGAACCTTGGTAGCCACCTTTGACCATCATGGAAAGAGAGAAACACGGCTGAAATGCAGAAGCTAACCTCCAGGCACAGCTATAGACCATAAAGGCTGCTACAGCAGCAGAGGAATCAAAAGGCATTCAACATTCACTCGCCTTCCGCAGTCACCTCGATGCTTCAATTTTCGTTGTTGCTTGAATAATGGAGGCTTTAATTGACAAAATGGAACCAATCATTGGTTCATGTACTGTCTAAGTTTCTTCACCTCGAGGTCTCAAGATTCGAGCTCAGAGCCAGGAATCTTCTTGGAGACAGCAAAGCATTGCATTACTCAGTCAATCTCCACATTGTAAATCACGGGCTCCAACTGTTTCAGAAATACAGTTAAGATGAAAAACAGATACAAAAAAAGTGAAATAAATACTTTCGTGGTCTATCCAGAAGATGTCAACCAAGGGCATGTTTTACACTGAGGCCATCTTGACCAATTCTTTTAGATTTGGAGAATGGGAGAAAAAGTGCACAAAATGCACTCAACTGCATCAAAAGGTGACATTTAAACACAGTAAGAACTTAGGGGGACCTCCACCTCATATTCACCAAGGTACTAGATTCAGACATGGCAAAGGTGCTCTCATCTGGTCAACTTTACAATGTCCTCTTCATAAAAACTTAGAGGCTAATGTCTATGGAGAGTGGTCCCATAATTGAATCAAGAAACACCTTGAAATTCTGTAATATCCTTCAGCAACACATAATTGCCAAAACCCAGGTTGAAAGATTTTCAGCAAAACTGTAAGGACAATCAGTCTCAATCTCATAATAATGTCCTCATTACTACAGACTGTTCTTCAGGTAATTTGATTCCTAACTCATGGTGTCAAGAATTGGCAGAGAGCACTAAATACAGCGAAGGCAATGGGACCAGAAGAATTGCAGAGGATCTGTGATCCAGAATTAGCAATATCCCGACACAAACTGCTGCAGTCCATTAACAACACTGGCACCAAATCGATGATTTGACTGGCTAGTCGTTACTTTTGCTTAGGTCACCATTGTCAAAATTGTGGGGGCCATCAATGACTGCAAACTTAACTACAGACTAACCAAATGGATACTATACCTTTTAGACCAGTTCAGAGAAGAGGTGTTCCATAATGACTTAGATAGTCATAGTCATAGTCGTACTTTATTAATCCCGGGGGAAACTGGTTTTCGTTACAGTTGCTCCATAAATAATAAATAGTAATAGAACCATAAATAGTTAAATAGTAATATGTAAATTATGCCAGTAAATTATTAAGTAAGTCCAGGACCAGCCTATTGGCTCAGGATGTCTGACCCTCCAAGGGAGGAGTTGTAAAGTTTGATGGCCACAGGCAGGAATGACTTCCTATGACACTCAGTGCTGCATCTCGGTGGAATGAGTCTCTGGCTGAATGTACTCCTGTGCCCAACCAGTACTTAGGTAGTGGATAGGAGACATTGACCAAGATGACATGCAACTTAGAGAGCATCCTCTTTTCAGACACCACCGTGAGAGAGTCCAGTTCCATCCCCACTACATCACTGGCCTTACGAATGAGTTTGTTGATTCTATTGGTGTCTGCTACCCTCAGTCTGCTGCCCCAGCACACAACAGCAAACATGATAGCACTGGCCACCACAGACTCGCAGAACATCCTCAGCATCATCCAGCAGATGTTAAAAGACCTCAGTCTCCTCAGGAAATAGAGACGGCTCTGACCCTTCTTGTAGACAGCCTCAGTGTTCTTTGACCAGTCCAGTTTATTGTCAATTCGTATCCCCAGGTATTTGTAATCCTCCACCATGTCCACACTGCCCCCCTGGATGGAAACAGGGGTCACTGGTACCTTAGATCTCCTCAGGTCTACCACCAGCTCCTTAGTCTTTTTCACATTAAGCTGCAGATAATTCTGCTCACACCATGTGACAAAGTTTCCTACCATAGCCCTGTACTCAGCCTCATCTCCCTTGCTGATGCATCCAACTATGGCAGAGTCATCCGAACACTTCTGAAGATGACAAGACTCTGTGCAGTAGTTGAAGTCCGAGGTGTAAATGGTGAAGAGAAAGGGAGACAAAGACAGTCCCCTGTGGAGCCCCAGTGCTGCTGATCACTCTGTCGGACACACAGTGTTGCAACCACACGTACTGTGGTCTGCCAGTCAGGTAATCAAGAATCCATGATACCAGGGAAGCACCCACCTGCATCGCTGTCAGCTTCTCCCCCAGCAGAGCAGGGTGGATGGTGTTGAACGCACTGGAGAAGTCATAAAACATGACCCTCACAGTGCTCGCTGGCTTGTCCAGGTGGGCGTAGACACAGTTCAGCAGGAAGACGATGGCATCCTCAACTCCTAGTCGGGGCTGGTAGGCGAACTGGAGGGGATCTAAGTGTGGCCTGACCATAGGCCAGAGCAGCTCCAGATCAAGTCTCTCCAGGGTCTTCATGGTGTGGGAGGTCAATGCCACTGGTCTGTAGCTGCTGGGGCGCAGTGTCTTCGGCACAGGGACGAGGCAGGACATCTTCCACAATACAGGAACCCTCCGGAGCCTCAAGCTCAGGTTGAATACATGGCAAAGTACTCCACATAGCTGAGGGGCACAGGCTTCGAGCACCCTGGTACTGACACCATCCGGTCCTGCAGTCTTGCTTGGGTTGAGACGTTTCAGCTGTGAAGCCCACCGTGGTGGTTTCATGTGGGGAAGGGGTATAGTCATGAGAGCAGGGTGGGGGACTGTGAGGAGGGGTAGGAGGGGAGAGTGGAATATGTGTTGGTTGGGGGCCGACAACAGATGGCTCATGTGTGGGATGGGCAGGGGCCACACTGTCAAATCTATTAAAGAACAGGTTAGGTTCATTAGCCCTGTCCACACCACCTTCCGCTCCTCTGTTGCTAGTTTGCTGGAACAGTGATGGTCCTCATCCCCCTCCAGACCTCTCTCATGTTGTTCTGCTGGAGTTTCCACTCAAGCTTCCTCCTGTACCTGTCTTTAGCCTCCCTGATCCTGGCTTTCAGGTCCCTCTGTATTGCCCTCAGCTCCTCCCTATTTCCATCTCTAAACGCCCTCTTTTTAGCGTTCAGGATGTCCTTAATGTCCTTTGTCATCCATGGCTTGTTATTTGAATAACAAAGGACAGTTCTTGTCGGAACATTGCAGTCCACACAGAAGTTGATGTAACCAGTGATGCACTCTGTGAGCCCATCAATATCCTCTCCATGTGGCTCACAGAGTGCCTGCCAGTCTGTCACCTCAAAACATCCCTGGAACGCCTCATAAGCCTCCTCCGACCATTTCCTCACTGTCCTCGAGTTTGCAGGTTTGCTCTTCACCAGAGGCACGTAGCAGGGTTTTAGATGCACCAGGTTGTGATCTGACCTTCCCAGTGGGGGGAGGGGAGAGGAGCTGTATGCATCCTTAATGTTAGCGTACATCAAATCCAGAGTCCTCTCCTCTCTGGTTGTACAGCTCACATACTGCGTGAAGTTGGGCAGTGTTCTAGCCATGGTAACATGGTTGAAGTCACCCGAGATGATAATGAGGGCACTCCGGTGCGGGGTTTGTAATCTGGCTATGACGGTGTAAATGCTGTTACACGCCGACGTCGGGTTGGCAGAGGGAGGGATGTACACAACAACCATAATTGCATGCGAGATTTCCCTTGGTAAATAATATGGCCGGAGTCCAACAGCAAAAAGTTCAATATCCGGGCTACAGACCCGTTCCTTGATCGTAATATGCCCAGGACTGCACCATCTGTTATTTATCAGAACCGCCAGCCCCCCTCCTTTAAGCTTACCGCTCTCAGTGCAATTCCGGTCAGCTCGAACGGTCTGGAAGCCCTCTAAGGAAACGTTTTGATTGGGATACTCCGTGCCTCCTCATTACCTTTCCTCCACCTGTAATACACACACCAAGAATGTGTTAGAATACTACTCTGGCTAATGCAAGTCCAACAACAATCAAGAAGTTTAGTACATTTGTAAGAAGTCATTCTTTCTACCACTAGGCAGCATTATTTCAGTGTGTAAACTACAAAATGCACAGAAGCCCCTTCCCAAGGCTTCTTTCACAGACCCTCCATACTCATAGCCTCTCCAGCCCTTCAAGGTTAAACTCGAGCAGCAGCTGCAATTAAAGGTCAGCTCTCAGAAATGTTCTCTCTCAGAAATGTTCTCTCTCAGTCACCCTTCAGCTGAACTCAGAAATAAATTTCCAGCATCTGCAGAATTCCTCGTGTTTACGTTCAGAAGTATATTGCTATTTTTTCATTGCCAATACTGGACTGTCCATCCACAGCTTGGTGGTCTTACCCATCACCAGCCAAGCTGTGGCAGTTCACTACCACTTTTTCAAGTATATTTATAGTCAGGCAATAAAGTCTGATCCTGACAGCACTGCCGTCATCCCATTTTTAATCAGTCTCCTGAGTGTGAGTCTGTCACAATTAGTATGCTTTGATCCATATTTTTCTCCAATAATACATGATGGGTGTGTTCTCTGTAAATATGCTGCAGATGGTGGGAGGGGTTTGCTGATGGACAGTGGAGTTTGCAGATGGGAAAGGAATGACATATTACCTCCTGTTCAATAATTCAGTAGATGGCGCTGCAATTACAGGTGTCACCAGATCTGCTTGTCAAGTTCAAGTTCATGTTTAATTGTCATTCAACAATTTATGAATACCCGTGAATTCACGCAAAATAAACAGCGCTACTCCAGGGCCAAGGTGCAAAACGTAGAACCAACAGTCATGCACAGCACAAGGCACATATAGCACATATAAGATAGTAAGCACACATAAGACATCAGTAAAATATGGTCACACAAAAAAAAATAGGGTCCAAAACCCTGAGTCCATGAAAATTGCAGCAATCTGCAGTCAAACACATTGCAAGTTGTCTTCTGCTGAGTGAACAGATGTCTACTCAGATGTCTCTCTCCTGGACAGCTGCAAACAGACAATGCCGTGGCTTCAGGCCTAGTCCTCACTATAACCAAGGTTACACAGCTCCCTTGCCGTCCAATAAATCAGTGAATCAGGCTTGCAGTATTGCATATTGCTGTACCTGATTGAAAGAAATCAAATAGCATTTATATTGTTACTTGTGGCCTCAGGTTATGCAAAATGCTCAATAGTTAAAGAAATGTAATCACTGTTCTCATTTAGAGAATACAACAATAAATATGCATTGGAAAATATATCTGTAGTTATCAGGCAACACACACAAAATTTTGGAGGAACTCAGCAGGCCAGGCAGCATCTATGGAAAAAAATATAATCAACATTTCAGGTCAAAACCCTTCAGCAGGACTGGAGAAAAAAAAGATGAGGAGTAGATTTATAAGGTGGGAGGGGAGGGGAGGGAGAAACACAAGGTGATAAGTGAAACAGGGAGGTATCTGTAGTCATCAGTGTTGGGTAAGGGAGATGGGTAGTTGGGTAATTGGAGAGTATATCTGTAGTCATCAGTGTTGGGTAACTAGGGAATGTGCTGACACATTTTCCCTGAAGGGTTCCGTTAATCTCAGGGAAATGCTGCTATTCCTTCCCTGTTCAGCAGACCCCCAAAGCCACAATCTGGGGTGAGACCAGACTGCTGGACAGTTACAAGATTGTTCAACCTCTTCAGCCCTGTGCTATGGGTGTCTAAAGTTGACTCTGCAAGGTAATGAATCTGGAGAAATGACAAGAAATCCTCTACTTTGGAATACAATGCCCAAATCTTTGTAATGCTTATTAACTTCAGCCAGGATGTGCCAAGGCAGTGGGGGATGATCTCAGAAAAGGTTTATTCTAACAATGACTGGCAATTCAACTGGCGGTCAGTTGATGCTGCTCAGGTGGAGGGCACTTGGACACCCAGTCCTTCCTGTATTACCACTGGATTTAACATGTTCAACCGATACAGGAGCTGTTCAGTATACTTTGTGAGTAACTAGAAGTACTTTCTCAGTTGGAGAATCCACACCAGGGGTGCGTAAAAAGAGCTACTATTTAATCAGAGCAGTGACCAAGATTTCAAAGGCAGAGTTTCACAGCAGCTTCTCTGAGTTGAGGAGTGACCAATGAGCAAAACAGATTCATTAGAAAGGGCCAATAAAAATAGAATGTACAAGTAGAGCTGCCATTGTGAGTGTGTTGGTCTTTGGAGTGGTTATGGATCATCAGGCTTGGTAAATTGGCTTGTAAGTTACTCTCTCTGTGTTCTTATTTGTTCATTCCTCATCTATTGGTGCATAGTATAGTGAGAAAGACTCCAGGGGCTGCATTTTGTAATGTGTGTGAGATGTGGGAAGTCTGGGAGACTGACGGTCTCCCAGATAAACACATCTGCACCAGGTGCGCTGAGTTGCAGCTCCTGAGAGAATGTATTAAGGAACTGGATGACCTTCGACATATGGGAGGATGAGGAGGTGATAGGCAGGAGCTACAGGGAGGTAGTTACTCCTAGCTTGTAGGAGATAGGTAACTGGATGAGTATCAGGAGAAGGAGGGTAAATGGGCAGCCAGTGCAGAGTACACACCTGTCCATTCCCCTCAATAATAAGTATACAACTTTAGATATTATTGAGGGTGATGACCTACCAGGAGGGAGCCACAGTGACTAGGTCTCTAGTACTGAGTCTGGTGCTGTGCCTCAGAAGAGCAAAGAGGAGAAGAGGACTGAAGTGATGATAGGAGATTCTTTAGTCAGAGGAACAGAGATGAGGTTCTGAGGGTGCAATAGAGACACCTGGATGGTATGTTCTCTCTCTGGTGCCAGGACCAGGGATGTCTCAGATCATGTTCATGGCATTCCCAAGGGCAAGGGTGAGCAACCAGAAGCCTTGGTGCATATTAGCACCAATGACATGGGTAGACACGATGAGGAGGTCCTGAAGAGAGATGTTAGAGAGCTAGCTAGAAAGCTGAGAAACAGGACAAACAAGGTAGTAATTTCTGGATTGCTGCCTGTACCAGATGCCTGTGGGGGTACGAATAGGAAGATCTGGCAGGTGTATGCATGGCTGATGAACTGGTGCAGGGGGCAGGGGTACAGATTTATGGATCATTAGGATCTCTAATGGGGAAGATACGACCTGTACAATAGGAGTAGTTTACACTTGAACCCAATATCCTTGTGGGCAGGTAGGCTAGAGTTGTCTGAGTAGGTTTAAACTAATTTGGCAGGGGAATGGGAACCAGAGTGATAGTGCTGAAGATGAGGTTTATAAACAGTGGCAATATGTAATGAGATTCCTATCAAGGAGAGGCTGATGATAGGGCAAAATTGCTGTCAAATAGGATGAGTTGCAATGTAAAATGTGGACAAAATTGAAAAGGGTGACTACAGGACCAAAGGTATTATGTTTGAATGCGCACAGTATACAGATGCTGGAGAAGTAGTAGTGGGGGAGCAAATAATTGGCAGATGAACTAATAAGCATTTTGCACTGTAGAAGTCACTAACAGTATGGTAGAAGTTCCAGGTGTCAGGGGGCATGAAGTGTGTGAAGTTGTGATCACTAGGGAGAAGGTTTTTGGGAAGCTGAAAGGTCTCAAGGTAGATAAGTCACCTGGACCAATTGGTGTACACCCCAGGGATCTGATTGATGCAGCTGAAGAGATTGAGGAGGCATTAGTAATGGTCTTTGAAGAATCACTAGATTCTGGAATGGTTCCAGAAGATTGGAAAATGATAAATATCACTCCACTCTTCAAGAAGGAAGAGGGACAGAAGAAAGGAGATTATCGGCCAGTTAGTCTGACCTCACTGGTTGGGAAGATGTTGATGTGGTTTCAGGGTACTTGGAGGAACATTATAAGATAGTCTGCAGTCAGCATAGTTTCTTTAAGGGGAAATTGTGTCTGACAGATCTGTTGAAATTCCTTGAAGTAGTAACAACCAGGATAGACAAAGGAGAATTGGGTGATGTTGTGTACTGGGATTTTCAGAAGGCCTTTGACAAAGTGCCACACATGAGGCTGATTAACAAGCTATGAGCCCATTGCATTAAGGCAGTGTCTGACTGGCAGGAGGCAAAGAGTGGGAATAAAGGGAGCCTTTTCTGGTTGGCTGCTGGTGACTAGTGGTGGTCCATCGGGGTCTGTGTTGCGACTCATTTCTTTTATGTTATATGTCAATGATTTGGGCGATAGAATTGATGGCTTTGTTGCAAAGTTTGCAGACAAAATGAAGATAAGTGGAGGGCCAGGTAGTTTTGAGGAAATAGAGAGGCTACAGAAAGATATAGCAGATTAGGAGAATGGGCAAAAAAAGTGGTAGATGGACTATAAAGTTGGGAAGTGTATGGTCATGCACTTTGGTAGAAGAAATGGATGGGTTGACTGTTTTCTAAATGGAGAGAAAATACAAAAATCTGAGATGCAAAGGAATTTGGAGTCCCTAAAGGTTAATTTGCAGGATGAGCCTGCAGTGAGGAAGGCAAATGCAATGTTAGCATTCATTTCAAGAGGACTAGAATCTAAAAACAAGGATACAGAGTTGAGATTCTATAAAGCACTAGTGAGGCCTCGTGAAGTATTGTGAGCAGTTTTGGGCCCCTTAGAAAGGATGTGCTGAAAGTGGAGAGGGTTCAAAGAAGTTGAAAATGTTTCCAGGATTAAGCAGCTTGTATATGAAGAACATTTGATGGCTCTAGGCCTGTATTCACTGGAATTCAGAAGAATGAGGGGGTTGACCCAATTGAAACCTATCAAATGGTGAAAGACCTTTATAGAGTGGATGTGGAGAGGATGTTTCCGGTGGTGGGAACGTCAAAAGACTGATTTATACTTCTGCGTTAACTTGATGCCATAACCTACGCAAATGACCTATGCGTGTTGTGAGCAATTATACTTGTGCGTTGGTGTATCTGCGTCACTCTGCAATTCGTGCAAGTCACTTGTGTGCACACCTGCCTGTGCAAGGCTTCGTGGTCATGGTAATCTTTCTCGGGGTAAACAAGAAGCTAGTGTCTTTTTTCGTAAAAGCGAAATGTGTCCTCCATAATTTCGGAGGTCTGTAAAGCTTTATGGAAAACATTGCAGCCAGAGTTCCTTCCCTGCCCTTCAGTCGCCCAATGGGAAGCTATTGCAGCGTAGGCGGAAAAGCGATGCTACCAAGCGGACCAATCACAGCTGCTGTGATCTGTGTTGCCACGACGCGTAGTTACATTTTGAGAGAGGTGCGCGTCAGGCTACGGCGTAGAGATCTGCGTAGGCACTGCATAAGGTTTGTGGTTATGCCATACCTACAGTGCCAAGTTGACGCAGAAGTATAAATCAGCCTTAAGACTAGAGGGCACAGCCTCAGAATAGAGGAGCATCCTTTTAGAATGGAGATGAGAAATTTCTTTATCCAGCAAGTGGTGAATCTGTGGAATTCGTTGCCACAGGCAGATGTGGAGGCCAAGTTTTTATGTATATTTAAAGGAGAGGGGAGAGGTTAATAGATTTTTTTGATTGGTCCGGGCATGAAGGGATACAGGGAGTGAGGGCGGGAGGCAGGAGATTGGGGCTGAGAAGAAAAATTGATCAGCCATAATGAATTGGCAGAATAGACTCAATGGGCCAAATGGCCTAATTCTGTCCCTATATATTGTCTTCTGGTCTTTCTGCTACTCAGATCCTACTAGAAGGAAAAAAAAAGATTGATCAGCTGAGGAGATGAGAAAGAAAAATCGGGATGAAGTTTCCTCCCAATATTTGATCTGAAGCCATGGGATTTCAGATTTGATAACAAATGTGTCTAACAGCACACACACACACACACACACACACACACACACACACACACACACACACACACAGCAAAACGTCAGCAGGTCAAGCAGCACCTGAGGAGGGAAATAAACATTTGGCATCTCAGGCCAAGATCCTTCATCAGGATTGCTAAGTATGTCTGTATTATAGTCTATATAGTTCTGACTTGAGCACAGGGAACACACTTGAACACAGGGAAGCTCTTCCTGTTTTGGTCAGGCTTCTAGATGCTACAGAGGGGTGGTTTGCAACATCAATAATTGATTAAAGCTATTTGCTACCACTTGCTCATGCTTCATATTTCCTCAAACACAGAAGGGTATTCAGCCCATTGAATCAGCTCTTAAAACAAACTTCAACTTCCCTGCGATTTATTCTCTCACACCTACTGAGTAACAAACCCCGAGCCCTGATTCTCCTGCCACACCACAACACTGGAAGTAATTTACAAGAGCCATTTCTTCTAACAACTGGCACATCTTTGAGGTGTGAAAGGAAAACAGATAATCTGGGAGAAACTCACATAGCCACAGGGAGAAACTTTTTATTTAAAAAAAAGCACCAGAAATCAGAATTAAACCTGGGTCATCATTTCTGCTGAGACTATTACCATAATTGTCCACATGTTGAATAAATGATCTAGTTTTGATTTATGGCTATGATATCTTGTCCTTAACTCTTCCACCAGAGAACAGTTTTTTCTTTGTTTACCAACAGACTGAGAGAAAAAAATGATTTCAAAGTCTTTATAAAATTCAGTCAAATAATCTTCTATATTCCCCAGAATAATTTGCACACAATTTCTCTTGGTCTAACCACTGAAGCCCTAATAAAATTTTAGTTCGTTTTCGATCCTTTTTTCTAGTGTGCAGTTTCCAGTAATGAACTCTGTTCTTCCCTTGTGGCCTGCTCTGGGTTTTGTACAATTATAATAAAAGGCCTTTTCTGTTATATACCCGTCTGCTCGTTTTAATGGCTAACATTTCATTGCACATAAGTTTTTTGAATAATTTATTTAGTATTTTAATGACCTGTATGCTTAGATTTTAAGCTCTTTGGACCTTGCAGTACAGGCTACCCCCTTAACTAACTCCACAGGCAACGCCTAATAGCAAAACAAATTACCAGAACACTAGATCTCCACTTCAAAGTTCAAAGCATTTTATCAGCTGAAAACCAAAGTAAAAGAAAATGGTTTCATATAAGGCTTGATAAACGATACAGAACTATTTTAAATTGCAAATATTAGATTGGTATTGAACTAAATTTAAAAAGGAAACACTTCTTAGGTATCATCATTCTGGATTTTCACCAACTTCTGTCCAGCAGAGTCCAACAATTCATCTCCTGATGACTTAATCATTTCCAGATGCAGTTTACCCACATTTTGACTCTTGATTTATTTTGTACATGGCACTAAACCTGTAGTTAGCAGTGCTGAAATTAAGACTCTGCCTGGCAATAAAGTCACAACTATCTTTTCCACATTTGAGAACTGGTTTAAAACAGGGAGTACCACAAGTATTTCAGTGCAGTTTTGAAAAATACTTCACTTGATATCATTTATTCATGTTCATTTTGTTCGTTAGCCTGTAGTGAGGTCCTTTCACTCCATCTGCTAACTTTTCTAAGGAAACTACTGTCTTGTTGTGTAACAAATAAAGTGGCTCTTGTTTCTGAAACTTCATACAGATTATCACCACAATTTCTGACAGTGAGGTGAAGCTAAAAGCAGAACTAAAGCTGATTCTTTCCTCAACTGAAGTCTAAAAATATGCATTTAAAAATACCAACTAATGAAGCATTTGTAATGAAAGTTCTGACATTGCCCCTCGAGAGGGCTTCTCTGAATTGATTAACAATGTCCAAAGTTTTTGCAATTAGCTGACAATCACCTGGGAGGTTATTAGCTGACAACCATCTGGCATGTTAGAAAAGGCTCTGAAATAAATGGGGAGAATTCTGGTTAAGAATTATATTCTCCCAAGTATTATGACCCGTAGCTTCACATACGTATGCTTGTGTTTTTCAAAATAGTTTCCCTTCTTGGAAATTCCCTGTCAGGGAATGATTGTTACAGCAAAAAACACAGCCTAGAGAAGATCCAAGGATGCAATTTACATGGTGGAGAATGTGCGTATAATAGTCCAAAAAGTTGGCAATGATCACAGGATTTCAAAAGCTGAGATGGGAGGGTCAGAGGATTTGGCAATTTTTGGGGAGTGAATGATGACTGCCAGGCAGATTGGTGGTTGTCAAGAGAAATTCTCAGAAGTAGAATCAATGAAACTTATAAAATGGCAAACTAAATTAAATTTATCTTGACTATCAATGAACCAATTTCCAATCAAATGTTAGTGTTTTATTTAACAAATGTCCTACGTGCCACTACAAAAACTTAGTGAGAGCATATAGTTTGTGGCCTTTCCTTTATTAATATTTTCCACTCTTTCCTGAAAAAAAATTATATTCCCTTTTGTAAGTCTTTCCCACTGTCCTTTATTAGTAAATTTATAAACTGACCAGCAATTTACTAACTTACTATCATTTCTTGGAACTTACTCAGCTTTATTGATAGGCTGCTTTCTTGTTTTTACCCATTATAGCCCTTTTTTCATGAACAGGTCTCATATTAGTAAATTTCCAGCCCTTTGTCACAAATTCAACATCTCACAATGTTTGAATGTTTGTGGTTATTGGCATTCTGTAGCATTTGAAGAAACAGAATGTTGTGGTCTGCACTCCCATGCTTTCAGTTCCTCAGTTTTCCACACCACCTTACCAACGTTCTGCTTTATTATTCACCTTTCTCTTTGTAAGACAGATCTGTTGTAACTAAAGAAAAACACTCAGTTAGTTATTTGCATCATTTCACCCTTTGCCCTGGGATAATTTGCTTTTCCCTTTCTAATTGGTCATACACATTATTTTAGTTCAGCTTTTTACATATATATAAGATATCAGAATAAGGTTTAATATCATCAGCATATGACGTAAAATTTTTTAACTTAATGGCCGCACTACAATATAATACATGATAATATAGAAATAAATAAGTAAATCAATTACAGTAAGTATACATATATATTAAATAGTTAAATTAAAAATAGTGCAGAAACTGAAATAACATATATTTAAAAAGTGAGGTAGTATTCTTGGGGTCAATGTCCATTTAGGAATCAGATGGTAGAGGGAAAGAAGCTGTTCCTGAATCAATGAGTGTTTGCCTTCTGGCTTCTGTACCTTCTTCCTGACAGTAACAATGAGAAAAGGACTTGTCCTGGGTGATAGGGTCCTTAATAATGGATGCCACCTTTCTGAGGCACTGCTCCTTGAAGATATCTTGGATACTACAGAGGCCAGTACCCTAGATGGAGCTGACTAATTTTACATTTTCTGTAGATTCTTTTGATCCTGTGTAGTAGCCCACCCCTACAACTGACAGTGATGCAGTCTGTCAAAATGCTGTCTGCAATGCACCTGTAGAAGTTTTCCAGTGTCTTGGGTGACAAACCAAATCTCCTCAAACTCCTAATGAGATATAGCTGCTGTATTTCTGCCTTTATAGCTGCATCGATATGCTTGTTGGGACCAGGTTAAATCCTCAGAAATTTTGACACTCAGGAATTTGAACTTGAATATTTTGTTACTTCCCATTTGGCTCATATTTGTCTTCCTATTCTCTCTTCTTTCGCTCTCTTACTCTTTTTTTCTCTTTCTGTCTGTCTGTCTGTCTGTCTCTCTATTAGAATTTATAATTGTTTCTTTCTCTTTGTCATTTATAAAAAAAACACTTAACATATACAATAATTAGGAAGGGTCACTTTAATTCACACTTTAACTTGAATGAAGTAATTTCAGATGCTATTTTGGCAATGTTACTAATAAAAGACAAGGAATTGAATATAGAACAGTGCAGCACAAAATAGGCCCTTTGGCTCACAATGTTATGCCAAACTAATTAAACTAGAAATTAACACCTAAATAAATTATGCCCTTCTGCCTAGATGGAATGCTTATCCCTCCATCCTTTGCACATTCATGCCTATGGCTTAGCCTGGCAAGTAATACATGTAATCTTTTCAGATGGCAAACACTATTTCTTGATTCTCTTAAGAGTATAATAACAAGAGAAGGCTGTTTGGCCCTTTGAACTTCCTTAGCCACTCATTGAGATGGTGGCGAATCTACTACTGAATCTCATTGTACTCCCCTTCTCCATAGCCCCAGATTTCCTTAAAATCCAGAAATCCACCTGTCTCTCTTTTGAAGAATCTCTGAAGTCCCTGTGGAAAGAATTCTAAAGATCCATCATATCTGCGTGAAGATGCTTAATCTAATCTCAGTCCTAAATGGCTCAGCCATTATTCTAAGATTGTGACCCTTAATTCTAGACTCTTTAACCAGGAAAAATCCTCCATGTATCAAGCCAAATAAGACCAGAAGAAGTTTGTAAATGTTAACGAGATCTCCATTCATTTTGCTAAACCCCGGAGAATTCAGGCCCAATCTATTCAGTGTCTCCCTGTATAAAAAAGGCAGGAATCAATCTAGTGAACCTTTGTTGCATCTTCTCTTTGGTAGTTATATTTTTAGGTAAGAAGACAAAGAATGTGCACAAAACTCCAGATGATGTCTCACAAAGACCAGAAATAACTGCAGTAAGAAATCTCCATTTCTATACTCAAATCTTCCAGTAATAAAAATCAATTAATGTTTCTTAGCATATTCCTGAAGCAAAGTGCTGCATAAGTTAAAATATGTACTGAAAATAGTTACTAATATGGTTTTATTTAAGTGATGGAATAGAAATTTCATCACGATCTGGTCCAATTCAGAAAGGCTATTCTTCTGTAGAGAATAGTCTGGAGAAAGTTTCAGACAGAAATAGGTTTTCTGAGGCTAACAGTAAAAAACAGGGTAGATTTTAAAGGAACAACCACATGTTCCAGTCTATGATGAAGTGGCATCTGCTAAGTTACCCTTAACCACAGTGTCCTTTAAAATAAACAGGTCATCTGGTGGTTAAGTAGAGAATGCAGCATTTGCTTATTCCGCCTTTCTTTGTCTGACTGTAATAATCCAGGGCTAAATCTTGCAGACCATAAATTTGTCAGAGCAAATCCTTTGGGAACAGCGATCAAGTCTAATTGATAGTTACAGAAGGTAGTATATATTTATATAAAATTCTATGGAAATTGCCATTAAAATATTTTTTTCGGGGGAAGACACCAGGCTAGATTTCCAGAAGCAGCTTCTGGGAGGTCTTGAATCAAATGTAATTTTCAATACTTCAAATTCCAAATTTTGGATTGAAAATGAAACTTACCTTACTGATCAGCTTAATAGACTTCCTTTGTTTGACATAAACGTTGCCCTTAAATTCACAACCCCAATGAGAGGCTTGAGTTGTTCCCCAATATGATGTAAAGGCAATGAATTAATTTAGACACGATCAAGTTGTACTGTCTGCAGACAATTATTCAAGCAGTTGTCTCAATTTTATAATAGTTTGTACCAACTGAACACAGTGGATGAGCTAACTATCACCCACTTGCCAACTTTCCCATTGTTATCTACCAACCTTTTGTAACACAGATCTGCTATAAATAAGAAAATAATCTCTATTTCCTATTTGCCACATATTTGTCTTCCTATACTCACACTCTTGTCTCACCTTCTCTTCTCGAATCTATAACTTTCTCCTACTCTTTATCTTTTATAAAATTCATTCAGTGGAATATCTAGATGCAGTTTGCTAAATGAGCTAGCACTATTTAATCCAATCTCTAGGTATAATTCTGTTCAAACCTTTGTTGGGATGGATCACAATTGTAAACTTCTCCTTTGTTTCAGTCAGGTTATTTAGAAACTCACACGAGCTACTGTCTTCAAGTAGTGTACATTGATTTCATAAACAAGAGAAAATCTGAAGATGCAGATGCCAAGCAAGACACATCAGAATGCTGGAGGAACTCAGCAGGCCAGGCAGCATCTATTGGGTCCTGATGAAGGATCTCGGCCCAAAAGGTTGTCTGTTTACTCTTGTCCAAAGCTGCTGGCTGGCCTGCTGAGTTCTTCCAGCATTTTGTATGTGTTGCTCATATTGATTTCACGCTTTCCTTAGTCATCTTCTGCTCTTTGGAGCCACTTTTGACTATTGCAGTAATTAAAGCGCAGGAAAGCTGAAGTGTTAAAATAGTCCGGCACCATAACGTCAACTCGAAGGTAAAATTCTCCACCAAATGAAGGCATGTACACTCAGTGGCTACTTTATTAGGTACACTTGTACACCTGTTCATTAACACAAATATCTAATCAGCCAGTCATGTAGCAACCACTCAATGCATAAAAGCATGCAGACATGGTTGAGATACAGACCAAACATCAGAATGGGGGAAGGAGATGTAATCTAATTGACTTTGACCATGGAATTATTACTGGTGCCAAGCAGGGTGTTTTGAGTATCTCAGAAACCTCTGATCTTCTGGGATTTTCATCCACAACAGTCTCTATTGTTTACAGAGAACAGTGCAAAAAACAAAAAAAAAAATCCAGTAAGTGGAGGTTCTGATGGTGAAAACAACTTATTAATGACAGAGGACAGAGGAGAATGGCTAGAATGGCTTGTGCTGACAGGGAAGTACTTGAAGGATAAGCCTTGAAGTGGACGGGCTACAGCAGCAGAAGGCAACAAATGTACACTCAGTAGCCACTTTATTAGGTACTGGAGGTACCTAATAAGGTGGCCACTGAGTGTAGTTACTAATTAGTAATTTTATTGAAGGGAATTGAAAGATTTGATGTGTTTGTGATTGAAGGCAGTTACAGGTATTAATGGTCATTCCTCAAAATAGACAACTTCCTGACTGAGCTGGATGTTCCACATGAATGGTCCTTGCCACATTCCCACCACTCATCTCTCTCTATTGGCATAACCTCTGTATCAAGTGTGCATAACTCAAGAAGTGTAATGTGGTGGAGTCCACCTCCCTCTTTTATCTCCATGTTGCCTGGGAAATAAGTCTTCATGAAGTACACAAGAAATAAATACCATGGTATTTGTGGGAATACCAATTCTGTAGCTGGTTAATGCACTAGCAAACTACTTAACCAAAATGACTTCAATAGAAAATCAAAGCAATTTGTTAAAATCATTTCCAAAGTTTATTGCTTTTGATAACTCATTAGGAAAGTAATTAGTGAAATTTGTGCTCTCTACCATGTTAATATTTTCAAGTATCGTGTCTCATTCACTTGCTAAGATACTGAGAGATTAGTGGTTCCTTAAGCTGATAAAAAACAGAGGTGTTTTATTTCTGAAATAAATTACAGAGAGCCAGGCAGTATTTCTCCATTGTGTATTCAATCCACAGAATTAAGGAGCTTCTGAGAAGTTCTGTGTGAAAATATCGTTACTACAAGTGTAATGCAATTGGTCGCATGATACAATTCATAATGTGATACCATTCATTGTTATACATGCCTCTCATGTTAGGAAAATATCTTCTACTTGTTCACTTTGCTCCACAGTGCATGTGGGCCTTCCCCCTCACAGACAGCTAATAAATCTTGGAGAGTGTTGACAGGAGTTAGCTTGGACTCAGCCAAAAATCTCAAGCCATACAGGCCAACCATTTGATGGCAGTGGGTCCTACATGAGTATCACAGCTTGGCTTTTGACAGTGGCATCTGATGATTAAACTATTTAATTTCTAACTCGTTTTCCAAGTTGCTTATGTGGGGAAGGGATTCATCACCCGCCCCCCAACCCCATCCTATAAAGCAATGCACCATGTAGATTGTAAACCTCTGATTGTGAATACATTATTGGGCAAGTAGTACTAGTTGGAATTGTCCAATCCCAGCTCCTATGCTGAGGTTTGCTATGCTGCAGATCTCAGGGCCTGGGGCACAGGTGAAAAGGATCATTGTTGTTTTATTGGATCCTGCAGCAGTTGGAGCTCTACCACAGCCCTACTGCCATTCAACAAAGATATCCATGAAGCATTGACCCTGGTATTGATGTGCACACAAATGCTCAAACATATGTTTATTGTCATTATTATATCTGACCTGCAGTTTGTTATATCTAACCCTTGACTTCTGAAAACCAGAATTTATTTAAACAAGGAGTATCCCACCTTAACAAAATCTCACTCTATTCCAATGCCTGGTGATATTCAGTTGCCAGCAAGCAGTATAGAGGAACAGAGGGATCTTGGTGTCCAAGTCCATAGATCCCACAAAGTTGCCACACAAGTTGACACGGTGGTTAAGAAGGCATGTGGTGTGTAGGTCTTCGTTAGTCAGGAAATAGCATTCAAGAACCATGAGATAATATTGCAGCTCTATAAAAGCTCTGGTTAAATCACACTTGGAGTATTGTATTCAATTCTGGTCACCTCATTACAGGAAGGAGATGGCAGCCTTAATGAGAGTGCAGTGGAGAGTTACAGAATGCTGCCTGGATTAGAGAACATTCTCTTTGGAGTGAAGGAGGATGAGAGGAAACGACAAAGGTATATAAGAGGAAAAGGGGCATAGATGGAGTAGACAACCAGCACCTTTTTCCCAGGGTGACAATGACTAATATGAGGGGGCATAATTTTAAGGTGATTAGAGGAAAGTAATGGGGGATGTCAGAGGTAAGTTTCTTGCACAGACAGAGGTGGTTGCGTGAAACAGGTGCATTCAGGACATTTAAGAAACTCTTAGATAGGCACATGGATGATAGAAAAATGGAGGTTTATGTAGGAAGGAAGGGTTAGGTTGATCTTAGAGTAGGTTAAAAGATCGGCACAATATTGTGGCCGAAGGACTTGAACTGAGCTGCACTGTTGTGCTGGTGATACCATTCAGACCAAGATATATTGTAGCTTGTTATCCTGGTGCTGCAAAATTTCATATTGCTTGAAGCTAAGTAGTCATGAGCAATCAATCTGTCCTTCCACACTTAATGGACCCAAAGATGAAACTCGTAGAAGAAAATGGCAAGGATTAATGTGAGATTTGTGAGTCACAGGTGGTACATTTGGGGGATTGAGGAAGCGAGGGAGTCAGGGAGAAATGCAAGGGGATGGAGGTTGGCATATATTTATGGGGGAAGTTCAACATAAAGGGGGTTGGATGAGGTGTTGGTGAAGGTGTGTGGGACATAGGCAAGCTGGAACAAAAGACATAAATTAATTTAACATGAACATTCCTGAAGCCTGAACTGATTTTGGACTGTACATCCTGAGGTTAGGCAGGTCCTTACCAATTTGTGATGAAATACTGGTTTTGTTATTGGTATGAGTTTATTATTACCACATGTACCAAGGTACAGAGACAGACTTATCTTGCAGACTGCTCATAAAGATCAAACCATTACACAGTGTATTGAAGGAAACCAAAGTAAAACAATAACAGTGCAGAATAACTGTAAAAGCTGCAGAAAAAGTCTAGTGCAGGTAAACAATAAAATGCAAGATCATAACTGTAGTGGTGGTTAAGAGTGATACCCGTATGCCACTCCCACATGGGAGAAGTTCACATATTTCACAAGCAGGGTTGTCAATAAAGTTCAGTTGAGCATCCTACGGGCTGGATTCCCGGTGTGACTGGACGAACCCTCAATATTGATCACAACATTGTGCCAGAAGTGGTTGATCATTGATGAATTTGTGCTACAGGCCAAGTGAGATCCCCAACAAGAAAGAATTTACAGTTCCCCTCTAACTGTGAAAAATATTTAGAGACTTATCAACCTAAACTGCCTATGCCAGTTTGCTAATTGTATGCACCATGAGACCTGATCTAGGAAAGGGCCAGAGTTGCTAGGCAACGTCTTCAAGCTACACCCCAAAGTGGATACATTATAATAATTTATGAGCCACTAGCCTGGGAAAATACACAAAGACACTGACACAGCAGAGAAGTCAGAGAAGTTGGTCAAACTCCTGGGGAGAGAAAAGAAGACCTTTGTAGTCCAAATAAATAAAATAATAAGTAAACAAACAAACAGGAAAATTGAGCAAATACCTGCAGTACCTACATCTACATTCCTAATAAAGACCCCGGTGACATTTGATTTCTCTAAACCAGGGGAATTTGAGAGATGGCTCAGACGCTTTGAGAGATTTAGGGTTGCAAACAATCTCTTTCAGGTTTCAGAAAAGCATCAAGTAAGCACACTGATATACCGCATGGCCGACAAAACAATGAAATCATGGGTGGATTAGGACTTACAAATACTCAGAAAAAGGAGTACAAAACAGTACAGGACAAATTCGAAGAATATTTCACAGGAAAGCAAAATGTGATATATGAGAGGGCAAAGTCCAACTCCAGAAACCAGGAGCCAGATGAAAGTATAAATAACTTCATCACAGCATTGTATGCCCTGTCAGACAACTGTGCATATGGAAATCTGAGCGATGAGTTCACTAGAGACAGAATTGTTGTCAGTTTACTAGACACCAAATTGTCAGAGAGACTTTAGTTGCAGGCAAATCTCACACCAAGGAAAGCTATTACTATGGCCAGGGAGTGTGAGAGTGTCTGTCAGCAACAGGCAGAACACAGGCACAAAACAATGCTGAAGTAAAGCTAGCAGCTGTGCTAAAGAGGGGCACAAGTAAGGTGCAATCAGAAAGAGGGGACAGTAGAACTCAGCTCAGACAAACTAGAGAAGTGAAACAGAGAGCAGGTAAAATTTCCAGCTGCGGGAGATGCAGCAAGTCTCCATTCAATGTCAAAGAGCTCTGTAGCAAAAGCAGTGAAATGCCACCAATGCAATTGAGCTGGCCATTATGAAAGCCATTGTCATTCAACAACAGTTCTTCCGGATATCCAAGGAGGCTATGATTCAAATCCAGAGAGAATTTTCCTTGTGGCTCTAGATTCAAATTAAAAAAAGCTGATGTACTACAGTTCAGTTGCAAAAGGAGGAAGTGAGAAACAGTTAAAAGAGGATGTCTATGTTGTTCAGAATCTCCTCTTGCAACTACAGGGATGACATGCCATCAAGCAACTGAACCTCATTGCAAGGGTGGATTTGCTAAATAATGTTCAGAGGCAAGAGAAGTGCCTGGAGTTGGTCACAGGCCTGGGGGTACTGAAAGAAGAGAATCTTATCCAACAGACGCCAGGAGTGACACCCTCCTCTCTGACTACAGTGAGGCACATACCAGTCCAATTGATGAGCAAATTTAAAGATGAACTTGAGAGAATGGAGGTGCCTGATCATAACTAGAGTGAATGGACCTACTGACTGGTTTGTGGGCATTGTTCTTGTTCCCAAGCCAGATGGCACATTGAGGACCTGGGTTGATCTAACAAAATTGAATAATACAGTGAGGCAGGAGAAGTTTATTCTGTCCCCTGCTGAGCTCACATTGTATATCTTGGGTGAAGCAAAGTTCTTCACCAAACTAGATGCAACTCAGGGTTCTGAAAGATGTGATTTAGCTCCTGAGTCTTAGAAGCTCACAATCTTTATCACATTATATGGAAGTCTTTCAGATGAGGATAAACCAAATTTCGGAGGCAGGAGTAGTCTGCCACATAGATGATATACTCATCTTCAGAGGCTCAAGTGAGGAACATGCCAAAAGAGTGGAAGATGCCTTGGAGAAACTGAAGCAGGCTAGAGTCACCCTGAGCAAAAAGAAACGTTTATTTGCAAAGTTGGATGTGAAGTTCTTAGGCCACCATCTGTCCTGAGAGGGAGTTCTACCAGATTCAGACAAACTGGCAGGAGAACAACCTACAAATGTATCAGAGATCTGCAGTTTACTTGGCAAGGTAAACCAGCTGGGAAGGTTCATTCTGGATTTGGCAGAGAAAACAAGGCCATGACATGACCTCGTTTCTCAGAGAAACATCTGGACCTGGGAAACACCACAGGAAAAGTTATTCTTAACACTTAAAGCAAAACGTATCTCTCTGCCAACATTGGCGTTCTTTGATCTGAGTATAGTGACCAAGGTCCCAGCAGATGCCTCTTCCTTTGGCCTAGGGAGAGTGCTCATACAATACTGCAGTGGTGTATGGAAACCGGTGGCATCTGCATGAAGAGCACTGACTCCTACCAAGCAGTATTACGCTCAAATTGGAAAGGGGATGGTGGCTCTCGTGTGGGCTTGTGAATGCTTGAGCTGCTACTTGACAGGCACTAAATTCCTACTTGAAACAGACCTCAAGCCACTTGTCAGCCTCCTCAGCTCAAAACTCTTGGATGACTTACCTCAACATCTACAAAGATTCAGGATGAGGGTTATGTGATACTGTCATGACATTGACCATGTCCCCAGCAAACCTTTCACAATACCAGACTCTCTGTTGAGGATTCCTTACAGAAGTGAGTGGATGGAAGCTGTCTCCACCCTCATGGAAGATACCAACATCCACTTGGCTCAGGTACATGAAAACTTTCCTGCATCATAGAAACATAGAAACATAGAAAATAGGTGCAGGAGTAGGCTATTCGGCCCTTCGAGCCTGCACCGCCATTTATTATGATCATGGCTGATCATCCAACTCAGAACCCAGCCTTCCCTCCATACCCCCTGACCCCTGTAGCCACAAGGGCCATATCTAACTTCCTTTTAAACATAGCTAATGAACTGGCCTCAACAGTTTGCTGTGGCAGAGAATTCCACAGATTCACCACTCTCTGTGTGAAGAAGTTTTTCCTAACCTCGGTCCTAAAAGGCTTCCCCTCTATCCTCAAACTGTGACCCCTCGTTCTAGACCTCCCCAACATCGGGAACAATCTTCCCGCATCTAGCCTGTCCAATCCCTTTAGGATCTTATACGTTTCAATCAGATCCCCCCTCAATCTTCTAAATTCCAACGAGTACAAGCCCAGTTCATCCAGTCTTTCTTCATATGAAAGACCTGCCATCCCAGGAATCAATCTGGTGAACCTTCTTTGTACTCCCTCTATGGCAAAGATGTCTTTCCTCAGATTAGGGGACCAAAACTGCACACAATACTCCAGGTGTGGTCTCACCAAGGCCTTGTAGAGAGTAAACTGGACAAAATTTTTGCTGAGTTGAAAAAGGACCAAATCTGAAGCAAGGTCATACAATACTGTAAGCATAGATGACCAGCTGTTCCAAAAGGAGCTCACAAACTCGCACCTTACTGGCTTGAAAGAGACACACTCACCATTCATGATGGCTTGCTGCTAAAGTGCTCCAAAATCATCATTCCTGCTTGTATGCCACTCAGAAGTGGTGAAGCTATATGGGTTTCAGATAAATTCACCAAAAGAGCAATAGTTGGGCAGCATATACCATGGTCCTTTGTGATCAGAACATCACAAGGTGAAATCAGGCAGAACAGGCATGCACTTGTGCACCTTCGAAGTCCACAGTATGTAGACAAAGAAACAGAGTGGCCTGATCCTTATGACAAGGACCATTTAACTGAGGCGGACGCACCTGTTCAAGAATCTCCATCTGTTCTAACACTTCCAGGAACCTATATTAGATTGGGTCATTTATCTGTCCCAACACAGATATACTCCATAGCTTAATAGCTTCGGGCAAGTGACTAAAGAGGCAGAATAATCCTCTCACTTTGCCAGAGCATTCAAGTAGCCTGCCCTGAACTCCATTAGATTTAGTGCTTTAAAAAGAGTTCTAAGGTTGAAAACATTTCAGATGAGGAGACTGTTCTTAAAACATGGGAACTGGTGAAAGAGGAGGAAAACAAAGAGAGAGAGACCATTAAAAGCAAAGAGAAAGAGAAAGTTATAATGTTAGTAATTCTTTTTTATGTTTATGTAAGGAGCATATCTTATGTCCTATGGGTAAAGTGAACTGAATTGCTCACTTTCAGTGACTATAATTTCAATGCAGTTCTATAGACAAGAGGTACATACTAATTTTTTCTTTTTTTTTAAGAAGGGGAGATGTAATGGTAGATAAAATTGTTATTTTCCTATGCCACTCAGATAGCCACTCTCACATGGGAGGAGCTCACACACTGTACAAGCAGGGTTGTCAATAAATTTCAGTTGAGTATGCCGCAGGCTGGCCGTGAATCTATTGGGGCTGTCAATTGTGTTTGGTGCTTGATGCACTATCAATTGCTCCAAAAGACTGGAAGTAGAGTAAATACTGAAAGACTTTTATTAGCAGTAAAATGTGACCTCGACCATGCTGAGTATCTGCCCTGGACTGAGGGGAGGAGCAGTGGCACAATCGCCTTTATTCAGGGGTCTGTGGGAGGAGCCACAGGGGTGTGTCTAGACAGGTAACCCAGTTACAACATATATATATGTGGTTTACCACATTCACCCCTCCTTTTTTTAAAAAAGAGTCCCACAGGGTGAAGTGACTAACAATATTTAAAACAAGTATATTTACAGGTCAAGTCTATCAGGCGGTCGAGTCCGTCGATGTGATCTACGTAGCACCGCTGGTAATTGCATCGGCGACGGCGGTTGTGCTGGCTCCGGCCTGACTTCAGGTGCCAGCACGTTAGGCGTTGTTAATCCCTTGTGCGTGTGTGTCGCGCCTGGTATGGGAGTGTCGTGTGGTGTCTGTGTAGGGCTTGGAGTGTGCGGTGTCTCATGGGTATATATATCGGTGGGTATGGGGTTAATAGTCACCACGGAGTGTTCAGGGTCGGGGCCCGGTGCTCCTGCCGGCGCCAGGTCGCGGATACAGACCGTGTCCTCCCGCCCGTCAGGTAAAACCACATAGGCATACTGGGGGTTCGCATGAAGTAAGTGAACCCTCTCGACCATCGGGGAGTATTTATGGCTCCTCGCATGTTTCCGGAGCAGCACTGGCCCCGGGGATGTCAGCCAAGTTGGTAGGGTGATCCCAGTGGTCGACTTTCTGGGAAAAGAAAAGAGCCGTTCATGAGGTGTGGCATTAGTGGCTGTGTATAACAGGGAGCGGATGGAGTGGAGTGCCTCGGGAAGGACCTCCTGCCAGTGGGAGACCAGCAGTCCCTTTGACCTGAGGGCTAAGAGTGTGGCTTTCCACACCGTGCCATTCTCCTTCTCCACCTGTCCATTCCCCCCGGGGATTATAGCTCGTGGTCCTACTGGTTGCAATACCTCTAGCCAGCAGGGATTGGCGCAATTCGTCACTCATAAATGAGGACCTTCTGTCACTGTGGATATAGCATGGGTACCCGAACAGAGTGAAGAGCTTGCGCAGAGCTTTTATAACTGAGTTGGTAGTTGTATCGGGGCAGGGGATGGCGAAGGGGAACCGCGAGTACTCGTCGATAACGTTAAGAAGGGAAGGGGGTCCTTAAAGTCGACACTCAGTCGCTCAAAGGGGCGGGTGGCCTTGATTAGTTGTGCCTTTTCGGGTCGGTAGAAGTGCGGTTTGCACTCTGCGCAGACTTGGCAGTTCCTGGTCATCGTCCTGATCTTCTCAAGGGAGTAAAGCAGATTCTGGGCTTTCGCGAAGTGGAAAAGCCAGGTGATCCCTGGGTGGCAAAGATCTGCATGTAGGGCGTATAGCCGGTCGATCTGCGCGCTGGCGCACGTTCCTCGGAATAGGGCATGGGAGGGCTCGTTGAGCTTCCCAGACCTATACATGATGTCATAGTTGTAGGTGGAGAGTTCAATTCTCCACCTCAGAATTTTATCATTTTTGATTTTGCCCCGCTGTTGGTTACTAAACATGAATGCGACTGAGCGCTGGTCAGTTAGCAGGGTGAACCTTTTGCTGGCGAGATAGTGCCTCCAGTGCCTAATAGCTTCCACTATGGCCTGGGCCTCTTTCTCCACCGCAGAGTGCCGAATTTCAGGGCCTTGAAGGGTACGGGAGAAGAACGCCACCAGTCTTCCTGCCTGGTTGAAGGTAGCAGCCAGCGCAAAGTCGGAGGCGTCACTCTCTACTTGGAAGGGAATGGCCTCATCCACCGCATGCATTGCTGCTTTGGCAATGTCCCCCTTAATGCAGCTGAAGGCTGCGCGGGCCTCGGCAGAGAGGGGGAATGTGGTGGACTTGACCGGGGGCGGGCCTTGTCTGCGTAATGGGGAGACCCATTGGGCGTAATATGAAAAGAAGCCCAGGCACCTTTTGAGGGCTCTGAGGCTGTAGGGAGTTCCAACAGGGGGCGCATACGGTCAGGGTCAGGGCTAATGACTCCATTCTCCATGACACACCCAAGGATAGCAAGTCGGGTGGTTCCGACACACACTTGTCCTTGTTATAGGTGAGATTGAAAGCTTTGGCCACTTGGAAAAATTTTTGGAGGTTGTTGTCGTGATCCTGCTGATCATGGCCGCAGATGGTGATGTTATCCAGATATGGGAACGTGGCCTTCAGTTGGCACTGGTCCACCATCCGGTCCATTTCCCTCTGGAAGACAGATACACCATTTGTGACACTGAAGGGGACGCGCAGGAATTGATAAAGCCTGCCGTCCGCCTCGAAGGCAGTGTAAGGGCGGTCCTCCCGGCGGATGGGGAGCTGATGGTAAGCGGATTTTAGGTCTACGGTCGAGTACACCTTGTACTGTGCTATCTGATTGATCGTATCCGTGATGCAGGGTAGAGGGTACACGTCGAGCTGCGTGAACCTATTGATGGTCTGGCTATAGTCCACGACCATCCTATTTTTCTCCCCGTTCCGAACAACGACCACCTGCGCCCTCCAAGGACTTGTGCTTGTCTCAATGGCCCCCTCCCTAAGCAGCCGCTGCACCCCGAATTAATGAAGGCTCTGTCCCCCACGCTGTACCTCCTGCTTTTAGTTGCCACGGGTTTACAGTCGGGGGTCAAGTTGGCAAACAGCGGTTGGGGAGGGATTTTGAGGGTGGAGAGGCCACAAGTGGTGTCCGTAGTGCGGCTGTTGGCATGGTGTTGGATGGGATGTGCAGGCCGGTGTGTGTGTGTGTGGTCAGTAGCAAGATATGTGACGTATCCCGACAAAACTGGGGATTTACGACAGTGATTGGTGGGAGGGGCCCGTCATACTCCATTGTCACACTTTTCAGGTGGCTCTGGAAGTTGAGCCCCAATAGCACAGGGGCATACAGTTGAGGCATGACCAGTAATGTAAAGTCTCGATACTCTGTGCCCTTCACTACTAGCGTCGCTACACAACCCCCCCCCCCCGGATGTCTGCTGTATGCAACCCGCAAGCCATGGAGACCCTCTGACTTAGCGGCCGTACCGCGAGTCCGTAATGCTGCATCGTGTCCGGGTGGATAAAACTCTCCATGCTGCCCGTGTCAAACAGGCAGCTTGTCCTGCGCCCCTCTACCAGGATGTCCATTATTGTTCTTGCCAGCTGGTAGGGAGCGCTTTGGTCGAGGGTCACAGAGGCCAGAGTTGAGTAGCTGTCTTGGTCCGGTGCGGTGGGATGCCTCGTGAGCACCCGTGGGTCGTAGGCAGTGCGAGGTGGCACCGACGAAGATGGCTGCCCCCATGTCTCGCACATGGTGGCGGTGTGCAGGCAAGATGGCGACCCCCATGCCTCGCACGCAGCGCTGCTCGATCCCGCTCGCGGTTTGGACTTACAGGCCTTGGCGAAGTGGCCCTTCTTTCCGCAGCTGGAGCAGGTAGCTTCTCGGGCCGGGCAGCGTTTCCAGGGATGCTTCTCGAGTCCGCAGAAGTAGTGCTTCGCAGACTCGTGACTGGCAGCAGCCGCAGTTGATTCGTCGGTGGGTTGTGTGGTCTGCAGCATCCACGAGGCCGTCGGGAGATCGCGTGCCTGGAGAGCCTCAGAGTTGGCCAGCTCAATCGCCGAACGTAAGGTAAGATTGGCGTGTTCCAGCAGCCACTGGCGCACATACACTGACCTGATTCCCGTGACGAAGGTGTCTCTTACTAGAAGCTCTGCGTGCTGTTCAGTCATCAGTTCTCGGCAATCGCAGGTCCACATGAGTGTCTGTAGGGCTGGACGAACTCAGCGCTCAACTCTTCGGGCCGCCACTGCCGCGTCGCTAAGCAATGTCGCGCATAGATGGTGTTTAACGGCCACAGGTATTGTCTTTTGAGGGCGCTCATCACACCGTCGTAGCTCAGCTGGTCTCTGATCATCGAGTAAACTCGTGGACTGACCCTGGCAAGAGAACTCTGCGCTTCACGGTGGGCTCGGTCATTTCAACCTCTTCCAGGTATGATTCGAAGCAGGCCAGCCAGAGTTTGAAAGCGTTTCCGGCTTCTGGTGTTTGTGGGTCGAGGTCTAACTTGTCGGGTCTCAGGACATGTTCCATGCTTTAGAATTACTGCTAATAAAAATGATGCACTATCAATTACTCCAAAAGACTTGAAGTACAGTAATTACTGAAAGGCTTTTATTAGCAGTAAAATGTGACCTCGACCATGCTGAGTATCTGCCCTGGACCGAGAAGAGGAGCAGTGGCACAATCGCCTTTATTCAGGGGTCTGTGGGAGGAGCCACAGGAGCAGTCAGCAGAGGGGCGTGTCCAGACAGGTAATCCAATTACAACATATATATATGGTTTACCACAGTGCTCCCAATGCACCTTCCCTACATTGGTGAGACCTGTCGTAAATCGGAGGACCACTTCGTTCTGCACCTCCACTCCATCTGCCAAAAGCAGAACATCCCGGTGGCCAAGAATTTTAATTCCCATTCCTTTTCCTGTTCCAACATGTTGGTCTATGGCCTCCTCTTGTGTCACGATGAGGCCACGCTCAGGGTGGAGGAGCAACACCTTATATTCTGTCCGGGTAGCATCCAATCTGCTGGTATGAATATTGATTTCTCCTTCCAGTAAAAAAAATTCCTTCCCTCCTTCCCTCTTCTAATTCCCACTCTAACCTCTCATCTACCTATCACCAGCCCTTGGGTCCCCTCCTTCCCTTTCTCCTATGGTCCTCCCTTCTCTTATATCAGATTCCTTCTTCTCCAACCCTTTATCTTTCCAACCTACCTGGCTTCACCTAAGACCTTCCAGCTAGCCACCTTCCCCTCCCCCTCACCTTTTTATTCTGGGTCTTCACTTTTCAGTCCTGAAGACGAGTCTCAATTCAAAACTTTGACAGTTTATTCATTTCATAGATACTGCCTAACTTGCCAAGTTCCTCCAGCATTGTTATGTGCTGCTTTCGATTTCTAGCATCTGCAGACTTCTGTGTTTTGCAGTTTATGGAGATACTCAACATGTCAACCAGCATTTGAAGAGGGAGAAACAGAAATGTTTCAGGTTGGTAGTCTGTAGAATATTCACACAGTTCTGGTTGACCAATAATGATTTGGAGGCACTGGTGAGGATGCAAAGAAGATTTTCAAGAATAGCATGAAAATGTGAGGGAATATGCCTCATGAAAGAGTGAACAGAATATGTCTCTTTTGTCTTGAGAATCAAAAAAGCTCAGGGATAGCGTACAAAGTGCCGTATTTGATAGAGTGGATACGGAGAGAATGTCTCCTCTTGTGAGGAAGAGCATAGCAAGGGGCCTTTATTACTGTGTAGGGGACTAGCCGATACATCCAATTCAGAAGAATCTTATTTACCCTCAGAGGGAACTTGTTTCCTCAGGGAGTGCTTGAGGCAAATAGTATAAATACTTTGAGGGGAGGCTGGACAACCATCCAAAGAAGAAGAAAATAGGTTACTTTGATAGATTTAGTTGAAGAAAAATGGGAGTTGGCTTAAATGGAGCACAAATGTCAGTGTCAAAAGACTCCTGTGCATGTGTCTCAAATAAATACTCTGCTATATGACAGATTTCACATCACATGCCGATGATAATAAACCTGATTCTGATTCTGATGTATTTCAAGTTTATTTTCAGATCCTCTGGTGCCAATGTAGCAACTTCACCCTCTTCTACAACAAAACGGACAATGAACACTGGCAAAACTGTAACTCACCTTGTTACTACATAAATAATCATAAATCTGTTATTATATAATAAGGAAAATCTTGCAACCAATGTGCATTGTCATATCTGTAAATGTTAGTAAAATTAAAATAGAGAAGATGGTTCCAGCTTTCTCTGCCTTTATTGATCCTTGGGGTTATTAAAACTAAATTTAATGCATCACAAGGAAGCTGACACCTAAAATACAGCTTCTTCATTTCTATAGAACCATAGTGCTCACAGGATATTAAGATAGTTACAACATTAAAATCTCAGTTTTACAGTGTGAAATAGTGAAGGAATACTTATTCAGAAGAATGAAATTTCTAAAGCACTCAAAGAGTTAAGGGTTTGCCAGTTCTTTATGTATGAATGTTTAGAGAAACCAATCGCTCAAAGACGCCAGAATTTGTTTCATTTTGGGTAAAATATAAGAGGTGAGGGGAGCTGAATGCCAGTGTGCCCCTGCCTGAAGGCCTCCTCCTTTTGGCACAGCTGGAATGAGAGAAAGGCATTTCAGCTCAATTTCTCCGCAACTGGCTTCCTGTTTGGTCAGGTTTTACTTTCTAACATTACAGGAAGAATAATCACCCGCTAAAGCTCAGCTGAACACTTCCCTGAGCTTTTTGCTTTCCAAAGGAAAGGGGAAACAAAGAATAGGCAAGGCAGGATGGATGACTTGGAACACCGACCTAAAATGTGGAGACAGAAACGTGAAGAGCTTTGGCGTCAAGCAGAGAGGTACGATTTGTTGATGTTTTGATTGTGGTCTTGCCTCTGTTCTCTGCACAGCAGCTTGTGCACACTGCAGAATGCAGCAGTTCCATGGAGTTAAGGCATTAATAACACAGCATCTGCAGTCCCCACTTTGTTATCATTAAGATTGCTTTCAAGTCAAGGCACAAAGTTATTCATAAATCTAACTGATCATTTTAACTGAACCTAAAGCTCTGGAGTTTTGTCAAATGGAAAATGTAGACTAGTGACTTGGATCTTTAATAGTGACAATTAACAAATGGATCAAAGATATTTTTGCACAATGGTAACCTTTGGAGAAATTGTTTGAATTTATCTTTTGGTTTATGCTGTAGGCTAATTTTCTGTATTTACAAACATCTCTCATGAGTACTGATGAGTGATGGCATGTTATGGATATTGGCTGATCCAGCTGTAATTTACTCTCTGGAAATAAGAACATAAAATTTATGTATTTAACCCTTTTTGACATATTCTGTTAAAGTTGAGAAACCCACGAGAAGGCCCGCATCCTTCTGTAGACCTCTGAAAACCCAAAGAATTTGCTTTTATCTATAAATTCTTTCTCATTTCAGAGTGTGCACTTTCTCTTTACAATCATTTTTGCTCGGTAATGATAATAATTGGCCCACAAACTTAGCATCATTATCTCTGTGTGATAAGCTCACAAATAGTTATAAGACTTCTGGGATGATTGTGGTGTTTAACTGTACAATAACTATTTTCACTTTCCCAGCTGAATCCCCAGCTGGGAAGGTTTTGATTTTGATGGAGTCACAGGAGCAAGCATCACAGGGGATGAAAGTTAGAAATGTTATTGTGTAGATTTGCATTTTTAAGCAGAATATCATGGGGCTTCTTCAGAATCCATTGCTATTATATATGTTATATGTGCAGAGCAGGCTCCTGCAATTTATACTGCATAGATGTCATGGTGCAGTGTTTCAATATGCTTATTCTGTCGATGAGTGACGTGAGCCTCGAGTGCAGAAATAATTCTTTACCAGAGGTCAAAGGCCTGTTCCTGTATTATGTAAAAGCTCATTCTCTAGCTGGGCTACTGTGAAGAATCGTCAATTAAATTTTGTTCTTCCTTAAGGTAAATTGTTGAATTCCATTCATGTCATTAGTAATTGCCTCATGCACCCCTTCCCATGTCTACCTTCACATCCTTCTGCCCTTACTCCCTTGTCCCTTGCCAACATAACTGGAGTTAGCTGTCTTCCAATTCATTTCAGGGCCCTTCAGAGCTTCCCCTGATCCCTGACCACCTTTTTACTCAGCCTTCAACTTGACATCCTATGGGGAAAATACAAGATTGAGTAGAGAGATGAAAAATGTTGGAAAATAAATTAGCCATGGGGCTATTGAGTATAGTTTTCAAAACAATTTAGTGTTTGATGATCAGACTAAAATATCCATAAACAAATTCCTCTGAGCTGAAGGAAAATTAAATTTAGTGAAAGAGAATGGGTGGTAGAGTGATGATACAGCTAGCTTGGTTGTCTGGCATCTGGTGTTGTCTGAGTGACATTTGCACATTCTCTATGTGACTACAAATACTCTGGGTTCCTTTCACATTCCAAACATGTGTTAGCTGATCAGTGAACTTGCTTCTTTGAATTGTCCCTGATATTGTAGGATGGTGGGACAGTCGGTGGGGTGGATGGGCAACTGGAATAGAACAGGTTGTGGAGAAATAAGTGGACAATGGGATTGATGGGATTGTCCAAAGATGGATATGAACTTGATGGGTTTATTGCCTCCTTCTATCTTGAAAGGACGAAGCTATGCAATCAACTGTCTTCAGTTGGCAAAATTATGTTATGATCATTGCAGGGTTTTCAATGACAACCTCAAATTAATGAATAAGTTGCTGGCTCGTAGTAGTGAGTGTTTAGCACAGCAGAACAGGGGCAGTGAGGTCGTATAAAGATCACTGTGGATAATTTATAAATACCATACTTTCAAACTAATATTGAGATATGGTAAAGGGTGTAAAAAGTTACAAGTATGTTACTCCAAATATTACTAGAGACTGAACATGTTGGCTTTTCTTTTGTTTTGAAAATTGTGGTCTTTAATTTGTAAAGCAAATAGATAGCATGTGCTAACAGGTAAATTGGATCAGGTCACACACTTCCCGTGTGCAAATCATTCAAAAAATAATTAAATCTGGAAAAGATTGTGTTCTTAGTGACTTTTATCAGCAAACAGGACAGGCCACTCTTGTGTACTTTTCATATTACCATGTCCAATAATTCTTTGGCATATGATGTATACCTAATGATATCACTGTTGATGCTGTGGCCATTGCTATCTTCACCAATACATATTGGAGCTTTAGAGTGTAGCCTACATTCATCATGGAACAGTCTCTGTACCACGGGACTGAATTATGCTGGTTATTTACAAGAGAAGAAGTAGGAGGAAGAAGGCTACTGCAGAAAGAACCCTCTCAGCACCCACAGTGGTTAGCACAACACTTTGTAGCATTAGTAAACCCAGAATCAATTCCCACTGCTGTCTGTAAGGTGTTTGTACGTTCTCCCATGGGTTTCCTCTGGGTGCTCTAGTTTCCTCCCACAGTCCAGTTGGTAGTTTAATTGGTCATTATAAAATGACCCGTGGTTAGGCTAGGGTTAAATCAGTGTTGTTGGGTGGTGCAGTTTGAAGGGGCAGAAAGGCCTAATTCAAGCAGTACCTCAATAGTCAAGTAAATAAACTTCAGCCAACCTCTCCTCCACAGCTAACCAGTGAAAGAGATCCTGCCAGGTATAAAAAGGACTCTTAGATAAATGAATCTTTTTGTTACCCAAGTGACTGTCTCCACACTCCAATTGATACTAACAACCAAGTATACCAATACTGACCGGGGAACCCAAATGACAGTGAATAACTCTTCCCATGTCATACACATCCCTCTGTGAGTGTCCTGCTACGTATTCCTTTAGGCAGATGAGACTTATTATTTGCATTCGGACAATATTCAAATATAGGATGTTAAATGGTTTGTTTCAGGTTTCTAGATAGGGGGCTGCGAGTACCAAATCCTTGCAAAGTTAATAACTTCTTGCCGGGCTGCAAGCTGTTGGGAAGTGTTGCACTGCAGACTGATTCACTGAAACTTAAAAGAGTACATCTGTGGAATGGGAACTGTAAGAGTCAGACAACAGCTGAAACTCATTAGTCTGTCAGGACAAGGTCCTGCGAGTGGGTGTTTATTTAGACTAATCTTAAAAGGCAGATCGTGAGAAGAATTTACAGTAACTTGGCAAAAGCTCACAAAAAATATTGATTTATTTGTGCTTTCCATCAGAACTCACTGATTCTAAAGAAGCATAATTCACTTATTTTAAGAAAAGGTTGTAAATAATTTAAGGTCCTTCGGCTTGTAATGAGGAATTGGAGATGATGTCAGAAACTATGTAATATCTTTCTCATGGTAAACACTTTTGTAAGTGTTACAATACATTCACTGAAAGGAAGTCTCCTTGTTTTCAGAAAATCTTTGCAAACCATGCCTATAAAAATCACCTTTCATTCACAAAATGAAAGAGAAAATCATATTCAGTAACAGTTAAGAGGAACATAGTCTGGAACTGGCTAACTGCTGGGTAATGCCTCCAATGCTACCAATGACACTTTCCTTTGCAAACAGCTGCTGATTGCCTCAGCATGTAAATATTCTTTGTCCACATTTTCAAACCTTTTAATTTATGAAAGAAAATGTTCCATTTGTGTGCATTCTGCTTGAGTACCACATTTTCACACATTTATTTTTAACACATGTCAGATTCATATGACTGGATATTACAGTTAATCTGAAGAGAAGTGACTGCATTGAGAATCCAGAAGAAAGAAATGATGGAATTACACAGTGGGTCAAAAAGGATCTTTGATCACTGGCCTTACATTGCTATGAATAAAGTTGCAGCTCTCCCTAATTTATATGAATGAGAAACATTCATTTATTTTATCTGTATAAGAGGCATTATTTTAAAATCACCATAATCTTCAGAATATAATACGTTATAAATATCACAGATTTATTTATCTTATGAAAACAGACCTCTGTATCAAAAAGCAGAGGAGGTCAGTATCTTAAACTGAGAGTGAAGTTGCATATGTGGTCAATTCTGTTCAATTACCCCTGCCCTGCCCACCCCCACAGGTTCTACAATTCATTTGCACGTCTTTGGGATGAGGAGAGAAATTGATCATGAGATTTAGAACAGTTTGCCAAATGTCATTTGTGAATCTGGGCAAAATTGGTGAGAATGTTAGATTAATGAATGGTTAATGGCTAATATGGGCTGAACAGCCTCTCTCTGTGAGTCAGTCATATTCCTACAGATACACCGACATTTTCAGTAACCCTCTAGTTAGCGCAATCCTGAAGATAGTGACTGTAATCTGATCATCAGATGAAATCTGTAATGAACTGTGTTGAAAAACTCAGAAATCTTTCTGAAATGTCACTGTCTATAAAATTGACTTTAAAATTGAAAGATCTATGTGCATTAGAATATAATCTAGCTTGATCATCATCATCCTCAGTATATGTAATTCATTTTGACCACCAAACTTTGAAAATTAAATATTTCTCACATATTTCATCATTTTTTTTTCAAAACCTATTTAGATGATGTTTTATGTATTATATCGCAAAATCAGTGAGCCAATAATTAATGAGAAGGTGTTCATGGAGTTCACCTTCACTAGTTGCTATCCATGTGGCACAGTAGCACGGTGTTTTGCACAATGCTTTACAGTACAGGCGACCAGGGTTCAATTCCTGCCACTGCCTGTAAGGAGTTTGTACATTTTCCCTGTGCCCATGTGGGTTTCCTCTGGGTGCTCTGGTTTCCTCCTATAGTCCAAAGAAATATTGGTTGGTAGGCTAATTAGCCATTGTAAATTGTCCAGTAATTAGGCTAGAATTAAATCGGGGAATTGCTGGACCCCATGGCTCAAAGGATACACAGTATTTCAATAAATAAGAAAATAATATTGAACTGTGCAGTATATAACAAGTAAGTGTATAGAGAAGTACATAAGTAGCATATGAGGAGCTCTAACACACTTGCTGAATTTATTAAACTGGAGAGGTGCGTGATAAATGTCAGTGAAAATAATAGTCCTTCAGCACCAAAATGGAATGGTATAATACAAACAATGATCCTTTTTCTTCTGCTCCTTATCAGAGAAACCAGTTTGAGAGCTGATACAGCAGTGCTTAGCAGCCAACTCTTTGTAGAATGCCAAGACTTTGTTCAAAGATGTTTGTGGATAATTTTAGATAGATTCAATTCTTGTATTAACCAGAAACAGTCCATACCAAAATGCTATGTGAAATTAGTGTGGAAGAAAGAGCAATTTCCTTTTATGTAATAGAAAGTGGGAAATTATTGACTTCTTTAATGAATATGATTTGGCATCCAAATTACAGTGTGAATTGCAAGCCCCATAATTTGGAAATCTGTGCAGAATGTTTGGGGTGTGCATTTGCTAGGAGTTTGTACAGTAAGTGGTTGTTCTTATAAATAACCAGGAAGTGTTGATCTGACACAAGCATTGTTAAATGGAGCCAATATCATTAAAATCAATGAACTTTATAAATTACACATTTAAGATGTAGTTAGCCACAGGAAGGTCCTTCCACCACTACCCTTACTCATTCACATGCAGGTTTGAGGTTGAGCTGGACTTTTATGATTATGGAGAAACTAAAATTTTGGTTAATGCAAGTACTTGTTGCAGAATCCTTCAGTCACTGTGCAGGCTGTGAATCTGGTACTTTGGTGGCTGTGTCACTGAGTTGCTCAAGTTAGTGAGGATTAGGAGAGTATCCATTGAGCTGAGGAAACTTATGCATGAGAGCAGGAGGAGTTGTTGGAACTAAGGCTGATGCACTAAGACTAGAAAAGTATAAGTTTGGTTTCCCAACTCTGAATTATAGATGATTCTTGAGCAAACGGTAAATTGTGCCTATCATCTCTCGAGGGAAAACCTGTCTCTTCTGGCATATGAATGCTAGGCAAACTTGAAATTGCTTAAATTCAAAGGTAAGCCAGAATCAGGTGTTTCTGGACAGCATAGAAAGATATAATCAGTTTCTTTCTGTCTTTTGATATCTTTAACCCTTTTCTTGTGAGATCTTTGACCTTCTCTTGACCTGTATTATTCCATTGCAGTGTGAAGAGTAATTGGTGAACAAAAATGGGGGTAATGATCAGAGTGAAAAAATATTTTAAAAAATAGTTTCATCCTCCTGTAGTGCCATTTGTTCATCATAGTCCTTTTCCAAAACTTGATCTGAAATTGATCCCAAACTACATCATAGTGAGATAAATAGAGGTTAGCTAATAGAACAAAATCTCTCCATTCCTGGTCAAAAATTGTGGCAACTAACAAATGATGGAACCTGAAAATCAATATATAGTCACTGTGGAAATACTTGAAGAGCTTTAGTTGGTTGTGATTTGGAGATTTGGAGGAGGGAGCAGAGAGGGACTACTGGGAAGTTTTAAAGATTTTTTTGCTAGAAATTAAAGTAAATTGGAGACTAATGAATATAAATATCCTCTTGAAAGAAGGATCTAATGGAAGTTTAAAACAGTATTCTTAATGAATTACGATGCTTTGGAATTTGCTTTCCAGTCTGATGGAGATAATTTGCTTTTCTCTTGTTTCATGCAGTTTGCAACAGAGAGAAATGATTTTGACAATGTGCTGGTGCTAAATATCCAATATCACTCAGTTAGAAACACTGACTTTTATTTTGGAATTTTCAATCCAGCAAACAGTTTTGTGACAATTTTGAGTAGGTGACCCCATGCTACACCAGATTCACCAGCACCTGCTACAATGAACAACTTATTACTGTAAAAATTAGTTTTTTGAAAACAGACATTAAAACTTTTCATAACTATTTGGATGTTTCCATGCTCATTTACAATAAAATTGTATCATTGCAAAACATGATGAAGAAATAAACTTGGTATGTTCTGCTAAACCATTGTAGATTTTAGCCTGGATACTGGCACCCAAAATAATTTGTTCCTGGAAATAATATTGGATTTATTTTCCTCAGGGGTAAATTTCTTTGCTTTTGAGAAGTTTCAGTTGTTTTTACTTTACTCAACCCTGTGGTATCCCAGCTTTAGACTGTCAATGCTTTAGTGGTTTTACAAACTTTTACCAGCATACAAGCTCTTGGGAGTTTGCAGGCTGAGGGTCGCTCTGTGGCCGATACTATCTAACCCCTGACCTCTGTTGCTCTCATTTCACCTGCCCTACTGAGAAGAAGTATAAAGATGTTCTTTGTATAAACTCACAAGAGGCTATCTGTCAAAAAAACAAGTGCAAACTATTATTAAGGGAAAGAGTGGATTAGGATAGGCACAGCTTAACAATATCATTTTTGTGTATGAATTAGCACTTTTGCCCAAATCCTTTCATGCATAGAGGCTGAATCCTGTGGAGTACTAAAATTCATACTTGCTCAGGACACAAAATGAATTGATTGTTTTGGAATAATTTGCTTAAATTCTTGCAACATCTTTTGTTGAACTGTTAGAATATTTAGTGATGCACCCATGAAGGTTCCCTTTTTGATAAAGGGTAGTACCTAAGAACATAAGAAATAGGAGCAGGAGTAGGCCATCTGACCTATCGAGCCTGCTCCACCATTCAATAAGATCATAGCTAATCTGACCATGGACTTATCTCCACCTACCTTCCTTTCCCCATAACCTTTAATTTCCCCCACTATGCAAAAATCTATTCCACCTTGTCTTAAATATACTTACTGAGGTAGCCTCCACTGTTTCATTGGGCAGAGAATTCCACAGATTCACCATTCTCTGGGAAAAGCAGTTCCTCCTCATCTCTGTCCTAAATCTACTCCCCTGAATCTTGAGGCTATGTCCCTTAGTTCTGGTCTCACATACCAGTGGAAACAACTTTCCTGCCTCTATCTTATATACCCCTTTCATATTTTCATATGTTTCTATAAGATCTCCTCTCATTCTTCTGAATTCCAGCGAGTACAGTCCCAGATGACTCAATCTCTCCTCATAGCCTAACCCCTCATCTCCGGAATCAACCTGGTGAACCTCCTCTGCACCACTCCAAAGCCAGTTCCTCAAGTAAGGAGACCAGAACTGCACGCAGTACTCCAGGTGTGGCCTCACCAGTACCCTGTACAGTTGCAGCATAACCTCCCTGCTCTTAAATTCAATCCCTCTAGCAATGAATGCCAACATTTCATTTGCCTTCTTGATAGCCTCCTGCACCTGCAAACCAACCTTTTGTGATTCATGCACAAGCACTCCCAAATCCCTCTGCAGAGCAGAATGCTGCACTTTGTACCATTTAAATAATAATCTGATCTCTCATTTTTCCTTACAAAGTGGATGACCTCTCATTTACCAACATTGTACTCCATCTGCCAGACCCTTGCCCACTCACTTAACCTATCTGTATCTCTCTGTATCTTCTGCACAATTTGTTTTTCCACTCAATTTAGCATCATCAGCAAACTTAGATGCACTACACTTGTCCCCTCTTCCAGATTATTAATGTATATCGTGAACAGTTGCGGGCCCAACTCTGACCCCTGTGGCACACTACTCACCGCCAATTGCCAACTGGAGTAACACCCATGTATACCAACTCTCTGTTTTCTATTAGTTAACCAATCCTCTACCCATACATCACCCCCAGCTCTATGCATCCTTATCTTATAGGTAAGTCTTTTATGTGACACCTTATCGAACGCTTCCGGAAATCCAAGTAAATAACGTCCCCTCTATCCACTTTGCTCATTATATCCTCAAAGAGCTCCAGTAAGTTTGTCAAGTAGGACCTGCGTCTGCTGAATCCATGCTGCGTCTGCCCGATGGATCCATTTCTATCCAGGTGCCTCACTATTTCTTCTTTAAGGATAGTTTCAAGCATTTTCCCAACTACAGATGTTAAACTAACTGTCCTATAGTTCCCTACCTTTTGCCTACATCCTTTTTTGAACAGTGGCATGACATTCGCTGTCTTCCAATCCACTGGGACCTGCCCAGAATCCAGAGAATTTTGGTAAATTATCACCAAAGCCTCTACTATAACTGCTGCCGTTTCTTTCAGTACCCTGGGATGCATTCCATCAGGACCAGGGGACTTATCTGTCTTTAGGCCCACAATTATTAGCCCAAGACATCTACTCTATATCCCTGCCCTTAGATGCTGCCTGATCTGTTGAGTTCCTGCAGCTGAGTTACTCTGGGTTTTCAGCATCCGCTGAATCTCTTGTGTTTAGAAGATTCTCTTCCAGTTCTTCGTATCTTCATGTGGCAGAGAAGGAGGAGAAATAAATGGAAGTTTAAACAATGATCAACATTTTACAGAAAGGGTTGGTGTGGAGAATAGTGCTTAAAATATACAGAAATTTAATGTTAGACAGCATTTGAGAAGCAGTTTCACCAGATGTGTACATGCTAGCATCCTAAACATGTTTACTGATTATTGTAAAGGGTGGTGGATGGTTGGTAACACTGCAGTTGTGTCCCACTCTTCTGCACGATGTTTTTTAATGATAGAGGTGAATCAATTAACCAATATGGAAGCCTATTAGCAATCTTGTGAAAATAAACCTGTCCACTCTCAACACCAGCCCAATCTGTCCTCACTGCCTTGGATTTTTATATTTTACCCTCCAGAAGTAGCTGTGCTTCACTTCATTTGGACTTGATAGAGCCAATGAAGACAGAATTCCTTACATTGGGTAGCATCTACAGTTGAAGTCAGAAGTTTATATACACCTTAGCCAAATGCATTCAAACTCAGTTTTTCACAATTCCTGACATTTAATCCTAGAAAACATTCCCTGTCTTAGGTCAGTTAGGATCACTACTTTATTTTAAGAATGTGAAATTTCAGAATAATAGTAGAGAGAATAATTTATTTCAGCTTTTATTTCTTTCATCACTTTCCCAGTGGGTTAGAAGTTTACATACACTTTGTTAGTATTTGGTAGCATTGCCTTTAAATTGTTTAACTTGGGTCAAACATTTTGAGTAGCCTTCCACAAGCTTCTCACAGTAAGCTGCTGGAATTTTGTTCCATACCTCCAGACAGAACTGATGTAACTGAGTCAGGTTTGTAGGCCTCTTTGCTCGCACACGCTTTTTCAGTACTGCCCACAAATTTTCTATCGGATTGAGGTCAGGGCTTTGTGATGGCCACTCCAATACCTTGACTTTGTTGTCCTTAAGCAATTTTGCCATAACTTTGGAGGTATGCTTGGGGACACTGTCCATTTGGAAGACCCATTTGTGACCGATCTTTAAGTTCCTGGCTGATGCCTTGAGATGTTGCTTTGATATATCCACATAATTTTCTTTCCTCATGATGCCATCTATTTTGTGAAGTGCACCAGTCCCTCCTGCAGCAAAGCATCCCACAACATGATGCTGCCATCCCCACGCTTCACGGTTGGGATGGTGTTCTTCGGCTTGCAAGCCTCACCCTTTTTACCTCCAGACATAACGATGGTCATTATGGCCAAACAGTTCAATTTTTGTTTCATCAGACCAGAGGACATTTCTCCAAAAAGTAAGATCTTTGTCACCATGTACACTTGCAAGCTGTAGTCTGGCTTTTTTATGGCAGTTTTGGAGCAGTGGCTTCTTCCTTGCTGAGCAGCCTTTCACGTTATGTCGATATAGGACTCGTTTTACTGTGGGTATAGATACTTGTCTACCTGTTTCCTCCAGAATCTTCACAACGTCCTCTGCTGTTGTTCTGGGATTGATTTGCACTTTACACGCCAAAGTATGTTCATCTCTGGGAGACAGAATGGGTCTCCTTCCTGAGCGGTATGACGGCTGCGTGGTCCCATGGTGTTTATACTTGTGTACTATTGTTTGTACAGATGAACATGGTACCTTCAGGCGTTTGAAAATTGCTCCCAAGGATGAACCAGACTTGACATCATTTTCTGACCTCAATACGATAGAAAATTTGTGGGCAGAACTGAAAAAGCGTGTGCGAGCAAGAAGGCCTACAAATCTGACTCAGTTACACCAGTTCTGTCTAGAGGAATGGAACAAAATCCCAGCAACCTACTGTGAGAAGCTTGTGGAAGGCTATCCAAAACGTTTGACCCAAGTTAAACAATTTAAAGGCAATGCTACCAAATACTAACAAAGTGTATGTAAACTTCTGATCCACTGGGAAAGTGATGAAAGAAATAAAAGCTGAAATAAATCATCCTCTCTACTATTAATCTGACATTTCACATTCTTAAAATAAAGTAGTGATCCTAACTGACCTAAGACAGGGAATGTTTTCTAGGATTAAATGTCAGGAATTGTGAAAAACTGAGTTTAAATGTATTTGGCAAAGATGTATGTAAACTTCTGACTTCAACTGTATACACTGAGATATTAACCTTGTGGTTGGTTAAGTGCTGCTGTAAATAATGCTGCTACCTTGCATCTCCAGTAATGAAGATTATTTCTTGACTTCCGATACCCTCCGTGTGGAGCTTACACGTTACCCTTGTGACTATGCGTGCTTCCCATGGATGTTCCAGTTTTCTCAAGGAGCTGTTAATTGGTAGGGTAATTGGCAATTGTAAATTACCCTTGTTGTAGGTGGAAGGTTGGGGAATTAAAGGAAAGTTGATGGACCTGTAAGGGACAGTAGCTTGTAGGAAAATAATTTGGGGAGTAGTTTGGATGGGATATAGACAATGGGTGATATAGACAATAGGTGACATTGTGAGGAAATATGAAAATTATCAGGTAATACATTTTGGAAAGTATCAAAGTTAATTTTTTATGAGTTTTGTAGCCTGGGGAAAAATAGACATGCAAGACAATGAACACTTCTTTGGGTCTTTAATTCCTTTATCTGTTTTAGATGTTTTTAATGCAGAAAGAAGGTATCGAAATAAAAACGAAGAAATGAATAAAAAAACCCAGTTCCTGTTGTTACAATCTCAGATTAATTTCAGACCATACTCTTGTTACATATGCTGTATGAAAATAAATAAAAGAAAATATACAAAACCTGTATGGTAGTGGCAATTCTACTAGGCCGATAAGAAACTTTGCACAACTGCACTATTCCAGCGCTGATCAAATCACTTGCGAAAATCTTTCCTCACCAAACCTGGGAAAAGCATTCGAGCATTATTCTCTCTAGGACATGGCAACTCTTCATTCTATTCCACCCGTGCAAAAGGCCATCACCGTTGTCTCTTAAAGGCACAGGCAGCTGTTTTAGCATTACCAGGGTAAATACATAAGTGCACTTTAACAATAAAAAAAAATGATATTCAACGATCACCTGGTTACATGAGTATTGAGGAAGATTGGGCAAACACATAACAGGTAATTGAGTCATCATCCTCAAGATGTAAATTGAACATTGATGATGATGATGATGGCTTCCGTCTGTCTTGATGGAAAATGGACAGTGGCACTGGAGTGATCTCTCCAAGGCATAAGCCTGGGCAGAAGGTATAGAGATTCTGGGGTGCCCAGTCATCAAGATCCCTTTCTCAGCCTCACCAGTGTAGACCAAAGGAAAGTGAAGCAATACATTTGGCACCAGCCTGGCTGCAGGAGCTACTGGAAGGATGATCAGTGATGCCCAGCTGCCTTAAGGTCTCCACTCCAGACTTTCTGTCTGGGTTTACTCCCGTAGCCTTTGTCTCTGCTGAGGCTGCACACAAGGCAGTGGGGCTATTTACCTCCAGTGGGGGAAATTGGACATTAGTTCCTACTCAACACCCTGGTCAGAATACCACAACCGAGGAGTAAAGTTTCTATTTATATTCTGCCAAGTTAATCACTCTCTACCAGTTGGATCCACTGCTGTAACTGATGCCTTATGTTATATAGCTAACTCTACGATGTAGAGTTGGAAGTGAGATCATGGGGAGCCCTAGTCAGGGGTCACTGCAAAGAGCTATAGACCTATCTCTTCAGCTCATTTCCTTCCCTGGAGCAAAAGGCCATGGAATGAACCATAATATCATTTTGCCAGTCAGGTTTTGACCTCCAACCTCTGTGAAAGAAAGTGCTATGGATAGACTATGGATACATAGTCATATCCCGGGAATTATCACTTCTTCAAAGATCAGCGATGTTAGTGTTTTTGATAGAATAGTTCAAGGAAGAGGCAGGCAAAGATTAAGTTTAACGCCATCTCTCTGTTCTATGGAAGCAGGTCAGGCAGCATCTGTAGGGAGAGAAACAGCTAAGATTTCTTCAGATATGAAACATTAAACCTGCTTTTTTTTCCCCACAGATACTGTCGAACAATTTTTCAATACTCTCAGTTTTATGTTGGATCTCCAATATCTTTTGTATTTTACTTTTGGAGTACCTAGCAAGAGCTGCTCCTCCAACACATTTTCACACATTAGATGTTTGACTGTCTTTGTTGTGTGTGTGTGTGTGTGTGTGTGTGTGTGTGTGTGTGTGTGTGTGCCTGCGCGCGCGTTGTTTTTTAAATGGGTTCTATAGTGTTTCTTTGTTTTGTGGGATGCCTGTAAGAAGACGAATCTCAAGATTGTATATAGAATACATACTTTGATAATAAATGTACTTTGAATTTTAAACTTTGTACTTTGAACAGCACATGTACAATGACAGCAGTTTCTCTTGTCCCTGTGTGTCCTGATCCACTGTGAACTTGGCTGTGCACTCTGTCTCTCACAAATATCTGATGAATGGAACAGGAAACAGATGTAAGGCAGTCCCACTTTGATCTGGTAGCCAAATTCAATAAAGGAGGAAGGGAAAGTTCCATAATCTAATATTGCTTCCAGATTGTACATTCTGTGCAGTTGCCATAGATACTGGGCTTTTATTTCGATGAGCCACACTTTGAAAACTGTGCAATTCTGGTGAAAGACTTCTGAAATAATAAATTCTACTGACACTCATTAGAACCAATTGGTACGGACTAAAGGTTCACTGCAACCAAAATGAGCAAAGATGACCCAACCACTTATAGCTGTCAGAAGGAGAAACTGTACAGATTTTGGCCATGAATTTGAAATGAGCAGCAAAGCACACTTTAGAGAATCACACACCATCGACAGATTTTTATACAACATTTAACTACCAAATGGGTCATTTGTTACTTTTTAGAGAGATATGACTCAAACTGAATGATGTATGTCAAATGGGCATTGGCAAAGGCTTAATAGAGGACAGCTTGCAGACTGGGCACTAGTCTTCCATCTGAGGTTGGTTGTGTCACAGGGAAACAAAATAAAGAAAAACTAAAGATATGAAAGAAATATCAATACTTTTTAAAAAGGCTTAACATTGAGCTGTGTAACAAAAATTATCATAAGATCAAATGATGGGTTAAGGTCAATTTTATCTCTAGGAAATCTTGAATGTTGCTCTTCCGATCAGAGTGGTTATCAAAAGGAAACTTCGGTTTTATACAGAAAATATTATCTGTTACCTTTGCTTGTAATTGTGAGATGTAATAGTTCCATTTTTTGTTGATCAGCTTCAACATGATCCCTCTGTAGTTCATTTTTAACATGCTATTCTGTCATTGAGCACTTTAGACCTTAGAAGACTGAAGGATGATCTTATTGAAATATATAAAATCCTAACCAGGCTTGACAGGAGAGATGTCAAGATGTTTTCATTAGTGGAAGAATTTTTGAACAAGATGACAAAGTTTTAAGGTAAGGGGCTGGTTGCTTAAAACCAAGGTATGAAGAAATTTTAACTTGCAGAAGGTGGTAAACCTCTGGAGTTTTCTGTCTTGGAGAGTTGTGGAAGCTGGATCATTAGAAATATCTACGGTAGAGGTAGATGGACTTTTGAGAGCCTGAAGGATTGAGGGCCATGTTGGTCTAGCACAGAAGAGGAGTTGAGGCCTCTGTCAGATCAACAATGATCTAATTGATTGGTGGGACAGGCTTGAGAAGCAGAGTGACCTGCTCCTGCTCCTATTGTGTTAATTGGTAGGATGGCTAGCACATGATGTAGATTGTCCTATGTGTTCAGCCATGCAACAGTGAGCTTTCGCTCAGTAAGGCCTGACCTCTACTGGCTCGCTGTAAGAATGCTCTGAGAAAATGCCAGCCTCTCACCTTGCCAACACCCAAAGCTATGCCACCTCCACCCTCCAAAGGATAGGAACAATGAGTCATCCTGTGGTTTCGCACGAACCTCATGTTGTAAGCCAATACAGAGGCTCACAGGCAGTCACAGCTCACTCGGTGAAGCAAAAAAGACAAGCAGTTTGGGACATTCCATTGTAACGTGGAGCCAATGAGCAGAATTTCTGAAGCTTAGTTACTGTTGCAATTCAGGAAATGTTTTGTGTGTAGAAACTGAAGCAGATGCTGAACAGAATTGTTATTACATTAAACAAAGAATTTTCTCTCAAATTGATCATTCTGTTGGCTTTGGAGATGGCTAACTGCAAACCAAAGATGAAATAGGAAATCAAAATGTTATCTTTTTAAATAACCACAGTGAAGTCTTTATTGGTTTACAGAGACACAAGAGATTCTTCAGATGCTGGAAATCTTGAGAAACACACGCAAAATGCCAGAGTAACTCAGCAGGTCAGGCAGCATTTACAGAGGAAAGTAAACAGTTGTTATTTCAAAGGGTCTTGGCTCAAAACACCAACGTTTCAAACCCTCCATAGATGCTGCCTGACCTGCTGGGTTCCTCCAGCCATTTTGTGTGTGTGTTACTCTTTATTGGTTTATTCTTTTTAACCTCCATTTCTCAGCGAATTTGTGCATCCAATAACTGATAGTACACTCGTAAACTTCCTGGTATTTTTATAGTTACCAGTTAGCAGAACTAATTTGGTTAAACATGTAGGAAGCTAAATATGCGCTGCTCTCAGCACCAATCCGGAGAGATTGTACTCTTGGTTCTGGCGTCTAAGCACTCAGTGGTTCATACCTCTCATAAATTAATCACGGTATCGACCCAGGCTGCATGTTGTTCTGCCCAGAACCTGGTGCTCTCACAGTCTTGAAGCATCATCACGGGGCTGGGTGCACACTGTGCAGAGCCTGCCTCTTGGGGGCTGTAAGTGGGACAGCAGGTCAGTACTGTAGTGCAGGGCTTGGGGATGCCCACTGGCTGGGTTAGTGAGTGCTGGTGTTGCTAGGACTACCCTAGATGATGACAGACCACTTGGATTTCCTCAGACCCTGTTGAATATGAAGGAAGCTGCCACATGCCCCCTCTCTTTGGCTAGGTTGGCAGCTCCCACTACCCCAGTATAACAGATCATAAGACCATAAGACATAGGAGCAGAATTAGGCCATTCAGCCCATCAAGTCTGCTCCAGCATTCCATCATGGCTGATCCCAGTTCTCATTCAACCCCATACACCTGTCTTCTTGCCATATCCCTTGATGCCCTGATCGATCAGGACTTCCACCTTTAATATATGCACAGACTTCGCCTCCACTGCATTCTGTGACAGAGCATTCCACAGATTTAATACTCTCTGGCTAAAAGGATTCCTCCTTACCTCTGTTCTGAAGGGTTGCCCCTCAAGTTTGAGGCTATGCGCTCTAGTTCTGAATACCCCACCATAGGATACATCCTCTCCGCATCCACCCTATCTAATCCTTTCAACATACAGTAGGTTTCAATGAGATCCCACGCATTCTTCTAAATTCCAGTAGTATAGGCCCAAAGTTGCCAAACGCTCCTCATATGTTAACCCCTTCATTCCCGAAATCATCCTCTTGAACATCCTCTGGGCTCTCTCTAATGACAGCACATCCTTTCTGAGGTATGGGGCCCAAAACTGTTGACAGTACTCTAAGTGCAGCCTGACTAGTGTCTTATAAAGGCTCATCATTATCTGCTTGCTTTCATATTCTATTCCACTTGAAATAAATGCCAACATTGCATTTGCCTTCTTTACCACAGATTCAACCTGTAAATTAACCTTCTGGGAGTCTTGTACGAGGACTACCAAGACCCTCTCTACCTCCGATGTTTGAACCTTCTCCCTATTTAAATAATAGTCCGCACTATTGTCCTTTTATCTGAAATACATTATTGTACATTTCCCGTCTAAATCCTGCTGCAATCGCATTGCTTCCTCAACACTACCTACCCTTCCACTTATCTTCATATCATCCTCAAACTTTGCCACAAAGCCATCAATTCTATTATCCAAATCATTGACAAACAATGTGAAAAGCAGCAGTCCCAATACTGACCCCTGAGGATCACCAGCAGCCGACCAGAAAAGGCCCCCTTTATTCACACTCGCTGCCTCCTGCCTGCCAGCCATTCCTCTATCCATGCCAGTATCTTTCCTGTAACGCCATAGGATTTTGTCTTGTTCAGCAGACAGAGTAGAGTTGTTTGGTTGGCTGGCTTGTTACCCTGGAGGCTGGAGAGAGCCAAGCATCCAAACAAGGAGGTGACAACAGTTTCCATCCTATCCAGAAACAGGTGATTAGAGAACAGTGCTGCTGCCCGAGTCAAATTAACTTGGTACATGGATGGAATTGTGCTGTGTCATCTCAGGTTTGCTTCATTAAATATAAGATATAGGGAGGTGTATATCAGAATAATTGGATTATTAATTGTCTAAGGCCATTCAGCCTATTGAGTTTATATCAGCTCCTGTAAATGCAATTCTATCACTTTTATTCACTGTTTTTAGCCAACATTCCTGTGCATTATTCTTTTCTAAGTCCCTGTACAATCTAGTTCCTTTTTGATACTTTTGAAGGTAATAAATTCCAGACCATAACTATCTCGTGAAAAAAATTCTTGTTCATATATCTCTCTTGAAATATGTAATCTGTGTGCCTGGGCATTAAACCATCTACTAATGAGAACAACTACCATAAGACCATAAGATATGAGAAGAATTAGGCCATTTGGCCCATCAAGTCTGCTCTGCCATTTCACCATGGCTGATCCACTTTCCCTCTCAGCCCCAATCTCCTGCCATCCCCCCATATCCCTTCGTACCCTAACTAATCAAGAATCTATCAGCCACTGCCTTAAATATACCCAATGACCTAGCCTCCACAGCTGCAGTGGCAATGAAATCCACAGTTTCACTACTACCTGGCTAAAGAAATTCCTCCCCATCTCCATTCTAAAAGGACACCCCTCTATTCTGAGACTGTGTCTTCTGGGCTTAGACTCACCCACAATAGGAAACATCCTCTCCACATCCACTCTATCAAGGCCTTTCAACATTCAGTAGGTTTTGATAATTACCTGCTTTTTTGTTAATTAAACTGGTAATGATCTTGTTCTTTCTAATCAAATCACTTCTCAGCCCTTGTTCCTCTGTGGAGAACAAGGAGATGACATTGTAGTTAAAATCCTTCATCTCTCGAACCATTCCACTAAATCTTTTTGGGACCTCTCTGTTTGTATACCTGTTGTGCAAAGTTAAGCATCTTACACTTCTCTCATTTCTTTCATACCATTGTAGGCAACTTTACTTAGTGTTGTTTAGACCCAGACCCTAGAATTTCCTTCCCGTCTCCCTCTCATTCCTCCCTTAAAATCCATCTCTTTGAATAAGCTTTTCCTCATACGTACTTTTTGCATTCTCTAATGACACCATCGTAAATGTTCCTCTGCTAAGGAGTCCAAGCATAAGCTATCTTCTTTCATTATTGGAGGAAATAAGAAATTCTTTAACTATGGCACTGGAGTTTACCCTTGAGGAAAACCGTGGTTTAATACACAGGTGCAGACACAAAGGAATGCCTAATGTCTAACGGAAGGCATAATTTTTGGCAAGAGGCTGAATCATGACTGGATTAAAATCTTTGTACTAAGTACTATGGTACTGTATTTTGGAGTTTGTCATGTGCCCTGAGACCTTCCCCTGCAAAAAGCTCAGCTCTTCCCTCAGCATAAGGTATCAAGGAAGTTCAATGAACTACTGTGAAGTGAAGATTTCCTATTAGGAAGCATCCACTTTCTTTTCACAGCAGTTCCCCTCCAAAGTAATACGTCTTCACTTGACATGAGCACCTGTTATACTATCGATTACCAAATATTCAGCAGCCTGGCTGAAATGTGACTCCTCCTGATCCTTTGATTTAGCATTCAAATAGTAAATCATGCCAAGAGTGATTACATGTTACTTCAGTATGGAAAAATCTATGTTAATGCTGCCGATCAAAGGACAAACCTGGCGATAACAATGAATAGGGGTGATACATATTATATACTGTATAGTACAACTAATTCTGAAGCTAACATTACTCAGAAAAATAAGACTGAAAACCTTGATTTATTAAAGCATTCAAAACATGAGTAGATCATTCAATACCCCAGATCCACCACACCACTTAATTGATCAGATCTGACTGGAACCACAGCTTAATTTTCCTGCTTTGGTTTATGATTTCCTAATAAAAATCAATTGATCTCATGACCTTAAGCAGACGGATTATGCCAGGATCTCCAGACTTTGCAGTCCCACTATGCTAAGTGTGAAAATTTGCTCCCTAATTGCCTGCCAAAATGGCAGAGATCTATTTTTCAAATTATTTCCCATTTTTCTGCACATGCCCTTTTGTACCTTTTCAACATTTTAAATAGCCTTACCTCAACTTTCATTCAGCCAGACACGGAGGGAATTTGGGGTAATGGTGAAGGAGACAGGCCATTAAAATTGGCCCAGGGATTGCAATATTTGATGATCACAGGCCTATTCAATGATCAGTTTCCTTTACCATAATTACCCATTACAATCAGTGCTTTGTGCAACCAGAGCTGATCATGCCACTCCACAGATCTGCTAGAGTCCAATATTGCTACATTTTTAAAGCTAGGTCTACAGGACAAAAGTCTCCTTAAAGGAAGGTGCAATGTGGTCTCTGGTGAAGCCAAGAACATCCATAAACAGCAATGACCACAAGGGTGAGCATAACCCAGGAGTTTTCTAATGCTAGACATGAAAGTTTAGTGGTGTCCTGTATCTGCAAAGGGCCAGAGGCCTACTAAGTATAAGACAACCAGCTAAAAATGCTTAAAACAATTTAATAATTAAGATATTAAGTAAAAGTAATTAAAAGAGGTGTTATTCTGAACATAGCTCACAGCAACCCTGTAATCACCATTCCAAAAAGTGACCTTGTGTGGGTGTTGTGTGACATGTATCCCAACATATTGATGTAGTCATAAAGAAGGCAAGACAGCGGCTATACTTTATTAGAAGTTTGAAGAGATTTGGCATATCAACAAGTACTCTCAAAAACCTCTATAGATGTACTGTGGAGAGCATTCTGACAGGCTGCATCACTGTCTGGTATGGAGGGGCTACTGCACAGGACCAAAAGAAGCTGCAGAAGGTTGTAAATCTAGTCAGCTCCATCTTAGGTACTAGCCTACAAAGTATCCAGGACACCTTTAGGGAGCGGTGTCTCAGAAAGGCAGCGTCCATTATTAATGACCTCCTGCACCCAGGGCATGCCCTTTTCTCACTTTTACCATCAGGTAGGAGATACAGAAGCCTGAAGGCACACACTCAATGATTCAGGAACAGCTTCTTCCCCTCTGCCATCCAGTTCCTAAATGGACATTGAAGCTTTGGACACTACCTCACTTTTTTAAATATACAGTATTTCTGTCTTTGCACATTTTAAAAAAATCTGTTCAATATATGTAATTGATTTACTTGTTTATTTATTATTATGTTTTATTTAATTTATTTTTTTCTCTCTCTCTCTCTGCTGGATTATGCATTCCATTGAACTGCTGCTGCTAAGTTAACAAATTTCATGTCACATGCCGGTGATAATAAACCTGATTCTGATTCTGTTGTTGAATCTCAGAAAGCTCCTCTTTCATTGATGACACAGTGCTGCAGCTTGTAGACCTGTTGACTCACAGGGTCAGAAATCTCCTTTCAATTCTTATGTCCCTTGTTGTCTTTCTGGCATTTTCACATCCTCCTTGTGTCTACGTAGCATTTGCTCTGGGTGTTCTAGTTTCATCCGACCCTCCCCCACCCCCACCAAAGATTGGCAAGTTGACGGTCCACTTTAAGTTGTGTGAATGAGTGGTTAAGTCTGGGGTGAGTTTGTGAAAATAAAGGGAGAATAAAGTGGGATTAATGTGTAAATCGGTGAATGATGGTCAGTGGGTCAAAAGGCCTGTTTCCTTGCTGTATGAATGACTCATGACTCTGTGAGTACATGTGATGTCCAAGGGCAGAGAACAGCTGTGAAACAGCCTGGGAAATGCAGCCAGTCAAGTTTGGATCTCTCATTCATTCCAAATTTTTGAAGGTGCTGGTATTCACATGGATAAATTTATCTGCAAAATCTGGGCCATTACACTCACCACGTTTTCCACTGACTCAGGAAGGTTTTGTCTAAAGATATAAATTAGATCATCAAAGCCTTCTTTCAAAGTTGTGAGTTTGTTATTGTTCCACCTATTGGATGAGCTTCATCTGTTAAAACTGCACTGGAATCTTCTGAACTTTTCTTGCACAAGTAAACCACTTAAATATTTTGCGCCAGTTTGAATGCTATAAAAATTTATTTTGATTTAGTAACATAATTTTTCGGTAAAGTGAATGATTAGTAGAGTCTGGCTTAGCCATTCACTGTTTCCTTGTAGTCTCAGGAGGATCAGGAGGTGTTCTCAAGACCCAACTTAGAAACTTTAAGTCAAAACCAAAAGTTGATGGTTGGGATCTGAAATTTAAAAATCTATGTGTTGGAAATCTATAGGAGGCCAGGCAGCATCTAGAATGTTTCAGAAAATCCTTTACCAGTAATGATAAAGGCAAGACATTTAATATTTAATTCCCACAATCCTGATTGAGAAGTTGCAGATACTGGGCCTCTGTACCTCCCTCTGCAATTGGACCCTTGACTTCCTAACCGGAAGACCACAGTCTGTACGGATTGGTGATGACATATCCTCCTTGCTGACAATCAACACTGGTGCACCTCAGGGGTGTGTGCTTAGCCCACTGTTCTATTCTCTGTATACCCATGACTGTGTGGCTAGGCATAGCTCAAATACCATCTATAAATTTGCTGATGATACAACCACTGTTGGTAGAATCTCAGGTGGTGATGAGAGGGCGTACAGGAGTGAGATATGCCAACTAGTGGAATGGTGCCACAGCAACAACCTGGCACTCAATGTCAGTAAAACGAAAGAGCTGATTGTGGACTTCAGGAAGGGTAAGACGAAGGAACACATCCCAATCCTCATTGAGGGATCAGAATTGGAGAGAATGAGCGGTTTCAAGTTCCTGGGTGTCAAGATCTCTGAGGACCTAACCTGGTCCCAACGTATCAATGTAGTTATAAAGAAGGCAGGACAGCGGCTATATTTTATTAGGAGTTTGAAGAGTTTTGGCATGTCAACGAATACACTCAAAATTTCTACAGTTGTACCATGGAGGGCATTCTGACAGGCTGCATCACTGTCTGATATGGAGGGGCTACTGCACAGGACCAAAAGAAGCTGCAGGAGGTTGTAAATCTAGTCAGCTCCATCGTGGGTGCTAGCCTACAAAGTACCCAGGACATCTTTAGGAAGCGGTGTGTCAGAAAGGCAGCATCCATCATTAATGACCTCCAGCACCCAGGGCATGCCCTTTTCTCACTGTTACCATCAGGTAGGAGGTACAAAAGCCTGAAGGCACACACTCAGCAATTCAGGAACAGCTTCTTCCCCTCTACCATCCGATTCCTAAATGGGCATTGAGTCTTTGGACACTACCTCGCTTTTTTTTTAACGTACAGTATTTCTGTTTTTGTACATTTAAAAAAATCTATTCAATGTACTGTAATTGATTTACTTGTTTATTTATTATTATTATTATTTTTAGTTTATTTTTTCTCTCTGCTAGATTATGTGTTGTATTGAACTGCTGCTGCTAAGTTAACAAATTTCATGTCACATGCTGGTGATAATACACTTGATTCTGATTCTGAAAATCTGTAGATGCTGGAAATTCGTGGCAACACACACAAAATTCCGGAGGAACTCAGCAGGTTAGGCAGCATCTATGGAAATGAATGAACAGTCAACATTTCAGGATGAGATCCTTTTCCAGGACTGAAAAGGAAGGGAGAAGACCCTTTTCATTTGGCACCTTCCTCCCTTCTTATCAGAAATGGTATTAGGTTTCTTTTATCTCAGTCAACTCAGACAACCTCAACCCTGTTCTCAGTACCAGGCTGGCTGGCTCCTGCTTCCTGCCTCTGCCCCAGTCCATAGAGCAGCGCACTCTCTATTGTTTTCAAGTAGGAGGCAGTTCAGCACAACTTAAACAGAATCTCAAGAGTTAATAGGCTGGGATCACATGCCACCATTCATTCTGAAAGTGCACAGAATACTCTACTGAAAACTTGGTGCCTAGTTGCAGTCCTTAATTTTGGTCATCAAAACTGAGCTTTCTCAGGTAAATACAAAAGACTGGGTGATACTGACTACACAAAGAACATGAGAGGTTCTCTGCTGCTCTGCCCTAGTCCAACCTCCGCCTCAAACAGCACATTAAACAGATTAATTAATCTTTTATCATTTTACCTATTGTTTTCCCAGCTGGGCTTTGCATGGGGATTTAAAGTTATCAACATTGTGGGGAATACGTGGGTGTGTTTAACATTATCGGGCAAATATTCAAGCATCTCTGTGATGGTTATTGGTAGCATCCACACCCTTCCTTGTACACATCTCCATTTCCCAATGTGTTATACTGTGAAAATACTTCAGATACTCTATTACGAAACACATGGGAAGAAGTTCTTGGGCAAGAAATCTGCCTTGGGCAGCACCACAAAGTGTGGGGTATTGGACCAGTTCCATTATACGTACAACAATGATGGTAAAAGATGATTATCAGGTGCTGTGCATTATTGCCAGCCAATCTTCTATACTATTTTGTGCCATGACAAAGAAGAATTTCTATCATCTTCTGTTGAACTACATCCAGTCTTCTCTGTTTAATTTTCTTTTTGGTATCTTTAGCACCTAGCTTTCCCATATGGCTGGCTACCCAGGTCAGTTTCGACACATCATGAGCTAATACTTTTTCACAACTGTGACATTAATGTTATAAAGGCATCAGCTGAAAGTAGCATGCTTCTCTTTACAGAAATGCATCAGCCCTGTACATATCGGAGTAGACAGTGTTGATTATATGCCAGATGTTTAAATAATGCTGATTTCCATAGCGATTAACAAACTCAAATAAACAGAAACTCGCACCCAGACTGAAGTCTTCCTAAAGTGCACTATACGGCAGCATAATTATTTTTATGTTCCCATAGATTTCATTGCTCTGTCATGCCCTATCCATCAATTTTGTTCCCACAATGTTTCTGGCTGAGTAATATTGCTGCTATGTCTGAGGCGTGCACGTTGCTTGGCTCCTTGCCAAGAAAAGCATTTTTTGCATGACCCTACCTAACTGCAGGCTGCTGCCTGTGCTTAGGGGGTACTGACAAATGCCAGGCCAAGTGCAATGCGATGTTACAGCAGTCTGAAAGGGGCCAAGGGAATCTTTGCCTAAATATTCACCCAGTACAGCATTAAGGGATTATGTTCATCTCTCAGGCCAGCTTGTATATTCACTTGTGGAGGATCCTTGGTCACATCCATCAGTTTTATCAGTTCTGACTCTCGCAAATGTGTCTTTTGCTTTTGAACTCCTTCAGCGTGAGAGAGGCAAAGGGACCTTTTGGGGAAGCAGCAGGATAGTTTTCTGCCCTTGATAGACATCTATGTTACTGGGTGGAAAATAACACTGGTGACTTCATTTAATTGCATTTCAAATTTGAGTTTTTGACTTTGGTCTTTATTTCACTATAAGAAATGTTCTTGCCTGCAGCTTTGGTAATTTTGGGTAATTTTGGGTAATTTTGAACTATAATCTGACTAAAATACCAGATATTTTGGTGAGTACAATGCTGGAATTCAATGATTCATGAAAATCTTGAAAGCACAACAAAAACTGAACTGATCCACACTGGAAATGGAGCCTATCACGTGATTCTACTCAGCTGAATCCTACTTGAGACTTTATTGTCAAATTCCTACTGTAGTGGGCCTGAGGAAACTTTGGGAACAGTTCTGGACTGCTTCCAGGTAAGGAAAAGGCTTTTGAGTGGTCTACTTTTTATTAATACTGTTCCCAGTGATGTGACTATTGTGGATCCCAATCTTCAGTGGCTCCAATAATTCCTAATATTCAGGGCACTTCCAGCCCTTGAAGTTGCATTATTATCTGCCTCTACACTGGATTTTCCACTGTAGCATCACAATACTTTAGGTATACAGCACTATAATCTCTCCTGACATAAATGTGGCTTTGAGCCATTTGTGAAAGCCTAAAATGGCCAAACCAAAGATGCCATGTGAGGTTAACATCAGTATGAGTGAAAGTTTGGTGAGAGGTTGGATAGTAGTATCAAGCACTCATTACTGCTACACTAAACCCATTTTAGTCTCCCCACATTCCCATCAACTTACCCTACGTTCTACCCACATACCTATAAAAAGTATGATTTACACGAGCCAATTAACCAACCAATCAGGATATGGGAGAAAGCAAGAGCACCTAGAGGAAATTACACAGTCACAGAGAGTGCAAACAAATTCCACACAGACTAGACCAGAGATCAGGATTTGCACTTGGGTCACAGCAGCTGTAAGGCAGAATTTTTATCAGCTGTTTCACGGTGCTGCCCATTTTGATTCCAGTTACCTCTGAGCTATTAAGACAGGAAATTCTAGCCGACTGCTCTTCGCAATCTAATCTAGTTTATATGTTAACTTAATTTAAGTGACAAATTAGATTATGCTGAGAAAAAGCAGAAGTAAATGAAGGGAAATGGCCACGGGACTGTGTGGAGACATCATATCATGGAGGTGTGGCAGAAAAAGGCGATGTTTAGGGAACTGGCAGAGAGGATAAAGTTGTCTGCACCCTTGTGAGAGAGTGGGAGCAAGTAAGGGAAACACTAAAAGACATTTATACAGGTGCATAGAAAACAAAGGTTTAAAGGGATAGGGTCCAAAAATGGGCAATTGAAACTTGCTGAGATAGGCACCTTAAAGGACAAGTTGGGCTTAAGAGCCTATTACCAAGCTGTGTTGCTCTATGGCACTCAGCAAATTTTCTGAAGAGGCAAATTAAGAAAATGTAGCCATAAAGCTGTCTGGGGTAAAGGTCTGTAAGTTCCAGTAATGCCATGCTAGCATTTTCTATCCCCTTTGGTGTCACACAGACCATCTTCCAGTGCTCTGCTTTAAACACTCGGGACTGGGAATAGATTGCCAATTTAAAATAGAAATATGATTAGACTATCTTCAAACTGATTAGTATTACTGATCCATCAGAAACAAATATTAATTATTTGATGGGAAATAACAATTTTAAGTCAGATGACTTTAATCCAACATAATGTTCTAAGAAGCAGTCCAAGATCATTTAGTAATATCTTTTTGAATCATATTTATCTTCTACCATTTATTACTGTAACTTAAACTAAAGTCAAAGCAAACACTCGTGACAGTAATATTTAAGTTGATCAGTACAAATTGGATTAAATAATAAATCGATTTTACATAGTAACATTGATGTCTTAGTATAACCTGTTCAAGCTAGTCTTACTGTTACGATTGATATGATATAAATGGGAGAAGGATGATCTAATGATGCCATCATTAAGTCAGGCCCCTTATTTATGAGCCTGTCTTGTGAGATAATTTTACTTAAAGGGGCCAGATCGGTGTTGCAGCTGATACCCATCTGCTCTGGGAATATTCATCTTTCCATCTATGGGTAACTGATCTTGACTTTCATCTCTCAGCAGCCATCTTTTCTCATGAGGAGAGCTCCTGTAACTTTAACCCTGAGATCAGCAGCTATAGGGTTTCACTGAAGTGTTCAAATGTAAGTCTGCAAGGAGATTTTCTTGCTAAGTTTGTCACATGGCCCAGACTCTTGGCATTAAAGAGAAGAGCAGGTGCTATCTTTGGACGGACTGAATTCGATACCATTGATGGAAGAACGACTATGACACCCACTTTCACAAGACATTCTGTGTAACATTCTGAGAAACAGTCTGAGGTCTAATTAAAAAAAAGACATTAGCATCCTCCCAAATTAAATTTCCAATTTGACACATGCCAATTTTAGCAGACTGGTACTTTATCACTCTGGAAGTTACCTCGGGGCAAAACATATGCATGCTTGTTACTTTTACAGACTCTCTTAAAAGTTTAAAAATCATTCCCACAAGAAAACTAGTCTTCCATTGTTTCAAATGCTATAATTTGTCAATGCTTGTTTCGTACATAAATGATTAATAGAAACTTAGTATTTTCCACAAATTACAGTAAATGCATTTCAAGCTTTCAAGCTTTCAGCCTTCGATCATTACAATACATTGTTCATTGCTTTGCCATCACATCTGAAGGGCAAATCCACATATGGTTCAGCAGACTTTCAATTTAATCATTTTTCTATCTGCCCTGAGTCTATGGAATGGGACTCGGCAACCTTCTGATACTTTCAGCCCTGCTGAGTGTGAGGTTCAGCTGATTATTCTAATCATTTCCAGGGAAATAAACCACACTTGAGAAGTTCTCATCCCACCAGCAATGCTATAATCATACCTAAGTAGTTCCAAATGAGTTTGAACAGTTTTGAGGTGATTAGCACATTGCTTTCAAATCCTAGCCTTCATTTGTTCTGTTTCATTGAACTTTGAACTCCATTGAGAACTAGCAAGCTCCACGACATCCGTGTGAATTGAATTGACTTCATTTCTTACATCCTATACATACATGAGCAGCAAAAAATTTTACATTACATCTCGTCTAAATATGCAATGTGCAATTTACCATGATGTAAAATTATTTTTATTTTTGTGACATCATGTTTTCCTTTACAAGACCCAACTATGGGATCATTGATCTATTAATCAGCCGTGAGGGTGGAGAGGTAAATGTACACCCAAAATGCAAGGGCACCTTTTTTCTTCTCTCTGATGTATGCTTTGTGCTCTAATATGATACTTCAGTGTCAAGTAGGCAGCCAACATTACTTTATTTCCAGAAAATTTACAAAGAATATGCTCAAAAATGAATAGCAGCTTGAACTTTAAAATATAATAGTAATAATAATACTAATAATATAATAGTAATATAATATAATAGTAATAATAATAATAATAGCTTGAAGTATAAAACCAAAAAATGATTCTTAGTAATAAAGCAGTAAACAAATAATAATTAAGTTGAATCAATAAATATTATGTTGAATCAATAGATATAATGTTGATGTACTCTATTAAAATAAACTTTGGAATTACATTGTGCCTGCTAATTTTCATTTGGTTCTTCAGAATTGTGCAGAGTTAGTGAGAAGACGAGCATATCACTGACCAAAGTGCTGTGAAATGATTACTTATCCTCTAGACTCTAGAAAGCTACACTTCACACAATAAATATGCATTGATGTGAGGACACACATTCATATATCAACCTAAAACCTTTCAATTTGTTATTCATTTGGCTCGTTGCTATTTGATATCATCAGAATGGATTGACATGTTATCTCTTCAATAATTCATTGAACTTTAATTTCATTTACAGAGTGCACAGCATTTTGAGGTGTCAAACACACACACTTACACAAGCAGGAAAGAGTGCGTATTGTATCAGAACCCGTCCAATGTGTGAAAGTGTATTACATCTCAATTGCAAGCCTCCATTCTCTTCTTGTTGTCTCTTTCCAGCTGTGCAAGATATTAGCATTTAGCTAATGTTTACTTCTCCTTTGACAGATTATTGATATTTCTTACGAGAAGGCAACAACTTCAAAGGCGTTAGAAGTTGGCAGTATCATCCTCTGAATCTATTTCTTAGGGCTTTAGGTATGAAAGGTTCAATTTTAACCTGCTCATCTGATGGCAGTTAAGACCTCAATCAGATACTGATAGCTACATAGAATTTGCAATCAGGTCTGATGCCATGTTAATTTCTGAACTTCAGCAAATATGTTAAATTAATTGTATCTAAAAATGTGTTTTTCATTTTTTTCCTCATGTTTCTTTCTTATGCCTAACGTATGTGGAAATTGAGTGATGTCATTCCTCCTTCATGCACACTTTCCAGGCCACCCAGCATCTGAAGAGAGACACAAAGCCTCCCTCCTCCCCCCAGTCCTTTCACTACATTCTTCCTTTGTTATTGTTGCTGCTGTTATTTCTCTTTTTAAAAATCACCTATATCACCTCTTTTGTACTCATTTCACGTTAAAGAGAAGTCCCAGGTTTACCCTTCTCTAACTTCCGCTAAGACCCCACCTCCCCCTCGTACCCCATCTGTTACTTATTTTTATGCACACATTCTTTCTCTCACTCTCCTTTTTCTCCCTCTGTCCTTCTGAATATACCTCTTGCCCATCCTCTGGGTCCCCCCCCCTTGTCTTTCTTCCCGGACCTTCTGTCCCTTGATCCTCTCGTATCCCCTTTTGCCTATCACCTGTCCAGCTCTTGGCTCTATCCCTCCCCCTCCTGTCTTCTCCTATCATTTTGGATCTCCCCCTCCCCCTCCTACTTTCAAATCCCTTACTCACTCTTCCTTCAGTTAGTCCTGACGAAGGGTCTCGGCCTGAAACGTCGACTGCACCTCTTCCTACAGATGCTGCCTGGCCTGCTGCGTTCACCAGCAACTTTGATGTGTGTTGCCAGTTTACCCTTAATCTTTTCAAGTAATTATTCACACCAGGCCTTTCCATGGATGGTCACAGTATTCAGATAAATCACAAAAATGGCAAGAAACAGGTCGGTGAACCAGCTTGAAGTTTGAGATCCAGTGCAACTTGGAGATCTGTGAAAAAGGGAGGAAGAGTCCACAGAAGAGAAAATCTCTCCTGAGGCCCTTCAGGGTAAAAACTGGAATTCTTGATGTTACTGTTTTGAAACTGGCAATTAATCAGAAAGATGGGGATCAAATCGGTATCCAGGCAGCAAAGAGTTGTTGGAAGCAAAGAGTTACAATGTAGTTATCAGTGGATAGAATGACTCATTGATATGGACGAAAGTGATTGCAGATGTGGAACTAAATTCAGTCCTCTGTGTCCTCTGTTATCACATGGTTGAAACCTGTCATTATTAGCATGTGTAGGTAGTTGCAGAATCAATTGTTTTCAATAGAAATATTTTTATGACATATTATGATCAAGCTGAGAGAATCCTGTTTTCTGTTCTGAATGTCTTCAAACAATTACAAGTCATATATTATGAGTTTTGCTATTAAAGTTCAATGTAAATTTATTATCAAAGTACAGACATGTCATCATATACAACCCCCAGATTCAGTGTCTTGTGAGCATTTACAGTTAATACAAGGAAAACAATAGAATCAATGAAAGACTGTGCCCAGCAGGATGGACAAACAATCAATGTACAAAAGACAACAGCTGTTCAGTACAAAAAGAAAGAAGAAAAAAATTAATAAATAAGCAATAAATATCGAGAACATGAGATGGAGTGCCCTTGAAAATGAGTCCATGGGTTGTGGGAACAATTGAATGTTGGGGTGGATGAAGTTGAGTGAAATTATCCCCTCTGGTTCAAGAGCCTGACAACTGAGGGTTAATGAGTGTTCCGGAACCTGGGGGTGTAGGTCCTTAGGCTTGTGGACTTTCTTCCTGATGGCAGCATGGCCTGGATGGCAGGGGTCCTTGATAATGGATGCTGCTTTCCTGTGACAGATGTACTCAGTGGTGGGGAGGGCTTTAACCAAGATGGACTGGGCTGTATCCAGTACTTTCTGTAGACTTTTCTGTTCATGGACATTGGTATTTCCATACCGGACTGTGATGCAGCCGGTCAATATACTCTCCAACATATATCTATAAAAGTTTGACAAGTTTTAGACGACATGCCGAAATTTCACAAACCTTTAAGAAAGTAGAGGTGCCGCCATGCTTTCTTTGTAATGGGAGATGCGTTGTAGACCAGGACAGATCTTCTGACATGATTACACCAAAGATTTTAAAGTTGCTGACCCTCTCCCCCTCTGACCACCCAACCCCCCCCCCCCCAATGAGGACTGGCTCATGGATCTCTGGTTTCCTCCCCTTGAAGTCAATAATCAACTGCTTGGTTGCTGACAATGAGTGTGAAGTTGTTGTTGTGGCCCCACTCAGCCAGACGTCCAATCTCCCTCCTATATGCTAATTCAACCAACGACAGCGGTGTTGTCAGTAAATTTAAATTTGGCATTGAAAGTGTGCTTAACCTCTCAGTCATAAGTATAATAATGAGTAGAGCAGGGGGCTAAGCACACAGGCCTGTCATGCACCTATGCTGATGGAGATTGTGGAGGGGTTATTGTTGCCAATCCGAACTGACTGGGAATGAAGGATCTGGTTGCACAAGGAATTACTGAAGACTAGGCATTGAAGCTTATTAATTAGTTCAGAGGGGAAGATAGTATTGAATGCCAAGCTATGGTCAATGAAGTGTATCCTGATGTATGGATCTTTACTGTCAAAGGTGTTCCAAGGTTAAGTGAAGAGCCAAAGAAATGGCATCTGCTGTTGACCAGTTGTGACAATAGGCAAATTGGAGTGGATCCAAGTTACTTCTCAGGCAGAGGCTGATATGTTTCATCACCAACCTCTCAAAACACTTCATTACAGTGGATGTAAGTGCTTCTGGATGACAGTCATAGAGGCAGGTTACTACAGTTTTCCTCGTGTGAAAGACCTCCTAGATAAATCAAAACATACTTTGTAAGTAGCCTCATGTTTGAGTTGTTACAGACTAAACAACGCAGAAGTAAGTAATCATTGTGAGAGGTCCATGGGTTAGAAGAGCTTACAGAAGATGGAACTTGACATAAAGATGCAGGATACTCCATTTGGGAGGAAATCAAAGAAGATAGTTAAGTGATGGAATCACCTCAATGTCTCAATAAGATGGAGAATCAAGAACACATCCATGTGGAGGGAAAAAAGAGGATTGGTAGCTGGAAGTGAGAGATGGATACTACTTTCCATGACAAGTATGTTGTTGTATCATGACAGTAAGGCAAAAATAATGATGGCAGAGCCTTCTCTGTTGTAGAAATATTGAATGTATCCAAAGCATAATAGTACTGATGAAAATCAGAAATATGAGAATGCTGAAAATACTCAGGCCACTAGAAAAGAAATAAACTTTAAGTTTGTGCCTTTTCATTAGAACAGTTCATTTCTGATGCAAGGTCAGCAAGTTAAAATGATCGACCCATGTTCCCTTCCACATATGCTGCCTGACCTACTGAAGGCTTCCAGCAGTTTTGCTCAAGCGAGGACTCAACTCTCTTCTAAAAGGTTTTGAGAGGACAGGAGTTCGGTGTGCACAAACAATATAGAGGTGCAAGATGATGCCTTTGCAATGGAAAAGAACCCTACGTAAGACTGCGCTGTGGTGCTAGATCGTCACGTGCTGAGGTAGCTGTGAAAAAATTGCCTTGCACACTTTCCATACAGATCAATTCATTTCAATGGTGCATTTGAGGTAGTACAAGATAAAACAACTACAGTACAGAGAAAGTGCAGGTAGACAATAACAAGGCAGGTTGTGAAATCAAGTCCATCTGATCATACTCTGGATAGAAGCCATGCAAATTTCTGCTCTGCAGTTTATTGCCAGATCTAAAGACAGTCATTATTTACATTTTCAATTCCCCGCATCATTTCTCATTACAATTCTTTTATCAGTTAGTTTATGATCAGATCCCTCAGGAACTTATAGACAGCTGACAGCAGGGACAACCAATTCAATAGTTGGAGGTATATTCAAAATGGTCTCAAAGGTGAAAAGGCCACATCTAATTCAGCTCCCCCACAGTCTATTAACAATGTTCTAGGATACAGTTCCAAAAAAATGCCAGTTTTGGATGTGTTTGTTGAGCTTTAATAGTCTCAGGCATTTCAGGATATGATCAAAATCAAGTCCTTTGATGAGCAGAATCCTGTGTTGGACAGGAAATGTAGTTTCTGGAACATTGTGGTTTCATTACAAATACAAGGGGTGATTGATAAGTTTGTGGCCTCTCTGAGTGAGTATGCAAAAAGCTTGAAGTTAATAGCTCATCTCTTTCTATCTAAGGCCACGAACTTATCAATCACCCCGAAGATTTATTAATTTCAAACTTTCTGCATAATCACTGAAAGAGTTGAACTGCACGTGCATGTAATGAGAGCTGTATAACTCATCTCCTTCTACCTTAGGCCACGAACTTATCAATCACCCTGCTGTGGACACTTTCTGCAGGTCCAAGATCCATATGCTCCACAACTGCTGGATTAAGTGTGTAAATATAGGAGGGGACAATGTAGAAAATTAAATGTGCTAGGTTTTCTAAAATTGACTCCTTCTACCTTAGGCCACAAACTTATCAATCACCTCTCGTATGTTCAACTCCTCCCCAGCAGCATGACCAGATGTAGCTGGTACGCTCAAAAAGCTGTGTGCATGGGGGCACAGTCACAGAGTCGCTAAATTACTGGACTAGCAGCTAGAGTCAGTCCCCATCTGGAGACATGGGTTCAAATCCCATCATGGCACCTGAGGAATTTAAAGCATTATTGCCAGATTCAGTAACAACAACCATGAAACCATTAGATACTTGTAAATATCCTTCAGGTCACAAGGAAGGCAATCTCACTCAATGTGATTAAAATTATATCTACCTGTTTAACTGTTAACTTCTTTCTCAGTGAAGGGAAATTAAAGATGGATATTAATTGCTGGCATTTATGATGGAATAAAATTATGGGAAACTCCCGAGCTGGAAACCTGATGTAAAAACAGAAAATGCTGGAAATACTCAGCAGGTCATGCAGCATTTGCAGTGACAGATTTCAGGTCAATGTCCTTTCATCTGAGGATGAAATTGTATTTGATCTGAAATTGTAAATCGGTTTTTCCCTCAGCAAGTCAGCATGAATCACTGGAGATTTAACACATCTTAGGCTTATGAACTTGCATCATCTAAGTTTTTGGTCATGACTAAAGTTATAGCATGGCATAGAAATGCATTAATAGACTTTTATTTTGTAGCTCACTTCACAAACTTTGCAAGCATGGAAGTGTTTTGCACCCAATAGAATAATTCCAAAGTGTAATCACTGTTCTAAATGCGTTAGCAAAGGCACTAATGGAACTTCACAGGGATGTTAAGGAAATGGAAGGAAGCTTTTACAATCATTTACAATCTACTCTATTGTTAGTCTACCAGTGTGGTCAAACCTGGATGAGGAGTGGGCTCACAGAACAGGCATTACCCTTTCAGATGCCAACTGGGTATTTGCTGAGATTGTACTTGTAGTACTGCGCACAGAATTGTTTCCTTTATTTAAGGTGGAATATGTTTGCACTGGAAGCAGTTCAAAGAAGGTACACTTCGTTCATTTCTGCAATCAAATTTTTATGAGGAATGATTGAGAAAGTTGGGCCTCTACTCACTGAAGTTTGCAAGAATGAAAGGTGATGTTATTAGTGCACATAAAGTACTAAGGGTGATTGACAGGGGAAACTTGAGAGAACGATTGAGTATGGGGGCATCTAAAACTAGGAGCATCATTTACGAATACCTTCTAGATAGTAAATACATCCAAGCGTCCAGATACAACACCATAAGATACAAGAGCAGAATTAGGCCATTTAGCCCATTGAGTCTGGCTCTGCTATTTCAACATGGCTGATCCAATTTTCCTCAGCCCCAGTCTCCTGCTTTCTCCTAGTATCCCTTCATGCCCTGACTAATCAAGAATTTATCAACTTCTGCCTTAAATATACCTAAAGACTTGGCCTTCACAGCAACCTGTGGCAAAGAATTCCATGGATTCGACACTGTCCGGCTAAAGAAATTTCTCCTCATCTCTGTTCTAAAGGGAAAGAATGTCTATTCTGAAGCTGCATCCTCTGGTCTTAGACTCTCCCACCATAGGAAACATCCCCTCCACATCCACTCTGTCCAGGGCTTTCACCATTCGATAGGTTCCAATGAGCTCACCCTTCATTCTTCTGAATTCTAGTGAATACAGGCCCAGAGCCATCAGACACTCTTCATATGACAAGCCATTCAATCCTGGAATCATTTTTGTTAACTTCCTTTGAACCTTCTCCAGTTTCAGCACATCTTTTCTAAGCTAAGGAGCCTAGACTTGCTCACAATACTCCAAATGACACCTCACTGGAGTTTTATAAAGACTCAACATTACATCCTTGCTTTTATATTCTAGTCCTCTTGAAATGAATGCTAATGTTGCATTTGCCTTCCTCACCACGAACTCAACCTGCAAATTAACCTTTAGGGAATCCTGCACAAGGCCTCCCAAGTCTCTTTGTTTTTTGTATTTTCTCTCCATTTAGAAAATAGTCTGCAGGGATCCCTCTTCAATTTGGCTGGACATTGAAGCCTCACAAACAAAATGCCCTCTTAATAATTTGCTTTTTGTCAATAAGATGAAATTAGTTAAGGAATATTGTCACAATCCAATAATAGTTAACACAATCAGGGCTTGGAGGGCAGTGTGACAAATTGAGGGCAACGCAGCGAAAATATCACCCTTCACTCCAATAACCGGCAGTCCAGATTTTCAGCCTGGCATACTCGATCCTGGATTTAAACTTTGTATTTCTAAGGGTATTTTCCATCCAGAAGACTTGGTTGATGAAGGAACAATGATGTCTTTTAGTCAAATAGTACAGAAATTCAACATACCCAGCAAGGGTCTTCTTCGTTTCTTTCAGGTAAGAGATTATATACGGAAAAAAAACATCATTGTTAACTGATGTTAACTTTTTTTAGTTGTCTTCTGTTGGTTTTTAAAAGCAACCCAATCCTTTAACTTCCCACTAATCTTTGCTCTATTATATGTCCTCTCATTGGCTTTTATGTTGGTCTTCACTTCTCCTGTTAGTCATGACTGTGTCAACTTTCCTTGAGAATACTTCTATCTTTTTGGGATGTATATATCCTTTGCTTTCTGCATTGCTTCCAGAAATTCCAGCCATTGCTGCTCTGGTGTCATCCCTGCCAGAGTTTGTTTCCAATCAATTCTGGTCAACTCCTCTCTCGTGCCTCTGTAATTCCCTTTACTTCACTGTAATACTGATACATCTGACATCAGCTTCTCCTTCTCAAATTTGAGGGTGAATTTGATCATATTGTGATCACTTGCCTGTAAGGGTTCTTTTATCTTAAGCTCTCAAATCAATTCTATTTCATTGCACCACACCCAATCCAGAGTAGCTGATCCTCTAGCTGCTCAAGCATGAGCTACTCTAGAAACCCATTTTGTAGGCACTCTAGAAATTTCCTCTCCTGTAATCCAACACCAACCTGATTTTCCCAATCTACCTGCATATTGACGTCCCCCACGACTATTGTAATGTTGCCCTTTTGGCATGCATTTTCTATCTCCTGTTTTAATTTGTAGGCAACATACTTACTACTATTTGGGGGCCTAGATACAACTCCTAACAGGGTCCTTTTTACCCTTGCAGTTCCTTATCTCTATCCACAATGATTCAACAGCTTCTGACCCTATGTCACCTCTTTCTAATGATTTGATTTCATTTTTTACCAATGGAGCAACGCCACCCCCTCTGCCTTCCTGCCTGTACTTTTGATAAAATGTGTATCCTTGGACATTAAGCTCCCAGCTATAATCTTTCAGCATGATTCTGTGATGCCTACAACATCATACCTGCCAATCTGCAACTATACTGCAAGTTCATCTACCTTATTCCATATACCGCGCGCATTCAGATACAACACCTCCAGTCCTGTATTCTCCACTTCCAATTTTGGCATACCGTGCTCAATCTTTTGTTTCCTGGCTCTGTCCGAGGCCTTACCAACATCTGCCTCCACAACCTCTCCACTAACTGTTCTGTCGCTCTGGTTCTCATCCCCCTGCACTCTAGTTTAAACCTCACCGTGCAGCATTAACAAACCTTCACACTAAGATAATACTTATTCTCCAGTTCGGGTATAAACTGTCCCTTCTCTACAGGTCCCACCTTCCCTGGAAGAGAGCCCAATGATCCAAAAATCTTATGCCCTCCCTCCTACATAAACTCCTTAGCCACGTATTGAACTGTATAATCTTCCTTGTTCTGGCCTCACTAGCACATGGCAGGGGTAGCAATCCTGAGATCACAACCCTGGAGGTCCTGCCCTTTAACTTAGCACCTAACTCCCTGAACTCCCTGTGCAGAACCTCATCACTCATCCTACCCATATCATTGGTACCTCCATGGACTATGACTTCTGGCTTTTCACCCTCCCACTTAAGAATGCTGAGGGCTCGATCCCAGGTATCCTAGACCCTGGCACCCAGCAGGCTACATACCATCTGGGAATTTCATTCTGGTCCACAGAACATCCTGTGCCTTCCCCGAACTAATGAATCTTCTATCACCACAGTATGCCTCTTCTTCTCCCCTTGCCTTCTGAGTCACAGAGGCAGACTCAGTGCCAAAGAACCGATCACTGTGACTTTCCTCTGTTAGGTCATTTCCCCCACGACAGCATCCAAAGTGATATATCTGTTGTTGAGGGGGGTGGCCGCAGGGTACTCTACACTGGCTCCTTGGTCCCTTTCCCCTTCCTGATTGTCACTCAGTTTCCTGTGTCCTGCACCTTGTGTGTAACTATCTCTCTGTATGTCCTATCTATCACCCCTTCAGCCTTCCAAATGATCCAGAGTTCATCCATTTCCAGCTTCAACTCCTTAACTCAGTTTGTTAGAAGCTGCAGCCGGATGCACTTCTCATAGTTGTAGCCATTAGAGACACTGGAGGTCTCCCTGCCTTCCCACATCCCGCAAAGGGAGCATTGCTCTATCCTGCCTATCATCTCTACCTAGCTGAGCAGATAGATGGAAAAAAAACGAGCTTTTCTCTCCTTTGCCTTCTCTGAGTGAAGCCTTTTCTCGCTGAAGCCTCGAAGAGCTAAAGCCTGAAGATCACCATTCTGACTATATCCACACAGACGCCAGCTATAAAAGACTATAGAAGAGTCAGGACTGGAAGTCAAAGAGGCACTGAATAGAAGAACAGGTTCGAAAGGTCACATGTCCATTCCAGCTCCTACTTCCGATGTGCTTACAGATCACACTTCAGCCTGGCAGAGTTGAAATTCATCTGTTAACTCCCAAGGAAAAATGCCTCGCAAATATTCCAAGGTTTGCAAAGGCAGACTGTTGACTACTTAAACATTTTCACATACCCATGAACCATTCTACAGTGCAAGAGTCATATTCTGTTTGGGTAACTAAAATAACCCACAGGCTAGAAGTTACTATGAATAATATGGCTTAAAAAATGCTGTTGACATTGCAGCTGGAGGATCAGAGGCACAACTACCATAGTCACCTGATTCTGGAGATATGAAATAGAGGAAAGAGGAAAGATGTTTCACATCAGTGATGAGGGTCTAGAAATCACTGCCTGAAAGAATGGTAAAGGCAGAAAGCCATCTGCCATTTCACAGTGAGCGGATCTACACTTGAAGTGCCAGAACCTACAGGGTTACAGATCAAGTGATTAAAGATTTAAAGATTAGCTTTATTCATAGAAACTTTAAAACACACGGTGAAATTTGTCATTTTGCATTAACGAGGCTTGTGCTGGGGCAGCCTGCATGTGTTGCTGTGCAACAAGCATTGATTACAACTCACATGATGTCGGGTAACTGTATTGACAAAGAAACAGTGAGCCTACTACTGCAAATTTTCTGTAAATCTTTCACATTATGAAAACAAGTGATTGCTATACATGAGAAAACTCTCTGATCATAAGAGGCCTAGAAATGAAATTTCTTTTAATAATATTTACAAGTATTGATAGAAGCCTAGATGTGTTAGGAGTTTTCTATTTGCTATGTTGTTGATGGACCATTGTGCCAGTTACTCAGGTGTGAAGAGCTGATATCTCTAGGTTAAGATGATGAAATTAAGTCATCTATCTCTATACCCTGAGATGGAAGTAAAATATCCAAAAACACCTAGAAAAAGGAGAGATTTTCAAGATTTGTCCTCAAATTATATCAATTAATCATGTCATCTGTTGATTATCACAGTGCTATTAGTGAGATCCTGCTGAACGTGAGTTATCTGCATTGTGAAATTGGAGAAAGTTTACACTCTGCAGCAAACCAAGCAGCATCTATAGGAAGAGGCGCAGTCAACGTTTCAGGTGAAACGTCGACTGCGCCTCTTCCTATAGATGCTGCTTGGCCTGCTGCGTTCACCAGCAACTTTGATGTGTGTTACTTGAATTTCCAGCATCTGCAGAATTCCTGTTGTTTACTCTGCAGCAAAAGTGTCTTTACCTTAAATTTTCTTCATGAAGACCGCTATTGAAATTTGCATGGAAGCCACGAGGGGGCGCTCGGGATCAACGTCTGCTGGTTACCAGCGGTTTCTTCACACTCAGGTTCGGCAGGAAAGCAATTAACAGCTCTTACCTACACTCAGCAGCTACATTTTTATCAAGGTACACCATCTCTTTCTGAGACTTACATTTCAAATCAGCTATAATTGTTTCCAGCTGTTTTCTCTCAGGTTAACACAGTAGTGGAGGATAGTTTTAATCCACGGCCCACTTTTTCAATACTTCATACAAGATGTCTTGATTGAATCATTGAGGAAGTGTGCTGTCATTGTTAACTGCCATTTCAAACCTTCAGCTCGCACATGTTTATAATTTACAAGGAAACCACAGTGACAACTAGAGCTACATTATACGTTTTATTAATTGCTGAAATGTAGCTGCCATTGCCAAAACCGCCATTTTTTTCTGCATTCTCTGTCCCTTTATGTAAAGAGGTGGGTTTTAAAGGGGGTTTGAACGATACAGTAGAATAAACTTCAGTAGAATGAAAGGCTGTTTACATTGGCTAGACCATACGCAACAGGAGATTATAGTCACAGGAAAAGGGGTCAACTAATCCATAAGGAGCCACGGACAGTCTGCTTTCAAGCATAACTGTCTGAGAGATATACAGTCAGTGACCACTTCATTAGCTAGAGAGGTACCCAGTGTGATCCTCTGCTGCTGTAGCAGCCCATCTACTTCAAGGCTCAAGGACGTTCTCTGCACACCACCGTTCTAACACATGGTTATTTGAGTTACTGTCACCTTCCTGTTAGTTTTCACCTACAGAACTGCCGCTTACAGGATTTTTCCCCCACAATTCTCTGTTAACTCTGGAGACTGTTGTGCATGAAAATCCCCAGAAGATCTGCAGTTTCTGAGATACTGAAACCACTCCATCTGGCACCAACAATCATTCCACAGTCAAAGTCACTTAAATCATATTTCTTCCCCATTCTGATATTTGGTCTGAAGAGCAACTGAACCTCTTGATCATGTCTGCATGCTGTTATGTATTGAGTTACTGCCACGTGATTGGCTGATTAGATATTTGCATTAACGAGCAGGTGTGCAGGTGAACCTAATAAAGTGGCCACTGAGTATATTTATCAGACAGAAAATATGTTCGATTGAATTTATTGATGGGTGTTTGATGCAGTTGTCAGAGATGGAATTTGATAATTTAATCCATGACTTGACGGTGATCAGAAGTCACTGAATCCATGTTCTTAGAACTCAATTCATGGCAGTGGCCTGGGGTGTAATTTTCTCTCATGGGTGTTTGACTTTGGACTCAGAGGGTTGTCTTTACCCTTGAGAGTGAAGGATTGCTCTCTCTCCATCATCACATCCACTGGCCTACAGCCCATTTCTGAAAATTGCTCTCTTCCATGCCCCGTCCTGATTCACTCCAATTTAGCCTCGGACACTAGGCTCTCTAATGATTCAACCTATAGCTGGGGAAGTGATAATCCCTTCCTGTTTAACTGAGGTAACTTATTTTTATTCATTCTTACTTCTCTTCTAATATTTATATATTTGTGTATCTGTGCACTTGTAATGACACTGTAATTTCCTTTGAGATCAATGAAGTCTCTACCACAAAAAAGTATCTATCTCAATAAACTATCTCAATGTAATTAATGTAATGGGCAATTACCATATTCTCACTTTGATTTTTGGATGATGATACATCATTATCATCATTGAACTGTGCTAAAAGCTGAAGCCTTCTTTGTAAAATAGAGTCTTCTGATGTCAAAAGTGTCTATAAAGGGAAATGACAGGAAATGTTGACACAAGAAGGAACTACCCACATTGGGCACACATCAAATGCAAAGTATAGACAGCAATTCAGCCAACTGTAGGAAACCACATTGAAATAATGGAGGAAGGTGAAATACCAACAGTCATTGAAAACATGGTTTTGTATTTGTATAAAGTGGGAAATGTGGTAAACTGTCAATATAAAACCACCAGGAGGAATTCTGCAGATGCTGGAAATTCAAGCAACACACATCAAAGTTGCTGGTGAATGCAGCAGGCCGGGCAGCATCTCTAGGAAGAGGTACAGTCGACGTTTTGGGCCGAGACCCTGACGAAGGGTCTTGGCCCGAAACGTCAACTGTACCTCTTCCTAGAGATGCTGCCTGGCCTGCTGCATTCACCAGCAACTTTGATATTAATATAAAACCACCGTCCTCCACATAGTAAGTTATTGCAGTCAGCAAAAAGAGACATTTTAATGGACCTAGTTATTGAGCTGCCCACTTTTCTGGGTTGGATCTTAAGACTGGCGTGTCCTAACCCTCACATCTTTCATTTGGATGGAAACCATTCTTTTAATCCCAATGTTTTGAAAGTTTACTTCTGCCTTCAAAAGCAAACTGCTGAAACCAAGAAGAAAATCAGAACATAGAGGTTTATGATACTCTGTCGTAAGAGTACTGTACGCATTAATGAAGATGATCTGGAAACTAAGTCCATTAAGGAACGGGTAGGGTAGACTTTTCCCTGCAGCAGAAGTGTCCACAACCAGAGGACACAGATCTGAGGTAAGTGATGGAGGATCTGAGGAAAGATCTTTCACCCAGTGCATGGCTGGAATCTGGAATGCGGGGAGGTGAAGGAAAGGGCTATCACAACATTCAGGTAGCATCCAGACAAGCTTAAACAACAGGAATTCTGCAGATGCTGGAAATTCAAGCAACACACATCAAAGTTGCTGGTGAACGCCCCTGGCAAGGCATGGAAAGCTATGGACCAAGTGACAGTAATTCGACTAGAAGCTAGTTACAGGATGGTGATCATGTACATGAGGGGCTGAAGGGCATGTTTCTTTATTGTTTGAGTCTACCATATAATTTATGCAAATGGTGTACAAAATTGATTTTACCTGAAGCACTTTAGACATCTTGAATTGCATTGTGTTGCATTCCCACCATATCCTTCCTCCCCCACGTCTCCATGGCTTCCTTTAATGCAGCTGTTCTGTGGTCACTGTGAGAGGAATTACTTTAGATTTAACTGCCTTCCTAGACTTCAGTGCAGCAAAATTTGACAATTATGAACTTTTCAGTCAGTTGATATGAAGAACTTTTATTAAATTAATAGGATCAGGAACAGAACATGCTCCACTTTAGTGTATCATTCTGTGTGAAAACCGCTAAAATGTTGTTTCAAATGAATTTTTTGGCCAATTTAATGTATTTTTGAAGAGTTTCAGATTGGATGCAACACATGTTTAGTGCTCTAATAAAAGGGGTGAGATCTAATTTCTAATCAAAGTGCCTAATGTGCTTCACAGCTGATGAAAGATACTTTGATCTGTGTTTTCCATGGTTCATTCAGGAAACACCTAATTTATGCACAGCAAATCTCCACAAACAGCACTGAGATATTGCAAATGAAAACAAACTGTGAGAAAACAGAAAAAGCAAACTCAAATTGTTGGCAACATTCAATAGATAACAGAGTTGATGTTTCAGATTGAAGATCCTTCTTCAGAATAATTCTGACAAACTCAAAGTTAACTGTTCCTCTTTCCACAAAAGCTGCTCAACTTATTGAATGTTTCCAGCATTTTCAACTTTTGTCATGCTCAGACACAGACACAAGTGAGAATCTGGAAAGTCTTTGAGAAAGTTTGCTTGCTGTTGGTGTAATCTGTGTTTGCAGCAAAATTACAGACCAAATTTAGAACAGCTCTTGGGAAATTCTAGGACAAGAAACTGAATCAGTTAAATATTCAAATTGGCTTAAAATGCTTTAAGGCAAATATGAAGAGACTAGGTCTGTTCTGTTGGCTTAAAATGAAGTAGAGTGATTTTTCACAGATTTCTGTGTGACTTACAGACTATCAGGAAATTCATCTCTTCATTTTTCAGTGGGGGCCTTCTTTCTGCCAAACACGTTTTTCCAGAGTAAAACTCCCCCAAATTATATCAGCTGTAGTACATCATGAAGCATCTGTCTGCTCTTCTGCACACCACTGTTGTAACGTGTGATTTTTTGAATTACTGTCGCCTTCTTGTCATCTGGAGCCAGACTGGCCATTCTCCTCTGACCTCGCTAATTCTCTGACTTCTGCTCACAAGGTATTTTTTTGTTTCTTGCACCATTTTCTTTAAACTCTAGAGGCAGTTGTATGTGGAACTCACAAGAGATCAGCAGTTTCTGAGGTAATCATACCACCACATCTGGCACCAAGGCATCCGGCGATCAAAGTCACTTAGATCATATTTCTTCCCCATTCTGAAATTTAGTCTGAAAATCTTGACCATGTCTGCATGCTTTTCTGCATTGAGTTGCTGCCAAATGATTGGCTGATTAGATAAATGCATTAATGAGCAGGTGTACAGGCATACCTAATAAAGTGGCCACTGAGCGTATACAATTGAAACATAATGTCAATTCCTACACTCATTGTCCTGAAAGGTATAAGCAAATGTGCTAAATGCCTTTCTCACCATCTTGTCTTTTGTATAACGCTGCTTTTAATGAGCTACTGTATGCACTTGTACTCGAGGATCCCTATATTCTATGATGTTCACTACTACACTACCATTCGCAATATACTCCTTCACGGGTTTGACTTTCCAGAATGCAGCCCTCCACACTATCCTGTATTGAAATCCATTTGCCACTCCTTAGCAACTTCCCTAACTGATAAAGATCACCCACTTTAATCTACAATAACATTTTTCACTACCAACAACACCAACTTTTGTGATCATTTGCCAACTTGCTGATCATACCCTATGTACTCGTGTCAAAGCACTTATATAAATAACAGATAACAGGGTTTCAACACTGACCCATGTGGCACACCGCTTGTCACCAGTCTCCATTCCAAAAAAAACCTTCAACCACCACCCACTGCTTCCTAACTCTGAGCCAGATTTAAATCTAGTTTTAAATCCAGTTTTAAAGCTAGTTTTGAACTAGCTTTCCTGGAATTACTTGAGACCTGACCTTCCAGACCAGCCTACCATACAGAATCTTGTTGAACGGCTTACTAAAGTTCAAATAGACAATGTCTACTACCCTACCCTCATCTACCTTTGTGATTATGTCTCCAAAGTACTCTAAAAGGTTCATCAAGCAAGAACTTCCATTCAAAATGCCATGCTGATCCCCTCCTATTCGGACTCTGTCTAACCAAAATTGGCGAGCCCTGTCCTTCAAAGCTCCCTCAGGTAACAACCCAACTACTGAAGTCAGGCTAACCGCCTTGTCCTTGCCATGCTTCTTAAACAACAGAACCACATCAGTCACCTTCCAGTCTTGGGGAACTTCACCAGTGGCTAAAAATGAAGCAAATATCTCTACAAGGCTCTCTGTAGTTTCCTCTCTAGCCTCCCAAAGTCCAAAGATGTACTTGGTCAGACCCTGGAGATATAGCCACCTTAATGAGCTGTGAGACATCAAATATCTTCTCCCTGGTAATACAAGTGTCCTCCAAAATATCTCCACTTGTCTTTCTTATCTCTTGAGAATAATCAAGAATAAATTTGTTTAAAATCCTACCAATCTCCTGCAGCTCGAGACATAGATGCTCCTGCTAGTCTCGAAGGGAGCCTGCATTCTCCTCAGCCACCCTTTTACTATCAATCCTGTTTTGTAACTTGAAAGGATAACACAAAGCTGGGAATAACTCTTGTACATTCCTAGTTTTACTTTCAGTAAGACATGCACGTGCAACGTATGCCATTCACTTACTTCTACAATGCATTATGGAAACAATAAAGATGCTTAATCAAACAATATGTTTGCAATATTCCTCAAATATCTTTGAAATATTAAATACACAACAGTCCAGCACCCTGCTGAGTTATAACCTCCAACTCAATATAGAATGCAGCTTAACAAACATACAATATACTATATAGTACAACTACTATATAGACATTCTCAGCATAGTAAATTTTAAATTGTCCCATTCAGACCTAAAGATTTAATCCCCTTCTCGCAATTCCTCCGTCTCTGCCGCATCTGCTCTCAGGATGAGGCTTTTCATTCTAGGACAAGGGAGATGTCCTCCTTTTTTAAAGAAAGGGGCTTCCCTTCCTCCACTATCAACTCTGCTCTTAAACGCATCTCCCCCATTTCAAGTACATCTGCTCTCACTCCATCCTCCCGCCACCCCACTGGGAATTGGATTCCCCTGGTCCTCACCTACCACCCCACCAGCCTCCGGGTCCAACATATTATTCTACGTAACTTCCGCCACCTCCAAAGGGATCCCACCACTAAGCACATCTTTCCCTCCCGCCCCCTCTGCTTTCCGCAGGGATTGCTCCCTACGCGACTCCCTTGTCCATTCGTCCCCCCCATCCCTCCCCACTGATCTCCCTCCTGGCACTTATCCTTGTAAGCGGAACAAGTGCTACACATGCCCTTACACTTCCTCCCTTACCACCATTCAGGGCCCCAAACAGTCCTTCCAGGTGAGGCGACACTTCACTGAGGCTGGGGTGATATACTGTGTCCGGTGCTCCCGATGTGGCCTTTTATATATTGGCGAGACCCGACGCAGACTGGGAGACCGCTTTGCTGAATACCTACGCTCTGTTCACCAGAGAAAGCAGGATCTCCCAGTGGCCACACATGTTAATTCCACATCCCATTCCCATTCTGACATGTCTATCCACGGCCTCCTCTATTGTAAAGATGAAGCCACACTCAGGTTGGAGGAACAACACCTTATATTCCGTCTGGGTAGCCTCCAACCTGATGGCATGAACATCGACTTCTCTAACTTCCGCTAATGCCCCACCTCCCCCTCGTACCCCATCTGTTATTTATTTTTATACACACATTCTTTCTCTCACTCTCCTTTTTCTCCCTCTGTCCCTCTGACTATACCCCTTGCCCATCCTCTGGGTTCCCCCCCCCCGTCTTTCTTCCCGGACCTCCTGTCCCATGATCCTGTCATATCCCTTTTGCCAATCACCTATCCAGCTCTTGGCTCCATCCCTCCCCCTCCTGTCTTCTCCTATCATTTTGGATCTCCCCCTCTCCCTCCAACTTTCAAATCTCGTACTCACTCTTCCTTCAGTTAGTCCTGACGAAGGGTCTCGGCCTGAAACGCCGACTGTACCTCTTCCTAGAGATGCTGCCTGGCCTGCTGCGTTCACCAGCAACTTTGATGTGTGTTGATTTAATCGCTGTGTTGGATTTCTTATTCTTGTGGGATAAAATCTTTCCTGACATGGTGGGCTGGGCGGTCACTCCACTTGGCAGGTGACACATGTAATTGTGCAACAATCTGAGAATCTGGAGCCTCCTCCATGGTGGTTGCAGGAGTTGACTTTGAGAATGCAGAAAGTGATTCCAACAGCTCCAACCACTTTTCTTCTCTAACAATTGATTCTGCTCTCCTCAACTAATCCATGTGTTACCTCCAGATGATATCAGATGCAGTGTCCTCTGTGTAGAGGAGTGGTCCAGTTTTAATCTTTTCATGTACACACTTCTGATCCTCTCAGCAAGACTGCTTGGCCAGGAGTGAAACATTAAACGTCCTTGTTTGAGGAGCCCTCGATTTATCTCAGCTGTTTGCCTTGCATATTCAGGGTCAGTGTAGTGTGTTCTGTTAACATTGCTCGCAGTCCTTTTTTAAGACTCTAAACAAACCTTCTGCTAAGCCATTTGTATCTGGGTGGTACAGTGCAGATGTAATATGTCCTATTTCATTCATTTTCAGGAATGACTGAAACAGATCTGCAACAAACTGTGGTCCATTATCACTGACTAAGTATTCTGAAACACCAGTGCTTGAGAAGAGGCTTCTCAACACATCAACAGTGTGCAAGGCTGTAATGGAAGCTATTGAGAACACTTCTGGCCACTTTGTAGCTGGATCCACTACTACCAAGAAATATGTGCCCATGAATGTTCTGGCAAAATATACATGAGTCCTCTGCTGGACAATGCAGGCTGTTCCTAGGATGGGGCGGTGCTGCTCTTGGCATCTTCTGAACATGGTGGCATCCCAAACAGTGCATGAAATCTGCTTGATTTGCTGAGCTATCCCAAGGAACCAGCCAAAACTTCAAGCCAATGCTTTTATTTTGACCACATCTAGATAACCGGCATGTTGCTCTGCCAATACTTTAGCTCTCAACTTGGTTGATATAATGGATCAGACAAATTTTGCAAAACTTGGGTGTCACATTTTCATTAACACTCTTTTACCCTTGACGTGCTTGAAGTTTATAATGCAATCCTTGAGCATTTCTGTGGCATCACCCAGTACCTTTCTTAATTCACTTTCAGTTGACTCTCTTGTAGGGAATGGAGCATGCAAATGGTGGATGGATATCGAATCAAGTTGTAGTTGTCTCAGCCAATTGTGAAACTCACAATGCTGGCCCTCCTGTTTTTACCACATTTAAGCCCAACGGTTGTTGTATTTCACTGTTACGAATGTCTTTCTCACAGGACTGATCTTTGCTTAAGTCTAAGTTCTTTGTTGGACATCTGCAGGCTTAATTTCAGTATCTTTGAAATGCCATTTTGTGGAATGTCTGAAACAGCCAAGCCAGTGTCTAATTCTATTGTAATTAATTTGCTGTTCGCTTCTGGTGTAAGCCATATTGCTTGTCTCATGTTAGTTTTCATGTTGTTAATCGCAAGGCTACTCAGTCCTATATCACTGTCATCATTTTCGATTTTCTCATCAACAGCATGCAGATTAATGCTTTTTTGAAACTGCAACTTGACTTTTTATGTTTTTCCCTTCCCTGTGCAGTGCATTTATTTCTGTCTGCCCAACATGCTCTTTGTATGTGTCCCAACTTGTTGAATTTTCTGCAAGTTTCACCCTTTAACCTGCATTGTTCTAGTGTATGTGAGGCCCTGCCACAATGGTAACACAACTTCAACTTATTTGGCAAGGTAGTATTCTGTTCAGATGTTGTAACTTTCATTCCTGCCTGCCGCTCAGTTGTGTCTCTGCCTGCTGTTTCCAATGATACAGCAATTTCAACTGTTCTTTAAAATGTGAGTTATACATGTGTTAGGAGCAGTTTTTGGTATACTTTCTAATAAAATTCCACAAACTGAACAATCCCTCAGTGCATCCTTAAACACATTACCAAACTGACAATACTTGGACAACTTCTTCAATACAGCCACATACGCTGAAGTGGACTCTCCTTCCTTTTGATTCCACCTATGAAACCTAAAGCGTTCTGCAATCAACAGTAGTTTCGAATCTAAATGTTCCTGTAATACTTTCATGATATTAGCAAAGCTCATTTCAACTGGTTTGGTTGGAGCAGCCAAATTTCTAAGCAAACTGGTTACACTTCCTGTCATGGTCCGGATCGGGGTCTCTTTAAATTTACTTTGTTTATGTTACGATCCAGACCGTTGACTCCCTGTTTCCCTTTGGTTCCCTGTTTTCCCGTGTCCCTCGGCTTTGGTGATTGGAGGCAATTACTCTCGACTGAGCCGGTAGTTTATAGTCTCTGGCTTTCAGCCGTTCGGTGCGGGAGCGTTTGCAAAGTCACCAAGGTAGGGCGTGCCAATGTCATCTGGTCGGAGTAAGCCTAGTCTCTGCCCGAAGCAAGTGCTGGTAATTCGCCTTTCCTTACCGGAGCAACCTTGTCAAGTTACCTCACCAAAGCGAGCCTGCAAAGTTTCCTCACCGAGGTGGGTCAGTCAGTTAACCCGCCGGAGGGAATCAAGAACCACTCTCTACTGTTCCTGGGCCGAGTCGAGAGCTCGCCACTACCCGGAGGCTCCAAGTCAAGTCCTGGCTCCGGGGGTATTCAAGTACCAAGTCAAGTCCTGACCCTGGCAGCATTCAAGTACCAAGTCAAGTCCTGGCCCTAGCGGCATTCAAGTACCAACTCAAGTCCTGGCTCCGGGGACATTCAATTACCAAGTCAAGTCCTGGCTCTGGCAGCATCCACGTTCCGAGTCGAGTCCTGGCCCTGGCGGCTTCTAAGTTCCGTGTTGAGTCCTGGCCCTGGTGGCTTCCAAGTTCCGAGTCGAGTCCTGGCCCTGGCGGCTTCCAAGTTCCGAGTCGAGTCCTGGCCCTGGCGGCTTCCAAGTTCCGAGTCGAGTCCTGGCCCGGGCGGCTTCCAAGTTCCGAGTCGAGTCCTGGCCCTGGCGGCTTCCAAGTTCCGAGTCGAGTCCTGGCCCTGGCGGCTTCCAAGTTCCGAGTCGAGTCCTGGCCCTGGCGGCTTCCAAGTTCCAAGTCGAGTCCTGGCCCTGGCAGCTTCCAAGTTCCGAATTGAGTCCTGGCCCTGGCGGTCTGTGAGTCCTGTCCTACCCTCCCCCCCACCGTCTGAATCCCTTCTCTGCCCCTCTCGCTTCTAGCCCTCGTCTGCAGCCCTTGCCTGCACTTCAGTCCAGTTCTATCACCGGAGCTAGATAAGTACTGTCTGGTGTTCTTTCGTGTTGGTCTTGTCTTGTCCTCGCCTCCATGGGGTAAGTCAGGCCGTCTTGGCATTGCCCCGCGGGGGGTCATGTCTTGTCTTGTCTTGTCCTCGCCTCCATGGGGTAAGTCTGGCCGTCTTGCCGTTGCCCCGCGGGGAGTCATGTCTTGTCTTGTCTGGTCCTCGCCTCCGTGGGGTAAGTCTGGCCATCTTGCCATTGCCCCGTGGGGGGTCGTGTCTTGTCTGGTCCTCGCCTCCGTGGGGTAAGTCTGGCCGTCTTGCCATTGCCCCACGGAGGGTCATGTCTTGTTTTGTCTTGTTCTCACCTCCGTGGGGTAAGTCTGGCCGTCTTGCCATTGCCCCACGGAGGGTCATGTCTTGTTTTGTCTTGTTCTCACCTCCGTGAGGTATGTTTGGCCATCTTGCTGTTGCTCCACGGGAGGTCATGTTTTGTCTTGTCTTGTCCTTGCCTCGGTGGGGTAAGTCAGGCCATCTTGCCGTTGCCCCGCGGAAAATCATGAGTCCCGGCCCGATGTCCTGTACCCCAAGGAGGGGTACTGGCTCTCTGTTCTGTGTGTGAGTCCTGGCCCTATGTCCTGTATCCAAGGAGGGGTCCCGACTCTGTGTTCTTTGTGTGTGTCCATGGTTCCATGTACCTGCTCTGCCGAGACCGAGGCTCCATTTTTCCATGTTCCTCCTCTCCCTAGCCCATGTGATGTCCTTGCCTGGTTCTGGGGTCCGAGCCCAAGGCAAGACCCAGGTACTGGGTCCTGACCTAGTCTCTGGCTTGGAGTCCATACCCTAGCCTCTTCATGTCTCCTCTAGTTCTGGGATCCGATTCTGAGTCCAAGCCCAGGCCCTTAGTCCCAGCCTAGTCGTAGTCCTGAGTTCTTGTCCAGTTCGCTATTCCTGCTCCTGCCTTGCTCTCCTGGTATGGAACAGTAAACTAAATTTAATTAACCTTACAAGATGTGTCTTGCATTTGGGTCCACCCTTGGTCCCAATGCCCCCGCCATTGTGTCACTTCCACCCAATGCATTCAGCAAAACTAGTACTCACTTCTCATTCACTATTTCGTTTGTTTCGAAACACTGCTCAATTCACTCAGTATACATATTGCAGTTATCTCTTGTGCAATTGAACACATCTATCTTTCTAATGTAGCCAGCCATTTTTGCTGCTTTTTTAAAATTATGATTATTATCACATGGTACTCATTGTTTATGAACCTGTTTCTACCTTTTTCTTAACTCAATGTCCCGCTCTCTACTTGTGAAGAAAAAAGGTGCTTCACTTTTCTTTTAACTCAAACGTCTCGCTGTGCTACAACAGGTCTCCTTGTTTAAAACTTCCTCAATTCCACTGTTATGTTTTGTTACTCCAAAACATAAAAGAAATTGAAAGGAAAACTCAGAGCCAGGAAAATATATGTGTACCTTTTTAGTTTTACTTTTAGCGAGATGCACATGTATGACATGGTGGCGTGATGACATATGCCATTCATGTCATTTTACATATAACCCACAACAAAGAATGCTTAATCAAACAATATATTTACAATATTACTCGATATTTCTGAAATATTAAATACGCAACAAATATAGCCATAGAACCTCTTGGAATTTTCCTTAACCTTACCTGCCAGATACATCTAATTCCCTTTCTTTGCCCTCTTGATTTCCCTCTTGAGGGTATTTTTTACCTTTTATGGTCATCAGGGGATTCACTCATCTCTGGCCTCCTAAAAAGAATGTTTTTTTTCATGACCAGAGCCTCATCAGCCAAGGTTCCCTAAATTTGTGAGATTTACCCTCACTCTAACAGGAGGGTGCTGCACTTGGTCTCTTGATATCACACATTCAACTCCCACTTCCCATTCCTTCCCTTCCCTTCAAACAGGCTCACCTCTGATAGATCCTGCCGAATTCCCCCAAAATTAGTGCCGCTCCAATTTAGGATGTTAACCCTTGTCCTGTCCTATCCTTTTCTATGGTACAGCCCTGCTAAAGGTAGCCTGTTCTTCTACTTTCTAAATTCTACCCGTACGTCCTCACTGAATGATCTCCCAAGAACATCATCTCTAAGTACTGCTGTTACATTCTCCCTTATCAAAAAGGCTACACACCCTTCTCACTTACCTGAAACTCTGTCATACCTGTAGCATCTGTGTACTAGAATATTGAGCTGCCAGACCAGTCTTCCTCTCAGCTATGTTTCCATTATGGCCATAATATTCCAGCTTCCAGAGCCAGTCTATGATCTGAGCTCACCTGCCTTACCTATTAAACTTCAAGCATTGAAGTATACGTAGTTTAAGTGGGTATTTCTTTTCTTGCCTATCCTGATTACCAAGATTGTTGTCGCTGGCTACTGCTTTATCCTATGACTTGCTCTTACTCAGAGTCCCATCCCTCTGCCAATCTGGTTCAAACCCTTTCAGGTACCATTAGCAAACTTTCCTGTGAAGGTGTTGGCCCCTGTCTGGTTCAAGTGCCATCCATCTCTCTAATACAGGTACCCGCTGCCCGAGAAGAGTATGGGGGCCACAGTAGCATAGCAGTTGGCATGACGCTATTATAGCTTGTGGCATCGGAGTTCAGAGTTCAATGTGACATCCTGTGATAGGAGTCTTGGTACGTCCTCCCCGTGCCTTCCAGTTGATCCGGTTTCCTCCCACAATCCAAAGACATACCGCATAGGTTAATTTGTCATTGTAACTGATTCAATAATTAGGTTAGGGCTGGATCCGGTTTGTCGGGGGTTACTGGGTAGTGTGGCTCTAAGGGCTGGGGGGGGCCTATTCTGCAGTGTGCTCTAAATAAATAAAAATAATGGTCTAAGAACCTGAATCACTGCCCTCTAAATCAACTCCTCATCTAGCCTATCTTTCGCTTCCTGACCTCACGAGCATGTGGCACCAGGCGTAATCCAGAGATCTCTACCCTTGAGGCCCTCTTAACGCCTTACCTCAGTCCCTATACTCATTGTGCAGGATCTCATCCTTCTTCTGCCACTGTTGTTTTATTAACATGGGCAATGAGCTCTGGCTATTTACCCTTCTGCTCTAGAATTTTCTGAAGCCACTCAAGATGTTCTTGAGCCTGGCAACTGAGTGGAAACACACCATCTTGGCATCTCTTCTGTAGCCACAGGATCTCCAGGCTGTCCCCCTAACTAGTCTATCACTATCCCTGTCTGACTTCATCCTTTCCCTCTGAACCTCAGAGCCAATCATAGTGCTGGAGACCTAACCCTTGAATGAGCATCCCTGCCAACTGTATCCTAAGAGGTATACTAGTGAGGGGAGTGGACAACGGAGAACCCTACACTGACTGAAAATCACCTTCCTTTTCTTGGTGGTCTCCCATTTTACTGAAGCCTCTTTCTTAAGTGCGACCACCTTATCTATCATGCTCTCAGCTTCCAGGATGATCCTGAGAATATTGAAATCCATGTCTGGTTGCTTGACCTATGTCTGTCAGGAGATGCACCTGTATGTGCAACTGTGTGTACCTCCTATAGATGTAATCATCAGGGAGACAGTAAGGTTTCCAAATCTTCTTTTATTCAGTAGCAGCAACACTCTCACGTAGCTGGAAGAGTGCTGCTTATATTGTGTTATGTGCCTTTAAGAGCTGATGGTCTGGATTGTAGGGCTTCATTCTGACTGCTGAACAAACTTGCAATATATCAATAGCAGTAGCTGCACTAAATCCAATTATTCTATTTAACTGTGGCGTTAAACAGGGAATCTCAACTGCACTGTTCTATGAATTTCTCAGCTGAAGTTCTGACTCATTATGGTGACCTTCAGAAAGAGCATTAGGATGAACCATATTGCTAGTTAAACACCAAAAGAATGGTGTGAAGCAATTTCTAGATCATACTGCTCCCCATTTCATATTTGTTGTTTATTCTCCCCAAATCTGATTCAATTTTATATTTTCTTTATCAATAAATTTGATGACTTTCATTCACACAGTCTAAGGAAGAATATCATTGCTTCAAGCCCTAGTCCAGGCAGAAGATGATACTTGTACAGTACACAGGGGAGTGCTAAACTCTGCAAGGTGTGTTTTGGATAAAATAGTAATTGCAGTTCTTTCTATCTACACAAAGGACTTCACACTCTACTGAAGACGAGTATTCAGACTTCACTAGTTATGTTTGGGAGAGAGTAAGATAAATAATACAGAAATAAAGCAAAGCCTTATCTTTCCTGGTCTTGAGATTTCAGTTTGAAAATGGGCAGCAGAAAATTCACTTTGAAAATTTTGTTCAGCTGATATTGTATTTTCTGCCACCAGTTTTGAGGGACAAGATTAATTGGTGTACAGCTGATACCATTTCAGACAGTTTCAAGCATTCCTTTTTTTGGTATCTTGCAGTTTTCTTTTAGATGCAAGCAGTCTTTCTGAACTTCTTAAGATTCCGATAACAAATGGGGGTGTTACTACTAGCCAGCTTAGAGAACTAGTTACTTAACTGGATGAGAGATAGCACATGTTGTAATGCTGGTTCCTAGCCACTAAGTACGTTCACAAGCGGTGACTGGCCCATTCTAATATAATTGGTCTGTCACATGCTTATCCTGGCTGAGGGACACCACGCCAGTTCCTCACCAATGCTGGACCAGCTCTCCAGCACTGAATTATAATGTTCTGGGCACATTGTTGGCTCAGTGCGTGGTGATGGAGTGCTGAATAAAGACATCAGGATTAAATCCCCTGCAAACCATGGCCTTGGTTGGAGTTTTCCTGCTCTCACCAATTGTTCTCAAGTTGAAGTATGGGCTATCCCTGGTTTACATCAGGATTGCATTGCATGAAGTGACCTTAAGCCAATTTCTCTGTAAGTCAGAAATGTTTTATTTTATATATAGCTACCTATATATAATCACCTTCTATAATCTTTTCTCATTTTATTGAATAAAACATTGAATAAAACACTGTAGTGCTCCCCATAATTAAGCTAAAGCAGACTTTCCAACCATTTATGAGTACCATGAAGCATTTTATTAGTATTTGTTGCTTTCCTATTGAGGTTGTACTGTAACTTTGAAAATGCATGGAAGATTTGCATTCAGTCGGATTTCCATAAGTCCTGTCTTTCGTAACCTCGGGAGCCCTTATATGTATAAAATCCATTTGTATGGGTGATCACCCTTCTAGACCTCAGCCACCTGGCTCCCTCTGGCAACGTTGGGCTATTCTGAAATGAGGAAGAAAAGTAGCACTTTAAAACACACATCCTACACGTTCTTATATTTGGTTCATTTTGTTTTATACCTTTCAGTAATTTTTTAACTCTAACTCAAAATGTTGCAAAATGCCCAGTTAAAAAAAGGGGGCTGGTTAACCTTGCTTAACCATACTTGTTTAAAAACACAACAGGAAAGGAATTGTGTACCATCTTACATTTTGTGCCTTGTTTACTTTCACTGAAGGTCACTTATCTGTGATTGTATCATCTTTCTGAGACTCTCCCTCAACAACTCAGTCACCTTATTTAGGAAGCCATTTTTGTGCTGAACCTCATTGTTTTCCATATCCCAAAAGAAGACTGCAGTTGTGGTCGGTGATGTTAGTGCAAGCTGAGCCCGTCAGAACTGTCTGTGCGTGAATGCTGTAGCAGCAACCCATGTTATTGAAAGCCCCAACACTGGTTCTGAAATGATCAGAGACGGTCCATGTTCTACTGTCAGTCTGAGCGACCCAGTTTATGAGCCAGAATTTCTGTACTGCACACTGCCTGTTCTATTGATGGAAAGTTCATCCTGAGATGATATGTCTTCTGTAGATTTGAAAGTCTCACCAGCTGAGTGGAGAATGAATCTGAGATTTCAGTTCATAGTTGACGATCTTGAGGTTCAAGGGTTCAAACAAGAGTGATACTTAACTTCTGGGTGTCAGGTTTAGAGTCCCTCAAAAGAGTGGTATAAAAATTAATTAGTGTAGCAAAAGACATTTGATCCTCAAAAATTGGCTCCATAGACTTTAAACCAAGCTTTCTTGAAAGCTACCTCAGCAATATGAAAATTAGCTTTACTGTGCAAATGCTTGAGAACTACAGCTTCATTCACATGACTTTCTGGTGGACAGGGCAACTAACCTAGAGGACTTGGATAGCTAAGTGAAGACTGGATTCATTTAACATTTCTTCTGGTTTGGTTTTCATTTCTGTTTGGTTATGCCTCTGCAAAGTACATTAAAATGCTGATAAATAGAGATTTTTTTTGTTCCATGTGATCTAACTGAAAATTTGTAACGTGGCTTTCCAAAGCGGCTGATTGATGAAGTGCTTACCAGTTTGGAAATTTCCCAGAAGAACTTTTAATCCAACTTGTTTTTAAGATTATGTGGCAAAAAAGTACAGTTAATTTGGCTTTTGGATAAAATTGCAGAAACAGATAAAAATATATTGAGGGACAGTCTCAGCTGTCTTCATAATGGGCAAGACTGATGTAGACAGCAGACAACTGCAGCCCATTATGCAATATCATAAGGAGAGAAATGGAAAATTCTCACTTCTATAATGGGCTGAAGTACAAACATGGGAAGCATTGCCAACAGGACTGGAAACAGATCCACACAATTAGCAATACCTGAATTGGACCTTTGAAATGGGCAGTTGTAGTAAGTTAAGAACATTTGTGTTGGTGGAAAATGGGGAGTTCGTTATCTTGCAGCTAATTCTTTCTGTACTTAACATAGAGGTTTTTTTAATGGGATAGAGCTGAGGGATCAATTTATGTGTAACTAAATCTGTATCCGATCCGTGAGCCTTGATGCTCTATTGAAGAATGCAAAAGCAGTTTTACTCTATAATAGGAATTGTTCTGTACCACTGAAATAGTTACTTAGAAATACTTGAAGTTTACAAATGCAAATGAAAAATATTTGTTTCTTCATTTGCAATACTCTTCCCCTTAAAGAACAGAACAAAATAAGTAAATCCCAGTATAGAAATGGGAGCTCAAAGTAATAAAGTTCAGATGAACAACTTTCTCTGTAATAGTCATTATTTGACATATATATTTAAGAACATGGAAGAACACAGTAAATGTACAGCCAAATCAGTTAGATCATCCAGTAAGTTTTTAAAGCTGCTAGACTCTTACCTAACCCTAACGCTTTTATTGGCTTTTATATTACTTAGTGGGTTGGCTGGAAGTGTTAGAATTAAAGAAATAAAGATATGTGAAATGAACTTTAAAGAGTAACCTAAATTTATTTTATTGAATCATTTTCCTTGTTAAGCAATCCTCTTGTTGATTTAAAATACTTATCTAACGGTAAATTCATGGTTAATTTAGTGTCAATGCATAATGCTGCACAGTATTAACAATTATGCAGGGAAATACTGTATAATTAACAATCAAAATGCCATTTTTTGCTTCAATCCTCTGATTTTCTAAGTAATTCTTTAAGGATTTCTCTTTGCTGAAAACATATAAACGATTGATAAGGATTTGAAGTACACTGTGAAAAAGTATGATATCTGAATCCTACCCTCCACCTCCAGTAAGTTTCAGACCCTGGAAGAAAGAGCTTTCAGCTTTGTCTGGAAGCTTTTCTATGTCCTCAGCATTCCACACAGATTATGTCAGTCTGTTGGGAATGTTGGTCAGGATTTTGGGGCAGCAATTGCATTGGACTGGTTTCTTGTGTCTGTAACCAGAGGCGTTTTTTCCACTTTAAAAGAAGAGGAAAATGTGAAGAAATCTATGAAAAAAAAATCAGTGTCTGTAATATGAGGAAGTTACACTTCAGGGGTTGACATGAGATTCTTTATTTTTAATGTTCTGTTTCTCTTTTTTATGCTTTTCTTGTTTCATTACCTCATCCAAATACTTATCAAGTATGGGCAGAGATAGTATCAACAGGACTTTGAACCTTGGAAGACATTACAGAAAGGGCAGAAGTTCAAAATCACAACAGTCACATCAGTAGCCTGCCCTTCAACAAATGGAATTAAATTTCAGTAAGGTTAGTGAGAGGCAACTTTTCAGAATTATTTAAGCAAACATAGGAGAAAGTGAAGGCTTGTTCAGGATGAACAAGCCAAATGGGTTAGATATCCTAGTCCTGCCACATTTTGCTCTCAATGTCCAGATCACAGCTGAGCTCAGTCCTGATCCCAATCAATAAACTGCACACACTTCCTGAACATCACCCTGTGGCAGCTGTGGTTCAGCTGAACCTTTGTCTCTAAGTCAGATAGTTACACATTCCAGGAAGAAAGGTGCAGTTGTCTCCGGCAACCCAGCCAACATTTATCCTTCATTCAACAATATTAATGCAAACTATCAGTTCTATATACACTATTGCTTATAGGAGCTTTCTGTACATAAACAAGCTGGCACAGATGCTACACTTATAAAGCAATGGTTCATTAGTGGCAAAGTGCTTTTAGAGTGAACTGAAATGAATGATAACAACATTTAGATATACATATATACCTTCAAAGATATTTGAAGCATTCATAATATCCTTACCATCTCTTCAATGAAGGTAGTGCCACTCTAAGCAAAGAAGAATAAGGCATATTTGAACTGTACTGATTGTGTACGGGTAGAAGATAGAGGATTATCATTTATTTATTTATTGAGATAAAACGTTCAATAGGCCCTTCTGGCCCTTCGAGCTGCACCACCCAGCAGTATCCTGACTTAATCCTAGCCCAATCACAGGACAATTTACAATCACCTATTACCATACCAACTGGTACATCTTTGGCTGTGAGAGAAAGACCGAGCACCTGCAGGAAACCCACACAGTCATGGGGAGAATGTGCAAACTCCTGGCAGGCAGTGGTTGGAGTTGAACCTAGGTCACTGGCACTGTAAAGCTTTGTAGTAACCACGACATTACTGTGCTGCCTCCTAGCATGCACTGGGACAGAAGCTGCGAGTGTGCTGGCTCTGAACCAAACAGAAACATCATTGTATAAAATGTGATAGGTCAGTGCCACTAAATGTCAGCAATAGGCAGACCTTCTGGAAACAGTGACTGACAATAAAATGTATGTCCTGAAGTACACGCATATGTATTAGGAAAAAGAACATATTCAGAAGCTTGCCCGTGTCAGCAAATAACGGAGGTGATTAAAAGCAACAAGTGGAGATATGCTGGAGAACTATTTTATGTCTGCAGTTAGAATCAGAATCAGGTTTATATCACTGGCATGTGTCGTGAAATTTGTTAACTTAGCAGCAGCAGTTCAATGCAATTACTAATATAGAAGAAAAAAACTAATAATAATAATAAATAAGTAAATCAATTACTGTATACATATATTGAATAGATTAAAAATCGTGCAAAAACAGAAATAATACAGTGTATTCTAAAAAAGTGAGGTAGTGTTCAAAGGTTCAATGTCCATTTAGGAATCAGATGGCAGAGGGGAAGAAGCTGTTCCTGAATCACTGAGTGTGTGCTTTCAGGCTTCTGTACCTCCTACCTGATGGTAACAGTGAGAAACAGGCATGCCCTGGGTTCTGGAGGTCCTTAATAATGGACACTGCCTTTCTGAGACACCGCTCCTTGAGGATATCCTGGGTACTTTGTAGGCTAGTATCCAAGATGGAGCCAACTAAATTTACAACACTCTGCAGCGTCTTCCAGTCCTGTGCAGTAGCTCCCCCTTTCGAAACAGTGATGCAGCCTGTCAGAATGGTCTCTATGGTACATCTATAAAAGTTTTTGAGTGTATTTGTTGACATACTAAATCTCTTTAAACTCCTAATGAAGTATGGCCACTATCTTGCCTTCTTTATAGCTGTATCGATATATTGGGACCAGGTTAGGTCCTCAGAGATCTTGACACCCAGGAGCTTGAAACTGCAAGGAGAAGCTGTTATCACCATTCTGCACAGATTGTGGTCTTCCAGTTAGGAAGTCGAGGATCCAATTGCTGAGGGAGGTACAGTGGCCCAGGTTCTGTATCTTCTCAATCAGGATTGTGGGAATGATGGCATTAAATGCTGAGCTATAGTTGATGAACAGCATCCTGACATAGGTGTTTGTGTTGTCCAGGTGGTCTAAAGCCGTGAGAGAGCCATTGAGATTGCATCTGCCATTGACGTATTGTGGTGATAGGCAAATTGCAAAGGGTCCAGGTCCTTGCTGAGACAGGAGTTCAGTCTAGTCATGACCAACCTCTCAAAGCATTTCATCACTGTAGGTGTGTGTTACCGGGCAAAAGTCATTAAGGCAACTCACATTATTGTTCTTAGGCACTGGTATAATTGTTGCCTTTTTGAAGCAATTGAGAACTTCCACCTGTAGCAGTGAGAGGTTGAAAATGTCCTTGAATACTCCCACCAGTTGGTTGGCACAGATTTTCAGAGCCTTACCAGGTACTCCATCAGGACCTTCCGCCTTGCAAAGGATGAGGAACTCATGTTAGACCTCATGAGAAAACCAATGTTGATTAGCAATAGATACCATAACAGAGGAGACATATGTTATTGCATTAAGTGATATTAAATCCCCATGTCTCTATCCCAGATGGCTTCTATCCTATGGTGTTAAAGGAAGTCAATGTTGGATAGTGCCGTCTATAAGATTTGCTTTTTATGATGGGCAAATATTGACAGATGGATTTCACATGAGAGGACCCATAAGAGAACACAATGGTGGTTGACCTCATCAACAAGAACGTAGGGATGGCGTACAGAGAGGAGGTAGAGCGGCTTGTAGAACGGTGCAAGCACAACTTGAGTCTCAATGTGGACAAGACTAAAGAGATGATTATGAACTTTAGGAAGGCACAGGCTAACCACTCCTCCCTGCATATAAACAGTTCCTCCATGGAGAGAGTTAGGAGCACCAAGTTTCTGGGGGTGCAGGTTATGGATGATCTCGCTTGGACCATTAGCACTACCTCTTTGGTCAAGAAAGCACAGCAGCATCACCACTTCCTGAGGAGAATGAGCCAAACGAGAATGTCCTGACCAGCTGCATCACTGTGTGATACTGGAATTGCAAGGCATCTGACTACAAGACCCAACAAAGGATTGCAAGAACTGCTGAGAGGATCATCGGGGTCTCTCTTCCACCCATCCAAGATAGTTATCAGGAACGCTGCATACACAAGACCCTTAGCATTGTCAAGGATCCCTCCCATCTGTCCCACAATCTCCTTGATCCCCCTTTACCATCGGGCAGGAGGTACTGTAGCATTATAAGAAGGAACGTTTGGAGGGAAAACACCTTCTTCCCCCAGGCTTTCAGACTACTGAACTCCCTGCCACCATCCAGATATCATCACGTATGTGTTAAACTGCTTACTGTTTAACTTTTGTCATAAATGCACCTTATGATAAATGTCAACCTTCTGAAATATATTTTATTACTTTTTAATCTATTTGTGGTTATACTACTTTATCTATTGTGTGTGAGTTATATGTACTGTGTTGTGCACCTTTGTCCAGAAGAATATTGTTTCATTTGGTGGTTTACTTATACAGTATACGATTGAACTTGAACTTGAGAAAGTATTTCCTCTGGTTGAAGAGTTCATGATTACAAGATGGTGCCAAAAATTTGGAGCTATGGCTTTGTTATAAGACATTTTACTGTGTAAAGGATTGTGAAAGTGTCGAACTCTTCTTCACAATTCGCAATTTGTCCGAGGTTAGTTACAAGTGTAAGTTTAATAAATTTTCTACCCAACATTAAGAGACCTAGGTGAACATAGGGGTGAAGTTGAGTCACAAATGATAAATTGGTAAAGTGGTTTAATATTGTCAATGTACTGAGGTACAGTGATAAAATTATCTTAATACCATTCATACAGATCAATTCATTACAAAAATGCATTGATGTAGTTTAAGGTAAAACACAAACAGAATGCAGAAAAAAGTGTTACAGTTACAGAGAAAGTCAGTGCAGGTGAATAAGAAGGTGCAAGATCATATAAAGCGGTAGATTGTATGGCCTAAAGTCAAGAGTCATATAGCAGTGGAATAGAAGCTGTCTTTGAGCCTAACAGTGTGTGCTTTCAGACTTCTGCATCCTCTCCCTGATAAGAGGAGGCAGAAGAGGTAATGTCTGGGGTGGGTGGGGTCTTTGATTATGCTGAGTCAGCAAGGTCTAGACAGAGCCATGGAGATTTCCATGACCTGCTGAGCTGTATCCATGACTCTGCAGTTTCTTGTGTTCACAGGCAGAACAGTTGCTATAGCAATCTATGAAGCATCTGCATAGGATGACTTCTATGTTACGTCAATAAAAATTTTTAGGGTCAAAGGGGATGTGCCAAATTTATTTAGCCTCCTGAGGAAGTAGAAGAGCTTTTGTGGCTGTGGTGGCTTTGTGATTGGACCAGGGCAGGGTATAGTGTTGTTCAATCCTAGCAACCTAAGGCTCGAAATCACTCAATCTCTGCTCTGTTGATGCTGATGCAAACAGGAGCATGTGCACCACCCCTATCCTGAAGTCAATGACCCAGCCCTTTGGTTCTGGTGACATTGACAGCACCATGTTACTAAGCTCTCCGTCTCTTTCTTGTACTATGGATCATCATTATTTGGGTTCAGCCCACTACAGATGTCATCTGAAAACTTGTAGATGGTGCTTGTGCAGAATCAAGCCATGAAGCACCAATAATGATGATAATATTGGAAGAAGTATTGCTGCCTATCCTTATGGATTGTGGTCTGTGATCAGGAAGTCAAGTATCCAGTTCCAGAGGGAGGTGTTGACTGCCAGGTTTAGGAGTTTGGAGATGAGTTTGTTTGGAATTATAGTATCAAAGGTGGAGCTGTAGTCAAAAAACAATTGTCTAACATAGACTATATAACATCTAATTGAAAGGGAGAAAGTATCGAGACCTAGGTATCCTTCACATCTTCCTATGTTTCTCTGTTCGTTAAAGTTAGTTCTATTTTGTCTTTTGGCATGAGAATAGAGTCATAGAGTTATAGAGCACCACAGCACAGAATTAGGGCCCATCTCATCAATGCCGAACAATTATTCTGCCTAGTCCCATCAACTTGCACCTGGACAATAGCCCTCCACATTCCTCCCATCCATGTAGTTAACAGAGAGAATGCAGAGGATAGTGAAGAAGGAATACAATGCCTGTATCCGACAACAATGGCTATGTTTCCTTGATGTCAGGTTTTGCATTTTGTCCTGTTTTGCTTTGGCCTCCACCTTACTGTGCAGGGATCTCCATTGTTAATCAGCCTTAAATTGCCCTTTTATTAATAGGACAGCAATATTCCCTTGAGATAATGCATGTTATTTCTAAACAATGCAGAAAACACAGATAACTGAGTTTGAAAACAACAATAGCGTTTCTATTGACAGCTCCTTCTGGTATTTGTCTATTTTACTGGATAGCTGATTAACAGGATTCATTGGGGCATTCGATTCCATATATCTTTAAGTCAGATAAACACTGTTGTCAGAACATTTACAATTTCCTTCAAAGACACATCCCAGGGACTGGATGATACTAGAGAGTGACCAGTGAAACTTTTATTGCTGAGCCTCAGTGCAGATCATAGTGAGTGAAATTAAATGAAAGCATGCAAAAAATGTTAAGTGAATTAATTTCAGAATTCTGGAATAGTTGAGTGGTTAGCGACTAAGGACAAATAGCCAATGATTTGAATCACTGGGGAACAGACTGACAAGGGAAAATAAAATGTTATATTTTTCAGTATAACTTTTTTTTGAGGTTATGATAAAGGTCACTGTTCAGGCACAAGTGTGAAACTTACTCTGCAACCAACAATATTATATTTGATTAAGGAAAGAAAGATAATAGAATTAGCCACAGGAATGGTCAAAGATATTTCCTTTGTACCTTGATCCACAGTTCATGAAGATATTATTTTTAAAAATTGTTCTTGTATTTTTCATTTTGCAGATTTTTGATTCCTGAAATCAGCACCAGTTACTAAAATGTGACCCTGCACAGAGGGTACATCCAGTGAGATTACAAGTATTAGTCCACCATTGACCTCAGTACATTTCACTTCTCACTTACAATGAGGAACTCACTAAGCTGAAATACAAGCATGCACTGTGCTCAACTTATTGATCATTATTACCGTGGGGGTCGCGGTAGCATAGCGGTTAACACGAAGCTATTACAGCTGGGGGGTGTTGGAGTTCAGAGTTCAATTCCGATGTCCTCTGTAAGAAGTTTGTATGTTCTTCCTATGGATTGTGTGGGTTTCCTCCGAATTCTCCGGTTTCTTCCCACTGTGCAAAGACATATCGGTTAGTAGGTTAATTGGTCATTGTAAATTGTCCCATGATTAGTCTAGGGCTAAATTGGGGGTTGTTGACAGTGCAGCTCTGAAGGATGGAAGGGCCTATTCTGTGCTTTATCTCTAAATAAAATTATAATGTTTTAAATTCATGCCCAATTTCTAATGCAGCCTTGAAAAAGGAATAAACATGCTGGAAACAGCTTGGGAGGCAATGTTAATATTTTTGTGAGTCCTAAACATGTCAATGTCTGGAATGCAGGCTGTTAACTGTGCATTTGACAGAGGGAGAATTTGCAACTTAAATGCATTTAACCATATGTTTCTGACAGACCCAAGTGACTCTGTAGTGGACTAAGGGCGTGTGCATTTGATACTTTCTATAGCTGTCACTATTTTCCATTCAGTTTGTAAATGAAAACGTAGTAAAAGCTACAAGTGGTTGACAGACTCTTGTATTGACATCTTCTTTTATCTTTGAGATCTTAATCAAAATCCTCCTTTGTAATTTTATTGTAGTGCTACTGCTATGCTATCTGAAACGGGATGGAGCCCTGGGCTTTTAATCTACTCACTGTAAGACACTAGCCTCTTTCAGCTCTTTGCCCCTCTGTGCTCTGTACACAGCCACTGCTCCTGAAGTGTGATATGAATGTTTCTTTATGCCATTCCTGTGGTAAAACCGAGAATAGTACATGACTCTCATTATTAGTTTCAATCATTACAGGCACTAAAATATTTTATGTGATTATTATTCATTTTTCTATTGAGCAGTGCAAGGCACAGGTTATAAACCAGCTTCTTAATACAGACCATGAGAGGACTCAGGAATAATTTTGGAAAGATCTCCAGTTTGATTGCAGATTTGTGTTAACATCAGTTGGAGCAAGACGATGCTAGATACACTCAGTGGCCACTTTATTAGGTACACCTATGTGTGAATGCAAGTACCTGGTTAGTCAGTCACCTGGCAGCAGCTCACTGCAGAAGAGCATACAGACATGGTCAAGAGGTTCAGTTGTTGTTCAGACCAAACATCAGAATGGGGAAGAAATGTTATCTAATTGACTTTAACCGTGGAATAATTGTTCTTGCCTGGTGGGGTGGTTCGAGTATCACAGAAACTGCTGTTCTCCTGGGGTTTTCATGCACACAGGAGTTCACAGAGAATGGTATGAAAATCAAAAAAAAAGCATCCAGTGAGTTGTGGGCAAAAATGCCTTGCGAATGAAAGAGGTCAAAGGAAATTGGCCAGACTGGTTCAAGATGACAGTAGGTCAAATAACCATATGTTACAACAGGGGTGCACAGACAGCATCTTTGAATGTTGAATCTTTTGAATCTTGAAGTGCATGGGCTAAAGCAGCAGAAGACCACAAACATACACAGTGGCCATTTTTAGGTACAGGAGGTTCCTAATAAAGTGGCCCTTCAGTGTATATTTTGCCTTGGTGACCCTAGCCTTTCAAAGATGGGGGGTGAGTTTTCCTGTGGCAATTGATGTTACTGACAATACAGTGACTGCTGCTGCCAAGTGGGTGTATGTAACTGGTGGATGAGTGGTTGAGCTGCAATGTGATCAGTAATATTGAACTGCTCCGCACATCTCTAAACCAGCAAATAGCTTGTCCTTTTTCAGTGGAAATAAAATTCGGAAGATGTAGAAATGGGCAGTTCATTTGCAATCACTCACAGTCTCAGATATTCCAAGTCACCCCAATAGTTTTGGAGCTGAAGAAGTACTGCATGACTACAGCACACAGTCCCTCACAAATATGCTTTGCCATCAATAAAATCCTGGCTGATCCCATGTTTCTTCCTTCACTTTACCATGTATTCCTTCGGTGCTCAAAAATCTATCGATCTCATTTTAGCATGTATTCAGTGATTGGCCATCTGGTTCATAGGATTCCTTTTCCATACTACTTTCCTCAATGGATGATCACTTATCTTGGGGCCCATGGTTCCAGAGTATTCAAAGTGCCTGGATATATAGTCTGTGACTTCTCTCGCGATCCAAATAAGATCACCTCCAATTTCTCTAAACTCCAGCAAATATTAACTAGTCTTACTCTATCTCTCTTCAAAAGATAACACCTTCGTCCCATGAATTGCCTACTAAGTCTATGCTGTGTTGACTCCAAGATAAATGTAACTGATGTAAATGCAAAGACCAGAACTACACATTACAGTATGTTCTAGGTGAGGTTTCACCAAAACTCTACCTGTATATCTTCTCCTTATTGTTTGTTCTCTTTGTCTCATAGATCAGAATTCCAAGAATGGTCTAGACTCCTATATGTATAAGTTTCAAGCCAATAAATACTACCAGCTTCTTTATTCAACCCATCAAATGTGCATGACCTCATATTTTCCCATATTAAACTTCACTAGCCACCACCTTGATCACTCATTTTACCACTCCATTAACCATTACAGACTTTTTGTTTCCCCTTGACAGTTATCTTTGCCAACTAGCTCTGCATTGCCAGAAAACATGAACAGATTCTATTCCCTCTTCTACTAGTAATTATTGTGAATTGTAAATAGCTGAGTACCAATGACTATGATACCATACTGATTATTATCTGAAAATTATTTATTCTGACTGTGCTCAAACGTCAGTTTATGCTCATATGTTACTCGAAACCATGGGTCCAGGAATTCCTAACCTTCTTTATGCCATGGACACCTACCATTAACCGAGGGATCCTGGACACCAAGTTGGGAGCCCCTGCTCTAAACCCTCACTAAATATAACAATCTTTTGTGTTGTATCTTTTTAGAAAACTTCTGAAAGTCCAGAAATACTGTATCTATTGATTCCTCTTTATATACTCTGCTGCGTATATTTCAAAAGAAAGCTCTGTAGCTTTGTGAAACTGTCAGTACCTCCAGTTGAACTCTTTTTATGTTTTTCCCCCGGCCATCAGTCTGTGGTTTTGTATTGCCATGTGTTCCTATCCCCACTCCTGCTGTACTCTGGCCCTTGTGTTGCAGAGTACTCCGTCTGTTTCTCATTATTACCTGTATTACTGCCACCTGTGTCTCATTGTGCTCCACCTATCATCTGCCTCTCTGTTTATTGCTCCGTGTATTTCAGTCCTGTGGTTTCAGTTGTTTGTTGCCAGATTGTACCAGTGAGTTTTCCCGAGCCTTTCCAGCATTTCTATCTGTACTCTGTCTGTCTAAATATTGACTCTACCTGTTTCCAGGTTCTGGTTTTTGGATTTCAAAAAATCCAGAGAAAGCAGGATCTCCCAGTGGCCACACATTTTAATTCCACATCCCATTCCCATTCTGACATGTCTATCCACAGCCTCCTCTACTGTAAAGATGAAGCCACACTCAGGTTGGAGGAACAACACCTTATATTCCGTCTGGGTAGCCTCCAACCTGATGGCATGAACATCAACTTCTCTAACTTCCGCTAATGCCCCACCTCCCCCTCGTACCCCATCCGTTATTTGTTTTTATACACACATTCTTTCTCTCACTCTCCGTTTTCTCCCTCTGTCTCTCTGACTATACCCCTTGCCCATCCTCTGGGTTTCCCCCCCACCTTGTCTTTCTCCCCGGACCTCCTGTCCCATGATCCTTTCATATCCCCTTTGCCAATCACCTGTCCAGCTCTTGGCTCCATCCCTCCCCCTCCTGTCTTCTCCTATCATTTTGGATCTCCCCCTCCCCCTCCCACTTTCAAATCTCTTACTATCTCTTTCTTCAGTTAGTCCTGATGAAGGGTCTCGGCCTGAAACGTCGACTGTACCTCTTCCTAGAGATGCTGTCTGGCCTGCTGCGTTCACCAGCAACTTTGATGTGTGTTGTTTGAATTTCTCTTGATGTTTTGATCTCTGCCTGAACTTCAGCGCCAACTTTGTTTGCACCTCAGGATTTGTTACTCAATATCACTGTGTGCACAGTACTGGGTCTGCGATTGGATCCCTGCTCCAGTGTCCTGACAGAAACATGCTTTTCCCTTCATAAGACCAATCCTGATATGATTTACTTAGTATCTTAATTTCTTTAAAGGTTTCTAAAGGTTTCCAACATTTTGCTGACAGCAGATGTCAGGCTAATAGGACTATACATTACTTTTATCTCTCCTCCCTCTCTTACATAATATGTTACATTTGCTTCTTTTTAATCAGCTGGGAAAGTTCCAAGTGAGGAATTTGAAAGATCATAATTAAAGCATCTGCTATTCCTGCAGCCTCCTCGTTTAGAACCTTATATTGGTGTTAGATCTGCGGGGATATTTATGATTTTAATACTGTAAATTTCCTCAGTTCTTTACCTTTCTATATATAAATTTTCAAGTTCCTAACTATCATTAGGTTTGCAGCTTCTGTTGTGTATATTGTGTTTTCTGATGTAAAGACAGACATGAAAGATTATTAACGCTTTACCTATTTCTTCATTCCACTTAGAGACAATTTCTCCTGTCATTATTTTAGTGGAAGCCACATTTATTTTTACTGTTCTTTCACTTCTTACATTATTATTAGAATTCTTCCAAAGGCAGTGCTTAAATCTTTTGTTATTTTACTCACTTGGGTTTAATTTTTATCAATTTCTTGGCCATTTATCGTTGCTTCCTGACATTCTTTCAATCCTAGGCTTACAGCTCTGTAAGGCAACATCATAAATCTTTTTATATCATTTTATGGAATGTGGGCATTGTTGGTAGGAACAGAGCTTCAAAGGTTTCAAAGGTACAGAGCTTCAAAGGTTTCAAAGGTACATTTAATGTCAGAGAAATGTGTACAATATACATCCTGAAATTCTTTTTCTTCGCAACCATCCATGAAAACAGAGGAGTGCCCCAAAGAATGAACAACAGTTAAATGTTAGAACCTCAAAGTCCCCACCCTGCGCGTAAGTGTCAGCAAAGAAATGATGCCCCATCCCCCTACCGGCAAAAAAAAAAGGATTGGCACCCACCAGCGAGCACTCAAGCATGAGCAAAGCAACAGCAAAGACAGAGACTTGCAGTTACTCCAAAGACTACATGTTCACTGGTATTCGAGATACCACAGGTTTTCTCTCTGTCTCTCTAATAAGGCAGAAAGAGATGTCTCCATTTTCACAGCGAGCAGGGAGACATAACAAACAACTCGTTGGTTTACAATATTAAAAGTCTGTTTCATCACTTTTTTCGAGCTCTGTGCCCAGAGATCTCGAGTCTCACAGCCATAGATCTGCTGGCTCCCCCGACAACAAACGGGTCTCCTACTGTGACACCGACCTCTGGTTCGCCTGTCTCCAGAGCCCCAAGATCCTAGGCCTCTGAAGTCGAGCCAAACTCGTAGGCCGAGCCCTTGGCGTACCAAACAACAGCCAATTGTGAAACCCCAAGATGGGTCCCATTCCCGCAAAGAATCGTAGTGAACGTGTAACTCCAGGTCAAGGTCTTCAAAAGAACCCTGAAAAGGAAAAGCAGAGATATTAGAGATAGAAATAGCTGTTTCCGTAGATGCAAGCAAAGGAGGCACCGTTTAGTGCCATCATCACTTTGCTCCTTATCAACATCAACTATATTAGCCTGTCCTTGCGAAGAAAATGAGCCACGACCTTAAGACATTGTAATATTTCTGTTGAAGGTACTCCGATGCTGTATTGGATCGGCTGTTCCAGGATACAGTATAGACCTAGTGACAATGATGGACCAGTACAGCTTTTCCAAGTCAGGTTAGTATGTGGCTGCGAGAGGGCAATGCAGTTGGAAATTTTTCATGAACTTCCTGCTCGTGTCCATTGTTAGGAAGGTGCTTTTAAAGTAGCCCAGGTAGTTACTGTAGTATGTTTTAGTATTGAGTGAACAATGTAGCCAGTGGGCACTGGTGGTGGAGGGAATGACTGTTAAGGATGCCAATCAAGTGGGCCTTAAGTCCTACACAGAAGTCTGGAGGAACTCAGCCTCCAGGAGGAGGTCAGGCAGCATCTATGGAAAAGATTTTGTGTGTGTTGCTTTGATTTCCAGAATCTGCAGATTTTCGTGTCTTTGGGCTTTAAGTCCACTTTCAAGGACTCTCCAGCCTGCACTGATGATCCCTCCTCTCATCTTCAATCTTCCTCCTCTTCCTGGGTACACTGCTATGGTCTTCTGCCTGTTCGGGATCTTTTCTTTGTTAACTGCCAATGAGACATCATCCGTCTTGACTTTACCATTCCTCTCTCCAATTCTAATCTCACTCCTTCTAAAACGCACTGCTCTTCGCTCTCTCTGCACTAATCCTAACCTCACCATCAAACCCGCAGGTAAGGGGGTGCTGTAGTAATCTGGCAGACTGACCTCTTCCTTGCTGAGTTCAGGTGACAACTCGCAGACACCTCTTTTTTCTAATACCTTCAAACAGGGCCCCACTAAGGAGCATCAGGCCATTGTCACCTGCACCATTGCTGACTTCATTAGCTCCAGGCGTCTCCCATCTGCTGCCTCCAACCTCATAATCCCCTTACCCCATACGTCCCATTTCTATCTCCTACCCAAAATCCACAAACCTGCCTGTCCAGGAAGATCCATTGTTTCTGCTTGTTCCTGCTCTACCGAACTTGCATTGCAAAGCTCAACTCTATGTTATCGCCACTGGTTCACTCCCATCCTACCTACATCCATGACACTTCACACACACTAGATCTTTTCAATGACTTTGTTGCCAGCTCTGATTGTCTCATTTTCACCATGGATATCTGGTCCCTTTACACCTTCATAGCCCATCAGGAGGGCCTTAAAGCTCTCTGCTTCTTTTCAGACAACAGACCCAACCTGTTCCCTTCCACCACCATTGTCCTCCATCTGGCGGAACTGGTCTTCATTCTCAATAGTTTCTCCTTTGGCTCCTCAGAATTCCTTCAAACCAAAGATGTAGGCATGGGCACTTGCATGGGTCTCTACCATGCCTGCCGTTTGTCGGCTGCTGAATTTGTTGACTTCATCAACTTTGCCTCCAATTTCCACCGTGCCCTCAAATTTACTGGTCTATTTCCAACAACTCCCTCCCCTTTCTCGATCTCTCTGTCTCTGGAGACAGATTATCTACTGATATATTTTCTAAATCCACTGGCTCTCACAGCTACCTCGACTATACCTCTTCCCACCCTGCCACTTGTAAAAATGCCACCCCCTTCTCTCAGTTCATACATCTCCACTGCATCTGCTCTCAGGATTTTTCATGGAGAGGCTTTTCATTCCAGTACTGATGAGATGTCCTTCTTCTCCAAAGAAAGGGGCTTTCCTTCCTCCACCAACAATGCTGTGCTCAGCACATCTCTTCCATTTTGCACACGTCTGCCCTCACCCCACCCTCCCACCACCCTACCAGGGATATGGTTCCTCTTATCCCCATCTACCACCCACTAGCCTCTGCGTCAAGCAAATAATTCAACATAAATTCCATCGCCTCCAATGGGATCCCACCACCAGGCACATCTTTCCCCCACACCACTTTCCACTTTCTGCAGGGATCACACCTTACATGATTCCCTTGTCCATTCATCCCTCCCCACTGATCTCCCTCCCGACACTTATCCTTGCAAGCAGAACAAATGTCACTCTTGCCCCTACACCTCCTCCCTCAGTAGCATTCAGGGCCCCAAGCAGTCATGCCAGGTGAAGCGACAATTTACCTGTGAGTCTGTCGGGGTCATCTACTGTATGCGGTGCTCCCAGTGTGGCCTCCTGTATATCGGTGAGACCCAACGTAGATTGAGAGACCACTTCGCCGAGCACCTACGCTCCATCTGCCAGAAAAAGTGTGATCACCCAGTGGTTCCCACTCCCATTACGACATGTCGTGATGAGATCACACTCAGATTGGAGGAGCAACACCTTGTATTTGGTCTGGGTAGCTTCCAACATGATGGCATGAATATCGATTTTTTGAACTTCTGGTAATTCCACCCCCCCTTCCCTCTCACCATTCCCTATTCCTGTTTCTCTCTCTCACCTTATCTCCTTGCCCACCCATCACCTCCCTCCTGTGCTCCTCTCCTCTTCCATGGTCTGTTCTCTCCTATCAGATTCCCCCTTCTCCAGCCCTATATCTTTTTCACCAATCAGTTTTCCAGCTCTTTACTTCGCCCCGATCCCTCTCCCAGTTTCACCTCTCACCTCTAACCTATCACCTCATACTATATCCTCTCCCCCATCTTCTTGCACTGACCTCATCTTTTTTACCAGTCCTGAAGAAGGGGCTTGGCCCAAAATGTCAACTGTTTACTCCTTTCTGAAGATGCTGCCTGGTCTGCTGTGTTCCTTCAGCATTTTGTGTGTGTGCTGCTTTAAGTCCAGGAGATACTCAAGGCTTATGAGTCCTGATGAAGGGTCTCGGCCCGAAACGTCGACTATACCTTTTCCTATAGATGCTGCCTGGCCTGCTGCATTCACCAGCATTTTTTATGCATGTCGCTTGAAATTCCAGCATCTGCAGATTTCCTCGTGTTTGCTTATGAGTGTTGTTCAATTGCCACTCATCCTGGCAAGTTTTGATTATGCTATCAAATTCCTGATTTGTAGCTTATGGATGGTGAAAAAGCACTAGGAGATGAGTTACTTCCTGCTCATGTGGACTAAAATCATTGCCCCTCATGTAGTCCTTTCTAAGCTGGCTGATACCTCTCTTTTTTTTTCATTTTAGTTGTGTCTACATGCTTTCAATATATATTTCCAGCCTTTGGTCACTCATGCTTCCACATTTGGTCATTCCTTTGGACTCTATTTTTAAAATTTTCTTACTGAGGTTCAGCGCAGAGTAGGCCCTTCAAGTTGTGCTGCCCAGCAACTCCTGATTTAACCCTAGCTTAATCACGGGACGATTTACCGACCAACTGGTACATCTTTGGACTGTGGGAGGAAACCGGAGCACCCAGATGAAACCCACACAGTCACGTACAGGCTGCTTACAGACAGCAGCGTAAATTGAACCTGGGTTGCTGGTACTGTAAAGTGATGTTCTAAACACCATACTCGCTAACATGTAGAGTGGCAGAAGTTGCAAGTGTGCTGGCACTGAACCAAACTGAAACATCATTGAATAAAATGGGAAGGTCAGTCACCCAATAGCTCTATTTGTGCTTCTTGTTTATCTTTGTTTTTCAAATACAATACCTTTACTTTTATATTTTTACATCAGTCCCTTAAACCTATTGTTGTGCTATTAGTGTTAATTCCTCTCTCTCTTCCTACTCCCTTCCTTTTCCACTTACCACTACCAGCATAACTGCTTTGCTCTTTGGATTGATTGTCTTATCAAATCTATGACTCTGTTCCTTTTGCTTTCAGTATTCCCCAGTTTGAAGTGTTGAACGTAGACAACTGCTTCCATTTTTAAAAACTGATTTCTTATGCCTTCTTATTCATTCTCTATCTCTATAATTTTGCTAATTGTGGTGGGTTATAAAAAAAAACTATTCTTTGTTGTAATTTTTACCAAGATGCTTCGAAGATTTGGGCTATTCTGATTTGGGCTCATCTGTTACAGTGTTTTATGTTGCTCTGCCTCTAATTCAGCCAATATCTGTGTCATTATTTTTGGCATAAAACTCGGCCATTCAGTTATTGGTGCTATGCTGGTTTACAGAAAAATTCAAACATCTGATGATAAAAGTTTGAGATTGAACAGAAAATGCTGGTTACTGCAGGAGCGGCACAGTAGTTACAGTAACCCTATAGCATAGCAGTTAGAGTAACCCTATTACAGTGCGAGAAACCTGCAGTCAATTCTGCCGTTGTACGCAAGGAGATGTACATCCTCCCCGTGACCACATGTGGTTTCCTCTGGGTGCTCAGTTTCCTTCCACATTCAAGACACGTAGGGGCTGGTAGTTGAATTGGTCACATAGATGTACTTGGGCAGTGTGAGCTTGTTGGGCCAGAGGGCCTGTTACCTTGCTGTATCTCTAAATAAACAAAATAAAATAAATAATGTGATAAATCATCTTATCCCACTTTGGAGGCGTATTGAACACGAAGGCTTACCTATGGACTAACAATTTAAATGCAGCAGAAATGAACAGTATCCAGACAAAACAATTTTTAAAATCATTCCAAACTTTGCCCTATTTCAAACGGCTTCATTGTATTAAAGATGTTTCCACTGAGCTATCTGTTTATGTACACTGAATCTTGAAAACAGGCTCATAATTCCTTTGTTTTGAACACTGCTATAGATCCAAACCTTGAGGATAAACTGGGAACGGATTGGAGGCAGCTCGATTTTCCAAATAAACCCAGTTATTGAAGCATCCTCCAACATCCATTGAACAGAACTTGCATTTCCCTCACTTTATTAATTAACTTTGTCAATTATATAGGACATGTGTGGTTGAATGAGATAGCCTGTTTCACGGATCGTACTTTGTTCATCTGCCAGTGGGTCTCCTACTCCCATCAGTGCATAAAGGCAGCAATCAGACTGCATATCGCAAGCAGTTCCAAAACTATGCACGTCACTATCTTGCCTTGAGGTGCAGCCACTGTATGCTTGGTATGAGTGAGTAACACTAGTGGGTTAAATTATGTACAATCCTTCTAGAGTCAAATTCTGCATGGCATGTTAGATCAGTCCCTTGGGCTTAGTCTGCACGTATCTTTTAAAACAAGGATAGCAGCAAAACTGTATAAGCTTCTGATGAAGTGTGTATCCGTTCTAGTCATTCAGCTAGATCTATTTTCATGTCGCCCTATTACATACATGTGACCAATTAATCTTCTAATCCATACGTATTCTTTGGTAAGGCATAATTTTACTGACCAATTACTCTCCTGTAATACTTAGGGGAAAAACACAACATGTAGAGATTGTACCAGGCCAGTGTAATGTTATATGATTGATACTCTGTAAAATGAACATGATAATATAACATAATAACAGTCTCCATGGCAAGACCAGACCCAAAACATCTTTTCCTATTAATATTCAGTTTGTCTCTTCAAGATTACTTACCCTATCCTTGTTGGAAGTGTATTCTGAGTTTATTACAAGCCCACTGATTTTTTTTTTAAATCATCTTGGTCTCCTAACTCTAGCCTCCCAAACAACCACTGGAGTGAACATGTGGCTGATGAGACCAACGTGTGAACCACTGATATTTACATAGATGAGGCAGAAGATGGCTGATTTAGTGAATTGGAGGGAAGTTTCCTCCACTCAAGGCTTTTGTGTGTTCCTGATGTACAGATGCAAAGATCTCAAGACCACTACAAACAAGAGAAAATCTGCAGGTGCTGGAAATCTAAGCAACACACACAAAATGCTGCAGGAACTCAGCAGGCCAGGCAGCATCTATGGAAAAGAGTACGGTCGACGTTTTGGGCCGAGACCCTTCATCAGGACTCACAAATGCTGTTTCTCACAAGACCATCACAAATGCAGTTTCTTCATTCTGTGTGATCATTGGTCAAATGTTCTCAGGAGTCAGTGGGAGTGCTGCATTTCTTCAAGAAGGCTTTGAGCTATTATTGAATGTTTTTTTCTTTTATCTGCCTGGTTATCTTTCCATGACAGAGCATTGTCCTGAATAAATATTTCCCGACTTCACTTTGACATCCCTGGTGCCCTTTCAGCAACTCTCCTCTGCACTCTGTCAAAGGCCTTACTTTCTTTATAAACTGTGGCATCAAAACAGTATGTACTGCACCCTAGCTATGCACTAAGGCTTCACGGAGAGTTTCCTCCACTGATGTGGTTTTTCATCAAACGCAGCCTAACTGCAAGAATGTGAAGATGACACTCGGAGCAAGTCAGGCTGCTGGTGAGTTAAGCAGGGAAGAAGTGCCCCCACCACGAGGTATTTCTTCCAGGGGAGTCTGGAAGCTGTTTCTCACTGTGCGTCACGTCATCTGCAAGACAAGGAACATGAGTGAGTGTTGGATAAAAAGCTGGAGGTGCTTGTAAGCAGACAGGTATGTGTGGCTAACAGAAGAGATGAGTGTGCGTTAGATTTTCTAGTGCTTCAGATTATCACTATCACAGCAGGTGGGAACAGATATACCTGCATTCAAACAGGTGGCAAATTAGAACAATGGTAACTATGATGGTAGGCTGGAATACCAGATGTGCTGCTGTGGTTGGAGGGAGAGGGGTGCAAGAGGAGTCTGCTTCATGGGCAAACAGTCTAACCCGTTGGACACACATGCTCAATAATCACTTGTGCCTTTTTTAAAAAAATACTGTTTGTTTGAATTTGGATGAGTCCCATTGAATGAGGTGCATACTCCCCACAGAATACCAGCCAGCAGAAATAGTTGATCTTCCGGTGGGAAAAAAGCAATTCTGCTGGAAAATTGGTACCAGACCTCAGACAAAATCTGCAATGGTCTCATCTGCCTCTAGCTCATTACAAATGGACTCTCCACTTGTGGATAGCAAACCAAATGTACTAAAAGACTTAGTTTTGCTTGCCACTTTCTCCCTCCTACGAGTCGAACTTTATGATTGATATTACTTGAAATAAAAATAAATTAACAGAATGTGTAATGAATTAGCATCTTTTGTGAACTCGGGATATCAAAGTGCATTTAACGGCGACCGAAGTATTGTTGAGGTGTGGTCACAGTTGGAATGCGTGAGGCACAATCAGTATCTTGCCCAGAGCCAAGTTCCACTGACGGTAGTGCAGAGTTAAGTAAACTTGCTGAGCTCACTATGTTGAGCTCCTATATTTCAATTATCATCAGCTACAAAGATTGTCCTGATAGCGAACCTTTAAAAAAACTCAGAGTTAAAGAACAAATTATCATGTATTTGTTAAAGAATAGATTGTGTATAATTTGTATTCTGTGCATTGTCTGTACTTATAGTACATATCTATCCATACATAGGCGTGAGGAGGTTAGTTCACAACAGGGGGATGGGAACCAGTGCAGAGAGACAGAGGGGTGTAAAGTGAGGGTAGAAGCAAAAAGTACTAAGGAGAAAAGTAAAAGTGGCAGGCCGACAAATCCAGGGCAAGCATTAAAAAGGGCCACTTTTCAACATAATTGTATAAGGGCTAAGAGAGTCGTAAAAGAGCGCCTGAAGGCTTTGTGTGTCAATGCAAGGAGCATTCATAATAAGGTGGATGAATTGAAAGTGCAGATTGTTATTAATGATTATGATATAGTTGGGATCACAGAGACTTGGCTCCAGGGTGACCAGGGATGGGAGCTCAACGTTCAGGGATATTCAATATTCAGGAGGGATAGACATGAAGGAAGGGGAGGTAGGGTGGCGTTGCTGGTTAAAGAAGAGATTAACGCAATAGAAAGGAAGGACATAAGCCGGGAAGATGTGGAATCGATATGGGTAGAGCTGCGTAACACTAAGGGGCAGAAGACGCTGGTGGGAGTTGTGTACAGGCCACCTAACAGTAGTAGTGAGGTCGGAGATGGTATTAAACAGGAAATTAGAAATGTGTGCAATAAAGGAACAGCAGTTATAATGGGTGACTTCAATCTACATGTAGATTGGGTGAACCAAATTGGTAAAGGTGCTGAGGAAGAAGATTTCTTGGAATGTATGCGGGATGGTTTTTTGAACCAACATGTCGAGGAACCAACTAGAAAGCAGGCTATTCTGGACTGGGTTTTGAGCAATGAGGAAGGGTTAATTAGCAATCTTGTTGTGAGAGGCCCCTTGGGTAAGAGTGACCATAATATGGTGGAATTCTTCATTAAGATGGAGAGTGACATAGTTAATTCAGAAACAAAGGTTCTGAACTTAAAGAGGGGTAACTTTGAAGGTATGAGACGTGAATTAGCTAAGATAGACTGGCAAATCACACTTAAAGGATTGACAGTGGATATGCAATGGGAAGCATTTAAAGGTTGCATGGATGAACTACAACAATTGTTCATCCCAGTTTGGCAAAAGAATAAATCAAGGAAGGTAGTGCACCCGTGGCTGACAAGAGTAATTAGGGATAGTATCAATTCCAAAGAAGAAGCATACAAATTAGCCAGAGGAAGTGGCTCACCTGAGGACTGGGAGAAATTCAGAGTTCAGCAGAGGAAGACAAAGGGCTTAATTAGGAAGGGGAAAAAAGATTATGAGAGAAAACTGGCAGGGAACATAAAAACTGACTGTAAAAGCTTTTATATATATGTAAAAAGGAAAAGACTGGTAAAGACAAATGTAGGTCCCCTACAGACAGAAACAGGTGAATTGATTATGGGGAGCAAGGACATGGCAGACCAATTGAATAATTACTTTGGTTCTGTCTTCACTAAGGAGGACATAAATAATCTTCCAGAAATAGTAGGGGACAGAGGGTCCAGTGAGATGGAGGAACTGAGCGAAATACATGTTAGTAGGGAAGTGGTGTTAGGTAAATTGAAGGGATTGAAGGCAGATAAATCCCCAGGGCCAGATGGTCTGCATCCTAGAGTGCTTAAGGAAGTAGCCCAAGAAAAAGTGGATGCATTAGTGATAATTTTTCAAAACTCATTAGATTCTGGACTAGTTCCTGAGGATTGGAGGGTGGCTAATGTAACCCCACTTTTTAAAAAAGGAGGGAGAGAGAAACCGGGGAATTATAGACCGGTTGGCCTAACGTCGGTGGTGGGGAAACTGCTGGAGTCAGTTATCAAAGATGTGATAACAGCACATTTCGAAAGCGGTGAAATCATCGGACAAAGTGAGCATGGATTTATGAAAGGAAAATCATGTCTGACGAATCTCATAGAATTTTTTGAGGATGTAACTAGTAGAGTGGATAGGGGAGAACCAGTGGATGTGGTATATTTGGATTTTCAAAAGGCTATTGACAAGGTCCCACACAGGAGATTAGTGTGGAAACTTAAAGCACACGGTATTGGGGGTAAGGTATTGATGTGGATGGAGAATTGGTTAGCAGACAGGAAGCAAAGAGTGGGAATAAACGGGACCTTTTCAGAATGGCAGGCGGTGACTAGTGGGTTACTGCAAGGCTCAGTGCTGGGACCCCAGTTGTTTACAATATATATTAATGACTTGGATGAGGGAATTAAATGCAGCATCTCCAAGTTTGCGGATGACACGAAGCTGGGTGGCAGTGTTAGCGGTGAGGAGGATGCTAAGAGGATGCAGAGTGACTTGGATAGGTTGGGTGAGTGGGCAAATTCATGGCAGATGCAATTTAATATGGGTAAATGTGAAGTTATCCACTTTGGTGGCAAAAATAGGAAAACAGATTATTATCTGAATGGTGGCCGATTAGGAAAAGGGGAGGTGCAACGAGACCTGGGTGTCATTATACACCAGTCATTGAAAGTGGGCATGCAGGTACAGCAGGCGGTGAAAAAGGCGAATGGTATGCTGGCATTTATAGCGAGAGGATTCGAGTACAGGAGCAGGGAGGTACTACTGCAGTTGTACAAGACCTTGGTGAGACCACACCTGGAGTATTGTGTGCAGTTTTGGTCCCCTAATCTGAGGAAAGACATCCTTGCCATAGAGGGAGTACAATGAAGGTTCACCAGATTGATTCCTGGGATGGCAGGACTTTCATATGAAGAAAGACTGGATGAACTGGGCTTGTACTCGTTGGAATTTAGAAGATTGAGGGGGGATCTGATTGAAACGTATAAAATCCTAAAGGGATTGGACAGGCTAGCTGCAGGAAGATTGTTCCCGATGATGGGGAAGTCCAGAACAAGGGGTCACAGCTTGAGGATAAAGGGGAAGCCTTTTAGGACCGAGATTAGGAAAAACTTCTTCACACAGAGAGTGGTGAATCTGTGGAATTCTCTGCCACAGGAAACAGTTGAGGCCAGTTCATTGGCTATATTTAAGAGGGAGTTAGATATGGCCCTTGTGGCTACAGGGATCAGGGGGTATGGAGGGAAGGCTGGGGCGGGGTTCTGAGTTGGATGATCAGCCATGATCATAATAAATGGCGAAGCAGGCTCGAAGGGCCGAATGGCCTACTCCTGCACCTATTTTCTATGTTTCTATATAATTTCTTTTCTCATTCCTTCTGAGTGGTGTGTATGTGTATTTTTCCTTCGATCTCAGGTCCTCTACCAGATGCCTGGGAGCTAAAGGGTTCAGCACAGTATCCTTGCTGTTCCTGGTGGTAAACTCTTATGGACCGAGATCTCAGATGTTGTTCCCAGGATTTGTTGGAACCACTCTCCCAGTCCAGGTGCCACAGCTCCAAGTCCTCCTATCACCACTGGGATTACTCTGGCTTTAACCTTCCACATCCTTTCTATCTGCTCTTTCAAGCCCTGGTATTTCTCCAGCTTCTCATGTTCTTTATTCCTGATGTTACTGTCATTCAGGATTGTCACATCTGTTACCATTGCTTTTGTCTGGTATTATGTCTGGTTGGTTGGCCAGAACCTGCTTATCAGTCTGTATTTGGAAGTTCCAGAAGATCTTAGCTCTGTCATTCTCCACAACCTTCTTGGGTGTTTCCCATTTGGACTTAGGAGTGCCCAACCCATACTCTGTGCAGATGTTCCTGTACACAATTCCTGCAATTTGCTTGTGCCGTTCAGTGCATGCGGTCCCTTCCTGAATTTTGCACCCTGCTGCTATGTGCTGGATGGTTTCAGCAAATTCCTTGCACAGTCTCCATCTTGGGTCTTGTCTGGTGTGATAGCCCCCTGCTTCTATTGCTCTTGTGCTCAGCGCCTGTTCTTGTGCAGCTATGGGCAGCACCTCTGTGTTGTCCCTCAGCCCTGCCGTTTCCAGCCATTGGTAGGACTTTCCTATGTCAGCCATCTCTGATATCTGGCGATGGTACATCCTATGTAGTGGCTTGTCCTACCATGGCCTCTGGTCCTCTGGCTACTTGGAAATATATTTTAAAAGTTGAATTACATAAGTAGAGCAAAAAAAAGTAGTGAGGTAGTGTCCATGGGTTCAATGTCCATTCAGAAATCAGATGGCAGAAGCTGTTCCTGAATCATTGAGTGTGTGCCTTCAGACTTCTGTACCTCCTTCCTGATGGTAGCAATGAGAAGAGGGCATGTCCTGGGTGATATGGATCCTGAGCAGTGGATGCTGCCTTTCTGAGGCATTGCTCCTTGAAGATGTCCTGGCTGAGTTTACAACTTTCTGCAGCTTATTTTGATCCTGAGCAGTGCTCCCCCTCCTATACCAGACAGTGATGCAGCCAGTTAGCATGCTCTCCACTGTACATCGGTAGAAATTAGTGATTTTTATTGAATCTTCATCTCATTGTACTTGTAATCATAATAATAAATACAACTTGACATGAATTGACTTGAAATCTCACTAAGATTGTACACAAAAATAAAGGTGCACATATATGAAAAATATGTAAATAATGTTTCATTTAGTCGCGTATGGAACCCTGCAGTAAAGAGCAAAGTATAACGATAAAAGACCATGGAAATGACCTGAAAGTAGTAAAGTTACACGAATGTGGAAGGATGTCCTTCAGAAACTTCCATAGCATATGCACACAATTTTATATCTATACATCCTCGACTTACAGTTAGCTTATTTTTATACATTTCCTAAGCAGCATCCTCCACAAAACATGATTTCTTGCTCACAATATGGGGAGAACTGATCTGCTGTCGATAAATTGGCAAAGTACATGATCGATAGCTGACTATAGCAAAATTTCATAACTGATCACATGCTCGACAGCACACCTAGCCCAAGCCAAATCTCCCCATGATGTAACAAAACAAAATCTCTTTCACCTGTTGGTATTGGTCAGTTATTAATGTCAAAAGGACATTTATGCTGTTGGGACAGAGGAAGACCAGTCTACTAATGGTACTTAACTTTGTACAAGACAATTATTGGATGAATTTTAATCGCCTGGTGAAATTGGGTTGGTGGGTGGTTAAAATCTACTGAGTAGCTTTCGAACTCTGTCCGACATCAGTTTTCCTGTATTTTCATTTAACCTGCTCTTTTGTGCAGATAGAAAGGATATCCACCTGATGTTTTGAGAGTCCTTGTTTAAGGATGCACATTGGCAACGCAAATTGTCATTATTGCTTGTGGTTGTAGTGCAAAAGCCGTTGAAGCTTTTCCAGTAGGTGGAAGGCAGTAGGAAGAGACAAGCCCAAACAATTTTTCGGTTTTGCTTTCCTTGCGGGCACAGAAGAAAGAGTTCTCTAAACCCACATGAAAAGTTCTCACCTTGTCTGCTTCAGGCCTTCTCATGCAGTTAAGATCATTTTGCCGCAGCACCTATCTTAGTATTCTCATTGCTTCCATCAAGAAGAAGGCACACGATCCCGACGACATTTCAAGATCAATTCCTTCCCCTCCACCATCAGAGTTCTAAATGGACAATGAACCCACGAACAGTACCTCAGTACTTTTTCTCTTTTTCTGTTCTACTTATATAATTTTTTTACAAATATCTATAGTGTAGTCTATAGTGCTACGATTATGTATTGCAATGAACTGCTGCTACAAAACAGCAAATTTCATGACATATGTCGGTTATGTTAAACCTGATTCTGATACCGATTTTGAAAACAATGGCTATGCTTGGATATGTTTGTTGCTCATTTGTTTTAGTTACTGTGCTGGTTCTGTAGAATTGCATCTAAGGTCACATGCAGTCATCTATCAACCATTCACAGTTTCACTGAGCACTAATATTGCTGGACAACACAGAATATGTGTAGTCTCTCGGTGTTGAAGAGTTTGTTCTGTCATTTACCATTATTATGATAGATGATCTAATACAGATGTACGTGTAAGCTTCAGTACTTCAAAGATTACTACTTCTTTATTATTACCTAGGAATTGTCCTTTTGCGCATAATTTTTCTGCTTATGAATGGCACTGAGAAGCACTATAGCCCATTGGTATTTCAGTTTCAGTGGAATGTGAAGGTTAAGTTCTAGCAAAGATAATAAATGTTACCTCAGAAAGTTGCATAATAAAGAACTTACCTTCTTCAGAGTGACATGTTAGCATAGCAGTGAGCATGATGCTGTACAGCCTGTAAGGAATTTTTACATTCTCCCCATGATTGTGTGGGTTTCCTCCCATATTCCAAACATGTCCAGGTTAGGGTTAGTAAATTGTGAACATGCTATGTTGGTGCTGTAAGCATGGCAACTCTTGTGGGCTGCGCCAGCACATCGTCTGACTGTGCTGGCATTGACACAAATGCACTGCACCGGTATGTGTGAATCTGTAGAAATCATTCCCACAGAGGGAGGTGGAGGCCAAACCACAAGGTTTACTTAAAGCCGAGGTTGACAGGTTCTTGATTAGTCAGGACATCAAAAATTACAGGGAGAAGGCAGGAGAATGTGGTTGAGAGGGATAATAATCAACCATGATAGAATGGTGGAGCAGACTTGATGGGCCAAGTAGCCTAATTCTGCTCCTATGTCTTATGGTCTTATGCTCTCATATATATGTGACAAAGCTAATCTTTAAATCTTTCTTGGGAGGAATCGATTTCTATGCTTTCCTATGAACAGTTCATCTCTGTGCGACAGGAGGACACACATCATTGTATAATAGTCTCTGTTTTATCGTTTCATAAATTATTATCGCACATTAGTAAATTATTATTGTGTATATTATTATTCTGTGCTTTATTATTGGTTAAGTCTGCATGCTGCTAAGTGTGTTTTTAAATGTTGCTGCTGTGACAAAAGAATTTCCCACTCGGGATCAATAAAGTATTTATTATTATTATTATTATTATCATCATCATCATCATCATCCGCCGCGGTTCCATCCCCTTACTATCTGTATGTTTCAACAACCAGCACCCCCAACACTTCCCCCATCTGATTCTAGTTCCATCTGCCCTTAACTTCTCCCTTAACGGTCCACAGCATTACCTTCCTTACTTCTCAGATTCCTGTACTGATGGTCTTTATTTATTGGCCGATCACCCTCCTCTCTGTCTCCCCTTTCACCCACCTTCCCCCTACTTGACTCTCTCTGCCCATCATCCTTCACTCTCCTTAATCCACCAAGCACCTCTCATCCCTATTTCAACATACACCCATCTCCTCTTTATATAGCCTATCTCTCCTCTTCTTTCTTAGTCTTGATGCCATGCTTTGACCTTAGATATCAACAAACCTCTTTCCTCCCACAGATGCAGATGGATGAGCAAATATATTGTTCTCCTGAAGGTAAATCATGGGCCCTAATCATAAACTGCAGGAGTTCCTGGTTGCAACACGTCTGTGGAGATAAAGTTAAAATGAAATTTAAATTTATTATCAAACTATATAATTGTTACTATATACTTCTGTGAGATTCATTTCCTTACATATATTTACAGGGAGAAAAGAAATACAATAGAATTTTAAAAAAATATAGATAAACAGACAAAGACAGGCAAGCAACCACTGATGTACAAAGAAGACAAACCGAGCAAATAAATAAAATAATATAAATGTGAGTAGTTCTACAAAATGCTGACTCCTATGTAGATGATTCAAACCATTGCCTGACCTTCAGTGGCTGCATCAAGCTAAAAGTCAGCGTGGTTACCCAGCAACAGATAGGCAACTAGATGAGTCCACGAATGAAATTTAAGCATTATATCATCATCGACGCTATCTTTTTTTTTAATGTAAAACTGTGGCAATGAACTGTAATTAAGTCCGTGTTTTGTCTTTACATTTCTGCATTTTAAATGGTCTGTGATGCCACTTTCGTAAATTAGACTTGAAGGAGTTAATAGGTGTGAGGGAGGAAAAAATTACATGGTTGAAATTATAGGAATGTAGAAAGTCAAAGGTCAGTGATATTATCTGTCAGTTTAATCCAAATCCCTCCCATTCCTCCTGGTTAGCTCTGTCCTATTTCTGCTGTTGTTGCTGCAGTTGCCGCATTCCATTGAGTTCTCATCTCTTGTCAGCCAGCACCCTGTAATCATACGGATTCCTGTTGTCTTTGATACCATTTTCCTACATTCCCTCCAATCAGTTCTCTAATTTTAATTTAGTTTTTTTAAGTGCAAGATTTTGTAATTTATGTTAGTTGATAGTGAGATGATGATGATTCCCATTGTAATTTTTGAGGACTCATGAAGTAGTAAAGTTTAATCTCAACCAAGCACATTAAAAGGTTTTACAAGTCCTATAATTTTTTTCTGTGAAATTTCTTTCCTGCTGTGCATCAATATGGTCAAAACAGGAATTATTATAACTTTGCATAGCATCTGCCTCTTGTAATGGGAGTGATTGCACAGAATTAAAGATAACAGACAATACAATTACGAGCCATTTCTAAACCGCACAAGTTTCCTGCAATATCATCCATATTATATATGCCTTCTATCACACAATTTTATTCCTCTTTCTCTCATATTCTCATCTGGTGTGCAGTTCTGGTTAAACAGTAATGATTGGCTAGATTAGAGAGATATTCTGTAGCAGCAGTTTACCATCAGTCATGTGCAGTAGCTGTACAATGTCTCATGCCTTTTCTGAAATATCCCACATTGACTTTAATTTCAGAAGCATTTCAAATCCTTAAAATCCCATTCATCCTTCTAAATCCATGTCAGCTTTTTGAAGAGGGATCCAGTTAGATCCATGGACTTTCCATTTCCTTCAGCCATGATATTGTTTTCTCTTCATGTACTTATTTACTAGTTGAAAGCCATAATAAAAATGCGTTCACCATCCACTCGGCATTGTATTCCAGATCAAATCCTTTCAGTGTAGGCAAAGGTTTCTCCTCAAGACGCAATGATTTTTTTTCATCTGTCATTTCAAATCTCCAGTCTCTTATTCTCAGCCCTTTCACAATTGCATCCATTTTTTAAAAAAATTTAATCTTTCAGAAATTTAGATTTTGAACAAATCTCCTAATTAACCTTTTCTGCTCTAAAGAGAATAACCCAGCTTTTGTAGCCTGTCTATGCAACTGAAGTCCATTATCCTTGGGACTATTATAGTGAATCTTTTCTCCAACTTCACTTTACCCTTCTCATGTTTCCTAAAACTTGGTGCCCAAATTTAAACAAAATAGGCCTGTTTTGACAGGAGCAGTCTTTTAGAGTTTATATAACTTATACTCTTTTTCAGATTGGCATCTGCAAAGGCAGATAGAAGCTCAGCTTCACTTTTCCCCTGAAAGATGAGATCTATTAAAACATCATTCAATACTGAACCAAAAAGCACACAACAGAAAGAAATTTACAAAAGTGCTATCTAACTATGGGTGAATTTTAAACAACACATGTATAATGTTAAATGAACTCAGTAAGTCAGGATATATCTATGGAGAGGAGTAAACCATCAGTGTTTCAGACCAAGACCTTTCATCAGGACTGGAGAAGGGTCTTGTCCCAATACACTGACTGTTTATTCCCCTGCTTAGATGCTGCCTGACATGCTGATTTCCTTCAGTATTTTATGTGTTGCTGAGTTTTTTCAGCCTCTGCAGAATCTCCTGATTTTATGGATGATTTTTTTTTTGTTTTTGCTTTCTAATCATGAAAGGAACATATGCACATAGTGAGTAGTCATGTTGTAGCTCTTCATCTCTTAACTATAATTTGAATTAGAATTATAAATTTGAAGAGAGTTGCATATAGGTAGGTCAGGAATAGAGAAAATGGACAAATGGAGAAAGCAGGGCAACTAAAAAAAATGCCAGCTGAACTTCAGTTGAACCAGAAGTGTTGGGAGAAGAGGGTAATAGATATGTCACTTCAGCTAATTTATACTCTAAAGGATAAATCTTTCATTGGCAGGAGGTCACATTCTTGGCTTTTTCTATTGCGTTGTTATCGATAAGTCCAGCCTTATTTGTTAGTTTTAGTTCTGAGTAGAAACAAGAAAGACTCGTACAGGTAAGTTGATAAAGTGTTTCTCTTGGTATTACTTCATAAAAATCATCGGTATTGTTACTTCAGGAAGCATTGGCAATTATTTCAATTTTTATTAAGTTTGACAGGATTGAGAAAAAACATAATTTATTTTGATTTCAGATTAGATAGAGGCTCCAAAATAAATTTTGTGCTACCTTAGCTCAGGCTTTAGGGCATCTTTATTTTAAACTAGTTTTGCAGCACCTCACCATGGTTGAAGAGAGGAGGAGACATGACATGAGCATGTTTGGGTTTAAAATCCCCAAACATCACTACTTGGGTTGCAGTCTGTGAGAAGCCTGAAATTAGTCATGTGTAGGGATACTGGAGGGAATTGAAAATGTGATGTTGGTACATGATGCTATATTAAAGGCATAATATAAATGTAAGAATTTTGTTTGTTTTGAAACAGAATGAGAGTAATAAAGAGGAAATATATTTAAATCTCCCACAAACTGAGAGAGGAAAGTTCATGATTAGTAATGGTAGGATAAAATTTGGCAAGTGGAAGATTTGAGTGAAGCCAACACACACAAAATGCTGGAGGAACTCAGCAAGTCGGGCAGCATCGATGCAGAAGAATGAACAGTCAATGTTTTGGGCCAAGACCCTTCTTCAGGACTGGTGAAGGGTCTGAGCCCAAAACATCAACTGCTTACTCTTTTCCATCGATGCTGCCTGGCCTGTTGAGTTCCTCTAACATTTTGTGTGTGTTGCTTTGGATTTCCAGCATCTGCAGATTTTCTCAGGTTTGAATGAAAGTCAGGATCTGGAAGAGAGAGAATATTTAAATGTTTTTGCTGCTCTAGATATTTAAATGCATCCACTCAGATGATGTCATTGGGGAGATGGGCACTTTGTTTACAAGTATATGAAGGATACCTACAGAAAATGAAGAACTGAAGGCCCTGAATTAGCTTCACTGATTCGTGAGTAAAAGACATTCTGAGGACAGCATTTTCATAAATCACATTTTCATTATTAATGCTTCATTGAATATTTGCAAAAGCATTGTTTTAATTTCACTGACATTCTCCAGCTGCAGTCTGACATTTAATAAGAACTGGATTTTCATTTTCACAAGTAAGTTTTTCATTGTGTGCTTTTAACAGCCTGTCATTCAACTATATGACCAGGACATCAACCTTATAGGTAAGTGGCCCACATTGAACCAAGAGCATACAAACTATGGACTCTGTTACTGACGTCGGCTAGGCAGTGGATGTGTGTTGCTTTGTGGCTAGGAAACAGAGCTGAAAGAGTCCTTATCATCATTGAAATTGACCAAAGCAATCCAGCTGTAAACCGCACATATGTGGCCTTTGGAAAGAAAAGGACACGACTCAGTTGCAATCACCCCACCCGACCCCTTATTCACATGCAAGTGCCTCGGGTGCATTCCATTTAGAATTGTTAGGAAAAAAATCTCTTTGATGATACGTTGTCACCTAGCCATAGTTCAGCACAACTTGATCTCTTGGAATATGCAAATAAGTGTGCTTCATTGCAGACTGTTCTTGCAGATAGGAACATGCACTGAACTCCCTTTGGCACTGATATGATAAAATAACCAAGAGCATCTTCAGTGACATTTAATCTGTGCTTTCCTTTTACTAAGATTGGTCCTTCTGAGTCCCAAAAAAAAGGTCAGAATATGGTAATTAATTAAAAAAAACAATAGCGTTCTGTGCTGGACCCCTGCTTTAGAAGTTGCAGAGGAAATGTTGCCTGATTGCCATTCTGCAAAGTCTCATGGTTGCCATTTGGTATCCCAGGAAAACATGTCGGATGCTGTCCTAGCTTTGCAATAAATGCTGCTATTGCTCTCAGAGAGAGGGCTTTCCACAAGGTGCTACAAGGTAATCATAAGCAAGAGGCAGAGGCTTGAGCGTGGCAGAGTTCAGAAAGAAAGAGGAGGTAGGGGTAGAGAAGGGAAGTAGCAGAAGGGAAAGCTTCATTGACTGCTCCCATAGCTTGCTGTTGGGATGACATATGGTCAGATTGGCTGTGATGAAGACTTCCAAAGTATCCAAACTTGACCCAGGCTGAGGTATCCAATATTTGTTTTGAGGATGCAATAGGAGCATGCATAGGCTTTTATTCAAGGGATTCACTGCAACAACCCACTCCACAGCTATTCCATAAAACTGCACCACTAGCATTTCAGGTGGAAGGTTGTTTGCCATTGACAAGATAAGGAACCTTTCTTGAACTTCTGGTAAATGTCCCCTCTCCTTCACCATTCCCCATTCCCATTTCCCTCTCCCACCTTGTCTCCTTAACTTTCCATCACCTTCCTCTGGTGGTCCTTCCCCTTCCCTTTCTTCCATGGTCTTCTACCCTCTCCTATCTGATTCCCCCATCTCTAGCCCTTTATCTCTGTCACCAATCAACTTCCCAGCTCTTTACTTCACCCCTCCTGGTATCACCTACCACCTTGTACTTCTTTCTTCTCCCCACCTTCTTACTCTGAGTTCTCATCACTTTTTCCCAGTTCTGATGAAGGGTCTCAGCCCAAAACATTGACTGTTTACTCTTTTCCTTATATGCTGCCTGGCCTGCTGAGTTTCTCCAGCACTTTATGTGTGTGGCTCTTTCCTGATCCTACTAAATTGGACAGGGCGAGCAACAGAGACCCACAGTGAACATTTTGACATTGGAAGCATCATTTTGTTTTCTGGGGGCTTCTCACTGGAGCTAAATAACTTTTAAGCATGTACCAACAAAGCATTAGAGTGTCCACAGAAGGAATCAGGCCCTTGCTGTAAATGTTCAGGATTTACCAACAGGAGAATGATGCCAGTATGCCTACATGTAGTTTCTATTGTATAGTCAACCAACAATATTAAATCAGAATTTTTGCCTTATGTTTTGTAGTAGGATATGTTTTGCTCCATCCAAAGCCCTGTCCATTGTGTACTGTAATGAATGATAACCTCTCAGAACAGTTTTACCTGCTCTTCTAAATTAACAATCTTTCTAAAGAAAACAAATGGCTGCCATTACTGGTGCAGGCTGCCATTTTCATGTCAGCAGCTACTCGGAAAAAGACAATGGCCGGAGAACTAATGTTTTAATGATGATAAAGTTGTGTGCGGATATGTTCTAATCACTGTTGACACTGTGGAATCTGATCTGCAATGTAAATGACATATTAGCATCAGGAGCCCAAGCAGCTCTGCAACGTAGAAGCAGACCAGTGGTATAAATGAAGCTATTAGTTTTCCACTTGTAATTAATCTGCAGAGAATGTGTTATAAAATATGAAAGGCAAAGGGAAAAGAAGCACTTGTTTGGCTCTTAGTGAGAGTTTCCAAAACAGATGCACTGAGCAAACCTAACTGGAAATGAGTCACTTCAGACAACTTTGCATCAATGGCTAGGATTTAAAAGGTCAACTGAGATAGAGAAGAGTGAATGAGTGGTTATCCTGTATAATAGCCTGGTGATTTCCTGGTTCTGGGATTTGGCAAAATGCAAATATAATCAATGTAGTCAATTTGGACTCTATTATAATGCTACTTCAAAGTAGGGTTCTTATTAATCTTTATGTAGCTATAAGATTGGTTGGACTTGAACCCCAATGTTAAAACAAAATAAAGAGCATTCAGGAGATCAATGCCATAAAAAGTTATGGCATAGGAAAAGAATTGGGTGAATTGTGAAGCACTTAAGTTTAATCTACTTGAATAAAACCGTTTGAATAAATTTGATTATTTTCTTCAGCCAGAAGTACGAAGGGTTCTGGACTCTTTCCGAACCAACCATGGCCTGTTGGCAGCAGTAATGAATAAATGCAGCCAACATCTGGAATTGATAAAGGGCAACTGAACAGCTTCCTTTCTAATTTAGTCTATAAAAGCCTTTCAGGGTTTAAAGCAGAACAGTGTCTGTCACCCTTCCCCTTCCTAATAAATTCACATTTCTGGGTTTTACTCACCGCGGGATTTTGGGATTGGAATGAAACATCTTTTCAAAACTACCGCCATTCCCTTCCTTACTTTCCACCAAAGCTGGCCATCTTCTTCCGGGGACAGTATTGGGAGCTTCACATTTCAAAATGCAAAAGAGCTTTTTTTAACTATTTACCATAGTAAAGTACTGTCAGTATAAATAGACAGCTGCTGATCTCAGCTTCCTTTGGTTACTTGAGGGGACAAAGGGGAAAGACATTTAGAGGGAAGCTAGTAGGCAAAAAGTAAAGTGATCTAGAAATTTACATAGAAACATGCCGAGACAACTTTGTTCATATAACTCTAAATGAAAGTTGTGTGTGCCTTAGAGAAAAGATCTTAAACTGGAATAGGGCAACTTTGTGAAAACGTTTGGATGTCTAAATCTCTATCTTGACATTTGCTTCCTTACCTATTCTCGGAAGTCTTGCTCTCACTCAGACTTTTACCCACCAAAGACTCCTCTCAAGTTATGTCAGCTGTAGCACAACCTGCAAAAGTCATCTCCAGTCAGGTTTTTATCCTCCTTGGTCTGAGTCATAACAGCCCTATTTGCTTGTGAAACCAAATGATGTTACAAACCCTAAAAATTGGATGCTTAATGGGTCAATATCTAAACGGAAATCTTTGCCCCTGCTGAGATCTGTGACTTCCTTCAGCCTCACATATAATCTCATCTTTGAGGCAGGATCAGCCTGAGTCCAGTTACAGGTTGCTGCTGTTTATCTGTGCCCATCTCACAGCCTGCAGTTTACTGCTTCATTAGGGAAATCACCCAAACTCTATGCTCAAGCAAAAGAAGTTTCATCTCTTTTCCCTTTAGCCCGCAGACAGAGGCAGAATGGACATGCAGATTTTCTGGAAATCTAGGACCCTGCAAAGCACGGTTATACACTGCAACACACACACATAATGCTGGAGGAACTCAGCAGGTCAGGCAGCATCTATGGAAATGAATAGATAGTCGACGTTTCAGGCTGAGACTCTTCTTCAGGTCTTGAGGACAGGTATTCACTGACTGCATTCAAGTCTAAAGCAAACTCCAGGCAGCCTACTTATCTACCTTAATCTCACAATGACCCAGGGCCATCTGGTCCATGTTGCCTTCCAGGGAAGCAATTCCATCAGTCCCATTCCACTCTCCTTATTTCCCTGTACTCCCTCAACTTTCTCTCATGCTTGCCCTCAACTCTCCTTTCATTCTTTTTCTACCTATCTGTACTATTTTATAGTGAACCTATCAGTATGTCTTAGGATATGAGAGGAAACCAGAGTACCTGGAGGAAACTGAACCTGTCATGGGAAAAAATGTGATGCTTACCTGTGAATGCTTTTGTTGTAGTAAATATTTTAGATAAAGGACCAGTTTTCCTTCAGAAACAGGTCTGGCCTTCCAGTATCAGCACAACTTATGTTAATACAATCACAACAATTATGCTGCTTTTAGTTTTTTTTAAGTAATCAGGCAACTCGACCATGTGACCATTCTTTGGTGAACCTTGGTTCTTCTTGTTGACAGACTGAAATATTGTTGTCAGTATTTGAGTCCAGACCAATCTTATCCTCATTTCTGAGCTCCACCCTTTCTGGAAAAGTTCCTTTCAGCATTGGCTGATTGGAAGGAGGCAAAAATAAATGGAGCCTTTTCTAGTTGTCTGCCGGTGACTAGCGGTGTTCCACAGTGGTCTATGTTGGGACTGCTTCTTCTTACATTATGTGTCAATGATTAAGATGATGGAATTGATAGCTTTGTGGTCGGGTTTGCAAATGATACAAAGAGAGGTGGAGGGGCAGGTAGTGCTGAGGATGTAAAGAAGCTACAGAAGGACTTCTGTAGCTACAGAGGCTCTTGATTTGGAGAATGGGCAAAGAAAAGGTAGATATAATAGTGTCAGGAAGAGTATGCCATGCACTTTGGTAGAAGAAATAAAAGCATAGACTATTTTCTAAATGGAGAGAAATTCAAAAAATCCATGGTGAAGAGACTCGGGGGTCCTCGCCCAGGATTCCCAAAAGGTTAATTTGCAGGTTGAGTCTGTGGTGAGGAAGGCAAATGTGATTTTAGCATTCATTTCCAGATGACTGGAATATAAAAGCAGGGGTGCAATGTTGAGGCTTTATAAAGCATTGGTGAGGCCTCACTTGGAATATTATGAGCTGTTTTGGGCCATTTATCTCAGAAAGGAGAGGGTTTAAAGGAAGTTCACAGAAATGATTCTGGGATTGAAAGTTTTGTCATATGAAGAGCATTTGATGTCTCTGGGCCTGTATTCACTGGAATTCAGGAGAATGGAGGGTGACCTCATTGAAACCTATCAAATGTTGAAAGGCCTCGATAGTGTGGATGTGGAGAGGATGCTTCCTGTGTGGTGTAGTCATTCATATCCTCAGATGAGTCCTTGAACACGGCCCAGTTCACTGACTCAAGTCATTCCTCTAACCATTCTTCAGCTTCCCGTGACCACCTCTTAGTTGTTTTATCTCTGGAGCCCTGCTTTTTAGCATCTGTGTGTATGTAGGTCTGATTTGCCAAAATGAGGTCTCTGAAAGGAATGATAGGCATTCCTTATTGTAGTATAACAGTGATCCAGTGGGTTGGGACATCTGGTGCAACAAGTTACATGCTGGTGTTAATTGGGCAGGATTTTCTTCAAACAGGCCTGGTTAAAGTTGCTAACTATAATTTGGAATGTGTCAAGATGGCCTGTTTCTTGCCGGCAAACAACATTATGCAGTTTCTCAAGTGCTTGCTTATAATTGGCCGCTGGTGGTATATAAACTGGATGAGAACTCCCAAGGCAACTGGAATGATCTACATTTAATTGTCAGAAGTTCTAAGTCAGGGGAACAAGAGGTCAACATAACCCCAACATCCATACACCAACGTGAATTGACTAAAAAGCACAATCCACCACCTTTTTTCTTACCAGAGATCACAGTTTGATCCGTTCTGAAAAATACTACTCTTTAAAAGCCCGTTTTCTTTCATTGAAGACGTAAAATGTCAATGCTTGTGATCAGTGCATATTGTTTGTACAATTACTCCAGAATTTAAAAGCATGTAGATTTGCAGGCACAGAACACGTTGCTCTCTGCCAGGTCAATACCATGGCAACTGAATGTGTTGTTCCCAGCTCATGAACTCTAACAGCATAGGAAAGAACTCCTGCCACTGCTAATGGAACAATATAAATGGGATTGGAAGATAAATCTGTCCAGATGTGGTATATCTCCTCAAGAGGTAGCACAAAGCCAGGGAGTCTATAATCTGGCTACATCAGAATCAGAATCAGAATCAGGTTTAATATCACTGGCATATGTCGTGACATTTGTTAACCGTGGCAGCAGTACAATGCAATACATGATAATATTGGGAAACAAAGTAATTAATTAATTAATTAAAGTATATATAGTATGTATATTAAATGGTTAAATTAAAAATAGTGCAAAAACAGAGAGAAAAAAGTGTGGTAGTATTCATGGGTTCAATGTCAGTTAGAAATCGGATGGCAGGGGGAGGAAGTTGTACCTGAATCTCTGAGTGTGTGCATTCAGGCTCAGTACCTCCTTCCTGAAGGTAACAATGAGAAGAGGCATGTCCTGGGTGATTGGGTCCTTAATAATGGACACCTCCTTTCTGCGGCACTGCTCCTTGAAGATGTCTTGGATACTGTGGAGGCTGGTAACCATGGTGGAGCTGACTAATTTTACAACTTTCTGTTGTTTTTTATAATCCTGTGCAGTAGCCCCCACCCCCATACCAGACCATGATGCAGCCTGTCAGAATTCTGTCCATAGTACACCTGTAAAAGTTTTTGAATGTTTTTTGGTGACAAACCAGATCTACTCAAATTCCAAATGGAATCCACTGTCTTGCTTTCTTTATAGCTACATTGATATGTTGTGACCAGTTAGATCTTCAGATATATTGACACCCAGGAACTTGAAATTGCTCACTCTCTCCACTTCTGCTCCCTCTATGAGCATTGGTTCATGTTCTGTCATCTTACCATTTCTGAAGTCCACAGTCAGGTGTTTGGTCTCACTGACATTTAGAACGAGGTTATGGAGGCAATACCACTCAGCTAGCTGGTATATCTCACTCCCATATGCCCTCCAGTCTCCATCTGAGATTTTGCCAACAATGGTTGTAATATCAGCAAGTTTATAGATGGCATTTGAGCTATGCCTAGCCGTACAGTCATGGGTATCGAGACATTAGAGCAGAGGGCTAAGCACATTTCACTGAGGTGTGCCAGTATTGTTTTTCAATTCAATTCAAAACTTTTTTGTCATTCTAACCGTACATCAGCTCTGCAGGGCAGAATGAGACAGCGTTTCCCAGGAGCAGTGCAATCTAAACAAAACAAACACAACACTAAATAATAAACATAACAATAAATAGTAAAACACAACAGCCACATGTCAGTTAAAATCAAGTTATAAGTGTCCAGTGTAAGTTAAAAGTGTCCAAAGCAGAGTCAGGTAGAGCAGCTATTTAGCAGTCTGACTGCCTGTGGGAGGAAGCTGTTTAGTAACCTTGTGGTTTTAGTTTTGATGCTCATGTAATGTTGCCTGATGGCAGAAGAACAAACAGTTCATGGAGAGGGTGTGAGGGATCTTTAATGATGTACCATGTCTTCTGGAGGCATCGACTCTGAAAGAGGTCTTGGACAGAAGGTAGGGAGACCCCAATAACCTTCTCTGCTCCCTTAACCACCCTCTGCAAGGCTTTTTTGTCGACAGCACTGCAGCTGGAGTACCAGGTTGTGATGCAAAAGGTCAGCACATTCTCAGCCACGCCTCTGTAGAATGTAGTTAAGATGTTAGTGGGGAGTGATGCTTGTTTAAGCTTCCTCAGAAAGTGCAATCTCTGCTGGGCCCGTTTCACAATCCCAGTGGTGTTCCTGATTGTCAGTGAGTAGGAGATGTCATTACCAATCCGCACAGATTGTGGTCTTCCGGTTAGAAAGTCGAGGATCCAGTTGCTGAGGGAGGTACAGAGCCCCAGGTTCTGTAGCTTTTTAATCAGAACTGTAGGAATAATGGTATTAAATGCTGAGCTATCAGAAGCTTGATGAAACCAATATGTCAATCAAAAAGGACATTTTAATTCCTTTTTTAATATTTTGTTTTGCTTTGAATTATCTCCATTCCCTTCTTCAAGATATTGCCTCATAGTTCATCAGGGAGTATTTGTGATTAAATGGTGCATAGGAGAGCACTCAGCCGATCCCAGTCCCAACCTCCTGACATCCAGACATCCACAAATTTGCACTTCTCATAGTGAGAAGGTTAAAAAATTAACACAGTTGACCATTCTCTATTTCTAAGAAGAGATATTGGAGTAGATTTTCAACATCACTGATCTGTGAACTTGGCATCACAGATTGGCTTGGCCATTTTAAATACTGCTTATTTTTATTTTCCAATGAATTGACATCACCAATAACTGAATCCTTAGGGAATGGACGAGGATGCAGATTATGGTCAATGAAGATGAGAAGTAAAACCCTCACCACTATTAAGCACTTCTACATGGAGCTCTGCCACAAACAGCATTCATTATCAAAGACACCCATTGTCCCAGCCACACTCTTTTCTTACTGCTACCATCATGCAGGGGTACTATAGACTTAAGTCCCATACTACCAGGTTTGGAAACAGTTATTAACCTACATTCACTACGGTCCTGAACTTCACTTACTACAACTCTGAACTGATTCAATGACCTACAGACTCACTTTCATGGACCCTTTCAAACTTGTGTTCTCAGAATTATTTTCTTTATTTCCACAGTTTGTCTTATTTTGCACAATGGTCGTTAATGTATTGTTTTTCTTAATTTCAATGGCATTTCCTTATTTTCCTTGTAAATGCCTGTAAGAAAATGAATTCAAGGTAGTATATGGTAACATAAACGTACTTTGATAATAAATTTACTTTGAACTTTGGGCTTCAGTGCAGTGAACATGTGATACAGGAATAATCACATTTTAAGAGGCCTGTGATATAGTATGACATTTGATACCCTTCCATTAGCAATCTGGATAACCCACACAAACCAAGCCATTTGCTTGTCTATTTCTCCCTTCCAAACAGATGCTCTTGTCTTGTGTTCACAAAGCATTTGAAACTGCTTGAGGCAGATTTGAAGATTTCTTCAGAAAAGAAACGTTTTCTTGCAATGTATTTATTGTAATGTGACTCAGTTGAAACCACTGATGCTCAAACAAATCATTTAACTTCTTTTGGCTGGTACTAATCCAACAGTACATTTGTACAAAAAGAAACAGTCTGTTTCCATTGGCAAACCCTGCTCAAATTCTTGCTGCTTTTCTTTAAGGTTTCATTGTCCAATGCAGTGAGATGTCCCCTACGTTGGAATTTAACATTCCATTTTGTAGCATCATTTTCTAACAAAGAATACAAATGAATGCAGATGTCAAAACAATGAAATGGCCCTGTCCCCAAATATGCCAGTGGCATCAGGAATTCAATGGACTAAATGGATTGAATTGCCTGCAAAAACATCAGGGGGACTTCTTCAGTTGATCAGGAACATCTCCTGTGATTGCCAGCAGCAGAGATATGGAGGAAAAATCAAAAGGTTGTTGGCCAGTGAATTAATTGCAGCCATAGGTATAGCCTCTCCACATAGTTGCTGTTGTTTTCTGCTGGTAATGTAAAAACAGCAGATGGCTGGCAGGAAGCAAAAACAAGTTGAAATTGAATGCCCTCAAGAAAATGAATCTTAGGGTAATATATGGTGACATACATGTACTTTGATAATAAATTTACTTTGAACTTTTGAACTTTGAACAATGAAGGTCGATGCCAGCTATGCTGATGTCCTGCTCAAAAACAGATGTCTTGGTTGTCACCGCATATCAGATAAATAGGCTAAAATTTTAGTTTTTTTTATATACTACTTCCATTCTTTTTTGAACTCCTTTTAAAGTGATGAAAGTGACATGATATTGGTGAACTGGTATGAGAGCTGTTTTAATCATATACTTTAATGACACAGGAGACCAATCGCATCCTTAGTAGTTCCAACTAGAGCAAATCTGATGGGTTTTAATCCCGCTCTTCTAATTTTCCTGTGTTCTTACTTTCCCTCATGTTTTCACTCCCATTTGGCTCCTTTTGCCACTGCCTACAAAAAGGGTATTTTAGAGTACTTAATTTACTTCCAGCATATCTTCGATCTCTGTATGGCAATTCCAGACTTACTGGAGCAAATTTCAAACCTGGAGTCAATCTTGTCTGACAAACATGAGCTATCATAGTTTCAACTATTCTGGTCTTTCTGATAGCTAGACATGGCTTATCAAAATTACACCTCCTCTGCTGTAGCTGACAGCAGAGTATTGCAAGCTGGTGTGTTTGATGAACTGCACATGAATGCAATAGGTATTCATTCAAGAACAGCCATAGGGATTTTCTTTGGGAATGCTGACATCATCCTATCTATGGTTGTTTCCCATATTGACATAAATTAGACTTCTGATATTTGTCAAGAATAAGTATTTAGGGAGTATAACTGATTATCAGTAAATGCGGCAGTCCCAATATAGGAGGACCATATACACCCCTGGACACAGTTCAAGTCACTGACTGAAACAGAAACAACATTCTTTAGATACAAGGCTAATTGATGTCTAAGTACTTGGTTAGTCAATGATATCACCATCAACACTTTGGCATTGGACCAGAGCATGAAGGTTTCAGATTTAACCTTCCTTGCAAAATCCTGTCCATTCTGAATCATTTCCAACTGAACCAAGGACTTTGGTTGCACATAAAGGATGAGGAAAATCCCCATCTTTAATTACAGCGACAATATTCAGAACATGTTTCGCCTCAGGAGTCCTTGTCCTAAGCATGGATCCTGTTCAGTCGTTGCACAGCATCTCACAACATGGCCTCATCTGAAGCTGGGAGTGGATGAACAGTTATCTGTCCCTCAAAAAAAAATGGAATGGAGGAGAAAGAGCTAAAATTGCATTGAGTAATAGCATTTTACATCTATTTACAATTTTAAATAACTGTGAACATTTCTCCACATTACTATTTGGAAAGCATGTTAATATAAACTTCTTAACAAAGAATAGATTTTTGATAAAGTGGACACTCATTTTGTCCTTGTATTTGCTTCGCACAGTGCAGTAGGAGGATAAATGCGTGCCCCGTGTTCTTCTTGTGGTTAACAACACTGGCAAGAGGAGATGGGGGAGAGTAATAAGATTAGAGTTCACTTCAGGGTTAGCTGCTTAAGAAGATAGAGCTGCGGCTGTAAACAGATGTGTGAGGAATGTGAATTAGTTTAAACCTGTGAGAATAAATGAACAAGATTTGGTCTGAAACAAACAGAGAAAGTGTAAATTGGCTATGGCATGTTGTTTATATAAACACCAGTCAGAGGATAATCCAGTTTTAAAACAAGAATTCAGTGGTGATTACATTGCACAATGTGGTTGAAGACAGAAAAGATGACATCATTGTAAATAAATGCAACCAGATTGATCTATGTTCACTTTGCATCTCAAAGCACAAAGATATCCTAAGCAACAAGTATTCTATTTAATAGTAAACTCATGATCTTTGTGTTGGGTAAGAAAGTCTCCGTGGAGCTCATGTAAAATTAAAAGAACTCAAGGAGTGGAACTCATTGGATATCTTCACCAAAAAGGGAGTGGAGGTCCAATGAGTCAAATGGACTCTGTTGTTGATCTGTGTTTCAATGAAGAGTCAGGTTTTGGTGTGATACTCATCATGTTCAAATAACCTTTTCTAGCTCATACCTCAGACAGACACTTTAGGACAAGGATCTGAAAATTAATCCACAGTTCAAAAGGAGCGCCAAGCTGGCAATGTATGGTGGTCAGTGCTTGTTTTCTGTGTGGGTCTGTGGAATGCCTTACACGTTTAATGCGTACAAAGGCCTTTCTTCTTGTCCCTTTGCAATAGTGAGGTTAATCGGTTCATGGAACCCAAGACATATTATGTTTGTTGGATCATGTAAATTACAGGAGTCATCATGGGGAGAGGCTTGAGAGAGTAGGCTGAGGGAAGGACAAACTTACTGTTGTTAGGGTGACTGAAACCTGAAGGGTGAGGTCAGGACTATAGGGAAGGGGCTGTCAGAGTTCTAATCAACCACTGGTTGAGAGCTTGTGCAGAAACCTGTGTGGGACAGGTCATCTTGCCTGAAGGTTTCAGTGGTGGAAGATAAGTGCAGCACGTATACTGAAATCTCAAAGGGGACTGAGCAAGTGTTGAAGTCTGTGGTAATGGACTAAGTAAACTAAATCTCCTTGCCCTCGCCCACAATAAGGCCACATTTGCACAAATGAATTTTAAATGAGTAATTTGTTTGCATGCTGAAAGACCTCAAATACCATTGCCTATTTCCAACCGGCTCCATAAATTTCACATGCAGATATGACCAGACCAAATATGGCATCAATATAACCTTTAATGGAAATACAATTTATTTTTAGCTGAGATTTGATTTTGTAGCATGGAAAAACATCTTAGTATTTCTGGCACAAAAGTCTTTTGTCTCAAAGCAGAGTCAGAAACAGCAAGGATGAACAAAAATGATCTAAAACAATCCTCACGCTCTATAAATGTTCACATGGTTACCTCTTCTCCATATGGCAGTAGCCAACCAGATGATAAGATCTTTATTGAAGCATCAATCTTAAATTCATTCTATGGAAGGAGAAAAGAATTACAGTGCATTTCAGAGAGAACTAAGCTTCATTTCATGGGATAACTTTATCATTATTATCTATCCCAGATGTGCAGTGATCGTGTGATGTCTACCTGCATGTTTACTATTGCCAGTAATCTTTTGATGTATCCTCCTTATCTATTGTTGGATGATTATGCTATCAGTCTCTCCCCGGTACTGGACAATGATACCTCAAATGGTCCAGTTGCTGACTATGAAGTGTGTATAACTGATCTTCCATTTTCAGGCTCATGGAACTTGTCAGAAACAATGAGAAAGGGTGAAGCTTGACAGGATGCATGGCAAAAATAAAGTTATCTCAGTATTTAGAATGAGAATCAGAATCAGATTTACTGTCACTGACCTATGACGTGAAACTTGTTGCTTTGCAATGGCAGTACAGTGCAAGACATAAAATCTATAAATTACAAAATCAAAGGTGGTGCCATATTGGCACATGAGGCCAACTTTCAAGGATTCTTCATCTCACATTCTCAATATTTTGTCGTCGTCTCGTCTGAACCCTTAGTGCCTAGGTGGTACATGGGCCTTCACAAGGGTTTCTCAATATTTATTGCTTATTTTATTTTCTTTCTTTCTTTCTTTATTTCTGATTACTTTTATATCCATACAGTTTGTTGTCTTTGCACGTTAGTTGTTCGTCCATCCTGTTGGGTGCTGTCTTTCATCGATTCTATTACGTATGGTTCTTGGATTTACTGAGCATGCCCCAAAGACAATGAATCTCAGGGTTGTATATGGTGGCATATACTGTATGTACTTTGGTATTAAATTTACTTTGAACTTTGAATATGAGTCCGGTTGCTACATAAAGTGACTTTAGAAATGGGCAGTTCCTCCAGCTGCCACTTATCTTGAAATCATAAATATGCTGAAAAGCACTGGGCTTGGTTTTCTTTTTTTTAGCAGCTGATAGCAAGGCATTGTCAGAAGAATGCCTTACATTATTTTTGTAGAACCCTATGAAATTTTCCTGTTTTCTATTTCAATAGAAGAAATATCAGGCCAAACCTATTTAATTTTACTTGAGGGCAGTTGTTGACAAATGCAGTAATTCTCTTGTTAGGGACAGTTCCAATAACTTGTAATGTACCTGATATAGGGGAATGCTGTGAATGAACATCAAAAATGCCTCATACACCAACATATCCTTCCAATTATTCTATAATAGAAACACTCAAATGTATTTTTATCAAAAACTGTGAAAATACACCGAATATTGTGCCCATACAGTCATGAATGGTAGCAAATTCCCTCCGTTGCTCTTCAGACAGCCACCATTGGAAAGATGGATTAGCTCCCTATGGAAAGACTGATCATTCATCAGAGAAACCCACACAAGCAGCTGAGGTGATATTCGATTAGTTTTTTTTTCTCCAGCTCTCTGTTAAAAGCCAGGGGGGCCACCTTTTCCTCATTAATCCTGGTCTGCAGGCGGCTAGTAAACATAAAGCAATCGTGTGCAGGGCTCAGAAAACAAGGTATGTCTGTGTTTCTCTTCTCTGCATGAGCTTTCTCCTCAGATTCATGGCAGCCAGTTTGTTTTCATTATCAGGGTTTAGCAGCAGTGAGCCCACCCGAGTGCAGGCACAGGGTAAAGTCCAAGGAACAGTAACCAAATATTCGAGACCACATTTAAGCAAGAATGTCATATGATTATGTTGAGCCTCTTGAAGGATAAATACAGCAAAGCAGTTCTCCTAAACACAAACTATTCATGTTGAAAGCACTTTAAGGAGTAAGCCTGCAGAGTTATGTGCTGAGTAGAATATTGGCAGACCACTTGGTCGAAATGATCCTGTATGTCCTCCACATAGTTCTGCCACCATCATTTTCCATTAAATATAACCGATATATTATCTATTTCCTATATACATCTGTCTTTTACTTAAATGCGACAAAGTGACTCACCTTAACTAATTCTAGTCATTATGACTTCCACATTTAGTTTTAGATTTACTTAGAGAGATAGTATGGTATGAGCCCACGCCACCTTCTTTCTTTTTAAATCTTTTTATTAAATAAGTATACAAAGGGTAAAACATAAAGGCACTAATACACTGTTAGAAATTACAGGAGATATTAATACAGAAGGAAAAATTGATACAAACAGTGCAATTTAAACATAATAATATAGTAAAATAATAGTATACTGATTTTTATATATATATATCAATAGAGAAAAGGGAAAAAAAACCCAAGAAAAGACCCCAAAAAAAAACCCATCGTGCAACTAAACTAAAAGCAAAGCAAAGCAATGGGCTAACTTGGAAACAGGTAGAGTTAAAGAACTTAAAATCACGTCCTCAAACCCGACCTCCATTAAAAACAGTTAGAAAAAAGGCAAGAAGGGAATATAAATATGGAACAAAAGAGAAAAAAAATTACATTAAATGAAAATATTGAATAAAAGATCTCCAGGTCTGTTCAAATTTAAGTGAGGAATCATAAAGATTACTTCTAATTTTCTCCAAATTTAAGCATAATATCATCTGGGAAAACCAAAAAAAGGTAGTTGGAGCATTAGGCTCTTTCCAATGTTGTAAGATACATCTTTTCGCCATTAAAGTAAGAAATGCAATCATTCTACGGGCTGAAGGGGAAAGATTACTGGAAATTTTAGGTAATCCAAAGATAGCTGTAATAGGATGAGGAGAAATATCTATATTCAATACCTTTGAGATAATATTAAAAATGTCTCTCCAAAAAGTTTCCAAAATAGGACAAGACCAAAACATATGAGTTAAAGAGGCTATCTGCCCCGGACATCTAGAGCCCACGCCACCTTGTTACACCCATGTGGTGAATTGACCTGCTAACCTGCACATCTTTTGAATGTGCAAGGAAACTGGAGCACCTGGAGGAAACCCACTTGGTCACAGAGAGAACATACAAACTCATTACAGACAGTGGCAGAATTGAACGCAGGTTGCTGGCACCAGAATAGCATTACACTACTCTCTATTCTACCATGTCACCTGTTCTAACATCCTAACCAATCACTGGATGAAGGTGTTTTTGCTGAATTCTTTATTGTCTATTTTAAGTTCCTATCTTACATTGTACCTTATGGTTCCGTTCTCACCAGGAAATTTTAATATCTTGTGCTGAAATGCCATCACACTAGTTTGGAAATTAGCAACAGCAAACTGATGCCCATTAATTTGAAATAACTTTGCCACCAGAATCGGCTTGCGGGTCATTCCAGGCTCTGGAAATCAGGTCCCTGCAATTCCAAAATAAAGTGGCTTTCTGCTCCTGAAAATTGACTTATGCCAGGATGGAGGAATTCTATGCAACACACACAAAATGCTAAAGAAACTCAGAGGGCCAGGCAGCATCTATGGAAAAGAGTAAACAGTCGAAGTTTTGGGCCAAGACCCTTCATCAGGACTAGAAAAGAAAGGGAGAAGTTAGTTTAAGAAGGTGGGGGTGAGGGGAGGAAGAAGTACAAGGTGGCAGGTGATAAATGAAACCATGACAGGGGGAGAGGTTGCAGTGGAAGAGCTGGGAAGTTGATTGGTGAGATAGATAAAGGGTTGGAGGAGGGAGAATCTGATAGGAAAGGACAGAAGAACATGGAAGAAAGGGAAGGGAGAGGAACACCAGAGGGTAATGGACAGCTAAGGAGATAAGGTGAGAGAGGAAAACAGGAATGGAGAATGGTGAAATTGGGGGGGGACAAATTACCAGAAGTTCAAGAAATCAGTGTTCATGCCACCAGGCTGGAGGCTACCCAGATAGAATATAAGGTGTTGCTCCTCCAACCTGAGGAATTCCAACAAGAGGAATTCTATGCATGTTTCTGAGAGCTTTAGCAGCTGGCAGAAATTTGCATTTTTAACATCATCAATAAACTACAATCTCTATTTGTAGGCCAGCATATCCTGTTGCGCTGTGACGGGCCAAACAGTACTATATTATTTAGTCAAAGACCAAAGTAAATAAGTAGATGCAGCCAGAGACCTGACTGAAGCTACATTTGCAATATGATCACATCAGTAAGAAATTTACACTACTGAATCAGCAATCAATTTAAGTTATTGCCATCCCTGATCAAGAAAGCAAAATGCTATAAAAATGTAAATAGGAAATGCTGGAATTGCTCAACAGCTCAGAGAGCATCAGTGAAGGAAAAACAGAATTAGTGTTCATGTCAATAATCTTTCACACCCGACGATTGTTATTTTTTTCTTCTTCCAACATGAACTATATTCCCACAGCAACAAGGAGGCTATTGCAACTTCAAAATTGCTCAGCTAGAGAAATATCAATATTATGGAGTCATAAGTTATTGTCTTTATTGTAACTTATATGAAATATATTAGAAAAACATTCATTCTCATTGTTTAAACATTTTACATGATGGTTTAAAATTATACTTCAAATGAAAAATAGAAGAATTTAATCCTCTTTCATATTGCTGTATAGGTGGTTAAGACTGCCCTGTTGTTTTTTTTACATCTGGGGCAGGAAAGGGTGTGAGCTGTGACACTGAACCCCAGAGAATATCAGGCACTAAAATCTGCAAAATCGGCAGGGCTGTCAAGTTATAAATCTATCTTAAATGTGATCTCAGTTAAAGAATGTGAAGAAAGGAAATGTATGACGCTTCTGATTTTTAGCTGTTTTTGGTTATTTTCCCTGATTTCAAGAACTATTTTCTGAATAGCATTCACTACATTAGGACCATTTTCTGGATGAGTATTGTCAAGTAACATCATATTTCTGCAATATGTTTTTACTTTAAATCCTTACGTTTGTACGTCGTATTGGACATTACACTGGATGGAAATAGTTAAGTACAGGAAACATTTTTACTCTAAAATGTAATTTGATCTTAAAGTAATGTTCATTCCAAACAAAAAGCCTGGATGTTATTGAAGGATCATTCATTCATAGCCATGTTCCCATATATTAAATTCAATTAGATTCAAGCATTCTTTCATGACTGAACTGGTGGATAAATAAAATGTTACAACCAGTATTTTTCTCTCCCTTTCTGAATGCTTGCACGCTGGCTACATATGGCTTTCTGCTTCCTAGATGCACTCTTGAACGTTACACAATTACTCTTTTTTTTGGGCAAATTCAGACAACATCACGTCTGTGTTCTGTTATATGTGTGATGGACTAGGAAGCACAACCCATTGCCCTGATACGAGGTTAATCTCTTCCATAGCTCCTGAGGGCAGGTTATTTTACACAAGTCACATGGGTGCATGCAATAATATTGGCACCTGAAAGGAAGGCTGGGCAAAACAAAGCACATGTTACTCATGGGGTAAAGCAAGGAGTATCAGCTGAGATCTTTAACAGTCCTATTTATAATATACATCCATTTAACATCTCGAATATTTCAGGTCTGCCTTCAGACTAATTACACTGTGACAATTTACTAGAATAGATATCTCAATGACGTGCAGTTTTAGTTGATGCTGAGTAAGTCAACTTCAGGATACATTCTGGTCCTTTGGTTCCGTTTGCCTGGAGTGGGCAGAACACTTGTCTGTTCCTGCCTAGAGGAAATCATCCAGTAATGACCTTTGAATGGTTGCAAGACAAGTTAATGCAATTGACTTCATACTTTTGAAATCTTGGTATAATTATGGTGAATCAGTATTGAATCCTCTCTAAGGCCAATATATAGTTCCTAAGGTTTTGTGCCGAAAACTGACTGGAGTTTTCCAGATGGAGCCTGACCAATGTTCTGAACAAATGAACCATCACCTCCTCACTAATAAATTGCAGTCCCTTTGGATGGATAAAAATCAACATCTTATTGGTCTTTCTGGATACTTTTTATAATTGCAATGAACATTTGTGATTTTTGTTGTCAGATAGACCAAAAAACCTTGGCTCTTCATTAATCTGTATATTTCTCATTATTAAATACTATGATTTCTCATAGCCAAAGTGGATGACCTCTCAGTTCTCCATGTTAATTGTTCTAATCCCATATAAGAACATAAGAAAAAGTGGGCAACTGTATGCCACTCAGCCTTTCATACCTATCGCACCATTCAATGACTTTGATCTGCTTCCATATCTCCTTTTCTGCTTCAGTTCCCAGAACTTTCTTAATTTATCATCTTCTTTTCATTTACTCAAATGATCTGGCCTCTACAGTTGTCTGGGGCAGAGAATTTCAGAGATTCATTGCCCTCTGCGAGAAGATATTGAAATCCGTTGGCCATTGACCATCTATATCCCTTTGTATCTCCAAGCTCTAATGAAGCCGGAAGCAGACTAATTGTGCGTTAACGTTCTGACACATATACTGTATCAGGCTTAACATCAGTGCTCTGCAGTATAAAGGAAGTCAAAATTCTGCTAAAAGGAATGGAGCAACGCAGTAGACCTTGACATTGCGCTGCAGAGAAATGGACAAAGCTGATTTCCTCTTACATTCCCTGACTTCATTAAAGGTCTGCAATCTTAGTATGTTGTTTGTGAATTAGACATACCAGCACCACTATCCAGAATAGAACTCCCTGCACCTTTCAGAACTGTACAATGAGAAAGGGCAAGGAGTCTTTGTGTCATCTGAAATGTCTCCATCAGAGTGCTAATGTAAAAGTAAAGTCAGAACCTAGATCCACCACACGATCACTTCCATCAGCAGTATTTGATTAATCACTGCTTTGGGGAGATTCTCTCCCACTAATAAGATCACATACTGTATAAAATACAAATTGACAGACATGAGAAGAGGAGTGCTGAGGTGATCACTTTGATTTCTTGGAAAGCTTGTTAAACAGCCATTTACACACATTTTCCTCCCACTCCCCCCCCCCAGCTGTACAGTCAGTTTCTCGTTCAAGTGATTCCTTTTTAAAGGCTGCTACTGAATTTTGCACACCAGCCTTAAGACAGAACTCTTTAATATTGTACTGAAGTGATTCTGCACTTAAATCTGAATGGTGCTTGAAAATGCAGCCTCCTTTCTTAAGTGCTGAGATTATTTTAAATTGCCACTGAGAATAAATGAGTCTCTTTTCTGAACCAGAACCAGAATCAAAAGGGAAGAAGTTGAAAGTGAGGTTATGCATTACTTTCAGTTCCAAATGATATTCATTTCTATCTTACAACACCAGGATATTGGGACAACTGAATTGTTTCAGCTATCAGGCAGTCATCATTTTGCTTTTGCCAGGCATTTCGAGAGCACAAGTTAAGCTGACATCTTTGAAATATAGATTTCAGGAAAAAAAAGCCTGAAGGTATTAGATGCAAAATAAACAAAACTTCATTTCTTATAATATGGAAGCAAACTAAAGCCCATGTATATATGACTTATACACAAGGCATATTGATACTAAAACTAATAAATAAAGGAAATTTTACAATGAAAGTAGTATTTTCGACTTTTGCACTGTGAAGTAAAAGCAGAGTAATTGGAGTCAAACTGCTACAAACAGGCCCTTTGAGAATCGATAGTGGGGGGGCTGTGGTGGGGTTGGACACTTGAACAACAATTGAAATCAAAGCATACAATGAACTGGACTTGCACTCTGTAGTTCTGTAGTTCACAAGACATTTTACGAGCTACATCCGACAATTTGACAAGGATCGTTTATTTCAGTTGAGTCAAATAACTGCTACCCAGGGTTTAATGCAAATAAATGGCTGCAAACGCGCGCGCGCGCGCGCACACACACGCACTGCTGCAGCAAGGCATCCTTCTGAGTATTGAAGGATGATCAGTTTTAAGTGAAAGATGGCAGTGATTATTGGAATGAAGTGCATGGACTTTGCTTGACATTTGCAGCAATTAATCTAAACAGCCTAGAAATTTTATCAGAATGTTACCTCTAGCTTGAAACAGACTACGCTATTTAAACAGGTTGTTAACTCTCAGCCTATTACACTCAAGGGGATGACCGACTGAGGTTAAATGTTATGAGGAATCCACATTACCTTCTCAAGAGAACAAAAATATACAGAGAAGGATTCCTCTAGTCACAATGAGCAACGGTGTCATAAATATAGTTACACAGTTTTTTTCACTTTTGTTATTACTGCCGAAAACATGAATTGACATATTAATTTAAAATATTAAATACAAAAATTATTCCCATTTATGGAATTCATACTTCCATCATCAAATAGCTATCCCATATTTACAAGGGGTGATTGATAAGTTTGTGGCCTAAGGTAAAAGTGGTCAATTTTAGAAAACCTAGCACATTTATTTTTCAACATAGTCCCTTCCTACATGTACACACTTAGTCCAGCGGTCGTAGAGCCCCCTTCTTTGTAGAAATGGTCCACAGCAGGGGTGATTGATATGTTTGTGGCCTAAGGTAGAAGGAGATCATTCAAAGAGTTGAACTGCACGTGCATGTAACGAGAGCGTCTTGGACCTCCAGGTGGTCCATAGCAGGGGTGATTGATAAGTTTGTGGCCTAAGGTAAAAGGAGATGGGTTATACTGCTCTCGTTACAAGCACGTGCAGTTTAACTCTTTGAGTGAAAATGCAAAAAGTTTGAAGTTAATAACTCATCTCCTTCTACCTTAGGTCACAAACTTATCAATCACCCCTGCTGTGGACCACTTCTGGAGGTCCAAGACACCGAATTCTACAAAAAAGGGATCTGTATGCTCCATGGACCACTGGACTAAGGGTGTAAATGTAGGAAAAATAAATGTGCTTGGTTTTCTAAAACTGACTCCTTCTACCTTAGGCCACGAACTTATCAATCACCCCTCGTATTTCAATTTTTTTTTCAAAATCAAGTCAAAGTACTTGTCTGTAATCTAATTTGAATCAGATAGTTAATTTTATTAACAAAGCTTCTGTATTAAATTTCATTATCTTTTACTGTTGATGCTGTTGCTAGGGGAAAATGCTGGCATGCAGATATGAAAGAGATACCTCTGCAATTTTTTGCCATGTGCCACTGATGGATTTAGGGGAATGAAATTGAACTATGATTTTAGTTACAAATAAATACTTCTTCAGTCATTGTTGTGGGAAATTTGAGTCTCTTTGGATTGTTAATGATGCTTGTAATTTGAAATGCTTTGACTCTAGTCCCAGTGACTGCATCAGGGGTTACAGATATCAATGCAATCCGGCACTGACCCTGGGTGATTTATGGGGTAGTAGATGGGACTGGTAAAACTCTTGTCACTTTCCTATACCATATGCTTGGACACTATATCCTTGTTAACTTTTTAACAGAAGAAATAAAAGCAGGACTAGGTCAATCAGTTGCTTGTGTTTGCTCCGCAGTTCAAAAAGACCATGCCTTATCTTTACTTGAAAATTGTTTTCCAGCACTAACCCCATATTTCCTAAAAACTTCATGTTACTGAGGAGAAAGGATCATATGGGTTCCTTTGCCTGAACACTGGCCATACTTTTCTTGGACCTTCCAGTAAAAGAGCTGACAATTATACAAACAAGGTCACATCATCTTCATCCAAACTCCGTTCTGAGTCGACTTTATAAATTCATTTTTTCAGCAACATATGTGACCACAAATGTGAAAAGCAAACAATGACACATCCTATCAATGATTTCTACTTTTAAGAGTGAGCTTGGACATTTATTGAACAATAGTTTGTACTTAATATTCATGGACTTTACATAAATATTGTTTAATGTCATTTCGAGTACACAAGTGTAAAGGAGAATGAATCTTAAAGTGTTTAATATGTTCATAAGATGTTCTTAAAGTGGAAGAACATTGATATCCTTCAATTGCTTTTCTAACCAGGTAAAAGAACAAAGTAAAGCAGGAGGAAATAGGGCTTTTGAATGAATGTATTTTTAAGAAATCTCTTTATAAATAGAGTTCATTGTACTTGTGAATCTTTCTTTGGCTATAAGCCAGTAGTACTGTATCAAATTTAAAATTCCAAGCATTCCTTTTCTCTGTTAAAGAGACAATTGCAATCTATTAGGCAAGTCTTCAGGTGGATTTCTTTCTAATTAAAGGAACGAGCCCAAGTTACTCAGGAGTTTTTGGGCTGAATTGGTGTCTATTGAAGAAGCATTTTCATCTCATAAAAGAGTGTTAGTCCTGGCATATTTCCAGTGAAATGTGTAGTCTGACACTGCCACAAAGGGCTGAAAAGGGTTGTTCTGGTAAAAGTCTCTTTTCATTGGGGAGTTTTAGGCCAGCTCAGTTCGTGTTATAGGGATAGTCCCGGGGGTGGGGGGTTTGGAAATTTTTAGACATATTCAGTTCCTTCAAAGAGGCCAGGATCATCTCAAGGGAGTATTCGGCAAATATTCAGCTCCAATGAAAAAGGCAATCTCACCTAACTTGGGAACTTTGCTGTGAGCTCAAATGCCAAAGGATCATGAATCACTTGTTTTTAAAAGGAAAATACTGCAATGTCCGAATTTAAGAAATAGAAGGATATTACATTGTAGCAAGGTTGTGATGTCTGAAAGTACTTTACAGCCAATGAAATGCTTTAAAAGGTTAGTCAAATGGGGAAATGCAGCTGCCAATATCTAGACAACAAAATCTGGCGCACAAAACTAATAAAACGTAAATGAACAAATAGTGTGTTGCAGTGATATTAATCTAGTGAATGTGATATTGAAAGAACTTCCCTGCCCATCTGAATGATGGCCACTTCTACTTTCTATGGCAGGCGCTAATCAGGCACAAAATCATCAGATAATAAAACTAATCTGAATGTAGTGTGGCTGTCTGAATTTTGCAAGAAGCCCCAGTGATGTCCCACTCTTGAGATTCTCTCTCAAAAGGATTTTGAAAGTGAAACTTGCCAGCTTCCAAAGCCAAGGTACATTTCTTCTTCTTACTTGTTACCTACACCTGTTAGGGTGCATTCTGCAGATACCTTATAAGGTAACCGTAGCCTTCAGCCAGGAGCAGATGTCATCAGGTGGTTCCCAACCTTCACAGAGTGTTTCGACCCTTAACCACAACACTCTCCAGTTGGTGGGCCGGCAGTGGTGGCCAAATCACTGCCCATCTGCTCTGGCTTCCAGCCTCCCTCCTCTCACCTACTCCCAAATCCAACAAGAGACATGTTCTGCCTCTTCCCCCATCCTACGAGCTGCTTGTTTTTTCCTCCTTCATCCAGGCCCAGAGCTGACAACAACCGCCATGCTGATTTGGCTGGGAAACCTCTGCAGCCGATCTCCACAGGGAACAACCATGCCTGCCATCCCTTGTCTTCACACTCCTGCACTAAGGGCTGGTACTTCAAGGCCTTTTTCTTGTGAGCCTGTTCCCATCCCTCCTCCCATGGCACAGTCAGCTCAACCAGAATTACTTTCCTATCTGCAGTTGACCTCAGTGCAACGTCCAGGCGTAGGGTTGTGTGCACCTCATCCGGGAACTGCAGCCTCCTTCCCTCATCTCCCAGGACCCGGCCGTTAGCAGCAGATTGAGCTTTGGTTGTTTGGTTATGAAAGGCCCGGCTCCCTCTTTGATGAAGGTAATAGGTTTCTTCAAATCTGTGCCAGCCGTCCTCTTCTCGCATCTCTCTCACTCTAGTGTGTTAGCAAGGGCCAGAAGCACCTTATCATGGCGCCACCTATACCGTCCTTGAGTTACAGCTGTTTTACATCCAGACAGTATATGAGCCAGTGACCCCTTTTGACCACAGAGCTTACAGTTTGGGTCCTCTCTCATCCCCCATGTGTACAGATGTAATGGCAAACGAAGGGTGTTATGCACGGATCACAAGAGGAAGGAAATATGGAAGGGCTTCAGTCACCATAACTCTGCTCATGAGATCTTGCGCTTGGGCAGATCCCATTTTGTCCAGGCACCCTGGGACCCTTGTTCCACTGCCTTTGACATCCACTTCTCTTCCTCACAGATCCGTACTTCTTCCTGTACCATGTCTCGCCTGTTCCTGATGCTTGCGTTTCCCCACTGCTGGAAGTGAACTGAGCCGAGGCCTTGCCGCCCGACGCAGGGGTTGTCGATGATATCTCGCAGCTTCAGAGAACACACTGCCTGCTCCACAGCTGCGTTGGCTGCCCACTTGCGCCCAGATCTGGTTGTAACGCCTGCTTGCTTTACCAAGAAGTCATTGGAATCTCTCAAGCTTAATAAGGCACTGCATTTTGCCACCTTGAATTCCTCCATAACAGATTCCTCCCTGTTAAGAAGAAAAAAATGTACCTTCTTTTCTTTTTAACAAGGAGAAAAGAAGGTACATTTCTCCAAATAAGTACCGCAGAAGATTACAACAGAAAATGTGGGGGTATATTTGCCCCCAAGAAGAAAGTGGCTTTCTGGTTAATGTTCAGATGTCTGGGCAGCCATCATAAAATGTAATGTACGATTTCCTCCTTTGTATTGGCATTAATACACTGACCACTTAAATCATTAAATAGCCAACATGCTACTTGTCTGCATGTGATTCTACTCTACCTCCTATCTCCTGATGCTCACTAGATTCGATTCTGGAGAAGGTTTGCTGAAATTCTGTGTGATACAAAAGAACAGTGGAAATAGGAACAGAAACATCCATTCCATCTCTCGAGCCTGCTCCACCAGTTAGTGAAATCACAGCTGATTTTGATACACCAGCAAGTCACTGCAGGAAGAAAAACAGATAAAGAAAACTGCATCTGTGTAGTAGGATTGTTTCTTTAAATTTTGTTCTCATGGGAAGACCTCTTTAATAAAGAACCTAGTTTGATGCAGCTCAGTATTTCATACAAAGAGCCTCTATTATCTGTAGGTGCCTCTAAAGAATGAAACAGCTGCTTATATTGTATTCTATAAACACTCTCAAAGGACTTTGCAAGCAATGATTTACTTTGAAATGACTTGTTGGCAGTGGCAGGTGTGACAGCTTCTTTTGCATTTTACACAATCTTATAGCTATGAGTAAAAATGTATTGGTTGAGTGATAAACATTGACCGAACGAGTGAAAAGATATGCCTCTGGAATTTTATCTCCTTTTTCAATTCCTCAAAGTAAATGTTTCTTCCTCAAACTCAAACGTAAATTCCTCAAACGTGCACTATACAGATGTGAATTCATTTTGAATGAATAATTCACTTTTGTACTTTTCTGAAAGCTATGAGTTATTTTCCAAGTATGAAAAATATATTGCTCTTCTTTACAAAAGAAACTTCACTTTTATCCTTGGATCATGTATATGGCTGATGACTGTATAATCAAATTAATGACAGAAGGAAGGAAAAACTGTTTATGTTGTAACTTATTTGACACTAATGCACTTGATCACAAAAGCCTACAAAAAGTACTGGATACAGCCCGGTTCATCAAGGGTAAAGCCCTCCCCATCATTGAGCACATTTAGAAAGAGCGCTATCGCAGGAAAGTAGTATCCATCTTTAAGGACCCCCACCATCTAGGCCATGCTCTCTTTTCACTGCTGTCATCATGAAGGAGGTTCAGAAGCCTTTTGTCACACACCTCCAGGTTCAGAAATAGTTATTGCCCCTCAACCATCATGCCCCTGAACCAGAGTGTATAACTACTCATCCCAACACTGAACAGGTTCCACAACTTTGGACTCACTTTCAAGTACTCTACAGATCACTTTCTCAATATATATTATTTATTGATTTATTATTATAATTTTTTTCCTCTTGTGTATTTGCACAATACATTGTCCTTTGCACATTGGTTGTTTGTTCGTTTTTGTCTGTGTGCTAATGAAGATTGTGTTTCTTTGCATTTTCTGTGAATTCTCACAAGAAAATGAATCTCGGGGCGGAATATGAATTTGGTGACATATATGTACTTTGATAATAAATTTACTTTGAACTTTGAAAAGATGGTGATTAAGACAATACATATTTCCCTCCAAATGCCCACCATTTCTCTGATGGCTTTTTCAGTATGAACATGTAAACAGGTAGTGATTTTCAAAAGGTGGTGAAAATTGACAACACGAATAGTATTCATCCATTTGGCAAAAGAAAACAAATGAATATGGCTTCCTGTAAATGCTTCCTGAACTGGTTTCTGCTCAAAGGCATTCAGCCAACTATTAGTAAGTTGGCAAACCAATGACATTTCTGTTAAAAGGTGAAATATTAGTTCCTTATGAGCTTGCCTTTTGATACCCACTAGAGAGACTAATTTCTGTGTGACAACACCTAAAGGAGCAATAGCAACGCTAAATCTGAATTGTCTTATCACAATTGTGAACTACAGTTGTGTTAGTGCAGTCTGTTTTAATTATTACTCAATAACAAAGAATTAATGAGACGTTGGGTAATCAAAAGAGAACAAACTAAGCAATGATTTTGGAGAAATGATATAGGAGCTCAAGGAATGGTCACCAATGTTCTTACTGTACATTTTAGACCAATAAACATTATGCTTAGTGATTGGGAACTAATGTAGTTAATAAAAAGAAATATCCATCACCAGAGAGACATGGGAAGGAAAGGATGCCAGCCTTCAAATGCCTATCTTTCCATCAGGCACTCAGAATGGATCTACGGTGCACTTTAGTTACAGACAATGTCACAGCTCTCTATCAGGCTACCTGGTGAATGAAGACATAATAGTTGTGCACCTCCCTTACAACAAGCATACACATGGTAGACCTCTTCCTCTCATGCATTCATGTTACTATTGATGGTGAGGACATGGATGTGCTGAAGACCTACAAGTACCTGGGGGTGCACCTGAGTGACAGACTTAAATGTGGTACCAACACACAGGCTGTGTTTAAGAGGAGCCAGAGTCGCCTCTACTTCCTGAGAAGACTGAGTTCCTTTGGCGTATGCAGGCCTCTCCTTCACATGTTCTACCAGTCTGTTGTCACCAGTGCAATCTTCTATGCATTGGTGTACTGGGGCAATGGCATCAACATGTGTGATGCCAGCAGGCTCAAGAAACTGATTAGAATGGCTGGCTCTGTTATAGGAGTCAAACTGGACACACTGGAGGCTGTGGTAGAACAAAGGACCCTACGGAAAATCCTGGCAATTCTGGACAATGTTTCTCACCCTCTGCATGCCACCTTGGCTGAAGAGAGGAGCATTTTTAGTGACAGACTAAGACAACTGCACTGTCCAAAGAACATTATATGAAGTCATTCTTGCTCTTGGCCATTTCACTCTATAATGAGTCAATCTATAGCCAGGGAAGTGATGTCCCTTTCCTGTTAGACTGTGAGATAACTTATTTTTTATTCTTTCTTACTTCTAATATTTAGACAATAGACAATAGGTGCAGAAGTAGACCATTCGGCCCTTCGAGCCTGCACTGCCATTCTGAGATCATGGCAGATCATCTACTATCAATACCCGGTCCTGCCTTGTCCCCATAACCCTTGATTCCCCTATCCATAAGATACCCATCTAGCTCCTTCTTGAAAGCATCCAGAGAATTGGCCTCCACTGCCTTCTGAGACAGTGTGTTCCACACCTCCACAACTCTCTGGGAGAAGAAGTTCCTCCTCAACTCTGTCAGAAATGACCTACCCCTTATTCTTAAACCATGCCCTCTGGTACTGGACTCTCCCAGCATCTGGAACATATTTCCTACCTCTATCTTGTCCAATCCCTTAATAATCTTATATGTCTCAATCAGATCCCCCCTCAATCTCCTTAATTCCAGCATGTACAAGCCCAGTTTCTCTAACCTCTCTGCGTAAGACAGTCCGGACATCCCAGGAATTAAGCTAGTGAACCTACGCTGCACCTCCTCCACAGCCAGGATGTCCTTCCTTAACCCTGGAGACCAAAAACTGCACACAATACTCCAGGTGTGGTCTCACCAGGGCCCTGTACAAATGCAAAAGGATTTCCTTGCTCTTGTACTCAATTCCCTTTGTAATAAAGGCCAACATTCCGTTAGCCTTCTTCACTGCCTGCTGCACTTGCTCATTCACCTTCAGAGACTGATGAACAAGTACTCCTAGATCTCTTTGTATTTCTCCCTTACCTAACTCCACACCGTTCAGATAATAATCTGCCATCCTGTTCTTGCTCCCAAAGTGAATAACCTCACACTTATTCACATTAAACACCATCTGCCAAGTTTCTGCCCACTCACCCAGCCTATCCAAGTCACCTTGAATTCTCCTAACATCCTCATCACATGTCACACTGCCACCCAGCTTAGAATCATCAGCAAACTTGCTGATGTTATTCACAATGCCTTCCTCTAAATCGTTGACGTAAATCGTAAACAGCTGTGGTCCCATTACCGAGCCCTGTGGCACCCCACTAGTCATCACCTGCCATTCCGAGAAACACCCATTCACTGCTACCCTTTGCTTTCTATCTGCCAACCAGTTTTCTATCCATGTTAATATCCTCCCCCCAATGCCATGAGCTCTGATTTTACCCACCAATCTCCTATGTGGTACCTTATCGAATGCCTTCTGAAAGTCAAGGTACACCACATCCACTGGATCTCCCGCGTCTATCTTCCTGGTTACATCCTCGAAAGTCTCCAATAGATTAGTCAAGCATGATTTGCCCTTGGTAAATCCATGCTGGCTCAGCCCAATCCTATCACTGCTATCAAGATATGCCGCTATTTCATCTTTAATAATGGACTCTAGCATCTTCCCCACTACTGATGTTAGGCTAACTGGACGATAGTTCTCTGTTTTCTCCCTCCCTTCTTTCTTAAAAAGTGGGATAACATTAGCCATTCGCCAATCCTCAGGAACTGATCCTGAATCTAAGGAACATTGGAAAATGATCACCAATGCATCCGCAATTTCCAGAGCCACCTCCTTTAGTACCCTAGGATGCAGACCATCTGGACCTGGGAATTTGTTAGCCTTCAGCCCCATCAGTCTACTCATCACCGTTTCCTTCCTAATGTCAATCTGTTTCAGTTCCTCTGTTACCCTATGTCCTTGGCCCATCCATACATCTGGGAGATTGCTTGTGTCTTCCCTAGTGAAGACAGATCCAAAGTACTTATTAAATTCGTCTGCCATTTCTCTGTTTCCCATAATAATTTCTCCCAATTCATTCTTCAAGGGCCCAACATTGTTCTTAACTATCTTCCTTCTCTTCACATACCTAAAAAAAACTTTTGCTATCCTCCTTTATATTCCTAGCTAGCTTGCGTTCATACCTCATTTTTTCTCCCCGTATTGCCTTTTTAGTTAAGTTCTGTTGCTCCTTAAAAATTTCCCAATCATCCGTCTTCCCACTCACCTTAGCTCTGTTATACTGCTTTTTTAATGCTATGCTAACTCTGACTTCCTTTGTCAACCACTGTGGCCACTTTCCCCCCTTTGAATCCTTCCTTCTCCGGGGGATGAACTGATTTTGCACCTTGTGCATTATCCCCAAGAATACCTGCCATTGCTGTTCCACTGTCTTTTCTGCTAGGATATCCGACCAGTCAACTTTGGCCAGCTCCTCCCTCATGGCTCCATAGTCTCCTTTGTTCAATAGCAATACTGACACTTCTGATCTGCCCTTATCACTCTCAACTTGCAGATAAAAACTTATCATATTATGGTCACTCACCCCCTAATGGCTCCTTTACTTCAAGATCACTTATCAAATCCTGTTCATTGCACAACACTAAATCCAGAATAGCCTTATCCCTGGTCGGCTCTCGTACAAGCTGCTCCAAAAATGCATCCCGTAGGCACTTTACAAACTCCCTACCCTGGGGTCCAGTACCAACCTGACTTTCCCAGTTCACTTGCATGTTGAAATTCCCCATAACTACTGCGACATTTCCTTTGCCACATGCCATTGTTAACTCCCTATTCAACTTGCACCCAATATCCATGCTACTGTTTGGGGGCCTGTAGATAACACCTATTAGGGTCTTTTTGCCCTTACTGTTCTTCAGTTCTATCCACACTGATTCTACTTCTCCTGATTCTATGTCCCCCCTTGCAAGGGACTGAATCTCAGTCCTCACCAACAGGGCCACCCCACCACCTCTGCCCACCTTTCTGTCCCTTTGATAGTACGTATACCCTTGTACATTCAATTCCCAGGTCTGATCCCCCTGCAGCCATGTCTCCATTATCCCAACAACATCATAGTTACCCATTCGCACCTGAGCTTAAAGCTCATCCGCCTTATTTCTGACACTTCGTGCATTCAGATATAGAATTTTTAACCCATTTCTCCTCTCTCTGTTTAAATCGCTGCCTATTGTGCATAACCCAGCTCCCCGAACTCTCACCGGGCTATACGCCCTTTGAATTTTGTTGTCCTTCTTAAATTTACTTACTCTTTCTGCACATTTAACTCCATGCTCTGTCAGACCATCCCTCTGCACATGTACCCTCCTTATCACTCGTTCCGCCTCACCTTTCTCTACTTTACACTTAATATTCCGGAACCGTGTAGTCCCCACCTGTCCTTTATACTTCATCTCGCTATCCTCTCTCACAATCAGGATCCCTGCCCCCTGCAAATTTAGTTTAAACCCCCCCAAGCAGCACTAGCAAACTTTCCTGCAAGAATGTTAGTACCCCTCCAGTTCAGGTGTAAACCGTCCCGTCGGAACAGATCCCACCTTCCCTGGAACAAAGCCCAATTATCTAAAAACCTGAAGCCCTCCCTCCTGCACCATCCTCTCAGCCACGTATTGATCTGCATAATCCTTCTGTTCCACGCCTCACTCGCACGTGGCACAGGTAGCAATCCTGAGATTGTTACCCTGGATGTCCTGCCTTTCAGCTTCGCACCTAATTCCCTGAACTCACTACACAGGACCCCCTTCTTTGTATGTTTATATATCTGTGCACTTGTAATGCTACTGTGATACTAATTTCCTTTGGCATCAATGAAGTATCTATCTATCTATCTACACAACTCTGTAATTATATTCAAGTAGCTCACCAGATAGGCACTGACTCAGGTCTAGAAATTACTCTTCTATCTCTTAACAGCATTAAATCAGTGCTGTGGGACATTCTGACACTGTTTATGAAAGCTGCATAAGATTGAGATTCCAGCATCTGCAGAATTCCTGTTGTTTAAAGATTGAGATCTTCAGTTCTGAGATTCACAGAGCAGTGTTGTTGGCCTTCCCTGTGCTGTCGTACTGAAACCTACAGAGTAGACTCAGCAGGACCTCCATACTGAATGACTGAACATTCTTGCTGCTGCCAGCATGTAGCCATGGTTTTTCACCTGGAACCTACCAGCCTTCTCCTTCCCACCCTCCCCCCACCTTCTTTGTAGGGCCTCTGCCCCTTCCCCCTACAGTCCTGATGAAGGGTTCCGGCCCGAAACGTCGACTCATCATTTCCATGGATGCTGCCCGACCTGATGAGTTCCTCCAGTGTGTTGTGAGTGTAGCCATACAGCTGTGATCTCAGCACCCAGCTGTTACAGGGAGATACAATACAGTAGCTTCTATACATCCTGACATTCTTGTTCTTCTCAGACATCCACAAAAGCAGAAGAGTTCCTCAAAGAATGAGTGACAGTTAAAATGTTAGAACCCCAAAGTCCACCACACAAGCAGCAATAAGCGACCCTCCCCATCCCCACCCACCTCCGCAATAAAGCGTCAGCACACTTCACTCACCAAACATGCAGTAGCAAGGGCCCCAATAAAGACCATGATCTGCAGTCCAACAAAAACTAATCGTTCACCCGACAATTCAACATACCACAGGTTTGTTCTCCCCCTAATGAAATGAAAGAGAGGTGTCCTCTCTTGCAGTGAGAGGGAGACATAACAAAACAAGTTACTTATTTACGTTGTTAAAACTCTGTGGTGCTGCTTTTCTCCCCAAGTTTTCCAACTGGAGAGTCGGCACAAACTCTCCATCACCAACAAGAGAGAGGGAGAGAACATGCGATTCGCCTAGTTATAGAGTCCTCATCAGCTGTTCCTGATGTTGCATTTTCGCCTGTGACACTTCATTTGGTGATGCCGGTCTAGAATCAGGACCGCGAAACCCCAGGACCCTGAAGATACGCTCGTCTTCTAGGCCACGTCCTTGGAATTTCGAAAAGTAACCAGTCGTGAACCCCCAGGGTGGGTCCCACCACCACAACGAACTAAATTCTGAGTGTAACTCCAGGTCAGCGTCTTTAACAGAATTCCATCCACCCTGAAAAAGAAAAAAAGAGAGACATCAAAGATAAAAATTAAGCTACTTTTCATTGATTGACTCAAAGGAGTAGCTATTGAGTGCCATCGTAACTCTCCCTCACCTACAAAGCCTACCAAGTGACAGACTTTAGCAACTGGGGATCTGGCAGCAATGATGCGGGGGGAGGGGTGGAGAAGGGGAAGGGTATGAGGTGGAGGAGTGATATCAAGGGTTCAGGAAGAATTAGGCAGACGTGAAGAAAAATGCTGGAGGATACGTTGATTATGGGGAGTGGGGGGGGCGTGCAGAGATACTTTTGTGCTCACAACAAGGTAGACACTGAATGACTGTGCCGAGAGGAAGCCTACAAATGGCTATGTTTGTGCTTTCTGCTACTGTCGTCTAAGGATAGGATGTTAAACTATTATTTTCTCTGCAAATCCTGTTAACCTGTTGTAGTCCATGCTAGCCAGCAGGAGTTTAGACCAAGTACTTCTAACCCAGTTCATGATCGCACAGCTGATGACCCTTCCAGCATCAGGCATGCTGTTAATGACATCATTATTTGCCAAATGCCCATTTCCTTCTTTACTGACATGACAAAATTCATAACATATGTGGGTGATATTTAACCTGATTCTGATGTGGGCCTCTAGATGCAACCAATGGTTTTCATGGAGTGCAGTTAGGAGCAGCTTATCATCTTTATTTAAAAAGACACCCAACTGGCGTTAGGAGAGCTGACCAGGCAACTTCTGAACTGAGGAACTGCTCAAACACTTTCCAAAATTCTCCATGTGTTCGATGTCTAGCAGAGACGGTTTTCCCTGAACTATCTGTTGCTTTCCTGGTTTCTCCTACTAGCTCACAGTGCTACCATTGTAGCTGGGCAATCAATACAAACAAGAGTCATGCAAGTAACAGGGTGGTTGTCACTCAGTCATAGAGTAATACAGCACAGAAACAGGCCCTTTGGCCCCAAAGGTCCATGCTGACCATAGCATTCTCCCTGCTAGTCCGATTGCCTCCATTTGGCCCACAACCTTCAAAGCCTCTCCCTCCACGTACCTATTGAAATGCCACGTGGAGCCTCCACCCACCACATACCTATCCAAATGCGACATGGAGCCTCTCCCCTCCACGTACCTATCCAAATGCCACGTGAAGCCTCTCTCCCCCCACGTTCCTTTCCAAATGCGACATAGAGCCTCTCCCCTCCACGTTCCTATCCAAATGCCACATGGAGCCTCTCCCCTCCACGTACCTATCCAAATGCGACATGGAGCCTCTCCCCTCCATGTACCTATCCAAATGCCACATGGAGCCTCTCCCCTCCACGTACCTATCCAAATGCCACATGGAGCCTCTCCCCTCCATGTACCTATCCAAATGCCACATGGAGCCTCTCCCCTCCACGTACCTGTCCAAATGCCACTTAAATATTGCGCTGTACCCACCTCCACCACTTCATCTTGCAGCCCGTTCCAGGTATCCACTGCCCTCTGTGTTGCAAAGTCATCTCTCAGGGCTCTTCTATATCTCTCCTTGCATCTGTACCATCTGATTTTGGACCACCAACGCTGGGGAAAAGGCTATGAATGTCCAACTTATCCATACACCTGACGATTTTATGAAGGTTTGAAGTTCAGTCTCCTGAACTTCAGGCAATAAAGATCCGGCATGGCCAGACTCTTCCAATAACTCAAGCCCTCTGGTCCAGGCAGCATTCTGGCAAATTCCTTCTACACCTTCTTCAGCCTGACAATATCTTTCCTATAACAGGGTTGTGGGACTCTGAAAGTGATATTCCATTGCAGCGTCTACCTCAGGTACCATACAGTATATGCCTAACTGGCAAAGCAGCTTTATGACGCTGTGCTGGATGCTACACAGCCTTGAACAGCCAGGGAACCTCGGAAACATGAGGCACAGCCCAATGAACAGCAGAAAGTAGAGGGGCATGAGAATGAAAGCTGCAATATTCCAACAGTACCACAATGTCACCTTCTGGTTCAGTGGGTAAATGAGGCATTAATTGCAGAGAATATAGGAGATTACTTTATAGAAGAACACTTTCATAAAAACCCTGTAAAGTCATAGGCTCTGAGAATTTATTGTGTGCAGTTCTGATGTGTTTGAGCTGGAGAGAGTGCAGAGGAAATTCACCTGGATGGTAGCTGGATGTTAGTTATGGTGGAGAGGGAAGTGGATATTCAAAATACTGAATGTGTTTTCCATGAAACAAAGGAGGCTGAGAGGTGACTTGATAGATTTATATAAAATTATGAGAGGGTAGATAGTTAGAATCATTTTTCCAACATAAGGTTATCAAAAAACAGAAGCTTAGGTTTAAGGTCAGAGGAAGGATATTTGAAGGGAATTTTTTTTACACACAGTACGTGATTGACATCTGGAACTCTGCCTGAGGAGGTTATGGAGCCAGAAACAAGAGACATTTAGACTCGTGTTTAAGTTGGCAAGGTAGAGAAGAATTCAGATTCAGATGAATATATTTAACACGTGAACATCAAAACATACAGTGAAATGCATCATTTGCATTAACGACTAACACAGACTGAGATGTGCTAGGGGCAGCCCGGTTGGTATCTTCTCACATTCTGGCACCAACATAGCAAGCCTATAATTGTTTACTGGATAATACATGCAACAACAACAACAAAACAACAGTAATGAAACAAGTCCCATACCTCCCTCCCAGCCACTCATGAAAACACACAGACTGTTCTCCAACCCCAGGATAGGCTGTCTCCAGCCTCTAAGCCTCTACTGTCTAGTGGATTCACTCGCAGATATCACAGATATCAGCCCTTCAACTATCCCAGTGGACTTGCAGACACAGGGTTCCAACCATAGGGCCTCAACTTCCAGACTTCCGATTGACCTTCAGGCTTTAAACTTCTGTATTGACCCAGGTCACGCCCATGATGATGAATGAGGATCCAGAGGAAGACCCTGAACTCCAGGCTCTGAAGACTGGGACCTCCAACATTAGGCCTTGAACTCTGATCTTGCCAACTTCGTGGCTAGATGTTCACTTGTCCACATAGAACTCCAATCCTGAAACCCACTGATGACTCGACGATCTGGGGCGGGTGGTGGGGGACATTAGTCCTCATCCTCTCTGGTCTGCTAGCCCAAAATCTGACCATGGATGTCCTTTGTCTCATCTCCACGTTGCTGACCTTTGAACGCGGATCAGAGGCCTAGACTCCGGCCTGACCACTAACTGCCTCACATACCTGTCCCTAAACTCTAACCTGACACCTAACTCCCCTCCTTGTCCACAAAACCATCTGGAAAACAACTAAGTTTGAGCTGTGACCTCAACAGGGACAGCAGCTCGGCACGAGGTGGAGGATGTGAATCTAATGTGGGCAAATAGGGTTAAGATGTGTAAAGAAATTGATTTGCAAGTGATGGGATGAAGGTCTCTTTTCAGTTCTGTACACCTCTATGACTCTGCAGCAATAAAAGTAAAGTCTGGAACAGATATAGGTAAGCAATCTCACAACCAACAGAATGGATGAAAGAGCTGTAGCCTTGTCAGATCCAGATGTGAATAACGATGGACAGTTAACAGCAAACAGGAAGAAGAAGTTCCATGAGTATTCCCATCTTCAGCAAAGGCAGGCCCAGTATATGAGTGCCAATGAAAAGGCTGAAGCATTTAAAACCATGTTCAGCCAGAGGTCAATCTTAAGCAAATTTGATTTACTCCATGTGATATCAAGGTACTCTGAAGAGCACTGTAAACAACGGCTACAGGACCAGATAGCATCTTGGCTAAAGTACTGAAAGAACTCCTGTCCTTCTGCAATGACAACTGTCTACAGAAAATTGCAAGGCTTCCCTGTTCACCAAAGGCAGAACAAAACAAAGTTGTGTAATTACTGGGAAGTAGTCTGACCTCAGTCATCAGCAAAGTTTTGAATAACATTGCTGATGGTACTAGCAAGAGGCACTTACTTATCAATAACCTCCTCACAAATGTCCAGTTTGTGTTTGGCAGAACTGTTTGGCTCCAAGCCTCATCACAGCATCAACCGTGGACTGAAGAATGAAATTCTGGAGGTAAATTGAAAGTGGCTGCCCTTGACATCAAGACATTATTTTACCATGAATGTTTTCAAGGTGCCCTAGTAAAACAGAAGTACACAGGCATCAAGAGGATAACACTCCAGTGGTCTGCATCATACCTCACATAGCGTACTGATGCATTTTCACCAGCTTCATCAATGACCTTCCTTCCATCCTGAAGTCAGATCTTTTTTTTCCTCTGATGATTGTACAAAGTTAAATTCCTTTTGCAATTCCACTTACATGTTGGGCCTAGTACACTGTCCTTACAAATTCTTTCAGTGATGCCTTGTTTTGTTTTTAACTTTATAGAGAGGCACGTACATATGACGTGGTGACATGATGACGTATGCCATTCATGTTACTTTTGCATGTAAACTACAATACATTATGTGAACAGCAAAGAATGCTTAATCAAACAATATACTTACAAGATTACTCAAATATTACTGAAATATTAAATACACAACAGGCAACAAGGATTACGTAGTGGGCACTAGTGAAGTCTGACACAGCTTTACCTACTTGGCAATCATAAATTTCTTTAAATGTTTAAATTAAAAGATTCTTCAGCATCTTGATGTATCGGTTTAAGGTGGCGCTGGTGAACTTAAGCAACTTCTGGTTGGTGGCAAACAAAACAAGGAAAACAACTAAATACTTTGTTAATCACACTTTTTCAGGCAAATAATCATCAGAAGTAATAGTCTGTAACTTCCCTTTGAACTTGAAGGCAATTTGATGTGGCAGAACTGAGGTGAGGCGGCGTACCCGTTGCCAAGAGTGAGGAGGATGCGGGGTTTGATCGATTTAAGTGCTGTGCCGAAGGCCAAATGGAGACAGTGAGGGCAATCTGATTTGACTGAACTCAATGTTTGGACGGAGACTAAGTAATGTGCTGAATTGGAAAGGTTGGTTATAGGCCGGATCGAGGTTGTGGGATCCAGGCCCTAGAGCATATCGAGGCAATTGAAGCCGAAGTTTAGATGTTGATTTATATGCCCGGCAAGAGTGAGTAAGTCAGGGTGTCTACTCAGCTCTGCACTGAACTGCGGGACTCTCTTGCGGATTACAGTTCAGAACGCTATTTGCTTGCAGGTTTTTTTTCTCTCTACACATTGGGTGTTCAATGGTCTTTTTTATATGGGTAATTTTATTTTTATGGGCTCTTTTTATGGGCATTTTGTGTTTTTTTCTCTCTGCACATTGGGTGTTCAATGGTCTTTTTTTATATAGGTTCTTTTAGGTTTCTTTGTTTTGTAGCTGCCTAATAGGAGACAAATCTCAAGGTTGTATAATGTATACATAGCTGATAATAAATGTACTTGAACTTGGAAGATATGACACAATATTTTCTGTTGAACTAGGCTGAACCAGGAAACACTGGAGAGAAACAAATAAATCTAGGAATGTCAGTAACACTTAGGGCAAAGAAATCACTTTTACCCAATTCAGTACATTTACATTATGCATCAGTAATCAATATTACTGAAGTTCAGAACCGTTTGGGAATTTTTCGGTACTATCCAACTCAGCCCAATGTTGCAGTTTGAAAATAATGTTTTATTCTAAAACAAAGTAAGCTTGAAGGACACATAGAAAAGATAAATGTGACTCTAAGTTATGTCATACTTGACCCATTTGTCTTGTACTCTTATAAACTTAGCACTCTTCCTGACTCAGTGAAGAGTCAGACAACCTTGTGGGTGACTGCTAATCCTGCAATGTAGTCCTTGCCTGTCACATAAACATAGCTCCCTGCATCTGGAGAAGTCTTTCTACCTTTGCACTCTTTCACTGGGGTGAAGTCGGAAAGTTAGAAGAGCCAACAACCACCAAATCTAGGAAGGAAACACAATCAATTGCTCAACATCCATTCTGGTAGAGCCTAGGTTTAGCCCACCATGTTACCAAACGCAAAATGAAATCTCCCTCTCAGCAGGAATAGCTGTCAGACTTTTAAAAAAGATTACAGCAAATGCATACTTTTTTTTCAGAAGAGAGCTGTTTGTGAATTATTTTTCCAAAGAAAAAAAAACTGGATGTAGCTTTCCGATCAGAACTGAGTCATCACAAGAACCCATCCTCAGAGAATAGAGTTGCCAACATCATGAGGCCATTAAAAGGCAAATTTATTATTGAAAAGAGCAACAAAAACCACAGACTTTTAACATACTTAAATCTCAGCAGGATCTTTTACAATCTGTGCTTCTGTCATTAGGAATGAGTGTGATTGACAACATTCCCCTATATGCCTATGTTTTAATTGGAAAAGATGAGTATTGTATAGGAAAGCAAGTCTACCTTAAGTCAAAGGGAACCAGTGCTGCCCAGTGGAAAGCTGGGAGACAATGCAAGCTTGAGAAGAGCAACACATACAAAGCGTTGGAGGAATTCAGCAAGTCAGGCACCATCTATGGTGGGAAATAAACAGTCGCTGTTATGGGCCAACATGCTTTTTCACTGCCATCTTGAGAATAGCAAATGTTCTGATACTGGAGATCTGAAATAAAAACGCAACATGCTGGAAATGATCAGCAAGTTAGGTAGCATTTGCAGAAAGACAGCATTAATGTCTTAGTTTAATTATCTCTAATCAGAACGAGAAAAACAAAATTAGAAATGGGAGAAGCTTTAAGGAAATGGGGAGACATGAGGTGAAAATTAAGAAAGAGAAGGTCTTTTCAAACTTGGAAGACTAAGGGTATTTTACGGTTTTTGGATTTATTTTTAGATGGTTCCCTTATGTCTTTTGAACAACTATCTAACAAATATAATTTATCAAGAATACATTTTTTTAGATATTTGCAAGTTAGAAATTTCCTAAGTACTATACTTTCTTCCTTTCCAATGCTTCCTCCTACATATATTTTAGATTCGATAATTAACCTTAATCCATGTCAGAAAGGTGCATCGGCTATGATTTATAATATTATTATGAAACTTAGGAAAGCTCCATTTGATAAGATTAGGGTAGATTGGGAACAGGAATTGGGGCTTACCATTTCTGTGGATGATTGGCGGCAGATTTTACAATTAGTTAATACTTCCTCTATTTGCGCTAAACATTCCCTAATTCAATTTAAAGTTGTTCATAGAGCACATATGTCCAAAGATAAGTTAGCGCATTTTTACTTGCATATTAATCCCTTTTGTGATAGATGTTCGGGGCAGATAGCCTCTTTAACTCATATGTTTTGGTCTTGCCCTACTTTGGAAACTTTTTGGAGAGACATTTTTAATATTATTTCTAAGGTGTTAAATATAGATATCTCTCCTCACTCTATTACTGCTATCTTTGGACTACCTAAAATTTCTAGTAATCTTTCCCTTTCAGCCAGTAGAATGATTGCATTTCTTACTTTAATGGCGAAAAGATGTATTTTACAACATTGGAAAGAGCTTAATGCTCCAACTACCTTTTTTTGGTTTTCCCAGACGATATTATGTTTGAATCTGGAGAAAATTAGAAGTAACCTTTATGATTCTTCATTTAAATTTGAACAGATTTGGGGATCTTTTATTCGATATTTTCATTTAATGTAATATATACCCTTCTTGTTTTTTTTTCACTGTTTTTAATGGAGGTCGGGATTGAGGATGTGATTTTAAGTTTAACTCTGTTTGGTTTCAAGTTAGCCCATTGCTTTGCTTTGCTTTTAGTTAGTTGCACGGTGGGTTGTTTTTTTGGGGTTTTTTTTTTCTTTTTTTCTATCGATATATATATAAAATTTAGTATACTATTATGTTATCTTGGTTTCTTATGTTTAAATTACATTGTTTGTAGTATTTTTTTTCGGTATTGATACCTTCTGTACTTTTATTATATTTTAACATTGTATTAATGTTTATATGGCTTACCTTTTGGTATACTTATTCAATAAAAAGATTTAAAAAGAGAAGGTCAGCAGGAGGGAAGAGGCCGGGAAAGATTGAGAGAGGTGAGGGCTGAAGGAAGATGGTTCAGTGATGCCATTCTACAGCCACCTAACCTTTACAAATGCTAAACGGAAAGATACCTGGATTATTATCGAGTGCGAATCAGCTTGAAAAAAAATTATATTTTAAACTGAAACTAATTACCTGTGGTGTTGGGAAATTCAATGGTCAGGGGAACAGACAGGAGGTTCTGTGGATGAGAGTGAGATTCCCAGATGACATGCTGCCTCCCAGGTGCCAGAGTCAGGGTCATCTTGGATCGAGTCCACAGTACTCTTAAGTGGGCAGTTGAGCAGCCAGAGGTAGGAATGACATGGGTAGAAAGGGTGATGAGTTTCTGCAAAGTGAGTTCAAGGAGTTAGGTGACAGGTTACAGGACATTCAGGGTTGTGACCTCAGGATTGTTACCCAAGCCACGTGCTTGAGAGGCCAGAAATATGAAGATAACATGTGACTAAGGAGAAGGTGCAGGATGGAGTTCTTCAGATTCTTGAATCATTGGGCTCTTTTCTAGGGAAGGTGGGACCTGCATAGGCAGGATTGTATGCATCTGAACTGAAGGGGGACTGATATCCCTGCGGAAAGATTTGCTAGTGCTGCACAGGGGTGGGATTGGAACCAGAGTGGAGTGGCTGTAGGGAAAGATGTTAAGTCTGCATACAAAGTCAGGAATTAAAAACGTTGAGCATGGTGGGACTCACTTTCTGAGTTGTGTATGTTTCAATGTAAGGAGTACTGGTGGAAAGGTGGATGAGCTTAGGGCATGGAATTATGATACAGTAGCTATTTGTGAGACTTTGTTACAGGAAGGGCAGATCTGGCAGCTCAATGTTTCAGGATTCTTTGTTTTAGATGAGATAGAGCAGGAGGGATTAAAGGGGAAGGGGTGGTATCGCTAGTCAGGGCAAGTGCTCAGACAGGACAGACTGGAGTGCTCATCTACTGAGGTTATATGGGTGGGAATGACAAATAAGAAAGGGACCACATTAATGGGATTATAATATAGACCATCCAATAGTCAGCAGGATTTAGAGGAGTAAATTTGTAGAGAGATCACAGACTGTTGCAGGAAACATAAAGTTGTGATAGTAGGTGATCTTAAGTTTCCACATATTGATTGGGACTTTCATACTGTCAAAGGGCTGGATGGGATAGAGTTTGTCAAATGTGTTAAAGAATGTTTCCTTTACCCGTACATAAAAGTCCCAACCAGAGAGTGTGTGACACTAGATCTCCTACGAGGGAATGAGACAGGGCAGGCGACAGGGTTTGTGCAGGGGAACACTTTGCACCCAATGATCATAATGCCTTTAGTTTTAAGATAATTAAGGACGAGTTGAGATACTAAATTGGAGAAAGGCCAATTTTGATGGTATCAGAAAGGATCTGGCAAGTGTGGATTTGGACAGGCTATTTTCTGGCAAAGGTGTACTTGATAAGTGGAAGGCCTTCAAAAGTGAAATTTTGAGAGTACAGAGTTTGTATGTTCCTGTTTTAGGGAACCTTGGTTTTCTTGGAGATATTGAAACCCTGGTTAAGAAGAAGGAGGTTCCTAGCAGGTATAGGCAGTAAGGAAACATTAGGTACTTGAGGAGTATAAAATATGCAAGAGAATACCTAAGAAGGAAATTAGGAGGGCTAAAAGTAGGCATGAGTTTGTTCTAGCAGACAAGGTGAAAGAGAATCCCAAGGACTTCTACTGATTAACTCAGAGCTAAAGGATAGCATGGGACAAAATTGGTCCTCTTAAAGATCAGAGTGTCATCTATGCATGGAAGCAAAAGAGATGGAGGAGATCTTAAATGGATTTTTTTTTACATCTGCATTCACCTGGGAGATGGACATAGAATCTATAGAAGCGAGGCAAAGCAGCAGTGAGGTCATGGAGCATGTACAGATTATAGAGGAGGAGGTGTTGGTTGTCTTGTGAAAAATTAGGATGGATAAATTCCCAGGGCCTGACAAAATATTTCCTCAGACTTTGTGTGAGGTTAGTGCAGAAGTTGCAGGGGCCCTAGCAGAGATATTTAAAATTACCTTAGGAACAGGTGAGGTGCCAGAGGATTGGAGGATAGCTAATGTTGTTCCATTTCTTTGGAAAGGGTCTAAGAATAAGTGAGGAAATCATAGACCAGAGGACCCTGACATCAGCAGTGGACAAGTTTTAGAAAGATATTCTAACAGATCAGATATATAAGTATTTGGATTGACAGTGACTGATTAGGGATAGTCAACATGGCTTTTGCATGGTAGATTGTGTCTAACCAATCTAATAAAGTTTTTCTAGGAAGTTGCAGGGAAAGTTGAAGGCACAGCAGTAGATGTTATCTACATGGACTTTGACAAGGTCCCACAGGGGAGGTTTACCAAAAAGGTTTATTCACTTGGCATTCAGAATGAGGTAGTAACTTGGTGCTGAGTCTGTTGTTGTTTGCCATCTATACTAACAATCTAGATGATAATGTGGTAAACTGTTCAGCAAATGTGCAGATGACACCAAGATTAGGGGCATAGTAGACAGTGAGAAAGACTATTAAAGCTTGCAGAGGACTATGGACCAGCTGGATAAGTGGGCTGAAAAATGGTAGATGAAACTTAATGCAGACAAATGTGACAAGGCAAGGTAGATCTTACACGGTGAGTGGTAGGGCACTAAGGAATATGGTCGAAAAGAGGGATCTGGGAATACAGATTCATAATTCCATGAATGTAGTGTCACAGGTAGATAGGATCGTAAAGAAAGCTTTTGGCTCATTGGACTTCATAAATCAAACTATTATAAGAGTTGTGATGTTATGTTGAAACTGTATAAGACGTCAGTGATTGAGGCCTAATTTGGAGTATTGTGTCCAGTTCTGGTCACCTACCTACAGGGAAGATATGAATAAGATTGAAAGAGTGCAGAAAAGATTTACAAGGATGTTGTCAGGACTTGAGGATCTGAGCTATAGAGAAAGGTTGAAGAGGTTAGAACTTTATTCCTGGAACAGAGGATAATGAGGGGAGATTTGTTGGAGGTATACAAAATTATGAGGGACATAGATAAGGTAAATGCAAGCAGGCTGTTTCCACTGAGTTTGGGTGAGACTAGAACTGGAGGTCATGTATTAAGGGTGAAAGGTGAACTGTTTAAGGGGAACATGAGGGGGAGCTTCTTTACTCAGAGAGTGGTGAGAGTGTCATGTTGAGAGTCATGTTGACTATCCTGAGTCAGTCACTGTCAATCCAATTACTTACATATCTGATCCCCTCGAGTATCTTTCTTTCACTTACCCACTGCTGATGTCAGGCTCCTCTGGCCTATAATTTCCCAGCTTATTCTTAGAGCCTTTCTAAAACAATGGAACAACATCAGCTATCCTGCAATCCTCTGGCACCTCAGCTGTTGCTAAGGCAATGAACTGCTAGCAAAAATGGTGGAAGACAGTTCGATTTCAACGTTCAAGAGTAGTTTGGATAGGTACATGGATGGGTGGAGTGTGGAGAGCTATGGTCTGGGTGCAGGTTGATGGGACTAGGCAGGGTAATAGTTTGGCACAGAAGAGATGGGCTGAATGGCCTGTTTCTGTGATGTAGTACTTTATGATTCTATGAGGCCCTCTGCTTTTGGACATCAACTGTTGATATTATGTCCTAGCTGTCCACGTGATATGCAAGCCAGTACGCAAACCATGGCAGTACAACGTAGAGAGCAAGCTGATGCCCATGCAGCAGGCATGATTAATCCAAAGAAACGACAGAGACCAATACAGCTTGGCACCAGCAGTGTAGCAGGAGTTGCCAGTCAGCGTTGAACCCAACGTAGGACCGCCTTAGGGACTCCAGCTCCAGATTTTTCCTTGGGGTTTACTCCTGAAGCCTTCCCTGTCAGTGGGTATAGTTGCAAGGTAGTGGAGGTTTGAGGTTAGAGTTTTCATTCTCCTAGATGAGCTGCCAACCACGGCTGATGAGAACGAAGCGACTGGTGTTAAGGCACCAGTAACTGGCCTTTGCACCTTCTCCTGTCAGTAAAAATGGTTCCACCGGGTGTAATAGCTGAGCCAAATGTTGAGACCAGGGGCTGAACTGAGGCATCAGTAACCCACCTTTGCCCCTTCTACTGTCAGCAAAAATGGTTCCGCCGGACTTTATAGCTAAGCCATACATTAATGCCAGGATTGGGCTGGTTGTCAGAGGCTATTTGAGATGCACGCAATTGGGAGCATTTAATAGGTAATGGGAGACAATCTTAAGGAACCATATCTCTATAACCTTATTCTAAATCATAGAAGCATTCACAATAGAGAGAAGTCATGTTAATACACCTGTGTTGGCTCTTTGAAAGAACTATCCAATTTGACCCACTCTTCTTTATTTTCACAATAGCCCTTACATCATCTTCAGATTCAGATTTATTTCTCACATGTACATGGAAACATATGAAATGTGTTAGTTGTGTTAACAACCAACACACCTAAAGGTGTGCTGGGGGCAGACTGCAAGTGTTGCTACGCACTCTGATGCCAACATAGCATGCCCACAGCACTTGGCAGAACAATACAGAACACTTCAAAACAGAACCCAGCGAGCAACAAAGCAACATCAACACGTTTCTTCCCTCCCTCCCACCATCTGACACACATGGACCTCCAATTCCAGGATAGGCCTCCAGTCTCCATTGGGGTTCGGCCATCGGGCTTCAACTTCTAGACTTCTGATTGACCTTTGGGCTTCGAACTTTGATATCAACTCCTGGACAAGCTGATGATGGGACTCCAGGCTCAAACTCCAGGCTTGCCAACTGGCTTGAACATTGATTTACCTACCATCTTTTCCCTCCTCCTCCTTCTCTCTTTTTCCATCCTCCATTAAGGTTCCCTCACCCCTTCTCCTCACCTGTCCATTACCTTCATCTGGTGCCGCTCCTTTCCTTTCTTCCATGGTCGACTGTCCTCTCCTATCAGATTCCTTCTTCTTCAGCCCGATACCTCTTCTACTTATCACCTCCCAGCTTCTTACTCTATTCCACCCTACCCCCATCACCTGCCAGGTTGTACTATGTCTCTTCCACCCCCTCATCTTATTTTGGCTTCTGTCTCTTTCTTTTCCAGTGCTAATGAAAGGACCTCAGCCAGAAACATCAACAGTTTATTCCTCTCCATAGTTGTTGCCTGATTTACTGAAGTCCTCCAGCACTTCGAGTGTCTTGCTCTGGTTCATTACAATTTACTGCACAAAACATTTCTTTTTCATTATCTCCCTCCCGGATTTGACAGAGAACTGACAGATTTAAAAGCAACAAGCAGAAGCTAGTGTCAAAAGGTTAATTTTGAAAGAGCGAAATTAGAGCCAGTTTTCTTTGTCTCCAATATTAGGTGGAATGTGGTATTGCCTGAGATTTTCTCTCTCCCTTTCCTTCAGGAAGGTCACATGGCCTCTGGAGTGTGTGGATTTGGGTGAAGGGAGGGAGGGAAGCGATGCAATGTGCGCTAACAGTGCTGAATGAGAAACACATGCACTATGAGTGAGTGTGGAGTTACTGGGTCTGTCTGACTGCGGAATCGTACAGAGAGGGAGAGAGAGAGCTGAAGGGATTAACACTGCAGTTCGCATGAGAAACCCAAAAAGAAAACTTTACCCAACAATAGGAGACCTGCGTTTTTAGTGGGGGGAAAGCATTTGCTGTACTTATAAGCTATTGAGCTTTGGTACAAGAAGAGACACTTATAGTCGGAGAAAACGGGAGAAGACTTTTTCCTTTGTTTTGTGTTTGTATGATTTACACTGAAGGACATGACCAGTGCAGTCTTTCGGAGAGGATCTAGCAAAGAGGGTTTGAAAAACCTCTTGCGGTAAGTGAAAATGTGCCCGAAGGATTTATTGCCCTGCTAGAATTCTATATGGAACATTTAAGATATATTATGTATTTGTAAGTGAAAGATTTGTCCAGGAATTCAGCTTTCTGTATTGCATTTGTACACAGATTGTATTTTTGTGAGTAGATGTGCTAACATTATATTGCAGTATTTAACGAGTATAGTACTGCAGATCTACACATTTCATGAGATTTGCTCAGGATTTTGCATGAAAATAAAATTCACTTCAATTTATTTTGGAAAGGATTTGATTCAGAGTTCCAGACGTTTTGAATTTTCCTGTTTCTCAAGAGCTACACAATACATTGAGTCAAAGGTTGCTTCCTCAGCTGTGTATCTCTGCTCTGAACCCATAGTAGCTTTCATTCTGCTTTTAAACTTGGAACATTACAGAGATTACCGGATCTCCAGCATTGTTGCTTCAACTAGTTTTACAACGTTTAATCTTAAGAGGCCACCATTCAAAAGAAAAGTTTATTCCATTCATTTAAAATGCTTGTTATAATTTACATGAAAGTACAGTTATGTCATGATATCACATGAAACCATTATAACAATAGTTACAGTTAATGGTCCATGCAGAAAGTCGAAAAAAGCATCTCCCCAAATTTTTACCCTCTTTCCCATTTTTATAAATCTCATTAGCGACCCATCTATCTCCCCATCTCCCACTTTTCCTCACATTTTTCTCTAGCCCTCTGTGTGTCTGTCTCTCACTTTTTATTTGGCTGATTATTCTGTTAATATCTATACAGTAATTTGCTAATAATTGAGATCTTCATTTATTATCCATTATTTTAGCTGCTGATAAATTGATCTAAGATATTTAATAGGATGCTAATCTCCCAGGGGTTATTATCTCTAATTGCGAGCCATCAAGGTACAATGTGGATAGGCAAAGTAAGATGGGACTGAGTCATAGGAACAGTAAGGAATCTGTTCTCTCATTCAATGACATCATGCCGACTTACAACTTAACTACTTCAGCCTATTTTTGCACATTTACCTTCAAATTTTTGATTAATAAAAATCTGTTATTCAGATTTAAAATTAACATCAGTTGAAAAGAGTTCCAAGCCTTTATGATCCTTTTCAGGTATTGTTTCTTTAACTTCATTCCTGAAGGACCTGGCTCTAAATTTCAGACAAAGTTCCCAGGATTCACCAACCAAACACATTTGTTCTTCCGTCTACGCTATCAATACCCTTTATTATGTCTAAAACTTTGAAGTCAATCACTCCACTTAAATATCATATTTCCAGAGAATTGTGCTAATCTTTTGTATCTTTTATCATTTCAATCTTGGAATCCAAGTATTGATCCACTATCGTGTGTCCCTGATCCATGCTTCTGTGGCAACTAGGAACTATATGTAACCTTAGAATACATTTTACTGTTAGATTGGTATAAGGTTGCTGTTGTTACAGAGATATAGCACAAGAATAGTTGGTTGAGCAACTCTTAAATCCACTGTTGCTGTAATTGGAAAATATCATCATAAGTTCGGAAATGAAGTGCAACATGAGCAAGACAGAAATGAAAGAACTGAAAGAGCTTTAGTCTCCAGTGAATTCTAAAATAAAAATTAACTTTCCGGGAAATGGTGGGTTGTATCAATGCAACAGTTATGGCTGCAAAAAGCTCTTTGTAATACAACTACATTGACGTTATCCTCACCGTCATATTCAGCTGTGCCTCAAGGAGAGCAGGTGGCTTCAGTGAAGTGGTAGTGGTTGTGCTTGTCTTGCATCTGAGATTGAATCAATTTATCTGTGTGGAATAAAATGGTTTTTAGTCTGCAACCAGCTTTTTAGAAAATTTCAAAATAAACTTTATAAAATATTTACACAAATATAAAATACACTGTATGGCACTTTGCTTCTGTAGTGTGGTTGAGTCTCTATATTTCATTGTAATTAATTCTATACAGAGGTACTGTTCGCACATTTTGTGTACGTAGTACCATTGCCACATCTGCATTCCTAGGATGACACTAATTTCAGGTGCCTTCAAGGCTTCTCTCCTGGAATGAGACCCTCAGTAATGTCCAGAATAAGGAGGTGGGGGAGTGGGAGGAGTAGGATAGCAGGTGAGAGGGAAGGTGGGTGGGTAGGGTCAGAGGTGATGATGTAAGAAGACGGGAGGTGACAGGTGGGAGAGATGAAGGACTGAAGAAGAAATCTAATGAGAGGAGAGAGGACCGTGGAATGAAGGAAAGAGGGTGTATGTGAGTTCTGCCGGATATTTTGGATGGTCTGCTCACCATCTACCTTGTCTGTCCAACAGTGCCTGCAGGAAATTCCTTGCTGACTACTGCCAGATTTGTGGTCCAAGGTGTTTTCCTGAAAAGGTTTCTGTGAAGAATGGGTTGTGTGGCAATGTCCAGCTGATTGAGATGTTGCACGGCAAATGCCTATCCTTCACAATAACCTTGTGCTTCATTGATTCCACCGAGCAGCAAAAATGAAGTTTCTAATGTCATCACACATTTTGGAGATGTGTACTGTCATCCAATTCCTAAATAGACATTGAACCCATTAACACTACCTCACTTTTTAAATGTTATTAACAGTAGAAAATTTGCAGATGCTGGAAATCCAAGCAACACGCACAAAATGCTGGAGGAAATCAGCAGGCCAGGGAGTATCTCGGAAAAAAGTACAGTTGACATTTCGGGCTGACACCCTTTGGCAAGACTGGAGAAAAAAAGCTGAGGAGTAGATTTAAAAGGTGGGGGAGGTGATAGGTGAAACCTGAAGGGGGAGGGAGGGGATGAAGTAAAGAGCTGAGAGTAAGTTGGTATAGGAGACAGAGGCCATGGAAGAAAGAAAAGTTGGGAGGAGCACCAGAGGAAGATTATGGGCAGGTAAGAAGATAAGGTGAGAGAGGGGAAAGGGAGGTTTGAGGCTACCCAAACGGAACATAAGGTGTTGTTCCTCCAACCTATGTGAGGCCTCAATAGGAGGAGGCTGTGGGTATCAGAATCGGATTGGGAAGTGGAATTAAAATAGGTGGCCACTGGGAGATCCTACTTTTTCAGGCAGATGGAGTGTAGGTGCTTAGCGAGGTAGTCTCCCAATCTATGTCAAGTCTCACTGATATACTGCGTAGGGAGCACCAGATACAGTTCAGGTGACCCCAACAGACTCACAGGTGAAGTGTCTTCTCACCTGGAAGGGCTGTTTAGGGCCCTGAATGGCAGTCAGAGTGGAGGTGTAGGGGCAGTTGTAGCACTTGTTCCACTTGCAAGGGTATTATTTATTTCTGCACTATTTTTAATTTAACTATTTAATATATATATATACTTACTGTAATTGATTTACAGTATTTTATGTATTGCATTATACTGCTGCTGCTAAGTTAACACATTTCATGACGTGCTGGTAATGTTAAACCTTATTCAGATTCTGAATTGTTTTTGAGTCAGTTTTAAGTTTTCATGAACAGTGATGGTTTTTGCTTCACTTAACAGCATACTAATATGACACCAACATCTTGCATCTATGTAGCAGCTTTACAGTGAGGGGGAAAGATTACATGGTGTTTCATAGAAGAGCAAACTGAGTGTTTGCTTTGTCTGGTTTTGTTGGCTTTAGATACTATTTCACAGCATCAAATAAATGCTAATCGCATTAGTTTTAGAAGCACTTGATGCATGGATTTCATGGTGATAATAGGACAAAGGAGTACTGCATGTGAATGGAAAAGAAAATGTTAATTGCTGTCCTATGAAAACTGCAGGAGAACAAGCCTCTAAAAGGCCTGGAGTAAACAATCCTTTTCAGACCCTGCCTGTTAAAAGCTCTGTGATGTTCTGCCATGCTAGACACTTCAGTGTATTAGCAAAATGAGAGACTACTGATAGATGCATTTAAGATGCAGGAACAGAATCATTTCAACATGATGTTAGCATTGCAGAGCATTCCTTATCACTGTCGTGGGTGAATGAAAAGCCCCCTGGGTGGTATTAACCGGAACCTCTTTTGCTTTTAGCTTGGTCTGATGCAATCCAATCTTTTTACGCCTGTGTATCTTTATGCGGTATCCAAACAAACTGATGTAAATGTTTCAAGGCCAGCTTTTGTTGACATTTGCTGATTAGTTTGGAGCTGAGCCAGGTGGACCCGTGATATTTTCAAGATTTTCAGTTAAACTGGTCTCATTTGCAGAGTAAGACCATGCCATTTGGCCCTAAGAGTCTGCTGTGCCATTTGATCACAGCTGTTTTATTATCTTTTTCAAACCCATGTTCCTGCCTCCTCCCCATAACCTTTTGTGCTCTTACTAATCAAGAACCATTAACTTTCACTTTAAATATACCCAATCACTTGGCTTCCCCAGCCAATTGTGAAATGAACTACCCTCTGGTTGAAGAAATTCCTCCTCACCTTTGTTCCAAAGGGGTATCCTTTCATTCTGAGGCTGTGTCCTCTGGCCCTGGACTCTCCCACCATTGGAAACATCTGCCCCATGTCCACTCTATCTATCCCTTTCAATAAGATTCATTGAGATCCCCCTCATTCTTCTCAACCCCAGACCCACCAAACTCGCATGTTAACCCTTTCATTCCTGGGACCATTCTCGTAAATCTCCTCTGGACCCTCTCCAATGCCAGCACATCTTTTCTTAGATAAGGTGCTCAAACCTGTTCGCAATACTTGAAAAGTGATCTTTATGGAGGAGGGGCAGAGTGGAAATAACGACAAACTTTTATACTACAAACAAGAGAAAATCTGCAGATGCTGGAAATCCAAGTACCACACACAAAATGCTGGAGGAACTCAGTGGGCCAGACAGTATCTATGGAGAAAAAAGTACAGTGGATGTTTTGGGCCAAGACCCTTCGGCAGCCCTGATGAAGGATCTCAGCCCAAAACATCGACTGTACTCTATTCCATAGATGCTGCCTGGCCTGCTGAGTTCCTCCAGCATTTTGTGTGTGTTCACTCCCCTCTACTTTTCAGTCCAGATAAAGAGTTTCAATTCAACATATATGAAGTTCTATTTCCCTCCACAGATTGCTGCCCATCCTATTGTGTTCTCTGTGTATTGCTCGAGATTCCAGCATCCGGAATCCCTTCTAATGCCACTATGTACATATTAGCCTGCAAACAGCAGTTATCATTGAAGGGTTTTTCGTTGTCTGGTCCTTTTTCGTGGTCTTACCCGTCTATTACTCTCCTCAGCCGGATGCAACTATCACCTGCCAGGTCTGGCTCGATCCCTTCTCCTCCCCTCTTTAGACTGGTATCTCCCTTGTATTCCTTCAGTCCAAGTTCAAGTTTATTGTCATTCAATTGTACACATACATTCTGTCAAATGAAACAATGTTTCTCCGGACCAAGGCGCACAACACAGTACATACAATTCACACACAACACATGAAGTCATATTACCACTGGTAAGTTAACAAATAATAAGGTGCATTTGCGACACAAGTTAAAAAGTAAACAGTATAATGCCACTGGTGCTTCATGCATGCTGAGACCTGGATGGTGGTAGGGAGTTCAGTAGTCTTGTGGCCTCGAGGAAGAGCTGTTTCCCATCCTTACAGTTCTTGTCCCAATGCTACAGTACCCAGTACTATGGATGGGAGAGATCACTGAGAATGCTCAGAGCTCTTCACACACAGTGCTCCTGATAAATATCTCTGACAGATGGAAGAGGGACCCCAATGATCCTCTCAGCAATCCTTGCAATCCTTTGTCGGGACTTGCAAACAGATGCCTTACAATTCCTGCACCAGACAGTGATGCAGCAGGTCAGGATACTCTTGTTTGTTAAAATTCGTTGGTGACGGGAACAGTGGGAAGCCTCACTCACGTCAATCTCCTCAGGGAGTGAAGACACTGCTGTGCTTTCTTGATCAAAGAGTTGATGTCATATCATCAGGTCATATCGTCTGTTAAGTGCACTCCCAGAAACTTGCTGCTTTTAACTCTCCATAGGTGAGCCATGTATGTGCAATGAAGAGTGGTCAGCCTACAGCTTCCTAAAAGTTCAAAATCATGCGTTTGGTCCTGTCCATGTTGAGACTCAAGTTGTTCTGCTCGCACAATTCCACCAGGTGCTCCAGCCCCTTTCCGTACGCCACAACATTCCTCTAGTTTTTTTTAACAGCTGCGCAGACCAACCATTGCTCTGAGCAGGAACTTTTTACAGGGCCTGAAAATCGTGTGGTCCTTTAATAAAACATTATGTAAATGAAAATTCCAGCTGTGTGTGCGTGGGAGCATTTCAGTTACTGTGAGGCTGTGCACCCACATGGCTTAGAGGAAACTGTGGCCCTGTATCATTGTTGTTGATGAGGCCAACTTGATGATTTTGTTTGAAATGGACCGAGCTGTGCAGTCATACGTCAGCCCCAGGCTGAGCACGGAACCCTAGGGGCGCCAGTGCTCAGCGTGATGGAGCTGAAGGGGATTCTCCCAACAGGAAGTGACGCACAGGGTGGACTTGTGGTCAGTCTGAATGCCCTGCCTCATGCACTTCACAGAAAGGGCTGTATTTCTGTCAAGAAGTCCAAGATCCGGTGACAGAGAGGGCTGCTGATAGACAATGACAGTTTACGCACCAGCCTTTGGGGGATAATCGTGTTACACACTGAGCTGAAGTCGATAAACAGCGTGCTGGCATATGAGGCACCGTTTTCCGGCTGGGCCAGGATGGCGTAGAGTGCAGAGGCTATGACATCATCAGTGGATCGATTTGAGCGATAAGCCAAGTGGAAAAGATCCTGTGTACTAGGATGATGTGAGTTAATGCAATCCAGCTGCTCAAAGCACTTCATTACTGATGAGGTTAGTGTCACTGGATGGTAGTCATTGAGGTAGGTTATACTAGCCCTCTTAGGCACCAGGATGATGGTGGCCACCTTGAAGCGTGAGTGGACAGTGGACTATTGCAGAGACAGAGCCTGCTCCTTGTTGGGGGTGGGTGTGGTGGCATTAGGGGACTTTCCTCTCAGGCATGTTGTTCCATGAATCAGTGTAAAAGACATTCAGCCGAACAGGAAGAGTAGAATCACTGTCTTTGACATGCAGGGTGGACTTGTCAGTTTGTATTAGTCTGAATGCCCTGCCACATGGGTGTCACAGAAATAGCTGTATTTCTCTGTGAATAATTACGTTATCGCCTTCCTGATGGCACAGAAAAGTGCAGCCTTACTGACCTGAGAGCTGTCTTAAACCCCGATCTGAAGGCAGCATCCCGATCTCTCAACCATGCTTGTTAGGCACGCTTTGAAAGGGAGAATGAAATTACAGCTGTGAGAATCCCTGCAGCACCCGGTGACCCTGTGAGCTCTGTCTCGGAGGGCAACGTCAGATCGTCTTTCAAGAGGGTGAACCCTCTCAAGTCGACAGGCCCCTGGTAGGGCTCTGAAAACCTGTGACACACAACTGATGGGCGTGTTCAAAAACATTTCCAATCTCTCATTGCTACATTAGAGTTCCCACCTGCTTCAAAAGGGCCACAATCATTCCAGTACCCAAGAAGAGCAAGATGAGCTGTTGTAATGACTATTGTCCAGTAGCACTCACATCTACAGTGATGACGTGCTTTGGGAGGTTGGTTATGGCTAGAATTAACTGCTGTCTCAGCAAGGACCTGCAATTTGCCTATCGCCACAATAGGTCTACAGCGGATGCGATCTCATTCGCTCTTCGTGTGGCCTTGGATCACCGGGACAATACAAATACCTATGTCAGGATGCTGTTTATTGACCACAGCTCAGCGCTTAACACCATCATTCTAAGGTCTGATCAAAAACCTCCAAAGTCTGTGTCTCTGTACCTCTCTCTGCAACTGGATTCTCGACTTCCTCACTGGAAGACCACAGTCTGTGCAGATTGAAAATAATATCTCCACAGTCAACACGGGTACACCTCAAGGATGTGTGCTTAGTCCACTGCTTTACTCTCTCTGCATCTATTACTGCGTGGCTAGGCACAACATGAATGCCATCTATAAATTTGCTGATGACACAACTATCATTGGCAGAATTTCAGATGCTGATGAGAAGGCGTACAGGAGCAAGATGTATCAGCAAGTTGCAGCAACAACCTTACACTCAGCATCAATAAGATCAAAGAATGTATTGTGGACTTCAGATGGGGTAAGATGAGGGAGTATACACCAGTCCTCAATGAGGGAACAGAGTGAGCATTTTCAAGTTTCTAGGTGTCAGTGTCACTGAGGATCTATCATGGGACCAATGTATCGAAGCACCTTCAAAGAAGGCATGACAGCGTCTATATCTCATCAGGAGCTTGAGGAGATTTGGTATGTCTCAAAAGACACTTGCACATTTCTATAGATGTACCATGGAGAGCATTCTAACTGGCTGCATCACTGTCTGGTATGCGGGGGTGGGGGGGGGAGGGGAGGCGCATTGCACAGGATTCAAATAAGCTGCAGAAAGTTGTAAACTCAGTCAGCTCCATCATGGGCATGAGCCTCTCCTGCATCCAGGACAGCTTCAAGGAGTGATGCATCAAAAAGACAGCATCCATCATTAAGTACCCCCGTCACTCAGGACATGCCCTCTACCATCAGGAAGGAGGTACAGAAGTGTGAAGGCGCACACTCAATGATTTAGGAACAGCTTTTTACCCTCTGCCATCAGATTTCTGAATGGATATTGAACTGATGAACACTACCTCACAACGTTTTTTTTTTGCAATACTTATTTAATTTAATTTTTATTTATATATATCTATATATATATATATATATATATATATATATAGATATATATAATACAAACTTAAACTGAAGTATTGCAATGTACTGCTGCCTTATAACAACAAATTCCACTACATAAGCAGTTGATATTAAGCCTGATTCCCATTCTGAATTCTGTTGTCAGCCATGGCTTCTGATTTGTGACAATGGCCCCATAATCAAAAATCATTGATTTTCATTCTGCAGGTTCTCAAAGAGTGACTATTTTGTTGATGGATAAGAGGGTGCTTTTGGAAACTTGTAACACCATTTTAGGCCAAAAGTGTGTAAGTTATTTTTCTAAAAATGACGAACTTGGGAAAATTTACTTGTATGAAGTTAACATACCGAGTTATTCGGGCAAAAGAATTTTCATTTTATTGAAATCAAAGGAACCAAATTTCAGGATTGTGTTTGACTAGCAGTTGCTACATTAGCATCTGTTTAGCTCTGGCATCTTTAAAAATCACTTATTCGCCTTGTATCATAACATGGGATCGTGCCCTCGACCCTCCTAATTTCGCTAATGTAAGCAACACACACAAAATGCTGGAGGAACTGTTTACTGTTTTCAGTGAATAAATAACCATGCTAATGTACAGGTTATTTTTGTGCTTGTCAATTAGTGACCATCTACACACATTCATTGAAGTTTATAGCACATCTTAAGGCTACACCCACACTACGCTGGATAATTTTGAAAACGCCGGTTTCGAGTAAAAACAACAGGCGTACACACTAAGCGTTTTTCAAAATATCTCTGTCCACACTAACACGGATATTTGGGCGAATCTCCTCTACTGGGCACGTGCAGGACCCACAGAAAAGAAACGAAGAGGAAACGGTATACAGTACTTAGTGCGAGTTTGTCTAGTTACAGAGTAAAAAAACTTAAAAGGAATTGCTCTTGCCTCTCGCGCAGGAGGACTTAAAACTAAAAAAAAATACTGGAGCATATGGAGGCAACCGACAGGGAGTTCATGGACAGTATGACCCGGCTGAGGACCAACATTCAAAAACTGACTAACTCTGTTGCATTAATAAAGCACCTTGTTAAATGTATAAAACATGTCTGCTTCAGTGTTATCTTGTATTTCCATACAATGTTACATTAGGCTGTTATACATCTATTGTCAAAGAAGTACTTGCATAAATAGGTAAACTACTTTCATACAAGCAAGGACAGAAAACAGGGCAAAGTGAGTATACTTATTTATTCAGTAAGCTATGGGTCAAAGTATTTGGTGAGTACATTTCTAACTCTTCTGGCTTCAGTCTCGTTGCCGTCTGTTCTGAAATTGTTAGGTTGTGTGGGGGGTTGCGTTCAAGAAAACAATGAAATGCCGCGCTGCGGCTATCTGTTCCGGCACGTCATGACAGCGTTTTTAAATAGTAAAAAAGCTCACTTTACAATTTAACTCTTACGCCGTTCACACCGACTGCACTTTATAACAGCTGTACGGCAGTGCTTGCGCAGTACCAAGCAGAAGCAGAAAAAGCATTGTTGTTGTGGTGTTGTATGACAGCGTTTTTAAATCTCTCCATTTACCCCGTATACACTACAATGGATATTAGGCGTTTTCAAATTTCTTCACTCTGGAGACCTTTTCTGAAAATCTCCGTTTTCGGGGGATGAAAACGCTGCTTTAGTGTGGACGGAGGGTCAAAATGAAGAGAAAAAGCTTCGTTTTCAAAATTATTTGGTGTAGTGTGGATGTAGCCTAAGAGTTTTTAGTGAAACACCACCCACCTTTATGTGCATTATATCATTTGTATCTTTAACCGTCTCTGGGCTGCAGGTTTGATATCAGCGCAACCTTTTTGACCTGACTGTGATTGGAAATGTATTGAAGTACTTTGTATTTTTATATTTAACAAAGAAACAACATATAAAATGTAAGATGCAGTTTGGTGGATACCTAGGAAATGTTAACATTTTTAGATAAAATCATACTTCAGTTGCCAGTGTGTTTTTTTTATAAATTTCTATTAACCAAAGAGCAGAATGGAGAAGACTTGTATCACTTGTTGATCTTGGGACATAATTTATTTTGTCCATTTATAGCATTTGGGCATCACCATTAACACTTACTGCCAATTTCAAATTACTCTGGTCAATTAGAGCTGAGCTGTCAGCTTGAACATTTACAGTCCCCAAGGCAGAGGAAGTCCCATGTTACTCCCGGGTAAGGAGTTCCAGGATATTGACCCAACGTGAAGAAGGAAAGATTGAGCAACATGTACAAAATGCTGGAGGAACTCAGCAGGCGAGGCAGCATCTATGGAAATGAGTACAGTCGACTTTTAAGGCCGTGACCCTTCCTCAGGGCTGGAGAAAAAAGGATGAGGACAGTAGAGTAGGTCATGGAATAACATGTCAGAATGGGTTTGGCTCCTTGACATGTCACTCCTTTGCCTTCTGTACTGTCGTGGTGAGGCAACAGGTTGGAGGAGCAGCTCCTTATATTCCGTCTGGGTAGCCTCCAACCTGATGGCATGAACATCAATTTCTCCAGCTTCCAGTAATGGCCACCCACACCCCACTTCACCATTCCCCATCCCCCTTTCCCTTTCTCACTTTATCTCCTTGTTTGCACTCTCTAGTGCTCCTCCCCTCTTTTCTTTCTTCCATGTCCTTCTGTCCTCTCATAATAGACTCCCCCTTCTCCAGCCCTGTATCTCTTTCACCAATCAATTTCCCAGCTCTTTACCCCCCGGCCCCCCTCCCCCCCCGGTTTCACCTCGCACCTTGTGTTTTTTCCTTCCCTCCCTCCCCACCTTCTAACACTGACTCCTCATCTTTTTTTCACCAGTCGTGATGAAGGGTCTCAGCCTGAAACGTCAACGGTACTCTTTTCCATAGATGCTGCCTGGCCTGCTGAGTTAGTCCAGCATATTGTGTGTCTTGCTTGGATCTTCAGCATCTCCAGATTCTCTCTTGTTTGTGGAAGGAAAGGTTGATCTACGAGGTGGAGGAGTGGCCATGTACCTGCTTCCCTCAACCCTTTAAGTGGATGATACTGTTATGTGGAAGAATTTGGGAAGAATTGTGATGGTGTATAGCATACTGTACATACTGTAGCCCTGTTTCACGAGTAATAGAGAGATGATAGTGGTGTGTCAATCAAACACACTGACACAGTGTTGTTGATGGAAGTTGTGGAAGATTTCTAATAATAATGCAATTGACAGTCAAGGGGAAATGGTTAGACTCCCTTTTCTAATGGTCATGGTCTAGCACTTGTGTGTCTGTGTGTTAACAATTCTCAATGTTGAAAATCTCAATATTTACGATCATATCAGTAAATACAGAGATTTTAAAATTCTCTGCCTGCAAATCTGCACAGAGATCCACTGACTGCAAGATTGAGAAGACAGTGCAGTTGAATGCATGGCTGAGGAGGTGATGCAACAAAGAATCACTTTAAATTTTTGGAGCATTTGTGAGCTTTCTGGAGTAGGTGAGACCTGTACAAAATGCATGATTTAGACCTTAAAAGAGCTGAAATCGAATTGTTGAGGTGGTTAGTCTATGCCACAGAGAAAAGTGTAAAATAAGTTTTGCAGTGAGATGGGGATCTGAAAGAACTTTCAGTAAGGAGAGAGACCAAGTTGCACATGAAAAGGAGGACGTTAATGAGTTTGGTAGAGAGAAAAAAAGGAGGGAGGTACAGACAACAAATAAATGTGCATTGCATAGACACTTATATGAATGCAAGGATAGTATACAAGTTAATTGCTAGACAAAATAAGGTAAGTTAACAGCCTTTAAATGGAAGTATGACATGATGTAACTATTACTGCAGGGTGGTGAATCTATGGCACATGCAATAATTTTGTTGGCACATAGCATGCGGAGCCATCCTTTGACTCTTCACCTATAATAAAAAGATACATAATGATGGTGAACGCAGCAGGCCAGGCAGCATCTGTAGGAAGAGGTACAGTCGACCTTTCAGGCCTGCTGCGTTCACCAGCAACCTTGATGTGTGTTGCTTGAATTTCCAGCATCTGCAGAATTCCTGTTGTTTGAGATACATAATGATTATCTTTATTGCCAACTGAAGCAGTGATGGGAAATATGTCAAACAATAATGGCTAGAATGTGCCCTTTTTGACAGATTTCCAGAAAAGGATAAAATTTACCATACCACATAAGAACATTTTTTGGAAGATTATCACCAGTTTGGGCAGATGCATTCAACAAATTTCTCCATCCCTATAAATAACAAAATGCCAAGATAACTCACTCATAGTTGAATTGTTTGGAAATGACACTGAGAGTGGGAAGTAAAATGAAAAGGGTCAGTGTTGCTGACGAAGTACCTGCTGCTGTGACGAAGGATATTAAAATGGTCAACAAAGATCTCACATTGGTACAACAGAGGGCAATAAAAGGATAATCGGACTGCTACAAGTATACTATTAACCCCAGACCATTAGGGGGAGATAGAGAGCAAAGATGCAGTCATATATGAAAAGTTCAAAAACAATTCCATATTAATAATAAGGGATATCAATATGTTAATATTAACAGGACCAGAATGGCCTAAAAGGTATGCAGGATGCAGAATTCCTACGATGTATTCGAGCAAATATTTTTAAATAAGTACATAGCAAGCTCAACAAGAAGTAATGGAGATGAAAGATTTCTGAACTTTTGGGAATATTTCTGGAGAGATGGAAAAAAGGAAATTTTTTACTGATCATGATTATACCTGATTAGCAGAGTAATGGAAAAGTGTAAAGATTCAACTGAAAGTAAAAATTCTCAACTGTTCTGAATCTGATTGTATTGAGTTAAGAAATAACTTGACAGGAACTGGCTGGCTGAAAATGATGTGATATAGTGTCAGTTTAAACGCAAACAGGAATTCTGCAGATGCTGGAAATTCAAGCAACACACATCAAAGTTGCTGGTGAACGCAGCAGGCCAGGCAGCATCTGTAGGAAGAGGTGCAGTCGACGTTTCAGGCCAAGACCCTTCGTCAGGACTAGCTGAAGGAAAAGTGAGTAAGGGATTTGAAAGTGGGAGGGGGAGGGGGAGATCCAAAATGATAGGAGAAGACAGGAGGGGGAGGGATAGAGCCAAGAGCTGGACAGGTGATAGGCAAAAGGGGATACGAGAGGATCATGGGACAGGAGGTCCGGGAAGAAAGACAAGGAGGGGTGGGACCCAGAGGATGGGCAAGAGGTATATTCAGAGGGACAGAGGGAGAAAAAGGAGAGTGAGAGAAAGAATGTGTGCATAAAAATAAGTAACAGATGGGGTACGAGGGGGAGGTGGGGCCTTAGCGGAAGTTAGAGAAGTCGATGTTCATACCATCAGGTTGGAGGCTACCCAGACGGAATATAAGGTGTTGTTCCTCCAACCTGAGTGTGGCTTCATCTTTACAGTAGAGGAGGCCGTGGATAGACATGTCAGAACGGGAATGGGATGTGGAATTAAAATGTGTGGCCACTGGGAGATCCTGCTTTCTCTGGCGGACAGAGTGTAGATGTTCAGCAAAGCGGTCTCCCAGTCTGCGTCGGGTCTCGCCAATATATAAAAGGCCACATCGGGAGCACCAGATGCAGTATATCACCCCAGTCAACTCACAGGTGAAGTGTTGCCTCACCTGGAAGGACTGTTTGGGGCCCTGAATGATGTTCTCTGTTCTCAGTAAGGGCCTCACGTTTGTCCCCCTTCGCCCACACCTCAACGAGTTCCGTGTTCGCCATGATGCGGAACTTTTCTTCCGCCGTCTCCGAGCCTACTTCTTCGGCAAGGACTCTTCCACCCCCACCGATGACCCCTTCTCCCATCTTCAACCCTCCTCTTCTTCATGGACACCCCGCTCTGGTCTTCTGCCTGCTCTGGATCTCTTTATCGCTAATTGCCGGCGGGACATCAACCGTCTCGACTTCACCGCACCTTGTCCCCATTCCAACCTCACTCCTTCGGAACGCTCTGCTCTCCACTCCCTCCGCACTAATCCTAACCTTATTATTAAACCCGCCGATAAGGGGGGTGCTGTTGTAGTCTGGCGTACTGACCTCTACCTTGCCAAGGCACAGCGACAACTCGCGGATACCTCCTCTTATTTACCCCTCGATCGTGACCCCACTAAGGAGCACCAGGCCATTGTCTCCCACACCATCACCGAATTTATCCGCTCAGGGATCTCCCATCCACTGCTACCAACCTTATAGTTCCCACACCCCGCACTTCCCGTTTCTACCTCCTACCCAAGATCCACAAAGCTGCCTGTTCTGGCCGACCTATTGTCTCAGCTTGCTCCTGCCCCACCGAACTCGTTTCTGCATACCTCGACACAGTTTTATCACCCCTTGTTCAATCCCTTCCTACCTATGTTCGTGACACTTCTCACGCTCTTAAACTTTTCGATGATTTTAAGTTCCCTGGCCCCCACCGCTTTATTTTCACCATGGATGTCCAGTCCTTATATACTTCCATCCCCCATCAGGAAGATCTCAAAGCTCTATGCTTCTTTTTGGATTCCAGACCTAATCAGTTTCCCTCTACCACCACTCTGCTCCGTCCAGCGGAATTAGTCCTTACTCTTAATAATTTCTCCTTCGGCTCCCCCCACTTCCTCCAAACTAAAGGTGTAGCTATGGGCACCCATATGGGTCCTAGCTATGCCTGCCTTTTTGTTGGGTTTGTGGAACAATCTATGTTCCGTGCCTATTCTGGTATCTGTCTCCTACTTTTCCTTCGCTACAACGACGACTGCATTGGCGCTGCTTCCTGCACGCATGCAGAACTCGTTGACTTCATTAACTTTGCCTCCAACTTTCATCCTGCCCTCAAGTTTACCTGGTCCATTTCCGACACCTCCCTCCCCTTTCTAGATCTTTCTGTCTCTGTCTCTGGAGACAGCTTATCCACTGATGTCTACTATAAGCCTACTGACTCTCACAGCTATCTGGACTATTCCTCTTCTCACCCTGTCTCTTGCAAAAACGCCATCCCCTTCTCGCAATTCCTCCGTCTCCGCCGCATCTGCTCTCAGGATGAGGCTTTTCATTCTAGGACGAGGGAGATGTCTTCCTTTTTTTAAAGAAAGGGGCTTCCCTTCCTCCACTATCAACTCTGCTCTTAAACGCATCTCCCCCATTTCACGTACATCTTCTCTCACTCCATCCTCCCGCCACCCCACTAGGAATAGGGTTCCCCTGCTCCTTACCTACCACCCCACCAGCCTCCGGGTCCAACATATTATTCTCTGTAACTTCCGCCACCTCCCAACGGGATCCCACCACTAAGCACATCTTTCCCTCCCCCCCTCTCTCTGCATTCCACAGGGATCGCTCCCTACGCAACTCCCTTGTCCATTCGTCCCCCCCATCCCTCCCCACTGATCTCCCTCCTGGCACTTATCTGTGTAAGCGGAACAAGTGCTACACGTGCCCTTACACTTCCTCCCTTATCACCATTCAGGGCCCCAAACAGTCCTTCCAGGTGAGGCAACACTTCACCTGTGAGTCGACTGGGGTGATATACTGCGTCCGGTGCTCCCGATGTGGCCTTTTATATATTGGCGAGACCCGACGCAGACTGGGAGACCGCTTTGCTGAACATCTACGCTCTGTCCGCCAGAGAAAGCAGGATCTCCCAGTGGCCACATATTTTAATTCCACATCCCATTCCCATTCTGACATGTCTATCCACGGCCTCCTCTACTGTAAAGATGAAGCCACACTCAGGTTGGAGGAACAACACCTTATATTCCGTCTGGGTAGCCTCCAACCTGATGGTATGAACATCGACTTCTCTAACTTCCGCTAAGGCCCCACCTCCCCCTCGTACCCCATCTGTTACTTATTTTTATGCACACATTCTTTCTCTCACTCTCCTTTTTCTCCCTCTGTCCCTCTGAATATACCTCTTGCCCATCCTCTGGGTCCCCCCCCCCTTGTCTTTCTTCCCGGACCTCCTGTCCCATGATCCTCTCGTATCCCCTTTTGCCTATCACCTGTCCAGCTCTTGGCTCTATCTCTCCCCCTCCTGTCTTCTCCTATCATTTTGGATCTCCCCTTCCCCCTCCAACTTTCAAATCCCTTACTCACTGTTCCTTCAGTTAGTCCTGATGAAGCGTCTTGGCCTGAAACGTCGACTGCACCTCTTCCTACAGATGCTGCCTGGCCTGCTGTGTTCACCAGCAACTTTGATGTGTGTTGATATAATGTCAGTGGAGGATTATCAAGGAAGAGAAAGTGAGTGTTCAAACCAAAAAGAAACAGGAGGGTGTACTGCATTTGAATCTCTGAATATTGAGGGCCAAACAGTGGGACATGATTGAAAGTTGGTGCAGTATTAAAAGATTAAAGAGAAAATAGCAAAATAAAATGAATACATAAATGAAGGAAAGTGCAGTTTATTTTCAGAATGCATTGGGTTGGGGGGGTGTGGAATGAGGGTCTATATAAGGCAAAAAAGTACGTGTAGCCATGAAAATTTGGGTGTGATTCCAAATGACTACATTGCTTATCTCTTCTAGAAAAGGCATCAATTCAGATGTTACTGTGAAGGGGGAAGAGAGTGAAATGATAATGCTAAGAGCATAGAATTAATAATAAACCATGCAGTCTCTCAGACTTGCTCTGTTCTTCAATATCATGACTGATCCTTTGCCTCATCTACTTTGTTCAATCCCCCTGCCCTCTGAATATAAGAGAATCACTGAGTTTGAACAGAGCACCCTCACTTTCTGAGGTGGAGATTTACAATTATTTAAATATGTTTTATTTTAATGTTCCTTCACTTCAACTTAAATAGCTGAATTCAGATAGAGAGAAAATATTAAGTGACTTAGAGATCTTCATTAATTAGATAAATCACCATGCTGGGATAAATAATGTTCTGGGCTACTAGGGGAGGAAGGAAGGAAATAACACACCTCTCATTTCCTATCCTCTGGTAACTACTGTAGTGCTGGAAACATGAAGGTTGGAAATGTGATATTTTATTTTTAAAAGGACAGGTCAGTCAGACAAATGACAGCATGAACTAAGTATTGCAGAAGATTTTGGGTGTGAGTTTGAATCATCTGTTAGAAATGTACTAAGGAGAACTGAAGAGGAAGGAACATTACATATAGCCAATATCAACCCTGGCTAATCTCACAGTTTTTTAAAAAAAGTTAAAACCAGTGAGGCCCAAGCGAAAGATCAATATAAAATTGATTGTGGAACAATGCAGTGTGGGTCTTTGTAACTGGAGGGATGCTGGCAGAAAGGTACAACAGAACTTTGTGTTATGTCTGTATTTTATGCTGAAGATGGTTCTGGGCATAATTTGGACACAAGTTGGAAAACTGGGTGTGTTTTTGATAATGAAGTGAAAGGGTTTTTATTTCAGCAAGATGCAAATAGACTTGGTGGATGCCATAAGTCAGCGGTCCCCAACCACCAGGCCGCGGACCGGTACCAGGCCGTAAAGCATGCGCTACCGGGTCACGAGGAAACGATATGAGTCAGCTGCACCTTTCCTCATTCCTGTCACACCCACTGTTGAGCTTGAACGCACGCGAGGTCATTACCTGCGCGTCATCCATGTCAGCGCGGGAAGGAGATCAACTCCTCAAGCTTGCAAATGACAGCGGGCTGAAAAGTATGTTTGACATAACATCTCTGCCAGCATTCTGGATCAAAGTCAAGGCTGACTATCCTGAGATAGCCACGAAAGCACTGAAAACGTTGCTTCCATTTCCAACATATCTCTGCAATGAATGCAACGAAAACTAAATTGTGGAATAGACTGGACATAAGGAACCCCCTTCGAGTATCGCTGTCTCCCATCACCCCTCGATGTTGCAGGGAAACAAGCCCAGGGCTCCCACTGATTCAGCGATATTGGTGTGTTGCAATGATTTTATACGTTCATACAGGGAAAATATGTGCTGTGTGTTTAATATCTAAACATTACTTAAAACGTTATGATGCTATTGACTTATATAACCATATAACAATTACAGCATGGAAACAGGCGATCTCAGCCCTTCTAGTCCGTGCTGAACATTACATTCACCTAGTCCCACCGACCTGCACTCAGCCCATAACCCTCCATTCCTTTCCTGTCCATATACCTATCAAATTTTTCATTAAATGATAATATTGAACCTGCCTCTACCACTTCTACTGGAAGTTTGTTCAACACTTACTTCAAGCTCCCCTGTCCTCCCCTGATAATTGACTTATGGCTGTATTCATGCGAGAAAAATATGCGCTGTGTGTTTAATATTAAATTCTTTAGATAAACCCTTTGAGAAACAAAATTGGGTGTATTAGCCACTTATCACCTATATTGCTGTCGTGATTAACACCCCCCCCCCGAAACAGAATCGCCAAAAACAATTTGCAGGTAAGAAATCGGCACGAACAGGCATGCGCACTGGCGCCTGTGCGAGGCTTCATGATCATTGTAGTCTTCCTCGGGGCAAACCCAACGTTTTGACTGCTACTCTTGGTCGGCCGGTCAGCAAGAATATTGTCAATATGAAACCGGCCCGCAGTGCAAAAAAGGTTGGCGACCCCTGCCATAAGTAAATTAACTACAACTCACTTTGGAACTGTAAGGTGATGCATTTGGGAAGAGGAAACAAAAAAATGGGAGTGGCAAAAGACACTGAAGCCTCAGGAATTCAAGATCCATGAAGTTGAGGAAGATGAGATCATTAAGACATAAGGGGTACTTGTCTTCAGTGGTGGGAAAAGTAGAGGTGTTATGCTGGGATTGTACAAAAACTCATTCGGTTACTGGTATACTGATGGTTATGGTTCTGGCTTGCAAATAAAGGGAAATTTTATTGGAAAACTGAAAATGAGGTGAGATTTAATAATGGAAACAAGTTAGGGTGAGGAAGAAAAATTTGTCCCCTTGGTAGAGAGGTGATAGTAAATGGGCATACAGAGGGTTTAGAAATGTGTAAATTTTTCGCACAATTAGTAATTGGTCTGGAAACTTGCTGCCTAAGACAGAGACCCTCATTGCATTTAAAAACTCCTAAATGAATAATTGGGGCAGTGTAATCTGTAAAGCGATGGACCAAGAACTGGAGGCATGAAAGTGAAGGTGAATTGACTTCATCGTGTGGTTTAATTTTTCTATAATTGTATGACTGGACAATGGATCTTTTGATCTGATCCATTTGTTAGAGAGTTTCTATGTTGAACGAGGGTCCATTTTTAAATTTTTATTGTTATTTACAGTTTTAAAGTTTTTTATGTTTGTATATTCAGCTGCTTATCTATAAACTTTTAGTAACTGTATTTTCTTTATCTGCAAAGTTGAAGTGCAACTTAGTCAGTACCTAGTCGCAGAATCTCAGCGCAAGAGTGCTCAAATTCCCTTATAACTTCTTAACTTGCCTTGCTTGTTGGTATAGGCTGCCCTTTCTGACCCGTATATCTGTGAGGAATAGCTAATAAAATGGTTGTAACTATAAGATGTTCACCCCATTCTTGACTTCCAGGGACCTTCTGGACAAATTCATGTCCAATCTAACATCTAGCTCTCCTTAGTTTGTGTAATCATGTGTTGTTACTTCACCAACTCTATTTTAGTTATTCCAGCTGCTGTTTGTAACCCTTTCTTGTAAGCCCCGGATTTGCAACAAAAAATCAATGTCACTGAATGTCATTTGGTGACTGAAATTTGTTATGTGTGGGTGCTACACTGTTTCTGAGAATGTGACCCTGCAGTTGTATATGTTGCTAAACTAGCATAGCACTAAACTTCTAAGTAAGAATAACTTGTCTCCTAACTAGGGTTGCCAACTGTCCCATATTAGCCAGGACATCCCGTATATTGGGCTAAATTGGTCTGTCCCATACGGGGCTGCCCTTGTCCTGTATTTCCCCCCGCTAAAGTAGAGCGTTCCTATGAAACCGTACGTAAGCCAAAATGCCGTAAAGTGAAGAAGCAGTTACCATTAACTTATATGGGAAAAATTTTTGACCCAAAAAATAACCTACCAAATCATACCAAATAAAACCTAAAATAACACTAACATAAATAGTAAAAGCAGAATCGGGAAGATTAAGCCAAAGCCGATTTGTAGGAAAATATCAGCACATACACGCATGTGCACACAGGTGCCCGCGCAAGGCTTCATGGTCATGGTATCTTTCTCGGGGTAAACACAAGTGTCCCGTATTTGACTGCTACTTTTGTCCCTTATTTGGGAGTGAGAAAGTTGGCAACCCTACTCCTAACAGGAAAAAAATGTAAGAAGGTCGATGTGTACCAATTGGGATTAATGATAATCCCTTTACAGCACATCCCCAGTTTCAAACATATATGGCTGGACATCTTCGGCTTACAGAATGTTTCGTAGATTTGGTGTTGTACTTCTCTACCTACCACACCTTCATTGCCCCCTGGATAAGTTCTGTAAATTCATACAAGCTCATGACACAAGAGCCTTTGGTTCATCAGTAAGGTATTAATCATATTACACATTACAGCTCTGTTGTTGACGGCTGTGCTCCTACAGAAGAGTTCAAACAGATTGTGTTCCTATGACTTCACTGTTGATTGCGGGATCTTGCTGTGCCAAACTGGCAGCTGCTTAATTTATAGCAATGATTAAACTCCAGATAAACTGTAAAATGTTTTTCTTGTGTGGCGTCTTGAGGTTGGGCATGTAATTATATATGGATGTTTTTCCAATGTGTGATAGTCTGAGCTAGTCTTACTATGCTTGGGGTTGATTGCACAGAGAAGCGAGCATCCTGAATTTCATCTGCCAAGTTCTGATTAATCTGCCAGTGTTTTACCCCAGTATGGTTCCATCTGTTGATAATATGGTGTCCGCAGTGTCCAGTCATCACCAAAAAAGCATCTTTTTATACTTGCTCAACCATAAACATAATGTGATTCACTAAGATTCTTATGCAAAGCTCAACATGCCCTGTGGTTTCTAAGTTTATAATTTAAAAGTTCCAAGTTGAAGGTGAGGAAATTAAATTGTTATTTATAAAGGTAACATTTAATATAAACAGAGAGCATTATTAGAGCAACAAAATACCAGATTCTGGAAGTCAAAATTGGAAACAGAAGCAGAGTTAATTTTTCAGGTCAAGCAACACAGTTAAGTCCATATCTTTCTCCACTGATGGTTGCCTGACCTGTTGAGATTTCCTCAAACAGTTACCCCACTATGACCCCCCCCCTCCATCTGGCACAACTGCTTCTCATCCTGAATGATTTATCTTTCGGCTTCTCTCACATTCTCCAAACTTAAGAAACTTAAGGAGTTGCCATGGGCCCAGCTATGCCTGACTTTTCGTTGGCTACCTAGAACAGTCTATGTTCCAAGCCTTCCCTGGTAATGCTCCCTAACTCGTTCAGTGCTACATTGATGACTGCATTGGATGCTGCTTCATGCACCCATGCTGAGCTTGTCAATTTCATCAACTTTGCCTCCATCTTCCACCCTGCCCTTAAATTCACTTGATCAATATCTGACACATTTCTCCCCTTTCTCAATCTCTCTGTCTCCATCTCTAGGTGGAGGCAAACTGTCTACTGATGTCTTTTATAAAGTTACAGATTTCCACGGCTATCTTGACTACTTCTTCCATCTTTTCTCCTGTAAAAACAATATTCCCTTTCCTCAGTTCCTTCATCCCCACTGTGTCCCAAGGTGAGGCTTTCCTTTTCAGATCAAAGATATCCTGACAGGGTATTCCCTAGGACCTTGAGGGGAATTAGTGTAGAAATAGCAGGGGCTCTGACAGAAATATTTGAAATATCATTAGAAACGGGGATGGTGCTGTAGGATTGGCATATTGCTCATGTTGTTCCATCGTTTGAAAAGGGTTCTAAGAGTAAACCTAGCAATTATTGGCCTGTGAGTTTGACGTCAGTGGTGGGTAAATTGATGGAAAGTATCCTTGGAGATGGTATATATAATCATCTGGATAGACAGGGTCTGATTAGGAACAGTCAACATGGATCTGTGCATGGAAGGTAATGTTTGACAAATAATTGAATTTTTTGAAGAGGTTTTTAGGAAAGTTGACGAGGGTAAAGCGGCGGCTGCTGTCTATATGGACTTCAGTAAGGCCTTTGACAAGGTTCCACACAGAGAGTTAGTTAGGAAGGTTGAATCGTTAGTTATTAATATTGAGATAGAGAAATGGATTCAGCAGTGGCTGGATGGGAGACGCCAGTGAGTGGTGGTGGATAACTATTTGTCAGATTGGAGGCCAGTGACTAGTGGTGTGCCTCAGGGATCTGTACTGCGTCCAATGTTGTTTGTCATATACGTTAATGATCTGGATGATGGGGTGGTAAATTGGATTAGTAAGTATACAGGTGATACTAAGATAGGTGGCGTTGTGGATAATGAAGTAGGTTTTCAAAGCTTGCAGAGAAATTTAGGCAAGTTAGAAGAGTGGGCTGGAAGATGGCAGATGGAGTTTAATGCTGATAAATGTGAGGTGCTACATTTTGGTAGGACTAATCAAAATAGGACATACATTGTAAATGGTAGGGCATTGAAGAATGCAGTAGAACAGAGGGATCTAGGAGTAATGGTGCGTAGTTCCCTGAAGGTGGAATCTCATGTGGATAGGGTGGTGAAGAAAGCTTTTGGTATGCTGGCCTTTATAAATCAGAGCATTGAGTATAGGAGTTGGGATGTAATGTTAAAATTGTACAAGGCATTGGTTAGGCCAAATTTGGAGTATTGTGTACAGTTCTGGTCACCGAATTATAGGAAAGATGTCAACAAAATAGAGTACAGAGAAGATTTACTAGAATGTTACCTGGATTTCAGCACCTAAGTTACAGAGAAAGGTTGAACAAGTTGGGTCTTTATTCTTTGGGGCATAGAAGGTTGAGGTTAATAGAGGTATTTAAAATTATGATGGTGATAGATAGAGTTGACGTGGATAGGCTTTTTCCATTGAGAGTAGGGGAGATTCAAACAAGAGGACATGAGTTGAGAGTTAAGGGGCAAAAGTTTAGGGGTAACATGAGGGGGAACTTCTTTACTCAGAGAGTGGTAGCTGTGTGGAACGAGCTTCCAGCAGAAGTGGTAGAGGCAGGTTCGATATTGTCATTTAAAGTAAAATTGGATAGCTATATGGACAGGAAAGGAATGAAGGGTTAAGGGCTGAGTGTAGGTCGGTGGGAATAGGTGAGAATAAGCGTTCGGCATGGACTAGAATGGCTGAGATGGCCTGTTTTCGTGCTGTAATTGTTATATGGTTATATCCTGCTTCTTCAAACAGTGGGGTTTTCCTTCCTCCACCATTGATGCTGCCCTCTTCCATATCTCCTCCATTTCCCAGACATCTGCACTCACACCATCTTCCTGCTGCCTTAACAGGGATAGAGTTCTTGTCCTCACCTACCAATCCATGAGCCACCGCAGCCAACACATTATTCTCCACAACTTCTGTCATCTTCAATGAGTTCGTACCACCAAACACGTCTTTACTTAGCTCTAACTTTCAGCTCTCTATGGAGCTCTGTGATTTATTTGTCCCTCCCCACTCATCTCCCTCCCAGCACATATCCCTGCAAGCGAGAGAAATGCTACACCTGTCCATTCACCTCCATTCTGGGCGACAAACAGTCCCTTTAGGTGAGGCAACACTTTCACCTGTGAATCTGTTGGGGTCATCTATTGTATCCGGTGCTCTCAAGGCAGCTTCATCTATGTTGGTGAGACCCAACATAAATTGGGGGACCGCTTTGTCGAGCAGCTCCCCTCCATCTGCCAAAAGCAGAATTTCCCTTTGACCAATTATTTTAATTCCGATTCCCATTCCCATTCTGACATGTCATTCCGTGGTCTCCTCTTTTGCCACAATGAGGCCATACTCAGTGTGGAGGAGCAACACCTCATATTCCATCTGAGTAGCCTCCAACCTGACGACATGAACATCGATTTCTCCTTCAGGTTAGTTTTTTTTTCTTCCTCCTTTCCTCTTCTTCCATTCCCTAATCTGGCCTCTTACCTCTTCTGCTCATCTGCTAATCACCTCCCCTGATAGCACTCATTCTTTCCAAACCCCTCCCCCCGATACCCCTTATTCTTCCCTTTCTCTCATGGTCCACTCTCCTCTCCCATCAGATACCTCCTCCAACCCTTTTCCCTTTTCCACCCACCTGGCTTCACCTACTACTACCTAGCTTTTCCTCCTTCCCATCCCCTACCTTTTAATTCTGGCATCTTTCCCCTTCCTTTCCAGTCCTGAAGAAGCGTCTTAGTCTGAAATGTAGAATGTTTATTTATTTTCATAGCTGCTGACAGATCTGCTGAAATCCTTCAGCATTTTGTGTGTGTTGCTCTGGAATTCAAACATGTGCAGAATCTCTTGTGTTTATGGGTGTTTCCCTGTTTTGACTTGATGATACTGTCCTCTACTTTTCATGATTTAGTAAGTGCTGATTGCCAATCCCTTATTGTTCTTGAGAAGGTGATAGCGAGCCACCACTTTGAACTGCTGAGGTCCTTCTGGTGAATGTACAGTTGGCCCTCCTTATCCAGGAGGGATTGGTTCCGGGACCCCTCGCGGATACCAAAAAACGCAGATGCTCAAGTCCCTTATTCAACCTGTCTCAATGCGGTGGACCTTAGGACACAGCGGAACTCCGACCTTATTTAACCTGTCTCAGTGCAGTGGGCATTAGGACCCGGCAGCAGAGCTCTGAATTCACAGTGTTTCTGTTCACGAAAATAATCACGATCACGGTTTAAAATAAAGTGGAAATAATAAAGCGATCAGAAAGAGGTGAGATGCTATTGGTCATTGGAAAAGCGTTAGGCTACAATCGGTCAACGATCGGAACAATTTTAAAGAATAAGATGAGAAAGGCCCTGCCCAATTAAAGTTACAATTATTACTAAGCAACGCAGTGGTTTAATTATTGGGTTTTGGGTTTTTGATCCTCCACATCAACCCGGCACGGATGGACAGCGCGCTCGAGAACGATCTGTCACTGAATCGAACTCGGGAACTTCTGTTCCGGCGCTGAAACATATGTCTCTTAAGTATTTTATATGCGTAGGAAGGTAAAATATATGCTATATACTAAGACAAACGTTTGACTAACTGACTCTAAATAATACCTGATGTACCTGTTCCACCTTACTTAGTAAGAGAACTTTCGTTTTTTTTTATCCCGATCCACGACAACCTACGCACGCACTCCCGTGTACTTTAAATCATCTCTAGATTACTTATAATACCTAATACAATGTAAATGCTATGTAAAATAGTTGTTATACTGCATTGTTTAGGGAATAATGACAAGGAAAGAAAGTCTGTGCATGTTCGAACAATTAAGCGCTGGAAGAGCACTTCTGGGTTTTCTCGATTCGAGATTGGTTGAATTCGCGCATGCGGAACTTGCGGATAAGCAGGGCTGACTGTACTGTTATTGTGCTCTCAGGAAGTCTTATGAACTTGTCTGTGTTCTTCCAAATAGTAGAATTTTTGTTAATTTGGTACAAGTTGTTAGAGTGCCCACGTTTTTAGATGTCACATGTTGCACCCATGATATACTGTACCAGAGGTGGAGAGAATGAATGTTTTGGGTGGCAAATGGGGCATCAATTAAGCAGATGCTTTTTCCTGGGCGGCGTCAAGTTTCTGGAGCATTGTTTTGAAAATGCAATCATCTAGTTAAAGTATTTTAAAGCCCCTAAATTCTGCTTTGGGTGGGCCACGTTCTGGTAAATTTACAGCCTTTGTAGCCGTAGTACTCATGTGGTCGGTTCATTTGATCTTCTGGTCCATGGTGATCCCTAGGATGTTGATAGTTGAGGGCTGTGTGTGGCACACTGACACAGCTGTCAGAGTGCTGTCTCGTAGCTCCAGTGACCTGGCTTGAGATGCTGCCTGTCTCGTTCACTCATTCTCCCTATAAACTGCACTGGTTTCTTCCTGGTGTTTCACAGAATCACTGGGCAACTGAAATAGATAGTGGTGGTGGCATCATTTGGGATTTTGGGGAGCTTATAATAAAGTTTTCAGCTATCCAAAAACTAATACACCCTCCCTCCTCTCCATTAACCCCACCCCCCACCACTACCAGAAATTTAACCTCAGTAAATCAAAAGTGGGGAAATAGATTTCAAATATTCCTACCTTTAAAACACATCATTGACTACATATTGATGTAGTCATAAAGAAGGCAAGACAGCATCTATACTTTATCAGGAGTTTGAAGCGATTTGGCATGTTAACAAATACACTCAAAAACCTCTATAGTTGTACTGTAGAGAGCATTCTGACAGGCTGCATCACTGTCTGGTATGGAAGGGCTACTGCACAGGACCGAAAGAAGCTGCAGATGGTTGTAAATCTAGTCAGCTCCATCTTGGGCACTAGCCTACAAAGTACCCAGGACATCTTTAGGGAGCGGTGTCTCAGAAAGTCAGTGTCCATTATTAAAGACCTTCAGCACCCAGGGCATGCCCTTTCCTCACTGTTACCATCAGGTAGGAGATACAGAAGCCTGAAGGCACACACTCAGCGATTCAGGAACAACTTCTTCCCCTCTGCCACCCGATTCTTAAATGGACTTTGAAGCTTTGGACACTATCTCACTTTTTTAATATACAGTATTTCTGTTTTTGCACATTTTTTAATAATCTATTCCATATACAAGTAAATCAATTACGTATATTTATTATGTTTTATTATTATTATTTTTCACTCTCTGCTTGATATGTATTGCATTGAACTGCTGCTGCTAAGTTAACAAATTCCACGACACATGCTGGTGATAATAAACCTGATTCTGATTCTGAAAATGATTGTCTGCAATGAATGAGTATTTTTGTATTTTTAAAATAAATTTGTTGGATTAAAGTATTTAGGAAAAAGCTTTGGATTTAAAAAAAAAACACAGATCAAAAATTCTATTGACAAGATGCTTGTAACTTCCAGGTTTTTCCGTAATTGTTGACCTCTGGCCTACTTCCTTGAGTTAGGCCTTGGGTGGGCAGTCTTGGAAATGTCCTTGCAAACGGAGTGGTCAAAGGGTGACAAGAACAAAAAATATGCTTACTCCAGAGACATCTGAGGATTTTTTTTTATTAAACTCAATCTTTCTAACAAAGATGTATTCAGTTTCGTTCCTGTTAGATGGAATGAAATACTGACCACCACGGAGCGCTACAGCTATACAGTGTAGCCATGGTGCTGGGTTTCTGCATTTATAGCTGTAAATGACTACTTGCTCTAGGGTCAGCACTGTTTCGAAGCACTAGTTATTTTAATTGATTTCCCTGATAATTTAATTTCTGGAACATATAAAAATGCACAAGTGCAACTGTTGATTGTTCAGGCTCAAAAATATCTCTTTCACAGACAAAAATATACATAACCCCAAACGTGTACTCTACACAATGCAGACATTCAAAGGAATATAAAATAGTCACCTCTACATATGGGGTTGTTTTATATAATCAGTTTTCACATTGGTCCATATGATTATCTGACTCCATGATTGTTTCAGAAAGAATGGCATAACAGTGCAAATGCAACTCCTGGAATTACCTGAGTTACTTCCCACAGAGCAAGCAGAAGATACCTGTAATGAAGTCAATATGTATTGGATGTTGGAATTGTTCTGAATCCGTTTTCATCAACGATTGCTATTGTCTTCTAACTCTGGGACAGAATTGGAGCTAATCAGTGGAAACTGGTGAAGTATCATTTGAAAAGTACAAATATATAATTCCTATAACTCTGGTAATTGAATATTATATTGGGAATCGGGTATATACTTATTGGGAATTGTATCAGTTGTAATTTGATACACAGCAATATTAGAAAGTTGGGAATTAAACAGAGTGATCCAAATAGAATTCTTTCAAACGATGCCAATGGGTTGCATGTACTTGTTGAAATTGGTACAAAATGATAGAATTGGTAAGTTATTGTGTTAATATATTTGTGAAAGTAATTAACAGAAGCCTAATAAAGTTGAAAGAAAATTTATTATCAAAGTACATATATGTCACCTTATACAACCCTGAGATTCATTTTCTTGCATTCACAGTAAATACTTGAAACACAGTAAGATCAATGAAAGACCACACCTACTAAGGCGGACAAATAACCAATATGCAAAAGACAACAAACCATGCAAATACAAAAAGAAAGAAATAATAATAATAATAAGTAAGCAAGAAATATCGAGAACATGAGATGTAGAGTTCTTCAAATGAGTCCATAGATTGTGGAAACAGTTTAGTGATGGGCTGAGTGAAGTTGAGTCAAGTTATTCCCTCTGGTTGAAGAGTCTGCAGGTTGAGGGTTAATAACTGTTCCTGAACCTGGTGGTGTGGGCCTTGATGCTCCTGTACCACCTTCCTGATGGGAGCAGTGAGAAGAGAGCATGGCCTTGGATGGTGGGGTTCTTGATGATGGATGCTGCTTTCCTGTGACAGTGCTCCTTGTAGATGTGGTCAATGATGGAGAGGGCTTTACCCATGATGGACTGCTCTGTATCCACTACTTTTTGTAGGTGTTTCCGTTCAATGGCATTGGTGTTTCTATACCAGGCTGTGAAGCAACCAGTGAATATATTCTCCGCCACACACAAAAAAAAAGTCAAAGTTTTAGATGAAATGTTGATTCTTCCTAAGCTTCTAAGAAAATAGAGGCACTGCCATGCTTTCTTTGTAATAGCACTTGGGCGCTGGACCCTGGATGGACCCTCTGAAATGCTCCTTGGTCCTGCTGACATTAAGTGAAAGGTTATTGTTGTGGCACCACTCAGCCAGATTTTCAATCTTCTTCCTATATGATGATTTATCACCAATGACAGTTAGTCAAATCAAGAACGTCATAGGAGATGTGCTTCAGTGCACAGTCATAAATATAAAGTGAATAGAACAGAGTGCTCCTGTGCTGATGGAGATTGTAGAGGAGATGTTGTTGTTAATCCAAAATGACTGGTGCTTGCAAGTGAGGAAATCGAGGATCCAGTTGCGCAAGGAGGTATTGAGGCCTAGTTCTTGAAGCTTATTGATTGGTTTTGAGGGAATGATATTATTGAATGCTGAGCTGCAGTCAATGGAGGGCATCTTAATGTATGCACCTTCACTGTCCAGGTATTCCAGGGTTGAGTCAAGAGCCAATGAAATGGCATCAACTGTTGACCTGTTACTCCAGTAAGCAAATTGGAGTGAATCCAAATTGTTTCTCAGGCAGGAGTTAATATGTTTCATCACCAACGTCTCAAAGCACTTCTCAGTGGATGTGAGTGTTACTGGATGATAATCAGAATTGGAATCTGATTTATTATCACTGACATTAATACGTGAAATATGTTGTATTGTAGCCGAAGTACAGTTCAAAGACATAATCTATAAATTATAAATATAAGTGTTTAATGCAAAAAGAAAGAATAATGAGATAGTTTTTCTTGGCCCATTCAAGAATCAGAATGAGGTTTAATATCATTGGCATATGTCATGAAATTTGTTTTGTGGCAGCAGTATGTTGTTATACTGTAACAAAAATATTTTTTTTTAATTACATTAAGTATACAGCACCGTGCAAAAGTCTTAGGCACATGTATGTAGCTACGTTATTTTTTCAACGTGCAGCAGAGAGCAAGTTTGTAAATCTGGTGGGAGCAAACGATGTTACAAATAGTGAGGGTGGAGTGCCATGGGAGTGATTGCAGAGGAGTGCCGGGGAGGGGGTTGGTGCAGGTGCAGACACATCCAGCTCTGAGACAAGGCAAGGTCATTGGATTCCAATCAGTTGGTTTATTGATCATTACAGAATATTTCTCTGGTGCTTCCCATTCTCTCCCCTTACTGTTCCCCTCTTCCCACTATGCTTTCCCTCTCCCTGCCCTCTTCCCATGCTCAGTCCACAATAAAGTCCCATATTCGAATCAGATTTATCATTACTCACGTATCTCGTGAAAATTGTTTTTTTTTTGCAACAGTAGTACAGTGCAATACATAAAATGACCACAGTATATATTGCTAGGATGCCCAAGACTTTTGCACAGTACTATATATATATATACACATACTGTATATTCGATAAGTAGTGCAAAAGAGAGGAAAGAAAAGAGTGAGGTAGTGTTCATTGTTTCATTGTCCATTCAAAAATCTAATGGCAGAGGGGAAGAAGCTGTTCCTGAAACATTGAGTTAGTGTCTTCATTCTCCTGTACCACTTCCTTAAAGAGAAGAGGGCATGTCCTGGGTGATGGAGATTCTTAATGATGGATGCTGCCGTTTTAAGGCATCAACTTTTGAAGGTGTCCTCAATAGTGGGAAGGCTAGTGTCCATGATGGAACTGGCTGAGTTTACTGCTTTCTGCAACACACAAAATTCAGGAGGAACTCTGCAGGCCTGGCAGCATTTATGGAAAAGAGTGAAAAAAACTGACATTTCAGGCTAAGACTTTTCATCAGGACTCCTGAGGAAGGATCTTGAACCAAAATGTTGACTGTTTGCTCTTTTCCATAGATGCTACCTGTTCTGCTGAGTTCCTCCAGCATTTTGTGTGCTGCTCTGGATTTCCAGCATCTTCAGATTTTTCTCGTGTGTTTTTGTTACAACTTTCTGTGGTGGTTCCTCCATACCAGAAGGTGATGCAACCATTCAGTATGCTCTCCATGGTATATCTGTAGAAATATGTAACTGTCATTGGTGTCATACCAAGTAATCTCAAAGTCCTAGTGAAATAAAGCCACTATTGTGCCTTCTTTGTAATTGCATCAACATGTTGGGCCCAGGATAGATCTTCAGTGATGTTGACAGACAGGAACTTAAAACTGCTTGCCCTTTCCACTGCTGATCCTTCAATGAGGGCTGTTCCCTTGACTTCCCTTTCCTGAAGTCCACAATCAATTCCTTGGTCAGTGCAAGGTTGTTGTTGTGATGCCACTCAACCAGCTGATCTACCTCGCTCCTATACGCCACTTTGTCACCATCTGAAGTTCTGCCGACAATAATTATGTCATAGGCAAATTTAAGATGTTGTTTGAGCTGTGCTAGCCACATAATTGTGGATGCAGAGAATAGAGCAGTGGGCTAAGTATGCATCCTTAACGTGCACCAGTGTTGATTGTCAGCAAGAACGAGCTATATCTAATATTTATAATATGCTGTTGGGAATGAGAAGTGTTCCTTTAGATAAAATTAAAAATCTTTGGGAACAAGATTTACAGACTTCAATTTCTGAGGAAACCTGGAATCAAATTTTTAAATTGGTCAACACTTCATCCTTATGTGCCCGTCACTCTCTACTTCAATTTAAAGTGGTCCATAGGGCCCATGTGGCTAAGGATAAGTTGTCTCATTTTTATTTAGATAGATCACCGTATTGTGATAAATGTAATAATGGAGAAGCTTCACTCATTCATATATTTTTGACATGTCCGAGTCTTGGAAAATATTGGAAAGAAGTATTTCAAAACTTTTCAATACTTTTTAAAGTAAATTTCAAGCCTAATCCTTTGGCTGCTTTACTTGGTATTGTTGGAGGAAAGGATATTATTTTGGAGCCATCTTATTTGCACATTTTGGCTTTTATGTCTCTTATGGCCAGAAGGTCGCTTTTGCTTAAATGGAAAGATGTGGCCCCTCCTACTCACACCCAATGGTTATGTGATGTGATGTCGTGTTTAAATTTAGAGAAGATTTGATGTTCAATCTCTGAATCTAATCAAGACTTTCAAACATTGTGCAGATCTTTTCTGAATTATTAATGCATAGATGATGACTAACAATCTTTTTTCTTTTTTTTCTACTGATCAGCTTTGGTCTTGGTAGTGGGTTAGATTTTTTTAATATGTAATAAAATTATTATTTTTCAATGTTACGAACTAATTGACTTGTACGAATATAGGGTAAGGAGTCTTTATATGTGATTTAGTTTAATGTATTGACATTTTTTCCCTGTACTCTGTATTCTTATATATTCTTAGATATATAAATTAATAAAAATATTGGAAAGAGCAAGAACGAGATGTTTTTTTCCAATCTGCACAGATGGTGGTCTCTCAGTAAAGAAGTCAAGGATCCTGTTGCAGAGGATGGTACAGAGGCCCAGGTTCTGGAGCTTGTTGATTGGAACTGTGGATATGATTGTGTTGAACACTGAGCTGTAGTCAATAAGTAGCAGCCTGAAGTAGGTATTACTATTGTGCAAGTGATCCAAGGCCAAGTGGAGAGCCAGTGAGATTGCATCTGCTATGGGCCTATTATGGCAATAGCCAATTTGCAAATGGTCTATGTCCTTAGGCAGGAGTTGATTCTAACCATAACCAACTTCTCAAAGCAATTCATCACGGTAGATGTGAATGCCACTGGGTGATAGTGGCTGAGGCAACTCATTCTGCTCCTCTTGGACTCGCGTGATCGTTACCCTTTGACTCTGACTGCAGCAGTGAGAGATTGGAGATGTCCTTGAACACCTCCACTATTGGTTGGCATAGTTTTTCACAGACCTCTTAGGAACACTGTCACCTTCTTGAAAGGTGCACTGACATCGGCCTCTGAGACAGAGATCACAGGGTCACCAGATGCTGCAGGGATTAGCACAGGTGTGGTCCTATTCTTGCTTTCAAAGCAATCACAAAAAGGCATTGAGCTCACCAGGGAATGAAGCGTCACAGTTATTCATGATATTAGGTTTCACTTTGTCTGCAAACCCTGCAGGGCTGACATCCATCCAATTATGTCTCTAACCTCAACTGGAATTGTTTTATAGGTCTTAAAATAGCCTTGTGTAGTTTGTACCTGGACCTCGTAGAGTTCTGGATCACCGGTCCGGAATGCCACAGATTAGCACTTAGTTACAGATCTCCACAATTCGTGGTCTGTGTACCTCCGGTATGTTTTCAAAGGTGCACACTCATCCACAGAGGTCTTGATGAAGTCGATGACAACTCTAGCGTATTCGGTCAGATTCAAAGATGAAGCCCTGCATAATGTCCAGTACCCTCTCAAAGCTGTCCTGTAACGCTCCTTCACCTCCCTTGACCTGGTCCTCACCTCACCTCACCTTCCTGGTCCTCACCACTGGGGCTGCAGTCCTTGGGGCAGCTTGCCATGTTCTTCGTAGGCACCGGTATAATTGAAGCCTGCTTGAAGTAGATGGATATGTCAATCATCCAAAAAGAGAATTATTATTATTATTATTATTGCTATGTGTTTGCCACTGCTTTCCAGACAACAAGATGACATTTCTATAAAGAAGAATGGACCTTGATTCCAGAATGAGGACAACAGAATTTTTCATCCAAAAGTAAGGGATGATTTAAGTAGCAATGATCAAAATATAACAATTTTTTTTCTCTTAGCAGTTACATCACATAGTTAAATGAGAAAAAATAAAGAAAAGGGGATCTAGCTCATGTTAAATGGAAAATGGAGCTGTAAATAAAAATAATAACATATTTAAACTGCAAAAAGAAAAGCTATAAATATAAATGTAAGAAGGAAGAAAGGTCTGTGTCAGGAAATGAGATAAAATTTGAGAAAGTATTAGTATTTATGGGAAAAATAAAAATAGTCTAGGGAAATTTAAAAAAATGTTAAAATGAGATTAGGGAGGCTGGAACTGGAAAGCTAGGAAAGTGTAGATAAAGACAAAGCTCCATAGATTACTTTCTGTAAGTATAACGGTAAATGAATGTAAACACTCTTACCTTGCTAGTCAGCAGTTCCCAACCCTTTTTATGCTTTGGACCGAGAAGTCCGTGGATCCCAGTTTGGGAACCCATGATGCGAGTGATTTCTTGTATAGATTTCAGCAAAGAAAGATAAGATAAAGATTATTTGTAACATATTAATTATTGTGCCTGTCTTCCCTATATTTCTATGGTTTCTGGAAGGATCACCAGGATCCTGAAGAAATACTGGATTAATAGTATCCATAAACCCGAAGGGAAACTCAAGTTACAGCTTATACGGGTCAAAGATGACCTGGGACTCGGGTCGCCTGACAGTTACAGGATTCCCTGTGAATATGGAGCACTGTATATTGGCCAGACAAGACGCATGATGGAAACCTGCATCAAGGAGCACAGGAGGGGTATCTGTTTTGGTTACCCGGAAAAATTGGTGGCAGCAGAACACTGCATTTGCAATGGCCATCGGATTGACTTTGATGGCACAAAACTACTGTGCCAATGTCTTTTGGGACTGCCTGGTAAAAGAATCCTTTGAAATAAAGCTAGAGGAAAAGAATTTTAACAAAGGCGAAGGGCTCACTCTGAGTAAGAACTGAAATTCGATTGTAAACAAGTTGGGAGAGTGGAAAGCTGATTGGATGAGGACTAACCAATCAGGAGGGACTGACTACAGGGGGTATAAATATCACCGGGTGAGACATGCACCGCCATCATCCCTGAAGAAGATGACAGACTTTGTCATCGAAGCATCGGTTATAATTGATACCTCTACCCAGCTAGAAGCCCAAGAAAACATTACTCATTATCTGTGACATGTTCAGGGAAACATACAGTGAAATGCTTCATTTGTGTCAATGACCATCATGGTCTGGGATGTGCTGGGGGCAGCCCCCAAGTGTTGCCATGCTTCCATGCCAATATAGCATGCCTATAACTTACTAACTCTGATCCATGCATCTTTTTAGAATGTGGGAGGAAACCCACATGGTCACAGGGAGGACGTACAAACTCCTTATAAGCAGCCATTGGAATTGAACCCACATCGCCGGCACTATAATAGCTAATCACTATGCTACCATGCCGTCCACATGATATTCAATAGTTCATACAAATCACCAACAATTAACATGACCAATTAACATGACCCCAAATGGAAGATGAATGAATTACAGATGCTGAATCATTCTTAAGTCCTTCCTTCAAGGAAAAGGTGAATGTTCATGCCACAGAACTTTAGAAGCTGATTAGCTGTTATACAAGAAAAAAAAACTTCCAGTAAAGTCAGCAGGGTCTGATTTAATTATGTTTTATGACACTGGGGGTACCTGACTACGGCCTATAATTCTCAGCTGTTTTTCAAATGGGAAAATCATCCTTGCCTTTCTCCAGTCCTCTGTTTATACGTTTCCTCCACAGATTTTAGAAGACCTCCATTCAATGACGATTTTGACGAAGGGTCACGAGGATACCACTTAATTGAACTCTGACTGGGAAGCTATTTGTTGGAAACTGTCCTTTCACTTAACTGAGTTTGTTTTTCTCACTTAATGTCATTTATTACTTTACTGTTCTTAGCTTAAATGTCAAAGAATGGCACTGAGTGTAAAACTCACTCAGTGATATGCCCAATGTGATAAAGCTACTTTGCAGGTCCCTTACAGATGGTACAGATCCCTTACAGATGGTGAACTCTGAACTCCAATACTCTGAGCTGTGGCACCCAATCTAGCTCCAGTTCTTGTAAAGAAATGGGTAATCTTTCTAATTTAGATTCTTGTATTTTCTTACAATTTAGAAGAAGGCCATTCATCAAGTTTATGCTGGTTCTCAGAGCAACCCTATCAATCCCAGACCCTTCCTTATTTTTCTGTAATCCATTCTTTCTCACAATCTCATAAAACTTCCTGATTCTCCTGTCACAAACTTGCACAAGAAGCACTTTGAACCCAGCCAACCTTTGACATGGACAAAAGGAGAGAGCTTACATATCCTACTGACAGCATTGTACTAAGGGAAGAGTAGGGTTTCGAGTGATCTGTTGAGCTGGTGTTGATTTCCCCGTGTCATCATGAAGCCTGCATTATCTCAGTCCGAAAGGACTCTTTGTGTTCAGCTGGGTTGCTTTGCCTGCAACTGCAGGTGTTAGTAATTGACTAGCGCTACTTTGAAGGCCAGCTTGCTATACCAGTAGTCAGATCACTGGAAGAGTCTTGTGAGACATTTGAGTCCTGCACTGATTGATTTTCCAAGCACATCAAAATGGTTTCTTTTTGCCATGTTGAAAGAACATTCCTGGCTGTTATTTTCCAATGTAGAGCAGAATCTGCACCTGTTGCATACTAAATGTAGATGAATGGTAAGCCAATGGCATATAAAATGAATGGGTATATTGCTCCTCCAATTCTATCATAAGCTTTAAGAGTTGTGCCTTGAGAAGGAAATCCCCATAAGATTTTCCTGAAACACTCTAAGGGTTTCTTTTCTGAATGAGTGGATAGTTCAAGAAATAGCGCAGGTTTTCCCAATATAGGGGTAGCACATGCTGGAAGTTAGAATTGCCCTTGAAAATTCCAGTTCTTGCATCCATGCCAGGGGGAATTTAAGTTGAAGCGACTGGATCACTGCAAAGAAAATTTGGTTCATTTGGGATAGCGCGATAAACTCTTTATCATTAGACTAATAGATTATGTCCAAGGACTGAAAAATGTAAATTAATGTTAATGGGCCAGCATTGAAGTGGTCAGGCTTTAGCTGAAAAGGCTTTGGTGAAAACAGATGAGGCGAGTACAAATCGCAAAGGTTTCAGAGAGAAGGCGCAGGTAAGAATAGGCACACTTTTTTATTGTGTAAATCCTTAGTCCTTAGTTCAGTGTAGACAGGATGTTTAAGGTGGTGGGATACTCCTCCTGTGAGATGTGAGATTTCAGGGTACTTGACAGTCTTCCTGATAACTGCATCAGTAGGATGTGCACCCAGTTTCAGCTCCTGACTGACAAGGTCAAGGAACTGGAGCTAGATTGGGTGCCACAGCTCAAGAGTATTGGAGTTCAGAGTTCACCATCTGTAAGGGATCTGTACGTCCTCCCCATGGAATGCATGAGTTTTCTCCTGGTGCTCCAATTTCCTCCCACAGTCCAAAGGTATTCCAATTAATAGGTTGATTGGCTATTGCAAATTGCCCTTTGATTAGGCTAGGGTTAATCAGGGGTTGCTGAGCAACATGGTTCGAAGGGTTGGATAGGACTATTCCACGCTGTATCACAATAAATAAATAAATGTATTCAGAACAATTTTGGAGGCTGAAAGCCTCATCGATTAAACGTTTACTGAGGCCATACCCAGAGCGCAGGCTTCAGCCCGTAGATGGGTGACCAGGAGAAGAAACAGGAGTAAGCAGTCAGTGATTCCTTCCCTGGGACCATTCCTCTGAGCAACAAATATACCCTTTGGATACTGCTGCGGGGTGGGGGAGTGGAGGAATGATCTGTCAGGGGACTGTGACTAGCTCTGAGGCTGAGCAGGGCAGGGTAAAGTCAGGCATAGTGACAGGATATCTGATGGTTAAGGGGACAGATAGGTGATTCTGTGGCTCAGAAAGAGACACCAGGATGGTGTGTTGCCTCCCAGGTGCTAGAGTCCAGGATGTTTCAGAGCGGCTGTAGAATATTCTCAAAGGGGAGTGTGAGCAGCCAGAAGTCATATGCACATTGGCATTATTGACAGAGATAGAGAGGGGAAAGCGGTCTTGCACAAAGAGTAGAAGGAGTTAGGGAAAAGGCTGAAGAGCAGGCCTTCCAAGGTAGTAATCTCCAGATTACTCACTCTGCCACGTGCTAGTCAGGGCAGGAATAGGATGATCGTACAGATGAATGAGTGACTAAGGAACTGGTGCAGGGGCAGGGTTTCAGGTTCTTGAAACTTTGGAACCTCTTCTGGGGCAGGGTTGACCTGTACATGAGTGACAGGTTGCACCGAAACTGGATGGGAACCAAGATTCTGGCTGGGAGGATCAATACTGCTACTCGGCAGGGGAATCTGAATCAGAGCATCATCATCATCATCATTATGTGCCAGGTCATATGATGTGGATCATCATGGTCTTCCGTCTGTCTTTAATCTGAGAAGTTCCAATAAGCTCTTCAAAACTTTAGCCTGTTCATCCCTTGATGTAACTCATGAATGTCATGCGACTTTTTCTTCCATCAGTTTTTCCCATCACTGCAAGTTGATCGAGTTTCTCTTTCCTCGTTACATGTCTCGTAGAATCCAGCTGCCATTTCCTGATTGATGATATCAGCTCTCTTCTTATTCTGGTTTTTCGCAACACTTCCTCATTTGTTCCTCTGTCCTTCCATGACATTTTCATCGTTCTTCTCAAAAAACATATTTTTGCAACTTTGAGTTAGTGTGGAGTAAATGTAGCAGCACAAAACTCTGAGTTGCATACCTGTAGAAATTATGTTATTCTTTAGTATCTTGCATTTAGCATTCCAATCCTCCTAATTTTAACATCAGCCCTACTGTCAGATGTTATTGTGCTCCCTAAGTAATTGAACTTCCACGTTTGCTTATTTGCTTCACATTTCTGTATTTTGTTCTTCCTTGTGACAACCATACATTCGGTCTTCTTGCATATTGATGGTCAATCCTCTCTTTGCACTTCCTTCGATGACTTTATCTAGTATTTCTTGGAGCTCCTCTTTGGAATAAGGGTTTTCAAATTGTATCCACCATTTACCATGCCTGGAATACTGTTATTTGTTTCTTTGAATCTTCTTGCTATAAAGGTTAAGTGGGTTGGGTGAGAGAATACAACCCTGTCTTACTACCCTCTTAATCTGGACAAAATCACTTGTCTCAATTTCAACTCTCATTCCTGCTCTTTGTTCCCAATACAAATTTCTGTCAATTCTGATATCTTTCCCATCAATGTTCAAGTACTGAAGAATTTTTATAAGCTCATCATGTCTCACCTTATCAAAAGCTTTGGTATAATCAATGAAACATAGGTATGGGTTTTTCTGGTCCTCTACAGCATGCTCACAGATCATTTTAAGGATGAAGGTTGCATCTCACATTCCATTATCTTCAATGAAGCCGTACTGCTCTTGCACAATCTCCGGTTTCATGCTTTTATTTGCTCCCATGACTATGATTTGTAGTAGGACTTTCACAACATGACTCATCAAACTAATTCTGTTGTGTAACTGGCGTTCTATTACTCTAGATTCTTTTTGATAGGGCAATAAATAATGACTTGCTCATTTCCTCAGGTATTTCCTCGCTATCATATTTCTTTCAGCGAATCTGTCAACATTTCAATCTGAAAATCTTCCAGCACTTGAATAATTTCTAGAGCAATTCCATGGTCTTATTCTTTTACATGTTCTCCACTGTTGCTTGAACTTCTGATTTCATAATCGGTGGGCCATCCATGTTTTTAGTAATTATTGACTTTTCTCCTGTCGTATCTTCAAACAAGTTGGCTTTGTATTCAAACCATCAAGTCAATGTATCTGCTTTTTCCATGAGCATTGATCCATCTTTCATCTTCAAACACCTACTAGATATACACAAATTAGTGCCAAGGTGCATCCTCACCTTCTTGTTCATATCAGCAGAATTTTTCAGTTTCTCTACCTCTTCACATTCTCTGTTTATTCATTGTTCTTTCACCACCCTGTATTTTCTCTTGATTTCTTTGTTCAAAGTTTTATATTTGTCACTGTTTGTGGGGGTGATTTTCTGTCTTTCTTTCATTAGATCCAGAACTTCATCTGTCATCCATTTTTTCTTTTTTTTGGTGGTAGTGGCAACTATATTAGGGAGTTTTAAGACACATTTATATAGGCACATGAATGTGAGGAAAATGGAAGGATATGAACATTGTATAGGATGAAGAGATTAGTTTAGATGGCCATTTGATTACTAATTTATTTGGTTCAACAAAACATTGTTGGCTGAAGGGTCTGTTCCTATACTGTTCCATTCTGTGTTCTAAATGGAGAATTCAGTGATGTATCACCGCTGGAAACATGAGAGGAGAAAATAAACTGGTTTGAGAAATGAAGCAACAAATGAATTTTAAAAATTACCTTTTTAGAACTGCCAAACAGAATTAAGCTAAAGAAATTGAGCACAGTTATTTTAGTTAAAATTTTCACTGTTAGTGGTATATTATTAGCGGGTATATTAACAGCAATTAACACTTGTCACTTCAATTCTTCCAACTTTTAACATTGCTGCTCTGCCATCATCCCTGCTAGTGAGCCCTTCCAATCAACTTTGGCCAGCTGCTCTCTCATGTACTTCCCTTTACTCCACTGTCATACTGATATATCTGACTTTATCTTCTCTTTGTCAAACTGCAGGGCAAATTATAGAAATCTACAGCACATTACAGGACCTTCGGCTCACAATGTTATGCTGACCATGTAACTTACTCTAGAAGCTGCCTAGAATTTCCCTACCGCCCTCTATTTTCCTAAGCTCAATGTAACTAAGTAAGAGTCTCTTAAAAGACCCTATTGTATTTGCCTTTACCACCTTCGCTGTCAGTGCATTCCACTGTGACGACAAACCAAGTTATCAGATGATTGATGCTAATGAGAGAGATAAGGGAGACAATGGAGAAACATTCAAAATGTTAATGAGAGAGGAGAGAGAGATAACGAAAAAGAAATACAATTCAGAATATTGACAGACTGGTTGCTTTGAACCTGAACTGTTTGAAGTTTGATGGACAGGCGATACCCCAGCAGGGGGATAAAAAGAACAGGTTCGCTAAGGCACGACACACACCATGAGATCACGAGATAACGAGATCCCTGGGAAGAGCAGTGTGCCCCCACCAGTGGTCGGAGTTTGGAGGTCCGGTTCGCGGGAACCGACCTTAGGCTCACAGGGTGTAAAGGTACGATCGGTGGGAACCTGGCGTGCGTGTCCGCCCTTGCCTGGGTGCCGGATTCACTGCGGAAGAACGGTCGTATCCGGAACGGAGGGGTCACAGTCGGTGACCACAGTGGGATAGAAGACATAAAAGAGTCCGCCCGAAACCACCTGTGAAGACATCAAATTCTGCCTGAATCAAATTGCATCTCTCTTTCTCTCTCTCTCTTCCCCCCCCCCCCAACGACACAACAGCGATTACTGCGAACTGCACTAAGCTGAACTGAACTCTGCATCACTTAAGACTGATCATTTTACCCCTAGACTGCGATAGAGCTTGGTTGATTCCTATTACCCTAGTTCTGTGTACATGTGTGTTTTATCATTGCTAACTTGTTGCATTTATATCCTTACAATTACAGTACTGTGTTACTTATTTCTTTAATAAAACTTTAATAGCTCCTAGTAATCCAGACTCCAACTAGTGGTCCATTTCTGCTGGTTTGGCAACCCAGTTACGGGGTATGTAACACCACACACCCACCACTCTCTGTGTGAAAAATTTACCTCTGACATACTCTTGTACCTACTTCCAAGCGCCTTAAAACTTGTTAGCCATTTCTGCCCTAAGAAAAAGCCTCTGGCTTTCCACATGATCAGTGCCTCTCATCATCTTGTACACCTCTATCAGGTCACCTCTCATCCTCTATCGCTCCAAGGAGAAACGGCCAAGTTCACTCAACCTGTTCTCATAAGGCATGCGCTCCAAACCAGGCAACATCCCTGTAAATCTCCTCTGCACTCTCTCCACAGCATCCACACCCTTTCTGTAATGAGGTGACCAGAACAGAATTCTATCATATTTTGATCACTGCCTCCTAAGGGCTCCTTTATCTTAGGCCCCTAATCAAATCTAGGTCATTGCACAACACCCAATCAAGAACTGACTTGCCCCTAGTGGGTTCACCACAACATGCTCTAAATAGCCAGATCATAGGCATTATACAAATCCTGCTCTTGGGATCCAGCACCAACAAATTTTCCCTATCTACCTGCATATTGAAATCCCCCATGACTATCGTAAAGTTGTCCTTATTACATTTCTTTTCTATCTCCAATTGTAATTTATATCCCACATCCTGGGTACTGTACAGGGGTCTTTTTATCCTTGTAGTTTCTTAACTCTACCCACATGGATTCTACATCTTCCAATCCTATGTCGCCTCTTTCTAAAGATTTGATTTCATTTTTTAGCAACAGGGCCAAATCACTCCCTCTGCCTATCTGCCTGTCCTTGTGATACGATGTATATCCTTGGATGTTCAGCTCCCAACTATAATCTTTCAGCCATAACTCAGTGATGCCCACGATATCATATCTACTACTCTCTAACTGTGCTAAAGATCAACCTTATTCTATGTACTGCATGCATTCAAATATAACACCATCAGTCCTGTATTCATCTCCCTTTTCAATTTTACCTCCATGTTGCACTTCAACTCATTCCATTAACTGCAATCGTGCCCTATCATCTGCCTGTCCTTTCTTACAGTCTCACTACCCCCTGCATTGACGTGTACACCAACTGCCCCATCCTTGGCCCTATCACTCCAGTTCCCATCTCCTGCCAACTTAGTTGAAACACTTCCCAACAGCTCTAGCAAACCTGCCCACAAGGAAATTAGTCCCCCCTCAGGTTCAGGTGTAACCCATTCTTCTTGTATAAATCATACCTTCCCCAGAAGAGATCCCAATAATCCGGAAATCTGAAACTTTAAACCTCTTCCTCAGCCACTCATTCATCTGTACTATCATCCAAATTCTGCCCTGACTAGCACGTGGTAGTGGGAGTAATCCAGAGATTACTACCTAGGAGGTCCTACTCTTCTTCCCCAACTCCCTATACTCACAGCATGGGACCTCTTCCCCTTTTCCACCTATGTCATTGGTGCCAATGTGCACCATAACCCTTGGCTGCTCACCCTCCCTCTTGAGAATTTTCTGCAGTCACTCTGAGACATCCTGAATCCTAGCACCTGGTAGGCAACACACCATCCTGTTTTCTCTTTTGCAGACACAGAATCTGCTGTCTGCACCCCTCCCCCCCCCCACCCATCTGTTGAATCTCCTATCTCTGTCGCTCTGCCTGACTTTACCCTTCTCTGTTGAGCCTCACAGCAAGCCACAGTGCCACTGGCCTGGCTGCTCCTGCTGTGCCCTGATAGGTATCTCCCCCAGCAATATCCAAAGGGACATACTTGTGGCTGAGGGGAATGGCCACAGAAGAGCCCTGTGCTGACTGCTTACGCCCCTTTCTTCTCCCATCTACTATCTGAAGCCTGTACTCTGGTTATGGCCATCTCAGTAAAAGTTTTGTCTTTGAAGTTTTCAGCCTCCGAGATGGTCCTGAGTGCATCCAGCTGCAGCTCCAGTTCCTTGATCTTGTCAGTTAGTAGCTGAAGTTGGGTGCACTTCCTACAGATGTAGTCATCAGGGGGACTGTTAGTCACCCTGAAATCCACAAAGTCCACAACGAACTGCCTTACAGTTCAGTCTGTGATCTCCCGCTCTGCGAACACACTCTGACAGGCTCTGCTCGCTTTTTAAAAGTGGCACGTAAAGTCCACGAGGAGCTGTCTTCAGCTGGCTCTGCAATCTCCTGCTCCACAGACCAGTCCCAAAAGTACCCGCTCGCTTTTAAAACTGGCATGTAAAGTCCTCAGAAGGACTTCTCTTCTTCTACAACTCTACTTATTCACACAAAACTGTTGCACCTCATTAGCCGCACTACAATTTTGAAAGCAAAATCTGTTCCATTGTTAAGATATACCGATCAAACTGACCTGCTAACTTGGGTTTGAACAACTGTTTACTTGTATATTGTTTAATACATGATCAGTTCCTGTTCCACAAAATATGCAGTATATTTTGTCTTAACAGATCAGTACTTTAAAACAAACACATACATTTAAATAGTGAGAGCAAAACCACACTAACTTTAGCTAGAGTGTCATCCGTGATATATGACCTCTGTGACCTTTCTTGAGGTGGCGAAGGACTTAATGTAACACACATCAAAGTTGCTGGTGAACGCAGCAGGCCAGGCAGCATCTCTAGGAAGATGTACAGTCGACGTTTCGGGTCGAGACCCTTCGTCAGGACTAACTGAAAGAAGAGCTAGGACCTAATGTGCTGCATCTGTCACTGGTTTGATTGTGGTGATTTGTTAAAAGCATGTGAGCTCCGAAGTATTTTCTATGGTATATTTTAAATTGCATAATTTTCTTTGAGCTGGTAACAAGTCAACAGTATAATTACAGCAGTCACTTGGTTAGATGTTAGGTTAGCTTTCAACTTGGGCTTTCTTCAACAGTGAAGGGTTGGGGGTGGGTGCTTGGAAACCTATTTGGTGTTTTTTCCTGTTCAAGAGGAATTCCATGCACACTATTTTGCAACAAATATATCAGGCTTAGTAACTGATGGTAGTGGACCAGATATGAGGTGATTTGCAAATCCAAATATATCTTCTTTATCGAGGAATATATGATTTTCTTAAAGTATCTTCAATGTGTTTTTACCAGTGCATTTCCCTTTGCATTCTAAAATTTGTGTTCATCTTCTTCAATCTATAGTGAACTATTTTATTACAAGTTGTATTTATTTTCATTATATACAATCAATGGCTGCTTTATTAGGAAAGGAGTGGAACACCATCCATAGTCATAGTAGTCATAGTCATACTTTATTGATCCCAGGGAGAAATTGAAAATTGATTTTTGTTACAGTTGCACCATAAATAAAATTCCATTTCAATCATTATTGATAAAGAACATTTGTGACTTCTTTCCATTCATTATCTATGCAGACTGTGTGTGATAGCTATAATGTCGTTGCTTAGGTGCTCTTCACTGCTCTGCCCACACTTCATTATTAGGAAAAGTAATTGTGGATGTTTGATCAATTAATCAAGTAGCTCCAATTACAGTCCATTCACAGTACACTATTTGTAGATTAATCTTAAACTGTAGTTTCTCATGTTTTTAGTATGCATTAGTTCTAGAACTTGTCTTTAGACCCCTCAATTTTTACTTTAAGAAAGAGAGCTTTGACTGTATGTTTATGTTGCGTTTTTGTATTCCAAAAGATTCTATAGCCAGTGAATAACATTTTTTTAAAATTCTAGTCATAATGTGAATGTAGAAAGCTGAGGCACTTATTTATGTACAATTGACCCCTGTAAACAGTGAGATGATGATTGGATAAACTGTTTAGAGCTGCCATTTGAGGAGTAAACTTTATCCTGAAGTAAACAGGCCACCTGGAAGGACTCCTTTAATCTGCATTGAATAGTGCTAATTGAAACTTCTGCATCTGCAAGAAGATTATTAGACACATCAAAGAACACAGGAAACACTCCTTTAATTGAAGTAGAACAACAATGGGATTTGCACAGATCATTAATTGGCCCAGTATTTAACTAAGAAGGAACATAAACAATTGATCCTTATCTCAGGAAACTGCATTAGAGATGTAAAGACTGATACTTGCTGGCAACAGGAATTCTGCAGATGCTGGAAATTCAAGCAACACATATCAAAGTTGCTGGTGAACGCAGCAGGCCAGGCAGCATCTCTAGGAAGCGGTACAGTCGACGTTTCAGGCGGAGACCCTTCGTCAGGACTAACTGAAGGAAGAGTTAATAAGAGATATGAAAGTGGGAGGGGGAGGGGGAGATCCAAAATGATAGGAGAAGACAGGAGAGGGAGAGATGGAGCCAAGAGCTGGACAGGTGATTGGCAAAGGGGATATGAGAGGATCATGGGACAGGAGGCCCGGGGAGAAAGACAAGGGGGCGGGGAAACTAGAGGATGGGCAAGGGGTATAGTCAGAGGGACAGAGGGAGAAAAAGGAGAGTGAGAGAAAGAATGTGTGTGTAAAAATAAATAATGGATGGGGTACGAGGGGGAGGTGGGGCATTAGCGGAAGTTAGAGAAGTCAATGTTCATGCCATCAGGTTGGAGGCTACCCAGATGGAATATAAGGTGTTGTTCCTCCAACCTGAGTGTGGCTTCATCTTTACAGTAGAGGAGGCCGTGGATAGACATGTCAGAATGGGAATGGGATGTGGAATTAAAATGTGTGGCCACTGGGAGATCCTGCTTTCTCTGGCGGACAGAGTGTAGGTGTTCAGCGAAACGGTCTCCCAGTCTGTGTCGGGTCTCTCCAATATATAGAAGGCCGCACCGGTAGCACTGGACGCAGTATATCACCCCAGCCGACTCACAAGTGAAGTGTCACCTCACCTGGAAGGACTTTCTGGGGCCTTGAATGGTTTTGAGGGAGGAAGTGTGAGGGCATGTGTAGCACTTGTTCCGCTTACAAGCATAAGTGCCAGGAGGGAGATTGGTGGGGAGGGATGGGGGGGGGGGAATGAATGGACAAGGGACTCACGTAGGGAGCGATCCCTGCAGAAAGCAGAAAGTGGGGGTGGAGGGAAAGTTGTGCTTGGTGGTGAGATCCCGTTGAAGGTGGCGGAAGTTATGAAGAATTATATGTTTGACCTGGAGGCTGGTGGGGTGGTAGGTGAGGACAAGGGGAACCCTATCCGTAGTGGGGTGGCAGGAGGATGGGGTGAGAGCAGATTGTGTGTGAAATGGGAGAGATGCGTTTGAGAGCAGATTTGATGGTGGAGGAAGGGAAGCCCCTTTCTTTTAAAAAGGAAGACAACTCCTTCATCCTGGAATGAAAGGCTTCATCCTGAGAGCAGATGCAGGGGAGACGGAGGAATTGCAAGAAGGGGATGGCATTTTTTCAGGAGACAGGGTGGAAAGAGGAATAATCCAGGTAGCTGTGAGAGTCCATAGGCTTATAGTAGACATCAGTAGATAAGCTGTCTCCAGAGATAGAAACAGAAAGGTCAAGAAAGGGGAGGAAGGTGTTGGAAATGAACCAGGTAAATATGAGGGCAGGGTGAAAGTTGGAGGCAAAGTTAATGAAGTCAACGAGCTCAGCATGCGTGCAGGAAGCAGCACCAATACAATCATCGATGTAGCAAAGGAAAAGTGGGGGATGGATAGCAGTATAGGCTTGGAACATGGACTGTTCCACAAAGCCTACAAAAAGGCAGGCATAGCTGGGACTCATAAGGGGGCCCATTGCTACACCTTTAGTTTGGAGGAAGTGGGAGGAGCCAAAGGAGAAATTATTGAAAATAAGGGCTAACTGGTTAGGTCTGGAATCCAAAAAGAAGTGGAGAGCTTTGAGACCTTTCTGGTGGGGGATGGAAGTATATAGGGACTGGACATCCAGGGTGAAAATAAGGCGGTGGGGGCCAGGGAATTCAAAATCATTGAAAAAATCCAGAGTGTGAGAAGTGTTACGAACATAGGTGGGAAGGGATTGACAGTAATGATTGAAGGTGGGTAGAAGGTAATGGACAGATGATGTTTTGTTTCGAGATCCTTTACCTTTCATCTTTGTGTATTTAATATTTCAGTAATATTTGAGTAATATTGCAAATATATTTAAAGCATTCTTGTTTTAAATAATTCATTATGGGTCATATGTATAAGTTTGTGAATGCCATATGTCATTGTGCCACCATGATATAAGTGCGCACCTCGCTAAAGGTAAAATGAAACTAAACACATGCATCTCCTTGCTTCATATTTTTCTTTCAATCAGTTTTATGCTTTGGAGTCAAACAGACCTGAGATGACTACCTACCTGTTGAAGTGCAGTGAGATACTAAGCGATTTTTTAAAAAGTGTGGCAGGTGCTTCTTCGGAAAGGGACAGAAACATTCTAATTTTTTTTAAAAAAGCAGAAAATGGATGAAATACAAAGGTTCATAAACAGTGATTACCAGGTGATAATCATAAATTTAAAAAAAGGAGAATTGACTGACTACATCAGAAAGATAGAGGCGTTTGATTATGAAAGAGATAACTGGATATTGTATACTCAGCAAACTGAGCAGGGTTCCCAACCTTCTTTACACCGTGGAACAGTTTAATATTGACAATATTCTTGTGGACCGGCTGATGGGGGGGTGGGGGGGGAGGTGTTCAAGTTCAACATTACGTGACGGAATGAGGAAATGTGCAGCTGAATTTCATATCGCCAAATCATATTTCCTCGCAGCCCGGTGGTTGGGGACTACTGTTTTAAAGCAAGTGGGAAAGCCAATGAGAAATGGAGTGCCAGTTTTACTGAGTGTAATAGGTGGGAAAGCATCCAGTTTGTTTTGAAGTTTGACAGCTCAACCAAACCAGCCAAAATGAGCTTTGCTGATATTTCATGAAAGTAATGCAGGAACGTTTAGAACTGAAACCATTATTGATTGCAGAACACATTAGGTTTCAAAAGCAGAATCTAAAGGAATGGGAGTCTATTTCAGCATATGAGGCTGAATTGAAGAGATTATCTGAGCATTGTCAATTTGGTGAGGGGGTTTGATGATACACTATAAGATTGTTTAGTTTGTGGAATCTTACAAGAAAGTATTCAAAAACTGGTTCTAACTGTAGCACACCTCACACTTTAAAAAAAAAAGCAGTTGAAATTGCTGTATCAATGGAAACAGCAGACAGAGACACAATTGAGTTGCGGGCAGGAATGAAAGTGAGTGAACTAATTTGCAACATCAGGCCTTTGGTCTGGCTTGGGGTGTGAAACCTTTCGAGCAGTTCTTGTAAAACTAAACTATTGCATGGAAGAGATGTCCTAGTCACTTTCCTTCTATTGGTCTTCATTAAGACACACATAATTTCCAGTTAATAGTAGGACAGGCAATAAACAGAAACCCGGAAGAAAAACAAATCTTAAGAATATACCAGGGATATCAGATGTGAAATTGACAGTATATAGGTGCACTGTACAAAGGCCCCAGTGTCAAAATTTGTGCAAAGTGGTTGTAGTTTCAGTGTGCCATGGCCCAAACAGAAAATACACTGATGTTTTGGTGTGTTACTAACTCTGCTTGGTGGATTTATAAGTTCAAAGTAAAATCTATTATCAGAGTGCATACATGCAGCAAATCTATAGAACTCTAACTGTAAACAGGAGCTGTAAACTGTAAGCATCAGGAACTGTAAACAAACTGCAAATGCAGATAATAAATAAATAGCAATAAATAATGAGCATGAAATAACAAGATAAGAGTCCTTCAATGAGTGTAGTTAACCCCTTTAGTTCAAGAGCCTGATGGTTGAGGCACAGTAGCTGTCTTTGAACCTGGTGGAGTGGGCCCTGTACCTTCTACCTGATGGCAGCAGCAAGAAAAGAGCATGGCCTGGATGGTGAGGATCTTTTGATGATGGATGCTGCTTTTCTACAACAGCGTTTCGTGACAATGTGCTCAGTGGCTGGGAGAGTTTTACCCATGATGTATTGGGCCGAATCCACTACCTTTTGTAGGATTTTCTACCTAAAGGCATTGGTGTTCCCCTGCCAGGCCATAATCAGAATCAGGTTTATTATCACCGGCGTGTGTCATGAATTTTGTTAACTTGGTAGCAGCAGTACATGCAATACATGGTAATATAGAAAGAAAAGTAAGTAAATGAATTACATTAAATATATATGAATATTGTTTAGTTAGATTAAAAATAGTGTAAAACAGAAATAATACATTTATAAAAAGGTGAGGTAGTGTGCATGGGTTCAATGTCCATTTTGGAATCATATGGCAGAGGGGAAGAAGCTGTTCCTGAATCACCTGAGTGTGCGACTTTTGGCTTCTGTACCTCCTTCCTGACAGTAACAATGAGAAGAGGACATGTCCTGGGTGACGGGGGTCTTTAATAAAAGATGCTGCCTTTCTGAGGCACCAAGATGTCTTGGATACTATGGAGGCTAGTACCCAAGATAGATCTGATTAATTTTACAATTTTCTGTAGCTTCTTCCAGTCCTGTGCAAGTAGACCCTCCCCTCCCCGCCCCCCCCACGATAGCAGACAGTGATGCAGCCTGTCAGAGTGCTTTCCGCAGTACATCTATAGAATAGAAGTTTTCGAGTGTTTTCAGTTTAATGCAGCTGTTGTTAATTGTACTTCATAGTTGAATGGTCAGGCTGATTTATTTTGTGCCCAAGTTTCTGGGTTCCACTTTCAAGACTCAATACAAAAATTTGGCCAACATGTCAATAAAGCAATGATTGTAGCATTCTGAGATGCATTCATTTGCTAAAAGTGTTAAACACAGATTCCTTGTCCCTTTCATTTGGGTATGTATGACCTTAATGCACAAGTGTCCTCTATGTTCTGTCCAACATTAATCTCTAAAGCTAAATAATAAGCCAGTATAATTAAAGCCAAATGATTTTGTTATTAACTGATTCATGTTTGCCTGTGCTGTCCATGCATTTTTCATATTAATTCCCATATTACACATACTGCAATTTAGCAGGACAGTGGATTCCGGTTAATTGGGACACATGAGGACCAGTACATTTTGGCCCAATTAAGTGGCTGACCCAATTAGCCAAAATTTCATGGAAATAGTTAAAAGGGAAAAAGAAGTTAAACTGCTGTTTAACTGTGTAACAATTTACCGTATGTATTTAAATGAAATGTAAGAAATACAAAACAAATTAGAACACTATCAATACTTCAATACTATAAACTGTATATTAGTTCCTAGTAGCTTTTGACAATGTTTTAGATGACTGTATCCTTCAAATCTTTATTTTCATTGTAATATTCGAGATGATTGGAGATATCTTCATAATCCCTAACTTGTTGAAGTTGTGAAGTCATTTCACTTTCACTCCCAGCCGGCTATTTCTGGCATCTGTAAGCCTGAATGCTTGAAGCCGTGGTGAGCATAACAGTTCTGTATTGTCTTACTACTTAATTATTTTCAAAATCAGTGACTAATCAGGAAATAGCTAGGGAATCCTGGTTACTTTCTTATTTAGTTTTGGTTCTTTATGAATTGGCCCAAATAAACAGCTGTCTTGATTAACTTTTGGCCCAATTAACTGGAATCCACTATACTTCATTAGCTAAGTGACTTTCAGAGATTCTGTGGTTGTGAAAGTAGTATGCAATTTTTTTACACCTGATCACTTTATTTAAGATGGCATAGGATGCTTTGTTGCTTCTTTTGTATTTAGGAAATTACCACAGAATTGAAGAGAGCGGTGTGGAGAGATGTTGAGATGGTGATCAAACTACTTAGAATCTCATGTAATGCAAATAGACATAGTTGTAACTCTGGTGAAATTAAGCTCTTGAACTATTTTCAATATTTTAAAATATCAGTTATATCTAAGGCACTCAGGCTTTGAGATGGACAACATGATCTTAATTAATAGTGTTAGCTATCATGCAAAGAAATGCAGCATTAAGGGCAGATAACTCAGATGACGTCTCTTTGACCTGAAACTTTTAACATAATTCCTTTTTCTACAGATACTGCCTGACCAGTTTAGTCTTTCTGGCATTTTCTGTTTGTATCTTGAATTTCCCCAAATGCACTTCTTGATTTTTTCATATCAACTCCCTTTCACCTTACTTGTTGATTGCTGAACTTGTTAATTAAGATTTCACTTCACTGAACAGGCATGTCCACATAAATAAATGGCCACCAGCTGTACCTTTTGAAGTTGCTTGTCAGCCTTGTGTGTGACATATTTATGCCATTTAAAAGATTTTGCATTCGTATCCACCTTGCAAAAAATCATCTTGATCACTGCATGTTATTGTAAAGGAGAACTGGTGAGCTTTGAATCTGCTTATCTTTCTATCATGTGACCTATCAGTTTCCCACTGATACATGCATACTCTTTTAGTGTGTTAGCCTAGAGAGCTAAAAACTCAAAATGGCTGTGAATTCAAACCCTAGCTCAACAATTTATGAAGATACATTGAATTATTTATTGCAATTTTTGAATTGGTTCCATTAAAAATGAGCAATTCTTAACTACAAACTAGTTTATAAATCAATTCATAGAAAATTTTCTGCTCTTCATGAGGATTATTTTTTAAATTGGTGCGAAGTTGAAAGGTGATACTTGATTATAGAACAGATGTGGTCTTTGTGTGCCTTCAACGCAATTCACTGAAAACACTGGACAAAAAAGATTTTGCTTCCTGAATACTTTTGGGTGTATCTTCTGGATTTTGAGCTGCTGATCATGAAAATAACCGTGAAATTTTCCTATCACACACCATTTTCTTGTAATCGCCTATATTTGTTATTTCACTTCATAATCCAAGCCAATTAAAATATTGCCCACAATGTAAGCTGAAAAGGTTAGGCATGCTTAGGCAGGGCGGCTGCTGCATGGCAGGACGGGTTTTGGAAGGGCTATAAAATCATCACACTCACACTGTTCAATGAATTGCATTTACATGTATATCGGCTAGCGATCATGTTGACGTGCATGCTCTATACACAGAGCATATTGTGTGTACTCATTATAATAAAGTAATTGTATTTTCAGGAGTATTTGCGATAGCAAAATGACTTGCCAATTTTGCAACAGCCACGATACTTTGTTATATTTGAGGCAAGTTTACGCTTAAATCTCAAGAGGGAGCATGAGTTCTCATATTAAGAGAAACTACACGCTTTACTTTGGGTGAAAAATTGGCAACCAAGGTGGCCTGGGTGATCCGCATTTATTGCACAACGTGCGCTATTGATCTAAAGCCTGATTTATACTTCTGCGTTAACTGGACGCCGTAACCTACGCAAGTGACTTGCGCACGTTGTGAGCATTTATACCTGTGCGTTGGTGTGTCTGCGTCGCTCTGCAAATCGCGCATGTCACGCATGTGTACTCACCTGCCTGCATGAGGCTTCATGGTCATGGTAGTCTTTCTCGGGGTAAACAAGACACGGGCGTCATAAAAGCGAAATATGTACTCCATAATTTCGGAGGTCTGTAAAGCTTTATGCAAAGCATTGCAGCCAGAGTTCCTTCCCTACCCTTCGGTCGCCCAATGGGAAGCTATTGCAGCATAGGATGACATGCGATGCTACCAAGCGGACCAATCACAGCTGTTGCGTTCTGCGTTGCTGCGACACACAGTTACATTTTGGGAGAGGTGTTACATTTTGGGAGAGGTGTGTGTCGCAGCAACGCAGGCTGTCGCGTAGGGTTCCGCGTCGGCTTTGCGTAGGGTTTGCGGCGACGCAGTACTTCCACAGACACGTTGACGCAGCAGTATAAATCAGGCTTTAGAGTATGGCTCAGAGGTACTCAGAAGTCAATGCCATTCCCTGTCCCGATAATATGGTGAGAGCAGAAGGACCATGTGATAGACTGCTACTTCTGTCTGACCAGTATGTCTGGTTTCTCTGCTAAAAACGAGAAATCATTGAATATCCCTATCTCCCTTCAGCCATCAGACCTGTGCCTCATGACGATAGGCTTCCAGTACCGAAGCCACCAGAGACATGGAGTCTAGGGGAGACAGACGAAGATGCAATGATACACGAGCTATGAATGAGAAACATCACTGATACTGATACAGATTTTGAACCCGTGAGCCTCATCTGATAACTCAATCTGAGTTAAATGACCTGGCCAGAGACTTGCAAACATGAGGAAATCTGCAGATGCTGGAATTTCAAGCAACACACATAAAAGTTGCTGGTGAATGCAGCAGGCTAGGCAGCATCTCTAGGAAGAGGTACAGTCGACGCTTTGGGCCGAGACCCTTCGTCAGGACAAAGGGTCTCGGCCTGAAACGTCGACTGTACCTCTTCCTAGAGATGCTGCCTGGTCTGCTGCATTCACCAGCAACTTTTATGTGTGTGGCCAGAGACCTGGGTTTGTCAAAGGAAAAAGCAGGCACAAAATTTTCCGTGAAGGATTTCGATATTTGGGACGGATGTTTCCCAGAATAACTGATGCCAAGATTACGGAAGGCATTTTTGTTGGTCCACAAATCAAACAGGTCATCAATGACAGGCAATTCAAAGAACTTCTAGTCGGACCAGAGAAAATTGCATGAAAGGCACTCAAGTATGTTGTTGAAATGTGTCTTGACAACTACAGAACACCTAACTACATGCAGCTGGTTGACAACATGCTTCTAGCATACAAAGCAATGAAGTGCAACATGTCACTAAAGATTCATTTTCTGCATTCCCATTTAGACTTCTACCTTGCAAACTCTCATGTTCTGTCTGTCTGTTTGTGACGTCTAATTAGCGCAAATGGTTCATTACAGCGGCACGTTTTTTGGCTACATCGAATTAAAATGTGCTAACTTACAGAATGCAGGAAAGTTCAGGGTTATATATTCATATAACATTACTCATTCGCCAAAAATCAACAGGCTCCCTTTTAACCCGAGAGCCGATCCACCATCATGGAAAGCGGGACGCAACAGCCCGACACATGCGCACGGCCAGCCTTAGCAGCGACACCTACCGGAGCAAAGGGGCAGGGCAGCTTTATTTTGAAGGGTCACATTCTGCTGATCACCATCAGCATGTGCAGGATTGGGACAGATCTAACTGCCACCCATCAGTAAAAGATAATTAAATCTTATTGTAATGACGTACTTCGAGACACCCATAAAACCCTTTGCTGCAGTCAAAGGACAGCGGTGACTATATCACGTCCATTTAGGAGAGCGCCAACCACATTACCGAGAATAATTAGCATCCTTTGGTGTTACTGCTTCATCTTCTATCCAGCATTAGGGTAAAAAAAAATGGTCAGCCTGATTATGTCGTGTGGAAAGGGAAGGGAGACTGACGCCAAACGTCGTCGGGAAGCAGCAAGTAGAGGGAGAGGACAAGAATCAGATGAGGCCAGGGCTGCACGACTCCCAAGATCAAAGAGTCAGGACAAGAAAAATCAGAGAAAAGAGACAGAGGAGGAGAGGCATGCACATCTCCAGGATTAGAGACAAACAACAAACAGCAGAAGAGATGAAGAGACGGGGTATGAAAGAGCTGCATGTCTCCAGAATGACAACAAGAGCCACAAGGGTGGCAGATAAACCAGAAATGATGCCATCAAAATTGTCCTTCGTTAAATGAGGAACAGCTATATTTGCTTTGCTTTGCGTCGTTCTTCTCTCCAAAGCAAAGCAACACCAATAGCATTCAGGAAAATGTAATGTTCATTCTGGTCACATCAGACTGCACTACCCTTCTCTCAAAGGGTGCCCCAACGGGTCACCCCATTGCCTAGTTATTCAATTAAAGGCATTCTATTCAACAAAAGTTAATTTTTCTTTTCTCCAAATCCCTATGTGTTACAAGTAGTCTGAAATTATATTTGTGTAAAGCTTCAAGCGGGCTATCATAAACACAAAACATTTCTGAGGAAGCAACACTGCAAAAAAGTTTGCTGTCCAGTGAAATGAGCACACAGCTTCAGCAAGCAATTAGAACGTAAGCAAAATAGTGACGCCCATTCCAGGAGGGTCTGAGTTCAAGAGTAACGACATGGTGCTCCAATCATATAGAGTGCTGATGATATGGCATCTGGGATGTTTACAAATTTGGTCTTTGAATGCAAGGAAATATACACTGCACTTGCAGTAGACTGAGTGCAACAAAGGTTCAACACATCGATTCCTAGGATGGTGAGTTTAATGTACAAGGAGAGATTAAGCAGGATGAGTCTGTAGTTAGACTTTAGGAAAAAGAGTATCTCTTTGAAATGTCTAGAATTCATGAGGGACTTGACACATTTGATGTGAAATAATAATTACTCTGGCTGAGTGTTCAGAATCGGGTCTCAACCATTCAGGTGAGATTTGAGAAGGAGTTCTTCACCTGGAGAATAGTGTATCTTTGGAATTGTCCCTCTAAGATGGCTGTGGAGGGTCTGTCGCTGAGTATATTCAAGAAGGGAAAATATTTTAGATATTTGGGAATCAAGGAATATGACACAAGTTTGAGAAAATGATACTGCAGAGAGAGATTAACCAAGAATGTCAGAACAGATCTACTCTGCTTCTATTTTTATCATTTTAGGATTACCTCTAGTCAGCCCTAGAAATAATTCTACTACACCCTCGGTTGATGCTCAATACTCTCTGATGTCAATCAGCAAGATGTGTAGTTCTATAAGAACTGGTATACCAATCTATTTCTCAGACCAAACAGGAATGGATGTGACCATATGGATATTGTCCATGTCTTTAGGAGAAAACTGGGGGAACAAATGAAAATTACAGTTTCTATTTCTGAAAGATAAAGATAGTTTTGACAGTTTAGTGATGCTGGATCATAGCTGCGAACCCACTGTTGCCCTTACCTCTGTAAAGAAATGAAAATCTATTCACATTCTAATCAATTCACTTCTTAATATGTTCTACTTTATTTGGACCTTGTACTGGTATGAATGTGGTGGTCCAAAAATGACATAATCTCTTTTAGCATAGCCAATCCATGACTTCAGCACTAGGTAAACTGAAATGAAATGGCAATTTGCACCAGAATGCAGGTAGAGTAACTTCCTTCGAGTCCACTCATTCCGTTTTTGTAGAAAAGCAAGCTATGGTGATGGAGGTTAAAAAGAAGTGGAGAAGTCTGTTGGTGATGAGGAATGTTGAAGTTTTATTGGCTTTATGAACTTAACAGCTGTCAGGAAATTCCACAATGAATTAGTAATTTGATATTCATCATTTGGTGTTGCCAACTATTTTGACCACTGCTTAAGTGTCTCAGTTCCTATCTACAGTGGTTATTGTTTTCTAAATTAAGGGTAAATAAAAGCAATTGGTAATCTAGTTGGGAAAAAGTTTGATTTCACAAATAAGCGTGATATATTTGTGAGATTAGACCAATACAAACTGATAATATAGGATCTAAGATTGGATGATTCATAGGAATTTGATCAACTCCACTCTAGAACAGAATCTTCCATTCTTTAAATTGAGATGGAAAAGACAATAAGATATAGGAGCAGAATTAGGCCATTTGGCCCATTGAGTCTGCTCTGCCATTTCATCATGGCTGATCCCGTTTTTCTCTCTCTCAGCCCCAATCTCCTGCCTTCGCCCTGTGTCCCTTCATGCCCTGACCAATGAAGAACTTATCAACCTCTGCCAAAAATATATATACAGACTTGGCCTCCACAGCTGCCTCTGGCAAAGAATTCCACAGGTTCACCACTTTCTAGCTAAAACATTCTATAATGGACATTATTGTGTATCATCTGTTAAAACCATTCCTGAACTCACAAGAAATTGGAGCAGAAGAAACCATGTAGCCACTCCTATTTGTTCCAATATTTATTAAAGTCAAAGCTAACCCTCAGCAACATCTGGTCTGTTCCCTTTACTCTTCAATTTCCTTTGATTCTGTCAGTCTCAGTTTTGAATATACGGTATGCAATGACAGAGCACTTGCACATCCATGTGGTAGAGAATTGCAATAGTTAATAATTCTCATTAAACCTCATCATCGTAGTTCTAACTGACTGGCACCCCACCCAACTTAGTCTGAAACCATGTCACATATATCTCAAGTCTCAGAATATTAGAATCTTCACTGAAAATACCTCTCAATTCTGACAATTCCAGAAATGTTATTTCATTCATAGATTAATTTCTTATCCTAGTAGTTGATTTAATGAAAGCCAGTATTTGCTTTGTGGGCCATTGAGACCAAAATTTTTCCTGTTTTTCCAGGTGTACTGTAGTTTTAATCATGGCCTGAACAATTAAAGCAAGAATTCCCACTTGTGTCTTTCCTACTTCCTAAAAAGTCAACAAGCCCTTTCCATTTCCAATTCCTTATTCTATCTGTACCATGCTCTGTTTTCTGTAACCTAACTTTAAAAATATATTCTCAAAATAACTTAAACCATATTTTAATGCTTCTGAGCAAAATGAATAAATTCTCATTGCCACATATTTTACTCATCTGCCACATTTTTGCTCACAGATCACCTGGCTTGACTCATTTGTATCATCTTTAATACTTCTTTTTACCAGGTTCGATTATTGCCAAGTTTGGATACCTTAGCTACTTTTTAATTTGAAATCAGTTTTGGACAGATATATCACTCTGAATTTCAATCAAGCATTTTGTCATATTATGACTCCTCCTCTGAGGACATCTAAATATTGGGATAACTGAATAACTTTGTAGGCTTGTGTAAGGCATGATCAAAAATAATTTGTCTTATGTTTGGGTGCCATGATTAATTATATTGGAAAACTCATCTCAGATTCATTCTTGGCCTGCAATTCAATTACACAACTACTTTTATCATCATCATCAAGAAATAGTTCTTGCTGGACTGAAATGCAATTTTGGGCTGATTTTGCACACTATCAGTAATTCATTTGGGCACCTCTTCATCTCAACACATGGGATGACATTGACTTCCTATAACATGCTCCTTCTGGAGCATTGCAGGTCATATTTGAACCTTGTCTTTTTCCAGGGGGCACTGCCAAGATGTGTTCTTCTCAGTACACAGGACTAGGGTACCCAATAATTAAATACTTGCCTTCCCAATGGTATTGGGTGTTAATTTCTCTGTACCCACAAGACCCTAAATCGTGTCTGCCTGTTCATGATATTCACCCCACCATCACTTCTCTTCATAAAGCCTGATTGTTAGTTCCCATCCATTCACAACCAGGCATTCAGGCCTCACTCAGAATCAGGTTTATTACCACCGGCATGTGTCGTGAAATTTGTTAACTTAGTTCAATGCCAACGTCCAAACTACTGGTAATCAACCAGTGCCTCCCAATTCTGGTCATCATATCCTGAATAGCCATACCTCACCATTGCTCATAAGGGAAACTGTGTCCTCTGCTGCAGCAGTAGCAGTTTAACATGTTGGGCCATTGTTTGCCTAAAATTAATCCCACACCCTGTGCCCCCATCCTTCAATATGGTTCAGAACTGCCATATTTTTAACCACGTAAACACGAGGAATTCTGCAGATGCTGGAAATTCAAGCAACACACATCAAAGTTGCTGGTGAACGCAGCAGGCCAGGCAGCATCTCTAGGAAGAGGTTTCGGGCCGAGACTCTTCGTCAGGACTAACTGAAGGAAGAGCTAGTAAGAGATTTGAACGTGGGAGGGGGAGGGGGAGATCCAAAATGATAGGAGAAGACAGGAGGGGGAGGGTTGGAGCCAAGAGCTGGACAGTTGATTGGCAAAAGGGATATGAGAGGATCATGGGACAGGAGGCCCAGGGAGAAGGAAGTGGGAGGGAACCCAGAGGATGGGCAAGGGGTATAGTCAGAGGGACAGAGGGAGAAAAAGGAGAGAGAGAGAGAGAAAGAATGTGTGTATATAAATAATGGATGGGGTACGAGGGGGAGGTGGGGCATTAGTGGAAGTTAGAGAAGTCAATGTTCATGCCATCAGGTTGGAGGCTACCCAGACGGAATATAAGGTGTTGTTCCTCCAACCTGAGTGTGGCTTCAGCGGAACAAGTGCTACACATGCCCTTACACTTCCTCCCTTACCACCATTCAGGGCCCCAGACAGTCCTTCCAAGTGAGGCGACACTTCACCTGTGAGTCGGCTGGTGTGATATACTGCGTCCAGTGCTCCTGATGTGGCCTTCTATATATTGGCGAGACCCGACGTAGACTGGGAGACCGTTTTGCTGAACACCTATGCTCTGTCCGCCAGAGAAAGCAGGATCTCCCAGTGGCCACACATTTTAATTCCACATCCAATTCCCATTCTGATATGTCTATCCATGGCCTCCTCTACTGTCATGATGAAGCCACACTCAGGTTGGAGGAACAACACCTTATATTCCATCTGGGTAGCCTCCAACCTGATGGCATGAACATTGACTTCTCTAACTTCCGCTATTGCCCCACCTCTCCCTCGTACCCCATCCATTATTTACTTATATACACACATTCTTTCTCTCTCTCTCCTTTTTCTCCCTCTGTCCCTCTGACTATACCCCTTGCCCATTCTCTGGGTTCCCCCTCCCCCTTTTTCCTTCTCCCTGGGCCTCTTGTCCCATAATCCTCTCATATCCCTTTTGCCAATCACCTGTCCAGCTCTTGGCTCCATCCCTCCCCCTCCTGTCTTCTCCTATCATTTTGGATCTCCCCCTCCCCTCCCCCTCCCACTTTCAAATCTCTTACTAGCTCTTCCTTCAGTTAGTCCTGACGAAGGGTCTTGGCCCGAAACGTCGACTGTACCTCTTCCTAGAGATGCTGCTGGCCTGCTGCGTTTACCAGCAACTTTGATGTGTGTTGTATATTTTTAACCAGTTTCCTTTTCCCCTCAATTAGAGGATGTTAACTCCTGCCTTTTGGTACAGATCCACAAATCTGCAGGTATGCTTCCCTAAACATTGAGCGGAGTAATATGATAATAGATTTTTCAGAATCGGAATCGAGTTTATTATCTCCGACATATGTCGTGTTTTGTTGTTTTGTAAGACTTTCCTTATTTCATAAATACCCCATCACTTAGGACCTCCTGGAAGCTGAACAGACAGTGCATTGTGCAAGGCTCATTGCATCTAGATCAGAAGTGTCCAAGAGCCAGAAATGAATAGATTATGCTTCCTTCAGTTAGTCCTGACGAAGGGTCTCGGCCTGAAACGTCGACTGCACCTCTTCCTAGAGATGCTGCCTGGCCTGCTGCGTTCACCAGCAACTTTTATGTGTGTTGCTTGAATTTCCAGCATCTGCAGAATTCCTGTTGTTTGAGATTATGTCAATCTTAATTTCATGCTATTGAGGACAATTATAGTGCACTTATAAGACTTCATTGCAATCAGACACTTAGTAGGGACTGAACCTGTGACCACATGGTCTTTTATTTTCTTTGGCCCAATGGGAAAGTAAAAAATCAAGCTGAAGTCAGTTCCATCTGGTGTCCAGGGGTGTTATTGTTAGTGTGGATTCCAATATAGGTGCATTTTGTTTTGCCAAAAAAAAACAAATGGTCAATACACTAATCTCTAGTTTCTCAGCCTCATTTGAGGTGGAAAAATAAGTGCGAAGTATTATCATTCCTGTGTGTGTGTGTGGGGGTGGGTGGGTGGTGGTGTTGGAAATTAATCCTGTTGCAATGGCGATGACAAGCTCTTTACAATTTGCTAGATGCCAGCTATTTTTAGGAACTTAATTACATTGTATCAAAGGCATCTGTCTCCCTCCGCACATTCACAGAATTACAAGCAAACTGAAATTCCATTCAGTCTGTATAAAAGTGAAACAGTAGCCAGGGTGGGGACATATTGATAGGTGCTGCCTGTGAGATATTTATGTCTGTGAAAATGCATTTGTTTCACAGAGCTGTCTTAGAAAAATCAGAACAAAAGGCAACCAAGAGGGTTTATTCCCTGTTGAACTTCTGTTTGTTCATGGTCATTTTCAAAGCAACAGTTCAAAGGCCAAAATCCTTGACAATTTCAACTAATAAAGTGATAATTCATCTTGTGGGCCACTTCCCTACTTAGTGTGCAGGCTTACCCTCTGCCAGCAAATCTATTTTTTTCCCCAGAAACTTCTTTCATCTCCATTTGGAGATGTTGAATATTTAATTTTATTTCAGTATCTGAAATTTCTTTAATAGCCATCTTAAAGCATTTAGGAAGCTTTATTGTCTCCTGCACTCATGAGGTACGGGAGTTGTTATGGCAAGCGCCGCCATGAGTTGGATTGTCCCAGTTTCTTCCTTGTCTTCATACTCGGAATTTCCCATTATTTTCCAATTGTGCATTGAATTGCCATTTCCAGGAGGCTTCCAGGTCTTCACCCATATTCCTAATGTGAGAATGTCCAGCTTTAAGTTCTTCGGTGTAAACGTCACTGAGGATCTCACATGATCTGTACATGCCGGCTGTGTGGTGAAAAAGGCGCAACAGCGCCTCTTTAACTTCAGACGGTTGAAGAAGTTTGGTGTGGACCCCAAATCCTAAGAACTTTCTATAGGAGCATGATTGAGAGCATCCTGACTGCCTGGTATGGGAACTGTGCTTTCCTCAATCGCAGGTCTCTGCAGAGAGTGGTGCGGACAGCCCAGCGCATCTGTAGTTGTGAACTTCCCACTATACAAAGACAAGTGTGTAAAAAGGGCCTGAAGGATCATTGGGGACCTGAGTCACCCCAACCACAAACTGCTACCATCTGGGAAACGGTACTGCAGCATTAAAGCCAGGACCAACAGGCTCCGAGACAGCTTCTTCCACCAGGCCATCAGATTAATTAATTCATGCTGACACAAACTGTATTTCTATGTTAAATTGACAGTCCTGTTGTACATACTATTTATTATAAATGACTATAAATTGCACATTTCACATTTACACGGAGATGTAACGTAAAGATTTTACTCATGTATGTGAAGGATGTAAGTAATAAAGTCAATTCAATTCAACTAATGTCAAATCTTTCGCTGTATTCTTTACCTCTACATTGACTGTGACTAGATCAGATACCAACCAGTATGTCAAGCTCCAGGTTTAATTGGCTGGGATCAGTAGAAACAGAATTGTCTTGGGGTCTTTCTGCTCTGATTGCGTTGATCCAATTAAGAAACTGGGAAGAGCAGATAGATTAAGCAACACACACACAAAATGGTGGTGGAATGCAGCAGGCCAGGCAGCATCTATAGGAAGAGGTACAGTCGACGTTTCGGGCCGAGACCCTTCGTCAGGACTAACTGAAAGAAGAGATAGTAAGAGATTTGAAAGTGGGAGGGGGAGGGGAGATCAGAAATGATAGGAGAAGACAGGAGGGGGAGGGATGGAGCTGAGAGCTGGAAAGTTGATTGGCAAAAGGGATACAAGGCTGGAGAAGGGAGAGGATCACGGGGCGGGAGGCCTAGGGAGAAAGAAAGGGGGGAGGGGAGCACCAGGGGAAGATAGAGAGCAGGCAAGGAGTTTTTGTGAGAGGGGTGTCAGGGGTGTTGGGGAGGGGTAGCACCTCTGGTGGGGTAACATGTTGCGTCCTTTTCAAGGGGGTTAGTCCACCTTTGGTCCCCACCTGGCACTCAGCTCTCACCTGTGGCTCCCTGTAGCTGTTTGCATGCGACAGTGGCCACACGCCGGGCAACGGCTTCGACAAGCCGGCTAAACCAGGTGAGGGTAGCTGACGGGTCTCAAACCCTCGGTGAGATAGGGAGTTGTCTATCCCAGCATGTGAAGACAGACTCCAGCAGATTGAGTGGACGAGACCAATGGAAGGTCCAACGGTCAAGAAGGCAATCTCTGCAAGCGTCGTGGAATGTGTAGAGCAGGACAAGACACAGAAGACGTCCTGGTCATCCACTGCGCCTAGTCCCATCTCCAGCCGTCTCGACTCTGTCTTGCCACTGGATCCAGATGGGAATTGGGAAGAGAGAGTGAGGCTGACGCTGCGCAACTCTCCCTCACTTAAATCCAAATCACGCGCTAGTCTCGACACCATCAATAATGGTGTCGAGGTCCTCATCGACGTACGATGGACGAACAACAACAAACAACATTGTGAGAGGGACAGAGAGAGGAAAAAAAAGCGAGAGGAAAAAAATAACAAACAAATAAATAAATAGATAAATAAGGGTTGGGGTAAGAAGGGGAGGAGGGGCATTAATGGATGTTAGAGAAATCAATGTTCATGCCATCAGGTTGGAGGCTACCCAGACGAAATATAAGGTGTTGTTCCTCCAACCTGAGTGTGGCTTCATCTTTACAGTAGAGGAGGCCATGGATTGACATATCAGAATGGGACGTGGAATTAAAATGTGTGGCCACTGGGAGATCCTGCTTTCTCTGGCAGACAGCGTAGGTGTTCAGAGAAAAGGTCTCCTATCTGCATCGGGTCTCACCAATATATAGAAGGCCGCACCGGGAGCACCAGACGCAGTATATCACCCCAGCTGCCTCACAGGTGAAGAGATGCCTCACCTGGAAGGACTGTCTAGGGCCTTGAATGGTGGTGAGGGAGGATGTGTAAGGGCATGTGTAGCACTTGTTCCGCTTACAAGGACAAGTGCCGTGAGGGAGATCGGTGAGAAGGGATGGGGGGGACGAATGGACAAGGGAGTTGCGTACGGAGAAATCCCTGCAGAAAGCAGAAAGAGAGGGGAGGGAAAGATGTGCTTGGTGGTGGGATCCCGTTGGAGGTGGTGGAAGTTACGGAGAATTATATGTTGGATCTGGAGGCTGGTGGGGTGGTAGGTGAGGACAAGGGGAAGCCTATCCCTAGTGGGGTGTCAGGAGGATGGGGTGAGAGCAGATGTGCGTGAAATGGGAGAGATGTGTTTGAGGGCAGAGTTGATGGTGGAGGAAGGGAAGCCCTTTTCTTTAAAAAAGGAAGATGTCTCCTTCGTCCTGGAATGAAAAGCCTCATCCTGAGAGCAGATGTGGTGGAGACAGAGGAATTGGGAGAAGGGGATGTCATTTTTGCAAGAGATGGCGGGAAGAGGAATAGTCCAAGTAGCTGTGAGAGTCCATAGGCATCAGTAGATAAGCTGTCTCCAGAAATAGAGACAGAAAGATCAAGAAAGGGGAGGGAGATGTCAGAAATGGACCAGGTAAATTTGAGGGCAGGGTGAAAGTTGGAGGCAAAGTTAATGAAGTCAATGAGCTCAGCATGCTTGCAGGAAGCAGCGCCAGTGCAGTTGTCGATGTAGCAAAAGAAAAGTGGGGGACGGATAGCAGTATAGGCTTGGGACATGGACTGTTCCACAAAGCCAACAAAAAGGCAGGCATAGCTGGGACTCATATGGGGGCCCATGGCTGCACCTTTAGTTTGGAGGAAGTGGGAGGAGCCAAAGGAGAAATTATTGAGAGTAAGGACTAATTCCGCTAGACGGAGGAGAGTGGTGATAGAGGGGAACTGGTAAGAGCAGATAGATTGTCTCAATTGCAGTCAAAATTTATTGGAGAATGATTACAGCCCATATTTCCTGCTGAGCTAATGAAACAGTGTTGGGGCACAGTGCACTCACCAAACATCATCTTAAAATCCCTCAATGGGGTGCAACAATTTCTTAGTTAAGAAAGGCTGATATAATAGCTTCCGTGTGACTGCTGATAATCTAGCATTGTATACCAATGAAGAACTTTATGTGGAATCTTTGTTGTAATATAGTTAATTTGTCAGCACAATGTTGTATAAACTGCTCCCTACTATCAAGAAAATGTTAAGTTCAAACCATGTTGCTCAAGAGATCAGAGTAAACTTCTGTTTCAAAATAGTAGACTTGATCCTGCAATTTTCTGAATTCATCTGAGCAATGATGACTAACACTTGATACATAGTTGTCAAATAATGTTGGTATATTTCTAGCACATAAGGGAACAGGATGATTGTTCTGATGCTTGACATGTCATTCAAGATGTTACCAAATTTTGAATGTTGACTGATGGAGACTGAAAATCTCAGAAACGGGGAGGGCCTGGAAGATTTTTTTTGCTGATTTATAGGTAGCCAGTGGAACACAATGGAAAAGACTTGAGTCTGAACCTTCTAAGAAATGTGAAAGCTCTCAGTAAAGTGAGACAGCTTGGGCTGAGTAGTGGCCATGGACTTATCCCTCCTGAGGCAGCATCCTTTGGAAAGAAGCAAAATGTAGAAGAGATTTTGAAAATTGCTAAGTTTCCAAGGCAGACCAAAATTATATATGCTGTCTATCAAGGAACACCCTGCAGAGATGCAAGAGGCTGTCGATGCTGTATTTTTTTGAAATGAATTGACTTTATCTCTCACGTCCTTCGCATACATGAGGAGTAAATATCTTTATGTTACATCTCTGTCTAAATGTGCAATCTGCAATAATAGTAATTTATAATAAATAGGACAGTCATTGTAACAGAAATACACTCAAATCAGTGTGAGATAATCAATCTGATGGCCTGTTGGAAGAAGCTGTTGGTCTTGGCTTTTATGCTGCGGTACCATTTCCCAGATGGTGGCAGCTGGAACAGTTTGTGGTTGGGGTGACTTAAGGTTCCCAATGACCCTTCTGGCCCTTTTTACACACTTCTCTTTATAAAAGTCGTGAATCAAGGGAAGTTCACAACTATGGATGCGCTGGGCTGACTGCACCACTCTGCGCAGAATCCTGCAATTAAGGGAGGTACAGCCCCCATACCAGGCAATGATGCAGCCAGTCAAGATGCTCTCAATTGTGCCCTTGTAGAAAGTTCTTAGGATTTGGGGGTCCATACCAAACTTCTTCAACCACCTGAGGTGAAAGAGGCACTGTTATGCCTTTTTTACCACACAGCTGGTGTGTACAGACCAGGTGAGGTCCTCGGTGATGTGGATCCCAAGGAACTTAAAGCTGATTACCTTTCAACCCCAGATCCACTGATGTCAATAGGGGTTAGCCCATTCCTCCTGTAATCCACAACCAGCTCCTTTGTTTTTGCGACATTGAGGGAGAGGTTGTTTTCTTGACACCCACTATGTCAGAGAGATGACTTCTTCCCCGTAGGCCACCTTGTAATCTGGAGCAAAAAAAAATCGGGCAGTATATGTGGAGGCAGAGAGGGATGGTTGACGTTTCAGGTCGAGTCCCTTCATAGGTTCTTGACCTAACAATGACGGCCCCTCTACCTCCACGTGTGCTGGCTGACCCACGGAATTACTCCAGTAATTTATTCTTTCTCCTTACATCCTACAGATATTTATTTTGCAACTTAATCTGTCTGTTTCCTCTTGTTCCTATTCCCTAGATACAAATCTCAGGCAGATCTAAGTATTGGTGCTCAGGAGATTGGATAATGAATAATTCCACTAATCCCATATTTGGTAGTGTAACCCAACAGCTGTCAGCCAGCTCAGTTTGGCTGGTGTAAGGAGCTGCAGCTTTTCAAGTATGTAGCCAAGGGAACTGTTCGGCGTGGCACAATTAAAAAAAAGACTTATCATCTAGACAAAATATTTGAAGCAAGTTGGGGAGTTTTGTAGATTTTCCAGTTTCTGCACTTACAGCATCAGCACTACCTTCCTCGCCGTGTGCTTTCTTGAATTTAATGTGGTACCATCATTTTAATTGAGACAACCTGCCATCTTTTGCTTTAAAATCTTTGTGATCAGCTTCTTAGCTAGCTCTCCTGACTTGTTTTTCTTTAAACATTGGCCTACTGACACACACACACACACACACACACACACACACACACACACCCCTCCTCTAGTTACAATGGAAAGCCATTGACCGATGTCCCCCTCAACATGTTGATTCTTACCTTCACACTTCTGTTTTTTAGGAATGTTCCCTGTTGTCTCTCATGTAATGCCCATTCTTCTTGCAGTTTATCATGTAGATATATCAAGCGTGCAATTATAGATTTTGGCACTCCAGTTATATCTGCCAGTTGATGATGAGTGATAGCTTTTAACTTGGGCCAGTAGGGTAACTTTTTCGACTAGTGTCAGATCTTTTCATGGCATCTTGGCAAGGGGCTGAAATTTTAAGTCAGAATAATGAACAAAATTAACGTCCACTTACTCAAATGGATAACATAACACACGCACACGACTGATGCTATTTAAAAACTGTTTGCTCTAAGCACGGTGTAGAGTCTAACAGCCACATGCAACGGGCGTTATTTAGAAACTGATTGGCAACAGTCTCCAGTCTCAATTAAGCAGCATAGTGTCCAAATGAACAAAGGGAAACTGGACTATTTTCTTAATGTTTTTGTTCTTTAAGAGTTGCTCCAAGTAAGTGGCTGCCCCCAATTAAGTAATGGCCCAGTTAACCAAAATCCATTGTATTTGGAAAATACTTACACCTATTTCAATAGTTTTAATTGTTACTGACAACTGGACATGTTTAGGAACAGTTTAAAGCTGTTGCCTGTGAGGCCACTCCAGTTTATGGAAAATCATTGGGTAAGAGACATCAGCTCATTCAACGCCCCCAACACCACCCCCCACTCCATCCAGAGGAAAGAACCATGGGGAGAGATTGGGCAGAGGACCAAACCTGGTATGACCCTTCTGCCCACTACAGTTAAGAACTAGAGTATAGGGTAAGCTTCCAATCACTGACATGTTGGCAATTTGGGCTGTCCTAGAAGTTAAGATTTTCTTTACTGTGTGGGATCCATCCATACATATTAACTGATCATGTTTGTGTAAAATAGCCGCTAATGAATATGTAATGAAACACCTTCAAAGTGCCTACTTGGGATGCTATAAAAATGTGTGCAGGCATTCCTCCTCCCTCTTTTTTTTCCTTTCTTTCACCCTCTCCTTCCTTTCACCTTCTTCCTTTCACCTTTACTCTATTCCTTTTGCTCTTTTCTCCTTTGCTGTTTCCTCCCCTTCCCTTTTTTTTGCAGCCTTTCCTCTCCCTTTATGCCTCCCCTTTTACTCACCCACTCCTTTTATTCTCACCCCTCTTGGTCTTTATGTTTGCTGGGTCTTTGTCACAAGCTTACAACTGTATCAAGATTTAGATTTTTGGAACAACGCTACAATTCTCGAGAGCTCACATAGCAAAAGATAAAGGTACTTACAAGCACTTACACACCATTGCATGTTGATGGGCTCTTGTGCAGTCTCAGCTAGGGTGGTCTTGATTAGATTAAGTCAATCCTCAATACTCGAATGATATACATTGTTTGTAGTACTTAAGTGAATTCAGAGATTATTTTGCCAAATGTACATGTCTGTTAGTAATCAAAACCCTTGCCTTGGCTGGCTAATGTCAGTGAAATAATTACCTCAGACTACAGCTGAAGAAGCCATGTTGAATGTGGTCTCTTTATGGTGTGAGTGTCACATTGAACAAGTCTGTATGTTTTTCCAGCCTCACTGGTAGCTGTGTTGAAAGATTGTCAGACAAATTGCAAACAGTGTGAAAAGATCTCGGCGTTCAGTGCAGTTTCCTTGATCCTCTGCAAAGGTTTGATAGGAGTGTAAGAGAGCCTTTGTAGAAAGCCTGATCACTCTAAGCAAACAAATTCATGAACTACAGACAATTGTGTTCCATCTTTGTTAAGGTATCTTCTGATAAGGACAAGTTTGTTAATGTATGATATATTGGGATTTAGGCATCCCATTCACTGTGTATTCTGATAACTACCTAGGTTGTAATCTGGTTACTGTGGTATCCTCCTGTTTGTTTCCACTAATTGTATCATTATCATTTAAAACCTGTAATCATCACAAAGTAAGTTTCTACAACTGTATATTAAGAAACTGAAGACTAAGAAAATGAACTGCAGAAACAAACATTATTTCAAGTGGCATTAGCCAAATTTGATGTTCTTAGTATGTTAATGTCAGTCATGTATAAGATGGATGACTTGGTTGGGAGGTTGTGTACCAATGTACGTGGCATCAGGCAGTTCCTTTTCATTTCTCATAGTCTGACAGCACAGAAACAGGCCTTTAGCCCATCTAGTATGCACTGACTGTCAACCATGGTTTACTTTAAGAAAAATTGTATTATAGCCCAATTTATTCTCCCCAGTTTAGATTTCCAATTTTCCACCTCACTCACACCCACCCACCCAGCCACCAGCTCTCAGGGTGAACCTCAAGTCATCCTCATGCCCTGAAACCTTGCCTCAAGGTCCCTCCAGGCTCCTTCTACTGAGACATACCACTTGTGACATTTTTGATAAGTGCAACTTTTGCATTCAAATTTGGAAGAGGCATTGGACTGCTCTCTAAATTACAGGCCTTTATGGAGCACTCTATTGTCTTCACTCTGCCCTCCTGCACCTTACCTCTTCAGAAGTCTGTACAGGTTCCTTTGCCCGTGAAGGACTCTTTCAGCCTCTCCTTCCTCTATAAGCGAGGTTAAACTGAAACCTTGTATTGTGGAGCGATTTCTATTACTTCCTGAGGTCAGAGACAAGAGGAAAGACATAACTAACATGGGCAAACGCTTGTGAACCAATTGAGTTCACAAGTAATGTTTTGGACAGGTGGTAATGAATATAAGAAGCACATTAAGGAGTTCATTAGCACCAGAAAAAAATGTGAATACTAATTTCTAGGTTTTGAGTATCTACTGAAAGCTTGTTGTTTTTCACAACAATTTGGAATTCCGTGCAAATCAATGTGATCACAAAATCTGATGCATTTCCAAAGAGGAAGTAAAATGGTCACAGATCAAGAAAGTGGTGAGGCAAAGAGATCAGAAAAGGCTATCTGGAGAGAAGAAGCTGAAGAACTGAGGAACAGCCATCCTTGTGGGTGCTGAGGATGTAAGGAAAGAGAAACCACTTCTGTTTGACAAAAAAAACCATTTGAATAGCCTTTACTTACAGGAGGAGATCAGGGTGGGTGCTGGAATTTAAGTCTGACTGTTTTTCGAGGGGCACTTTCAACATGTGTTATGACACATATCCTTGAGTGTTAAGCTGCCTGGTTACTGGGGAGTAATGACTTGGCCTTTGTGTTGCATCCTCCTCCCTCCCATTTACCCCACCTGCATTGTTCCAATCCCTGCCTCAATCCCATGTGCTTCTGGAGGAGATAAAATGATGATTTTTGTATCTTCAGAAACCCAGTTTTTTTTTCTTTGGCTTTCGAATCTGATCATAAGCAATTGAGAAAAAATATTTTAGTGTAATCAGCATGCTTTCTGCAATTATTCGTCCAGAACTTCTTCCCTACGCAAGTGAAAATGCAGTACTCGCTAATGTTGATCTTTCTGCCATTTAATTTGCCGTCTACTGTGAGCAGATTAATATAATTTCAAATTGCTCTTTTCCTAGGTTGACTGCACAGAGGAGTATAGAGGACGAGGAGGAGATAGCCCGTGAGCGCCGGCGTCGGGCACGTGAAGCACGGCGATATGACGAGGATGACAATGGGTCCTATGCTAGCAGCACTTCCACTCCAGTGTTTGAGAGCCACCTAACCACTAAGGAAAACCAGTAGGTCCTTGCTCGTGAACAATTGGTCATGTTTACCCAATCTATTAGAGTTTTTCGAGGAGATTACCGGGAAAGTGGATGAAGGGAAGGCAGTGGATGTTGTCTGCATGGAGTTCAGTAAGGCCTTTGACAAGGTCCCGCATGGGAGGTTAGTTAGGAAGATTCAGTCGCTAGGTATACATGGTGAGGTAGTAAATTGGATTAGACATTGGCTCAGTGGAAGAAGCCAGAGAGTGGTGGTAGAGAATTGCTTCTCCGAGTGGAGGCCTGTGACTAGTGGTGTGCCACAGGGATCAATGCTGGGTCCATTGTTATTTGTCATCTATATCAATAATCTGGATGATAATGTGATAAGTTGGTTCAGCAAATTTGCTGATGATACAAAGATTGGAGGTATAGTGGACAGTGAAGAAGGTTTTCAAAGCTTGCAGAGGGATTTGGACCAGCTGGAAAAATGGGCTGAAAAATGGCAGATGGAGTTTAATACAGACAAGTGTGAGGTATTGCACTTTGGAAGGACAAACCAAGGTAGAATATACAAGGTAAATGGTAGGGCACTGCAGAGTGCAGTAGAACCGAGGGATCTGGGAATACATATACAAAATTCCCTAAAAGTGGCGTCACAGGTAGATAGGGTCATAAAGAGAACTTTTAGTACATTGGCCTTTATAAATCAAAGTATTGAGTATAAGAGTTGGAATGTTATGGTGAGATTGTATAAGGCATTGGTGAGGCCAAATTTGGAATATTGTGTTCAGTTTTGGTCACCAAATTACAGGAAGGATATTAATAAGGTTGAAAGAGTGCAGAGAAGGTTTACAAGGATGTTGCCGGGACTTGAGAAAAAGTTACAGAGAAAGGTTGAATAGGTTCGGACTTTATTCCCTGGAGCATGGAAGAATGAGGGGAGATTTGACAGAGGTATATAAAATTATGATGGGTATAGATAGAGTGAATGCAAGCAGGCTTTTTCCACTGAGGCTGGGGGAGAAAAACCAGAGGACATGTGTTAAGGGTGAAGGGGGAAAAGTTTAATGGGAACATTAGTGGGGGCTTCTTCACACAGAGAGTGCTGGGAGTGTGGAATGAGCTGCCAGATGAAGTGGTAAATGCGGGCTCACTTTTAACATTTAAGAAAAACTTGGACAGGTACATGGCTGAGAGGTGTGTGGAGGGATATGGTCCAGGTGCAGGTCAGTGGGACTAGGCAGAAAAATGGTTCGGCACAGCCAAGAAGGGCCAAAAGGCCTGTTTCTGTGCTGTAATGTTCTATGGTTCTAATTTATAATAATTTTCCATCAGCTTGGTGATGTAGTTTTGATACGAGGAGACACTAAAAGAGGAATGCTTTTGCACTTGGTGAGCATGAGCAGTGAGGTACCTGCACTTCATTAAGGGTTTTTCACCCTATGGAAGCTGAAAGCCTCATTGTTCCTGTCACCCTTTGTGTCAGTTTTCATTTTATGACTCTAGTGTGCACTGGACATCTCCAGAGGAACCTGCCTCTGGCGCTGCACCTTCAGAGGGGATGGTGCCATCTGGCTCGGTCCTTCCCGACTTACTGATTTCATGCTGCAGTTATGTTTCCACGATCAGGTGCTTGTAATAGTCATATTACATTTGGAAATGGGAGATAAAGGGCTTTTCGGGAATGGTGCAAGTGGGGAAGATAAGCTAATCAGAATAATGCACATACCTTCTTGTGGTAATGCCACATCTTGGAGCTATCTTTCATTATCAGTTCACAGTGAGCAGAAGATTCTGGGGATTGTGGTGGGCGAGAGGTCCAGAATGCATGCAGAGGTCTAAATCTCAAGCTGTACTCTATTCAGTTACTCCATTTATACAACAAATGCAAGTTACAAAATTTGCTGGACATGTTGTACAAAAGGATTATGACTCAATATGTTTTTCCATACTCCTCTGTTGTTTAAGCCAGAGTACAGGAAGGAACAGAACACGAGATAATTGTAACAGAATTTTAACCTGATGTTCTCTGGAAGTAGTTTTGGAATCTTACGACTTAGCCCTTTGAAATCCCTGGGCTATCAAATCCAGAAGATAGGCATCTAACCGAATGCCTACCCCTCCTCATAAATTAGTTTTCAAAGTTAGTCCTTTGTGGACTTTTTACCGGCATTTAAAGCATTCTTCCTTTGAAGAACCGGATAGATCTTCCTGTGGATACTGCGCTGAGCTGAGTTTTTCCCAGGTGAAGGCTGTGGTACAGTTTTCCATTCAGTATGGAGTCAGCTGTGAGACGCCGGCACTGTGCAACAAGAGATTTCCGCAGGTGTCCTAGTTTGTGAATAGAAGATCCACCCACAAAAACATGCTCGGTTAATGTGATGCTTGTATAGCAATCCAATGGAAATAAATTGAAATTGGCTGCCAGATAAAGTAAAAGTTCTTATCTGATTTAATCAGGAATATTTAAATTAAATGTTACTAATTTGCATGTGCATCTTCGGTCTCCACAGCTCAAGAACAGAATTAGGGTGGGGGTCATGGTGGTATTGTAGATAGTCTGCAGATATCTGAAGATCTGGATGGAGGGTGTACATAATGCAGTTGAGTTAGCTGAACACTCTTGCATTCTTTTCTGCTGTCAAGACCATCACAAGTCTAAGATAGCTAAGTACTTGACCAGAAGGAAAACTGACAGCTCATCGGGGATGGGGAGACTGTGCCTGCCTGATGGGAGCCCTTGGGAAGGCATCCTACCTAAAACTCAGCCTTTGGTGCCATTGCCCAAAACTCCATTCCAGAGCTTGTTGCATGTTACAACCTTATAACTTCGTAAGAAGGTGAATCTGCCATCCATCCTCTTGGGAAAAAACAAGCCCTCAAAGCAGACAAAATCCCGGCCACAGCCCAAAACAACACATAGTGAAAAAGTGAATGTGGTGTGAGTTCATAACTCCATCTCTCTCAGAATGAGAGTCAGAATGAGGTTTAATATCACTGGCATAGGTTATGAAACTTGTTGTCTTTGTGGCAGCAATACATTGCAATATATAATAGAAAAGCAAATGTGAATTACAGTAAGAATATACTGTATATAGATATATAAATATATATTTTAAATAATTACATTAAATAAGTAATGCAAAAATTAAAAATTAAAAAAGTAATGAGGTAGTGTTCATGGGTTCAATGTCTATTCAGAAATTGGATGGTAGAGGGGAAGAAGCTGTTCCTGAATCATTGAGTGTGTGCCTTCAGGATTCTGTACCTCCTTCCTGATGTTAGCAATGAGAACAAGGCATATCCTGGTTGACGGGGGTACCTTTTTGAGGCATCGTTCCTTGAAGATGACTTGGATACTATGGAGGCTAGTACCCATGAAGGAGCTGACTAAGTTTACAGCTCTCTGCAGCTTATCTCAATCCTCTGCAGTAGCCTTTCCCTTCCCCGCCCCCCCCCACCCTCCCACTTTACCAGACGGTGATGCAGCCAGTTAGAATGCTGTCCATGGTAAATGTGTAGAAATTTGCGAGTGTCTTTGGTGAGGAAGAGGAAGGTATACCAGGTGCTCTGAAAGAAGTCAACTGATTGGAGTGATTACACTGTGCTCTCTTTGCTGTCCATCACAGGAAAAGATGTTATGAGACATTCTCCTCCTTAGTGACCAAAGGGCTCCTTCGGATTTAGAACGCATATTCTCCCATTCATAGCCACAGTCGTCATGATCCTTACAGCAAGCCCTAGAAAGCAGCACTGACATCTCATCTTCTGGGACCTTGTAAAAGTCATCAACTTGATTAACTGAGTGGGATTATGGAGAATTCTGTTCAGATTTGGTTATCTAATAAAGTTTGTCACTATCGTTGCTTTGCTGTACAGTGGCATGAGATCTGGAATCTTCAGCAGACCCAGTCTCATTGCAAAGAGTCCTGCAAGGTTCTGTTATAAGTCCAGCCATCCTGTCAAATTTCTTTCACCTCCAGCCAAAGCACTGGCCCTCTGGAGTGGAGTTAATCTATGGGACTAACAGGGAACTGTTCATCCTTCATCAATTCCAGTTCAAGACCAAGATTGCCCCAACTACAGTATATAAATATTTTTTGTGTTCCTTTCCAGTCAGAGGCTGAACTTCAAACCATCAGTGATTTGTTCTTTTTTTTAAAAAAATGTACTAGAGATAGGGGGCCCACTAAATATCCATAGATCAAACGTCCACACTAACTTTCATCTGCTACCGAATACCACACCCTAAAAATCAGGATTCACAATGAAACTCTGGTCAACATTGATCGCTCCTCCTACCTTTGGGCAAACCCATCAGGGGTAGGCATATATCAGTGGCAAAATCCTCAGCAATTTCAGTGCATCAACACAACATCTAGCTATTGGTTTAACACTGTTGGCAGTCCAAAACCTCAGTTTGGCACCGAACCATTGATCTAGCATGCAGCAGTGATGCTTCCCTCCAGTAAGCAGAAGGGCCTACTGTAAGAGACTGGGTGATCTTACAGTAGGAAATTCAGAGCACAATGCTGTCATTGCTGAAAAGTCTCCATTTTTGCTGATAGGATGGACGAGCAATTGTTAGGGTCTCTTCCCAGGCCAAGGTCCCTCAATCTTGAGGCAGCCAGCTCCTTCAACCAGCTTTGAGTAAGCCTCATCATCACCAAACTTCCAAAGGGCAACCTACTCCAAGGTATGACACAGGATTCATAGGATTACAGAGAAGCCAATAAGCTCTTTAACTCCTACTTAGAAAAACTGTGACATCTTCATGGTCAGATGGGAATTTCTGATGCAAGACTATCAAACTTTTGAGTTCCTCCAGTGGGGGTCCATAGAAGCCAATCACAAGTAGAGTGGAAGGTGTGTGCAAGGACATCAATTATCCTCCCATCTGAAGAGATAATGAAAATTGCAAACATTCTTTGGATGATCAAAGTTATCTGTTTTACGTATTAGCAGAGTACACTGGGCCCCGAATAATGGATTTTACTCCTTTTCTCATAGATTTCTTATTAAATTCAATCCTTCAGATTCCAATAGCTGCAAAAGCATGGAAAATTTGTGTTTTGGGTGATTTTCATAGGACAAAAATCCCTGCTAATCAATCCAGTTTCAGAGCATGGCGTTCAAACATTTCCTCAAGGGAAATAATCTGTAGGACGTTCTATTACACTTTGTGCTGCCAAGTGCTATTACATAACAAGGTGCTTTTTTTTTCTAATTGTGTGGTTGCATCCTGGATCATTGAAATTAGGCCCAAACACAAAATAATCTGCAGATGCTGGGGTCAAAGCGACACTCACAACATGCTGAAGGAACTCAGCAGGTCAGGCAGCATCCGTGGAAACGTCGACTCATTGAATTTAGGCCGTTGTCAATGTTTTAGTTGGGAATGTTTTTCCATTTACAGTGGGCTCTTTCAAGTGTTGCTGAGGTCTTTATAATTTATGATGAGGAGGCTTGCATTCCAGTTTTTGTGAAAGTTGAGGTACAATAAGTATTCCTGATAGTTCCTGCCTAACTGTAAAAGGGTGGAATGTCCAATTGTTCTTGTGCATGGGTGTAAAACACTATGTAAAGCAGCAGCCCATTTTATTGTAATAAGGAGAGATAGAAAACGTCTGGTATGAAACATTGGGTAAGTCACGATCATTCTCTTTATCTTATCTGTGTTGGGCACGTGGCCAAGTGGTTAAGGCATTCGTCTAGTTACCTCAAGGTCGCTAGTTCAAGCCTCAGCTGTGGAAGCGTGTTTGTGCCCTTGAGCAAGGCACTTAATCACACATTGCTCTAGTCTGTGTGAGGAGTGGCGTTCCACACAGACTTCCAATCTGTGCCTTGTAAGGCATGAAAATGCCCGACGCAGGCCTCTCATGGTCTGAGTCGACGTTCCCCATGTGGGCACGTGGCCAAGTGGTTAAGGCATTGGACTAGTGATCTGAAGGCCATGAGTTCGAGCCCCAGCCGAGGCAACGTGTTGTGTCCTTGAGCAATGCACTTAATCATACATTGCTCTGCGATGACACTGTTGCCAAGCTGTATGGGTCCTAATGCCCTTCCCTTGGACAACATCGGTGTCGTGGAGAGGGGAGACTTGCAGCGTGGGCAACTGCCAGTCTTCCACACAACCTTGCCCAGGCCTGCACCCTGGAGAGTGAAGACTTTCCAGGCACAGTTCCATGGTCTTGCAAGACTGATGGATGCCTTTATCTTATTTGTACTGATTTATGTCACCCGCAAATAAGGCTATCACAGATGACATCCTCCACATGCTCCATGAAACTGCTTCTTTCACTTCTTTTGCGCCTTTTCTTCTCTTTCAAATGCGAGCAAATGAGCAATCTGGCACTTCGCTGTCTCTGAGTGGGTTCCGGGAGGCGAGTGGCCTCCTCGAGGCCAAGAACCTTGGAGACAGGGCATCAGCCCATCATCGGCCTCATATCTTGCCAATAAAAGCAACGAGGAAGATTGAAAACATCGAGGTGAGTCAGTGTTCAGCACCTTCTGCCAGCTTCTCATTTCCTACTGCTGGAAAGGGTGTCTACCTGTGACGTTATTGATGCTGTTTGTAGATTGGACTGTAGCTCTCATTACGATGTGTTTTCTTGTTTTCTGGTCGCTCCTTTTCTGTCGCTATTTTTGGGATATTTTGAATCAGGATGGCCTGCAGAAAATGTTCACTGAGCTGATCTGAAGATGGACTCTTAAGTTTTTGTATTTTTATTCTGTGTCTTTGCTCATTCTTTTTGTTGCCGTTTGCGCGGTGTTGTTTTGCACGTGGGTGGGGTGGGGTTGATGTTTTTCTTTGAACGGGTTGCACAGCTTGCTTTCTTTCATGGCTGTCTGTGGGGAAGATGAATCTCAGGGTTGTATACTGCAGGGGTCCCCAACCTTTTTTGCACCACGGACTGGTTTAATATTGACAATATTCTTGCGGACTGGCCGACCGGGGGGTCGGGGGGGGGGTGTTCAAGTAGGGTTAAACTACCTCAACATATCTTTTACAGTTAGGGTTGCCAACTTTCTCACTCCCAAATAAGGGACAAAAGTAGCTGTCAAATCCCGGGACACTTTACCCCAAGAACGGCTACCATGACCATGAATCCTTGCGCAGACACCTGTGTGCGCATGCGTAATATGCGCATGTGTGTATGTGTCGATTCTTTTCCCCCCACAAATCGGTTTTGCCTTCATCTTCCTGACTACTGTATACTGTACATACATTATTTCTACTTTATATAGGCTGTGTATTTATGATATCATTCCTGCTTTTACTATATGTTAGTGTTATTTATTTTCGGTTTTATGTGTTATTTGGTAGGATTTGTTAGGTTATTTTTTTTGAGTCCGGGAACGCACAAAAATTTTTCCCATATAAATTAATGGTAATTGCTTCTTCGCTTCATGCCGTTTCGGCACGAAAGGTTTCATAGGAACGCTCTACCTTAACGGGGGAAATACTGGACCAGGGCGGTCCCGTATGGGACAAACCAATTTAGCCCAATATACGGGATGTCCCGGCAAATACGGGACAGTTGGCAATCCTATGTTCAAGTTCAACAGTACGTGACAAGGAATGAGGAAAGGTGCAGCTGACTCATATCGTTTCCTCACAGCCCAGTAGCACATGCTTTGCGGTCTGGTGGTTGGGGACTGCTGGTATACTGCATACACACTTTGATTATAAATGTACTTTGAATCTTTTGAATTATAGTCCCATGTCACAAGCTACAGTGAAGAGATTTATTTTTGCAAGCTGTCCAGATAGATGAAGCTGTGTATAATTACACTGAGGTAATGAAAAGAAAACAGAATAATAATAATATGCTGTTGCAGGTACAGGTACAGAGAAAGTGCAGGCCGACAAAGTGCAAGGGCATGACAAGGTAGAACGAGAGATCAGGAGTTCGTCTGCTATGAGGGGCTCACTCAAGAATGATAACTGCTTGAATCTGGTAGTTCAAGTTTTCAGACTTCTGTATCTTCTCCCCAAAGGGAGAGAGGACAAGAGAGAATGACAGGGGAAGGAGAGGTTTTGATGAGGTTGGCTGCTTTCCTGAGGCGGTTTGGAGTGTAGGCAGAATCCATGGTGAAAAGCCCTTTTTTTTTAGGTGGATTGGACTATGTTCACAACTCCGTAATTTCCAGCAATCCTGGGCAGGGTACTTGACACTCAAAGCTGTGATATATCCAGAGAGGATGTAGATAGTGCATTTATAAAAATTGTTAAGAATCATTAGCGACATCCTGAATTTTCTTAGGCTTCTGAGGAAGTAGATGTGCTGGTGTGCTTTATTGATCATCGTGTCTGTGCGGTTGCACCAGGAGGAGTTTTTGGTGATACTTTACACCTGGGAACCTGAAGCTCTTGGCCACTTCCACCATCAACAGCACTGGTGCAAAAACCCTACTTCCTGAAGTCAATGACCAGCTCCTTTCTTTTGCTGATATTGAGGGAAGATATTGTTGCTTTGACACCAAGTTCATTGTCAAAATTGCTACCACTATGCTTTGTGGTACTGATCAATACCAAGTTTTTGGCACAAGCAAGAAGGCTCACGTACTGCTCTCCTTCCTTCAGAAGTTAAAGAAAGAGGTAAAGAGAGAGAGAAAGAGGAAAAAAAGGGGTGACATAGGATTAGAAGATGTAGAATCCTGTGGGTAGAGATAAGAAACTGCAAGGGTAAAAAGACCCTGATGGGAATTACATACAGTCCTCTAAACATTAGCCAAGATGTGGGATACAAATTACAATGGGGATTAAAAAAAAGGCATGTAAAAAGGGCAAGGTTACAATCATCACAGGGTATTTCAATATGCAGGTAGAGCTGGCTGAAGTTGATTGGAAGGGGACAATAGCAGAGATGAAGTCAGAACAGCAATGGCTAGAGTTTTGGGGGGCAATTGGGAAGGTGCAGGATACATGCTACCCAAAGATGAAGAAGCATTTTAAAGGAAGGATGAGTCAACTTGGCAGAGAAGGGAAGTCAAAGGCAGCATAAAAGAAAAAGAGAAGGCATATGATGCAGCAAAAATTAGTGGGAGGTTAGAAAATTAGGATGCTTTTAAAAACCAACAGAAGGCAATTTAAAAAGCCATAAGGAGAGAAAAGATTAAATATGAAGGTAAGCTAGCTTATAATATAAAAGAAGATGCCAAAAGTTTTTCAGCTATATAGAGAGTAAAAGAGAAATGAGAGTAGATATCAGACCACTGGAAAATGATGCTGGAGAGGTAGTAATGGGGAATGAGAAAATGGTGAACGAACTGAATAAGAATTTTGCATCAATCTTCACTGTGTAAGACACTAGCAATATGCCGGAAATTCTGTCATGGGGCAGAAGTGAGTGTAATTGCAATTACTAAGGAGAAGGTGCTTGCGAAACTGGAAGGTCTCAAGGTAGATAAGTCGCCCCAATACAGAGCTCTGAAAGAGTTAGCTGAAGAGATTGTGGAGGCATTAGTAATGATCTTTCAAGAATCACTAGATTTTGGAATGGCTCCGGAAGACTGAAAAATTGCAAATGTCTTTTTACACTTTAAGAGGGAAGGGGGCCCCCGAGATCCTTACTAAATTTTATTGATGCCTCATAGGAAGCATCCTATCTGGATGCATAACATCTTAATATGGTAACTGCTATGCCTATGGCCTTAAGAAACTGCAGAGTTGTGGACACAGCTCAGCATGTCACAGAATCCAGCCTCCACTCCATGGAGTTGACAGTTCTCACTGCCTCAGTAAAACAGCCTGTATAACCAAAGGCCTCAGGCGCCCTGGAATTCTGTCGTCTTTCCTTTCTCATTGGACAGATGACACAAAGGCCTGAAAGCACATACCACCAGGCTCAAGGACAGCTTCTATCCCACTGTTGAATGGACCTCTTGTACAATAAAAGGAACCTTTGACCTTCTGATCTAATACATTATAATGTTGCACCTTGTTGTTTTCCTGCACTGCATTTTCTCTGCAGTGGTTACACTTTATTCTGCATTTTTATTAATTTACCTTATTCTAGCTCAATGCACTGTACGATGATCTGATCTGTGCGAACAATATGCAAGGCAATCCTTTCACTGTATCTTGGTACACATGACAATAATAAATCAAACCAGGAAAATCCTGTTGAGTTCCTCACTTGTTTGTTAGCTTATTGAAGATTGTGCATTGAACAGAGTTACGTTCAGCACTTACGGAAGAGAAAAACGAAAAACATCCATGAACTTTAGCTGCCAGTGGAAAAAGAGGAAACTAATTCTGACCATCTTGGGAATTGATGTTTGTCTTTACCTGATGAACTATCTTGGGAGCTCATTCGTATGTATGGGTGCCTGTAAGTTAGGTCATTACCAGGGGATGGCCTTTAGTTGATGTTGTTCACCGCCATTAAAAGATATTATTTTTTTGAACACTTATCCTTGTGACCTGCATTAGTAAACAATCAAATATAGAATAATCAATTCAAAGGTTCAATATAATGTCAGAGAAATGTATACAATATACATCCTGAAATGCTTTTTCTTCACAAAACATCCACGAAAACAGAGAAGTGCCCTGAAGAATGAACGACAGTTAAATGTGAGAACCCCAAAGTCCCCCCCCCCGCCAGCTCCCCCCTCCCGCACATAAACGATGGCGAACAACGATTCCCCCCTCCCCCACCGGCAAAATAAAAAGCGCACCCGCGACTGAGCAATTGATGTTACACTGGCCTTCTTTTGCCTTACATTTTTAAAAACTTCTTCTGCTTTCAAGACTACCTGTCAGCCAGAATTTTGCTCCCAGCCAAAGCATTTTGCACAGAAACAATTAAAACCATTGTCTTTTATAGAGACAAGTAGATGGGAAACTGTCTTTCACCTTTAGTCAGTATTATTCTTGTTCTTCTCAACTGCCCATTCACACTATTGCAATATACAACATAAATGTAGCTGCTGCTTCATTACGATACATAATGCCACACTGCCACACCTTTCAAAGGTATTTATCAATGGAATTCTGAAAGTACTTGCTATTAGCATATTGGTGAGCACTCTCCAGTGTTTGTCGTCCATTGGAATATATAAGAAATAATAGAGAAAAAGCAGGCCGGTGGAGGAATTCAGCTGGTCGGGGAACATCTGTGCACATTGAGACTCCAGATGATGGTCTCAACCTGGGTCCAGATGAAGGGTCTCAATCTGAAATGCCAACTGTCCATTTCCCTCCATGGATGACATCTGACACATTGAGTTCCTCCAGCAACTCTTCTTTTCCCTCCAGATTTCAGCATCTGTAGTCTCTTATTCCATGAATATATGAGGGGTGATTGATATGTTTGTAGCCAAAGGTAGAAGGAGTCAATTTTAGAAAACCTAGCACATTTATTTTTCAACATAGTCCCCTCCTACATTTACACACTTAGTCCAGCGGTCGTGGAGCATACGGACCCCTTCTTAGTAGAAGTCCAATATGGGTATCCCAAGCTCTCCGCTGCATGCCATTCAATTCTTCTCCGCATTCCCACAGAAGTATTTTCTCTTCTCCTAGCCATCTGGTTCTGGTTCCATCTGCCTTCCATCTCTCCCTTAATGGCTATCACCTCCCTTACTTAACAAATACCAGCACTGCTAGCCTTTTGTGTTCCTATTAATCACTCTCCCAGGTGTATCCATCTTCAACCTTACTTGTCTCTGACTGCCCCTCTTTTGTTATTCTTTGTGTGCACTTCCATTTATCACAAACCTGCTTCTGCCTTCTAATTCCACTCAAGTCCTCTCCTACCTGGTTTAATTTGTTCATAATCCTTTATCTCTTGATCCACCAATCACCTCTGTCTCATTATTCTCCCTCTTCATTTATAGCTACCTGCATGTCCATTCTTAGTCTTGATTTAGGGTTTTGACCCAAGATGTTGACAGTCCACTCCCCAGATACCACTTCACCCACTGAGTTCCTGCAGCAAACTGCTTGCAGACAAATGCTAGAACTCAGCCCTTCAGTAGAATGTGAAACAAAAATGAACAATGTCCCAGCCTCCTTCATTGACTTACAAAATCCCACCCCCCCCCCCTCTCTCCATCACTTTCATTGAACATAGTTTTTAGTCCTTGGTGCTCATCTGCTATCTAGGCTAAGTGACTGTTACTGTTCCTCTTGATAATGAGTGCAGGCAGGCTCTTTGTGTCTGGGTATAACGAGTGAGCTGCATCCCATCCTAAACAAGGTTCCCACTTGTTCGGTCCAGAGAGACCAGCCCTGTAATGTTCTGTTATGTCTTGTAACTTCAAAACATTAGACTACAAACTTTGTAATTCAGCGAAACTCCCAGGAGTCTGTAAGTACAAGTGTAATTCAAGTTTACTTTAAGCGAGCAAGTTGTGCACACATCACATGTATAGGTAGCGTGATGACTTATGCACTTATTGTATTTTTACATATAACCCGTAATTTAAATTATTGTAATATTAAATACACAGCTAAGTCAGTACTTATTTCTTTCCTCAGCAGGAAGGGCATGAGTTCCAAGTTATTTTTCACAACCTGACCTTTCAGGCTGACAGTTTGTTGCAGCCGTGTGGGATACTGTTCTTTATGCACTTATTGTTTATACCACTTTTTGTTTGAAATGTTAAGCTAAAATCTCATCTGCTTGTTCGAATTGTTCAAGTGCAATTTAAAGATCCTGTGGCGCAATTTCAATGTGGTTCTCATATCAAATTAATGTTTTTCCTTTGAAGCAAGGAATAGATAACTTGTTCAATAACTTTCATAACTGTTTATATGAATTTTCTGTATGCATGGCACTGCATTTAACATGGTTATTTAAGTAAAGTGGGGAATATGGTAAAATACTGTATCAAAACTATTTTCCTTATTTTTTCTTCTTACCATTCATTTCCTAACCTACCCTCGCTAAGTGTGCTTGCTAGGAAGGATCCCAAACATATTGACCTGTGTGCCAAAGACGTTTCAGAACAGAACCTGGAAAATATGACATTATCTTCTAAGACTTCCAAGATCAAAACAATATGTTTTCCCAATTTATTGATTTTGACATTTTTAATGCACTATTGTGATAATTTCTTGTGTATTCTTTAAACTCAGTTTGGTCAGTTGCCACAATACTTTGTAAGCTGAGATCACATGAAACGTCCAGCTCAAAGTGAAGAAAGATAGATATCTAATTGATCCCAAAGGAAATTCCAGTGTCACAGTAGCATTACAAGTGCACAGATATAAATATTAGAAGAGAAGTAGAAAGAATAAAAAGTAAGTTACCTCAAGCAGTCTAACAGGAGTGGGGTCATCACTTCCCCAGCTATAGGTTGACTCGTTATAGAGCCTAATAATTGAGGGTAAGAACGACCTCGTATGTTGCTTTTTGGAGCAGTACAGTTGTCTTAGTCTATTGCGAAAAGTGCTCCTCTGTTCAGCTAAGGTAGCATGCAGAGGGTGAGAAACATTGTCCACAATTGCCAGGGTTTTCTGTAGGGTCCTGCAAAGATTATTGTACATTCTAAGGGCATTGTGAACACCCATATTCTGGTATGTCTGTCCACGGCCTCCTCTACTGTAAAGATGAAGCCACACTCAGGTTGGAGGAACAACACCTTATATTCCGTCTGGGTAGTCTCCAACCTGATGGCATGAACATTGATTTCTCTAACTTCCGCTAATGCCCCACCTCCCCTTTGTACCCTATCTGTTATTTATTTATTTATTTATTTATTCATTCATTCATTCATTCATTCTCTCTCTCTCTCTCTCTCTCTCTCTCTCTCTCCTTTTTCTCCCTCTGTCCTTCTCACTATACCCCTTGTCATTCTCTGGGCTTCCCCCCTCCCCCTTTCTTTCTCCCTTTGGCCTCCTGTCCCATGATCCTCTCATATCCCTTTTGCCAATCAACTTTCCAGCTCTTAGCTCCATCCCTCCCCCTCCTGTCTTCTCTTATCATTTCAGATCTCCCCCTCTCCCCCCCCACTTTCAAACCTCTCACTAGCTCTTCTTTCAGTTAGTCCTGACGAAGAGTCTCAGCCCGAAACGTCGACAGTACCTCAGCCTATAGATGCTGCCTGGCCTGCTGCGTTCACCAGCAATTTTTATGTGTGTTACCCTTATTAATTTCTGGCTTGTATCTTTAAGTGTAATTATAGACAATGTCACATTACAGGAACTATCACAAAAAATCTTGTCTGTAAGATACATCAGTGTTTCCCCAAAATCAAAGCTGACGTGTGTTGGAGCATTGTTCAGTTGAAGTCAGCATTTTCCAGTATCGTAACTGGGTTAAGTTTCACAGGACGAAAACAACTGCCTCCTCCTCTATTAAGTCAGATGTAAGTGTCATCAGATATTCTGCTTGATGTATGTTGTTGGTCGTCTGTGAAACTTGAAACATATGCCATTCTGAAGCAAAGTTATCATTCATTTTAGAATCTTCAGATCCCTTGAATTATTTGGCAATCTATTAAAAAAAACTCAACATGTACACATGCAGTTGAGTCTTTACTCCACTTTCATAAAATAAATATCACAATGACACACTCTTTTCATAAGATTTTTATTTAGATTTTCTCATCCAGTTAAAGTTAGTAGTTCAAATAATGCTAAATGGAAGATCAAGACCTTGTATCAGGGCACCAAGAAAGGCTCCAACTGATAAATTATAACCATCTTTTCTGCTTGGAAAGTGAATGGAGAAATAGTTGCAATGCTGGAGAATTGCTGACTTCAAATGACCAATGCTTTAACACATGTCAGCTATGATCCTGGGGAAAAACCAGTATAATTTACAGACAAGATTTTGTGATAGTTCCTGTAATGTGGCTGAAGCACCTTCAATAATTTCCAAAAGGCTGAAGTAGGGTAAATACTGAAAGGCTTTTATTCGCAGTAAGACGTGACCTCCATGCTGAGTGTCTGCCCCTGGTCTGAGGGAGAGGAGCAGGGCAAAATCGTCTTTATTCAGGGGTCTGTGGGAGGAGCCACAGGGACAGTCAGCAGAGGGGTGTGTCCAGACAGTTAACCCAGTTTCAACTGTTAGGTACCCCGTAACTGGGTTGCCAAACCAGCAGAAATGGATCACTCAGTTGGAGTCTGGATTATTAGAACTGAGGAAGTTTTATTAAAGAAACAAGCAACACAGTACTCTAATCAAAAGGATAATGAATGCAACAGTTCAGCAATGATAAACATACATGTACACAGAATTCAGATAACAGGATCAATCAAGCTCTATCGTTGTCTAGGGATAAATGACCAGTTTCAATGTGACGCAAAGTTCAGTTCAATTTAGTTCAGTTCAGTTCGCAGTAATTGCTGCCGTGGGAGATGGACAATTTTTGGGGAAGGAGAAAGAGAGCAAACGAATGAATATTCAAAACGACTTCCACACAGACCTTCGCAGTCAGCTTCCGGGCGAGTCCTTTGTGATGTCATCTGAGGTCACCGACCGTGACCCCCTCCGTTTCCAGATACGAATCGTTTCCCTGCGGTGAACCTGGCACCCAGGCAAGGGTGGACACACACCAGGTTCCCGCCGATCGTGCCTTTCCAAAACTTCCCACCAACTTGTGAGAGACGCACCGCTTCCAGGGTCTCGTTACCTCGGGTGGTGTGTGTGTGTCCTGCCTTAGCGAACCTGTCCCTTTTATCCCCCTGCTGGGGTATTGCCTGTCCATCACTTCAAACAGTTCAGGGTTCAAAGGGGGAGCCGCTCTTGACAGCTCTCCTTCCTTCATTAACATCTCCAATGCTGCTCCATTGTTTTCTTTATCTCTCTCTCTCCTGAAGACAGGTGGCAGACCAACTGCTGATTGCACTGGTGCCAGCACAGGACAGCTACATCTTAATCTATGTGTATTCTCGTTACACACATATAAATATGGTTTACCACAGTGGCATTGCTGTATAATCAACTTAATTGTTAAATTTACAGAAAGGTGCAAGCCAGAAGTGAATAAGGGTGTTCACAATGCCCTTTGAATGTACAATAATCTTTGCAGGACACTTCACTCTGTGCTCGATATTTCTTGTGATCTCAGTTCACAAAGTATTGTGGCAATTGACCAAACTGAGTTTAAAGAATACACAAGGAATTAGCCATACATCTTGTTTCAATGATTCTCCTTTAGAAAGCGCACAGTGGCTGCAATGATGAACTTGTATTACAGTACACGCAGTCATTGAACGACATTAAACTATACAACAGGAAACCACACTATTAATGTTTGCTTTCTTTCTGAGCCAAGATTTTTGCTGGCAAGTTATCTACAACCTAATTAAAAGCAGGACGAATGCTTGTTTCTTATACCGTTAAAAAACGTTTCAGAGATTTAGCATAAAAATTCAGTGTTAATTCTCCTGCATCTGTGCTACTTGACACTTAGCATGGCTCTAGTCTGCAGATAATCTTCAGAGACTCTGCAACTGGCACAGCCTAAATTCTTGGGAGAGAAATTCTTTTAGTTGCAGTATTCAGGAAGAATAATAACTATACATGCTATTTCCAGCAAACGACTTCAAATATTGTAAAAAGTGAAACTGGGGTCTGTCATGCCTACATTGTCTTTACAAATACGGGTTTGCTGTAGATGTCTTACAAGGTGAGGCATCCAGTAAGGTGCCTTGTAAGTGCTTATTACATAAAATACTGGCTCAGCGTGTTGGAGTAATATATTATTGCGGATGAAGTTCAGCAAATAGGAAGAGAGAATAAATAAGTTATAATTAACTTGGTGGTAAGTTATTAGATAAGGATAATTGGGAAGTGATGTACGTAGAACTGAGTGTAAAACAAACATTGGCTAATGATACAATGTTGTGTGGGAAGAGGTGCTAAAAGGAGGACCCAGAGGAATCAAAAAGTTTTAAAAGGGCTTCTGATAACCTGTGCACAAAATGAAGTGATCAGGAAATAGAATGGAATGGTGCAAGTACATTGTCATGCAAGAGTATGTTGCCGAGACCACACCTACAATACTATCTATGAATTTGGTCACTGTACATACAATTTGTTCTGCAGTTCAATAAAGTGATTCATCGGGTAAGAGAAGGTGACATTTGTTAAGAAGGAAATTGTGAATGTCATTGTTCAGAAAGGAATCATGTGCCCTGACCTTATTAGTGCTCCCACAATGCCTCCCCACATTTTCACCTGTTTTAAACTCCATCCACCATTTTTCAGCCCCTTTCAGCAACACGTATCTGTCTGCAGACCAAGACTGTCTTCTGCACCATCAACAACTCTGCCAGTCTTGGTGTCATCTGAAAACTTACCAATCATGCCTCCCACATTCACGTCCAAATTATTCTCATATAACAGCAAGGCTGTCAGCATTGCTGCTCACGGGCCCCAACTAGCCACAGAAACAGCCCTCTACTGTCAGACTTATCAAACAGATGCTGGGCATGATAGATCTAACTTTCCTTGTACTGTGTCTCAGATAATAACATAGGCCACCACTGAGAACTGCAATAGATTCCAAAATGAGGTGATTTGCATATTTACAGCATGTTTTTGTGTGCCCAATCATGAAAGAAAACATCAATGAAAACTTCTGGTGAAACGAGTTTTATGACGTATTACTTTTGTGACGAGAATACACATAGATTAAGATGTTAGCTGTCCTGTGCTGGCATCAGTGGGATCAGCAGTTGGTCTGCCACCTGTCTTCAGGAGAAAGAGAGATAAGGAAAACAATGGAGCAGCATTTGGAGATATTAATGAAGGGACGGGAGAGTTTAACGGAAGGAGAGCTGTCAAGATCGGCTCCCCCTTTGAACCCTGAACTGTTTGAAGTGATGGACAGGCGATACCCCAGCAGGGGGATAAAAAGGGACAGGTTCGCTAAGGCAAGACACACACGACACCACGAGGTAACAAAACCCTGGAAGTGGTGTGCCTCCCATAAGTCAGTGGGAAGTTTTGGAGGGCTTGTCGCGGGACCAAGCCATAGACGTACAGGTTGGAAAGGCACGATCGGCGGGAACCTGGTGTTTGTGTCCGCTCTTGCCTGGGTGCCAGGTTCACCGCAGAGAAACGATCGTATCTGGAAACGGAGGGGTCACGGTCGGTGACCTCAGAAGACATCACAAAAGGCTCGCCCGAAAGCTGACTGCGAAGAATATCGAAGGTCTGTGTGGAAGCCGTTTGAATATTCATTCGTTTGCTCTCTCTCTCCTTCCCCCCACTGTCCATCTCCCACGGCAGTGATTACTGTGAACTGAACTGAACTAAATTGAACTGAACTTTGCGTCACTTTGAAACTAGTCATTTACCCCTAGACGACGATAGAGCTTGATTGATCCTGTTATCCTAATTCTGTGTACATGTGTGTTTATCATTGCTGAACTGTTGCATTTATTATCCTTTTGATTAGAGTACTGTGTTGCTTGTTTCTTTAATAAAACTTTCTTAGTTCTAGTAATCCAGACTCCAACTGAGTGATCCATTTCTGCTGGTTTGGCAACCCAGTTACGGGGTACGTAACATAAGTGGAGTTCTCGTCCGCGATTTTGAACGCTAAATTTGGGACGGAGTAAATTGATTGGGTTAAAATTCCCGAAAGAAAGAAAAGACAAACAGCAGAAATGGAGGTTGAGGAATTTATAAAGGCGCCGACCTTGGAGGCATTAGAGGATGCCAGGAAAGCGGAATTGGCAGCTGTGGCCAAACGGTTGAATCTTGTTAAGGGGAAGTCGACAATGAGGAGAGAGGAGATACACAGAGCTATCGTAGAGCACTATGTATCTAAAGGTGTGTTTCCCCAAGGGGAGCTGGAGGTGGTGTCTATCGAAAAACCTGCTGGAGACACGGTACAGGTGCAGCTTGAAAAACTGAGACTCGAGCACGAGTTCAGGGTACGGCAGTTAGAACACGAAGAGAAGCAGTTAGAAAGGCAGGAGAAAGAGAAAGAGTTAGAAAGGCAGGAGAGAGAGTTAGAAAGGCAGGAGAGAGAGAGAGAGAGAGACAGTTGGAGCGAGAGGAGAAACAGAGGGAAACGGAATTTGAGCTGGAGAAGTTAAAGATAAGGGCAGAGCAGGGGCCCGTGCCGAACCAAGGTGGAGGGTTCTGGGCGACCCAGGAGGTTAGGCTGGTTCCCCCATTTGACGATACCGATGTGGATCGGTACTTTCTCCATTTCGAAAAAGTTGCTACAAGTCAGGACTGGCCGAGGGATAAGTGGGCTGTTTTGCTTCAGAGTGTACTGAAAGGGAAAGCCCAACAAGCTTACTCAGCTTTGTCCGCGGAAGATGCCCAGAGGTATGAGGTGGTGAAAGAGGCCATCCTCAGGATTTATGAGTTGGTCCCGGAGGCATACCGGCAGAGGTTCCAGAATGCGAGGAAGCAGTGGGACCGCACGTATTTAGAGTTTGTCCGTGAGATGCAGACATATTGTGAGCATTGGTGCGCCTTGAAGGCCTTGAAGGGGGTAGATGGGGATTATGACAGACTGCTACAGCTGATCCTGATTGAGCAGTTTAAAGGTTGTGTCCCTGGGGGTATGAGATCCTACCTAGATGAGAAAGAGGCAGCCATGTTAGCCGCAACTGCTAAGTTAGCGGATGAGTATGCGTTGACGCATAAAATGAAGTTTGCCCCGAGTAAAGGCTACCAGAAGGGTAGTCAGGGCGGTGGGGAGAGTTCGCCAGAAAAGTCAGAATGTAAGCCGGGGACTAGTGAGAAGGATAAGGTAGACCGGGAGCAGTCTGGTCGGAAGTCTCCTGGGATCGTCTGTTATAATTGTGGGAAAGTCGGACACTTGGCGTCCAGGTGCTTTGCCCCAAAGAAGGAGACGGGAAAAGGAAAAACGGCGATTTTGACTGGCTGTATCGAGCTGGTAAACGAACCGCTAGGAGAGGAAAGGTCTGCCAAAGTTCAGGAAGGGCGCGAGAGGTTTATCTCGGCCGGATTGGTGTCAGTGAAGGAGGGGTTAAAACCAGTTCCAGTGCGGATCTGGAGAGACATGGGAGCGTGTCAGTCATTGATATTGAAGAGTGTATTAGAGTTTAGCTCAGAGACCCAGACTGGGGAGGTCAAGGTCAAAGGTATTGGGGGAGGGACAAAGGCAGTCCCTTTGCACCAGATACACCTACAAAGCAACCTGGTCTCTGGACTAGTCACGATCGGGGTGAGACCCAAATTACCGATGAAAGGCGTGGAGGTCTTGCTTGGTAATGACCTCGCCGGGGGAATCGTGTTCCCAGCCGTGAGATTGACAGGTCAGCCTGCCAGCATTGAGGCCCCGCCCAGGGACTCACAGGTTCATCACGGGACTGCTGAAGTAAATTTAGCTGAGACATTTCTGACAGCCTTGTACGAGAAGGGGGTAGAAAGTGAAAAGAAGGAGTGTAGTGAGGCAAGAGGTAGTGAGGGAGCTGAGACAGACTTAGCATTAGCCAGGAAAGAATTTGTGCAGGCACAGGAGCGAGATGAGAGGCTGATGGTTTTGGGGGAGACAGCTCTCTCTGATGCAGAATTAAAAAGGGAACCAGTTGGCTATTGTGTGGAGGAGGAAGTGCTAAGGAAGAAAGGGAGACCAAGTACCGTACCCGCAGATGAGGAATGGGGGGTGGTGCAAAAGAGTTATGGGGATGAGATTTTTAACCTGGCCCACAAGGTACCCCCCGGTGGACATTTTGCGGTGCTGGAGGAAACAGTTGGTGGAATCATGAAAGGGGTTTACCAGCTGCACAGGAGGAAGGATGTTATTGATTATGGCAGACGCGAACTGAGACGGTCACAGGCTTTTGATATGCTAACAAACCTAGTCGGTGTTAGCGCGGAAATCAATGAAGCTAGGGTCCCCCTGATAAGAGAAAAAAAACATTTTGAAAAGATGAGTATGGTACCGACCAGATGGGAGAAGGCTATTGTTTTGGCCAGCTCTGCTGATAAGGTCTCTCCCTTAATCCCCGAACAAAGCGACTCTTTAGGAGAAGTAATTAAACGACTCGCACACGTGTGTTTGATTGTCCCGAGGCGATGCAAAGAACTGGGACGCTGGGTGGTGTTTGTTACGCTAGGTCAGCCTAGTGAGCTATATAGAATGAGTAATTCAGTGACAAAAGGGCTGACGAACACAGAGGTGTGTATTGGCGATGTAATACGGCTGTCTGAAGCCAGCTTGATAGTGAACCTTGAAAAAAATGAGTTCGATCACACGAAGGTCACTTATCTGGGAACTGTGGTGACACAGGGGCAGCTGGCAGAGATGCAAGCTAAAGTGCGGGCTATCTCTGACATCCCAACCCCGACAGACAACAGGGCCCTCAGAAGGCTCTTGGAGATGGTGGGGTACTGTAGGAAGTTTTGCAATAACTCTGCGGTTACAACCCCTCCCCCTCCTACTAAGCCCTTGCGAGAGAAAACTAAGTTGGAATGGGACGACCCTTGTTATTGTGGTCCGGGACGAAACCCAATGAGAGGTTACATTGATCGCAATTCATCAGTGTTTTTGGCCACTATGAAGTTTGCTAAGTTGGAGCCTGGTCTAAGGGATTATTAATAACACATATAAAAGGAACAGAAAATGTGATGGCTGACTGTCTGTCAGGTGTTCACAACTTCAAATTCGCTGTATTAGCCAAATAGCTGATAAAGATGTATATTTGTGTGTATCAAATAATGTATTCATGTTTGTAATTTTTACCCCGGTAAAAATCCTTAAAGGTGGGAGGTGTGACGAGAATACACATAGATTAAGATGTTAGCTGTCCTGTGCTGGCACCAGTGGGATCAGCAGTTGGTCTGCCACCTGTCTTCAGGAGAAAGAGAGATAAGGAAAACAACGGAGCAGCATTTAGAGATGTTAATGAAGGGACAGGAGAGTTTAACGGAAGGAGAGCTGTCAAGATCGGCTCCCCCTTTGAACCCTGAACTGTTTGAAGTGATGGACAGGCGATACCCCAGCAGGGGGATAAAAAGGGACAGGTTCGCTAAGGCAAGACACACACGACACCACGAGGTAACGAGACCCTGGAAGCGGTGCGCCTCCCATAAGTCAGTGGGAAGTTTTGGAGGGCTGGTCACGGGACCAAGCCATAGATGCACAGGGTGGAAAGGCACGATCAGCGGGAACCTGGTGTGTGTGTCCGCTCTTGCCTGGGTGCCAGGTTCCCCGCAGAGAAACGATCGTATCTGGAAACAGAGGGGTCACGGTCGGTGACCTCAGAAGACATCACAAAGGGCTCGCCCGAAAGCTGACTGCGAAGAATATCGAAGGTCTGTGTGGAAGCCGTTTGAATATTCATTCGTTTGCTCTCTCTCTCCTTCCCCCCACTGTCCATCTCCCACGGCAGTGATTACTGTGAACTGAACTGAACTAAATTGAACTGAACTTTGCGTCACTTTGAAACTGGTCATTTACCCCTAGACGACGATAGAGCTTGATTGATCCTGTTATCCTAATTCTGTGTACATGTGTGTTTATCATTGCTGAACTGTTGCATTTATTATCCTTTTGATTAGAGTACTGTGTTGCTTGTTTCTTTAATAAAACTTTCTTAGTTCTAGTAATCCAGACTCCAATTGAGTGATCCGTTTCTGCTGGTTTAGCAACCCAGTTACGGGGTATGTAACACTTTTGACAGAGGTATTTTTATTCAGGCTCTGTTCAACTTGTACAACTCTTCCTTGTATAATAATACTGAACACCAATACCATGTTTCTCTAATGTCCTCTTAAGTGACAGGTCCTAATTTCTCCTTTGAAATCTAAGGCTCAGAGACCAGCAGGCACTGGTTCTTACAGCTTTCTCTTTGATGATCTTGATAGCTGCCTGTGTGATGGCTGCTCTTTTAGACAGTGTTCATTATCAAGGGTGATCCTATTATGTCAAAAAGCTGGGTTCATCAGGTACCAGTGACATCCCAACACAAATAGCAGTGTATGTTTCTTCGTTACTTTTTTCACTGATGGGAAACATTATCATCTCAAAATTTCACTAAGAAATGAATGGGATTAAATTTTATTATTAAGATAAAATATCAAGATTTAATTTTTATCAAAGTTCTGTTTAGGAGGGAAACAATTAAATAGAATTTCTTGGTTATGCAAATGAGCAGCGCTGAACTTTATATCAGGAATCAGCTCTTCTGATCTCATGTCAGACATTGAATGCTAGGAGGTAATTTTAATGTTCCCTGTTGATCGTGTAAGTGGAAATGGTACAAGTCTACCCTACTGTAGAGTAATTCCCATTGAATTCCCATTGGTTGCCCTTTGAACACGCTGCTATTGGCCAGATGAGCTGCTCTCAAAGACAACGAGAACCTCATTAATAACATGCTAATTGAGGTTTCACAATGCAGATGCCACCATGTAAACAATAGTCACAATAGTTCAGTGCCATTGAAAATCAAGTAACTCTAAAACTGAACAGATAAAGGCTTTCTCCATTGACAATGAGGTTTAAAACATCATAGACCAGGCTCTGCTGCTCAGACTAAATATGTTGAGAGACAGCTGCTTGCATCATGGGAGAACTTGACTGTATATAGTCATCATGTGACCTGCTTCCCTTGCCCAACCTGAAGAATTGCCAACTGGACTTGCGTGTCAACTTTATCAATCCATATTGTCCTTGGTAAGCAAACTGTTTAGTGAAATAAATCCGACTTTGTGTTATCGATATGGAATAGTTCAGATTTAAAGGTATTTTTGTGATGATCAGTTTTAGTTAATATTCCTTTTCAGAATCTGGTATCAATGGCAAGGCCACATTTATTGTCTATTACGTGTTGCTGTTTTCCCTGAAGTTGTGGTGAGCTGCCACTTTGAACAGCTCCAGACCTTCTGGTGAAAGTACTCCCACAATGCAGTAGGACAGGGAAGCAATATACAGGCAATAAACCACTGTACTGAATATTCAAATCATAAAGGTGTACAGCTTGGTGAGGTATGAGGTGAAATTCCCAAATACATACTGCCTGTTCTTCTCCGTGGTAGAGTTCAGGGATTTGGAAGGTGCTGTCGGAGTAACCTGACAAGTACCTGCAGTGTGTTTTGTATATGATACACACTGTGGCACTGTGCAACAGTGGTAATTAAGTGTTAATTTATTCAATCATACTTCTAAGCTTGAAACTACCAAACATTAATAAATAGGGGGTTTTATTTATTTCTTTTTTTCTCTTGGTTAATCACAGATACGTCTTAAGTTCCAAGTCAACCAATTCTGCCCTGGATGAGGACGAAGGTTTCAGTGACTGGACTCAGAGGAGAGAAGAGCGTCGGCAGAAACGTAGGGAGGAGTTGGGATTCACAGAGGAAGACCATGTCAATGAATCGGCCATGGAGAATAGTTTTGCTAGAGAAAGAAGAGAGCAAGAGGACCAGAGGGAGCTGGGTATCGGTAAACTGAAAAGGTGGCAGGTGGAGGAGGAGGAGGAAAGAAGGATGCTCCAACGGGAACAAGAGCAAGAGGAAGCAAACTATCAACAGCGAGAGTATGAAAGGAAGCAAAGAGAGAAGGCAGAGATGGAGAGAGCTCAAAAAGAAGACAGACAAAGGTTGAAGTACCTGAGAGAAGACAGAGAACGATTGGACCAGGACAAAACGGAGAAAGAGAGATGGACAATGGAAATAGGAAAGGTAAAATAAGAAGCCAACTCCTACAAATTTTTGGTCTGTTAGAATTTTCTGATAGGTTCAGTAATTGTGATGACCCCATTAGATAGTGTTAATGGCTTTCAATCAATCGGTTTTGTGCCTATCCTTAGAACCTAATTAAAGTAGATCAATTTATTCTCAGTTCTTGCACTGTTCAATAGGAATACCCTTAGATCAGGGGTTCCCAATCTTTTTTTAAGCCATGGAGCCTTACCATTAACTGAGGGGTCCATGGACTCTAGGTTAGGAATCCCTGCTTTAGATTTTGCTGTACGTTTTTGAGTTTTGACCCACTCCTTGATTTGCCCAACAATTTTTTCTCTCTCTCTCTACCTACCAATTCCCCTGGTTATAAATGCCAGGAATTTCTCTCTGAATCACTGAAAAAATTTCAAAGTTATCTGGTGTATATTTTTCCAATTTCAGCTGAGTTGATTGTTATGTACACAGTGCTTAAAATGACAGAGTGACATACACAATTTTAAAGGAATGTTCCCAGATTGGGAGGGAATGAAAGGAATATTTCATCCGTTCCTTTCATCTATTTTCCTTGGTAGTCATTCAGCCCTGTTTTGGCAAATCTTTGTCCCTGATTTAGAGTTACATTTCTTGGATTGTCTGATGTGCTAGTCTTCCTCAACTGCAAAAATGGACCCAATATATTTACTTACCCTTCCACACAACTCCTAATCTTCATTCGTAATATCACTATCATCAGTCTTCATGGTATACCTTGGATCCAGAAGCCTCCTGCTGAAATGCGCTAAGAAAAGTTAAGATAATCAAATTAAATATGTCAGTTCGCAAAAGTAGAGGCTTATGTGGCTACTTGGTGATAGTAGTGAACACATCATCCATTTTGTGTCAGTGGGCATTAAATGCCAGATGCACTGTAACATATTGTTCTACCATTCTCCAGGGTGTGCTTCTTTATATTTGAGTGCTTTTAATGCCAAAGGTGTGATATTTCATTGTGAGTTGGCTTATTTCAGATCCTTGATGTGACAATAAGGGATACTGACTGAGCCATTTGGATCAAGAAATATAACTTCACTAAAGCCAGATCAGCCCAAATATTTACTACTTTTTGATTCCACTGCTGCAAGGTCAGTGGTTACAAGTCTAAGCCGATCCCTATCATCATGCTAAGCATAATGGTGAATCGCCCTTTGTCTTGGGTAAGGGTGAGAAGTGAATGACTGATAAGGCAGAGGTATCAGTGGAAGTGAGCAAATAACCATCTTGTCGTCACCAAGCCAGGTTCTAGGGCCTGGTTAGTAGGGCAAGGGCAATCTCATCTTGATTAGATTAGATTACATTCAACTTTATTGTCATTGTGCTGAGTACAGATACAAAGCCAATGAAATGCAGTTAGCATCTAACCAGAAATAGTGTTATTTACAAAATAACTGCAAATAAAAAGTGCTACAACACACAAATATAAAATACAAAAAGTGTAAAATATATAAAAGTATAAAATACAAAAATATAAAATATAAAACACACATAAATATGGGTGCAATACTGCTTAGCGCTGTGATGTGAGGTTCAGCAGTGTCACAGCCTCAGGAAGAAGCTCTTCCTGTGCCTGCTGGTGCAGGAACGGAGGCTCCTGTAGCGCCTACCAGATGGGAGGAGAGTAAAAAGTCCATGGTTAGGGTGGGAGATGCATCCTTGATAATGCTTTTCGCCCTGTCCAGGCAACGATTATGGTAGATGTTCTCAATGGTGGGCAATTGGGTGCCGATAATCCGCTGGGCAGTTTTCATCACACGCTAGAGTGTTTTGCGGTCCGATACGGGACAATTTGCACACCACACTGAGATGCACACTGAGACTCCCCCCTCCATCTTGGAGGAATGAGGGAGACACAGCTGATGTATGCACTTGTATGTTAATCATTAGTAAATAGATGTCAAGATGTGCAGGGGATCATCGGGAAAGCAGTACTTTAAACTTGAAGCACGTGAGATTCAATAATTATTTAGAAATAAGTGGGAGAGTAGTTCGGAGAGTCAGCATTAACACTGAACCAAATAGTCTCCATCTATGTCAAAAAAGTAAGAAATAGGAAAACCCGTTCTGTCAGTCCATATTCTCAAGGAGGACCCTATCAGAAACATTTCTTGTATCTGATTCATAGTTTATTGTGTGTCCAGGGCATTTTCTATTCTTTATTCTGTTTTGAAACATGCATGCTATTTTTTTTTCCCCTTTTCTAATGTATAGAACTTATTGCTAATTCAGTAACAATAACTAAAGCAACTTCATTTGACCCAAGATCCACAAACCTGCAGGTCCTGACAGACCTATTGTCTCAGCTTGCTCCTGCCCCACCAAACTCGTTTCTGTATACCTCAACACGGTTTTATCCCCCCTTGTTCAATCCCTTCCTACCTATGTTCGTGACACTTCTCATGCTCCTAAACTTTTCGATGATTTTAAGTTCCCTGGCCCCCACCGCTTTATTTTCACCATGGATGTCCAGTCCCTATATACTTCCATCTCCCATCAGGAAGGTCTCAAAGCTCTCCGCTTCTTTTTGAATTCCAAATCTAATCAGTTCCCCTCTAACACCACTCTGCTCTGTCTAGCGGAATTAGTCCTTACTCTTAATAATTTCTCCTTTGGCTCCTCCCACTTCCTCCAAACTGTATGGGGCCTAGCTATGCCTGCCTTTTTGTTGGCTTTGTGGAACAATCTATGTTCCGTGCCTATTCTGGTATCTGTCCCCACTTTTCCTTCGCTAAATCGACGACTGCATTGGCGCTGCTTCCTGCATGCATGCTGATCTCGTTGACTTCATTAACTTTGCCTCCAACTTTCACCCTGCCCTCAAGTTTGCCTGGTCCATTTCCGACACCTCCCTCCCCTTTCTTGATCTTTCTGTCTCTATCTCTGGAGACAGCTTATCTACTGATGTCTACTATAAGCCTACTGACTCTCACAACTATCTGGACTATTCCTCTTCTCACCCTGTCTTCTGCAAAAATGCCATCCCCTTCTCGCAATTCCTCCGTCTCCACCGCATCTGCTCTCAGGATGAGGCTTTTCATTCCAGGACGAGGGAGATGGCCTCCTTTTTCAAAGAAAGGGGCTTCCCTTCCTCCACCATCAACTCTACTCTCAAACGCATCTCCCCCATTTCACGCACATCTGCTCTCACTCCATCCTCCTGCCACCCCACTAGGAATAGGGTTCCCCTTGTCCTCACCTACCACCCCACCAGCCTCCGGGTCCAACATATAATTCTCCGTAACTTCCGCCACCTCCAACGGGATCCCACCACCAGGCACAACCTTCCCTCCCCCAGTCCCCCCTCCCCCCCCTCTGCTTTCTGCAGGGATCGCTCCCTACGCAACTCCCTTGTCCATTCGTTCCCCCCCATCCCTCCCCACTGATCTCCCTCCTGGCACTTATCCTTGTAAGCGGAACAAGTGCTACACATGCCCTTACACTTCCTCCCTTACCACCATTCAGGGCCCCAGACAGTCCATCCAGGTGGGGTAACACTTCACCTGTGAGTCGGCTGGTGTGATATACTGCGTCCGGTGCTCCCGATGTGGCCTTCTATATATTGGCGAGACCCGACGCAGACTGGGAGACCGCTTTGCTGAACACCTACGCTCTGTCCGCCAGAGGAAGTAGGATCTCCCAGTGGCCACACAGTTTAATTCCACATCCCATTCCCATTCTGATATGTCTATCCACGGCCTCCTCTACTGTAAAGATGAAGCCACACTCAGGTTGGAGGAACAACACCTTATATTCCATCTGGGTAGCCTCCAACCTGATGGCTTGAACATTGACTCCTCTAACTTCTGCTAATGCCCCACCTCCCCCTCGTACCCCATCCGTTATTTATTTATATACACACATTCTTTCTCTCTCTCCTTTTTCTCCCTCTGTCCCTCTGACTATACCCCTTGCCCATCCTCTGGGTTTTCCCCCCCTCCCCCTTTTCCTTCTCCCTGGGCCTCCTGTCCCATGATCCTCTCCTATCCCTTTTGCCAATCACCTGTCCAGCTCTTGGCTTCATTCCTCCCCCTCCTGTCTTCTCCTATCATTTTGGATCTCCCTCTCCCCCTCCCACTTTCAAATCTTTTACAAGCTCTTCTTTCAGTTAGTCCTGACGAAGGGTCTCAGCCCGAAATGTCGACTGTACCTCTTCCTAGAGATGCTGCCTGGCCTGCTGTGTTCACCAGCAATTTTGATGTGTGCAACTTCATTTGACACTCTTGGTCTGTTGGAATGTAGACTCATTTAAGTGGTGAAATCGATCACTTGTTGAGATGTGCTGATAAATAAATCATTTTCTTTCACCTGTCCATCACAATCATATTTTTGCTTCAAGAACTCCAAGGACAGTAATCTCCTCCTCTGACCTGTTTTCTCTGACTCATTCACCGTGAGATGCCATTGTTAACTATTATATTTGCATAGCACCCAACTTAGACATGGTGACTCTTACAGCATTGGGGGGGGGGGGTTGCAATTGACTTACAATTGTCAGAGTAATGCTAATGAAACAGTGCTTTATACAAGTAGCTGATTATTGAGTTTTGGGTTTGTAGGTGGACTGCATGTAGGTAAAGCTTTGTGCAATCTGGATATTAAAATTGATAAATGGGTGTGGCAAATTTTAATCCAGTTCCCAACACCTGGACTAGATTTGATATAATTTGTTGAAATTGCATGATATTATCATAAGGAGGTCTGTGTGATAGATCATTCTCCACAAGTTCCAGCATCTTCAACAGAATCCTACCACAAAATGCATCTCTACCTCCCCCTTCCACTCTCTGCTATCCAGAGGGACCACTCTCTCTCTGATTCCCTTGTCTAGTCATCCCTCCCCACTGATTTGCTTCCTGGCACGTAACCCTGCAAGTGGAAGATTGCTACATTTGCCCATTCACCTCCTCTCTCACCTCCATTCAGTGCCTCAAACCATCCTTCCAGGTGAAGTAACAAAGTAAACCCTCCAATGTAGAATGAGGGACAGCTTTGTCAAGTGCCTTCCCTCCATCCGCAACAAGCAGGGCTTCTCTGTGGCCAGCCATTTTAATTCCAATCCCCATTCCCATTCCAACACGTCAGTTCATGATCTCCTCTACTACCACGATGAGAGCACTTGGAGGAGCAATAGCTCATGTTCCATCTGGGTGGCATCCAACTTGATAGAATGTACATCGGTTTCCCTAACTTCCAGTAATTTTTCCTCACCTCCTCCCCATTCTCCCATGACCCACCTTCCTCTCCAATCAGATGCCTTTTTTTCAGCAGTTTCTCCAGCTACCACCTCCCAGCTTCTCATTTCAACCACCCTCCAACCCCCTCCCAACCTGTCTTAACCTACCATCTTCTAGCTAGTATTCCTTCCTCTTCCCCCACCTTTCCATTCTGACAACTTCCCCCTTCCTTTGCAGTCCTAATGAAGGGTCTCGGCTTGAAACATTGACTGTTTATTCCCTTCCTGACCTGCCAAGTTCCTCCAGGATTTTGTATGTGGTTCTGTGTGATAATTTGAACCTTCCAGATGTACAACGTGCTGCCCTGAGGATGGTAATAAACTCTAGTTTATCCAACAAGAGCTTTATCCTGTGTCTAATCTAAGGGCATTTATTAATGATGTTGGGGGGAGACGTTTTAGACCCCTGTACTAACATGATTGAATTTAAAAATTAATCAGATTATGTTTGAAACCTGAATTCACGGAGTCCTTATTTTACTGTCTTCCATGCAGAGACCAAAAGAGAATGAGGCCAAGCTGTCCAATCCAGCCAGATCATGGACTGAGCTTCATCATTATGAAGTTGAAAATGACGACATGCAGAATAAAACCACACCATATCATAGCCTCAGAACGACCAAGACAACACTGAGGTAATGTTGTGCATTGTAGCAAAGAACAAGTAAGGAAAACCCTTCCCAGTTGTTTGCATCGTGTGCAGTGCAGTACTGTGATACTTCATTCTCAAGTTTTGAATTTTAGAAGCAATTATATGTTGATTCTACTATTGTGCATGCAGTTTAGCAGATTAAAAACGAGAATGAATTTCTACCACCTGCTCATTTTATACAGCCTCTTGGTTGGGAAAATACCTTTAAGCATTTTAACCACCCCCTCCCCACCCTGTTCAGTTCCAACTCATCTTTATAACAAAATTTGAATCTGACATTTTTTTTCAGGGAAATGCAACCTCTTCCAAGTCAGTTTATTCGGTTGTTGTTTTAGTCAAAGGTACAATGAAAGACATCTCATGGAAATTATTTTATTGTAAATAAAAACATGTTCACTGAGAGAAATCAGTATCTCTTTGAATGTCATGCAATTTCCAACCAGGAAATTTACAACTGCATTTAACCAGCTTGCAGGAGAAGTTGGAAGTATCAAATCATGTTACTTAGGTAAAGCAAATAGCTGTAACGCGAGCTTACTCTGCAGTATATGAATTGGGTTCATTAGACCAGCAATTGGTCAGCCACTCTGAAGAGGCATTGTGTAGTTTGTTCACAGTAGCCAATGATCATTTTGTTTGAGGACTTCTCAAGGGAAAACACAGTCATGAATGAAGTTCTAGGTATCAAGCACCATGAAAGAGGCCTTGGACTCTTCAGAACTTTCCTTTATATTCTTTACTGGGAGATTGCATTAGGTCAGGTTGCAACTGTGATTTGCAAGAAAAAGGCCTGGAGATTGGGTTACCTAGACTATTTGATAAATGGATGGATGAGATCAAGGAAGAGCATGCCAGGTGATCCAAATTACTGGGGGTAGGTGGAGTGCGGTCACTGGGTGGTTGGAGTATAGAATTGATATTTGGTAGGGTAGGCTTCATATTTGAATGGATTATTGGTGGGAAGAAGGGAGAGTGCAGAGGGGTTGTGATTGCTTCCATTGTTTTCAATTTTGTCTTTAGAAACTGACCAATATGAAGTGTGTTATCCTGAAGATACAAATTAATTCTGAATTGTAGCAGAGTGTTATGGCTTCATTGTTTTGGTTCTAAGTACCAGATCCTTTTGGCAAATTTCTTGAGGAATTAGAAATGAAGATCCATGAACTGAGTTAAGGTTACTTTTTTTTCTTCACTTCAAAACAAGGTCATAACTTGTTATTTTAGGGAAATGCCCTACTTGATCTAATAGCAGAAAGGTCAACGATTTGAATCACAATCTGTGCTGAGTTAGTTGATTCAAAATGGGAAGCCATGTTGTGGGACATCATCTCCCACATGAATCCGTTGGATCAAATTACTGAATTTTCTCCTGAACTGCTGAGCTTCATGTGGTGATACTGTTCATGTGGTGGCTGGCATGAAATCAGTTTGTTTGATTCGGAAATTGGTTTATTAGTGTCACACATACTGAGGTACAAAGAAAAACACGTCTGGCATACTATTCATACAAAGCAATTACAAGAATATAATGAGATGATGCAAGGTAAAACAAGAGAGTAGAATAAAGTGTTAAAGTTGCAGAGAAAGTACACTGTAGATAGACAATAAGTAATAAAGTCATTGCAAGGTAGAAGATGAGGTCAAGAGTCCATTTTTACCATATTAGGGAACTGGGCAATGGTCATAACAGCAGGGTAGAAACAGTGATACGTGCTTTCGGACTTTTGTATCTTATGCCTGGTGGGGGTGGGGTGGGGAGACGAAAGAATATCAGGGGTGTGTGGGGTCTTTGGATATGCTGGCTACTTTACCAACGCAGCAAGAAGTGTAGTCGCAATCCACAGAAGGGAGGCTGTTTTCTGTGATATGCCAAGCCGTGTCCATAACCCTCTGCAGTTTCTTGTGGTCATGGTCAGAGTGGTCAAGCCATGATAGGATGTTTTCTATGTTACATTGATAAGAATTGGGTCAGAGGGGACATGACATTTTGTTTTTGGCCTCCTGAAGAAGTGGAGATGCTAGTGAGCTTCCTTGGCCATAGTGTCTATGCAGCTGGATCAGGACAGGCTGTTGGTGCTGTTCACTCAGTTGGCTTTGGAATTAGTTCATTGTTGTCACAAATACCTGGGCAGAGTGGAAAGCTTATTGTGCCCGCGCTTCATATGGATCGCGTCATTGCACAGTGCACTGAGGTAGAACAAGGTAAAACAATAACAGAATGCAGAATAAAGTGTAACAGCTGCAAAGAAAATACAGTGCAGGTGCAGAATAAGGTTCAAGATCATAATTGGATTGATCAAAGTTGAGAGTCCATCTTATAATACTAGGGAACCGCTCAATAGTCAGAATCAGATTTATTATCACTAATGTATGTCACAAAATCTGTGTTGTTTTGCAGAACAGTAGAGTACAAGACATTAAAATGACCGTAAGTTACAAAATAAATAAATACTGCAAAATAGAAATACAGGTTTCCCCCGCCATCCGAAGGTAGAGCGTTCCTATAAAACGGTTTGTAAGCCGGAATGTCGTAAAGCGAAGAAGCAATTACCATTTATTTATATGGGAAAAATTTGTGAGCGTTCGCAGACCCAAAAATAACCTACCAAATCATGCCAAATAACACATAAAAACTAAAATAACAGTAACATATAGTAGGAATGACATGATAAATACACAGCCTATATAAAGTAGAAATACTTTTCTACAATCATTGCCGCACTGTTCTCCGTGGCGAAAATCTCACACAAGCACTCTCGGCAGAAACACTCTCTCCAGTAACCTTTAAAGTATGAAGCTGCCAAATCATACCAAATAATGCATAAAAATGCACAGCCTATATAAAGTAGAAATAATTTATGTACAGTGTAGTATCACTTACGGGAATCAGGAAGACAGCGCCGAGCACACTGATGATGGTGTGTTAGGCTGAGTCATCGGAGGTTGGGGTGGTGCAGTGATCCCCAACTGCCGGGCAGCGAACCAATACCAATCCACGGAGAATGCAGCGATACAGTGGTAGTCGGGACGTACCCAACACATATTTAAGAAAAAAAACCCAAAATAAACAAGCTAATTAATTAGGTGCCACCCGGCACATAAATGTCTGCCCAGATCAGAGGCGATCATCTTCTTCTATGTCTGCCTGCCTCGATGTCGATAGTCGAAGTTCATCATCTGCTGTGGCTGATGTGGAAGACTTGAAAAACGACAGTATGCTTGACTGCTTTCCCTTGCGCATTTTTCTATCATCTCATGCAGTTGCTTCACGTTCAGTTCCTGGACGACTTCACTTTCAATCTGTTTGCTATTGCATTCAGTTTCGATTGCTATCCTTTCCTCTTCCAATTGCATCAGCTCTTCATCTATCAATTCTTGGTCATGGGATGCCAAAAACTCTTCAACATCATCTTCGTCAACTTTCACAAGCCAAACTCACTTTGTCCTTACTTCGTTCACCACAATCGAAATGCTTAATTATGTCTAGTTTTATGCTAAGTGTAACACCCTTACGAGCTCTTTTAGGCTTTTCCGATACCTTAGAACTCATCTTGCAAACAGATGCTCAAAATAAATTGACATAAAACACAGATGCTCACAGGCACGTGTTTAAGCAATGCCGGCTAGAATGCAGTTCCGGGCGAGGAGCTTGGCTGCTCAGGGCGCGCGCTGCTTTTCCCGCGCGCTACCTTTTTCTGCGCGCTGCCTTTTTTCGTAACAGTGAAAATGCCTTCCGCCGTTAGCAAAAACAGGTAACTAATGTAGGTCTTTCGTAATAGCAAGGTTTCATAAAGTGAACGTTCGAAAAGCGGGGGACACCTGCAGTGAGGTAGGATTCAAGGACCATTCAAAATCTGATATCAGAAAGGAAGAAGCTTTTGTGTCCTTTTGTATTAGGCTTTCTTATCTTTTGTTCGATGGGAGGGGGAGAAGAGGGAATGTCTGGGTGGGATATGTTGCCTAGGAGGCTAGAGTTAATATTTGGCATGACCAGCTTTTTGAAGCAGTTCATGATGGTAATATCAGAATCAATGGGGAGGAGACATGAAGACAGCTTACCTTGTATGTCTTAGGTACCGGGACAATAGTGGCCTTTAAGGGAGGTGGGAACCTCAGATTGAAACAGCGAGTGGTTTAGGAATATCTACAAATACCCCTGGCAGATGATCTGTGCGGGAACAAAGGACATGGTTGTTCAGGCCAGAAGCTTTCTGCAGATTCACTCCCCAAGAGGACTAATCCTACATTTGCAATAGTGATTGTGGACACAGGTTTATTCAAGGCACTCATGGTGGGTGTGACGTTCTAGTCTCCTTCTGTTCAAAACCAGCATAGTAAGTGTTAGGCTCATTGGGAAGAGATGCCCCTGTTGTCAGTGATGCTGCCCAACAACTTCTGGCTGTAAGGAAATCGAGGGATATGGGTGTTAGTACAGGAACATAGAGATGAGAAAGAACATGAACTAGAAATTTGAAAAGCATATGTAAGGGGTTTCTTCTTTTATGTTACTGTGTAGTCTAATTAAAATGGCTTCTTTGTTACATTATAATTGAAATGGCTTCTTTGTTATGTTAACTGCTGAGAAAGTCTTCCCGCTAGAAGTTTGTTTGGATCATGTTACTGATAAGAGGGTGAACAAACCAATTTGGATAGATGTTATTCTTTCTGTGTGTCTGTAAGTTAGTGTGATGCGCGGGTTTTTGGGCAGAAGGCGGGAGAGAGAGACAGAGGATGGACAAGGTGCTGTAAGTCCGCTAATGGGGTCAGATGCCGAGCAGGAGTCCGAGTTCCAGGGTGTTTGGCAAGGAGAGGAGACGGAGACAGACTTGTGTGGAGCGTCTAATCGACCACCGTTGTTGGTCCCAGGCAGCAGGTCGAGGTGGTCCGAAGGGTCGCAGGGTGAAGAAGGAGGGTCCTGAGCTCCAACCATTTGTGCACGAAGAGATTGAACTTTGATAAGTGTGGCACCTTTTATTTTCCTTTTATATTTTGTTCTCTATTAATTATATAGTTCCAGTAATATCTATAAACTGTAAATCACTTAATTGTATCTGGTGTATTGTCTGTTATTTGGGCGGGGTTGGGTACATCACACAGCATCCACACAAACTATTACCCAGTTTGGCGGGGCCGAGGGCTGTTTCCCTAGACAACAGCGAGCTGAGCGACCCTGAGGCTGGCCAGGGGGGCTACACATATAAAAACAGGTTCAAAGGGCCAAGCTCTGTCCTTAATTCTCGTTTTCTTATGTTACAATATATAATAAATTTCAATATATTTATTGATACAGTATGGATCAGGCCCTTCCGGCCTGACAAGCTGCGCTGTCCAGCAACCACCCATTTTAACACGAGCCTGATCACAGTTCAATTCACAATAACCAAATAGCCTACTAACCAGTAACCGGTACGTCTCCAGGCTGTGGGAAGAGACTGGAGAAGCCAGAGGAAACCCATGCAGTTGCGGTGAAAACATACAAACTCCTTCCAGACAGAGGTGGAACTGAACCCTGAATTCTGACGCCCTGAACTGTAATACAATCATGCTCAATGCCACCCGACTCTGCTGTGTTTCATTGACGTTCTCTTAATAGGTAGGTCTTGAAACAATGATAATAGGCTCATTGTGGTATACTAACCTTCAGTTAATGGACAGGCTCTGACTGCAAGGATTCAATGTGCTGGACAAATTTCACGACATATGCCAGTAATATTAAACCTGATTCTGAACCCTGTCAATGGATACATTGCCATTCTGCAGAAGAATGCACTTCAAATCATTCACATTCCATTAACTTCTTTATGTAAAACATTGATAGCCTCAAGTGCAATGACACCTCTTTCTGACCATTGCAAACAATAACTTGGACATTTTCCTGGCTCTAAGCTACCCAAATATGTTGAGGAAGAATTGTGCAGAGATCAGAATGGGAACCATGCTAGAGATTTACTGAAAGTGCTGGAGCTGGTGATTCTGACCACAAGACTGGCTTGCCTGTGGCAGCAAGCACATTGTCTTGAGCTGACTCTACCTCAGACAACTATTTCCAGCCCCAACCTTTGAGTTCTGAACTCTAATCTCTCTTTATATATGGCTTATCTTTGTCCACCATTGATAGTGCCCTCATCCACATCTCCTCCATTTCCCGAACATCCATCTTTCCGTCGCCCTATAAGTGATAGTGTTTCTCTTGTCCTTACCTACCAACCCGTGAAGCTCCGCATCCACCACATTATCCCCCGCAGTTTCCGCCCCCTCCAAAGTGATCCTACCACCAAACATATCTTTCTCCTCCCCCCCACTCTCTTCGCTTTCTGCAGTGATCGCTCCCTCTGTGATTCTCTTGTCCATCCATCCCTCCTGGCACCTATCCCTGCAAGCAGCCAAAGTGCCACGCCTTCCTGCTGAGGTTGTCTATTGTGTCCGGTGCTCACAATACAGCCTCATCTACGTTAGTGATACCAGCCGTAAATTGCCGGACTGCTTTGTCGGACACCACTGCTTCATCCGCCGAAAGCAGAACCTCCCAGTGGCCAAACATTCTAATTCGGATTTCCATTCCTGTTCCGACATGTCTGTCCATGGCCTCCTCTTGTGCCAAGATGAGTTCCCCCTAATTGTGAAGGAGCAATACCTTATATTCCTTCTAGGTAACCTCCAACCTGATGGTGTGACTATCAATTTCTTCTTCTGTTAAAAATATTTTCCCTTCCCCTCTCCTCTTCTTCTGTTCCCCACTCTGGCCTCTTACCTCTTCACATCTGCCTATCACCTCCCCCTGGGGCCGCTCCTCCTTTCCTTTTTCCTATGGTCCACTCTCCTCTCCTATCAGTTTCTTAACTCTTTAGCCCTTTACCTTTCCTACCCACCAGGCTTCACCAATCACCTTCTAACTATCCTCTTGCCCCTTCCCCCATCTTTTTATTCTGGCATCTTCTCCCTTCCTTTACAGTCCTGAAGGAGAGTCTCAGCCCAAAATGTTGGCTCTTTGTTCATTTTCATAGATGCTCTCTAATCTGCTGAGTTCCTCCAGCATTTTGTGGTTTGCTTTATTTTTCAAGTCAGCATGTAACATTGGTATGCCGTCACTATATTCCTAAAATGAAAAAAAAAGGAAAAAAACTAGACAGCCAGCATAGTCAAAGACCCCACCCATCCCAAATATTCTCCCTTCTCCCCTTTTCCATAGAGCAGAAGATGCAAAAAGCTGAAAGCACATACCACCCGGCTCAATGGCTGCTTCAATCCTGCTGTAATAAAGCTTTTCACTGGTTCCTACTACAATAAGATGGACTCTTAACCCCACAATGTACCTTGTTAAGATCTTGCACTTTATTGTTTACTTGCATTGCACTTTCTTTTTTTTTTGTAATATAATTTTTATTGAGTTTTCAAAAAGAATACATGAAAAGATAAAGTCTACCCTCCCCCCTCCCCTTAACCCTCCCCCCCCCATATATATAGTCCTACCTAAAAAGAAAGAAAGAGAGAAAAAAGAAAAGAACCGCCTGGGTATTGCTCCATGGGATTCAAAATAAATTTGGTATAATTATTCGTTACTTTCCCCAAGGGACCAAGGTCTTTATCGGAGCACTTAAATATGCATCCTATCTTTTGTAAATAAGGGCACCAAATATTCAAAAATGTTACATATTTATCTCTTAAATTATAAGTAATTTTTTCGAGTGGAATAGAACTAGCCATTTCATTATTCCAACGATCCATACTTAAATATGAATCAGATTTCTAAGTAACTGCTATAGTCTTCTTAGCTACTGCCAATGCAATTTTTATAAATTCTTTCTGATATTTATTCAATTTAAGTTTCGGTTTTATCCCTTCAATATCACCTAATAGAAATAATACAGGGTTATGTGGAAGTTGAGTTCCAGTAATTTGTTCCAATAAGACTCTTAAATTTATCCAAAAGGGTTGAATTTTAAAACAAGACCAAGTAGAATGTAAAAAAGTACCAATTTCTTGATTACACCGAAAGCATTTATCAGATAGATTTGAATTTAATCTATTTATTTTTTGTGGTGTAATATCTAATTGGTGTAAAAAATTATATTGTACTAATCTAAGTCGAACATTTATTGTATTTGTCATACTGTCAAGACAGAGTCTTGACCAATTTGTTTCATCAATATTAATATTCAAATCTGCTTCCCACTTTTGCTTTGACTTATGGGTTCCTTGTTTAATTGTCTGTTCTTGAATCAAATTATACATACAAGAAATAAATTTCTTAATTTTCCCTTTTTGAATTAAAATTTCAATTTCATTAGGTTTTGGCAAAAACATTGTTTGACCCAGCTTACCTTTTAAGTAAGCCCTTAATTGAAAGTAACAAAAGAAAGTATTATTAGATATTTTATATTTATCCTTTAATTGTTCAAATGACATCAATATACCTCGTTCAAAACAATCTCCTATAAATTTAATCCCTTTTTGGTACCAATTATATAAAAGTTGATTGTCCATTGTAAAAGGAATAAGTCTGTTTTGAAACAAAGGTCTCCTTGCTAATAGAGATTTCTGTGTTTCATTATCAACATTTATCTTATTCCATAAATCAATCAAATGTGTTAATATAGGAGATTCTTTCTTTTCCCGTATCCATTTAGATTCCCATTTATATATAAATTCTTCAGGTCTATTTTCTCCTATCTTATCTAGTTCTATTTTAATCCATGCTGGTTTTTGATCATCGAAGAAAGATGCAATAAATCTAAGTTGATTTACTCTATAATAGTTTTTAAAGTTTGGAAGTTGTAACCCTCCTAACCTAAATTTACATGTCAATTTTTCCAATGATATTCTTGACATTTTACCTTTCCAAAGAAATTTTCTCACACATTTATTTAACTCTTGAAAAAATTTCTGTGGCAATTGTATTGGTAATGTTTGAAACAAATACTGTAATCTAGGAAATATATTCATTTTTACAACATTGACTCTACCTACTAATGTTATTGGTAGTATCATCCATTTGTCAAAATCTTCTTGAATTTTTTCCAACAGTGGTAAATAATTAAATTTATATAAATTCTTTACATCATTATCAAGTCTTATACCTAAATACTTTATACCATTTACCGGCCATCTAAATTGGGTTACTAATCGACATTGACTATAGTCTCCTTTAGTAAGAGGTAAAATTTCACTTTTATCCCAATTTATTTTGTAACCTGATACCTTCCCATATTCATCCAATCTAGAAGATAATTTATGTAACGAATGTTGTGGGTTTGTTAAATAGATCAAAACATCATCGGCAAAAAGAATAATTTTGTATTCCTCCTGATTAACTCTAAAACCCATTTGCCCTTGTTCTAATTGCATTTATTGTTTTGGAAGCTTGTTCTGTTTTCAACTGCCAGGCAAGAATTTTATGTGCTCTCTCACCTAACTCATAATACCTTTGTTTAGTTCTTATAATTGCTTTTTCCGTTCTATATGTCTGAAGCGTATTATATTGTAACTTCTTATTGACAAGTTGTCTTCGTTTTTCTTCTGACATATATCTTTGAGATTCTTTTTCTATTTTTGTAATCTCTTTTTCCAATTGATCTAGTTCTGCCATATATTCTTTCTTAATTTTAGACGTATAACTTATTATCTGGCCCCTAAGATATGCTTTCATCGCATCCCATAATATAAATTTATCATCCACTGAATGAAAATTTGTATCCAAAAAAAATTGAATCTGCTTTTTCATAAAATCACAGAAATCTTGACGTTTTAATAATGTTGAATTAAATCTCCATCTATAAGCCACTTCTTCCTTATCAGCCATTATTATTGTCATTAATAAAGGGGAATGATCTGATAATATTCTTGCTTTATATTCCATATTTTTCACTCTGTGTTGAATATGCATTGATAATAGAAACAAATCTATCCTTGAGTAAGTTTTATGTCTATGGGAATAGAACGAATAGTCTCTTTCTTTAGGATTGATTCTTCTCTATATATCAATCAAATTTAAATCCTTCATCAATGATAAAGTTAAATTTACTACCTTCGATTTTATAACAGCCTTGGTTGATCTATCTAAGACTGGGTCTAAGCAAAAATTAAAGTCTCCTCCAATTAATATTTTTTCATGTGCATCCGCCAAATTCAGAAAAGCTTCTTGTATGAATTTTGCATCATTTTCATTTGGTGCATAAATATTCATAAAAGTCCATAATTCAGAAAAAAGTTGACAATGTATAATCACATATCTCCCCACAGAATCAGTTATTACATTTTGTATTCTAATTGGTAACGTTTTATTGATCAAAATTGCTACTCCCCTCGCTTTTGAATGAAATGAAGCTGCAACAACACTTCCCACCCAATCTCTCTTTAGTTTCTGATGTTCTGTTTCTGTTAAGTGCGTCTCCTGTAAAAAAGCTAAATCTATCTTCATTTTTTTAATATGTGTTAGGATTCTTTTTCTTTTCACTGGTCCATTAAGCCCATTAACATTAACATTAAAACTCAAAAAATTCAATAAATTAGTCATTATTCTTAACAAAGTTACTCCAATCTAAAACATTACTTATCTTCTCAACTCTCATAGTCCCTTGGGGAATCTCTTTAAACTTCACCATGTTGCTATGTGTTTCCCTCCCAACCTTCCAGGCAAAAAGAAAAGAAAAGATAGAAAGAATACAAAAAAAGAAAAAACAAAATACCCCCCCACTAATGTTGTGAATGAAAAGATACACAACACTACCCCCCTCCATTTTATGGGTCGTGGCAAAAGCCACGCTTGCACACATGATTAGCGTAGCAATCGATCAGTGCTTCTTCCAGCTCCCCCGCAACAAAATAAATTATATATATATATATATATATATAGGCAAAATTAATGTTACTATTCCCAACTAATATTCCTCCAGTTTTAACCTTTCTTACCCCCCTCGAAATTGATATCCATGATCCCATGGGGTTTTTTTCACTGGATTAAATTTCTTCCTTCTCTTCAAAAGTTCATAACTTTTATCAGGGTAGAAAAAAACTTTGTTCCCTTTAATTATCAAAGGCCCTTTTCTATCCTTGGCAGCTCGAGCAGCTGCCTGTAGAATCCTTTCCTTGCCTTGAAATCCTAAGAATTTTATTAAAATCGATCGTGGATATTGGTCATCTTTTGGTTTTGGTCTTAGAGCTCTATGTGCCCGCTCAATTTCAATTGGTCGAACCTCCTCTTCCATTTTCAAAACATCCGGGATCCATTTTTGAAAAAATTCTATTGGTTTTTCTCCCTCCGTACCTTCTTTAAGACCAACAATTTTAATATTATTATGTCTACTGAAATTTTCCAACATGTCCACTTTCTCCAAGAGTCGATTTATTTCCGAGTTCCAGACAAGCAGATCATTTTCTGTTTTTTCCACTCTATCATTCATATGCCCCATTGCTCTTTCCATCTTTTGAAGCTTCTAATCCATTTTGTCCTGTCTTTCCATAACTTTATTATAGCACATCTTCGTATCTCTAAGCTCTTCTCTTACTTTTCTTAGTTCAGCCGTTAATTGCAATATAGCCTCTCTTATGTCTCTATCATCTCCTTTACTTCCAATCGCTTCCAATTCTTCCTCCTCTTCTTCATCTGTGTTCTCTGCAGAATCCAGTTCTGACTCTGAGTCATTTTTAATTGCAGTGGCTGTCGGTTCTTGTAGTTTGCGTTGTGTCAATTTGCGCATGCGCTCTTCTTTGCGCATGCGCATTTCCGGTGTCTTCTTCGAAGAACCCGTTACCACCGCCATTGCTCCCTGTTCTACCGAAGGAGATCCAACCTGAGTCCAAGGCTCCATCGTTGCAGTAGGCCCTTTTTTCTTCCCCTCTCGCGGCTGCTTCACAACAGCAGACTTCTTTTGTTGCGGTTTAGGAGGCATATCGTAAAGTAGGCTTACAAAGTTTATAAATAGTTTTCAGAAAATATCTATTAACTTTGTTTTGTTTAAACGGTACTTTACTGATTTGTTGCGGGAGAGCTGGATTTACATGTCTCAATCCCACGTCATCACGTGACGCCCCCCTGCATTGCACTTTCTTAGTTGTTGCTAGGCTTTAATTTGCATTCTGTTATTTACCTTGTCCTATCTCATTGCACTGTGTAATGATTTGATCTGTGTGCAAAACAAGCTTTTCACTGTATTTAGTACAGATGACAATAATAAACCAATATCAATACCAAATCAGAAATAAGGAGCAAATGATGGAAGGAAGCACTCTGCAAGTCAGGCAGCATCTATAGTGAGAGGAGTAGAGGTATCATTTAAGATTGGGACCCTACTGTGAAAGATCTGCTTGCTGTCTGTTGTTGAAATCTGACCCTTTCAAAAGCACTGTGGCCCTCAATGTAAGCACTGTGACATTCAGAAATCATTTCAGAAGGCAACATTCCATGACATTCAAATAGAGTACATAAAAGTTAATGTTTCTAATAAAGCTGGCTGTTTGCACGTGCCTTCCAGATAGTCAATCTCATAGTGGGTCACTTTACCTCTATACCCATCCCCAATACCTAATTTTCAGTATTAGATTCACATAGGAATCCCTTAAGTTCATGTATGTGTGCTGGTTTCTAACAGGAGTTATATCTGAAATGGAAGATGGGGCAGGAATTACTGTTCAAAAAATACTACAGCCGTCATGTCAATGATCCCTTTTTTAACAATATAGTTTGTGTCAGAGAGAAATGTGTACCACCAGTACTGCATCTTAGTGGAAACAGTGGTAGACAAGTGACATCAATAGTACATGCATACCGGCTGATTCTGTACTCCACTGTTTTCATGTCAGACAGATAACCTCCAGATCTGTACACATGCACCCAAGCTGGATTTATATTCAGGTTCAGAAGAGTGAAATGAGCTCAATAGTGTCCCTGGCCTCTAGCCCCATCCTCACCTTAATCTGGCCGCAGTCTTGGTGTCTACATTCTGATTTGCAGGGCCATTTATTTCCTGGTCCTTCATCTGGACCCAATCTGGTTCTTGGACCTCTAGCTTCAGGAGCCAGAACCAGAAAGATTTCTGTCCCTGAGTCCTGGTCTCAGCCCCTGCCCAGTCTCTGGGTCTAAGGCACCTTGGCTCAGTCAGGTCTCTGATTTCTAGTCTGTTATCTCTGGGACCTTGGGTATATACAGGGCCTGAGAGAGCAGTCGTCCATCTGCAGTCTTCAGCGTTGTTCCTGGTCACCACACAGTGAAGGGCTTATACATTATGGATGGACGGCACAGTGATAATACCTACCACTTATTCTAAAGTGCTGGGCTAAACCTAGACAACCCAAGCATCCCCCACCCCCATGGTCTCTCTGTGACCTGCATAAGAAAATCAATCACCATGCCAAAATCAGACAGGTCAAGCAGAGTTCTCCATCGATATAGGAAGTCCCACAACATTAAGAACCATTGACTACCTTACTTCGCCATTAGCCAGAGTTGGAGCTTCTCCTTACCCTCCTAATCTTCCACAGTGCCCTTCCCTCACAAATGGAACCTGTGTCAGAGAATCCTCTGACCCTTACCATTGACTGTGTAGGTATTCTGGGTGTGGGGACTCCTGAGTATTCAGAGTTATGTAACTTTTGACCTTCTGTTAAGAGCCACCTTAAAGTTGTTCAAGAACCCTGTTTGATGCATTTGTCGCTTTCACAACTCCAGGAATGCTTTCCACCTTGATGCATTGGTGATCTATTAAGTGGCTCATCGATGTGTTCTTCTGGATTAATAATCAGGTTTTAATGCACCAAAATCTTCCTAATTAATCATATTTAAAAAAGCAGAATCTATCATCAAAGATCCCCACCATTCATGCATGCCTTCTTCATGCTACTGCCATCAGGTAGGCGGTTTGGCAGTCTTGGTTCCCATATCAGCAGGTTCAGGAACAGTTATTACCCTACAACCAACAGGCTACTGAACTGGTGTAGCTAATTTCATTAACTACTACTCTGAACTGATTCTACAATCTACAGATTCAGTCTCAATGACTCCTTACAACTCATGTTCTCAGTATTACTTTTATTTGCAGAGTTCGTCTTTGCACCTTGGTGTTTGTCAGTCTTCGTTTATGTGTAGTTTTCCATAAAATTCTGCTGCTACTTTTACCTTTAAATGCCTGCAAGAGAATTAACCTGAAGGTAGTATGTTTGTAACACATTCAAACATTGATAATAAATTCGTGTTGAACTTTAAACTGTGAATATGCTCCTGTGAATTTGAATCCTTCTAGTGCAACATTTTAAGTAAGATGGAACATGACTGATCAGAATTTGTGAATTAGTATTAGCCATTTCAGAATAACAGCTGCAACAGAATGATACAAATACCACAAATAGAAAGATTACACCCACTTATTTCCAATAACTCTAATGATAGGAGTTGTGGTGACATTGCAGAGGATTAGCTGTGATACTGATAGAAAGCATGACATCACCATCTTTCCAAAGGACTGAATTCGCCTCTGCTTTTCACAAAACATCTGTCACAATGACTCACAACTGAGCTCTGGACTTTACAGCATTTACTTCACTTCCCACTTCCTAATGTTCTTCATTATCTTTTTAACCAGAGTGTGATGAGCCAAGTCTAGGGGTCGACATTTCCCCCTGTGATTTAAGCAGCACATTAATAGTATTGGAATGGTAATTCTGTGGTCATAGTGAAATGTGGGTGAGCAGTTTAATTGCTAATGTTGCTTACTAATGTACATGTTGTTCTATCGATTCAGGATCAGTTCCTGCGGATTGGAGGGTAGCTAATGTTATCCCACTTTTTAAGAAAGGTGGGAGAGAGAAAACAGGCAGTTATAAACCAGTTAGTCTGACATCAGTGGTGGGGAAGATGCTGGAGTCAATTATAAAAGATGAAATTACGACACATTTGGATAGCAGTAGCAGGATAGGTCCGAGTCAGCATGGATTTATGAAGGGGAAATCATACTTGACTAATCTTATGGAATTTTTTGAGGATGTAACTATGAAAATGGACATGGGAAAGCCAGTGAATGTAGTGTACCTGGACTTTCAGATAAGGTCCCACATAGAAGGTTAGTGGGCAAAATTAGAGCACATGGTATTGGGGGTAGGGTACTGACATGGATAGAAAATTGGTTGGCAGACAGGAAACAAAGAGTAGGGATTAATGGGTCCTTTTCAGAATGGCAGGCAGTGACTAGTGGGATACCACAAGGCTCGGTGCTGGGACCGCAGCTATTTACAATATACATTAGTGATTTAGACGAAGGGATTAAAAGTAACATTAGCAAATTTGCAGATGACACAAAGCTGGGTGACAGTGTGAAATGTGAGGAGGATGTTATGAGAATACAGTGTGACTTGGACAGGTTGGGTGAGTGGGCAGATGCATGGCAGATGCAGTTTAATGTGGATAAATGTGAGGTTATCCACTTTGGTGGCAAGAACAGGAAGGCAGATTACTATCTGAATGGTGTCAAGTTAGGAAAAGGGGAAGTACAACGAGATCTGGGTGTCCTTGTTCATCAGCCACTGAAAGTAAGCATACAGGTACAGCAGGCAGTGAAGAAAGCTAATGGCACGTTGGCTTTCATAACAAGGGGAATTGAGTATAGGAGCAAAGAAGTCCTTCTGCAGCTGTACAGAGCCCTGGTAAGGCCCCGCCTGGAGTATTGTGTGCAGTTTTGGTCTCCAAATTTGAGGAAGGACATTCTTGCTATGGAGGGAGTGCAGCGTAGGTTCACTGGGTTAATTCCAGGGATGGTGGGAATGTCATATGTTTAAAGATTGGAGCGACTGGGCTTGTATACACTGGAATTTAGAAGGATGAGAGGGGATCTGATTGAAACATATAAGATTATTAAGGGATTGGACACGCTAGAGGCAGGAAACATGTTCCTGATGTTGGGGGAGTCCAGAACTAGAGGCCACAGTTTAAGAATAAGGGGTAGACCATTTAGAACGGAGTTGAGGAAAAACTTTTTCACACAGAGGGTTGTGGATCTGTGGAATGCTCTGCCTCAGAAGGCAGTGGAGGCCAATTCTCTGGATTCTTTCAAGAAAGAGTTAGATAGAGCTCTTAAAGATAGAGGAGTCAAGGGTTATGGGGAGAAGGCAGGAACAGGGTACTGATTGTGGATGATCAGCCATGATCACAGTGAATGGTGGTGCTGGCTCGAAGGGCAGAATGGCCTACTCCTGCACCTATTGTCTATTGTTCAGTACTTGGAAGTTCGGAGTCAGTGGGTCAGTGGATGACCTAGATTTGACTGGCTTGTGATTATCAGATCTTGGTCATCACTCGAAGCACCACTGGCACAGCATAGATCTGGTCATATGTACACTAGAAGGAGACGGGATAACCAAAGAACAATAGCAAGCTAACAAGGATTCTCAAACATTTGGCGGCTTGATGTTGTGTTCAACTGTAAGCCCAGCAGTTTCCAAGTTTCTTGAATGGACTTTTGCAAGTTTCCACAGTGGGATAGGAACTTACATCCTCTGAATTTCTTATGTAGTAACACTAATCCATTATACCTTTCTTTTCCTTTACTGTTTCGCCAATAAAAGTAACAACGCATGTGGCCTCTGATATTCTCACAGGAGTTGCTACCTGTGCTCAGCATTGGGGCAAGCTTTGCTGTTAGTACTGGGAGAAAAGAAGGACTGTACGAGAAGAGTAAGGTTAGCTGAGAGTGACCCAGCTGCAGTAAGATCTTCAGCAAACACTGCATGCACTGATCAGCACTCAACACACCACTGAATGTGACTCTCCAGTTATTTACTGAAGGTGCACTGCACATAGGGAGATGAATACTTTCAGACTGGGTATTAAACTAATTCTAGTTCTCACAGATGTTATCAATGCCATGGCATATAAATGGAGCAATCACTTTGGCTGCCTTATTGGAAATCAAAAAGGTAAAATTTATACTACGCTATATAACACTATGATTAGATCCCGTATGGAGCATTGCAATAATCCTGGCCACCCATCTTACAATTCATGTAGAAGGCCTTGATACTAATGCAGATTCAGAGTAAGGTACTGAACCCAAGGAGAGGATAATATAGATTATTTGCGTTGATTAAGAAGTATTCAAAGTGAAGTGCTCAGGATGATTGAAGAGTTTCATCGGCTACACAAAGAGAATTTGAGCAAAGGGACATAACTAGAAAATCAAAGCAAGGCAGTTCAGGAATGTTGCCAAGATACAATACTGAAAGCAATAGTAATTGGAGATGCAAAAATCTCAAAGTAGTTTGGCATTTTAATTTGGCATAATATCAGGATTGAGGGTTAGTACAGGTCCACAATCCTGTATCTGAAATCATTGGGGCCAGTTGCATTTCAGAATTCAGAATTTTTCGGATTTCAGAATCCCTCCTTATTCAACCTGTCTCAGTGACGGTGAACTTAGTAGTCATAGTAATACTTTACTGATCCCGAGGGAAGTTGGGTTTCGTTACAGTTGCACCAATCAAGAATAGAGTATAGATATAGCAATATAAAATTATAAATAAATAGATAATGATATGTAAATTATGCCAGGAAATAACTTTAGGACCCGGGGGAGTTCTGGACCTACGCACTTCCTCCTGTATACTCTAAATCATCTCTAGATTACTTTTAATACCTAATACAATGTAAATGCTATGTAAATAGTTGTTATACTGTATTATACTGAATAATGACAAGAAAATGTGCATGCTCAAACACCGAGTGCCGGAGAGAAAACTTCCGTGTTTTCCCGTTCCATGCTCTTTTTAACATTTTCACAGCTGGACTCCCGAGCAAAGTTTCCCGAGTTCGAATCCAGGGCAGGCCACTCCCGAGCACGCTTTCCATCCGTGCCGGGTTGAGTGTCGAGCTAGCCACTTGGCCTCGTAAAAAGTACAAAGGTCGAGTCAGGAATGTTCATAACGTGACCCGGTTAATCCTGGCACCACGTGCCAGCCAAGAATGGCTGAATGTCTGGTATGACACGCTTAAAAAAAAACAGTGAAATTAAACACAAAGTCTACAGTGAACACAGAACATATAGTTAAGTGATTCATCAGCATTGTAAATTTGTTCAGGGCTAAGGTTTTCATCAGATATTTTCTTGGCAAATTCATCAATGTAAGACGCCGCACAGACAGACCATGATCAAGCTTCTGCAATAACTCTACTTTCTGCGTTATTGATGATAGATGCTTCCTTCTCTCTTTTCTCATTGTTACCTGTAGGGGTATCTGCAGCTCTTTTTGACATTTTCACGGTGAAATTAAACACAAAGTCAACAGTTGAACGCAAAATATTAGTGAACAGCAAATGCATGTGTTACCAGTACGGACGCTGAGCCACAACTGACGTCTGGCGGCCTCTGCTAGTGCTGCCATGTCACACCTGGGTGATGTCAGCTGTTGGCGCGCCAAAAATTTCGGTTTTCGGAGCTTTTTGGATTTCAGAATTTCGGATAAAGGGTTGTGGACCTGTACTAATATAGCCACAAGAAGATTGCAGACCGTGAAAATGTGAGCAATGTGCAGGGGATGCTGGAGAAACACTGCAGGTCAGGCACATCTATGGAGAGAAATGACCAGCAGACATTTCAAAATGTCGACAGTTTATTTCCCTCCATAGATGCTGCACGACCTGCTATGTACCTCCATCGTTCTGTGTGTGTTGCACAGAACTTCTGTAATCTGATTGAATCATGGGACAATCTGAAGGGATAGCTCTGCCTCCTCCTCCTACATTTCCTTAATGTTGCAGTCATCACCAATGATTCATTGGAGTATTTTGAGACAGTATAATAAAGTGCTGATTACATGAAGATTGTCTAATTTTGTTGTCTCAGAGCAAGACAGTTTGTTATTTTAGTTTATAAACATATTTCCAATTTTATAAATTATTTCAACATGACAATGCTGCGCCTAGTACTTTACAAATACGCATTCCAAATGCTTGGACCGTAAGGTGTTTACTTTAGGATGTGCAGGTGCTGTGACCTGAGAAGCAATATTTCTGGTTACAGTAGGGCCCACTAAGGAAGCGCTTAGAAGTTGGGAAGCATTGCTTGGATTCCCTAGCCAATTTTGTGAAATAATGTGCAGTTCTCTTCATAAAAGCTGGTTGACATCTGCAAATTCGGGCGGCAGTAGCTTAAACTATGCAATACATTATAATATAAGGACAAACATTAGAGATGTGTCTGAAATTAGCCGTCATCCAATAGCAATTTATAGTTACTGTTAGACTATGAGGTGTTGAGTACTGACCGAACTGGAGGAGCAAATTGCAAAACAAGTGCTTCTGTGTATGGGCTGACGGAGATGTTTTGAATCCAGGTCTTCAAGGATTAGTCAGGAAATACCCAGTGTGAATCAGAAACATGGGGATCAGGATGGTCAGTGTTTTAATTTCCAGCACGGCATGATATCTGCTGGGAGATACTGAACTCTGCACTGCTGCAAAATACACTGACTTGATACTCTTGATAACCTTAATCCCATCTCTCAACAGTTGTGCTGAGTAGCTCTTTCTGTATCACTCAACATTTGATTCTCCATTGTGAATCACTTTGCAGTGCCACTGATACTGGTGCAGAGGAAAGGGGGAGGCAAGAGTGAAAAGGTTGCATGAGAGTTCAGTCGGAGAATGAAGGTCATGGTCAGAGGCTAAACAAGGACACAGAGATGGAGTGAGTCACACTTTAGAGATGAACCCAGGGGTCATAAAATGTCAACTGGTGGGTTTTGGTGTCTGCAAGATTATGGAAAAGAAAACCTGAGTCATTTAATCCTTGGGATATTAATAGTGAGATTCCTGGTGCATGAGAGGCTGTCTCAAGCTTACAGTTTCAATATGGAATCATTAACTATTTACTTCTGCAGATATCCCGAATGAATTTTTTATGAGCAACTTAAAAAAAAATTTAAAGTAAAAAAAAGTTTAAAATCTGTATGCGGTGCTCCTGGTGTGGCCTCCTGTGTATTGGTGAGAACTAACATAGATTGGGAGACTGCTTCACCAAGCATCTACGCTCCGTCCACCAGAAAATGTGAGATCTCCCAGTATCCACCCATTTTAATTCCACTTCCCATTCCCCTTCCAATATGTCTATCCTTGGCCTCCTCCACTGTTGTGATGAGGCTACACTTAGGTTGAGGAGCAACTCCTTATATTTCTTTTGGATACCCTCCAACTTGATGGCATGAATATCGAATTCTTGAACTTCCGGTAATGCCCTCCACCTCCACCCCCCTTCACAATTCCCCATTCCCTTTTCCCTTTCTCACCTTATCTCCTTGCCTGTCCAGTACCTCCCTCTGGTGCTCCTCCCCCCTGTTCTTTCTTCCATGGCCTTCTGTCCTCTTCTATCATTCTATCATACTTCCCCTTCTCCAGCCCTGTATGTCTTTCATTAATCAATTTCCCAGCTCTTTACTTCATCCCTTCCCCTTCAGGTTTCACCTATCATGTTGTATTTCTCTCTCCCCTACCCCCACCTTTCAAATCTACTCCTCAGCATTTTTCCTCCAGCCCTGCTGAAGGGTCTCTGCCCAAAACGTCAACTGTACTCTTCCATAGATGCTGCCTGGCCTGCTGAGTTCCTCCAGCATTTTGTGTGTGTTATTTTAAAATTTGTAATTCACTTTGAAAGATTTCAAGGGAAACGTTCTCCTTTAGTAAATAGTATCAGTTGTATTGCTACATTAAAATTGATTATGGAATGAGTAAACGAGGAAAACTCAAGTCAAGTTTCAAAACTTCATTTATTATCAAAGTATACAACTCTGAAATTCTTCTTCTCCAGATAGCCATGAAACCAAGAAAGAAAAGAATGGCAACTCAATGACCAACGCCCAAATCTCTCCTCCCTGAACAAAAATGGAGCAGGCACATCGACCCCCATAACCCCCTCCCCCGTACACAAAAAAGTGAGAAAGACCGGGCGAAAAATATAGAATATAAAAAAATCTGTAAATGGGTGAGGGCAGGGTGGGAGTGTCTATAGTGCAAATCCATATCCAAAATGCAGAAAACCTGGGTAACATTCTCCGGGCACAACGACAGTCCTTTACCTTTGAGGCAGCAGAGCGATCAAAAGGCAGTCTACCTTCTCCGTAGCAGAGTGACCTTGTCAGTGATCAAAAGGTAGGCAGCTGGCACTCACCCTCCGCATTCTCCTCGATGTTTCAATCTCCCTCGTTGCTTTAATCAGCAAGCAATGGAAGCTTTAATCAGCGAAATGGAGTTGAACATTGGTTTCTGTCCTGCAGGCTTCTAGCTACGAGGTTTAGATTTGTTGCCTCTGCTTCCCAGAATCCTCAGACACCACAGAGCACTGGAACACCCAAATGGTCTGCAAATTGCAAATCACAGGCTCCGTATTTGTATCAGGCAACATATTTGCTAGTAATATAGACTGTGCTGTTTGTACTAACATCTTCAGGGATACCTTGCAGGAATTGTGTTGGGGACAAACAGAGGAGCAACATGGTAGCTTCTTCCCACCTATCATCACATTTCTGAATAGTCCATGAAAACATGAACACTACCTCGTTATTCTTTCATTTTACCCTATTTACTATATTTTATAACTTATAACAACTATGTCTTTGCACTCTAATGTTGCCACAAAGTAGCAAATTTCATATCATACAAAATAATGATAATAAATCTGATTTCTGATGGAGGCCTTTAAAAAAATTTAAATCTCTGATATGTCACAGTTAAGAAGTAAAAGAGTGTTCATTGCATTTATTTATTTGTTGTTTGTTTTGTTTATGCTTCCCAGTGAGCCACCTATTTAACCCTAGCGTAATCAGAGGACAGTTTACAATGACCAGTTCACCTACTGATCTGGAAACTGGAGTACCCAGAGGAAACCCATATGGTTCAAGGGGAGAACATACAACCTATTTACAGATGGCTCAGGAATTGAACCCTGAACTCCAAAACCCTGAGCTATAATAGTGTTGCATTAACCGCGATGCTACTGTATTGGGAACTTGGTGGGAGAAGGACTGCACCATGAAGAAAGGAAGAGAAATTTGCATCATGTTAGTTGTTATTTGTTGCATATGAACAAGTGGTCTTGGAGTTATGGGTACATCATTTTCGTGTTGGAAGTAGAACATTTCCCATATCTAGGAAGCCTCCTCACAATGAAGACAGACATTGATGAAATTCACCGCTGCCTACTATCAACTATCACAGCCTCTGATCGATGGATGAAGTGTCATTGAAGACAAAGACCTTGGTCTTGGCATAAAGGTCAAATGCTTCTGAGACCTGGAAAACTTATGGCAATCATCTCAAGATTTTGGAAAAATGCCGATGATGCTGTCTCTGCAAAATGTAAATTCATCACAAGTAAAAGCAAACCAATGTTAACGTCCTTTCCCAAGCCAACATCGCCAATAAGAAAACCTTAATTATTCCATCGGTTAGGTTAGGAAAGCCATTGTTTGCATACCCAACATCAGGCACCGGAAAAAATCTATTATATGTTTTGTCAATGGAGGAGTTTACCAGGTAGACAGAGGAAAAAAAGTTAGGATGTGCTTAGAATCTTCATGAGGAGATGCAATACCCCCTCTGACACCCGCGAATCCCTGGCAGTTGGTTGCTCAAAGTGGAGGAGCAGCACTTGGAAAGGTCGGGACAACCTCAAGCCCATGCTTTGGGAGTATGTAGAGCCCCTGCAAATGCCACAGAAGAAGTGGACCACATCACAAGCTACCTACCTGCCTACCCTATCACCAACACCTGCCCCCTCTTTAGATGTCTGTTGCATCCACATTGGTGTCGTTATCTACCTTAGAACCTACAAAACCACAGTGGATGTTGTCCTTAATCCTAAGGGACAGTCCAAATTGTTTTAGCATGGAACATGCCAGAAAGTCTGGATATTTTCCAGCTCTCCTTCGGTATCAAAAGGAGTAAATGAGAGAGGCTGAAACAAAGAGACAATCGGAGGAGAAAGTTTCTATTCACAGAAGGATTGAAACACTAATTGCAAAGATGGACCTCTTCTCTGAAGCCAGTTTTGCACATTTCTTCATGTAGAGAAAAGTTGAAGTTCAGCATCATGCCCATACCTTTGCTGAATGTTCTAGGAGAGGGATTTCAGGGGCATTTTCCCTACCCTAAATTGTGAAATGGCAAAAAACACCTCAAGCTGCTTGTGAGAGTTAACCCTTGTGGGTTAACCCATGTGTTGTGGTTATGTTTGCATAGCTTCCTTCCTGTGCAGCTCCTTCTCTATTTTCTGTCGTTGCTCTGAGGCGAGAAGCAGCTTAATTTCTCTGATGGCTGAGGGTCAGCGGCGTTCATCACGACACTCATCGCACAGGTAATACAATCCTCACCGTCTTCTGCAGGAGCACCCCCGGGTTCACTGTCCGATCCAGAGTGGCGCTGTTTGAGCAACTTAGATTTACGACGCCAGTGTACGAGTCACAATGGGCTTCTGCGAAGAAGCGAACTTGTGCAGTGTGCTTCCCGCTTCAGCTTCTCGTAGTTGTGTGATTGCTGATTTCCCCAGGGGTCTCAGTCGAACAGAGTCTTGAGTGGACACACCCATGAAACTGCTGCTGGTTTACTATGAAGTTGCAACTGAATGCTCATCCGGACAGGATGGAACCTGCCCCAGAACTTTTTGTATGCTGTTACTTTTTCTTCCCCTTATGCTATTAGCAATGTAAATTGGCCCAATGAGAAAAGTACAAGTTACTTTTCTACTCAAGTATACAAGGATGATGATCCTGAATACTTGAGCAGTTGGAATCATAGGTCTGACCCACCTAATGATCATTGAAGGAGTTGCCCAGCGTGGTTCTGCTGTGAGCATTCTTGGCCAAAAGCCAAATTTTATTCTGAAGTACATGCAAAGAAAATTGTCTGAGCCTTTCGTAAGTGAAGATCCATCATTCCCTGCTTGAAAGAACACATGTTGGGGGGAATGAGCTTGGCCATGAAGCGTGTACAATTTTTAGGCTGCACTTTAAAAATACATGGTTGAGTTGGGTATAGGAAGATTAACTGCTACCTATCAGTATGTCTTAGGAAGTGATTCTAACCAGTTTTGTTAATTCTTACTGAAGGACAGGAAAAGGAATTAACCCTAAATCTGCAAATGTTCCAGTGACATTCTGTATATTGGTTTAATGACAAAATGTGTGAACATTATTTTAACTTTTGTTTTATTTTGCATTTGCACATTTTCTCAGAGTGGGATACAATGGCAGGGGCAAACTTGTTGACATCTTTGATAACTGGGAGAGGGGGCTTCTCTGTGAACTACTGCTGTATAAGCTGATGTTCTCACAATAGTGATGCAGGGGTACTCTGGGACTTTGACCTTGGTGCTGAATGAAAGCCTGTTGTCTGCCCTGTCAAGATAATGCTTCATTTGCTGTGAAGACTTAAGCTTCTTCCTGTTCATCCTTCTTGGTAGGAGAGAGCATGAAGCCAGGAAGTAGTGTTGAAAGATGTTTTGGCATGTTGTGTTCTGTATCCTGTCGATAGAACACACTGCAACCACATTGCCTTGGCATTTGGAGGAGGAGATGTATATTAAGCAAGTCATGTTATCTGGCATGACATTGAACTTGTTGAGAGTTTTGTCCTCTGCCATGGTGTTGACTGTTGATGACCTTCAGGAATTTGATTGTGGGTAATTAATACACATGTTAACATTTTAGATCAAAGGGAATATGATTTTTTTCTACAAGGTTAATAAGAATCAAAAAAATGAATTGATATTGTTCCTTTTGCAGCTTCAGGAAGTGAACAACTGACTTGTGTTGTGCTTGTCTTGCTCACCAGGCATTGTTGACAATTGACAATCAACTAAATAAGATTGCCAGTATTTTATTATCATGTTTCCTCTGATAATGCATATAGACAGGGAATCGGAATACAGCATTGGACACCATGTGCAGTTGAAAATAACTAAACACTCCTATTACTTAATCTGTCTGTCTAACAGTTTTCCATGCAATGCACAAATTGCTGGTGTTGAGATGGGTATTTCAGCAAAACTCTGAAAGTGTTGTTATTCTGGATTTGGAATGTTTCATCCTGCTCTCAGGGACATAACACTACTTTTGTGTTAACAGATGTTCACCTCTCAATCTCATTTGGTGAGATTAGCCTGACAAAATAGGCTAAAAGGAAAATATTGTACATGCTCAGTGATCATTCTTGAGCAAAATTATATCCTGGGCTGATTGCAATAATATTTCCCAACATTTAATTGGCGCTTTGACTGAACTAGCCATTGCTGCCTATGGCAGAGCAGTAGAAATTTTTCAAATTTATTGGTACTTAAATTCACAAATATTGATTATTTTATGAAATAAATCCTTAAGTTTCAGAAATAATCATCTTTATACCTTTGTCCAATGATTACTAACCTCTCATGGATGGATTATGCTCGAGGAGAGGAGAGATAAATCTCACCTTTACCGATTCTTGAGAATTATTCAAATTATTAGTGATCATTTGGTCATTCCGAAACTCACCCTGAGGTGATAAAATGTCATGAGGTTGTTTTTAAAAAGATCCTTGTGTCAATTATATAATCGTTTTTCTTGAGAGCCAAGTAAAGCCCATCATTGTTAAATCACAATTTGTATACCCAAATAAATACATTAATCAATTTTCATTAATCTTGTGAGAGGATGGGTGGAGGCAGTAAAGGGTTAAAGAAGAAACGTATTGCCTGCAGAATCTTTTGTGTTTTCCTGTTCTATGTTTATTCTCTTTCTCACTCCTGCTTGTCCCAGAGGGTGCCCCTTTCTCCCCTTGGCGTTTTGCTTCCCTTCACTTCTCGCTGGAATGAGCAATGTACCGCAAGGATCATACTGAGACTCAATTGTTCATGTTTTATGTTAGTACTGCTAAAGGAGGAATGGTTGCCAAATTCATTGACAATGCAGCAACAATTGGAAAAGTCAGTTGCAGAAGATTTAAATGAGACAAAAATGGATATGTTCAGGTATAAGACCATAAGATGTAAGAGAATAGGGCCATTCAGCCCATTAAGTCTGCTACACCATTCTGTCATGGCTTCTTCCACCTTCCAGTCCTGATGAAGGGTCTTGGCTTGAAAGGGTCAGCTCTTTATTCCCTCCATAGATGCTGCCTGACCTGCTGAATTCCTTTAGCATTTTAACTGTAATTCTAAACTATGACTCAGGATTAACTCCATCTCTGCATCATTTATGCTTCACACAAAAAAAAAGCAAAACATTAACCTTTAAGAACAATATCTTATTACGTAAGAGCAGGAGAAAAAAGGAGCAGGATTAGGCCTGCTGATCTTTTGTGATTCAGGCACTAGAACATCTAGATCCCACTCAACTTTGCTTATTTGTCTCCATTTAGATGATAATCCACCTTTTCATTCTTCCTACTGAATGCCACACTCCATGCTGTTAGGAACACCATAGACTGTAAGACATAGGGACAGAATTAGGCCATTCAGCCCATTGAGCTTGCTCTGCTATTCTATCATGGCTGGTTTATTATCCTTCTCAACTCCATTCTTCTGCCTTTTCCCCATAAGCTTTAATGCACTGACTAGATAAGACCCTATCAACCTTCACTTAAAATATATTTAATGACTTGGCCTTCGCAGCCAGCTGTGGAATGAATTCCACAAATTCACCACAATACACCCAAGTGCAGTCTGACCAATACTTTATAAAGCCTCAGCAAAACATCCTTGCTTTTATATCTTAATCTCTCAAAATGAATGCTAGCATTGCATTTGCCTTCCTTACCACTGGCATAACCTGCAACTTAATCTTCAGGGAATCCTGCATGAGGACTCCCATATTCCTTTGCATCTCTGAGTTCTGAATTTCTCCCCATTTAAGGAATAGAATACACCTTTATTCCTTCTGCCAAAGTGCATGACACTTTCCTGCACAATATTCCACCTGCCATTTTTTTGTCCATTCTCCTAATCTAAGTCCTTCCCTGATTCATTAACATTATATGCCCCTCCACCTATCTTTATATCATCCACAAATCTTGGCCACAAAGCCATCAATTCTGTGGTCTGAATCATTGACATATAATGTGAAAAGCACTGAGTCCAACACCGACCCCTGTGGGACACCACCTGTCTCAAGCAGCCAACCAGAAGAGGCCCCTTTATTCCCACTCTTTGCCTCCTGCCAGTCAGTCAATCGTCTATCCATGCTAGCTTCTTTCCTGTAATACCATGGGCTCTTATAAGGTAGTCTCTTGTACAGCACCTCGTGAAAGGCTTTCTGAAAATCCAGGTAAACAACATCACTGACTCTCCTTTGTCTTTCCTATCTGTTATTTCCTCTAAGAATTCCAACATATTGTCAGGCAAGATGTCCCCTTATGCAGACTTTGACCTATTTTACCCTGTGCCTCCAAGTACATCAAATGCTCTTCCTTAATAATGGAATCCAAGATCTTCCAAACCACTGAAGCCAGGCTAACTGGCCTATAATTTCCTATCTTCTGCCTCCTTCCCTTGTTAAAGAATGGAGTGACACTTGAAACTTTCCAGTCCACCCGAAGCATTCCAGAATCTAGTGATTCTTGAAGGAACACTACTGATGCCCACAGAATGCCTTCAGCCACCTCTTTCAGAACCCTGGTGTGTAGTCGCTCTGGTAGAGGTGATTTATCTACCTTCAGATCTTTTCTTCCCTCTGCCATCAGATTTCTGAATGGTCCATGAACACTACCTCAGTATTTGGTCTCTTTTGGCACTATTTATTTATTTTAATATATTATTGTAATTTATAGTAATTTTAAGTATTGCACTGTATTTCTGGTGCAGAACAACATTCTTCACAACATGCAAAATGTCGGTGATAATAAGCCTGATTCTGACCCTGACACTGAATTCTGTTTGTCAGGTATTTGCCCAATCACTCAAAATCCAACAGTATGCTCCATTGCAGGGTCACAACATCCTTATCGCAACATGCCTTTTCACCTATTTTGTGCCTTTTGTGTTACTTCCCTGTGTATCTTGCAATTCTTGCACAAACATTGACCAGCATTTATTTATGCCCTTATTTTTAACTGTTCTAAATTAAAGCATAACTTTTGCGTTTTCATTCACTGTCTCCTTTTCCAATATTCCCCAGCCTGCTCACTTCCTTTGCAAGAGTTCATTCTTTGCCTTTAAATAGCTTATCGCTTCTGAACATTATTTGACTGAAGTGTATATTCACTGTCACCTTTATTATCTGCAATCTTTTCTTTTCCGTTTTCGAGAAAAGCTTTTCTTCTGAACTATAAGCTTGTGTGTTTCCTCTATTTTCTGGCATGATGCAGAATTGCATGGATCTTTATGAGTCATCTGCCATACATAGCTGTTAATGCTTTACATGCAGTAAATCAGCTCCTGCTCCACTTCACCCAATGCTATCAGTATTAAAATTATTTTCTTCTTGTGTTTTTCTAGTTTAAACTGAAATGCATCTCTGCTGCACACATAAACCACTCCTGGCATGTCTGAGGTTTGAGCTACAGAGGATTTTTGTGGGTTTTTCTTGATGGTGTGGAAGAATTGTGCTGAAATGACTCCATAGACTACAGGCCCTTCTTTCTTCTGCCTCTGCTAGCTCAGCACCAGCTGTGGATCCTGCCCTGGACTAACTGATCTGTGGAATTCAGCACTGAGCTGGGTTATTTTTAAAGACAGGTTCTATAGGAGCGACAGTTTAGTTTTGATGAAAGTTTGTACAGGGCATGTCTTAGTTCACTCCTGTCAGTAAAACTTTGTTGTAAATCTCCCCTCCCCTCCCCGGATTCCAGTGAGTTTCCAGACGTCGACGAGGATGGAGAGACTGCGCGCCTGGAGGCCGAACAGAAGCTGGAGCGGATCCGCCGGAGCCTGGATGAGAAGGAAATGCAGGACTTCGAGCGCCTGCGGCAGCGGGGTCATGATATGGAACTTGAGCTGGAGGAGCTGAAGAAGAGGAGAGAAGACCGGCGCAGAGTGCGGGAGGAGGAGGAGCTACGCCGGCAGCAGCAGGAGCAGGAGCTGCACGTCAGAGAGGAGGTGGGTATGACTCTGGCCTTTTCCAGTAGTTGATGGTGCCGACTAGGGAAATTCCTGGTTTGGTCAGCATTAGTGATGATTAGCAGCTCTCAGTCAAGCATGGGTCAATGATGTCTTAAAAGAAAATTACTTTGAGCATTGCAGAATCACCTTCATTTAAAATAGTGATATATGGGCAATGGTGAGAGGATCAGCCCTGTCTTGAGTGTCTTGAAGAGTGATAGAGTCATTGAACACTACAGCACAGAAACAAGCCCCTTCACCTAGCTAGTCCATGCTGAACTATTAATCTGACTGGTAGCATCGACCTGCACCCAAACTGTAGCCCTCCATATCTCTCCCATCCATGTACCTATCCAAATTTCTCTTAATGTTGACATTGAAACTGCACCCACCACTTCCACTATTTTTCACAATCATTAGCTTTGGGCAAGTTCATTTGGAGTGTGGGATTGGAGGGTGACTAGTCTCCCCAAGGAATTGTGTTGTAGCCTTCCATGCTGCAGATTGTTTTCCATTTACACAACCATTCTTTCTTTAGCGTCCCATTTAAGAGATGTACAAATCACCCTTGGTACTACTTTGAAGTTTAAAACGGATCATGGATTATAAATCTTGGAATATAGCTGAAACCTACAGTACTTTAACTCCCAAATGAGAGTGTTGCCAAATGATCCAATTTAACATAATAAAAATTGATGTGGGAGACAGGTAGTTTTCCTGTTTTTTGATCCTTTGAACAGTTTGAACTTTATTGTACAGAATGTGATGCACATCAATATATAGGTGAGGCTTGTGTAATGCAGCATTTCATTATATATTACACAACATATTATCCAGTTTTATGGTGGAGCTAGCACTTGAAGACAAAATATTCATAGATGATCTATAGTCACTGAATTTAATCAAGATACTTTCGAAATCTTGCAAGGATTTGGGAAAAGCCTCAGCAAAATATTTACAGGCGATTCTGGGACTAATATCCAAGTGAGTTGTACATAAATTTTCAAAATCCTAAGATTTATGTGATTATTGGACTGTAGTTTATATTGCTGTCCTTCAGTTTTCTGCATTTTCTTTCATGTTGCCAGTTGACGAGTTGGGGTTCCAGGTGGGCAATCTGTTTGTTTTTGTGAGAGGGAGGGGCTGGGGATTTGGGGTCTGATGATCTTCTTGGTTTTTCTACGTGGGTGATCTGGTAGTTTTTGTGTATGAGAGAGGGGGTTGGGATTTGATGCTATTGTCACTTTTTTTTTCTGAGGGACGGGGTTGGGGTTTGGGGTTTGATGCTCCAGCCACCATTTTCTTTGTGGGTGATCTGTTAGCTTTTGTGCGGGGGGCGGGGTGTGTTTGATGTATTTTCTTTCATTTGACTCCCATGGTTTATTCTGTATTTCATGGCTATCTGGAGAAGATGAATATCAGAGTTGTATTGTCCATGCATATTTTGACAATAAAATATACCTTAGAACCTTTGAGAATAAGGCATAAGCAAGTAAAACTCATCACTGGCACTTTTAAGTAACGCTGGTTTGCCTGTGCTATAATAATCATGCAACAAAGTCTGGAAGACACTAGCAATCCCAGTAGAATGTAGAATGATGGAGACAGGGTAATATGGAATAACAGCTGATTCAAATTTTGGTATCACCCAATGTAAAGAGAAATTTATGCATATAGTTGTAGATGTTTGTTCTTCTCTGAAGATTTAACTATTTAAAGGAATCCTTATTTAGTAGCTAGTATGCTTGTTTAATAGACTAATATTCCACTTTCTCTGTTGTCATTGATGGCCCACACACTACCTCTTCAAAAAGAAACATGAATAGAAATTGCTGGAATACTCACCAGGTCAGGCAGCATTCCCAGTGAGAAGCAAAATTAACACTTCAGGTCAAGGATCTCAGCTTTTCAGCAGTTGTTGCATTTTCTGGTTGCCTCCAGTTTGCTTCATGAAGACTCATGTGTGTACTACCCGTGAGCAGATAAATTGCATTGATTTCATTCCCACTCCCTTGTATTGGGATGATTCAGTTTGAAACCTTGGCCATGCCTTCAGTTCAATGAATGTGACCCCAAACCCTTTCCATTTTCTTTAAGATAGTCCTACATCCCTTTCTTCAGCTTGGTTTTGCTCTGGCAGCTGATCAAAGAATTGTTGTATTTCATTTTGTCATAAGGACTACATAAATAGATGCTGTTGCTCATTTGTTATTGTTTGTTTTGGCTTGCTTATAGTCTGCTCAAAGCACACAGAAAACAGAAAATGCAACTGCCTATTTGTAGGGCTTATGCGTGATCACATCGAGAAGAATGATCCAGTTTACTATGTTTGATTATGTACCTTTGTGTGATCTTAGCATTTGTTAATTTAAAGTACTCCAAAAACATTGCAGTCGTTAAGACAATAAGACATAGGAGCAGAAATAGGCCATCTGATCATGACTGATCCATTTCCCTCTCAACCCCATTCTCCTGCCTTCTCCCTGTAATCTTTCACACCCTGACTTATCAAGAATCTATCAGCCTCTGCCTTAAATGCATCCAGTGGTCTGCCCTCCACAATCGTCTGGCTAAATACAGTCCCCCTCATCCCTATTCTAAATAACATCCCTCTATCCTAAATTTGAGCCCTCTGGTCCTAGAATCCCCTCCCAACTATAAGAAACATCCTCTCCACATCCATTCTTTCAATGCCTTTCAACATTCGATAGGTTTCAGTGAGATCACCCCTCATTCTTCTAAATTCCAGTGAGTACAGGCCTAGAGCTATTAAACACTCATCATATGATAAGCCTTTCATTTCCAGAATCGTTTTTTGTGAACCTCCTTTGAGCCTCTCCAATGTTAGCACGTCTTTTCTTAGATAAAGTGAGCAGCCTCACCAGTGTCTGGTAAAACTGAGGCTTTATAATCCTTAGGGAAATTAAAGGTTATGGGAAAAAGGCAGGTAGGTGAAGATGAGTCCATGGCCAGATCAGCCATGATGTTTTTGAATGGCAGAGAAGGCTCAACAGGCTAGATGGCCTACTGCTGCTCCTATTTCTTATGTTCGTATCCTTGTTTTTTTTTAATATTCTAGTCCTCTTGAAATGAATACTAACATTGCTTTTGCCTTCCTCACCACTGACTCAACTTGCAAGTTAACTTTTAGGGAATCATTAATGCTGGTAATATAACATAAACTTAGAATAAACAGGTAAAATAGAAACCAAAGATAATTTTGCTAACAATAAAAATAGATATTTTGAGATGTCATGGTACATTTAAAATATTAAAAGGCATATTGGATGGACTATGCAATACAATATAATTTTACCCTCACAGGAAGAAAAAAGAAGAATGAGAGAAGAGAGAGAGAAGCGGAGGATGGAGGCAGCGGAGAAACGCCACAAAGTGCTGAGTATTTCAGGTAGTGAAATGGAAGACCCATTCCTCCCCCTCAGTCCCAGGAGCCCAACCTATAAGGTAAGAATTCCTATCGATGATTTTGTTTTGACAGTGTCTCAGTAAAGGCTATGCTCCACAAGGTTAACAGCACTATATAAGACTCAGGGTTGATAATATAAGGAGAGGGTGGGGGGTGCAGAAATAACGCCACTGCATAACATTAAATTAGTAATGCATTTACACAAAAGGGCACAGAACAAAATTCAACTCCTATTGCATTTCCAGTCTCTCATCTACATTAAACCTCACTGTAGTATGTAGTGTAAACGCTGACCTGGAATGCCAGGAATCAGTTCACAAAAGAGTATCATGGAGTTAGCTCACAGACAATTATAAAAATGATTACATTTTTTGTTTGCTCTAAAAAATGTTTGTAATCTTAAGCAGTGGTAGCCTAATGCATATGAACCTTTGTTCATTGCATAGGATGACATTATGGCATGGCAGCTAAGACTTCTATCTAACCAGCTTCACAACAGAACTGAAAATATATTTCTCAAGTCTTTACATATAGATTAATTTCTGGTTGATTTGTTGGTGAGACAAATTTACACATTGTGATTTTTATTCAATTGAACGTGTATTTTGTTTGCTCTTTAATGATATCTTAAGTCTTAAATGGTGCTCTAGCCAATGTGGAGCCTTGCTGTCCAACTCTGACAGTGCAATTAATCTTTCAATATATCAGAATCTTCGGTAAAGGAAAGGAATATAGACAGAGACACTTCTGTGTTCATGTAAGTAATGCACACAAAGCATTATCTTTCATTGCCTTCTATCAACCAAGTTAATCTAAAATTGCATTTTATTTAAAGTACAAGCAAATGTGGGAGTAAAGTTTGATTTGTGCCTCAATAAATGGACAAAGAGTTACTTAAAAGAGAGAGTGGGTTTTGAAACTTGTCATCTAGATGGGACACATTCTAAGTTACCAAAGGTAGAAATCCCAGAGGGTCTGGCAATAATTGTTCATTCGTCCTGGTTCGGGTGGTGCTGCCAATGTCACATGCTCTTCTAATGTGAGAAACAAAGCAAGAAAAGATCCATCAATCTTTGGAAAAACTTTGAGACAATAATCTGGGGAATACCCTCGTGATTCGGAAATCTTCAGGTTAGTAAACAAAACTCAGCATGGTTTAGATGCAAGTCACCTTCAAGTAATGATTAATTTTTTAATGGTCTTAATGAACAAGTCCACAGCAAGTGCAACAACATTGCAGACTTTCTCTCAGTTTTTCTAGTTATACTTCTGCACTTCACCTAGTGCAGTTAATCTATAGGACGTAGCCTCTGGTCCAAAGCCAAGCCCATCCCAACTTCATTTATCAAGCTGTAGTACATAGATGGTGCATGCATTTGTGCACGTTCAGAAGCCAAGCTGCAAATCATCGCCTATTCATTTATTGAAGTATACAAGAGAATAGGTCATGCACTTAACCTGCTCCCATGGTGTAACACTGACCTCTGACAAAAATGGTCTGGGGTGGGACTCTGGGAAACTGGGACCAATTCCTGCATCTAGGAGAATCAACTTTCGTATCGGTTTATTATTGTAACATGTACTAAGATACAGTGAAAAGTTTGTCTTGAATTCTATTCATATAGATCAACTCATTATGCAGTGGATTAAGCTAGATATAAGGTAAAACAATAACTATGCAGAATAAAGTGTAAAAGCAACCATAAAAGTGCAGATAAACGATAATCTGTAAGATCATCATGAGGTAAATTGTGAGGCCAAGGGTCCATCTTATTGTACAGGAGATTCATTCAAGTGTCTAATAACAATGGGATGGAAGCTGCCTTTGAGCCTGGTGATACATGCGTGCATTCAGGATTTTGTATCTTCCTGATGGGAGAGGGGAAAAGAGAGAATGTCCGGGATGGGCGCAGTCTTTGATTATATAGGCTGCTTTACTGAATCAGCACGACCATTAAAGATAAAGGATATCAATGACCTAACGTAGGTGTTGATCCTTTGAGGAAAAGGGTGTTTGAAGGTCAAAGTCTCAAACTCAGCGCAAAACTCATTGTCTGCCAGGATGCAGTGATCTTTGCCTTACTGACTTTCCTGCAGCTTAAAACACTAGGGAGATACCATCAATACCATCTCTGCAAAATGTTCAAAGTCATGTTACAGATATGTCCAAAACAAAATTATCAAAAAAAAAAGCTAATCTTGATCATCCTGAAATCCTTTCCACTGTCCACCAGGTAGAGGTCTCTTCCCCATCAAAGAAAGAGATCACCTGGTGGACAGTAGAAAAGATTTCAGGATGATCTCAAAGCCTCTTTGGAAAATGTTGGAGCATTAGGGATGGCATTCAGAGCCTGAAAAATATTCCATCAGGAACACAGAAACCCAATGTAACTGACAGACTTCCTCAAGAACTTTCCATCAAGAACTTTTAGGTCCCACATTGGCCTCATCTGCTGTCCCAAAAGCCCAAAGAAACTAGAGTGGCAATAAGTCATCCTTATTCCCAGGGGATTTACTGAGAAGAAGAAACTTTCAGAAAGCACTTGATAAACATGGATGAAAGTGGTATTAACCACAAAGCTCCAAAACTTATTTAGAGACTAAAGTAAAGAAAGTTAGTGGATGATTTGTTCTTCACACTGAAGGGAGATGCCCTGTGGTATCCTTTGGATGGAGGTTGAGACCAAATTGGTGGAAGTCAGCTTTGAATCACTGCTCTCCTTGTAACAATGTAATAATGAGCAGGTAAAAATTGCCAGTTTCAAAGCTTGCAAATGACACGAAACACCAAAATGCCACCAGGATTCTAGGACATAGCACTTCCCAGGAGAAAATAGGCTTAATTTGATTCTTTCACTTCCAAGGATATATCTCTTCAATATGTGGCTTGCAAATATGTTGCTGAAGATTGCAGTTGCATGGCTTAACTTGAATATGTGTGGTACTAACAATGCTGTCTGCATGGTGCATGGCCTTTTAGTTTAGAAGGTTTTCAGTGCCAATTAATGACGAAGTTGATATCTATCCTGGTGATGCACCAGTGTAAGCAATTTGTACAAATGCTGTAGGAGTCGCAATATTATAAAAGTCAGCTTGCTTCTGCCAAGGAGTTTTCATTCATCTGTCAGGTGCTGCACAGTAAAGCCCAGCACTTAGTGCACCATCCATATCGGGCATTAAACCATCAGATCCAGATTCTTTCTCGTCGGCTAATGTAGATGAACCGAACACACTGATGAGGGAGAGGGAGAAGTGGAGAGTCCATCATCGTGCCCGACGCCAGCCCCCTAGGCCTGAATCGATGTAGTAGTAGTGTGGGTGGTGGTGGTGGTGGTGGTGGTAGTAGTAGTATGGGTGGTACCTCAAGCCCGCTTATCACTTGATCTGGTGGGACAGCGGACAGCAAGAAACTTGCATTGTGCAGCCATGAGCAAGTTTACAAAGGAATCCATGTGGAAAATGGATCTAGTGTTTTCCCGGTGTGTATGATGAATAAACTCTTCTTGGGCTTCCGGCCAGGCACGGGTATTGATTATAACCAATGTTTCAATGACAGACACTGCCATCTTCTTCAGGGATGGCAGAGTTTGTCATCAAAACGTCAGTTGTAATCAATACCTGTACCCAGCTGGAAGCCCAGGAGGAGTTTATCTGAATCCTTGTGATTTTATTCTCGAAGACCATCCCATTGTATTGCCACACTGACCATTACTCCTCTGTTACTGTGAGAATTACACAGGTAAGACACTGCGTAAACTGAAATAAAATCAGAAAATGCAATTCCGAATCAAATATTGATTGTATCTTCAATTGTGCTTAATGGTCTGATGATCTCATTTACACATGTCAGGCTTTGTGAGTGGTTTGCTTGCCTAATGCAGGTGGTAAAAAAAACTCAACCCTTCCTTTCAAAAACAGCTTGATCCTTTCAGCCCAAGTGATTTCAGCTCAATTTAACAATGTCCTGAATGTTCCTTTCCATAAGTTAGACGGACCACTTGAACAAATAAAAGCTACTTGCATATTGAGAGCTCTGTTCCTCTTTTGGGGTAGAAACTATTTGTTTAGTGGGTTGCCTGGACAGCAGGAGCACCTGTTTCCTGTTTCCTGACTCCATTTTCCATTCCCCACATGGACAATGTTTGTCACATTTAAAAGTTTGCTTCTTTAGTTGCAGTATTCCAAATCTTGACAAATATATTGAGATCATTGTTAAATGTTTGTAAAATAAATCTTTTTCCACTGCTTATTAGGTTATTTTTTACATCTTCTGCATAAACCTGACTGGAGCTCAATATCGGCAATAAGCTTTACATTCAAATTTAAAAAGGACTTTATTGTTGAGGGTCTTGCCACATGCTATTTGCGGTCATGGCCAGATCAAGGTGTTCCACTTTAAGACTGATTTTCATTTTATTAATCTACCTTCTACTAGACGTAGTATTTTTTTTAAAAATGGAGGCCATGCCTTAGAATTATAATATCAATAGAAGAATCTAAGCCAAGAATATTATGTATCTTGTCCAAATCTGTTTAGCTAGTCTCCTCCTCGCTGATTCCTCCCTCCTAATGTGCCAAGGCGAAATTCATACATGGATTAGAGAATGGGAGATATTCTTAAGAAATCACATTATTGTTAGCTATAATAGAGAGGAAGTGGAGCAGTACTGGAGAAACAGATGCTCCTACTGTCTAGGCAACGCACTAAACAAACAGTTTCTACCCCAAAAGAGGAACACAGTTCTCAATATCCAGGAGAATAATATGCACAGTATATCCTTCCCACTAATCAACTGGCAATGTTTTATCAATAAATACAAAGTATTGATATGCCATTTTAAAAATGAAACAGAAATATAGGTGGTCAGCTTCTGAAGTAAGAGTACTTGTCTGCATAAGATCAGAAGCAGGATTTGTTTTTAAGATTGAAGTCCACAAGTGGGATATTTAAAGATTGCTATTTCATTTCAGGTAGGAAATGATGAACAAAGTCTAAAGAATGTATATCTTTCTTAATTGTGATTAGTTAACATGTGTCTGCAAAACCATTTTTTTTTCTCCTGGAAAATTCTATACAGGAATGACAGGCTCAACTGAGGGTGAAAACACCATGTGGTTTGCAGAAGTTTCTTTTAGTCACTCGATGTAGATTGTTGAGTTTTCTCAGGGCAGAAACAATTTGAATTGTGCTGTGAACTTCGTTAACCTTGTGTGGCTGACTTTAACTTTGCAGCTACATGCAGTTACAAAAAAGGAATTCAAAACAAAAGGGTGATGAAGAAATTTAATCTTATAAATGAGGCACTGAGCATTAAAAATGAAGAAGTGATATTGAGTTTGTTCAGGATGTTGGTTAATATGTTAAGTAATACAGTCAGATCTGACACTCAGTTATGGAGTGGGCATTTGTGGTGTGTATGAGGAATTATTTATGGGAGCCTTAACAGAAACTTGCTTCTCTCAGCAAATAATAAGGCATGACCTAATCGTGATTTTTCAAATTATTATGAGCTCTCGTAGGGTAAATAATACCCAGCAGTCAGTAACCTATCTTTTTTCCCAAAAAGGCTTAAGGTCTGAATTATCTAGCCTGGGAAAGTTTTAAGGATTTAGACATTTTTTTAAAATTACTTCTTTCTATTGAGGCTAAACTTGACAGTACTTAAAGGAAAGATGAATAACCTTTGAAAAGTGTAGAACATTAAAGGCTGTAGGGAAAGAAAAGGGACCGGGGATTACAGTAGAAAGTTCTGATTGAAAAATTGGCAAAGGAAGAAAGGATGACTATCCTGCCTTTGTCCTGGAAGTTCTGTGATTATATAATGGAAATGAGCTCCTTGAACCAGACGTGACTTCATATAAATCCCTCAGATATATGTCGGGCTTTAACTCATTGCTACTTCTGTTGTTAACCTCCCGTTTGATTCAGGCTTCATTATTTTGGTGTGTGTTTTCCTCAAGATGTATCTTTATGATTATGCTTGTTGGATTCCAGACATTAACTCAGCCTCTTCCCTACATATTAATAAATTATTAAACATTGATTAGATTTCATCTGTAACTGAAATTATATTTTTTTTAATTCAATCATGAGATACTAGAATGACCTGTATTTAATGCATATTGACAATGACCATTGCAAAGGTAGCAGTGCGCATCATTGTGGCATGCTTTCTTGCCCAGGTCATTTTGAGAGTTCCAGAACTTGGAACCAGCAAAGTTAAGGAAATGTGTCTAAGTCAAAAGTTGGGGGATGTGGTAATGGTGGGGTTCCACTGCCTCCTGCAAGTTCTTGGCTGTCCATTTGTAGAGGGCATAGGTTTGAAAGGCAATGGGGAAGAAGCACTGGCAAATTTGGTCCCTGGAGCACACAGCAGCTGCAGTTCACTGACAGTAAGCAGAGGGAATATTCATGGTGGTGGTTGGGGTTTCATCAAATGGGTTGTTTAGTCCAGGATAGAACATAGAACAGTACAGCACAGGGATAGGCCCTTCAGCACACAATGTCTGTGCAGAACAAAAAAATTAAACTAACCCCATAAGTCTGCATAAGGTTTAAATTCCTCCATTCTCTGCCTGTATATGTATCTGCCTAAAACCTCTTAAATGTTGCGATCATATCTGATTTCACCAGATACCTGCCATTCTGTGTAGCCTGGCAAATCTCCTTTAAAATTATCCCCTCTCCACTTAAATCAAATATTAGAGGACAGTAAATCTACCCTACCCTGGGAAAAACGCTGCCTATCTATCATATCAATGGCTTTCGTATTATAAATACTTTTGTCAGGTAAACTCAGGTCCAATGCTCCAGGGAAAGGAACTCCTGATTGCTAAATACTTTTTATTCCAGAATGTTGCCTAAATCAAGGTATTAGAGAGGCAACATTATGGATGGCTCTTACGCACCCTCTCCAAAGCTTTACATTCTTCCTGTAATGCAGTAACAAGAATTGCACACAACACTCAGTGTTGCATAACTCAAGATTAATACTGTTGCAACGTGATTTGCCAACATTGATACTCAATAGCCTGACTAATAAAGGCAAGTATACGTATGCCGCCTTAATTACCCTCTGTCGTTGTGTTGCTATTTTCAGAGAACTATGGGTGTTCACCTCCGTACATCAACGTTCTGAGTGTCCTGCCATTTACTGCATATGTTCTGCTTACATGTGACCTCCCAAAGTGCAACACTATATTCTTCCCTGGATTAAACTCCATTTGGCACTCCTCCACTTATATTTCCAACTGCTCTCCATTCTGCTGTGTCCTTTGACAATCTTGTTCATTGCACAACTCCCCCATTTTTCACGTTTTCTGCAAAGTTAATGAGTCCATTTACATTTCCGTCCACATCATTTAAATACGTATCACAAATAACCGAGGTCCCAGCACTGATCCCTGTGGAACACCACTGGTCACGGACCTTGAATCGGAATTGCTCCTCCGCTAACCTCTGTCTTCTATGATCAAGCAAATTTCGAATCTATGAAGCTCCCATGGCTCTGATGTGCCTTAATATCCTGGATCTGCCTGTGAAATGCTGGTATTGAGTGTCCTGTTTCTGCAAAGAGTTTTTTGATTATGCTTTGGCAGTAGATTGGAGTAGATTGTTGTTTAGATAGTGCTACCTGAAAAATGATGTCTATCCTTTAGATAATAATTAAAAGTGAACTGGTGGGAAGGGCACTGGCCAGACTAGATTTGTCTTGCATTTTGCAGACAAGATCTAACTGGCTTCTTCCCTCATTGTTTCCAGTCCTGGTGAAGTGTCTCAGCCGGAAACGTAGACACTATTCTTTTCCATTGCTGTTGCCTGACTTGCTGAGTTCCTCTAGCATTTTGTGTGTGTTACTCTGGATTTCCAGCATCTGCACAATCTCTTGTGTCTAACTGGATGCTTGTGATTGTACTCATACTGGAACAACTTTTCAGCAAGTGCAATTGCTTCTATGACTCTTATTTATCACTGTAATCAGGATGCAGTAAGGGACATAGACTTTACTGCATCCTGCACATTCTGCCATTTCTTGATATCTTCTGAGGTGATTTATTTATCGAGAATACGATGCAGAATAGGCAGTTTGAACCACGCTGCCCAGCAATCCCCCAATTTAATCCTAGCCTAATCATGGGACAATTTACAATGACCAGTTAGCCTACTAACAGGGGGTACATCTCTGGACTTTGGGAGGAAACTGGAGCACTCGGAGGAAAGGCTCAAAGTCACGGGGAGAACATACAAACTCCTGACAGACAGCAGCGGGAATCGAACCTGGGTCGCCTGCACTTTAAAGCGTTGTGCTAAGCACTACTTGACTGTGGATGAAGATGGGCCTCTGATATGTGTACTTCAGGAGAGGTGAAGATGGATTTCAGCTGTTGCTTGCATCCACCATTGGAACCTGCAGCCTGAAATGCCCATCACTGAGCATGCACATAAGGGCCTTGTATCAGGGCAACCAGGTGTCAGGGACTGTACAAACATTGCTTAATGTTTGCAGCCATGCAGAGGTGCTTCTGGCAAAGCTTCTCACTAAACACTTCAGCCTTTACTTGTCTACTTGTCTGTTGGTTTAGGGTGAAGTTGTTTTGGACCCTTCTCCTTCCATTAGCCATTTAATTGCCCATTACTAATTATGGCCGGATGTGACTGGAGTGCAAAGCTTTAATCTAACCCTTTGCTGTTGGATCATATTGCCTGTCTGACCATGTCCAGGCACCCATTACTTTAATATTTATTCTTAAAGCTGTGGTGCAACTTGAAATTCTATTGTGCAGCACACTGATTATGTGCATTGCATAATGGAGTTTCTTTGGTAAGTTTGCTGGTAAGAGGGATCCTGCTTTTATCTGAGCAGTAAGTTTGCTATTTTGCTTCATGCCCTCTATGCTAATAATGTATTGAAGCTTGGCTGGCATACGGCTTTAGATATAATGGGGTGTTATGTAATGGGTCTGGATGCCAGTCTCCCTCATATACCTCCATCCTTTGTAGCCCAGTCTCAACAGTTAGTGGTTAACTCCTCTCGTTCCACTCTGGCAATGGACGAAAGGCCTGTCAATGCAGGGACAGTTCATTTGTACATGATGCCTCTGGAAATAGAAGAGACATCTTTACCACACAGCCGTTGTTTGTTTCACCCTCCAATTTAAAATCAGCTCCTTTCTGCACTGTGGTGATCACTCCCTTGCAGTTTTTCATCCCAGCAACTCCATGGTCCTCACTTATGTACTTATGATTATTTGTAGCAATTTGACCTGTTCTCAATCCTTAAGAGAGATGGTAGTTGAGAACATTATTATTTGCATTTAACATGATCTATCTGTAGTTTATCTTCTCATGAGTGACCACAGACTGCTTGAGGCATTTGATGAGTTGTGAAACAGGATGTTGTAAGGATTCATTCTGTCATATTGCTTACAAACAACATGTCATATCTCATCACACCCTCCTTCATCAAAGGTATGCACCCGGAACTTTGCATAGATACTAAGTACTCTTGTGGAGCATACTCCTAGCAAAAGAGACACCCTCACTGAAGGCTTACAGGCTTTGATTACAACTATTAACCCTGATATTTGCAGGGGGGGTGGGGGGGTAGTGGTGGACCCAGCAACAACGGAGAAGTGTGGAAATCGGAGGACGTGCAGGCCTGCTCCTTTTCATTTTCTAATTATATTTCCTACAACTTTGGCAATTTTCCAGGCTTGCCACCTGTAATGGAAAAAAAAACTGCATCAAGATGTCTTTGCTGTGAAGAGCCCTTGTCAATCAGATTAGAATGAGTTGTATTGGAATGAGAAGAGGGCATCAAATGGCCACGGAAGATTGGTACTTCTAACGGGGTTTGCTGGAAGCTCAGTATTTATCAATTACAGTGGTTTAAAATGGGGCAATGTTAGGATTAGCAGAGACAAGGTTGGAGGAGGAGTCATAAGGGATGATATTTACTTGGATGAAAAGGACTCGTAGGAAGTGCTTCTGGGGGAATTTTATATCAAGCTCATTTTCTCAATGCAGACGCCAAGCGTTCAATTTCAGTATAGCGGTGACTTATTCAATTGCCTTCTTTCTCTCACTGAGCAGGGAAAAGGAAAAGTAAACTGCTCCAATGGACTTGTTGGAGTGCAGACATAGAATGTGAAAACTGATTTCTGGTAGAAGGAAGGTGGTGGGTGGGGCTGGTGAGACGAATCATTAACTAAATGGAGTCTAGCAGTCACTGATCTTAGCACTTTATAGATCCCAATGTAGTTAGAAATATTTTGTATTATTTATATTTTTAAGGGCTTTGTGTTTTTTTTAGTTACTATGTCATAATAAGTTTAGGTAGGTGTTTTAATTGCTGAGAATCATTGTTTTTTAAAATACTGAAAAAAACCAACTGGAAACTCATGGGGTACTTAAACAATGCCAACTCTATCACCCTTATGGATATTGGTGGAGGGATAACATAGCATTTAAATGAGAAGATTATATTATTCAGTTGTTTTCTTTATTATTTTTCAAATGAGATACATTTGGTAGATTTTGTTTTCTGCCTATCTTTGTCTTCCCGTTATGGCATTAAGTCTATGTGTGTGCGTGTGTGTAAGAGCAAGAAGCAGAAATGAGTTGGTGCGGTGCAGCTATTTATATTAAATGAGTAACTATCTGAATGCCATTATTCGAATCATGATTGCTTCTGGAATGTGTGAATCTCAAAAAAACTGAGATGTCAGTTAGAGATTTCAGATCACGGCCTATTCCCTTTCTACAGCCAGTGTTAACAAGGAGTTTCTGCATGCAGATGGAGTTAAAGCAACTCCTTTTAATTTTGCATGCATCTATTTGAAGAAATAAAATGGATCAGTCGCATTAAATATGACAACCTGAAACTTCCTTTTCTGTAATATAGAACATGTCTGGGAAGATTTCAGTGTGTCATGTCTTTTATTTACTTTCCCAAACCCCAAATGGACCTGGCCATTGCATTTCTGAATTCTCTTTGATGACTCTCCTGTATCTCTGCCAATAACACTAACAAGACTTGCTCTCAGTTACCTTTGGCCTGTTACTAATTTTCTGCCTTTTCGTCATGGCGTTCCTATCTCCTATCGCCTGTGTCTGTAATTTCAGAAAGAGTTTGACGAGGGAATGACATCAGAAACAACTTGCTTGGTGAGTCAATCAAATGCACAGTTAAAACCAAATGAGCCATCTTGTTCCACATCATGTCAGTTGATACCATCTAAATAAATCTCATATTCAGTCATCAAGCCAATTAATTTGGTTGCATTGTCAGTCATTTTGTAATTACAGTTTAGCATCCATTCGTCAAGTGGATTAATTATACAAGGTTGACAGTAAAGTTGCACTGAATTCAGTCATATTAGCATTTCCATTATTCTGACTCAGATCAGCTAACTAAACAAAAGGAAATAGTGGTGAGCATAGTCCGAAGATCAGGCCTGAGGCTTTTCAGTCTTGGGGCTAAGCTTAGTTGAAGGAACAGCATTTGTTATGAGTCATCTCAGATGGAAAGTGGCTGGCTGGTGGTGTAGTGGCATCAGCGCCGGACTTCGGAGCAAAGGCTCTCGAGTTCGAATCCAGCCGGCTCCCCTGCACGTTTTCCATCTGTGCTGGGTTGAGCATCAAGCTAGCAACTCAGCCTCGTAAAAATAAGAAAGCCTGCTGAAAAAAAACGCTGACGCATGACGGTGTCCCGATGACTCCATTCAGAGTTAAGGGCTTTCTTCTTCTTCAGAAGGAAAGGCTTGTTTAACAATGCGAATATACAGTATACAGAACCATTTCCACAATTTAAAAAGTCTTCCCACCTTCCCCTCTCTGCCTGCAGTGACCTGTACCGGGGTGATATCGCCACCTCTTGACCAGAGCTGAATTCCCAAGTGACCTGGCACAGTTTGCAGACTTCAGATTACTTTTTCCCATGGCGTTTGATTATTCTCCATTTTAAAGTGGACATTTTGGTCTCTGGAGTGAATCATTTCAATCTCTCTGCTAAGTTTCAATTTTTAAAATGTCTACAGATGTCCTGCGGCAGCACTAAGACTCAAGATTTTAATTCCTGCATAATCCTACAGGCTTTGCAGGAGATATTAACTCAAGCTCCATCAGACTCCCAGCAAACCTAACTGACTGAGTCTTACCATGACACATACCTTTAAAGCACAAGCCATTAAAGTTGTTTAAAATACTTACTCTGTAGTTGTAAAATCCTACAGTTACCAACTATTTCTGCTAATGTTGTTCCAGTTGAATCTTTAAAAGAATTGGGAGAAGTTAGGGGGGAAAGATGATTAATATCAGAAAGTATAGAATTACTGAAGGATCATCACTAATTCAATTCCCTGATACTGACTGAATTGGTAACCTATTTATTCCTTCGTCTGACGATAATTGCTTCCGTGCTTTGAACTCTGGTATCGCACACTGAGAAAGAGGAACATGATGCACATTTAAACAAAATGGAGCTTCTGCTTATTTTTTAATGAGAACAATTATTAATGTTTATTCTTGTTTGGGAGCTGTCACTTTTGCTTTCCATCTGAAGAAAACCTCCACGTGCAGTGTATGGGACAGCTGGCCTGTTCAGAAATGCATTCCAATGGAGAGCCTTCAGCTGCTGAAGATATAATTCCTCTGCAGTAATTTTGCTGCTTTTGAAACAGATTTATCACCTCCCTGACGATTACATCCTGAACTTTTTCCTCTTGTGCCTATTTTTTGAGACACATGGCTGAATTAAGCCAGAGGAGTGTCCATGGTTACAGCAAATAAGTAATCTGTTTCCCAGGATGAAAAGCCTTGGCTCAAGTCAAAATTGGCCAGAAAAACTTGAGTTGCCATGAAACAGTGAGGCTAAACCCTGCTATGTTTCTGATTTCCAGATCAGTGAAAGAACGGAATCCTTGAATCGCTCACTTAAGAAGAGGTATGAACACTTTTGGCATTAACACTTTTGCTGTGATCAGCCCCTGAATTGTCTCTTTGCTCTCTCTTGGCTTCAGGTCACTCAGTTTTCCCTTTCGATGTTCCTCCCCCACTGGAATGCAGTCTACATGATAGAAATCTTTTGAGCCTGTTATGTATGACAGAAGCCCAGGATCAAACTCTTCTGGGGCCTGGTTATCTGACTAGTTAAATTCTTCCAGCACATCAACTGGTGCTGTGCTCCTTTGATTCCAGAATCTACCCACTTTCGACTCAAAATCTGGACAAAGGTTGACATGGGCTCTGAACTAATTCCACAGTGAACCTTTCTGCTATGTCAATTGCTATGTCTCCCTCCCTCTCCTCCCCATCCCCCCCTCTGTTCCCCTTTCTCTCTCTCTCTTTCCCCTCTCTCTCTCTCTCTCTCTCCCACCTCTCCCCCTCTTCCCCCCACCTCTCCCCACCTCTCCCCCCTCCCCTTCTCCACCTCTCCCCCTCCCCACTCTCCCCACTCTTCCCCTGTCTCTCCCCCCACCCTCACCCTCACCCCCCTCTCTCTCTCACTCACCCTCTGCCCCACCCCTCTCTCACCCCCCTGTACTGTATACTTCCCTGCTATCCTTCAGTAAGGGAAATGCTCTACATATTCATGACTGAAACCTCAATTTCTCAATGCTGAGTACATTCTGTGGTCTTCAGCTCTGGCATGACACATCCAAACACTTCCTTCTACTCCACACTTTTTGAAACTCCCCAATGATGTTTTAATCACACTTTATTCTGTTTTCTTTAAAAACTTGTGCCAGTTGACTGGACACTTAACCTTCTCTGGACCATGATCTTTCATTTGTTGCATGTTTATCCCGTAAGCTCCAAACATGATAAGATTGCCCCAACCAAACTTTACAAATTCATTTACCCTGTTGCGTTAGTTAACTCAGGAAAACATCCTATTTCACTCTTACAAGTTCAACAGAATATATAGCTGATCCAGCTGGAATTGAAGCGGCTTCAACACCCTTCCTTAAACTTGACTTTGCTATGCTATTCTACCAAACCTCGCCCTGCAGAACTTTTCATATTTCCCAGTGATCCTGGAAAACAATGACCTGACTATTTTGTCTGCTTCGGTTTCAGTTCAATTCCTCTCACCTCCAGTCTTGCATCTATCAGAATGCAAGAACTCAGGCTTTAGTTCTCACATAGAATTGAATCGTTGCTTCCGCTAACCCAAGTCCTATCATTGATGAAGCAATGAGTCCATCTTGTCAATAAACTAAGAAATTGACAGTTGTGAAGAATGGTTCCCCTTCTTAAGTTCCTGTATGATTGTGCAGTCTTGTTAAAAAGCTTTGTTATGCAATTTTACTTTTAAAAACAATTTTGTATTACAGTAACAGTGTTAAGAAGAGTCAGCCCATAACTAACATATCAAAGATTGATGATCGATTGGAGCAATATACCAATGCCATTGAGGTAATTTGATTTATATTGCAGTTGCAGCTCAGTATTGATTTTTATCCACATATAAATTAACGCATTTAAAAAACTGCAGTTGGGTGTACATCTGTGAGTTTTATTGTTTTATCTTTTTTTTAAATCAAACTGTCATTGACCTTTCCAACCTGCAGAATAGCCTGGTGGAACATTTAATCTCTTCTGTTGTTGTTAATGTGATCCTTGGTTGCTAGTTTAGTAATCTCTGTTAATAATTTATATTGATTTGAAATAGCCATTCTTTCAGCCTTGAACCGATGCATTACAGCATTCTAACCCACCACTCCACCCCACACATATCCTGCTATAAGGCCTCTGCATTCACTATTGTGAGTGGATACATTTTGAAAACAAATCATCGGAAACGGTTAGAGAAAGCTAAACAGGATGTTCATGCTCTCTTTGACCTTGGCACTTCCCAAAGCATTTTTTTACAGCTAACGTAATACATTTGAAGTGTAGTCAGTATTATAGTGTGTGATGGGAAGGAATTAATGGTGTAACTTGCTCGTGGAAAATGGACAGATGTTCTTGAATTACCGGTAAACTAATTAAAATGTCTTTCATTTGTCTTCTTCCAAGAGGAGCATGTAGCATTTTGATGTGTCCTCTTTTAGGTATTAATTTTTGCCCCACTCTTTCCCATTAATATTGTAAAATCACCAATCCCCCACGTTTTAGTCCTCCAGTCCTTTGCTAGTAATTGGACCTGGACAGTTTGTGATAACGGAGGGGTTTGAGCCATACTTTCTAAAGTCTTATGCCAGCAAGTTATTGCTTGTTGATCTATACATATCAATTTTGCTCTCTGTTTTGATTTCTCTTTCCCCTTCTCTCTCTCACACACACAAATAGAGCACAACTAAGTCCCTGCGACACACGTCATTGGACATCCCTAGCCTATCAGAGGACGTGGCCACCATGAAGAACCTATGGGAGACAGGTGATGCTGCCAGTAGCACAGCTACCAGAGGGACACCAAGTAAGGTTGGGAATTATTTTTACTACCTATGTGCTACTTAAGAGCATTATCCACAAGTGCACACTGATCCACTGGACTTGACATCCAGAGTCAGATGAGTTTGAAACCTGATCACTCCTGTGGGGCTCACTGAGCCTTCCAGTTTAATGTTGAAAATCCAAGGCTTTGTCAGCTGTCACATCCTGTAGCTCTGCATAGCATCACAACTTGACTACCTAAGAGGATATCTTTTCTAGAAACATCACGGAAAGCTACTGTGAGTGGAAATGGCAAATCTGTCAGAACGTGGGAAACGAGTGTTCAGTAGAGGCAAATATCCAAATTTTGAGACTCACTTCAACACCAGAAGTAGAGGAGATAAGTCTCCAGACACATCATGGCAATTGGTTTAGCTGTTTGCAAGGCAGCCAAGGAATAATTGCAAACATTCTTAAACTTCAAATGCATCGTTAGAGAGCAAGGGTCAGGCTCTTTAGCATCAATCAACTCCATGAGTGCTTTTGCATTTGATAATGCAGCTGATAGTGTCTACACATTTTCCAAACTAAGAAATTTAAAGCATATTGAGGGTGCAATGAGAGTTAAAGTGGGTGATAGGCTCTAGAATCTTTGATTATCATTTATTTCATTTGATATGAAGAACTATGTAGTTAGCAATAAAGTTCAAAGTAAGTTCATTATTAAAGTACATTTATGTCACCATATACAATCTTGAGTTTCATTTTCTTGCGGGTGTACCTAATAAATCTAATAACCATAACAGAATCAATGAAAGACCCCACCAACAGGGTGGACAACCAGTTTGCAAAAGACAACTGTGGAAATACAAAATTAAATACTAATAATAAATAAACAATAAATATTAAGAACTTGAGATGAAAAGTCCTTGAAAATGAGCCCATAGTTTATGGGAACAGCTCAGAGTTGGGATGAGTGAAGTTTTCCCCTTTGGTTCAAGAGCCTGATGGTTGAGGGATATTAACTGTTCCTGATCCAATGAGATTAATTTATAAATATTTAAAATTAAATTAATGGTAATTTTGTTAAAGGCATCCGTTTAAAATAAAGTAAAATTAGAACATTGCTGATCCTTGCCAAAATAAATAAACAGGTTGAAGAAGAAAGTGTTCATAAACAATGAGTGCTTACTTTGGCCCAGAGGAAGAGCGCCTTTCTGAAGTAAAGCTTGCCCATTCTTAACACACCAGGCAACTGAGCCATCAGTTCCCACATTAGTGGACAACACTCAGCCTTGTGTTAATATATGGCAATTAATGTCTTGACCAAACAGGTTCTGGTTGATGACCATAACGAACACCAAAGGGTGCAAAAAAATTATCTGTGACATGCAATGACAGTATAATTTCAGAATCTCATCCCTGATACTCCAAAAACAGGGATTGGAGGAGATATCATTGAGAAGAAACTCCCACACAAATGTTGTAGGTCAAAAGCTGGATATCGAGCAGCAATTGATTCACTGGAGTCTTTCCTCCATCTTGAATGCACAAATTAATAGAATACTGTATGGTCCCAATAACACTCAAATGATTCAGGGCAAAGCAGCCCACTGTGAATTGGTACTCCATGTTCAACCAAAAAGCTACTCTGCTTTGAGTCCAGTGGTGGCAGAATGTAGCCACCATGAACATGCTGCAACAATTTCATTGACAGCATAACCAGTGGTAACAGGAGGAGGTTATCTGGCATCCAAACCTTGCTGCAATGAACCTACAGCATAGTACAGTACAGCACAGGAATTGGCCCTTTCCCCAATGATGTCTCTGCCGATCAATTTGCCAAGTTAAACTCGTGTAATATTTCTGTACATAGCCCGTCTTTCTCCATCCCCTGTCCGTTCATGTGCCTGCCAAAATGCTTCCTAAATGCTGCTATCATATCTGCTTCAATCAACTCCCCTGGCAGCACGTACTAGGGACCAACGCAAAATGCCAGAGGCAGCCTCTGGGGAAGGAAAATGGAGAGTCAACGTTTTGGGTTGAGACCTCTAAGTGGACAGAGAGAGAGAGGGGTGGGAGATAGTTCACCTCTTTATACATCATCAAAAGAAAATCTGCAGGTGCTGGAAATCCGAGTAACACACACAGGACTGGAGATAAAAAGCTGAGATGTTCCCTTTTCCCCCTCTTACCTCATCTCACCAATCAACTTCCCAGCTCGTCATTCCACCCCCCTGCCCCAGGTTTCACCTAGCACCTGGTGGTTGCCTCTCCCCTCCTCCCACCTTACCCCACCAAATCTACTCCTTAAGCTGTTTTTCTCCAGTCTTGCCAAAGGGTTTCAGCCCGAAACGTTGACTGTACTTTTTTCCATACGTGCTGCCTGGCCTGCTGAGTTCTTCCGCATTTTGTGTGTATTGCCCCTCTTTATACAGTACTGGTGGTCTCACCTCCTCTACCTTCTATCCTATCTCTTTATCTCTTGATTCCTCTAATGTTCAGAAGTCTGTCAAACACTGTTCTGAAAGCAGATAAGAACACTCTCCAAAACCCTCTGTGGCAGTAAACTCCAAGCATTCACCAGCCTCAGAATGAAGACATTTTTCCTCATCCCAGTCCAAAATTGCCTTTCCCTTTTCTTGAGACTGTAGCTCCTGATTCTACATTTCACAGTCAGAGATGTATCCTGCCCACATTTACTCTGTCAGCACTCGAAGTATTTTGAATTTCTCAATGGTATCACCACTCATTGTTCTTGAGAAGCACATCGATGCCTAGCCTAATCAATCTGTCCTACCATCACGGAGACCTGACTGATAACTCTTCTTTGAATTCCCTCTATAGCTAATATAACATGCTTTAGGTAAGGATACCAAAAGTGAATGAAGCAGTTCAAGTAGCAGAAGTATTGGAATGCCACCATCTGAAAGTTTACCCCGAGTTGCAGACTATCCCACTTAGACATGTCATTCCTCCTTTATTCTAATGGAAGTGCCTTTGGAAAGGAGATCTTTGATTGACAAAAGATATAAGGGTGCAGTGCAAAAGGGAAAAGAAATGGGTCCGGAGGAGATGTACATAAATGAGAGCAAATCAGTCTGAATCTATCTCAATTTGCATGTTAGTACACAAAAGCAACAGATTTGTACAAATGCAGCTGCTGAGAGAGAACTGAAGTGACAAATCTCTGCCCAGCAACAGAATCTTGTGCAAAGTGAAGGAACAGAATCGGTCTCCCCATGTACTAGCTGAGAAGGTCTTTGTCAGCTGCAGGTTTTTGACACTAAGAGGCATTCAGAACTGTAATAATTACTGAACTTCAATTAATAATTTTAAAACAATGAAATCAGAATAGTTGACTATGTTATGTTCTATTTTGGGTCTACAGCAGCATCTAAAGGTTAGACAGCTCATAAGTAATGAGTGCAAGTTCAAACCTTCTGCATGTACAAGTCTTTAACATCCCAGTACCTCGAGGGTAAATACAGGCAGGTCCATGCGGATGCTGCCAGATCATTGATATTTACAGTGCTTTATGATCTCATTGCAAGTTTCCAACATTTTTGCTTTCATGTAAATTTGAATCACTGTCATCATCACCTAGGAACTTAAGTGTATTTTATTTCTTTGAAATTAGTATGAAACTTCTACTATAGAACCAGTTATTTCTCTGTAAACAAATCTTTGGCTTTTTTTTGATTAAAAATTGCTTAACTTATGCCAAGGCCAGCTTTGAGTTCTCTAGTTGATTGCATAATTTTTGGATGTCACTCACAGTTGTAGTTTCTCTTGCAGCCAAGTTCAGTTGAGTCTTGTGTATTGTTTAACAAAATCCTAATCTAAAAAGAATCAATAAACCAAACATGCAATCAACTTATTTCAACCAGAGCACAATTAACAGTCGAGAAATGCTTAGTAGAAATAAAGAACATTGAGATAGCCAATTCCTGCTCTTTGATATCAAAAACAGATGTTTGTAGGTGATTGGTTTGACACTTGGGTGAAGACCATCTTTTAATGTTTCAGTAATGAGCATTCTATCTTCTCCAATATTGCCTGTCTTTATCTAGGATACCGAAGGACTGAAAATAGGTGTCTGTGACCTCATCAACCAGTGGGTCAGTAAGAACCCAGAGTCCAGTGTCAAGTCTAGTCCCTCCAAACTTGCCGTAAGTAAAATTTTCCACCTTCCCACTCTGTACTTATCATTTCACTGGTAAATAATGATCACAAAATACGTTATTGCAAGGCCACAGTCTCTCTAATACATCACATTTTTGTACTACCACTATTCTTATGTGATTAACTAGAAATTAATGTTAAAAAGTTAAATAAATCAGTAAGTGGCATTGTAGGTCATACAATACAAATTTTTATTTGCCCCTAATCGTAAGCATAATAAAAATTAAATATCAAAAGCAAGTGAAGAACTATTGGTTTAATCTTTCTATAAGATGCGTCATCTTAATATTAACCTATTTCATTTTACATCAACATTAAAATAGTGCCAATGGGAAAATCTAGGCAATTAAGCCAAGTACAGTGATTTTTTTTTGTCTATTGCAGAATTTGGTACTTCGGGATTAGGTTGCCGACCATTGTTTGCACTTAACAAGAGAATTAGAAGCATTTTTCGATTGATCTCCAGTCAGCAGAGAGACTGCAGGATTGTACATGTACATGGATGTCAGACATCCCTTGCAGTCAGACAAGGTGTTATATTCGATATCTTGGCTCAGGCATAAAGCAAGCCCATCTGCTGAGGGGTAGCAGAGAATGCCCGGCACATGTGAAGACGTGCTTCAGCCAGGGCTAGTATCTGTAGGAGAAGAGGAGAAAACATTGAGAAGGGAAAATCTACAAGTTTATGACCTTTCAGAAAATTTGTGAGCCTGCAAAAAAAAATGTTTTGCTGTGCTAGGTACACAGGTGTGATCAGATGGAAGGTATTGGGGGGGGGGGCGCGGAATTGGTAATTTGGGTCAGGGTGTTGTCTGTTGGCATTAAGAATAATCCAAAAAGAATATTCATGAGATCATCATCCAGAAATCTTGCGAATCATACCAACAGTTGTAAAAGTCCAGCGTTACCTCAAGGATTTTGTGCATGTTGTAGATTACAGATTCTGCATAGACTATGAATTCTGAAAGACGTACCTGGATTGTGTTCCAGTCAAAGGATTCAGAATAGACCACGTAATGAAAATGCTGCAAATAGATTGTATTATCTGGCAGAATACCAGCCAAGTCTTCACATTCAATTGCCTTATCCTTTACTTATTGATTCCAGCCATCTCTGTCTGTTTTTCTTTTCAGATTCCCACTCAGTGAAATCCACTCCTAAGTGGTATTTAGGACTGAGTTAAAGGCTAGAATTTTATTGAGGGATGAATACAGTGCTATAAACTTAGACCACAATGTAAACTGTTATCCATTATGTTTTAGAACGGCGATGAGAAGGATTTTCCTTAGCCAGAGGGTGATGAATCTGTGGAATTCTTTGCCATAGGCAGCTGTGGAGGCCAAGTCTTAAAGTATATTTAGAAACATAGAAACATAGAAAATAGGTGCAGGAGTAGGCCATTCGGCCCTTCGAGCCTGCACCGCCATTTATTATGATCATGGCTGATCATCCAACTCAGAACCCCGCCCCAGCCTTCCCTCCATACCCCCTGACCCCCATAGCCACAAGGGCCATATCTAACTCCCTCTTAAATATAGCCAATGAACTGGCCTCAACTGTTTCCTGTGGCAGAGAATTCCACAGATTCACCACTCTCTGTGTGAAGAAGTTTTTCCTAATCTCGGTCCTAAAAGGCTTCCCCTCTATCCTCAAACTGTGGCCCCTCGTTCTGGACTTCCCCAACATCGGGAACAATCTTCCTGCATCTAGCCTGTCCAATCCCTTTAGGATCTTATACGTTTCAATCAGATCCCCCCTCAATCTTCTAAATTCCAACGAGTACAAGCCCAGTTCATCCAGTCTTTCTTCATATGAAAGTCCTGCCATCCCAGGAATCAATCTGGTGAACCTTCTTTGTACTCCCTCTATGGCAAAGATGTCTTTCCTCAGATTAGGGGACCAAAACTGCACACAATACTCCAGGTGTGGTCTCACCAAGGCCTTGTACAACTGCAGTAGTACCTCCCTGCTCCTCTACTCGAATCCTCTCGCTATAAATGCCAGCATACCATTCACCTTTTTCACCGCCTGCTGTACCTGCATGCCCACTTTCAATGACTGGTGTGTAATGACACCCAGGTCTCGTTGCACCTCCCCTTTTCCTAATCGGCCACCATTCAGATAATAATCTGTTTTCCTATTTTTGCCACCAAAGTGGATAACTTCACATTTATCCACATTAAATTGCATCTGCCATGAGTTTGCCCACTCACCCAACCTATCCAAGTCACCCTGCATCCTCTTAGCATCCTCCTCACTGCTAACACTGCCACCCAGCTTCGTGTCATCCGCAAACTTGGAGATGCTGCATTTAATTCCCTCATCCAAGTCATTAATATATATTGTAAACAACTGGGGTCCCAGCACTGAGCCTTGCGGTACCCCACTAGTCACTGCCTGCCATTCTGAAAAGGTCCCGTTTATTCCCACTCTTTGCTTCCTGTCTGCTAACCAATTCTCCACCCACACCAATACCTTACCCCCAATACCGTGTGCTTTAAGTTTACGCACTAATCTCCTGTGTGGGACCTTGTCAAAAGCCTTTTGAAAATCCAAATATACCACATCCACTGGTTCTCCCCTATCCACTCTACTAGTTACATCCTCAAAAAATTCTATGAGATTCGTCAGACATGATTTTCCTTTCACAAATCCATGCTGACTTTGTCCGATCATTTCACCGCTTTCCAAATGTGCTGTTATCACATCCTTGATAACTCACTCCAGCAGTTTCCCCACCACTGACGTTAGGCTAACCGGTCTATAATTCCCCGGTTTCTCTCTCCCTCCTTTTTTAAAAAGTGGAGTTACATTAGCCACCCTCCAATCCTCAGGAACTAGTCCAGAATCTAACGAGTTTTGAAAAATTATCACTAATGCATCCACTATTTCTTGGGCTACTTCCTTAAGCACTCTAGGATGCAGACCATCTGGCCCTGGGGATTTATCTGCCTTCAATCCCTTCAATTTACCTAACACCACTTCCCTACTAACATGTATTTCGCTCAGTTCCTCCATCTCACTGGACCCTCTGTCGCCTACTATTTCTGGAAGATTATTTATGTCCTCCTTAGTGAAGACAGAACCAAAGTAATTATTCAATTGGTCTGCCATGTCCTTGCTCCCCATAATCAATTTACCTGTTTCTGTCTGCAAGGGACCTACATTTGTCTTTACCAGTCTTTTCCTTTTTACATATCTATAAAAGCTTTTACAGTCCGTTTTTATGTTCCCTGCCAGTTTTCTCTCATAATCTTTTTTCCCCTTCCTAATTAAGCCCTTTGTCCTCCTCTGCTGAACTCTGAATTTCTCCCAGTCCTCAGGTGAGCCACTTTCTCTGGCTAATTTGTATGCTTCTTCTTTGGAATTGATACTATCCCTAATTTCTCTTGTCAGCCACGGGTGCACTACCTTCCTTGATTTATTCTTTTGCCAAACTGGGATGAACAATTGTTGTAGTTCATCCATGCAACCTTTAAATGCTTGCCATTGCATATGCACCGTCAATCCTTTAAGTGTCATTTGCCAGTCTATCTTAGCTAATTCACGTCTCATACCTTCAAAGTTACCCCTCTTTAAGTTCAGAACTTTTGTTTCTGAATTAACTATGTCACTCTCCATCTTAATGAAGAATTCCACCATATTATGGTCACTCTTACCCAAGGGGCCTCTCACGACAAGATTGCTAATTAACCCTTCCTCATTGCTCAAAACCCAGTCCAGAATAGCCTGCTTTCTAGTTGGTTCCTCGACATGTTGGTTCAAAAAACCATCCCGCATACATTCCAAGAAATCCTCTTCCTCAGCACCTTTACCAATTTGGTTCACCCAATCTACATGTAGATTGAAGTCACCCATTATAACTGCTGTTCCTTTATTGCACACATTTCTAATTTCCTGTTTAATACCATCTCCGACCTCACTACTACTGTTAGGTGGCCTGTACAGAACTCCCACCAGCGTCTTCTGCCCCTTAGTGTTATGCAGCTCTACCCATATCGATTCCACATCTTCCCGGCTTATGTCCTTCCTTTCTATTGCGTTAATCTCTTCTTTAACCAGCAACGCCACCCCACCTCCCCTTCCTTCATGTCTGTCCCTCCTGAATATTGAATATCCCTGAACGTTGAGCTCCCATCCCTGGTCACCCTGGAGCCATGTCTCTGTGATCCCAACTATATCATAATCATTAATAACAATCTGCACTTTCAATTCATCCACCTTATTACGAATGCTCCTTGCATTGACACATAAAGCCTTCAGGCGCTCTTTTACAACTCTCTTAGCCCTTATACAATTATGTTGAAAAGTGGCCCTTTTTAATGCTTGCCCTGGATTTGTCGGCCTGCCACTTTTACTTTTCTCCTTTGTACTTTTTGCTTCTACGCTCACTTTACACCCCTCTGTCTCTCTGCACTGGTTCCCATCCCTCTGTTGTGAACTAACCTCCTCACACCTAGCCTCTTTAATTTGATTCCCACCCCCCAACCATTCTAGTTTAAAGTCACCTCAGTAGCCCCCGCTAATCTCCCTGCCAGGATATTGGTCCCCCTAGGATTCAAGTGTAACCCGTCCTTTTTGTACAGGTCACGCCTGCGCCAAAAGAGGTCCCAATGATCCAAAAACTTATTTAAGGCAGAGATGGATAAATTCTTGATTGGTCAGAGCATGAAGGGATATGGGGAGAAGGCAAGCGATTGGGGCTGAGAGGAAAATTGGATGAGCCATGATAAAATGGCAGGGCAGACTCAATGGGCCAAATGGCCTAATTCTGCTCCTATATCTTATGGTCTTAACTTATATTTGAATAAGCCCTGATCAGTCAACACACACAAAAAATTCTGGTGAACGCAGCAGTCCAGGCAGCATCTATATGAAGACTGTCCTGACGAAGGGTCTCGGCCCGAAACTTCGGCTGTACCTCTTCCTATAAATGCTGTCTGGCCTGCTGCGTTCACCAGCATTTTTTGAGTGTGTTGACTGATCAGGGCTTAACCTTTCCATGTGGGCTATCAGCCTAGTGTAGAAGTCAGACAGGACTTTTTTCCAGAGATGCTAGCCATGGTTCTGTCCCTTCAAATATAAGGTAAGACCATAAGATATAGGAACAGAATTAGGCCATTTGGCCCATTGAGCCAGCATCTGCAGATTTCCTCGTGTTTGAGCCTTGATTAGTAGCTCGATCCCAAAAGCTTCTAACTCATCTGTGCTATTGATAAATCACAATAAAACCAAAATTGTTTTATCCTTTCCATGTGGGCTGTCAGCCTAGTGTAGAAGTCAGGTAGGGTTTTTTTTTTCAGAGATGCTAGCCATGGTTCTGTCCCTTCCATTATTCGTCAGCCTTAACCAGCGCTATATATTTTTTTAAAAAACAAGTTTATTGTGTATGGACACTATTGATGAAGAGAGATTGTTGAATTTGCTAATGAGTAGCAGTCATAATACCCATGTGTAGACATGAATCATTCATTCCTTGGAAAAAGGAAGCAAATTAATTGTCGTAAATCTTATGAGCAAAAACGATTTTTCATCTTGTGTATTTTTATTCTTTCCCTTCTCTTCAGGCTCTCTCCATTTCTTGGATTTGCTTTGCCTCTGGCTTTGACTAACTCCTTCTGCATCTTCTGTACCTTTTCTTAAATCCTCCTGTACACTGGCTTCTCAAAAGGTAATTTTTCTGTGGATTTGAACTAACTGCAAGGCGTGTTGAGAGGCATGTGTGACGAATGCAATGGCAGAGACATGGCTACACTGCAGCTGAGTGTGCATTCCTTTCTATTCATCAGGGTTTCCTGGGTTTGTGTTGCGAAATACCCTGAGGATATTCTATTCAACATCATTGCAGGTCCCCTTTTCAGTCTCAAGTACAAATTCTTTTGGGATTTTCTAGGTCATTTTGTAAATGTTTTCAGTGAAACCCCCGTGTGTTGTGATCTCTGATGATGTTTCACATTATCAAACAGAAAGGAATTGACAGAGAAATTACTGTGGGAGCGAGAACAGTGATTTCCTTGCATAATATCTTCTTTGTAGCAGGGACAAGAACAATACTCAGGCGCCACTGTTTACCCTCATTTTCCCATCCAAGAGGCATTTTCTGTGTGTGAGTTGCTTCAATTAATGCCATCTTTATTGCATCTGAGGTCTACCCTGTTCTCAGTTGGCATTCTTTTATGAATACTTGGTCTCCAGCTACCCCACCAGACCTGCTTCCTCACTCAAGGTACTTAATCTTGATTTTGCAACCACACCACTGTCTTTACTGATTGACAATGACTGGATTCTGAACTTTGGCTAAAAACTGCCAATGGCGTTCTGTGCAGGGATGCCCTCTCTAGCATGGAGTCCAACTATGCCAGTCTCTTGTGTGCTGGTTAAGGGAATCCTAAGGCAATGTGACACTATTCCCACTCTCTCTCCTCCCTCATCTACCTAACACCCTCCCTCCTTACCTGGATCCACCTATCACCTTGCCAGCTCTTGCTCCACCTCTTATCTCTAGCTTTTAATACTGGCTCTCTCCCTACTATCTTTCAGCCCAAATGAAAGGTTTCAAGCTGAAACACCGACTGTCCATTTTCCTACACAGATGATGCCTGATCTTCCAAGTTCCTCCTGCACTTTGTATATTGCTCAAAGTCGTCTTACTACTGGCAATAATATGCAGACGATACTAAGATAGGTGGTGTTGTGGATAAAGAAGTAGGTTTTCAAAGCTTGCAGAGAGATTTGGGCCAGTTAGAAGAGTGGGCTGAAAGATGACAGATGGAGTTTAATGCTGATAAGTATGAGGTGCTACATTTTAGTAGGAATAATCAAAATAGGACATACATGGTAAATGGTAGGGCATCAAAGAATGCAGTAGAACAAAGGGATCTAGGGATAATGGTGCATAGTTCCCTGAAGGTGGAATCTCATGTAGATAGGGTGGTGAAGAAAGCTTTTGGTACGCTGGCCTTTATTAATCAGAGCATTTGGGATGTAATGTTAAAATTGTACAAGGCATTGGTGAGGCCAAATTTGGAGTATTGTGTACAGTTCTGGTCACTGAATTATAGGAAAGATGTCAACAAAATAGAGAGAGTACAGAGGAGATTTACTAGAATGTTACCTGGGTTTCAGCACCTAAGTTACAGAGAAAGGTTGCACAGGTTAGGTCTTTATTCTTTGGAACGTAGAAGGTTGAGGGGGAACTTGATAGAGGTATTTAAAATTATGAGGGGGATAGATAGAGTTGACATGGATAGGCTTTTTCTATTGAGAGTAGGGGAGATTCAAACAAGAGGACATGAGTTGAGAGTTAAGGGGCAAAAGTTTAGGGGTAACATGAGGGGGAACTTCTTTACTCAGAGAGTAGTAGCTGTGTGGAATGAGCTTCCAGTAGAAGTGGTAGAGGCAGGTTTGATTTTGTCATTTAGAAAAAAATTGGATCGGTATATGGACAGGAAAGGAATGGAGGGTTATGGACTGAGTGCAGGTAGATGGGACTAGGTGGGAGTAAGCATTCGGCATGCACTAGAAGGGCCGAGATGGCCTGTTTCCGTGCTGTAATTGTTATATGGTTATATGGTAATAGTTGGTCTTAACTTTATTATTATTCAGTTCAAAGTAGTTGGTCTTAACTTTATAATTATTCAGTTCAAAGTAGCTGCTTGTTTGCATGACTAAATGTACTGAGCCAGTTTTATTACTCAGGGATTACAGCAAGTCTTTGAAAATATGGCAACTAATGTAAAATCTTTTGGACAGTTATGATTTTAAGTAAGGCTGTTCGGAGGTTATTATTAAACAGCATTCAATTTCAGTTTATGGGAAACAGAAATATGAAGAAATTAATTTAACTGCAGAAACAATCTGTAGTTTTACATGTTATGCACGTTATATTGCATGTTAAATTATATGTTATAAAAAACCATTTTAATGTTAATTGAGTTGTCCGATTATTTTTGGGAGCTGCTGAAATAATTGTAAATATTCAGACTTTGCCTCTAATTTGTGGTTGGGTGATGGTCTGGGCTGTTGAATAACCTTCATTAATGTTGTTCTTCGGTACCTCACAACGAGGTGTTTAAGAAGGCTGACAGTAATCTTTGGCTGTCCAGTGAAGGTAATACCTGGAGAGTGTTTAGCCTCCACGCACCTTCCAATCCAACAGCACAGCTGAGGCCATTGTTTACAAACGTATTTGTCCTTCCTAATAGACACTTGAAAGACCACTATTGACCAGATGACAACTACTGACTCAATTAAATCATCACCTAATTTAGTCTTGGGTGAATTTGAGCTGGAGTTATCTTGATGTGGAGAAATAGGGTGATACCACGAACGGGAATGTTGATGCTGCTTCAATTTGTTTTGACCAGTGACTCTGCTTTTGGTCACCCAAAGCAAACATCAGCCAAACCAACACAAATTGCATCTATGGAACTCTGATGTATTGCCTTAGCTTTATAAACATGACACAAATGACTGACCACAATAAAGATTAAATTCATTGGGAAGAGCCTATAATGTGAGCTTTGTCCATACAGCATTTATGTTTGTATAAACAGCAGTGTTTCTCACAGCTAAGTGGGTGATTCACTCAAAAACAGCTTTAGTGCTTGGGACATAAATTCTTTTGTAATTGCATGAATTTGCTGAAATAATTTAATCAGAAACCTGATCTCTAAGCATGATTAGGTCCCATCTGTATGGGTCATGTGTTTGTGAAACATTTGGGCCATCCATGTCCATTCACATGGATATCATTGGACACCTGCAGAGTATTAATGGAATTGCATTGAGATACCAACCTTAAATATGTAACAGAATGATCTAAGCAAAGTTTATTTCTAGTTTTGTTCCAAACCAACACCCAGTTTCTTAGGAGGGAGGTAGATTTTGCATGGTGCAAATCACCTTAGTGCATCCAATAAGGTTTCTGTGTCTAGTATACATGGAATGATGTTATCCCCCTTGCCAAACTACTTTTAGAGCATTTCCCTGGATGCTGGTACATATTGTTCTGTAGAGCACCCGTGTTTAGGTAGATCGGGGGTAGGATTCCTCTTGGTTAAGTACCATTATTACCTTCTGTTTCTAAGGCTCCTGACCCTCGCGATGGTAGCAACTTTCCACTTGCTAATCTTACCCCAGAATCCCCGATTGAGGTCCCAATTTCTCCACACTGGCCAATGAGCCAGATGTTCCTTACACAGTTTCCTGACACATTACCAGAGATCTCTCAGTGAAGTAACAGGATTCCTTCAGGAAATGTTGAATGTTTGGTGTGGTGAAAACTCATGTTTGAAGGGAAGTGTGAGATTATTTCCCCCCATACGCACCCTCATTGGCTTTGAAGTTCCAATGGAATTGAGCAGGAAGTGACACAATGGTGCATCTAGCACAGCTCTGGTGACCCAGGTTCTATCCTAACCACCCATCCTGGTCGTCATCGAACCCCTGACCCATCCTGGTCGTCATCCAACCCCTGACCCATCCTGGTCGTTATCCATCCCCTGACCCATCCTGGTCGTCATCCAACCACTGACCCGTCCTGGTGTCTGCGTGGAGCTTATTAATCTTCAGTATGGCACAGTGGCATAGTGGTTAGCACAATGCTTTACACTACCAAGCAAACCGGATTCAATTCCCTCTCCTGCTGTAAGGAGTTTGTACATTCTCCCCGTGACCATGTGGGCTTTATCGGGGTGCTCCTGTCTCCTCCCACAGGCCAAAGACCTACTGGCTGGCAGGTTAATTGGTTGTTGTAAATTGTTCTGCGTTTAGGCTAGGGTTAATTTAGGGATTGCTGGGTGGCGTGGCTCTATGGGCTAGACAGGCCTGTTCCATGCTGTATAAATCAATTAATCAATCAGTAAGGTTCATTGACATCCACATAAGAGTCAGCAGAAATCTGAGTGAAAGTACCTTCTTGAAATTTGCTGTTTGCAACCAAAATGCAAACGTTTGGCCTGTGTGCTCTGTTGTTTTAAGGCAAGTTTTTATAACCAGCAGTAATTCTTTGGAATCCAAAGCAGGCAGCTGGATGATAATTCCTTCACCTAGCCCTTTGTTGTATTAAATGAAAATAGAGCTGGGTTGTGTTCAACCTGGAGATCAGAAATGTATTTACTTTCTTCTTAAATCCAAAGAAATGCCAATTCAGTCCCTCCAAGATTTAGTTCAGAGGCCTAGAAATTAAGAAATTCAGCACCATCTGAAAATCATTTCATTTTTTCGCTGGGGGGATTAAAAAGGTGATTCCAATCTTTTCCAGGTTAAATTATGCCACTCTGAAAATTCAGTTGGAAATTGCAAATGGTTTATTATTGTAATATGTGCCAAGGTACAGTGAAAAGCTTGCTTTTGCATGTTTTTCGTACAGATCGGATCATTACACAGTGCAGAGGATAGAACAATTTTTTAAAAATACAGAGATTGTGCAGTGCAGGCAAATAATAAGGTGCAAGATTATAGCAAAATATTTGTGAGATCAAGAGTCCAATTTATCTTACTAGGGAACTATTTAATAGTCTTATAACAGTGGGGTAGAAGCTGTGCTTATGCTTGGTGCAAATCACCCACATGCATGCAATGCAATAGGATTTCTGTGTCTAATACACATGGAATGATGCTATTCCCCTTGCTACAATACTTTTAGAGCACTGCCCAGGACGATGGTGCATATTGTTCTGCAGCGATCTGGGCTAGGATTCCTTTTAGTTATGTACCATTATTACCCTCTGTTCCTAAGGCTCCCAACCCTCTCAAAGGCAACAGCTTTCCACATACTTTTCTGAATCTCTGATTGAAATCCCTATTCCTCCACACCAGCCAATGAGCCAGCAGTTACTCTCACGGCTTCCTGACACATGTCATGTATCTCGATGTAATAACAGGAATCCCTCAGGAAATTTTGAGTGTTTGGTGTAGTGAAAACTCATGTTGAAGAAAAGTATGAGTTTATTTCCACCCACGTGCACTCACATTTGATTTGAAGTTCCGATGACATTGAGCAGAAAGTGACACAATGGTGCATCTAGCACAGCTCCAGTGACCCAGGTTCAGTCCTGACTGTGTACGGGGAGTGTACTCGTTTTCATTGAGACTGCATGGGATCTCTCTAATTTCCTTCCACATCGCAAAAATATAAGTAGATAGGTTATTCAGCCACTGAAAATTGCCCCTAGTGTGTAACTGAGAGGAAGAATCAAGGGCAAGTTTTTGGGAATATGGTGAGAATAACATTAGGCTACTTTAGGATTAATGTAGAAATCTATGCATGACAGTGTGGACTCGATGGGCTGAAGGGCATGTTTCAGCTCTTGACTCCCTATGACTAAAGCTTAGTTAAGCCTTGCAAACAATTTATTCACAACTTTTAATTTGCAGTTATTTTAGTTTCCATGGCTGGTGCCAATATAGGGCGTTGAAGAGTACTGTCAGGATTGTTGTGTTCCTATCTGTATAGATCCACCCCCACAATCCTTCACAACTCAGTTCCAGTGGATATTCAGTTACCGAGGTTCAATTTACATAACTGTATTTTAAAATTCTCCAGTGCATTTCTAAAATACTCCAGGATTTTGTCTGCCTTTAGAAATTTAAGTTCCTCCTGATATGAAACTGTTCGAACATCTCAAAGCAAGGCTTTAACCTTTCACTTAAATGAGCTCCTGCCCCTCCAGTATTTGGGGCTGATGTTCTTTTCCATGGCCACGAGGAGGTCAGAAGGGAGATGAAGGACACCCCAGTCAGCCCTTGCTACATAAGTGCTATGTGGATGCTGGAGGCATCTCTAGCAGTCGCTGGAATGGAGCCAGGTGGCAAGTCTATGACTTGGGCTCTCCTGCCAATTTGCTGTGTCAGTCAACAAAGTAAATATTAAAATGGAGGGAAAATATGTACCATAGTATTCCATGAGCTGAATGTTTTAATGCCTGGATATTGATACAGTGATGTGCCTCCTACAGATGTTTGGTAGCATTCAATGAAATTAATGTATATTTAAATCAAAATATCAAAAGCTAAAATGCTGATTTAATGTGTTCCCCCTGGAGTGTTTTATTTCATCAGCTGATGAAGTTCTCCTGCATTTTTATTCTTTTAGCACTGAGTCTTGGGTCAGCATTAGTATATATTGGGCTCGTGCAGGTTGCTCATTACAGGTCACAATTCCCTCATTCATGGATCGCTGAGCTGAAGCGCTGTTGATCATGGGGCCTGCAGGTGAGCATTAGACCACTCAATGCTTGGGAGACAACATCTCCAGCTGCTCCCATACTCCCACTGCTTGTTCAGGCACCGCTGCCCCATTTAATCATGTCTCCATGGCAATGGTACCCGTCGAGCAAATGGCAGTGCATGCAAAGTGCTTTTCCTTTCTGTAAAAGTCATGTGCTTCAGAGGAAGGCACACTTGGCTATTTTATGATGCATTACTTTATTCTATGGTACTCAAGAACATATGAATACGTAAATCCAGCAGGAAAGTCGATGAAGCTCTTCACAGACATGACACAACAGCTCTTTAAGATTCCCAGTGTTTTCTGCCACCTGTAATGATGCTAACAAAGAGAGCCAAATAAACAGATTATATGAAGTACTCAAGCCATTTCAAAAGTAGCTTAGGAATTTTCTCTCCAACCCCATGAGGTGACTGAAGACAAATTTCTAGAGATCAAAGTGTCCAGGAGGCCCAGACACTGGTCCGTCTTCTATGGGGAGAAGGAAGTCCAGGGGCAAAACATGAAGTTAGAATTTATAGTCAGGTAGATCTGTTCTTTCCAAACTACTTTCAAAACTGCTATTTTTGGTGGATTTCACTTGGAGCAGTCTCTCCTCACAAGGCCCTCTAGCTAGTGGTGGTTCCCTTTAACCCTTGTATAATTCTGAGAGGGAGGGAACTTAAGGGCTAATACACTGGGGTCTGTTGGAGGACATGAGATTATAAGATAGTGGCATGGAAGTGGAGAAGAATACTCCGAGTGAAAGGATTCAGGGAAGGAAGAAATGTACATGGGACAGGTCATGGAGTATGAGCAAATGGAGGATGCATTGACTGATTGTATCATAGCCTGGTATGGAACACCAATGCTTTAGAATGGAAAAGCTTACAAAAAGCAGTGAATAGCCCTCCCCGCCATTGAGCATGTCTACATGAGCACTGTACAGGAAAGCAGCATCCATCATTAAGGACCCCCACTATCCAGGCCATGCTCTCTTCTCTCTGCTGCCATCATGAAGGAGTTACAGGAGCCTCAGGACCCATACCACCCTTCGACCATCAGGTTCTTGAACGACAGGTGACAACTGAGTGAAGTTTTCTCATAACCAGTGGACTCACTTTCAAAGACTCATCATCTCACTTTCTAGATAATTATTGCTTATTTGTTTTTTCATTCTTTTTGTGTTTGCACAGTAGTTGCCTTTTGCACATTGATCGTTTGTGGTCTTTTATTGATTCTATTATGTTTTCTTGTATTTACTGTGAATGCCTGCAAGAAACTGGATCTCAGGGTTGTAAGTGGTACATTTATGTATTCTGATAATTTACTTTGAAGTTTGAAGCAATGAGCAAACCATTAGCTAAGGGTGTGTGTGTGCACGCACGTCAAAGAAAGAAAAATGAGGAAAGAGCAGATGTAGCCAATAAACACTAGTAAGTAATGTATTAATATAGTAGTTCTTGCACTGAAGGTTTTTTGCCAATGTGGCCCTTTTATTGCAAAATCATGAAGATCACTGATCTAGAGAGTGGAATCAGTAAGTCTTTCTTCTCTTTCTTTCTCACACACACACACACACACACACACACAATAAACTCTCTCTCTCTCTTCCTTTTGTCTGATGGTCATGAATTCTTAAAAGATAAGTAAAAATGTAGTATTTTACAATTAAATTGCAATGATATATTATCAAAATCAAACCCATGACTTTTTTTTTGATTTGGAGGACTCAGTGACTTAAATCAAAAAACTGAGGTTCATTGAAAATCAGTCTCATGAGACAGTACATGAATACCAAATCTGATTCTTTTCACAGGAGGAGGAGATCAGTAATTTACTGTCTCTTTGTGCTTTTCAAATTGGAAATATTCTCACTTAAAATAACCTCACACAGAGTAAAACCATAGTTTGAAGTTGCAAGGCAATAGCACCCTCTCCTGGCCTTGTCTACCAGTTGTAGATAGGGCAAACACAACATGTTCTTTCTTTGTCTGCACTTTCAAACTAGATAGAAAATTACGAATAGAAGATTGGTGTTTAAAAGCTTTCAAGAGTAAAGTATTCCTAGTTCAAAAGGATGTATCAGAATAGCATTGGGATACAAGGTTTATGGTTTCCTGTGGCGGTCCAGTTTACTGTGAGGATACTAAGTCTTGGATACGTAGAGCTACTAGGACTTGATGTTTCAATCCCTATGGTAAGTCGGCACTCTCGATGTTGGCAGTGGGCTTGGAGTGGTGACGAGGAGGGAGGGTAGGTACGTCATCGGGGGTCATCAGGTGGGCACCCTCCTTCTTTGACATTTCGTTGATAAGCCCACGGCATTTCTAGAGGGCTCAATGGCGTCCCAGATACACCCCCCTCAGTTCCACACCCTCCTGTCTTCATCTTGCAGCCCAGTTGTTGTCTTTCCTTTTAATCCAAATCCAATTGCTGCTTTTTTCTGCTGCATTTGACAAGGACTTGATTGCTGCTTGGAGGGAGTGACCCCTCACTCCCATCTTCTTCAATAGACTGGTCATAGATGTAGCAACATATCCCCTGCGTCCCACTTCCAGCCATTCTGGGCAGCTTCAGTTGCCAGTTCAGTTGAGTTGAAATGAGAACGTGAAGACCTGGTCCCAAACAAGATGAGGATGATATCCCAACATAACTAACTCCACCAATACTACCAAAATTAGAGCAGTTGCTTGTTCATGTTGTTGGATTTGGTTTGTACATCGGAAACAACTTGCTGAAGCTTTTGGGGAAAAATAAAGTTAATTTCAAAATATCTGAAGTGTGCTGGATGAATCCAAGCAACACACATCAAAGTTGCTGGTGAACGCAGCAGGCCAGGCAGCATCTCTAGGAAGAGGTACAGTCGACGTTTCAGGCCGAGACCCTTCGTCAGGACTAACTGAAGGAAGAGTGAGTAAGGGATTGGAAAGTTGGAGGGGGAGGGGGAGATCCAAAATGATAGGAGAAGACAGGAGGGGGAGGGATGGAGCCAACAGCTGGACAGGTGATAGGCAAAAGGGATACGAGAGGATCATGGGGCGGGAGGTCCGGGAAGAAAGACAAGGGGGGGGGGAACCCAGAGGATGGGCAAGGGGTATATTCAGAGGGACAGAGGGAGAAAAAGGAGATTGAGAGAAAGAATGTGTGTATAAAAATAAGTAACAGATGGGGTACGAGGGGGAGAAACTTCTGCTAATGCCCCACCTCCCCCTTGTACCCCATCTGTTACTTATTTTTATACACACATTCTTTCTCTCACTCTCCTTTTTCTCCCTCTGAATATACCCCTTGCCCATCCTCTGGGTCCCCCCCGCTTCTTGTCTTTCTTCCCGGACCTCCCATCCCATGATCCTCTCGTATCCCTTTTGCCTATCACCTGTCCAGCTGTTGGCTCCATCCCTCCCCCTCCTGTCTTCTCCTATCATTTTGGATCTGCCCCTCCCCCTCCAACTTTCAAATCCCTTACTCACTCTTCCTTCAGTTAGTCCTGACGAAGGGTCTCGGCCTGAAACATCGACTGCACCTCTTCCTAGAGATGCTGCCTGGCCTGCTGCGTTCACCAGCAACTTTTATGTGTGTTGCTTGAATTTCCAGCATCTGCAGTATTCCTGTTGTTTGGATGAATCCAAGTTAGTTTTGTTTTCCCTGGGAGTTGGCTCCAGAAATTGAACTATGAAAAGTTAGAGAATCAGCTTTATTTGGACTTCCATAGTGCAGATTGTTTTTTCTCCATGTGTTATTTTAGCATGCTTTAAAATAAAGTTTTAATGGTTAGGTTATTTTGGCATTCATTTGTGTCAGAGTAATTCATGACATGTGTCTTGTAAAGTATTTTGTGAATACACGAGTCTTCAAGAATATGTTGGACCTATCATCAGTTAAAACCAATTACATTGGCTTGAATTTTTATACATTGGCTCAAGTTATTTTGTTTCAAGATAGCATTAAAACATTAAAACGAACCATTAGCTTAAAGCACTGAATTGTCATTACTTGTGCCAATTAGCAGTTGTCAGTAGCTGCTGCTTTGAATGAAGTGTTTATTTGGCAAATAGTTGTTATTTGTAGTTAAAGATTTTGTTGTTTAAAAAAGGCAACATTGTCACCTAAGCGCTTGTGTATTTTATGCGCAAGTAAAATCAATTTTTACAAAGGGTCATATTGATATATATTTCCTTAATATTTCCATCAGTAGATTAAGCAGATCCAGCAAAGTAATCGGTATCGTATCATTACAATTAATGTTGTATCATTGCATTTCTATAGGAAATTAAGACAGGGGATGTGAAGAGCAAAAAGAATATTTGGGAAAACAAGAGTGATTCCGATTCTTTCACCAAACTACCAAATGCTGGAAAGGTGAGTACACTACCTATTATCTCATTGTTAGGAGGACTTCAAGTAGAAACAAAAGCAAGCATTGTATGGAAGTTAACACACACAGTGCTGGAGGAGCTCAGCAGGCCAGGCAGCATCTAGGGAAAAGAGTAAACGGTGTTTGTGATAATATGAGAGTACTTTATATGTTAAAGTAATCATTATGTGACAAATATGCAGAGTATTGGGTCACTGATTCAGATGCAGATTTCAATCAATCAGCTGCTGATGTGAAATTCAAGTAATTGAATAAAATTTGGAATTTTAAAATAAAGCTATGCTCAATAATGAAAAATGGGAGGTTTTGCACATTTTTAACATTGTCAGTGCCATCTTTGTCTACGACTTGTAGACTATTATCCCTTAACTGATGCCAATAGCAAGTGCACAGACAAATAGCATCAATATAGTTGGCCCTAGTTCCACAATTATTGCAATAGTTCATTGCGAAATTACTTAAACTTACACTGTTTTGCTGCCTTGATGTAATTTCCCAAATCACATCAAATTTAAGTGTTTTTTTAAACATAGTAGAATATTGTAATTTTAGCCATAGTATGTTGTTATAATCTAGGTCACAATCTATTAACATTGAGTGAAACAATATTCTGAAGCTATTTTAATGTTGTCAGTTAAGCTAATTTTATTGTATTTCTTTCTAGAGTATGTAGTGAACAAATAATCCTGTTGTTTGCTTAATTCTAGAATCACCCCTCCAGTGCAAGGTACAAGTTTGTGATAACTGGTCATGGCAAATATGAGAAAGTCCCCATTACTGATGATGAACATGGTACCAATGAAAATAGTTAATCAAGTGAGTTCAATTCTCTTTGATGTCAGCATGCAAATCACAGGTTGGGTTTTAGTAGGCCTTCAGTGAAAGTAAATTCCCATTGGGTTGAAATGCTTGACAGTGGGTTTTTTGACAAACCTACTGTACACCAGCACTAGACTCATAGTTGCAGCCTGTGGCACGTACATTATTGGCAATCCTACTGACTGAGTTCACAGTGTACGCTGCACTATCTTCCATCTGCCCTCATTTTGGGAAGGTCATCACACTTGATGATGGCATCACTTCCTTTGATTTCTATTGATTGACATAAAATCCTAGACAATATTACTTGGCTATGTATTGTTTTTGGATGGAATGTGGCCTCACTCCAAAGAAAGATGGCAGCTGAAACAACATCTGGGTTTCCATCTCAATCCTCTATCTTTAATTAATTATTTGCCTCAAATGTTTCTGCCACCTTGGCTGTCACTTTGGGTGAACTGTTACATAGCTAAGTTGTTTTCCCTCCTCCTTCCCCACCCTGCATTGTACTCTACCATAGATTGGGTCAGAGATCCTGGGAGAGGCTGCAGTCTCACTCAGCTACAAGCCTCTTGCGATTCAGCTGTCAAGTTGCACTAGTAGAAGTAGATTGCTGAACAAAGGGAGCTGCCTGTTGAAGCAAAGGCTGGGAAATTCCACAGCACTATGGGAAACAAAGGATATGACTCTGTTAACGTACAAACAATCAGAAGGTAGCTAGTTCAATAACTCCACTAGTCTGCCACCTTTTGAATGGAAAGGAAGATAAATCCTGCCATTTATTCTAGTGGTTAGTAAGACAGTCTGACATATTTTACACTAGTTGGTTATTATGGATTTGGAGTTGTGAGCATCTTGGTCCAGCCCTGGTGATCTCTGTCCATGACTCATTTGAACTAGTTTTAATACAGCTGCCAAATTACTTGCATATTTTGAAATTGATCTAAATGTAGATCATGACAGAATGTCCAAATCTGAATCTGAATTAGGCATATGTCATCAAATTTGTTATTTTGTGGTAGCAGTACATGGCAATACACAATAACAAAAAGCTATAAATTACAAGCAGTGTATAGAAAAATTAAATTCAATAAATAGTGGAAGAAAGAAAGGGAAAAAAAATAGTAAGGTAGTGTTCATGGATTCATTATCCATTCAGAAATCTGATGATGAAAGGGAAGAAGCTGCTATATTGGGAAGACTAAATAGGGTATGGATTTGCTCAAATTAAATTTAGATAGATAGTCTCAATATCTTAGTATATTTGTTTAGTGTTTCAGCTTCATGCCAATCCCTAGATTAAGTAATTTAAATCATTTTATAATGCTGCAAATCTGCGCAATAAAACAGAAAATACTGGTGAAACCCCATTGACTTGAAATGCCAACTTTGATTCCTTCTACATAGATGAGGCTGGACTTACTGAATATTTCCACTTTTGATCTTAAAGCTTTTAGAACTTCATTGGGGCATTCAGCTTTCGGTACCATACAAACATGTCTGATATTTTAATGCAAACACATTTAATTTAGTGCAACCTAATGTTCTCAGTGAACCCTGGATTGCTGGTCCTGGTCCCTACATGGACCCTGAAATTCATAATGGAAATATTGAGTCTATCATTTCTTCAGTCCAAGGCTTGATGATGCTTAATTGGCTTCAATGATTTGGAGGGGGAAGAGGAGATGTATTGATCTTCTGTTATAAGTAACTCTGATATTATTTATAATACATCTTGTTGTCGAGCAGCATTGTTGCACAGACATCCGTTATTTGATATGAAAGGTTATCTCGCTTTGAAGTTTTTGATTCACTTGTTATTAATCAGCCAGAGCGCCAGTTACTCTGGTGGTGTATAGTTACCTCCAGGGGAACTGTATGAATTGAGAGTCATTGTGGAACAGATCCATCTGTCTTTAGTTTGTCAAAGTTATCCAAATGAAATGTGCACTGTGGCTTTAGAGTGATTCATACAGGAATGTTTGTTTAGATTAGCCAATTCAGCAGTCTGACATATACCAATGGCATTAGGAACGATGACAGGTCTGAGACTCGTGTGTTACATGTTACTCAGCCCTATGTATAGATCTGTGCTGTCTGGCGCAGATTTCCTCCTCACCTAATTATAGGATTCTGCTGGTCAAAGCAATATTTTAAAAATATCAGCTCCTGTTGCTTCTCTTCTAGTTTTTAGGTTTCTTTGATTAAAATCTAAAACTGCTGAATGATTTTAGATTTGATTTTTGTTGCATTTCTTGGGTATTAAATCAGAAGAATGCAAAATTAAAGCTGATTTATTTGTTATATTTTTGTGTTGATCATAATTCAGCCTTTGCATACTCTTCAATATGATAGTCGAGAACCAGGCAAACGCTGTTTCGAATGAAGGACCTCATTATGTCCTTATCAAACATTGCCTGTTCATTACCCTTTATGGATGCTGCCTGACTGAGTTCCTCTAGCATTTTGAGTGTGTTGCAGGAGATTTTCCAGAATCTGCAGAATCACATGTGTCCCCAAAAAGCTGTTTCCGACTTTTATTTTGTCTTCAGCTGAATACCCTTGCATATTTGAGTGATCCCTGAGATATCTTTTTTCATATTTCTCTCCTTTCAGCCTGTTTGGTTTCATGGATGCTACAGTAGCGTAGTGGTCAGCCCAGTGCTATTACAGCTCGGGGTGTCAGAATTTGGAGTTCAATTCTGGCAATGTCTGGCATGCAAATGAGTATAAGGGTGTGGATCACACATGATGCATAGCTTGGAGGTGGAAAACCTGGATGCAAGAATGATTAAAACAATTGGAATTGGGGTGTAGATTACTACTTTGATTCACCTTACAGATTATCCTATAGAATTCTGTTCTCTCACAGAGGAACCTCATGTGGATGTAGAAATCTATTCGGAATTCTGAGGACCATTTCTTAGTGTTCACAGAGATTTCTTAGATCCTCAAAGTACTTGCTGCATATCAGTGTCCATTACCTGAATTTATTTTAGTCTACACAAGATTTTCTGGGGGTCATCCTGTTGCAGTCCTCTGTTGGCAGTTTGGAGAGGAGCTGGTTCAGTAGATCTGTGATAAGTTTTTGTTCAAGTAGTAGCCCTCTGAGACCTCTTATGATTCCCTTCTCCATGCCTGTGTGGTGCCAGGCTAACACCTCAAAGCTTTTGAGCCATTTTGCAAGGGGACCTCTGTTGTGTCACAGCTCAGTTTTGTTGTTTTTTAATTGTTTAATTTTTAGTTTTTTTTTAAGGTTCATAAGGATGGATTTGGAGACAAAGGGGAGTTAGAGGTGAGGTTGGGGTTTAAGAATAGGGATGTGGGGGAATTAGAGAGCAGGCCAGAGTCAAAGTCTCTGCTCTGTGTTCAGAGACTAGCAACACAGACATGGGATGTTGGTGGTTGGATGTCGGACCAGCAGTAAGTGGAGAGGGTCTTTCCCCCAGGTTAGCAAGTTGTTGCTGTGTTCTAGAATTAGAGCTCATGAATTGATGAGACCAGGTTTCAAGACCTAGTGTTCAATGTCCTGCTATCAGTGAGACTAGAGTTCGAGACCTCTTGTTCAGTGATCAAGTTGTCCTGGGATCAATACAGAGGATCAAGGCCTGAGGATGAATCAGAAGTCTGGAAGTTAAGGCCCAGTGGCTGGAGTCAAGTCTACAAATCTCTGCGAGTCTGCTGGACAGGTTGAAGACTGGTGTCTGCAGGCATGAGTCTATCTGCTGGAGGCCTCTCCTGGGGTTAAAAGATTGTGTATGTGTGTGAATGGGAGGGAGGAATGAGGCTTGTTTATGCTATTATTTATTACTTTTTGTGTTGATGCTCTGCTGAGCATTGTAGACATGCTACGTTGACAACAAAATACATGGTGACACTTGTGGGCCGCCCCCAGCACATACTCGGATGTGTTGATTGTTAACACAAACGATGCATTTCCCTGTATGTTTCAATGTACACGTAACAAAAACACTTGAATTGTGATCTTTGTCATGTTAAATAGAAACATTAGCTTTGACAGAGTATTGGGGCAAGTACTGATAGAAAACAAGGTTGGAGAAATGTGTCTAGAGGATCCATTCAGGAGATTAAATGGGTAAGACATGGACTAAATAGATCGTACGCTTATGGCGGACCAAACGTGCCTTGTTCCATTCTTTGTTTTTTTGTTGCTGGTATGTGTGTATCTCATTAGCATTGTGACATCGGAATTGTGTTAGTAAGACTTTCCACTATTTAGTGTTCCCAAACCTGTGATTTTTCAGAAAGTGTTTCTCATGGATGGAAATGAGTTAGAAGTTCATTTTAAAGAGCCTCAGCCTTACCTGTTCCACGCTCCCACTGGGAATTGCCGGGCTAGGGTTATATTTCAAATAGGATACTGGCCTCTTATCAGGAAGTTATCCTAGACACGTGGAGGAATAGCAGTGCATTTCAGGTTTCCTCCCCAGAACTTCTGAGAAAGTGATCTTCAGAATAATTGACGAGGAGCTTCTAATCATTCCAGATGATCAAACTCTGTCGTTAGCACAGGTGCTTTGTAGAATGGTATGGAAAAGATACAATCAGCTATATTAAAGTATGTACTAAACTCCTTGCTCAGCATGGTTAAGCTGAATAACAATCAGAAAGAAACTCAGTCTGGTGGAAAACTGAAGTTAAAGATAGACAACGGTGATCTTATACAAGTGTATTAAATCATAAGAGAGATAGGTAAGTTAAGGCTCTCAGTCTTTTACCGAAGGTTAGGAAATCATGAACCAGAGGGCATATATTTAGAGGGAAGAGGTTTAATAGGACCTTGAGACAACTTTTTTTTACACAAAGAGTGGTATGTGTGTAGAATGAACAGCTAGAGTAAGTGAAAAATATGAGAAAGTCTGCAGATGCTGGAAATCCAAAGCAACACACACGAAACACTGGAGGAACTCAGCAGGTCAGGCAGCATCTATGGAAATGAATAAACAGTTGACGTTTTGGGCCGAGAACTTTCTTCAGGACCAGAAAGAAAGGGGGAAGATGCCAGAATAAAAAAGTAGGGGGGAAAGGAAGGAGTCTAGATGGAAGATGATAGGTGAAACCAAGTGGGTGGGAAGGGTTAAGGGCTGGAGAGGAAGGAATAGGCAGGTGAGAAGAGGTAAAAGGTCAAAGTGAGGAACAGAGGAAGAGGGGAAATGTTTTTAGCGGTATGAGAAACCATACAATCTAGTTGGAGCTACCAAGATGGAATGTAAAATGTTGCTCCTCCGTCATGAGGGTGGCCTTATCTTGGGATAAGAGGAGACCATGGACCTAGTAAATGGTTGAGGTGGGTACAATAATAATCTTTTAAGACAGCAGGACATGTAGGATTGGAAAGGTTTAGAAATTATGAGCTAAATGCCAACAAATAGGACTAACTTGGATGACATATCTTGGCTGACAGGGACCCATTAGGCCAAAGGTTCTGTTTCTGTGCTGTATGACTCTATGAATCACTCTGCAGGTCAGTGAACACCTGTATAAATTGAAACCAAATTAATCCTTCAGTTCTGACAAAGGGTTTTTGAACTGGAATGCTGTCTCTTTTTCTCTTTCTGCAGATGCTGTCTGACTTGCTAAATGTTTCATATATTTTCTGCTTTTATTTCTGGTTAATTTGAAGACAGTGAGAATTAAGGTTATGTGTGTTCCCATTATGGCTAACTATAAAAGATCTACTAATTTTTGGATAGAATATACTGCAAACATCACTTTTGGGAGCAAATTGTGGCAGTGAAATTACTATCAAAAGATCTACTTGGAACCAACAGAATGACTCGCGGGCTGTCCTACCTTCCAAAATCATCATCATCTTTTGCTCGTTACGCCACTGGTATTTAGGGAAACAATGAAGGACCTCCATCTCTGGTGGTATTCACGGCTTTTTCATCACATCAGTAGCTTCCTCTCAATTTACTGTCAGATATGCGCTTCCCAGGTGAAGACTTGGGAATACTGTCACACTCAGATGTAGAAGGATTCTTTATTGTTGTTTCAAACAGTTTTGTTTGACCAGTCGAGGTTGTTAGCCCTGAGCTCAGCCGCCAATCGGCGGACCACTCTTCATCTGGCCTCTACCCTTTGACCTTGGGTTTGGCATGGGTGACCCTACCAAGAGCCAAAGCATAAAACCCTGACTCCAACCAGCATAGCTCTCTGAGTCATTGAGGTATGCAAGCCTCCAAACCACAACAAGGTTTGGTCCTCTTAGAGGTAAATATCTTTGAATATATAAAAAGAGGAGGAAAATCTGCCCCATAGAAATACTAAAAACATGTTATCCCATGTTTTTACTTCTTCGCATTTGAAAACACAAATTTACTGTCTTTACTATGTAAATAGGCCAAGTGTGAATAGATTCATGATTAAATTTAGGGCATCATTAGACGGTCATTATTATTGTGTTTGTTCTGCTTTTTTTTTCACTATTCTGCTTCAGATCCAGAATAACAGTCATTTAATTTTCATTTACACGTGTCCTGACAAATGACAAAAAACAATCTCGAATCTTGAATCAGAGAGCAGGAAGCGCCAGTTTCCAACATCTTCACACCTTCCTCTTTCACTTTGAAGGCTGTTTCTGTGATAAACTTCCATTGAACCAGAGAATGTGAATTGAATGCACAAGTTATAAAAGTAAGCTCCATCATTTATGTGATGTACTATATTATATAAGTATCTATTGAATTAACACTCTGTTTTTATGTTGTCCGATTTTAGCCCAACGACCAAAAATATATTTGATCAGTAGAAGACCAGCTGGTGGCTGAATTACAGTGGGGTTTTATTTTTGTCTGCTCTAAGTTGGGCAGTCCAACCGATATTTTATCCTCAAATAGATATCCCTGAGCCTTTCTTCTTAAAAAGAAATCCCACAAAGAGGCTTGATACAGAAGCGTGTAGCTTGGTTATTTGATACACCCAAATACAATATATTTTTCATTAGTGTAGCCTAGTAGCAGTTGCAGTAGTTAGCAGCAAGAATAAAGACTTGCCATGTGCTTTTGTTTTTTATTGGCCCCCTTCCCATCTTGTGATTTATGCTCCTTTGGATTTTGTCTTGCATATTTTCTGGCAGGATCTTATTAATCCCAAAATCTTTAGGGAGTAGAGAACACACTGGATTATGGAATTCAATGAGGACACGTGATGTTAGCATCCAGGAAGGTAATGTGGTGAAGTTGATAGTGTTTTGTGTGTGGAGAAGGAGAAGAGTTTTATAAGGATATACAAAAAGAGGCAGAGATTTGTATCCATCCCTGAAAGTGTATTGGAAGAATTGTTCCTTGAAACGTACAGAATGTAACATCATTGAATAATCATCAATCCAGTAATCATAGTAAAAATATGCATGCACAGAGGCTTTGATGAGAGATGATTTTCAATTGAGCACCAAGTGGAAATGAAGCTCAACTGCACATCAAATCAACATCAAAGTGCATTCATTATCAAAGAATGTATAAATTATTACAGTCGTGAGTTCTGCTTTCTCACAGGTAGCCACAAAGCAAGAAACCTGAAAGAACCCAATTCAAGAGAAAGAAAAGACCAACACACCCAATATGCAAGAGAAAGAAAAAAAAATACAAATCATGCTAACAATTAAAGTGAACAAGAACAGTCCACACCAACATTGAGTCCAGAGATTTGAAGGCCAGAGTAGGGCCAAAGCCATGCTTATCAGTTCATCAGGCTAATGAACGTGGAGCACAGCAGCCAAAGCAGTCTTCATAGTCTCAGTGCCATGGAGAGAGGACTGACCATTGCAGAGAACGAGTTAAATCGGCTCTCGCCTCGGATCCCAATTCTCTCTTTTCAGTGTGTCTGGGCCAATGTTTAAATTGACCAAACAACGAACAGCAAAAGGCTCCTGCGCCCTAGAGAAAGGAACGAACATTGCGGACAGCGAGTGAAATTGGCCCTTGCCTCCAATCTGGGTGGATATTTAAACTGTCTAAACAGCGAATTCTACCTCGCACAAGGGCCTGGGTACCACTGCAGCAAAAGGCTTTGGGCCTAGATCACGCCACCCAGCGACTCGCGCCAGGCCCAGATTTATACTAGTGCTATCATGCAGCTACTATCTATTAATATCTAATACCTATTAAATTTCTTTGTGCATTACATTTATCCTATGTGAGAAGCCAGGAACCCGAGACTTTCTGAAATAAATGAGAAGTTTCTATCCATTAGGACCCAGATGTGACTGGGAATGAGTGACAAGGAAATAATGTTCTAGAATGTTCAGATGGTGTTAACTCGTGTTACAGAAGATGAGAAGCAAAGAATTTGGAGCAAATATATCACAATGACCATTTTATGAAACGAATTATGATTATTAACAATGCCTTGAATATGAATTCAAAAAAGATAACTAAATCTTATATTAATGGCATCTATTAGCGCAATCTCTAATCCATCAGGCATCACATCAAAAATGAACTGGAAAGCTGCAAATATCTGGGGGCAAAACAAGAAACACTGGAATTACAAAGACTATTTAAAACCTGTCACACCCTTAATGAAAACAAATAGTTCTAGTCTGGTTCTGATGTAAATGGTATGTCCTAAATACATTTTCACCGGCTGAACTGTTGTTAATTTCCATCTGCTTGTCTTCAGTTTCTCCCCCGATACTTTCCACGCATTGGTGTGAAATCAAGATTTAAGATTGTTTATTGTCATTCTTCAATATACAAGTGTAAAGGAGAATAAATTAAGATTGTTCCTCAAGGTCCAATGCAGCATAATAACTCCCACCCCCGCTGTCCACTGCCAGTGCACAATAAGTTTTAACTGTAGCGTTAATCTGGAAAAGTTTGACACTGTGTAAGTAATGTTACTTTGGAGATGATAAAAAAAAGCTTGATATTGGATTATCGTTTTATACGTACTTCCCTCCATTTTATTGCCAAGGACCTCAACGAAAAGCACAACAGGGAAAAGTATTTAAAGGGCTGCTGATTCAATGTTTCCCACTTTACACTGCATTTTATAAAAGTTAAAATAGTGCTACATTGAAAACAACCTACAAGAAAAAGAAAATAAATTATACATACCAAAGGTGTATACACTCGAGATATGTGAAGCGTGCAGTTGGTTACATCTAATCTACTGAGCTGTCCCAGAAATATCCCATGGTCTAAGGTTTAGTCATCTTTTTTGAATTCATACTCAAGGCATTGTTAATGATTGTAATGTCTCATTCTTCAGATACCTGGATAAGTTTTATGTGCTTAATGTAAATACGTTTTGTCATGTAATCTGGTGTCATACTGGCAGTTTCTGAGTATTTGTAGGTTAGCAATTCTTGTCTAGCTACAGATTAAAAATTTAAAAATCATACTGAATTCATGTAGTATTGAATTGTGAAAATTTCCGATCCTTATTCATTTGAATTGAGATTTTACAAATTGCATAAAGTGAATTCAAAGCTGAAATTTTTAATTTCCTTTTTAAAACCTCTCCTAGCTAGGCTTAACAGTACTGTCACTGAACCGGGTAGTATCTGTGCAACACACACAAAATGCTGGAGGAACTCAGCAGGCCAGGCAGCAACTATGGAGAAAAGTAAACAGTTGATGTTTTGAACCGAGGCCCTTCATCATTTCCTCATGTTTGTGGGGGTAGCATCTGTGCTGTGTCTGATGTAGACTTCATTCTGCAGTGCCTATAATATATGCCAGAGACTTGTTTTCCCACTTACCTTCATCACACCAGGTCTCGCTTTTATTGCCCAGCTCTACATCAAGAATTCATGGTTTACCTCATAGGTGTCAGCCTTTTTAGAAAACACACGCGCACACACAAACACACACACTAGTGCAGTTACTGAATAATGGAGCAAGTTAAATAAATTCACAAGAACAGAATCTGGATGAAATTACTTTTTATTATATTTAGTAACATAGTTGTATTTAGTTTAAAAAATCTAATCCATTCTGGCAGTAGGGATGTTACTCTAATTTGTTGGTGTTCCAGAGGTAAGGGTATACTCTGGATGTCATCAGGGCACTTTGTTTCATTAATTTGCATAACTAGGCTGCTGCTTTTAATTGCCAACCTCTTGCAGTTCGATTAAAATCCTTCAGCTCTTCAACATCAATAGCTTTGCGATGCAGACCTGATTCAAACAAAGTGCTACTAATCCTCTTCAAAGGACCTTTAGCTGCTTCTTTTAACCTTCGAGCATCAAATCTAGGCCTAAAAAGTAGAAGCGGCAGACGTGAACTGAACCATGTTTTCTGTTGCGTTTGTGTGGATTTATCTGGGTCTTGTTGGTCTGGTTTCCTTGTCTCTGTCAAATGCTCTTTCAATGCAAACATTTGAAACAGCATGGCATCCCACATCTTGTTGGCTCGTGAACCCTTTGCTTTCTGAGTCTCAAGATTCTTGTTCTCTGCCTCGCTGTGATTCTCTTTTTGAGCTTCTGACTCTCGCTGTTCTTTCTCTGGCTCTGGAAATGTTGGTGGTTCTTCTTCCACCACCATATGTTTCTTGAGACGAGACCATCCACTTACCGTACCTCTCGGAGGTTTAATTCTGTCAGCAGCTTTCAGTTGAGGAGCTGCTTTTGGAAATGATTTCACTTCTTCTTTGTTTACTGTTTTAGCAACTGAGTTAGATGGCCTGAGTTCAGTCATTACTTTGTTTTTCTCCATGGTAGTCATCTCTGTATGATGTATTTCCACATTAGCACGACCAGCATCAAATGTAAGAGCATCGTCATGCACGGCTGTGACACTGGTGGCCTTTTTGGTGACGCTCCCATGAGGCACCTCCTGTGTAAAGGGTTTTTCTCTTGGGATTTCAACGTTTGGTGTCTTTGCCCTCGGAGACTCGAAGGTGGGAATCTTCACCCTCGGAGGCTCGAAGGTGGGAGTGTTCACCCTTGGAGGCTCAAAGGTGGGAGTCTTCACCCTTGGTGGCTCAAAGGTGGGAGTCTTCACCCTTGGAGGCTCAAAGGTGGGAGTCTTCACCCTTGGAGGCTCATAGGTGGGTGTCTTTGCTCCTGAAGGCTCGTAGGTGGGAGTCTTCACCCTCGGAGGTTCATAGGTGGGTGTCTTCACCCTCGGAGGTTCATAGGTGGGTGTCTTTACTCTCACAGGCTCGTAGGTGGGAGTCTTCACCCTCAGAGGCTCGAAGGTGGGAGTCTTCACCCTCAGAGGCTCGAAGGTGGGAGTCTTCACCCTCGGAGGCTCATAGGTGGGAGTCCTCGCTCTAGAAGGCTCGTAGGTGGGAGTCTTCACTCTCAGAGGTTCATAGGTGGGTGTCTTTACTCTCACAGGCTCGTATGTGGGAGTCTTCACCCTCAGAGGCTCGAAGGTGGGAGTCTTCACCCTCAGAGGCTCGAAGGTGGGAGTCTTCACCCTCGGAGGCTCAAAGGTGGGAGTCTTCACCCTCGGAGGCTCATAGGTGGGAGTCCTCGCTCTAGAAGGCTCGTAGGTGGGAGTCTTCACTCTCAGAGGTTCATAGGTGGGTGTTTTTACTCTCACAGGCTCGTAGGTGGGAGTCATCACCCTCAAAGGCTCGTAGGTGGGAGTCTTCAACCTCAGAGGCTCAAAGGTGGGAGTCTTCACCCTCGGAGGCTCGTAGGTGGGAGTCTTAGACCTCAGGGGCTCATAGGCGGGTGCATTTGCTCTGTTGAGGTCAAACTCATGTCCTGTAGACGTTGTCACAGTGCTCTGAGAACCATTGGCCTTGTATTGCTTAGCAACATGAAGTTCAGGTCCAGGGCTTTTGTGTTTAATATATTCAACTGTGGAAATGTTTGCAGTGGGAATCTCAGTGCCAGGCTGCGTATAAAAACTTGGGGAAAACCGAGGTGGTATAGCAAGCATTGGTGATTGTTTTTTGCTACCTGGTTGATCTGTGGAAAAGAAAAACGTCTTTACAGGAACCACAGGCTGCAGTTGTTGACCATGGCCCTGCCTGTGAGGTTCAGCTGGTATCCGCACGTCACTTACTTGTGCCTTTTGAAGGATCTCTATCTTGCCCTTGTAAAATGTTTTCCGAATGGGATATAGACTTATGCCATGCATTGGGGTTACTGCTGTCAGGTATTGTCTGAGAGGCGGCAAAGTAGATTTTGGGGATTGAGGCGATCGAGTCCGGCGTTCACGCTGCTCCGGGTCAGGACTGGCCTCACTAACAGGAGACAGAGAAGCCCGGAAGGGCTTGGATGGGTATGAGTGTGGCTTCTCCGATGCATCCTCAGGTTGTACAGATATTTCTGCAACTTGCTGCTTTGCAATCCGCTTCAAGATTTTTTGTAACCTGGCATTGTCTTTGTTGGGCTTTGGTGCCAGAGGTGGAGGTGGCATGGGGCGCGGAGATACGCAGTGTTGCATAGCCATTAACATTTTAATTCCCTGAAATACAATGAGAGAGTACTTAATTCCACCCTGATTTCACATCACACATTGCCAATTCAGTTCAGTTTCTCAGCAGAAGGATCTTGTGCTGGATCCTTTCCATTCGGCTCTGATCTACAGTACGTGATAGGACAGGACAGGACAGACTCGAGGTTGAATGGCCAGTCCTGTTTGTGTGTTGGCTAAAGCAGAGACATCTGCACTTGTCAGTGGAAGGGTACAAAGTGTTGATCCTTCCAATTGCTTACAATCCACAACATCGGGGGTAAGAGAAGAACAAAAGGAGCAGAAATAGGGGGTGGAATGACTTTTCAGCTCCTCAAACCTGCTCTATAACCTCAGTGCCACTTTCCTCTACCAACCCATAGCCCCTAATTCCCCTAATACTCGAAAACTATTGATCAGTGTTGTGAGCATACTCACAGACTGTGCCTCCACAGCCTACTTGGAAAGAGAAGTTCAAAGATGTACTCCTTGATGAAGAAACTTGTTTTCATCTTTGCCCTGCATGGGCTTACTTTAACAAAGTGATCATATTTTCAGACATCCCAGCTAGGGAAGACATCTACCCCACCGAGTTCCAGAAGAGTGAGAACCAAGGGAGAAGAAGCCCTATATTTAGGACAACTCCCTCCCCAATCCCAGGAACTAGTCAGAAGAATATGTGTTTCTTTCCTCTATTTTAAGTAAATCCTTCCTTCTTTTTATAAGGAGACCAAGCACATACACAACATTCCACGTTCAGTTTCACCAAGGCCATTTAAAAAATTTGGAAAGACATTTTATTCTCACATCGAAATTTACATGCACTAAAGACAAGTATATTTCTGGCATTTCTAATCGCTTATTTTAGGGGAACGTCGACTCAGACCATGAGAGAGAGGCCTACGTGGGGCATTTTCATGCCTTACAAGGCGCAGATTGGAAGTCTGTGTGGGGCGCCACTCCTCGCACAGACACTAGAGCAATGTGTGGTTAAGTGCCTTGCTCAAGGACACAAACACGCTGCCACAGCTGAGGCTCGAACCTGCGTCCTTCAGATCACTAGACGAATGCCTTAACCACTTGGCCACACGCCCAACACAAATTTTATTTTAGCTGCACATTAACTTTCTGGGATAACTGGACACTGACGTTTCAATTTTTCATGATTTAAAAGAAATACTATATTTCTGTTTATTTTCAACAAGTATATGTTATCACCTTTGTCATATTATATGTCATCATCAACCATTATGTATGTATCCTTGTGGATACACTCTGCATTGTCTTCACAACTCTCACTGACACCCAGCTTGGTATCATCAGCAAAAGCATAAATGCATCAAATCATTCCTGAAAGGCAAAGGGCTTGAAATGATGCAGCTGCTTAACTAACACTGGAGAAACCCAACACACGTATCGCAAGCTAGAGTTTCAGCTTGTGTTACTTCAAGGTACAACCAAACTTGAGGATTGGCACCTTGGCTTCCATTATGTCAATTCAGTGAATCACTGGCTCCTGCTATCTCTTTGAAGATGGAGATCTGCTTGGAGACTCTTTCTATGATTAGCTACCTCATAGTCACAGCTCAATATGGAATTCTGTAACTAGGTAACACACAGAAATTGCTGGAGGAACTTAGCAAGTCAGGCAGCATCAATAGTATGGTGTGTAATAAACAGTCAATGGTTTGGGCGAAGACCTTTCAGCAGGACTGGAAAAGAAGGGGACAAAGGGTATGAAAAAAAGGGTGGGAGAGAGGAAGGAGTACAAGATGGCAGGTGATAGATGAGACCAGGTGGGGGAGGTGGATGAAGTAAGAAGCAGGGAGGGGATAGGTGGAAGAGGCAAAGGAATGAAGAAGAAAGATCTAATAGGACAGGTCAGTGGACCATGGAAGAAAGGGAAGGAGGAGAGGAACCAGAGGGAGGTAATGGGCAGGTGAGGAGAAGGGGTGAAGGAATAAACAATGAGGAATAGAAAAAGAGAGAAGGGTGGGGGGGAGGGGTTTGGAGGAGAAAGGCCAGAAGATAGAGAAGTTGATGTTTATGCCATTCATTTGGAGTTTACCCAGATGGAATATGGGGTCTTGCTCCTCCAGTTTGAGTTTGGCCTCATTATGGTAGTACAGGAGGCCATGGCCAGACATGTCAGAATGGGAATCTCTTGTGCTTATAACTTCAGGTAACTTGTTTTCTCAACCTTTATCACAAGTGGTCATCCATTAGTTATACTGGCTCAGTTGATTCTCTCTCTATATCTACATCCAACATTTTGTAACTTTTATGTTTCTTTATTTGTGTTTTCACTCTCGAATTGCCCTCATTTCATGTTTTTATTCATTTTATCTCTCTCACAAATTGCTCTCATTTACCCATTAACCAGATGAACTCTACAGTTGATACCCTTGTTGTCACTCCATCAGAGATGCCCCCTTTGTCCTATCTGTCCCCCCACCCTGCCTCCTCTACATTTGCTTTATCTCTTTCCTAGTCTAGATGAATCATCGATCTGAACTGTTAACACAATTCCTCTTTCCACAGATGCTGTTTGACCAGCTGAGTGTTTCCAGCATTTTCAGTTTTTATATTAGACTTTCAGCAGCTGAAGTTTTTTTTTTGATTTTCACTTATGGAGAACTACTTGCATCAAGTGGTAGTTGACAGTTTCTGGGCCAGCTCTTACAGTGTGACAACCGCCTGTTGATCTAATTTGCACAAGTAGTGTGTGTAAGGTGAGATGTCAGCAGGAAGGATCATTACTTCTGTCCTTGCGCCAGCATCTCATAATTTAGAGAGCTCGTTCAGGCCATTATGCAGAGTCAGCCATTCTTACCCCCTCCTCACTTCAGACCAGAGTTCAACCAGTATAAGATGCTCCCCAGAAAAGAAACAGGGCAATGTGCAAGTCAGCAGCACTCAATGTAACTAACTTTAATAGATAGAAGCTGCACTAGCTCACTGTTTATGGGAACAGGGAAATGTTTCTTGATGAGAATTCTGCCAGAAGTTAATGTTCCCCATGTTTGTGCATTGCCTTTTCTTAGGATATTGACCCCATTTGGGATATAAAACAACTCTGATTTTCCCAATAGATCTTGAAAAATCTGAGATTAGAATCAGCCCTTTATTCTCTTTTGGGTAGGCTTAGTTCAAGGAAGGATTTCTTTTTTGCTAAACTTTTAAACTTTTATTGGGTCTCAGTTGGCATCAAAATATTAGGCAAGATTTAGGGTCACAAAAATTATGCAAAAGAACCTTTGTAATACACATACTTAGTAAGTTGTCCCTTATATGTGGGTGAGTAATCAAATCTGAAAGTTCGTGGTGAGTGGTGAGAATAAAATGGCATTAGTAGTTCAGTTTTTATGGAGAGATGCTTTGATATGAGATATGAAATGTAGTAACTAAAGGACATAGGCTTAAAAGACTAGAGGGTTTAATGCATTTTTTTAAAAAGTGCTAAAAGCCAAATCAATAATTACTTTGAAAAAATTATTTTGTATATGGAAAGGAAAAGTTTGCAGGCTTTGCAGTATTTTTGTAAAAAATGCTGCAAAACTTCACAGTACAGGAATAAATGAAACTTCTGAAAAGCTCATCAAATGAATAGAAAACAGTTATTGTAGAAGATTTCAAAAATCTCAGATGAATGACCAGTTAATATCTTTTGAGTTGCATTTGCTGAAGAATTCAACACCTTGTCCGTTGCACACACCAGGACAGTAGGTGATGTTCTTTAGAGGTGGAAGTTACAGTACATAATTGGAAAAGAGTAGAGCATGCTTTTACTTTGAAGTATCCAATTTAGGGGTGCTATCTTTGTTTTAGTTTGAAAACAAAAACTCAATGTTTCAGTGCCTGGCACAAGTATCACTCAAAAATGAAATAGAAAAGAACCATATTACGAAACATATACTATATAAAATAATTTCCCTTTCTTTCTTTTCTCAGCTGCAGTTGAAAATTACGATAAGCATATTGAAGAACTGGAGCCAACAAATGAACCAAAAGCAGTTGAGATTATTAATTTTATATATTAATTTTTGTTTATGTATAAACTTGTTATTGCCACTTATATCATCATTGTTATGTCTTTCACCACTGATTCTGCAGTAGCTTAGAGAGCATTTGTATCTAAAGAATGGAAATCCCTCATTGAAAAGTTATGAAAAGGTGCGTATCTAACACAGGGATAGAATATCCCTATTTAAGGACCACTTCTTATTCCATTTCCACTATCTTGTTGATTATTAGATAGCTAAGAAGATCCATTTATTGCTCCAACATCTAACCTGCACAGCAGAAGTAATGTACACACACACACAATACACACAATGCATACTGCACACATTTATGAGAGATATAGTCCTGGAAAAGACTATATTTTTAAATGCCTGTGGAGCAGAACCTGTTTATCCTGATTTTGTGTTCTTGTTATTAAGTAATGGACACAAGCCATTCATGTATCTCCTTGGTAGTAGTCTCACCATTGAACCTAAGTTCATTTTAGGTTTATCTTGTTATGTTGCATATTTAACATTGATACAACTTGCCTTGGGTGAATGTTATACTTGCAGTAGCATGTCCATAAACGTTGCTCTCTTTCTTCGGTCCTCAGCATTGTTTTCAAAATCTCATCTACAATAAATTTGTTTATCAATAATATGGAATCTGCATAATCTTTATGTAACTTTATATATGTGTATAAGATTATGAAAGGCATTGATCGTGTGGATAGTCAGAGGCTTCTTCCTAGGGCTGAAATGGCTAGCACAAAAGGGCACAGTTTTAAGGTGCTTGGAAGTAGGTACAGGGGAGATGTCAGGGGTAAGTTTTTTATGCAGAGAGTGGTGAGTGCGTGGAATGAGCTGCTGGCAACGGTGGTAGAGGCGGATACGATAAGGTCTTTTAAGAGACTCCTGGACAGGTTCATGGAGCTCAGAAAAACAGGGCTATGTGTAACCCTAGGTAATTTCCAAGGTAAGGACATGTTCGGCACAGCTTTGTGGGCCGAAGGGCCTATATTGTGCTGTAGGTTTTCTGTGTTTCTAACTTGATTAATGAATTTGTTAATTATCTCCCATTCCCATTAGATATAGTCTTAAGCAAACTGAGGGTCTGCATTACTGTTTGCACAGCTGTAAAGCTTTTCTTTGGAATGATGTTAGTATTTGAAATTGGATGACAAATTGACAAATGAAATTTTAAGAAAGATTTTTTAGTTATCATCATCAGAAGAGGAATAGCTGACCAGTGTTCATCAGCCCTCTAGTGTTTCCAAACCGTTTGCTAGTTGTTCGGGAAATGGAGGAGTATATTGTGACCTGGCACAGAAAATATTGCTGGACCATTGTGATGGAGCAACATGTACAAGCAAAAACAGACTGTTCTGAGTTCCTAAGCCATTTACCTAGTTCTCTTCTCAGTTCTGAACATATTAATGAAACTGTCTGCTGTTAATAATCACTTTTCTTTCAATATTAAAATGTGCTATGTTTCAATAAATAGCATACTGTAACAATTATTATTCAATTTTGCCACAGCTTTTGTCAGGCAAATGGTTTCACCTTTGCAATAACATATATGTATTGTGCAATTTTGTGAAATTGCTTAAATTAAACAGATCATACCTTTCAGCTCAGTTTGTAAAAAGAACAAATTTACTGCCACAATTAAAGCAAATTGCTTTATATAGGATTTTCTCTCAATTACTGCATCTAACAATCTATTCCATATATTTATTGTGCTCTCTTGAAGAGTAGCCTCCTAATATCTATTATATCTGCCTTTCACTAACTACAAATGTTTGTAGAATCTCTACTACATTGTCCCACCATGTACAACATGAGCTGTTGCACCAGATTTAACCAATATTTTGAGGATCAGCTTATATAACTTTTTTTTTTCTTAAGTCTCTTGGTCATCTTAACCAGGTTGATTTTTTTTAATATAATCACCAGCTTTTTCCCATAATTCATTCGGTCTTAGTCCAGATTTTCTATACACTTCCAGTGAAGTTTTTGAAATTCGTTGAATACAGAATGAGTGGTAAATGTTGAGCTAGCCTTCCTAGGTCATGTTTAACAATTGCTAACATTTTATTCCTTTCTATAGAGCAGGGGCTCCCAACCCTTCTCATGCCATGGACCCCTACCATTAACTGAGGGGTCTGTGGACCCCACATTGGGAAATCCTGCGCAGAGCGATACAGTTGGGCTGCATGTATTGCAATAACTCCAGAGAACCTGGTTCAATTCTGACCTCTGGTGGAATCAGAGGGGAGTTGGTTCATTTGTCCCAGGAATTCTAGCTTCCTACAACACCCCAGTTAGCCCTACTGTAAGTGAGTGGTCAGAGAATCAGTGGAGTGGAATTGATAATGGCTCTGAGAGCAGGATAGTGGACTGAATGGCTTCCTTCCAAATGACACATAAAAGTGCTGTATGCGGAAGTTTGGATGGTGTAGTAAGTACTGCAGATGGGAGTAGAGAGTTGTGAATATGTATCAATGGATTGAATGAGTGAGACAAATGAAGTTCACTGGGAAAATATGAGGTTCATTTCAAACACAAACAGGAGTGAACAGAGTTTCTAAATAGTAAATTACTCAGAATTCTGTTGGAATAGAGAGAGAGAGAGATAGGGTTTCAAGTGCCAAATCACTAATAACTATTGTAAGAAAATTTTAAAGGTCTTCCCCAATGTTAAGCTTTATCTCAAGGAGGCTGGACCACCAAAGTGAAGTGTGTGCTACAAGCTTAAATACCATCATTTCTGGGTCCAGGAAACTCAAGGGCTTAATTGGCTTTGGTGCATATTGTGGTTGGCAGCAGGGGAGTTGCAACTTGGGTTCATTATCTAATTTAAATTTGTTTAATTACAGACAAAGTTTGCATGCTTTGTATATATAAAAGATTAAAGAATGATATAATTGAGCTGCTTGAGGTTAGATGGATGAGAAAAAAGAGAAAAACTGGGAAAATCCAGAACCATGGGTTTTACCCTTAAATCAACAGTTGGATGTGCTAAAGATGAGTAGGAAATATTTGCCATGTAAGTAAAGTTAAAGAAATCAGGTCAGCTGGAAATTGTAAAATCTAAACTAGATCGGGTCAGGATGTTGGAACACATGCAGCAAAAGTACGTAAGTACAGGTGAAGTAAAAATCACCTAATCAATTTGGAACCCTTTCAATGACTGAAAAGCTTTCTTTCATTTCTAGCAGTTCCAACTTAGCCATAGTATAACTCCACCTCAGTGGAGGAAGAAGTCACATACTCTGTGCCAAAAATTTGTTAATGCAATTTTCAGACCTGAAGGAGCACACCCCAAGGGTCTACCAGAAGTCTGAGGCTTGTTTCAAATATCCTCAATAACTATGGTGTTCTGTAGCCAACTGTGCAGCTTCCAAAGGCAGCTTATTGGTCACCACAAGTAATAGTCTCATTGCCTCCCTGCTCTACATAACACTTTGACCGTAGCCTTGAGTTATTGTGTCACAGACAACATCAGTGTATTCAGTAAGAATGGGGAGAGGAAAGCACTGCTTTGGAAAACACTTTCTGGAGGCTTTACTTTAACATTTAATTGAAATACAGTATTTTGTTTAATGTGAAACAGCTTGTTTTGTATACTACTGTCATGAACAAAAGTAAGGTGTCTGAGAAGGAAATTGGATTTATTGTAGCTATTGACAGTTTTATTAAATGTAATGTTTGGTCTAATGTGATGTTGTCCTTTCTTTCATTTACAATGAACACATTTCACTTTGCATTGAAAGGAAACTTAACACGCAGTCAGATTACTGCCCCTTATAATATCACCCCATTAGGTTATTGAGAGCCAAAGAAATTACTGTCATGGCGAGGTTAATATCTACCCTGAAAACTTCCTCAAAAATGTTTAAAAGCAACCAGACTATTGATGCATTCAGTCAAGTTGCTTGTCTAGTCCAAACTGGTTTGTAAAAGACATTGAATAACTCCACTGCTCAAAAATCTATTTGACCTCTAATATTTGAGTGACATCTTGTTGACTCACTATCCCAATCAATCTAAACAGCAGGTAAGACACTTTCTCATTGCTTGAAAATGCTTACTCTGGTTACTCCTATCAGTTTGAGAAATTGACAGGATATTTAGCCCACTTTGGCTCTGGCTCACTGAAAGAATCCTTCTGGCTCCATTTTGCTGGGAGACCCTGCCTGCAAGATGTCTCTGGTATCTGGTGGCAGAGCCAGGAAGGAGCTCTGACTGTTGTAAATGTTGCAGGGTATCTTCAAGATTAAAAAAAAAGTTTCTGATATTCAAGTATTTTAAATATTAAACAAAAATTAAGAATTTTTAAAGTGTAAGTTAGTAACATATGTGTTTTTAAGACAGACAAATCAGTCTTTATCCCTCCTAATTCACAGGTCTAGAATTCTCCCTGAAATCAATGGGGTCTTAGCTCAAAGTGGCAATTTTCCCAGTAATAATACAAGGTAATTCCAGTGTTGAACATCCCCTTTAGACCCTACATGGGGTAGAGGCTGAGCTCAGTGGTGGAAGTGATGTCATCTGTCATTCAACAAATCCCAACCAGTTGAAAGCATATACTGCCATTAAGTGATTGAGCATCAATAGTTTCCATTAGAAATGTTGGCAACAGGCAGAGGAATCATATTGAGTGTGATTTACATTTTTAGTTGATCCATGTATTAGCATTTTCAAGTGGTGCAGCCATCATCAATTGAAAGTTGTGGGGGGGGGGGTTGGTGTAGCCAGGTATATTTATCTCAAACTTTTAGTAATAGAACTCATGAGATCGATAGTTAACACAGCATAAATGGAATTGTAGCTGTCCTTCTGTTCCTGAGCATGTTGTACACAACCCACGATGAAGGACTATCAATCAAAACAAGAAAATAGTAAGTAATAAGTTTTAATTTAAAGGCATTGTCCTTTACATGGCATATTGTAGAATAGAATCCATCTGGAACAGAGATTAGTGAATTCTATGGAATAGCAAAAGCACCATGTCTGTTATCCAATCAAAAGGTAAGTCAGTTCTGGGAAATGAATGGTGTCAGGCCCCCAAGTTATGGATTCAACCAACAGTGTAGTCTTTCTTTCTATGAACATTCTGGTCCTTTATAGATCAAGTTGGACTGCCATGAACTGGCCTGGAATAACATGGGTCGACTGTCCTTTTCGGACCTGTGAATTATGCAGATCAAGCTTTTTTTAATTCTCAACACTCAATATCAGCACGAACCACTTCCAGCTCAGTTGAGCACAGGAAATTCTCACATCTACCCGGCAACAGGCCCTACTCACACTGAGAATGAGACTCCCTGTAGCTGTCCATGTTCCCATTTTTCATTGTCTGAGCTATCTAAGTGTGATTGCCATGTCAGTGCTGTACTGTAGGCTGTTTTGTGTGTTGCACATCCTTATGTGCAGAGCTGAAATCCTGTACAAAATGAATGTCTTTTGACCCTCATCAACTGTGCTCCATGGTATTTAACAATTGATACTCCTTTGCCCATGTTATCATGCAGGAATTATTCTAGTTAAATCTCCTGTGCTGATATTAATTGCTTAATGGTAGTACAGTCTAGTGCTTTGCTTTTACCTTTATAAAAAATGTATTGCAGCAATGTTAAAAAAAACTTACAAATTTTGTTTTTCTCAAGATACCATGTATGTTTTCTCTTACCATTTCATTAGATTATTTATAAATGTTATGGAGATATACTCCATTTGTCATTGGTAACTTCTGAACATCAGAAGAAATCACTATCATTCAGTGGGAATCACGGTGCACCAAGTCATGCCTAAAAGTAAAGAAAGAATTAATTTTACTTGCATATTTCACAAGCACGCCCTTAAATTGCCTCAACGATAAAGAATGTTTGCAGCAAATTTGATAGAATTTTTATAATTAAATAAATCTGCTTAAGATGGAAATCTGAATTGAAAGAAGAAAATACTGGAAGCATTCAGCAGGTTCCGGTAGCATCTACAGAAAGAAGTAGTAAATCTTTCATGTCAAAAATCCTTCATCAAACCTTCATCAAAACAGAGTAAAGTTGTACATTGCTGCTCAAGCTTGATTTTCCATTGGAAAGTGAAATGTAGGAATTATGCAATGAAGCTGCATATTCAAGGCGGGCTTCAAGTAGTGTTGACCTTAAAAAAAAGTACCTTATGATTGAACTTGTGTTGTATCTGACCTACATCCCTGTCTTGATATCAGCATGCAAACTATTCTCCAGTGCTGATATCTCCCATCATGGGTAAAAAAAAAGAAACCAAATTGTTTTTAGATGGGGGCAATAAAAAAGGAAATTTCCAATGTTGACAATGTTCCCTCTAATATTTTTTCCACAGCTTTATGGACCAACCATTGCTCTAAGCAGGAAATTTTTACAGGGCCTGAAAATTGTGCAGCACTTTAAATGTTTTTTTGTTGTAATATGCAAACTATGAATATTTAGAATGAAAATTGAAAAATCACATAATTTTGATTTTATTTATTAATTGAGGGGCATAATGAAATACAGTATAACAAAGAAAATCTTTCATATTTTGTAAACTTTTAAAGTTAGATGGCCTTATTATTTAGAAAACTTAAGGATTATATACATTAACATAATTACAGAGTATTTTACAATTATATTAGCCTAATTTCCAAATTATATTAACAATATATGAAAGAAAATTACAGCTGCACACCAACAAAGGCTATGTGCTCAGGAGCATTTCAGTTACTGTACAGGTGTACCCACGCAGCTTAGAGGGAACAGTGAGTGTTAGTTACATGCTCATTAATATAGTCATACTAAATCCAACTACTAGTTTAATAAAGTTAAGTCTATTTAAATCTTTAAAAGGTAATTGCCCATCAAAAATTCCAATTTTAAAATGCTTGAGAATCGGATGAAGATCCGGATAATGAGTTTAAGAAACAAAGTTTTATCAGTATTATCTATCTGTACTATTAAGGCTGTATCACCACACTGCAGCACATTAAAGCTTTCCAAGAGCTTATCCAGAAGTGACAAGATATTGCTGGTATAATGTGTGTTATTGGTAACCATAAATTAGTAATAAAATAAAAACCATACTGGAAATACTAAGCAAGACAAACAGCATATGTGGAGGGAAAAACAGTTAACTTTCTATACTGAGTTCCCTTCTTCATAGTTCTACTGGGTGGGCATCAAACTAAAATGTTGATTCTGATTTTCTTTACACTCCTGTGCAATATTTTAATCCATATTGGCCCCGGATGGAGCTAGCATCATGCAGATGTTTCTGTAAGAACCTCTGGTGCTTTGAGGTGCCAGTTAAAAGTTGGCCATTTCTCCAAATGGTATAGTAGTTTAGAAACACTGCAACTAATAGACAATAAACACAAGGAAATCTGCAGATGCTGGAAATTCAAGCAACACACACAAAACATCCTGGTGAATGCAGCAGGCCAGGCAGCACCTATAGGAAGACGTACAGTCGACATTTCGGGCTGAGACCCTTCGTCAGGACTAACTGAAAGAAGAGAAAGAGATTTGAAAGTGGGAGGGTGAGGGGGAGATCTGAAATGATAGGAGAAGACATGAGGGGGAGGGATGGAGCTAAGAGCTGAAATTTGATTGGCAAAAGGGATGCGAGGCTGGAGAAAGGAGAGGATCATGGGATGGGAGGCCCAGGGAGAAAGAAAGGGGGAGGGAAGCCCAGAGGATGGGCAAGGAGTATAGTGAGAGGGACAGAGGGAGAAAAAAGACAGAGAAAAACATTTTTTAATATAATAATAAATAACGGATGGGGTACAAAGGGGAGGTGGGGCATTAACAGAAGGTAGAGAAGTCCATGTTCCATGCCATCAGGTTGGAGGCGACCTAGATGAAATATAAGCTGTTGTTCCTCCAACCTGAGTGTGGCTTCATCTTTACAGTAGAGGAGGCCGTGGATAGACATATCAGAATGGGAATAGGACGTGGAATTAAAATGTGTGGCCACTGGGAGATCCTGCTTTCTCTGGCAGACAGAGCATAGGTGTTCAGTGAAGAGGTCTCCCAGCCTGTGTCGGGTCTCGCCAATATATAGAAGGCCGCATCAGGAGCACCGGACGCAGTATATCACCCCAGCTGACTCACAGGTAAAGTGTTGCCTCACATGGAAGGACTGTCTGGAGCCCTGAATGGTGGTGAGGGAGGAAGTGTAAGGGCATGTGTAGCACTTGTTCCGCTTACAAGGATAAGTGCCGGGAGGGGGATCGGTGGGAACGGGTGGGGGGGGAACGAATGGACAAGAGAGTCACGTTTATGGGTGATCCCTGCAGAAAGCAGAGGAAGTGGGGGGAGAGAAAGATGTGCTTAGTGGTGGGATCCCTTTGGAGGTGGCGGAAGTTACGGAGAATTATATGTTGGACCCGGAAGCCAGTCGGGTGGTAGGTGAGGACAAGGGGAATCCTATTCCTAGTGGGGTGGCGGGAGGATGGGGTGAGAGCAGATATGCGTGAAATGGGAGAGATGCATTTGAGAGCAGAGTTGATAGTGGAGGAAGGGAAGCCCCTTTCTTTAAAAAAGGAAGACATCTCCTTCATCCTGGACTGAAAAGCCTCATCCTGAGAGCAGAGAATTGCGAGAAGGGGGTGGCATTTTTGCAAGAGACAGGGTGAGAAGAGGAATAGTCCAGGTAGCTGTGAGAGTCCGTAGGATTATTGTAGACATCAGTGGATAAGCTGTCTCCAGATATAGAGACAGAAAGATTAAGAAAGGGGAGGGAGGTGTTGGAAATGGACCAGGTAAACTTGAGGGCAGGGTGAAAGTTGGAGGCAAAGTTAATGAAGTCAACGAGCTCAGCATGCATTCAGGAAGCAGTGCCGATGCAGTTGTCGATGTAGTGAAGAAAAAGTGGGGGACAGATATTAGTATAGGCCTGGAATATGGATTGTTCCACAAGGCCATAATAGACCATGAGCCTTTTACCGGCATTAAATGTATCTATCTTCAAACAGCCTTTTCCCTGGCCGGTGTGAGTGCACTGTTGAAGATGATGAATTTCATTATGTTTTTCTTCAGTGGTGGCTCTCAAAATTGGCAGGCGTTTCACATCTTCCAGCATCTGATCATTGACCTCTACTACCATAGACAGCATAGAAGGTTGGTAATGAGCTGCTCCTCCATTGGGCAGAACTGGTCCTCACCCTCAACAGTTTCTCCTTCAGCTCCTCCCACTTTCTCCAAACTCAAGGTGTAGCCATGGGCCCCAGCTATGCCTGCATTTTTGTTGGTTACGTAGAACAGTTTATGTTGCAAACCTTTCCTGATAATGCTCCCAACTACCTCTGTGATGATTTCATTGGTGCTGCTTCATGCACCCTACTGAGCTTGTCAATTTCATCAAACTTGCATTAAATTTACACCCTGTCCTTAAATTCACCTGGTCCATTTCTGATACCTCTCTCCCCTTTCTCAATCTCTGATTCCATTTCTGGAGATAAACTACTGACATCTTCCGTAAACCTACCGATTCCCATGTCCATCTTGACTATACCTCTTCCCACCGTCTCCTGTAAAAATGCTATTCCCTTTTCTCGATTCTTTCATCTCTGCCACGCCTGTTCCCAGGATGAGTCTTTCCAGGACCTCAGAGATGTCCTCCTCCAAAAAAAAATGGTTTTCCCTTCCTCCACCAGTGATGCTGCCCTCACCCACATCTCCAGTTTCCCAGACATCCATGCTCACCCCATCTTCCCACTGCTTTAACAGGGATAGAGTTCCTATTGTCCTCGCCTACCACCACATGAGTTTCTGCATCCAACACATCATTCTCTGTAACTTCAATGGGATCTTACCACCAAGCACATATTTACTCCCCCCTCCCCAACTATCTGCTTTCCACACTCCCTCCATGACTCCTTTGTCTATTTATTCCTCTCCAGTAATCTTCCTCCTGGCATGAATCACTGCAAGCAAGAGAAATGTTAGAGTTTCCCATTCACTTCCTCCCTCACCACCATTCATAGCCACAAGCAATTCTTCGAGGTGAGGCAATACTTCATCTGTTGGGATTGTCTATTACATTCAATGCTCCTCTACATTGGTGAGACTTGTTGTAAATTGGGGACAGCTTTGTCAAACACCCCTGCTCCATCTGCCAATGGTGGAATTTCCCTGTAGCCATTTTGATTCCTTCCCCCATTCCCACTCCAACATGTTGGTCCATGGCTGCCTCTTCTGCCATGATGAGGCCACCCCTGGGGTAGAGGAGCAACACCTCATATTCCTCCAACCTGATGGCATGATTTTTGTTTCCTTTCCCCCACTCCTCTTCCTCTCTTCTTCTATTCCCCACTTTGGCCTCTTATCTCTTCTCCTCACCTGCCAATCATCTCTCTTTGGTGCCCATCTTTCCCTTTTTCCCATGGTCCACTCTCCTCTCCTATCAGATTCCTTCTTCTCCAGCCCTTTCCCTTTTCCACCCACCTGGCTTCACCTATCACCTTTTAGCTTGTCCTCCTTCCCCACCTCCAACCTTTTTGCTCTGGCATCTTCCCCTTTCTTTTCCAGTGCTGCAGAAGGGTCTTGGCCCAGACCCAAAATATTGACTGTTTATTCATATCCATATATGCTGCCTGACCTGCTGAGTTCCTCCTGCACTCTGGATTTCCAGCATCTGCAGACTCTTATGTTTATGATCTGTTGCAAATCAGCAAAGCAGTCACTGATATCTTCACAATGAGAATCAAGTTGTTGCACGGGGCGACTGAGGAGAACCCAAGAGCAGGACACCGGCACGTCGACTGAGTTGGGGACGCTGGCGTGGACATGAACGTAGAACAGCAAACCAGAGGAATCTTGACAAGGAGATGGGATCTACAGGGACTATCTTGAAAGTAGAGCAGAACTTGGAACTAAACTTAGAACTAACGGTTCTAAGCGGACGTGAAAACGAAGTATCACACAAGAATAGACCAACAAACTGGCAACCCGTGTGGTGATGCCATTGTACTTATTTCACAGTCTCTGGTGCAAACCAGGTGTATCGTAATTAAGTAAACTAGCAGCAATTGGAAATCTAATGGCTGAAATTAGGGCATAATCAGGGAGAAAAGAGCGTTAAAGGGGAACAATCAAACGGAACCATGACACGTTTAATATCACTGGCATATGATGTGAAATATGCAGCAGTACATTAAAATATATAAAAATATATAAATTATAGTAGGATATATATAGTAAGAGAAATATATATGAGAAATTAAATTAAATAAGTAGCACAAAAAGAGAGTGAAACAAAATAGGTGGTATTCATGGGTTCACTGTCTTTTCAGAAATTTGATGGTGGAGGGGAAGAAGCTGTTTTCTAACATGTTGAGGTGTGACTTCAGGCTCCTGAGCTCCTCCTTGGTGGTAACAATGAGAAGGGAGCATCCTGGGTGAGGAGGGTCCTCAATGGCAGATGTCACCTCTTGATGTCCTCGATGCTGGGGAGACTAGTGACCATAATGAAGCTAGCTGAGTTCACATCTTTCTGCCGCTTCCTCTGATCCTGTGCAGTGGCCCCTCCATACCAGACAGTGATGCAACCAGTCTGAATGCTCCCCACGGTACATCTGTAGAAATTTGCGAGTATCTTTGGTGACATACCAAGTTTCCTCACACTCCTTTTGGAATATAGCTGCTGTCATGCCTTCTTTCTAATTGCATCAAGATGTTAGGCCCAGGATAGATCTTCAGAGCTGTTGGAACCCAGGAACTTGAAACTAATCACTGCTGATCCCTCGATGAGAAGTGGGGTGTGTTTCCTCTACTTCCCCTTCCTAAAATCCACAATCAATTCCTTCATCTTACTGATGTTGAGTTAAGGTTGTTGTTTTGACACCACTCAATCAGCTGATTTAGCTCTCTTCTGTACAGCTCCTCGTCACCATCTAAAATTCTGCCAGCAATAGATGTGGCATTGGCAAATTTACAGATGGCATTTGTGCTGTGTCTAGCCGCATAGTTGTGGGTGCAGAGGGTAGAGCAGTGGGCTAAGCATGGCATGCACCCTTGAGGTGCAGCAGTGTTGATTGTCAGTGAGGAGGGGATGTTACTTTCGATCTGCACTTATACTTGGGCCCCTATACATAGTCGAGTATTGTCTGCCACTTCTAATTGAGGTGGTTTTGGAACAGATTTCCATTTGCTCTGTAGATTAACGGAAGTTCGATGAAGGAGATGTGCAGCACTGCAAGGAAAAAAAATGATTAGGTATTGGCTAATTATGCAGCCCTGCATATCCAGGGAAAGATTGTAGAATTGGGCTGAAATAGATGCCCAAGGAAAATGAATACCAAGGCTTGTAGATGAGGCTTTAAGACAAGCAACGAGGTGGAAGATTCTACTGAGGGAAATGTTAGAAACTTAGATAAACTACGGTATTACTGTTTTTAGCAGAGTCTACCATTAGAATACTCCCCCCAATTATAATCCAAGCAGCAGAAATGGTAACTGGACAAAACTGAAGGTTCTTTATCTGATTTACCCAGATTTGTCATAAAATAGACAAACTGTGCCATAACTGGAATAAATGGCTGTGGTGGTCATTGCAGAGAACTAGTTGTAATGTAACCAAGGTTGAGGATTAAATACTTTCAAATTCACAACCTTCAAAAGGTAGATGCAAAATGGAAGATGGTACCGATGAGTAATCTCTGATAATAAAGATCAAGATTTAACCAAAAGTGAACAGGCATCGAGAATGAAGATCTGGAAAAGATTTGGAGAAGCTAAGAAACAGAAAGAGGCAGGCAACACACATCAAAGTTGCTGGTGAACGCAGCAGGCCAGGCAGCATCTGTAGGAAGAGGTGCAGTCGACGTTTCAGGCCGAGACCCTTTGTCAGGACTAACTGAAGGAAGAGCACTCTTCCTTCAGTTAGTCTTGACGAAGGGTCTCGGCCTGAAACGTCGACTGCACCTCTTCCTACAGATGCTGCCTGGCCTGCTGCGTTCACCAGTAACTTTGATGTGTGTTGCTTGAATTTCCAGCATCTGCAGAATTCCTGTAGAAAGAGGCAGGAGTCATTTGTGTGAGCTTTCTATAATCCACACCCCCCCCCCCCACCAACCCGATACAATATTACTTCTGAATATAAATCAGGAAATTAGCAGTGTATATAACAAGGGCAAGATTATGGGTTCTTGTATCAACATATAGACTGGCAAACCAAGCCAAGTAAGAATTAATTGAAAGCATCAGACTGTTTTCTAAATCCAAAACCAATGCAGGAACAGGCCATTTTATGTAAAGCATTGCACAGTAAGAAAGGGCCTTTGATGGAATTTTATATGAAGACTGAAAGTGATTTATTCAACCTGAAATTATGACACAAAACTTTAAAAAAGCAAACTAGAAAGAAATGAAACATTGCTTGTCTACAGTCATTTGGGGGAAACTAAATTTAAAAGTTTGATGATAGATGAGTAATGGTTAATGTTTAAGGGATTGGAACATGGCTTCCAACAAATATACACCCCTTTATGACACAAACCCATCATGAAGATGAGACCTGCTACAGTTAACAAGGATGGTTAAAGATAGTATTAGGTCAAAGGAAATGGCTTATCATGTTATTGAATTGTACAATAGGCCTGAGGATTATGAAAATTCCAGAATTTGGCAGAAGTAAACCAAGTAAATAATAAGAGAAAAGGAAAGCAGAAAATGGGTAACAGCATCTAACACGTAAACAGGAAAAGATTAATAAAGTTATATGGGTTCATTATGGAATGAGTCACTGGAAAGTATGTTGGAAAAAAGAAATTAAACAATTATTTTGTCATCTGTCTTGAGATACAATTAATATCTGGCCCTTTAATTTTACATCAGCCACTTGAATTAGGTCACTCACCTAGATAGAGATAAATGCAACTAAATGGATTGTTTCTTTTCCTTTATTTTACTAAATAATTAATTAGTTTTTGGTCATTAAAATAACTTAAACAATTGTTCTTTTAATTACTTAAAATATTTAAACCATTTATGTGATTATCTTTGATAGTTGTGCATTTAATATTTCAGTAACCTTGTATTGCTTGATAAAGCATTCTTGTTCTTTTCAATATTTCATTATGGGTTATGTGAATTGCATAAATCATCATGCAACCACATGATACGTACACACCTTGCTTAAAGTAAAGAATGAAGCTAGACTCTCAATTTGGAGTCCTGGGTCTTACTTTGAATTAGTTTAGTGCTTTGAAGTTACAAAACATAACAGTGGTAATGAAGTACTTTTAAAAAGGAACCTGATATGACGATCGACCAGTTGGAGTGCAGCAAAGAATGGTGAGTTTAAAAAATCGCTGCAAGGCATGGCAAGTAAAAGAAACAGTGCAGCATGTGCAGAGACAGTTAGGTTAATAAAAATGTAGCATGTGTTGCACTGAAGGGAAGATACTACTGAGTTTTATTTTAAAGTTGGAAAATGAAAGGATTCACTGGTTCATAGAGACTAAGTACTGGGTGATAATTATTATTAAAAAATCAGAAATGGCTGGCTACATCAGAAATATTGACAGGTTTGATTGCTCAATGGGTAACTAGCTAACGTATTCTGAGATAATTGAACAGTATTTTGAAACAAGGGAACTGGCCAATGAGATGCGAGTACCAATTTTGATGAGTGCATTGGGTTTAAAGGCATAAACCTTTGAAGTTTGATTGCTTCAACCAAACCAGCAGAAGTGAGCTTTGCTAATTTTGTGACAGTAATATCAGAGCATTTACAACTGAAACCATTGTTGATTGCAGAACACTTCAGGTTGCATAAGCAGAATCAAAAGGAAGGGGAGTCTATTTCAGCATACAGGACTGAGTAGCCTTAAGAATTACAATGTGAAAACTAACAATGGGCAAGCAATACGGCTTACACCGGAAGTGAATAGCAAATTCATTAAAATGGAATTAGACACTGGTTCAGCTGTTTCAGTCATTCCACAAAATGAGTTTGAGAGGCTCTTCAAAGATAATAAATTGAAGCCTGCAGGTATCCAACTAAGACCTTATACGGGAGAAAAGATAACTCTTGTGGGAATGACATTCATAACAGCTAAATTCAGTAAATGACAAACCACATTGGGCTTGTATGTGGTTTAAAAAACAGGATAATGTGATTGGTTGAGACAACTACAACATGATGGAGATCCATCCACAATTTGCATGTCACGTCCCCTGCAATGTAGCCATCTGAAAATGAATGAAGAAAGGTACTGGATGATGTCACAGCAGTATTCAAGGGCATTAAAAAATCAAACATATCAAGGGCAAAATTGTGATAAATGAAAATACTTCACCCAAGTTTTGCAAAGTCTGTCCGGTTCCTTATTTCATCTGTCATAAAGTAGACAGTGAGCTAGATCGCAAGGAGGTTGAGTGAATTCTTTCCATAGATAAGTGAAGCCCATGGGCAACGTCAGTGGACCAGCAGGTGAGAAGAATGGGTCTGTCCGGATTTGTGGTGATTTTAAGATTACCATCCACCCAGTGCTGAAAGTAGATCAATACCCTCTGCCGAGGGTAGAGGATGTCCTTGCAAACCCTTCTGGAGGAAAACAATTCAGCAAAGTGGACTTAGCTGAGGCCTACTTGTAGATGGCAAGGAAGAAGAGTTCAAAGTGTTTCTCATTATTAACACCCATAAAGGGCTTGGTTAGTATAATATGCTTATTTTTGGAGTTGCATCTGCACCTGGATTTTGGCAGAATGCTATGGACCAGATGCTGCAAGGGTGCCCAGGCACTCAGTATTACCTGGATAACATCATTGTTACCGGGAGCAAGACAAGGAACATCTCCAAAATCTCAAGACAGTGTGAAAAAGATTAGAAAATGATGAACTCAGAACATGATGCGATAAGTGTGAATTACCTAAACCAAGCATCACTTACTCTGGTCACACTATTGACGCACAAGGATTACACAAGTGTGCTGAGAAAATTGAAGCAGTTGTGGATGCCCAAAGGCCAAAGGATATGTCACAGTGTGGTTCTTTTTAGGACTCATCAACTACTATAACAAGTTCTTGCCAAACCTGGGAAGAAATGGCAATGAATAAAAGCAGTGTGAAGTGGTTTTCAAAAAGGTAAAGGAAATAGTGAAGTTCGACATTGTACTGACACATTATGATCCACATCGTCCAGTGAGGCTTGCTTATGGTGCCTCGCCCGATGGTATAGGTGTACAGATGCAGTCATGTCACATGTTTTAACTGATGGAAGTGAAAGCCCTATATCCTTTGCATCATGTTCCCTTACCACTGCAGAGAAAAATTACACACAAATTGACAGAGAAGGCTTGAGTCTGTTTTGGGGTGTAAAATATCTCTAGCAGTACTTGTTACTGATCATCAACCATGAGTATCCATTTTCAATCCACAGAAGGGAGTTCCACTAACAGTAGCAGGACGAATGCAGAAAAAGGCTCTGTTTCTTGGATGACTCAATTACAAGATTGAATTCAAGAAGACGACTAATCATGGAAATGTTGATGGTTGTCCTGTTAACCATTGGAAAAGGAAATACCTGAAAAATTTGCAAACAATAAGACACTCCTCTTGATGTACTCTCCCTTACATGAAACAAAAGTCTATTACAGCAACGATGAGCTAAAGGGAAACCAGAAAAGACACCACACTGTTTCAGTTCTACATGGCTGAAATATGCAGCAGAAACTCCAATTCCCCCATTTTTACCAGCACTGAGATGGACTTGGTCTTGATGGAAGTAGCCTTGTGTGGGGATTGAGAGTTGATGTACCATCCAAACTGGGAGCTAAAGTCAAAATGAAAGCACTGGCTCTAGCTTCGGCTGGTGGCCTGGGATAGATCAGCAGATCGAGCAGATTTCTATGCACTGCCAACATCCCTGAAAGATGCCAAGAGCAGAGGCTCTCCATGGCTGGGAATGGCCTGGATTGCACTAGCGGAGAATTTATGTGGAATTTGCCGACCTTTCATGGCCAAAAATTTCATGGTGGTAGTGGATGAATTTCATGGTGGTAGTGGATGCAGCTACAAAGTGGCCTGAAGTGTCCCCAATGGCCTCCACTACAGCCTCGTACACTGTTGATGTATTGAGAAGCCTCTTCACAAGGACTGGTGTCCAGAATGCTTAGTCAGTGACAAAGGACCACAGTTTGTTGAGGAATACTTTCAGTCATTCCTAAAAATGAATGGATTGAGACATATTACATCTGCACTGTACAACCCAGCTACAAATGGATTAGCGAAAATGTTTGCCCAGATTCTAAAGAATGCACTGAGAGCAATGTCAGCAGAACACACTATACTAACACTGAATCCCAAACTCACCAATTCCCTCTTTGCATATTGTAAAGCAGTACACTCCACAACCAATAACTCACCAGCTCCTCTGCTCCTGGGTGGTTCATTGCATTTACACTTGGATATCCTTAAACCCAATCTCAGAAAGAGTACGCAGTACAAACAGCTGGGACAAATTGAAGGCTCCTCAAGCAAGAAGGTTCAATGTTTCACTCCAGTACAAGCAGTTCTGGCGAGGGATTACAGAGGTGACCAGAAGTGGGTACTCGGAAAGATTAAGGACAGAATAGGACCACTCTGTGGAGTTTGTGCCTGATGTCATCTGGAGGTGGCACATCGATAGGTTGAGGAGAGTAGAGTCAATTGTTAGAGAAGAGAGGTGGCTACTGCTGTCAGAACCATTTCTTGCAGTCTCAGAGTCAACTGCCACAACCACAATGGAGGAGGCCCCAGAACCTGAGATTGTTTCACAGCCACAAATCTCACCTACTAAGCAGAGTGACACCCCTTGTAAGGAAAGACACTATCCCACAAGAGTAAGACACCCTCAACGGTGATTAAATCTTTTTCTTTTTAAATCTTTTTATTAATTTTTCAAAATTATAAACGCAATAACAAAGTTGGTACAAAGAGATTGGAAAAATGTTCATCAGCATATATAAAATGAATTTTAAGTAACATAGATATAAAAGACTTCCAAACTCATAATGAGACTAAACATTAAAAAAAGAAAAAGAATAAAAATATAAACAAAAATACCCCAAAAGAAAAAGAGAAAACAAAAACCTCCAAAAAAAAGCAAAACAGGGATAGACCAACAGCTTGTATCAGACACATTCAATAATGTCGTTAACTCCGCTTCTCTCATCATATAATTTAAGTTTAGAAAAAAGATTCAGAAAGGTCAGATTACATCACATGAAAATGTTGCATAACGGTGATTAAATCTATAGTCCTGAATGGGACAATTTAAACTTTATGATGCTGTGGATGTCCGTATATAGCAGTTGAGATGAATTCTCTATTGAGTTAAAGTTTATAACTAAGCAGAGAGGAGTGTTGTGTATTTATTATTTCAGTAACAGTTGAGTAATCTTGTAAATATATCACTTGATTAAGCATTCTTGTTCATTTTAATAATTCATTATGGGTTATGTATAAATATGTGAATTGCATAAGTCATCACACTACCACGTGATACGTGCACGCTTTTCTTAAAGAACCAAGTTGGACTCTCAATTCGGACTCTGGTGTCTTCCTTTGAATTAGTTTAATGCTTTGAAGTTACAAAATGTAACAGCAGTATACTGTAAAAAGGTCACTAAGGCCTCAGGATCTGCCATTCAAGGCTTCGTTATCACTTGCACAGCACTTGACTTCCTGGAATGGATAAGACAGTGATACATTGAGCTTATATTGTAACTCCATGCAGTGTAAAGTTAATGTAGCCATGGGGATGGTGTCGACATAGGGTGAGTGTGGGGCATGGGTTGGATCAAATATGGATCTACCCATCAGCTAAATTGAATCTTGTTCATTTCAATGTAGATGTGTAGCAGCATGGTAAGTGTAAATTAATCCCAGTTAGTTGTTCTGAGTTTGAAACTAACTGCAGTAAATGTGGAGTTTCATTTTTTCAGTACTTTTTTTTTGTTGTGAGAGATTTAAGAATGTAAAATGTATTTGTTTCCTTTTCTGTGTACTAATCGCATTGTACTTTCTGTCTCTTTATTCTCCACCTGATAACCCACTGGATTCCCCCAATCCAATTGAACTTCTTTCCCAATCATTATATTATTGCATTCACCGCGGTTCATTCTGATTGGTTAAGGAAATGTACAATTGCAGGTCCTGTTCACCCAGTTCTTAATTTTTCTCACCTCAGCATCACCAATCTAAATTTACAATAACGTGGCATGTATTCCTAGATAAGGAAAATCTAAAACATGCAAGACAAATGCCTCACATAGCAAAGTTTCAGCTCATTAACATTGTTTCTTTCTTCACCAATGCTGCTTGATCTGCTGAATGTTTGCAACATTTTCTATTTCATGTATGAGTACAAGGCTTCTGTTTCTTGCTCAGATATCAACTGCTAGGAACTACTTACCTTGTGAATGAAATCAAGCAACTTAACAAAAATGGAAAATAAAGACCAGATATGATTGCCCTCATTGAAATAAATTCCTTCCTTGCCCTGTTGAAAGTTCCTTGACCTAATTATAGAAGAAGCAAAGTCCCACTGCCATCTGACACTGTCACCTGTTGTCAACTTTTCATGATACTGGGTTCAAGACTGTCACAAACTTAACTCTTCCTTCTAAACATTTTTTTTTTCTGATATGACAGAGATATTATATAATATATCACCAAATGCACAACTGTTTCAAAGCAATTAACAAATACGCAAGAGTCATCTTTGATTAAGTGGCTGAAAAAGGAATGTAACGTTTATTTGAACAGATCTCAAACACTGAATTTAGGTTAAATGCAGGTAAAGTTTTGCCATTTTGTGTGGCTACACCCCCCGCAAATACATTCACCTTTTAATATTGTGTTTTTTTAACTTTCCCTTTCCATTTTCTGAACACGATTTGATCCCATTAAATGTACTAAATTGCATCAGAATTTCAAAAAATATTGGATCTATGAATGTGAAACAAAGGATTTAGCTTCTACAAGGTTACTATTTCATTCTGTCACCTTTGAGCTAAATTCTAGTTCAGATTCAGACCAATAGAAAGAAATTATTCCAACTCTCAGAGATAAGTTTCCTGGAAATCTTTATGAACACGAATTAAAAAATGGGAAAGCACTTGTTAGTCAAATGCAATGCTCTAGGAGCATATAAAATTAATTTGGCCAGAGGTTTTATGCAATGCATTCACAGCAAAGAGAAAGTTCTACAAAACTACACCTTGTTCCTGCAAAGGTACGAGGGGTGATTGATAAGTTTGTGCCCTAAGATAGAAGGAGACAATTTTAGAAAACCCTAGCAGATTTCTTTTTCAACATAGTCCCCTCCTACATTTACACACTTAGTCTAGCAGTCGTGGAGCATACGGATCTTGGACCTCTAGAAAGTGTCCACAGATGGATGATTGATAAGTTTGTGGCCTAAGATAGAAGGAGATGAATTATACAGCTCTCCTTACATGCACATGCAGGTCAACTCTTTGAGTGATTATGCAGAAAGTTTGAAGTTAATAACTCATCTCCTTCTACCTTAGGCCACGAACTTATCAATCACCACTGATGAGTTATTAACTTCAAGCTTTCTGCATAATCATTCAAAGAGGTGAACTGCATGTGCATGTAACGAGAGCTGTATAACTCATCTCCTTCTATCTTAGGCCACACACTTATCAATCACCCCTGCTGTGGACACTTTCTGGAGGTCCAAGATCCGTATGCTCCACGACCGCTGGACTAAGTGTGTAAATGTAGGAGAGGACTATGTTGAAAAATGAATGTGCTAGGTTTTTCTAAAACTGACTCCTTCTACCTTAGGGCACAAACTTATCAATCACCCCTCATATGTCTTTTCAACCTCAAGATGTACTTATCTAACTTTATATTCACATCAGAATCTGTTGTTTTACTTCACCCCATAATTCAACGATTTCATATATTGTAATCGAATACTTCAACCTATTTCCTCACACACTTGTAAGACTGTAGGAGTTATCACTGCATATCTATCCCTCATTTAAAAACAATAATGCAATGTTAATAGCTTTACTCAGAGCATTATTCTTCTTAAACATCTACTCCCTTCAGATTTTTGTTCAAAGTTTAGTATACTCATTTTTTTTTCAAATTCCTGTAGATTAATACAATGTTCCACAAACAAAATTTGCATTCCCATTGAATGACTGTTCCTGAAGCTGTGAAGAAAAAGACTTGTGCTCAGGCCTGTCAACTATCTGGATAATCCTGAAATACTCTACCAAGTTTGGTTCATGCAAAAGATACAGTTAAAATCAAAAATGTGAAGATGCTCTTAATCTGAAATAAAAATAGAATGCAGCCACGTTTGTGGAAAGCAAAACAGTTAACATTTCCAGTTCCAGACAAGCACATTAGCTGTCTTTCCACAGAATGTGCCTGACCTGTTGAAGTTCTGAAGCCTTTAGTGTTTTATTTGCATTTCATTGTATTAATTTTGGAAATAAGACTGTTTAATAAAATTGAGGCACTGCTGTAACTTTGCGCAAAACGCCACAGAATCCTGGAGGAACTCTACGGGTCAGGCAGCATCTATTGAAATGAATAAACAGTCACGCTTCAGGCTGAGACCATTCTTCAGGACTGAGAAGGAAGTGGGAAGATACTAGAATAAAAAAGGTGAGGGATTTGGAAGGAGGCTAGCTGGAAGTTGCTTAGCTGAAGCCGGGTGCGTGGGAAGGTCAAGGGCTGAGGAAGAAGGAATCTGATAGGAGAGGAAAGTGGACCATAGGAGAAAGGAAGGAGCAGGGGAGCCAGGGGAAGTAACAGGCAGGTGAGAACAAGGTGAGAGTAGGGAATGGGGGGGGGGGTATATTTTACCAGAAGAAGAAATCGATATTTGTGCTGTACTTTCGCTGTATTCTTCAGACAGAATTATGCCACACAAAAAAAACTTTATTAAAATTGTCCCCGACATGAAATAGTTACAGCTTTTGTAAAGGAATCTCACCACAATGACACATTGTGGACCTTGGGTCAATGAAGTGAACAAAAAGGCCATGTCAGCCTCTTACAAATATTCTTTTATACAGAGTGATGTATTATCTGAGAAACACATAATTACAATACCCAAGCAAAAGAAACCAGGGAAAAGAGGAGAATGGCACTGCATGACTGAGTGTGAGCTCGAAGGTTTTCATTGGCTGCTCTTCAGGCCTTTTAGAAAAAGGTGCAAAGTAGGGGAAATTTATGAAAGCAATAGGTCACGGTGACTTTTAAATGTATGCGAAGAAAGCATTGGGAGTAAGTATTTGGGGAGGCCATTGGCTGGAATAGAGCCTCAGGGAACATGTAGCAGAGCAATGAAAAGTTCAATTACCTTACTGGAAAGCTCAAGGTCAGGGAATGCATCTTGAAATGTCACAATGGTGTCAGGCTCTTCAGTTGGCCTGATCTGGGTAACAGACAATTTAAGCAACTGGGAAGGTCTAAATTCAATCGTCTGCATGTGTTGTGTTAACTAATTTCTTGGTGAGCCATTGATACTTCAGTTAACTCAGCATCCTTGTCTAGAGACAAAAGTTGTTGGTGTTTCAACTCCGAGAGTTGTTTATAACCATTGCTGAAAGGTTTGGGTTCGATGTTGAGCCCTAAGTTGTGAAAGGAGGTGCTGACAGCCACTCAAATGAGTAACATTTTATGAGCAGCTACTTTTTTTAAGTTTCTGGGAAGGTCAAAATCAGCATAAACTGCAATTTACTGAGATTTCCCCACTATGTGGAACTCCTGGATATTTAAAAAGACTTCTTATGTATCTTTCACTAAAGTTACGCAAATCAACAGGAAGAATCCTCAAGGCAATTTAACATTTGAGTTGATTAATCATGTCATGGGTTCAAACCCTATAAACCAGAATGAAATCTCTGTTTACATGGATGGATGTGTTAATTGAGATTGAAGCTGATGCCAAGTTTGTCTTGCTGTCAAGTTACAGTATTCTCCTGAGCATCCAAGCAAGTATTCATCACTCAAATGCAATTCCAATGGTGATTATCCTTCAGAAGTATTCAATTGACCAAGACGTCTTTTCCAACTTCCTGAGGATATGACAAGTACTTGAGGATCACAAGCACTTTCATCTTTCTAGTTAGTTACAATAGTTCTGGAGTTAAATTGAGATTAATGAAACGTAGATTCAGAACAAGCAGAACTACCTTTTCATGTTGGCTTCAGTTTCTTTGACAAAGCAGGTTAATCTTTTTCCAGTTTTCTCAATTCTTGATGAAAATCTGGTACTGATTCATGTTGGGTCTATCGCAGTGCAAATGACAGAATCTCAGTCATCTGCCCCTCCCTCAAGCACGAGGCTACCAACGAGATGTAAGGAAAAGGCAGCCTAATCCATTTCCATTCACAATAAGTTCAGGAGCTCTACAATTTCAAACTTTTTAATCGGCAATTGGGCACATAATTTTTTAAAAATCTACACGAGTTGTGCGAAAAATTTTGAGACATGCAAATAACATTTTTCATTTATCAGGGTGCTTACCTAAAACTCACAACCTGACCCTTATCTCATTCATGGCTCAATTCACCTCACATCTATCAATCTTTTTTTTTTGTCTGTAGAGGAGATAAAGATTATGGTGTACCAACAATAGAGTTAAGGCTACATTCTGATGAGCCATGTTTTTAGTGAAAGCCAGAACAGGAACCTATCCTCCAATTCCTATTTTTCCCTTTCCTTTTTGAAGGGGAATGTGTTGGTTGTGACATTCTTGAGCACTTGCTGCTCCTCTTGTCAGAGGATAGAGCTGGTGTTAAGTTTGGTAGGTACTGTTAAAGAAGCCTTGTTAAGTTGCTGTAGTGCACCTACAAAAAGTTTAAAGCAGAGATCAACATGTTTTCAATAACACAAAGTTGAAAAGTGACCGGGGTAGACAGGAAAGCAGAGCTGAGACTACAATCAGTCTAGCCATGATCTTATTAAATGGAAGGGCTGGCAAGAAGCCTGCTACTCCTAATTGGTATGTTCACTTTAATCCACCGTGCACTTCTGCTAAAGAGAGTGAATGCTTGATACCTGATCGGTGGCATACAGGAGGGAGACCAAAAATCTGGTTGAGTGGTGCCACAACAACAAATTCTCATTCAATATCAGCAAAAACCAAGAACTGTTTATAGACTACAGGAGGAAAAGGCTGGAGGTCCATGAGCCAGAGGTGGAAGAGGGTCAGTAGCTTTAAATTCCTTGGAGTTAACATATCAAAGGACTTGTCCTGAGACCATCAAGTAAGTGTCATCACAAAGAAGGCACAACAGCACCTCAACTTTCTTAGAAGTTTGTGTAGATTTGACATGTCACCAAGAATTTAGACGAACTTCTATAGATGCATAATGGAGAGTATACTAACTGTTTGCATCAGGGGCTGGTACGGAAACACTGATGCCTAGGAATGGGAAAAAAAAACAGAAAGTGGTGGATACAGCTCAGTCCATCACTGGCAAAGTCCCTCCCAACCACTGAGTACATTTACCTGGAGCCACAGAAAGCAGAATCCATCATCCAAGACCCCCATCATTCAGGCCATGCCCTCTTCTTGCTACTACTCTTAGGCAGGATGTACTGATGCCTTAGTTCCCATAATACTAGTTTCTAGAACCATTATCCTACAATCATCAGGCTCCTTCACCAACATGGTTAACTTCAATCACAGCTACTCTGAACTGATTCTACAGCCTACAGGCACTGTAGTGATTCCAAGACAATTTTGGGATTTTTAGCACTCTTTCCAAGGGAAAATTGTGACAAATACTTTAAGGATGCTTTCATGGTGAATGCCACAGAAAACCATATTGGTGAGGGCATTAGAGCACTTAGGGTCAATGTCACCAGACCTATGCATATTGTGATGTCATGGAATTGCCTGGATCACCCAGTCGTTATGGCATAGTTGATGGGTGTTTGTTGCTATGGTGCTGCAAATCATTTGATTTAATCGTTGTTTTTCAAATAGCAAGGGGTGTAGCAGTTGTTTAAGGACTTTGTTCAAACCTCAAGTCTCAAGTCTCCTGGAAAAAACAATTGTTCCTGTACATGGTTGGACACTTCCCCTGAAAGAAAGTGATTGGGAGAATGAAAAAAGGACATTAAGGCAGGCAAATAGAGGGAAGAAGAGAAAGGGAATAGTTCTCAGTAGGAGATCATTTCTGCCTCGGGTTTTCATGAAGCAATTCTTCTATCTGAACTTCAGTATGGCACAAAGTATAAATACATCTCTGAACCTCAGCCACAATGCAACTCCCCATTCAGTCGGGAGAAGGGGTTGGAATGGGGTCTGGCCCTCTTTACGTAGTGGTGGCCAGGCTTTTAAACTTTGTGCCCTTCCTACCGAGATGTACAACTATTTAGGAGCTCAGTTAGCCTTGTCAGATTCTACATTGGAGCCAGATGATCCTCACAACTTTTAAGGCACTATTCTATTTAGTCCCCGCAAACCCAAGATTTCCTCTGTGCCATTGAGAATGAGAACATTGTACTTGTTCACCACAGACCTGTTAGACACATCCTTAAAAAATCCATTCAAATTCCAATCACAGGAACCCAAATGGAACTAATCCTTAAAAGAGTATCACACACAAAATGCTGAAGGAACTTAGCAGGTCAGGCAGCATCAATGGAAAGGAATAAAGAGTCAAGTTTAAGGTGGAGACTTAAAGAGTATGCTTCATTGTCACAATGCAAACTGTTACCAGAAAATAAATGTAAATTTTCATGTTTGATGGCTAAGAAGTTGTCTATTAATAGACTGTCTGGATGTAGAATGTCACATAGAATTGTAAGATATTTCACTTCAAGCAAAGCTTTCATGTATTTTAAAAATAAGTTACATTAAATAAGATGCAAAGGGAGTTTTACGGGAGACATGACATTACCTAGAACATCTTGTTGATTTATTGTGCAGTCAAAGTGATATAAAGTTGTGCAATTGCATAGCAAATTTAATGTTACCTCAATATTGTGGTTCTTAATTTTTCAATTTTAATGTTTCATTAAACGATTATTGCAAAGACAACATGAGATTTTAAATATTTTAAATTATGTGTGGCACTTTCCAATCAAGTAAAAATTCCATTGTACAGAAACCGATTTGTGCTGGCCACGTGTAAATTACATCAGTTGGTTTTTAATAACATTGTATTAACATGCCTACTGTCCCATAATTCTGATTTATGCACACCTACTTCGCCTTACATGATGAGTTAACATAATACCGTCACATTAAAACTCCCTTGGGAGTTATCTTTCTCTGCACCCAATTCCTGTTTTTTTTTTCTCCTTTTGGTAAGCAAAGCTAAAGTAAACGGCATTTACCTGCAGCTTTTCAGTGAGAATGTAAGGTGCTTGCTACAGCTTGCAGATCCTGGTTAGCTCGCTCAGTAAGATTTGCAACTCAGACCCTGGGGCTGCAGATTGTAGAGCTCATCTTCTCCAGCCTATACCCTCCCGTAGCTGGAAGGGATGTTAACCCGGGCTCAGAGACAGAGAGAGAGAAAAAAAAATCCCCTGAGATGTTTACCACTTGGGCATTTACTAAAGCTCCGTTACAGGGATGGTATGCGGTCTCCCTGATTCAGGGCGCGTTTCCTTTACCCCATTACTTTTGTAACATTGCCCAGAGACAGTGAGTTTCTTTTAACTCCGCTCCAGGGAAGTAGGTTCCTATTGGTTTGGGGTCTGAGATGAGACGTCGCCGTTTCATATCCGTGCGTGAACGGCACGGGAGGTGGGTGCCGTTGAGTTGAGGGTGGGGCTGCTCATGCGATGGGGAAGGGATCGTGCTGGAGGTGCGGTGAAGGTTTTTGTTGGGGCTGCCATAGTTGATGGGGCAAGAGGGGCGGGAGAGGGATGTGCCTCTGGTAAGGGTAGAAGTGTGGGAGTGTACATGGTATGGGGAGAGGATGACTTTTTCTCTCTGTGTGTGCCTGTTCGATTTCCAACCACACCCAATTATATAATATAATCGCATCCTTGTGAAATTGTACTACAGTCGAACGATGTCGCCATGAGTATCTTGCACCCTATTCCGAAACTACAACATTAGAGTTGATCATTTTGAAGATAAATTACACCAAAGGGGCTCTGGGGTTCTAATGGGTTTCCTTTCATTCATCCTCGCGGGAGGAGGGGGCGTTGTTTCGTGGATGTCTGCGGAGTAAGAATTTCAGGTTGCATATTGTATACATTCTCTGATATTAAATGGAACCATTGAACCTTCCGCTGTGTATTTTTTTAACGTTTGAAAAGTTAAAGAATTATCCAATGGTAATAGCAGAGGGAAAGCCCACTTAGCCCATCCCACCTGAAAAAACAAACAAGTCAGCCTCTGCAGAGAAATGTCTGATCTAAGATAATGCGGGGAAATGTTGTGGTCCCCGTTAATATTTCCCCAGTATGACACTTTTAACGCTGCAGACCTTACTGCGTGCTGAAGTCCCACAGAAATCACGCGAACCTCAACTTGCTCCTGTCCTGCATACCCGGTACACTTCTTTGAACTGCTAACTTTAGAGGACCTTTTCTTCTCTCTCTCCTTCCCAGTACTCTCGGGAGCTTGAGACCAATCCGCGTTCTCCCCGGATCGGGTTTCACTATAAGATCAGGGCATTTTCAGCTGGTGGGGTGCAGCAGATCCGACTGCTTGTCAAAGCCACCAAAGGATCTCCTTTCCATCCTTCGCGGTAAGATTCACAACGGCCTCTTCCCTTTTTCCACAGGAACTTTCTTAAGATGAAGGCCAATCTTTAAAAAATGGAGAAGTTTTCATGTTGAATTGCAATGCGATTTTACCAACCTATATTGGTATAAATGTGTAGTTTTTTCCCCCCTAAATAGTAAGAGCGGACTAGTTAGTGGTAGGTGTGGCAGAGAATTTTATGACGGGCGACAACGTCTCTGTTCTGGACTAGTTCTTTCTTGGAGAGTAACTTGTACTGTTAGTATCTTGCTTGAATCCATACGAGTGAGATGTGTCCGCCAGATCTAAGGATTTAGAGAGGACAGGATCTAGTTCGAGGTACAATGTGGTGGGAATCTATCTAGTTGTTGGAAGTTGCGTATTTCCAACATCTATAATAAAACTCCGCCCTGTGGTCCTCCTTCTGCGCCGAGTCGGCCTAAAATACTCGAAATGGGGAAGGTAAGGAAAAGAGAGTTGCATCTAAGGGGAAGCCTCGACGAGTGCGTGGAATTGCACGCTGCTCTGTGGAGTGGGCGCGACGCGGTGTGAGGATGACGCCGCTTGGATCTCCCGTGCCAACGGGAGGACCGGGATTTCGCTGAGGAGCTGAGTGAAGGGAGATTAGTGGCTTAACTCTGAAGAGAGGGGAAACGGTAGTAATTGAACGCTGAGATTGTTCTACAGGAGCAAGTTAAAAGATAATCGACTTTGAAGTGATATTATTATTGAACCGTAGAAAAGAAGCAGGGAGGAGGCTAGAGATGAGAGAACGGGAGAGGCAACAGATGCAGGAAAACATTAATGTTCAGTGACAGCTTTACAGTGGAAGAGTTAAAAATCCGTTAGTCATCTGCCGTCAGAGAACGTAACACGACAAGGCCAGGTACTAAAAAGCGTATTAGAGCACAGGCGTTATTCAGGGCACGAAATGTTTTTTTTTAAGCTAAACCTTGAGTAAGTTTGAAGTCCTGATAACTGGGTATATGGTGATGAATCCAGTAGTTCAGAAAATCACATTGATTAATTTAGCGTCTCGGTACTGTATAGCGAATGAAATGTTAATAGATTATCACCATTCATAACTCTTAACCCAGAGCTGTGAATGAGGATTGCAAAAGACTGAACCCCGACTTTCTGTGAAAATGGCCTGAACCGCCTTTTAAATGGGAACAGAGTACTATATAAATGGATTCTGACATTAACAGCGTGGCTGCGATGAAAAGGTTTGTTGGTGAATGGGCAGCAGCTGCCGCTTCGCCGTGTCTCAGACGCGGATTGTCCTACTGGACGTTAAAGAGGCATCACCTAATTAGGAAGTAGAGCGGCTGGGCAAGAAATATCCCAGTGATCGCCAGAAACTGAAGACGAGGAAATCGGATCTTGCAAAAGCAAGATTCAACATTCCCAGCTGTTGGCTGGGACTCTTCTTGCTGATCTTTAATAAAGGTGCTTATAAGTGGAAATATATTCAGACGCTGTGCCCTTTGCAAAGGGTATCTCCAGGAGCTGCTCAGGATGGTTCTTAGACGGACTTTTCCTTTGTCTCTGGCCACAACGCAAACCTATTTAGTTATTTTAAAAGACGTAGGATATTCTGAGTAGTTCTGCAGGATACCCACTGTTGTGGGGTGGGTGACGTGCTGATGGGGTGGGTAACATATGAGCTACGTTTATGTAGTTGTGATGGCCGGCTGACAGAGCGGTGCGGGAAGAGGCACTTTATGACAGTTACATTTTATATGTGACTGGGCGCTTTTCCCAATTCATACTGTGTGCTTACCTGCATAGTGTATGTAATGGTTGTTACCGCTGTCCTTTACATCCGTTCAGAATGAATCCTGTTTTGATTTTACTGGCGTTAGATTTGGAGGATACAAACCCCTCTAGTATGTTCCTTTTAACAGTTTTCAATGTTGTTTCAATTTTAAATGCAGGAAAGGATACGCGCTTTGCTGGTGTGTTATAAACATATTACAACATCAAAAGTTAGGAGGAAATTTTGTATATATTCTTTGGGGACGTAATGCTGTGTCTTATGAAACAAAATATCTATTTAAAAAACAACTAAGGTTTCAGAGACATTTCCTTTTTTCTCGCTTCTTATATCAGTTCTATTGCTATGTTCAAAAGCAGCCTTATTGGATTTCCACCCCCCCCCCCACCACCTGAAAGCTGAAGGGTTCACAATGGTTCTCCATCCTGATGCCCTCATGAACACAATCCAAGACTGCTCTTAGCACTGATCCAGGCACTACCCACTCCTAGTGTGAGCCTTCACACCTAAGTTATAATTATAATGTTTTATTACCTAAATTTAATGCCTTTCATTTGGTTCTAAGTCCTAAGTATTGCTTTGCCCAAATGAAATAATGCAAGTGTGTTGATTGTAATTCTCTGGCATAAATACTTTTGAATGTCATGGATCAGTTGGGCTTGGTCTCCCATTGCCACACTTAACTGTATCGACATGGTGGGGCTTTGTCATGGTGTCCTGTGGTCTAAGTGGCAGGGGGGCCTTGGGCATACATTGAAAAGGGTCAATTCCAGAACTTCACTGGTGGCCTTGACAGGCAGTAAACCCTTCCATATAAATAGCTGTAAACACTCAAGGTCATCTTTAATAGATGTTCTATATTTTTCTCTGTCAGAAATTTAAAAACAACTGAAATTGAAGTACATAATTAAAAGTTAAAAATATACGTAAGTGACAACCCCCCCCCCCACCCCATCACCCAGGTGCTCCAACTTCCTCACGCATCTCAGGGACATGCTGGTTATTTGGTTCACTGATCATTGTAAACCACTGGTGCTGTGAGTGGGTGGAAGGAGGATCATGGGGTGTTCAGGGGCTCATGTGAAAGCATTGGTTAGGGAATAATGTGAGGGAATGTGTTAGCTATGACAGCTGGGCTATATAGTCAAAATATCATATATATATATAAAGCATTAAACTAAAATAAATGTAAGAATTAACTTTGGCATTAATCTGAAGTACTATAGCCCATGGAAATCAATGATCTCATGTTGGACCTGATCTGGTGCAGTAGCCAACAGCCAATGTAAAGATGGAGATTCTCTGTATGATGGTTTCACAACTTCAGAAATCAAAGGCACTTAAAGGAACAGATGAGGGCATTTACCAATGCAAGCAACACTCAAGTTCCTTCCAAGCAAAATTACAGAAAAAAAAGAATTTAAACGTTCAGTTACAATATTTGGAAAAATAGTCTGACAATCAACGTTGTTAAATTGTTCATTGTAGAAGACTCTAGCCTAGTCTATAGACACACCACTCAGGAAACTTATCGATTTGGCCTTTGAAATCCCTGACTTGTGGATTTGGCAGCGTTTGTATAGAAGTGGGGTGATGCCACAATATATATGCCTAAACCCTGATATTTCTATTGGAATCTCTGGCAGTGGTAAACAAAATCAAACCTATTGGACTTTATTTATGCTGTTTCAGATTTTAATAATCCTAAGAGTATCTTCCAATATTTATTAGCTGTTCTGTAATATTTAATGCACATTTAAGAAAAGAGTGCGTTTTCATTTCTGGATCCTAGATTGAGGGAAGGTTTTAAATGTTTAGCTGGAGAGCGGTGTTCCATTGGAGTTCACCTCTGACATTAGCAGAGATCTGAAAGGGGAAATTGACACCACAGTGAGTTTGAGGTCTCTGAGCTGCTTTCCTTAAGGTCAGCGGTAGGGAATCATCACACTGCTGACCATGAAAGCCATCCAATTTTTGCTGATAGCAGATGGTTTTGATGTGGACATGATTGATGGGTTTCTTGGTGAAGTTGACCCAAACAACCAGTTTTGTGTTTTAATCTGATCACAATGCTTGGCTTTATCAAAATATTGCAGACATTTATTTGGCAATTTTCTAGATTTGGCAGATCAACTGTAAGTACAAAATGATAATCCCAGCAGCACGAGATGGGCTTTGAAGAGAGAATATGGTTGATCTCCATCACTACATGGACAGCTGCTGATGTTGCTATGCAGATGAATATGTGGCCGCAGTGCTCTCTACCCTGTACTTTTGGTGACTATAAACGGTATAAGCTTTGCGCTATTAATGAAGGTGCTATTTCTGTCTGGTGGTTTTTATTACTTGAGGCATACTTTAAATTGCAAGAGCAAAGGCAGTGCTCCTTATATGTGTGGCCATTCTAAGACACACTCTCTCTCCTTCTTTATTGCAGATCTAAAGGGCCCAGCTCAAAATGTCTGACACTGAAGAAGTGTAAGTATTTATTTGAGTTTAAAATCGGGACTGGGATGGCCCAGTTGAAAGGGATGAGTTCTATCCTATTTCACCGCATGTCAAATAATGTTTCATTTTTATTTTCATTGTAATTCTTAAGTTGCTTTATATTATGTGTTATTTGATCTGTTACTAACTTTGTTATTTTTTCTCATCTGTTACAGGTACGAAGGTAAGTCCATTCAGTCATTTGTAAGCAAAATGCGGTCAGGTGAGTTTATAATCTACATACGCACATTCACATACTTAACAATACAGAAGGAAATCGTTTCTGCCAAAAAATTCTGTGCTGATTCTTAATCCATGATCCCACCAGTCCATTTCCTCCCACTTTCCCTATAACACTGCAAATTATTCTCGCGACCATCCCAGCAGACAGTAAGTTCAAGATCATTATTATTCTACAACTAAAACAGTTTCCTTTACATTGTGTTTTTATCTTTTGACCAAATTGTTAAAATACTGGCCCTGGGAACTGCTTCCCACTATTTATCCAATTTAAAACAATCACATTATAGAATCACAGAGTCATACAGATCAGAAATGGTCCAGATTGGACCAACACATCCATGCTAACATTTTTGCCATCTACACTAATACCATTGCCCACATTAGGACCATATCCTTCTAACTGTCTTGCATCTTTAAGTGTCTATCTAAATGCCTCTTAAAATTGTAAATGAACCCGATTCCACCACCATCTCCCGCTTCATATTCCAGATATCAAGCATTCTTTGTGTAAAGAATTTAACCTCAGATCCTCTCTAAAACTACTTCTGTTTTCTTGTGTTTGATGCCCCTACCAGTGGAAAAAGATTTTAACAATCTACCATGTTTGTGTCCATATTGTGACCAGGTCACTCTTCCTTTGTTCCAGAGAAAACAAGGCCAACTTGTCTGATCTTTATCATAGTCCTTCAACTATGTAATAGTTGTGATGGATCTCCTCTGCACTCCCTCCAGTGCAACCATATGCTTCCAATAATGTGGCAATCAGAACTTCACACAATATTCTAAATGCAGTCTTATAAGAGTTTCATAATGTTGTAGAGTCTTCTGCAGGCTCTACAAAACCTTCACTTTTTTCCTGTAATGCATTGCAACAACCAGAACTGTGCACAGCTCCAATTATGGCCTAACCGAAGTATTATATAGCTGCAACATAACTACTTGACTTTGATATTCAATGCCTCCACTGATGAAAGCATGCCTTCTTTAGGACCCTATCCACTTACGTTACCTTTTTTTGGAAGCCACGGACTTACACTCCAAGATCCCTCTGTCCATCAATGCTCCTAAGGGTCCTGCCATTTACTGTATACCTTCCTCCTGTATTTGACCTCCCAACGCACCAATTTTGAACTGTAATGTAAAGAGCAATTTTGTTGAGTTTTAATGCTTAATCTTGCCTAATCTTTTTTTTAATTTCATACATTGGCATTTGTAAATTATTGGGAAAATTTAAAAAATATTCACAACTACGTTTGATCTTGAGGAGGGATTATGCAGGATTCCAGTAGCCCATCTGTTCCAATAATGAACCAACCAGAGTCATTCTGAGCCACAGGACATTTTAAATAAAACCAGAGACATGCAGACTTTACGTGCCAATCCCAATACACCAGTCCAGATTTGGACTGGCTTAATTTTGAATGATTACATGATGACCAGCCAGAATCAAAGCCACTTGCACTGAAGAAGGTGGAGTTTGTGGATTCCTGGCAACGTTTAGATGAAGGTGGGTTTACTTTTTACAGTGTTTGATGTAGTACTACTGCTATTTATTCCCGAGTCCACATAATTAATCTGAGATTTGTAGTAGCCTATTCACTTGTATTGCTGGAGAGACTGGCCAGAAAGTGCATGACAAAGACTTGACTGATTTAGTCCTTAGACCACAGTCAGGGTTCTATTCGTGTGTATGTTAGAAGGGGGTTTCCCACTTGAAATACTGAAGGCAGCTTCAACAAGCCTCTGGAAAAGTCACTGTAGGCATTGAAAATCTAGCTTCATTTTAAAGCTGGTAGTACCTCATTCCCTTTGATTTTGGCAAGTTAAAATCAGTTTACTGGTTTGCTGGTTATTTAAAATCATTGTAACAGTAGCCAAAGCAATGGCAAAGGAATTTGCAAAAATGCAACACTGTCCATTCATTTATTATAAAATTTCCACAAAAATATGAAATGTAGCTCACTTTTTTCAGTATCAGAATCAGGTTTAATATCACCAGCATATGTCATGAAAATTGTTAACTTTATTGCAATGCAATATATGATAATATAAAAAAGACTGTGAATTACAGTAAGTAGATATATATCTTTAAATCAACCACACCTCATGATTAATCAAGACTGTATCGTCTAGCAGTACCCAGTCACAATAATGATCCATTATTGGACAAAGGAATAATTAGTAGGAGTACTACATCAAACTTTTTAAAAGTAAACAGAGTTTCTGCTTGGGAATCTCAACATCCACCCTCCCCAATACAAATGATTTTAAGCCTAGCAGGTAAGCAAGCATAAACACTCAAAATTAAGCTAGACCAAGGTTGGAAGGATGTATTGGAATAGTAAATGTTTGTGAATATGCATGTACATTAACTAAAAATAGAATCAATGGATATTTCCGTTGCAAGTTTTTGTATTATATTAGTTATTCCATTGACAATGTAATCTATAGACCATAGAACTCTGATGTATTTGGCTAGCTTTAAAATACAATTCTGATATCTTAGATTATAAATTACATTCTATGTTCATAATAGAGTGCAAAAAGGTGATCTTTTCAAAATTGGATAGAACTCATTGAATATATTCACTACATTTTTGTGCACCAATGTAATCTTCTACAGAGATATTTCTTTGTTTTAAATTTGTCTTATTTAACCTTGTATTCTACAATTATATTGATTTTGAAAAATACTCAGTTGTTATTTTGTAGTTTTCTTACATAGGATGCTGAGATCTTCTGTAGCTTTCCAAAACTGTCTTTTGAATGAGACCTATTTACTTTGCCTTGGTTAGGGATTTATCTGGGACTTTTGAGGAGGAACAAATTTGTTTTCTCCAATTTACAGCTAGTTAGTTTCTGCACTAGAATTTTGTGCATAGTAGATGTAAGTGGCTGGAAACTTTAATTTTGTCTTGGTTATTCTTAGTCCCATAGCAAAGCCATACAGTGCCATTTGGAGGAGAAAGAGAGAAGAGAAAGAGATAGAGAAGAGTAAAGAGAGGGAAGGAAACAAAAACAAGTTCTTGGTTTCCTATTAATTATTTTTCAACATTCTGTTCTTTCTCTTGGACTCCATCTTGTTGCTAGTTGGATTTTATTGTTCAAAAATTTATTACCTTATTGGATTTGGAAGAGTTCTTTTAGGATAACATCCAAAATATTAGAATCTGCCACTTTCTCTGCACTTGCACAATTAATGCCATCTGCTTTTCTAGGGAATTATTACATTGTTATTAGAAACACTTCAAGCCTTTTTTGCAAACTTGAGTTGGCCAGCCAGATATGTGTTACTATAATTTTTGACCCTGCGCTGACCTGATGTCCCTTTATATGTACTTTTCAGCAGCGGTCACTGAACAAATATCTGAATGATCCCGGAGTGCTCCCGATGTGGCCTTTTATATATTGACGAGACCTGACGCAGACTGGGAGACCGCTTTGCTGAACATCTACGCTCTGTCCGCCAGAGAAAGCAGGATCTCCCAGTGGCCACACATTTTAATTCCACATCCCATTCCCATTCTGACATGTCTATCCACGGCCTCCTCTACTGTAAAGATGAAGCCACACTCAGGTTGGAGGAAGAACACCTTATATTCCGTCTGGGTAGCCTCCAACCTGATGGCATGAACATCGACTTCTCTAACTTCTGCTAAGGCCTCACCTCCTCCTCGTACCCCATCTGTTACTTATTTTTATGCACACATTCTTTCTCTCACTCTCCTTTTTCTCCCTCTGTCCCTCTGACTATACCGCTTGCCCATCCGCTGGGTTCCCCCCCCTTGTCTTTCTTCTTGGACCTCCTATCCAATGATCCTCTCGTATCCCCTTTTGCCTATCACCTGTCCAGCTCTTGGCACTATCCCTCCCCCTCCTGTCTTCTCCTATCATTTTGGATCTCCCCCTCCCCCTCCTACTTTCAAATCCCTTACTCACTTTTCCTTCAGTTAGTCCTGACGAAGGGTCTCGGCCTGAAACCTCGACTGCACCTCTTCCTACAGATGCTGCCTGGCCTGCTGCATTCACCAGCAACTTTGATGTGTGTTATCTGAATGATTTTCTTAGTTTAGAATGCTGAGTTCTTGCTCTAGCTTTCCAAATTGTCTTTTAAATGAGACTTATTTACTCTGCTTTAGTTAGGGATTTATCTGGGAATTTTGAGGTGGAATGATTTTGTTTCTCCAACTTACAGCTAGTTCCTGCACTAGAATTTTGTGTCTGGTATGTAGTTAATGCCAATGGTAAAAACAGGGTAAGTATTCTCAAGTGAGAAATCGACCTTCGTCTGTTCTCTCTGGTGTTGGATTACAGAACATGAAGAACATGAACATGAACATCATGAACATGAACAACATGAACATGAAGAACATGAAGAACATGGGGGACATGAAGAGGGAGGTAACGATGATTCCAAAAGTTACTCTTTTTGTTCACTGTCACATTTTTTCTAACATAATACTACCAAATAACTCCAGTGCTCTTAACATTGTTATATCCAACTTGTGCAAACATTAAAGCATTTTCTGTAATACTGAAACATTGTCTCCTTGATGTTGTTGAGTTATGTGTACATAACTTCTGATGACACTCTGCTGTTTTGCCTAGATATTCTTCTTCTGATTTGAATCAAGGTAGAAATATTGGCAGACTTATTTTAAGACTTACCCTTTCAGATACTGTAGAATTTACAGGTAGTATTCAAATGTAGGAGATGATAGTTAATACTTTTCTCAAGGCTTATTTCGGAATGAATGAATGGATGAGAGCTAGATGTTGAAGCTGGAGGTTTCTTTATTTGGATGGATCTGTATTTTCTTCTTTCCAGAAAGAGATTCCTCTTGCTTTTCTTTTGTCTTCTCTTATTACATACCACCATGGAAGAGCTGGTTAGAGCTTATTTTCTGATTTCCACTTGGTTTGATTTAGTTGTTGAGCTCTCTGAAATTTCCAGTGATACAAACCCTTTGCACAGGTGCAAACATAGGTTTTAATAAATAATAAATATAGTGGAACTCCATTGAAATCATATTCTATTTGAGTGTTAAAGAAGTAGATATTAAAGTGTGAAAGCTTCCAGAATGGAGTAGAAAATGTAGGTTGTTTTTTTTTCAAATTTTAAGTTAAGTCCTAGCTTGTGCTTGAAGCATAAAGTATTTTAAACACTGACCATTAATGAAAATAATTATATTTTAACAGAATAAGTTGTCAATTAAATATATTTACCCAATGTTTTTAATTGTTAAGGGAAAGTGAATTTCTGATATGTGCAATACTTCAGAAGTTATCCACTCCTATATTAAGTTCAAGGATGGCTTATATTAGTTTTCTGCTCCGAATATAATTTGTGTTGGTTTAGGACATTACTGGGTGAGAGAAATAGTTAGCAAAGTGTAACACAAGAACAAGTTGGAATTGGAAATCAAAATACATGTAAAATAAATGTTTGCATATACAGTATCATTATTTCAAATTGGTTTGAGTTTGGAAAGAAGAAAATATGTTTGTCAGCAAGCGTTCTTTCAAGTTGCAGTTCTAACACTTCAGTCTCAGTGTTATAGAATAATAACTGTAAAGTTTTGCAACAAATGTGAGTGCTTTCAAAATGTTTGGAAAATTTACCTTTTTGAGCAGTATTGGACATGCTGGTGAAACTTATCAATCCCAACTTGAAGTGGGGATTCCACTGTAATTACAACTATTTGTTCATATATAAAACTTAAATTTTAAAAACTGGCAATTATTTCATGTTTTAAAGCCCAAACCTGACACTTCATAGTTAGTCCTTTGTCATTAATCTAAACTAATCTGCAACCATTTTGAACCCTTAATGTACCATTCAGTGTAGTCTTTTGACATTCCTTGTGATTTTCCCATTTAACAGCATTGAAATGATTGTGAATTTCGGGTCTAACCTAGCCAAGAATATTTCAAAATGATCTTGCTTTCACTGTGCCATATGTCCCAACAAAATTATACTTCAGACAACTTAACATCAGTTCATAGATATTTTTAAGCTTCAAGAAGAATACAAACAGAATACTTCGAAAATTTGTCAGTCTGTGTAATTTAAGTGCCTTTAGCAAAGTTAAATCTGAAATGTAATGGATTTGGCATAACAGGAATTTCTCATTTGGGTTGTTGCATAAGACATGCACTCATAAGACATTTAATTCAGTAATTAAATCATATTTGTGGATGTTAGGGTTGAGCTAATATGGACTAGTGTTTTGCTTTGTGTGTAGATTTTTCTTTAATTATGTACTGGGCTCTCCAATATAAATCATAAAATGTTTTCTGCCAATATTGTTCCTTTTCCTGCCTTCTCGGTCATGCACCTTCTGATCCCTGCATTGCTGCTTTGCTGCTTGCTGTACGCTAACACCATCCTCAGAGGAGGTTGCTGAAGAAGGTATGTGATGCAATATCTCCTTGCTCACCCGTTACATGGTTATCTTTTACTCTCATTCTCTTTTTCTTCATTTCATCATTCTTTTCACCACTGTTCATTTGTCATCAATCTCCCCTTCCTCTCTTTAGGTACACTCTTCCCTGATTCAATTTTTCTTCAGTGCCCCTTTTCCAGTCTTCCTATTTATATTTTCATTTAACTTTTATATTGCCATTTTTTTCTTTAGTTTTACCATTATTTCTCTTTTTTCATCTGTCTTCCATTCTAAATAGCATCATCATAGTGCAAAGTTATTCTGAGTCCTTTTCACTTTATCTAATTATCTTATATTTTCCTTGTCATTCTACTTCTGTCATCATCATCAATTAGTGTGCAAATTCCTGAATCAGATTTCAACTTCTATCACTTCTGATTATAGTTCCTTATTACCATTATCCATTCAGTAATCCATGACTTCCCAATCTTTTTGTCCTACTCCATCCTTTCTCCTTAATTATCTTGAATGTATAAGAATCTCTAATTATTCCATTTCACTCATTATCCCATTTTATATGATGGGTTACAGTTTCTTTCATTATTAGAATTTCAAGAACTTTTATTGTGAAGAATTAAAATAGGCAATGATAATATGAGCAAGATATTGCAGATACTTAATTACTGGACTATCTTTTGGACTGTGGATAGACAGTTATTGAGTTGTTTGAGTCAGTGATGCAAAGGAAATGGTCCTCTTGCATACTGTGGTCATTTGTTACTTGTTCTTGGTGTTGTCCTTTGTCTGTTGCCTAAGTAACCTTTGCTCTTCAACATGCAGTAGTAATGTACCGTATATTTTGGTTCTTTATATTTGATGCTGCCTGCATATACTTGACCTCTCTCAGAAGCACATGCTGAAGAAGGTATGTTCCTTTTGAAAATCTCCTTTCTATTTATTGTGTCATATCAGCTACATTTTGTGACTCATGTTTCTTGACCAGGGATAATATTTACCCACCCTTTTGGTACACAGAATATCCATGCAAACACATAACAACTGGCTATTTTTTGGCTCTCTACCATCTTAATCAAGTCCCTTTATAGTCACTTGATGCCTATTACTATTGCCCTCAAGTAGAGGCAGTAGAATCTTCAATAATACTTGTAAAATTAAGACCAGTTGGTACCTTGTGAGCTTTCTGGCTGCAATGCCCATCCTGACTTCAGTGAAATATCATCAGAAAGAAAGGGTCCAGGCCCACTTGGATATCCAAAAATTTTCCTCAGTGGAGCCAGGAAGGATTGGAATATCTCAGCTTCTGTTTCTTGTTACTTCTCCACACCCCCCCCCCCCGCATCCCCCCTTAGAATTTGGCATTATCAAATTCGTCACTTTTGTCATTTTCAGGCAATTAATACTTACATGACAGGCTGCATCTTCCTTCAAGTGATGCTTGGGAGTTAAGGTCATGATCTAAAAGCACTGGTGGATTCTTCAATCTGCCTGCCAAAATCCGCCCCAGCTCATGACCCCCCCCCCCCACCATGTCTCGGCAGATAGTAATTTTTCTCCCCAGTGCATGACCTGTGGCTCCCTAAACCCAGATGCTCCAGGCAATACAGCTCCTCGAGATATAGCATGTCGTGGCTGGGGAGCCATAATCAGGTAACTCAGCTCCCAGGGCAGGATCAGGCTTGTGATCAGCTACTGGGGAGGTGAGAGGTTCTGAAGGACCAAGATACAGCAAACCCTGACACCAAAAATGTTTTTTACTTGGAGGGTGGGGGTTGCAACAATGAGCTGAGTTGTCATGTTTAAAATACTCCAACCTGAAGCCAGTACTTGGCGTCGCACTTCATATGTCAGGAAGTCCTCAGGCATCTTTTCCATTAGTTATCCTGAGGTGAGGCTCACTTGTCTTGTGGAAGGCTGCTTCTGCTTGAATAGCTCCAGACACCTACAATATTTCTGCACTATTCTCTTTTATTTTTCAATTCCAAACACAAAGACGCTTAGCTTAGAAATTCTGTCATGGTTGTGGGTTATTTGAACCACTAGTAGCATTAGATCCTCCTTTTTTTAATCACCCAGGATTGTTTTCATATTTCAAGCAAGTCTATCCTGATTTTTAGTATCTGGTTTAATATGAAAGCAATTGTGGATAGCCAACTCGGAAAGGGAACTATTTTATCCTATTCAAACTAAGAATCGGATTAAAATATGTGATTATATGTAAAATTCACATTCTCAGTCATACCAAAACTAAAAACAAACTGAAGTGTAAATGTTACACATTATACTTTACCTAGTGTATAGTTTGCTGTCTTTTAATATTTGAGATCCCTGTGGAATGTTTGTCAACATTCCAGAGCTTGTTCCTGGGCAAAGCATCAGATACAGCTGTAGGAACACATACCAGAGCTTCATACTTGCATGTGGAGATCAAAAGCCTAGACTATTGGCAAGGAACCAGCTTGGAGGTCTACTTTTGTTCTGTCACTCAGACTGATTTTATTCTAGAAATGCCTGCAATTCAAGGATGTTTGAATGATATATGATTTTTTAAATTCACTTGTGTTCCCTTATAAGTACCCTTTATTTCAACAAATAGATGATATATACATATGTTGAAGTGAACTTGAATTTACATAGTGTTAAAGGAGTTGAGGAGTGAAGCTTTGTTTTTTTATGGTTTTCTTTATTTGTATATATACAGTTTTTTTTCTGCATCAATATTGTTTCTTTTCTGCTCTCCGTGATACCTTTCTATCTCCTGCTCTGCTCTTTTCCTGCTTGTCCTTCACTAACAGTTTCAAAGGAGGTTGTTATCCCAGAAGGTATGTAATGAAATTTCCATTCATCCTCTGGTTTCTTTCTTCACTTTATTCATCTTTTTTTCTTTGCCATTTATGTCATTCATATTCATATCATTTCATTCTTTTTGTCTTTCTTTTTCTACATTGATTTTTCTTCTCTTCATTTTTCTGTCTTCCTTGTGTTCTGTTTTTCCTTTATTTACCATCACTTTCCGTCACCATTTCTACTTCTCATGTTGTCCTTCTTCAGTTTGTTGATTTTATTTTCCTTTATTCTCAATCATCCCATGTCATCAATATTCCTAATTATTCCATGGATGTTATCTCCAATTATTACGGGTCACTTTTTATCCTTCATTGTTTCATGTCTTGGAGTTTCCCTGGTTATTTCTTCCTGAAATTGAGGGAATGTTATTAGCTGCGACTTAAATATTTATTAATCATAGACACAATGGAAAGGTTGTAAACAAGCACACTTGCAGCAATATTTTAAATTATGGGATTGACAGTATTCAATGATGAAATGACTGACGCTGGTAAAGAGGTTTTCATTTGATAACTTGGTGACTCTTCTTAGAGTAATCCTTGCTGCTTTAGCATTTTTTCCAACACTCATTAACATGTATTTTGCTTCTTTGTATTTGCTGCTCATTGCATGTACCTGGCCTCTCCCAGAAGTGCACCATGAAGAAGGTATGTTGCTTCGTTCTTCCAAATCACCTGTTCAGTAATTGTTTCAGACCAGTTACATTTTGCTGCGGAAAAGTCTGCGGCATTTGGGACAACTTTGACCACTCAGCCTAGTCAACATGTGGTTAGATAAAGTGTACAAAGTCCTACCACCCTCTTCCAGCTTGATGCATGCTTGCTACTATCTTGACTTTTGGCTGAGATCCAGACTAGCCACATTAATTTAGAATCTATGGAATCATTAATACTTGAAAGGCATTTTACTGCTCTATTGCACAGGCATCCAGCTTGAACTCCCTGCTCAGTAAAACCTAATGTAAGTTGCTTATTTTGGTGTTCAGTTTGCTTTCTCAGGAAAACAAAATATATGGTGTAATCCCACAGAGGTTGCTTACATTTTAAGCAATATTTGAGTTAAGTATGTGTAATTAAATTTGTTACTTTCTTGACCAAATTTCAACATAATGGCATTACAGTAAAAATTGGACATTCTTATGCATTGGAACACAGTGCAAGTTTGATCAGTGTTTAGACTTTGCTGATGGATAACCTGAGACACAGCTGTCTGTGGTACACACCAATAGGTTTATGCTTGGAATTGAGGATTACATTTCGGCTTGGGACAACGCACAAAATACACTTGAATTCCAATTCTATAAATAATTTTATGAGCTTCAAAAGGAACATAATTGTTGTTCACCTAATGATGAAAAACAAAATCAGGGGATTTAATGAACAAGTGAGGTCCAATTTTTCTTAATATGAGAGGAAGATTAAATCCAGTTGGTAGACATATTGTGCCTGTCCACAAGTGCATTGTTGTTTCTGACCAACTAAATCATTTTGATTGTATACATCCATTTGATGACTCCAGGCTTCCATTAATTGTAAGAACTAAACAGGATTGGAAAGATGATTGACATGGATAAATTGATGTTGAGCATCCTGTGAAATAGTCCTTGTACAAAACTTCAGTACAAAGCTGGCTACATGTTGAGGCTTAACTATGGCCCATTTACATGTCCAACTGGAAATCAAAGTTTGTGGATATTGAGTCTATTCTGACCTCCAAATACTGAAGTAAATGAGGTATTTTGGCCCTGGCCAAATCTTCAGATCTGTGTTGCTCACTGGTAACCTTAAGTCAATCTACAAATGTCATCTATTGTAATTATTATAGTAAACATATTGATTAAATCTTATTTTGTTCTGTCATATTTTCTCATTGCAATTCACAGTTTATGAGAATAATGAAAAAGACAGTATTTGGGTTTGATCATCAGAAACCATACGTTTATAAATTCTAGCTTCAGAGAACTAAACTCTTAACCATCTTTCTCTTTGTTCAGTTCTTCGGGGCTAAACTTGTAAATATATGGCTTGAGGTAATTCCACAGCGGACTATTTATTTGACACACTATATAGGTGCAGAGTCATCAATCACCTTAACAGATTTCAGTGCAGTGTTCATTAAGTTTTGTTTATGGTTCAATTCACAAAGCAAATTTTAAAAATGTTATATTTGTAAATTATACTCTCAATTTCATAATCTGTCTTCATTTCCCACATAATTTTTAACATGTAAAGTGTCATGTATCATTGACGATATCATAATTGTCTTTATTTCATGAACTAATCTAGTTTCTGTGAGTGTGCGTGCTTGTGATGTGAGTTGGGAAGGTTCCATTGAGTGCATAGTGGGTGGCTCGTTGGAAGATAAGGGTATCAGAAATATCAAACCAGCTGGATAAAAACAGGAGTGGATTTAATCCTTCCGCACGTTCAAAGGTTATGCGGAGAAGGCAAGAGAATGGGATTGAGAGGGACAATAATGATGGAGTAGCAGAGCAGACTCGATGGACCAACTGACCTAATTCTACTTCTATGCCTTACGGAAACAAAGGTTATGCAGATTTCAAAATAATTTCCGTCAAAAGATAATCATAGAAAATATTTTAAATAGTTTAAAGCGAAGCCATTGTACAAAATATTTGCCTGTCACACAGAGAGACATTATCAATTATTTTATGACTGGCACTTTTGTTTACATTTTTTACCCTAATTTCCGCTGGGAGGTAGAATAACACCTACCAGACAGGAGTCTAAGGCTTTGAACCACTTCACTGGCTTTAATGACACTGCTGTTGAAATTGATATATTTGACATCCATATTTCACTTGAACAATCCCACCTGTCGGTGATTTGACAACACACATCAAAGCTGCTGGTGAACACAGCAGGCCAGGCAGCATCTCTAGAGATGCTGCCTGGCCTGCTGCGTTCACCAGCAACTTTGATGTGTGTTGCCTGAATTTCCAGCATCTGCAGAGTTCCTGTTGTTTGGTGATTTGACAAATCTGTTGAGCTCAGCTGGTGACAGTCACTCTGTAGCTGAAACAAAAGTGGCATTGTATGTTGGCAGTGTGGACAATGAGGAAAAATAAATCAAAAAGGAAGAACCATGCATTATGAGTTATTGTCACTTGTTCACAAATGTCAAGGTACACTAATAAAATGGTTATGCCGAAACTCCAGAAACACCTAATTAAATACAGAAACTAAACCGACCAGGGCTGACAACTAGTAATATGAATAAATTACAGAAAGCTTGGCTAATAACGAGGCCTGCTTCAAACAGAAATTTTATTTATTTAACTGGGGAATCGTGAATAGTTTTCATCCCAGTGACATCATGTGACTTGGCACTTTTCAGTGTGTTTATTAACAAGGACAAAGTAGCATTTGTCACATTCCATATGGGATTATTCACTTCAAAGGTGAAATTTCAACACATTTCATTATTAGAGATAGTATAAAGTTGTTCTTCCTCTGAATGATCACCCCTTCACCTTTATACAATTCAGTTCTGTTAAAGTCACCAGAGGACACAGTCTCTCCACAATCTCCCTTTTAGTTTGCTGCCTGATTTTGTAAAATCTACATTGTCCAGCCAGAAGCTGCTTCCCTTCAGCTTAGGTGGGCAGCAACCGTGAAAATGAGTTCAACAGGACACATGGCTGACCTGTACACACTTGCAGATGAGGCTGGGTAGTGGGACGATAAGTCAGGCTGCAGCCACAGTGAAAGTGACCAAAGGAGGGAAAATCCTGCGTGCAGAGCCTTGTTCCAAATTCAGGATGACCACACTGGAGGGAGTAAACTTAAATGTGGAATGACACATTCAAGATGCGTTTTTGAACGTGTTTGATATCAAATGGTTGATGTATGCCTGGACACTTGAAGGATTCTGATTAAAGATATGAAGAGAGAGTTACTTTCCATCTGGTTGCCATGCTGAGGTTTGTCTGTAACAATAGCTGGCAGGTTCCTGCAGACCTCTGTGAGGGTTCTGCAGTAGGGAGCTCACGGGGCTTTTCATTGTCTGACATAGTTAATTCACCAGATTTGCATGTGCTTGTATATGTGTGTGTGTGTATGTGTGTGTGTATATATATATATATATATATATATATATATACACACACGCATGTGTGTATGTGTGTGTGTATATATATATATATATGTATTTATGTATGTTTGTGTCTACACATATATATTTTTTGTTAATTGGTTTCTAAAGAATTGCTTTAGGCTTAACATTCGGTAGATTTTAAAAACTGTAAAGTTCTGTAACTGAAAAAGCAAGATCCTTTTTATTGAAGGATTGATTATCAGCTCATCCCATTGTGCCTAACAAGCATATTCTTGAAGTCTTAAAATCTTTTGACAATATCTTTTGACTTTATTGAACCCAAAATGGGTGACAATTTATAGCCACAATTTAGATTCATAATTTAGATTCATCCATTCTGTTGTGGTAATCTTCTGATAAAATTCCTTGATTTATATTTGGTTTTTTTCCACTCTCCTGCTGCCACTTCCAGCTCCTGTTTTGTTCTTAGTGTGCTGACTCATGTTGATGGACAGTTTTCAGGCAGTGGATGCATCATCACTCTGCTATGGGCAGAAATGATCAATAAGTGACCAGTTGACTACATTTCTGAAGCTCCTGAAGGGAGGACTCTGTTCATGAGCAGAGGGTTAGGCTCATCTGTAATGTTTACAAGGTTTGAATGGTTGTCTGGGATTACCTATCAAAGTATAGCAGCTGAGAAGGGCCATTTGGATTAGAATATTGAATGAAAGCCATCCACTGCAGAAGAGTCCCCAATAAGGAGTCAACACTCTCAGAGGAGTGAACTGGAGAGCAGGATTGCATTTGTAGTATACTAAATTTTCACTTATTTAATTTCTTAAGAAATTAAACATTTTTAATGTTGTGTTGCATGTTTATTTTTAATTGTAATTAATGAGGCTAAGTTCTATTTTGCTTCTTTTCTATTCTGCAGAGGAGGGAAAGCACAGACTAAAGTGAGTAGAAACTTTTCATGAATATTGAGATTTGTTTAATAGAGGAATACCCAAAAAGTGCCAGGTCAAGACCAAATTCTTCACCATCTGTATTTCACATCAGATCCGCTATGCACTTCGTGTTCACAGTTTTCCAGTAGTAGTCACTGAGCAACACAATAGCACTTGAACTTCGAGTTGTGGACCCATCGATGTTGTTGACCTTAGTCAATCTTCATAATTCAGGGGTAATTTGTATATGCTGACATTTCCATTGATACCCATGCTCTACGAAAGATTAATTAAGAAATAATCCCAAAACCTAGACTTTGGAAATCGATATTAAAATGGTTTGACAGAAAAACTAATGATAGCTATCTTATAAAACTGCCTGTCCAAAAATCTTACTCCTTTGATAGAAAAATTCATGACAACATTTAGCTTTGTAAATGGTTAAATTAATATTTTCTATTTGTGCACGAGGCGATATTATCTCATTTGACTGCCCTTCTCTGTCAACACTTTTTTTTGTTTCCCTTCTAACTGAAAGCAAATTACTCTGAATATTTTTCCTGCCTTTCTCCTTCCCTAATGTCCTTTATTTCTCTTTCTGTTTCTTTCTCTTCTCTCCTTCCCTATCACACTTCCCTGACTCGTTCTCCTCACCTTTTTTCTTTGTTTTCTTCTCACCTCCATTTCTACCTTTGGCACTCCTCTTCTGTATCGTCCCCTACTTTTTGCCTCTTTCATTCACTTGTTTATCTGGCACTTCTTCATCTTTCGCTTTGCTGTCCTTATCCTTTTATTTTTCTCATTAATGTATGTTCACCAGTTTTTCTTAAAATTCTGTCCTTCCTTGGTCTCATATTCATTCTCTCTCTCTCTCACTTTCACTCTCTCTCTCCCCTCTCCCCTCTTCCCCCTCTCTCTCCATCTTCCTCCCATGTAATTCCTTAAGCTTATATTCTTTGCATTTAAACTTGTCAGACAGAGCAGTCCTAATTCAACAACCCATTGGTTAATTTACCACTTTGCTTTATTCACACCCTTTTTGGACTTTATCCACATTAACTCAGAATGGGGAAAATACACTTGAAGAGGAACTAGACAGATAGAGATGTTCTTAAATTTGGACAGTGTCCTAGAGCACAGAAGAGACCTGGCTAGAGTTACTATAACCATGCAGGGCAACAATGACAATAATTCTCTTTTATTTAGTAAGGACAAATTTTACTTTGGTAAATATCAGAAACTGATCAGTCACTAAATGAAGAACTATCAGATTTCCACTCACCTACAAAGTGAAAATGAATACTATATTGATAATATGCGAGTATAAGGTGGGTGAGGTTAGGAAGGATCACTGAAACTGAAATTGTTTAATGCCCCTGCATGCACACCTTCACCATGATGAAGGACAATTCAACATTTTTCATGTTCCATTTAAATTCTTACTGCCATCAACATCTCACACTGTTTTTCTCTCATAGAATAAGTGCTCCCAAAATCCCAGAAGGGGAGAAAGTTGACTTTGATGTAAGTGAAGCATTTGTCAAATAATAAATGTACATATTATTTGCAATTTGTACACTACTGCTTTAATTGATACTTTCCTGAAACTTCCTTCTCATAATACCGTTTATCTATAAACAATACCAATTGATAGAAAATAATGAACTACAGTTTCTATATTGAGCAGGATCAAATTCAGCATTCACCACTATTATGGACTATTTTCTAGAACTAATTGTGATTAATTAATAATAATTAATCAGCCATTCTATATATGTATGTGTCAGAACAGTAGGACTATTTGTAAATCTGTTTGGGATGGATCAGAATGATAAGGCAAAATATTGGGTGGTGGATGAAGATACATCTCTACCAAAGGAGGTGTAAGGCCTGCCTTCCCTCCGCTAGCCCGCAGGCCAAACTTGGGCAAGGTCTTGCACCTGCTTAGCCCCCCCCCCCCGCCGATTAGGGTCATGTGAAGCCATGGGATCAGGTGGTGGAAGGTCATATTAGCAGCTGGTGTATTGTCACAAGTCCTGGTTGTGCAACCACTGACACCAGGTAGGCAATCTCTGACGAGTATTGATAATGGCTGGGGTCACCCATCTTGTAAGTACACTGCCCAGAAGAAGGCAGTGGCGAAGCACCTCTGCAGAAAAACTTGCCAAGAAGAATCATGCTCATGGATACGACCATGATCACCCATGTCATATGACGCAGCACGTAATGATGATGAAGGCAAAATATAATTGTACAGTATACCCTCTGTGGCCACCATTTTAGGTACACCTGTACACTTGCTCGTTAATATAAATATCTAATCAGACAATCAGCAATAACTCAATGCATAAAAGCATGCAGTTATGGTCAAGAGGTTCAGTTGTAATTCAGACCAAACCTTAGAATGGGAAAGAAACAGGACCTAAATGACTTTAACCATGGAATGATTGTTGGTGCCAGACAGGGAGGTTTGAGTATCTCAGAAACTGCTGATCTCCTGGGATTTTCATGCACATCAGTTTCTAGAATTTAACATCCAGTTAGGGGCAGTTGAGTGGGTGAAAATGCCTTGTTAATGAGAGTGGTCGGAGGAGAATGGCCAGACTGGCTCAAGCTGACAGGAAGGTGACAGTACCGGCCGGTTTAGCGAGCAGAGCGGCGGACACCCCTGCTGAAATCTGGAGGAAAACACACAGTTTCCAAACTTGTTTTATCTCTCTGTACTGTTGTTGGAGAGGAATGGAGTCGTCGACACTAAGGTTTTCTTCTTTTCCATTTTTAACTTGTTAGTTTTGCCCAAGTCTTTTAGTTTAGTTCATTAATTTTGTTTTTCTTTGGGGATGGGGTTTGTTTTTTGGTTTTGTTTTTTTTTTCTTTTTCATGATTTTTTTTCAGTTTTTTTTGATTTGTATTATCCGTTGTCAGTTCTGCATGATTGGGAGCTTTGTTAACTTACACTATTTGATTTTATAATTACTTTTCTTAAGTGTAACAATATATCTCCTACTATTTGTATTATTGCTATGTTTTGTTTCTATATTTTGAAATTAATAAAAAGATTGAAAAAGAAAGGAAAACACCCAGAGGATGCAGAGGGGGATCACAAAGTGAAGGAAAAAGGACCAGGTTGAGACAACAGAGACTTATGGAGAAGAGGAGTTTGGAGGGTAATAAAATGGACGAGTTAACAGCGCTAGCCAGGCATCAGAGAACATTTCAGGAGTGCAGTGTTATGTGTTTTACTGGGGCTGCACGAGGACGTACCCAATCAAAACTTCTCCATGGACGGCTTCCAGACCGCTCGGGCTGACCGGAAGTGCACTGAGAGCGGTAAGCGTAAAGGAGTTCGCTGCTTACTGTTCTGGTTAACAACAGATGGTGCAATCCGGGTCATATTACGATCGAGGAACGTGTTTGTAGAACTTTTGAACTTTTTGCTGTTGGACTTCGGCCATATTCCACCGAGATACAACACTGGGCGGCACGGGAGGTCGTTCCTGCCTGTGGCCATCGAACTTGCAGCTCTTCCTGTGGAGGGTCAGACACTCTGAACCAATAGGCTGGTCCTGGACTTATTTTCCATCTGGCATAGTTTGCATTTTGTTGTTTGCTTGTTTGTGGTTTTTGTATTGCTATATTTATGCTCTGTTATTGGTTGGAGTGGCTGTAACGAAACCCAATTTCCCTTGGGATCAATAAAGTATATCTATTTATCTATCTAGTAACTCAGATAACCATGTGTTAAAACAGTGGTGTGCAGAAGAGCATCTCTGAAGGTACAACATATCAAACCATGAAGTGAATGGACTACAGCAGCAGAAGACCATGAACAAACACTCTGATTACTGAGGGTATATGTCATAGCTGACTCAGATTTTTCTGCCAACTCCTAATATTTGAACAGGCTCAACCAACGTCCATAAACCAAGGATGCCATAGGACACAACAAAACTAGAAACTGACTGAAAGTTCTTCTTCTGCCTGAGATGAATAGCATTGTGACCTGCAGTGGCTCTAGACTGAGATATCAAAGTGAGATTGCAAGACTATTTCATAATACCATCTTTACATCCCTTTAATATACCCAGATGTCATTTTCAATTGCAGTTGCAATGAATACGGTACCTGCTTTCAAGTGCTAATTTTAGCAATGTGTTTCAGTCATTTGTACAAAATAAATCAGCTAACAGATACAAAATTAATTAACAATTGTCAAAGAATTAAACAGTTTATAGAAGTTATCTCCATTTCCAGGTGAACAGAAAATGGCGTAAGGATATTACTAATAATAGCTAATGTCCTGTTGTATTCCTGAATGGAGTTTGGGTTGTAATGTTTGATAGTGTAGACCTTTTGAGTATATTGCTGAGGTGAAATAATATTTGTGATGACTACAATTTTAGAGGACAATTGTTGAGGGAAATTCCCTTAGATTGGCAGTTCACGGTACTTGCTAGATCCTGCAGGTAGAAGAGTCAGATTATCAATATTAGTAAACAAAGCAAGAAACACCTGTCTTTCTTTATACAGTTTTTATTCTTTCAAGTGTGAATTCTGAGCTATGTTGTACGTACAGCATGTACAATGTGTTAATATTATAATAGATTAGTGTGGTTGGTAACATAACACACAGCAGTGTTCTAGGCTATACTGTTTTCAGCATGCTTTCACATTTTTGCTATTCTACCTTCTGTCCAAAGCTCAGATCTTACTTTGTTCAGTCAGATGGAGGTGTGCTATAAGCACTATGTCCCATTGATTTATACAATTCAGTTCTATTAGGGAATTGAAATTAACTTTGGATCCAACATTTCTTTTGCTGCTTAATTATCATTTTTATGTTTGCATGGTGTTCAGGACATCCAGAAGAAGCGGCAGAACAAAGATCTGGTTGAGCTGCAAGCCCTGATTGATCTTCACTTCGAGAACAGGAAGAAGGAGGAAGAGGAGCTGGTTGCCCTGAAAGAGCGGATTGTGAGTATTGCATCAATAGTTAGATAACCCGAGGGACTGCTCCTGCTTACGTCACTATAGAATTCTGTGTAGGAAGTCATCTCATTCTGCATCAACGTCTCAAACTGGCTGTGGTTTTGTTGCATAGCCACAACTTTCCCTGCTATACCATCCCAGCTCCATTGCAATAGTAGAGATGGCTGCATCACTGTGATAAGCCTACAGATGTTACTCTAACATTCTTTATGGATTGAAATTAAAAAGACACTGTCCTTGAACCCTAAGTCATTTATATATTCTCTACTCTGCAGGAAAAACGACGAGCAGAAAGAGCTGAACAACAAAGGATCCGCGCTGAGAAAGAGAAGGAGCGTCAGGCTAGGCAGGCAGTAAGTCACTGACCACTCTGGGCTTAACTACTTCAGTTCTTACCATCCTGGGTGGCATATAGCAAACAAAGCTATTAGAAATGATAGTTAGCATCAGTAATAAGATGGGTCACAAATGCACTTTTCCCACCTTGTGGTCTTCTCCCTGCTCACTTGAAAGCACGTACCCGTGCTGAGTTATTGTTTCTTGAATGTTATATGTCATAGAGAATGGCAGTGTGAGGCAGGTGGTAGAGCTGTTGTCTCACAGCTCCTTTCAGTAAAGTTCAGTCATGATCACGAGAGAGCTGCGGCATCCATCCCTAAAGACCCTCACCATCCAGGGCACACCCTCTTCCTGTAACTATCATAAAGGGGGAGATACAGGAGCCTGAAGACTCAAAATCAACAAATCAGGACAGCTACTTCCCTCTGTCATCAACCTGAAAGGTTCATGAATCCATGAGCACGACTGAACATTTTTTTAATACTATTTACTTATTTTGTAATTTATTGTAATTTTATGTGTTTGCACTATACTGCTGCTACAAAACAAACCACTTTGTGTAAGACAGTGATTCTGACTGAGTGCTTTATCTATGGAGTTTCTACTTTCTTCTACCACGTAGATTTTCTTTGGATCCCCCCCCCCCACATCCCAAAAGCATATGGGTAGGTTGGTTAATGGGTCACATACATTGTCCCCAGTGTCAAGGTAAGAGGTAGAATGAGGGTGAGTTATTGTGAATATGGGGAGAGTCGAGTGGGATTAGTGTAAAAAGGGTCTTGGTGCTCTGAACACACGATGTGCTGAAAGGTCTGTTCTTATGTTGTTGATTCTGAAATTTCATTAAATGTTGTCTGACACTTTCCTCAATTGTAATCTTGGAGTATGTTGAAATACATTTTGACCTTATTAAGTGGATATCAGTCAGTTTGGAATCTATCAAACAGATAAAGTGTTAATAAATTCAAGCAAGTCCTTTATCTGTTTGATTTCCTTGAGTTAAATCAACCACTTGGTTCCTGAGTTTTGTGCTGTTTCTGAAAGTGATGTTTTTAAAATCTCTTATTATTCATTCAATAGGAGGAGAAGGCAAGAAGGGAGGAGGGTGATGCCAGGAGAAGGGCTGATGATGATGCCAAGAAGAAGAAGGCTTTGACCAGTATGGGTGCTCAATACAGCAGCTACCTTGCCAGGGTAAAATGCCAGCGTGCGGTTAAGATTTCTTGAAAATATAAGCTCCATATCTTTCCTTAGCTCTCGCGATTACATGTGGGCACTGTATAATTATTCAAAGCTCAGCCCAGGATTAAAAGTATGGAATGAAGGATGTACTAGAGTTTATCAGAACTTTATCAGGTTAAAAGTCACAGACTAAACCTTAGTTTACCTTGAAAATTTTTGGTGGGTGCTGAACAAGCATATTAACAAATTCCGATCAGACGAAATTCAATTTTCTGAGTGTTAAAATAAAAGGTTTATCAATTTATACTCTCAGTGCATGCCAAGGCTACTGAAGTAGCAAATCCAAAGCAATTTGAGATACTGATTTGCAAGGATGAACTGGTTGAAAAAATAATGGAAGTGGAAATATGTATCCTTAAAATTAACAATTACACTTTTGTTGCATTAGGCTGATCAGAAGAGAGGTAAGAAGCAGACTGAAAGGGAAAAGAAGAAGAAAATCTTAGCAGAGAGACGCAAGCCACTTAACATTGACCATCTTAATGAAGACAAGCTTAGGTGAGTCCTGACAAGTGAACTCCTGTGCAAAGGGTAATGGGATCCTATTTTTGTCCTTGTGACTTTGTCACCTTGGGTTGGTTAATACTCACTTTGAAGGACAGATAGATTTATTCAGTCACAGCCTTTGCACCAAGGAATTTGTATCTTTTCCTATGACAAAGAGAATTATTCTTCATGTAATTCAATTAATCTGTTTGTTATAAGAGAAAGAACAAAATAACTAGGATCAATGGAAATTCAGAAAGGAAATTGCATCTTAAGGTGTGCTGATAGTTGGATTTATGGAGGGCTGTTGAATTTGACAGCACATACTTATCCAATTAATCTTATTTTTGTGAATTTTCAACCTGTTGATTGAAACAAAAATATTTAAATCTTGGTGGTAGAAATGTTCAAATCAGAAATAATCTGGCACTTGCTGCAAACATTCCAGATGTGATAGGCTGAGCACCTTGTTGTGTTTTGAATTTTTTGTATGCAATTTTTAATTTTAAAATTTAAGTACTTTTACTATTTTTGACAACAGAGTTGACTCCCCACTTTTTAAGCAGCTTGGTGAGGATCCTCTTCCATGAAACCACTTGAAATTGGCTGACAAAACTAAAGGTTATCTGGATAATGAGTCTGAATGCTGTGCTTCTAATCTTGAACATCAAATTTGACTTTTTTTGTTCCCCGTAGGAAGGAGTGAGATTGTCTGATTCCACACCATTTGTCCTCCACAATGTGAGGATGAAGGACTGGTTTAGATACCCAAACAATTTTCACCCCATTTTGCCTTTATTCTTGCTAAACCCTGTGAGAGGATGACTAAATTATAATTTGCACCTCTTCATTATCTTTATCGTTATTGTTTTCTTAAACTACCAGGGAAAAAGCAAAGGAGCTCCATGATTGGCTGTGCCATCTAGAATCTGAAAAATTTGACCTGAGTGAAAAACTGAAGAGGCAGAAGTATGAGGTATGCATCCATTGAGGTCCACCTTCCATTAGGCTTCCTAATTACTTGATGTACCATGTGCTGACTTTTTGTGTATAATGTACTATTGTCTGTGGATGCATATCAACCTTCCTCCTTGATTATTGCATAATTTGTTCTTTTTTGTTCTTCCCTCTAATGTGGACAACCTTATATTTTTGTATATTGTACTCCTTCTGCCAAGCTAATCTGTTTTGTCACCTTGCAGGCTCTTTGTTTCCTACTTTGTGTTGGCACGTTTAGACTCGCCCACCTTTGCATCATCAGAAAACTTTAAATGGCCCTTTAACTTGGTCCTTTCTTTCAAGTATTAATTGGTGGAGCACCAGCACTAATTCCTGCAACTCCTCACTGGTAACTGACTGAGAGTCAGAAAAGTGACCGACTTATCTAGACTTCCTGTTTTTTGTTGTTGGTTTGTCACTCCCCCTCCCCATATTATCCTCCAATCCTATGTGCTCTTACCTTGTGCAGTATCTGTTTATGTGGCTCCTTATCAAATGTCTCTGGAAATCCAGATATATTACATTCATCGGTTCACCTGGGAATGTTTCTTCTTTTCGTACCTGGTAGTTAATAGTGCTATAAAATGCAGCAAATGAGAAAAAATTAAATTGTACGAAATCTTTACCAATGCTATTTTAAATGAACTCTTAATTACAGTTAACTTATTGTGCTTTCAAACTTAATCAAAGATATTCTTTTCCTTTTTCAATATTTTTATTAATTTCTTACATAAAAGAATACAGAGTACAGTAGGATATATAATATACATCAATTACAATATATTGAAATCACAGATGAAGTGTAATTACCCCATATCGATGTAAATTAAATTTAAACATAATATTAAAAAAAGAGATAATTTTATTATACAAAAAATCTAAACCCACTACCAGAAAAAAACAGCTGTTTAGTTAAAAAAAAAAGAAAAGGACAAAATCCTTAACATATAGTAAAACATATTATTAGCCAATATCTGTGCTTAATAGCAAATCAAAGATTTTGAAAATGATTCAAAAAAGGTCCCCACAACGTCAAAAAATCTTGTCTGGGTTCAGAAATTGAACAGCAAATCTTCTCTAAGTTTAAGCATGACATAATGTCATGTAACCAATGAGTATGAGCAGGCGGAGTGGCATCCTTCCATTTCAGCAACAATGCCCTCCTGGCTATAAGAGACATAAAGGCCAAAATATGCAAATCATGTGACTCCAAAATAATATCATTTCCTCCAACAATACCAAATAAGGCACTTAAAGCATTAGGTTTAAATTTTACTTTAAAAAGCACTGAAAAAGTTTGAAATACTTCCTTCTAATATTTTTCAAGACTCGGAAAAGTCCAAAACATATGAATTGGTGAAGCTTCTCCATTGTTACATCTATCACAATAGGGAGCTATATCCAAATAAAAATGAGACAGCTTATCTTTAGACATATGGGCTCTATGAACAACTTTAAATTATAGAAGGGAATGACGGGCACACGATGATGAGGTATTAACCAATTTAAAAGTTTCATTCTAAGTGTCCTCAGAAATTGAAATCTGTAAATCTTGTTCCCAAAGATTTTTACTTTGATCTAAAGGAGTATTCCTCATTCCCAACAACATACCATAAATATTAGATATAGATGCATTATGGAAGGGTTTCAAATTAAAAATTGTACCAAGTAAATTTTTATCTGGACTTTTAGGAAATGTATGTACTTGAGAACGCAAAAAGTCTCTAATTTGTAAATATTAAAAAAAAGTGAGTTCTCGGTGGGCTATACTTAACTGACAGTTGTTCAAATGAAGAGAGACTATCTGCAACAAATAAATCATGAAAACATTTAGTACCCAATCTATTCCACTCTTTAAAAACTACATCAGACGTAAAAGGACCTTCCTTTTAAAATTGTAAGAAATCAATTTACTTATTTGGGCATAACAATTACTAGGAATTATAAATTCCTTTTAAAGAAAATTTTTTTACACTTCTGAATTATGTTAAGAAGGCACTATCAAATTGGTTGCCCCTCTCTTTATCGTTGATTGGCTGAATCAATTCTATTAAAATGAATATTTTTCTTAAATTTTTATATTTATTTCAGTCCATACCTGTTTTTATTCCTAAATCCTTTTTTGATTCTTTGGATTCTATTATATCTTCTTATATATGGAAAAATAAAATTTCTCAATTAAATGAAGTTAATCTTCAAAAAGCTAAAAAGAATGGAGGTTTAGCCTTACCCAATTTTAGGTTTTATTACTGGGCAGTCAATATATGGAATCTTACATTTTGGTTATATTATATTAATCTAGAGGTCTGTCCTGTCTGGGTTTCTTTAGAAGCTAACTCTGTTAATAAATTTTCTATCATTTCTCTTCTTGGATCCTCAATTCCTTTATCTTTATTTAACTGATAATTTTGTAGTTAAACACACTTTGAGGATTTGGGTACAATTTAGAAGATATTTTGGTTTATTGAGTTTTTCACATTCCAGTCCTATTTTTTCTAACTTTTTTTAAACCTTCTATGTCTGATGTAGTTTTTTAAAATCAAAGATATTCAATCCTCTCAACCTATAGTGTAGCCCAACACACCTATTTGTGAACTAGTAACGTAATTTACCATGAAACTGACAGCAGAGAATTTTCCTTCTTTAATCTTTTTTGAGAGACAGGTCAATAGAAATGAATGGAGAAAAGTTGTTTCATCCATTTTAGTTATCCACACCTAGTTACAGTGATACACATAATATCCTACATGTATAATATCTTGGAAGCATCTCATATATTGTTGTTCAGTGTCCGCTTCTCAATCCATCTCTATGAATGGTGGCCAAGTAGATCAACAGAGCAGCTAATCAGGAATTTTAAAAAAATATTCTATTCTCTATAATAAGCCTTGTCAAAGTAGCAGCATTTTATTAAGAGTTAATCATTTCCACAATCTTATTGTGAAAATTAAAAAAAAACAATATTGTGAAATTATCTTACATTATGTAACTTAAGCACAAAATGGTATAGTTTTATATGAGGCCCAATATTTAGCATAGACACACTCATGTTTTAAATTAAAGAAAATTGTACACATTACTTCCTGACATAATACATAATGCATGTTTGTAAAATTCCACTGAACTACATATTGCTGTAATTTATTTTAGACTACGTCACTACGTACAAGATTGGAGCTACTCTCCAAGTTGTAAGTATTAAACACAGCCACAGTAAGTGCCACAGCTGTAGGGGTCCTGCCTGGAATATGCATGGGCCGGCTGCATGGTAAGCCAAAGAGACACCAGATACGCAGGGAGAAGGTAGCAGGTTACCATTCTGATTAACATCCAGCCCCTAGTCAAAAAGATGACAAAGTACAAGTGATTTTTAGTTACTGGAATAATCTCTTGATTTTAAAATTTGATTTGTCTCTCAAATTGAAGAGGCTATCTAACCAATCAGATGATCATACTTTTGTTTGGCCAATCACATTAATTGTCAAAGTACAATTCTTCCTAGAAAATAATCCAGTGTTCAGGCTTTTGGATCATGTTTAATAGTTAGTATTTATCATGCCATTATATTAAGTTATGCTTGTTCTGGAGTAACAGGAATTCCACACAAATTATTGCATGGATCTAGAAGATGAATGGATGATCCTTCACCAGACAGAAACAAGAGAATGTGACTCATTTTTTTCACTTCATCTTTTCCTCGTTGTGAGGAAGTGCATCCAAGGATGAAGGGATCCTTCCTGTAGCAATATTAAGAGTGCACTTTGCTTGTAATAGTGGCAAATAGATGGAAGATATGCTGCTTTGATCCAAGTCCACCGAGTAACTTGGTGTTTCAATATCTCAGAGAATTTGCACGCTCAGTCGTTTACTTAGGATTTAAACTGGAATACTTATTTCAAAACAAAGCTCAATAAAAAACATGGAGACAAACTCACACATGCAGTACACTTTAATACATCATTATTCTCCAAAAGCAAATGAATTAGTAACTATTTAGCTAATTACACTAATGAAGGGAATGTTTGTCCCATCATGAGCATAATGGGATCATTATTACTGATGATTACTGATGTATTATTTGCCATCTTTGATGTAGATAATGCATCTTACAGTATTTTAAATTGCACCCACCCACCTGCCAGTTGATTCGGGTATCACAATCAATGTAGTTTTGAAGCACGTTCTGAGCAAGATCAATGTCTTTTTGCTAGCAACAGTGGTGTACTTGGCATAAAAACATAGAGCCACCATTTCTTTTAATCCTTCACTGAAAGTGTGACATTGTTGCATTGATTAATTGACCTCTGGTTAAACCTGCTACCTCTTCAACAAGCTATCAGGCTAGCTACCACAGTTCAGTACAGTTCTCGAGCCAGGTTGTCATATATCCAGGGTCCCTCATTTTCCATAGGGTGACAAGCAGTGGGATGGATGGAGGAAGATGACACAGTAAGTATTGGTCTATGTCTGCACAATGGTGGACAGGTAAAATTTCATCCAACAGGTTCCCTTCTGCCTCTACTTGAGTTCGTGTGTGAGAACAAACCATTCAACAGCCAAGTGGTCCAAACCTCCAAAGACAGGTAATTGTCAGTCTTCAGCAATAGGCACTAATGAGTGTATATTGTTTACAGATCACTACAGCCAGAAATCGCATTGATGAACTTCAAAAACAGTAAGTATATTGCTAACCCCGACTCCAAACTTTCATCAGAGGGAACTCACAAGCATGGCCATCTAATGTATCTACTATGGACAAAGCTAACAGGAATTCAATTCAAACAGGCATGGTACTGGTCTGCAAGTGAAAACACAATACATTACTATTATAACTGGTAATGTTAACTACTATTATGTAACTACTATTATCACCAGTGCCTGTTGGAATTAAATTAGTTTTTTTTCTGAAATGCCAATCCAAGATTTTAAACCATATACGAAATGTCAGTCTCCACACAACTGGGCTATAGCTAGACCTTGTAGAACAAAGCCTCTTGATTATCTTCAGATAACTTAAGCAATATATATCTTACTTTGGAAACACTGAAATGATGAAGGAAGCCATGAACGTAGACAAAAATGGAGGACCTTCAGTGGTGCCCCAAACACCAATGGCATTACAGGCAAAAGAGAAGAGAGACCTTGCTTTTTTCACAATATCCTTCATCAAGACATACATACATACATCAGATTACCTTTTCAGCCATGCCGAGAAACTGAAGTTAGTTAATGATTCCTGTTAATGAGTACCTGATGGTTAGCTTGGACATGTTTCTGTGCTGTGTGATTTTATGATCAATAAACAATAATCCATTATACTTCCATAACTGAGGGAATTTTGTGAAAATGATGCTTTCAAATTTCAGAGACCATACAACTAATTTCTAAAGGCATCCTCTTTGATGAGCATCTGTGTTCAATAACAATAAATAGTATCAGTGCTTTGCAATTTTATATTAGGGATAGATTTTTTTCTACATTGGTTTGTGTAGATTATGATCATATAATTATATAACTATGATTGTAATCATAGTTCCATTAAAAATGCCATTTTCCCTTTAGAAATACCAAAAATTGTAAATTTTAAGTTCAATGCAGAATTAACAGCACAGTTACAATTGGCCTTGGTATTCACAGGCTAAGATAAAAGTGTTTGCTTCTCAGTGACAATGAAGAGTCAATATGCAGATGATACTGCGATCAATTTTAGAGCCTTTCACAATTGAATAGACTATTGATTCATTGCATCTAGGATCACACAAAGCTTAAAACATATTGGAAGACTGCTGATGTCGACAAAATTTGTTTCCTTGCATTTAATGCCATCGTGAATTAATTTCCACCGTTGATGTTTTACATAGAAAACCTTTGATTAGCCTAAAATCCAGTTGTGTGGAAACTCCATAACCTTTAACCTATTTAGACCCATATTGATACACTGACAAGATATTATGTTTCTTTCTATTTAATCCCTCTTCTATTTTATCTAGTTCACTGTTTCCCTTCAGTGGATTTTCACTTACATACAGAACACACTGTCTAATCTGATGTTGACTTCATGGAGCTTGTCAAACCATGGTGCAGAGCATTGTGAATAAATCTCTCAAAACATTCCTTCCTTCAATGATCATGGAGAAAATCTTCACCCATTTATATTTGAAGAACACTTTTATTTTCAGTTAACCAGCTGGAAAAGTATTTTTGAGGACAATTATTTTTTGAAAATAAGAGGATACTTTTTATATTATTGGACGTGATTTTCAAGTCCTAACTCAATCAGGGCAGAGGTTATGATTTTTTTTTAATTGTTTTGTACTAAAATGGTACTAAGTAGCCCAAATAGTTGTTAAATATTGAATATGTTCTTAGGTAGTTATGGGTCAGTAATGCATCACAATCATCAATTATTCAGAACAGGCATAATGCTATTGCAACAATGTGTAAAATGATACTCCACATTGGTGCAGTTAGTAGAGTCACAACACTAGAGATCTGGGTACAGTACTGATCTCTGATGCTGTCTGCAGAGTGGAAATTACAGGTTCTCCATTTCACTGTGTAGGTTTCCTTGGAGTATTTCTGTTTCCTACCATACCCCAAAGGCAGCAGGTTGATAGGTTAGTTGGCAGTTATCTATTACCCCTGGTGTGTAGCTGAGAGGAGTTAATGGGATTGTGGGAGAATAAAATGGAATTAGGGTAGCATTAGTGTAAATGGATAACCAATAGACCACATGGGCCATTTGGGCCGTAGGACCAGTTTCTAGTGCTGTATGATTCTATGACTATCAAACACAAGTATTAGGATTAGATAATCAAAGGAGTTTTATACATACACAAGACTAGGTGTAAAATTATATGTTCCTGGGGTATTGGGAAGACTATCGTGCCCTCTTGGACAAGGAATATGCAAACTCTATGACCCTTCTCCAATGAGAAGGTTTTTCTGAGTTCCCAGCAAGCACAATCATAAAAGATCCTTGATGGAGCAAAAGAAGCTCTGGATGAGACCTCTTTGCTAATACTACATGATATAATAGTCTGACCACTTACTTTGTGCTTAAAGTTACCCACAATGCTTTGTACTAAGGTTCCTGTATTTGCGTGATTCCCTTCACTGTTTGTTCCGCGATAACCTTTGTCTTTACGTTATGCGATTGATGCTGGTTCTGTGCTGCATCATAGATAATCTGAAACCACGTGGGACTGAGAGCCCACTGTTTCCATTCACAGCTCCAGTCAAAGACTCTATAACGATTGATTTCTTGTGAAAGTATTGTGACATGACATGACTTGGGATAACAGCCTTCCCAGTTGTATTGTTTACAAGTCCACAAATAAGCAAGTTTAAAAATACTCCTAATGGGACAAAATATTGGAAAGTGAACTGAATTGTATCACAGGAAAAGGAATCACAATTTTCCTGGAAAGTGATGAATTAATTTAACAAAACAAATTTATTTTCTTTAACTTGAAGAATATTTTATGAATTGAATACCAAAGGAAAGAGAATGATCCATTTTCTCATGTTGCCACCATGGTGTTTCTGTCCTACTGTACAACAATCCTGTTAGGGTAAGATTTAGTTTTGACAAGGTAAAAAATCAATGCAAATTTTGGAACGTTGCCCAGACTGAATGAGGATCAAGTCATAAAGTTAGGTCATCCATGGGAATCCCACTCTGAGTTTCACTGGAATCCAATATAGTTGTCTTCTTTATAATATTCAGAAGATGGTTGGTAGGCTGGTCTCTCCTGCTGCATTATGTAAGTAATTTATTAATCTACATTAAAGACTACCAAGACTCCTTATTGGTAAGTGAAGCATGTCTGTTTTCTCAAGACCCAAAGTCATGCTGGCATGTTGACTTTTATGATTCAAGCACAAAGAGTAGCATGCACTTTTTAAAAATAAAGCTTGCAAAGGTATAGAATGAAAACTATGGTTAAGCAGGTAAGTTAAGTATAAGGATACGAGACATAAATTGATTTTGCAAGAGTTCTTAGTCTTCTATATCTGACAATGAAATACTTCTAATGACACAATGGGACAAGAAGATAAATGGATTTGTACCTAATTCCATATCCTGCCTGCTTGTTTCTTTGAAAATGCACAACAAATTCCTCCAAAAGTACCTTAGAATGTAGGAGTAGGGATATATACACACACACACATACATATAATCTAAATATGGACTCTGCATACTATTACCAATTCAATAAACCACATGATAGAATATACCAGACAATGACTTTGCCTAACAACTATTCTATTAATCATGATTAGTTCAGACAACTGAAAGACTCACTACATAGTTTTAAGTACATAATTACATAATTCTTTAGTTTCACAACTCTTCTAGCTACTTTCACAACTTACAGAACCCACTACTTGTACTCAGACATTATTCGCTATTTATGAACCTGAATGGGATTTAACCCAGCAAGTTTTTCTCTGAGTCTGTGACTCTGCGCTATTTGTCTCCGGAGTTATTGCTGGTCATCTCCTAAGGCACCTTTTCATTATTTCTTTGCATACTTGCCAAATATTACTTAATTCTTTATTGCATTTAAACATCTCCAATCCTAATCCTTATCCAGACCAGCGTGTGTTTCATTAACTTCTTCAAATTGCACGATGCCATCCTACACTTACTTTACCCATTTAATTCCTAAATTACCAGAGTGTTTATACGAGATTTGTAATCTGCCAAATATCTTTTTCCATAACATGTTAGATCCCAAATACCCACCTTCCCCATCTGCTTGTCCTGTCTTTGGGATAATTTGCAGTGGGAGATTCACGATAGGATAGTCCACTGAATTGTAAAACTGTCCCATCAAGCACTCTGTTGAGACAAACACTGTGCCCCTTTGTTCTGTGGCTTCTAACCGCTCTTCCTAGGCAGCAGAGTATCTTCCCAAAGACTGAAGAAATGCTTGACATCGCACCGGCTGCTAAATTTTTTTAAGTTCTGAAAATCAAAAAACAATTGACTAAAAATAAACCATGAATCATGGACATTAGGGGAATGCTTTTCAGCACCTCAGTTGCTGACAGTACACCCAAATTCCTTAACTTCTAATTCATCTCTGATCCTGAAACACAGTGCGAAGAACTAGTTTTTCTATCTTTCCTGTCAACTTTATGTTTGTCACCTTAAATTAGATAACATTTTAATTTTCTAAACTTCAAGAATATCAATCTGGTCCTCGTGAATTATTTCATTTTACCCCTGTCATTCCTTCACCCCCCCTCCCATATTATTATTAATGTCACTCATCATAAAATTAGTTTGGGTATCTATGAGCATTCATCTGCCTCATGCTGCCCCACATCACAGCTCAGTGGTATACCGGGATATGTACTTATTAGATAGAACCACAGTTTTTCTCACTGAGTGAATCACTGAACAACGTTACCTGTGCATGTAAACAAGGACATCCAGTGCTAATCCTGGTTCAAATGAGCAAGAAACAAAAAATAAATAAATAAGGCAATAATATACCACTTTACATTACAAAAGTTAGGATAAACATTTTGAAACCAAATGATTTTGAATATGTTGTCTTGCTTGATGTCTATAAAATGCATACAATCTTGCCAAAGCATGAGGCTGCTTTTTTCATTTAAAATAATGTAAAAAGAAAATATTTTCATCTACTTCAATTTTAGGTAAATATAAATTGGTATGATCTAAATCTGAAGAAGTCACTACCTCTATTTTTCCGGACTGACAACTAATTAGGGGTTAAGCTCAGCTACTTTGTATCACTCTCTTCTGATTTTCATTTTGGGAGCTTTCATTGTGTAATAGTTGACAGTTCTGATATTACTGATTTCACACCATGACCCAGTAAAACTTTAATTAATCATCATGTGACTGTTGGAAAATGTTGCTAGTTTAGCATCGATTCACCAAGGCTGATTCCTGCACTCCCTTTCACAAAATGGGGCCCATTTCCCCTACACCTTTGAAACTCGCCAGGGTCCTGGTTCTCACCATTCCTTGAAACTCAGCTGTTTCCTGCCTCCTCAGCTCTCCAATTCGAGCTTTCCTGAAACTTACTGGACCCTTTATTCCCATGCTCCTGTGAAATATATCATGTTCACTGGATAAAAATTGTTACTCTATGGTAAATATAAATTTAATAGAAATCCATAATCTGAAAAATCTGCTGATCTGGCATCCAAAGAGCACCTGATTAACAGAGCTTCCCTTTGCCCCATTTGAAATGTCTGTTTAAATTCATACAAAGGACACTAATTGGCAACATGGTTTCTAGAAAAAAAACTGCTTGCTTCCCAGTCGAAATCCTATTAGTATCTGATGAATGTTTCATTTTCAGATTAAACACTGTCATTTCTCCTCAAATCCACTAGATGGACCACTTTCCAAATAACGAGAGGAGACATTGGGTTTTGGCAGTGCCCCCTGGATAGGGAGCACTGGGCACAAAATATATAAATTAAAAGAAAAGAAACATATCATTAAATAATTATCCCTATTCATGAACAACTCATGCAGACAGCACACTGTTCCCCTGGTTTACCTTTTAAGGCAAAGCTATAAAAGAAAATGAGAAGCCAGGGTGACATCTCCAATGGATTTACTTTTATTAGGAAAATCTTCACACGATATCTTCCGGTGGCAGACAGGAATCCCTTGTTAGTTTGAAAATGTACCAAGAGGCCAAATTAGTTTCTCAAAGAGGAACTGGACGTTGGTTTTCAGGAAGTAACTGACAAAGTTTTTTTTCTGTTTGTGACTTGCAGCAGCAAGAAGGGTGCTGGCAAGGGCAAGGTTGGAGGTCGCTGGAAGTAAGCCGTTGAAGAGGTGCCTTCTGTTGCAGCATGACCCGATTGTATTGCCTCAACTTTGGATTCTTGCTAGGCGTTTCTCTTGTGGCAAAACATTCTGCAAAATTATTACGTCCAAGGCTTTGAAACGAACAACAAGTTATCTTAGTCTATATTGCACATTGGATCTATGACAATTATCCCTTTATTTACTATGTTAATATCATGCCCATCCTCATCTACAATCCTTGTTTTTGTAAATAAAGTGTGGCATCTAATTTATTTTCTTTCCAACTGAATATTTGTTTCTGTCTCATGTACAGTGAGGCAACTCAATAACTGAGGATCCAGATTACAGTCTTTGGAAAGATTAATCAGGTTTGAGTCTTTTATTTAGATAGGAAGTGATGAAAGTGGGGAGTGCAGGATGCTGTGGTTTTGAAATGGAGGATGGGCTGAAAAAGATAGAGCTAAGAATAGTTCTATTGGGAGAACCCATATCTGGAGGGCATCTACTTAAAATGATTATAGATGGATTAAAGAATAGAATAAAGGTAAATTTCTTTCTTCAAAGAGTAGATTTGGAAACACACTAACATCTATAGTTTTTGAGGAAGGTAGATATCTTCAAAATCAACACAGTGTAGTACATGGAATGTAAGTTAATTAGAGAGTTATGCTTGATGTCACTTAGATAAAGTAAGTAAAAAATTAATCCTGACGAAGGGTCTCGGCCCGAAACGTCAACTGTACCTCTTCCTAGAGATGCTGCCTGGCCTGCTACGTTCACCAGCAACTTTTATGTGTGTTGCTAAGTAAAAGCTTATGTGAGTTTAAGCACGAGCACAGACTACTTGGGTAAATATGGGATGTATAACCTATGTAATTCGATGAATTTCCATGTATGTTTTGAAATGCATAAAGAATTGAATGTCACACAGGCAGAAACCACTCCTTATGTGCTAACCTTGGTGGAGAGCAATCTCAGCCTTGAATCAAAATGTTTGTGCATTCTTTACCAGTTTGAACATTTACAGAAAGAATGCAAGATGACATATGGTTGGTTTATCATGCAACTTCTCAGTTGTTGGAAGAAATATTCACTGAATAAAACAAACTCAGGAAAATGCAAGGACATAAGTAAGTTTTATCTAAAGAAAGGAATATACCTGGAATCCTAGTGGTTGTTCTTCCCCTTAGTAAATCATCAAACACTGATTATTGCCAGCTTGAATCCACTGTTGCAGGCACATAAATGTTATTACTACAGTAATAACTCGACATCAATATACTTGACTGGCTGGGTATTTGATCCTTCACAATATTCCACATGGGAATTTAAACTGGAGGTGGTGTTTTTTTTATGAGGTTGAGTTGCGAGCTGGACATCAACCCGGCACGGATGGAAAGCGCACTCGGGAGCGGTCTGTCACTGGATCGAACTCAGGAACCTCCGTTTTCGTGCCCGGCGCTGATCTCACTGTGCCACCAGCTGACCTGGGTTCATGAAAAGCCCAACATAAATGCAAGCTGTTGATAAAGGTAGAGTCTTTCTGGTAAGATGGTGGCGCACTCTGATGCATCGGGCTCACTGGGTCCAACCAAAGGAGCAATTGTTCATCTTTTATGTCACTTACAATCTCAAGACACTGCTGACTATCGAGAACGGCAGATCCACCCCACTAGCAAGTTGCTGGATAGAGGTGGAGATGGACTTGTTGCGCACTGTCGTAAACTGTTTCAGCAACCAGGGAGGAAGGCAAAAGAGGCAGCGTGTGGAGGTGGAACATGATCCAACAGACAGTACTGGTGGTTGTCTTGAATGTAGTTGTTGTGATCACAAGACTGGTGGACATTGGTAATGTAGAATACTGCAAGTTCGATTCACTCATTCGTTGGCAAAACCAATGGCGGGAGAGCTGCGTGGCCTTGGTTGTTGCACGGTCCAGGTCTCATTCATGCTCAGAGTCCCCTATTGCAACTGCCGAGGAAGATGATGCCAGAGCTGGCTGTGTGCCGCTAGATTCCTCACTGGGTTGGAGTCTGGCCCCTCCTGTTGGTGCTGCCCTCCAGTGTTCACTCAGAGTAAGACAAGCTGGATTGCCTTTGTCTGTGGCTGCACTGCATGATACATGGAACTGCAGCAGGCTGGTGTTGCAGAAACATGTCTCTAGGACGACGTCCATGCACCATCAAAGTACAGGCTATGACACTCAGGAACTTTGATAATATTGTTTTTTTTTTGGTGACTATGTTTTTCTGTTCTCGTAATTACATGTGCTATAAGTGCTGTGTGCTGTCTGTGACTGTTAGTTCTCTGTTTTACATCCTGGCCCCAGAGGAACACTGTTCATTTAGCTGTATTTCATGTGTATGGTAAATGACAATTAAGCTTGAACTTCAACTTGATTTTCTTTCCAGATGCCAAACAAATTCACAGTGCTGCACTGTTAAATCTGAACTACCAGAGGCATTTTAATAGTAATTTAAGTTTTATTTTTATTTAATTAAAAATGTACTGTTTTCATCCTTTTAAATTCCATCCATATTTCAATGGAACAGAACATGTAACCCTCAGAAGCTTTGTCAGTCAAGTTAATACCCCTCTTTTATACTCTCTCCACTCTTCTCCTTTCACCGCTGCTAACCAATCTTGAAATCAAATGGCATGGACATCGGTTTCTCCAGCTTCCGGTATTTTATTTTACCTCCCCCTTTCCTCTTTTTCTATTCCCCACTCTGGCCTCTTACCGCTTCTCTTATCAGTTCCCCCGGTGCCCTTCCTCTTCCCCTTTCTCCCATGGTCCACTTTCCTCTCCTATCAAATTACTTTTTCTCCAGCCTTTTGTCTTTTCCACCCATCACCTCCCAACTTCTTACTTCATCCCACCTCCCTGGCTTCACCCATCACCTTCTAGTTTGTCCTCTTTCCCCTCCTCCCCTCCTCCTCACCTTCTTACACTGGCATCTACCATGTTCCTTTCTGGTCCTGATGAAGGGTCTCAGCTCAAAACGTTGACAGTTTATTCATTTCTGTAAATGCTGCTTGACCTGCTGAGTTCCTCCAGCTGAGTTCCAGTGTTTTGTATGTGCTGTTCAAAATCAATTGTTTCCTCTGTCAGAACATTACCTCTTCTGCATCTTGTCAGCCCCGTAACCCAGCCCACCATTATTTGTCATCCATGCAAACTTCTCATTTGTCTTTACACTTGGCCATTGTAACTCAAACACAAGAGATTCTGCTAATGCTGGAAATCCAGAGCAACGCACACACAAAATGCGAGAAGAACTCAGCAGGTCAGGCAATTTCTATGGAAATGAATAAACAGTTGACATTTTGGGCCAAGAACCTTCTTCAGGACTAGAGAGGAAGGGGTGGGGGGAGATGCCAGAATAAAGGATTGGAGAAGAATGAATCTGACAGGAGAGGAGAGTGGTCCATTGGACAAAGGGAAGAAGGAGGGGCACCGGGGGAAGTGAGAGTCGGGTGAGGAAAAGAGATAAAAGCTTACTGTGGGGAATAGAAGAAGAGGGAAGGGGGAAGGAAAAAAATTACTGGAAGAAAAAATCAATGTTCATGCCACCAGGTTGGAGGCTAACTAAATGTAATATGAGGTGTTGCTCCTCCACCCTGAGAGTGGCGTCACCATGGCAAAAGAGTAGGCCGTGGACCAACATATGGGAATGGGGATAGGAATTGAAATGTTTGGCCATTTGGAAATTCCGCTTTTGGCATATGGAGCGGACATGCTTGACAAAATGTTCCTCCAATTTACTTTTGGTCTCATCAATATAGAGAAGGCCACATAGGGAGCACCAGGTACAATAGATAACCCCAAGAGATTCGCAGGTGAAGTGTTGCCTCACCTGGACTACTTAGATCCCTGAATGGAGGTGAGTGGGCAGGTGTAGCATTTCTGTCACTTGCAGGGGTATGTGCCCATCGGGGACATTAGTGAGAATGGACAAATGGACAAAGGAATTATGGAGGGAGTAATCCCTGTGGGAAATGGAGTGTAGTGGGAGGTGGCGGGAGGGGGAAGGTAAAGATGTATGCAATCCTCTCACTGGCCTCGTATGCAAACTTGGCTCACTACCTGACTCTGCTAACAGCCACGGGACTCAAGTGATGAGAAAGCCACCTTTCATAAACAATGTACGTCTAGGATCATTATGATTTTGGGTTCAAAAGGGAAGTTAGGACATTCCAATTAAGGACACATAGGTTGTAGTGAATGCTGTGTAAATACTGCCCATACACTGTTATCAGTAGCCCAGAAATATCATCGTTCCCCAGCATAAGATTATAAAGAAGTTTAATTTACCAAATTTTCAACTTCAACAAATAGTTACAGAAAAAGAAAAGAAAAATAAAAGTATTTGCCACATTCCAAACCTCCCTCAAAGGCCATCTTGAACAAATTGGCTCTCTCTCAGCAGCCACTCATCTGCACAAAGCACTTGCTGCAACGGGGACTCTCCTTCCAACAGCATTCTGTGGCATCGTCCCTCGTGCCCCACTCCGCAGCTCCTGCCAAAATGCCCCAAACCAGACTGGTGTGGTGGCATCCATTATTCTCGTGAGACCATGGATTCGCGCATGGAAAGGTTCTCCAGGGCGCAGGCCTGGGCAAGGTTGTATGGAAGACCGGCAGTTGCCCATGCAGCAAGTCTCCCCTCTCCATGACACCGATGTTGTCCAAGTGAAGGACAAGGGCCGATACAGCTTGGCACCAGTGTCGTCGCAGGAGTTGCCACAACGAGGTTGAAGGCAACGTCGGACTGCCTAGGGACTCCAGCTCCGGACTTGTCCTCAGGGTTTACTCCCGAAGCCTTTCCCATGAGTGGGTATGGCCGCAAGGCAGCGGAGGTTTGAAATCAGAGTTTTTCCTCTCTTAGATGGACTGCCTTCCCAGGCTGACGAGCTCCATCTACCCGAAGCACTGGTTTTAAGGCACCAGGGCCCGCCTTCGCCCCTTCTCCTGTCAGTAGAAACAGTTCCGCCGGGCTTAGAGGCTAAGCCACACGAGAAGGCCAGGAATTGGACTTGGTTGTCAGAGGCTATTTGAGGCGCATGCGGTGAGGAGAATGTTTAGGTAGTGGGAGCTTGTCCCCACTACCACTCCTCTGCTTGACAACCTTGGAACCCAAACCAAACCAGACTCAGAAATCTGATCCCGCCCAGTTCTCCCAAATCTTCCACTGGACAGAAAGTTACAATTGGCTGACACAACATTCCTAAGTTGGATAACATCGCCCTTCAGCCAAAGCCAAAACACTCTTACCAGCAGAACACACTGCTTTTACAGAAAATGCTAAAATAAAATACCTCACAGCATAGCATAGAAATCTTACCACGTGTTTGGTGGTAGGATCTCGTTCAAAATGGTGAAAGTTGTAGAGAATGATGCGTTGGAAGCAGGGGCTCATGGGATGGTATGTGATGACAAGAGGAACTCTATTCCTGTTAAAGAGGTGGGAAGATGGGATTAGCACAGATGTCCGGGAAATGAAAGAGATGCGGGTGAGGGCAATGTCTATGATGGAGGAAGGGAAACCTCATACTTTGAAGAAGGAAGACATCTCCAATGTCCTGGAAAGGAAAGCTTAATGCTGGGAACAAATATGGTGGAGACAAAGGAACCAAGAAAAGGGAATAGTTTTTTTTACAGGAGAGAGGGTGGGAAGAGTTATAGTCAAGACAGCTGTGGGAATTGGTAGGTTTATAAAAAGATGTAGTAGAGAGCTTGTCTCCAGAGATTGAGAAAGGGGAGAGAGGTGTCAGGAATGGACAAAATGAATTTAAGGGCAGGATGGAAAAAGGAGGCAAAATTGATTAAATTAATGAGCTCAGCATGGGTGCATGAAGCAGTACCAATGCAGTTGTCAATGTAGCGCAGGAAGAGTTGAGAAGCATTGCCAGGGAAGATTTGGAAGATGGACTGTTCTACATAGCCAATGAAAAGGCAGCCATAGCTGGGGCCCACAGCTACCTATAACAAAGTTTGTGAACCTGTTGTTAGATGTTACCTTGGCATCTGCCCTGTAGAGGCCATTAAGACTGAGCTATAAGCTTTTAGGAGCAGTGACCAGCAGCTTGATTTACTTTCTCGAACTAAATTTTTGTAGGCATCCTAAATAGAGACATTAAGTTAAGCACATCATTGTTGAATCACTGGAAATAAGCATTTCTATGTTCAAATATGGTTTAACTTCTACTGCTAAACTTTATTAAATGCATGAAAACCTTGATATCTGGGCAGTAGTTTTCAAACTACAGCTGAAACCTACATTACATGGATAAGAGACAGAACTGGATGAGGATTATGGGGAACAGGCACAGAGGACAAGTTGAGGTCAGCGTAGATCAGCCGTGATCATATTGAATAGGGAGTAGACTTGAAGGTACAGAGTGCCCTATTCCTTCTCCTATTTCCTTGTACTGTAGTGCATGGAAGTGGAAAGGCTACAGGTTTAATAAAAAGGGGTTGAATACAGGACAAGATCTGCAGATGCTGGAAATCCAAGCAACACAGACAAAATGCTTGAGGAACTCAACAGGCCAGGCAGCATCTATGGAAAAGATTAAACAGTCGATGTTTCAGGCCGAGACCCTTCATCGGGACTTGAGTTGGAGAGCAGCAGAGATCACAGAGGGGGAGCAATGAGAAAGGGTTTCACTGAACTCCTGTCAAAGGGAAGATTTGAACTTCTTCAGGGTAGTCATCCCTGAAAGAGACATCGCAGTGTAGTCGTAGCACAAAGATGAGAAAATTGGCAGATGCTGGAAACCCAAGGTAATGGTTTCTCCGTAAGGTTTCACTGCTAATGTAATGGTTCCTCTGTAGCAGCAATGTTTGGGTTATGACTAGAGATAACAGGGGCTTTGGAATGTGCGCCATCCAATGCGAGGAGTGTTGTTTCTTTCTTGTGTGGCTGAGAGGAGGTATTCACGGTCTTTTGTTGGCGAGAGATGGAGAGAGCAGTGAGCTGGTAGACTGCAGGACGGAGTGGACTTGGAGTGAGGGTCCGGGAGTCGATGACACTCGGAGAAAAACGATGGGGAATTCAAGACAGAAAACTGTGAGCTCCTACGTACACAATAGAGTGTTTCATTAAAATGGGCCTTTTTTCTTTTCTGTACTAACTCTATAGTCAAATTATGAAGCTCAATTGTTTAATTGCATACGGTGTACCATCTGATCTTTCATGGTACTGAGTTGTAACAGGGGAACACATCACGCAGCATCCACACAAACGAAATTTCACCAGTTTGGCGGGGGGGGGGGTGACTGTCATCCCCGACAGTAACACAGCCCGCCAAACCTGGGTTACACCAAGCATCTGCAGGAGTTGGAGTACAGTATTAAGTTCAAGTTGTACATGATATTGGTGAGTTCAAATTTAGAGTATTGTAGGTAGATAGGCAAGTTTAGAGTATTGTGTGCATTTCTGGTCTCCTACCTACAGGAAAGATATTAATAAGCGTAAAAGAGAACAGAGAATATTTACAAGGATGTTGCCAGGACTTGCGGACCTGAATTACAGGGAAATGTCGAATAGTCTAGGACTTTATTCCCTGAATTGGAGGAGAATGAGGAGAGATCTTATAAGGGTCTAAGTTACGAGGGGTATACATAATGTGAATGCATGCAGGCTTCTTCCCCTCAGGATGAATGAGACTACAGCTCGAGGTCATAGATTTAAAGTGAAAGGTGAAATACTTAACGGGAATCTGAGTAGAAACTTCAGCACTCAGAGGGTGGTGTGACTGTGGAAGGAGCTGCCATCTTAAGCGGTAAATACAGATTTATTTGTAACATTTAAGATAAGTTTGCACAGGTACATGGATGGGAGAGGTTTGGAGGGAAATGGTCAGGGTGCAGATAGATGGGAGTAGGCAGAAGACCAATTCTGCATGCACTAGATGTACTGAAAGGCCCTTTTCTATGCTGTAGCACTCCATTACTCAATACGCTCTTCAGAAACAGGCAGTATTAGAAATACTTAGCACACAGTTAAACAACTAGACAGTCAGGGTAAGTAAAGGCAAACTATGTTTTTGGAATGGTCCAAATGTTCAGCCTATAAGATATTGTAGAAGAACTGTAACTATGGAAGCAATAACTGACAAGATGAAGAAAATACATGCAAGAGCTGCACAAGGGTACACCTTGTTCTTGGAAAAGCAGCTATTTAATTTATAGAACTAACATAGGGGTAAGGGATCAGAACTTCTGCTTGTATTATTACTATATAATCTATTATTGTTTAAAAAGGCATTTTCCATTATTTTCTCATAAGGAGGATTAAATAATAACAATACAAATTGGGATGATAAAGGCCATTGCTTTTTACAGCTAGTAAAGGAAGAAAATGACTAATTATTAAAAATGCTTAACTTGACTATATTTGTCCATAAAGGACTTTATAGTTGTAATTACAGAAATTAAGTTTAACGTAAGTTTGGGGGGGGGGGGAAATAACCTGCACAGTTTACAGTTCCAGCTACAATTTCTCCATTTTATCCAATCTGGAGGGGGGGGCGGAGAGAGGGGGATGAGGATGAGAGAGTGTGCGTGTAAGTGAAATGCAGGTATAGTGTGTGGTGGTGGTGGGGGGGAGAGAAGCAAGTAAAAAATGCATTTTAACCGTATAAGCAGGTTAGAAAATAAACGTTGTTAACTTCCTCAGCATGATGTTCTGTCGAAAGATGCTCCAGAAAACCAAGACCGAACTGTATGTAACGCCTCAGCATCTCAGATTTGCGAGACCACGAGTAAAATGCAGTTCAGTTCCCATCCTAGAATCTGGTAACAAGATCATTAAAACGCTTTTAAAATTTTATGTGGTTAACATGCCATTGAGTGAAGCACCAGAAAAGGCTACGAAGTATCAACAAATTAATGAAATTCAGCCTGTGGAGCTTGACATGAGTTGGAGGAGAATGGGCGGAGAAACCGGGGGAAGCGTAGTTGCGAAGGACGGTTCCGAGGCAATAGGAACAGTAGGCGTCGGGCCCGGGGAGTACGAGAGCGGGGAGCAGAGGTTCCGTGTAGGTCGCTGCGTGGCTGAGGGTCCCTTCTTGCTGCAGAGGGCCGGAGCCATGTCTTCTAAACCCAGCTGCCTGATGGTGTTGAGCGCTGCTGCCGGAGGTGGGTTGAAGGAGGGCGGAACTCCGCGGCCAGTGAGTGAAAGGCCCAGAGAGTGGAGAGGGAAGGCACCTGCAGCCGAGCTCAGGGCGTCGGCCGGTGGTCGGTGGTCGGAGGGCGGTCCTATCGGACTGTGAGGGTCGGCACGATAGTGAGAGGGCGACTGACGTGGAAACAAGCACCAAAAATTGTTATTCGGCACACGGTGCCTGTGTTGCTTTTTTGAAATCCATTCCCAGTTCCTGTATTGCAACCCAGCGAAGTAAAGGGTCACACTTAAACGAGTAACAGATTCTGATTCATTTGAAAATCCTTTCTCTCCAGTGCAACATGTCATATACTGGAGGAATTCAGCAGGTCAGGCAGCATTTTAAATGCAAGTAAGTAAACAGTTGATATTTCGGGCCGAGGTCCTGCATCACCGTCCCGATGTAGGGTCTCGGTCCGAAACGTCGACTGCTTACTCATTTCCATAGATGCTACCAGACCTGCTGAGTTCCTCTAACATTTTGTGTATGTTGTTCTAGATTTCCAGCATCTGCAAACTCTCTTGAGTTTATGATCTGTTGGAGGAACTGTGATGCTGTACCGCCTGTTGAGTCCCACCGGCAGCTGTTGCACTGGAAAGTCCAGATTTGCAGATGAATCTGCAGTCTTCTGTGTCTCCGCTGTATTTTCCAACGGCGTTCAGAGGATGGCAATTTTAAACACAAATCTCGGTAATTGCTAGCTTACTGCACCTTGGATACCTCAAACTTTTAATTATGGTCAATATATCCTCTCTCCACTTGTCTTATTGTAGCTTGGTTAAAGTGGCAAGCTGGGGCATGTGTTCTGGATGGTTTGTGTACGAAAAAGTCAAACAACTATGATGAACCTGGGGTCACATTTTCTTGAGCATCGACAGAGACCATTGGAGCTCCCATTTAAAAAAAAATCTGGCACATATACTGTACTCTATTTGCCAAAACGATCACTTGCAGATGAAAAGCATGCCCTGGAAAATGTGTTCTATCTGCAAGTTTTCAGCTTTGTTTTGCCCAAGTCTCTTGCTGTTCCCCCATTGGCCTAGTGTGTGCTATCTTTAGAGTTATTAAAGTTTGCATTGTACCCATTTATACCAATTAGTTTATTGTTGTCACATACTGAGGTGAAATGTAAAACTTGTCATGTATGCTGTTCATACTGATTAAATCATTACACAGTACATTGAAGTAGTGCAATGTAAAACAACAACTGAATACAGAATACAGTGCACAGCTATAGAGAAAATGCAGTGCCAGTAGGCTATTGGGTGCAAATCATAACGGTGTAGATTGTGAAGTCAAGAGTACATCTTATCATAGTAGGGTTTCATACAATAGTCTTATAACAGCGGGGTTGAAGCTGTCCTTGAGCATATTGGTATGTGCTTTCAGGTGTTTCTATCTTCTGCCCAATGGCAGAGGGGTGAAGAGAGAATTTTCAGGGTGGGTGGGGTCATTGATTATGTTGGTTGCTTTACTGACGCAGTGAGAAATGTTCACAGAATCCATGGAAGGGAGGCTGGTTTACACGATGTTCTGAGCTCAGCCGTTTCTTGAGGTCACAGGCCATACCAAGACCTGTTGGCCAGTTGCCATACCAAGTCGTGATGCATTCTGATAGATGCTTTCTATGGTGCATTGATAAAACGTGGTAAGGATCAACAGAGACATACCAAATTTTTTAAACCTCCTGAGACTTTGGTGAGCTTTCTTCGCTATGGTATCTACATGATTGGACCAGGAGAAGCCATGGTGATGTTTACTCCTAGGAACTTGAAGCTCTCAACCTCGGCACCATTGATGAAGGTAGGAGCATGTGTACCCCTCCCCCACCCTTCCTGATGTCAATGACCAGCTGTTTTGTATTGCTAACATTGAGGGAAATGTTGTTTTCATGATACCATGTCACTAGGATCTCTCTCCCCTTCCTGTTCTCCATCTCATCATTAGTTGAAATACAACCCACTACAGTGGTATCATCTCCAAACTTCCAGATGGAATTAGAGCAAAAAACAACATGCAATCAAGAACATACAGGGAGTAGAGAAGAGCGCTGAAGAATCAACTTTGTGGGGAACTGCTGTTTAGAATAGTCACAGTGGAGATGTTGCTGCCGATACTTACTGGCTGCGGTCTGTTGGTAAGGAAGTTGAGGATCCAGTTGTCAAGTGAGGCATTGATTCCCAGGTCTCAGGGTTTGGTGATGAGTTTGTTTGGAATTATGGTATTAAAGTTGGAGCGATAGTCTATTGTGGTTGTCTTTGCTGTCCATACGCTCCAGGGATGAGAGTCAGGTCAGGGAGATGGCATTCACTATAGACCTATTTTAGGCGGTAGGTGAAATAGGTGAATTGCAGTGGGTTGAGATTGTCTGGGTAGCTGGAGTTAATGCATGCTTGACTTCATAATGCTGGATGTCTGACCCACTGGGTCATAGTCATTGGGGCATATTACCTTGCTTTTCTGAGGTACTGGAATGATACTGTCTTCTTGAAGCAGGTGGGAACTTCAGGTTAAAGTAAGGGGATATTAACATACAAGGTCTAATGACACCAATGGGCCAGATGCTATCTGTGTACTTTCCAATCATCTGCTAAAGTCTTCCTTTATAAAGTTGTTTATCTTTAAGGTTTGCATTACTTCTTAGACCTTACGTTACTGAAAATTGATTGTATATTCTATTAAATTTAATGAGAAGTCACAGTTCATCAATTTACTCCTTTTTTTCTCAGTCTACTATAATAATCTATGGAATGTCTGAAAGTAAATAGCACTGTAAACACTTGTTGACTTTTATATGCTGGTTTTCTTTCTTTGAATAAAAAGCAGATTAATTTTTAAGGTATTCAATAGTTATGAAAAAACACAATCATGTTTAACAACTGTAGAAAGTAGTGGTACAGCAATGATTCCCTGAGGGACCATTAGGAGAAATACAAGTTGTCGGGGGGAGGGGGCAACCTAACTTGAGGCACAACACCTGACCAACTGTGTCAACTGGTTGCCGCCATCAACAGCCGACAGGCATCCCCAGTTTGTGTTTATTTTTTATTTTAATTGAGCCCTTTTAATGATGGATAAATACGTATGGCACGATCTCTATGAGTCTGAAGGCAGTGAAGCCTTGGATTTTAATTCTGCTAAGAAACAGAAGCTACAGAAAGTGCGTCAATACAGTGTTACATACCTGGAGTATGATTTTTTCCGTTCCTGCCAGATCAGCAATGCCCCATGTGTCTTATTTGTAATATTGTACTATCTAATGAAGCCATGAAACCATCAAGATTTATGGAGGTATTCCTGCAAAGACACACTGTAAAGACTGCTTATTGTATTATCCAGTTCCAGAAGATGAAAGAAGCAGTTGAAAAGCGTTGCACACACTTTTGCCAACAAAGCTAAAAATGACCTTGATAGTGGTCTCATTGCTTCTTATAAATGACCTTGATAGTGGTCTCATTTCCAAAATGATAGCAAAGTTGCAAAATCTCATACAATTGGTGAAAGATAAATAATGCCTGCTATATCAGAAGTGTTCACCACTGTTCTCAAAATGGATACCAGTATTTTAAAATCAGTTTCTCTGAATAATAACGCTGTAGCTCGTCATATTGATGAAATGAGCAAAGACATTGGATATCAACTATGCACAGAGCTACAAAAACAGAATTTGGGATACAACTGGATGAGTCAACTATGCAGAACAATGAGGCATTGCTAATGGCATATACACACACTGTTTATCAGAAATGATGAAGTTTATTGATTCCCTTTTGTAAACAGTTTAAAAACAAATATAAGTGGAGAATCAATCTACAACGAGCTCAAAATGTATATTGAGGTTGAAAGTGTTCTGATTAGGAACATGATTTCTTGTGCAACAGATGGAGCATCATATATGACAGATCACCATGTTGGTTTAGTGGCATTTATGAAAAAAGAAATTCCAAGTCTGTTTGTAATCCATTATGTAATTCATCGTCAGCATCTTGCAGCCAAAAACCTCAGTGTGTCTTTTATCAAGCATGACTCTTGTAATATCTGCAATCAACAAAATTAAAGCTCATCCATTAAATAGCAGAATATTTCACCAGTTAAGCCAAGATAACAGTGAAGAATTTGAACGCTTGCTTCTTCACACTGAAGTGTATTGGCTGTCGAAAACTGTTGCTGAAAATGTTTCTTTGATCTTTTTGACAGTGTGGTTGAATTTTTGCTCAAAGTTGACAAGAGCTTGGGAAACAAGATTGAACTTCTATGTGGAGATGTGGCATACCTAGCCAATCTGTATGACAAAATGAACGTCCTAAATATGAAGCTGCAGGGTGAGAATTTCAACTTAATCTAGGCAAAAAGTGCAGTGTCCACTTTTATTGGAAAATTGGAAATAAATAAGCATAACAATGAGAAAAGATTGTTCTCAGTTTCCCTGCGCAGACAGTGATTTGCAAGAGTACTGCTTACATCTGCAGTCACTGAAGAAGGATTTTCAAAATCAATTCAAGGATTTAAATGATCTGGAAATTCCAGACTATGTAATTAACCCATTTCTTTGCAAGGTGGAAGAACAGGAAGAGAGCTTGCACAAAGAAAATATTAAAATTCAGAATGTTGAAGAAGCAAAAATGCTTTTCAAGAATGTCGGCTTTTGTGGTATGTGACTACACTGTTATACAAAGTGTCTGAAAAGAGGATGCTGTCTAAGTTGCATGCCATCTTGGTCAATGTCTCCCATCCACTACATAATGTACTGGGTGGGCACAGGAGTACATTCAGCCAGAGACTCATTCCTCCGAGATGCAGCACTGAGCGTCATAGGAAGTCATTCCTGCCTGTGGCCATCAAACTTCACAACTCTTCCCTTGGAGGGTCAGACACCCTGTGCCGATAGGCTGGTCCTGGATTTATTTCAAAATCTACTGGCATAATTTACATATTACTATATAACTATTTATGGTTCTATTACTATTTATTATTTATGGTGCAACTGTAACGAAAACCAATTTCCCCCTGGGATCAATAAAGTATGACTATGACTAAAGGTTCCTCATCTTTGGAGAGGAGTTAAACTGCTCTTTCATTGCATTCCTATCCTTGTACCTTATTGAAAGAGGCTTCAGTGCAGTGAACCACATACTCACAAAAAACAGAAACTGCTTGGACTTTGTTGCACGTGGGGACTTTATGCTTTTATGGTCACAACTTGAATCAGATATTTCATCTCTTGCAAAAAACCAGCAAAGTCAAGAATCACAGTGATATCGAAACTACTGTACAGTGCACAGGTACCAAGTAAGCTAAGTTTAAAGAAAAATAAAAATTTAAAGTGGGATCATTTTTCTCATGTTAGCATATGGTAGTTTTTACAATATGGGGGGTGCCAGAAAGTCCATTGTGCCTAAGAGGGGTGTTGGCAAGTATTAAGGTACTTTAAGAAGGTGATGGGCTGAAAAAGGTTGGGAAATACTGCAGTACAGGATTCTATTAAGCTGTTACTTTTTCTTTCCTTCCTTCCAATTACCCTCTTGTTACAGGAGTATCTGCACAGTCCTTCCATCAGTCTTTTATGCTTTGCAGCACAGCTTTTAACCTCCAGATTGCCACTCCAGGGGTAAGAACCTTGGAGTTATCTATTTTATTGGGATGTTTACTTTTGTGATTGTAACTGTAATGTTGTATTTTTGCATGGGTGAGCTGTCATTGAATCGGTGAAGGCCAAAGTGCAGTCATTATTATCAAGCTATTTCTTGTGGCACAAAGTATATTTGCACCAACTTTCTGTCCGTAAAATCTTTCTTTCCGTGATCACATTTTATCACAAAGCTTTCCATTAATAGTGCAGATATGAATAGCTTCCAGAATGATTTCCACTGTCATCTTGCTTTGCTGCAAATTTAGCCTTCTGTCTGATGGCATAGCAGTAACTTTGTTTTCATATTTAGCTCCTTTGGCAGGGACAAAGGTTATTCAAATACAGATCACTTAAACTTGGCATGTGAAAATAAATCCCATGGATACTATCAGATTATACCATAAAGTAATCAGAGAAACTCTAAACTTCTACGTGCTTTGCTGTCTTCTTGCAGTTAGGTGTACTAATTAAACTACAATATTGACGTATTAAGTAGAACTAATGGCTTTTAAATATTTTGCTCAGATTACGTAAATATATTTAATCACACTTAATTTCACCAAGGATAATCTTGTGGAAATTTCAACTAGTTTTATTAAAATTTTGTAGGATGCAATTTTCTAGTTCACAGACTTGACTTCAGCACTTAAAGCAATGAAGCTATGTTTTAAGCACCAGCTTTTATGTATTTAATGATATAGTCTACAACTGTTGTCAATGAATATTAATACTTTGGCACTTCCCTACTGTGTGTAGCAGCATAATTCTGCCCCAAGTCAGGTGACATCCACTTTGTGGAGGCCATTATCTGAAATCCTTTATCCATATGTATTTGTAATAGGGGAAGCCAATAGAATTTGTGGAGCTGGATGAGAATAATATTCGTTGGATAAATGATTTTCGCATGAAGCCATATGCCAACCCTGCTAAACTAGAGTCAATTGATGGTAAGGTTCTCATCCACAATGATGTGTGTAATATTTGATAAATTCAACGTATAGTAGAAAATATATATTCTGTGGGTGTGTGTCATTATATCTGCCTGTATTTCAATGTTAAGGTTAAACATGATGGCTGTTAGTAGTCAGAAATTTGTATATAGAATACAAATATGTTATATATTGAAGTACAAAATTTGAGGGAGCATGTTTGTATAAGAAATGTAATTAACTGTTTTTAATTACAGTAAAGTGATTGAACACATTGCATAAACCCAGATCATATTCCCAAGGTTTCAGTCATTAAGGATATATTATGTTTTCTGAGCATTGCAATTTATAAATTCCAGAAGCAATTTAATTGGCTGTAATTGAGCAGGATGAAACTAGCAACAGACTTGAGTGGAAAAGTGAGTACAGGAAAAAGGAAAAGGTAGGAATCTGCAACGTATGAATGAGCAAAACAAACATGAAGATGATAATAGGTATAACGAGAGAGACTGCGAATGCCCTTGTGGCTTCAGGAATTTCCTTCCCCAACAGTGAATCACATTCACTAATTTTAATGAACAGTACAATAGGGTTTAAACTATTTTAGTCCTGAAGCATCTCGAAACTTAATATTTTGGTTTATGATTTTTTATAATTTGCTCTTAATTGACATATTTTGTGTCTCAAGGTGCTAGGTACAATGCTATCTTGATTCCTAATTGTCCCGGTGCTATGGTAGATCTTGCAACCAGTGGATATCTGGCCAAGATTCTTCAGAATTTCTGCACTGAAAAAAGTGAGTAACACATTCACAATCATAATAATAACTTATATAGAGGTGTGAGGAAATACGTGCTTTCTGGAAAAAAACCTTTGCAATAAATTTAGTCATAGGAAAGTACGGTACAGAATCAGGTCCTTCAGCCTATCTAGTCCGTGCCAAACCAATTAAACTATCTACTCCCACTGACTTGCACCAGGACCATAGTCCTCCATACCTTACCATCCATGTACCTATCCAAACTCCTCTTAAGCTTGAGTTTGCATGCACCTCTTGTGCTGGCAGCTAGTTCCACACTCTCACGACCCTCTGAATGAAGAAGTTCCCCTTCACGTTCCTTTAAACTTTTCACCTTTCATTCTTAACCCATGACCTCCGCTTACAGTCCCACACACCCTCAGTGGAAAAAGCCTGCTTGCATTTACCTTATCGATACCCCTCATAATTTTGTATCTCTATATCAAAACTCCTCTCAATCTTCTCCGCTCCAAGGAATAAAGTCCTAACCTATTCAATCTTTCAATCTATTCAATCAGGTCCTCCAGACCCAGCAACATCCTTGTAATTTTTTTCTATATTCTTTCAACCTTATTTATATATTTCCCGTAGCTAGGTGACCAAAACTGCACATCAATACTCCAAATTAGGCCTCACCAATGTCTTATACAACGTCAACATAATATCCCATCTCCTGTTCTCAGTACATTGATTTATTCTGGCCAATATGCCAAAAGTTTTCTTTATGACCCTGTCTACCTGTGACGTGACTTTCAGCAAATTATGGACCAATATTCCCAGATCCCTTTGTCCTACCACATTCCTCAGCACCCTACAGTTCACTGTGTAAGACCTACCCTGGTTGATCCTACCAAAGTGCAATACCTCACGCATGTCTGCTTTGAATTCCATCTTCCATTTTTCAACCCATTTTTTTCAGCTCGTCCTGATCCCCCTGCAAGCCATGACAGCCTTCCTCATTGACCCCAACACCCCCGATCTTGGTGTCATCTGTAAATTTGCTGATCCAGCTGAGGGGATTCTCTTTCTGTTATGAGATGTGAACATTTATTGTTGAGACTACTGGCCTTTGAAAAGGTGGTGCTGCGCTGTCTTTGATTAACAGCAGCCCTGCTGCCGATTATAATCTAGAGTGCTGTGGGACACTGAGTTCCAAGGTTTCAACCTAAAATGATAAATTTCCTGTTCGGAATGGTGTTTGACTTTGGAAGTTTCAGGTGATGATGGTCTTGTGTGCCAAGGCTCTTGTTTTTCTTGGTGGTTTGGGAGGTCCTATTTAGTGAGTAATTGCTTTGTAGTTCTTGGGCGGTACAGAGTGGGGGAGCAATTCAGTATTTAGATAGGAGAGAGGGTCAAGTGTCCTTCTTTGACCTGGATCACATTGAGCTCCTTGAGTACTGTTGGAGTTGAACTCATTCAGGCATGTGAAAGGTATTCCATTACAAACCTGACTTGTGCCTTGTTGATAATGAAAAGGCTTGGAAATGACAGGAGTTAAGGCACTTAACATAGGACACTTGCTTTTGGAGACACAGAATCTGATCCAGTCTGCTCAATGGTAATGCCATTGAATGGCAAAAATAGGTATTTAGGCCATGGTAATTGTTTGACATTTGCATATTCAAAGTTGACTGAGGAAGCCAACTCATAGATTCTGCTCCAGATTGCTATCCAGTGACCTCTCTGGAAGAAGTACATGTGATTGGCAAGAAAGAATTTGATTAGATGGCAGTAATATAATCAGTTTTGCCAACATTTGGAAAAATGTACAGGCTGCTCCAGAGCTGTTTTTCCGTGTGGCAGCATAGGCTAGGAAACCTGGGTGGGGTCAGAATGGTGAGGGATCATGGCTCCATATGAAAACAGTGTGTTGAATCACTGGAGGAAAAGAAGACAAAGCGGCAGATAGGAAATTGGGAAAGACAGTAAACATGAAGGAAGTTTTAGAAGTCCCATTTGCAAGCTGAAGTGATTATGGAATTATGCAAATCACGAGAGTGAACATTTCTCCTGCACTGCCCGCAGCACTCAGGAATCGGAAGCAGATACTGTTTGCTGGCACATTGTGCTGGAAAGGCTACTCAAAGAAAGTGAAACACATCTGCTGAGATCTGAAAGCCATATTTTACAACTAGAGTGATGATTTAGAGGCAAGGGAAGCAGGGATGCTAGGCAAGGATGAGTAAATTTAATATGCCAAGATGGACTCTAGCTGCATATTTTCTTTTCATCATCTTTTTAGTGGCAAATAGGCACTGGAAGTAAATAGCTTTCTAGGTGTCACCCACATCCCTTGAAAGAATTACAACCACAAATTTTAAAATTTCATCCTGAATTAATATAAAAAAAACCTGCAATGCTGTTGGTCATACACGAATAGTATGGAGTTGTACTTGCTTTCATGGCCTTTCAAAAACTGCTTGGTAAAGTGCAACATAAGCTAGTTCTGTTTTCCTTAGAGCAGAGATGGTTTAAAATACCAGACGTGGGTCTTTAGAATTCTGAAAGATGAGATTGAAGCTTAGATAGACTCCAAAAACTAAAGGGCCAATAAACTGAATATTTTTCTTATAAACAGGTGAAGGAGACCTGGTTAGCATTTGGATTTGTTTTGTTACTAATCATTTTTTAAAATTGGAAAGTCTTAATATTGCTCAGTCAGTAAATACTCTCTGAAAACTGAGAGAAGTAGATGGGAGTGAAGGAATTAACTTTTTAAGATTTTGTGTTAATTTTGTTTAAAACTGCACTGCCTTTGGTCTTTTCACCTGTTTGAATTTGAGTTTTGATTTGCAGCTCTTCTGTCTGCTTTATCATCTCATAACCGTCTTTCAGTGGTCAAGATGATGCCAGCTAAGGCTCAGACCTAGTTGTTTTTTAGGTTCGTAGGCTTGGTTTTGAGTTTGACAGGGGAAGTAGGGGTCAGGTTACAGTTCAGGGACAGGCACGTGAGGAGTCAGATGCCAGGCCTGAGTCTAGGCCTGTGTTCCACATTCAAAGGCCAGTGATGTGGAGAAGAGACATAGAGACATCCATGCACGGATTTTGGTCCTGCAAGTGCTGTGGAAGAAGACTAGTGAGGATGAGGTATGGTGTCCCTCTACATCTGTTCCCCCCCCCCCCCCCGGTCAGCAATTTGCCCCCATTGGATTAGTTGGATCAGAGGTCCATGTGGCCTGGAAGCATGAGGGCAAGATATGTGAGTTCACAAGTCCAGATTTTGTGGTCCCATCATCAGCGAGACCGAAGTTTGAGGCCTAGAATTTGGGGTCCTATCATTGCTGAGTCCTGGGGACAATACCAAAAGTCAGTCAGAAGTCCAGAAGTCAAGATACGATGGTTGAAGGCCTAGGTCTGCAAGTCTGTGAGCCCACTGGGGAAGTTGAAGGCCTGAGGATTGTGAGTGTGCGAGTCTACTGGAGGCTGGAGCTGCCTGGGGTTAGAGAACTGTGTATGGAAGTGTGCGGGTGATAGATGGGTCAGAGGAAAGGAGCTTGCTTTGCTGTTGTTGTTATTCTGCTGGACATTGTGGATATGCTATGTTGGCATCAGAACGTGTGGCAACATTTGCGAGCTACCCCCAGTATATCCTTAGGCTGTGTTGGTTGTTAATAGAAGCAATGCACATGTGATAAATGAATGAATCTAAATCTGATCTGCTGCTGTCCTCTGGATTTCTCATCTGTATCCCCCGACAAAATACCAACACTTCGTTTCCCCAGCTTTGGATTATAGATAATCAGCCATTTATTTTGCTTTTATTTGTCTAATTGCAGAGCCAATTTGTGTGGTGGGACATGGAGTTGCTGCTTTGTGCTGTGCTACCAACCAGGAAAAGTCATGGATATTTCATGGCTATAGCATGACTGGAGTAAGCATCCAGTTTAACTTCTTTTACATAAGAAGACTTGTATTTTGATATATCCATATTTATCATTGTGACATTCATCAATCGCTTCAAAAAGCTCTTGGGAAATGTCAGTTGGTAATTGTTCTGAAGGTAAACAAACCAGGGAGAGAAATAGGGCATTTGTTGCTTCAAGACATTCAAAAGATCATGGCTGATCTTTTACTTCAGTGTTGTTTTTCTGTATCGACACATGTTCTTCAACTCATTACAAACTGAATGGTGATTTTATTTTCTTCCTCATATGTAAAGTAACAAGTTTTAGACATCCTATATACTTTCCAGTTTCTTGCCATGTGTGGTACTACTACATTGACCATTTTTCCACATGTAGCCTCTTATACTTGTAATATATGAGCTATTTCATCATGGAGTCTATTATCATAAATTATCATTGCTTTCATGCACAGTGTACACCCATTGTTTCTTGAAATCCTAGTTAGCTCCTCTTTTACCCATCTCAGTTTCAACTTGGTCAATAAGCTATTTTAATTGGAACAGAAGGACAGACAAGGCAAAAGCATGTGACTTGCAGAGTTTTTTTTGCAATTTTTCAGCCACTAAAATTTGCATTGATTTTAAACTAATTTCTTGTGATAACTTCAATGGAAGTAAAAAAAAATGCCATTTTTAATCAGCTGAATATGCTGGTTTCATTCTTGGGGAGCACTGAGAACTTTACAGCCAAGAACATCCTTGAAAATCTTGTATTTTGTACATATTTAAATAAATAAACAAGTTACACTTAATTAGATCATTGAGCAATCCAGTTTACTAATCTAACCACATCATTAACACCTTCCAGTCCAAAGATGATGATCTGATCAGGTCTGAGCTTTTGTATTTTCAAAATTCAGGATTGTTTTTATATCATTTCCAGTACGCAAGTGTAAAGGATATTTTATAGTTGGTCAATTTTTTTTGTAGCCTTCTGTCTATGAGCTAGTGAGGAGAAAAGATTTTGCAAGCCTTCCAGTCATCGTAGAGGATTTTGTGAAAGACTCCAGAGCCACATTCAGTGGTAAGTCTGTTTTCGTCCTCTTGTTAGTGCATGGTTGTATCTAAAGCCTTCCTTTACATTTAAAAGGAGATGGATTTAACAACTTTCTTGTTAAAATATTGGCTGATTTCTCTGTAGCTGAATGCCACATTGTTGAGTCGAATAGTGCAACTCAAGTCTGGATTATGGAAAAAAATTTCAAACTGGTGTTTAAAACTTCCAGCACTGCAGAGGGAAAGGAAAATAGTAATTGGTCTTGAGTGAATGAATGGATGATGAACAGTGTTCCTTTGGAAATGTACTGCTCTGTGGTTGCTCTTGTACCTTTGTACCATAGAACAAAGTTCTGTCCTGCAGGAGGGCACAGGTGAAAAATAAGAAATGAAACAACAATAATCTGTTATTGGTATAATGTTTATTTCAAAATATCTTAAAAGGATCAGTATGACATTTATGATATAGAAATTATAGAACCATGATCTTTAGGTAAGGTTAGAAATAACATTGTCTTTTTAGAGGAGCCAATAGAAGTGTGTCTACATGCAGTTTGGATGTTCTATTAAAGTGTCATTATCCTCTTCACATTTGTCTTTTTAGCTAGTGAACCTGATGCAGTTCATGTGGTGATTGACAGGCACTTAATAACTGGGCAGAATGATCAATCTACTCTCATTGCTGTCCAGAACCTCATCCTATTCTGTAATGTCAGGTGAGAAATTATTCAAGATAATGGTTTATCCTCATGCAATGACTCTAGTCTTAAAAATAAATACCAGGATTCAGACCATGTTCTTCAGTGCTCATAAATTCATCTACTACCTTCATGCAGTACTAGCTGCAGATCTTTTCATGTCAAGTAATGTGAAGGAATTCCAAACTTCACACAATTTAGACAAGTTTTCAAACCTTTGGTCAATTTCTAAATGTTTTCCAAAATTTGCTCTGAGTCTCCGTAACGTTGAGCTTAATTGGTACAGTCGCGTAGTGGTTGTCACAAAGCCTTACAGTACCAGCCATCCAGATTCCATTCCCACGGCTGACTGCAAGGAGTTTGTAAGTTCTCCCTGTGACTGCATGGGTTTCCTCTGGGTGCTCCAGTTTCCTCCCACAATCCAAAGGTTATTTGGTCATTGCAAACTGTCCTGTGATTGGGTTAGGTTAAAATCAGGGGATTGCTGGATGATGCGGCCAGAAGGGCCTGTTCCTCACTGTATCTCAGTAAATTAATTCATTCTTTAAGAGGGAGGATTTGTCAACTTCAATTTAGAAGTCTGGGTGAACTTTTCTCTTTATACAAAAAATGCGTTTACCTCAAAGAATATTCATAGATACTGGTGGAGTGGAATCCTGCCAGAGTCTATGCTGACTTAGTTATTACACACTTGATCTGAAATTATTCAATTTGTTTTATATTGAAGTAGGGTCTGGTAGTTGCTTGTGTTCGATTATCTGTTTTGAAAATTATATCATTTTTGATTCATTCTAATTCCATGGACATCACTCCAGTGTAGATGGCTTTCTCACAGTGAGATCTCCAACCTCCTTCCTGAATACTTATAGAAAAATTGTCGGTTAATCCAGAGAGCTCATTTGTTTGTGATTTTTATTAAAATTCTCAGTGCCATTCTGTAGTCCTGAGGCTGGAGTAGATTGAAGAGGAAGGAGTGGAATATAACTATATAACAATTACAGCACAGAATCAGGCCATCTTGGCCCTTTTAGTCCGTGCCGAACTCTTTCTCTCACCTAGTCCCACCGACCTGCACTCAGCCCATAACCCTCCATTCCTTTCCTGTCCATATAGCTGTCCAATTTAACTTTAAACGACAACATCGAACCTGCCTCAACCACTTCTGCCGGAAGCTCGTTCCACACAGCTACCACTCTCTGAGTAAGGAAGTTCCCCCTCATGTTACCCCTAAACTTTTGCCCTTTAGCTCTCAACTCATGTCCTCTTGTTTGAATCTCCCCCACTCTCAATGGAAAAAGCCTTTCCACGTCAACTCTATCTATCCCCCTCATAATTTTAAACGCCTCTATCAAGTCCTTCCTCAACCTTCTACGTTCCAAAGAATAAATACCCAACTTGTTCAACCTTTCTCTGTAATTTAGATGATGAAACCCAGATAACGTTCCAGTAAATCTTCCCTGTACTTTCTCTATTTTGTTGACATCTTTCCTATAATTCGGTGACCAGAACTGTACACAATACTCCAAATTTGGCCTTACCAATGCCTTGTACAATTTTAACATTGTAAAACTTCTATACTCAATGCTCTGATTTATAAAGGCCAGCATACCAAAAGCTTTCTTCACCACCCTATCCACATGAGATTCCAGCTTCAGGGAACTATGCACCATTATTCCTAGATCCCTCTGTTCTACAGCATTCTTCAATGCCCTACCATTTACCATGTATGTCCTATTTTGATTAGTCCTGCCAAAATGTAGCACCTCACATTTATCAGCATTAAACTCCATCTGCCATCTTTCAGCCCACTCTTCTAACTGGCCTAAATCTCTCTGTAAGCTTTGAAAACCTACTTCATTATCCACAACTCCACCTATCTTAGTATCATCTGCATACTTACTCATCCAATTTACCACCCCTTCATCCAGATCATTAATGTATATGACAAGTAACACTGGACCCAGTACAGAACCCTGAGGCACACCACAAGTCACCGGCCTCCAATCTGACAAACAGTTATCCACCACCACTTTCTGGCATCTCTCATCCAGCCACTGCTAAATCCATCTTACTACTTCAATATTAATACCTAACGATTGAACCTTCCTAGCCAACCTTCCGTGTGGGACCTTGTCAATATAGACAACATCCACCACTTTCCCTCATCAACTTTTCTAGTAACCTCTTCAAAAAATTCAATAAAATTTGTCAAACATGACCTTCCACGCACAAGTCCATGTTGACTGTTCCTAATCAGACCCTGTCTGTCCAGGTACTTATATATACCATCTCTAAGAATACTTTCCATCAAGTTACCCACCACTGACGTCAAACTCACAGGCCGCTAATTGCTAGGTTTACTCTTATAACCCTTTTTAAACAATGGAACACATGAGGAATACGCCAATCTTCCGGCACCATTCCAGTTTCTAAAGACATTTGAAATATTTCTGTCAGAGCCCCTGCTATTTCCACACTAACTTTCCTCAAGGTCCTAGGGAATATCCTGTCAGGACCCAGAGAATTATCTACTTTTATATTCCTTAAAAGCTCCAGTACTTCCTTTTCTTTAATCATCATAGCTTCCCTACCTGTTTCCCTTATCTTACACAATTGAATATCCTTCTCCTTAGTGAATACTGAAGAAAAGAAATTGTTCAGAATCTCCCCCATCTCTTTTGGCTCCACACATAGCTGTCCACTGTGATTCTCTAAGGGACCAATTTTATCCCTCACTATCCTTTTGCTATTAATATAACGGTAGAAACCCTTGGGATTTATTTTCACCTTACTTGCCAAAGTGACCTCATATCTTCTTTTAGCTTTTCTAATTTCTTTCTTAAGATTCTTTTTACATTCTTTATATTCCTCGAGCACCTCATTTACACCATGCTGCCTTTATTTATTGTCGATAGCTCTCTTTTTTCGAACCAAGTTTTCAATATCCCTTGAAAACCATGGCTCTCTCAAATTTTTAACCTTTCCTTTCAACCTAACAGGAACATAAAGATTCTGTATTCTCAAATTCTCACCTTTAAATGACCTCCATTTCTCAATTACATTCTTCCCATAAAACAAATTGTCCCAATCCACTCCTTCTAAATCCTTTCGCATCTCCTCAAAGTTAGCCTTTCTCCAATCAAAAATCTCAACCCTGGGTCCAGACCTATCCTCCTCCATAATTATATTTAATCTAATAGCATTGTGATCACTGGACCCGAAGTGCTCCCGAACACAAACCTCTGTCACCTGACCTATCTCATTCCCTAACAGGAGATCCAACACTGCCCCTTCTCTAGTTGGTACCTCTATGTGTTGCTGCAAAAAACTATCCTGCACGCATTTTACAAAATGGTTTGCATTTGCTGATGCATATGGGTACGTGGATGGTTACAGGTCTGTATGAGTGAAAATGATGTGGTTTTTATAAAGACATTGCTTTAGGGGGATCGCAAGTGTGATGATCCAGCACCTCAAAACTGAGCATTTCTGCAGAATCAAATTTAATATTACTGACATATGTCATGATATTTGTTATTTTGCGGCAGCAGCAGCACAGTGCAAAGACATAAAAATCTAAAACTACAAAAAATAAATAGTGCAACGAAAGGACTAATATGGTGGTGTTCACAGACCATTCAGAAATCTGATGATAGGAGAGGAAGCTTTACCTAAATCATAGTCTTCAGACTTCTGTACCTCCTGCCTGACAGTAGTAAAGAGAAGTGGGCATGTCTTAGATTGTGAGGGTTCTTATTAATGGAGAAATAAATGAAGGATTTTGTTTAGTCACATGTACATCAAAACATTCAGTAAAATACGTTATTTGCATCAACAGCCAACACAGTCCAAAGATATGCTGGGGCAGCCCACAAGTGTCACCATGCTTCTGGTGCCAACATATGCCAACATAGCATGCCATAACTTAAGTGGCTCAAGTAACCCTAACTGGTACACCTTCGGAATGTGGGGGAGGGGGGAATCGCAGCACCTGGAGGAAACCATAGGTGTCACAGTGAAGACTTCTTGCAGACAACGGCAGGAACTGCACCCTGATAGCTGGTCACTGGCGTTGTAAATTGTTGCACTGACTGCTTTGCGACTATGTTGCCTTCCTAAGGCACTGCTTCTTGAATATATCTTCCATATTGGGGTAATCTGTGCTGGCTGAGTCTATAACCCTCTGCACCCTTTTGCAATCCCAAACATTGGAGGCGCCACATCAGGCTCGGATGCAACTGAATGTTCTCCATCATACAGATCCTGTATAGGAGTGTGCAAGTCTTTGGTGACATACCAAATCTCCTCAAACCCCTAACAAAATATACCTCCTTTGTGTTTGCATCAATATGTTGGGCCCAGGATAGATGAGTGATGTTTTTAACAGAAGCAGAGTTGCATGCCACCATAATCTGAAACTTCATGACTCAATATCATAATTCAAATGACTAACCAACTCTATTATTCAGTGGAGTTGATATGAACACCCTCAGGAATTACTTAGAATAAACTCAGTCAAAGTGCAACCCTAAGAATGGTGGAGTAAAGGAAGTTGAGCTATTCCACGTTGTATGGAACAGATCAAGGTTTTAATGCTAAGAATAAGTAGTAACTATTCTTCCCTCCCAAAAAATGCAACCAAAAAGGGAACATAGATGAACTTTAATATTGTAATATTGAAACTTTTAGTTCTGTAAAATATCTTGAAATTGTTATCAAATAGTTTAAAGTTGTAATCTTGATCCACTGAATGATTTAATACTTATTTTTGTTTCAGGAAATGATTGCACTTTAATTCATGATTTTATTCAGAACAGTGGTTTGGCTGGTAAACAGGAAATGCACAATCTCAACTTCCGGCTCCAATGGTAGAAGAAAGAATCTATGGATGCATATCAGGCAAAAGGCAATTCCTGAAGGTGCTACAGTCCTGGTGAAGAAATCTGCCAAATATTTAATTTTCAACTCCATGTTAGTTTGCACAAAAGACTGTGAATTTCTAAATAGTCGTAAAAAAAGAACAAAAAATATGTGACCTAGTAATGTTGAACTTGTTTGTAGTGAGTGACCAAATAAATCTTCTGAATGAACTTGTTTGTACATTGACCATTCCCGCAGACTAACTGCAGCCACGTGAACATTTCCAAAAGGAATGGAAAATCTGAAGATCTTTAATATGAACCTCCATAAGAAAATGATAACATAAGCATGGAAAACAAAATTGATGAAATACACAGCAGAAGCAGCATTTGTGAAAGAGTTAACAGTTCAGTAGGATATGATGTTTATGCTCTTATTTCAGATTTGTAGCATTTGCTGTCTTGATTTCGGAAGCACTTTTTAAAAAATTGTTAAAGCATTAATTTTTTAAAGAATTGTATTGTAGCAGTGGAAATGTTAAGAGGGACACATTCGAAGCACGATAGGTATTGGTGTGATTGTAATTGTGTTGGGAGATATATATATATCTCTTAATTTATATTATAGCATCTGCGGTCAGTGTTTCCAGTGTAGTTCTCTGACCAGCTTGAAATTGTAAAGCTGTGCTATTCACTGTATCGCTGCACAGGAATCTTGATCCCATTGATAATTTATAAGCTATCCTAATAGTAAGAGTGAACTTATTTGAGAATACTATAAACTAACAAGAAATAATTTTTAGCTTAAGATATTAATGGTAAGTAGATTTTGCCACATTGAACATGTTTGTTTGAGGTAATTCTAAATGCACTATTTATTGTAAAAAAAAATCGAATCTCTTTAATTTGAACATTCCCCATCATTTAAAAGAGAATAAGTTCGTGATGGACTAAAAATGTTCTTTCTCAAAAGACAATACTAAGTCTAAATAGTAGCACTATTTTTACGTAGCACAAATAGTTTTCACTTGGTACAAGATGTCCTTGCTGGTTCAATAGAGTGAGACCTGACACTTCAGCTCCAATTCTTTGGGCGTAACTGTACCTTGTGTTCAACAAGGCATAGGCATTCTCATCCAGAAAGCATTTTGACCTAGAATTGCCAAAAGTAATTTTTTTTTTAACATGTTGTGTTGCTTCTGTTCTGACTGGGAAACGCCTTACATCCTGGAACAGTTCCACTGATTGTATTGACCAAGTATTATTTCCAAGAGTTGGATAATTTCGGCAATGAATTGGACTACCTTGAAAGCTTCCGTTTTGGCAATGCCACTACAGCAATGAAAGAATCTGGCCTGGTAAGATCTATATTTTAGTATACTACTGGGGACAAAACATCAAACTGTTAACATTCCTTTGACTTTAAACCATTTTAAAACCCTCTTTGCTTTCAGTCCCACCAAAAAAGGGCATTGTGCCGTAGTAGTTGAGAAATGTATGCATCAGTGCAGTGGCACTGATCTGGAGCTTACGAAAATTATAAAACCCTGAGATTAAGAACATTTTGAAGGATGTGAATCTAAGGAAAAGTTCTTATTTACATGTTTATTTCTGGTATTTCTAGATGTTGAGTAAAGCTTTGATATAGCCACAGTTAACAAACTGAAGAGAATGCATGGCAGTGAAAGTTGGAGGCTGGTCTGGGGATGTAGCAGGACTTTACCTGGCTCATTGTGCCTTTACGTTCTAACAACTTCAGCACAATAGCTTAAAGTATTCCCTCTTAAATGATAAATTGTTCACGCTCATTGGAGTTTGCAGGCCTAATAGGTGCATGGTAGAGGATGGGACCTGGCTCAAATACCAATAGAACTACTGTTTCAGTAATTTCCAAATATCCGATTCAAAAGTTAGGTTGTTCAGTCCCAAGCTATGCTGTAGATTTGTGATCAATTGCATACCTAAATATAAATGGGACAGGATTGTGGTTTGTGCTGTTTTTACCAGATTAGCTGTTGCAGTTAAAATGGGGGGGGGGGGGAGTGTTTTAATGTCATATGTATTTTTCATGGAAAATAAAATTTTGCTTCAAAATTCATACGTGACAGCTAATCTGTCTGGAAATTGTACTCCCGCTTTCCATTGTGTTGGAAATACCCCAGCTTTCATTCTTGGTCTGCTAAATTTTCTAACCCTAATTGGGCTGGGCATTTAGTGTGTCCAGTGCTAATTCAAAGGGGAGAAAGCTTTCTGTTGATGTACAGTACTTCTCTCACAAGATAAGCATGTCAGCATTTAAACTGGAAAGATCGTCCATGACTAGGTGCAAACTGTTGCTGATGCTTAATTAGTTTGAAATGAGGGGTGTATTTGCTTTTTATTTGGCAACTATAAGGAACTGATCCTAATAGGTGTTTGCACTCTTAGAAAGTTGGGGTGCAGGCCATTGAATCGACTTTGCCCAGTGTGGTCATGTCAAGTGGAAGTTAAGGATCCTCTATTAAAGTTGGTATTATGGGGGAGTTGATGATTTGGAGGTATAGTCCTGGTTGGTGGAATATTAGATGCCGATTTGCAATAATTTATGTCAACAAATGTTTATGATTATTGTTGAAGTTATATTTGACATTTAAGCAACTAGGAGGTCCAGGTAATCAACCATACAAAACAACTTCCACGTGTATAACTCCTAGCAAAATGCCCCAAGACTGCTTGCAGGGGTGTCATACAGAATGGAATTTGGTCCACCACATTTTCTACAATTTCTCTCAAACCCTTTGTCACCTCTTCTGATTGTATAATCATGTACAGAGATGTTCAGAGGAATCTGTGGAAGGATTGAAAGCAAAGACAAGAATTTTAAAACCAAAGTGTGAGTCAGTGTAACTAAGAGATGATGAACATATGTTTTCTACATGTTAGGACATGATAGAGAAGTTTACCTGCTTTCAGGTCCTCGACATTAGAAAAAGATAACTCAGGTTTGGAAGCTTAGGAGTGGAAAAAAAAGGCTTGTATCGGGGAGCTGAAGCAGTTGAGTTGGGCAATATTAGGGAAGTGAAAATAAGCAGGTTTTGTCCCAGTACAGAATTGTGGTCCAAAGCTTTATTATGGCTCCAATGTTTAAGCTGCCTGATTCAGTTTTGGACATTTGTCAAGAAGAGAGATGGAGAGAAGATGTTTGCCCATCCAGTACTAGAAGTTTGACGAGGTATCTGACAATTTAGACTTGGTGGAGAGATCAAGACAGAGGCAGAACTGGATGTTACCAATGTATGAATACTGCTGTTTTCAAATAATGTTTAGTGGCAGCAAGTATAGACTCACGGGGGGTTACAACAGGTAACAGCGCGGTGCCAAAGCTGGGAATTTTGTGACCACCTTTGGATTGGTAGGAAGCAAACAACTGAAGTTCCACCTGATGAGTCAACAGAGAAGCTGTGTCGTTTGGTCAACCATGGTAGAGAACATTGATGAGAGATTGTCATTTGTAACTTCGATCAGATCCTTTTCATCCTGCAGCATGAGAGGAAATCTGATTGAAGGGATCTTAATAAGAAATTTTAGGTAAAGAAAATGAATTTGAGAGGCTGAAATATGTTCAAGAACTTTGGAATGGAAAGAGATTAGAGATGGAAATGCGAGGACTGATGGGATCAGTAGTTACTTTTAAGGAGTGATGGCAATTTTAATATAGAGTGTGGGTTGGTACTTGAACAGTGTGGAAGACAGTATGGTGTTTATGGGAGTAAAAAAGCAAGAGATTGGAGAGAAATGAAAAGAAGGCAAGCATGGAGAGGCTAGAAATTCTCATTCCATATGGACACATAACAAAAAGCTGAATTAACTCTAATTCTTATAAAGTTAGAGGCAGGATTTTAAGAGCAGTGGCTCAACTCAGTATTCCATACAGGTACTTATAAAATAGTTTTAATCAATGTGAATAATATAGCATGAGTCTTGCAAAAATGGCTGAGTGAACTGGAATTCAAATCCAGAAAACAATTACTCGATCTGTTCCAACCCATAGAGAGAGAGCCGCACACAATTCTGAAATCTGCAAGTGTAGGGTGTGAGGCATCTAACTAACAGCAGAGGGAGCTGTAGGAGGAAAATCCAAAGGGCCGAACCACATTAGATGTCCGGAAAAGCACAGTGCTCGGCCTGTTGACTAGTTTATCAGAATTGTCTGGATCGAGTGGATCTAGTATTGCCTTTGTAGTATAGTCCCACAAAAGATCTCTTCAACAGGATCAAAACAATATAGATCACAGTGCCTCCTAATGCGAGTCCAACTGTAATGACAGCGTAGTTAGCACCTTGGATGAAAAAGGAAAGAGTATTTAAATCCTAAAATGTTACACAACAACAACATGTTGGTATTGCAGCATTCTGTTTTTACATCAGAGACATTAACTTTTGAGGGGGAATGGCAATAACTTTCAGATTTACTGACTGGTGGTTTCAGGATCGAGACTGAAATAATATTTAAACAATGTAAGCCACTTCTTAAAAACTGAAATTCTATCTATTGCCTTGATATTTTAAAATATGTAATAGAAAGGTTAGAGAAAGCACAGGACACAAAACAGAAAACGCTGGAAAACTCTGGTCAGACAGCATTTGTGAGAAGAAACAGTTAACATTTCAGGTCTGAAACTCTTCGTTCTAATTGAGGGAGAAAACACTTAGCCTTGGTAGCGAAAAGAAGGTGAAGGAAGGCAGAGGATGGAATGAAGAGAATTTCCCTGACAGGGTGAAATAATAGGGCAGTTAAGTCCCTATGTTTGTCAGTTGCTAATGTTGTAGAACGGTCTATTGCAAAATGCAGGTTAAACCACATTATACAAAAGAAGGAAAAGAAATTTTGTTTGGTTGAGGGTTACGGGGTGAAGGTGGGAAAATGGGGATGACAGCAAAATAAATCAACCATGCTTGAATGCTGGAGCAGACTCCATGGGTCAAATGGCTTAACTCTGCTGCTCTATATCATGTGGTGTTTTGAAAATAAGGTATGGCAAGCAAAAAAAAAGACAGTGCTGATGCAACTAGACAAAGAGTGAGTTGTCTAAAATTGGAGAATTCAATATAGAGTTCTACAGGCTGCAAATGTGCCCAGAAGGAAGGCAAGACCCAGTTTCCCAAGCTTCCTTTAGGAAGTCAGAGGAATGGGGAAAACTGGGAGTGGGTTGTTGATTTAAAGTAGCAGGCAACTGGAAGGTCATGCTCACACCTGTGAACTGAGTGGATAGGCTCTGCAAACACGCAATCTGTGTTTAGTTCTTCTGTGTAGCGGTCACAACATGACTACAAAATACTGTACACTATATTGGAAGAAGTGCAAATGAATTGTTACCATACATAGAAAATAGGTGCAGGAGTAGGCCATTCGGCCCTTCAAGCCTGCATCACCATTCAATATGATCATGGCTTATCATCCAACTCAGAACACTGTACCTGCCTTCCCTCCATACCCCTTGATCCCTTTAGCCACAAGGGCCATATCTAACTCCCTCTTAAATATAGCCAATGAACTGGCCTCAACTGTTTCCTGTGGCAGAGAATTCCATAGATTCACCACTCTCTGTGTGAAGAAGTTTTTCCTCATCTCAGTCCTAAAAGGCTTCCCCTTTATCCTCAAACTGTGACCCCCTCGTTCTGGACTTTCCCAACATCGGGAACAATCTTCCTACATCTAGCCTGTCCAATCCCTTTAGAATTTTATACGTTTCAGTAAGATTCCCCCCTCCATCTTTTAAATTCCAGAGAGTATAAGCCTAGTCGATCCAGTCTTTCATCATATGAAAGTCCTGCCATCCCAGAAATCAATTTGGTGAACCTTCTTTGTACTCCCTCTATGGCAAGAATGTCTTTCCTCAGATTAGGGGACCAAAACTGCACACAATACTCCAGGTGTGGTCTCACCAAGGCCTCGTACAACTGCAGTAGTACCTCCTTGCTCCTGTACTCGAATCCTCTTGCTATGAATGCCAGCATACCATTCGCCTTTTTCACTGCCTGCTGTACCTGCATGCCCACTTTCAATGACTGGTGTATAATGACACCCAGGTCTCGTTGCACCTCCCCTTTTCCTAATTGGCCACCATTCAAATAATAATCTGTTTCCTGTTCTTGCCACCAAAGTGGATAACCTCACATTTATCCACATTAAATTGCATCTGCCATGAATCTACCTGGAAAAACTCTGTCCTGCTGGATCATGGAAATAGAAAAGGTGAAAGAACCTCTGTGGTTGTGTGGGAATGTGCCTTATGACAGGAAGTGGGTGACAGGGATGGAAAAGTAGACTAGACCAGAGAACCACAAAGGGAGAGATCTCTTTGAAATGTTGAAAGGGGAGGGCAATGTGTGTCGGGTGATGGAGTTAGCAGAAATTGCAAAAGAGGATCCATCAAATGCAGAGAATGGCAGGAAGGTAAGGGCCTGGCAGACTCTAAATTTTTCATTATCTTTTCCTTATCCAGTTTTGGACTTGACTGAAGTCATTTATTTTAAAAATTTGTTATAGAAACTAAATGTCTGCAAACTGGGTCGCAAGTTATCTCCATATCACAAATTAGTCACCCACAAATCCTATTCAGGTGTAATGGATGAGGGCTAAGTTAATGTAAATTCTGCAAAATAGATTGGCACTTGTTAGGCATCTATTAAAATTAGGCCTTAGTCATTTTAATTATAACGTGCATCTTTGGGGTTTCCCTGTGAATTCCTTTTTGCAGCATTCGCTATTACTAGCAGAATTCACCTAACTGATCAGGCATCTTTAACTGAGCATTCATAGACTGGTGACATTTGTCAATTAACTGAGGTGAATAAACAAAGGCCGCTTTTGCTGAGTGTGCCACCTGTGTGGTGTGTCTTCCAGAGGCTGATACCAGCCATCTACCATTTTCCTATGTACACCTAGGGAGAAAGGATGATGTATTGAATCATTCCCTACAGAATAAATACAGTGCCTTTAAAAATATTCACCCCCTTGGAAGTTTCCATGTATTACTGTTTTACATCATTGAATCACAGTGGATTTAATTTGACTTTTTTGACGCTGATCTACAGGAAAAGACTTCTGGTTCAAAGTGATAATGGATCTCTACAAAGTGATCTAAATTAATTACAAATATAAAACATAAAATAATTGATTGCAAAAGTATTCACCCCTTTCAAATCAGTATTTAGCAGATGCACCATTAGCAGCAATTACAGCCTTGAGTCTGTATGGATAGGTCTGTTTCAGCTTTCCACATCTGGACACTACAATTTTTACCCATTCTTCTTTACAAAACTGCTCAAGCTCTGTCAGATTGCATGGAGATTGTGAGCAAACAGCCATTTTCAAGTCCAGCCACAAATTCTCAATTTGATTGAGGTCTGCACTCTGACTTGGGCACTCCAGGGCATTAACTTTCAGGTTTTTAAGCCAATGCTGTGTAGCTTGGACTTCATGCTTGGGATTATTGTCTTGCTGGAAAACAAATCTCCCAAGTCACAGTTCTCTTGCAGACTGCATCAGGTTTTCCTCCAGGATTTCCCTGTATTTTGTTGCATTCGTTTTACCCTCTGCCTTCACAAACTTTGCAGAGCCTGCTGTACTGAAGCATCCCCACAACATGATGCAGCCACCACGCTTCACGTTAGAGATGATGTGCGGTTTAATCTGATGGCCAAAAAGCTCAATTTTGCTTTCATCAGACCACAGAACCTTTTTCCAGCTGACTTCAGAGTCTCTCACATGCCTTCTAGCAAACTAGCTGAGATTTCATGTGAGTTTTTTTTTCAATAGTGGCTTTCTTTTTGCTAATCTCCCATAAAGCTGCAACTGGTGAAGCACACGGGCAACAGTTGTTGTATGTGCAGTCTCTCCCATCTCAGCCATTGAAGCCTGTAACTCCTCCAGAGTTATCATGGGTCTCTTGGCTGCCTCCCTCACAAGTCCCCTTCTTGCATTGTCACTCAGTTTTTGAAGACAGCCTGCTCTAGCAGATTTACAGTTGTGCCATATTCTTTCCATTTCTTGATGACTGACTTAACTGTACACCAAGGGATATTCAGCGACTTAGAAATGTTTTTATATCCAACTCCCGGCTTGTGCTTTTCAATAATCTTTTTGCGGAGTTACTTGGAGTGTTATTTTGTCTTCATGGTGTAGTTTTTGCCGGGATACTGGATCAACAGCAGTTGGACCTTCCAGATACAGATGTATTTTTACTATAATCAATTGAAACACCATGACTACACATGGTGATCTCCATTTAACTAATTATGTGACTTCTAAAACCAATTGACTGCACCAGTGATGATTTGGTGTGTCATAGAAAGGGGGTGAATACTTATAGAATCAATTATTTTGTGTTTTATATTTTAATTGAGATTAAATTGATATTTTAATTGAGCATAGAAGGTTGAGGGGGGACTTGATAGAGGTATTTAAAATTATGAGGGGGGTAGATAGAGTTGACGTGGACAGGCTTTTTCCATTGAGAGTGGGAGAGATTCAAACAAGAAGACATAAGTTGAGAGTTAAAGGGCAAAAGTTTAGGGGTAACATGAGAGGGAAGTTCTTTACTCAGAGAGTGGTAGCTGTGTGGAACGAGCTTCCAGCAGAAGTGGTTGAGGCAGGTTCGATGTTGTCGTTTAAAGTTAAATTGGACAGCTATATGGACAGGAAAGGAATGGAGGGTTATGGACTGAGTGCAGGTCGGTGGGACTAGGTGAGAGTAAGAGTTTGGCACAGACTAGAAGGGCCGAGATGGCCTGTTTCGGTGCTGTAATTGTTATATGGTGATGTGGTTAGTTGGTAAAGTTTTCACTTTGACACGAAAGTGTCTCTTTCTGTTGATCAGTGTCAAAAAATGCCAAATTAAATCCACTGTGATTCAATGTTGTAAAATGATAAAACATGGAAACTTCCAATGCAGGTGAATACTTTTTATAGGCATGATGTATGAATATAATGTTACGAATGTTTAAGCAAGCCCTGCCCTGTGACTCATGGGCAAGTATACTTCCTGGTAATACTGACCTGGAAAATTTGAAGTTGACTAACTTCTAGATTAACTCAATACGCTACATCAGCTCTGTAGCCATTTCTACTGCGTTTGGACCTTGAATCAAGTACAAGACCGTACCTTGCTGTGATGGGCCTTCATCATTCAAATACCATGTTTAGGGAGATGAACAAATGTAGGGAAAATTGCTCGATTCAGGCTCAAATCTGAATGCCATTAAATGTAAATGAGCCAATTTCACTGGGCTTTTGTGGCCCTGCTGCAGGAACAGGCAAGTGCATTGCAGTAGTCTTGTGTAAGAGATGTCATATTTCCTGTTTTGCATGGCGTGGAGCCAATAGCAGGTGTGAGTTAAATCCAGCTACTTCTTCATATCTGTTGTTCTCTAACTGCTATTGTTAGAAAACTAACAGAACACCAGCATATGCTGCCTGTCTGGCTGGAGACTAGGAGATTGCACGGAAAACACAAGATTCCTATCATGATAATAGGATTCCATTCACATACAAGGAATTGATTTGTATTGATGGCTTCTAAGAACCTTTTGCATTATATTGGAATGCTCAACAGCATATCATTGATGTGACAAATAATTTGTAGTTAATTCTTTACATTTTCTCTACAGTATCTGAATTATTTTGGTTAAGTAAAAGAAAAGCACTGTCGATGATGGAAATCTGAAATAAAGAAAGGAGAACTTTGTAGGTTCGATAGCAAATTCTTTTAATAATTGGTTGAAGTATTAACTGTTTTTTTCCCTCTCAGCTGAAGCTGACAGACCTGTTAATTGTTTCCAGTACTTTTGGCCTTTGCCTAATTTCCAGCATCGGCAGTGTTTTTTTTTAATCTGTTGATTCTTTCACAATGACTGAGTGACTCTCACCAATGAGTCATAAGGAGTGGTGGGCTCCAGGTCTGATCCCAGTGAAAAGTTTGTTATAAACAGAGTCTGGATCAAGGGAAAGAAAACCTGTTTCTCATTGCTATTGGTAATCTATAGTGAAACCAGGATTGGGTATATGGAGCAGAATAGCCACCTTCGACAGGATAGCCACCATTGAGGCTTGGAGGAGAATAGTGTCCATTTCAGCAAGGTCAGTCTCTGAACCATATTCTCACAAGGGATCAATAACGCTTGGGAAAAGAAATCAACATTTTAATTCTCACCAAAGTCACTCTCCTTTGTAATGTGAACTGGTCCAGCGCTGACTCGTTGCATGTTTGACTGATAGGCTTGCGAACCACTGCTGGAGCGACATCCCAGTGTGCATGAGCTGGAGCTGGACGTATGGGCACATAACTGGACGCTGCAAGTAACAAACACCTGAAGGAGAAAACATACTGATTGGCATTGTATTAGCTTTTGATGAGAGAGACCCTAAGAGCAAGCGATCACATATTTGATCCCCGAGTCTAGTTTTGTTTCTCTGGCAATATTATCTGATGTTCCTCCCTCTCTCAAAAGCAAGAGGAGAAAAACATTTTATGTACATATCTTCTGTAACCTTTGTTTTATGATTCTCCATCAGTAATGTTCTTAGGAAAGGAAATCTGTCATCTACAGTATATACACCTCCAGATCCACCAAACTGGTCAACTTCTAATTACTTCCTTAGTCCAGCTGACAATTAGGAATGAACACTAAATACTCATGCAGCAGGGTCCCCCCCTCTACACACAACAGAGACTGATGAAGTTTGGCACCAACAGCATCACAGGAGTGGCCAGTCAGTGTTGTGCTCAATGTTAGACTGCCTTAAGGACTGCAGCTCTGGATTTTTCCTTGGGGAAGGCTTCAGGAGTAAACCCCATGAGTGAGTATAGCAACAAGGTTTGAGATCATAGTTTTCCTTTCCCTAGATGAACTGCCAACCGCAGCTGCACAACAACTGCCCGAAGCAACTGGTTTTAAGCCACTGGTATCCCACCTTTGCCACTTCTCCTGTCAGTAGGAATGGTTCTGCTAGGCTTACTAGCTAAGACATATGTGAAGGCCAGGAGCTGGACTTAGGTTGTCAGAGACTATTTGAGAGTCATGCCATTAGAAGCATGTAATAGGTAGTGGGAACTTATCCCCACTATCTGCCTCCACTATGATAACCTTAAGGAACCTGTACCCTGTGAACAAAAAAAAAATTATCTAATTCCTAGAAGGTCCTTGGCAATCTTCAAGAGTTGACTCCTATTTACAGGCAAGGAGGGTTGGTGGTATTGTGGGAGAGATGTGGAGAAGCAGGGTTTAACGTTGGAGGCCCAGCAACACAGAACATTTACCTGAAGAGAATTAACAAGTTTTGTACTTGTATGTGCTGTTTTTCCCTTCAGCTAGTCTAAGTCTTCCTCTTTGATTCTCGGCTAAATTAGTTGCCATGGTCAAGTTATCACTTCCAACAAGTTTGTTGGAATTCTACAACTCATCTAACAATGCCATTGAGAATTGTGACACAACAAAAATGCAAAACAAATTAACTTGCTTATGTTCAAGCTATGCCTTTTTCATATGAATTGGCTGAAAGCAGAGCATAGAGATTAGTTTTAACCAACAAAGTCAGATTATTTTGATCTTTGAGGAACAAACATGCATAAATTTGACTATTAAATAAATGGTTTAAATATGCCACCAGACTGGTCTAAGCTGAGTTATAAACAACCCTGGTTCTTGCATCACAATTCATTTTAATGTTGTCATTTACAGTAATAATATGCTTTCTCGGGAGTTCACAATTTTGAGTACGACCTGGGATTTGGAAGAGGAAAATATACTGGTGTCACTCTCTGACACTAATACTAAAGCACAGTAATGTAGATGGCGTAATTCTGAAATCAAACCAGAACATGTGAGAACATATGAACTAGATGCTGGAGTACACCCGTCAGCTCCCTGGACTTGCTCCACCATTCAAAAAGATTGTGGCTAATCTTTTACTTCAGCATCACTTCCCTGCTCTAATTCCATATCCCTTGATTCCAGTAATATCGATAAAGCTACTAAACTATCAAACACACTCTGACTGATCTTCCATAGCACCGTAAATTGTAACATGTAGATAGAATCGATGGGGGTGAGTGTGATGGATAGAATTCGTGTATATGGGGGGGGGGGGATTAAAATGTAAAAGTGTGCTTGATAAAGGCATTATACTCAGTGGGCGGAAGGGCCAGTTCTTGTGCTCTATTACCTAAATTCATGTATTTAAATAGCATTAAATTACATATTAAATGAATCTACAAATATGAAACTATTCGAGTGCCATAAAAATCCATCTGGCGCACTAACGCATTTCAGAATATCTGCCAAGCTAATGTGGTCTGGCCAAGACTGACTATTTAACTCTTAACTGCCTCCAACTTGCAGTGAAGGATGGATAACAAACATGGATGGTGCTCATCCATGAACGAATAAGGAAGAAGTTCCAACACTTGTTCAAGCAGTAGCTAGAAACACAACATAACTTTTTTTTTGACAATTTGAAAGAAATTGGATTGAAAAATATTGCGGTTTTAAAGGTAGATGCAGAGAGGTAAGAAAACTGTTGTGTTTGAGATTGTATAGGTGTACAATAAAGATAGAAAATGCAAGAAATATTCAGCAGACCAGGAAGCAAATGTGAAAAGAGAAACGGAATTAGCTTTTTAGATCCCAGACCCTTCATCGGATGAAGGTCTGGGACCTGAATCTTCAGCTCTGTTTCCCTTTCCGTAGGTGCTACCTGACCTACTGAGTGCTTGTAGCATTTTCTGCTATGTGATAAGAGTTAATACAGTTGATTGACCTTTGGAGACATTCACATGTACAGTAGTAGTAGAGTTAGAAAGAGCACATCAGGGAATCAGTGAGTTAAAGGAACAAGAGTCAAACGATTGAACAAAAACAGTCTGGAGCATAACTGTAATAAATATGAAATGATGCTCTGTTTATAAGTTTATGGCATTCTGTTAATGGATCATTCCAACAGAAATAGACTAACTGGGAATTAAATGTGTGTATTGTTCTTTAACTCCATACTTTAACATGAGGCTAGGTAATATATTCATTTACTGAGCCAATAAATCTTTGATCCTAATTTCTAAATTCTTTTCAAACATGTTACAATACACAAAGTCAAGGTAAAGATGACTTCCAGTGAGTACTGTACCTGGCCGCTGTGCCACGGTAAAGCGGACAGTTTGATGGAGTATACTTTCTCTTTTTTGTTTTCAGTTTGATGTTCCTTTGCTGTGCTGTTATTTAAGCAGCTGTTGCAAACAAAATCAGAAAGAGACTGAGTACTGTTCGATTCCAGACTCTACCTGTTAGCAATGCATTGACTTGACTAAGTTATAGCAGCTTTTACCCTGGCTCAATCACAAACAACCTTGAACTCAGCCCAAATTCACATTAGAATATAATAAAAGTAGGAATTAGTTATATGATTGTCATTGATTAAGTGCACTCTTGACAACTTGATTTGTTTCTTGATCACACTTATTTACTTGTGCACAAGGACAGTTCATGCCTTGTCACCAAACTGTTCTGAGACTCAGAATTGTCAATTATTATACAGATAATTGATCTCATTGAAACTGTGTGCATTTTCCAATTTCATTTTTTTTGCATCTATACTGTAAATACCAATTCACAATACATTTTTTCAGATGTTAATAAAATCTACACATTACTAAAAAAAAACCTCAATTTTAGTAAATTAACACTCCGCTCACTAGTGTGTGCCCAACAAACCTTTATGTATAACTTCGTCTTGGTATGCCTGGTGCCCTTGGGTCCTGAGCTTGAACAAAGAGGCTGTGCAAAGAGGAGCTGGGTTCTCAAGGACTGTATTCAGCACACTGTCTCTGACAACATATCATCTTAACCCTTGCCTTACTGAAACTTCCATATGGACCTTGTCATATATGTAAATAACCTGGATGAAACCACTTGATAAGTAAGTTTGCTGATTGACTTATAGATTGTGAGGCTTGTTGCCCAAGGATATGGGAAACATCGATCAGCTGGAAGGTTGGGTGGAGTGGTGGCAGATGGAATTTAATCCGGTTGCATGTTAGGTAACGCCTTTAGATGTGAGGTAACTCACCTAATACTGGCTAGGCATATATAGTAAATAAGACCAAAAGACATAGGAGCAGAATTAGGCCATTTAGCCCATTGAGTCTGCTCTGACATTCCATCATGGCTGATTTATTATCTCTCTCAATACCACTCTCCTGCCTTCTTCTCATAACTTTTGATGCACTTGCTAAACAAGAACCTATCAACCTCTGCTTTAAATATATTCAATGACGGCCTCCACAGCTGTTTGTGGTAATTAATTCTGCAGATTCACCACCTTCCAGCTAAAGAAATTCTTCCTCATCTCTGCTCTAAATGGGGGTCCATCTATTCTGAGGCTGTGTCCTCTGGTTCTAGACACACCCACTGTAAGAAGCATCCATTGTAGCTAAGCACTGCAATATTCAATAAGTTTCAATGAGATCCCCTTAATTCTTCTAAACTCCACTAAGTACAAGCCCATAGCCATCAAATATATATTCTCATATGCTAACAATTTCATTCCTGGAGTCATTCTCGTGAACCTCCTCTGAACCCTCTCCAATGCCAGCACGTCTTTTCTGATATAAGGGGCCTAAAACAACTCTCAATACTCCAAGTGTGGTCTGACCTCACAAAGCCTCAACATTACATTCTTGCTCTTATTTTCTAGACCTTTTGAAATGAATGCTAACATTCCATTTGCCTTCCTTATCACCAACTCAATCTGCAAGTGAATCTTTAGGGAGTCCTGCCCAAGGACTTCCATGTCCTTTTGCTCCTCTGATATTTCAATTTTCTCTGTTTAGTAAATAGTCTATGCCTTTATTCCTTCTGGCAACGTGCATGACCATTCACTTCCCTGCACTATATTCCATCTGCCACTTTGCCCATTATTCTAATCTGTCTAAGTCCTTGTGCAGACTCACTCCTTCCTCAATATTATCTGCACCTCCACCTATCTTCGTATTGTCTGCAAATTTGGCCACAAAGCTGTCATTTCAGTCATCTAATTATTTGCATATAGTGTGAAAAGAAATGGTCCCAACACCAACACCTGCAGAACACCACGAGTCATTGGCAGCCAATCAGAAAAAACTCCATTTATTCCCACTGTTTGCTTCCTGCCAGGCAGCCAATCTTCTATCCATGATAGTATCTTTCCCGTAATACAATGGGCTCTTGTTAAGCAGCCTCATGTATAGCAAAGGTCAAAGGTCTTCTGAAAATCCAAGTAAACAGTATCCACTGACTCCTTTGTCTATCTTTGCAGCACACACAAAATGCTGGAGGAACTCGGTAGGTCAGGCAGCATCTAAGGAAAAGAGTATGCAGTTGATGTTTCATGCAGAGACTTTTCATCAGGAATTTGTTTATTCTACCTGTTATTTCCTCAAAGAATTCCAACAGACCTGTCGGGCAAGATTTCCCCTTTAGAAAACCATGCTGACTTTGGCCTATTTTATCAGGTGCCTCCAAATACCTCAAAACCTCATCCATAATAATGGGCTCTAACATCTTGCCAACAACTGAAGTCAGGCTAAATGGCTTATAATTTCCTTTCTTCTGCATCCCTCCCTTCTTAAAGAGTGGAGTGACATTTGCAATGTTCCAGTCTTCCAGAACCATTCCAGAATCAAGTGATTCTTGAAAGGTCATTACTAATGCCTCCACAACCTCTTCAGCTACCTCGTTCGGAACCCGAGGGTGCAGTCCATGTGGTCCGGCTGACTTATCTACCTTCAGACTTTAAACTTCCTAAGCACCTTCTCTTTAATAATAGCAACTACATACACTTCTGCCTCCTGACACTCTCTAATATCTGGCATTCTGCTAATGTCTTTCACAGTGAAGATTGATACAAAATACTTCTTCACCATCATTTTCCATCAATCCAATATCCACTCTTGTCTCTCTTGTACTCTTTATATATCCAGGAAAGAAAAAATCTTTTTGTAACCTCTTTTATATTATTGGCTAGCTTACCTGCATATTTCATCTTTTCTCTTTTTTTTTAGTTCTCTTTTGATGTTATTTTAAAAACACATCCCAATCTTCTAATCTCCCATTAATTTTTGCTCTTGTATATGCCCACCCTTTTCCTTTTACTCTCTTTGTATTCCCTTGTTAGTCATGGTTGCCTCATCCTCCCTTTTGAATTCTACTTCATCTTTGGGATGTATCTATCCTGCCCCTTCTAAATTGCCCCCAGAAACACCAGCCATTGCTGACCTGCCTTCATCCCTGCTAGTGTCTTCTTCCAATAAACTTTTGCCAACTCTTCTCTCATGCCTTTGTAATTCCCTTTACTCCACTGTAATACCAATACATCTGACTTTTATCTTCTCCCTCTCAAACTGCAGGTTGAATTCTATTACATTATGATCCCTGTCTCCTTTACCTTAAACTCCCTAATCAAATCTGATTCATTACCCAACGGCCAGTCCTGAATTGCCTTTTGCCTAGTGGGCTCAACCACAAGCTGCTCTAAAAAGTCATCTCGAAGGCATTCTACAAGTGAGAACATAGAGCAGTACAGCATAGGAACAAGCCATTCAGCCCACAATGTTATGACAAAAAACAGTTAAAAAGCAAATCAAAACACCCTAACACTAATCCCTTCTACCTACACCATGTCTATATCCCTCAATCTTCCTTACATCCATGTGCTTATTCATTCTCATCATCCAGCTCCAAACCGATTTTCCCATTCTACCACCCATCACCTGTCCTTATTGCATGCCTTTTCTATCTCCCATTGTAATTTGTATCCCATATCCTGCTTATTATTCAGAGACCTGTATATAACTCTCATCAGGGTCTTTTTACTGCAGCAGTTCTTAACTCTACCCACAAGGATTCTACATCTTCCGACCCTATAGCACCTCTTTCTAAAGATTTTATTTCAATTTTCACCAACAGATCCACTCCACCCCTTCCACCAATGTGCCCTTGGACATTGAGCTCTCAGCTATGATCTTCTTTCAGCCACGTTTCAGTGACACCACAATGTTGTACCTGCCAATCCCTAACTGCACTGCCAGATCATCTACCTGAATCCGTATACTGCGTGAATTCAAATACATTATTAAGGATGAGATGTTGCGGTACTTGGAGGCACATGATAAAATAGGCCAAGGCCAGCATGATTTTCTAAAGGGGAAATTGTGCCCGACATATCTGTTGGAATTGTTTGAGGAAATAACCAGCAGGATAGACAAAGGAGTGTCAGTGCATGCTGTTTTCTTGAATTTTCCGAAGACCCTTGACAAGGTGCTGTGCATGAGGCTGCTTAACAAGCTAAGAGCCCATGATATTACAGGAAAGGTACTAGCATGCAGCCAGCTGGTGGCGCAGTGACATCAGCGCCGGACTCCGGAGCGAAGGTTCCCGAGTTCGAACCCAGTCGGGCTGCTTCCGGGCACACTTTCCATCCATGCCAGGTTGGGTGTGAGAAGGACGTGGGGGACCACTCACAGAATCTTTCCTCCAAGACAACCACTTGAAAAAAGGTGGTCACCGAGGCTCTAGCAGAGTATGGCACACAAAAAAAAACTAGCATGCATTGAAGATTGGCTGACTGACCGGAGCCAAGAGTAGGAATAAAGGGGGACTTTTCTGGTTGGCTGCTGGTGACTAGTGGTGTGCCAGAGTGTTGGTGTTGGCACTGCATCTTTTTACATTATATTTCAATGATTTGGATGAAGGAATTGATGGCTTGGTGGCCAGGTTAGTGGACAATACAAAGGTAGGTGGAGGGGCAGGTAGTGTTGAGGAAGGAGGATTCCTGCAGAGGATTTAGACAGATTGGGAGAATGTGCAAAGACGTGGCAGATGCAATATAGTGTAGGGAAGTGTATGATCATGCTGTTTGGTAGAAAGAATAAAGGTGTGGACTATTTTGTAAATGGGGAGAAAATTCAAAAATCAAAGATTTGGAAGACCTTGTGCAGGATTCCCTAAATGCTAACCTGCAGATAAGGAGGTAAGGTGGTAAGGAAGACAAATGCAATGCTAGCATTCATTTCAAGAGGACTAGAATACAAAAACAATGTTGTAATACCAAGGCTTTATAAGGCATTGTTCAGACTGCACTTGGAGTATTGTGAGCAGTTTTGGGCCCCTTCTCTAAGAAAAGATGCGCTGGCACTGGAGAAGGTCCAGAGGAGGTTCATGAGAATAATCCCAGGATGGAAGGATTTAACATATGAAGAGCATTTAATGGCTTTGGGCCTGTACTTGCTGGAGTTTAGGTGAATGGGCGTGGGGGGTGATGTCATTGCAACCTATTGAATATTGAAAGGTCTGGATAAAGTGGACGGGGAAAGGGTGTTTCCTGTAGTGGGGAAGTCTAGAACCAGAGGGCACAGCCTCAGAATTGAGGGACATCCATTTAGAACAGAAATGATGAAAAATTCCTTTAGCCAGCGGGTAGTGAATTTGTGGAATTCATTGCCACAGATGGTTGTACAGGCCAAGTCATTAAGCATCTTTAAGGCTGAGGTTGATAATAATCAAGAGCATCAAATATTACAGGGAGAAGGCAGGAGAATGGTGGTTGCGAGGGACAATAAATCAGCCATGATGGAATGGTGGAAAAGACTCGATGGGCCAAATGGCCTAATTTTATCTTACAATACCACAAGTCCTGTATTAACTCTTCTTGATTTTGCACCCCCTCCCCCCATTTTACACTTCAGCTCATCTCACTGACTGCAATTTTGCCTTATCATCTGCCTGTCCTTCACAGTCTCACTACACAGTGCATCTACTTGTATACCAACTGCCCAATGCTCAGCCCCATTACTCCAGTTTCCATCCCTCTGCCAGATTAATTTAAACTATCCCCAACAGTTCTAACAAGTCTTCCCACTAGGATATTGGTCACCCTCAAATTCAGGTGTAATTGTCCTCTTTGTACAGGTCATACCTTCTCCAGAAGAGATCTCAATGATCCAGAATTCTGAAACCCTGCCCCTTGCACCAATTCCTCAGCCACACATTCATCTCTCAAATCATCCCCTTCTTATTCCTCATCCTACTCCTATATGCCAGGGATCTTGGAAGTATTGATGTAGGAAGTGCACTCGGAATGCAAGCTCTTAGCTCCATGAAAATGGTGACACAGGTGGATAGGGTGGTGATGAAGATATTGAGCTTGAATTGGAGATTATGCTGCAGCTGTGCAAGATGCTGGTCATTGCCGCACTTAGGATTTTGCGTGCAGAAGAGATTCATTAGAATGTGGCCTTGAACGGAGGGTATTATTCTGAAGGGAAAGTTATTCCACAGAGTGTGGTGGATATAGAAACCATAGAAACTACAGCACAGAAACAGGCCTTTTGGCCCTTCTTGGCTGTGCCGAACCATTTTCTGCCTAGTCCCACTGACCTGCACACGGACCATATCCCTCCATACACCTCCCATCCATGTATCTGTCCAATTTATTCTTAAATGTTGAAAAGGAACCCGCATTTACCACCTCGTCTGGCAGCTCATTCCATACTCCCACCACTCTCTGTGTGAAGAAGCCCCCCCTAATGTTCCCTTTAAACTTTTCCCCCCTCACCCTAAACCCATGTCCTCTAGTTTATTTCTCCCCTTGCCTCAGTGGAAAAAGCCTGCTTGCATTCACTCTATCATAATTTTATATACCTCTATCAAATCTCCCCTCATTCTTCTACGCTCCAGGGAATAAAGTCCCAACCTATTCAAACTTTCTCTGTAACTGAGTTTCTCAAGTCCCGGCAACATCCTTGTAAACCTTCTCTGCACTCTTTCAATCTTATTTATATCCTTCCTGTAATTTGGTGACCAAAACTGAACACAATACTCCAGATTCGGCCTCACCAATGCCTTATACAACCGCATCATAACGTTCCAGCTCCTATACTCAATACTTTGATTAATAAAGGCCAATGTACCAAAAGCTCTCTTTACGACCCTATCTACCTGTGACGCCACTTTTAGGGAATTTTGTATCTGTATTCCCAGATCCCTCTGTTCCACTGCACTCCTCAGTGCCTTACCATTAACCCTGTATGTTCTACGTTGGTTTGTCCTTCCAACGTGCAATACCTCACACTTGTCAGTATTAAACTCCATCTGCCATTTTTCAGCCCATTTTTCCAGCTGGTCCAAGTCCCTCTGCAGGCTCTGAAAACCTTCCTCACTGTCTACTACACCCCCAATCTTTGTATCATCAGCAAACTTGCTGATCCAATTTACCACATTATCATCCAGATCATTGATATAGATGACAAATAACAATGGACCCAGCACTGATCCCTGTGGCACACCACTAGTCACAGGCCTCCACTCAGAGAAGCAATTCTCTACTACCACTCTCTGGCTTCTTCCATCGAGCCAATGCCTAATCCAATTTACCACCTCTCCATGTATACCTAGTGACTGAATTTTCCTAACTAACCTCCCATGCGGGACCTTGTCAAAGGCCTTACTGAAGTCCATGTAGACAATATCCACTGCCTTCCCTTCATCCACTTTCCTGGTAACCTCCTCGAAAAACTCCAATAGATTGGTCAAACATGACCTACCACGCACAAAGCCATGTTGAGTCTCCCTAATAAGTCCCAGTCTATCCAAATGCTTGTATATTCTGTCTCTTAGTACTCCCTCCAATAACTTACCTACTACCGATGTTAAACTTACTGGCCTATAATTTCCCGGATTACTTTTCGATCCTTTTTTAAACAACGGAACAACATGAGCCACTCTCCAATCCTCCGGCACCTCACCTGTAGACAGCGACATTTTAAATATTTCTGCCAGGGCCCCTGTAAATTCAACACCTGTCTCCTTCAAGGTCCGAGGGAACACCCTGTCAGGTCCCGGGGATTTATCCACTTTAATTTTCCTCAAGACAGCAAGGACCTCCTCCTTTTCGACCTGTACAGTTTCCATGATCTCACTACTTGTTTCCCTTAATTCCATAGACTTCATGCAAGTTTCCTTAGTAAACACAGACGCAAAAAACCTATTTAAGATCTCCCCCATTTCCTTTGGTTCCGCACATAGCCGACCACTCTGATCTTCAAGAGGACCAATTTTATCCCTTACAATCCTTTTGCTCTTAATATACCTGTAAAAGCTCTTTGGATTATCCTTCACTTTGACTGCCAAGGCAACCTCATGTCTTCTTTTAGCCCTCCTGATTTCTTTCTTAAGTATTTTCTTGCACTTCTTATACTCCTCAAGCACCTTATTTACTCCCTGCTTCCTATACACGTCATACAACTCCCTCTTCTTCTTTATCAGAGTTGCAATATCCCTTGAGAACCAAGGTTCCTTATTCCTACTCACCTTGCCTTTATTCCTGACAGGAACATACAAATTCTGCACTCTCAAAATTTCTGCTTTGAAGGCTTCCCACCTACCAATCACATCCATGCCAGAGAACAACCTGTCCCAATCCACACTTTTTAGATCCTTTCTCATTTCTTCAAATTTGGCCTTCTTCCAGTTAAGAACCTCAACCCTAGGACCAGACCTTGTCCATGATCAAGTTGAAACTAATGGTGTTATGATCACTGGAACCAAAGTGCTCCCCTACACAGACTTCTGTCACTTGTCCTAACTCGTTTCCTAACAGGAGATCCAATATTGCATCCCCTCTAGTTGGTCTCTCTATATATTGACTTAGAAAACTTTCCTGAACACATTTTACAAACTCTAAACCATCTATACCCCTAACAGTATTGGAGACCCAATCAATATATGGAAAATTAAAATCCCCTACCACCACAACTTTATGTTTCCTGCAGTTGCCTGCTATCTCTCTGCAGATGTGCGCTTCCAATTCTCTTTGACTATTGGGTGGTCTGTAATACAATCCTACTAATGTGACCATACCTTTCCTGTTTCTCAGCTCCACCCACAAGGACTCAGTAGACAAGCCCTCTAATCTGTCCTGCCTGAGCGCTGCTGTAATATTTTCCCTAACAAGCAATGCTACTCCCCCATCTTTCATTCCTTTGCCTCGATCACATCTGAAACATCGGAACCCTGGAATATTAAGCTGCCAGTCCTGCCCCTCCTGTAGCCAAGTTTCACTAATTGCTACAACGTCATAATTCCACGTGTCAATCCACGCCCTCATATATGGACAAACTGCCAGATATGGTGGTAGAGGAAGGTTGATGGATAGGTTGAAGACATTTAAAAAGTATTTGGACAGGTACATAGGCAGGAGAAGTATAATGGGCCAAATGCAGGACAATCAAATTAGCATAGATTAGCATTTCAGTTGACATGGACAAGTCAGGCCAATGTCCTGTTTTCATGCTGTTTGACTCCATGAATTTATCAATCTAAGAGCGAGCATTCAGCACGTTGAACATATTCCTTCGAACTTCCACTGGAGTTTATTTTAAAATTGAATCTGCTTAACTTGTACACAAATAAGGGAATCCATAGGGAGCAACAAGTCCTGCATTCCACTAATCAAGTTCCTTTTCACTTTTCACCTCGGTTCTCCACTTCCTATGTACCTAAGGGGTTTTATTAAGGAGTTTTATGTGTATGCACGTATGCAGTGGGGAGAACAACATTGCTGAACAGCTAATGCTCATGATTTATCATTGCAGTTTCATTCAGAATGCTTTACCAGGACTTTTGACAAAGATAATGACCTAGATTTTATCCACATACATGGCATTATTATTATATGAGTTTCTATTTCAGATTTTTTTTAAAGCTACCTTATGGCCTAGGATCTCAGAATTCCTCAAGGTTAATTTTTGGTTGTAAGGCTGGTGTACTAGGTTGCATGCCTCTGATGCATCAAGATGAACACAGACCACCTGCCCACACCTTCTTAAGTGCCTCCACACTTTAGAGTTCTGTCATGGAGTGGCTTATCAACCCAGCCTCTGCATATTTCTGCTGGTGAAGAGAGTTCTGAAGAAATTGTACTCTTTACTCTTCATGAGAGACTAAAGATCTTGCAACAAACTATTAATGTTTTTACTAGGGCTGTGGTCATGCCATTTCCAATTCCTCAACATTTAAATATTTTTCCTCTCAGGACTTTACTTTTATTGTCGATAATTTCCTCTTCGGGGATAGTTGCCAATAGAATAAATATACTGGCTAATAATTCGCTCTGTATGATAAACTTTCTGTGAAGAAAGATTTCTAAGGGAAGAGAGTAAAACAAAGCGTTGGTGTTTGGTTTAATATAAAGGAGAGCCAACTTAGGCCCGATGGGTTAAACAGCATCTTCCTACTCTTTGAACCACTATGGTTCCATCAGACAGTAAAATGATCTATTTCCCTCAGGTACAATAGGCTGGATAATAATTATTTCAATCTGTTTACCACACTCACTGCCTGCGAAGGCCCTGTGACCACACTAAACTTTTGTGGCCCTTCAATTCATGAAAGTCTGAAGGGCTCACTTTAGTGGCATTTCTGGGATTGGAGCAGCCTGTAAGTGGTTGCCAAACCTCTGGATGACACATCCCAAGCCTCTCTCCCAGCTCTCTTCTGTCAGCCTTTAATAGCCTGTGACTTGGAAGGACACAAATTATATTTTGTAGTTCCAAATTAAAAGGAAGGGTTTAAAAGAGGAGCTTCAAAGTATAAAATCTTCCTTACCCCTGTCGTAAAAGTGTAACTCCTGTTGAAGAATTATACTCTCTAAGTATTTGGCAAGACTCCACGTGGAGCGAGACGGCAGTCTCGTTGCTTTTGGCAATGATGCTCATGTATAAGTAATCCTTACTGGTGGCATTAAATGGAGAATCTGGTCCAGCTACCCTCCAGCTTGAGTTGAATTCTTTGCTGAACTGGATTTCAAAGCTGTAGACTTCAAAGATCTTGTGGATGGCATCACCGAGTACATTGGCTTGTTGACTACCTTTACTGGATCGAAGGAGTTTGCACATCAGTGGGATAGCCACCCTCTGCAGCTGCTTTGATGTTTTGTTTCTGCTCCGGCTGACAATTTTATTTGTGAAGATATAATGAGTTTCATCTTCCTGAAGGAAAGAAATAAGTGACATTAATCCAAATAAGAGGGAAATGTTCATTTTTACAGACACACTGGGGAAATCTCTTGCCCTCTGCTGGTTCTGCAGTATTGGCAGGAACATTGAAGTGCAGCCCAGTCTACTGCTTTTCCAGTTACCCTGTATTCCATTGTCATTGTGCAATAAGGCAGGAAATTATTACACGGCTGGAGGAGAAGGTTGCGGTGTGACACAGCGCACGCAGCCTCTCTGGTGATGAATATCTGTAAACTGTCAAGTAGGGTGCCGTGCACAATTCTGATTTGATGGAGACAGACGTGAGAGCAGGGAGGAACATCTGGTGAAACTTCTGAAATGCCTGCTTCGCTGCTGCTGCTACTGTATGATCCGAAATTTCTGGAGGAGAAGGCCCCGAATCCTCGGCTTTACCTGTTGCTTGGCGGCCGCGGCCGGGGCCGGGACCGAAGCGCTCGGCAGAGGATGGTGCTCGGTGCTCGGTGTCAGAGGGCTGGTCGGAGCCTTGAAGTTTTCGGACGGACTCAGAGTCGGATTGTGGTCGGGTGCTTCCAGGGTGCTGCATCGGCAAGTTTGCAGTGCTGGAAGCTCATGGCAGGGAGAGTTTCTTCCTTCTACCGTCTGCGAGAGATGTTGGGGCTATCGGGACTTTGAGACTTTTTTTTTTACCATGCCCATGGTCTGCTCTTACCAAATTACGGTATTGCTTTGCACTGTTGTAACTATATGTTATAATTATGTGGTTTTGTCAGTTTTAGTCTTGGTCTGTCTTGTGTTTCTGTGATATCATACCGGAGGAACATTGTATCATTTTTTAATGCATGCATTTCTAAACGACAATAAACGAGGACTGAGTGTCCCCATAATCTAATCTAATAAATTAACAAGGCCACAGAACGTTTTCTTTTCCCGGTGTTTTAGTCTGTGAGATGGCAAGCCCAAATGAACTTTTCATTGGAGATTATAGGTAACCTTTGCAGGCTGCAGAGTCTAAACGAGGACAAGCAACAAACTTCCAGTATCTTCAGAAAGGTAAGCAAGACATTGTATCAGTGTACAAGTAGAAGTGACAGGTGTTGGAAACAATCCACTGTTACTTCCCTAGCAAGAGGAGCCACAAAGGCCACTGATGAGGGATGGCATACATGACAATGTTAAGCTTCCACAAAGCCAGAGTCCAAGAGTCGATGAATCATTGATTAGAATGTGCCCAGAAAAACCAGGTTACTAGGCAGTGACCAGCTCAATGCAATGCACATCTGAAAGCACAAGGCTGAAATTCATCACTACAGTCCCACACAGTGGGCAGAAAATTAACTCTGAGGTCTATTATGAACCTGCAGCCCTGACTAAGATATACCCATCGCATCTGGCAGAATGTCCAAGGACTCTTCCTTCATCACCATAGCACTGGGCAAAGGCAGCTGCTGTAATCTGATTTCTCTCCCAGCCATGCCTAAACATGCTATGTGGGAGGATGTACCAGAAAGTCGCTGCTGTGGTTTTGATATTGCATAAGGAAGGTTTCCAGTTGCCTCCTTTCTCTCCTTTGGCCCCAATGACATTTTGTGGAAGTCTCAAGCTCTCCAGGGGCCTGCGGGGCTGCCTCTCTCATCATTCATGGGGAATTTTTGTCTCCTTTGTCCTTACAGTCCTGTTACACCCTGCTCTAGGCTAGTTGCTGACTCCATCATGGTGCCGTCAGTCGACCACAGATATTCCATGCCCCCCCCAAAAGGAAATCAGAGGAATGGGGTGGGGGAGAGAGGATATGGCCGGGCAGTTGGAATTTGGGCGAGAAAGGTTTAATTCTAGCGAGAGTGTCAGCAGGAACTGCACAAATGAGCACATGTTGATACTGGAACAAGTCATGCAGCATCTATGGAGGGAAGATAAACTGTTATTGTTTGGGGCCAATTCTGGTTCAATGGGTGATAATTAGAGCTGGAAACACTGAACCATTTTCCAACACTTAACCAAGTTTCCTTGATCCATCTGGGATCAAACAATCTTTCTTGCATGAGGAACTGTAAGTAAGCTCTCCCACCCGCCCCTCCCCCCACTTTCATGATCCCAAATACAGCTACTTACATACCAGTAATTCAGTGCCACACTCTGAGAGGGGAATTGCCAGCAGCAGATGAGTGCTGTTCCCAGTAATGTTACAGGAAGCATCATTGAGTTGCAAGCTGTCGTCCGGTAGATTTGCTGCCAAATTCCTTGGGGCAGACAGAATCATTGCATTGGACAAACACTGCAAATCTGTGACAAATAGAGACATGGATGAGCCTTCCTGCTATGTTGCAATAAACCTACATGTCCTTTACACAATGAACAGTGTTAGCTTCCTTTGTGAAATAGGAATTTATTTCTCAATATAAATTCCTAATTTCCTAATTTGGTGTCAGCTGTCAACTGATGCATTAAATCTCCCAGCCCTGTAAGTGGTGTTATTAAACACTCTCTATCATAAAGCAGCAAACTAGCTGGATAATCCAAAACTGTCATGTATCAAGAGCATCATCATAGAAATTTATATAGGCAGAACAGATCACTCAGTCCACTGTTTCTTAGGTTATGCAAGCTGTATTCAGAAAGTTCTGAAGGAGCTAGTTAACATAACAAATCTTTAAACACTGAGCAGCTGAAGGATTTTGGAGAATAATTTTTTCTTTATAATTAAGAAAATACATATTGCAGCAACTGTTGGCTGGTTCTCTTTGCAAAATAAATTCTCGCTTAGAGGAAGTTTAATCCCTTGTAAGACACTTAATGCTTTCAATGCAGCCAATTTATGAAACTTCTTGAGAAATCTGGTTTTGATAATTGTCATACTTTTTTGGTGACAAACAAAGGGCCCTAGAGCAGTGTCATCAACAAAGAAACAAAAAAATGACATGGGGGAACAGGAAGAAATGTTAGGAAATTTGCCAAAGACGGTAGGTTTTAAAGAATATCCAAAAGGAGGGGAAGCAAAATTTATGGAGGAAATCTAGTGCTTTGCATACATCAATGTTAATCTCAAATATTAAATTAAACATTTAAAAGTACTATCCCCTTTTCAAGTTTGTCCTATTGTTTTACTTTAATGTTATTGCATTGAGTAAACTTTTATAAAATCAAGATTGTATCTTCCACCTGTCAAACTGATGGAGGAAAGTGTAAAGACCAGTGATGAAGAGGGGGAATCAAATTATAGGGCAGAGCAGTTGGAAATTAACTTAGTTGCAAATAGAGATTGAATTTAGCGGGTCAGGTAGCATCTATGGAAAAGTGTAAACAGTCAACGTTTCAGGTGAAGACCCTTCATCAGGTCTGACATGGTGACTATTTACTCTTTTCCATAGATGCTGCCTGGTCTGCTGAGTTCCCCCAGCATTTTGTGTGTGTTACTTTGGAATTTCTTATGTTAGAGATTGAATTTTTCAGTTTTTACGTTTGGTTCAGTTCAATTTACCAGTTATAATATTTGGCAAAATTGTTCATTTTCAAATATTTAAAATTTGATATCAATGCATCAATTTTTGGTTTCTATAACAAGTTGAAATAAATCAATAATTACCATAATTAATACTTGCATATTTAGTCACCTCACGTTTCCCACTTTCACCGGTTAATTTTACTTCAGCTATCCCCCATGCCCAGGTTTTGCATTTCCTAGTGTAAGTTATGATGTGTCTATAGACAGATGCCATTAATCAGTTAACTGATCCGTATTTTTAAAGTATTATTCTTAATGTTAACATTACAGAACATACTGCCAATGTGGAGTTTTATTATCAAAACAAATGTCTAGGTATTGTCTTCAGAAGTATGCTTCTTATCATCAGTAAAACCTCAAACAATGAAACTGGAATTATAAACCAGCAAAAGATTTATTTTAGCTAATGCGATCAAACAGACTGAAGATCATAATATTGTTTTTTATCGTATGACAAGCATTCTGAAATAAAGAAACAATGAAAGAAGGCATATTATTCTTACTTTCTTAACACTGGTTTTTCTGATAGCAGTCAGTATTAAACATTAGCAGAGAGTTTTCATTCAGCATCGTTTTCTCTACAAAATTCTCTTTCTTAAGTAAACACAAGATAGTCACATCACCTGTGATTTACCACTAGCTCTCAGAGGAAGGAGATTAAGCAGCTGTGAATTAAAACAGCCTTTCCAGATGTAGTTTTGTAGACCTTAAGACCATAAGATAGAGGAGCAAAATGAGGCCGTTAGGCCCACTGAGCCTGCTCTGCTATCTATTTTCCTTCTCAGCCCCAACCTCCTGCCTTCTCCCCGTATCCTTTCATGACCTGTTTTACTGTACTGAGTTTCTCCAAATTAAGATGTTTAAATTAGCAGTAGAATTCGATAAAACAGCATTCAGTAATTTGGAAATTCTGATGATCTAGCGCCTGGCTCACTCGTTTATCTGAACTGTGAGCTAAGAGCTAGCCAGAGCTGGCATCAGGAATGTGGCAGGGACTGGGGTCCAGACTGTGTTCCAGGTCTATGTTGGGAACATGGGGGGGGTGGGGGTGTTCAGGGGGCTTGGTAAATTTGTAGCTGGAACCAATCTCTAAGGTGATTGATGAATCACCAAATTCACTGGAAAATTAGCATACTGCTGTAATAACATGTGTTTTTGGGTGTTAATAGGAGTAACTTGCAATAGTCCAGGAAATCTATAAGTACGAGATTATTGGAGTTGTCTATCATTGTTGTAGAATGTGTATGCTCACTGGGTTTACTTTGAGGCCCATTTCAATGTGTATAGACTAATACCCTCCATATTCTACCTCTGGAACTCACTGCACACAGCAGTACTGCCCAGGGAACATCACAAGACAATCCTTAAAACGGGCGAGAGCTCTGAAGGAATATTTGTTGTCCACAACTAATATTTCAAACACTGCAGTTGTTCAGGACTCCACTGAACACAAAATTACATTTAAATCAGTCAAAATTAGGTCATTCAGAAGTAGTTTTATATTCAACCTGGACGATATTAGTTTGTGGGTATAACTACCAGCAAGAGAGAAGCAAATGTTTTTAATAGAGCTTTCTTTTCTGCGGTCAACTACAATTCAGAATAGAACATAGAGCGCAATAGTACAAACAAAAGGGTTTTCAGCCATTTGTGAATGTGCCAGCATTCTGCAAGTGCAAGTCTCCTCCCCCCTTTAGCCCAGCATTTCAAAGATTCAAAATACATTATCAAAGAATGTATAAATTATACAACCTTGAGGTTTGTCTGCTTACAGATAGCCACAAAGCAAGAAACCCATAAGAACCCAACTGAAAAAAAAACACCCAACGCACAAAGAAAAAAAAGCACAAATAATGCAAACAATAGAAGCGAGTAACAGCATTCCGAACTGAATTGAGTCCTTAGATCTGAATCCCCGGAATAGACCCAAAGGCTCAGTCTCAGTTCGTCATATTAGTGGGTAATATTGCCGCAAAGCTCACAGACACTAAGCACAGCAGCCAGGGGCAGTCTCACACCCTCCGTGTCGCAGCGAATATCGAAAATCACCCTGACTCTTGCCTTTGGTCCCTACACCCTGCCTTTCCAGCTATTGAAGTACTGAATGCACACAAGGTGATGACATGAAATTTGAAACTGATGAAGTGCTTTTTGTTGAACATGAAAATTCCTACCTGGGGCTAGTGACTGTTCTTCAAGCAAATCTACAGCAAATAAAAAACAATAAAAATTAGGATCATTATTATACTTCTAATTAGTTAGGCTAAACTAAATAATATCAGTACCATAACTTCCCACACAACTTTATGCCTTTTATTTCTAGTGACTTGGCCTCTACTGCCTTCTGTGCTGAAAGGGTCCACAGTATTGCCTCCCCGAGTGAAGAAATTTTTCCTCATTTCAGACCTGAACATCTTCCCTTTATTCTACCACTATGACCCCTTGTTCTAGACTCTTTATCCAGAGGAAATAGCCAGTCAGTCTGGTTCTGTTCTGTCAGAATTCTATTTCAAAGTGGCGCACAAACACGTTTCTAAACTAGTGAATATAATCAAGGCACCCCGATCCCTCCTCTATGAATATTGCTGCCATCCAGGAGTCAGTCTGATAAACCTTTACTGCACTATGGCAGTATATTCTTTCCTAGAAAAGAACATCAAAATATCAATCACAAAATTCCAGGTGCAGTTTCACAAATACCTTGTATATATGTAACAAGACATCCTCAATCCTGTACTCACAACCTCTTTCAGTGAAGGCCAGCATATTATGGATTTTCATAATTGCTTCCTGCATCGGAATTTATTGTTATAACAACTGGTGTCCAAGAACACCCTAGTCCCTTCATACGTCAACATTTCCTAGTCTGTCACTATTTAAATAAACTTCCTATCTTCTTTTATATTTATCAAAGTGGATTAATGTCATACTTATGCATATTATACTAGATCTGCATTTGCTCAATCATTCAACTTGCATCTTTGCAACCTTACAATCCCACCCAGTTTCAGACAATACTTTAAGCATTTACCATTGTGTCATCCCACTGGCCATCCCTCCACCAACCCATGGATGTCCCACTGTTTTGTCTGAAGACTTCCGATTGGATAATTAGCCTTTGATTGTTGCTTTATTGATCAAGGAATGTGCAATTATTATATTATTAAAACTTACTTTTAATTATTTATTCATTAAAATTATTAACTCATGCTTTAATGATATGATTATGCCTTACAAATTTGAGTCCATTGCTATAATTTTCAAATGTTTATTCTCCTGTCATGAAATTGCTGGTTGCCATTCCATGTCATTGGCGATGGGTGAAGAACCTGCCTGTTTCATAATTTTACTGTAAAGAACATCATAAGAACTAAATACCCTCTTGACCTGATCCTCCCACCAATACATGTTGCACTGAGAATTCCTGAAAGATAATGAGGAACAGAAATTCTGGTTAGATATTCCCCTCATTTTTTCCAGAGATAAACCCAATGAAGTCTACTATCTCAGAACAAAGCAAGGATCGAAGCTGAGGTTTTGCTTTTGAATGGGAACTATTTTAATGGACAGGCTGAGCTTTTCTTGATTTCATTTTCCAGCTGGCATATATTCCACATAACTCCAGAGAATGCAAACAAATTATTCAACTGAAAATCACAGCAAAAAATTACGTAACACTGAATGACAGAGAATGAAGATGCTTCCAAAGAAAAGATATGTACAGTACTTGACATAATTCTGAAAGCTAAAACTTGCTGAGCTCTCATTTAGATCCTATGCTCAAGTCATTGGAAGACTTGGATATAAAGATTCTCTATCCCCGCAACAAAACATCTTTGAAAACCTTTAATTCATTTCCACATTAGAATGAGAAAGTACAATTAAAACTGTAGTTTTAGCAATACATACTCAGCACAATCCAAATGCATCGTGGTTCTGACTGTAATCTGAATGAACAGAAAATTAACAATTAGGAGCCTTTCTAAAGTTTGGAGTAACAGTAAAACACTAAATTTTCCATCTATTACACAGGATCATGACTGAAATCTTAATCTCCACTACTAAAAGGGTCAGTGACACAAAATACAATTCAAATTACCATGGTAACCCTTTCTCAATCCTAGATGCATCTGGTTTGAACTCTAGTCCAGTTTTAAGAACATAACACTGAGAGAATGCTGGACAACCCCAACCTTCACCTTTTGAATGGATTACTAAACAGGTCCATAGTTAAATAGCGACTGAATATCCCACAATATAATTTGAGGAGTTCTTTTCTCTTGATTTACTGGCCAACATTTTTCAATCTTACTGAAATCATGATATGAAAAATACAAGTTTTATTCAAAATAAGAATAGGGAAGGGCAGCTTTGATTTCTTTTGGAGCTTCAGAACAATGTATTTTTTCTCCTACATAAAGGAAGATTTATCTCATCGGATGTATTGAGGGTGGGAAGTGATGTACTTGACCAAAAATCATGGTTTTCATTCACCTTTGGGTTACGTTGCCGTAGTTTTATTGCAAAATAAATCTATTTCATTAGTACTGATAACACAATTTCCCTCAAATCAGTTTTATTTTGATTGAATATTTGTTTATTTTCAATGGAGACTTAAATCTTATTGAAATCCTTCTAGTTTATTTATATCCCATAGATATGTGTAATTATTGATAGAAAATGTTGAAGCGATGACATTCACTCAATCTGAAGGAAGACTCAGTCCGACCATGACCCCTTGTTTAGGGTAGTTGTTTACCCTGAAGATGTTGTTGAGAGAAAGCACACTGGAACTTGCTTTGGAACACCATGTACACCCACTGACCACGAAACATTCACTGACACAGATCTGTCATCCATACTCCAGGTATCTGACTTGACCAATCCATGGGGACCCACCACTGTAAAGGCAGTGATCCTGTCAAAAGAAATATAGGAAGGTAAGGAATTAAGGATCTCCTTAGCTCTCAACATTTAAATCGTTCATCATTGTCCCTGTACCTAAGAAAATCAAGGTAGCATGCCTGAACAATTGGCATCTTATTGCACTCAACTCAATTATAAGCAAATGCTTTGAGAAGCTGGTTAAAGACTACATCTGCAGCATGCTACCACTCACACTGGACCCCCTACAACTCATCTACCAAAGGAGCCAGTCTACCGATGACACCATAGCCACAGCGCCACACACTGTCCTCACTCATCTGGGGAAGCAGGATGCATACATTAGAGTGCTGTTCCCGGACTACAGTTCAGCACTCAACACCATAATTCCCTCCAAACTTGACAGGAAACTTAGAGACCTTGGCGTTCAACCTGCCATGTGCAGCTGGATCCTGGACTTCCTATTGGATCGCCGACAGGTGGTAAGAATGGGTTCCCTCACCTCGCCCCTTTGACCCTCAACACAGGTGCCCCCCCAGGGTTGTGTCCTGAGTCCCCTCCTCTATTTTTACACCTACAACTGTACTGCCACACACAGCTCCAATCTGCTGATCAAATCTGCAAATGACACAACATTGATCGGCCTTATTTCTAGCGGTGATGAGATAGCCTGCAGAGGAGAGGTTAACACCCTGACATAGTGGTGCCAAGATAGTGCCTCTCCCCCAATGTCCAAAAAACAAAAGAGCTGATCATGGATTACAGGAGGAACGGAGACAGGCTCGCCCTGATCAACTTCAACCGGACTGCAATTGAGAAGGTGAGTAGTTTCAAGTTCCTCAGTATACATATCACTGATGATCTCACCTGGACTGTACACACTGGCTTTGTGGCAAAAGAGCACAACAGTGTCTCTTCCGCCTCAGGCGACTGAAGAAGTTCAGCGTGAGACCCCAGATCCTCAAGACCTTCTACAGGGGCACCATTGAGTGCATCCTGACTGGCAGTATCAACACCTGGTATGGGAATTGCACCAACCTTGATCACTGGGCCCTACAGAGAGTGGTACAGGCAGCCCAGCGCAGCTGTGGGTGTGAACTTCTCTCCATTGAGGATATTTACAGCAGTAGGTGCGTAAAGAAGGCCTGGAAGATCAGCGGGGACAAAATAAATTGTTTTAGCTGCTTTTGTCTGGCAAACGGTACCACAGCTTTAAAGCCAGGACCAACAGGCTACAGGACAGCTTCTTCCTACAAGCCATTAGACTTATAAATTCACATGTCCTGTACATTGTGATGGGGTCATAACGCAGAGCTTTTTACTCCCCCACGTTGTGGGTGGATGTAAGATTTAAATAAATTCTAATCGAGTCTTTACATTGTCAGTGGAGTTAAGACTAAGCCCCTCAAGGTAAACATTAGAAGCTTCGCCACATTCATTGGTAGGGAAGGGAAGTCATTGACAGAACAGACTATCGATGGAATGCTTTTGAAAGAATGAATGGTCTTTTGACATGACTTTTTTTGTAAGCCCTAATTCTTCAATGAATTTCACACACCTTCAGGATTGCAATTTGTGTTAATAATATTACTCTACTCACTTTAAACCTATGACCATGTGGCTAAGCACGGCTCCAATGCCATATTCAAGTTTGCTGATGACACCACTGTTGTGGGCCGTATCAAGGGTGGTGATGAATCAGCATACAGGAGGGAGACTGAAAATTTGGCTGAGCAACCACTTATCACTCCATGTCAGCAAGACCAAGGAATTGACTAGGAGAGGGAAACCAGAGGTCCATGAGCCAGCTCTCATAGGAGAATCGGAGGTGGAGAGGGTTAGTAAATTTAAATTCCTGGGTATTACTATTTCAGACGTCCTGTCCTAGACCCAGCATGCAAGTGCAATTGCAAAGAAAGCACTGCAGTGCCTCTACTTCTATGTCATGCCTGCAGCAATTTGGCATGACATCCAAAACTTTGATAAACTTCTATAGATATGTAATGGAGAATGTACTGACTGGCTTCATCATGGCCTGGTATGGAAACATCAATGCCTTTGCATGGAAAATCCTACAAAAGACAGTGGATTCAGCCCAGTGCACCACAGGTAAAGACCTCCCAACCACTGAGCATATCCATATGAAATGCTGTCATAAGAAAGCAGCATCCATAATCAGAGATCCCCACCACTAAGTCACACACTCTTCTCGCTGCTGTCATCAGGAAGACTGTACAGGAACCTCGGGACTCACACCACTAGGTTCGCAACCAGTTACTATCCCTCAACCATCAGGCTCTTGAAGTAAAGGGGATAACTACATTCACTTGCTCCACCATTGAAATGTTTCCACAACCAATTATGTCACTTTAAGGACTCTATCCCATGAACTCATGTTCTTGTTATTTATTGCTATTTATTTACATATACTGTATTTGCATTTGCACAGTTTGTCTTCTGCACTCAAATTGAGCTTTCATTTATTAGATTAGATTAGATTCAACTTTATTGTCATCGTGCCGAGTACAGATACAAAGCCAGTGAAATGCATTTAGCATCTGACCAGAAATGCAAAGAATAGTGTTATTTACAAAATAACTACAAATAAAAAAGTGCTACAGCACACAAATATAAGAGTACCGAAACAGTACAATACAGATGCAATACTGCTTAGCGCTGTGATGAGAGGTTCAGCAGTGTCACAACCTCAGGGAAGAAGCTCTTCCTGTGCCTGCTGGTGCTGGAGCAGAGGCTCCTGTAGCGCCTACCGGATGGGAGGAGAGTAAAAAGTCCATAGTTAGGGTGAGATGCATCCCTGATAATGCTTTTCGCCCTGCCCAGGCAACGTTTATGGTAGATGTTCTCAATGGTGGGCAAGTGGGTGCTGATAATCCACTGGGCAGTTGGTGAGCATGCTCTCAATGGTACAGCGGTAAAAGTCCGTCAGTATCCTGGGACAGAGAAGGGCTTTCTTCATGCTCTGCAGGAAATAAAGGTGCCTTTTTGATCAGGATGGAGGAGTTCAGGGACCAGGTGAGATCCTCGGAAATGTGGACACCAAGGAATTTGAAGCTTGATACATGCTCCACTACAGTTCCGTTTATGTAGATGGGGACATGAGTGTGACTCCTGGCCTGCCTGAAGTCCACAATAATCTCCTTGGTCTTCTGGGTGTTAAGGGCCAGGTTATAGTTACTATTCTATAGATTTGCTGAGTATGCCCACAGGAAAATGAATCTTCTCAGGCTTGTGTATGGTGACAAGGGGTGATTGATAAGTTCATGGCCTAAGGTAGAAGGAGTCAATTTTAGAAAACCTAGCACATTTATTTTTCGGCATAGTCCCCTCCTACTTGTACACACTTAGTCCAGTGGTCGTGGAGCATACAGGTCCCTTCTTTGTAGAAGTGGTCCACAGCAGGGGTGATTGATAAGTTCGTGGCCTAAGGTATAAGGAGATGAGTTATACAGCTCTCGTTACATGTATGTACAGTTCAACTCTGAGTGAAAATGCAGAAGGTTTGAAGTTAATAACTCATCTCCTTCTACCTTAGGCCACGAACTTATCAATCACCCCTGCTGCGGACCACTTCTGGAGGTCCAAGCTGCTGACTTCTACAAAGAAGGGATCCGTATGCTCCACGATCACTGGGCTAAGTGTGTAAATGTAGGAAAAATAAATGTGCTAGGTTTTCTAAAATTGACTCCTTCTACCTTAGGCTACAAACTTATCAATCACCCCTCGTATATGTACTTTGATAATAAAATTTACTTTGAACTTTATATTACAAAGCAGAGAGACAGAACCAAACTCTGTCACTTTCATTAAAGAAAATGAAAAGTGTCCCCAGTAGGTAAATACATTATCCAATATGAAATTAAGCCACATAGACCAAAACGAATATTAATCCAGTTTCAAACACGTACTAACTGAATTGGCCACAGCGCTTTGAGGGTAAATGCATTCTAAGTATTTGAGCAAATTGGTATTGGATTTGGATGGATTAGAAAGACTCCTTGGAGTACTCCATCTATCGGATTTTATTTATCATCGGGGGACAAGAGAGTTTGAGTGAAAGACAGTCCAGGATGGTATCAGTTATAGGTTCTTAATCACATAAATTATGTGTAACCACAGCTGAGAAACATAATTCAGTTTAACTGAAGTACCTGTAACTATGACTTTAAAACATTGAGTGGATGACATGACTAAATGAGATAGACAATCTGTATCATGAGTATTTCCAATGAAAAAGTGATACCTTTCATTTAAGCTGATGGCATTTATTGTAAAGTTAATCTCATCAGAATTTGAAGCATATATTCTTGCTCCATTGAGGGGTGTTGGATGTATAAATGCAGGACGAAATATTCCAAATGCACATTCTGATATAGCCTGCTGCACTACAAGAAAAGACAGACTGTTCAATGGATGCACAGAATATATTACGTACACAGTGAAACCACAATATCTTAAGTTATTGCAATGTTTACTTGGCCCTTCACATACTTAAACGTAAATAAATTCTGGAAATTACAAGTACGGTCACTAGGAATGCTCAGTACTAACATGGAGTTTTTCTCTTTGCTCTTGATTCAAAACAAGTTACTACAGGAGGTCATTCTTACACTCAGCCATTAGGCTCTATAATGAGTCAAACTACAGCCGGGGAAGTGATGATCCCCTCCTGTGAGACTTTTTGTGGTAACTTATCTTTTATTCTTTCTACTTCTCTTCTAATATTTAAATCTGTTCATATAAATGGATGTATTGTCAATGGAGAGAGTCCAGAGGAGGTTCATGAGGATAATTCTAGGAGTGAAGGGATTAATATTGAGGAGCGTTTGGCAGCTTTGGGCCTGTACTCAATGAAATTTAGAAGAATGCGTGGGGATCTCATCGAAAGCTACCGAATGTTGAAAGGACCAGATAAGGTGGATGTAGAGAGGATGTTTCCTCTTGTGGGGGGTATCCAGAACTAGGCATAGTCTCAAAATTGAGGGGCAGGGTTTTAGGACAGAAGAAAGGAGGATTTTTTTAAGACAGAGAATGGTGAATATGTGGAATGTGCTGCCACAGACTGCAGTGGAGGCCAAGGCCGTGGGTTTTCAAAGCGGAAGTTGATATTTTCCTGATTTGTCAGGACATCCTGGTGAGTGGGAAAATGTACGGAGTTGATGATGAAATGACGTAGTGGACTTGACGGGCTGAATGGGTTAGTACTGGATCTATGCCTTATGGTAATGCTACTGTGACACTAATTTACTTTGGGATCAATAAAGTATCTATCTATTTACATTGAAAAGATTACAAAATGATGTGAAACAATGAGTTCAAGCATTTGTATAATAACATCACTCAGAGTAATTTCCAGTCTTTCTTTTCCCAATCCATGTTGCTAAAGGTACTGTATACACCAAATAATTGACATATAACTTAACAGGAATAGTAGCTACTATAATAATTACAATTATACAATGTATTTGAACTACTATTGGATACCAAAAACTTAGCTGCAACAATATTTGTTTGCTTCTTAAAGTTGCTCATTAATGTGCCATCCTGACCCTCTGCAGATAGCAGAACTCTTTCACGACACCCCTTATGAAGTCACAAAATTACCTTCGGCCTCTTTCTGAGTTATCTACAAGTCTTGTGCAAGAGCAAATTGAAAGATCACACCGAGCTGGAGTTCAAAATAATGGGTGATTTATTTAAAACTGATGGGCACTCAAAGACGAGTCAGAAGTTGATCTGTCTGAGATGAATTTGGGAGAGCTTTCACTTGATGAGATTACTAGTAAAACTACGTCTTGTTAACAGAATAGTGGCTACAGGAAGAATTAAATAAATATTGGGATATGTCCTGATTACAGAGCAAAATGATGTCCACAGGTCTAAGGGTAAATCCAGTTCTCTACACAAAAATGGGTGCACACTATAACAATAATTAATGAAACTCCTGAAAATTGGATGTCATCACTGCTGTGTTCCATGATTCTACTTCCAGGCTTTATCTGTGGTTCCCTAATACCACATTAGCACAATCCACATCCCTATTTACTAATTACTAGCCCCCTCTATTCTTTTCCCTGCAACACTTGCAACTCTGCCATCACTGTTCGCAGCCTGTCTTGCCTCATTCTGGTTACATTGTATTGGGCTAACACTAAGTACATGCTGCTGATCACCTTGCTCAAGATCTTCAGAACTGCCTCTCTTTGCAGTGCAAGTTTCTCTTAAACACAATCTTGCTTGATTCAGTAACCGTGTAAACAATAAGAGTCAGGTAGACCCTTGGCTGTTCCCCAGTCTCACATTCTCTAACAATATTGTCTGCACCAGACTCAATCAACATTTCTGTTACTGTCTTTTGTTTCCCATTTTGTTTGTAGATTCTTGTAATAGGCAAGTTATTGTCCTGAAACATATGAATCTCTGCTTACATACTGTACAGACTACTTTTCCGAACTTCGTGCCATTAGCTTTGGGAGTGTGAAGGTGAGTTCCTTCACAGTTATGCCTTTGACTCGGTCTGATCATAATGACCTAACTTCCACTACCATTGAATTGAAATGTCTTTCACTCTGGAAAACATTATCCTGATCTACATTTGTAACTATCTGAACAACTTGTTACTTTGTCATACAGGTCTCTTTTTCAACCTCGTGCAAACCCACCTGTGTCCATAGCACATTCCCCATCACCGTCCCAGGCAATACATCACACAAACCTCACCTTAATTTCCTCTGCAATTTGCCAGCATTGTGTGCATCGACCAAACTGCATTTTACCTCATCCCAGGAGCATCTCCGATTTAACTGTGTCTTCCTTTTAGCTCTAATTAATATTCCTTGTCAGATAGTCTGTGATCAAACTCCATCTGCAATGGTGCTACTGTATCACTCTATGTACCCCATCTGCCTTGGGGACAGTTGCATATATTCAATGATTTCTGATGCCTGGCAATAAGCCCACTCATAGTATCTGTAGAAAAGCCACCAATCCACTCATTTTTTCCATGTATTCCCATTTTTCCAAATGTTTGCTGAGTTCAACTTAGTTCTTTGGGTGGAGCACGAGGGAATGGAGACCCAAGCGTCCCAATATTAGCTGAATTAGGCTGGACATCTATTGGGAATGCTTCATCCTGGTAATTGCAGTCCGAGAAAGGGAACCTGCCACTTCCTGCCCCTGACCTTTAGTGCATATGAAGCTGCAATCCGGCCTATTACTCGCAGCCCTACCTTCTATAGAGTTGAGTCATCCATTAGTGTTTCCACCTGGAGGAATCTCTTCAGAAAAGGGGCAAAATAAATAGGAAAAAATACTTACCAATGATTGCAAATTGCATGGGAATGGAGCTTAAGGCTTTTGTACTTTGAATGAATGAAGTGGAAGAAGCATCTTCAAAAGCAGAGTACATTGTCTGTGTCCCGTCACTGTGGGCCAGAAGAATGGTTTCTCTTGGATATTCTTCAACCATCAGTTCCACTGGGTACATACCACTAGTACCAAGCCCATTGTACTGAAGGACACAACGTTCCTGCAATGATATCAGGATATACTTTACTCCTCATCTCTCCACATCTGTATTATTGAGATCAAGGGTCTTTTATTCCCTCTTTGCCAGAATTGGTGCCTTGGAACTATCATTCTATTTTGTTTTCCTTCTGCATAAGCTAGCTTTTAAAAACCCAGCTTTGAGAAAATCAATAGCTTGGTGTTGCAGGTAATTATTTTACCTGCAATGCCAAGCTAATGTTCAATTATATTAAATAGTCACAGTGGGTTTGTAATTACATACAAACGATAAAGATCAAATCATCACCAGGGCAAGATGGTTCGAGTTTACCTGCAGCTTATGGACCAGTCTATTTCAAAACTCGTGATGAATTGCAGAGGTTTGAAAAGAACTGTAGTCAGCACATCTGACTCACAGCATCACTGGCTGAGGGCAAAGCACTGAGCTATGAAAATAGCTAAGCCCAGGAAGCTAATTTATTTACTTTACCTTGTTTCATTCCATTTTAAAGCTTTTATTTATTGTTAGAGTTTTGACACAGTTTCATTATATCTTATGTTTTTAACATATCCTTAATTATGTCAATCTATTTGAATAGCTTTCATATGTTCCCGACTGTCAAAGATGTATAACAACAATTCCAAAGACCTTTATTGAGGTGGAGTGTCTGGAATGCCTTCCAGATACAGAGACGCTCAGGTCAATCTCCCAAACGGAATTATTTACTGCAGCTGGGAATGGCAGATCCAGTTCAAGTTCATCAACACTTCTAATAGGGCTATAACAGTGCCAAAAAACTTATAAAATAATCCAGACCAAATGAACTTCAGTCATGTAATTCTGCAATCTAAAGGAGGGCATTTACAGGGAAGTTTGTAAATGGGCGACTGGAACTCCCACGTGAAATCAAAGTAACCCCAAAGAGAGTGACCTTTTAAAAGACCAGTTTAAACTAGAACATCCGAAAGCTGTGCTAACTACCTGATCCAAACTGAGGAAGTGATGTTGGTTACAGTGGATACATTCATGTTTTGTCTGCAGTCCATAACGGCAATTTAGAACATCTCCATTCCCCTCATATATGGTAAGGTCATAGGTAGAATTGCAATTCTGAGGCACCCTTGAGAAAGAGAAAAAAGAAATAAATGTGTTCACTTGGCAATGTATTAATCCAGTCAGCACTGAATGCACAGGCTGATCATTCTTCTCTGTAAAACCTCATGCTTTTTAAAAAATTAATTACCCCATACTGGTTAACCTCCCTTTATACAGTATTACCTCATACAATCTACAACTCAAATTCTCTTTACTTCCCTCTGATTTCCTACACACAGCTCAAAGACATGTTAAGATACCAGGTTTGCACTGTAATGCTCATATCTGAGCGCTTTCTACAATTAACATCCACATAATTTCAATGACATCAAAGTTAATTGATTTTGCCTAGTTAAACATGAACAAAAAGTTCAGAAATTTATGCCTGAGTGGAACATTTTGGCCCAATAACTCAGCAACCAGAATGTGCCAGTGTGATCCCTCGTTAATTTTAGAGTGTTTATTAATGTTTAAAACTGGCTGTATGGAAACTGATTAAATGACAGCGATGGAAAAATTCTTTTGATTGCTTTTCTCAAAACAATGCCTGCGTTTAACTTAGCCCCATAAAGGGCCTTGATAGCATTGCAGGAAAAGATTATTAAAATAATATGACAGCAAATGTGAGGCTTGTCTGTGTTGTTTAAACCAGCCCGTATAATAGACAATGGTTATAGCAGAGTTATTTACCTCAGAATCTTGAGTGAAGAAGTCTTGATTACTATATCAGGTTATTGCCGGAAGGATGAGCTTGTTCAGGATTAAGCTGAAGAGCCTCTATGGTTGTACAATATATTGAGGCTCATTGCCTGGGGTCAGCATGCATTATTATTGCATGCAGCACCCAAAAGTACCTTATGGGCACATCCAAGTTCAAGTTTATTGTCAGGCAACCATATATATGTGTGCTGCCAAATGTAGCAATGTCCCTCTGGACCAAGGCGCACAATACAGTACATATAACTGACATACAACACAAAGCAGTATTACTGCAAATATATTAACAAGTTAAAAGGAAACAGTATAACGCTTCATATGTGATGAGACCTGGATGGTGGCAGGGAGTTCAGTAGTTCCACAGGCAGGAGGAAGAAACTGTTTCTCATCCGAACAGTCCATCCTAATGCTATGGTACCTCCTGACTGATGGTAGAGTGATTCAGAAGAGATGGCAAGAAAAATAGGTAGCATAACTGAAGATAATAATTACTGTTATTAGCCAAATGGTTCAGCCTCCCAACATCTCTCAATCACAGGGCAAACAACTAACCCCAACAAACTCTGCTTAGCTTTACCTTAAGACAGGTAACAGGGGCAGCTGTGGAGGTACATTAACAGCTCCATCATCCGAGCGTGTTCCCAAATCCACAAATAGAGAAAATGTAAATTTAAAATTCTCCGTTTCCCTTGGAGACTTCATAAATGGTGGCCAACAACAACCAAGAGACCTGTAAAACAAAAGATCTTGTTTAATGCCTAAAGGATGCTAACTGGAAGTTGCAGAGTAGTAGTGCTAAAGTGAAGTTGCAAAGAGAGAGGGACAAAGCCTGGCTCTGCCATCTTCTTCCCCTCTTACAGACACCAAACTGTGACATTGTAGACCTCAGCAAAGCTGAAAAGGTTGCTGATTTTTGACTTTATGGCTCACCTTTATCCTTTCACTCACTCCCTATCTGATGGGAGCTCCAGCCGACATTCACAACACTTTGCTATGACTAACACGAGGAATTCTGCAGATGCTGGAAATTCAAGCAACACACAAAGTTGCTGGTGAACGCAGCAGGTCAGGCAGCATCTCTAAGAAGAGGTACAGTTGACGTTTCAGGCCGAGACTCTTCGTCAGGACTAACTGAAGGAAGAGTGAGTAAGGGATTTGAAAGTTGGAGGGGGAGGGGGAGATCCAAAATGATAGGAGAAGACAGGAGAGGGAGTGATGGAGCCAAGAGCTGGACAGGTGATTGGCAAAAGGGATATGAGAGGATCATGGGACAGGAGGTCCGGGGAGAAGAAAAAAGAGGGAGGGGGGGAAAAATCCAGAGGATGAGCAAGAATTATAGTGAGAGGGACAGAGGGAGGAAAAGGAGAGTGAGAGAAAGAATGTGTGTATATAAATAATGTATGGGGTACGAGGGGGAGGTGGGGCATTAGCGGAAGTTAGAGAAGTCAATGTTCATGCTATCAGGTTGGAGGCTACCCAGACGGAATATAAGGTGTTCTTCCTCCAACCTGAGGGTGGCTTCATCTTTACAGTAGAGGAGGCCGTGGATAGACATGTCAGAATGGGAATGGGATGTGGAGTTAAAATGTGTGGCCAATGGGATGTGGAGTTAAAATGTGTGGCCAGTGGGATGTGGAGTTAAAATGTGTGGCCTGTGGGATGTGGAGTTAAGATGTGTGGCCAGTGGGATGTGGAGTTAAAATGTGTGGCCAGTGGGATGTGGAGTTAAAATGTGTGGCCAGTGGGACTCCACATCCCATTCCGACATGTCTATCCATGGCTTTCTCTACTGTAAAGATGAAGCCACACTCAGGTTGGAGGAACAACACCTTATATTCCGTCTGGCTAGCCTCCAACCTGATGGCATGAATATTGACTTCTCTAACTTTCGCTAATGCCCCATCCGTTATTTATATACACACATTCTTTCTCTCACTCTCCTTTTTCTCCCTCTGTCCCTCTGACTTTACCCCTTGCCCATCCTCTGGGTTTTTCCCCCCCTCCCCATTTTTCCTTCTTCCTGGGCCTCCTGTCCCATGATCCTCTCATATCCCTTTTGCCAATCACCTGTCCAGCTCTTGGCTCCATCCCTCCCCCTCCTGTCTTCTCCTATCATTTTGGATCTCCTCCTCCCCCTCCCACTTTCAAATTTCTTACTAGCTCTTCCTTTAGATAGTCCTGACGAAGGGTCTCGGCCTGAAACGTCGACTGTACCTCTTCCTAGAGATGCTGCCTGACCTACTGCATTCACCAGCAACTTTGATGTGTGTTGCTTGCTATGTCTAAGCAGCTTTTAAAGTTTGAGCTGTGCACTTAATATATCTCAATCCTACAGGTATGGTGCAGTAGGCAGAATTCTAAGATATAAATGAAATTCAGAAAACTCACCAACAATGTAGTTCTGCTATTTAAGAAAGGAAGGAGGCAGCAAAAAGAAAATTACAGACCTATTAGTTTGACATCGGTGGTTGGAAAGATATTGGAGTCAATCCTCAAGAACGAGGTTATGAATTACCTCGAGGTGCATGACAAGATAGGCCGAAGCCAGCATGGTTTCAAGAAGGGAAGATCCTGCCTTACCAATTTATTGGAATTTTTTGAGGTAATCTCGAATAAGATTGACAAGGGAGAGGCTGTGGATGTTGTATGTTTGGATTTTCAAAAGGCCTTCGATAAGGTGCCACATATGAGGCTGCTTAATAAGATGAGAGCCCATGGAATTATAGGAAAGATATTGAAATGGGTGCAGCATTGGCTGATAGGCAGAAACCAAAGGGTGGGAATAAAGGGATCCTATTTTGATTGGTTGCCGGTTACTAGTGGTGTTCTGCAGGGGTCAGTGTTGGGGCCGCTTCTTTTTACGATGTATATCGATGATTTGGATTATGGATTAAATGGTTTTGTGACCAAGTTTGAGGATGACACCAAGATAGGTGGAGGAGCAGGAAATGTTGAAGAAATGGAAAGGTTGCAGAGAGACTTAGTCAGTTTAGGAGAGTGGGCAAAGAAATAGCAGATGAGATACAACGTTGACAAATGTACGGTTGTACATTTCGGAAGAAGAAATAATTGGGCAGATTATTATTTAGATGGGGAGAAAATTCAAAAATCGGAAGTGCAAAGGGACTTGGGGGTCCTCGTGCAGGATACCCTAAAGGTTAACCACCAAGTTGGACTGGCGGTAAGGAAAGCGAATGCTATGTTGGCATTCATTTTAAGAGGAATAGTGTATAAGAGTAAGGAGGTGTTGATGAGGCTCTATGGGGCATTAGTGAGACCTCATTTGGAATACTGTGTGAAGTTTTGGGCCCCCTATCTTAGAAAGGATGTACTGATGTTGGAGAGAGTTCAGAGAAGATTTACGAGGATGATTCCTGGAATGCAGGGGCTAACATATGAGGATTGTCTGTCGGCTATTGGATTGTATTCATTAGAGTATAGAAGAATGAGAGGGGATCTCATAGAAACATTTCGAATGTTGAAAGGGTTGGACAGAGTAGATGTGAAAAGGTTGTTTCCCTTGGTGGGTGGGTGAGTCCAGGACAAGAGGATATAGGCTTAGAATTAGAGGGTACCCAGTTAAAACAGAGATGAGGAGAAATTTTTTTAGCCAGAGTGTCGTGGATTTGTGGAATTCGTTGCTACATATAGCTGTGAAGGCCCGATCATTGAGGGTGTTTAAGGAGGAGATTGACAGGTATCTAATTAGTCAGGGTATCAAGGGATATGGGGAAAAAGCCGGAAACTGGAACTAGATGGGTGAATAGTTTAGCTCATGGGGGAGCTGCGGAGCAGATTCGATGGGCCGAATGGCCTACTTCTGCTCCTTTGTCTTGTGATCTTGTGAAGCCTTGGAAGAGAACGGAAGCTGCCTTAAGAGAAAAATATTATTTGACAAGACAATCATGGATCAGAATTACTCATGTGCATTAAGGGAGCATTTAGAGAGAAGAACTACTGTCTATTGCTGATATGCTAGTCTTTCATCTAGTTCTCTATGTTTTGCTATTAAATTTGTTCTTTAAAAAATAACTGTTTACAACTGAGACACTCTGCTGCTCTTTAGCAATGAAAATTATTCTTATCTTGACCTGCAAGAGGATTTTAACCAGCTGGCTACCTGATTCATATATGCTACTTCGTATCAGGATAGTAATAGCAGACTTCTTGCAATATTACTGATACAGTAAGTAGTGGATGTGGCTATTCTTGCTGACCCAAAATTGTCCCAGTCTCTAAGGGTGTAAGCTTAATTGGTGACAGGGCTTATAATAACCCCATCCCTAACACTTGTCTGAAAATAATATCCATCCCCAGCAGCAGTATAAACCATGTGATGTTTTCATTGTTTCCAAATGTTTTTATTAAAAGCTCATAAAATGAAGTAAATAATTGGCAAAAACGGCTGATAGCATTGCAGAGAAGAAGGCATTTAGCTTTCTTGCCTTCATATGCAATAGTTTTGAGTAGAAGAGTTGGGACATCATATATAGAACATTAGTTAGGCCACACTTGAAATATTGTCTGCAGTTCTGCTCCTCCACACTACAGAAAGGATGTGATAGCACTGGAAAGGCTGCAGAAGAGATACACCAAGGGTTTGCCTGGAATGAAGGGATTTGGTTACAAGAAAAGATCGGATCGGGAAGGGTTTCCCTGGAGTGACGGAGGCTGAGGGGTGACCTTATAGGGGTTTATAAAATAATGAGGGGCATAGTTACGGTAGATTGTCAAAGTCTTTTTCTAAGGGCAAGCGAGTCTCAAACCTAGAGGATCTAGTTTTAAGGCAAGAAGGGAGAGATATAAAGGAGATCTGACGGCAAGTTTCTCCTCACAGAGGATGGCGGGTTTATGGAAAAAGCTGCCAGAGAAGGTGGTCGTGGAAGATGCAAACAGCATTTAAAGTTAATCTGGGCAGGTACATGGATAGGAAAAGAATAGAGGATATTGGCCAAGTGCAGCAAAATGTGGTTAGTGTAGATGGGCAACTTGATCAGCTGAAGGGCCCGTTTCTGTGCTGTAAATTTGCTTTATTTCTCTGGCGATACAGCACAGAGTGGGCCTTTCTGGGCCTTTCCAAGTTACACCGCCCCAGCAACCCCTGACAAACCTGATTAACCTGAACCTAATCATGGGACAATTTACAATAACCACTTCACCTAACTGGTACATCTTTGGACTGTGGGAAGAAAGCAGAGCACCTGGGGAAAATACACACATTTCACGCTGAGGGCGTAAAGACTCCTTACAGAATGGTCTGGGGATTGAACTCCGAACTTCAGAAGGCCGCAAGCCGTAATAGTGTCACGCTAAGCATGGCATGCTTTGATGTAGACTCCGATTTAGGCATGGTGTTTGTCACACAGACGTTCTGATAGAATACGTTAAGAAAAATGATACAGAAATACAGTCGGCTATTTGCAGGGTTGAAGAAAACCTTTGTCTGTAAGATGATACTGCATGCTTGCAGGGAGCAGGATAATAAGCAGTGATGTAAGGCAGCCTGAAAGCCAAGGTCAAGTAACTAGCAACAGTAAAGAGATAAGGAAAGATAAAGAACCATAATTTCTCATTGAGATTAAACTGGCTTTGACCATGGTGTCTTAGATCTGTGTTAAACTATTGCTGAGGTGGGGTTAAATTTGCAATAAAAACAGAGGATTAAGTTGAAGGAGGGATGAATCATAAATCAGTGAAGTGAAGGGAAGGATAGATCATCTCAATCCAGTGCTTTGCTTCATGTTACATAGCAAATTTTAGAAAGAAAAATATACACCTACCTTACATGCAGAGCATTAGTGTTGTGATTAATTACTGTCTCTCCATCTATCAGGCACCAATTTGTCGTGTAGTTGCTGTCTTCCACTGCTCGAGTTCTGCAGTAAGAGCAGTTTAAAGCAGCACAAATTTCATCCGGGCCTTGGGAACATGGCAGATTGATTCCTCTGTAATTCACACGCACCTGTCATGTGCAAATTAACAGTCAATAAAGCAAGAAAGCCAGATATACTTCATATGAAACAATTTGCTAGTGTTGCATATTAATACAACTGATGTAGAAAATGGGTACCTGCAAGGTGGCATTAACCAAGGAAGTTTCCAAGCCAAAGGAAGCACCAAAATAGGAGAACTGCGTGGAGTTGCAGCCTTGGAGGACAGCACCTATTGCCAGCAGCCACACATGAAACTCCATAGCTGTTCACAAGTTGCCAGTAAAATCAAAATAGTAGAAAGAGAGTATTTGACATTTTGTAAGCCTCCTCAGTATACTCTGGTTAAACACATAGGATAGAAACAAGCAGTATACAGTCCTCCACTCAACTTCACCAAAAGTGAATGTGCAAGGGAAAGAATGTTAAAAACATTTCACAGCACAAATTGATTTGTTACTACAATTGCTCACTGTGATTGGTGAACACAGGGAGGGTTTTTTTCTTCCATTTGAGCAGCTGCCAAGATTCAACCTTGTGATATTTTGCAAATGTACTTAAGGCCAATTTTGTAGCAGAATTTAACTATGTGAGGGCAGCAACACCACTTTCTTGATGTAGATCATGTCTTCCTCAATCCTCACTCCCAGACCAATGTATTCCAATAGCTTCAATTGTATTAGTGTAGTCATATCCTCATGATTCTAATTGTCGTTTCTTGGTTGTAACATTTTCTTGGGAAGATTTTCAAATCCTATTCACTCTTTCCCATTGAATACAAGCTTTCAGTTTTGGTATTCTGCTAGGACTTCTCTTTTCATCTTCTGCGGTGCCATTGTTGTTTTTATAATGTAAAGGGTTTCTTCTTTTATGTTACTGCTAAGGCTAATGGAAAATGGCTTCTTTGTTATGTTAGAATAAAATGGTTTCTTTGTCATGTTAACTGCTGAGAAAGTTCTTCTCTCTCGCAGCTTGTTTGGGTTATATTACTGATAAGAGCATTGTATTCATTTTTTTACCAATTGGGATAGATGTTAGTCTTTCTTGTGTGTCTGTAAGCTATTGTTTCGCGGGCTTTGGAACAGAAGGTGATGGGGACAGAGAAAGGAGATGCGATGCTGTAAGCTGGGCGGTGGGATGGACCCCGAGCGGGAGTCCAAGGCCCAGGGTTTTCGGGAGGAGACGGAGACAGACTCGTGTGGAGCATCTGGTCGACCACGGTGGTTGGTCCCAGGCGGTGTGTTGAGGGGGTCGGAGGGGATCGAATGGCGGAAAGAAGACCCCGTTACTTGAACTCCAACTGTTGTGCACGAAGTGGTTGAACTTTGATAAGTTTGGCACCTTATTTTCCTTTTATATTTTATCTCTATTAATTACATAGTTCCAGTAATCTATAAAGTGTAATTATTTAATCGCATATGGTGTATTGTCTGTTATTTGGCGGGGTGGGGTACATCACACAGCATCCACACAAACTTGATTATCCAGTCTGGCGGGGCCGAAGGCTGCTTCCCCTAGACGAAAGTGAGCTGTGTGAGCCTGAGGCTGACCAGGGGGCTACAATAATATGACCAAATATTCTTTCTCGTCTGACTCTGTAGCACACTTGCGGAGTTTAAAGTGAATGCTTCTGATATCTTTACTAAGAAGACCTTCAAAAGTCTTCAGAAGGAAAATTAGCAATTGGCCATCTAACTGCTGTATTTTGTGTTTTAAACAGAGTTAATTAGCTGCACCAAAAACATTTGCTACAGGGTCATCCTGGTTGCAGTGTACATTCCACCCTTGGCCAATGTCAGGCAGGCACTGGAGATGAGCATCGATCAGCAGTCACAAGACAGAGCACCCTGATACCTTTCCGGTTATTGAGGGGGACTCAACCAGGCTAGCCGGAGGAAGTCTCTGACCAATTAGCACCAACATGTTGCCAGTGGACCAGAAAAGCTAACACACTTGACCACTGTTATACCACCCTCAAGAACACTCACTGTGCCATTCTGTGCCTGCACTTTAGCAAGGTCGATCACCTGGCTGTACTTCTACTCCCAGCATACAGACAAAAACTGAAGAGAACAGCACCAGTGGTGAGGTCCATGAAGGTATGGTTAAAAGAGGCGAAGGAGTGCTTTACTGGACTGCTTTGAACTGGTTGACTAGGCAATATCATCTTTGGATCTGAATAAATATGCCACAGTTGTCACCAGCTTCATCAGGACTGTGTGGATGAGTGTGTTTTTGAGAACAAACTAATCATACCTAAACCAGAAGTCATGGACGAACCGTGAGATTCACAGTCTGCTGGGAGCTAGATCTGTGAACTTCGAGAACTGTTCTAGATCATTGGTCAAGTAGTCCAGGTATGACCTATGGGAGGCCATCTTAAGAGCGGGAAAGCAATTCAGTGTGAAGGTGGAGACAGAATCAGATGCACGTGAGTTCCGGCAGGATTTGCAGGTCATCACTTCCTACAAAGTGAAACCTAACATCATAAATAGCTGTGACGCTTCACTCCCAGATGAGCTCAATGTTTTTTACGCACACTTTGTAAGGGAGAATTAAACTACATCTGTGCAAATCCCTGCAGCAGCTGGCTATCCTGTGATATCTGTCTCAGAGGCCAGGTGTCAAAACGTCCTTCAAGAGGGCGAACACTCACAAGGTGTCAGGTCCCGATGGTGTACTTGGTAAGGCAGTGAGAAACCTGTGCCAACCAAATGGCAGGAGTGTTCAGGGACATCTTCCATCTCTCACTGCCAGTCCAAAGTTCCCAGCTGTTTCAAGAGGGCATGAATCACATCGGTGCCCAAGAAGAGCAGGGTGAGCTGACTTAACAGCTATCACCCTTTTGTACTCACATCTACATGATAAAGTGCATTAGAGGTTGACCTTGGCCAGAGTTAACTTCCAGCAAAGCACGGACCTGGATCTGCTGCAATTTGCCTATTGCCACAACAGCTCTACAGCAGACGCAATCTCATTGGCTCTCCACTTGCCTTGAATCACCTGGATAACAGTATTACCCAAGTCAGGCTGTTGTTTATTGATCATAGCTTAGTGTTTGACCCTATTATCTTCTCAGTACTATTCAAAAAGCTTCAAAATCTGAGCCTCTGTACCTTCCTCTGCAACTGGATCCTTGACTTCATTGGGAGACCACGGTTAGCGTGCATCAGATCTGTTTACTGACAATCAACATCAGGGAATCTCAAGGATGTATGATCATCCCACTTCTCTACTCTCCCTATACCCATGAACGTGACACCAGGCACAGTGAAAATACCATCTTTAAATTTGCAGATAGCGTTGTTGTGCGAATAAAGTCACCAGAGAAAATTACTGGTAAATACAAAGCAGCTTCTTTATTCGACAAAACAAAGTACAGCAGGCATCATATGGATACGCTTCGGTGGAAAAGTCTGCTAGCCCATCATGGAGCTCAACATTTTATGTGCCAAACATCAAAGGACAACTCTATATTTACAATTTATGGACAATGCTTTCTTTGACACTACATTCAACCTTCACACCTCCTGATTCACATCCAAATGAATTTTAATCAGCATTGTCCAGACTGGGATTTACAGCTTTTAGGTCCTAAACCCAAAAATCACTCTAAGAGATTACAACTGTTGTCAGCAGAATTGCAGATGTTGCCCAGAACGTGTATAGGAATGAGATAGATCAGCTGGTCGAGTGATATTGCAACAACAATCTTGCACTCAACGTCAGTACGACTAAGGAATTGATTGTGGACTTCAGGAAGAGGAGATCAAGGGAACCCACACCAGTCCTTCTCGAGAGTCAGCAGTGGAAAAGATGAGCAGTTTCAAGTTCCTAGGTGTTAACATCTCTGAAGACCTTCCCTTGGCACAACGTACTGAATGAATTTGATTCGAAGAAGGAGTCTGAGAGCCTGAGTGGGAGTGCCGAGAAAGAGATTTTTGAAATTTTCGTTATTTTTTTTTCTCCAACGGCTTTCTGAGAGGCGGGACTGCGCAGACGTGTGACGTCGAGCAGTGCAGCGCGGCAGATTTAAAAGGAACAAAGCCTCATAGAGCGGGCAGCGTAGTTTGCGGGCGGTGGAGTGAGCCGGGAGCAGAGTGAAGACTTAAGGGCTTCGGCGGAAGCGGGCGAGGCGAGGAAGGTTTGACATTCATTTTCTGTTGCTATTTGAGGAGAGGGGCATTATGACTGTGAGGGCAGTTTGCTGTTCTCAGTGACGGATGTGGGAGGCCCTGGAGTCTCCAAGCCTCCCGGACGTCTACATCTGTGCCAGGTGCATCGAGATGCAGCTCCTAAGGGACCGCGTTACGGAACTGGAGCTGCAGCTCGATGACCTTCGTCTGGTCAGGGAGAGCGAGGAGGTGATAGAGAGGAGTGGAAGGCAGGTGGTCACGCCGGGGCCATGGGACGCAGACAAGTGGGTCACGGTTAGGAGGGGGAAGGGGAAAAGTCAGGTGATGGGGAGTACTCCGGTGGCTGTGCCCCTTAACAACAGGTACTCCTGTTTGAGTACTGTTGGGGGGGACAGCTTACCTGGGGGAAGCGACAGTGGCCGTGCCTCCGGCACAGAGTCTAGCCCTGTAGCTCAGAAGGGTAGGGCAAGGAAGAGGAGGGCAGTTGTGATAGGGGACTCGATAGTAAGGGGGTCAGATAGGCGATTCTGTGGACGCAGTCCAGAGACCCGGATGGTAGTTTGCCTCCCTGGTGCCAGGGTCCGGGATATTTCTGATCGTGTCCAAGATATCCTGAAGTGGGAGGGTGAGGAGCCAGAGGTCGTGGTACATATAGGAACCAATGACATAGGTAGGAAAAGGGATGAGGTCCTGAAAGGAGAATATAGGGAGCTAGGAAGGGAGTTGAGAAAAAGGACCGCAAAGGTAGTAATCTCGGAATTACTGCCTGTGCCACGCGACAGTGAGAGTAGGAATGCGATGAGGTGGAGGATAAATGCGTGGCTGAGGGATTGGAGCAGGGGGCAGGGATTCAAGTTTTTGGATCATTGGGACCTCTTTTGGCGCAGGCGTGACCTGTACAAAAAGGACGGGTTACACTTGAATCCTAGGGGGACCAATATCCTGGCAGGGAGATTAGTGGGGGCTACTGAGGTGACTTTAAACTAGAATGGTTGGGGGGGTGGGAATCAAATTAAAGAGGCTAGGCGTGAGGAGGTTAGTTCAAAACAGAGGGATGGGAACCAGTGCAGAGAGACAGAGGGGTGTAAAGTGAGGGTAGAAGCAAAAAGTACAAAGGAGAAAAGTAAAAGTGGCAGGCCGACAAATCCAGGGCAAGCATTAAAAAGGGCCACTTTTCAACATAATTGTATAAGGGCTAAGAGAGTTGTAAAAGAGCGCCTGAAGGCTTTATGTGTCAATGCAAGGAGCATTCGTAATAATGTGGATGAATTGAAAGTGCAGATTGTTATTAATGATTATGATATAATTGGGATCACAGAGACATGGCTCCAGGGTGACCAGGGATGGGAGCTCAACGTTCAGGGATATTCAATATTCAGGAGGAATAGACATGAAGGAAGGGGAGGTGGGGTGGCGTTGCTGGTTAAAGAAGAGATTAACGCAATAGAAAGGAAGGACATAAGCCGGGAAGATGTGGAATCGATATGGGGAGAGCTGCGTAACACTAAGAGGCAGAAGACGCTGGTGGGAGTTGTGTACAGGCCACCTAACAGTAGTAGTGAGGTCGGAGATGGTATTAAACAGGAAATTAGAAATGTGTGCAATAAAGGAACAGCAGTTATAATAGGTGACTTCAATCTACATGTAGACTGGGTGAACCAAATTGGTAAAGGTGCTGAGGAAGAGGATTTCTTGGAATGTATGCGGGATGGTTTTTTGAACCAACATGTCGAGGAACCGACTAGAGAGCAGGCTATTCTGGACTGGGTTTTGAGCAATGAAGAAGGGTTAATTAGCGATCTTGTCGTGAGAGGCCCCTTGGGTAAGAGTGACCATAATATGGTGGAATTCTTCATTAATATGGAGAGTGACATAGTTAATTCAGAAACAAAGGTTCTGAACTTAAAGAGGGGTAACTTTGAAGGTATGAGACGTGAATTAGCTAAGATAGACTGGCAAATGACGCTTAAAGGATTGACGGTGGATATGCAATGGCAAGCATTTAAAGGTTGCATGGATGAACTACAACAATTGTTCATCCCAGTTTGGCAAAAGAATAAATCAAGGAAGGTAGTGCACCCGTGGCTGACAAGAGAAATTAGGGATAGTATCAATTCCAAAGAAGTAGCATACAAATTAGCCAGAGAAAGTGGCTCACCTGAGGACTGGGAGAAATTCAGAGTTCAGCAGAGGAGGACAAAGGGCTTAATTAGGAAGGGGAAAAAAGATTATGAGAGAAAACTGGCTGGGAACATAAAAACGGACTGTAAAAGCTTTTATAGATATGTAAAAAGGAAAAGGCTGGTAAAGACAAATGTAGGTCCCCTGCAGACAGAAACAGGTGAATTGATTATGGGGAGCAAGGACATGGCAGACCAATTGAATAATTACTTTGGTTCTGTCTTCACTAAGGAGGACATAAATAATCTTCCAGAAATAGTAAGGGACAGAGGGTCCAGTGAGATGGAGGAACTGAGTGAAATACATGTTAGTAGGGAAGTGGTGTTAGGTAAATTGAAGGGATTGAAGGCAGATAAATCCCCAGGGCCAGATGGTCTGCATCCTAGAGTGCTTAAGGAAGTAGCCCAAGAAATAGTGGATGCATTAGTGATAATTTTTCAAAACTCGTTAGATTCTGGACTAGTTCCTGAGGATTGGAGGGTGGCTAATGTAACCCCACTTTTTAAAAAAAGGAGGGAGAGAGAAACCGGGGAATTATAGACCGGTTAGCCTAACGTCGGTGGTGGGGAAACTGCTGGAGTCAGTTATCAAGGATGTGATAACAGCACATTTGGAAAGCGGTGAAATGATCGGACAAAGTCAGCATGGATTTGTGAAAGGAAAATCATGTCTGACGAATCTCATAGAATTTTTTGAGGATGTAACTAGTAGAGTGGATAGGGGAGAACCAGTGGATGTGGTATATTTGGATTTTCAAAAGGCTTTTGACAAGGTCCCACACAGGAGATTAGTGTGCAAACTTAAAGCACACGGTATTGGGGGTAAGGTATTGGTGTGGGTGGAGAATTGGTTAGCAGACAGGAAGCAAAGAGTGGGAATAAACCGGACCTTTTCAGAATGGCAGGCGGTGACTAGTGGGGTACTGCAAGGCTCAGTGCTGGGACCCCAGTTGTTTACAATATATATTAATGACTTGGATGAGGGAATTAAATGCAGCATCTCCAAGTTTGCGGATGACACGAAGCTGGGTGGCAGTGTTAGCAGTGAGGAGGATGCTAAGAGGATGCAGAGTGACTTGGATAGGTTGGGTGAGTGGGCAAACTCATGGCAGATGCAATTTAATGTGGATAAATGTGAAGTTATCCACTTTGGTGGCAAAAATAGGAAAACAGATTATTATCTGAATGGTGGCCGATTAGGAAAAGGGGAGGTGCAACGATTCCTGGGTGTCATTATACACCAGTCATTGAAAGTGGGCATGCAGGTACAGCAGGCGGTGAAAAAGGTGAATGGTATGCTGGCGTTTATAGAAGAGGATTCGAGTACAGGAGCAGGGAGGTACTACTGCAGTTGTACAAGGCCTTGGTGAGACCACACCTGGAGTATTGTGTGCAGTTTTGGTCCCCTAATCTGAGGAAAGACATCTTTGCCATAGAGGGAGTACAAAGAAGGTTCACCAGATTGATTCCTGGGATGGCAGGACTTTCATATGAAGAAAGACTGGATGAACTGGGCTTGTACTCGTTGGAATTTAGAAGATTGAGGGGGGATCTGATTGAAACGTATAAGATCCTAAAGGGATTGGACAGGCTAGATGCAGGAAGATTGTTCCCGATGTTGGGGAAGTCCAGAACGAGGGGTCACAGTTTGAGGATAGAGGGGAAGCCTTTTAGGATCGAGATTAGGAAAAACTTCTTCACACAGAGAGTGGTGAATCTGTGGAATTCTCTGCCACAGGAAACTGTTGAGGCCAGTTCATTGGCTATGTTTAAGAGGGAGTTAGATATGGCCCTTGTGGTTCTGAGTTGGATGATCAGCCATGATCATAATAAATGGCGGTGCAGGCTCGAAGGGCCGAATGGCCTACTCCTGCACCTATTTTCTATGTTTCTATATGTTTCTATGAATTCTGAAGAGGGCACACCAGCAGCAACATTTCATTAGGAGTTTGAGGAGATTTGGTATGTCACCAAAGACTCCAGTACTTCTCTACAGATGTATTGCTGAGAGTATTCTAACTGGTTGCATCACTGGTGCTGCTTCACAGGATCAGGAAATGGCAGGACAGTGCAAACTCATCCAGCTCCATCATGGGCACTGGCTCCTCACATTGAAGGCACCTTCAAAAGGCAATGCCTCAAAAAGGCAGCAACCATCATTAAGCACTCCAATCACACAGGACATCCCTCTTCTCATTACTACCATCAGGGACGAGGTTCAGGAACCTGAAGATGGTTCAGGAACAGCTACTTTCCCTCCACCATCAGATTTTTGATAGGACAAAGAACCCATGAACACGACTTATTTATTTTTATATCCATTTCTTGTGACTTACAGTTTATTTTAGGTATTGCACTGTACAGCTGCCACAAAACAATGGTTCACAATATATGTTAATGTCAATCCTGATCCTGATTCTGAATATGCAGCTAATCTGGTAAAGATCTGAATCATTAACTATAGAGGAAAGCAGATTAAGGCTGAGGTATAAAGACAGATGCATATTTTGGGCTTTTTAAATGTATTTTTTGGATAAGTAAGTGCACAGGCAGAAATTTTCCTAATGAAATTAAATAAATGGAGCAGAATCCATAGCATTAATGATGGAAAGTAAGTTCACAAAACAGCTGCAGAATCCTATTATTGTAGATAAGAAGCTTGTTCAATCACTCATGAGTTACACATTTCAAATTATTTAGAAGCAAATTTTGCAGGGTCTTGAGGACAAATTAGGAATAATGTCAGAAAATATTTCTTTATTTAGGAGCTTAACCAAGGTGTAGAATATAAGAGCAGGGATGTGGTGTTGAGACCACACTTGGAGTATTGTGTGCAGTTTTGGGCTCATTCTAGAAAGGATATACTGACATTGGAGAAGGTTCAGAGAAAATTCACGAGAACGACTCCAGGAATGAAAGGGTTACTAAATGATGAATGTCTGGTAGCTCCTGGGCTGTATTCCCTGGAGTTCAGGAGAATGAGGGGTGAATCTCATAGAAATATTCCGAATGTTAAAAGGCCTGAACAGATTAGATATGGCAAAGTTATTTCCCATGGTAAGGGAGTCTAGGACAAGAGGGCACGACTTCAAGATTGAAGGACGTCCATTTAAAACAGAGATGTGGAAAATTTATTTTAGTCAGAGGGTGGTAAATCTGTGGAATTTGTTGCCACGAGCGGCTGTGGAGGCCAAGTCATTGGGGGTATTTAAAGGCAGAGATAGATAGGTTCTTGATTAGCCAGGGCATCAAAGGGTATAGGATAAAAGCAGGGGAGTGGGGATGAGTGAAAGATGGGATCAGTCCATGACTGAATGGCGGAGCAGACTCAATGGGCCAAATGGCCTACTTCTGCTCCTATATCTTATGATCTTATGAACTTGAGAGAAGGGGATGGCGTTTTTACAAGTAACAGGGTGGGACTGGGTATAGCCAGGGTTTATAGACATCGATGGATAAGCTGTCTCCAGAGACAGTGAGATTGAGAAAGGGGAAGGAGGTGTCAGAAATGAACCAGGTAAATTTGAGGGCAGGGTGAAAGTTGGAGGCAAAGTGGATGAAGTCAATGAGTTCAGCACCAATGCAGTCGTCAATGTAGCACAAGAAAAGTGTGGGATGGTCACCAGTGGAGGCTTGGGAGATAGACTGTTCCACGTAACCGACAAACAGGCAGGCATAGCTGGGAACCATGCGAGTGCCCATGTCTACCCCTTCTGTTTGATGGAAGTGGGAGGTAACCAAAGGAGAAATTATTTAGAGTGAGGACAAGTTCCGCTAGGTAGAGGAGAGTGGTGGTGGAGGGGAACTGGTGTCCAGAAAACAAGACGGAGCTTTGAGGCCTTCCTGGTGGGGGATGGAGGTGTATAGGGACTGGACATGCACAGTAAAAATAAGATGATGGTGGCGAGGGAGCCTGAAATCATTGAAAATATCAACTCACCTTAGACAACATCAGAGAAAATGACAATGATCTTCACCACGCCTTTTCCCTCTAGGAGATATTTATACTACTGCTACGTCAGACGCATTATGGAGATAAGCTATTCAGAGAGATCTGATTAAATTACCCTAGTCAGTCAGAGATCAGTCTGTAGGTATTTTGGTACGCCTTTCAATTGGCGCAAGGTGCTGTTGACTTCATGCACATCTCTTTGTACACACCGCATGCCAGCTCTGTCCTTTATCCAGGACCAAAATGTATCCTATTTCCCCAATGTTCTGCTAGTGCAAAACCATGGACTTTGAACAGCACAGGCCAGTATCCAGTATCTTACCCAGAGCCATGATGCTCGGTGGTTTTGCAGAACTGATGTGCAAACTCCTTATGAACCGCCACAGCAAAATTAAAGGGTGGCCAAAAGACAATAATGATTATTCGTTGATACCATGTCTACTAATTCCAATGTACAAGTGCTTGCTCACAGCATGCATTCAGAGCCAATCATAGCTATGACTTAAGAATTCTGCTGACTGCTCTGGAGAAGCACCTAACTCTCAAGATCATAATACTCCTGGTGCTCCCTGCAGATCTTTACTTTCACATATGTAGTTAGGTAGCGTTAGCAGGAACTGCAGGATGTTGGGAAAAACAGAAGATGACAGTCACTTGCTGTCCCGTTAGTGCAAGAACCTTAGAATAAAACAGTAACTATATCCAGCAACTGACCTGCACCTCACCTCCCTTCTGAGGGAACTGGACACTGACCAGAGTACCACTTTGGCCACAATACAAAAATAAAACTTACTCCAAATAGACAATCCTAACCAAATTTCTCAACTTAAAAGAAAAACACCCCGTGCATTCTCCTAGTGCCCAGGAAGCCACTGGTTAAAACTTCAAGGCTCCATTGGTACTTATCCATGACATGAACTTCAGATATCTTACTAATCTCTTCCGGAACAAATTAATGTACTGCTGAAATACATCACAAACTTATCTACTCGCTGCTATTTCGATTTCTGTTGATCCATCCATGTTATCATTTCATTGCTTTGAATAGCCCAAAAATAATGACCCTTTTCACACAAGCAATGCCATTTCCTAACATTAGCTTTTTACAGCTTCTTGGCATTCTTCATGAGAACTTGAATGTGCAACATGATTTCCACACCAGAGGTACCCATCGCAGCAAATATTCTCTAGTTTTTCCTGAGCCAGCTGTGGTAGTAAACAGTGGAATAGACTGCTATTCTTGTACCTTCCAAGACCACAGTAGAGTAGCAGTTAATGCAATGCTCTTACAGATTGGGGCGGAGTTTGAAGTTCAATTCCGACATCATCTGTAAGAAGCCTGTACGTCTTCCCCATGGAATGCGTGGATTTTCTGTGGGCACTCCGATTTCCTCCCACAGTCCAAAGACGTGAGGGCTAGGTTAATTTGTTAGTAGGCAAATTGTCCTGTGATTAAGCTAGAGTTAAATTGTGGGTTGCTGGGCAGCGTGGCTCAAAAGGGACAGAGGGCCTATTTCATACATAAATAAATAAATAGATAGACTTGCTTCAGATCTGAATTGAAGCATCTGCACTCTTGCACTGGCTACAAAGAACTAATTCTGTATGGTCAACAGAAAGCTGAGGAAGATCCTTATATACTCTGGTTTTTAAAAAAATTGTTTGTAACTACAGTAAACATCATTACTGAGTATTAATAAATGAAATTCCTGCAAATACATTTAACTTATTCTGATTCCTTTCCTCCAACGGTCAACTGCTTAAAAGTCATGGTATTTACAGGGTTAAACGAGTCATGGATATTGTTTCAGTTTAACATGGTGCAGAGGCATCTAAAAGTCAGAGCGTAATGGAAAAATAATCCTCTTGCTTTGTTCTAGAAATGACATAATGAAGTCTATTTCAAGAGTTGTACTGCAGATGTATTCATTTATTTTTGCCCAGACTCTTTTACCCTGTAGTGATTGTTGGCAATGAAATAATTTTGCATTCCTAAAAGACTTGCAATAAATTGCTTATGTCCACCACTGTAGTAAGCAGTCAATTTTTCCTCCAGTGAATGACATTATTTTTCTTTTTATGTTCTACTTTAAAAGGCATCCTCTATCCCTCATTAAAGTTAATGTAATGTATAAATACTCAGGCTCACCCTGTTTGAATAAAGTTTGAAAAAAATCATAATGTTCTTCAGAGAAATAAATCTGCTTTCCTTTGTTGGTTAGGTCTATATTCAACTCCAAACTGAACAAACTTGGGGTTGACTCTTAAATGCCTTCTGAGATTACTCAACAGCAATTAGGAATGGGGCTTTACCAATTCTCAAAAAGTGTTCTTAATTTCACTGATACAGTGCCTTTAAAAAGTATTCACCACCACCGCGCCCCCGGGCCAGGAGTTTACACATTTTACAACACTGAGCCAGAGGATTTAGTTGGCTTTTTGACGCCGATCAACAGAAAAAGACTCTTTCATGTCAAAGTGAAAACAGATCTCTATGAAGTGATACAAATTAATTTCAAATATAAAACACAAAATAATTGATTACATAAGCATTCACCCCCTTAAATATGACACACCAAATAATCACTGGTGCAGTCAAGTGGTTTTAGAAGTCACGTAATTAAATGGAGATCATTGTGCACAGTCAAGATGTTTCAACTGATTGTAATAACAATACATCTGTATCTGGAAGGTCCAACTGCTGGCGAGTCAGTATCCTGGCAAAAACTACACCATGAAGACAAAAGAACACTCCAAGCAACTCCATGAAAAGGTTATTGAAAAGCACAAGTCAGGAAATGGATACAAGAAAATATCCAAGTTACTGAATATCCCTTGGAGTATAGTTAAGTCAATCATCAAGAAGTGGAAAGAATATGGCACAGCTGTAAATCTGCCTAGAGCAAAATGTCATTAATAACTGAGTGACCGTGCAAGAAGGGGACTAGTGAGGGAGGCCACCAAGGGACCTCTGACAACCCTGGAGTTACAAGCTTCAGTGCTTGAGATAGGAGAGACTGCACATACAACTGTTGCCTGGGAGCTTCACCAATCGTAGCTTTATGGGAGAGTGGCAAAATGAAAGCCACTATTGAAAAGACCTCACATGAAATCTCAGCTAGAGTTTGTCAGATGGTATGTGGGAGATTCTGAAGTCAGCTGGAAGAAGGTTCAGTGGTCTGATGAAACCAAAATTGACCTTTTTGTCCATCAGACTAGACCGCACATCATCAAAACACACCATCCCTACTGTGAAGCATGGCAGTAGCTGCATCATGCTGTGGGGTTGCTTCACTGCAGCAGGCCCTAGAAGGCTTGTGAAGGTAGAGAATAAAATGAATGCAGCAAAATACTGGGAAATCTTGGACGAAAACTTGATGCGGTCCGCGACTTAGAAGATTTTTCTCCAGCAAGTCAGTGACACCAGGCATAAAGCTAAAGCTACACAGGAGTAGCTCAAAACATCAAAGTTAATGTCCTAGAGTGGCCAAGTTGGAGTCTGGACTTCAGTTCAATTGAGAATTTGTGGTTGGACTTGAAAAGGGTTGTTTACGTATGATTCCCATGCAATCTAACAGGGTTTGAGCAGTTTTGTAAATGGAGAAAAATCAGTGTCCAGATAATCAGATGTACAGGATAATCTTTCTGGATGGACACAAGCAAAAGTTTTTCACTATCTTAGTAAATGTGAAAATAAAATTCAGAGATAATGCAATAGTTATCCTGAAATCAACTACCATATTTATGGGATAATTATAAATTCCTACTCATATCTTGTGGATTTTGTGTATACTGTGTCTTGTGTATACTGTATATTGTATCTTGTGTATGCTGGCTCCTGGAAAGCTAAACTGCATAATATTCCCTGGCTCGAACTCCCTGATGAGTGGAGATAGCCTCTACCTACTTTTATTAGTTCCCCATTTGAAAATTCATTTTCTAATTTACAAGAGGCATAATTCTAATTTGGATGATTTATCATTGCATTTTAATCCTTGGAGTTCAAACAAGATGCTGGTAAATTTATACTTGGTGTTCTGAGCCAATTATACATGCAAAATGCTGGAGGAAGTCAGCATGTCAGGCAGCACCTATGGAAAGGAATAAACACTCGAGGTTTCAAGCTGAGCCCCTTCATCAGGACTGAAAAGGAAGGGGGAAGATAAGCCAATTTATCTTAAGAAAATGATGTCCATAACTGCGTTGGAACTGCCATCAATGTGATAACTACTATATATACAAAGCTGTTTCACCCTTTCATTATTTAAACAAGTTTTCTGTTCTATCCTTTTTATGTTTTGTTCCTATGAGCATTCAACTTAGTTGAAAAAACTATACTTCATAAACCTACCTGGAACTCAATGAGCTGCTTAGGATAATTAAGTCAACGTGGCAGTAGATACCAAAATAACCTGTGTTCATGATGTTGCAGAGAGAAAAATCATACCTGTGTCAAACGATTATTGTGCCTTATTTCCAGGAGAGTTAACCCCAAAATGATATATGTTGTTTATAAAAGTGGTTAGTGCCCATTTACAGAAAAAAACCTTTTTAAATGATACTGAAGGCTCATACAGAACATTATTTAAATTCTCAGAAACTTTCTCCTGCAACCAGAGGTAGAGTACTGTACAACTCTGCAACACAAGTCAAACTGGACTCTAGCCATCATATCCAAGTATTATCAGGTTTCCTCTCAAAATTAAGTGGCCTGAAATGCCAGAAAGCATCCAATCTTATGGAGAATGAAGCAGTGTTCAAGTTCAGATGAAAAATAAATAAATGATAAACATATTTGAGAATAGAATGGCATCTAGAACTTGAAGTTTCCCAGAGGTACCCTCTAACCACACTTCCTAAAGGAGCAGTGACAATGGAACTCTCTTTATTCAATATGATCTCTGAAAACGTTCAGGTACAGGATCCTCTTTGTGCATCAGCAGATTGCTCTCGAAGTTAGGGGTGCCTTCATTTTTAAAAAGCTCTGCCTTAGGATCTTAGCAGTATATCTCTGTTGACATACTGTATATGGCACTTTGCTACTCACTGCTGAAATGTGCAAACAAAGGTTCCCTCCTTTGTAGTAGTGCTTCAGACATCTTTACATTCACGGTTTCATTTGGCCACACCGTAGAGCACACAGGAGTGCAGGCATTCATAAGAAATGTATTCTTGCAGACATATCCCTGACAATTCAGCTCTATAATTGTTTTGTGCAGAAAGTAGCTGCCAACTGCATACACTCCTCTACCACCTCTGCCTCATCCCCCCTGAAATTTTGCCATTTCTCCATTATTGTAGCATGTACCAATCTCTTGCCAACATTCTCCAGTAACTGAGGTGAAAAGTGCTAGTTGAATTGTCGTGCTTCTGTGTAAGATCTTCCTCCTAGTGTCAGAGCTGTGAGGAAAGGAGCTGTCTGAGCATTGATAACTACTGTTCCTGCAATAGTAGTGACATTATTATTCCAGTACTAGTAAAAACAATGTGAGAAATATTACTAATGCAATGTGAGAAATATTACAAAATGATCAAGTAAATTATCATTCCCATCCAGGTTGCCATTTGAACTTAAACTTGTTTTCAGTCTGACAAATTCTGTGCATGTCCCAAACTGTGATGTAATGGAAACAAAGCATTGAAATATGCATTGCAATATGTTTCATAAAAGTTACTGTGATGCAACCTGTTTCACTCTTGCCGCATTTTTCACAATTTTTCATATTTCAAATATCTGCAAGCCTATTTGTTCATTGACCCCCCTCCCTTCTATCAAATCATTCAGCCACTCTGAGTTATCCACCATATTCCTAGTTTTCAAATTACTTCCCTTCGATTGTGGAATTAGCTAATAAATTCTTGTCACACCACACTGTCTGACCCAAATAGCACTGAAAAACAACATCACGAGTTTGTATGTTAAAAGGACTGTAGAAGTTATAGTTTTACTTGCCAGAATAATACATTGTTTACTGATAGCCTGGTATCCAAGGTATACTTCCATATTAGGAAATGCACAAGCATTTTGCGTATTAGGTCACAGTGCTAGAAAATGAATTAATTTCTCTGTAAGAAAGTGGTTAAATATGTGACTATTGCATCAGAGCATCTCCACCATGTGGCATGAAGTGGTAAAGACCAAGTTAAATCAACGTTTCTGTGATCCAGTTTAGCTTGGAGAGGCAGATAGATTGGAGTCACTCATAGCACATTAGAGCACAGAAATGGGTCCATCAGCCCATCTAGTCTGTGATGAACCATTAATATCCATGGTCCCATCGACCCACACCACGAGCATTGACCTCTCCATTTGTGTAACTATCCAAATTTCTCTTAAATGTTGAAATCAAACTTGCATCCACCACTTGCGCTAGCAACTTGTTCCCACTCTCACCACCCTCTGAAGATGCTCCCCTTAGACATTTCACCTTTCACTCTTAGCCCAAGACCTCTCGTTGTAGCCTCACCCAACCTCAGTGGAAACAAACCAGCTTGCATTTACTCTATCTATACCCCTCAATTTTGTATACCTCTATCAAATCTCCTCTCAATCTTCTACGTTCCAAGGAATAAAATCCTAACCTATTCAAGCTTTCCTTATGTCGCAGGTACTCAAGTCTTGGCAACACCTTTGTAAATTTTCTCTGCACCCTTTTAATCTTTACAGCTTTCCTGGAGGTAGCTGACCAAAACTGCACACAATACTCCAAATCAGACCTCACCAATGTCTGATAACATTTCAATGTAACATCCCAACTCCTCTACACAATACATTGATTTATGAAGGCCAATGTACCAAAAGCTTTCTTCACGACCTAATCTTCCTGTGACGTCACTTTCAAGGAATTATGGATCTGTATTCCCAGATCTCTGTTCTACCAACTGCTCAATGCCCTACCACTCACTGTGTAAAAACTACCTTAGTTTGTCCTCCCAAAGTGCATAATCTCACAGTTGTCTGCATTAAATTTCATCTGCCATTTTCAGCTCATTTTTCCAGCAGATCCAGATCCCGAGCCTTCCTCAATGTCCATTACACCCCCAATCCTGGTGTCATCCACAAATTTGATGATCCAGTTTACCACAGTATCATCCAGATCATTGACATAGATAGACATAGACAGTACAGCACCAGAACAGGGCAATCAGCCCACAATATTGTGCCCAACCAGCTAAAAATTAAAAACACCCAAACATTAATCCCTCCTACCTACATCATATCCACATCCCTCCAACTTCCTTACATCCATGTGCTTATCCAAATGTCTCTTAAAAACCTCCAATGTATTTGTCTCTACCATCATACCAGGCAGGAAATTCCAGGCATTCACCACTCTGGGCAAAAAAACCTTACCCCTCACATTCCCTTTGAACCTATCCCCTCTCACCTTCAATGCATACTCTCTGGTATTAGACATTTCTATTCAGGGAAACATTTCTATTCTGTCCACTCTATCGATACCTCTCATAATCTTGTAAATATCTATCAAATCTCCCATCAGCCTCCAACACTCCGGAGAAAACAAGTTTATCCAGCCTCTTGTGAAAGCACATGCCCTCTCACCAGGAAGTACTCTGGTAAACCTCTTCTGCATCCTCTCCAAAGCCTCAACATCTTTCCTATAGTGTATGCAATACACCAGATGTGGCCTAACCAGAGTTTTATAAAGTTGCAACATAACCTCCTGACTGTTGACTTCAATGCCTCGACTAATAAAAGCAAGCATTCCATAAGCATCTTATTGACCTGTGTAGCCACTCACAAGGAGCTATGAACTTGGATCACAAGATCTCTCTGGTCAGCAACACTGTTAAGGACCTTGCCCTTAACTGTGTACTGTCTCCTTGCATTCGCCCTACCGAGGTGCAACACCTCACATTTATCTGAGTTAAACTCCATCTACTATTTCTTAGTCCATATCTGGAATTGATCTACATCGCCCTGTATTCTTTGCCAGTCTCCTACACAACCTACAACTCCTCCAATCTTGGTATCATCCACAAATTTACTAACCTACCCATCTGCATTTTCATCCAGGTCATTTATATACATCACAAACAGCAGAGGTCCCAGCACAGATCCCTACGGACCTCCACTAATTATAGACCACCCCCCCCCCACTTCCCCAGCTTGAATAAGTCCCTTCAACCACTACCCTGTCTTTATGTGCAAGCCATTTCTAAATCCAAACAGCTAATTTGCCGTGGACCCCATGCATCCTAATCTTCTGGATTGGCCCCCATGAGGGACTTTGTCAAATGCCTGACTAGGCAACATCCACTGCCCTACCCTCATCAAATTTTCTTGTTGCCTTGTCAAAACACTCAAGATGGTAACGCATGACCTTCCACGCAGATGGGTTTCCAAATGCTCACATCTCTTATCCCTGAGAATTTTCTACAGCAATTTTCCTACAACTGTCATGAGACTCACTAGTCTTTATTTCCTAGGATTTTCCTTGTTCCCTGCTGAAGTAGAGATGCAACATTAGCTCCTCGCCAGTCCTCCGGCACCTTGCCTGTGGTTAGAGAGGACACAAAGATACTAGTCAAGGGCCCAGCAATCTTGTCTCTTGTTCCCTTCAATAACCTGGGGTAAATCCCATCAGGTCTTGGGGATTTATCTACCTTAATACTCATTAGGAGGCCCAACACTTACTCCTCCTTGACCCCTAAATGCCCCAATGTAATTATACACAGTCCTGATCTCATGGTCTTCCATATCCTTTTCCTTGATATACACTGAAGCAAAGTACTCTTTAAGTACCTCAGTCAGATTCTCTGCATCCAAGCAAATGTTCCCTGCTTTATCCTTGAGTGCACCCACCCTTACTCTTGATGTATAGAATGCCTTGGGATTCACCTTAATCCTACTTACTAGGGACTTTTCATGGCCCCCTCTGGCTTTTCTAATTCCCTTCTTTATACTCAGCTGCTTTTCTGGCTTCTTTATACTCGCATGCTTTGTTTGATCCAGACTTCCAAAGCATTACGTACTTTTCCCTTTTCTTGTCTAAACTCATCACCTCTCTGGATTTACAAGATTTTCTTATCCTTACATCTCCTTCTTTCCTTCTAACAGGAACATACCTTTCCTGTACTCTGTGCAATCAGTCTTTAAACACCTTCCACATGTCTGATGTGAACTTGTCAGAGAAAAGGTGTTCCCAATTAATGCTTCTTAGTTCCTACCTATCACCCTCATAATTTGCCTTACTTCGATTTTGCCTCTCAATACCTTCCCTGACATCTACCTTTTGGTCTGATCCTTCCCTTTCTGACCTAGTGCTCCAGTTCCCAGCCCCCTACAAAACTAGTTTAAACTCTTCTGAGTAGCATCAGCAAACCTCACGGCGAGGATATTGGTTCCCTCCCTGTTCAAGTACAACTGGTTCTTCTTGTAGAGGTCACCCTTCCCCAGAAAAGGTTCCAATGATCCGAGACCTAGAAATCTTGTTCCATCTCCACAGCCACTCGCACATCTGTGCTGTCAGCCCCATTCCTACCTGCACTAGCCTGTGACACCAGATTACAACCTTGGAGGTTCTTCTCTTCAGCCTCTAACTACGCAGAGGACCTCTTGCTCTCTTCTGCCTGTCATTGGTGCCAATATGTACCACTACCTCTGCCTCTTCCTCCTCTGCCTTGAGAATATCCTGAATCTGCTCTCATCTATCATTGACCCTAGCATCAGGAAGCAACACAGCATCCTTGTGTCTCTTTTGCAGCCACAGAATCTCCTTTCTGTCCCACTAACTATTGAGTCCCCTAAAACTACTGTATTGCCTGACTTTACCTTTCCCCGTCGAGCCTCAGTGCCGGCCACAATGCCACCAACCAGGCAGCTGCTGTAGAAATGGTGGGCCCATTTCTCCAATGGTATCCAAAGAGGTATACTTGTTGGAGGGGAATGGCCACAAGGGGACCCTACACTGACTTAATACCCTTACTTCTCCTGCTAGTCACCCATCTATGGTACAAAGCCTGTAACTGGGTGGGATCACCTCTCCAAAAGTCTCACCTGTAATAACTTCAGCATCCCAAATGATCCTTAGTACATCCAACTCCTTGACCCAGTCAGTCAGGAGCCGAAGTTGGGTGCACTTCCTGCAGATGTAGTGACCAGGGAAAGCGTCAGGTAACCTGAATTCCTTTCTCTGAGAGGAGCAGCATTCCATTCTGACTACTCTATACAAAAGATAGACAAAAGGCTTGGCTATTCTTAACTGTGCCTTGGCCTGTAAACCAAAGACTTTGCAGTATCACTGGCACACTCAAGCAATGGCTGCTCCACTTGAGCCTATCCTCCTTTTATTTGTAGCTGAGATTAGGCTTCTGATGCCAACACTTTCCTGGTCTTGCCTGAATCTGCTCTTTTTAATCCTCTCTCCTGACTTCTGTCAGGCTCTAACACCAGCACTCACTCCTCTTGCCGGAGGTGCAGAAAAAAAAGATAACGAAGGACCCAGCACTTATCCCTGTGGTTCACCACTAGTCAATGGCACCTCGTCAGAGAAGCAACCATCTACTACCATTCTCTGGCTTCTCTCATGAAGCCAAAGTCTAACCCAATTTAATACCTCATCTTGAATGCCAAGCAACTGAACTTTCTTGACCAACCTCCCATGCAGGACCTTGTCAAATATCTCGCTGCAGTCCATGTAGACAACATCCACTGCCTTGCCTTCAACTTTCCTAGTAGCTTCCTCAAAGAACTCTAAGATTTGTTAGACAAACCTACCATATACAAAGCCATGTTGACCATCTTTAATCAGTCCGTCTATCAAATACTTCTATATCTGGTACCTTGGAATAGCTTTCCCACTGTGGATGTCAGGCTCACTGGCCTATAATTTCCTATCTTATTCTTAGAGCCTTTCTTAAACAAAGGAACATTAGGTATTCTCCAAACCTCCAGCACCTCAGCTGTGGCCAAAGGTGTTTTAAATATCTCTGCTAAAGCCTCTGAAATTTTTGTACTAGCCTCCCACAGGCGCTGAGGGCATGTCGTCAGGCCCTGTTGATTTATGCATCCTAATTTGCTTCAAAATAGAAACCACCACCATCTCTAATCTGTACAAGTTCCATGAGACAAAGCAGCAGCAAGGTCATTTCTAGACACTATATCTGTCTCCCAAGTAAATACAGATGCAAAAAAATCCATCTCTTTCGGCTCCACACAGATTACTGCTCTGAATCTTCCAGAGGACTAATTTTGTCCCTTGCTATCCTTTCACTCTTAATGTATCTTTAGACGCTCTTAGGATCCTCCTTCACCTTGACTGCTAAAGCGGCCTCATGCCTTCTTTTAGCCCTCCTGACTTCTTTCGTAACAGTTCTCTTGCATTTCTTATTTACCTCATTTGTTCCTAGCTGCCTATACCTGCTATGCACCTCTTCTTTCTTAATCAGGATCTCAATATCTCCAAGAATACTAAGGCGCCCTAAAACTGTTTTCCTCATCTTTTATTTTGACAGGCACATACAAACTGCTCTCAGACGTTCACTTTTGAAGGCTTCCCACTGACCAAGCACACCTTTGCCAGAAAACCCACCTGTCCCAGTTCACACTTGCCAGATCCTTTCTGACACCATCTAACTTGGCCTTTCTCTGACTTACAATCTCAACTGGAGGACCAGATCTGTCCTTTTCTATAATTACCCTAAAACTAATGACATTATGATCATTTAATGCAAAGTGCTCTCTACATAAACTTTTGTCACCTACCCTGTCTCATTCCTAATAGGAGATCTAGTATTGCACTCTCTAGTTGGATTAAAGAAACTTTCTTGAACACATTTGACAAACTATCCCATCCAGCCTTTTTAGAGTATGGGAGTGCCAGTCGATATGTGGAAAGCTAAAATCATCTACTATCACAACCTTGTTTCTTGCAGCAGTTTGACTTTTTTTTTTACCTATTTGCTTCTCTAAATCCTGTGGAATTTTGTATAGTCTATAATAAAATCCCAATACAAATCTTATTGAATTTTTTGATGAGGTTACTAAGAAAGTTGACGATGGTAAAATGGTGGATGTTGTCTATATGGACTTCAGTAAGGCCTTTGACAAGGTTCCACACGATAGGTTAGTTAGGCAGGTTCAATCGTTAAGCATTAATATGGAAGTAGTAAAATGGATTCAGCAGTGGCTAGATGGGAGATGCCAGAAAGTAGTGGTGGATAACTGTGTGTCAGATTGGAGGACGGTGTGTAGTGGTGTGCCTCAGGGATCTGTACTGGGTCCAATGTTGTTTGACATATATATTAATGATCTGAATGATGGGGTGGTAAATTGGATTAGTAAGTATGCAGATGATACTAAGATAGGTGGAGTTGTGGATGATGAGGTAGGTTTTCAAAACTTGCAGAGAGATTTAGGCCAGTTAGAAGAGTGGGCTGCAAGATGGAAGATGGAGTTTAATGCTGAAAAATGTGAGGTGCTACATTTTGGTAGAACTAATCAAAATAGGACATACATGGTAAATGGTAGGGCATTGAGGAATGCTGTAGAACAGAGGGATCTAGGAATAATGGCGCATAGGTCTCCAAAGATGGAATCTCAAGTGGATAGGGTGGTGAAGAAAGCTTTTGGTTTGCTGGCCTTTATTAATCAGAGCATTGAGCATAGGAGTTGGGATGTAATGTTGAATTCGTATAAGGCATTGGTAAGGCCAAATCTGGAGTATTGTGTACAGTTCTGGTCGCCGAATTATAGGAAAGATGTCAATAAAGTTGAGAGAGTACGGAGGAGGTTTACTAAAATGTTGCCTGGGTTTCATCTCCTAAGTTACAGAGAAAGGTTGAACAAGTTAGGTCTTTATTCTTTGGAGCGTAGAAGGTTGAGGGGGGACTCGATAGGGGTGTTTAAAATTATGAGGGGGATTGATAGAGTTGACGTGGTTAGACTTTTTCCACTGAAAGTGGCGAAGATTCAAACAAGAGGACATGAGTTGAGAGATAGAGGACAAAAGTTTATGGGTAACGTGAGGGGGAGCTTCTTTACTCAGAGTGTGGAACGAGCTTCCAGCAGAAGTGGTTGAGGCGGGTTCTTTGTTGTCATTTAAAATTAAATTGGATAGATATATGGACAGGAAAGGATGGAGGGTTATGGGCTGAGTGCAGGTCGGTGGGACTAGGATAGGGTAAGAGTTCAGCACAGACCAGAAGGGTCGAGATGGCCTGTTTCCGTGCTGTGATTGTTATATGGTTATATTAACATGGTCATACCTTTCTTATTCCTCAGTTCTACCTGCAAAGCCTCACTAGATGAGTTTTGCAGTCTGGCCTATCTAAGCACTGCTGTGACATTTTACAACCCCTTTAATCCTTCACTTTATATCACTTCTAAAACAACAGAACCCCAAAACACTGAGCTGCCAATCTTACCCCTCCTGCAACTAAGTCTCACTAATGGCTACAGTCATAATCCAAAATGCTGATCCTTGCCCCCAAAATCATCCAGCATCCCACAATACTTCCTGCATTGAAATATACATAGCTCAGAACATTAATCCCACTGTAGTCAACCTTTTGATTCCTGACTTTGTAGGTTTAACAACATCTTCCTCCACAACCTCTCCTTTATACTCTGGTAATCTGGTTCCTATCCCTCTGCAGGTCTAGTTTAAACCTACACATGCAGCACTAGCAAACCTTCCCACTGGGATATTAGTTCTCCTTCAATTCAGGTGCAAACAGTCCCTTCTGTATAGGTCCCATCTTCCTTGGAAGAGAGCCCAATGATCCAAATTTTGAAGCCCTCCCTCCTGCACCATCTCCTTGGTCACACATTAAATTGTGTGATCTTCCCATTTCTGGCCTCACTAGCACGTGACATGGGTAGCAATCCCTGAGATCACGACTCTGGAGGTCCTGTCCTTTTAACTCAGCACCCAATTCTCTGAACTCACTTTGCAGGACCTCATCACCCCTCCTACCCATGTCACTGGTACCTATGTGGACCACAACCTCTGGCTGCTCACCCTCACACTTAAGAATGCTGTGGGCCTGATTCGAGATGTCCCTGACACCAGCACCCAGGCGGCAACAATCAGGGAATCTTGTTCTTGTCCACAGAATCTCCTTTCTATTCCCCTAACCAACTAATCCTCTACCAATACAACTCGCTTCTTCTCTTCCCTTTTGAGCTACATAACCAGACAATGCCAGAGACCTGACTGCTATGTCATCCCCCAACAGTATCAAAGCAGTATATCTGTTGCTGAGGGTAATGGTCACAGGGGTACGCTGCCTCTATCTTTCCCTCTCCTGACATTCACCCAGTTACCAGTGTCCTGCACCTTGGGTAACTACTTCCCTGTATGTCCCCATCAACTCAAGTTCCAAAATGATCTGGAGTTCACCCAGTTCAAAGTCTGTTAGTAGCCGCAGCTGGATGCATTTTTTGCAGGTGTAGTCATCAGGGACACGGGAGGTTTCCCTACTCACCCCATATCCTGCAAGAGCATTCCACTATCCTGCCTGGCAACCCCCACTGCTCTAAATATGCAAGAATAAATTATGAAAAAAAAAGTTCTACCTACGGCTTATGCCTCTCTTCACTGAAGCCTCGATGAGTCAAAGGCTCAACTCCCCACTAACACTCGCCCAATCACCTCATGGCCACTCCACTTAAACACAACTTTTTATTGAACCTTGTCAAGTGCCAAATTATGTGCAATTCAATGTCTCCTCTGGAACTGTGGCATGCAAAATGTACCAGCTTCTCCCATTCTGTTCTTTTAAACTCTCTCCCTCTATGTAATCGAATGTCTCCCTGGGAACTAGAATGAGGAGTTCCAGAGGAGAATTAGAATGTTAATAATGAACTATTATAAAGTCCAAAAATTAACAAGTTATACTGACACCACCAAAACAGTTCACTTCTTCAAACAAAGTTAACCTCTCAGTAACATAGTTTAATTACACTTCTAAGGAACAATCCTTAGAGCAGATCATGTGCAAGTTTCCAGATTTCTGGTCTTATTCCAAAGATCCTGTTAAAGAAAGAGAATGGTCCTAATAACAAGCAAGCTAAACAGTTTCCATCACTGACTTTTAACTATTACCATTATAATTTTCAAATTTAATTTGGTTAAAATTTGTTTGATTTTCTTTCGCTACGAAGTTCCTTGAAAATATTGCTGAAAAATTTCATGCCCGCTCACCATGTGACAACAAAATGCTTACTTTCATTATTACCTTTATATCAACTGCGCAAATGATTAACATTACAGTTGGCCATCTGTATCCACGGGTTCCGCATCTGTGGATTCAACTAACCGCGGATCCGGAGAACTCCGAAGTTCTCTCTCCAGCACTTGTTGTTTGAGCACTGTTTGTCTTGCATCCCGTTCGGTCACTACTTGCGTTGTGTGCACCCTTTGTTTCTGTGAAAAAATGGCTCCTAAAAAGTAATTAACCAACCGCGTATTGAAAATACTGTACAAGTATCCGCTACCGTAAGTAGAGCGTTCCTATGAAACTTTTCATAAGCAGAAATGCTGTAAAGCGAAACAATTACCATTAATTTATATGGGAAAAATTTTTTGAGCATTCCCAGACCCAAAAAATAACCTACCAAATCAGACCAAATAACAAAACCTAAAATAACACTAATGTATAGTAAAAGCAGGAATGATATGCTACCAGCAGAACCAATAGTAACATAGGCAGCTTTCAAGGTTCTTTCTCTCTGCGTGTAAATAGTGCGAATGGTGGACGCAGGCAAGTTCAACATACGCACGTCTTTATTTCATTCACCACGATCGAAACGCTTAATTACATCCAGTTTTACGCTAAGCGTTACACCCTTACAAGCTCGCTTAGGCTTTTCTGATACCTCAGGACACATCTTGCTCATGGATGCACAAAATAAATCGAGATAAAGCACTCTCACTGCTTGGGGTGCGCGCTGCCTCTATAATGGCTTGCTGCAAAACAAATGCTGAACGCTATTTTCACTTTTCGTAACATCCTTACGAGCTTTCTTAGGCTTTTATACAAGAGTCTTGAGCATCCACGAATTTTGGTATCCGTGGGGGGGGGGGGGGCAGAACCAATCCCCTGTGGATATGGAGGGCAGACTGTATCCCAATCAACTAGTGTAACCCTTTTACTGCAGATCAGAAACCCATTCCAAATTAATGCTTTCTGTTACTACATTTGATATTTGCACACACTGGATGCCTATCTGTATGCATGATGTACATAGAAGCCAAAATTATTGATTAGAAGCAGCAGAGGAACTTCACAGCTAAGACAACAAGTTGGTACGTTGATGTATTTATTAGAAACAGTTGCTCCAAAGTGCACAAGCCTGGATTAAGCATGGTCCAATACTGGATTCAGCAATACATAACGTATTGCGATCCTTTTACACAACTGGTCAAAAAAGAAAGTAAAACAAGTCTTCAATCAAACCACATGATTCAAATTATCCAAATACACAAGAGACTTCCTAGCATCCATTCTTGGTACCAAAAAGTCGCTCCTGTAAAAGGAAAAATAACAAAAGTCAATAAATATAGGAGTTATACACAATATTCTAATGCAATAGTCTTGGACAACCACATATTTCAATCCCTTTTTAAAAGCCCAATACTTCAGTTATTTTTCCAGAATTTGATATACTACTGATTAGGGTACAAGCTAAAAGCGAATTGCTCATCTTTTACTGGTTCAATGGAGACTTTGATTAGGCCATGCATCATTTTACTGTTGTTTTTAAACATGTGCTTTAAAAGCATTACACACTACAAACTAAACCATTGGAAAAATTACATGTGATTGCATTTAGTTAGCTTTGAAATAAAAATAGCAACTGTAGTTCATGTCTATTGCCATTTCATACTGTATTTGTGCATGGACTTACTGATGCCATGTATCTCACCAACAATGGATCTCAAAGTTTTGACTTTACACATCCATAAATTAATGTGCATCACTCTGCAACAAAACTATTACCCCTTGATATACATGACACCTAAATGCATTTAAGATTTGCAGTAATAATAGCTCTTTGGTTGTTCTACCAGGCAGTGCCTCAAATTTAAAGAGCAGTTTAGCTATCAGATCAGAGGAAAAACAGGTTTGAAATTAGATTATATTTTTCCCCCACATTCATTTATCCAAAAGGTTAGTTACCATGTGCATGCTGCGAAAAAAGTCAGAAGTAAAGGCTTCTATGACTCTACAATAATCAATTTTATTCACAACTCTTCAGCAAAAGGAAACACTGGTCAGCAGTTACCTTGGCCTGCAGCTCACAACTCCAAATATTCCAAAAATTATCCACTGTCAATAAAATGGAAGGCAAGAGTCAGATTATACACTCAGTGGCCACTTTAATAGGTACCTCCTATACCTAATAAAGCGCCCACTGAGTATGTTCGTGGTCGTCTGCTGCTGTAGCCCATTAACTTCAATGTTCAGCATGCTGTACATTCAGAGATGCTCTTCTGTACACCACTGTTGTAATGTGTAGTTACTTGACATACTGTCACCTTTCTGTTAACTTGAACCAGGCTGGCCATTCTCCTTTGCCCCCTGTCATTATCAAGGCATTAACACCCACAAATCTCTTGCGGAATGGATGGTTTGTTTTCATCACCATTCTCTGTAAACTCTAGATTCTGTTGTGCATGAAAATCCCAGGAAATCAGCAGTTTGAGATACACAGACCACACTGCCCAGCATGAACAATCATTCCACAGCCACTTAGATCTCATATCTTCCCCATTCTGATGTTTGGTCTGAACAAAGAATGAACCTCTTGACCATGTCCGCATGCTTTATGCATTGAGTTCCTGCCACTTGATTGGCTGATTCGAAATTTGCATTAAGATGCACAGGTGTACCTAGTGAAGTAGCCACTGAGTGAATACTCTCCACTCACCTGGATGAGTACAACTCCAGTACCCTGCATACTGACCATCTTTCAGAATAAAGCAACTTGCTTGATGGCCCATTCACTATCTCAAGCACCAGCACTTCACTGATATTGTATGTTCTGTCTGCAAAGTGCAGTGCAGTTACCTACCAAGGCTAGCCTGACATGGACTGCAGGTTTGAGTTAATCACTAAAAAAAGGCAGCAGGCACATGGAAATGCCTTCAACCAGTATGCTCGAGGCAACATATCATCCAAAAATAATACCATTGCTTTAATGCCATTTGTCCCAACCTTAAGCTCCCTTCTCAATAGAATGAAATCTCTTCATTCAAGGTAGAAGCTCGCCATTATGTGCTCAAGTTTAGTTATAACACAGTAAATGGAAGCACAATGATTTCAGTAACTGAGTAAATAGCTGCTCTGATGAAATAAATATCTTGTATGGCAAGTTTTCAAAAGTACATACCTTTATCATGTTTTCTAACTTAACAGCGTCAGCTGAAAACTTGCGGATCCCATCAGACAATTTTTCTACAGCCATCTGGTCCTCATTGTGAGACCAACGGAATTTTTGTTCATTCATTTCAACTTTTTGTATGTCAAGTGCTTCGGCTGCATACAAATAAAAAAAAACTGTTGGCATCTTTGGAAATTATATTGATAAGTGTTGATTGTCTAATTCTAAACTCAGTTAATCACTGAAATTTCAGCCAGTAACATGATACAGGAAACTTGATCTTATGTAGCTTTAGTTTGTGCACTGAATTAAGATAATACAAAGAAACCACAAAGTGATTAATAATAACCTCGAACAGGATATAAATTGTTTTTTTTGCTCTAGATTTGAGATACACAGCCTGGAAACAGGGCTTTCAGTCTACTGTCAATGTTGACCACCTACCATTTACACTAATCCAACATCAACTGATTCAAGTTTGTCATGTGTACATGTACAGTGAGGTACATATACAATTAAAAGCTTGTCCCCACATCTTAACCAACTCCCCCCAGATTCTACTCCTTCCATGCACACTAGGGGCAAATCAGAGTGGCCAATTAATCTAGCAACTCAACACATCACTGGGATATGGAAGAATCAGAACTTGCTAATTCCACACAGGTGGCACTCAAGGTCAGAAATGAACCTGGATGTCTGGTGCTGTTAGGAAGTGGTTTACCAGTTGTACCACACACTGCTCTGCAAATCTAAAAGTGCCAGTCAGGTGGGAAGAACTAAAAAGGTCTGGTGCCAGTTTTCTCAAAGATCAGTGCTGCATCCAAATCAATGTCTATATCTGAAAAAATAGATGTCACTGGACTAGATGTTTATTACCCAAATACACATTCTAATTGAAAAAATAGCTCCACCATATAAAAAGGCCCAGATGTGATTTATCCAAGTCAGGTTAAGCAGGAAAAAATGCTTACATCTGTACCAAAGGGATAGATTCATTGCATCAAAGAAAAAAAATGCATACTCTGCATGCTGCATCTTGTCCCAGAACTGGTAGGCATATTGCGTATAACCAGCGTTTGAGCAAGTTACAAGGAAAGCTGATGAATGGAAGGCAGTGAACATTGTTTATGTGGACTTTTTCAAGGCATTTGACAAGATTCCGCATAGCAGGCTAGTTGGGAAGACTCAGTCACTTGGCATTCAAGATGAGGTAGTAAACTAGATTAGACAAGGGCCTTGTGGTAGTACAAGATTACCTCACTGACTGGAGACCTGTGACTAGAGGAGTGCCACAGGGATCAGAGTCCGTTGCTTTGTCATCTATATTAATGATCTGAATGATAATATGGTTAACTGGATTAGCAATCTGCAAATGACACAAAGATCAAGGACAGCGAGGAAGACCATCGGAGCTTGCAATGGGATCTGGACCAGCTGGAAAAATGGGCTGAAAAATGGCAGATGGAATTTAATGCAGACAAGTGCGAGGTGCTGCACTTTGGTAGGACCAACCAGTGAAGGTCTTACACAGTGAACGGTTCAGCACTGACAAGTGTGAAAGAACAAAGAAATCTGGGAACACAGGTCCATAATTTATGCACAGTCAGATAGGGTTGTAAAGAAGGCATCTGGCATACTAGCCTTCATAAATCAAAGTACTGACTACAGAAGATAGCAGGTTATGTTGAAGTTATACAAGATGTTGGCGAGGACCAATTTGGAATATTGCTGTGCAGCTTTGGTCACCTACCTACAGGAAAGATGCAAGTAAGATTAAGAGTGCAGAAAAATTTTACAAGGATGTGCCAGGACTGGAGGACCTGAGTTAGAAGGAAAGATTGAATAGGTTAGGACCTTATTCCTTGGAACATAGCAAATTGAAAGGAGATTTCATAGAGGTATACAAAATTATAAGGGGTATAGATAAGGTAAATGCAAGCAGGCTTTTCCCCCCCCCCCCGAGATTTGGTGGGACTACAACTAGAGGTCATGGGTTAAGGGTGGAAGGTAAAAAGCTAGGGGGATATGAGGGGAAACTTGTTCTCTCTGGGTCATGAGTGTTGAATGAGCTGCCAGTGCAAGTGATGCATATGAGCTCAATTTCAATGTTTAAAAGAAGTTTGGATGGGTACATGGGTAGTAAGATTATGGAGGGCAATGGTCTGATTGCATGTCGATTGCACCAGGCAGTTTAAATGGTTTGGCACAGACTAGATGAACCAAAGGGTGTGCTTCTATGTTGTACTTTTCTATGACTAACTACTAAGTTAATCACATTTCACCTGAGAACTCCTTATTCTTAACTGTCCTTGAATACTGACAGAATAAAATAAGTTTGGACAATTTAGAAATACAAGCACTACATTGATGGAATAAGTTTTCAATTGAGCTATAATTTCAAATTCAATTCAGATAGAAATGAAAATGTAATCAGTTAAGCAATTCAAAAGCGAAATATCAACTGTATTTCAAACAATTAAACTTGTCATTGAAAATCGAGATATTTACTGAAATAAAAAAAACTGCAGGTGCTGGAAACCTAAACAAAAAATGAAAATTAGTGAAAACTCAGGTCAGCAAGCCACTGGAAAGAACGTTTCCGATCAATAATCTTTAATTACCACCAAATAATTTCAGCAATCTCTAATTTATTGCCTGTAGATCTTCTAATCCACATGTTCAGATGAAAGACTAGTCGGAAAATATTTTCTTTCCATAGAAGAATCAAGCATTTTTCAGCACTTGTAGTAGTTATCTTAGATTTTTATATTTCACATAAATTGCGTTAAAATGGGTACATTAACAACTCAGCAGAGGGAAATATTTAACTAGTACATTCCCTAATCATTGATCAGTTTTATCTTCCAAATTATTTTATCTGATATAATTGCACACACTCTGCTCAAATACATTCTAAGATACATTTCATGACACATTCTCACATATTTCTACTTCAGACAAAATGTGCTGAAACGGAAGTGTTTTATCATTCCCAAATCTTTAAATAGCTAATTTCGATAAATTCAACCGAATAATATTAACAAAGTGGTTTACATATTACAATGAAAATACTTTTTTGACATATACAACAGTACAATAAAGTTGTTGAAATCACTGCTGCAGTTGTGTTCAGCATACCCAGATTATTTTCATTGAAAATTTAAATCTATGCTTAGTTTATTTTGACTTCACTACTGATAATTGAAGGTTTTTTTTTCCCCCACACACAAATGCACTGAGCATGCTGTGCTTGAGACTTGCATGACAGCTTCACCCTATCAAATAGCTAGTGTGCCTTGTTAGCTTAATTAATATAGTAGAACACATACCTTTTTTAACACTCAAACTGGGCGTTAGTGGCTCAAAGTCTTTACTGAGACTTTCCAGCAATTTTGGAGATATTGTCAGATAATCACAGCCTGCCAATGCTTTTATTTCACCAGTATTACGGAACGATGCACCCATGACAATAGTCTTGTACCCAAACTTCTTGTAATAGTTGTAGATCTTTGTTACACTCTGTACACCTGCAGCCAAATGAGAAAGAATGTGTTACAATGGTTTGTAAATCTTCCACATCAGACAGGATAGATTTGCTTATCAAACTACAGTTTCCATGCAAGTGCTAAAATAAACTGACGGGGTGAGGGATGAGACAAGAAGGAGATGGTGGGAGGGGGAAAGTATGGGCTGATCAATAAGGCAGGACTGTCTGAGGATGTTACTGATATGGGTAGGTGGTAGAGTCCAAGACTGATGGCATCTGGGAAAAAAAAATCAGGCAACTTGGAATTGTTAAAGACCAGAAGCCATCAGGGAAGTGGTTGAACAGGATTTGGGCAACAGATTTTATGGTAGGTGGAAGATGAGGAGGTCTAGGTGGAAACAAATATACAAGAATGGATTTCATCTGACAAGACAGTGGTAGAGGCATTTAACATTAGAGGTGAAAATGGGTAGAATGAATGATGGCCCCTTGTGAAGTGTGAATTTCCTGTGAGGTCAAACTTGTAAACAATGTGGTGCTGCTTCAAACATTTGCCGCAGAGAGGAAAGGAGTCGAATGCATACTGGCAATCCCCACGTTCAAGAGTTCCATTTCTGAGAACTATTTGTAAGCCAACCTGTTTGGAAGTCAGAAACAAACAAGTACGTGGGAGAGGATCACAAATATCTGCGACAGGAAAAGCCACCATCAGCTTGGTCTCACTGACTCAGTGAGTGAACATGCCCCCAATTGTTGTGGGGGGCAGGGGTATGATGAGGTTGGGTGGGGGGGGGTGGAAAAGAGACAAGACGTGAAATGCTCTATTCCCATCCAGCACTGATGACTGTAGCTTTTGGCAAATCTATCTGCAGTCGTCCCAGTGGTCTTCGAAATACTCATTCATACATATAGGGTGCCCATAAATTTGGGTTTTGTAATTTAGGATGGACCTGTAGAATACTATTTAAATTTATGGTAAATGAGTAACTCTATACAGTTAAATGTCTAATATCAGAGTGTATGCATTTAAGTTGAGAGGCTACAAGTTCACAGGTATGTGGGGCAAGTTTGTTTTAAACAGAGGAGTGGGTACCTAAAATGTGCTGCCAGGGTGCTGGTGAAGGCAAATTGTATGTTCAAAAGACTCATAGATATGGAGATTATGTTAGTAGAACTTAGTTTAGTTGGGCATTTTATTACTTATTTAATTAGTACGGCACAACATTGTGGGCTGAATGGCCTTTTCTTGTGTTGCACAGTTCTATGTTCCATGAAAAGTTTATAGACTGTACCTGGATCTTCATTTGGTTCAAAGCTTTTCTTATCTGTATTGGCCACGTGCCAGTCCAGAATACGACCTACAAACGGCGAAATGAGTGTTGCGCCAGCCTCTGCACAGGCAACCGCCTGAGCAAGTGAGAAAAGCAGAGTCATGTTGCAATGGATGCCACACTGTTCTTCAAGGATTCTGAAACAGAGTTATTCCAGTTAAAGTCATGCCCAACAGGAAAATTCAACTGCACGTAATGCTCGAGGATTATATACTTAGCAGGTGGGAAGTTTCTTCTTGTCAGGCTTGCTTTTTATTTTAGCGTTAAAAATAATTTTCAATATTGAAAAAGACAGTTGCCTCCTTATTGGTCAGAATTTACTCCAATATCATCTTTTTTTTCCTGTTGCTAATTTTCCAAATCCTATAGCTCACTGGAAAGCACAAGATCATTTGGCTAAACTGGAAAAGAATTGGCATTTTTAAAATTAGTTGGATTAAGACTAAAATCAGTTTTTACTGACATAATTTGTATTTTTAGTAATTTGTATCTTTAACAAACTCATGCACTTTTCACAATATGTGGAGTTCCATCCCCACTAACTGGCAGAAGACTTTAGTAGTTACATATACCTTTTCATTGGCCAAGTGTTAGCACATTAGCCACATGTAATTATGCAACTGTTAATTGGTTTATCTTTAAGGAATTTCTGTTATCTCCCAGTATACAGGTGATAGATTTTTCAAAAGTGCCATATGGAATCTCTTAATTTCTCATTAATAGATTTCTCATCTATCTGCCTTATTTTGTCTGTACCTTTGTTTAAACTTTAAAATAAGTGATTGTGAAGAACTAAAGTTTCTCACTCATTCCTGAACTCCTAAAATAACCCAACTGAAAAATAACAGATCCAACAGCTGATAAAGTTGTAGAAATTGACAGATTAACTTAAACTGAATAGACTAACCACGATCTAAATACAGTTAATGAGCAGGTCTTCTTTTTCGACCCTTACTAAATGCTGTGCAACAATAGGAGATTCCATTTTAGTTGCAATAGAACACTTGACTATTGAATTTTGAAGTAATGGCTTTCTTAATTCAAAATTCTGTACTCAAATTATTCTGTTCAGATGAATCCATACAGGAAACTTTAGCAAGTCAACAGCTGTCATGTTATTTCAGTTTCATTGATATATTTCTTGCAGTTCGAGTTTCCATTAACTCAATTTCCAAATCATCCTATATAATTCAGTAATTATGTCTTAGTAAATTTTAAACTATCAGGTACTTTAAAGATTCACACTATACACTAGGCTGATGATCACCCTACATCAGATTAAATGCCCAATAATATTCACATCCACTCCATTTGTGTATATGACATTTAATGCAATTCACACAGCTACAAAACAGCACTCACTTGCCAGCTTGAATCCCTTCCCAAGTGGAAGAAAGTTTGATGAGAATACGGTCCTTGTTGATCCCTGCATCCTTGTACATCTGAATTAGGCGTTTGGCTTTTGCGACCATGCCATCTTTGTCAAATGACAATCTACACATTTCAAAAGTGAGCAACAGGAACACAAGATTTTAAAATCATGAAACAATTTTCAATTTGTCTCCTTTTACTTTGATAATTTCAACATCAATAACTTACTTACTTTAACGTACAGCTTTTGAGCAAAAAAAACCAACCTAGTTACAAGTCCACATCTAAAACTATTGCTCAAAAGTAGCCAAGTGTTCAATTTAACACTGTCGAGCTATGCCCTTTCACCAAAAGATTCTGGCCATGATCAACCTCAAAGCACTTCATCACAATAGATGTGAGTCCAACTTGGCTAAATCTTCAACATAGCATCACCTCACTGAGGCAGAACCAGTCTAGCTAATCCTGGAACTCTTTATCTACAGCATGATGGGAAAACCCACAGTAGGACAGCAGTGGCTCAGATTGGCAAGCCACTTTCAAGAATAGTTTGGAAGAAAAAAAAGCAGGCCGTACACATTAATACCAAATCTTTTTTTTTTTAATTTTATTTTTATTTGGATAAGGAGTTCACAATTATCATGTACTTTTTTCACACATATAACCTTTTCCATTTTTTTATATGTATAAAACTACAATTATTTATAAATTCTTAAGTACACATTGAGATGATATAAAAGCAAAATAAACATTTAAATAGATAATTATGTACTGTGGTAAATCTAACCTATTAGGCTAAGTAATGAAATTAGTTGTTAAGAAAAATGGTAATAATAGTTTCCATACAACCCTTCTGGACCATTTCCACTGGTCCAAAATGTTGCATACAAGCCTATATACCAACCATTGTAGGTGTTTATATCCCAATTTGTTCGTACTTGTTCCTACCCGCAGACATAATTATCCAATCCCTATGTACTTATTTACTTAATTTTTTCATTTTTTTTTATCCCTTTCCCAAATCTTTCCCTTTACTTGTGTTAATTCTCTATTTTCCAAAAAAAACAACAACAAACATTTAGACTAGGGGTGCTTACGTTAGCAATATTACTGTGTTGATGAGAAGAGCAATATAAATCATTAGGAGAGTCATCTAAAGTCTGCTCGCATTGGGGTTATATATTCAATCCATTTATTCCAGATTTGATAAAATGTTTCTTTTTGAGTTCTCAGGGAGTAGGTCAACTTTTCCATTTTAAATATTTCCAAGATAATTTCGTACCAATCTTCTAATGTAGGTGGTATTGGATTTAGCCATTTTCTAGTGATTGATTTCTTACTTGCCGCTAAGAGGGCCTGCAGCAACTTTATATCTTCCTTCTGTTCAAGGAACAATACATGCCCCAAATAGAGCGTCTCAAAGTTCAGAGGTATCTGGGACCTAAGTACCTTAACTAATGTTCTATGAATACCTTCCCAAAATAGACTTAATTTAGGGCAATCCCAGAAAATATGAAAATGATTTGCCTCCTTAGAGCCGCACCTTCTCCAACACATCACATTTGTATCTTTATATTTTTCCTGATATGGGGTCTTGAAGTATCTTATAATGTTTTTCCAACAATGTTCTCTCCAAGTCAAAGAATTAGTCGAGGACCATTGAAAGCTGCAGATTTTCCCCCAAGCCTCCTCTGAAAGTACCAACCCCGCTTCTTTCTCCCACTTCTCTTTAATATACAGTGTATTTACATTTTTAGCATGGGAGAGTGCATTATATAGGCGAGAAACTGATTTACTAGGTATTGAACTGCAAGCCGAATTCAGAATCTTGAAAAATTCTAATTCTACTGTTGATAGGTCTGTGTATCTACAACTCTGGTTAACATAGTTTCATATTTGAAGGTACCTAAAAAAGTCATTATGTTCTAGGCCATGTTTGTCCTGCAGGATTTGGAAACTTTGTAATACTCTTTTATCTATAAATGAGAGGTAGGTTGTAAGACCTTTCTTTATCCATAGCTCAAATCTTTTATCTCCTCTGTTGGGAAGGAATTCGGTATCATATGCACACCATCTAAAGAGTTTTAACATGTTATTAATTCCACATGAATTAACCACCTTCTGCCATACTTTTAATGTAAGATTTATCCAAGCATTATTAAATTTTTCCAACTGGGCCATCAATCCTTTGTCAGCTATTGAGGCCTGAAGAGGAAAACTGTCAACTAATCCAAATTCTATTTCCTTCCATCTAGCCTTATATTCCCTATTACACCAATATAACAGAGGGGTTATCTGTGAGGCATAAAAATAGTTTCTCAGGCAAGGAAGAACCATACCTCCTCTTTCCTTCCCTAACTGTAAGGTGTTATATCGCATTCTAGGTTTCCTTCCTTGCCAAATGAAGCGGGAAATCCATTTGTCCCATTCCCTGAATTGATTATCATCCACCTCCACTGGTAAAGTACGGAAAAGATATAATAACCGAGGAAGAATATTCATTTTTATAGTATTTATCCTTGAATTTAAACTTAAAAAGGGGATAAGATTCCATCTATGCATATCTGCTTTTATCTCTGAGATTAATGGCCCATAATTTACCTGTGACAGTGTTGAAAGATCCTTCGGCAGGGTTATTCCTAAATATTTTAATGATTTAGCTTCCCACTTAAGATCGTATGTATCCTGCAATTTTTTGGATGGTGTATAATTTAGGGACATAACCTGCGTTTTCTTTACATTTATTTTATAACCTGATATTTTCCCAAAGTCATCCAACAGTGTAAACAATCCTATAAATGATTTTTCTGGTTCACTCAGATAGACCAAAACATCATCTGCGAATAACGCCACTTTCTGTTCAATCCCTGCCACCTTGATACCTTTTACGATTTCGCTCTGTCTTATTAGTTGGGCAAGTGGTTCAATATATAGCGCAAAAAGGAGAGGAGTAATACCAAATCTTAAAAGAAAATTAAACACTGACCTTAAAACTGCAAAGTAACTTTTGTAGCACATTGCCAATGGGATCATTAAAACACAATGATAACTGCTTTGCAACATGACATAAGCACTGCATGCAACCTTCCCATTTTTAAACATTTCTTACAAAGACATTAGTGGATCTAATTTCTGTATCAATAATCCAAATATCTCAAATGGATTTAGCCACAAGGTATCAGTTTTGATTTTTAATGTAGAAAGGTAAACAACAGCATCCTTTGGGGTAAATGTTGTAGGAGTACCTTAAAACCATGGACTTGGACAGAATAACTAAATTAAGAATCTGAAGCATTACCCATTGTCAAGAGATTAATAACTGACCTCATGTTGCTGCAAACAGATGTACATTAAAGCCTTCCACATAATCCAGAAATTTTACATGGTACTTATTTAAATATCTGGTACTATCATCTGCATCAAAACTTACTAGTTACTAACACTTACCTTGCATCAACTTCAGTGGACACCCGGCCTGGAATTTTCTTCAAAATCTCCACTCCAAAATTGATGTACAATTTGTCTATGACATTGGTCAGCTGCTCCTTCTCAGATCTGGAAAAACCAATGGCAATTTATTAGAATATCATTAACAAGCCCTTAGCAGGGTACTGCCTCTACAGAAATCCAACTACAGTTGCTGAATTCTGCTTTCTATAGAAAGAATAAATAATGCGATCTGGAATATAAAGAGTGGTTTATATAAAAATTGGAACTATTAAGAGGCAGTGACACAATCAGCACCATGCACCAATGTGATATGGACAACTGGTGAAACAGCTCCGTTCATTGTTACAGTGCAGACTAACAAAAGCAAGGCACAAAAATCTTCAACTCACTGAGAGCACAGTCTTGCATGCAAAAAGCCTTTAGGATTCTAGGAAAAGAATCAGGATTGTTTAATGTAATTTCCTGTACACATGTGCAAAGGAGATTGAAATAATTATTGCTCTGGATCCAAGGCAGCTCAAAAATATAAATAAATACAATAGCTTATACACATAATGATTATATGTCCATACATTGACGCTAGGGTCTTCATAAGGTGACTGACAGAAATAATGAAGTAGTGGGGAATTGGTGGGTGGAGGTGTTGATCAGCCTTACTGCTTTGAGAAAAGTTAACTGTTTCTGAGTCTGTCTGTCCTGGTATGGATGCCGTGTAGCATCCTCCTTGTTGAGAGTGGGAGGAACAGTCCAAGAGCAGGATGTTACTGGCTCTTTTCTAACATCTTTCTGTATACATGTCCTCGAAGGCGGGTAGGCTGGCACCATCGATGCATTGGGCAGTTTTGATTATCGTTGTAGAAACAGTGCAGTTTCCATGCCAAGCAGTGATGCAGCATTTCAGGATGCTCTCTGCTGTGCATCTGTAGAATGACGCCAGTACGGATGTGCTAAGTGCATTTCTCTTCTGCCTCTGCAGAAAGGAGAGGCATTTCTTGTCTGTGAAGGTTGTGTTCTGGGACCATGAGCGATGGGACCATGTGTGATGTACACTCACAGGAATTTGAAACTGCTCGCAGTTTCCACTGTTGTGCCAGTGATGTAAAAACTCAGGATATAACTGCTCCCAAATGACATCCTACCCAAAGCACAGACCATTTGTCAGTGAATCTATCAACATTTCATCCAGAGGAATGGATTCTGTGTTTATACAGGCAAATAAGAGCTAATAAAACATAGTAATCAGTTTTTGCAAGAAAACATAAGTGACTACATTACTTCCTCAGCTAATCGATTCTTGGTAAAAGGGTACAGGACTTGGAGAGATCAATTTATAGGGCCATACGCAAGTTTATGCCCATGCTTGGTGAACGCATTTTCCTTGGAGTCAATGCAGGGTAGAATTGCTGGAACGTGAAGGCTGCCCTTTTAAGGAGCAAATGATTAACTGAAGCTCAGAAGAATAAGATCAGAATCAGGTTTAATATTACATGAAATTTGTCATGAAATTTGTTATGTGGCAGCAGTGCATTGCAATACATAATGATAAACTAAATTATACTAAGATATATTTGAAAAATTAAATAGTGCAGAAAGAGCAAAAACAGTTAGTATACATGGGCCTATTTTCCATTCAGGATTTTCATGGTTGAAAGAAAGCTGCTCCTAAAGCACCGAGTGCATCTTCAAGCTCCTTTACCACCTCTTTGATGGAAGCAATGAGAAGACAGCATGTCCTGGGTGCTGCTGGGTCCTCAGTGATGGATGCTGCTCTTTTGAGGATTGCCTTTTGAAGATGTCATCAATGCTGGGGAGGCTAGTACTCGTGATGGAGCTTGCTAGCTAGAATGCTTTTCATGGTATTGTAGAAATTTTTGAGAGTCATTGGTGTCATACCAAGTCTCCTCAAACAAATAATGAAATACAGCCACTGTTGTGCCTTCTTTGCAATTGTATCAATATGTTGGACCCAGGAAATTGACACCCAGGAACTTGAAACTGCCCATCTTTCCCACTGAACCCCCTGATAAGGACTGGTATATGTTCCATTGACTTCCTCTTCCTGAAGTCGACAATCAATTCCTTAGTCTTACTGACATCAAGGGCAAAGTTGTTTTTACGATACCACTCAACCAATTGATTAAACTCGCTCTTGTATGCCTCGTTACCATCTGAAGTTCTCTCAACAATAGCAGTGTCATAGGCAAATTTAAAGATGGTGTCCGAGCTGTGCCAAGCCAGAGTCGAGCGTGCAAAGAGTAGAGGAGTAGGCTAAGTATGCATCCTTGAGGTGGCCCAGTGTTTAATGTCAGTGAGATCTTATTTCCAATCCGCACTAACTATGGTATTCCACTGAGGAAGTTAATGATCCAATTGCAGACAGAGGCACAAGGCCCAGTTTTGGAGCTTGCTGACTAGTACTGAGAATATGATGGTGTTGAATGCTAAGCTGTAATCAACAAACAGCAGCCTGTCATAGGCATTGCTATTGTCCAGGTGATCCAAGGCAGAGTAGAGAACCAGTGAGATTGCATCCGCTGTAGACCTATCGTAGCGAAGGGCAAATTGCAACAAATCCAGGTCCTCCCTTAGGCATGAGTTGATTCTGACCATGACTAATCTCTCAAAGAACTCATGTCTGTAAAAACGTAATCTTACAAACATTCCAATAGAATGTCACTAGTTAATAAACAGAGGGTCTCATACCAAGGTCAGAAGTGTCATTTAGTTTTGAGATATGGAGAGTTTCCTTGAATTATAATCTTTAAATATTTAGAATTCTCAGCCCAGAAAGTAATGTTTATGTTAAGAGTTAGCTAAACTTCAACACAGAAGAACATTAAAGAATGGAACATATCAAATTTCTCATTTTGCCTTCAAATGCAATTAACTATTCCTGATGAAGGGCCTCAGTCCGAAACATTAACTGTTCACTCACTATTTCCTGAGGAGACCGAGGTCCTTTAACATCTGTCGGACAATGCTGAGGATGTTCCATGAGTCTGTGGTGGCCAGTGCGACCATGTTTGCTGTTGTGTGCTGGGGCAGCAGGCTGAGGGTAGCAGACACCAACAGAATCAGCAAACTCATTCCTAAGGCCAGTGATGTTGTGGGGATGGAACTGGAATCTCTGACGGTGGTGTCTGAAAAGAGGATGCTGTCCAAGTTGCATGCCATCTTGGACAATGTCTCCCATCCACTCCATAATGTACTGGTTGGGCACAGGAGTACATTCAGCCAGAGGCTCATTCCACGGAGATGCAACACTGAGCCTCACAGGAAGTCATTCCTGCCTGTGGCCATCAAACTTTACAACTCCTCCCTTGGAGGGTCAGACACCCTGAGCCAATAGGCTGGTCCTGGACATTTCATAATTTACATATTATTATTTAATTATTTATGGTTTTATATTGCTATATTTATACTCTGCTCTTGGTTGGTACAACTGTAACGAAACCAAATTTCCCTCGGGATCAGTAAAGTATGACTATGACTATCCACAGATGCTCCCTGGCCTGCTGAGTATCTTCAGCATTTTGTGTGTATTAACTAAAGTTCTAATTGAATTCTGCAATAAATTTGTTGAATTAATTTCCATAACGCAAATATTTTCCAATAATTAATTTGTAATCATTTACCATAGAAAGATATTCCAATTCAAAACTTCAAGAGAAAAGGAGAACAGCGAAAATTGAATGGAGCTCAAAAGCATGACTAAGCAAATTTTTTTTCAGGACCTTAAGAATGCCTCTGTTCTTGACAGAATACGAGACCCAAAGCTAGAAATTGTCCTACTTTCTAAGTTATTAAGATACTATGTCACCCTAATTTTGAAAAGTCTAAAGGAAGATTATCTTTTCACACAAGTCCTTCATAACACCATTGTTGGGTTTCCCCAGGAACAACACACTTTTTGATCCTGCAAGATAGCACAACTGATAGCTCTTAATATTGCAGGTGTAATCTTGGGGATCATCACAAGAGGAAATTTGAGATATCAGAATAAGCATCCTTCTAATCTTTGGAGAGTGATACTACCTGAAAGAAAAAGGACACTGATAATGAAAAAGAGAAGAGCTCTTGAAATTCAGAGTGTCCTGGACAGCCTACTGTAGAACGGCACGTATAAGAGGCATTTTGTTCAACAAGGGGGCCACTAACAGCTTCTGGGACAAAATCCAGGTGGTCCACTCCTCTAACAGATTCTTTCCTCTCCAGCCCTTTACTTTTCCCACGCACCTGGCTTTACCTATCATTTCCTAGCTATCCTCCTTCCCCCTCACCTTTTTATTCTGGCATCTCCTCCCTTTTTTTTTTACAGCCCTGAAATAGGGATTCAGCCTGAAACACTGACTCTTTATCCATTTCTGTAGATGCTGCTGGACCTGCAGAGTTCTCCAGCAGAGAGTGAGAAGAGACTGCAAAGGGTCTCTGCAAGAAGCAACACCACAATACTGAGTGTAGTTTGTGAATGCTTCTTCAAGGAAGCCTACAATGGGAGATTTCCCCATGCCTTCTCTGGCTATTGAATCAAGTTTGGATGAGCAGAGTACAGGGGCGAACAGTTGAGGATGAAATCTTTAAAATACTAGCTAGCTCTATCCTGAGCAACATGGCCAATTCTAGGCACCATATTTAGGAAAGATGGAATTTGCTAAAATAATTTGAAGGATGAGAGTTAATTATGTGGTTAGGTTGAAGTAACTAATTTTATCCACCTTTGAACCTTTAAGGTTGCTGAGGTTTGATAGAGGTATTTATTAACATCAAATACTATCACTGACACCGTAAAACTATTCTCAAAGAGGGTCACAAACCAGACAGAATGAAGATGAATGGCAAGAGAACCAAAAGTGACAAGGAAATATCTTTGCAAAATGCACATAGTTAAGCTCCGTAATTCAGTGGGAGGGCCAGTAATGGAACACATTCAATTGTGCAATAAGAGAGTAGGTTAAGTATATGAAAGTAAAGAGTCTGCAGGGCTCTAGAGAGAAAGGGATTGACTCTAGCTAGTTTGCATTTTATATTGAACCAGAAATAAGCCAACTGGCCTCATTCTTTGCTGTACTCATTTTGATTCTGTGAGTGATCCTAAAATCTGGGAATGAGGATTGAACTTGGCTTTGCTTTCCAGAGTAAACTTTGCCCTTACGGAATTACCAAACATGCTCAAAATACCACAATATCTACCTCTGTTTCTGGTGCTTATGTACATTTATATGAAGCCAAGCAACTGAAAATGAATTATTTCATGTTACAACATGGAAAATAATTCCAGGTGCTCCTAGCAAATTTAACGTCCTTTGTCAAGGTTTTACTGCTTTTAAAGGCCAGAGAATTTCAATCTGATATAGCTGAAAGATTGCTAAAGAGGTTTTTAAATGGGTATTTGCTCTTCTACCAATGAAGGTAAATTAAACAGAAAAGCAATCATTAAAGAGAATGTTGGAGTCAATAGCTTCTTGCACAACACTAATGCTAAATTTCAATCTGAAACAGCTGGAAGATTGCTAAAGAGGTTTTTAAATGGGTATTTGCTTTTCTACCAATGAAGGTAAATTAAACAGAAAAGCAGTAATTAAAAAGAATGTTGGAGTCGATAGCTTCTTGCACAACACTAATGCTAAACCAAACACTACAAATAGGATCAGAACATTGTTCAAGAATGGTGAGAATTGAAGCTGGGTATGAGAAATTGGAGACTCAGCTGTTAGTATATGAACATTCAAAGTTAAAAGCTTCCCATGTCATCAAGCTCATTTCATGATGAATATTGTGTCATCAGGTGTCAGATCTACGTCAGAAACATGTCTTTAGAAATACCAGATAACTACCCAAAACACTAGAAACATCCTACTTTCACTACATCTTGAGTTTCCCCTTTAAAACCATTCAACTGATTTCCAGGAACACTTTATCCAGCTCAGATTATGTCTAAAGATCCCACAATTGTAATTATAAATGGTGATAGCCAGCCTGCACTCAGCTACAAATGGTATAAATATTTGAGTTCTCCAAAAGTTAAGATGTTATAAATGACGGAATTTAAGTCAGAAAATTTAAAAAACCCCACCTTATTAAACTCAGGATCAAAATAAACGGAATACCATGAAAAGGATTATGTGTGAGTTACAATGTGGTAGGTATCCACCTTTCAGTTTAATGGAGGGTGAATACCTGCAAGCTAAACAATGAATTTCAGGCTTCTGCATGATAAAGGCAGTGACAAGCCAGGCAATGACAGGAATGTGATATCTGCCCCATTTTGATAATGAGAAAACATGGTCAAATTTAATAGCAAGACCTTGAACAATTTGGGTTCACCTCAAACATTTGCTAGGGAGAGAGATGGAATAATGAATCAAACGTGTGATGTGTCAAAAACTATGACTTTTGTTTTTCTAATCTTCAATTGGAAGAAACTATTCCTCTTAGTCTTGGATATTACATTGGAAGTCCAAGAATTTGGGATAGAGGTACTCCACTCAGATGTCTATCTGCCAGTGTTTTTGCAAAAACAGACATTCCTTTCAAAAGAGGTCACTGAGAGAATGCATACAAATGACAGAGGGAGAATAAAACTAATTCCTTGTGAAGCTTGAGGAAACATTGCAAAACAAGTGTTGCCACTTCAGGCCATTCTCTAGCTGTATTTGGATAGCTGAGAATGGAAACAATCTAGTTAGTGCAGCTCCACCCAACTGGGTGACAGACATTGGAAGCTAATGTTGTGGCTAGCCATGTCAAAATGGATTAAAAATCTCCTTTTGCTTCAAGACAAACAACACCAATGAGCAGATAACTCTTCCAACCAGAATCACTGAGCATGCATTTAGATCAGCATCTTTGTATTTCCATACATAGATGGATTCAAACAATTTTAAGAGGGCAGTTTTAAATACATTAGAAATACAATTCACTATTATGTAACATTTATTATTTTGCTGCCTTCTGTCTTATTTCCATAACACCTACTAATTTAACAAAGAGCTCATTATTCAAAACATAGATATAGGCAAGAACCTATTATATGCACAAGTGACTTTAATATTACAGTATTGCTTTGTGATTAAGTTGGACAAACATTTGTCAAATGTTTTATAAAAAGCAGGTAATATTTTAGGTAGATTATTGGCTCCTTCCCATAGTTGGATCACATCTTGTATTTAGATCAAATGTTACTGCTATTAGATAGTGCTTAAAGATTTCTTACCCGCCTTGGCTCTTTCCATATTCAATAGCATCAGCCATCAGTTTTTCATAGGCTGGCATCTGTGCAGCGGCAAGAATGAGTGAAGGGTTGGTTGTAGCATCCTGTGGTTTGTATGCATCGATAGCTACATATGAAAAGCAACATATTAACTACTGGTTACATGATGCTATGCGAAAAAACAAGTCAGGTATATGGCATTCTTCCTATTTGCATTACTTTGTTATAAAAAAGGAAATTACACATTAATTAAGCACACACAATACCAGACATGGTTCAACAGATAAAGTCAGATATTTTAATTAAGATTCTACTTAAGATCTGTAGTTAATAATTCACAATAGTTTTCTGCAAAGTCAAAGTGACTAAGCAATTTGTATTTTGCTTGGATCTTGAATAACATAGCTAGGAATGCAGAAGTGGCTCAAATTACAACATGTCAAGTATTTATAATTTACACACAGATACTGATGAAAGTGTCCCGTGTACAATTTTGTGCACAACGTTGGATTGCCATTAAAGTTATTGAAACTTGATTTCTCCTTAACCCTGCCCACCTGGATCATTCACTTTGCCCCACATCAGCAAAAAAAAAGCAAATTCTTGTTCTTTTCCCATCCATAGAAATCTTATCTGTGTGCTCATTGTAGGATTTTTGAACAGCAGTTATGCAAGCTATCACAAGCCTGGCTCAAAATCCACTTTCACTTCCACCAGGGTTAATAAACTAATCAGATGTCCCCTTATTAAAACTGAGCCAATTATCTGGATTAATACCATACTGAAAATAGATGTGATTTACTTTAAAGAATGCTGGTGAATGCAGCAGGCCAGGAAGCCGAAACGCCGACTGTACCTCTTTCTATAGATGCTGCCTGGACTGCTGCATTCACCAGCATTTTTTATGTGTGTTGCTTCAAATTCCAGCAACTGCAAATTTCCTCGTGTTTGTGATTTACTTTGGTTTGTCTGGTGCACAAGTAATGTTCTAAAGCAAATGCTTCAGTTTTTCTCTTCACGAGGTTATAATGAGAAGTAAAAGAAAAATAGTGACACCTGCTGAGATTTCAGCATTGCCTGCATGTGTTCTGGTAATAGTGTTGCTAGTTGTAGTTTGTTTTTGTATATTTTAGGGAGAGTTTAGGCCTCCACAGATGGATGATGCTGCACATTTTGCCTTATGCAAATTTTTGCCCAATTAGTAAGATGAGAATGATATGTATTCTATAGGTGGACAATTAGTGATTCCACAAGCACTACAGCTGGCTTCTCAGTGCTATGTGAACTATATTAACTATTCAATTTCAATACAGATTATAGTCCAATTTTTAAAAAATGTCCAAGTTATTTGATGAATACCAAATACTCTTTAGAATACAAAACAGCTATTATCCATTGCGTTTTCCCCTATTCCTTCTTCACCTTTCCTGCCTATCACCTCTCTGCTTCCCCTCCCCCACCCCTTTCTTTCCCCTTACTGGTTTTTCACCTGGAACCTACCAGCCTTCTCCTTCTCACCCTCCCCCCACCTTCTTTATAAGGCCTGTGCCCCTTCCCTCTACAGTCCTGACGAAGGGTTCCAGCCCAAAATGTTAACTCATCGTTTCCACGGATGCTGCCCGACCTGCTGAGTTCCTCCAGCGTGTTGTGAGCCAAAGTAAAACTTTCTTGAGGAAAAAATGATACCCACTCCTTCTCCACTATAACTTGGTTAGTTCTGACATGCTGGCATTGTAGACATATTAGGCTGAACATGCAGCTATTCTATAGAAAACTGCCAGTTAGCAACAGTGCACAAGCAAAAGTGTTCCACACTCCTGTCTCCCTGCAGATTGCATCACAGAAGTACAGAAAATGCTGGAGGTCACATGTAGTCACCATCAGGTCTAGGGTTAGTGTAATATGCCAGCAGAGAGACTGGACATCCCTCGTACTTGGCCTCGGGATCACAACAGTCTCAGCTGTAATAAAAAAATTGCTTTTTTCCCTTTCATATTTCTTTTTCATTATGTATAAAGTTTATATAACAAAGATTAGCTCAGCCCCATTCATTCATTTGACTGGCCCATACATTTAAAAACTATGAAACAGGCCTTTGACAGTCAGGATGTTGCGGGGATGGGCTTCAGTGTGTTGTCCAGAAGCTGCCAGCCACTCCCAACCCAACCCATTCATTGGATGACCACAGAGCAGAAACTTCAAGGTAACTGGGAACTACACACCCTCAAAAGGTTATATGGCCATGGGTCTAGTGTAGTGGTTAACAGAGGCAACTAGTGGATATATACAATCTGGCCCCTCATCTTTTGTTCAGTTCCTTTCAAACCATTGGCATGATCCATAGAGATATTAATTCACATGGCTGGTGCATATTAATTCAAACTCTGCAGTCATGGAAATGTTATCTATAAAATAACCATCAAGACATTTTCTGAATGTAGAAATAAAGGTTTTGTGTCATACGAAAAAAAATCATTGGAACTTCCCCTCAGTTAACATCACAAAAGAATTAACAAAAAATCTGATACCAATAATACCTGGATGGCTGACCAGAAGTTTGGAGAAAGTTGCAGGACGTAAGACAGGTAAGACAATGCAGGGAGAATTTCAGAGTATGGGGTCCTGCCAATTGACATGCAGACATAGATAGCAGAGCAATAACAGAACATTGAAGAGGCCAAAAATGTTGGGTGTGCACACAATCGCAGAGCTTTGCAAATGCAAGAAATTCCAGAGATAGCAAAGACCAAGCCAAAGGATCTGAAAAAGTGAATGAGAATGAAAAAAAACAGGATAGCTCACCAGTAACTAATGTAGGCTAGCAGGGACAGGGCTGAAAAGTTTAGTAATAAAGACAAAAAATGAATTACTTAGGAATGCTATGAAACAAAATACCGCTGCATTTGACAATGGCATGCCTTAGAGCCTTACGAACACTCGCACGTACAAACAGCGATTTATAAAATACTTCATATTACCCACGCCATATTCTTGTATTTTTACTGTACAGGTTGCACATTGCACTGCAGACAGATTATATGCAAATGGTAAAATAAAATTGTAGGCAATTGGTATTCTTATCTTGAATTCAGCTACAACACATCTCCTCCCCTACACTTCAGGCAACACTACACTACACTCCCCTACACATCGGGAAACATACCAGAAGATTAGGTCTTTAATACATCATATATGTTTGAACTGATAAAGAAATCTGCTATTCAAATAGACTTCTTTTCTGACACAATTCAGAGTAGGCGTATACCAAGAGAATTTCAGAAAGAAAACAGACGGTGGTTTTAAGAGGAGGAAACCACAGATCCTCCAAGACTTGGCGAATAAACAATAAGAGGCAGCCGCACTGGGAGGGAATTGGTGCCCATAGCAGGAAATATCCAGAGAGGAAGGGACACCACTCAGCGACTACCTGACGAGAAGAGGCAGGAATGTCAGCGTCCGGATCCGGAGCCCAGCCGAACCTCGAAGCGCCTTTGCATATGGACCACTCCAAGCCACATTCCCCCCAGTCTCCCTCAGACCATTGGAAACATGGTCCGTGAGCAGCCTGACTCTTTCAACCGAGGCCAGGAAGCGGATTCCGCAAAGTAGAAGTTAGCCCAACACAAAGGCGAGGGCCCGGCTCTCACCGTTGAAGTCGCCGGTGTCGGCCACCACCACTGTGAACTCCTTCAGCTGCTCCAAGGCCGACGCCATCTTCTGTCTCTTGGCCGACGAGTCACACTCAGCCATGGTACGGCCGGGTATATCGGGAGGGAGGGACAGCAGGCCGGGTCACTTCCGCGTGAGGTCGACAGAGGGGCTGTGCAGCCAATAGAGACGCTCAATTGGCTTGCGTTCGAACCCGGCGGCTGGAGCGACGCGCGGCTTCACCAATCGCGAACGTACGATGGCGATATGCCAACCAATGAATAGGGGCGGTGGGAACTGTTCTAGCAGTGTAACCAATGAAAAGCCTCCTAGGGATGTCTGAGGACATGGTTGGCCAATGCAAAGGTATTGTTGATTTTCCAATCAACGCCGGCGGTGATAGAAAGGTATCCAATCAGCCTCAGCAAATTTTACGGCAATCACAATGACCTAGCAATTATATTAATATAGCCAATGGGATTAATCACTTTTTATATCGTTGGAATAAGATCTAAAACACTGTTGAAAACAGCAAGTAGGTCACACAGCATTGCCTAGGGGGACTTCTCCCTCTCTCCCACTTTCATCAGTGTGTTCAGTTCATCTACATTAGCCGCGCCGCTGTCCTCTAGGAGCGTGTTGACCGTAGTAAGATCATTCTATTATCTGAAACATTAATTCTATTTCCCTCTCTACAAATATTAGAATTTTCACCATTCCAACATCTGCAGTTGTTTTCTATGGGGAAAAATCATGATCAAAGCCAGCGTCTTGAAGCAGGGGGCAGTGATGTTTTGTATCAGGTTGCTGGCAGAGAAATAGACTGTACAGCCCGACCAATCCATTGTCCGAGCGTTGACGCTCCACGGTCCTTTTTGCTGTTCGAAATCAATCTCTTTCTGTCATATGCTTGTCCAGCCTGCTCTTGCGTTCATGTAATAAGGTTTAACTCCCTGTTGCAGCTAGTGCCACATTTTTTATCATTCTCCTGCTGAGGGTTCAATTCAGTTTTCTATTATATGAAATAGAACCATTCCGATAGCAGGGATTTCTGAATATTTCCGGTGTGTGCGGAAGAGATCATTATCTTTTAAATCAAAATTTCCTGAAAAACAAACCCCAGTCTGGTCATATAACGTATCAGATTAAAATTAACTAAGGCTGAATAGCATTGTCAGAAACCTTTGAGATGGCCAAAAGTTAATTTGGTTGAACAGCAAACTGAATTGATGTGGCATACAATTACTTATACTTAGTGTGATTAAACATCCCAAGGTGTTTCACAGAGGAATAATGCTGGAGTGCATCTGAATGGATGATGAAAAGCTAGGTTAAATACTAGGTTTTTAGGATATTCCTGTATGATAGAGGGAGCTACAGAAATAGGAGGAGAAAGAACAGGTTTCTCAATGCACAGATGAGTCTATTAAATTGAAAATATTTGGAATCTGGAATCAAAATAGGCTCGTGAGAATAAAACTGATGATGATAAATATGCCCTGTGTTAGACAGCAGTGCAGTGGTGTGTTTGAAAGGACTCCCGTCACTGTCTCACTTGGACCCCTTTTCCTTTCTCTGTCCTCTATTTTCTCTTCCTTTCTTTAAAATAAAAGCAGAAGGTAGTGGAAATCTCAGCAGATTATGCTGCACACTGGTTTTGAAGCTCCGGCCAGACCTTCAAACCCAGTGTCCAGAGCTGACTGTGAGGAGTTTCCCCAGGTACTCCAGTTTCCTTTCTTGTGCGGGTTGATACACTAATTGGCCATTGTAACTGGTCCTTACTGTGCAAATGAGTGGGAGAATTGGCATGGAATCACTGAACACGTGTGCTTTAATGTCGGAATGGATTCAGCGGGCCAAAGGCCTTGTACCCATGCTTTACAGCTCCATGACTCTATTATTGAAGAGAGACACAGCGGTAACATTCTAGTTTTTAAAAAGGCACAAAGTAAGTTGCATGAAAGTGGGAGGATGGACTGAATGAAAGTAATGCCTGTGACAGATGGAGACCAAGAGAAAATGAATGATGTAGCTAGACATCTAATAATGGCAGCTATTTTGTCCACAGGAGGTATTCCTAGACTTAAAAAAAAGCCAGAGAGGGAAACGTATGTTCAAAATGTGAGATATAGAACAATTAGTTCCTAGAAATCTCAAAGAAAGCAAATTACTAGGAAAATAACTTGTGAAAACTGATGAAATTTGTATACTTTTAAGAATGCTTTTTGTTTGCTGTAATGGTTGAAGTAATGCATAAACCAAAATTACAAAGACACCTATGTCCATTTGTTTATATCACCACAGCCAAGGTATTCATTCAGAAGAAAATGACATGATTTTAAAATTTTTACACATTTATTCATGTTACAATAAAGAGATATTCTCATAAAATGACTAGAATGTTCTATAAATCAGCACTACTTAAAAAACATACCCAGATTCAAAAATATGCTTCTCTAACCACGCTGTAATTCTTCTGACTTCCATTATTTATCAGAAAAAATTCAACAGTTCATCTTTTACAAAGCTTACTTTTTAAACTTTCCCTGACACAGAGTTTTTATACAATGCACAATACATTTTCATAGAGCTTGCATGTCAAGTGATGCACTTTGTTACAACACATAAAATGCCAGAAAATTAAGCAATGTAATTTTGACATGGATATGAGCTAGTCTTGATACTGTAATACATAAAGGATCCTACACACAACAGACTCGAAAATCACATAGAAATGTATTTTTGCATAAAAATAAACATTTATAGCCCAGTTTAAAATAGATTTCTTGAGCTATTTCTCTTGGGGGTTACTGCAAGTTGTCTGTTTTACAGGGACTGACAGACAGCTCATGCAGAAATATTGTTCTGGCAACATAACAATCTCTCTTTGATATGCAGCCTCTGTTTAGAGTTCTGCGTGAATCTGAGATCTTGTATGCAGTGATAATTAGAGGAGATAATTTTCCATTATTCAAAAACTGAAACGTCATTACCTTAGGGAACGTTCTGTGCAGGATTCTGACAAAGCTCATTGCATGCAACATGCGGATATTTAAAGGATTAATTATGAGATGTCACACTCTTGCAATAAATTAATGTTCTCATTAAAATCTGTTGATATTATTGATCATTATTGACTATTACTGATCATTGTGACATCACTACATTTCTCATATTTGGAAGTAGAAAATTTAGCCACATAAGCACACAATAGGAAGGTAGTCTTTGGGGAGTTGCATTCATAGAATTGCGGGTCAGAGAATATTTCTTAACATCTGGCTCTGATTAGATTAAAAATAAACAACATGGGCCACTGGGCAGGAGGTTGGATAGAATATACATCATTTGATAATAGGGCAGACGTCCAAATTTCTGTTATTTGGCAGGGTAAACTTCATTAATGTCAGTTTATCCAACAAATCTACGGCTGTAGATTACTCAGTACTGAACAAGGACAATATTAGAAACCAAGCTTTCTTCCAGGGCATGATGAACAAATCAGGTGTGCTTTGTTCCACAGGCAGAGAGCTAGAATTAGCCATTATTTAACATCCTCATCTTGGATGACTCCCGATGTGACTTTGCCAGTGAGCCACCTGCAGTTCTTGCTCAGGACCAAATTCCCTTTGTAATTTCACCAATGACTCACTCTGGCAAAAAAAAAATCAACTGAGTGCAGAAGCCCTAAGATGAAACCAGCTTGGTCTCAAGGACGTCGTGGTAGATAACACAGTGTTACAGGATGTTACACTACTGATGTCTGTAGTCCACAGTAGCCCTCGGTTGCAGTGACAAGGTGACTTTGATAAGTGTAACAATGTGAGTAGGGGTTAGCATGGCAGTAAATCAAAGCAGGTATCAATACATACCATCATCAGCAAGTTTTCCCAGCACAGCTCCAGAAGATTGAAACAATGAACACCAACAGATCCTTGCATATTATAGAGGATGTCTGTCATGTGCATTCGGTGTATTGATGAGCCTCATTACAGGACCACCAAATAATATCCTCGCATGACCTCTCTAAGACCATGTTTCCCCATTCTCCACAATCAGCCATCCCAGATCATTCCTTCTTTTGGGTCTGGGCAGGCCTCTGAAGCTGGCTGAACTTGGGCAAGAGCTTCTGATGGTTATGTGTCAAGGTTATGGGGCTGGACTCAAAGAGAATGAGAGGAGCCTTCCAGAAGCCAGACCAAAGCTATTCGGGAAACCATGAAACTGAGCACCGAACTTTCAAAATCCATTTAAGATTGGGAAACAGGAAAACCACAAAGCTTTTAAAGTTGTAACTGAAAGGATGAGTGATGCCAATTTCATGATGGTTGAATTTGGATCTTGAATTGCGAGTTTGGGTATCTTTCCATTATCAGTCCTGCATAATTGTAAATAGCATCTGTTGGTTGTGGATCCACTATTAATGCTTTTGTTGTTGCCTCTTGGATATGTTGGCTTTACATCTTCAGCAAGTATCAGAAGGATATTGGCTGGATTTTGGACTAATGTCAATAAATAATGCCTGTTCAGTATCAGCCTTGAATTCGTATTTTGTGGGTATATGAGCAAATGAGTTTGTGTTATGATTGCATGGGTATCTGTTGTTTCTAGACACATAGACAGCCTTGCAAGTAAGTTACGTGTAGAGGTCTCATGGTTATGAGAAGACTTACAATTATCAACAATAGTTTTTAAATCTTGAAAAAAACAACTAAACAATATGCTTATTGTTGTTTACATAAATGAAAGAAAGCTTACTTTAACCTATTCATTTTAGTGTTATCTTCAAATGGAGAAAATCTTGTTCATTAGTTGAGGAAAATCACATTAATAACATAATAACTAGAAATAAATGTTAGTGTTATAACAGACAGAATTGTAATCATTATATGATATTCCATCTCTATGTTATCTGGGTTGTTTGCACAATTAAATCATTCTGTCCAAAACTATACCATTTTTTTTTTGAAGAGGACATTTTGCTCCTTGAGTCCATGTAGGCCTCAGAAGATTTCCATCAATCCCAGTCCCTCATATTATTTCTATGTAAGTTATTCCCCTTAACATTCCCGTCAACTCCCTTCTGATTCTCCTGCTGCACCCATTTTAGGGTAAGTTACAACAGACGATTAATCTGCCAGCCAGCATGTGTTTGGGATATAGGAGAAAGCTGGAGTAGTCGGGGGAGATCTCAGGCAGTCACAGGGAGAAATCACATACAGGCAGTATCCAAGAAGTGGAATGACCCAGGGTTGCAGGAGCTGTGTGGCAGCAATGCTTTCAGTCACCCTATCACAAGATAAATGTAGCAAGGACACAGTCAGCATCAATGCTGCCCAGTAGATATCTCAGGTGTATCTGTAAGTACAGGAGCCATCTGTAGGGTTACCATTTTATTGTTTCACATTTACTCTGCAAATTACATCTATTCTGTGTTCTCTTGGCTTCAGGTTTTGGCAACATTGGTCCACAAATATTACAATAGCTACATATGCACATACATAGGGAGAGAGGAAGAAATTTTGATATTCATATAGAATGCATATTAATACTTTATGCCAACTATATAACTGCCTGAAAGCCATGCAAATTCTGAATATTAATTTACTTTAGAAATAACAGGAGTAAGACACAAAATGATTAGTGCTTATTATTAATTCTGTAGAAGAGACTAACCCTTCTCTAGTCATACATTGTTTTACTGTCCAATTGTTAAACAAATGGCTGTAAAATTCTAGCTATTGGAATCAATCCGTTCTTGTCTTCGTTTCATAATTTCTTCCAGCTCTGTATCACCGCGATGCTTCTGTGAATTAGAATGTAAGATGATATCAGCTTTATGACTTCTCTTACAATAAAATGTTTGTGTGAAATTTTTCTAATGATTATGTACTGCTACATAACAAGTCATTGGAAACCTTTCAGGTGTTGTTTGGACCTTTGTCACCTTTAGGACAGCAGTGGAATAAACGGAAACAGTTTAGAAAAACATACCTCTCTTCATAACAGTTGTGGAATAAAAGAAAGTTGAAAATAAATACAAACAACAGGAATTCTGCAGATGCTGGAAATTCAAGCAACACACATAAAAGTTGCTGGTGAACGCAGCAGGCCAGGCAGCATCTCTAGGAAAAGGTGCAGTCGACGTTTCAGGCCGAGACCCTTCGTCAGGACTAACTGAAGGAAGAGTGAGTAAGGGATTTGAAAGTTGGAGGGGGAGGGGGAGATCCAAAATGATAGGAGAAGACGGGAGGGGGAGGGATGGAGCCAAGAGCTGGACAGGTGATAGGCAAAAGGGATACGAGGGGATCATGGGACAGGAGGTCCGGGAAGAAAGACAAGGGGGGGGGACCCAGAGGATGGGCAAGGGGTATATTTAGAGGGACAGAGGGAGAAAAAGGAGAGTGAGAGAAAGAATGTGTGTATAAAAATAAGTAACAGATGGGGTACGAGGGGGAGGTGGGGCATTAGCGGAAGTTAGAGAAGACGATGTTCATGCCACCAGGTTGGAGGCTACCCAGACGGAATATAAGGTGTTGTTCCTCCAACCTGAGTGTGGCTTCATCTTTACAGTAGAGGAGGCCTCCTCTACACACTCAGGTTGGAGGAACAACACCTTATATTCCGTCTGGGTAGCCTCCAACCTGATGGCATGAACATCGACTTCTCTAACTTCCGCCAATGCCCCACCTCCCCCTCGTACCCCATCTGTTACTTATTTTTATACACACATTCTTTCTCTCACTCTCCTTTTTCTCCCTCTGTCCCTCTGAATATACTCCTTGCCCATCCTCTGGGTTCCCCCCCCCCCCGTCTTCCTTCCCGGACCTCCTGTCCCATGATCCCCTCGTATCCCTTTTGCCTATCACCTGTCCAGCTCTTGGCTCCATCCCTCCCCCTCCTGTCTTCTCCTATCATTTTGGATCTCCCCCTCCCCCTCCAACTTTCAAATCCCTTACTCACTCTTCCTTCAGTTAGTCCTGACGAAGGGTCTCGGCCTGAAACATCGACTGCACCTCTTCCTAGAGATGCTGCCTGGCCTGCTGCGTTCACCAGCAACTTTTATGTGTGTTGCTTGAAAATAAATATATTTTCTTGATAGGCACAAATACCTTGTCTACTTATGGGATTAAATATTTCTTTCAATTAGGAAACAGAACAGGGTAAATTTGTGGTGGGAAATTGATGGCTTTACACTAAAAGGCTAATTGGCCACTGAAACTTGCTCCCAGTGTGTAAGAAAATGGTAGAATCTGGACAGATGGTTAGATGCAAGGAGAATGAGGTTAACGTGTGATGAGTATAAATGAGTGGTTGAAAGCCAACGTGGACTCAATGGGTCAAAGGGCCTGCTTTTGAACTGTACCTCTCTATCATTAATTAACATTGCACAATATCGATTATTTAGAGTGAAAAATGTAAACTTCACTTTTATTTTCTCATGAGACGTTGCTAGCTATTATTACCCATATTCTCCATGCCAGATTGCAGATGCTGGAACCTGGAGTAATAAGCAAACTGCAGGAGGAATTCAGATGCTTGTGCAGCATCTGTGGGAGGAAACAAACGGCTGCCATTTCAGGTCATGACCTTGCATCAGGGCTCAGTTCTCAAATCAGGGTCTCAATAGGAAACGTCAACAATACCTTTTTCCTGACAACAGCTGTTTGACCCACTCAGTGGCTCCGGAGTCTCTCTCTGCACTATATACATTATGTATAGGTATGTAAGAACTTTCAAGACTTAAAGATTGTTTCCAATCCTTAAGAAGCTTGTTATGATTAAAAAGGTATCAGATTCAGATTTATTATCACTCACTGAGACAATGTGAAATTTGTTGAATTGTGGCAGCAGTTCAGTGCAAAGATATAGTTACTATAAATTACAAGTAATAGAATTAATGCATAAATAGCAAAGTAGTATTCACATATAACACATATGCCATAAAGTTTTGCCATATAACAATAAAGAAAAATTAATGACTTGAAGTATATGACAGAAAATTATAGAACTTTGCGCAGTTTAATAACAAGGATCTGCAATAAATGAGTTCCATTAACTGCTGGAACAGGATAATCAAGTAATATAACAACATCATCAAGTATTACAGGTTGAACATCCCTCATCTGAAATGCTTCGTGCCAGAAGTGTTTCAGATCTGAGATTTTTTCAGATTTTGGAATATTTGCATCTATATAATGAGATGCCTTTGGGATGGAACCCAAGTTTAAACATGAAATCTATTTACATTACATTTACAGCTTAGGTACAGCTAGTGTAAAGCTCACAGAGAGAACAGTCTGCAGTTGGAGCACAGTCTGACTTAATGGAGCTGGGTCCTCCACAGACAGTCGAAGTTGAATGACCGTCCCACACCACGTCTATTATAGGGTTCCAGTGCTGCGGTTGGTTTCATACCCACCATCAATTTCAAGCAATCACCCGTTCCACAGCAACTACAATGGAAGGGGGTTGGTTGCATATAATATTTTTTTTATCATTTTTCTGTATGAAACGATTACCTTAAATTTTCAGTTCATCGAGATAGATGTTTGCTTGTTTCATGATAAGCATACCATTAAGCAGCATGTTTTCACTCTGACTCTGATGAATCCTCTTTCAATACATGATTGAGATCTTAGTTTTTCACTTTATGCAGTGTTTTTCTATTTTCATTAACTTTTGCTCAATATATGTAAGGTCACTTCTCAGAACTGTCTCAGGTGTACAGAGACCTGTGTATTGCCTGGGATCCTTCCCAGTGCCTTGTGGAATTTTTCATTTATGACGTCATGGCAGCGTTCAAAAAAATTTGGATTTCAGAAGCTTTGTGGATTTTGGAATTTCAGGTAAGGGGTACTCAACCTGCTTCAACATTCTTAACATTAGACCATCAATTAGACCGTAATATATTTAGTTGTTATTTAATGTGCGATTACAAAATAATTGAGGTAATTATAGTTTTCATTGCATCAGTATACATTAACATACTGTATGAATTCTAATATTTATGTAAATAGTGCAACAAATTAAAGATGCTGTCTTTGAGAATGTTGGGAATGATTGACTAATAAGGGGATAGACAGTTGAGAAGGGGGAAGTGAGAGGTAGAAGAAGGCGCTTGAGGAGAGAAAAAAGATGAGAAACAGAGGTGAGAGGTGTGGAGGAGAGGGATGGAGAGCAGAAACAAAGAAACAAGCAGAAGCAAAGCAACGGAGAGATTAAGTACTGCTCCAAGTCAATATCTGGATATTTGAAATGAATCAAACTAAGCTCATTTAAAGGACTGACTCTGTTTCAGAGTGCTGTGGCCTAGTTGGGGCCTTCCATCTGCATCTTTTTCTGTTTATTTACTTGTTTCTAACCTCTCTCCCTCTCACTCCACTTCTCAACCATCCACCTTCTCTCTTTCTTCTTCCATTTTCTACATTCTCTGCCCTTTACATACTCTTCCACTTCTTTACATCTTCAACTCATCTTTCTCTTTAATTTCCCCTTCTTTTTCTTATCTTATCTCTCTCCTGTTCCTATCTTTCCTTTCTTTCACCCCACTTCTCTTCCCTTCACTCTTTTTTCCTTCCCCTGCCCTCTCCCCTGCCTTTCTTTCCCAACAGTCCCCCTTCCTCTTCCTTCTTGCCATTGCTTTCCCTCTCTTCCTCCTTGCCTCTTACTCTCCCCTTTCCAGAGCAAGGGTTGGAGCTGAGACTTGTTACCTCCAGTCTTGGCTGTTAACTACTCAATCTTAGACAATTCTGGGTGCACTTCCACACCACATTTCAATACAGGATTTCCTTTACAGAGGACCTTACAGAGTCTGGCCTCAGGATAGAGATTCTCAGCAGCATCCAATTTCAAGGAGGTAGGAAGTGCATGGCAGTGAAATTCAGAATGGTATACTAACATACAAAGTTTGTAAAATCAATAAAGTTTTATCTGAAATCCCCAAGATTACAAATTTAAGTAAAGGTTGTGAGAAATATCGGCAGGTCTAAATCCTGCCTTCTAAGTACTGAGCAGGTACAGAGACAGAAGAAAATTCAGTGTTGTGCACCTTCTGCTGAGTTAAAAAATAATATAAGCAAATTAAATTAGTGGAAAGTGTTGTATAGTTTCTTACATCAAGTTCAGCCTTTTGTACTTGGATTAGACTGTACACACGAGCACCTTCCTCTCCACACACCGACTTCAGTTCTTCTTTATTAAGGGAAAATATTTGGGCTCCTGTCAGTATACCCAAACTAGTTATTGTCCTGTGGGAAAAAAAATGTTAAACATTTGTTGATCAGCACACTTTTCTTCAGCTGTGAAACCCATATCTGTAAGTAGTACACACCAAGGCCAAGAAAGAGCAGGGGAGAAAAAGATTGGCTTTATTTGTCACATGTACATTTTGCATCAGTGACCAACACAGACCGAGGATAGTGCTAGGGGCAGCCCACAAATGTGTCACATTTCCGGCACCAACATAGCACGCGCACTCACGGACTCTAACCCTAATTGTATGTCTTTGGAATGTGGGAGGAAACCAGAGTACTTGGTACAAATCCTCGCGATCACGGAGATAATGTACAAACTCCTTAAAGACTGACAGGAATTGAACTGTGATGAGTAATCGCTGGCACTGTAAAGTGATTGCATTAATTGCAGCTCACGAATGATGACTCACATTCTATCACAATACATAAACAAGTCATACGAGTTTCATTCTGTTGCTTTGCATTATACAAGGGCTGAAGATGTTGAAATTGTTATCTGAAACAACATGGGAAGGCGGGGCCCTTCTTCTCCTAAACCGGTTTTATTTTTGACAATTTACTTGCTGCTTTTTTTTTGCAATCTGGTAATCTAAACTGTATTTCTGGCCTTAGAGACAAATTGTATTTTCCTCAAATGTTACAAACTATTTAAATAAAAGTAAGTTTTCTTACCAGGTCAATTTATTTAATTGGGAATCAAGCTCTAGAATATTTCAAGAACTTGTAAACTCAAATGTTTTACAAATATATTGAGTTTGTGTTGATTTCATGATTTTAATTCTTTATGTGGTTTATGGTGAAATAACAACTAGTGAAAAAAAACTTTTTCAACAGACTTCTGATTAAATGCCAAGCCAAAATATTCACAAGTATGCTTAACAATTATGATTCAGGAATCTGAAAATAACTATTACTGCCTACTATTTACATAAAGCATCTACTGTAACCCTCAGATAAATAAACAAAAGCCTCTGTTAAATAATAGGTATCAACTTCCTCGTGCTTCAGGAAGGTAGCCAACATAACTAATGACCCCCCCCCCACCTTGGTCATTCTCTCTTCTCACCCCTCCCATTGAACAAAAGTAAAAAACTTGAGAGCACATAGCACCAGGCTGAAAGATCGCTTCTAGCCCACTGTTAGACTATCAAATGGACCCTTCAAACTCTAAAACATGAACTCTTAATTTCCCTATCTACCTTGTAAAGGACCTTGAACTTTTTTGTCTACCTGCACTGTACTTTATTTGTAACTGTGACACTATATACTGCATTCTGTTTTGACTTTTCCTACCTCAATTACTTAGTTCGGAAAGATCTGTCTGTGTGACGCATGAGCAAAACCATTTCCTTGTATCTCTGTACATGTGATAACAATAAACCTGTTCCACTATTTAATTAAAGTCACGGAACAAAACTTCTTGTAAAAAGCTGTGGGGTCACTTGCTTTTCAGCCCCTGGGGGCGAGGTCTCTGAGCCGTCGGGCTCTGCCGGAGACGGCGCGCTGTAGTTGTGGTCATCTGAAGATTTCAATTGGACTGTGGAGCCTGGACTATATAGATATATATTTGTCTGGTTGTGTTTTTACTAATATTCAATAAGTGCCTGTATATGCAAATACTAGTCCTCTAAGCCGCGGTATCACGTAGTGGGTATCGGGCGTCCAAACAAGGACTGGGTCTCAAAGCCGCGGTATTGCCTGGTTGAGAGATTATCTTGGTGGGCTGGGAACTCTGGACTATATACATGCATATTCTGTGTCACGATATTTTACTGATATTCCATATGGGTTTGCTGACTTCTAAATGTGAAGACTAGGCATCAAGCCGTGGTATTGCGGTGGGGGGGGGGGTGCTGGGACGCTTTTATTCTGTAAATGTGTTCTAGAGTGTGACTGTTGGTAATGTGTTTTAGCACCTTGACCCAGTAGTAATGCTGTCTCGTTTGGCAGTACTCATGAGTATTCCTGTATAGTTGAATGACAATTTATCTTGATTTGAATTGAAAACCATTTGTAGCAGAACCACCCAGTGCAGAAAGCTGTAAAATGTCCAGTGGCATGATGTTCAGGAACAAAATTGGATCTTACTTTTTAGGTGAACATATCTAACCATTTTCAGTTTTATGCGACTATCTCTCATCTACTTACAGATGCTGAATATTAGCATGACGTGGTCATTTTCTCTGCAACAAAGCTGGTGATGCGTGGAGGAAAGTTCAAACTCAATGAACCAAAAATAAGTATCCCTGTCAATTTTGTTCATTCGTTTAGGATATACAACTCTGTGGATATTACTCACGGTTTACTGAAGCCTTTCACTTCCAACCAGGATTTAACATCTTCATTGCTGGATTCATAACCGAGAGGTATCTGAATCGTCGACTGCTTTGGGACCTGGAAATTCCGTGTGCCTGGCTTTGTCTTGCTGTGTGCGGTAATTAGATGTCGGAGTTCATCATTCACTTCATCCATCTGAGTCATTATTTCTGTTTAAGAAAAAAAAAGTCAACACATTTAGTTGATAAATATCTTTTTTAATAGGAATAGGTTTTAAGACGCCACTGCTTCAGCCTTAAAATTGCCTGTAAATACAGTAACTTGCCCTCATCTGTGGTACTTGAAAATTTTGACATTCTGTGTGCCCCTGGACAGTTTTAGGTTGCGCAAAATCAGAGGTTTCTCTGCTGATCTTTTGCTCTCAAACAGTTGAAGAAGTGCATCTCCATTGGTTTTACTGTTCAGGAGTTTTATTTTGTTCAGTACCTTGTACAAATAATAAATGTTGGTGTCAGTTCAATGCAGGTTGCAGGAATATATGAGACAGAATTAGTCAGGCTTAGAAACAAAGGATGAGGGTTATATAATGTGTTTGACTTACAGATATGTTCCAAAGCATTTCGCAGATGCATATTCAAAATGAATAAACTCAGCCAAAAGAGGCAAGTTGTTGAAAGCTTGACCAAGAGGTGTCTTTTAAAAGAAGAAAGTTAATATGAATAGAAAGAGAATTCCAGATAATGCGGAAGAGATGAATAAGTGCAAGGCCACGGATAGTGAGTGAAGGAAGTGAGGAATTCAAATGAGATCAGAACAAAGCCATGCAGAAAGATTGGGATATTGGAATAGAAAGGCAATAGAATTGTTGATGATCAGAGGAGCAGGATCATATCTTCCAGCATAGAAGATAATTTACTATCAGATCATAAGACATAGGAGCAGAATTAGGCAGTCTGCTCTGCCATTCCATTATGACTGATCCCGGGTCCCACCCCACCCCACACACCTGCCTTCTCGCCATATCCTTTGATGCCCTGACTAAGAAATGATCAACTTCCGCCTTAAATATACCCATGGACTTGGCCTCCACTGCAGTCTGTGGCAGAGCATTCCACAGATTCACTACTCTCTGGCTAAAAAAAAATTCTTCCTGACCTCTGTTCTAAAAGGCCATTTAAAGATCGGTTGTTCAAGGGATAGAATCAGAATCAGGTTTAATATCACAGGCATATGTTGTGAAATTTGTTGCTTCGTGGTAGCAGTACATTGCAATACATAATTTAAAAAACTATAAATTGCAATAAGAATATAAATTACAATAAGGACTCTGCAGAGAGTGGTGCGGACAGCCCAGCGCATCTGTAGATGTGAACTTCCCACTATTCAGGATATTACAAAGACAGGTGTGTAAAAAGGGCCCAAAGGATCACTGTGGACCCAAGTCACCCCAACCACAAACTGTTCCAGCTGCTACCATCTGGGAAACGGTACCGCAGCATAAAAGCCAGGATCAACAGGCTCTGGGACAGCTTCTTCCACCAGGCCATCAGGCTAATTAATTCATGCTGACACAACTATATTTCTATGTTATACTGACTGTCCTGTTGTACATACTATTTATTATAAATTACTATAAATTGCACATTTAGACGGAGATGTAACATGAAGATTTTTACCCCTCATGTATATGAAAGATGTAAGTATTTCAATTCAATTCAAGAATTAGATATATTAAAAATTAGATTAAATAAGTATTACAAAAAGAGAGGAAAACATAGTGTTCATGGGTTCATTGTCTATTCAGAAATCCATTGGTGGAGGGGAAGAAGCTGTCGCTGAGAAGTTGAGTGTGTGTCTTCAGGCTCCCGTACCTCCTGCTTGATGGTAACACAAAGAGGGCAAGACCTGGCTGATGGTTTTCCTTAATGATGGATGCTGCCTTTTTGAGGCATCACCTTTTGAAGCTACCCATGATGGGGCTGGCTGAACTTGTAACTATCTGCAGCTTTTTCCGATCCAGTAGCCACTCTATACCAGAAGGTAATGCGACCACTTAGAATGCTCTCCACGGTACATCTGAGGAAATTTGCAAATGTCTTTTGTGACATACCAAGTCTCCTCAAACTCCAAATGAAATACAGCCACTGTCATGCCTTCTTTGTAATTGCATCAATATGTTGGGCTCAGGATAGATCCTCGGAGATTTTGAGACTCAGGAACTTGAAACTGCTGATCCCTCAATGAGGACTGTTGTGTGTTTTCTCGACTTCGCTTTCCTGAAGTTCACAATCAATTCCTTGGTCCTTCTGATGTTGTTGCTACACCACTCAACCAGCTGATCTACCTTGCTCCAGTATGTTACCATCTTTACCATCTGGAATTCTGGCAACAATAGTTGTGTCATTGCCAAATTTATAGATAGGTTGGGGTAGTGTTACAGTAAATATTGATGTTTGATAGCACAGACTCAGTGTTCCAAAGGGCCTCTTTCCATCCTATGCTTCTCTACAACTCTATGACTTCTAAATGTTGAATTCCCGCCCAATCAACCTGCTCACAAACTTTGCAGCTCCCTGCCATCAGCTCATTCCTCACAACTTAATTGGAAAATCTGCCAACTCCATAGCTATTCAAGATGCTGTTTATTGACTATAGCTCAGTGTTTAATACCAGCATTCCTACAATTCTGATAAAAACGCTCCAGAACCTGGGCCTCTGTACCTCTCTCTGCAACTGGACCATCGACTTCCTAACTGGAAGACCACAACTGGTGTGGATTGGAAATAGCATCTCCGCTTCGCTGACACTCAACACTGGCACACCTCAGGGGTGCGTGCTTAGCCTATTACTCGACTCACTCTCCACCCATGACTGTGTGCCAAGGCGCAGGGCAAACACCATCTATAAATTTGCTGAAAATACAAACTATGTTAGCAGAATCTCAGTTGGTGATGAGAGGGTGTACAGGAGCAAGATGTACCAGCTAGCTGAGTGGTGTTGCCACAACAACCGTGAACTAAATGTCAGTAGGACCAAAGAACTGAATGTAGACTTCAGAAAGGGTAAGATGAGGGGACACACATCAAAGAGAGATCAGAATTGGATAGAATGAGCAATTTCTGGAGTGTCAGCATCTCTGAGGACCTAACCTGGAGCTAACACATCAATGCTGCTATAAAAAAGGCAAGACAGCAGCTATATTTCACTTACAGTTTGAGGAGATTTTGTACGTCAACAACAACATTTGCAAGTTTCTACTGATGTACCATGATGAGCATTCTAACTGGCTGCATCACCATTCGGTATGGGGGACAGGGGGAGAGGGCCAGGGAACTTAAAATCATTGGAAAAATTCAGAGCGTGAGAAGTGAAACAAATATAGGTGGGAAGGGATTGAACGGGGGCGGGGGGATAAAACAGTGTCGAGGTATGCAGAAATGAGTTCATTGGGGCAGGAGCAAGCTGAGACAATGGGTCTACCTGGACAGGCAGGTTTGTGGATCTTTAAAAGTTCCCTGGCCCCCACCACCTTATTTTCACCATGATTGTCCACTCACTATGCACCTCCATCCCCCACCAGGAAGGTCTCAAAGCTCTCCGCTTCTTTTTGGATTCCAGACCTAACTAGTTCCCCTCTACCACCACTCTCTTCCGTCTAGCGGTATTAGTCTTTACTCTGAATAATTTCTCCTTTGGCTCCTCCTAATTCCTCCAAACCAAAGGTGTAGTCATGGGCACCCGTATGGGTCCCAGCTATGCCTGCCTTTTTGTTGGCTTTGTGGAACAATCCATGTTCCAAGCCTATACTGGTATCCGTCCTCCACTTTTCCTTCGCTACATCGACGACTGCATTGGCGCTGCTTCCTGCACGCATGCTGAGCTCATTGACTTCATTAACTTTGCCTCCAACTTTCACCCTGCCCTCAAATTTACCTGGTCCATTACTGACACCTCCCTCCCCTTTCTTGATCTTTCTGTCTCTATCTCTGGAGACAGCTTATCTACTGATGTCTACTATAAGCCTACTGACTTTCACAGCTATCTGGACTATTCCTCTTCTCACCCTATCTCTTGCAAAAATGCCATCCCCTTCTCGCAATTCCTCTGTCTCCACCGCAACTGCTCTCAGGATGAGGCTTTTCATCCCAGGATGAAGGAGATGTCCTCCTTTTTTAAAGAAAGGGGCTTCCCTTCCTCTACCATCAACTCTGCTCTCAAATGTACTCTCCCATTTCACATACATCTGCTCTCACCCCATCCTCCCGCCACTCCACTAGGGATAGGGTTCTCCTTGTCCTCACCTACCACCCCACCAGCCTCCAGGTCCCACATATAATTCTCCGTAACTTCCGCCACCTCCAACGGGATCCCACCACCAAGCACATCTCCCCCTCACCCCACGCGACTCCTTTGTCCATTCGTCCCCGCTGATCTCCCTCCCGGCACTTACCCTTGTAAGCAGAACAAGTGCTACACATGCCCTTACACTTCCTCCCTCACCACCATTCAGGGCCACAGACAGTCCTTCCAGGTGAGGCAATACTTCACCTGTGAGTCCGCTGGGGTGATATACTGCATCCGGTGCTCCCGGTGTGGCCTTCTATATATTGGTGAGACCCGACGCAGAGTGGGAGAGCGTTTCGCTGAACACCTACGCTCTGTCCGTCAGAGGAAGCAGGATCTCCCAGTGGCCACACATTTTAATTCCACATCCCATTCCCATTCTGACATGTCTATCCACGGCCTCCTCTATTGTAAAGATGAAGCCACACTCAGGTTGGAGGAACAACATCTTATATTCCATCTGGGTAGCCTCCAAACTGATGGCATGAACATTGATTACTCTAACTTCCGTTAATGCCCCGCCTCCCCTTCTTACCCCATTCCTTATTTATTTTTTAAATTATTACTCTCCCCTTTTTTCTCTCCCTCTTTCCCTCTCACTTTCACTCCTTGCCTGCTCTTCATCTTCCTCTGGGCTCCCCTCCCCCCTTCTTTCTCCCTAGGCCTCCCGTCCCATGATCCTCCCCCTGCTCCAGCTCTGTATCCCTTTTGCCAATCAACTTTCCAGTTCTTAGCTTCATCCCTCCCCCTCCTGTCTTCTCCTATCATTTTGGATCTCCCCCTCCCCCTCCCACTTTCAAATCTCTTACTATCTCTTTTTTCAGTTAGTCCTGACGGAGGGTATCGGCCCGAAACGTCGACTGTACTTCTTCCTGTTGATGCTGCCTGGCCTGCTGTGTTCCACCAGCATTTTGTGTGTGTTGCAGGACAGACAAAGGTGTGTCAGTTTATATTATTTACTTGGATTTACTGAAGGCCTTTGACAGGATAGTACATACAAGGCTACTAAACAAGATAAGAACCCATGGTATTAAGGGAAAGATACTAGCATGGACAGAAAATTGGCTATCTGGCAGGAGCCAAAAAGTGGGAATAAATGGGGCCTTTTCTAGTGGGCTGCTGGTGACTAGTGGTGCTCCAAAGGGGTCGGTGTTGGGATAGCTTCTTTTCACGTCATATGTCAATAATTTGGACGATGAAATTGATGGCCTCATAACAAACATTGCAGACGAATCTCAAACAATAACAAGGTGGCCTACAGAGAAGAAGTCATCTCCCTGACACAGTGGTGTCAAGAAAACAACTTCTCCCTCAATGTTGCAAAAACAAAGGAGCTGGTTGTGGATTACAGGAGGAATGGAAACAGGCTAACCCCTATTGACATCAATGGATCTGGGGTTGAGAGGGCAAACAGCTTTAAATTCCTCAGCATCCACATCACCGAGGACCTCACATGGTCTGTACACACCATTTGGATGGTGAAAAAGGCACAACGGCGTCTCTTTCACCTCAGATGGTTGAGAAAATTTGGTATGGACCCCCAAATCCTAAGAACTTTCTACAGGGGCACAATTGAGAGCATTCTGACTGGCTGCATCACTGCCTGGTATTGGAACTGTACCTCCCTTAATCACAGGACTCTGCAGAGAGTGTTGCGGACAGCCCAGTGCATCTGTAGTTGTGAACTTCCCATGATTCAGGACATTTACAAGGACAGGTGTGAAAAGAGGGCCCCAAGGATCATTGGGGACCCGAGTCACCCCAACCACTATCTATTCCAGCTGCTACCGTCTGGGAAACGGTACCACAGCATAAAAGCCAGGACCAACAGGCTTCGGGACAGCTTCTTCCACAAGGCCATCAGACTGATTAACTCATGCTGATTTGAGTGTACTCTGTATTAAATTTACTGTTCTATTTATTATAAATTATTATAAATTACTATGATTACACTTTGCACATTTAGACAGAGACGTAATGTAAAGATTTTTACTCCACATGTACGTTTGTATGTGAAGGATGTCAATTCAACACGAAAATAGGTGGAGGAGCAAGTAGTGTTGAGGAAGAAGTGAGTTTGCAGAAGGGCTTAGACAGATTAGGAGAATGGGCAAAAAAGTGACATATGGAATATATTGTAGGGAATGCATTATGGTATTTCCAAAACGGGGAGAAAATTCAAAAATCAGATGTGTGAAGGGACTTTGGGGTTCTCATGCAGGAATTCCTAAAGGTTAACTTGCAGGTTGAGCTGTTGTTAAGGAAGGCAAATGCAATGTTAGCATTCATATGAACATAAGAAATAAGATCAGGAGTCGGCCATCTGGCCCGTGGAACCTGCTCCGCCATTCAATAAGATCATGGCTGATCTGGCCATGGACTCACCTCCACCTACCTGCCTTTTCCCCACAACCCTTAATTCCCCTACTTTGCAAAAATCTATCTAACCTTGTCTTGAATATATTTATTGAGGTAGCCTCCACTGCTTAATTTTGAGAGGACTAGAATATACTTATCTATTGAATGGTGAAAGACCTTGATAGAGTGGATGTAGAGAGGATGTTTCATATGGTGGGAGAGTAAACCAGAGGACACAGCCTCAGAATAGTGAGGCGTCCTTTTAGAATGGAGATGAGGAGGAATTTCTTTTGCCAGAGGGTGGTGAATCTGGAATTCTTTGCCACAGGCAACTGCGGAGGTCACGTCTTTATGTATATTTAAGGCAGAGGTTGCTATATTCTTGATTAGTCAGGGCATGAAGGGATACGGGGAGAAGGCAGGAGATTGGAGTTGAGAGGAAAATTGGATTAGCCATGATAAAATGGTGGAGCAGACTCAATGGGCCAAATGGCCTAATTCTGCTCATGTAAGAACGGGAATATGATGCTGAGGCTTTATAACGCATTGGTCAGACCACACAGTGTACTGTGAGCAATTTTGGGCCCCTTATCTAAGAAACAATGTTATGGCATTGGAAAGGGTCAGAGGAGGTTCAAAAGAATAAAAGGGTTAATGTATGAAGAGTACTTGAAAGCTCTGGGCATGTATGTACTGGAGTTTAGAAGAATGAGGGAGAATGTCATTGAAACCTATTGAATATTGAAAGGCGTAGATAGAGTGGATGTAGAGAGGATGTCTCCTATAGTTGGGATATCTGGGACTGGAGGGCAGAGCCTTGGAATACAAAGATGTTACTTTAGAACCCAGTTGAGGAGGAATTTCTTTAGCCAGAAGGTGGTGACTCTATGGAATTCATGCCCATATACAGCTATGGAGGCCAATCATTGGGTATACTTAAAGCGGAGGCTGATAGATTCTTGCTTTTTAAGGACGTTACAGGTTTTGCAGAAATGAAAGAGAATGGAGTTAAGAGGGATAATAGATCAGCCATGATTGAATGGTGGAGCAGACTCAATGGGCTGAATGGCCTAATTCTGCTCATGAGTCTTGTGGTCGTATTATAAGACTCAAGGAAGTGACTTCCCTTTATAAAAGAATAATTTATAATAAAACGTTATTTCACATTGTTCCCACTAGACAACAGTTTTAAACAGAGTTTACGTGGAGTTTGATTTTGACCTCACTTACGTTCCTTATCCCTTCCAAAAGGCCTGCTGGCCATTCCTGGTAGCTCATGACTTCCGTGCCTCATGTGACCAGGGGTGACATAATGTCCAGTTGAAGCACCAGGCCCCATTCCTCGGGCGTTCATCTCTCCTTTGTACCGAGGACCTCCCTAAAGTAAGTAATTTTTGATGAAGTATTAGTTAGTTTCATTAAGTTATACAGTAGTATTACAACGAGGCAGTGCTCTTATTAAGTACAGGATGTTCATCTTCCTCTGCAAAGCAATGGTTAAAGGAAAAAAACAAAAGGATATCTGCTCCTCCATAATGGGGAGCCAATTACTTCTAAATTGAATCAAAAGGCACACAAAGTGTAGCAAAGCAGCCAGGATGGAAAATGTGGGCTGCACAGTAAAGAACAGTAAACATTTTATTGCAGCCTCAAGTTGAAAGCAATAAATAAAAACTGTAAAATTGTATGCAAGTAACCACTATGGATAGGATTGAAGTGCATGCAGGCAATGGTTTATAACCAATAAAAAGACCACATGAGCTTCCAACATCTTCATTTAGGAGCATTGCACAATGATGAATGTTGAGAGGGGTTTGAGAACTACATCTGGATGCATTAACCTGTCCTTTCTCCTCCACCTGAAATCTCTTCTCCACCCCATTCTTACCCTGTCTTGTTCTTCCATGCAGTTCCAAAAACTTTCTGCCCCAGTCTGATGTTAGTTCCTTCCTCTGACCTCTTCTCCTCTTCCGCATTTGTCACTAAGCAAGACACTGATAAAAAAAATCAGTGTTTTGGGACACAGGTGAAGCAACATCAATGGGTGTACTGTGTTGTATTAAATTTCGTAAAATATTGGATGAAAACCTGAATCAGTTCTAAGTGATAATTTAACTCTTTGTGAGCTCATAGAATGTAGTGACTGTGCAAGTTAAACACTGTCAGTATGTTAATATCTATTGCTTGCTGATAGCAGCTGGATTGTTTCTTAGTCTCAAGCACCATTAACATGAGGATGTTTGTTAATGACTAAATGTTTGTTGGTCCCTTTGAGAGCTAGGTTGAGGGATACTTTCTTACTGTCTGTCAAATTAGCTTGATAGATTATTTTTTGGATTTGAGCTTATCACTTATACATAATATTAATGTTCTTTTGCAACTAAAGGAATGTTAAATCCAAAACATCGGTGGACATGGACAAGGAGTGACCATTAAAGAGTCTAATTGATTTATAAGGACATGCTGAACACTGTGTTAATGAACACATGTGTTGTTTAAATGAAAGAAACCAGGCTGAGTTAATGGCATGAGAACAAAGCCTCCCGTCCCATGATCTTCTCTTATCCCTTTTGCCAATCAACTTTCCAGCTCTTAGCTCCATCCCCCTCCCCCTCCTGTCTTCTCCTATCATTTCGGATCTCCCCCTCCCCCTCCCACTTTCAAATCTCTTGCTATCTCTCCTTTCAGTTAGTCCTGACGAAGGGTCTCGGCCCAAAACGGCGACTGTACCTCTTCCTATAGATGCTGCCTGGCCTGCTGCATTCACCAGCAATTTTTATGTGTGTTGCTTAATCAAAGAGTTTGTCTGTCTCTTTGTGTCTGTTTACACTTGTGGAACTCCTATTTATTGGGGTATCTTTCTCTTGGTTCTTTGGGACTTCACTCCGTAGACCAAGGACTCACGATTGGTGCGAGGATCCTGGGTGATTTCACAAGTGAGCTGGAATTTGGAGTTCCCCCGACAACAGCAACGATCAAGTGATGACTAAGAATCACAAGCCCTGAAATCTTTGTGGAAATCTTTGTGATTTACTATATTTTTTAATGTGGTTTATTTGTGTTTTCTATTTTTATGATGACAAATTAGACTTAAGTTACTTTGCTGTGCATGTGCGCTTATCCTGGACACTCAAATAGTTTGGGTATGATCAACCCAGCCGATTACAGTACTTTGGCAGGTTTGGTGGCTTGGTGGTGGTGGTGGTGATGTTGGTTGGTGTTGAGACTGTAGTCAGACGTGGTGTGTTTTCAGCTTGGCTTGTGTTTCTCTCCCACCATCCTAAGCTTTCTAGCTGATCTTCTCAACTGTCAGCAATAATTTCCTGATGTAAGGTTCAAAATGAGGGTTAAAGTACTCAGCAGTGGACCTTGAGGTGAATGGTCCCGGGTTCGAATCCGGCCAGCCCCTCACACACATTCCATTCATGCTGGGTTGAGCGTTGAGCTAGTAAGTTGCCCTTGTAAAAAAACTGACAAATGCTTAGGAAATGGCAAAAATGCCACCCAATGCGCCACAAGGCACAAAAAAGGAACAACAAAGTACTTACTAGGGGAATCATCCTGAAAAACAGATTCATTCCCACTTTATATCAACTCGAATTCTGCCAAATTCCTTTTCCTATCTATCCCACCATACAATGTCCAAAAAGAAACCTTATAAGTATTGACTAAACAAAGATTGACATGGTAAGTTGAACCCTGCTTAAATGCATCATCCTCAATTATCTGGGCCACAGTCTAACTTAACAGACAAATATTCACTAACCAACTCTACCACTTCCCTTCGGATTGAAGTGAATTGTCTCACCAGAAATATTCAGTATTCGAGGAAATTTGAAGAAATATTATATAAACATAATATGAACACAGTAGCACTGGCTACAAGGAACAGCTCAAACATATTTCCCTCCACTGCCTGTAAGGAGTTTGTACGTTCTCCCCGTGACCACATGGGTTTCCCCCGGCTGCTCTGGTTTCCTCCCTCAGTCCTACCGGTTGGTAGGTTAATTGGTCATTGTAAATTGTCCCGTGATTAGGGTAGGATTAAATTGGTGGATTGCTGGATGGTGCGGCTCGAAGGTCCGGAAGGGACTATTCCGCGCTGTATCTCAATCAATAAATAAACTAACATTTAGCATTTAGACTTTACTTTTGTTCAACATCACTCACCGCATTGTAAGAATTTTCAGAATGGCTTGGAATATCTTCCAAATTCACAGGATTGAGCATATTAAAGGGCACATATCCAACCTCATCAAGTTTGCTCTTCAGCTTCCACCATTGCTTGTTTTCCTCGACCACCTTCAGAGAGAGAGAGAATGGAGATCGATTTTAGATTAGTTTAGATTTTTCCAATTTCTGGAATTTCTTTTCTAATTGCTTTCCCTGCCTGTTCAGAGTGGTTCTGTTTGCTACAAGCCACATTAGTGGGGAACCTAGAATGGGAACCATGATCCTGACTGAATGTGAGTGTAGTGAAGGGAGAGTGAGACTGAAGTCTACGAACTAGTCATAAAATCCAAGGAAACCTTGAACAAAGCAATGGTCACAAAGGCGATAAGAGCAGATCAAATAAAGGGGTTTTGCATGGATATTTGTTTTATCAGAGGTCCAAGGAGAGAAAATGGAGAGTAAAGTCTCATGGTGGTCGAAACTGTTGTCCCATTTCTTCAACATTGGACCAATGAGGACAATGTCTGCTGGGAATGTTAATTCAAAAGGGATGTGTATCCATTCTCAGAGAGGTTAATAATCATATTTAGGAGAATTGAAAAATGAAACAAAACAGATGGGGAGAACTTATAGCTGGAATGAATAGTTTGAAAAGAGGAAGCAGATGTAATCACAATAGTCAGAAGGAAACTGGAAATATGTTTGAAAATAGAATCTTCTAGGGTTCCAAGGATAGAAAGTGGAGTAAAATTAAAATAGAAAGCGCCTCAAAGAGTTGGAACAGATCAAATAGTGATAGATCTTCATATTCCAAGTCCATAAATACACGTGGGTAGTGGGTAGTGGCTCCATATGTCACTACTACAGGGCATGACGACCTTGCCTTACACGAGTCCCGGGCTCAGCTGGCTCCGGCTGACAGTGTCCGGTATGGGCCCCTACCCAGGGTTACGGATCCCACTGCCTTGTGGGTATGTTCGGGAGAAGAGAAGGCTAAGGAGTAAACCCTACACAAATCCGGAGTGGTGCCCCTAAGGCGGTTGGATGACGTATCACGTCACCTCCCGGCAGCTCCCGCAGCCAAGCTGATGCCAAATATACTGCTTCGCATTCCTTTGAACCACATCTGTGAGGCCGAGAGGGCGATCTTGATGTCTGGGCAGCTCAAGATCTCCATATTCATCGCCCAGGTCTGTCCCCTGGAACTGGGCGCATCCATTGTCTACTTAGACAGACAGAGCCATGAAATACATCAATGGATTACAAATTAGAAACTATATTTTGCAAATTTATCATAATATCTAAAGGTTGGAGGTGGAATATTGATTTCAAAACTTGATTTTAAATTTAAACCTTTCCAGCAATGTTTTAAGTTGAAACAATTGCTTTCAGCCCTGCAATTGGAATAAAATCAGGACAGTGACACCTAGTGGTCAGAGGACTTGGTGGCAGTAGACTAAAGTAACACCCACTTAACATTGCAATATCATCAACGGTGCAGTAAAAGAAAATCCTTTTTTACAGCAGTATCTTTGGGGTGTAGCAATTATTATTTGGAAATAATGACATTTGATCTTGAACGTATATAGTTTTGCAGGTCACCCTTTCAATGCACTTTTAAAAGAAATCTTGTGTTCTACCTATCCTTATTATTGCAGAATAGGTGTACATTCTTTGACAGTCTGTCATGGGTTGGAACACATCACCAGTTTAAAAAAAAATTGTACTAAAGTAGATTTTTTGTACATTATTAAAAAAGGGGTAAAATTGGTCTGCCTGTGATTAAAAGCACATGGACAGCAAAAGGGCAGCACATTTTCTAAAACACCTCTTCAGCGAGGGAGGAGAAGATGGCGGCGCGACACAGCTTGCAGCGGCCACTCCGGTGAATGATATCTGTTATCTGTCGTAGGGTGCTGTGCACAATCCTGATTTGATGGAGACAGACGTGAGAGCAAGGAGGAACATCTGGTGAAACTTCTGAAATGCCTGTTTCGCTGCTGCTGCTACTGTGTGATCCAGGATCTCCGGAGGGGAAGGCCCCGGGTCTTCGGCTTTGCTTGTTGCTCGGTGGTTGGGGCGGGGTCGAAGCATTGGCAGAGATGGTGCTTGGTGCTCGGTGCCGGAGGGCTGGTCAGAGGCTCGAAGTTTTCCCACGGACTCAGTCAGCTGCGGTGGGGTGCTTCCAGGGTGCTGCATTGGCAAGTTTCTGGTGCTTCTGTCTGCGTGAGATGATTAGGCTATCGGGACTTGAAACTTTTTTTTACCATGCCCATGGTCTGCTCTTTATCAAATTACGACATTGTTTTGCACTGTTGTAACTATATGTTATAATTATGTGGTTTTGTCAGTTTTAGTCTTGTTTTGTCCTGTGTTTTTGTGATAACTTTCTGGAGGAACATTGTATCATTTTTCAATGCATGCATTTCTAAATGACAATAAACGAGGACTGAGTGTCCTCATAATCTAATCTAATCTAATCTGTAGAGTTGACTGTCAAGTTGATGAGCCTCCTCTGAAGCTGATTTTACTAACATTGAGAGACTAATTTTGCCCCTTTAATGAGGTACAAAAATCTACTGGGATACAAGGTTGATTTTTCTAATAATGAATCTATGTGGGGATTTCCTCCATCACCAAAGCACTTCGGAACACCAAGACCACTAAGTTTGTCTGAAAGGAACTAACCAGCAAAAACTGTCTATGAGATTCCATGGTCTCTATCAGTTAAATATTTTCACTGTATAGGAATAAGCCTTCTATTAAAAAATACAGTTTCGTGTTTGTCTCAGCTGGAACTTTTGCCACCATCATAGAGCCACATCCACGACCCAGACAGCATACTTTATACTTATACTTTATTGTCGCCAGACAATTGATACTAGAACGTACAATGATCATAGCGATATTTGATTCTGCGCTTCCTGCTCCCTGGATTACAAATCGATAGTAAATATTAAAAATTTAAATTATAAATCATAAATAGAAAATAGAAAAATGGAAAGTAAAGTAGTGCAAAAAAAGCCGAGATACAGGTCCGGATATTTGGAGGGTACGGTCCAGATCCGGGTCAGGATCCGTTCAGCAGTCTTATCACAGTTGGAAAGAAGGTGTTCCCAAATCTGGCCGTATGAGTCTTCAAGCTCCAACATGCCAATTTCTAAGCTTCTAAATTCTGAACTTACAAGTTTTTCAACATTGAGTAAAGGAGATGACTCATAAAGGAACAAACAACCCCATAAACAGAGAGAAACAGTAAACTGGGTAAGGGTGGAAATGGAGGAAGAGACAATAGAGGGTTGCATCTGAAAAAAATTCATACAGGGAAGGGAAGAGGGAGGAGAGGAAGTGAAAGAAATGGATAAAAGATGGGAAAGTGAAATGATTGGAACCTGGCATGGGATAGGTAAGGGAATGGTAGATGAAATGAAGGAGTAATAGAAGGAGCCAGGGAAAGGTAGGAGAGCTGTGAACCATACTAGGGAGTGGTGAACTAGTTAGAATGCAGGCTGTAACAGGAAAATGATAATATTTGCATTTCTCTGTAGATCAATTTTCAAACTTTAGTATTTGCTGAGCCATGTTAGGATTAATTGAACGGTTCCCAGTTTCTATCTGGGAACCATTTTGAGAAAGCACACATGGTTGATTCTGGACCAGAACACACTCTGATCTTTTGGTGACAGGTGAGAAATCTTGGTGCTGTTGTGACCAAAGGAGACATGCCTAACCTTGTCTGTGTAGGCCAATGACAATCTGATCAACACCATTTACTGGCAGCACTCCCAGAAAGAGCAGAGGCTCCTTCTCAGTAATCTTATGATTATAACCTTGTAATTGTTACCTCTTTTCAAGAATGTAAACACAGATTAAAGATAAGACAGCAGACTAGCAGCTTTGATAAATGTAAAAACAAGGCCTGAATGAAATAATTAACAGTTCCACACAACACCAAATTAAAATGGAATATTTAGTAAACTGGCTTGATTTCCTGATTATAGTAAACTCAAGGAGAGGTGAGGTGAAGTATCAAAGATTATGGAGTAGGTAAACAGAGCTCCAACAATTGAATAAACACACCATATATTCTAGTAGTGCGTGTCTCAAAGACCAGATTTTTACACTGAGTTGGCTGAACTTTCAAAGAGATTTTTCACGGTGCTCAACAGAAGTATATTATAGTTAAAAGCAAGGACAGTAAGGGTGGGGAGCCAGAATAACTAAGGAAATAAAGGAAGGCATCAAACTAAAAGCTTGCATACAAAGTCGCCAAGAGTAGCGGGAAACTAGAAGATTGGGAAAACTTTAAAAAGCAACAAAGAACCACTAAGTGAGCAATAAAGAAAGGGAAGCTAGATTATGAAAATAAACTAGCACAAACTATAAAAATAGATAGTAAAAGTTATAATTATATAAAGCAGAAAAGGGTGGCTAAGGTGAACATGGGTCACTTGGAGGATGAGAAGGGGGAATTGATATTGGTAATGAAGAAATGGCGGAGGCTTTAAATGACTATTTTGTGACGGTCTTCATGGTGGAGGACACTTCTAACATGCCAAAGAGAGATGTTATGGATGCGATGGGAGGTGAGGACCTCGATGTAATAGCTATCACTAAAGAGGTAGTGTGAGCAAACATGGGGCTGAAGATAGATAAGTCCCCTGGCCCTGCTGGAATGCATCCCATGGTACTAAAAGAAATGGCAGAAGTTATTTTGTAGGCTTTGGTGATAATTTACCAAAATTCACTGGACTTTGGGCAGGTCTTAGTGGATTAGAAGATGGCGAATGTCATGCCACTGTTCAAAAAAGGATGTAGGCAAAAGGCAGGTAACTATAGGCCAGTTAGTTTAACATCTGTAGTTGGGAAAATGCTTGAATCTATCATTAAAGAAGAAATAGCGAGGCATCTGGAAAGAAATGGATCCATCAGGCAGACACAGCATGGATTCAGCAAAGACAGGTCCTGTTTGATAAGCTTACCGGAATCTTTGAGAATATAACAAGTGCAGTGGATAGAGGGGAACAGATGAACGTTATTTACTTGGATTTCCAGAAGGCATTCAATAAGTTGCTGCATAAAAGGCTTATCCATAAGATAAAGATGCATAGAGTTGGGGGTGACATATTAGCATGGATAGAGGATTGGTTAACTAATAGAAAGCAGAGTGAATGGATATTTGGGTGTTACTCTGGTTGGCAATCAGTGGTGAGTGGTGTGCCACAGCAGTCCGTGTTGGGCCTGCGACTGTTCACAATATATATTAATGATCTGGAAGAGGGGACGGAATGTAGTGTATCTAAGTTTGCCGATGATACTAAATTGAGTGGAAAAGCAAATTGTGCAGAAGATATGAAGAGTCTGCAGAGAGATATAGATAGGTTAAGTGAATGGGCAAGGGTCTGGCAGATGGAGTACAATGTTGGTAAATGTGAGGTCATCGACTTTGGAAGGAAGAATGAAAGAGTAGATAATTATTAAACTGGTAAAAAATTGCAGCATGCTGCTGTGCAGAGGGACTTGGAAGTGTTTGTGTATGAATCACAAAAGGTTAGTTTGCAGGTGCAGCAGGCTATCAAGATGGCAAAAGGAATGTTGGCCTTCATTGCTAGAGGGATTGAATTTAAGAGCAGGGAGGTTATGCTGAAACTATACAGGGTACTGGTAAGGCCGCACCTGGAGTACTGCATGCAGTTCTGGTCTCCTTACTTGAGGAAGGATATACTGGCTTTGGAGGTGGTGCAGAGGAGGTTCACCAAGTTAATTCCGATTGGTAAGGGTGTTAGATTACAAGGAGAGATAGGACTGGACTGTACTCTCTGGAATTCAGAAGAATGAGAGGAGATCTTATGGAAACATATCAAATTATGAAAGGGATAGATAAGATAGAGGCAGGAAAGTTGTTTCCACTGGTAGTTGAGACTAGAACTAGGGGACATAGCCTCAGGATTCAAGGAGTAGATTAAGGGTGGAGATGAGGAGGAACTGCTTTTCGCCAAGAGCAGTTAATCTATGGAATCCTCTGCCAGATGAAGTAGTGGAGGCTACCTCAGTAAATATATTTAAGACAAGGTTGGATAGATTTTTGCATAGTAGGGGAATTAAGGGTTATGGGTAAAAGGCAGATAGGTGGAGATGAGACCATGGCCAGGTCAGCCATGATCTTATTGAATGGCAGAGCAGGCTCGACGGGCCAGATGGCCTACTCCTGCTCCTATTTTTTATGCTCTTATGTTCTTAACTCAGCAGATGGGATGAACAATTGGTCCCAGTAACTGTAAACCAGGAAAATTACTCCTAGGTGCTTTCTCCTGATGACTTGGCCAAGTGGATAAGGTACAAGATAGTTTTCAGTTGGACTGTGACACAACAAGAGTCATAAATGTTTCCCTTGATTAGACGCAAAAAATAATTTAAATTTTGTTAAAATACATGCATTCATCTGAAAATAACATATAGGGAATACTTTCTCACCTCCAATATTTCATCCTTTAGGACAGAGAGTTCACTGGCATTCCTTGCGACAAAGTCATACATTATCTGAACATATTTCTTTGGTTGTGGAACTCCTTGTGCCTCATAATTTCTAAAGGGGAAAAAATAACAAATAATTCTGGTCATTGCACAAGAAATTCAATTGTAGCCATGCAGTCATTATAGCAAAAGGGAATTGCAATGTAGACGACCTGGAGATATTTTTCTGACTGTGCTGGAAACACCTGTTGACTTTATAGAACATAGAATAGTACAGCACAGTACAGGCCCTTCGGCCCACAATGTTGTGCCGACCCTCAAACCCTGCCTCCCATATAAGCCCCCACCTCAGATTCCTCCATATACCTGTCCAGTAGTCTCTTAAACATCACTAGTGTATCTGCCTCCACCACTGACTCAGGCAGTGCATTCCACACACCAACCACTCTCTGAGTAAAAAAAACCTTCCTCTAATATCCCCATTGAACTTCCCACCCCTTACCTTAAAGCCATGTCCTCTTGTATTGAGCAGTGGTGCCCTGGGGAAGAGGCGCTGGCTGTTGACTCTATCTATTCCTCTTATTATCTTGTACACCTCTATCATGTCTCCTCTCATCCTCCTTCTCTCCAAAGAGTAAAGCCCTAGCTCCTTTAATCTCTGATCATAATGCATACCTTCTAAACCAGGCAGCATCCTGGTAAATCTCCTCTGTACCCTTTCCAATGCTTCCACATCCTTCCTATAGTGAGGTGACCAGAACTGGACACAGTACTCCAAGTGTGGCCTAACCAGAGTTTTGTAGAGCTGCATCATTACATCGCGACTCTTAAACTCTATCCTTCGACTTATGAAAGCTAACACCCCATAAGCTTTCTTAACTACCCTATCCACCTGTGAGGCAACTTTCAGGGATCTGTGGACATGTACCCCGAGATCCCTCTGCTTCTCCATACTACCAAGTATCCTGCCATTTACTTTGTACTCTGCCTTGGAGTTTGTCCTTCCAAAGTGTACCACCTCACACTTCTCTGGGTTGAACTCCATCTGCCACTTCTCAGCCCACTTCTGCATCCTGTCAATGTCTCTTTGCAATCTTCGACAATCCTCTACACTATCTACAACACCACCAACCTTTGTGTCATCTGCAAACTTGCCAACTCACCCTTCTACTCCCACATCCAGGTCGTTAATAAAAATCACGAAAAGTAGGGGTCCCAGAACAGATCCTTGTGGGTCACCACTAGTCACAATCCTCCAATCTGAATGTACTCCCTCCACTACCACCCTCTGCCTTCTGCAGGCAAGCCAATTCTGAATCCACCTGGCCAAACTTCCCTGGATCCCATGCCTTCTAACTTTCTGAATATGCCTACCGTGTGGAACCTTGTCAAATGCCTTACTAAAATCCATATAGATCACATCCACTGTACTACCCTCATCTATATGCCTGGTCACCTCCTCAAAGAACTCTATCAAGCTTGTTAGACACGATCTGCCCTTCACAAAGCCATGCTGACTGTCCCTGATCAGACCATGATTCTCTAAATGCCTATAGATCCTATCTCTAAGAATCCTTTCCAACAGCTTTCCCACCACAGACGTAAGACTCACTGGTCTATAATTACCTGGACTATTCCTACTACCTTTTTTGAACAAGGGAACAACATTCACCTCCCTCCAATCCTCCGGTACCATTCCCGTGGACAACGAGGACATAAAGATCCTAACCAGAGGCTCAGCAATCTCTTCTCTCGCCTCGTGGAGCAGCCTGGGGAATATTCCGTCAGGCCCCAGGGACTTATCCGTCCTAATGTATTTTAACAACTCCAGCACCTCCTCTCCCTTAATATCAACATGCTCCAGAACATCAACCTCACTCATATTGTCCTCACCATCATCAAGTTCCCTCTCATTGGTGAATACTGAAGAGAAGTGTTCATTGAGGACCTCGCTCACTTCCACAGCCTCCAGGCACATCTTCCCACCTTTATCTCTAATCGGTCCTACCTTCACTCCTGTCATCCTTTTGTTCTTCACATAATTGAAGAATGCCTTGGGGTTTTCCTTTACTCTACTCGCCAAGGCCTTCTCATGCCCCCTTCATGCTCTTCTCAGCCCCTTCTTAAGCTCCTTTCTTGCTTCCTTATATTCCTCAATAGACCCATCTGATCCTTGCTTCCTAAACCTCATGTATGCTGCCTTCTTCCACCTGACTAGATTTTCCACCTCACTTGTCACCCATGGTTCCTTCACCCTACCATTCTATATCTTCCTCACTGGGACAAATTTATCCCTTACATCCCGCAAGAGATCTCTAAACATCAACCACATGTCCAGAGTACATTTCCCTGCAAAAACATCATCCCAATTCACACCCACAAGTTCTAGCCTTAGAGCCTCATAATTTGTCTTTCCCCAATTAAAAATCTTCCTGTCCTCTTTGATTCTATCCTTTTCCATGATAATTATAAAGCCAGGGAGCGGTGGTCACTGTCCCCCAGATGCTCACCCACTGAGAGATCTGTGACCTGACCCGGTTCATTACCTAGTACTAGATCTAGTATGGCATTCCCCCTGGTCGGCCTGTCCACATACTGTGACAGGAATCCATCCTGGACACACTTAACAAACTCTGCCCCATCTAAACCCTTGGAACTAATCAGGTGCCAATCAATATTAGGGAAGTTAAAGTCACCCATAATAACAACCCTGTTATTTTTGCATCTTTCCAAAATCTGCCTCCCAATCTGCTCCTCTGTATCTCTGCTGCTACCAGGGGACCTATAGAATACCCCCAGTAGAGTAACTGTTCCCTTCCTGTTCCTGACTTCCACCTATATTGACTCAAAAGAGGATCCTGCTACATTACCCACCCTTTCTGTAGCTGTAATAGTATCCCTGACCAGTAATGCCACCCCTCCTCCCCTTTTTCCGCCCTCTCTATCCCTTTTAAAGCACTGAAATCCAGGAATATTGAGAATCCATTCCTGCCCTGGTGCCAGCCAAGTCTCTGTAGTGGCCACTACATCATAATTCCATGTATGTATCCAAGCTCTCAGTTCATCACCTTTGTTCCTGATGCTTCCTGCATTGAGATACACACATTTCAGCCCTTCTACATTACTGTCTTTACACCGTTTATTCTGCTTCTCTTTCCTCAAAGCCTCTCTGTATGTTAGATCTGGCTTTACTCCATGCACTTCTTTCACTGCTCTATCGCTCTGGGTCCCATCCCCCTCGCAAATTAGTTTAAACCCTCCCGAACCATGCTAGCAAACCTACCTGCAAGGATATTGCTCCCCCTTGAGTTCAGGTGCAACCCATCCAATCTGTACAGGTCCCACCTTCCCCAGAGGAGATCCCAATGATCTAAAAATCTAAAACCCTGCTCCCTGCACCAACTCCTCAGCCACGCATTCAACTGCCATCTCCTCCAATTCTTACCATCACTGTCACGTAGCACTGGCGGCAATCCTGAGAACGTCACCCTTGAGGTCCTGTTCTTCAGCCTTCTGCCTAATTCCCGAAACTCACATTTCAGGACCTCATCCCTCTTCCTGCCTATGTCGTTGGTCCCAACATGTATCACGACTTCTGGTTGCTTTCCCTCTCGTACCAGGATGTCGTGCACCCAGTCAGAGACATCCCGGACCCTGGCACCCGGGAGGCAACAAGCCATGCGGGTGTCCTTCTCACGTCCACAAAATCTCCTGTCTGCTCCCCTGACTATAGAGTCTCCAATGACAACAGCTCTCCTCTTCTCCGTCCCATCCTTCTGCACCACAGGGTCAGACTCAGTGCCGGAGGCCCTGCCACCGTGGCTCACACCTGGTCGGTCGTCCCCGCCAACAGTATCCAGGACTGTAAACTTATTATTCAGGGGAATGGCTACAGGGGTGCTCTGCACAGATTTTTGCCAATCAAAATATCTTAGGAAGCAACCAGTAATGGAAACATTCCAAATAACCATGGTGAAAGAGACGTCCTCCCACTCTTGAATTCAAACATACTTTTACCATGCTTATGCTTAACCTTTGTGTAATTTTGAATAAATTTGCTTAATTTAACTATATGCTTTTCAGGGATTCCGGTGACATATTTTCAAATTAATGTTGTTATGTGAGTTCTTTAATCTAATAACATCTTACATGAATCACCTTTCTGTTTGACTTATGAACTCTTATCTCAGACTTCTACATGTGATACTTTGCTACAATTGTAATTATTGAAAAAAAGAGTTAAATAAACAAGCAAGCGTCAAATTAGCAAGTAATTTTTTTTATCTGATAAGCTACCTGACCCAAATTTCTAGTTATGTGTACTATTTTATACCATCCTGTATTGACTAAAATGAGGATTGACACATAGTCAAATGCAATAGAATTTTCCTGCTGTGATCTTCAGATGTGTCATTCATCAGTAATACTACTCACAGATTAATGTTCCTTATAAGAACATATCACCTGTGTGTAAGGTCATTATCCTGATAATGCACCAATGAAGCTTTATAATTTCAAAACAAAAAAAACCAGAGAACTTCAATGCACTTTTCCATAAAATAGTCTTGTAATTTTATCTATTACCAAAAGAATGAAATGTGACTGCTGCACTTTGCTCCAGATTTCTATTTCTTAGTTATAGTGTAAATACAAATATTATGAGTACAATTATCATATATTTGATCCATTGCACTCCTTTCATTTCCACTCATAGTAAATCACCAAACTCAGATCCCTGTGGGTCACAACTCCTTTTGCAACCGGATCCCTGACTTCCAGGTCAACAAACCACAATCAATAAGGATAGGAAGCAACACCTCCACTACAATTATTCTGAACACTGGTGCACCACAAGATTATGCCCTTAATTTCCTACTCCCTGTACACTCATGACTGGATGGCAGATTCTGCTCTAATGCCATCTGCAAATTTGCAGATGATACCACTGTAGTGAGCCTGTCATGGTCCGGATCGGGTTCCCTTTAAATTTACTTTGTTTGTGTTACGATCCGGACCGTTGTCTCCCTGTTTCCCTTTGGTTCCCTGTTTTCCCGTGTCCCTCGGGCTTGGTGATTAGAGGCAATTTACTCTCAGCTAAACTGGCAGTTTATAAGTCGCCGGCTTTCAGCCATTCGGCAGAGAGCGATACAAAGTCACCGAAGGTAGTGCGAGCCAATGTCATCTGGCCGCAGCTAACTCAGTTTCTTGCCGGAGCAAGCCTAGTCTCCTCCTGAAGCAAGTGCCAGCAAGCCGCCTTCCCTTGCCAGAGCGTGTCGGTCAAAGTTAACCTGCCGGGGTGAGTCAAGAGCTCGCCGCAGCTCGGAGCGTACTTGTGCCCAGTTATAGTACGGTCCATCGTTGTGTGGTCTCCGTATCCATGTCCTGCATCTAAAAGGGGTCCCGGCCCTGTACCCTGGAAGGGTCCTGACCCGTGTCAAGAAGAGTCCCGACTCCGTCCTGTGACTGAGGAGGATTTCCGGCTCAATGTTCTAAGTCCTGTGTCTGAGTCTGTCCAATGAATAAGAAGAGACCCTGGCTCCAGAGGTGTCAAGTACTGAGTCCTGGCTCTGGAGGTTTCAAGTACCGAGTCCTGGCTCAGACCCTTAGTCCCGGCCTAGTCCAGGGCCTGAGTTCTTGTCCATTATGCTATTCCCGCTTCTGCCTTGCTCTCCTCGTAACGAGCAATAAACTCAATTTAGTTAACCTCACAAGACATGTTTGTGTCTTGCATTTGGGTCCACCCCTGCTCCCAGCGCCCCTTTGTGACAGAGCCATTTCCCAAACACTGATGATTCTGAGGGCAGGAAGGAAATACAGAGGTCAGTAAAATAGTGTCATGTTTACAGGTCTTGTCTGCATCAATGGTGCTGAGACTGAGAGTGTTGAGAGATTCAAGTTCCGAGGAAAGAACATCACCAATAGCCGATCCTGTTCTAAACCATGTCAACGTCACGGCCAAGCAAGTTCACCAAAGCCTTTACTTCCTCTGGAGACTAAAGAAATTTGACAAGTTCCCTGATAATCTTACCAAGTTTTATCAATACATTATAGAAAGAATCTTATCTGGATGCATCATGGCTTGGTAAGACAACTGGTCTGCACATGGCCACAACAAACTGCAGAGAGCTGTAGACACAGCTGTGCACATCGCAGAAACCAGCCTCCCCTCCATGAACTTCTTCCTGCCTCAGTAAAGTATCTAGCATAATCCAAGAGCCACCCACCCTGCGCATTCTCTCTTCTCCCCTCTTCCATTGGGCAGGAGATACAACATCCTGAGAGCACGTACTATCAGGCTCGAGGACAGCTTGATCCTGCTGTTCTAATACTATTAGATGGTTCCCTAATGTGATAAGATGAATTATTGACCTCACAATCTACCCCATTATGATCTTGCATCTTATATTTATTTTCCCTGCACTGCACTTTCTCTGTAGCTGTTACACTTCACTTTGCATTGTTATTGTTTTACCTTGTTCTATCTCAGTGCACAGTGTAATGATTTATTCTGTATGAACAGTCTGCAAGAGACAAGTTTTTCACTGTCTCTTACATGTGACAATAATAAACTGATACCAGTAATTCATAACTTTTTAACATAACTGTTGACAAACAATTTGATTTAGATGAATTAACTAAGTGTCGGTGCTGACCACCGTGTGATTAGATGAAATGAGCATACGTGCTTTACAAATCAACCCAAAAATGATGGCAGTCTCTTGCTGGGAGCGGTTCTCGGTTGCTTGTGATTTAGTGAGATATCCCATGCTGAGCCAAAATCCTGTTTGTTCTTGACATACAATTTAGCAATTGTGATCAAGGATCCTGTGCGATTTTCGATTCTGATGCTCACACTAACTTAATTCAACATAGATCTGATCTACACAGCTTACTGCTAGTCAGGAACAGCCCAGTTATCAGATTAAAAATATTTTGACTGAATCAATAACAACCAAATTAATGTTTCATTTCAATCAGCATATTATTTAAGTTCATTATCTGATCATTGCACAGGTATTTCAGAGCTGTGGAAAATTGTTTTTTAGCTGCAGGAAAGCAGTAGCATGCAAAGCACCAACAATAAATGCTGCTGAATTATCCAAGCCCAGCCACCATTAAATATACAGCAAATTATAATCTTACTGTAAAAAAACAGACATCATTTTTTTGGGCAAACTGACAAAGCAAAAATTACATTTGCCAATATGAGAGTAGCATATTTCCAATGGGATCCATCCAGACTGGTAGATTGTTTTTGTGTGAGATACGGTGACTTCCCCACTTCGTCTCCTTTTGATTATGCATGGTGTACTGGCAGTTTGCATGAACTGTCACCAAGAGGGTGTCTCACTAACTGCTATAGGTTTCTGCCATTTCTGTTCAGTCACACATGACTTGATTGCCGTTGACACAACTATATTGTATATTGATGTTAAAGAGTCATCGAACAACGGTTCACAGAAAAGGGCCACCAAATCAGTGCTGACCATCAAGCACCCACTTTTAAATTAATCCTATCCTGAACCTTTTTATTTTTCTCCATATTTCCATCAAAACCTTCAGATTCCACCAATCACTTGAACACTAGGTGCAACTTATGTTGGGCAATAAATCCATCAGCTTGCATGCTTTTGGGGCATGGGAGAAAACTAGAGCACCCAGACAAAACCATATGGTCACAGACAGAATGTGTGGACTCTACACTGACAGTACCAGAGGTCAAGACTGAACTGCATTGTTGGCCTGTGATGCAGAGCTCTGATAGCTACATCACTGAACTGAGCTTCAGTACTTTGTGTAGGGATCTACAGATCTGAGGAGAAGCAGACCAGCAATAACACATTCTTTTTCAGGCAGTTCCTTGGAATTGAGTATGACTTGGGGGGCCCACACCTGATTTTTGGGTGCTGAAGTGGTTGATGAAGCCAATGTAGGATCTACTGATTACCACAATAGAAATGAAAGGGTGGACAGGTGGATCATTTGGGAACCTCACACTTCTCTCACCATTTACTCTGGGCTTTTGGCACAGGTTCTCATGAATCATTTGGGGATGACATATGTTTTCTAGAAGGCTTCGAGAAGATCCTTGAATCATTTCTGTCCCTTCATTATCTTGTGCTGTGTTAAAGTGTCTATTATGGGAGGCTGATGTCAGGCATTTTCACAATGTGGCCTCATCAATAGTGCTTGGTGGGTTTCATTAGAGTATATTTGCTGTAGATATTTGTCCTGACACTGGAGGGGATGCTGATGTTGGCTTGTTAATCCTGTCAGTGGATTTGGAGTTTTCTGTGGAGACAGTATTATTGATATCTCTGCAGTGTCTGAAATGCCTGTTGTACCTTGTCGAACATCCAGAAGTAAACAGAAAAACAACACTTCCTGCTGTCAGGTAGACTATGAGCAATGTGTTGGTCATGATATTCACGCACCATTTTCCTTGGAAGGCCAAAGGCTATGCTGGCTTAATTGAAGTTACAGAAAAAAGTCAAAATAGAAAATATGGATAAATGTCTGCTTATGAAAGTCCAGATCACTCCCTGGATAGGTTTGACTAACTGCAGGTTTAAAATGGCAGCTGAACTTGACTTTATCTTTGGTTTCTCAGTGATCAACCATATTCCAGAGCAAGTAAACCATTTATAACCTAATAAACTTCAGGAGACTGAGAACAGGATTCAATAAATGTTGATTGATTCTTTCTTTGTTTATTCCAAATAGTTCAGAATTCACATGTAATTCGATTCAGAAGTGAAAATAATTGCAAACATGCAATCTCCAAGCAGAGCTCTCTACCTTTTGCATTTACTGGTACAAGGCCAGTAATTATAGGCCAATAGGTGGCAGTAAAAGATCTCTACGCTTCTAGTTCCTGCTACTGCCATCCTTGGAAAAGCAAGTCATTGCTGGCAGGGAACTCTCACCATTCATCTTACCACAGAGGCCATAAGCTACTGCCACCAGCAAGATTTCAATGAAAGAGTATATGAAGAAAAACACAATGTTCTATTTCCAATTGATATAGATGCTCAACAAAGGACTGCTGTCTGCTTCAGTAATATTTTATATTTTGATTCCCAAAGGACATTGTGACTCTGTCCAAATCATGGCCAGTTAACGTCTAGGTGTCATGAATGGGGCAGGGTCAGGTCCCTTTCTGGCATGGAATGATATAAACTGATAAATTTTATTCTGTTGCATATCAATGATGCTATGAAAGATGTTACAGAATATCACCTGCGCTTTACCATTGGTTCCTCAGTGCATGGTGCATGTTAACACTCAGGCAGTCACTATGGAACTCAGTACCACCCAATGGATGTCGGACCATGACCGATCTCTGCAAATCACAGACCACTCATACAGACACAGACTCTCACCATAAATCTGACGTCCAATTCACTTAAATTAACAGGGAATCTTTCTGAATTGGTTTCTGCCTTTGTACTTTGATTAAGGTAGTAAAACCTTTCATCTCTTGATGGGTCTCCCTTGGGATCTCTACCGTTATCATCCCACCCGTCAGCTGATGCCAGCTGGTGGTGTAGTGGCATCCGCACCGGACTTCAAGGTGCGTGGTCTCCAGTTCAAATCCGGCCAGGTCCTTGTACACTTTCCATCCGTGCTGGGTTGAGCATCGAGCTGGCCATTTGGCCTCATAAAAATACAGACAAAAATGCGAGAGGAATGGCAAGGTTGCCACCCGATGTGCATGGAAAGGATCAACAATGACAGCCTTAGCTGCTGTTGATTCACCCTCCCTGATGCAAGAACTCAACTTTGAGTTGCTGATTCCTTTCCTTACTAATATGTCAACTTAAAATAAAAACAGAAATTTAATGCACCATCCCAGAACCCTTGCCGTGTTTTAGTCCCCAGTCACTTCAGGATTACAAATATTCCCTTCTTATTTAGAACTGAACTCTGTAGGACCAAGACCTTCTACCCTACATTAATGAGTGAGAGTGCAGCAGATATTAAAATTCAATTATGTCAATATATTCATAATTTAAAATAAGCAGAATTCAACTGGAAATAGAAGATTTGAGACTGGAAAGCTGTAATACAGGACAATGGATCACAGAGTTTTCACTTACAGCTTTGCTGTGAAATTTTAATGCAATTAATACTATACCCAGCAGAAGGAAGGGGAATAAACATTGTACCATTTCTCCACAGCATGTTAATACCAGTTACCTATCTACTGGCCGACTAGCGCTCTGCTTATAAGCTTCTAATGTGATATTCTGGTCACCAATCGGGCCTCTTTTGAAGGACGTGTTACCATATTCGTACCCATTCGGTGGAGGGAAGCAGGGCGCCACTGCTTGCTAGAAGACAAAAGTAGCAGAACAATGTTAAGAATACTGTATTTGCCTGCATAGATACTGTATTTGCCTGCATAGATACTGTATTTGCCTGTTTCCATGCTGTAATTGTTATATGTTATATTTATGTTATATGTTATAAAAGTGACAGTAACTCAAATAACCACACATTACAACAGAGATGTGCAGAAGAACACCTTTGAATGCACATGTCGATTCTTAAAGTGGATGGACTACAGCAGCAGAAGGCCGTGAACATACACTCAATGGCCACTTTACTAAGTACAGAATGTATCTTAAGGAAGGATGGAGAGCGAGGTGTCTCCCAGTGGAGGTTGGTTGTAGGGGATTCGTAGCCCGTTCTTTAGTTAGAGCCTTCAGCATTTTGGGCATCGAGGGAGCGAGGAAGAGGAGAGCCATCCGCAGTACCACCGATGCGGCAGAGAGGCCCTCAAGATGGCTGTGGCTCAAAAGAGGGGAGCCATGGAGTCATAAGTAGCTAGCCATCTGGGCACAAGCTGGGGTCTGATCAGCCCCGGCTGGGTCACCTGGAGGAGGTTGTATGATGTTGAAAGACCCGAAACACCCGATGATTCCAGGAACATCACTGAAGATGTGTCCAGAAGCATCAATAGATGTATGTACACAGGCAGCATGGTGTTACTTTTGTGTTGCTTGTGCAAAAATTCTAAAACTAAAATTACATATCAGAAATATTTCTTTTGGGTTCTTTTTCTTTGTTGCCTCAAGCTATGGAAAAAGTAAGTAAAGGCTCTGAAGTGTTGGAAACATTAAGTAAATATCCATATGAAAAAGACAAAATCTTGAACTCAAATCAAAATTCAACTCAACGCTGCTGTTTTGGTTTTGACAAAGAGTGACAAGTTCATGCAAAAAGATGAACAAACAGATATTTTATCACCTATAAGGTGCTCAACTATTAGAAACAACTAGACTCAGTCAATAGAGGCTTAAGAGACTGCAGATGCGGAAAATCTGGAGTAATGCACTAAGAGCTGAAGGAACTCAATGGATCAGGCTAAAAAGGTCAGCTAACTTTTCAGATCAAGAGGGGAGGTAGCCATATAAAAAAGTGGACAGAATGTGTGGAGCAAGACCTGGAAGGTGATAGCTGGACCGAAGTGAGGGAAGGGGAAGATTGGGAATGATGTAAGAAGCTGGGTGGGGCCACCAAATGCACTTTGAGTAAAATGAATAATAAGTTAGTATTAAGTTTTCTTGCAGATTCATTCTGGGAAGTTTATTCAATTTTTTCTGAAAATTGATGAATCCAAGTTTGGATTTCCCCAGTCATTGTTGTAAATATACAGAACCCGGAGGCTGAACAATAACATTTAATACTTGCAAATAAGAAACTAGCTTCATATTAAACAAACAAATTTATCTGGTATTGTTTTAAGTAAGTACACTGTAAAACACTGCAATACGCACAAAGAGTTAACTAGGAATATTACCCCACCTCCATAGAAGCTCGCCTTACTTCCTCCTGTCTACGTGGCGTATCTGTTGCAGCTTCTGTTCCCTGATGTGCATCTAGTTCCCAAGGTACTCCACGGAAATTTTCTAGAGGTGGCTCCCAGCCATTTCTAAACTTTGGCACATATGGGGGAACATGGTGGTCCCTTGGCCAATCAGCTCTGAATGAAAGGGAACATGACCTTTGATTATTAGATCCTGAACAGGCAGTATACTTGTCTTTAAATGACACACTTGTCTTTAAATTCACCACAGAAATATTTCAACCATTTTCATTCTTACATCTGCATCAAAATAAGTAATACTAGTATTAATGGCAGATACATTGTAAACCATCAAGATACAAAAGAAACAACACTCAAGGTACTCTTGGTTACTCTGTCACTATACCTCGAAAAATAATTTTGAAATTTTAACTTTCACACCGCGGAAGGTTTCAAAGTACTTCACTGTCAATAAATTACTTTTGAAGTGTCAGCAATATTATTTGACAATAGGTGGCTGCAAGCACAGTATCACCAAGATTCACAGTGTAGAATTTTTACCTTTAAACTGTTTTCACACAGCTAATCTCACACTTACTGAGCTGATTTGCATTGTGGGTTTCTATCTACAGATAGCGCAGGTTATATCAAACTTAGGAGAGGAGGCAGGCTCATATTTGTGAGGCAGCTGCTTTGCTATCAGTACCAATACCTCCTTCAGTTTCTCTAATCCACATATTCAGACATACAATATATTTCTATTGTCTATATCTTTATTTGTGCTGTACATTATACTTGACACTTCTCTCATCATATTTTCATAAATTGCTTCTAGAATCAATTTCTTCTCTATTTAGTGCACTTTACAAGTTTTATCTCTGCATTTTTATATATATATAATACAAATGAAGCAAATGCAATTTAGTGATTCACAGGAGTTCTGGGTGAAATACTGAAACCAACAACAGGTGAGAAATGATATCGGCAGCCACGGGTGAACTATGCACTTTTTCTCACAATAAACCTATTTTGATGTTTCAGCCTGAGAACAAGGTGCTGTATTACAGGCATTGCTCTGCAGAGGGTACTACTGCATTGATTTTTATGAACATATAAGTGCCAAGGTGAAGCATATATGATGGAAATCTAAAACAGAGTAGGAAATATTGAATATATTACAGAAATCAATCTCAGTGAGAGGATAATGTTTCTGTTATGATGTAGTTATTTATCTGGTGTAATTTTACCATTTTGCTATTAAAGAACTTTAACACTCCAGCATCAGATGTACAGATGTGAGTATACCCTCAGGTTTGCTTATCTTAAGGCATTAAATAATATAATATCACTTTAGGTTTACATAACATTTCATATATTATTTATTCTGGTTATGTAAAATTTGAGAACAACTCTGATTACTGAAGTACTAGTATACGATTTCCTGCAAGCATCTAACTGTCAACATGGCTGGTATACTTTATGCATAAATGCACAAGCTTTTGCAGGAAATAGTTCACGAGTACTTCAATAACTAAAGTGTCTGAAGATTAAAACTGCAGATGCTGGAAATCTGGAAATGCTGGCCATGCACGTCTGTAGAGAGAGAAACATGGGCTTCAAATCAAAAACCCTTCGTAAAAAGTGGAGAAAGATCTGGGGGAAGTGACTTCAACCTGAATTGTTAACTCACTTTCTCTTTCTGCATGTCCTACTGAGCATTTCCAGCAGTTTCCTGGTCTTTTTAATTTTGTTGAATTGACTGTCCTATTTTGAACTGAACTATTTTACGCCCTGTATGTCACTACTACAGGGCGTGACGACCCTGCCTTACACGAGTCCCAGGCTCAGCTGGCTCCGGCTGACAGTGTCCGCTATGGGCCTCTATCCACTGCCTTGTGGGTATCTTCGGGAGAAGAGAAGGCTAAGGAGTAAACCCTACACAAATCCGGAGTGGAGTCCCTAAGGTGGTTGGATGATGTATCACGTCACATCCCGGCAGCTCCTGCAGCCAAGCTGATGCCAAATGTACAGCTTCACATTCCTTTGGACCACACCCGCGAGGCCGAGCGGGGGATCTTGATGTCTGGGCAGCCCAGGATCTCCATATTCATCGCCCAGGTCTGCGCCCCGGAACGGGCGCATCCATTGTCTACTTAGACAGATGGAGCCATGAAGTGAATTTTGAACAGAACCACTCGGATCATATGCTGAGTTGGTTATGTCCTTCTGGCCAACAGCAGATGAGCTGCAGTTGATTATTGATACAAGCGGAGATGAGACAAAAGTTTACAGTTCTTACGTCTAATTAGTAACATTGTTCAAGGTATAGTGATGAGGTGGAGACAGGGGTAGGGTGAAACATAGACTTTGATCAAGCAGAAAGCTGCAATTTCCATTACTGATATAATGGAAACATTCCTTAAATGGAGGAAATACCAGCCACGGTCATGGAATGGATAACCTGGTGAGTCACAGAAATACATACCTTATCAGATCACTGGTAGATTGACCCTGGAATGGTTGTGAGTTTTTATAGGGTTCAGTTGGTGGCACAGAGCAAAAAGAGAAATGGGATGTTATCCTAGTGGAAAAGGTATCAGAGGCCATACTATAGATGGTTTCAATAGGTCCGGGGTCATTAAGCATCCTCCTGTTTGTAGGTTCTGCTAAAATTGTGGCTTTGACACCAGACATCTGTCCGAAATTATTTCCCCACTGATATATAATCATTTGTTTAGGTTCATTTGGATGGGACGTGCTCCATCCACAGCTGATTATCCATCAACTCCAATCCTGAAGTCCTTCCTACACTTTGTAGGACCAGAAGTTTGAAGATTCCATGATTAGCTAACACTACATTGCCTATCAACATATACTTCTAATTCTCCATCCCAGACACTCTATAAAGCATATTGTCTGGATAGTGAAGTTCAGAATCTAAAGCATTGACAGATTCATAAACACAAGAGACACAAGAGACTCTACACATGTTGGAAATCTGAAGCAACACACATAAAATGCTGGAGGAACTAAGCAAATCAGGCAGCATCTATGGAGGGAAATAAGCATTCAACATTTTGGGTCATAGACTCCTTATCAAGACTGGACAGAAATAGGGCTAAAACTGGAGAGAGAGGGGAAGAAGTATAGAGGGACAGGGGAGAAATAACTGGAAGTTAGAGACGTCGATATTCATGCCATCTGGTTGGATGCTACCTAGATGGAATATCAGGTGTTGTTCCTCCAACCTGAGTTTGGCCTCAACAGGACAGGAGGGGAGACCATGGTCAGACGTGTCAGAATGGAAGTATAATTGAAATGGGAAGGCACTAGGAGATCCTAGCTTTTGCAGTGGACAGAACAAATGTGCTCAATAAAGTGAGCATTGCCTCACTTGGAAGGACTCCTTGAGGTCCTGAATGTGGTGAGACATCAGGTCCCACTTGCAGGAATAAGTGCCAGAAGCAAAATTAATGTGGAGGGACAAGTAGACAAAGGAGTCACATAGAAAGTGATCGCAATGGGAAGTGGAGAGCGGGGGGAGGGAAAGATCTGCTTAGTGGTAGGATCCCATTGGAGCTGGTGGAAGTTTTGGAGAGTAATGTGCTGGATAGGGAGACTAATGGGTTGCTAGCTAAAGATAAGGAGAAACCTATCCTTGTTATGATGATGGAAGGATGGGGTGAGGGCAGATGTGCGGGAAATGGAGGTAAGGGCAGCATCGATGATGGTGGAAGGGAAATCCCACTCTTTAAAAAGAAGAAGGCATTTCAAATGTTCTAAAATGGAACCCTGAGAACAGATGTGGTGGAAGTGGAGGAGCTGAGCGAAGGGAATAGCATTTTTAAAACTGACGAGGTGGGAAGAGGTATAGTTAGAGTCAGTAGGTTTGTGAAAGATGACAATAGGTAGTCTGTCTCCAGAAACGTCACCCTCTGCTGATTGAGGCAGATTTATTTTGGCATGGGCATGGAGCAAGATATAGGGGATGGGACCCTGACTGAAACAAAACTGTAGCCATCCATTCAGAAGTATTATATGTGCCATTGAATTTAGCTGAAAGTTGAGTCATAAAAAGTTGTGTAAATTCTTTATTGTTTTTCTGGAGCTCAAATTCAAGTGGTAGCTAGGTGAAGCAATTCTGTAATGTTACTTGCTCACTCAGCCTGTGTGCTGAAGCAAGAATAGTCCCAGTACTGAACTGCATTCACACAGTAAACCTGGGTTAAACATTTATAAACAACATGCCTTCACAGCAGTTTTTGCAGAAAGCTGCATGTTGTATTCTATTTTTAGGTTAAAAATCAGTCTTAATTTATCTCTCAAATTAAAAGTTTCCAAACTGATACCTTTGGATTATGGATTTATGAGAAGAGGTTTATTTTGAAATAGCAATATTGAATATTTGTCACTGCCTCATGGAAGCTGTTAATGTCTGCAAAGAAGTCCCTAGAAATGTGTTATTACTCACAGGGTTTGTCAATTGCCAATTTCTGCAAATAAGATGGATATTTTCCCTGGGAAGAACAAGAAGTTATTGTGTTTCTCAGGGATGTATTAATTTGTTAATTGGATCAGCACAAAGAAACATGAAAGAAACCTTGTTAATGTTGAAAGCTCACAAACACGAGAAGATTTGCAGATGCAGGAAATCCAAGCAACACACACAAAATGCTGGAGGAACTCAACAGGCCAGGCAGCATCTATGGAAAACAGTATAGTCAACGTTTCAGGCCGAGACCGTTTCAGTCCTGATGAAGGGTCTTGGCCCAAATCGTCAACTGTTTACTCTTTTCCATAAATGCTGCCCGGCCTGCTGAGTTCCTCCAGCATTTTGTGTGTGTCATGTTGAAAGGTATCTGTTAAATTTGCTTATCAGAGTGTAGTGAGGATCACAGATTAGACCACAGACAGCAGTAGTGCTAACGCCATTACAGGAGGAAATCATTTGCCAAACTGCAAAACTGAATCTCATTCATTGTGTTTTCTGGATGTGTAATATCTACTATAACAGTAAATCAGGCATAGAGAGAAGATCACAGGGAATTGTAAAAATATTTCCATTATGGTAGTAGGGGATTTCAACATCCCCAGTGTCAGTGTGAAAGGTTTAGGAGGTGGAATTTTTAAAGTGCACCCAAGATAATCTTGTTAGAGAGGGGAGGTACTGTATTCATTCTTTGGGAATGTAGCCAGGCACGCGGAGAGCACATGAGGGGGGGGAGTGTTTTGGAGATGTTGACTATAACAATGTAAGGTTTAAGTTTGCTGTGGAAAAAGACAAGGATTGGAAGGTAAGGTTCTAAACTTGGGTAAGATTGATTTCACTTTGTTAAGGCTGGACTTTGTAAAGGTAAACCAGCAGCAGCTCTTGTGGCTAAGTCCATATGTGAACAGTGGGAATAATTAAGAGTAAAGTTAAGAAATAAAAGACAAGGACAACAAGTTCAACAAGTGCAATATATCTCAGTAAAGAGTAGACTGGAGAGATAAAATAAATGGTAGCCTATGGCCAGTTTAGAAAACTGAAAGCAGCAGAACCTCTAAAAGGAATATAGAATATATTTCAAGATAATATAGTACTCCCTACACATTCTGTCTCCAGGGGGCAAAGAGGAGGCACCAAATAGCTGTGGTAAGGTTAAAGGAAGTCTGAAATTATTTTATCAATATATTAAGGAGAAGAAGGTAACAAGGAAAGACTAGGCCCCATTAGGAACCACTGAGCCAGTTGTATACGGAGGATGGAGGACATAGCTGAGGTCTTAAGTCAATATTTCTTATCCATATTCACCATGGAGAAGGATATTTTAGTTGGGAAATTCATGGAAAGGTATGATGAAATTCTAGGACAAATAACCATCTAAGATTGGGTAGTATTAAATGTCTTAGTGTATCCCGAGGTGCTATGAGTGGTAATAGTCTGGGTACAAATTTTTAAATCTTTTCTAAGGTATCAGATGACAGTGGTCCAGCAAGTATGGTACCTTTAAGGATAGAAGCATGACAGGAATAAGCCTAGTAGCTCCAGGCTGGTTAGTCTATTGGTGATGATAGACAAATTATTGAAAAAGCTTTTAAGAATGGGATTAATCTGAACTAAGGCAGTGATCGATCAGGGGTAATCAGCATGTCTTTATTAAGCAGAATTCTGGTCTGATTAATTTGATTCAATTCTTTGCGGAGGTGATTAAATATATTGAATTAGCCAGTGCAGTTGAAATAATCTACATGGACTTCACAAATGTCTTAGATGAAGTCCCACATAAAAGGCTGGTCCAAAAGGTAAGGATGCACGAGACTGAGGAAAATTTGACAAATTGGATCTGAAGCTGGCTTGGTGATAGAAGAGAAAGGTGAGGATTCTTTTGTGAGACTGTAAGCCTGTGACCAGTAGAATACCAGAGGGATCAGTGGGGGGCCCTTTGCTATTTGATCTAAACATTAACATTCTGGGTGTGAATGGGTGTGAATGTGTGTAGAGATATGATTAGCAAGTTTACAGGTAACAGAAAAAAATGGTGCTGTTCTTGACAGTGTCTTGATGACTATAATATGATAATGATGATGAGCAATTAAAATACGCAGCAGAAGAATAAATGGGAAAAAATGTGGGATGTTTCATTTTGAGAGACCTAATGAGGCTAAGATATATACAGTGAATGTTAGGATGTTAGGGAGCACTGAGGAATAGAAGGATCATAGTACATGTGGCCAAGCATGTCACCCTGAAGGCAGCAGCACAGGTAGGTACCATGGTGCAAAAGGGATGTGGGATGTTGGTTTCATTTGGTGGGGCACGGAATATGAGATCAGCAAGGGCCTTCTGTTCCATATAAACATTACATAAACATCTGTTAAACTGCAACCAGAGCGCTTGTGGCTTGTACTTGCTGGAGAAGAATATGGAAGATCTAACTGAAATCAATCAAATATTAAAAGATTAGATAGAATGGAAGTGGAGAGGCTGTTTTCAGAAGTGGGGGTCTAGGCACAGCCTCATATTACAGGGACGGACCTTTAGAACATAGAGGAGGAGGAATTTCTTTTGAAAGAGGGTGGTGAATCTGCGGAATTCATTGTCTCAGATGGCTGTTTCGGCCAAATCATTGGGTATATTTAAAATGGAGCTTGTTAAGTTCTTGATTAGTAAGAGCATTAAAGGTCATGGGGAAAAGACAGGAGAATTGGGTTGACCAGGATAATAAATAACAGACCTAATTCTGCTCCCATGTGTTATAGTCTTATGTCTTACGACATTCTTCTCTGTCTACCACGCCAGAAGAAAAAGGTTATGGCACTGGATAGGAGCAGAAGAAATTCTCCAGGATATTGCCTGGGACATGCAGTTCAGCAATGTGGAGAGACTGAATAGGGTGGTTGTGTTGGTGATGCCAATAGAGAGATCTCTAAACCAACATACTGCTTGACCAATCCTGCAGAAGACACACCATACAATAAACATTGTTATCTACCCAGTGGAGTCATGACCTTTTCTTTCCTGCAGCCAGCTTCCTACAAAAAAATGGATTCTTGTTCCCTCACCTGGACCTGGTCCATGCCTCTCCCAGTGCCTCCCAGAGGGAGATTTCTTTCGGAGTTAGGTGTCCCCTTAGAAACTCAGTAGCATCCTTGGAAAGCAGAGGGCTTATGATAGTTCTGGCAACTTCTGGCCCTCCGGTGCCATTAATTACCTTACCAAAAAAAGCACACCATGAGAATCAAATGCCAACCAGATGAGAACCATTTCATTGCATACACATTGCCTTATTTGTTTCTAAGCCAGTCAGATTGCAAGGGCTGCAAGGCTGTCTACAGGTGATCTTGTGGGTTTAGGTGAAATACTCTTGATTTTGGCCACATGCAGTGCTAGGAAGGCACTGGCATCCATCTCATCCAGCCCTTCATACCTCTCATTCCACTTGATAGGTCCCCTGAGGCTCAGGACATTCAGTGGTGTCTTTTAAAAATAAAAGTAACATAAAAGTGAAAGCACGTAGCCTCTGAAATAACTTAAGGTCCATCCTACCCCATGTGAGCTGGTTGAGTATCTGCTCCTGACTATCCTGCATAAAAATGAGAGGTGTACAGTCTGGGTTCACTGTTTTTTAAACTGACGGAGGAGTTGGATACAAAGGCAGGGTAAAACAGTACCCACTCCTGTCTTTCAAAACAGTCCAGATTTCTTGAGGAAACTACAGATAACCTCAATATCTATGTATCTACTTCTGTTCGAAGACGGGAGAAAATTTAAACACAATGGATGATTGATTCCTGGCCAGAGACCTACTCTGAAGAATTAGGTTTTAACTGATCCAAAATCCAGGCTTGAACGAGAGGCAATACAGAAGTATGAATACATGCAAAGTAATCCTTTCTACATTTTTATATCAAGAACATGAATTGAAGAAGACTTTGGAGCAAGAATATTTTCTAACAGATATCAAATAGATAATCGCCTTCCAAATAATTGACATCCCTTCCACCACCTCCTTCATCTCGCACCCCCCCAACCTCATCCATTCCATTAACGACTGTTCATCAATAGAAAAAAAAACAGGTTTACCACTTCAAGTGGCCCAAACAGGAAATGAAGCAACTCCACTGCATTTGGATTTTGGATATGCCTTTTCAGTTTAGCCTGTAATAAGAACAGAACCCATCAGTGGCTGCAAATACAGAGTTATAGAGCAGAATCGGGCCCTTCAGCCCAAGTAGTCCATGCTGAACCATTGTTCTGCCTAGTCCCATGGGCACATGGGCCATAGCTCAGCTCTGCATACCCCTCCATGGGAAAAATATTCTGCAGAAGTTGGCAATTAGGAAAGACCACAATTCCACTGTTCTTGAGACCTTCATAAGATGGCAGAAATATTAGAGAAACATAGAAACATGGAAAATAGGGGCAGGAGTAGGCCATCCAGCCCTTCGAGCCTGCATCGCCATTCAGTATGATCATGGCTGATCATCCAACTCAGAACCCTGTACCTGCCTTCTCTCCGTACCCCCGATCCCTTTAGCCACAAGGGCCATATCTAACTCCCTCTTAAATATAGCCAATGAACTGGCCTCAACTGTTTCCTGTGGCAGAGAATTCCACAGATTCATCACTCTCTGTGTGAAGAAGTTTTTCCTCATCTCGATCCTAAAAGGCTTCCCCTCTATCCTCAAACTGTGACCCCTCGTTCTGGACTTCCCCAACATCGGGAACAATCTTCCTGCATCTAGCCTGTCCAGTCCCTTTAGGATTTTATATGTTTCAATAAGATCCCCCCTCAATCTTCTAAGTTCCAGGGAGTATAAGCCTAGTCGATCCAGTCTTTCATCATATGAAAGTCCTGCCATCCCAGGAATCAATCTGGTGAACCTTCTTTGTACTCCCTCTATGGCAAGAATGACTTTCCTCAGATTAGGGGACCAAATCTGCACACAATACTCCAGGTATGGTCTCACCAAGGCTTTGTACAACTGCAGTAGTACCTCCCTGCTCCTGTACTCGAATCCTCTTGCTATGAATGCCAGCATACCATTTGCCTTTTTCACCGCCTGCTGTACCTGCATGCCCACTTTCAATGACTGGCCCAATTAGGTTAATTTCCTTCTACACAGGCAACAGCTCCACCCTGAATGTCTTGTTGAATCAGAACAGGGAGCTTAGCTCAGTGGCTTTGCAGAATATAAGGTGCTTAATCTAATTGTATGGATTTTATTCCTTCTGTCTGCGGGGTTGTTAAACCCAATTCTAAGTATAAAATGAAGGGCTAATAACAACTACTTCATTAGAATGCTGCACCTTACGGACCATTTTGATCTGTACATTGCTATTTATCTCATCTCAGTGAAGCAGGTAGAAGTAAGAGGTATAATTCAGTTTCATTTTAATAGATGGAAGGATATGAAAAAATCAAATCAACAAAGACTTTGACCCCTAGGGATCCACAGCATTCCCCAGCTGAAACGGAAACGTGCCGGGGAAGATGCTTTAAATACAATGAACAGAGGGATGTAGAACATCTGGAAATTTTGTAAGATTTCACAGCAGGAAGCACTTGGAATGCCTGAGAAATGGTCAAAGTGTGAAAGTACTCCAATTTATGGCAATGTTGTGGACTTTGTGGGGAGAACAATATCTGTCACAGTTGGTTCGTTTAATACACACCTTCACAAAAAAAAATTGTGATTTCAAATGTACCTGAAAACAAATTACATGTTCTCTGGAAATAAAAATTTTCCTTTAAGTAGAGTCATAGAAACATACAGTACAGAAACAGGTCCTTTGGCCCAAATGTTCCATGCTATTAAAAGTTCCCTTCTATGCTAAACTCATTTGCTGATGTTTGACCCATATCCCTCGAAACCTTCCCTATCCATGTATCATCTTTTGGTAAGATGGTGGTTCATTTGGATTCAGCGGCCTCTTCAGAGCCAACCAAAGGAGTTACTGTTATTTATAAATGTCTTTTTTTCAATCACAAGACATAAAGAACTTCAAGTACTGCAGGTCTATCCCATCAGTGAGTTGATCACTGGGGACGAGTTGGAGGAGCTGGACAATACGGGCCATGTTGCTGCCTGCAACGGAGAGGAGTTGGAGTTGGTGCATGAAGGCAGTGTCTAGTCTAACAGTGAGTGATTGCCTTAGTCATTTTTCTTGTGATCGCTGGACCCTGCTGGACTTTGGTGATGTGGAATACTGCATGTCCGGTACCTGGTGTATTGGTGGGACTGATGGCGGGGGAGCTGCGTTGCCTCGGTCATAGTGTGAACTAGGCCCCGTGCCAGGGTGTTGCCTATTGCAACTGCCCAGGAAAGTTGATGCTGGAGGTGCTCTGGCGCGGCGTCGATGCTGGTGTCAGTGTTTGCTCAGTGGAAAACAAGTTGGATTGCATTCTTGCTGACAACATCCATGGATCAGGGACTTTGGCTTTTTTGTGTGTGACTATGTTTATCTTATATGTGCTATATGTACCTTGTGCTGTGTGTGACTGTTGGTACTATGTTTTACACCTTGGCTCCAGAGAAACGCTGTTTAATTTAGATGTACTCATGAGCATTCATGTGTGGTTGAACTGCCTGTTAATGCACCCGCTTCAACTGCTTCCTCCGGCAGCACATTCCATACACTGACCACCCCACCCTGTGAGTTAAGAAGTTGTCTCTCAAGTTCGTATTAAATGTCTCCCCTCTCAGCATAAAGCTTACCCCCTATTACTTGATTCTTCAATCCTGGGAAGAAGCCTCTGAACATTCACCTTATCTATGTCCATCATAATTTTATACCCCTCTAATATGCCAACCCTCATTTTCCTGCTCTTCAATGAAGAAATTCCCAACCTGCTCAACTTCTCTTCATAAGTCAGTCCTTTGAGTCCTGGCAACATCTTTGTAAATCTCCTTTGTGCTCTTTCCAGCTTAATGGCATCTTTCCTATAGTAGGGTGATGAAAACTGAACACAATATTCCAGACGCGGTCTCACTGATATCTTGTACATCACAATTACTTTACGCAGTGCCCTGACTGATGAAGTCCAGCATGCCAAATGCCTTCTTCACCACTTTGTTTACCATTCCTCTAATCTATTAAATTTTCCAGGGCTCTGCCATGCACTGTGAATTTCCTACCCTCTGTGTCTTCCCAAAATGCTATCCCTTGTACTTATTAGAATTAAACTCCATTTGCCATGACTTGATTGCCTATTTGATTGGGACATGATTTCCTACCCTCAAAACCACACTTGAGGTCCTTAATCAACCCCTTCTAGTGGTTTAAAATCATCAAGATGAATTCTTACCAGCAAATTCAATGTTAGCTTGATCTTTTGAAAACAGTCGGTAAACTCTGCTGGTAGTGGTGGCTTTGCCCTTAGAGTAAGCATGCCCTCTGCACAATGGACAGGGAGAAAGAACATATTATAAAAAAATCCACTTATTTCTTAAATATAAACAGAAGAGATTCTGCAGATGCTGGAAATCCAGAATAGTATACGCAAAATACTGGAGGAACTCAATGGATCAAAGTCCTGATGAAGGGTCTCGGCCTGAAACGTCGACAGTTTATTCCTTTCCATAGATGCTTCCTGAACTGCTGAGTTCCTGCACCATTTTGTGTGTATTTCTTAAGCAATCTTAACACATGTCCTTTCCCTAGGCAATATAGTCACAGCATGTTTTCCACGTTTTGTGCTTGATGAGGTATAAGTAGCAGAAAAAGCGTAAGGCAGTAGTGTAAAAGAGAGTAAGTGCCAAAGTAAAGGGATGAACGGACATGCAAAGAGATAAAAAGGGAAAAGTAAAAGTGTGAGACAAGAAAACAAAATGAAGAAGAAAGCAGGAAAAGGAAATGAGTGAACATAAGGAAGAAAGGAGAGGGGTGCTTCCTACCGGCTGGTGCCTTTTTTTTGCTCTTTTTGGATTTCTTCCTCTGGTTCAGTTGAGTGAAGGCCTCAGCAGCCTTCTGAAGCTTGGCTACAAAAAACTCAATGTCATCCAGTATGTAGTTTAGAATTTGCTGTAGGAGGAGAAAAAGAACAATCAGAGTTTGAAATAATGGCACAATTTGTAAAGCATAATAAAGTGAGAGTCCATTTCATTTTCCAGGAAGTCCAACATCTGAATAGAGTCTCATATCAATATAGAGGATAAAAACGAAATATGTTTTCAAACCATAAGCGTATGAAGGTTGGGTTCATGTGACGTTTCATCCCAGTGTGTTCAATTCAACTGCATCCCAGTGAATTATCATCTATCATGCATTGTCTTTGATTCAAGATTCAACATTGAAGATTACTTATTGCCATTGTTCAGTACATGAGTGCAAAGGAAAACAAAATGATTGTTAATCCTGATCCAATGCAGCATAAAAAAGTCATGCATAAAGAATGCAATAAAAAAACAAAAAAAGTTATAAATATAAAAGTAATCCGATAAAACACAATGTGCAAGTAACTGAGTGTGAGCTTCCATACGTAGACTGGTTATATGTACATAAAGTGACACTAGGTGCAAGTGTATTTGCACATAAGGTGACTGGCAGAAGATGATAGTGACAAAGTGGCTCTTGGCAGGAGGAATTCTTTTGGGTTGCTGTATGAAAATACAGAAGGACAGTGACTGTGTCAGTGTAGGAATGAGGTGTGGAGTGTAAGCATACAGTGGCAGGACATGGGGTTATGAATGGTCCCGAGGGGCTGTGGCTCCACTCCTTACGTTAGCTGTCAAAGGAGTGCAGGAAGAGAAGTGTTTTCTTTCATTTTCTTTTTAAATCTTTTTATTGAGTAAGTATACAAAAAAGGTAAGCCATATAAACATTAATACAATGTTAAAGTATAATAAAATTCCAAAAGATAACAATACCAAAAAGAAAATACTACAAACAATGTAATTTAAGCATAAGAAACCAAGATAACATAATAGTATACTAGATTTTATATATATCAATGGAAAAAAAGAAAAAAAAAAACCCCAAAAAAAAACCCACCGTGCAGCTAACTAAAATCAAAGCAAAGCAATGGGCTAACTTGAAACCAAACAGAGTTAAACTTAAAATCACGTCCTCAATCCCGACCTCCATTAAAACAGTGAAAAAAAAACAAGAAGGGTAAATATTACATTAAATGAAAATATCGAATAAAAGGTCCCCAAATCTGTTCAAATTTAAATGAAGAATCATAAAGGTTACTTCTAATTTTCTCCAAATTCAAACATAAAATCATCTGAGAAAACCAAAAAAAGGTAGTTGGAGCATTAAGCTCTTTCCAATGTTGTAAAATACATCTTTTCGCCATTAAAGTAAGAAATGCAATCATTCTACGGGCTGAAGGGGAAAGATTACTAGAAATTTTAGGTAGTCCAAAGATAGCAGTAATAGGGTGAGGAGAGATATCTATATTTAATACCTTAGAAATAATATTGAAAATATCTCTCCAAAAAGTTTCCAAAGTAGGGCAAGACCAAAACATATGAGTTAAAGAGGCTATCTGCCCCGAACATCTATCACAGAAAGGATTAATATGCGAGTAAAAACGCGCTAACTTATCTTTGGACATATGTGCTCTATGAACCACTTTAAATTGAATTAGGGAATGTTTAGCACAAATAGAGGAAGTATTAACTAATTGTAAAATCTGCCCCCAATCATCCACAGAAATGGTAAGCCCCAATTCCTGTTCCCAATCTACCCTAATCTTATCAAATGGAGCTTTCCTAAGTTTCATAATAATATTATAAATCATAGCCGATGCACCTTTCTGACATGGATTAAGGTTAATTATCGAATCTAAAATATATATAGGAGGAAGCATTGGAAAGGAAGAAAGTATAGTACTTAGGAAATTTCTAACTTGTAAATATCTAAAAAAATGTATTCTTGATAAGTTATATTTATTAGATAATTGTTCAAAAGACATAAGGGAACCATCTAAAAATAAATCCAAAAACCGTAAAATACCCTTAGTCTTCCAAGTTTGAAAAGCGCGATCCGTAAAAGAGGGAGGAAAAAATATGTTACCTAAAATAGGAATCGCTAACCCGAGTTGATTAAGATCAAAAAATTTTCTGAATTGAAACCAAATACGCAAAGCATATTTAACTATCGGGTTAGAGACCTGCTTAAGGCGTTTCGAATCAAAAGGAAGAGAGGAACCTAAAATAGAACCAAGTGTATAACCCTGAACAGATTGTAATTCCAATACTACCCATTTAGGAATAGATAGTATGTCCCGGTCAAGTAACCAAAATTTCATATGTCGAATATTAATAGCCCAATAATAAAATCTAAAGTTAGGTAATGCTAAACCTCCATCTCTCTTAGCTTTCTGTAAATGTATTTTACCCAGTCTCGGATTCTTATTCTGCCAAATAAATGAAGAAATTTTAGAGTCAACTTTATCAAAAAAAGATTTAGGAACGAAAATTGGTAATGCCTGAAACACATATAAAAATTTTGGCAAAAAAAACATCTTAACTGCATTAATACGACCAATCAAAGTTAAATATAAGGGAAACCATTTAGATGAAAGTTGAGTAATATGGTCTATTAATGGTAAAAAGTTAGTCTTAAATAAATCTTTATGTTTACAAGTAATTTTAATCCCAAGATATGAAAAGTAATTATTAATCAATTTAAATGGAAATTTATAATATAAGGGAAGATGTTTATTAATCGGAAAAAGTTCACTCTTACTAAGATTTAATTTATAACCTGAGAAAAGACCAAATTGTGCTAATAACTCTAAAACAGCAGGAATGGATCTCTCAGGATTAGAAATATATAAAAGTAAATCATCAGCATAGAGTGATAATTTATGGGACTTTAATCCCCGAGTTATCCCAGTAATATTTGAAGATTCTCGAATAGCAATTGCAAGAGGTTCTAATGCAATATCAAATAATAGGGGACTAAGAGGACAGCCTTGTCGAGTACCACGAAAGAGAGGAAAAAAAGGTGAGTTTAAAGAGTTAGTACGAACCGAGGCTACAGGGGAGTGATATAACAGTTTAATCCAGGATATAAATTTCAAGCTAAAATTAAACATTTCAAGCACCTTAAATAAATAAGGCCATTCTACTCTATCAAAAGCTTTCTCGGCATCTAAAGAAATAACACACTCAGGAACATTTTGTGAGGGAGTATAAACGATATTTAACAATGTACGAATATTATAAAAAGAGTAACGACCTTTAATAAAACCCGTTTGGTCTTCCGAAATAATAGAAGGAAGTACTTTTTCTAGTCTATTTGCTAATAACTTAGAAAAAACTTTAGAATCAACATTTAATAAAGATATTGGTCTATAAGATGCACATTGAGCAGGGTCTTTATCCTTCTTTAGTATTAAAGAAATTGATGCTCTATTAAAAGATTCCGGAAGTTTACCAAGTTTCAAAGAAGCCTCAAAAACCTTATAGAGCCAAGGAATCAATAAAGAAGCAAAACATTTATAAAATTCAACAGTAAACCCATCAGGGCCAGGAGCTTTCCCCAGATTCATAGAAAAAATAACATTCTTAATCTCATCCATTGTAATGGAAGTATCTAATAAAGAAGACATATCCTGTGAAATCTGAGGGAAGTCTAACTTATCTAAAAAATCATTCATATATTTAAAATCTCGAGGAGACTCTGATTGATATAAAGAAGAATAAAAATCACAAAAGGTTTGATTAATCCCCACATGATCCAATATCAATCGATCATTTTGGTTATAAATCTGATTGATTTGAGATTTAACATAATTAGATTTCAATTGATTAGCCAGCAGCTTGCCAATTTTATCACTGTGAACATAAAAATCACTTCTTGTTTTCTTTAATTGGTTTACAATCGAGGACGAGAGTAGTAAACTGTGTTCCATTTGAAGTTCAGTTCTTTGTTTGTATAGCTCCTCAGAAGGAGCCATAACATATTTCTTATCAATTTCTTTAATCTTGTCCACAATTGCCATCTCCTCCTGCTTCTGTTTCTTCCTCAAAGCAACGGAATACGAAATAATCTGACCCCGAATATAGGCTTTAAAAGTGTCCCAAAGAGTGTTAACCGAAATATCTTCTGTATGGTTAATTGTAAAAAAAAGCTCAATCTGTTCATTCATAAAATTAACAAAGTCCGAGTCCTGAAGCAACAGCGAATTAAAACGCCATTGTCTATTGTTTGGTATATTGGCCATAATTTTAATAGAAAGCTTAAGTGGAGCATGATCCGAAATGGTTATAGAATCATAATCACATTTAATCACTGAAGGAATGAGACGAGAATCAATGAAAAAATAATCAATTCTTGAATAGGAATGATGAACATGTGAAAAGAAGGAAAAATCTTTTTCCTGAGGATGCAGAAAATGCCAAATGTCCGTCGACCCAGAATCAGAAAGGAAAAAATTAATCAAATTTGCAGATTTATTAGGTAAAGTCCGTAAAGGAGCCGAACGGTCCAAAGCTGGAGATAAACAGGTATTAAGATCTCTGCCCCAAATCAATGAAAACTCGTTCAAATTCGGAAACTGATCAAACAATGATTTATAAAATTCCGGACAATCCATATTAGGAGCATAAACATTAACCAAAACTACTTTTTTATTAAATAGTAAACCACTAACCAATAAAAATCTACCATTCGGATCAGAGATAATATCCTGTTGTATAAAAGTAACTGAGGAATCTATAAAAATAGAGACGCCTTGAATCTTAGCATTGGAGTTCGAATGAAATTGTTGGCCCTTCCAGAATTTGAAAAAACGTAGTCTGTCCCCCCTCCGTACATGGGTCTCTTGTAAAAATAAAATTTGTGCTTTAAGTCTCCGGAACACTTTAAAAACTTTTTTTCTTTTAATAGGATGATTAAGACCATTAGTATTCCAGGAGACAAAATTAATAATAGACTCCATAAATCCTAAAGTCAACCCACAACAAGGAGGATTGACAATAGGCGCGACCCACAAACCCGGAGAGGAAACAGAACATACAAAAGATACCGGGGAAAAGGACGCAACCAGTACTTCAATAATGTATATAGCCCAAAGAGAAACAAACTAAAACGTGAAGCCCCTCCCACCACCCCCACCCCAAGACCCCAAGGCAAAATCTAAAGCAGACCCGCCAGAAAGAAGCAAGCGCTAAAACTACCCCCATGACTTCCGGTATACGCTCCCTAAAAAAAAAGGTATAAATATGAAAAGGATCAGCTAATTGTAAAACAGTAAAAAAATAAGTAAAAAAAAGTTAGCTCAATTAAAATACACACAGAACAGAACAAAAGCCGGAAAATATATATTAAAAAAAACCACAATAAACCTCAAACTCATGAATAGACACAGCAACAAAAAAAATAGGATTATTAACATAAAGTGATTATAAAAAGCAAAACAGAATAAAATTTTTAAAAAAACTACAAAATTTAAGGCCGCACAGGAAATACGTAAGATGACAAAAGGGAAGTAACCACCCAGAATCCCCTGGGAAAAGAAAGAAATGACGCAGTTAAAAAGAAAGTTTAGCAGCCATATTAAGAAATCAAAAGTAAACTTTTCTGCCCAAATAGGGCACAGAAAAGTTAAAACCAACCAATTCACAGCCTCCGATCAACGGAGATAATTAAAAAAAAGGCAATTAAGATGTTGAAGATGAAAGTTGATCCAGATAACTCTGGGCATCCGATGGAGAATCAAAAAAACGAAGGGCTCCATCTAACATGCGAATCCTTAGACGTGCAGGGTACAGCAGCGCTGGTCTTAAATCCATCTTATAGAATTCCGACATCACGGATCTGTAACGGACCCGTTGGTCCCAACGTAAAATAACATGCCTAGGTCTATCTGACCTAGACGAGTATGATGGGATTCTGTGAACACGATCCAGTAGCGGTGGTTGGTCAGGAAATACAGTAGGGAATGCATCTTTTAAAAGTTGAGAGAAATATTTCATGGGGTTGTTAGCTTCAACAGCTTCCCTCACGCCAATCATTCGTAAATTCTGCCGTCGCATTCTAGATTCCAAGTCAGAGTTTTTAAAAGTCAAAAAGTCAAGTTTCTTCTTCATTACATTAATTGTTTCTTCGATTTTCCCCATCTTAAGCTCACTTTGTTGCGCGAATTTTTGAAGATCAGATATAGCCGACTGATGTTCCGCAATACATGTTTGCATCTTATCAATTAAATCGGCAATTTTCTGGAAATTAGTTGAGATTTCCGTATGAATCAGGTCTTTAACAGAGCCTGCAATTTCCGTACGAATCATCTCCCTAACAGAGGTTGAAATTTCCCTCTGAATTAACTCCGATATTGCTTTCAAAGTCACCGGTGATTCAGTCGGGGGGAGATCCGTAGCTTTCGGTTTAACCAGAGGTTTACCATCCTTGCCGTTTTTCCCGTTCTTAGACATAGCAGATCTAAGTATCATCCAATTGTCAGAGAATTCAGTTTAATTCAAAGTATTGTAAAAATTGATGCCTTAATGGTTAATTAAAGTATAGCTGACCATAGAGAAAAAAAAACTCAGAGGTAATGGAGCGAGTCAAGAACGCGACTTCACTCCATGAGCGCTACCGGAAGTCCCGAGAAGTGTTTTCTTTGTGGGATCCTTCAGATATCCAACGGTGATCTTTCTGCAGCAAGATTTCTGATAACAGAGTGATATCGTTGAAGGTGATAGCCCAGATGATGCAGGCATATTTGCGGCCTCTTGCTTGGATGGTGATAACAAGTGCTGTGTTAGAAGGTCTTGGAATCGGAATCCGAATCAGGTTTATTATCACTGACAGATATCATGAAATCTGTTGCTTTGCTGCAGCAGTACAGCGGAAGACATAAAATATTTTCTAAGTTACAGTAAAATTTAAATAAATAAATGATGCAAAGTGTAATAGTGAGGTAGAGTTTATGGGTTCATGGACCATTCAGAAATCTGATGGCTGAGAGGAAAAAGCTGTTTCTAAAATGGTGACTGTTGGTCCTTAGGCTACTGTACCTTGTGATACTGTACGACTGATGGTAGTATTAGAATAGGACATGTCATGGGTGGTGAGGATCCTTAAAGCCTTTCTCCCAGCTAAATTGGACACTTTCCAGATCACTTATTGCTCAAATTGATTGACTGACAATACAATAACCTCTGCCCTCCACTTTGTCCTGTCCTACCTGGAAAATGGGGTCCCACAGGCCAGACTGCAGTTTATAGACTTTAGGTCTGCACTTAACACCATCGTACCCTGAAAGCTGGTGGGAGGACTGTCCTCACTGAGTCTCAACACCTCTGTCTGTAACTGGATACTGGACTTCTTAACAGAAAGACAACAGTCAGTCCATATGGGCAGCAACATCTCTAGTCCCATTACACTGAACACTGGTGCTCCCCCAGGGCTGGATGCTCAGCCTGCTGCTGTTCATTTTGCTGATGCATGACTGTGTCACAGGATTCAGCTCAAACCATGCCATCAAGTTTGCAGATGACACAACAGTGGCTGGGATCATCAACAATAATGATGAGAGGGAGTACAGAGAGAAAGTGGAGCTGCTGGTGAAATGGTGTGGGAAGAACAGCCTAAGTCTGAACATGGAGAAACCAAGGAAATCAATTAACTTCAGGAAGATGCAGGTGAACCATCCCCTCTGGGAATACATGTCTCCTCCTTAGAGAGAGTTAGATGCACCAAGTTCCTGGGAACTCACATCACGGATGATCTCTCCTGGTTCCTTAATATCACCTGAACAAGAAATCACAGGAGTGTCTCCACTTCCTAATGAGATTGTGACAAGTGAGGCTCCTCCCCATCCTCCCTGATCTGAACTGCATTCTACAGGAGAAACAGGAGCACCATTGAGAGTGTCCTGACAAGTTGCATCTCCATCTGGTCTGGGAGTAGTCGAAAATTGTGAGAACGGCCGGGAGGATCATAGGGGTTTCCCTTACATCTATTGGGGGCATTTATCAGTAGCGCTGCATACGCAGAGCCCCTAAGATTATTAAGAATCCCACCCGTCCATCTAGCATCTTCTTTGACTTTCTAGCATCAGGCAGGAGACTCCAATGCATAAACACAGACAGGATGGGAAACTGTTTCTTCCCTTGGGCCATTAGACTTCTGAACTCCCTGTTGCATCACACTCAAAGTATCACAGCTTACTCTGTTCTGTACCTTACAATACTTAATTTATGAACTTTAGATTGTTATTTATGCATGATTCATCTGTAAATTTTATCCTTACTTTCATAAGTTATTGTGTATTATGTGTGTTTTGTGTACTACTATACTTTACACTCTGGTTCAGAGAAATGTCTCATTTAACAATATACATGAACAGTATATAGTTAAATGACAATAATTTTATCTTGACTTGACCTGACTTAATGATGGATCTCTCCTTATGAGGCACTGCCTGTGTTCTTGACAAAACAGGGTGCTCATTGCGATATGACTGTATTGTAAGCATTTTGCCTGGAGCAAACCCCATTCCTTTCCGGTTAAGGTATTCCCTCAATTTGCTAGGAGGGGATTCCAGGATTTACAGTATATTCAGCAGCAATTGGAATTAGAATTTGAATTGGTTCATTTACTGAGGTACAGCAAAAGGCTTGTCCTGCATACTGTTCTGACAGATCCCATTATTGAGATGCATTGAGATAGGAAAGGAAAGGTATGTCGCATCTGGAGTTTCTCCAGTTAGCAGATGATTTCCCTCCACGCCTCTCTGATGTAGTGGGGAACCACATACAAGGCAAGTTGCAGCAGTGGTTTACCATTGCCTTGAGATAGTACAAACAAACAACAGCAGAATGCAGGATAAAGTGCAACAACTACAGAGGAAGTGCAGTGCAGGTAAACAATAAAGTCCAAGATCATAGCGAGGTAGTTTGTGAGGGTAACAGCCCATTGTATTATACTAGAGAATGATTCAATAATCTTATGATAACAGGGTAGAAGCTGTCCTTGAACCTGGTGATGTGCTTTCAGACTTCTGTACCTTCTGCCCAATGGAAGAAGGGAGAAGAGAGAATATCCGGGGTAGGTTGTGTCTTTGATTATGTTCGTTGCTTTACTGAGGTAGCAAGAAGTATAGACAGAGTCCATAGTGGGGAGGCTGGTTTCCATGATGTGCTGAGTTGCATCCACAACTCTCTGCAGGTCCTTGCAGTCAAGAACGAGCAATTAACATCACACACCATTAAGCACTCAGATAGGGTGCTTTCTGTGGTGCCTCAATAAAAAACTGGTAAGGGTCAACAGGGACATGCCAAATGTTTCAGCCTCTTGAGGAAATAGAGGCTTTGCTGAGCTTTCTTGTCCATGGCATCTATGTGGTAGGGCCAGGGCAGGCTACTTAGTATTGTACACTCCTAGAAACTTGAAGTTTTCAACCCTCTTAACTTCAACATCATTGATGGAAACAGGAACATGTTCACCTTCTCCCTTCCTGAAGTCAATTTCCAGCCATTCTGTTTTGCCTGACATATGGTTATATGGTTATTGAGGGAAAGTTTGTTGTCATGACACCAGGTTACTAAGTTTTCAATCTCCTACCTGTACTCTGACTCAGCATGATTTGAGATATAGCCCACTAAGGTGATATCATCAGCCATCTTGTAGATGGAATTAGAGCAGAATCTGGCAATGCAGTCACGAGTGCACAGGGAGTAGAGTAGGGGGCTGATGATACAACCTTCTGAAGCACAAGTGTCGATAATAATCACAGCAGTGGGATTGCTGCCTATCCTTACCAACTGTGGACTGCTGGTCAGGAAGTTGAGGATGCAGTTCCAGAGGGAGGTGTTGACCCCTAGGGTCAATAAGGGACTGGTTAATCCCTCACTAATAAAGCTGTTGACTGTTTGGTGTCCCTGCAGTCAGTTGAACTTCACAAGGGGTTGGCACCAGTAGCTCTTGTCTGCACTGTTTAAAGCCAGTTAGCAACCCATGAATTGGCATTGTGAAAATCATGCTGATCAAAGGGAGATGAAAATTAGCACAGTATGAGCAAGTTCTGAGTTCCTGCTTTTCCAACATTACCTCAGTCTTGGAAGGGCAAAAAAGAACCTTCTATTTCTGTTGGGAACCTGGTGGGGGGAGGGAGGGCTCTAGCCTAACACTGCCTAACAGGAAGTCAAGAAGTAAGAGATAACCCAATACCAACTTTGCAGGTGTCTTTTGGCTTAGAGCGGAGTCTATACTTTAGTATGCGATAGTTGCAGACAACTCCATTGGCATACTCGTAGAGTTAACCACTGGGCAGTGGCTAAGAGTGAAATTCACATATATCACTGCAGCAGAAACAAAATCCACTCAAGGTCTGTGAGGGGTGTAGAAACTGAGATCTTACCTTGCTTCCCATTAAGTTTGTGCAAAACACCTTGCAGGGTGTCACAGCAATGAAAAAATTTTGCCCTTCAAATGAGAAAACTGAGGTATCACCCAGAGGAAGTGACAGTGGCTTCACTTAACATAAATCTGCTGTTCCTTCTCAGGGAGATGGGCCTGGTGATTCCATTGCTGCCACTTCACCTCTCTTCTTGCTCTTACTTGTTAGTCAACCACCAGTCAAATCTGCTGCTACTTAGGCAGAGCTTGTGCATCTGGCCTCTCACTCCCTACCATCATAGTTCAGGACTATCTACAGACTACCCAGAGGTGAATGGTTTCCAATAGACAGCACCAGCCACATGCGCAGTGCCACACAGAAAGAAAGACATTAACAGGATGCACAAAAGCAAGTTATTGAGATTTCTATGCAATTTGACATGATTTGGTGATGAAATTTAGTTTGGAGAATTCACTTTGTGTGGGTTTTTGTTTTTGCCTGATGGTCAAACAGTGCTGGGATGGTGTGCACCAGGGACAGGTAAGAGCTACCTGCTCTGTGCGGAAGTCGTCACCTCAGAGCAAAGTTATCTAGCACCTTGATAACTTCAGTAAGTTTATATCAAAAGCACACCAAATGTTTGTAATTCATTGTCACAACCTATTGATGATTCTTTAAAGTAGTTCTGCTGGGTATTTCTCCCTGCTGCTAAATGAATGTTGAACTGTACTGGATTACAAGAAGGCATAAATTGGCTGCCAATATGGACTAAGTGGATCAAATATTCTTTGCAAAATGATTGACTTCATGAACTTCTGACCAAGGAAACTGCACCAATTCTGGGCCCTTGCTATCTAGAACCTTGAATGGGTGTCGCATTGGAAAAGATCCAACAACTGCATCAGTCAAAAGACGAGAGAAGGAAATAAATATTGTTCAAAATTTTTTAATATTACATAAATATTACCACCCACATTGGACTGTGTGGAATCCTCTGTCTTATGCTTGGCAGTCTCCCCATGCTGGCAAGACAAAGTTTGGCAGTTCATGCTTGGGTTATCAAAACCCATACCTCACAATATGTTTATTCCTTTTGATGACTGTAACATTATCCTTTCCTCTTTCAAAAGTGCTTGATTGTAATTCATCACTTGTTGATAAAACTAAATTTGTATCAGCACACTATTCTGTCATATTAACTTCTCCAATTTTAGAGGCTGAGAACAATATGGTGACAATTCCACAGGGCACAGTTGGAACCTTGTGCCACGTGGCACAGATTGAATTTCATCCCACATAGCACAATTAGAGCCGCTGTCAAGTATGAGCCGTTAGGCAATTAACCTTTCATGGGACAGCGCTCTACTGGGGAAATTTTGGAATCAATAGAATTAATAGATGAATTAATTTATTACTAAGATAACCATAATATATATTACCTCTGTATCTAAATTATGCATCAACTTTGTGTATAAATTACAATATGTATTCATTAATATTAAAAATAGCAATAAATACAGTAGTATGGTCAAGAAGCACAGCATGATGATAACTGCTGGGAAAGATTATAGAGTCAGAAGATACTGCAGCACAGAAACAGGCCCTTTGGCCCATCTAGTCCATGCCAAACTATTAATAGGCCTAGACCTACACCCGGACCATAGCCCTCCATATACCTCCCACCATGTACCTATCCAAATTCCTCTTAAGTATTGAATCCACCACTTCTGCTGGCAGCTCGTCACTGTTCTCGCTAAGCTTTGTGAGGGCGCAGCCAACTGAAATGCTCCTGCGCACATAGCTTTTGCTGCCATGCAGCCGGAATTGGATGCAGCTAGAAAAAGTTTATAAAATGTGAAAGGTTTTCCTAAACCTGCCTTTCTCACCTTTTTGCCCTGGAGGGACCCTTGGAATAATTTCCAGGTCTCAGGGAACCCCAGCGTAACAATTATTACAGTATATCTACAGCTCACAGTATCTTAGCATGATCAGTAATTTGTAGAATCCAGAAAGAATTGTCAATGCTCTTTTGAATAGAGAATGAAGTTTTAGCCAACCTTTCTTGAAAAAATAACAGGTAGTTAGGCTTAGCTTATTTTTCTTGAAATTAATCTCTTTCTTTCCCTTACATAAAATTTAAAAACTATAAGGGAAACATAATCAATTTCAGTTAAATAACTGGCTTAAGCTGAAATGGGATTTAGTTTTTCTAAAGGTAGGCTCGGTAGATTTAATTTAAATAAAGGTTGTAAACTTATTTTAATTAATGCTATTTAAAACATGAAAAATGATTGACAATGTTGAATAGTAAAATTACTAAAAATCGTAGGCCAAAGCAAAATGAATTAAAATATTGCTTAAGACACAATTTTATACAAGACTTTGAAAAAACATTTTCTTACTAAGTGACATGATCAGGCTCAAATATAGGCCTAGCATGTGAAACCTGTGCTTGTCTTTTGCTGCACAAATACTCAGTTCTGGGTCAAACTTGAGAAAAGCACACACAGATTTCACTTTGAACTGAAATGAGATGATTTCTATCCTTGCTCTTGATGCTTGTTGAACAAGAAAAAGCTTGTTCACCATTTAAGAAGTTGAAAACTGCAGCAAAATGTTAACTGCTTTCCTATGAATGACAGCATTTGTCCGGGACAGGTCAGTAAATCTCATATTGAATGAACAAACAGACTGCATCTCACAAAGTTCTTCCTTTTCTCTCAAATCAAATTCTCAGGCTGAGCAGAAGATTCAGAGAAAGGGAGGAAAACACTGTTCAATTTTGTTCTGCAATTCTTCCAGGTGGTTTTCAATAAGACTTGAGACTTTCCTCTATCCTTCCTCACTCTCAAACCCAAGCAGTAATGAAAACATTTCAAAATTTCCTTTTGCAGCATGATTTTTCCAAAGACTCGGTTTCCTTTTAAATCCAGGAATCTTGTCACTTGAAGTCAAAACATTTTCTTCAGGGTCTTGCAGAGACTTGTTCCACTGGTTCATATGATGTAAAATGTCTGTTAAGTAGGCTAGTTTCTGCAGCCATTCTCCATCTTCAAAGCACTCAGCAAAATCTAGCCTACTTTTTTCTCGAAAGTACTCCTGAAATTCACATTTCAGCTCAAACACCCTGTTGAGAACTCTTCCTCTGCTAAGTCACCGGATTTCTGTACGTTGCATGGATTGGTGTGCTCTTTGTCCAGGTTTTCGCACAGTTTTTTAAAGATCCTCGAGTGAACAGCCCAAGTTGGCCGAGTCCACTCAATGCTTGGAAAACACACTTCACGCTCCTCATTAGCCTACCATACTCCCCTCCGTGCAATACAGCACTCAGCAATTATCAACGGGCTCCCCTATCTTGCATCAGAAACTGAGAATGCTCTCAACCAAATAAGGCCAGTCCTACTGCGCACTGCAATACTGAGCTGAGAGACCTCTAACGAGATTGCTAACGGGGCTGCTCAGTCACTGCCCACCACTGTGAGTGCTAGCATCGCACGAAGTTAAAAAAATTGTGTTTTTTTAAAATCACGATTTCTTGCGGAACCGGGGTTGAGAAACCCTGATCTAAGCCTTTCCTACCCATGTACCCATAGTTGTTCTTTTCCGCAACTTGTGGCGCATTAAGCGGCAACGTTGCCATTTCTTTAGCATTTTAATCCATTTTTTACGAGGCCAAGTAACTAACTCAACGCTCAACCCAGCACAGATGGAAAGTGTGCAAGGAGCCGGTCGGATTTGAACCTGGAATCACTTGCCTTGAAGTGCGGTGTGGATGCCACTACGCCACGGGCCGGCGTATGTACTTATCTAGATGGCTTTTAACTGTTGCAAATATGCCAACCCCAACCACTATTTCTGCAGCTCATTCCAAGTATGTGTCACCCTTTGCACAAAGAAGCTGTCTCAGATGGTCCTTTTAAATCTCTCACCTATGATCTTAAGCCTATGCCTTCTTGTTTTTAGCCACCCGCCCCCCACGGGAAAAAAGATTATATGTTTTCTCCCTGTCTATGCCTCTAATGATCTTATATACCTCTGTCAGGTTAGCCTTCTTCCAGGGAATAAGTCCTTACCTACATAAGCTTTCCTTGTAACTCAGGTCCCCAATCCAGGCAATTTTTTCTGCAGTTTTTCAAGTTTAAAAATAGCTTTCTTATAGTATGGTGACCAAATCTGGACATAATCCTCCAGTTGTGGCCTCACCAGTGATTTCATAACTTTGGAAGGTGCAGATAAAGCAAGCACAACCAGGAGCAATTGCAGTCAAGTGAAACCTTTGAAGTGAGACCACCAGAGACACCTCTGCTTACTACAGACAGATGGGCTGGGATGACTGGCAGTGTGTACTCAAGCCAACTGAGTGAGGCACCTGTAGAGAGACTTTTACAGAAATGTGTTCCTAAAGCATCACTTCCCCTTACACAACAGGGGCCCGAGACAGACGAAATAACAGAAGGATGTGAAACATACCCAACAATGAAGGTTCTATTGTCTTTACTAATTTAAAAATATCATTAGCTGTCCGCTCAAAGTTTTGATTGATTTTTAACACTTCTATTGTCCTTACTATCTTCAAAATATCATTGGCAGTCTGCTTGAAGTTTCGATTGACTTTTGACACCTCTATTGTCCTTACTAACTTCAAGGTGTCATTGTCATCTACTCAAAGGCTATGTCCACACTAGACCGGGTAATTGTGAAAACGCCGGTTTCGCATAAAAACAACAGGCGTCCACACTAGGCATTTTTAAAAATACCTCTGTCCACATTAAAACGGGTATTTGGGCGAATCTCCTCCTACTGGGTATGCACAGGACATATCTACAGAAAACAACCAAAGAGGAAACGGTATACTTGGTGCGCGTTTGTCCAGTTAGACTAGTGAAAATTAAAAGGAAATTGTCAAACGAAAGACTTGGTGCGCGTTTGTCCAGAAACATTTTCTACAGCCATAGTCTCTTCACCGATGAAAGGGACAACAGCTACAACTAAATGCAATAAGGCTTGTTACTAGGCAAAAGTGAAATTTGCTGTTACCTAATTTGTTTGCCTTTACTTTTGCGATGTCTTTCTGTATTATTTTGCTGTATTTAACATGTGCAATAGAACGAGTTACTGGGCAAAAGTGACAATTGAATCTATTGAATGTTTGCACAAACAATACATTAATAAAGCACCTTGTTAACTGTATGAAACATGTCTGCATCAGTGTTATCTTGTATTTCCATACAGTGTTACATTAGGCTGTTACACATCTATTGTCAGATATTGTTGTGGTGTTGGAGGTTGTGTTCAAGAAAACAATGAAATGCCACACTGCCGCCACCATTTGTTCTGACACATCAAGACAGCTGTTTTAAAAATTGTCGGTTACCCTGCGCACACTACGCCAGATATTAGGCGTTTTCAGACTTATTCACTCTGGAGAGCGTTTCTGAAAATCTCCATTTTCGGGGGAGGAAAACACAGTTTCAGTGTGGACGGAGGGACAAAACGAAGAGAAAAAGCTTCGGTTACGGATTTATCCGGTCTAGTGTGGACATAGCCAAAATCTCGATTAGCATTTATCATCTCTATTGTCATTACTAACTTCAAGACATCATCAGCTATCTGCTTGAAGTTTCGATTAACTTTAGCACCTTTATTGTGAATGGCGATTGATCTTGAGAGTACATGTACAATTGACAATGATCAATATCCATGATTGATAAGCCAATTCAGCCTGCTGCGTTCACCAGCAATTTTTATGTGTGTTGCTTGAAATTCCAGCATCTGCAGATTTCCTTGTGTGGGTGACAGGGCCCATGCTGTTCTCTTTGTACGCAAGTAAAAATAAAAAGTATGCTTGAGTCATAAGAGTGCATGTGTTCCTGGCTCAGTTATTTTATTATCAGTGACAGCAGTTATTTTGATACAACTGCAGCATGACTTGCTAACTCCACCAGCATGCCAAATACCTTCTCCAGCACCATATCTACATGTGATACAGTACAATCTTAAACAAAAGATCTCAGCACTCTTCAGAAACTGGTACTGCTATGGCTCTCTGTTTCATAACGCTCGCTGGTATCCTATCATTCATTGTTAGCTGGTTTGATCTGCAATATTAATTTATGATGTCATACTTATAATGTACTGTGCTGCTGCATAAACCTATTTTGCGTGACATTCATATTCTATGAATGCCTATGCATGCCTATGGCTATCATCACTGACGTATGTTGTGAAATTTATTGTTTTATGGCAGCAGTACAATGCAAAAATTCTCTAATTTACAGTAAATAAATAATGAGTGCTAAAGAGCGATAGCGAGGTCATGTTCATGAGTTCATGGACTGTTTAGACATGTGTTGACTAAGAGGATGACACTCTACTGAAAGCACTGAGTGTGGGTTTTCAGGATCCTGCACCTCCAGTTCCATGACCCCCCTCCCCCCCCGCCACCCAGGTAGCAGCAAAGAGAGCAAGGGGTTTTCTATTGGCCTAATCTTTGGAAGTGCAGATTGCTGAGAGCAGTCTTTTTAATGAACATGTATTCCAGTGCCAATTAATTGAGTGGACCACTTGGCTACTCATCATAAACTTCGCACAGTTTTCAACTCATTGCAATCAGGCAACAAAAAGCATAATTTTCCTATTACCACCATTTTGCATATCTCAAGGTTTGTATATGAAAATGCAGTTGCTGGGTGCAGTTTTACCAGTCTCTGGAGAGTGCTGATATCTTCTTCCCAGGATCTTAGATACCTCCATTCCAGGTGCGCGGCATCGAAAACGGTAGTGGCATTAAGATTGGAAAGTGAGGAAGCTTGGGAGGTGTTGCAATTTTAATTCATGATGCATATTTGAAAATATGTGCTTGCATGTTCAACATCTCCTAGAATTGTTTTGTTTTATGGCCTTAACATTGAAAGGTCTCCATGGTAAGTTTTAAACTGTTCCACCCTCTTTAATCCCCGATAACAAGTCATATATTGATTCATTGCATGAAAGTGTATCTGTTTGTTTGCTGGATATTCTTTCAAAATTATCTGCCACTTGGGTTCCATGCCAAGTTAGTTGAGATGGGAAGCTTTTTATAGTCTACACTTTTCTGTGTCAGATATTCTCATTTCAGTATAGATACATTTGTTTTGTTATCCCGTTACTGATTTTTAACAGATTTTATGGCTGTGAATATTTTATCTGTTCATAACCTCAGATGATGTTTTTTTAAAAAGGTGTATGTTCCTAACCTATTAGAAGTGCCAATATTTCTAGAGTGTATAAAATGTGTTTTGTTTCCTTAGTTTGTTAATTTGCTTTACATTCAGTGCCAGGAGGAACGTCAGATGATTTTGATGCAGACATGGTGAAATTTTATTTCAATCAACATAATTATCGGAGAGGTGAATAAAAGATGGCCCTGAAGTAGAAACTCAGCTATAGGGTTTGGTTTTAAATCAGTGGAGTTTGTTAATGTGTTTAATTTAGCTGCAGTTAAGAAATTGCTTTTGATTTGTGTAACCAAATTTGAAATCAGTACTACAGTTATTACTAATTTGGACATTCATTAAAGCACAGTTGAATTCAATTACTGCAATACTGAGAGGAGGCAGGGATTTTGTCAAATACAAAGGAAAAGTAGATCAATGAACATACAATGTATCCACTCAACATGACAAACTAAGAACAGATAAAATAAGAAAGATAAGAAGGGATGAAATATCAATCAGTTATAGAGTACATGGAGAAAGTCTCTTTAAAGTGCTTAACTCTTTCAATATTGCACAAAACTGTTTGAAATTTCATTCCTTTTTATTGTTCTTGTACAAAGAAATGAAGGTTTGGTCAATGTAACAATTATTTTCTCTTTGGTTTTACTGAATTTAATTTTTTGTCATTTATCTGTTTTGTTTTTGTCTCCCCACTCACTAAGTGACACCTTTCTGCTCTTTTATTGGGGGTGGGGGGAGAGGGGAGAGAGAGAGAGAGAGAGAGAGAGAGAGAGAGAGAGAGAGAGAGAGAGAGAGGAGAGACAGGGGAGAGAGAGAGAGAGAGAGAGAGAGAGAGAGAGAGGAGAGACAGGGGAGAGAGAGAGAGAGAGAGAGGAGAGACAGGGGAGAGAGAGAGAGAGAGAGAGAGAGAAAGAGAGAGAGAGAGGAGAGACGGGAGAGAGAGAGAGAGAGAGAGAGAGAGAGGAGAGACAGGGGAGAGAGGGAGGGAGGAAGAGAGAGAGTGCCTGTGGCATGTCAAATTGTCAGGTGAATGATTAGTCTTTGTTTTACTGCAGATTATAGTCTCTCTTGGGGGCTTTGCTATTGCTTGGTTGGTGGTTGATGGCTGCAGATACCTTTTGCTGAAATAAGTACGGGGAGGGTTGATGCTTTGCTGGTGCTTGTGCATGGGAGGGGGAGAATGGGGGCTTTGGGGTTCTAATGTTCTTATTATCACTTATTTGTTTTTACTATCATTAATCTTTTCTGTTTTTCATGGATGTCTGTGAGGAGAAAGAATTTCAGATGGTATATTGTACACATTCTCTGATATTAAATGGAACTATTGAAACCCATGATGAAAGGAATCATCATTTATTAGCTTTTTCACAAACATTTGCTCTCCATCTCTCTGTATCTCCCGAATTGTCTCCTATGTTTTCTTAATTACAGATGGTGGCTCTAAATTAATTGCAGAAAAAATAAGTACCTGAACTCCACAATGGTTATGAGTAATTCTGATTAATATTGTGAGTTACATGAAACACCTGTATCTTGATTATGAGATTTCCACATTTTACAAAGTGATAACTGGTGAATAATTTGAACTGGGGAGGAGCAACAAATATTATTTTCATTCTTTGGGTTAACAATCATATTAGTGTGCAATTTTTAATCCTTACAATAGATTTTACACAAGTCTTAGAAGTATATACAGTCTATGGAGGATTATTCATTAAATAAACCATAACTTGAAGTGATGGCAATGTGAAAAGTCTGCAGAGAAGTTTATCTACAGCTCTTTTTTATGCCTTGTAATGTTAAATGGATATTCTTTTAAAAATGTCAAAGTTATTCCCTAAGTTCTATGCAGAGCAATGCTGTAATTCTGTTTATTTCTGTTCTTTTGGCAGGTGATAATGACCTCTGACTGCAAGAAGAGCAAGAGATCCATAATCTTTAAGAATTTGAAAACTTGCCTGCAATTATCAGGCACAGAGACATAGTCATAGACAATATGGTTGCAGGTCATTCAACCCAACAATCTTGGTGCCCACCCAGCTTGTCCCAATTGCCTGTGTTCTGCCCACATGTACCTGTACAAATAGTTCTGAAATGATATTATTGCACCAGCCTCAACAACTGCTTCTGGCAGCTCTTTCCATATGCTCACCACTATCTACATGAAAAATTTGCCCCTCAGTTCCCTTTTAAATCTTGCATCTCTCATCCTAAATCTATGTCCCCTGGATTTTGTTTCTCTTACCCGAGGGACAAGATTGTTTCCATCCATCTTATCTTTGCCTCTGATAAAATTAAACATTTTTATAAGTTTGTTCTTCATTCTCCTATATTTCAAAGAATAAAGACCTCACCTGGCCACACTGTCCCTATGACTCAGCCCCTCTAGTCCTGGCAACATCCTTGAAAACCTTTACTGCACTCTTTCCAATTTAACCACATCTTTCATATAACTGTGTGAGCAAACCTGCACAAAGAACTCCAAGTGAGACCTTACCAATGAGTTACACAGTGAGTTAGTCCCATCTGCTGTCCTCCACGCCCTGACTGACTGATGCATTGTCCCCACTCTATCTACCTGTGACATCACTTTCAACAAAATATGTACTTGTACTCCTGTCCTTCTGTTTCATTACACTCCGTAGTTTCCTACCATAAGTCCTATGTTGCTTTGATTACCTCACAATTATTTGTATTGAAATCTATTTGCCACTCCTCAGCCCACTTCACAAACTAATCTAGATCATCTTGTAATCCACAATAAACTTCTTCACTGTGAACAAGCTCTCCTAATTTTCTGTCATCTGCAAACTTACTGATCAAACCTTGTGCATTTCCATCCAAATCTTTTATATAAACAATTAAATAACTAGGGTCCTGAGCACTGAGCACATCACTGGTCATCAGACTCCATTTTGAGAAACAACATTCAACCATGTTCTGCTTCCTACAAATGAGTCAACTTTGAATCCACCTAACTAGCTCTGCCTAGATTCCATGGGACCTAACCTTCCAGATGAGTCTATCATACGGGACTTTGTTGAAGGCCCTGCTAAAGTCCAAATAGAAAACATCCACTCCGCACTCTCACCTACCTTTATTGGTTACCTCTTCAAAAAACTCTCATGGTTTGTTAACCATGACTTCCTGCATAAAGCCATGCTGACTCCTTCTAATTAGATTCTGTCTATCTAAATGCTTGTAGATCCTGCCCCTCAGAGCTATTTCTGGTAACTTCCCCACCACGATGTCAGCCTCATGGACCTGTAGTTTCCTGGCTTGTCCTTGTCCACTTTTTAAATAACAGAACAACATTAGTAACCTTTGTCTTCAGGAACATTACTAGTGGCTAATGATGAAGGAAATATCTCTATGAGGGCCTCCCCAATTTCCTGTCTAGTCTCTCACAAAATCCAAGGATGCACTTGGTTAGGCCCTGGGGGTTTTATCCACCCTAATGGACTGTAAGGTTACAAATTGCTCTTCCTTGGTAATATAAATATCCTTTAAAACATCTCCACATGTTTCCCATAGCTCTTGAGCAACCATGATTTTCTGTTCAATAAATATTCATTAAAAATCCCACCCAACTTTTGTGGCTCAAGAATTAGACAGCCCTGCATATCTTGAATGGGACCTACTCTCTCCCTATCAATCCTTTTACTCTGAATATAGTTGGAGAACCTCTTGGGATATTTCTTAACCTTACCTGCCATTTCCCTCTCATAGCCTTTCTTTGCCCTCCTGATTTCCCCCTTAAGAGGGTAGGACCCTCTATAGTGTAGTGACAAGATAGCATAGCGTAGCACTGAAGACCCGTGCTAATATCATCTCCTGCCTGAGGAGTGATTTGGATCTGATCCAGTTTGCCTACTGACACAAAAGGTCAACAGCACACTGGTTCTCCATTCAGCTCTGGAACATCTGGATAGTGAAGATGCATACATCAGGATGCTCTTCATTAACTACAGCTCCGCATTTAATATCATCATTCCTTCAAACCTAACCAAAAAGCTCCAAGGCTTAGGCGTCAGTACCTTCTTGTGTAATTGGATCCTCGACTTCCTCACTCGCAGACCCCAGTCAGTACAGATTGGCAACAACATCTCCCGCACAATCACCATCAGCATAGGTGCACCACAAGGTTGTGTGCTTATCTCTGCTCTCTTCACTTTATGACTTACAGTATGACTATTGATTTATGACTGTGAGGCTAAGTACAGCTAAAACTCCAGATTTGAGTTTGCTGATGACAGCACTGTTGTCGGCTGGTGAGGAATCGGCATATAGGAGGAAGATTGAAAACCTGGTTGAGTGGTTCCGCAACAAACTCTCACTCAACATCAGTAAAACCAAAGAGATAATCACTGACTGCAGGTGGAAAAAATGGGGGTCCACGAGCCAGTGCTCATTAGGAGATCGGAGGTGGAGAGGGTCAGCAACTTTAAATTCCTGGGTGTTACCATATCAGAAGATCTGTCCTGGGTACAGCACATCAATGGCGTTATGAAGAACGCACAGCAGCGCCTCTACTTTCTCAGAAGATGGTGCAGATTTGGCATGTCATCTAAATCTTTGACAAACTTGTATAGATGTACAGTAGAGAGTATCCTGACTGGTCCAAAAATGGAAAAACCTACAAAAAGTGGTGCTTATAGCCCAGTTCATTACAGAAAAAGTCCTCCCCACCATTTTGAACATCTACAAAGAATGCTGTCACAAGAGAGCAGCACCCATTATCTAGGGCAACCACCATCCAGTCCATGTTCTCTTCCTGCTGCCACCATCAGGAAGAAGATACAGCAGCCTTAGATCCCATATCACCAAGTTCAGGAACAGTTATTAACCTTCAATCATTAGGTTCCTGAACCAGCATGGGCATCTTCTTTCACCACAACGCTGAACATAGCCTATGGACTCGCATTCAAGGACTCTTCAACTCATGTTCTCAGTATTATTTATTTATTTATTTATTTACTACTAACTTTTTTTTTGTATTTGCACAGTTTGTCTGTCTTTGTGTATAGTTTTTCATTGATTCTATTGTACTCCTTTGTTCTACTGTGAATGATTGCAAGAAAAAGGATGTCAGAATATGGTGATGTATACTTTCATGTTGACTTGCAGGTAATTTCTTTGTTTCATGGTTATCTGGAGAAGACAAATTTCAAGTTGTATATGGATACATACTTTGATAATAAATGATCCTTTGAACCATTGTGCACATAAATTGATAAATTTACTTTGAATTTTAGCATAGTGCCAATTTAGATTTAAATCTGTGTGTGACATCCTTGAATTAATTAGTTTAACAATCACAATGGGTGACAAAAATGCCTTCTAAAGATATTACTGCATGGGAATAAAGCTATAGCTGAAGTAATTCTAGAAATACTAATGAGGAATAAGGTTTGACCTAGATACCAGTAATTTCAAACATATAGTACATAAGTTGTAATTTGGAATAAAGGGCTAAGGATTATTCATTTGCACTTGCTGCTTAAGGCACCTAATGTACCGAATAAAGTCATAATTAAATGCAATTCCAATCATAATCTCTGGAAAATGAATAAACATGGAGAAATAGGGACATGCAAGAAAACAGTCTGAGGAGTGGACAGAATTAAAGTGTTGACCTCAGGAGAAACATTGAAGGAGATAGTAACTGTAGGGTCTGAACATAAGAATGTACTGTTCCACATGTATTGGTTTAAGTGGACATCTATGTATATATATGACTTAAATATCTTAATGTCCTAACCATTGACTTTATAGAATAATATTTCAATAGATTGCTATGATAACTGTAGAATGTATTTATGTATATAGCCAGTATACAGTAAGTATTATCAACAATGGCAATACTGTATGTGATACCTTAGTATTAACACAGATTATGGTTAAGAATTATAGTAAGGCAGCCTGGTTTCAATCCGGACCAGTAGTACTGTCTGTGTGGGGATTGCACATTTTCCCTGTGATTTTCCCTGTTTCCTTCCACATCACCAAGGGTATGCTCTTTGGTAGTTTGATTGGCCATTGTTAATAACTCCAACTGTGATTGATTGGAGGAGAATCAGCATAAAGTGATTCCTGGAATGAAAGGGTTTTCATACAAGGAATGTTTACTCTGGGTCAGCTCTGGGTCAGTACGCTCTGGAACATAGAAGGATAAGGTGGGAGAAGGGATCTCACTGAAATCTTTTGAATGTTGAAAGGCCTAGACAGAGCAGATGTGGAAAGAATATTTCACATGGTGGGGGAGTCTAGGACAAGAGGGCACAGCCTCAGAATAGAGAGACTTCCATATAAAACAGAGATGCAGAAAAATTTCTTTAGCCAGAAGTTGGTGAATTTGTGGAATTTATTACTACAGGTGGCTGTGGAGGTCAGGTCATTTGGTGTATATAAGGCAGAGGTTCTTGATGGATACAGCATCAAAGGTTATAGGAAGAAGGCTGGGGAGTGGGGCTGAGGGGGGTACAAAAGAGGATCAGCCATGTTTGAATGGCAGAGCAGACTCGATGGGCCAAATGGCCTAGTCCTGCTCCTATATCTTATGGTCTTAAGTCAAATAGGGATAGGATGTATATAGTTCACAGGAGGGCACTAAGGAATGTGGATGAACAAAGTGGTTTTGAGGTTCATGTCTATATCTGATTGACAGTGGTAGAGCAGGTAGATATGGTGGTGAAGTAGGGGATTGGTATGCTTTGATAGGTAAGAGCATAGAACATACAAGTTAGAAGACAAGAGAATGGATTCTGCAATCTGATGCAAAAAAAACTGCTGGAGGAACTCAATGGGTCAGGTAACATTTGTCAAGTCAGAGGGATGGTCAATGTTTCAGGCTGAGAATGGGAGTATAGTAGGGAGATAGCCATTATAAAGAGATGAGAAAGAGTGGTGAGACAGGGGCTAGCAAGCGATAAGTGGAATCAGGTGACAAGACAGATCAGCCTAGGTTGGTGTGTGTAAGGCTTGAGTTAGGAGATAGAAACAGGTGGGTGATGTGTAGAGACAGATAAGGAGAGAGAAAAAGAAGAGAGATGGAGTCAGATGGGGAGGAGAAGGTTGAGATAAAGGTAGAGGCTAGAAAGTGATGTGGAGACACGTGAGATTTCAAATGCTGAAATCTGATAAGTGTGGGAGGAGAGAAGTGGAAAAAAACAGAGGTAGAGATGATGAGCAGATGGCAAGTTAAGTGTGCAATAGGCAGATAGAACTCGGTGATTGTGGCTAAGGGCAGTGGGAGAACCTGGATGGATCAGAAGGAGAGAAAAAGCACAGTTGGTCTGGGTTACCTGAAGTTGGAAAAATCAATGTCCGTATCACTGGGTTGTAGACTACCCAGACAGAATATAAGGCATTGTTCTTCTAGATTGCTCTTGTCCTCATCCTGGCAGTGGTCAATGATGAAGACAGATAGATTTGGTGTGGGAATAGAAAGGGGAGTTGAAATGGCATGCAAAGTGCCCAAGAGCAGGGTGAGCTGTCTCAAAGATCAAAACTCAGTGGCATTCACATCTACTTTAAGGAGAAGTTTTGAGAGGTTGATCGTGGTTAGAATCAACTCCTGTAGAAGCAAGGACCTGAACCCACTGCAATTTGCCCATCACATCAGTAGGTCAGAAAAGACACTATCTAACAAGAGTAAGAAATCCTCCACAATTATATCTTTAGGCATGAATAAAAGAATTTAAAATTTACTGTGCTGTGGATGTCTATATGGCAGTTGTATTATATAATACACTGTGTATGTATGTATATAATGACGAGAGAGCAATATGTTATATACTTGAGTTGAAATGCATTCTATATTGAGTTGGAGTTTATAGCTAAGCAGAGAGGAGTGTGGTGTATTTAATATTTGAGTAATATTGCAAATATATTGTTTGATTAAACATTCTTTGTTTACATAATTCATTATGAGTTATATGTAAGACGTACATAACTGGAATATGTCATTATGCCATCATGTCATATGTGAGCACCTCACTAAAGAAAAAAAAAAGTAGACTATTTATCCTGAGCTCCTGTGTTTCTCCTTCGATTAGATACTAGAGTTACAAAATGTAACTGGATTTATTGTGGACTTCAGGAAGGGGAAGTTGAGGGAACACATACCAGTCCACGCTGAGGGACCAGAATTGGAAAGGATGAGCAGCTTAAAGTTCCTAGGTGTCAACACCTCTGAGGATATATCCTGGGCCCAACACATTGGTTCAATTACAAAGAAGGAACGGCAGCAGCTATATTTCATTAGGAGTTTGAGGAGAATTGGTATGTCACCAAAGACTTGCAAATTTCCACAGGTGTACCATGCAAAGGATTCTAACTGGTGGCATCATCACCGGGTATGATGGGGGCACTGGATTGGAAAAAGCTGCTGAAATTTGTAAACTCAGCCGGCTCCATTATTGGCACCAGCCTCCCCAGCATCTGGGACACCTTCAAAAGGCAATGCCTCAAAAAGGTGGCATCCATTATTAAGACCATAAGACCGTGAGATATAGGAGCAGAATTAGGCCATTTGGCCCATCGAGTCTGCTCCACCATTTCATCATGGCTAATCTGTTTTCATGTCAGCCCAAACCTTTTGCCTTCTCTCCATACCCCTCCATGCCCTGACTAATCAATATTTTATCATCCTTTGCCTTAAACATACCCAATGACTTGGCTTAAATAGCCACCTGTGGCAATGAATTCCAAAGATTCACTGGCTAAAGAAATTCCTCTTCAACTCCATTCCAAAAGGATGTCCCTCTAGTCTGAGGCTGTGTCCTCTGGTCATAGACTCTTCCACTATAGGAAACACGCTGTCCAAATCTACTCTATTAAGGCCTTTCAACATTTGATAGGTTTCAGTGAGATCCCCCTCATTCTTTTGAATTCCAGTGAGTACAAGCACAGAGCCATCAAATGCTCCTCATATGATGATCCCTTTAATCCCAGAATCATTTTTGTGAACCTTCTTTGAACCCTTTCCAATGTCAGCACATCTTTTCTTAGATAAGGGGCACAAGATTGCTCACAATATTCCAAATGAGGCCTCACCAGTGCCTTAAAATTGCATCCTTGCATTTATATTCTAATCCTCTTACAATGCATTTGCTTTCCTCACCACTGACTCAACTTTCAAAATACATATAGGGAATCATGCACGAAGATTCCTGAGTCCTTTTGTGCCTCTGATTTTTTAATTTTCTCTCAATTTAGAAAATGATCCACACTTTTATTTCTTCTACCAAAGTACATGGCCATACACTTCCCAACACAGTATTCCATCTGCCACTTCTTTGCCCATTCTCCTAATCTGTTAAAGTCCTTCTATAGCCTTGTTGCTTCCTCAACATGACCTGCTCCTCCACCTACCTTTGTGTCGTCTGCAAACTTGGACACATTAAGGGCCCCCATCACCCCGGACATTTTCTCTTCTCATTGCTACCATCAAGAAGGAGATACAGGAACCTGAAGCCACACAGCCTCAGTTGACACTCAACATTTCAGTAACAGCTGCTTCCTTTCCACTATCAGATTTCTGAATGGACAATGAACACATGAACACTACCTCAGTACATATTTTTCCCTCTTTTTTTGCACTACTTATTTAATTTAACTTTCTTTTTCTATATACTTATTGTAATTTACAGTTGTTTTATTATTATTGCAATGTTCTGCTGCTGCAAAATAACACATTTCATGACATGTGCCAGTGATTTTAAAGCTGATTCTGGTTCAAACAGAGCTGTCCATGGCTGCAGACCACAGAATGGTTGCCTCGTCTACACTTGGTTTGGCTGATGTAGAAGACACCACATCGAGAGCACTAAATGAGACTGGAGTGGCTGTAGGTGAACCCTTGCCTGAACTGGAAGTCTTTTTAGGTCTCTGGGTGGTGGTGAAGCAGGATGCGTATGGACAAGTGTTGCATTTCCTTTGGTTGAAGGGGAAGGTGCCAGTTGTCAGGGAAGGGTGGATGGATAAGTGAACAAAGTAGAGATTTTCTGTTGCAACTTGTACAAAATGTTAGCCGGCATTTGGAGTACTGTATGCTGGACAGAGTGCAGATGAGATACAGCAGGATGTTTCTTGTATTAGCTGACTTTAGTTACCGAGAAAGACAGGATAGTTTGGAGAAAAGGAGGTTAGTAATAACCTGTAGTTATTTAAAATTATTAGGGGCATACATAGAATAGATGTAAATCTTTTTTCTCCATGGAGGACAAGGAGTTTAGTTGGGAAGAAGGAATTTTTTTAAGAATTTGAAGGAAAAGTTTTTTATTTACACACAGGGAATGGTCAATATCCAGAATTCTCTCTCTCTCTGTGGGGCCAGATAAAATTATTATGCTTAAGAGACATTTAGACATGCACTTTAATAGGAAAGGCATAGAGGTATACAGATCTAATGTATGAAAATAGGATTAATTTAGATAGGCACCAAGTTTGACAAGGGTTCAATGGGATGGGCTGAAAGGCCCATTTCTGAGCTCTACAATTAAATCTGTAGACTCCATGGCACTCTATGCCAAATGATGCCATATGTGTTGTGGTGATCTGCCACTGGGTTTCACATGGATTGAGCTGGTGAGGCATAGTCTAGGACTGAGGTCCTTCATCAGCCCAATTCAACCTTACAGACCACATTAATCTGGCCATTGGTTTAGGAAGAAACATATCAGTGTTTGGAGAATGTGGAAAGTCAAAGAGACCTGTCTTCAGTGCTTGTCCCTGCAAGGATATGGAATGGTGCCTTCAGTTTCCTCCACCATCAACATCATTAAGCTAATCTGCTCAGGTCCTTCAGTAGAGAAATCAATCAAGTTTGAAAATATGATTTCCATTAGCAAGTCCATTCTCATTCTCATGTATTAACTTGTGCTATCCAAATGCCAATTCATTTTGTCCCTCATTATTATCCCAATGAGACTACCATGAACCAACATTCAGGTATCTGGCCTTTAAATACAGTGTTCATTCCTTCCCAACTTCAGAAAACAGAGATATAGTTTTTGCAATTAACTCTTCTAGTAGTGTTGCTGTATCTAAAAAGGATTGTAAAATAATCACTGTGTTCACTAGCCCAATGTCCCTTACTAATACATTGCTTTTCTGCTTTTGATTTGAAAACCTTTTTAAGCACCTCTGCTTTGTCTATACAATACTTCCCCTTCTATGTTGCAACCTTTGTTTTTTTGAAAATAGACATAAATTTTTCAGTCAGTGCATCATCATTGACATCTCTTTATATAGTTAATTTCCCCCTTTGACCTCCCCTTTAATATTTTTGCACTTATTAAAAAAAACTACTGGGTTCCATTCTATGTTATCAGCTAATTTATGCTGTTTTATTTTATTGTGTTTCTTAAAGGTATTTTCTGTACCTCATGTATTGGTTTGACATCTTTTTTTATATGTTACGTTTTTTTGCCAAAGGCACATTGTACAGTTAATTTTAATTAAGCATTTGATGAACACTAACTTGACTCCCTTTCTTGCCACTGTGGGATGTGTCTTCCCTGTATGTGAACCATCTCCATCCTTAAGGCTTCCTGTTGTTCATTTACTGTTTTGCTGACTAATATTTGATTCTGGCACAATTTCAAGTTTATTGTCATCTGACTGTATGTATATGAAATAGCTTTCCTCTGGACCACAGTGAATCCATAAAACATACATCGCACACAGCACCGAAATATTACCATAATTAGGTAAATAAAATATAAATAAAAGTATACAGCACGGGTAAACAGTAAACAGCTCAATGGTGGCAGGGTATTCATTAGTCACACAGTCTGAGGGAAAGAGACTTCTCGTAAGATGGCGATGCGTGTGAATGCAGCAGCCTCTTGGGGGCCAACCACAGGTGTTTTTTCCTTTGTAAAATTTGTTTTTTACGAATCAAAGACAATTCTACTCCAAGAGCATTGGGTACTGCAGACCTAGTCCATCAGTGAGCTGCTCATTGATTGGAGTAGCTGGACTGGTGTCGGTGGTGGAGCCGGCCGAGATACCGAAGGGGTCAGCTGAGGTGCCGAAGAAGCTGGTGGGTGTATCGGAGGAGCCAGTCAGGATATCGGAGGAGCCCATTGGGATATCGTAGGAGCTGGTTTGGGTTCGGAGGAGCTGACCTGGCTGCGGACGGCTACTCGGAAGCATCGCAGTATAACTGTAGGAGATTGTCTCGAACATTTCACTTGCAAACTCAAGACTCCATTGGACAGTGATAATGTAAGTTGCCGCAGGCCTGTTACCCCTGTCTGTTGGAGGGACAGTTGGCATGGGAGTTGTCTAGCCTTAGTTGTAGCAAGAATTGGGCCTCAAGCTTCGGGCTTGCCTGCTGCTGCAGGCAGTTGAGAAACACAGAAGCACTAAGGTGTGGTTGTGTTTGGCTGGGGCCTGGTCTCACCCATTGGTGCTGACCTCCCATGTTTGAGCAGTGGAATGACAGGCTGGATAACATGCGCCTGTGCGCTGCCGAGAGACTGTACCATCGACTGTTGGACATTGACACTCAGGGTGTTGGACTATATATGTCTTTTTTTTGAGTGAGTATGCTTCTATGTTCAATATTTTGAATGATATTACTCACTATTGTTTAATGTTTGCTTGTTATTTTGAATGTTTTGTACCTTTGTGCCAGAGGAAAGCTGTCTTGTTCCTCTGTATGGTTTGCATGGTAATTAAACTTGTTTTGATTTGATTGATTTGATTGATTTGATTTTACCCAGTCTGGCAGTCCTAGTCCTGATGGTTTTGAACCTCTTGCCTGGTGGCAGTGCATCAAGGTGGTATGGATCCTGAACAATGCTTTTGGCTCTTCGTCTGCAATGCTTCAGGTAAATATCACAAATAGTGGGGGAGGGAGACCCCAATAATCCTCTCAACAGTTTTTGCTATCTCTGTAGGGTCTTGTGGACTGATTCCTTGCATCTTCTATACCACACAATGATGCAGCCAGACAGGACACTCTCCATGGCGCTCCAGTAGAAAATTGTGAGAAAAGGGGGCAGGCAACCTTGCCTACCTCAATCTCCTCAGAAAGTGTAGACATGATGTGCCTTCTTGAGTAGTGAGGAAGTGGTATGGATTCTGGTTAGATCATCCATTATGTGCACACGAGGAACTTTGTGTTCTTCACTCTCTCCACAGCAGAGCTATTGATGTGCAATGGAGAGTGATTGACCTGTGCCTTCCTGAAGTCTAAAATCATCTTTTTTGCCTTGTCCATGCTGAGACAAAGGTAGCTGTTCTTGCATTATTTCACAAGCCTCTCTACCTTCTCTCTTATTGTTGACTCATCATTGCTGCTAATGAAGCCAGCCACTGTTTTTTTGTCAGAGAACTTGATGATGGGGGTTGAGCTGGATCTGACAGTGCCGTTATGAGTCAGAAACGTGAATAGTGTAGGCTCAGCAGCCACCCATGGGGGGCACCAGTGCTCAGTGTGTTCGAGCTTGTGACGTTGTTACCAACTCAGACTGACTGGCATCTTTCCATTAAGAAGTCCAAGGTCCAGTTAGAGAGAGGTGTGTTGAGTCCCAACAAGGACAGTTTACCCACCAGCCTCTGATGGATGATCACGTTAAACACCGAACTGATGTCAATGAACAATATCCTGGCGCACGAGGCATCATTTTCTAGGTGAGGCGGGATGGAGCAGAGGGTTGAAGCTATGGCATCATCAGTGGACTGGTTTGAGTGGTAGGTGAACATGACAGGATCTAATGCAGTTGGAAGGTGAGAAATATTCTGGATAATATCCTTTATCATTGAAATTAGGCCTTCCTTGGATAAGAGTTTTTAGACAAATTTTCTTGTGCTTTTACATGCTTCTTCAAAACCTATTATTATGTACACTGTCCTGCAAACGCTTTCCACCAAAACATATTAGGCTTACTCTAATTCATTCTCCAAATGAGAGTTAATACCACACTGACGAACTTAAAACACAAAGTTCAGCTGAGTGCTCTGGTACACATTTCAATAATGTTGCCCCTTTAGCTCTTGTGTCATTAGTTTGCCAGTTTATGCTGGGATACACTTTCCTGTGATTTGCATGCAGATTCAATTTTCTATCCTCTTTCCATTATTCAGTGCGGAATGATTTTTCCAACATCATCATCTTTCAATAACTTCCAAAACCTTAGCAATCATATAAATAAATTCAACCTCATTGTCAGAAATCTACAACAATTAGCACTATTAATATCCAATATGCTCAACTGAGGGTAAATAGTTTGAGAAAGAATTCCAAGCCACTTACCACATCTTTTTCAATCCTTTGAGCAGTGACTTCAGGTGGTTCCTCATGTTCCTGCTGACTGAGTTTTCTCCGGTTGTGATCCACTGCTGGAAAACAATCCAGAGTTAGTCACCACACAGACAGAATTTTCTTCACCAAAAGAAAGGAAATGACTTACTTATTTCTACTTCTAAGTTGTACAATGGAACCAAATTATAAAGAACAATGTTGAATACAGGGATCAGCATGCTTATCAGGAGCTCTCTCCTAATATCTTTTGCAGAAACATTTCAGACTACATTTGGTAACACCTGCTGATTTCTTCAGTTGTTTTACCTTGGTCATTGTGTGTTGTCAGGGCAGCAGCACGACTTTTGTTCACATCAGGGGGATAGGCGGGTGGAGCAGTATTAGGGGGCAAGGGGATTATTGTCTCCCGCTGTTTCTTCATTTTCTCTTGGTTCACCCTGGTGAGAAAGACATGGTTATGGAGGACTAGTTGGAACTCACGATGTACTGAGAGGAAAACGCACCTTACCTCACAATTCTTTGACTTCAGTAAGAAAGAAGATAGTTTTACTTGGGTTGAATTCATTATAAGCGGGAGTGACAGAAACAGATTTAAACAAATTGAATGCGAATAGAACACAAAGAAACAGCTTTGAAAAAAAGAGGAAGCTTCTGTGTGGTGTTGTACTTGTGGATTGTGTCAGGGATATCAGTTCATATGCTGGTCACTGGCTGCCAAATTCCTAACTCCGATTCGTATGGTCAGGTACAGAGAAAAGATCTGCTACTGCCCCACTGGGAGGGGAGGGCAATTGACAAACAAGCCACTGTTTACTATCCCTCTGCTATATTTGCCCAGAGTAGGAAAGTAGAAGGAAGTTAAAACCATAATGGATTTGTTCCTCAAGGGTCCATTGACGTATTAGCTTTGTGAAACTATATTTATTTAACCCAATATAAAATGTGCTCTGTCAATATTTTATGACAGGAACAGTGTTTGTCAAGAGTCCAAATTCTGATGATGAAAAATCCCAATAAGACCACGTTTACAATAATCAAATTTTCCATGTTTCAGTTTTATATAAGATTACCAGGTATAAATCAGCTTTTGTGAATAATATGATAGTCTTGGCAACATTAATTATTTGTGAACACGCTGATTCTCAGTATGTCAGTTCTAATTATAGTTATCTTGCACAAACTTCTTTTTGATAGATGAAGTTAAAACAATTGGTTAAATGACTTTAAGGAAGAAATTTATTGAGATTATAGATTGTGGTGTATGTTGAAAACTATTCTTATAAGGATTGCAATGATGGAATCTCAAGGCAGACCTGAATCATGATTTCAAAACAGCAAGGGATTAACAAAGCATTAGCTACGGCCAACATTATGTTCACTCTGTGATTACACAATACAAAGCGGAAACTGATGTTGTATTTACTTCAGGGTCTGTGGTCGGATTTTCTGTCCACCTTTGCGATCAGAAATTGCACTCTCTATGTCTGCATGAATCATCTCAGCCTGCAACAGGAAAAGGGTAAAAATGTCACAATGCAATTCAGTATGCAGTAGACACACCCAAGCACATTCCTAAGAAAGAAGCCTGATGGTATACTTTGCCATAATTCACCTGCACTAATTCTGAGATTACTGATCTCAATGCGGGTCTGCAAGGAGGTGCTAAATGGAGGAGGCTGAATTTTAGCCACAGGCGATGTGTAAATTGGACAGGAAACCAGCAAGCAGTTTCCCTGTAATTACAGGCAGCCAGTTGTCTGCAGCTGTGTCAGGGCTCTCAGAGAAATGCTTTTCACTCCTGTTCCTTTGGTTTTCCCAATTGGGAATTGCATCGGGGCTCAGCAGACGGAACTGAGCATTGAAGAAAAATAACTTTGCAAGTAAAACCTTTTACACAAATATTGTTATCTAGGTAAGATTAAAAACGTCTACAATAGATAACACATGCCTAACAATGTTTGACTGTTATGGTGTGGAACAGAGGTACCTTCAGAATATTAACATGTCCTGGCATACATGCATCATGTTTTCATTAATATTTGCCAATTTGAACAAAATAAAATATGAGCCAAGAAATTTTGACACTGCAGAGCAGTGGAGACTTCCATCTGCTACCCTGTTAGAATACTGAACTAACGGAAAACTGTGGGCTCCACTGATTAGAATTATTCATTGCTATGTTGGCTGCCAATTAAACTTGCAACCTGCTAATGCCTTGACCGGGACTCTGAGTTTACTGCAGAGGAATGAAATAAATATTGATTTTTTTGTTTGGGAGTTCTGCATTTTTATTCACATTTTGGGAATGGGATTCTATAATTACACATGTATAATTAGGGAAATTGGTGACTGAATAATTAAGCTTAAGTTTTTACCTCTCTGAATTACCCAAATGCATTTCTCTACAGCAAATAATTTTAACAATTATGGCTATTACCATCACACAGTCATTCTTACAATCAACTTATTTTGCATCAAAATATATTTAAATAACACCATTGGAAAAATATTTACACCAGAAGCAAGTTTCATTAATGACATGAATAAAATCTTCGTAGAAACAAAATGAAGTTGTAATTTACATATCCAGACGCTCCCTCAATCATCAATGAAATCCTATAACCAGAGTCTTCGGGATCATATTTTGACAAATTTCAATACAACTACTCACCCCAACCTCATCACAGTTGAAGAAATGAATGTCAGGTTTGTGCTGATCTGAGTCTTGACAAATTAACAGTAAAACAGATTGGTACTTGGACTGGTTGTGTATATTTTGGCAGTGATGCACGGTGTTTAGTGGAAAGTTCTCCAATTCATCCTATTGAAATCAAAATAAAATTTAATCAAGTAGGAACAAAACACTAAACTATATCTTAACAAAAACAGCCAGAACTAATACCTGAGTAAAAAGATGACAAGAAGATAAAACTGAGTAGCAAATGGGACAGACTGGATACCACGGCTAACACTACTTGCTTAAAGACCTTCTTACTAACATTGGTGTAGTTAACTAGTAAACCACTGGAAAATGCACACCAAGTTATGTGCTACATGGTGTGTGAGTTCATGCTTGCTACTATTAGTCGAGACATTGAGTCCAAAAGTCAGGAGGTTATGTTGCAACTTTATAAAACCATGATTAGGCCACATCTGGAGTATTACCCCCAGTTCAGGCCGCCCGATTTTAGAAAGGATGTTGAGGCTTTGGAGAGGGTGCAGAAGCAATTCACCAGGACGCTGCCTGCTTTATAGGGCATGTACTGTCACAAGAGGCTGGATATACTTGGGTTGTTTTCTCTGGAGCTTTGAAGGTTAAGGGGAGATCTGATGGAGGTTTATAAGGTTATGAGAGACATAGATAGAGTGGACAGAGTGTATCTGTTTTCCAGAGTTGAAATGTCTAATACCAGAGGTCATGCATTGCAGGTGAGTGGGTTAATTTCAAGGGGGACGTGAGAGTTAAGTTTTTTACCCAGAGAGCTTGGATTGCGCTGCCTGGTATGGTGGTAGAGGCAAATACATTAGACGCCTTTAAGAGATGTTTGGATAGGCACATGGATATAAGGAAGATGGAGGGATATGGGCATGGTTGTAGGTAGGAGGGATTAGTGTTTGGGTGTTTTTGATTTGCTTTTTAGCTGGCTCAGCACAACACTGTGGGCCGGAGGGCCTGTTCCTGTGCTGTACTCTTCTTTGTTCTATGTTCCAAAATTGAAGTGAATATGATATACTTAGAGAGAAATCAGCAATAGCTATAAGCTAAACTATCCCGTGTAGGAGCCAAAGCACATCACCTCCTCCTCTTCTGACTTTGGGTAGGCTATGGTTGTATTGACAAGATAGCTTTCCACCAATCGACTTATTGAACTATTTTTCATATGTGATTCTTAAAGAGGAGCATCAGTTGGCACTACAGGAAAGGGAAACATCGGAAATAACCAACCAGCCTCTAATTAGGAGGGAACTTGGTGGGTGTGGAGAGAAGATCTGCAGATATGGACCTGCATTTATTATCGTGTCACATTGAGCATGGGTGTCCCAGAATTCTATATGAAATAAAGAAAGAGAGCTGTTCTTTGTAGCAGTGAACAGCCAAGTCCAAGGTAGTCTTACCTGACTGTCACAGTCCAGCAATCTAATGGAATTGTTATTCACTTGTAGCAGCATTTCCTGAGTCCACACCTTTCCCTTTATGTCCAGTTGCACAAGTTTCTTGATGCCATCTTCTACTGTCACAATGGACTCACTCTTGTCCATGGCAAATGTGGCAAGATGCTGACGGCAACAACAAATAACAGAAGTAAAGAGATTTATCTTCACCACCACTCCTGATAAGAGCGCAATAACTTCTGTTATTCAATTTTTAAGTATGTAAATTAGGAATACATGCCATAAATAGTGCATTCCCTGAAAAAGTGGGGACTTACATGATGAACTATAAGTCTCATTAACCAAACCAAATACAGCCCAGCTCAAACTTCTAACCACACGTAACTGTTCTTAAAAGCATTACCTCCACATGGTATTGTGAAGTTTCTTGCATGATGACATTGGAATTGGAATATTTCTTTCGTTGCTCTGTAACAGATAAAAAGAACTAATCAAAATACTAGACCTGCATTAATGATACTTTGAAAACCACTTTTTTTGAGGGAACATTTGAAACTTTGTTTTATCAAAGGAAAGCAATTAACAGCATGAGAGCTAAACAAGTTTTTATGTTAGACTACGGGAAGGGGTACTTCTCTCAATCTATATACAATGTCTACTTTTCTTAATTTGTGAAAAGAGTATCAACCGCATTGTTACCAAAGTGACACACATATCATGGGCACCACAGTGAGAAATTCTTGCTGCTCATGCTAGAAATAAACATCCCAGTTCAACAGTCCTGTTGTGTGTAACTTAAAGATAATGTAGAATTTACTTCTAATAGTACAGAAGGAGGCCATTCAGCATATTGAGTTACTGCTGGCTCCGAAGAGAACAATCCCATCAGCCATACTCCTCCCTCCTTACTTCCTTCAAGATCTGTGCCTTATGTTCTCTTGTGTGCCCATTAACTCCCCTTTGATTTTTTTTTTGCCAGCTCTTCCACTGATGGGTAACTTACAGCAGCTTCTGAACCTAGCAGCATTTCTTTGGGAAGAGGCACCACCACCAGGTTTTCCATCAGAATCCCAGCAGAATCCAAGATCCACTTTTGGCGATGAGAATAAGAAAGATGTTTTTTTTTTTAAGTTGGGTTAAAAATGGAAAAGGAAATCAGCATGTAACCTCGTGGATTTTGCGATAAGAAAAAAAATGGCAAGATAAAGCCTGAAACCAAAAAGAAGAGTACGTTCTCAACATCAGGTCTGTAAATGCAAGCTCTATCTAGAGGAGAAGGGAATCCAGTCAATGTGCTTCTAAACTCAAAGAAGTCTGCGGGTACTAGAAATGCAAAGCAACACACACAAAAATCTGGAGGAACTCAGCAGAATCTAAGGAACTGAATAAACAGTCGATGTTTCAGGCAAAGACCCTTCTTCGCATGTATTTCTAGCTGTACTGCAGCATTCATTCCCAAAGCTACACCAGTAGATCACACTGGACAACAAAGATTTTGCTTCCTGAATATTTTTGAATGTAGCTTATGGATTTCAGGCTGCTGATCATGAAAATCAGTGAAATTTCCCTAACATTCACTACTTTTATTTGAAATCGTCTATATTTGTTATTTCAATTCATAATTCAAGTCGATTAAAATGTTGCCCAGAATGTAAGCTGAAAAGTTTTCTATATTGTCCATGCATGCCTGGATATGTTTAGGCAGGATGGATGCAGCATGGCTGGACAGATTTTAGAAAAGGCTATAAAAGCATCGCAAACACACTGTTCTATGCATTGTGTTTACATGTATATCAGTTTGCGATCACACTGGTGTGCATGAGCTACGCACATAGCATATTGTGTGTACTCATTATAAAAAAGTAATTTCAGGAGTATTTGCGATAGCAAAATGTCTCACCGATGTTGTCACAGCAGCAATACTTTTGGTTATATTTGTGGTGAGTATATGCTTAAATTTCAAAGATGGAACATGACTCCTCTTATTAAAATAGCCTATGAGCTCTACTTTGGGTGTAAAGCTGGCAAAGCCCAGGTTCCTCACATTTTTTACACAACATGTGCTGTTGATCTTAGAGTATGGCTCGAGGGACTTCCAGTAGAGCTCATGGAGTGAAGTCGTGTTCTTGACTCGCTCCATTACCTCTGAGTTTTTTTTATGATCAGCTATATTTTAACTAACCATTAAGGCATCGACTTTTACAATACTTTGAAACAAACTGGGCTCTTCGATAATCAGATGTTTTTAAGGTCTGCTATGTCTAAGAATGGAAAAAATGGGAAAGACGGCAAACCTCCGGTTAGACCGAAAGGTACCGATCTTCCTCCGACTGAACCACCGGTGACTTTGAAAGCTATATCGGATCTAATTCAAAGGGAAATTTCAACCTCTATTACGGAGCTGATTCGTTTGGAAATTTCAATTCATTTCCAGAAAATTGCTGATTCAATGGATAAAATACAATTATCTATTACGGAACATCAGTCGGCTATATCTAATCTTCAAAAATCCACGCAACAAAATGAACTCAAGATGGGGAAAATTGAAGAAACAATTACTATAATGAAGAAAAAACTTGACTTTCTGACCTTTAAAAACCCTGACTTAGAATCCAGAATGCGATGGCAGAATCTTCGAATGATTGGTGTGCGTGAAGCTGTGGAATCTGACAATCCTATGAAGTTTTTTTCTCAACTTTTAAAAGATGCATTTCCTACTGTATTTCCTGACCAACCACCATTATTGGATCGTGTTCACAGAGTTCCATCATACTCGCCTAAGTCAAATAAACCTCGACATGTCATCTTACGTTTTCATTACTTTCAAGACAAGGAGAAACTGTTTCGATTCATTCGATCTAAAGGTTACATTGATTTTTCGGATCTTAATTTCCGATTCGTGGAGGATTTCAGTAAACCAATTCGGGATCAATGGGTTCGTTACAGATCTGTGATGTTGGAACTCTGCAAGATGGATTTAAAACCAGCGCTGCTTTACCCAGCACGTCTAAGGATTCGTACGTTGGATGGAGCCCTCCGTTTTTTTGAATCTCCATCGGATGCCCAGAGTTATCTGGATCAATTTTCACCTTCAACATCTTAATCGTAATTTTTAACTATCTCCGTTTGATTGGAGGTTGTGAATCTGTCGGCCTTAATTTTTTTTTGCCTTATATGGGCAGAAAAGTTTATTTTTGACTCATTAATATGGTTGCTAAACTTTCTTTCTATCTGTGTCATTCCTTTCTTTTTCCCAAGGGATTCTGGGTGGTTATGTCCTCAGTGTCATTCTACGTATTTCCTTTGAGGCCTTAAATTTTGTAGTTTTTAAATTCACTTTTTTTGTAGGTTTTTATAACTAGTTTATGTTAATAATTTCATTTCTTTTTTTTGTATATTCATAGGGTCTGGGGTTTGTTGTGGTTTTTTTATATTTTCTGGCTTTTTCTCTGTTATATTAAGTATTTGTTTCAATTGGTTTACTTTTTTTATTCTTTTACTCTTTTATAATTTGCTGATCTTTTTTATATTTACACTTTTTTTTAGTGAGCGTCTATCGGAAGTCATGGGGGTAGTTTTAGTGCTTGCTTCTTTCTGGCTGGTCTGTTTTAGATCTAGCCTTGGGTGCATGGGGTGCGGGGTGGTGGGAGGGGCTTCAAGTTTTAGTTTTTTTCTTCTTGGGCTATTTACACTATTGAAGTTTTGGCTGCGTTCTCCTTCCCGGTATCTCTTGCTTGTTTTGTTCCCTTTCCGGGTTCGTGGGTCGAGCCTATCGTCAATCCTCCTTTTTGCGGGTTGACTTTAGGGTTTATGGAGTCTATTATTAATTTTGTCTCCTGGAATATTAATGGTCTTAACCATCCTATTAAAAGGAAAAAAGTTTTTAATGTGTTCGGGAGACTTAAAGCACAAATTCTATTTTTACAAGAGACCCATGTGCGGAGGGGGGACAGACTACGTTTTTTTAAATTCTGGAAGGGACAACAGTTTCTTTCGAACTCTAACGCTAAGATTCGAGGCATCTCTATTTTTATAGACTCCTCAGTAACTTTTATACAACATGATATTATCTCTGATCCGAATGGTATATTTCTACTGGTTAGTGGTTTACTATTTAATAAAAAGGTAGTTTTGGTTAATGTTTATGCTCCCAATATGGATTGTCCGGAATTTTATAAATCATTATTCAATCAGTTCCCGAATTTGAATGAGTTTTCATTGATCTGGGGCGGAGATTTTAATACCTGTTTATCTCCAGCTTTGGACCGTTCGGCTCCTCTACGGACCTTACCTAATAAATCTGCAACTTTGATTAATTCATTCCTCTCTGATTCTGGGTCGACGGACATTTGGCATTTTTTGCATCCTCAGGAAAAAATTTTTCTTTTTTTTCACATGTTCACCATTCCTATTCAAGAATTGATTATTTCTTTATTGACTCTCGTCTTATTTCTTCAGTGATTAATTGTGATTATGACTCTATAACCATTTCGGATCATGCTCCACTTAAGCTTTCTATTAAAATTCAGGCCAATACACAAAATAATAGACAATGGCGTTTTAATTCGTTGTTGCTTCAGGACTCTGATTTTGTTAACTTTATGAATGAACAGATTGATCTTTTTTTTACAATCAACTACACAGAGGATATTTCTGTGAACATTCTTTGGGATACTTTTAAAGCTTATATTCGTGGTCAGATTATCTCGTATTCTGCTGCTTTGAGGAAGAAGCTGAAACAGGAGGAGTTGGTAATTGTGGACAAGATTAAGGAAATTGATAAGAAATATGTTATAGCTCCCTCTGAGGAGTTATATAAACAAAGAATTGAACTTCAAATGGAACACAGTTTATTACTTTCGTCCTCGATTGTAAATCAATTAAAGAAAACAACAAATGAATTTTATGTACACAGTGATAAAATTGGCAAACTGTTGGCTAACCAATTGAAATCTAATTATACTAAGTCTCAAATTAATCAGATTTATAATCAAACTGATCGACTGATACTTGATCATGCGGGGATTAATCAAACCTTTTTTGATTTTTATTCTTCCTTATATCAATCAGAGTCCTCTCAAGACTCTAAATATATGAATGATTTTTTAGATAACCTAGAATTCCCTGAGATTTCACAGGATATGTCTTCTATGCTAGATACTCCCATTACTACTGATGAGATTAAGAATGTTATATCCTCTATGAACCTGGGGAAAACTCCTGGCCCTGATGGGTTTACCGCAGAATTTTATAAATGTTTTGCATCTTCATTAATCCCGTGGTTCTGTAGGGTTTTCGAGGCTTCACTAAAACTGGGTAAACTTCCCGAATCTTTCAATAGAGCGTCAATCTCTCTAATATTAAAGAAGGATAAAGACCCTGCTGAATGTGCATCTTATAGACCAATATCTTTATTAAATGTTGATTCTAAAATTTTTTCTAAATTATTAGCAAACAGATTAGAAAAAGTACTTCCTTTTATTATTTCGGAAGACCAAACGGGTTTTATTAAAGTTCGTTACTCTTTCTATAACATACGTACACTGTTAAATATTGTTTATACCTCCTCACAAAATGTTCCTGAGTGTGTTATCTCTTTAGATGCTGAGAAAGCTTTTGATAGAGTAGAATGGCCTTACTTATTTAAGGTGCTTGAAATGTTTAATTTTAGCTCGAAATTTATATCCTGGATCAAACTGTTATTATCATTCTCCTGTAGCCTCGGTCCGTACTAACTCTTTAAGCTCACCTTTTTTACCTCTTTTTCGAGGTACTCGACAAGGCTGTCCTCTTAGTCCTTTATTATTTGATATTGCATTAGAACCTCTTGCAATTGCCATTCGAGAATCTCCAAATATTACTGGGATAACTCGGGGCTTAAAGTCCCATAAAATATCACTCTATGCTAATGACTTACTTTTATATATTTCTAATCCTCAAAAATCCATCCCTGCTGTTTTAGATTTATTAGCACAATTTAGTCTTTTTTCAGGTTATAAATTAAATCTTAGTAAGAGTGAACTTTTCCCGATTAATAAACAACTTCCCTTATATCACAACTTTCCGTTTAAATTGATTAATAATTATTTTTCATATCTTGGGATTAAAGTTACTTGTAAACACAAAGATTTATTTAAGATTAATTTTTTACCCTTAATTGACCATATTACTCAACTTTCATCTAAATGGTTTCCATTATATTTAACTTTGATTGGTCGTATTAATGCAGTTAAGATGTTTTTTTTGCCAAAATTTTTATATATATTTCAGGCATTACCGATTTTTGTTTCAAAATCTTTTTTTGATAAAGTTGACTCAAAAATTTCTTCATTTATTTGGCAAAATAAAAACCCGAGATTGGGTAAAATACATTTACAGAAAGCTAAGCGAGATGGAGGTTTAGCATTACCTAACTTTAGATTCTATTATTGGGCAATTAATATTCGACATATGAAATTTTGGTTACTTGACCAGGATGTACTATCCATTCCTAAATGGGTAGTACTGGAATTACAATCTGCTCAGGGCTATACACTTGGCTCTATTTTAGGTTCCTCTCTTCCTTTTGATTTGAAACGCCTCAAACAGGTCTCTAACCCGATAGTTAAATATACCTTACGTATTTGGTTTCAATTCAGAAAATTTTTTGATCTTAACCAATTTGGGCTAGTGATTCCTATTTTAGGTAACATATTTTTTCCTCCCTCTTTCACGGATCGTGCTTTTCAAATTTGGAAGACTAAGGGTATTTCACAGTTTTTGGATTTATTTTTAGATGGTTCCCTTATGTCTTTTGAAAAATTATCTAATAAATATAATTTATCAAGAATACATTTTTTTAGATACCTACAAGTTAGGAATTTCCTAAGTACTATACTTTCTTCCTTTCCAATGCTTCCTCCTACATATATTTTAGATACTATAATTAACCTTAATCCATGTCAGAAAGGTGCATCGGCTATGATTTATAATATTATTATGAAACTTAGGAAAGCTCCATTTGATAAGATTAGGGTAGATTGGGAACAGGAATTGGGCTCTATCATTTCCGTGGATGACTGGGGGCAGATTTTACAATTAGTCAATACTTCCTCTATCTGTGCTAAACATTCCCTAATTCAATTTAAAGTTGTTCATAGAGCACATATGTCCAAAGATAAATTAGCTCGTTTTTATTCTCATATTAATCCTTTTTGTGATAGATGTCCGGGGCAGATAGCCTCTCTAACTCATATGTTTTGGTCTTGTCCTACTCTGGAAACTTTTTGGAGAGACATTTTTAATATTATCTCAAAGGTATTGAATATAGATATTTCTCCTCACCCTATTACTGCTATCTTTGGATTACCTAAGACTTCCAGTAATCTTTCTCCTTCAGCCTGTAGAATGATTGCATTTCTTACTTTAATGGCGAAAAGATGTATCTTACAACATTGGAAAGAGCTTAATGCTCCATCTACCTTTTTTTGGTTTTCTCAGACGATATTATGCTTGAATTTGGAGAAAATTAGAAGCAATCTTTATGATTCCTCACTTAAATTTGAACAGACCTGGAGATCTTTTATTCAATATTTTCATTTAATGTAATTTTTTTTCTTCCTCTTTTTGCTCCAGATTTATATTCCCTTCTTGTTTTTTTCTACTGTTTTTAATGGAGGTCGGGTTTGAGGACGTGATTTTAAGTCTTTTAACTCTACTTGTTTCCAAGTTAGCCCATTGCTTTGCCTTGCTTTTAGTTTAGTTGCACGGTGGTTTTTTGGGGGTTTTTTTTTTTTTCCTTTTTCTATTGATATATATATATATAAATTAGTATACTATTATGTTAGCTTATTATTTTATGTTTAAATTACATTGTTTGTATCATTTCTTTTCTGTTTTAATATCTCCTGTAATTTTATTATATTCTAACAGTGTATTAGTGCCTATATGGCTTACCTTTTGTATACTTATTTAATAAAAAGATTTAAAAAGAAAGAAAGAGTATGGCTCAGAGGTACTTGGAAGTCAATGCCGTTTGCTGTTCCGATGATATGATGAGAGCAGAAGGATCATTTGAAAGACTGCTAATCCTGTCTGACCAGTGTGTCTGGTTTCTCTGCTCAAAACAAGAAATCCATTGAACACCCCAATCTCCCTTCAGCCATGCATGACGATAGTCTTCCAGTACCGAAGCCACCAGAGACATGGAGTCTAGAGGAGGCAGATGAAGGTGCCATGATACATGAGCCAGGAATGGAAAACAACCCTGATATTGATACAGATTTTGAACCCTTCATGTCAACTGAGCCTCATCTGATAACCTAATCTGTGTTAAATGACCTAGTCAAAGGCAAAAGCAGAATTACTGGGTTCAAGAGTGCAAGAATGGAATCTGCTGTCATCAGGCACAAAATCTTCTGTGAGGATGTCGATATTTGAGACAAATGTTTCCCAGAATAATTCCAAAATTTAGGATGGCATTTTTGTTGGTCCACAAATCAAACAATGACAGACAATTCGAAGAACTTCTAGTGGGACTGGAGAAAATTGCATGGAAGGTATTCAAGGAAGTTTTTGAAAATTTTGTTGGGAACTACAGAGCACCAAACCACAAGCAGCTGGTTGACAGTGTGCCTCAAGCATACGACACCATGAAATGCAACATGTCACTGAAGATCCATTCCCGTTTAGACTTCTTCCCTGCAAACCTTGGTGCTGTCAGTGACGAGCATGGTGAAAGGTTTCACTAGAAAATTGTGGTCATGGAAAAATGGTATCAGGGCAACTGGAATCCATCAATGCTGGCTGATTATCATTGGGCACTTAAATGAGAAGCCTCAGACATGCAGTACAAATGAAAATCATCTACAAAACATTTTAAGCTTAATCAATCGATTGCAAAATGTCAGCACTGTTATGCAATTAAGTGCGTTATATTCAATAAAAATTAATATCTTGTTTCTACAAATTTCTATGTGATATAAGTAGTCTAAAACTACATTTGTGTTTGGCTTCAAACAGTCAATCATAAGCACAAGAAAATTTGGAGGAAGCAAAACTTTCAAAAAAAAATTGCTGTCCAGTTTTATTAATACAAGATAAAAGCAGGGCACACTGCAAATCTTAAAGTAATTGATCATGGTGAAAGTAAAATTGTGAACAAGCTAGAGGCTTGCAGTTGTAATGCCATTTTGGCAGGAAGAGAATATAAATGATGGTTCAAGTAAAAGCAATAGTGTGTAAGGGAACATGAGTAACAATTCCTACCCTATGTGGAGAGGGTGAACGTATTTGCTGTGGCCAAATATATTGTGCAGGGGGAATACATGGGTGTTGAAAGAAGGAATGGAAGAACACAATATTATTGATGGAAATCTTCTCCCATGTGAATACACACTCATTACATTAGCTGCTCCAAAGAAGTATATACTCTTGATCTCCCAATTTACCTCATTGTAACTTTGTACCTTATTTGTCTACTTGCGCTGCACTTTCTCTGTAACTGTAACACTCTATTCTGTATTCAGTTGTACCTTTAACAACCTTGATGTACTTATATTTGGAACAATCTGTATAGAAGGCTCACAGACAAAAGCTTTTTACTGCATTTCAGTACATGTGACAGGAAGAAATCAGTTGAGAATTACAAGATATAAGTGCTTTGCTTGTGTATACAACTTTGAAATCGTACTTCAGCCCACAACTATATCTGATCACCAAGAGCTATATATTCAGCTCATGCAGTGAACTGCAGTCATTTTCAAAGAAGGGTCATTAACCTGAACATCCTGTAGTCAGTATTTTCCTTTCTTTATGCATGTTATCAAAAACTGGCAGAAAAAGACAAGTGACTATATTATTGCACTCAAGCACTTTCTGTCATGGTCCGGATCGGGGTCCCTTTAAATTTAGCTTGTTTATGTTACGGTCCGGACCGTTGATTCCCTGTTTTCCCGTGTCCCTCGACTTTGGTGATTAGAGGCAATTAACACTCGGTTGAACTGGTAGTTTATAATCTCCGGCTTTCAGCCATTCGGTGCGGGAGCGTCTGCAATGTCACCAAGGTATGGCGTGTCAATGTCATCTGGCCGAAGCAAGCCTAGTCTCCGCCCGAAGCGAATGCCGGTAATTCGCCTTTCCTCACCGGAGCAACCCTGTCAAGTTACCCCGCTAAAGCGAGCCTGCAAAGTTTCCTCACCGAGGTGGGTCTGTCAGTTAATCCGCCGGAGGGAATCAAGAACCGCTGTCTACTGTTCCCGGGCCAAGTCGAGAGATCGCCACTACCCGGAGGCTCCGGGTAGCATTCAAGTCCTGGCTCCGGGCAGCATTCAAGTACCATGTCAAGTCCTGGCCCTGGCGGGATTCAAGTACCATGTCAAGTCCTGGCCCTGGCGGCGTTCAAGTACCATGTCAAGTCCTGGCCCTGGCAGCTTCCCAGTTCTGAGTCAAGTCCTGGCCCTGCCGGTCTGTGATTCCTGTCCTACCCCCTTGTCTGAATCCCTTCTCTGCCCCTCTCACCTCTAGCCCTCGTCTGCAGCCCCCACCTGCATTTCGGTCTAGTTCCATCACCGGAGCTAGATAGATACTGTCTGGTGTTCATTCGTGTTGGTCTTGTCTTGTCTTGTCCTCGCCTCTGTGGGGTAAGTCTGGCCACCTTGCTGTTGCCCCGTGGGGAGTCATGTCTTGTCCTGTCCTCGCCTCCGTGGGGTAAGTCAGGCCATCTTGCCGTTGCCCCGCCGGGGGTCATGTTCTGTCTTGTCTTGTCCTCGCCTCCGTGGGGTAAGTCAGGCTGTCTTGCCGTTGCCCCGCGGAGGGTCATGAGTCCCGGCCCTATGTCCTGTACCCAAGGAGGGGTTCTGGCTCTGTGTTCTGTGTGTGAGTCTCGGCCCCATGTCCTGTACCCAAGGAGGGGTCCTGGCTCTGTGTTCTGTGTATGTGTCTATGGTTCCATGTACCTGCTCCCCGAGACCGAGGCTCTGTTTTCCATGTCCCTCCTCTCCCTAGCCCATGTCATGTCCATGCCTGGTTCTGGGGTCCGAGCCCGAGGCAAGATCCAGGTACTGGGTCCTTGCCCAGTCTCGGGCTCGGAGTCCATACCCTAGCATCTTCATGTCTCCTCTAGTTCTGGGAGCTGATTCTGAGTCCAAGCCCAGACCCTTGGTCCCAGCCCAGTCGTAGTCCTGAGTCCTTATCCGGTTCGCTATTTCCTGCTCCTGCCTTGCTCTCCTGGTACCGAACAATAAACTAAATCTAAGTAACCTCACAAGATGTGTCTTGCATTTGGGTCCACCCTTGCTCCCAATGCCCTGCCATTGTGACATCTTCAAGGTATTGTTACTTTGATCTTGCATTCAGATAGAGATTTGAGAGTGATCTAAGAGGCAGAAAAAGCTTTATGGAGATACAGGAGCTTCAGCAGATGCAGAAAATCTTGAGCAACACATACAAAATGCTGGAGGAAGTTAGCAGGTCATAATATGTGGATACAAGTTCAGAATCCTGCCGAAGGGTTTTGGCCCAAAACATCGACTGTATTTTTTTCCACAGATGCTGCCCGCCTGCTGAGTTCCTCCAGCATTGATAGTGATAAAGCCCTTTGCAAGTGCTAATGGTGAGAAACACTTTGGACTCTTCTTCCATCTTCATCTGTAGGTAGGCCTCAGCTAAGTCCACTTTGCTCAAGTGATTTCCTCCAGAAACATTTGCAAAGATATACTCTATCCTGGGTAGAGGGTATTGATCTATTTACATTTTTGGTTTGATGGAGACCTTAAAATCACTACAGATCCTGACAGATCCATCCTTCTTGGCAACTGGGACCACTGGCCTTGAATCCTTTCAGACTGCATGCTATCCAGCTTACTGGCTACTTCATCACAGCTGGTATAAGAAATCAGGCAGGCTTTGTAAACCTTGGTATGGTATTTTCATTTAACACTATTTTACTCATGATATCCTTCAAGAGGACCACAATCTTGATATGGTTTGAAGGCTTGTGTGCCTCAATGACCTGGAGACTATGCTGTCTGGAGTCAGAACCTTATGCTTTGGCCCTTGGTAGGGTCACCCATGCAAAACAGGTCAAAGGGTAGAGGCCAGATTAAGAGTTTCTCCACATTCAAGGGTTCAACTCAGGGCTAACAACCCTGACTGATCAAACAAAACTGTTACAGAAAAGGCAATGAAGAATCCTTCTACATCTGAGTGTGATGGTATTCCTGAGTCTCTTGTGGGATTTGCATGACTGACATAAGTGAAAATCAAGCTACTGACATGATGCAGGATGCCTGATCACCACCAGAGAAGGAGGACCTTCATTACCGTCCTAAACGCCAGCAGCATAATGGGCAGTAGAGAGACTCTTGATGTGTTTGAATTTTCCAATGCCATCCTTGAACAATGCTATGACGTCATCCAGCACCTTTCTTAATTCGCTTGCAGTTGACTCTATGGCAGGAGATATGGCATGCAAATGGTGGTTGGATCTCCAATCAAGTTGTTATTGTCTCAGCCAATCACAGCTGTACAATGCTACCCCTCCTGTTTTTGTCCATATAAGCCCAATGTGGCTGGTTGGCTGTTGTATTTCACTGTTATGAATATTGTGCTCCAGGTGTTTTCTTTTCTCCAGTATAAGTTCTTAGTTGGACAGCTGCAGGCTTCCATTTAATACCTTTGAAATGCCTCTCAAATGCATTTTGTGGAATGACTGAAAGAACTGAGCCAGTGTCCAATTCCATTTTAATTAGTTTGCCGTCCATTTCTGGTGTAAGCCATATTGTTTGTCTCTTGTTATTTTTCACATTGTAAATCGCAATGTTACCCAATCATCTCATTCTCATCATTATCAGACGTTTCAACAGCATGCAGTTTATTGCTCTTTTTGAAACTGCAACTTAACTTTTTATCTTCTTTCTCTGCCCTGTGTGGTCCATTTATTTTTGTCTGCCTGACATGCTCTTTGTATGTATCCTACTTTGTTGCACTTTCTGCAATTTTCTCCTTTAAACTTGCATTGGTCTGGTGTATGTGAGCTTCTGCCACAATGGTAACACAATTTGCTTGGCCAGGCAGGTTAGTGTTTAGATGTTACAATTTTCTTTGTGATCACTTTCATTCCTGATTGCAACTCATTTGCATCTCTGTCTGCTGTTGCCATTAATACAGCAAGCTCAACTGCTCTTTTAGATGTGAATTGTGCTTCAGATAAGATCCATTTTTGAATGCTTTCTTATAAGGTTCCCCAAACTAAACAATCTCTCAGTGCATCATTAAGCCCATGAACCTAACTGACAATGCTCAGACAAATTCTCAATTCAGCTATAAATGTTGAAATGGTCTCCCTTTCTTTTTTTTCTGCTAATTCTAAAACATCCTGCAATCAGCAATATTTTCTGCTCTAAATGTTCCTGCATCATGCTCATGATATCAGCAAAGCTCGTTTTGTCTGGTTTGGTTGGAGCCTGGAATTGTGACATTGTAGCCATTAGTGAGACTAGGCTTCAGGAGGAGTGGGACTGGCAGCTCAATATTCCAGGGTTCCAGTGTTTTAGGTGTGATAGAGTGGGTGGGATTAAGGGAGGAAGGGTGGCATTACTACTCAGGGGAAATATCATGGGAATGCTCTGTCAGGACAGACTGGAGAACTCATCTTGTGAGGTATTATGGGTGAAACTGAGAAATAAGAAAGGTATGATCACATTAGTGGGGCTATATCAAAGACAAACCAGCAGTCCTAGGGATTTAGAGGAACAAATTGGTGGAGAGATTGCAGACTGTTGCAAGAAACATAAGGTTGTTATAGTAACTTTCCACATATTGACTGTGAATCCCATATTGTTAAAGGACTAGATGGAATAGAGTTTGTCAAACGTGTTCAGGAAAGTTTCCTTCATCAGTACATAGAAGTCCCAATGAGAAAGTGTGTGATACTGGATCTGCTATTAGGGAAACAAGACAGAGCAGAAGAGAGAAGTTTATGTAGGGGAACACTTTGCATCTAGTGAATAAAATGCCACTAGTTTCAAAGTAAGTATGCAAAAGGATAGGTCTGGTCCATGGAATGAGATTCTAAATTGGAGAAAGGTCAATTATCAGTAATGACCTAGCAAATGTAGATTGTTTTAGGCAGTTTTCTGGCAAAGGTGTATTTGGTAAGTGGGAGACATTCACAAACAAAATTTTGAGAGTACAAAACTTAATTGTGCCTGTTAAAATAAAATGTAAAGACAACAAGTGTAGTGAGCCCTGGTTTTCAAGAGATATTTAGGTCCTGGTTAACAGAAAAAAGGAGATGCATAACAGATATAGACAGCTAGGAACAAATGAGGTGCTATGGAGTACAAGAAATGCAAGAGAACACTTAAGGAAGAAATCAGGAGGATGAAAAGAAGGCATGAAGTTGCTCTTGGGATTCTACAGATAGGTTAAGAGCAAAAGGATTGCAAGTGACAAAAATAGTCCTCTGGAATATCAGAATGGTAACCCATGTGTGGAGCCAAAACACATGGGGGAGATCTTAAATAGTTTCATTTGTATTTAATCAGGAGAGAGACACAGAGTCGATCGAAGTGAGGCAAAGAGACATCAACTTCATGGACACTGTACAGATTGCAGAGGAGGAGGTGTTTGCTTTCCTGAGGTAAATCAGGGTGGATAAATCCCCAGGGCTTGACAAGGTGTTCCCTCAGACCCTATGGGAGGCAAGTGCAGAAATCGCCAGGACCCTAGCAGAGGTATTTAAATCAGCCTTAGCGACCAGAGAGGTACTAGAGGATTGGAGAATAGCCAATGTTGTTCTGCCGTTTATAAAAGGCTCTAAACATAAACTAGCAAATTATAGGCCAGCGGGCCAGACATCAGTTCTGGGAAAGTTATTGGTAGGTATCCTAAGGGACCGAATATATAAGTATTTGGAGAGACATGGACTGCTTAAGAATAGTCAGCATGGCTTTGTGCACAGTAGGTCATGTCTAAGCAATCTTGTAATGGCATCTTGGCAGATGCAATTTAATGTGGATAAATGTGAAGTTATCCACTTTGGTGGCAAAAATAGGAAAACTGATTATTATCTGAATGGTGGCCGATTAGGAAAAGGGGAGGTGCAACGAGACCTGGGTGTCATTATACACCAGTCATTGAAAGTGGGCATGCAGGTACAGCAGGCAGTGAAAAAGGCGAATGGTATGCTGGCATTTATAGCGAGAGGCTTCGAGTACAGGAGCAGGGAGGTACTACTGCAGTTGTACAAGGCCTTGGTGAGACCACACCTGGAGTATTGTGTGCAGTTTTGGTCCACTAATCTGAGGAAAGACATCCTTGCCATAGAGGGAGTACAAAGAAGGTTCACCAGATTGATTCCTGGGATGGCAGGACTTTCATATGAAGAAAGACTGGATGAACTGGGCTTGTACTCGTTGGAATTTAGAAGATTGAGGGGGGATCTGATTGAAACGTACAAAATCCTAAAGGGATTGGACAGGCTAGATGCAGGAAGTTTGTTCCCGATGTTGTGGAAGTCCAGAACAAGGGGTCACAGTTGGAGGATAAAGGGGAAGCCTTTTAGGACCGAGATTAGGAAAAACTTCTTCACTCAGAGAGTGGTGAATCTGTGGAATTCTCTGCCACAGGAAGCAGTTGAGGCCAGTACATTGGCTATATTTAAGAGGGAGTTAGATATGGCCCTTGTGGCTACGGGGATCAGGGGGTATGGAGGGAAGGCTGGGGCGGGGTTCTGAGTTGGATGATCAGCCATGATCATAATAAATGGTGGTGCAGGCTCGAAGGGCCGAATGGCCTACTCCTGCACCTATTTTCTATGTTTCTATGTAAAGTTTGAGGAAGTTACCAGGAAATAATGAAGACAAGGTAGTGGATGTTGTCTACGTGGATTTTAGCAAGGCACTTGACAAAGTCCCACATGGGACGTTTGTCAAGAAGGTTCCGTCGCTTGGTATTCAAGATAAGGTAGTAAATTGGATTAGACATTGCCTTTATAAGAGAAGCTAGAGAGTGGTAGTAGTTGTTGCCTTTCTGACTGGATGCCTGTGACTCGTGGTGTGCCTCAGGGATGATTGCCTGGTTCATTGTTGTTTGTCATCTATATCAATGATCTGGATGATAATGTGGTTAATGGGATCCGGAAATTTGTGGATGACACCAAGACTGGGGGTGTAGTGGACAGCAAGGAAGGCTAGCATGGCTTGTTTGCAAAGGATCTGCATCAGCTGGAAAAATGGGTTGAAAAATGGAAGATGGAATTTAATGCAGACAAATGCGAAGTTTAAGCAACACACATCAAAGTTGCTGGTGAACGCAACAGGCCAAGCAGCATCTTTTTTTATATACCTTATATACTTCCATCCCCCATCAGGAAGGTCTCAAAGCTCTACGCTTCATTTTGGATTCCAGACCTAATCAGTTCCCCTCTACCACCACTCTGCTCCGTCTAGCGGAATTAGTCCTTACTCTTAATAATTTCTCCTTTTGCTCCTCCCGTTTCCTCCAAACTAAAGGTGTAGCTATGGGCACCCGTATGGGTCCTAGCTATGCCTGCCTTTTTGTTGGATTTGTGGAACAATCTATGTTCCGTGCCTATTCTGGTATCTGTCCCCCACTTTTCCTTCGCTACATCGACGACTGCATTGGCGCTGCTTCCTGCACGCATGCAGAACTCGTTGACTTTATTAACTTTGCCTCCAACTTTCACCCTGCCCTCAAGTTTACCTGGTCCATTTCCGACACCTCCCTCCCCTTTCTAGATCTTTCTGTCTCTGTCTCTGGAGACAGCTTATCCACTGATGTCTACTATAAGCCTACTGAGTCTCACAGCTATCTGGACTATTCCTCTTCTCACCCTGTCTCTTGCAAAAATGCCATCCCCTTCTCGCAATTCCTCCGTCTCCGCCGCATCTGCTCTCAGGATGAGGCTTTTCATTCTAGGACGAGGGAGATGTCTTCATTTTTTAAAGAAAGGGGCTTCCCTTCCTCCACTATCAACTCTGCTCTTAAACGCATCTCCCCCATTTCACGTTCATCTGCTCTCACTCCATCCTCCCACCACCCCACTAGGAATAGGGTTCCCCTGGTCCTCACCTACCACCCCACCAGCCTCCGGGTCCAACATATTATTCTCCGTAACTTCCGCCACCTCCAACGGGATCCCACCACTAAGCACATCTTTCCCTCCCCCCCCCTCTGCATTCCGCAGGGATCGCTCCCTACACAACTCCCTTGTCCATTCGTCCCCCCCATCCCTCCCCACTGATCTCCCTCCTGGCACTTATCCGTGTAAGCAGAACAAGTGCTACACATGCCCTTACACTTCCTCCCTTACCACCATTCAGGGCCCCAAACAGTCCTTCCAGGTGAGGCATCACTTCACCTGTGAGTCGACTGGGGTGATATACTGCGTCCGGTGCTCCCGATGTGGCCTTTTATATATTGGTGAGACCCGACGCAGACTGGGAGACCGCTTTGCCGAACATCTACGCTCTGTCCGCCAGAGAAAGCAGGATCTCCCAGTGGCCACACATTTTAATTCCACATCCCATTCCCGTTCTGACATGTCTATCCACTGCCTCCTCTACTGTAAAGATGAAGCCACACTCAGGTTGGAGGAACAACACCTTATATTCCGTCTGGGTAGCCTCCAACCTGATGGCATGAACATTGACTTCTCTAACTTCTGCTAGGCCCCACCTCCCCCTTGTACCCCATCTGTTACTCATTTTTATGCACACATTCTTTCTCTCACTCTCCTTTTTCTCCCTCTGTCCCTCTGAATATACCTCTTGCCCATCCTCTGGGTCACCCCCCCCCCGTCTTTCTTCCCGGACCTCCTGTCCCATGATCCTCTCGTATCCCCTTTTGCCTATCACCTGTCCAGCTCTCGGCTCTATCCCTCCCCCTCCTGTCTTCTCCTATCATTTTGCATCTCCCCCTCCCCCTCCAGCTTTCAAATCCCTTACTCACTCTTCCTTCAGTTAGTCCTGACGAAGGGTCTCGGCCTGAAACGTCGACTGCGCCTTTTCCTATAGATGCTGCCTGGCCTGCTGCGTTCACCAGCAACTTTGATGTGTGTTGCTTGAATTTCCAGCATCTGCAGAATTCCTGTTGTTAGCATCTTTTTTTTTACACTTTGCTTGGACCAACCAGGGTAGGCCTTACACAATGAATGGTAGGGCACTGAGGATTGTGGTAGGATAAAGGGATCTGGGAATACAGGTCCAAAATTATTTGAAAGTGCTGTCACAGGTAGATAGGGTCATAAAGAAATCTTTTGGCACATTAGCTTTCATAAATCAATGTATTGAGTACAGAAGATGGGATGTTATTTTGAAGTTGCATAAGATGTTGGTGAGGCCTAATTTGGAGTATTGTGTGCAGCTTTGGTCACCTACCTACAGGAAAGATGTACAACAAGACTGAAAGAGTACAGAGAAAATTTAAAAAGGATGTTGTCAGGTCTGGAGGACCTGAGTTAGAAGGAAAGATTGAATACGTTAGGACTGTATTCGTTAGAATGTAGAAGATTGAGAGGAGATTTGATGAAGGTATACAAAATTATGAGGCAAGTAGATAGTCCAAGTGCCAGCAGCTTTCCCCACTGAGGTTGGTTGGGATGACAACCAGAGGTCATGGGCTAAGGGCGAAAGGTGAAAAGTTTAAGGAAAACTTGAGAGGAAACTTCTTCACTCAGAGGGTTGTGAGAGTATGGAATGATTTGCCAGCACAAGTGATGCATGCAAGCTCAATTTCAATGTTTAAATGAAGTTTAGATAGGTACCGTACATGGATGGTTGGGATATGGAGGGATATGGTTCCAGTGCAGGTCAATGGGAGTAGGCAGTTTAAATGGTTTTGGCATGGACTAGATGGGCCAAAGGGCCTGTTTCAGTGCTGTTCTCTATGTCTCTATGACAGATATATACTTTGATAATAAATTTACTTTGAACTTACGACTTTGAACTTTAAGTTGAAATCTTTATTGTTGTTGACTCATTGAACAGAAATACTTAATTCTAGTTTACCTTATAAGAATTTTGAACTCCTTTATCAGATTTCCTCATTGTTAGAAGCATGAGCTGCTTTGTCTCTCGTTAGTGGCATTTTTTCTTACCTCAAACTACATAAGTAAATTCAGCATCCATGGTATTTATACCTCACCTATAGTAAGGCGATTAAAATGGAACACAAAATATTCTATTCACAGCCTAACCAGTTTTGTGTAAGATTATATTAATTATTAATATGGTTTGCTACAGCCTACCAGAGCTTGAATGATTATGAGTGCTCTAAGCAAAGGTATTTTTGCCAAATTTTTTTCCTGTGTTAGGTAAAATAAATGAGATGATTTTGCCATCTCTTCTGGCCTTTCAGGTGATTATGTTAATGAAAGGATGAGGGAAGGGTTATATTTGCCAGCATCATGTTTACCAGTATACCACAAACACTTATAGAGCAGTCAGTGTATTCCAGACACAAATAAGCCACACGTTTAGGCTTTGTGATCTATTAGCTTTAGCCTGGCTCTCATTATGCTCACGTTGCACATAATGCAGCTGTATTTACCATATTCAATAGCACCTGAAACCTGACCCAAATACACACACAGCGGCACGTCCAGTGGTTTACCAATGCAACATTAGAAAAGACCGAGCCTTAAAAATGTTGTTCATTTGGGAAGCTTAAGAATGCAGGGGGATTAAGATGTACTAATGAGGAGTGACGGCAGCAAGGTAGGGAAGACTGGGTAATCAGTGTAAGATCAGTTAAAAAATTGCAAATTTTAAATGGGAAACCATAGAACCATAGAAAAACTACAGAAAGGCAGGCTTGCTGTTCAGTACACAAAATAATGAACCTTAATCAACAGCACAGTTACCTTGAGGCCTACATGAGAAAGCAAAGCAACATTACTGAAACCATACATTATACACCCTGGTGATCTCACCATTATCACAAGAAACCTTTGTAGCATCGATGAATATAAAGCAAACAAAACTTCTCCAAGATATTAGACTCTTCCCTATATCTGAAGAGCACAGTTGAAGATTTACACCCTGTTTGTGTCAATCTTTCACCTCCTGAGAGCCAGCTTAGAGCATCCATGCTCTCCTCTGGTTAATAAAGCAATGGACTGGAATTCCCACTGCAAGAAATATAAACAGCAAAATGGCACTTTATGCATGAGCCCTGTTTTTCCAAGGGCCATTGAATCCTGGCTTGCCATCATGCACCTCCTGCCACAGAATGTACTCATTCTAAATGCCAGGCACGTTGTTTTCCTGTGTGCTAGGCACTTGTTAGAAAATGAATGCTGCATGTCTCACTATTCCATTTCAAAGGGATGGCTTTTATCACATACACTATCTGATTAATGCTGGAAATGGTTGCAACTACAGGATTGAAGTCCATCCTTTGTTGGGTGGGCATGGATCAATATCTAAGGCTCTTTTGCTTATCCTTCTTTGGGGTGGGGGGGTGGATAGACACAGGCATCTATGACAACATTGTGCTACTCCGATGTCCCATTAGGAATCATTGACAGGTTGGAGATGTTATCTTCTATAAGAGCCTGTCGAACTTTTTTTACAGATCCTAAATGTCTTTGGGCTTCAGAGAAAAATAAAAATAATTGAATTGATTTAAATGACTGAAAAATTAAATAATTTTATTTTATTTAAAAAAATGAAACTAATTAAAACACAAAGAAATAATTAAAACTATGAAAATAAAACAAAATGCAGGAAAGTAATCAATGTCTCTTATTTACCCCTTCCCATCTATTTCACAGTGCTGGGGATTCCCATTCAACTGACTGAGGGCTCTAACTCTACCCTGCGACTGGCTGGCTGTGCAGCACCAGAGAAGTAGGTACTGCATGATGCTGGGAAAACCCAGCACTACTACATGTCGACTTCAGTGACCAGCAATTCCGTGTCGACTTCAGTGACCGAACAGAATGAAGAATGCTTTTGTATGTGTCACCCAGATGGTGCAATGTTTATACCCTGCCCAGGTATGCTTTGTACATATTGACGTATGAGTAGTGAACATTGCTATTTCCCTAACGATACATCACTTGGGATCACAGGTCAGATTTTAAAAGCCATTTAATTATTGTGAAATCTCAATGGATTCTTCCTAACAGCCATCACTGCACACTATATGATGCTAGAGAAACTGCAAAAATATTGAACACTACTACTCCTAAGAGAAGGCTTGTGCCGCTTTCAATAAGAAGCATACTGTCTCCACTTGTCTCAAGGTGAGCTAAATCCCAAAAGATTCCTTCCTTCCCACTTCCAGAAGCATATAATGAATATTAATTAGCTGCAGAAGATCAGCAGAGACTGTGCCAAACATTTAGTTTGGAATTCCTGTCTGATTTCTGAACCTTCTGAGGCAGGGGTCAATTTACTTATGTAATATCCTCATTGGTATCCAGTGAACAATAATCTGAACAAATGATTACAGTGGCAGGTAGTGAGTTACCTCACTTTCTATTCACTCATAATTACAATTTCTCTCCACACGTCCTGCTGAAACTTGAAGTCACATGCAAGTACATAATACCCACAGCAGCACTGCTCACACCTCTGACTCAATTCACTGACACAGACGGCGAAAAGATCTGAGGCTATACATTGAAATCTGAGCCTGGCAGAGAAAGCAGCAATATCCAACTGTCACTGGCTTTCTCCCAGACCTGCCTGCACGAGGTTGGGGCTCCAGTGAGAACTATTTCGAAAGGTACGAACTTGAGTGCGCGAAGTGGTATCATGGGACTAATCCACAATACAATTAAAACATAATTTATACCAGTTTGCAGCTTTTTATAGTGTTCAGATAAAATGCAGAGTAAGTATATGCCCTACACATTCTTCTCCTTTGACTTATCTAGATTCCGAGTCTCCATTCAAATTAGAATACCTTTAGTTCACTGCCAGTATCTGGTTATCTTTCAAATATATTAAACTTAGCCACAAGTATTGCTTTGATTAACAATGAAAAGTAACACAGGCAGCAACAACTTTCCCTGCATTCAAGGTATTGATTTGCTGAACCTGATTAAAACAGCTTCAAGGCTGTCAATTCTATTATAATGCTTACCTCCATGTATAACATGGGGGAATGAATTGGCAGTCATTCATGTGTTACTGAACTTGCCAAAATCTAAAGAGAGTGATCATTCTTCCAGCTATGTTAGCAATAATGCTGATCCTTTCCGGTGTCAGTACTGATGCCACTGAAACAACTCTGGGTATTACAGTAGGAGTAGTTCTGAGAAACTACTACCTAATGCCTGAGCTACACACAGTTTACAGTCTCAAGGTACAGACATTGCTGACATTGAGTCCATTCCACCAAATAAAGATGCCTGATTACCTCGCAAACATGAGGAAATCTGCAGATGCTGGAATTCAAGCAACACACATAAAAATTGCTGGTGAACGCAGCAGGCCAGGCAGTATCTCTAGGAAGAGGTACAGTCGACGTTTCGGGCCGAGACCCTTCGTCAGGGCTAACTGAAAGAAGAGATAGTAAGAGATTTGAAAGTGGGAGGGGGAGGGGGAGATGGAGATCCGAAATGATAGGAGAAGACAGGAGGGGGAGGGATGGAGCCAAGAGCTGGACAGTTGATTGGCAAAAGGGATATGAGAGGATCATGGGACAGGAGGCCTAGGGAGAAAGAAAATGGGGAGGGAGGAAGCCGAGAGGATGGGCAAGGGGTATAGTGAGAAGGACAGAGGGAGAAAAAGGAGAGACAGAAAAAGAATGTGTGTATATAAATTAAAAAAAAATAAATGACAGATGGGGTACAAGGGGGAGGTGGGGCATTAGCAGAAGTTTACCCCATTGGCTTTATTGTGCAGCCATTAGGCCAGCTGTTGTCCAGCTCTACATTGACATGGTGAGGGTGGAAATTCAAATAACTGTCACCAACAAAACCAACCATACTGGAGATCAACACAGACAGATTTACAACTGAAATAACAAAGCCAAAACTGAAACCAAATTAATGTTCAGGGAGAATATATAGAGCATTTGTTTTCAAATTGGCTGTGACTGAGAAGTGGAAATGTGCAATTGTTTTAGCAAGGCCTTAATGATGGTTTCGAACCTGCTGACAACTATAAAGGATGCACGTCTCAGTTTATAAAGTATGGAGGAGCTCAGTGGGCCAGGTGGCATCTGTGAAAGGAAATGGACAGTCAATATTTCAGGTCAAGACCTTTCATATAACTCAGTTTCTCCAACAGTTTGCTTTTTTTCAGCTCCAAATTCCAACATCAGTAGTCTCATGTGGTGCCAGCCTGCACTGATGATTCTCCATGGTTCTGAGAAATTGCTGCATGGACAGAGGTGTCTGCCTTTAGGAATGAGCTATTAAACCAAAAATCAATCTACTTAGTCAGCTGGACATAAGAAACCTTGAGGAAGGAAAGTAATTCTTCATTCTCTACCTACTCTCTACCACTAGCATTCATTTGAAGATCTTGTTGTACTATTGTTTATGAGAGGTTAGGCACTCAGCCCTGCCTGCTTGGAGCGTGGGCCCTTAAACATATCTTTATCCTTTACCTGGTACACTTTGAACTTTATTGGGAGTAAAATGTTTTGTACGTTGTGAAAGTGGCTACCTAAATGCATTTTTTAATTATTCCGAAACTAGATACTCAAAAAGCAGAGCGGCAAAGAAGGCTCATATTTAGTAGTACTGTCGGGTTTTAAAAAGGGATCTAGTTGCTTCATTACTTCATTGATATCTGAGCTGTTGACTTTCTTTTGTCTCCATTCAATTTTCAGTATTGGCTGCAAATGTACCAACTGTCAAAGCATTAATTTCAAGCTTAGCAAAATAGATTTGTGTGACTTAAATGCTCAATTTAGGAGTAGATAGATGGTTAACACATCCAGCCAATGACTAGTCATTTATATTAATGCACCTCAAAGTTATTAGGAGAATAAACACTCCCTTTAATATTTTAAAGGAATTCCACATTACACTGTGCACAGAAGGGTAAGAGATCAGTGAAGAGTAGTATGTGTATAGACCAATGGGTCAGTTACTTAATTTACAAATATAAAATATGAGTTAAGTCTGCATACACTTGCATGATTGGTTTTAGATTTTTACTTAACTTGCTATTGTATTGGAAGACATTTGAAAGAACAATAATTAGTTCTTTGTCATCCACAGATGCAGAATGACCTGCTGTGTATTTCTAACACTTCCTGTTTCTATTAAGGCCTGTTCTAGAAACCAGCCTCATATTTTTAAAATATAGGTCAGCGTATAAGAGACACTGAGAGCAGCACTTTAAATACTGTGTCTTTAAATCTCTGTTGAAGTTCAGAAAGTTAACTTCTTCCACCTCCACTTTTCCCCAGTATCTCTGTGGTACTGCATCACTAGCCTCTTACAAACTGCCAATTTTCATCAACTTCAGAGGGATACCTTCAGCTGGCCAAGCTTTTGATCACCTATCTAGATATGTGGTTGCTTGTCAAACATAGATTCTTAATGCACACTGGAAATTTTACCATGTAAAAGGTTCCATATAATCTTGAAATTATTAGTTTTGTATTATTATGCATTTATAACATTAATTATTGGTTTCATTGAAGATATTAACATTAAAAGGGGAATTTTTAGTGCAGAGACTGAGAGGCTATGTATTCTAATGTGTGAAACTAGAACAAAGGACTATGACAGTTTTAGTGTGGGCCACTACTACAACACTAAATCGCTACTGCACATTATACCCCTTCACAGACTGCCAAAGGGATGTATGAAAATTCTCTGTCTGGCATTTGCAGGGAGTAGAGAGAAGAACACCAGTCAGAAGCCCCATCAGGACCCTGTCTAGTGTGGTGAGTTTGGGTTGGGGAAGGGTGATTCCTTTATAAGTTAGGCGATCATGGGAAGAGGACTGTTGGCAGAGGGGCTCCTTCAAATTGTTGGAGTTAGTTTATTTCAGCACAGCAATGTGAAAGCACACTTGTTAGAGGAAAGATCATTCATTGCGGAGAATTTATGATTTAGCCTTGCCCCGTAGGCCTCAGTCGACGTAGTAGTAGTATGATTTAGCCTCCAATGCTTAAAGATCTTTACTTTCTCCAGGGTAATGTGAAATTCCCATTAATAAATTTAGAGCCCTCTTAATGGTATTGATTTAAACATTTTTGTGGAAACACTTCTGGTTCTGTGACTCAGTGAAAATATTGAGAAAGGCTATTCCACACATTGTACATCTTAACCCCAAATTCACCAAGTATATCCTATTATAGACAATCACATATCAATAGCTTACTTCTGCTCATTAAGCCGTACATTCCTGTCATTATGTACAACTACATTTAAAATAGTGCCAGTATTTTCACTTGCACTTTCCTGCTGAATATCTGTTTTCTTTGTTAATTGTTTCCTGCATGAACTAAGGTTTTCTGAACTTGATGTGAATGTGGGAAGAATGAAACTTGGGGTTAATGAGGAAATGTGTAAATTGGTGGATGACAGTCAGAACAGACTCAATGGGCTGAAAGACCTTTGCTGTATCTCTTTATAAGCCTCCTATGACTGGTTCTTAAATCTTCCTTTAAGCATTTCAAACCCGTGACCAGCCTCTCCGAATTGCGTGGCATACACTGAGGGGATGGACATGAACATGAGTAAACTCCTTTGCTGAAACAGCCTTCAATAGGTTCCTCTCAAACTATGGGTAAATAAAAGGCTGTGCAGTATTTAGTAACTTATATTCTGTTTTATTAGTAATTCATTGACCTCAGAAGAGAGAGATGTTGATGAGCATGGTCTACTGAGACAAGTGTTTCATGTTTCGATGAATAAATGAATCATTGTCTCTGAAATATATCAACATTTATTCACAGGAAAGAGTTCAGAGGGAGGCCCACTGGAACACATTAAATTATCTTCCAGGAGAAGAGAATTTCTAGTGGCAATTGGAATGTATCTGCTGTTCAATGCCACAGAAATTGCTGTCAAACATAGCACAAAACAACATGCGTAAGGAATAAATAATAAGCCCATGAAATTGTCTTGTTATTTATCCACAACACTGATGGGAACCTTCAGGTACTGGATTTCTTCAGCATCCAAATGAGGAGGTACTTGGTTGGGCAATTTTCTCTGCTGTCTGCTAAAATAAAGGCAACTTTCATTGTGGGTCCTCTGTTAACCAGATACCACTTTCCAACATTTCCACTCTGAACTCTACTACCTTTCCACTTTACAATCCATCATTTTGATGAAGGTCTTGATAATTTATAATTTATTTCAACCCCCATTTTAATGCCTTGAAATCTATTTTCTTGGGATCCGGGTTCAGTCATAATAGAATGGCGGAGCAGACTCGATGGGCTGCATGGCCTAATTCTGCTCCTATGTTTTAGGATCTTATGGTCCTCTATAACCCCTCAAAGTGCATGCTGATCATCAACCACCCATATGCATACTGTAAATCTTACATTAATCTCAGTTTCTATTCTTCCCACATTCCCATCAGCTCTCCCCAGGTTTAATGACTCACCTACACTTAGGGACAATTTACAGTAGCTAATTAATCTACCAACTACCAGCAAAGATCACACTGGTCAAGATGGCACCTGTGTACAAAGCTCCTTCAGTCGATGTCTTCGGATAGATCATGAAACCATACATTTCCACTTTTTTAGAAGTCTTTTACATTTGCTTTTTGTCGAGAATGTGATTCTGGAACGTTGGTGCCTGTGATTTGCAGTTTGGAGATCGTTTGAGTGTTTCAATACTCTGCAGTCACCGAGGAGATTCCAGGAAGCAACTGCAGCGTGGGGAATCCTCACGGTGAAAAGGCAGTGAGCTGATGTTGACTCCACATCACTGATTAAAGCTTCCATTGTTCACTGATTAAAGCCACGAGTGAGATTGATATGCCTCCTGCTTGCATTTTTATTGCTGGGGGATCGCTCTGCTGCTGAAGAGGGGAGACTGCCTTTTTAATCACTGGCGAGATTGCTTTACTACAGAGAGGGGGAATGTTGCCCAGGTTTTCTGCATTTTGGATATGGACCTTTTTTTAAGTCTTATGGTTTTTTTGTATTCTGTGTTTTTCACCCAATTTTTCTTGTTTTTTTTGTATGTGGGGGAAGGGGATTTGGGGGTTGATGTACCTGTTCCATTTTGTTATTTTTTTTTGTGCAGGGAGGAGGAATTTGGGAGTTGATGATCATGCTGTTGACCTTTTCTTTTTTGGTTTCATGGCTATCTGGAGAAGAAGAATTTCAGAGTTGTATTGTTTGATAATAAATGAACCTTTGAACCTTGGAACTTACATGTCTTCAGGATGACGGAAGGAAACCCACACAGTCACAGGGAAACTGTGTAAATACTGTACAAGGTTGTGCCCAAGGCCAGATTTGAACCCAGGTCAAGTAGCAGCTCTGCTGATTGTACAGCAGCCTTGAACTCCAGTTCAAGGGATATTGCTGGAGGAAGTGACAAGGGAAGAACAAACATAGCTCAGGATAAGTTATCCATTGTGCTAAGCTGCAACATATGATCACTTGCTTGTCAAGTATCAAATGCACCAGGTGACAGACCAAAGGGGGCAGCGTGCAGAGCTAACTGTCTCCAGTTGCTCTTCCATTAGGGTGTGAGGTGCGTTTATATCCAGACAACCTACATCTGCAGCCAACTCTGGGATTCCTCCAGGCTAATTAGATAATTGTGATTAGCATTCCCTTCCTGAGACCAAAAAAAAAGTCAATGCCAGTTCTTATGAAAGATATGAGAAGACATGCATTACCTAAAACAGCAGATTCTATGCTCCACTAGAGGACAAACCGACTGAACTTTGTTCTTTGAACTGTTAAGTTCCCCTACGTGACTGGATCCTGCTAATTGCTCACTGTATACTTCAGGTTGTTACTTTAGTTGTGTAAATGTGACCCAATTACACAAATAACCCCATTCCCTAATGTAGACTGGGGTTAAAATCATGGAATTATAGTTCCGGTAAGGTGAAATGCACCAATTCAAGACAGGACTGGGAATATCAGAATATAGACTTAAACAGGCACCCACCATACTAACACAAAAGGACTAATATTATGGTTGCTGCTTGATGACTAAGAATATTGATGAACAAGTTCTGTTGGGAACATTTTGCCCCTTCATTCTCAAGTGTCATTTATTTTTCCAGTGCTACATTTCAACCAGCTTTGAAACTTGATCACATGTTTATCTAACCAAATGGCTGTGCGTGCCTCACATAAACAAACACTTCTTGGATTGAATTTCTCAAATTAATTATCCATGTGGCCCATTCCTGCCTTAAATTACTGTGCTGACATTAGCAGTTGCTGATATTCCCAGCCATACATTATACATATGTGTATTCCAGGGTATGGTATATTGGAGGACAGAGTGATACCATAGTTCCTACTTAATATAAGCAACTAAAGGAGAATTCTTACTGATATAATTTTTCAGATTACCATGTATAAGTAGATAGAATCTGGGGAAAGTGCCAAATAGGGCAGCAGAGTAGCGAAGTGGTTAGCACAATGCTTTACAGTACAAGTGACCCAGGTTCAATTCCCACCACGCATGTAAGGAGTTTCTACATTCTCCCCGTGACCGCATAGGTTTCCTCCGGGTGCTCCAGCTTCCTCCCACATTCCAAAGACATATAGTTGGTAGGTTAATTGGTCATTGTAAATTGTCCCAGTTAGGATTAAATTGGGGGATTGATAGATTGATACTTTATTGATCCCAAAGGAAATTATAGTGTCACAGTAGCATTACAAGTGCACAGAGCTAAATATTAGAAGGAGAAGTAGAATGAATAAAAATTAAGTCACCGCAAGCAGTCCAACAAGAGGGGGTCATTATTTCCCCAACTATAGGTTGATTCATTATAGAGCCTGATGGCCGAGAGTAAGAATGACCTCTTATAACGTTCTTTGGAGCAGTGTAGTTGTGTTGGTCTATTACTAAAAGTGCTCCTCTGTCCAGCCAAGGCAGCAGGTAAAAGGTGAGAAACATTGTCCAGGATTTTCCATAGGGTCCTTTGTTCGACCACAGCCTCCAGATTGTCCAATTTGACCCCTATAACAGAGCCAGCCTTTCTAATCAGTTTATTGAGCCTGTTGACATTACCTGTGTTGTTGCCATTGCCCCAGCACACCACCACATAGAGAACAATACTGGTGACAACAGACTGGTAGAATATGTGTAAGGGGTTTCTTCTTTTATGTTACTGCGAAGGCTAACAAAATGGCTTCTTTGTTATGTTATAATTAAAATGGCTTTTCTTTTAATAATAACTGCGATGTAAGGAGTTCTCTCTCTCTCTCTCTCTCTCTCTCTGCTTGCGTGGGTTATATTATTGATAAGAGAGAGAACGAACCAATTGGGATAGATGTTATTCTTTCTTGTGTGTCAATAAGCTATTGTTTTTCGCAGGCTTTGGGGCAGAAGGCACGATGGGGACAGAGAAAGGAGATGCGATGCTGTAAGCTGGGCGACAGAACGGACCCCAAGCAGGAGTCCGAGGCCCAGGGTCTTCGGCGAGGAGGGGAGACAAAGACAGACTCGTGTGGAGCGTCTGGTCGACCACCGTGGTTGGTCCCAGATGGCGGGTCGAGGGGGTCGGAGGGGATCGAATGGTGAAAGAAGACTCCGTTACTTGAGCTCCAACTATTGTGCACAAAGTGGTTGAACTTTGATTAGTTTGGCACCTTTTACTTTCCTTTTATATTTTATCTCTATTAATTACATAGTTCCAGTAAGATCTATAAAGTGTAATCATTTAATCGCATATGGTGTATTGTCTGTTATTTGGCGGGGTGGGGTACATCACGCAGCATCCACACAAACTTGATTACCCAGTCTGGTGGGCAATCAAGGGGTAATCAAAGCTTACCAGGGGGCTACACATGTGAAGGAGAGGCCTGCATACTCTAAAGGACCTTAGTCTCCTCGCCCTCTGTGTTGGTGCTTCACTCAAGTCTGTCATCCAGGGGAACCCCAAAGTACTTGTAGGTCCTCACCCCATCACATCCATGCTGTTTTATAGGTACATCTAGCAATAACTTTAATTATAATAGTTCCTACAAACGGAAATTAAATTAATATATCATTCATTTGAATGAATCTCAAAGCAAAACACAGCAGGAGCAGGAAATAAAAAATAAAAATTGATAACCCTGGAAGTAGCATGTTAGGCAGCATTTGTGGCAACATAGAAAGAGTCCAACAGAAGCAGAACCACAGTTAAAAAAAAGTTGATATTTCAGGACAATGATCTTTTATCAGAACATGATAATAACTTAATCAAATTTTGGGATATTTGTTAACAGATAATATTCACCAAAGCGTAAAGGTAACATTGTTTCTCTTCCACCAGCACTTTCAAATGGTTGGTATTCAGTACAGACTGTTGAGACTGTCTTACCATCTCAATTTCTAAATTATAACAATTATCATTTTCTCAATCAGCTGTCCTACACATTGATTCTAGAGATGGTTTTAGCTGAAAGATAATGATTTATTAATAACACTTACCATTTCCCTAATAAAATCAGCATCTCATTTCATATCATTTCCATTAAATTCATTAATTATAGCAAGTAAGAGTTTAAGTATCAATTTAGTGGCATGTTTATTATTAATGAGCAAGCTCTTTGGCCCAGAAAGTGAAAAACTAAAATTATAAACATATTCTTTCAGGATATGAAATGTTGGATATTTTAAAAATAATACTTTATATAGTTCCAAAAATATGTTTTTTATGCTTTTTAAAATCACCTTTTCTCTGCAAATGGTTATTTCATTCCCTTTTTTATTTCTCTTTCTGTATCTGATTTGATATTGATTTCATCATGCTAATTCACTCGGCACCTCTGGGGTTCCTCTTTTCCATTTGCAATGTTTAATTTTCATTGGTTTTGGTGATGTATCACTTAGCAAAGTCCTGGATGCCCTGTTGCACCTTGTTATTTTGATCATCTGTTGCATCAAAAATAGGAATGTTTAAATATTAGCCCTAACTCAAAGACAATCTGTTTCAAGAATTGTAGCATTTTAAAAGTAATGCATTGCTAAGATGTGCCAACATTCAAAGCAGACATTAAATTGAGATCCTGTCTGGCCGTTGAGATCTTGACTATCCTCACATGCCCTGACTATTTCACTTGATTCATCTGTAATTGGATAGGATTTGTAACTGGATTTGTAATTTGTATTTGTACTGCAATTGGCTGATTGAAGAATATTCTTTTATCCCAACCTTATTAAAAATCAAAACATAAATTGGAATTTGCAAGGTGGATAAAACAATGAGTTTAAACAAATCCTTGTGACTGACAAGATTCTGTCAAGTTATGTTCAAAATTATGAAAAATGCAATTAGAATTTTAATAATTGAAGTCTTCCACTTTGAAATTATGAAAACTAGCTTTCAATTTTAAGTGAATCATCAACACTATAATACTTTATACTTTATTGTCGCCAAACAATTGATACTAGAACGTACAATCATCACAGCGATATTTGATTCTGCGCTTCCCACTCGCTGGATTACAAATTGATAGTAAATATTAAAAATATATATTATAAATCATAAATAGAAAATAGTAAAATAGAGAGCAAGGTAGTGCAAAAAAACTGAGAGGCAGGTCCGGATATTTGGAAGGTACGACCCAGATCCGGGTCAGGATCCGTTCAGCAGTCTTATCGCAGTTGGAAAGAAGCTGTTCCCAAATTAAGCTACTCCTTATGGGAAAGAAGAGCTCACGTGAAAGAGGCCATGTTTCTTCAGACTTCGTTATCACTGCCAAATGCAGTTGCATGAATTTTCAGAACATTAACCCGTGGCTATTAAAATTTTATCAAACTTTCAGCATCACAGGCAAATGAGAAGACTCATTAAACATGCATGGATTCTTTTGATGGTCTTAGCCAATGCAGAGTGGGGAAGGAGACACAAGAGACTGCGGATACTGGAATCTGGAACACAGCAAACAAGAAGCTGGAGCAACTCAGAGGTTTGCGGAGGAAGATGGACAGTTGGTACTTTAGGTCAAGACATTTCATCTGGACTGAAGGATAGGGAGTTGTTAGCAAGTTTGAAGAAGGGAAGGAGTGGAACAAGAGCTGGTGGTTGACAAGTGGATTCAAGTGAGGAAGGGTGACTGGGAGATGCAGGATGGAAGAGTGGAAATAGTGACAAGGGCTAAGAAGTGATAGTGGAGGTGATGGAGCACTGAAGATAATGGACTATGATACATGTGGAAGGTGGAGCATTGACCAAGTAAAGGAGGTAGGGCAGGCAGATTGGAAGCGAGGAAGAGGACCCAATGAATGGAGTGTGTAGACAAAGGGCAGATGAAGTGAGTGGAAGGGAGAAGGAAATAGGGTAATGAGGGACTTGAGTGAGTGTAGGAGGAACTGGGTAGATCAGAAGGAGATAGAATAGGGACAAAAAGGAACAGTTGAACTGAAATTGGAGAATTCAATGTTCATGCCTTGGAGGTGTAGGTTAACCAAGAAGGATAAAATATATTGTCCCCCTAGTTTGTGTTTAATCTCACTGTGGCAGTATAGGAAGCTGAACCCAGTCATATTGGGATGGGAATGGGGAGGAGAATTAAAATAATTGGCAACCTGTAGTTCCTGAAGGCCATGGCAGACAGAGCACAGTTGCTTGGCAAAACAGTTGCACTTGGCCTCACGGATATAGAGGAGGCCATCTCGAGAGCACTGGATACAATAACAACATTTGTAGTGTGCAAATCTATTTCTTTTAGCACAACGACTTTCCCTAGCATTAACTATTGGCTGATAACTTACCCATGCGCACTGATTTGTTGCTCTCTCTGCAACGTTAAATTTACAAGTTAACTTCACCTCCAACTGCTTGCCTTTATTTATTTGTTACGTATTTGTGTAGATACAACCATGCTGGAGGCAGCACATGTGAGTGAATGTCTGTCTCATCTGGACTGGCTGTTTGGGATTCTGGAGGTACAAGAACTAGTTCTGTCCTACACCCCCCAACAGTTACAGGGGTGGAGGAGGGATAGGTGGTGTGAGATGAGTGAACCAGAGAGTCATGGAGAGAGTGATCCCAGTGGAAAGAGAAAGGGAAGATGAGGCTGGTAGTGGGTTCAGAAGTTTTGAAGAATAATGTGGTGGAAGTACAGGCTGGTAGGGTGAAAAATGAATATCCGGAACCCTATCTCTGTTCTGACTGGAAGGAGATTGGCTCTCCCCATTGCCTGTAGCTGGCAAGTCTGAAGCCAGGGCTTCTAGCCCTAGGCCTGCTGGGATCCATCTTCAAAGACAGAGGTGCCTGAGGCCATCCTGTATCTACCCACAAGAAATAGGTAGAACAAACTTTTGTCAGCCATCCTGCCTCTTGGGGAAATGACCTTATGGTTGGGGTGGGGGCAAAGCAGACAAAGGTATATGGAAGATGGGCACAAAGGTAATTACTTGAAATTCCTAGACAATATGACATGGTTGGATTTATGAATTTTGTTTGTAATGCTTTCATTTCTGCACTCTGACCATATAATCATGGTGAGGAGGGAAATGACAAAGGTACATCAAGCCCTCTGATGGGACTGAGGTTGTGTTACTGGCATCACAGTAAGATGATGGCCTGGCCAGAAAACCACACTTTGCTTCATGTTCCTCTGGTTTTGTGTTATGAATGGTGGCAAGATATTTATGCAGCTTCCAGCAGATCATCAGAAATCTCAGCACCTGTTTGGAGGGCTACGGTTAGGTTCCTCCAGAGAATGAAGGTTGGGTGTCACTCAACACAGTTTCTCCAGTTGTCTCTTCAACAAATCTCCTCCCCAAGATCGTGGCAGAAGAATTGCTCCTTTAGTAGGGCCAACTCTTTCAATTGCCAACTTCACTCTCCTGCCTCTACCCATTAAGCCATTCCCTTCTAGCTGCCTCGTGTCACCTCTGCTCATTTCCCTCATTCTCCTTGCCAATCTGATCATGGCTTTGCAAAGTGAATGCATCCTTGCCTGGCTTGTGAACATTTGTAATCTGGAGCAGAAAGATTGCACAAAACCTATAACATACATTACATAGTCACAAACCTCACACTATTGTTTAATAAATAAGGGAAAACTTTAATTATTGTACCATTGGAATTATATACAATTTTAACATAAAAACAGGTCTTACAATCTGTCAAAAAAAATAAGGCCCAGATTAAATCCAACAAGAAATGTTGATTTGAATGGTAAATATGTGGACCTCACTGCTACGTGGAGTCTCTGAGGCAGCTTTATTGGTTACGTTTTAAGGGAATTTGGACAAGTAACTAAAATAGAACAGCACTGAAGAATATTTTGATCAGTTGAAATGATGCAAGCTGGGAAGAAATACTTGCATAAATGTTCTAATCTATGCCATGTTACCAATCTAAAATTAATCATAGAACGCTTCTGAATACACCAATATTAAATGGTGCCTTCAACACAAGTACTTCGACAAGCACTGTCAACTAATATTCAACAGTGAATAACACATGGTAATGAGAGGGTGGATGGCTAAAAGATTGAATAATGGGGCATATTTTAAAGAGGATGCTAAAGAAAGAAAGATAAATTGCGGATGTTAAGAGAGGAGCTCCAGGATATAGGACATAGCTGCCAAAGATGGGGCAATTAAATATGAAGATGATGAAAAGGGAAAACCCTGAAGAAAGTCAAAAAAATGAAACTGGGACATGTGATATTAGATAAGTATTTATACAAAATCCCTTAAACCTTTATTTTTGAGAAATGAACAACTTTACTAAAATAGCTTTCTAAACATAATACCTTCAATTATTACTACTTTTGTCTTTGGGTAATTCAATTAAGTCTTGCTCCTGATTTGCAGAGATCAAACAAATCCTTCTACAATACATGTCACTAAACAATGCGTTTTGTATGGCTCTATGTATTGATCTTGCAGATGAATTTTTGCTGTCAATAAAAAAGACAAATAAGACAACCCTAAAGAGAGAGAATCACCTGTTAGATATTGTAAATATCAAACTTAACTTTTAGTTTGCTCTGTGGGCCATGGATATTGGTTAATTGAAAATGTCAACAAATGGAAACGGATATTAAAACTGTTGTCTGATCTACTAAATAAATGAATTCTGAAAAGTGGAGTTTCTGTTTCTCAATGTAGGATTGTATTGAATGAGGAAAACACAGTGATATACTTCAATGATTCAAAGTACATTCATTATGAAATTACGTATGCCATGTACAGTCTTGAGATTTCAATTCCCACAGACAGCCTTGAAACAAAGAAAAACCATGGAACCTGTTTAAAGAAAAACATCAAACACCTACACGCAAAAAAAAGAACAAATCTGCAAACAGCAAAAAATAAGCAAGGAACTCAGAATACAAAACACCAAATGACAAAGTCTTTGAAAGAGTCCAGGCATATTCAGTTCAGCTCAGTTCAAATCGATCTTGAGCTGCTTCTCTCACTACCCGTCAGCCGCAGCACTTGTTCACCCTGATCAAAACGCACAAAACAGCAGCAAAAAAAGGAGTGACCAGAAACCAGAAACACATTATAACATGATGAGACAGTGTCCAATCCCCATTCTGTATTGATTAAACCTTGCCCAAGACCCATGGATTCCAGCACCATCCTTTGCCAACTTTGTGCAAGAGGGAGAGAGAGCATTTGTACATAGGCACCTTCCTTTGGGAGCAGTCAGTAAGAGGGACAGCGAGAGACCGCCCACACACAGATCGACGGTGCTGAACAGCTACCTGCCTTCTGCTCCTGTCCTCATTGATTTCAATCTTCTTTGACACTTTAATTAGCAGGATCATCAAGAAATGGAGTTGTGCCCCATCGCCAGGCTTCTTCATTCGAAATTTCGCCAAACTCTCTCGGAGACAGCAAAGCACCAGATTGCTTAAAACACACCAACAAAATCACAGGCTCAACCAGAAGCACAACCACATTTGAAAGAACAAAAAATTCAAGTAAATGAAGTGAAAGAAGTAGTTTTGTGAACTGTCTGAAGGAAGTTGCCTTTGGTCACGTTTCTTGCTGGTGCCATCTTCTTCCAGAAACCATCTTCCTCCAGTTTTGTGTTACATCTGGTTTATGCATAAATCATGGACAAATGGAACTATTGTGGAGTCTGTGTGTGAAATTTCTGAAATTTCACTTTTCTGAAAGGTGCATCATCAGTCCAAAGGAGGGATTCCAAACCTGGGGTCTATGAACCCTTGGTTAATGCCACGGTCCATAGTATAAAAAAAGTTGGGAACCCCAGTCAAAAGTGATGATTATTGCTTCCTGAATACTTCAAAATCTCAGACTTTTGATAGTAACTTTGCTAGAGTTATCAAGCAATGATGGGCAGAAACAAGAACAGAACAATACCATTGACAATATTTTAGCACCATTTATGAAATGGCTGTATTTCAGCTACAGGGCAGTGCAGAAATGTTAACATAGGTTTAGTACTAAGTGTCCAGTTGATGCAAAGTTCAATAAGTGGGCCTTAAGTTCAATAAGTAGCTCTGGCTACTGAACAGAGGTTATAACCTCATTCTCTTGTCTCAGAACTTGAGCTGCCTCACCAAATATTCTGGATCCAGATCTAATCAGTCAAGGAAGTAGCATTTCCTGAGACTAAATTCCTTTTGAAAGATTTATAAACATTTATTCATTGTGGAATTGGCAAAGTGCAGCCATCATGCATATTTAGATCTTCCCTCATTCCTCATCAATTATTTGCACCTCAATGAATTCAGTATGCCAAACATTTTGAAATAATAATACTGGGCTTCTTACAGATAACTTATGCTGCATAAGATTGGTATGTGCCACCATGTTATTCGTCCGAAGTCAAACTGTATGTTCACATCTACTGGGTACAGGCTTTGATACAGCAATTAGTTCATTTATATGAAACAGAGAACAAACGGTATTGCACGGTAAAATATATATTTCTTTATCCTCCCAGATCTATAATAATGATCCACTATATTGTTCCTCGAATGGACCATTTCACACTGCAACCTTGATCTAGGCCAATGCCTGTTGTTCAGAACAAAACTTAACAGAACACAAAATGCTTCGCACCTTTTGAATTTAAACTCCAATGAGATGGCAGGTTGATTCCAACTTAAGAGAAGTAGTTCACCAAAATACAATCTGTGATTTGGTTGCTCCAAATCCCACAGTTAGTCCAACAATGGTATTTGATAACAGAAAGATATTGAGACGTTTAAAAAATGCTTTTTTTGTTGGTCAGTTGAAAATTCAATGTTTCTGACTGCCCAATAGGCATATTTTAACTCTTGGGGTGAGTCTGGCTGCCAGGCAAGAAGGTAGTGCATTGCTTGTGGCAGAGATAGTCAGTGGCGTTGAAATGGAACTGGAGCTAGCAAGCTAGGGAAACTGAGACTAGCAAAAGGACTTGACTACAAACTGAGCTGAGATCAGCTCAAAAAGTAAATTAATTTCTGATTCATGAACTTTGTTCCAAAGTACAACACTGAGTAATGTGGTAGGTCATGAGGTGGGTTTGGTGATGCTTGTAAAACTAGAGCAGATTACAGGAAACAATGATCCTCAGTAATCTTAATTACATGGTTATCATTTTCAAAATATCACCCACTGTAACAAATGTTTTCCTTATAACAAATTTGATATTCGTTGCCAGGAAATGTTTCCAGCATTTGTCATTTAGTAACAGCAACAAGCCCTGTCAGGTTGGAAGTTCTAGAACTCAGTTCAGGTGTACAGCTTCCTCAAACTGAAGAAGGATAGAGCTTTGGGTGGAAATCTCACACCTGCTGAACATTCGTCTGTCTTTTCGCTGAAGCTGTTGCTTAACTGTTGCATTATAAAATAAATGTCATGCTTTGCTCTCCCTGAAGGGCTGTTCTAGATTTATTTAATTTAGCTTCTTACAACTAGATTTAAATCTCTGTCATAAAATTAGAAAGGGGAGTTCGAATTTGTTTGCAAGAAGGAATGCATAATCTTTCTGCCTGCAGTTTTAAAAGTGACATTAATATATTTCAAAATATTATGTTGGTTTAAATTCTGAATTAAATACTGAGGAATGTCAGATCATGGTATTAAGATCTCGGACTCTAGAATTGCTAGGCTAGTTTTCGTGCTAATATGTCATTCAGTTACTAAATGCAATTATGTTTAATTATTAACCCTTAAATCAAATCTATGGTTAAATTTGAATGAGCACAATTGCATTAAATAACAAATGCAGTGTAATATAATTTTTTTTATGCATGAAGAATAGAAGTTTGTATAAATGAAAATGAAACACATCTTGATATGATTCATCCTTTGTGTCATGCAGGTGCAGGTGTGATAGAGTTGTATGGCCTTCAATGGACCTGATTACGAAAATAGAGCAGAATGCCATGGTGTACTACAACGTGACCAAATGAGATTTTATGTCATCTTTAACAAGCATCCCATGACATTTCCCAAGTATACTATCAAACAAACTGAAACAAACCACATAAAGATTATATTGGGGCAGATGATTAAAAGCTTGGCTAGAGAACCAAATTTTCAGGACTGTATTAAAAGAGGATGGAGAAGAATAGAATTACAAAGAAGTTCAGGAAGGGAATTCTAGGGGTTAGGGCCTTACCCCCTGAAGAATGAAGGAAAGAGAATTAGAGGTAAAAAGGGTGGTGCAACTTAACTTTAGTATGATCACAAGACTGGATTACAAGGTGCACAAATCTTAAAGAGCTGTACAACCGGAAGAGAAAGTTCTCTCAGGAGAATTGCAACTCACCATATAGAGCTTTTGCACTCAACCTGCCTTCAGCTGCCGACATCCTGCTGCAAAACAGATAACAAAAAAAGGGTCATTTGCAACATTACCTCAACATCTATCTCTGTTCAAGATATTGAGCACAATAGTGATGGACATGACTCTGTACGTCTGCCAATTTCAATAAGGTACATGCAGTGTGCAACATGTGACGTGCTCAAATGATGGCTCCACCTTCAATTTCCAATCTATATTTGGTTAGCCGAATGTTGCCGGAGTGCTAGGCTTTGTACAAACAACCCTGAGCTTGGAAAGGAGATCATATCCAACTACACTTTGTAAAGGGCACATGTGGTCAGTCCGGTGTTCAGCATTATGTTTTACTCTCTCATTGCTCACACAGGTTAGCAGGTAGCAATCTTGGTCTGAATACTCAAGCCATTCCTGGCCAGTGATTTACACACTTTCAGTACCATTTGCATTTACAACTTGTTACAGTTGCTGCTTCTTATCTAGAGATATTGTTATAGGTAACCACAGCCCTGTTACTGAAACTGATGCAACAACACAAGAAAATAAGGGTGGGAGAGGCCTTTTAAGTCTGCGTCATCATTTAATACCTTCATCTTTGGTACATTTTTTCATAACTCTCCATCCTTGATCTACTGAATAGTAATCCACCTCCAGTTTAAATGGTTTTAATGATCCAAATTTCAGTACCTTCCAGGGCAGAGATTTTGAGAGACTCACTACCCTCCTGGGCAAAGAAATTCTGCTTATCTCAGTTTCAATAATCAGCCTTTCATCTTTAGCTATGTCCCTTGTTTGAGACTCACCTGTTAGTAAAAATATCCTGTCATTAATCCTGTCAACACCGTTAGGATCTTATATTTTACAATATGATCACCCATCATTCTCCTAAACTTATTGAATACAGAACCAAACTATTTCATCTCTCTTGGTAGGAGCTCTCTCTCATCCTAGGAACTGGCCTGGTGAATCACCTTTGCATTGCATCTAATATTACTCCATCTTTTATTTGCATTGTGAACCAAAAATATGCAGTTTTCCAGGGGAGATATCACTAATATCCTGTAGAATGCAACAAATTAGAGGAAGAGTTTTTTACTCAGAGAGTGGTTGGTGCGTGGAATGCACTGCCTGAGTCAGTGGTGGAGGCAGATACACTCATGAAGTTTAAGAGACTACTAGACAGATATATGGAGGAATTTATGGCGGTGGTGGGGTTATATGGGAGGCAGGGTTTGAGGGTCGGCACAACTTTGTGGGCCGAAGGGCCTGTAATTTGCTGTACTATTCTATGTTCTATAAATTCACCACCCCCCCCATTTTTAATATCCAACACCTTTGCAACGAAGGCCAAAATGCTGTTTGTTTGTCTTCCTAACTACCCGTTGGACCTGCTTGACAGCTTGTGATTAATTCACTGGATCGCACGATCCCTCTATCTCTCTCCACTTAGATGATCTGCCTTTTGATTTCCTTTAGCTATGTTCATGGCCTCATACTTCCCTACATTCTATTCCATTTGCCAGTCTTTTGCCACTGAGTCTGCTGTTTCTTTAGATATTCATTCAACAATATAAAAGAGGCATTTATTCTGAGTACATGGATAAAATAAAATTAATGGGATATTTATCTGTTGAAGAAACACTATAGGTGTTTACCCATAAACATCTCTCTCATATTGTATAAACACATTTCTGGACAATGGTGTGCTGTGTACAGTGGTAGAAACATGCATACTACAAAGAATAATGGGACAGGACATGTGAACCATGAGGGAGCTGAGATGACACCTTCATGATGGGAGGGAATAGACTGCAAGAGGTTGCCTCTAATTACAAGCCTTCACAATAAGGTTTTGCTTAATAGTCAAGAGTTATCTGACATTACTCCATACCTGCCAGAGTATAAATACAGAAGAAGAAAGGGGGTAAATACTAATAGTTTGTATCTATTGTTCTACATCTTAATTTTGAGTATTGTCAACATTTTTCCCCTGTATTTATCATTTATAGACGTGTTGAAGCACAAGAACCAGTGGTAGTAAAAAAAGGATAACATTTTGTAATCAGACCTTAGGAAATGGAAAAAAAAGATTTGGAGAAGATTCATAAACTGTAACCTCATGACAAACCTCAGTGTTTCATGGTAACAAATACAGCAAAGGATATTTAGAAGCAGGACCTCAAAGGCTACAATCTCATGACAAACCTCAGCATTTCACAGTAACAGAGCAAATGAACATGTGGCTTCAGAGGTGGTGCAAGACACAGTGCTTTAGATTACTGAGACATTGTATAGTTTGTGGGGCTGCGGGGTCTGTAAGAACTGGGTAGCTTGCACATAAGGGGGACCAGAGCCAATATCCTCTTTGGACATTTTGGTAGGGCTGTAGGGCTGCTGGAGAGTTTGGAGATGTTTAGATTCGTTTGGCAGATGTGGGTGTGAATCTTTGAGGGAATGCAGGAAAGAAAAGCAGTGAGGGAAATAAACAGAGGGAGCAATTGCAAGCAGCAAAGAGAATCAAAGTAAATAAATATGTTAAAAGGGCGAGATTAAAAGGTACTGTGTCTCAATGCATGTAGCATTCACCATAGAGCAGATATATTAATAACAGAGATAAAAGTAAATGGGTATGATCTAATTGTCAATGAGAAAATGTGCTTGTTGTGTAACTAGAATTGGGAGCTAAATATTCAAGGTTATTTGTCATTCAGGATGTATTGGCTAAAAAGGGAAAATATATAGGTATCCTTTTATTAATGGAAGAAATTTGTTCAGTTGTGGCAAAGGATCTTGGTTTAGCAGATCATGGCATAAAACTAGAACTGGGATGAAGCTTAAAAAAAAGGGACTTTAGTGGGGATTACATAGAACATACCAAATAGTGTGCAGTTTTGGGTATAAATCAAGAAACTATTAACAGGGTAATACAGTAAATATGGAGGCCTGTAATCTTCATAAAGACTGGACAAGTTAAATTAGTGGCAATAAGCTGAAAGTCAATAATCATGGAATGTAAATAAGTTGGCTTTCTACATTAGAAAATGTCTATATTAGATCTAGTCTTGTATAAGGAGAAAGGGTTCATTAATAATCTTTTTGTAAAGAGGACTTCAGGGAAGAGTAATCAGAATGTGGTAGAATTTTACATTGAGTTTGAAATATGTTCTAGTTCAATCCAAGAATAGGGACTTTCAACACCAAACAACTTAAAACTAAGTAAACTTTGGAAGTGTGAGGGACACATTGGATTAGACAACTCCTGTATATTAAAAGATATGTGGGCAGGTTATGGACAGCACTTAAAACAATAGGGAATGATTTGCAAATAAATTTATTCCTTTAAGGCACAAAACTGACAGAAGAAATCATTCATGGATAACTGAAAAAATAAAATCAAATTAATTCAAAAGAAGATACTGATAAAGTTGCTAGAAATAACAGTGAACTTGTGGATTGGAAACATTTTATAACTCAGCAAAGAAGTTCCAAGAAATAGCTGAAGGGAAAGTAAAATATGAGTAAATTAGTGAGAAACATGAAGAAGGAACTATAGGTAAAGTTAAAAAGCTTTTATGGGTATGTACGAAGATGTAGGAGCAGAATTAGGTATTGGGCCCATTGAGCCTGCTCCAGCATTCGATTGTGATTGCTTTATTTTCCCTCTCAAAACTATTCACCTGTCTTCTCCCCATACCTTTGTCACACTTACTAATTAGGTACCTATCAATACCCACTTTCAATATAGGTAATGACTTGATAACCACAGTTGCCCATAGCAATGAATTCCACAGATTCACCAACCTCTAGCTAAAGAAAATTCCTTCTTCTATTTTGAGACTGTGCCTTCCTGTCCTAGATCCTCCCATGATTGGAAACATTTTCTGTATGTTGTATCATCTAGGACTTTCAAAATTTGTTAGCTTTCAATGAGATAATTCTCCAACGAGTACAGGTCCAGAGCCATCAAATGTTTAATCCTCTTGTACTGGGATTATTCTCACAAACCCATCAGGACACTCTCCAATGCCAGCATATCCTTTCTTCGATAAGGAGTCAACAATTGCTCACAATCTTTAAATGCAGTCCAACCAATGCCTTATAAAGTCTCAGTATTACATCCTTGCTCTTATATTCTAGTTCTCTTGAAATGACTGCTAACATTGCATTTGCATTCCTTATCATCGTCTCAACCTGTGAGTTAACCTTTAGAGAATCCTGCACTAGAAACTTCAAGTTCCTTTGAAATGCTGATTTCTGAATTTTCTACTCATTTAGAAAATCGTCAATGCCTTTATTCCTTCTACTAAAGTGTATGGTCATTCACATCCCTAAAGTGTGTTCCATCTGCCGCTTTTCTGCCAGTTCTTCCAATCTGTCTAAGTCCTTCTGCAAACTATTTCCTCAATACTACTTGCCTCTCCTGCAAACTTGGCCACAAAACCATCAACTCCATCACCAGGATCATTAACATGTCACGTGAGAAGTAAAAGACCCAACACCAACCCTGCGGAGCACCAGTAGGCACCAGCAGCCAACCAGAAAAGGCTCCCTTTATTTGCACTCTTTGCCTTCATCCAGTCAGCTAAACTCCTGTTTACAATAGCATCTTTCCCATAAAACCATGGGCTGTTATCTACTTTAACAGTCCCAGGTGCAGCACCGTGTCAAAGGTCATCTGAAATTCCAAGTAAACAACATCAACTGTCTCTCCTTTGTCCATCCTGCCTGTTACTTCCTCAAAGAATTCGACAGATTTGTTTGGGCGAGATTTCCCCTTAAAAAAACTGTGCAGACTTCGGCCTATTTTATCATGTGCCTCCAAGTACCCCGATACCTCCTCCTTAATAATGGACTCTAGCATGTTGCCAATCATTAGTGGACCTTGAAAGATTACTACTAATGCCTCCCCAATAATCTGTCCAGCTACCTCTTTCAGAACCCTGGGTCCAGGCAACTTCTCTACTTTCAGAGATTTCAGCTTCCCAAGCACCTTCTCCTCAGTAATAGTGGCTATACTCACATCTGCCTCCTGACACTCGAATTTCTGGCATGCTGCTGGTATCTTCAACAGTGAAGACTGACGTAAAATACTGATTCAGTTCACCTGCCATTTCTTTGTTCCCCATTACTACCTCTGGAGTATCATTTTCCAGTTGTCTGATGTCTACTCTTGCATTTCTTTTACTCTTTAAAAAATAAACTTTTGGTATCCTCGTTTATATTATTGGCTAGCTTACATTGATTAGAGCATTATAAATTTTTTACAAGAACAGGCCATTTGGCCCAACAAAGCTTACTAAACTGCTGTTCACACATTGTGTTGAAATAACTATCAAGTTTAGATTTGAAAGTCTCTAAGGTACTATTCTCAACTACACAACTAGGTAGTTTGTTCCATGTGTCCACAACTTACAGTGTAAAGAAATGCTTCCTGATGTTAGTCTGAAATCTCCCCTTAACCAGTCTCCACCTATGGCCCCATGTCCTTGATGTTGGATTAATTTTGAAGCAGCAGCTGGCATCCACTTTACTTACACTCTGAATGATTTTAAACACTGCTATCATGTCTCCTCTCATTTTATGTCTACTAAGGCTAAAAAGATTTGATTCTTTCTATCTTTCTTTATAGCTTATACCCTGCAGACCTGGAATGAGTCTAGTCACCCTTCTCTGGACTCTCTTCAGTACCTTCACATCCTTCACACAAAATGGAGACCAAAATTGTGCACAATATTCAAGGTGTGGCCTTACAAGTGCATTATACAGCTTAAGGAGAACGTTTCTTGTCTTGAACTCAACTGAATGCCTTGTATAGCCCAACATTCTATTAGCTTTCTTACTCGCTTCTGTGCATTGTCTAGATTTTGGTAATGATGGGTCTACCAGGACGCACAAGTCCTTCTCATTGAGTGCACTTTCTAACTCAAGGCCCCTCATTTTATATTTGTATCAAGTATTTCTATTTCCTATATGTAATTTTTTTTTACATTACTTACATTAAATTTCACCCGCCATTTATCTACCCACATCTGGATTCTGCTGCCGGAATGTTATCAGCCCATCCCCTAATTTTGTCATTGGCAAACTTTACTAGTTATTTGTTATCTGCTTTTCCAAATCAGTAACATAAATTAAGAACAGCAGTGGTTTCAAAACTAATCCCTGCGGTACCCCACTTCTAGGTGTGAAAATGATCCTCTCACCATAACTCGCTGTCTTCAACTTTTGAGCCAATTCTGCACTTATTCACACACCTTACTCTGAATCCCTACTAATTTGACTATTAACCTCTTGTGGGGTACATTGTCAAAAGCCTTCTGAAGATCCAAGTAAATTATGCTTGTTTTCTCTAACATGCCTGTTCAAATCAGCTGCTTTTCCATCTCAATCTTTATTATTGTTTCCATTATCTTGTCAGCAACACACATTAAGCTTATTGGTCTATAGATACAGGGTCATTGCAGTCACCCTTCTTATATACTGGGACAACGTTAGCCCATTTCCAGTCCTTAGGGATTTCACCAGTCTTCACTGACTTTTGAACGTGGCTGGAAAGCAAGAATCCGACCAGTGGAAGTACGCTGCAGAGGATCTGTAGCCACATCAACCTCAAGGCTACTCTGGGAGTTGGGAGTGCGAGGGAAAACACACTGACAAGCAGTCAAAGACCTCTCCAGAGCTGCTGAAAAAGGGTAGTCAGTGGCTCTGGATGAAGAGAAAGGATTCTATCTGGGAACCCAAGTGTGTGAAAGGCAGCTAGGGGGTGAGCCCAGGATGCCGGGATTCACTGCTGAACCCTTCGGAGGTGTTGTGGGCCTATCAGCGAAACACTGAGGAAAGAGGGCGCCCTCTTGATAACCCAGAAGATGCCACCACTCACTGGGCCACCCCACAGAGTCTAGGCAGCATGTCTCAGGGGTGCAAATAAGGGATATTAACATCTAGTCCTACATAACACACCTGAAAAACACATGTTTGGTTGTTGTATATATAATCACAGAGCTCTCCAAGTACCCTTGGATATATGCTGTCTGGCCCTGGAGATTTATTTACTTGTAGTTTTTCCAGCTGAAGCAGGACCTCATTTTCTAAGATCTATAAGTAACCTAAAACAATATTATTTTTCTCTATACTTACTGGCATGTCGCTAACATCTTCACAGGTGAACACTTCAGCAAAATATGAGTTAAGAGTATCTGCTATGTCCTTTTCTGCATAATTTAACACCCCACTATTATTCCTAATACACTGAACTTCCTCCTTGACTTTTTCTTTCCTACTAAAGTATTGAAAAAACTGTCTTGGGGTCAATCTTAGCATTATCAGCAATATCCTTCTTAAACTGCCCTTTGCCAATCCAAATTTCCCTCCTAACTCTTTTTTTCTGTTTTCCTTATACAGCTGTCTTTTCTTCAATAATTTTTATGTATGTCTTTATTTATCCATATAGTTGATCTATTGTTTTATTGCTTCTCTCAACCATAGGTATGAACGTTTCATGCACTGCATGTATTACCTCTTTAAACCGACCTCAGCTGACTCAATGTCAAGCAGTTCCTTCCAGCTTACCCTCTGAAATCTTTGCTGCATCTGCACAAACTTTGCCTTTCTGAAATTCAATTTAATGGCTTTGGTTTTTACTGATATTCTCTACCAAAAAACTTCGAGACTATAAATGTTATGATCACTTGTTCCCAAAGGCTCAACAACTTCTGTACTCAAAATTCTATCCCAGTTGTTACGGAATATTAAAGCTAGACAGGCCGCCCCTCTTGTTGGTGCATTAACATACTGGGTCAAAAGGCAATCATTCAATAACTCAATGAATTCAGTTTCCTGGAATCCATTAACCTCTGGGTTCTCCCATTCAATATTTGGGAAATTAAAGTTACCCGTAACTATAACATCACCCTCAGAACTAATATTCTGATAGACTTGTTTATTAAAATCACTATCAGATGTTATTCCTTTCCTTATAGCTTTCAATTCTCACCCAGATATCCTCAATAAGTCTTGATTTATCTCTTATCATAAGCAGCCTCACATTTAAAACCTGTCTTATGTATATGATTCCTCCTCCACCTTTACCATCTTGCCTACATCTTTCCTCAGTAAAGTATATCCTTTAACATTATATTTATCACCATCCTTTGAGATCAGCCAGGTTTCTGTTATGGCTATTATCTCATATCTATATGCTCTTGCATATAATTCCAGCTCATTTATTTTATTCTTAATACTTCTTGCATTTATACAGGCCGTCCTTAGTCTATTACTGATGTTTTTCATCCTATTCCAACCCATTTATATATTTTTGAAGCCTACAATTGGTTTATATCCTAATATGTTATTCTCCACTAAGGTGTTTAAACAGTTGAGCCTGGATTGTTCCAAGTTCCCTGATCCCAATCCCTTTCCCTAGTTTACACAGTCCTCAACTAACTGAAGCATATGCCTGCCCAGCACATTGGTGCCTCTCCGGTTTAAATGGAACCTGTCCCAGTGGTACAGATTCCACCTGCCCCAAAAGGAGCCTCAATGTCCCATAAACTATGCCCCTCTAAGCTACACCATGATTTGAGCCACATGTTAAATCTTCTAATCTCCTTCATCTCACCTGGACTGGCACGTGGCATGGCAGAATTTGTGAGAAGACCACCTTGTCATATTTCATCTTTTTTCCCCTTTGGGCTTTTTTAGTTGCCTTTTATGCTGTTGGCTTTAAAAATCTTCAAATCTTCTAGCTTCCCCCTGATTGTTGCAATACCATATGCCCTCTCTTTAGCTTTTATGATGTCCTTAACTGTCCTTGTCAGCCACAGTTGCCTCATCCTTTCTTTAGGATGCTTCTTCTTCATTATTATCAACCAATCCTGTGTCTTCCAAATTACTCCCAGGAACTCTGGCCTTTGCTGCTCCACCATCATCCCTGCCAGTTACCCTTCCAAACTCCTTTGCCCAGGTTCTCTCTCATGCCTCTGTAGTTACCTTTACTCAACAGTAATGCTGATAGATCTGATTTTAGCTCCTCCCACTCAAAATGCAGGGTGAATTCTATCATTTATGACCACTGCCTCCCAAGAGTTACCTTACCTTAAACTCCCTAATCAAATCTGGTTCATTAATCAATATGCAATCCAGAATTTCCTTTTCCCTCGTGATCCTGGCCAAAAGCCATCTCGTAGACATTCTATAAATTCCTGTTCTTGGTATTCATAGTCATAGTCATAGTCATAGTCATACTTTATTGATCCCAGGGGAAATTGGTTTTTGTCACAGTTGCACCATAAATAATTAAATAGTAATAAAACCATAAATAGTTAAATAGTAATATGTAAATTATGCCAGAAAATAAGTCCAGGACCAGCCTATTGGTTCAGGGTGTCTGACTCTCCAAGGGAGGAGTTGTAAAGTTTGATGGCCACAGGCAGGAATGACTTCCTATGACGCTCTGTGTTGCATCTCGGTGGAATGAGTCTCTGGCTGAATGTACTCCTGTGCCCACCCAGTACATTATATAGTGGATGGGAGACATTGTCCAAGATGGCATGCAACTTGGACAGCATCCTCTTTTCAGACACCACAGTCAGAGAGTCCAGTTCCGTCCCCACAACATCACTGGCCTTACGAATGAGTTTGTTGATTCTGTTGGTGTCTGCTACCCTCAGCCTGCTGCCCCAGCACACAACAGCAAACATGATAGCACTGGCCACCACAGACTCGTAGAACATCCTCAGCATCGTCCGACAGATGTTAAAGGACCCCAGTCTCCTCAGGAAATACAGACGGCTCTGACCCTTCTCGTAGACAGCCTCAGTGTTCTTTGACCAGTCCAGTTTATTGTCAATTCGTATCACCAGGTATTTGTAATCCTCCACCATGTCCACACTGACCCCCTGGATGGAAACAGGGGTCACCGGTACCTTAGCTCTCCTCAGGTCTACCACCAGCTCCTTAGTCTGCAACCTGACTTTCCCAATCAACCTGTATAGTGAAATTTCCTATGACTATCATAAAAAGATGCTGAAGAAGATGGCACCAGCAAACAACACTACCAAAGACGACGTCCTTCAGACAGTTCATGAAACTACTTCTTTCACTTCTTTGCTTTTTAAAAAAAAATGATTGTTTTATTGTTGGAACCTATGATGGTGTGTTTTCGGGCTGACTGTGCGATCTGGTACTTTGCTGCCTCTGAGGGAGTTCAGTGAGGTTTCGAGCAGGGTGTGTGGCCTGGAGGCAAGAAGCCTGAAGAACCCATGATTGACTCCATTTCTCGCCGATCTCACTGATTAACGTGTTGAGCAAGATTGAAATCAACGCGGATGAGAGCAGAAGGCGAGCCAATGTTCAGTGCTGCCTGCCTGCGTTCGACCGGTCTCTCTCTCTCTCTCTCCCTCTCACTTGTTGCTGCTGGAGGAAGGTGGCTGCATTTGACTGGTCTCTCTCTCCCTCTTGCTCGATGATGCCGGAGGATGGTGCAGGAGTCTTGGGTCTTGGGCAAAGTTTAATTGTTGCGTTTTGTGGATTGGACTCTTTAGTTCATGTTATGATGTATTTCTGGTTACTGGTTACTCCATTTTTTTATTGCTATTTTGTGTGGTCTTGAATTAGGAGATTGGCACTGTGGTCTGCAGTTAATGAACAACACAGTGCTGAATTGAACTGAACTGAACTAAACTCCTAGACTGTTTCAATGACTCTGTGGTTTGATGTTTTGTATCGTGTTTCTCACTCATTTTTTTGCCATTTGCAAGATACTTTCTTTTATTGCACGTTCGGTGTTCAATGTTTTCTTTGAACAGGTTTCATGCTGTTTCTTCATTTCATGGCTGTCTGTGGGAAGACAAATCTCATGGTGTATCCTGCATACATACTTTGATAGTACTTTGAATCTTTGAATGTTGCCTTTTTCACATGCCTTTTCTTTCTTTTTCAATCTTTTTATTAATTTCATAGAATGAAAACATAACGAGCAAAAATACAAGTAGTAGGAGATACATTGTTACATTTAAAATGAGTAATTGTAAAACCAAATAGTAAAAGTTAACAAAGCTCCCAATTGTGCAGAATAATAAAGAATAATACAAAGCAAAAAAAAATCTGAAGAAAAATCATGAAAAAGAAAAGAAAAAGAAAAAAAAACAAACCCCATCCCCCAAAAAACTAAACTAAACAGAATTAGTCAACTAAACTAAAAGACTTGGGCAATACTAACAACTTTAAAATGGGAAAAAAGAAAACCATAGTGTCGACGACTTCATTCCTCTCAACCAACAGTACAGAGAAATAAAACAAGTTTGGAAATGGTCAAATTACATCAAATGAAAGTGCTGAATGAATGGCCTCCAAGTTTTTTCAAATCTAATGGAAGGGTCATAAACCGCATTTCTAATTTTCTCCAAGTTCAAACACACCATAGTTTGTGAAAACCAATGAAATACTGTAGGAGGGTTAATCTCTTTGCAATTCAGCAAAATTGATCTTCTAGCCATTAGAGTAAGAAATGCAATCATCCTACGTGCTGAAGAGGTTAGATAATTTGAATCTATCATTGGTAATCCAAAGATAGCAGTAATTGGATGAGGTTGTAAGTCTATATTCAAAACCCTTGAAATAATGTCAAAAATATCTTTCCAGTATTTTTCCAACAAAGGACATGACCAAAACATGTGAGTTAAAGAAGCTATCTCAGAATGACATCTATCACATATAGGATTTATATAAGAATAATATCGAGATCGTTTATCTTTAGACATATGAGCCCTGTGCACTACTTTAAACTGTATCAACACAGGTTTAGCACATATAGAGGATTTTTTCCCATTTTTCCATCGGTATAATAATGTTAAGTTCACTTTCCCAGACAGCTTTAATTTTATTGGAAACATCAGGACATAAATTCATAATTATATTATATATAATTGCTACAACACTTTTCTGAGAGAGACTTAAATCTAAAATTTTTTCCAAAGTGTCCATTGGATATGGGTGTGGAAAATTAGGAGAAACAGTAATTAAAAAGTTTCTAATCTGTAGGTATCTAAAAAAGTGAGATCTGGGTAATTTATATTTATTAGAAAGTTGATCAAAAGACATGAAACAATTATCCAAAAATAGATCATGAAAACGTATTATACCTTTGGTTTTCCAATCAAAGTAAGCTTGATCCATAGTGAAAGGTTGAAAAAGGAAATTAGATATAATAGGACTTGCTAAAATAAATTGATTAAACCCAAAAATTCTTCGAAATTGAAACCATATACGTAAAGTATGCTTAACTATTGGATTATTCATTTGTTTATACAATTTGGAAGAAGTAAAAGGAAGCGATGTTCCTAAAACCGAACCCAAAGAAAACCCTTGTAATGAATTACATTCAAGATTTACCCACTGTGGATTTAAAGATACATCCAAATCACAGATATCGAATATTAATTGCCCAATAATAGAATCTGAAATTTGGGAGGGCAAGCCCCTCTCAGTTTTAGGTTTCTGTAAATACCTTTTACCTAACCTAGGGTTTTTATTCTGCCATATATATGAGGAAATTTTTGAGTCTACATTATCGAAAAAAGATTTTCACATTGTAATTTTTAACCCACATCCTGGCTACTGTTCAGAAGCCTGTATATAACTCCCTTCAGATTTTTATTTTAATCCTTGCAATTTCTGAACTCTGCTTACAAGGATTCTAAATTTTTGATGCTATGTCCCTTCTTTCTCAGGATTTGATTTCATTTTTATTTACCAACAGAGCCACCCCACCTCCTGTGCCTACCTGCCTGTCATTTCAGTACAAGGTTAATCTCCCTGCTATGATCTTCTTTCAACCATGACTCTGTGATGCCCACAACATCACACCTGTCAACTTCCACTGTGCTACAAGATCCTTTACCCTATTTCATAAGCTGCATGAAGTAAAACCCATTAAATCCTGTGCTCACCACTCTTCTATTCAATTTTACCTCAATGTTGGCTGAAGTTAAGTTCTTATCCCTTTCTAAATGTTGTCATTTTCTTTATTCTTGAGACTTCCATAACCTCTCCTGCTCTCTCCTTCTTTTTATTTCATCCTTTCTTTCCCAAGCTGCTGAACCCATCCCTTACTATTTAGTTTAAAGCCCTATCCACAGCCCTAGTTATGTGATTTGCCAGGACCCTGGTACCTGCATGGTTCAGGTGGAGATCCATCCTATCAAAACAGCTCCCTCCCCCCCCCCCAATATAGGTGCCGATGACACACAAACCAAAACTCTCTTTTCCCACACCAATCTTTGAGCCATGCATTTAATTCTGATCTTATTAACCCTGTGCCAGTGTGCATGTGGCTCAGGTAACATCCCAGAGATTATTATCTTTCTGTTTCTGCATTTTAATTTACTACCTAATTGCTCAAATTCTCCTCAGCATAACCCCTTTCCTCGTTCTTCCAACATCATTGGTACTCACAATGACCAAGACAACTGGATCTTCTACCCCTTACATCAAATTTCTCTGCGGGCCAAGTGGGATGTCCCGAACACAAGCACCTGGTAGACGACAACTGTCTTTGGACGTTTGACCCTTGCAACAGAGAATTGCATCTATTCCATAACGACACTATCCACAATCTCTCCCCCTAATAAGGAAGAAAAGCAAGAATAAATGTGTCCTTTAAAGGCAGGGTTGGGGAGTTTATATGAATGAATAAGGAAATACCAAAGAAATAAATAAATTCTTTACATCTACTGCCACAACAGGTGACACAAAAGAACAGCCATAAATACTGTAAAATCAAAGTTTATGAAGGATGACTCAGGATTAACATTAGAAGTAAGTAATAGAGAAGTTGGTGTGATTAAAAGCTAACAGGTCTTAAGGAATCAATGAACTACATATCAGAATGTTGAAAGAAGTGTTTAACAGATGCTTTGGTTATCAGCTTTCAAAATTTTACACAGCTGGAATTGTCCTTGCAGAATAGAGGGCAACAAAGGGGTCTCCACTATCTGACCAAAAAAGGAAAGGGAAAGCAGGGAACTAATGATCTAATCAGTGGGTGTGCCATGGTAGCATCATGATTAGTGCAACACTATTACAGCTCGGATGTAGGAGTTTGGAGTTCAGTTCCAGTGTCCTCTGTATACAAGTTTGTATGTTCCTTCCTGTGTGCCTGTGGGTTTACTGCAGGTGCCCAGGTTTCCTCCCACAGTCAAAAAATATACTGATTAGTAGGTTAACTGGTCATCGTAAATTGCCCCGTGACTAGGGTAAATCTGTTGGTTGCTGGGAATCCATAAAGAAGTTGTAATAACAGAAGATCTGGAAAGGAATGATGGGAGTAGCAGAATTAGCATAGATTTAGAATCAGAATCAGAATTAACATCTGGTTTGCTATCACTAACATACATTGCAAAACCTGTTGTTTTGTGGCAATGGTAGAGTGCAACACGTAAAATGTTCTTATATAAATAAATAGTGCAAACACAGAGTAGTGAGATTGTATTCAAGAGTTCATGGACCATTTAGAAATCTGATGGCAGAGGGTAAGAAGCTGTCCTGAAAACATTGAGTTTGGGTCTTAAGGCTCCTATACCTCGTCCATGGTTGTAGAAATGAGAAAAGGGCATGTCTTAGACGGTGAGGCCCTTAATGATTAATGTCATCTTTATGAGGCTTTGGCTTTTGAAGATTATGAAAGCAAGATCATGCTTGACGAATCTTCTGGAGTTCTTTGAGGATGTGACTGGTTGAAAAGATAAAGAAGAGTTAGTAGGTATAGTACATTTTGCTTTGCATAAGATATATGTTGAAATCCTATGCAGGAGGTAGGTCACATGGAACTGTGAATAATGTACTGGTACTGTTTCAGAATTAGGTAACAGACAGAAAAAAAAGAACAAAGAATGGGAATAGACTGGTCTTTCTCATCTTATCAGAAGTCAATGCATAACTCTTGGTTATTTTCAAACACTATCAATATTTTGTCAAAGGCATCTATTATTATACAGTATATCCAAGTTTAATGATTACTCAACACTGGGTGGGATGCTGAGTAAACAGGAGGATTTAAAATGCTTCAAAGGGTTATTGGCAAATTAAATTTATGTGTAAAGACAGGGCAGGATGGAGTAAGGAAGGATGTTGACTATATACACAAACCATTGAAAGCTGATAAAAGCAAATTGCTTGCTGTGCTTTATTATAAGAAAATTTGAGTAGAGGAGTAAAGAGGATTTACTGCAATTATTGAAGATCTTGCTGAGAATGCACCTGGAGTGTGTATACAGTTGTGCTCTCCTTACTAAAAATAAATCTCACCATGGAGGAAGAATTACAACAGCTTGCTAAACAGATTCTAGAGATGTCCAGGAATGAATAGAAATTGTAAAGACTAGATCAGTATTCTGTAGAGGTTAAAAATATAACTTGATTTCTTTGGAAGTCACAGAACTTTCACAAGGCTCAACAAAGTGCATGCAAGGAGGATGTTTCCTGAATTATTGAATCTGGAATCCGGCAAAAGATTGTGTCTTATAGTTTATTTTCTCCAATTGAGTAAAAGATAGCTGAATGGACCTGCAGCTTAAGTTACACACATCAAAGTTGCTGGTGAACGTAGCAGGCCAGGCAGCATCTCTAGGAAGATGTACAGTCAATGTTTCGGGTCGAGACCTTTCGTCAGGACTAACTGAAGGAAGAGCTAGTAAGAGATTTGAAAGTGGGAGGGGGAGGGGGAGAACCAAAATGATAGGAGAAGACAGGAGGGGGAGGGATGGAGCCAAGAGCTGGACAGTTGATTAGCAAAAGGGATATGAGAGGATCATGGGACGGGAGGCCCAGAGAGAAGGAAAAGGGGGAGGGAGGGGAAACCCAGAGGATGGGCAAGGGGTATAGTCAGAGGGACAGAGGAAGAAAAAGGAGAGAGAGAGAAAGAGTGTGTGTATATAAATAAATAACGGATAGGGTACGAGGGGGAGGTGGGGCATTAGCGGAAGTTAGAGAAGTCAATGTTCATGCCATCAGGTTGGAGGCTACCCAGACGGAATATAAGGTGTTGTTCCTCCAACCTGAGTGTGGCTTCATCTTTACAGTAGAGGAGGCTGTGGATAGACATGTCAGAATGGGAATGGGATGTGGAATTAAAATGTGTGGCCACTGGGAGATCCTGCTTTCTCTGGCAGACAGAGCATAGGTGTTCAGCAAAACGATCTCCCAGTCTGCATCGCGTTTCGCCAATATATAGAAGCCCACATCGGGAGCACTGGATGCGGTATATCACCCCAGCCGACTCACAGGTGAAGTGTCGCCTCACCTGGAAGGACTGTCTGGGGCCCTGAATGGTGGTAAAGGAGGAAGTGTAAGGTCTTCTCCTATCATTTTGGATCTCCCCCTCCCCCTGCCACTTTCAAATCTCTTACTAGCTCTTCCTTCAGTTAGTCCTGACGAAGAGTCTCAGCCCGAAACGTCAACTGTACCTCTTCCTAGAGATGCTGCCTGGCCTGCTGCATTCACCAGCAGCTTTGATGTGTGTTGCTTGAATTTCCAGCATCTGCAGAATTCCTCGTGTCTGCAGCTTAAGTTAATTGTTTTCTCCACCAAACTTTTTTACAGTTACTCATTCCGTTCTAGAATTATCTGTTTTGAAACTGTAGCATTAGGCATTTTTGCTGGACTATATACTGTCTGACACACTTCAGGATATGAATTTATTCTCAAAATTTTTATGTAAAACAAAAAGCTAAATTGGTATTATTTAACAATTGTCCCAGCATTTTTATTCAACAAATGTCATACTAATCATAAGCTGATGGATTGTTAGAAAAAGCCACGAATCTTAATCAGGCAAGAAATATTATGGGGAGTGCAGGGAATATTTATATACAAGTTACTCCTCTTTCTTCCTTTAATTAAAATCTCTCAAATACTCCTATGCTAACGTAAATGTTAGTTTGTACTATATGTTCCTTCTCAATGAGATTGTTATTATGATGTCCTCCTCCCTCTAAATTCCTTTAATAATGGATTTATTGGGTGGGTTGTGTTTTTACAGGACACCATTAATCATTTTTTTATGCTAGCTGACTTAATGAAATCATCTAATAGCATGAATGATGTCAGGTATTCATTGTGGGAGGATATTGAACATGTCTTTGGAATGGTAATAAAATCTGATAGCCTGAATCACCATCAGAGTTTCTTCTTGAAGTACTGAAAGTTGTAAATAGTTTTCAGATCCATATGTAAATATGTAAAAATTTGACCTTCCTTCTAAGATACCCCATCAACCCAAGTTTTACCACTATCTACAAGGAATACATTTAGGTAAATGTGACATTAAAAATTTTCAAATTTTTTGTGACTACCAGAACAAAGCAACCCTACCTGACTAACACCCAATGCATCCCTTAAACATTTATTCCCTTCACTCATTTAGGGCTACTCTGACAGTATCTTCCAAATCCTCAAGTTCTTCTGCCCAGAAGGGCAGGAGCAGTAGGTATATTGGAACACTACCAAGTTCCTCATCAACCATCCAGTGTTAGAAACTTATACCATTTTGTCAGTACTGCTGGATATATAACCTGGTACACCCTCTCCAATAATGCCAGGTTATTCTTCAACTACAGATCTCTAATGGGCAGGAGCAGTGGCACAAGAAAGTAGCATCCATCATCAAGGACTCCCCACCATCCAAGCTATACTCTTTTCCATCGCTACCATCGGGAAGGAGGTACACAAGTCCGAGGTCCCACCCCACCAGGCTCAACCATCAACCCTTCAACCATTAGGCGCTTGAACCAGCATGGACAACTTCACTCACCTCATCACTGAACTGATTCCACAACCTATGGACTCATGTTCTCAATATTATTGGTGTTATTATTATTTGTTTTTCTGTATTTGCAATTTGTCATATTTTGCTTATTGGTTGCTTGTCTGTGTGTAGTTTTTCATTAATTCTGTTGTATTCCTTTGTATCTATAATGAATGCACACAAGATAGAATGCCATATACACTCTGCAATGTCGAATTGAGGAAGGTTCACTTTCCTTGGAATAATATAGACAATTGGCATTTCCATTTTAACAGCAAAAGTAGTGAAAGTCTAAATAAATCAAAGTTGTGCATCTTCTTATCGTAACTTTAATGTGATATGATTCATCACTAAAGGAGCATATTTGACCAGAACAATGTGACATTTTCATTTTCACCAGATAAGAATGATATTGCTAATCATTTGTCACTCATCATTTTTCCGTTGTGAATTTAAACTCAGCAACAATTGTTTTATATTTAGAAAGTTGAACATAGAACATTATAGGAAAAATTCCTGCAACCCATTATTTTATACCATAAGATATAGGAGCAGAATTAGGGCATTCAGCCCATTGAGTCAGGTCTGCCATTTCATCAAGATGAATCCATTTCCCTCTCAGGCTCAATCTCCTGCCTTCTCCTGGAATCCCTTCATGCCCAGATAAACCAAGAATTTATCAATCTTTGCCTTAAATATACCCGATGACTTGACCTCTACAGCTGCCTCTGGCAATGAATTCCATAGATTCAACACTCTAGCTGAAGAAATCCCTCCTCATCTCTGTTCTAAATGGATGTCCCTCTATTCTGAAGCTGTATCCTCTGGTCTTAGACTCCCTAGTATAGACAGTGCTAAACCAACTAATGGCACTTACTTGCATTTGGTCCATATCTCTCTATTCCCTACCTATTCATGACCCTGTCCAAATACCTCAAGCAATACTATCATATCTGTTTCCAATACACCCTCTGCCAGCCAGCACATTTCAGGCACTGAATGCCATCTGTATAAAAACATGCCTTGTAAATTTCCTTTAAACTTCCCCCTCCCACCTTAAAGATATCTTCTTTTAGTACATGTCATTTGACCCTACAAAAATAAAAGACTCTACCCTATCTATGCCTCTCGTGATTTTAAATACTTCTATCAAGTTGCTCTTCAAAAAAATCCAGAAAAAAACAATCCAGATTTGTCTATCAACATACATCAAAGTTGCTGGTGAACGCAGCAGGCCAGGCAGCATCTATAGGAAGAGGCGCAGTCGACGTTTCAGGCCGAGACCCTTCGTCCTGACGAAGGGTCTCGGCCTGAAACGTCGACTGCGCCTCTTCCTATAGATGCTGCCTGGCCTGCTGCGTTCACCAGCAACTTTGATGTATGTTGCTTGAATTTCCAGCATCTGCAGAATTCCTGTTGTTTGCGTTCAGATTTGTCTATCATCTGTTTATAGCTGCTGCTAATCCATGCAACTCACTGGTGAACATTTTCTGCACTTTTTCCAAAGCCTCCACATCCTACCTGTAATGTGCTGTCAAGAACTCCAGGCAATACTGAAAATGTAGCCTAACCAAAGTTTTATACAGTTGCAACATGACTTTCCTACTTCTATCCTCAAAATCTCCGACTTATATACTCAAAACCACAAGTGTTGAAGGCAAATATGCCATACAGCTTCTTTATTACCTTATGTATGGGGTTGCTACTTTCAGGGAGCCATGGACTTGCATCCAAAGATCATTCTGATCATCAGTGCTCCTCAGGATTCTGCCATTGATACATACTTTCCTTTTATATTTGGCCTCACCATGTGCAACAATTCACATTGGTCCAAATTGAACTCCATCTGCCATAGCTCTCAACCAACCAGCTCTTGAAAAAAGCCTGTACAAAATGTGTCCAAATAAAAAAATAAAAAAAAACCATAATCACTAACTCAGTTTAGCAAGATTATAACCACTTCGCACGAAAATGGACTTTGTTTTTTTCTGTTTTTATTGTGAACTTGTAAAAATAATCTCTAATTTATGTTTTCCTTGTGAATATTTACCAAATGCTATATGCGTGTGATGCTGCTGTAAGTTTTTCATTACACTTGTGCTTACAGTTACTTGTGCATGTGACAATGCCTCAACTTTTTTGACTTCCACTTTCACCAATTTCTAATTATATAGCCTGATGAATCCTTTGACTACTTTCCTCATTCTGCACAATTCTGCCAATTTTCTTATCATTTGCAAACTAACTAATCAGCACACTGATATTTTTGTCCAAGTTATATATAATCACAAACTACAGTGGTCACAGACCTCCATTCAGAATAACACCCTTCCCCTCTACTCTCTGTCTTCTGATGAAGCCAATTTTGAATCCAATATGCTAAGTTACCATGGAACCTATGTGGCTTAATCTTATGGATCAGCCTATCATAAGGGGCATTGTCAAAAGCTTTATAAAAGTCTATATGTACTCTACAACATCCACAGTCTTAATCTCAGCCATCTTTGTCATCTCCTTAAATGGAACTCAACCATGTTTGCAAGACAAACTCCCTCTCCCCAGTAAGTTTATTATTTGCCAGATATGGGTAGATCCAAAAAGTCTAATTCAGTAATTTCCCTACCACTGATGTAAGGCTTGCCACCCTATAATCTCCTAGTTAAACTGATGTAAGGCTCACAAGTATATAATTTATTGGTTATCTAAATTTGTGTAATTTTAGGCCATTACTTTTGGCAATGAAAGCTTATTTTAATCCCGTGTATCTGGTTCAGAGTAAAAGGACCGTGCCCCTCTACAACCTGATGTAGATCCTAAGAAAGGTACTCAATGGTATTTCCTCTTCCTTATATACTTTTACAGTAGGCTAGGATTGAATTACCACCCATTGTGTTTAAGCACAATTTGGGGATTAAATAAATGATAATAAAATAAAAATCCTCATTCTGTGGTGATGTACCTTTAGTTGAGGTGGTAGATTAACGTAACTTTAACGCAGCTAATGCCTACAAGGAGAAAACGTGTATCTCACCAATGTCATTACATTTCTATAGTGGCAATATTATTATTAGTATATCATTTGATTAGCATTGCTACAGCTCCAATATACTTGAGCCTGTATTCTTTGGAATTTATAAAAATGAGGGGTGACCTAATTAAAACCTATTGAATGCTAAAAGACCTTGCTAGAGTGAATGTGGAAGGGATTTATTCAAAATAGAGAGGCGTCCCTTTAGAACGGAGATGAGGAGGAATTTCTTTGGCCAGGGAGTGGTGAATCTGTGGAATTCATTGCCACAGGCAGTTGTGGAGACCAGGTATTTATGCATATTTAGGGCAGAGATTGCTAGATTCTTGATTGGTCAGGGCGTGAAGGGATATGGGCGGGGGGGGTGGGGAAGGTAGGAGATTGGGGCTGAGAGGAAAAATGGATCAGTCATGATTAAATGACGGAGCCGACTCAATGGGCCAATTGACCTCATTCTGCTCCTATACCTTACGGTCTTATATACTGAAAGCCAAATATAACATTAGTGCACTGTGACTATGGTAGTCATATTCTGTTTCTATTATCTTTTAGAGCCTTCATTATTTTTACATAGTGAATGTGAGAAAGATTAATGAAACACTTCATACTGTTTTCTAAACATGTGCCATGGGATCTCTCACTCCCAGAGAAAGTAATTTGGGAATTGTTACAACCTCGGCCCTCAGGAAGTGACACAAAGGGCTAAGGCTACGGCAGGAATTACAGACAAAATATATTTAGTAAACTAAAGTTAGGGTAAAGGGAAAAAGGGTGGAGTATGGTCGTGGTAGTGCTGGCTGCAGAGTGGAGGGAGAGAGTGGGGTGGGGTCCTGATGAAGGGTCTCGGCCTGAAACGTCGACTGTACCTCTTCCTAGAGATGCTGCCTGGCCTGCTGCGTTCACTAGCAATTTTGATGTGTGTTGCTTGAATTTCCAGCATCTGCAGAATTCCTGTTGTTTGGGGTGGGAGTGGCCTTGTTTTTAAGCAGTCTCCAGCAGGTACCAGCAATGGAAGGGGAATTGCTGTACCAGGAAACTGCAAGGCAGGTTATAGAGGAAACACAGGCCGGGAAATTTACAGGACATAACAGAATCAACGTAACCTCGCACTCAAAATGTAGCAAGCCATCAATACTCACAGGAGTATCAAACTAGTTAAACCCTTAGCCCTCCAGCAGAACTCAGCATTGAGTTCCAGCAACTCAGCCACATCTGACATCTGTGTCAGAAATATCAGCCTCTTCTCTCAAATGCAACAGTGGAAATAATCTCTAAATGTTTTAAACTACTTTTTCTGTTAATATTGAAAGGTTCAAATTAATAAGCCTAATAATTGAAAATATATTAGAGTGGAAACTTACTTTGCTAATGAAAACTGGTAGGTACAAATTGTGGTTTGGCAGAACATGAAATGTTTTCCTCTTTCCACTCAAAACTAATTATTAATCAGTTGCTTTTAAAGTGAATTTTCAAAAATGAAGTACTGAAGGAAATTCTTATACTACACAGTGTTACTAACACAATATACTGCCTCTCTGTGCTATGCTTCCACCTGAAAATGTTCTCTTTACCAAAATTCACAGTACTCCTCACTCAAATCAAAGTTCAAAAGTTCAAAGTAAATTAATTATCAATTTACATATATGTCACCATATAGTACCCTGAGATTCATTTTCTTGTGGACATTCACAGAAAATGCAAAGACACACAATAGAATCAACAAAAAAACTGCACACAAGATGGAAAAGCAACAAAAGATAATAAACTGTGCTATTTGACCAGAATGTCTATCACAAACAAGCCTTGTTCTGAGCAAGTATAGCTTCTCATAGGTTGCATCTGAGCAGAATATCTCCCAAGTTTAACTTTTAGCCTTTTCATGTTGAACTTAATTCTATTGATATTCTGATTGAGATTAGTGAACTGACCATAGACAAATACATAATTTTTGACCAAAGTATCCAAACTTTTGTCACTAGTGCAGAATGTGATGATAAAAATTAGACAGACATTGTTGGTGGTTGATTTGTACATAAATTAAAGATTGCGCCCATGTGAGACATCTACTTATTTATCAATAGAACCTTTCTAATTTTATTCTGAAGCTTATAAAATAGAGTCATTTATTAACTTTCAAACTTAGAGAAATAAATGGTCCTTTATAAAATGTCTTTTTTTAAATGAGCAAAGATTTTTTATGAACAATAATTAATAAGCAGTTATTTTACATACCAGTACAAGGCTATCTGGTCAGTTGTGTTTATTAAACACTGCCTCAGTGAATTTTGGACTGCCCCAAACACTAAAACAGATTATGAGCATAAAGTTATATGTGATGTCAGGCTTGAGGTGCAAATTAGGTTAAAAGGTTCAAAGGTACTTTGTTCCTTCTACAAATTCCATCTTAAAAATTGACTAAATCTTAAATTAGGAAAGGGAAAAGGTTACACGTGATCACATTAATCACTCAGATTGTACCCGCCTTGCATACCTTGGGTGATAGGTTAAAAACAAGCTTCCGTCTACTTTCCATGCTAAAAACGATTCCACAATGCTATTTTCAAGGTATAAATATTAAAGACATAGGCTTTAGAAAAATTACCAACAATGTGATTCAATTTACCAGAATACAATTTTTCTTATTACTGGGGCTTGACGAATTGGAATAGAGAGTTCACCCAACTTAACTTTGAAATCAAATGGATCTTGATGAACAACAACTTTGTTTCTAACAACAAACAATGCAATTGCATGGCTCCGTACAAAAAATGAACAATGCCACATTATACAGAATAAATCAGACAATCAGAACAATTATCTACAATTGAGCAACGCTGCATACACCATGGGATCAACCTTTTGAGATTACTGTTCCTTATTAATGACAAGCAAAATGGAACCGTTTCTTGTATTTTATGTAGTCACATACTGCCACTGACTTTATAATACTTTGTGCCCCTCCTCTGCTTTATGACTTTCTGAAATCCAAGTGGGTAGATTCTGATGTATTCAAGAATGAGATATACTTATATGCCTCTGTAAGATCTCATTTTGGTACGATCAGTTCGTTAATTTGAACAGCAGATATTGTCCTTATGGAGACAGTGGACATTTAGAACACAGCAACAACAGCTTCTGGAGGAGCTGGTAGTGCAAGGAATAGTGGATTCACTGATCAGCCTGTTCTGTCTCACACAGTTATGTGCCTGCCTAACGACAATGTAAAAGATCAGTCAGAAGTTTGGCTTCAGTTGAATGATAACATTTTAAAGGATCTTAGCGTTCCATTTAACTTTTCTTTTGTTTCTGGGAGAAATGTTGTCTTGCACTTTATCACTAAGATAAAACTGTTTGCCCAAAGCCAAACATAGTATGCTGACAATTGTTAAGCTTCAAGTCCCTGATATAGTGTTTTGGCTAGCACCCAACGATATTTTTTCTCAGTCCAGTGGGAATATGTATCCACGGAAGGGCAGATTTTAGCAAACATCTCTGCTTGCTTTGAAAAGGGGCTGAGACTCTCCTAAAGTAGGTTATAAGTCTCAAGGCACATCAGTGCCTCTGGTGGAAAGCCAAAGTGTGATCTATTGACAGGAAGCAATGACGGCTGAAGTTACAAAATCAAGGGAGGAAGCTGTTCCTGAAACACTGAGTGTGTGTCTCCAGGCTTCTGTACCTCCTCCTTGATGGTAGCAATGAGAAGAGGACATGTCTTAGATGATGGGGGTTCTTGACGATGCGCCACCTTTTTTGACTTTGCCTGTTGAAGGTGTCCTGAATGTTGGGGAAGCTGGTGCTGATGATGGCTCTGACTGAGTTTACAATTTTTTTCAGCTTTTTCTGACCCTGTTCAGTTGCCACCCCCACCCCATCTCTCCATATCAGATATGTGATACAAACAATTAGAATGCTCTCCACAGTATATCTATAGAAACATGTGAGTGTCCTTGGTGATGTACCAATTCGTCTCAAACTCCAAATGAAATATAGCCACTGTCATGCCTTATTTGTAATTCCATCAAAAGGTGGGGGCCAGGATAGGTACTCAGAGATATTGACATACAGATATTCCACTTCTGATCCCTCCATAAGGACTGGTGTGGGCTCCCTTGAGTTCCCTTTCTTGGTCCACAATCAATAGCTTTGTCTTATTGACACTGAGTGCAAGGTTGTTGCTGTGACACCACTCAACCAGCTGATTTATCTCATTCCTGTACGCTTCCTCATCGCCGTCTGAAATTTCACCATCAATAGTTGTGTCATTAGCTGTGCCTAGCCACATAGTCATAGGTGTAGAGAGAATAGAGCACTGGACGCATCCTTGAGATGCACCAGTGTTGATTGTCAGTGAGGAGTAGTTATTATTTCTGTCCTGGTGAGGAAGTCAGGGATCCAGGTGTAGAGGGAAGTACAGAGGCCCAGGTTTTGGAGCTTATTGATTAGACCTGAGGTTATAATTCTGTTGCATGCTGAGTTGTAATCAATAAACAGCAGACTGATGTAGGCGCTATTGTCCAAGTGACCCAAGGCCAGGTGGAGAGCCAGTGAGTTTGTATCCACTGTAGACTTATTGTGAAATTAGGCACATTGTAATGGGTCTAAAGTCTCGATTAGGCTGGAGATGACTCTAGCTAGCTTAAATCTTTTAAAACACGTCATCACTGTTGATTAGAGTGCACTGATCAAGTTGATGAGGCAGCTCACCCTGCTCTTGTTGGGTATTAGTATGATTGTCACCCTTCTGAAGCAGGTGGGAGATTTCAACTGCGACAGTGGGAGACTGAAGATGTCTTTGGAAACTCCCACCAGCTGGTTGGCACAGGTTTTCAAAGCCCTATCAGGTACACCATCAGGGCCAGATGCCCTGTGAAGGTTATCCTGACGTAGCCCTCAGAGACAGATCACACAGTCACCAGAAGACGCAGGGATCCACAAAGGTGTAGTTTTATTCTCCCTTTCAAAGTGTGCACAAAAGTTGTCAAGCTCAACTATTGAAGGTGTTGAAGCATCACAGGCATTCATGTTGTTAAATTTCACTTTGTAGAAAATATTGGCTACAAACTCTGCCAGAGCTGTCACGAATCTTATTCTGTCTCAAACCTCAATTGGAATGGATTTTTGCCCTTACAATAGCTTTCCGTAGGTCGTATCTGGACTATGAATAGTCAATAACTTTTGTCCAGTAGCACATACATCCACTGTGATGAGGCGCTCCAAGAGGTTGGTTATGAAGTATAAGTACTGTACTCCTGACTGAGGAATGACCTGGATCTGCTCCAATTTGCCTTCTGTCACAAAAGATCAACAGTATTGACTCTTCTCTCAGCTCTAGAACACCCAGTCAATGAAAATACATATGTCAGGATGCTGTTTGTTGACTAGAGATTAACATTCAACCCTATCAAAACTTATCACTAAGCTTCAAAATCTTGTCTTCAATACCTTCCTGTGCAATTGGATCCTCGATTTCCTTCCTGGCTGATTCCAGTCAGTATGGCTTGGCAACAACATCCCCTTCGCAACTGCCATCAGCACAGGTGCACCACAAGGCTGTGTGCTCAGCCCACTATTTATGCCTGTGATTGTGAGGTTAAGTACAGCTCTAATACTGATTTTAAGTTTGCTGATGACACCACTGTTGTTCGCTAAATCAAAGGTGGCGATGAATCAGCATATAGGAGGGAGACTGAAAATCTACTGCCACGACAACAAACTCTCACGCAACATCAGCAAAACCAAAGAACTGATTATTGACTCAAGAAGGAAGAAGCCAGAAGTTCAAGAGCCAGTCTTCATTAGGGGATTGGATGTGGAGAGGGTCAGTAACTTCAAATTTCTTGGCATTATCATATCAGGGTATATTTTCCTGGGACTAGCATTTATGTGTCATCACAAAGAAAGCATGATAGTGCCTCTACTTTCTTAGATGTTTGTGTAATTTCAGCATATCACCAAAAACTTTGACAAACTTCTTTCGATGCACAGTGGAGAGTATCCTAACTGGTTGCATCATGGCCTGGTATGGAAACGCCAACTCCCAGGAATGGAAACATCTACAGAAAGTGATTGATACAATGGGACCATTACAGGGAAAGCCCTCCCCACTATTGAGCAAATTTACATGGAGCACTGCCACAAGACTCACTTTCAAGGACTCTTTCAATTCGTGTTCTTTGTATTATAATTTTTCTTATTATTATTTGCACAATTTTCTCTTTTGCACATTGGTTGTTTGTATAGTTTCTTGCTAATTTTGTTATATTTCTTTATTTTCCTTTGAATGCCTGCAAGGAAATGAATCTCAATATAGCCTATGGTAACATATATGTACTTTGATAATTAATTTTTACTTCGACTTTACTTTGTCTTTGACCCAATTCCTGCATCATCAACGAGTCTGGAAATGGAGCACGTAATCTAAGTTAAGTGGATGTGCACACCAAATTGCCTCCTCAACTTCACATCAGGAATGGCTAGTGAGAGTAATCTCTTTCATTGGAATGGTGGGGATTGGGGTGGGGGGTTCATTGTCTTTTTTAAGAAGTTAAGCATTTTACTTTATTTTCTGTGAATACAGACTACTTTTTACATTTTAAATCATTTCCCTTATTGTCAATAGAAGCTTAAATATCCTTCACATGTGGCTTGGATAACATAGCATCCCTCCCCCTCTTGTCTTCCTATAGATACTGCCTGGCCTGCTGTGTTCTACCAGCATTGTGTGTGTGTTGCATCAGTTACAAACACTTAGTAGAAAAGAGGTAAAATCCATGAATTAATTTTTGAGATGTTTTTATGTTAGTTTTTGGAATCTTTAAAAGATTCTGATTACATAGTACTGTTTTTTACACCACTGTGAGATAGAAAATCGACTATTTGCAGAATAAACATTATAGAAGATCCACCAGCCAAGTGAATCAGACACCATTACAGATCCATATTCACTATGCATTCTCAGAGGTACCAACATACAAATCAACCTTGCAGGAAATACAGCTTTACTCAGGTACAGCTTTAAAGACTGGCTCTTACAAGTATGCACGTTCAAACTTTAGCTCAAATTTCTCTTGTTCATTTTTGAACAAGAGTGGCTCGCTGGATTTAAAATTTAAGGACATTCTTCCTAGAGTTCGGATTCACAAATTGACTCCAAGACAGGATCACGATCACAGGCTGGTTTAACTAGATTACACGTTTATAAGAAATAGGAGCTGGATTAGATGATATAACTTCTTGATCCTCTTCTACTATTTGATGAGATAATAGTTATTTTACATTTACTCCACTCTCCCACACTTTTCCCATATTTCTTCATTAGCACCCCAGAGTCTCCCAATCTCATTATTGAATATAATCATCAATTAAACATCCACAGGGGTGGATAAGTTTGGGGTAAAAATTACTGAAACTGTAAATTGTCTTTAGCGTGTTCCAAATGCTGACAGGGAAGAAAAAAAATTCCACCATACATGGGAGTTGTGTCATGTTATTAAACACCTAATTCTGCAACATGACAGGAAAACCAAATATGTTTACTTGAAGTGCAATTGGTTGCTGTTTGTGATAGATTTAAAAGAATGAGGCAGCTGATGAGGCAAATTTGGAAACCATATGGATGCACAAGGAAGTGTGAGTGGTTGGATGAAATAACTATACTTTTGATTATGTCAAATTGATGCTAATTATGCACAGGCCAAACTTTCAGGTGGGTGGCTGTGGTGTATTAAATATTTGTGAATACTTTTACTGGAGAAATGGCTTACTTATTAATGAGTGTAATTTTCTTATTTTAGGTGTGGTGCACTGACGTAACCACATAGCATTTTCTTGGCTACCAAAATAAAACACGTTAAAGGGCAGGTCAATCCTGCATTATTCTCTACCTCTTTGAATATAGTCCAGACAACACAAAAATGTCCGTCACTGTGAAGGCTATGCTGCAGTGTTGGCATTGACTTAAGAAACCATGTAGCCTGGTGATAGAGACACTGAAATTGTGATGCCAGATTGTACATTGTCCATAATCTTAAATCCCACCCACCTTCCCTCAACATGAAGGAACAATGTCGATAGGAATCTGGACGCATGGGGCTCTGCATTATGTTCTGTTGCTCTGACTTATGTAGTGCCACATCAGGCATTGTTACATTACAAGTGTATTGGCATTTTTATTCTGTATATCTATTGTTCTTCTACAAAGTGCAAGTGGCACATTATGAACATTGTGTAAATAAAGACTATTCTTTAGGATTTGTTCTCCTTGTTGATATTAAAAGTTATTTATTTTCCAATGAGGAATGGGTTTACTGAAGTAAATCTGTGAAGGGGAGAGTAAATCCTGGTATTGTGAACAACACAGTTGTATCACCGACGCACCCAATTTGCATCTTGATTTGGGCTCTTTTGGCGGTAAAAAAGGATTAGGCAAGTCTGTGATACCATTTTGGTTCATTAAATAACAACACCTCCCATGTCCTATTGAAGGCAATATTCTGGAAACATTGTAGTTCTATTGGAGAATCATGGCAGACCATAAACTCCTATCACCAAGCCATCAATATATAGGCTTAAGTTCAGAAAACCTTTCGGTCAGATTGCTCTAACTTTCCTCAAACAGTATGAATGTCAAAAGCTAATGGCACAAAACTTGGTCTGCCACAGCATCAGTCTCCAATAGAAATACAGTTGAACATCCCACCACCATGCTTCCGGGTTACGGCCTCGAATGGAATATGGGAGATGTTCTTAATTAATGCACTCGACATGGCATCGTAGCCTTGCCAAACTGTGAATGCAGAGAGTAGCTGTTGATGATTGTAAGCTGCTACCCTCAATGTGGACTGAAAACTGCATGGCTAGTCTGGATGTCACCAAATGGATGCCAAGTACTATAATTAATAAATAAGTAATTTGTCAATCACTCCTTTTCTGGTAAACGATCATTGCAAACAATAGCCTGCAACGTCCCTTTGATTTGGAGGCAATTCGATGCGGCAGAACCAAGGTGAAGAGAGGCAGTGGGGCCATCGCTGAGAGTGAGGACAAACTGGAGGTTCCATTGATTTAAATACTGGGCTTTTAAATCAATGAAGTGGTGAGGTCCAGGCCTCGGAGCATATTGAAGGGACCGAACCCGATGTTTGGACGATGTTTCAGGCACTGGGCCAGATTGGAAAGGTCAGGATGTCAAGGCTCGAGTTGAGAGACGTGCTGGTTCGGTTCGGTGCTCGGCTCTGCACTGAACTAAGGGTCTGCGGGTGGACATTCTTTGTGGATTTCAATTCAGAATGTTATTTGCTTGCATTTATTGTTTGCCTGATTTGTTTTTGTTCCCCTCTGCACGTTGAGTGCTTGAAGGTCTTTCTTTAATGGGTTTTTGGTTTATTTGCTTTGTGGCTGCCTGTTAGGAGACAAGGTTGTACCTTGATAATAAATGTACTTTGAACTTTGAAGTAGCCCTCTATTCTCCACTTCGGCGCTTTTTCATTGACACAATTGGACTCCTGGACCACGAGAACCAATATGTTTGTCCCAGATTTTCATATCTATTGATCCAACAAACAGTGTCCTTTTTTGATTTCCTTGATTTTCTTTTTGCTCTTTTTGCTTTTCAGACAATATCACTTCAGCTATTTACATCCCTTCTGTTCTCAGGGTAAACATGTCCATGGATGTGATCTGCCCTTCATGTTGCATCTTCCTTTTCAAATGCTCCCCGTATTTTCTGTATAGAATCCATGGTAGATTTGTCAGTGGAGGTGTGTTGGAGTATCAGTGAGGCTCTCACTGTACAAGGATTACGGTATCACCAAACTAATGAGTCTGAGAGCCATGTGAAGGAGGAGGTAACCGGTAATTGACAGGCATGAATAGCGAAGATGTTCATTGTTTACTTTGGCACACTCTACATCTACATTAAAACCCAATTGGAAATGCCTCCTCCAACTATAAATTCAAAACACAATGCCGGAAATCCACAAAGTCTGAATGAGAGAAAAGATGGGACAACATTTTAGAAAGGGAACCTTTCTTAGAATTGTACCTGAATTACTATCATGTAGAATTAATTAGCCCTGGTATCATCTTTTACCTCACTTAATTGCATGAGTTAAATTGATAACTTGGTTTACTATCATTACATAAGAGTACATCAAGATACAGCGAAAAAAGTTTGTTCTGCATGGCATCCACACAGATCATCTCAGTACAACAATACATTGAGGTAAAACAATAACAGAATCAGAATACAGTGAGATAATTACAAGGAAATGTGGAGTGCAGGCAGACAAAACGATGCAAGTCTATAACAAGTTAAGATTGTGAGCTCGGGCATCCATCTGATCATACCAGGGGACTGACTGTACAATGGTCGTACGAAAGTGGGGTAGACGTTGTTTCCAGGCTTTTTGTATCTTCTGCCTGATGGGAGGGAGGGAGAAGAGAGTATGTCTGGGGTGGGTGGGATCTTTGATGATATCAGCCGCTTTACCTAGGCAGCGAGAAGAATAGACAGAGTCCATAAAGAGGAGACTGCATTCTGCATTTATTGAACTGTATGCACAACTTTCTGCAGTTTTTTAAATTTGCAGTTTATTGTTGACATAATAAGAAAACTGCAATGTGGTTGGGATGTTCTTGGTATTGTTGGTATTTTCTTACCGTGGTGAAAAAATATTTTATTTTCTGTGCACTTGTCAATGCTTAGATGGTTTGATAGGCATGATAACAATGCCAATAACTTTTCTCTGTAACCATTGGCACTAAAAGGAACATTGTTGTGAAAGACATGCACTATAGTATTAACATGTTATTTAAGTTTCCTTTGTGTTCTTTTTAACTGACCTGTAACAATGATGCTATTGCGTTTGTAGCAAGATTAAGAAATTGTTATGACTTGTAAAATATTGAGGTGTGAAGTTTCTGTATCGACTAAATGATTAACTTGATCTGGAAATGTGGCTGAGCTGGTTAAGGAATACACTGATAATATAGCTCACTAGTCAATCTCATGAATCATCATGAAACACAAGAGAGAATATCCACCTGTATGTGAAATGTAGGGGAACCAGTTTTTCAAGTGAGATGCACACATCTCTGGAGAAGTATTTACTGTTCATGCCAACATTTTTGTAACATTATTAAACAGTGGAGTTTGAATTCTTCCAATTTTGCTAACATTTAAAAACTCACTTTGAATTAGTTTAATAGAAATATTGATGAAAGATAAACTCTTGTGTGATGTGGAACCAGTCCCATTTTACATCTATTCATGACCAGTACACACAGCTGTGACCTGTGACTTTCATTTTAACCTTGTGATTGTCGCTGATAATTTGCTAAGATACTGAATATTGCAGATTCTTCATCCAAAGCTTTAAGCTCAATAGAGCAAAGATAAAGAAAAACGTTTAAAGTGGCCACTCCCCTCTGAGGTAGAGAGTATGTTACTGAATCTATTAATTGTCAGATAACAAACAAACTTTCAATGTGTTCCTTCAGTACTGACAGGATAATTATTTTGAAATCTATATTTTCCACTGCATAGCAACAAGTCAAGGGCCACAGTATGAGTTAGTATCAAGAAACACAGAAGCAACTGGCACAGACAATGGAATAAAAAACAAGAGATTTGCAGATGGTGGAAATCCAGAGCAACACCCACAAAATTCTGGAGGAACTCAGCAGGTCAGACAGCATCTATGGAAATGAATAAACAGTCGACGTTTCGGGTCAAGACACTTCATTAAGAGTGAAAAGGAATGCCAGAATGCCAGAATAAAAGGGGTGAGAGAGTGGAAGGAGGAAAAGATAGAAGTTGATAGATGAAGCCAGGTGGGTTGGGGAGGGGCAATGAAGTGAAAGGCTGGGAGGCAATAGGCGGGAAAGTTAAAAGCTGGATAAGAAGGAATCTGGTGGGAGAGGACAGTGGACCATGGGAGGATGGGAAAGAGGAAGGGCACTAGGGGGATGTGATAGGTAGGCAGGCGAGGAGAAGAATTAAGAGGCCAGAGTGGGGATGAGAAGAAGAGGGAAGGGGGAGGGAAAAATTACCGAAGGAGAATTCGATGTTTTAGCCATAACAATCTTCCACCAGGAGGCCATGCAAGTAGACAGGGATGTAAGCAAAGCATATGGTAGTGCATTGAGTATAACAGTAAGGAAATCGTGTTGCAAATTTATAAAACTTTGGTTAAGCAGCACTTGGAGTGTTGTGTGCAGTTCTGGTCTTCCAATAAAGGAAAGTCATGGTGGGTTTGTAAAGGGTACAGAAGAGTTTGAAATGCATGCTGCCTAAGGAATGGTTATATCAACTACTGTATGTGACAAATTCACCCTTCAGATCATCTTCAAGCACATTCCCAAAGAACAAGAAAATTCAGACTTAAAATCAGATATTTTAAGATAAAAGTTGATGAAGGTCAGTTAACTGATAAACCTTGCCCACTGATAGTGAAACGCAAACACGAGGAAATCTACAGATGCCGGAAATTCAAGCAACACACATCAAAGTTGCTGGTGAATGCAGCAGGCCAGGCAGCATCTCTAAGAAGAGGTACAGTCGACGTTTCGGGCTGAGACCCTTTGCCCAGACTAACTGAAAGAAGAGCTAGTAAGACATTTGAAAGTGGGAGGGGGAGGGGGAGATCCAAAATGATAGGAGAAGACAGGAGGAGGAGGGATGGAGCCAAGAACTGGACAGGTGATTGGCAAAAGGGATACGAGAGGATCATGGGACAGGAGGCCAAGGGAGAAACAAAAGGGGGAGGGGGGAAAACCCAGAGGATGGGCAAGGGGTATAGTCAGAGGGACAGAGGGAGAAAAAGGAGAGAGAGAGAAAAAGAATGTGTGTATTTAAATAAATAACGGATGAGGTACACGGGAGAGGTGGGGCATTAGCGGAAGTTTGAGAAGTCAATATTTATGCAATCAGGTTGGAGGCTACCCAGATGGAATATAAGGTGTTGTTCCTCCAACCTGATTGTGGCTTCATCTTTACAGTAGAGGAGGCCGTGGATAGAGATATCAGAATGGGAATGGGACGTGGAATTAAAATGTGTGGCCTCTGGGAGATCCTGCTTTCTCTGGCGGACAGAGCATAGGTGTTCAGCGAAACGATCTCCCAGTCTGCGTTGGGTCTCGCCAATATATAGATGGCCACATCAGGAGCACAGGAGGCAGTATATCACCCCAGCCGACTCACAGGTGAAGTGTCGCCTCACCTGGAAGGACTGTCTGGGGCTCTGAATGGTGGTAAGGGAGAAAGTGTAAGGGCATGTGTAGCACTCCCCACCGATCTCCCTCCTAGCACTTATCCTTGTAAGTGGAACAAGTGCTACACGTGCCCTTACACTTCCTCCCTTACCACCAAGCTTCCTTCAAGCTTCAATCACTTTAAGTGTTGATTTACATTGTAATTTTGATAATGCACATTTAGATTCTGGCTTCATCTTCAATTGTGACTGCCAGACTCTTCACCTTAACCTTAACTTTAAATTGTACACTATCAATGAATTTCAAATGACATGCAAGAGCTTTAGAAATTCATCCCTATATGGTAGGGGTAAGTGATCTCCATAGTTGTTTCAACATGACTGTGACAAGAGGCCTAGGTGAGGATGGTAAGGATCCTGCTGCTGGAGTATCCGAGACTAGAATTGAGAGACGAGTTCAAGACTGAGATGAGAATAGGTTTCTTAACTTATACTAGAAGAGAACCGGATGAGACGAGTCAAGAATCCAGACGAGGCAAATATCCTAAACACAATCGCGTTCTAACCAAAGTTGAGCTTTAAATATTCAAATCTTGGTGCCAAAACATGGCTGCCAATTAGTGGAGCAGACTAGACCCTTTACAGGTACTGCACGAGTAACCTTACTCTGGAGAATCAGAGTGTCTAAACCCCGGAGGTTGGTCAGGTGTGTACTGTAACAACGGCATACTCTTGCTTTAAATTTCATTCCATTGCAGTATTACCATACATCCTGACAGGCTTACATTCTAATACCATGTTCAGTACCTGTAGCTTGTGTGAAAATTTGCATTTTATGAATTGCTTTTACATGCCTCATCTCTTTTCTCTTCACAATCTGTTCAAATGTTTTAAATTTTCAGGGTAGCTGGTTAGCTATCTATTTAAAGAATTTATAGGCCATTATAGGAGCGTTTGTTGGCTCTTGGACTGTATTCATTAGAGTATAGAAGAATGAGAGGGGATCTCATAGAAACATTTCGAATGTTGAAAGTGTTGGACAGAGTAGATGTGGAAAGGTTGTTTCCCTTGGTGGGTGAGTCCAGGACAAGAGGCCATAGTCTTAGAAATAGAGGGTACCCGGTTAAAACAGAGATGAGGAGAATTTTTTTTAGCCAGAGGGTCGTGGATTTGTGGAATTCGTTGCCACATACAGCTGTGGAGGCCCGATCATTGAGGGTGTTTAAGGAGGAGATTGACAGGTATCTAATTAGTCAGGGTATCAAGAGATATGGGGAAAAAGCCAGAAATTGGAACTAGATGGGTGAATAGTTTAGCTCATGGGGGAGCTGAGGAGCAGAGTCGATGGGCTGAATGGCCTACTTCTGCTCCTTTGTCTTGTGATCTTGTGATTATCTTTTATAATTCTTTTAAGGGACCTTTGGTCCAATTTAATAACTCACTGAAAGCATGCATGCCTTCCAAGCATTGAGTGTAAGAGAAAGGAAGTCAAATTGCAGTTAAGTAAAACTTTGGTTAGGCTGCACTTGAAATATTGTGTCGATTTATGGCCACCTTATTGCATGAAGGATATGGAGGCTTTGGAAGGGGTTCAGGAGAGGCCTATTACAATACTGCCTGGATAAGAGTGGAAGAGTTAAAAGGAAAAGTTGGACAAAGTTGGGTTGTTTACCCTGGAGCATCCAAAACTGAGAGGACACCTGATGGAAGTATATAAAATTAGTGAGGCATGGATAGCGTAGACAGTCAGAATCTTTTTCCAAGGGCAGAAATGTAAATGTAAGAGCTCACGTATTGAGCTCTTGTTTTGAGATTGAAGTGAGCAAGTCTACCCCCCACCCTCATTCTAACCAATTTTTACAGGAGCAGAGGATTTTTACAAAGGATTGTAAGGACTGTTTGAGAGGATCATTGGGGTCTCTCTTCTGAGATATTTATCAGGAGCGCTGTGGGCGCATGGCCCTTAGCATTGTCAATGTTCCTTCCTATGTGTTCAACAATCTCTATGACACCCTGCCATCAGGAGGGACAGCATTAGGACAAGGACTGATAGGACAGGAAACAGCTTCTTTCCCTGGCTGTGAGACTGCTGAGCTCCCTGCCACCACCCAGTAGCGTTATACAGTTTATTTTTTAACTCATGTTGCAAATGCTCCCTTATTACTTGTTCACTTATTTGTGGTAATGTTACTCTCTGTGTTGTGCACCTTGGTCCAAAGAAATACTTTTTAGTAGTATACATGTATATGGTTTAATGAAAATGAACATGAACTTGAATTTGAACATTGGACAACGAACCGATGAACTCTCCCTCAGTAATTCATTTCTTCCCTTTTTGCACTACTTATTTAATATAATTTTCTTTTTTATGTATACTTATTGTAATTTATAGATTTAATTATTATGTATTCCAATGTACTGCTGCCACAAAACAGCAAGTTTCTTGGTATACTGTGAGCCAGTGATGTTAAACCTGATACTAATTCTCCCCTATGGGCACCATCAGGAGAGAAGGTGTTTGAACATGGATGTTGTTCTACATGGTCTACAAGAACAATGTGATGAGATCAGCTTTGCACTCGAGAGGTGAAAAGAGGATAGAAGTATTTAGTGGATAACTTTCCCCTACATTTACAGGGATCCCCCCTACTCCTGGCTTCTATGACCTGAACTTCCAGTGACATTTTTGAGTATATATGCAACCTATCCCGAGTTTATTGCCCTCAGTGTGTCAGCATTGGTACTCCTTACTGCACTGGCACTTCAAAGTTCACACTTTGCCTTATATAAAACAAAAAAAAAATTCTCATAAACGAGTTTAAACATTAAGCCCAGAGTCAGAGAGTAATACAGGATGGAAGCGTAGCCTTCAACCCAACTGGTTCAGGCTGACTACAGCATCCACTCTGCTCCTCCCAGTTACCTGTACAGTCTATAACCCTCCAAGCTTCTCCCCATTAAGTACCTATCCAAATGCCTCTTAAATATTCCAGTCATACCTGCCTTGACCACTTTCTGTGGCTGTTCATGCCAGGTACTCAATGTGTAAAGAAGTTGCTTCTGAGGTCTCTTGTAAACCTTTCCCCTCACACCTTGTATCTGTGCCCTCTGGCTTTGGACTCCTCAGGCCTAGGGAAATTATCATTCATCTTAACCATGCCCTTTATGATTTTATAACCTTCTGAGGTAACCCCTCATTCTCCTGTTCTCCAAAGAAATAAAGATCCAACGTGACCATCCTCTCCCTATAACTCCGGTTTTCTAGTCTAAGTGGCATTCTTGTAAATCTCTTCTGCACCCTTCGCAGCTTGACAATGCCTTTCCTAATACAAGGCGCCCACACTATACACAGTGTTCTAAGTGTGCCCTCGTTAATGACATATAACAGCTACATACTGTGGTAAACCATGTATATATGTTGTAACTCGGTTACCTGTCTGGACACACCCCTCTGCTGACTGCCCCTGTGGCTCCTCCCACAGAGTCCTGTATAAAGGTGTTCGCCTTGCCCCTCCCCCTCTGTCCGGGGGCAGACACTCACTGTGGAGGTCGTATTGTACAGCGAATAAAAGCCTTTCAATATTTTACCAAACCTCAGTCTTTTGGAGTAATTGAAGGTGCTTCACATACTGAAAATCTTCCTAATCTCAACGGTAAACTCAAGGCAGGTTCAATTATAACAGACAGTCATTATGACAAAAATTAGACTGCTCTTTCAAACAAGTGTGTTATATGACCAAAAAAAATTATAGCATTTATACCATTTCCCTCGTCTACAATAACATTGTTCAACTCCAGAGTAAAAATAAAATTGATATATAAATAATTAATTTATGTATTATTCTCCCTCTGTAATATACATACATACAAACAAACAGACAGCAGATAAACATAGAAACATAGAAAACCTGCAGCACAATACAGGACCTTCAGCCCACGATGCTGTGCAGAACATGTACTTACTTTAGAAATTACATGATGTTATGTCATGCTTAAATTTAGAGAAGATCTGTTGTTCATTTTCTGATTCTAATCAAGACTTTCAAACATTGTGCAGACCATTTTTGAACTATTTTCAAAATCTTTGATTGGTGTTAAATTCCAGATGTTGACTAAAAACTTAAATCACTACGTGATAAGGATTGTTTTCCATCTTTCTTTCTTTACCAAACAGCTTCGATCTTGATAGGGGGTTTAGATTTTCTCTATAATAAAACTATTACATTTAAATATTACAATTTAATTTAATTTAATTTACGTGTTTGATTATGAATATGGGGTACTGCAATTTTAAGTGTGTCTTAAATATAATGTATTTGGTACTATTCTATCTTTTTTTTTGATTCATAATATGTCTTCATGTACTCTGTATTATTCTATGTGGAAATTATTAAAAATATTGAAACAGAAAAATACTGAAACAGGAATTACCTAGGGTTATCCATAGCCCTCTACCTGTGGCATCTGGTTCATAACCCCTCTGGCAAAGAAAATGGCCTCCTGCTATACAATCTGCTCAAACTATTAAAATGTACTTCTATCAAGTCTGGATTAAGTTCTCTCTTCATCAAAGATAACTGCCCCAAACTCTCTAACCTATCCTTGTAATTGCTGTCCTTTTCCTCAGGAAACAATCTTGTAAATTTTTCCGCGTTCTTCTTGAATGGCTTTACATCCTCCCTATAAGGTGATGACTGGAAGATGGCAGCAAGTAGCATTAATTATTATCCCTCCACACAGGTCTTCATGCAGGGTACAAAAAGGATGGGTCCAATATCCTAGCAGGCAGGTTTAATAGAGCTGTTTGGGAGGGTTTAAACTAATTTGGTAGGGGGATGGGAACTGGAGTGATAGAGCTGAGGAAGGGGAAAACAGAAATAAATCAAAGATAGTGTGCAACAGAGATGATAGAAAGGACAGGTAGGAGATGAGGCATAATCACAGCCAATGGGATGAGTTACAGGGCAATAGAGCCATGGTGCAGTTAAAACAGAAAGCAACAAATACTGGACTGAAAATGTTATATTTGAATGCACGCAGCATAAGAAATAAAATGGATGAACCTGAAATTCAGCTACAGGTTGGCAAGTATGACGTTGTGGCCACCTCTGAAACTTGGCTAAAGGATGGCTGCCATTGGGAGCTGAACGTCCAAGGATATACGGTGTATCGAAAAGATAGGTTAGTAAGCAGAGGGGGCGATGTGGCTCCGGGCTTAAGAAATAATATTAAATTAATGGAAAGGGATGACATAAGATCGGAAGGTGTAGAGTTAAGAAATGGCAAGGGTTAAAGGACTCTAATAGCAGTTGTATACAGGCCTCCAAACAGCAGCCGTGATGTGGATTACAAATTACAGCAGGAGATAGAAAAGGCATGTCAGAAGGGAAATGTCATGACAATCGTTTGGGATTTTAACATGAAAGTGGATTAGGAAAACCAGGCAAGTACTGGACTTCAAGAGAGAGAATCTGCAGAATGTCTAAGGGATGGTGTATTTTGCATCAGTCTTCACAGTGGGAGACATCTGCAGTATACCGGAAATTCAGGAGTGTCAGGGAAGTGAAGTATGTGCAGTGAAGATTGCGACTGAGAAGGTGCTCAGGAAGCTTAATGGTCTGGGGGTGAATAAATCTCCTGGACCTGATGGAATGCACTCTCAGGTTCTGAAGGAGGTAGCTGGAGAGATTACGGAGGCATGAAAAATGATCTTTCGAGAATCGATAGCTTCTAGCATTGTACTGGATGACTGGAAAATTGAAAATGTTAATCCGCTATTTAAGAAGGGTGGGAGGCAGCAGAAAGGAAGCTATAGACCTGTTAGCCAGACATCAGTGGTTGGGAAGTTGTTGAAATCGATTGTTAGGGACGAGATTATGGAATACCTAGAGGCACATGACAAGATAGGCAAAAGCCAGCATGGTTTCCTCAAAGGAAAATCCTGCCTGACTAACCTACTGCAACTTTTTGAGGAAATTACAAGCATGGTAGACAAAGGAGTAGCAATAGACATCGTGTACTTGGATTATCAGAAGATCTTTGACAAGGTGCCACAAATGAGGCTGCTTAGCAAGGTAAGATCCCACGGAATTACAGGTAAGTTACTAGCATAGGTGGAGCATTGGCTGATTGGCAGAAAACAGAGAATCAGAATAAAGGGATCTTATTCTGGCTGGCTGCCGGTTACCAGCAGAGTTCCACAGGGGTTGGTATTGGGACTGCTGCTTTTTACGATGTATGCCAATGATTTGGACTATGGGATTAATGGATTTGTGGCTAAATTTGCTGATGATATAAAGATAGGTGGAGGAGCGGGTAGTGTTGAGGAAACAGAAAGCCTGCAGAGAGACTTAGATAGTTTAGGGGAATGGGCAAAGAAGTGGAAAATGAAATACAATGTTGGAAAGTGCATGGTCATGCACTTTGGTGGGAGAAATAAATGGGCAGACTATTATTTAGATGGGGAGAGAATTCAAAATGCAGAGGTGCAAAGGGACTTGGGAGTCCTTGTGCAGGATACCCTAAAAGTTAACCTCCAGGTTGAATTGATGGTGAAGAAGGCATTGTTGGCATTCCTTTCTAGAGTGATAGAATATAAGATCAGGGATGTGATGTTGAGGCTGTAAAAGGCACACGTGAGACCACACTCGTAGTATTGTGTGCAGTTTTGGGCTCCTTATTTTAGAAACGATATACTGACATTGGAGACGGTTCAGAGAAGATTCATGAGATTGATTCCAGGAATGAAAGGGTGACTGTATGCAGAATGTCTGGCAGCTCTTGGGCTGTATTCCCTGGAGTTCAGGAGAATGAGAGAGGATCTCATAGAAACATTCCAAATGTTAAAAGGCCTGAACAGATTAGATGTGGCAAAGTCATTTCCCATGGTAGGGGATTCTAGACAAGAGGGCACAAGTTCAGGACTGAAGGACGTCCATTTAGAACAGAGATGCGGAAAAATTACTTTAGTCAGAGGGTGGTAAATCTGAGGAATTTGTTGCCGTGTGTGGCTGTGGAGGCCAAGTCTTTGGGTGCATTTAAGGCAGAGATAGATAGGTTCTTGATTAGCCAGGGCATTAAAGGGTATGGGGAGAAGGCAGGGGAGTGGGGATGACTGGAAGAATTGGATCAGCCCATGATTGAATGGTGGAGCAGACTCGATGGCATGAATAGCCTACTTCTGCTCTTATATCTTATGGTCTTATAGAGTCTCAACCAAAATGGGATCAGATGATGCAGCACCCACATCGATGCTGTATGAGCCACTGAGTTCCTCCACCAGTTTGTTTTTTGCTGCTCCAGTTCAAAGTTTATTGCTCACTTTTAGGTGGGTACTGTCATAAACCTATTTTGCTTTCTTTACAATTCCTAACCTTGAACTTTGAGTCTGCTTGCAGATCATTCAAGGAAAAATTAATACGAAACATTTTTTGGGATACTTCTAAACCACTATTAGATATAATTTAAGCATTTATCATAATGGTTTCTTTTGTTTTTTTGAGATGCCAGGAATTCCACAAAGAAAGAAGGTGCCTAGCTAGAGAAATGTAAAATATATAAACCATCAACATATTCTGCTCACCTGAACCAAATAATAAAATATTGTCATGTAGGGAATATCTGACATAATCTCTGTTAATAAATAACTTTTCATCTTATGAGCTCTTACACAACTGAATTATCATAATGCAGTTATAAAAATAATTAAATAAAGCATTTGAAGATTTCCTTGTGTTTGCATAAATAAATTAAGTACTTTCTTTACCTAAATTACCAGTGATTAGTAACTTATGAATTGGAAAATACTTCCACTGTTCATGGGGGGGGGGGCATCTGTGATGAAATGACTCCTCATTAACTACAGCAAATTTTTAGAAGGATGGACATCATATTTGCAATTCAGACTGAGGGTACTGAAATCTTGGAGTCTTCTAGGGTAGGCAATGCTTAGAAATGACTGGTAAAGGTGTTGGAAATAGAGAGAGACCAATGTGTTATTGTGGTCTATTAGTAGCCAATATTATAGGGAATGAACAACCTGGTCTCTCACAAAAGGAATAAAGGTAAGAACGAAATAACAATAACTAGTGTTCTCCAGATAAAGATTAGATTAGGGAAGAACTAGAGCTCAACACTAAGTTATAGGGACATTAATTGGAGGTCATATGTGGAGCACAAGTGTCTGAGCTGTAGGGCTAGACACAGCTAGTCATTCACATTTGTATGTATTTTTAATGGCATTTGGCAATATGATACATTCAGCTTTTAGTACAGGCTTATATACGATCTGTTTCATTGCCACCAGAACAACAAAGGACATTCTCTAACCCTATTATTTTGTCTTGGAAGTCACATTGAGTAAAATAAAGGAAAGACACAAAAACATGCAGGTGTAAATCAGCCTCTAGCCTAAAACCAGAAGGAAGACATACAACTCTATACATGACCTAGAAAACACATCCCATCGTTACAAAGGGGTTTTGGAACGCATTGAAAGTTAAGCACAGATAAATATCTTTGTTTTACTTTATTTTAAATTAATTTTTATGTTTTGGGTATTATTAAGTAAATCCATTTTTTTATTTCTTAAGTGTTTGATAGGGCTGAAGTGCCAAAAGGGCATCAGGATAATTTTGGAGTAGGACCTCAGGATCTACCACTTAGAGGCTAGTGGTCACTTATGAACTCCTCTTTACAGGATTGCTGTGGCAGTCACGAGTAGCAAGGCTGCATGGGGGTTACTAAAGGCTGTGGCCAGGTTGTGCATGACCTGATGCACTGTGATTGCTCAATGATTTGCTTGATCAGTTTACTAGATCACCTAAGCTTTTCTACTTAATATCAGTTAATTTGTCTTTCACTCACATACTGTGGATGCACTAAAATCTTGTGTGAACAGTTTTTCCCATCAGAAAATTTAAAAAAATATATACAATGTCTCTCCTTACTCAATGTGACTTTCAAGGCAAAATAAAAGGGTTAGAAAATGTCCTTTGTTGTTCCGGTGGCAATGAAACAGATTGTCTACAAGCCTGTACTAAAAGCTGAATGTATCAGATTGCTTAATGCCATTAAAATACATGCAAGTATGAGTGATTGACAGAAAAGATTGTTTTTTCACAAACATATACCCCCAGTTAAACCATATTGATAGTGCAAGGATGCTTCTATTAACTAAATGCTATCGGCACCACTTTCACTCTTTATGGCAGACTCATCAATCATCCATTTAGGTGCACTGTACTATAGGGACTTGTAGCTCAGAGGAAGACATTCAGCTGGATTTGTCTATGCCACTCTGTTGCAAAAGCAAACGGGCTTTGCTCCAAGTCCCTGGCTTTTATCTGTAATCTTCTAAGCTCCTCTTCATCAAAAAAAAAATCAACATAAATCTCTTTTAATATTTATTAACTAGGCTTCTACGATCATTTCAGTGTAGATTCCACATCTTGAGAGCATGAGTTTAAATAAAAATCTCTACACAATCTTTTTTCCAAATTCTCAGTGAATCTATAGCTTTTATTATAAACCCACTTGCCATCATAGAGACATTTTTTCATTTCACCTTTTCAGGAGTCTAGTAATCACACTGCCACCATTCTTATAAATGACGTCCTTGATTCTTGGAAACATCCTGGTAAACCTCCTCTAAAGCTATTTTAAACCCTGTCCATTTTTCTTGAGCTGTGGTGTGCAGTTTTGACTAAAATACTCTAGCTGAGGTCTATGTAAACACAGCCTGAATTCTGCTTTTATATTCTATCTTTCCATTAACCCAGTTACTTTTATTATTTTAAACAACTTCATCACTTTGCTCTGCCACATTAAGGATATTTGAACGTGGAGTGCAAGGTCCAACTGCTTATCAGATAATCAAGATTCCATCTGTCATATTTTTATTAGTCAAACACCCACTGTGTTTACCTATTTTAGTAATATTTGTAAATCTGTTGCAGTTTTCTACAACTGGTTTAAATGGAGGAAACCTTCTCTAGTGGGAGACCAGTAGGCGATAATTCAAAGGTTTCCTTCTCCATTTTGAGGACTGTATACCATTGTCTTGCCCCTTCTAGAGGATCTTTCCTGTCAGTGAGACAGGAAGTACATAGGAATTGTGATAGAGGTGTCTGGCACAGTTACTGTAAGGTATAATTCTGTGAATATGGATATATCAGGCTGTAGCTTGCTAAGTATATGTGGAGCTTTCCCAGCTTAATTACAAGTACTCAGATGTTTGTAAGAAGGAACTCTAGATCCTTTGGGCCAGGAAACTAATTCTCGAAATGGAGACTTGGGCACTTTCCAATGGGCTAACATTTTTGATACTGTCCGTGTCAGAGTCATACAACATAGAGACAGGAACTTCAGTCAAACTTGTTCATGCCGACTGTGCTGCCAAGCATGCAAGACCCATTTGCCCGTGTTTGTCCCATAGCCTTCGAAACTTCTCCTATCCATGTACCTATCTACATGGTTTTTAAATGTTGTTAATCTGCCCATCTCAATCACAAATTCTGGCATCTCATTCCAAAATTGTACCATCCTTTGTGTGGAGTGGCTGTCCCTGTTGTCACATTTAAGTCATCCACTTCTGATCTTAAACATATGCTCTCTGGTTTTTAGAATACCCTTCCTGTGGTAAAGTTGTACTTTCAGCTATCTATGTTTCTGATGATCTTATATACCTTCATCAGGTCACCCCTTGAACTCCTACATGCCAAGAAAGAATGTCCCAGTCAATGCAACCTGTCCTTGTAAATCAGTCTCCCAAATCTAGGCAACATCTTGATAAACATTTTCTGCACTCTTTCTAGTTTTGCCAAAATCTCTGTAAGGGCCTCCGCAATTTCTAATCCAGCTTCTCACAAGGTCTAAGAATGCTCCTGGTCAGGCCCGGCCCACAGATGTATCCATCTTAATACACTTTTGGGCCTCTTAATTCTCCTTCTTTCTGATCCATACAGTGCATGGTCCAAGACAACACCATTCAGTTCCCTACTTCCTTAGGTTGTATCCTTTTCTCCTCTGTAAACATTGAAGAAAAATACTAATTAAAAATCTCTCTGTTTCTTTTGGTTCCACACATAGATGGCCATGATGATACTTAAGGGGACCTATTGTCTCCTTAGCCATTTTTCACTCTTTAATATATGTAAAGAATTTCTTGGAATTTTGCTTCACCTTGCCTTCCAGATCCTTTTCATATCCTGTTTTAGCCCTCCTAACTTCTCTCTGAAGTGCACTCCTACACTTCTCAGAGTCATTAAGAGATTCACTAATTCCTAATTGTTTAAGAACCATATGCCTCCATCCTTTATTGAAACAGAGCCTCAATATCTCTTACAAGCCAAGGCTGCCAGAACCGGCTAGCTTTGCGCCTTCATTCCAACAGGATCATGCAGGCCCTGATCTCTGGATATCACACTTTTAAAGTCCTACCACTTGGCAGACATCCCTTTCCCTGTAAACTATCTCATCCAATTAAGATGCAAAATGCAATATCTCCACAATCTTTCCCATCCCCTCTAAGTGAATCTCCCCTCTACACCCAGGTGCCTGAATCCTCATCCTGCCTATTTCAGAATGCTTAGTATTCAGGGACATCATGACCTCATTGTCTGGCTTGCTCAACCATACCTTAGTATTGGCAACCAAATCATAGCTTAATGAATTGACCTCGGCTGTTGGATAGAGGCACAGAATAACATAAATTACAGACACCAACAATGCTGTATCCTTTCTACTGAATACACTGCACAAATAAACAAATACTCTGTATAGTGTTCTAGGATCATTGCATGTATTAGTAAATACAATAGACATTTTACTTTCTTAAAAGAAATAATATTAGCTGTCAACCTACTTTCGCTGAATGTATTGATAGTAACAAGCAGTAATCAGTTTGAAGTCACAAGGTGCAGCTGGCTCCTCAGTGTGTATATGTATATAACTATATTTGTTCAAAAATATTTGAGCTGGAGCCTGGGCCAACCTCGTGACTACTCAGACCTGTGGACAGTATATTAGTGGATATCAAGGAACAGGATAATACCACACATATTGAGACACATAAAAGTTAAGACTTACGTCTTTCCTTTCGTTATTTCCCCACCAAACATGCATCTGCATTTTATTTATGGCTTTGCTCAACTACCACCTGTGAAAATTATTTTATGGGTATAAACTGCATTATCCCCTCAAAACAGGCATTTTAATTTTATTTGGACATCTAAGTTTGCAGCTAAATTATTGTACTATGATTTATCCTTTCAATGTGATTCCTTCCTCCTGGGAATCTCCTCACTGACTATCGACACTAGTGTGTCTCAAGGCTGTGTGCTTAGCACCTTGCTCTATGCCCTATACACAATGACTGTCTGGCTAAACACAGCCCCAAAGCCATCTTCTATTTCTTCTGTTTTTCTGATGACAGTCCTGTTGTTGTACGAGCCATAGGTGGTAATAAATCAGCTTATCACAGTGATGCAGGTCTCCTGGTTGAGTGCGTACTGCAAAAACAACCTATCACTCATTGTCAACAAAACTAAAGAGCTGATTCTTGACTTCAGGAAGGGGAAGGAGAGTGAACATATTAGGGGGTGGGATGTGGAGTGGGTGTTGTGGAGAAAGCCAGCAGTTTTAAATTCTTGGGCGTTAATACTGTAAATCAAATTATCTGCCGTAGGCCCAGTACATACATGCAATCACAAGGAAAGCATGTTGGTATCTTTACATTTTAGGAGATTAAGCATGTTTGGCTTGTCACCAAACACTAACAAACTTCTACAGATGTGCTGTTGAAAGGATCCTGACTTGTTGCATCACAGTCTGGTATGGCAATTCAACTGCACAGGAATGCTTGAACTTGCAGATTAGTGGATTCTGCCCAATATATTGCTGGTATTCACAGGAAGAACTGCCTTAAGAAGAAAAGGTTCCCCCGCCATCTAGGCCATGCTTTTTGCAGCTATATTGGGCAGGAGGTACAGAAACCTGAAGTCCCTCATACCTTGGGTCAAGAACTACTTCCATTCAGCCACTCAGTTCTTGAACTAATCAACAAAACCATAATCACTAGAGTTCAGCAACATTCTAACCACTTTGACTACTTTGCACTAAAATTGACTTGTTTTGTTATCATTATGTTTTGTTGTAAAATTGCGTATAAAGATATTCGGCCATAAAAACATGGGAGCAGAATTGGGCTATTTGGCCCATCAAGTCTGCTCTGCCAGTCCATCACGGCTGATTTATTATCTCTCTCAACCCTATTCTTCTTCCTTCTCCATGTAATCTTTGACACACGACAAACCAAGAACATATCAACTACTACTTTAAATATACACAATCACTTGGCCTCCAGAGTCATCTGTGGCAGTGAATTCCACAGACTGAACACCCTCTGGCTAAAGGAATTTCTCCTCATCTCTGTTCTAAAGGGATGCCCCTCCATTCCGAGACTGTGCCTTTTGATCCTAGACTCCCTCACCATACATAGCTAACATCCATTCTATCTAGGCCTTTCAATACTCAATAGGTTTCAATGAGATCCCCACTCATCTAAACTCCAGTGAGTACAGGCATAGAGCCATCAAACACTTCAACACAATGTTAAACTTTTCATTTCCAGAATTATTCTTGTGAACCTCCTTTGGACCCTCCCCAATGGCAGCACAGCTTTTCTTAGATAAGGAGCTCAAACCTGCTTACAATACTCCAAGAACAGTTTGACCAACACTTTAAGAAACCTCTGAATGACCTCCTTGCTTTTGTATTCTAGTTTTATCTACAGACTTGACCACAAAGCCATCAATACCATCATCCAAATCATTGACATATAACGTGAACAGAAGCGTCCCAACACTGACCCTTATGGAACATGACTAGTCACCGGCAGCTAACCAGAAAAGGTCCACTTTGTGTTTAGAGTGCTTTGAGTGGTTTGTACTGGATCATATAAAATCCCACCTTCCAGTGACTTTGGACCCATTCCAGTTCACCTACCGCTCCAACTGGTCCACTGATGATGCCATAGTGTTTTCCCTTTCCAACTAGAAAATGATGCCTTGTACGCCAGGATGTTGTTCATTGACTTCAGCTTGGTGTTTAACATGATCACCCCTTAGAGGCTGGTTTCTAAACTGTCCTCCTTGGGTCTCAACACCCCTCTCTGGGACTGGATCTTGGATTTCTTGATGGAAAGACCACAGTCAGTCTGAATCGGCAGGACAATCTCAAGTATCAAGTTCACTGATGATACTGAAGTGGTTGGGCTCTTTTAGTAACAATGATGAGTTAGCAATGCAAGAGGAGGTAGAGGGGCTTGTCAAATGGAGCGGGGACACCAATCAGAGTCTGAATGTGGACATGACAAAAGAGATGAATTTGAACTTCAGAAAGGCACAGGTTGACCAGTTTCCATTGCATATCTATGGCTCCGCCCTAAAGGAAGTGAAGAGCACAAGGTTCCTTGGTGCGTATGTAATGGGCAGTCTACGCTGGACCCAGAACACCTCCTCACTGGTCAAGAAGGCACAGCAGCATCTACACTTACTGAGAAGATTGAGGTGAGCAAGGCTCCCCACTCCCATTCTAACAACTTTCTATAGCAGCACCATCGTGAGTGCCCTGTGCAGTATGGGAGCTACAAGGCATTGGACCACAAGACCCTACAGAGGATGGTAAAAACCACCGAGAGGATCATCAGGGTCTCCCTCCCCCCACTATTTGTGACATTTATTGAGAGTGTTGCAGACGAAGGACCCAAAACATTGTGGAGAATCCCTACCACCCATCCCACAATCTCATTGACCCTCTACTGTCAGGAAGGAGATACAGGAGAGGAGCATCAGAACTAGAACTGTCAGACCAGGTAACAGCCTCTTCGCCCAGGCTGTGAGACTAATGAACATCCTGCCACCACCGAGGTCTTGTCAATAGGACAGCGAGCTGTTCACTGATTACCTGTGCTTTGCTTTACTACATGCATTTTGAAATATATTTTATTTACTTATTTATACTTTAATATTTTGGTTTATGTGCTGTGTGTGATATAGGTTGTGTGGGTGTACCATGGTCCAGAGAAACGTTGTTTCGTTTTGTTGAATATATGTATAGTCAGATGACAATAAACTTTATTTATTTCCACTCTTTGCCTACTGCCAGCCAGTCATCTTCCAATGATACTAGCATTTTTCCTGTCATACTGTTGATTCTAACCTTATTCAGCAACCTCATGTGCAGCACTTTCTACAATTTATAGTTAATTTATGTTTATCTTGTATATGCTAGTTGAATGATGCTATGTCCCTGTGATGTTAATCTTTCAGACTAGCCTACCATGAGGGTCCCTGTCAAAAACTTTTCTAAAGTTCCTATAGACAATATCCACTGACCTACCCTCAACTACCCTCTTGGTTACCTTCTCAGAACTCCATGAGATTTGCCAGACATGAGCACCCACACAGGAAGCTATGCTGTCTATCCTAAATGTTAGTAAATCCTCTTCCTCAAAATCCCCTCCTGCAATTTACTCACCACCAACGTCAGACTCACCAAACTGTATTTTTCTTACTTGCTTTTACTAAATCTTTTAAACAAAGGTACCATATTAATCCCTTCCAGTCCTCTGGCACCTTACTTGCAGCCAGAGACAAAGCAAAAATCTCTGTAATGACCTCCACAATTTCTATTGTAGCTTCCCACGATGTCCAGGAATGCACCAGGTCAGGCCTACAGGGAAAAATCCACCTTAATGCACTTTCAGGCCTTCTAAACACCCTCCTTGCTGATCAATATATGGTCCAAGATAACACTATCTCCATAGCTTGCATCCTTTCCTCGCCCATAAACACTGAAGTGAAATATTGATTAAAAATCTCTCAATTTCCTTTGTTTCCACACTTACAGTAGATGGTCATGACAAACTTTAAGGCGACCTATTGTCTCCCTAACCACCTTTTACTCTTAATATACTTGCAGATTTTATAAGATAATATACTTGCACAAGGCTTAGGCTACTAAAATGTTACATCTGGTCAATCTTACTGTATGCTTCTGAAATGTGGACTATAACACCAGAACTCCAAAGGAACTCAGAAGCAACAGAAATGTGGTTTCTTAGAAGAATGCTGAAAATATCATACAGAGTCAGTCAGTCAGTGGGTGCCGTCCCGAATCCAGGGTTGTTGGCTATGCACCTCCATCTTCTTTGATCTTGCGCTCCTTTTCTGGCCTCAGCAAAACCCAACCCAGTCCATTGCCTCACATTATCGTACCAAGTGGTTCGCTGCCTTCCTCTTTCCCTCTTTCCTTCTATCATCCCTTCCAATAACAATTTCTGCAGTCCACCACCTCTTAACAAGTGCCCGGCATATTCCAGCTTCCTTTTCTGCACATTCTTCAGCAACTCCTTTTCTCTCCTCACTCTCTTCTACACTTCCATATTACTGACCTTCATCACCTATCTAATTTTCTGCATTCTCCTTAAACACCACATTTCAAATGCCTCCAGTCGTCATTGCGCTTCCTTGCATAAGGTCCACGATTCGACTCCATATAACAGACTGCTCCAGACGTAGCATTTCCAAATTCAACAACGCAGCCCAAAGTCCAACCTCTTGCCACACAGCACCTCACTCAGACTCCAGAATGTTGATCTTGCAATCTAAATTCTTCGTCTAATTTCTGTATCACATTTCCCATCCTCTGTGACCATCTGTCCCAAGTACACAAACTTCTTAACTTGCTCTATGCCTACGTCGGTAACTTTGATACTGATTTTGGGGACTTCTTTCTTCTGTGATACTACCATCATCTTCGTCTTTGCAGCATTTATTTTCATTCCGGGCGGGAGGAGAAGATAGCAGCGCGATGCAGCACGCACAGCTCTCCGGTGAAATGATATTGTATCTGTTAAGTAGGGGCCGTGGACAATTCTGATTTGATGGAGACAGACGTGAAAGCACAGAGGAACATCTGGAGAAATTTCTGAAATGCTAATTCGCTGCCGCTGTTACCGTGCGATCGAGAATCTTCCGGATGGAAGGCCCCAAAATCCCCAGCTTTGCCTGCTGCTGGCGACCGAGGCTGAGGTCGAAGCACTCGGATAGAGATGGTGCTCGGTACTTGGTGTTGGAGGGCTGATTGGAGGCTCGAAGTTTTCGTACGACTCAGAGTTGGACTGTGGTCTGGCATGGCAGGGAGAGTTTTCTTTCTTCTCCCGTCTGCGTGAGATGTGGGACATTCGAGAGACTTTGAACTTTTTTACAGTGCCATGGCCTGTTCTTCATCAAGTTATGGTATTGTTGCACTGCTGTAACTATATGTTATAATTATGTGGTTTTTGTTGGTTTTTCAGTCTTGGTCTATCCTGTGTTTCTGTGATATCACACCGGAGGAATATTGTATAATTTCTTAATGCATGCATTACTAAATGACAATAAAAGAGGACTGCGTGTCCTCATAATCTAATCTAAAAAAAAATTGTTCTCCTTCAGCATCTATCTTATCTACTATTCTGAGTAACTCCTCCTCAGTCTTGGCTAACAACACTGAATCATCTGCATATCTCAAATTGTTCACCATCACTCCACCAACTTGGACACCAGCTTCATCGTTCAAAACCCTGAAGATTACCTCTGAGTAAATGTTAAATGATAAAGGGGAGATAATGCAGCCCTGGTAAACCCCTGTTTGGATCTCAACTTCTGTTGAATTCCCACCACTAGTTCTTATTACTGCCTTCTGATGCCAGTACAGACTAGCAATCAGTCGAACATCTTTCCCTTCCAGCCCCAATAAGATCAGGCAATTGACCAGCTGTTCATGATTGACTCGGTCAAAAGCTTTTTCATAATCCAGGAAGCACATATAAATGTCTTTTTTTTTCTAGACCTCGTTCCACAATCATTCGCAAATTGAAAATCCCTTCACAGGTATAAGTCCGCTCTGGCACTCATTAATTTCATTAAGAACTGTCCTGGATGATGGATCACATTCTGAAGCTCATGGAAGAGAGAAGGAAGCACAAGAAGGACACACCTAAGTACAGGGAATTGGACCAATAAATAAGAGCAGAATGTGCAAAAGCTAAAGAACAATGGTTTATCAAACGGTGTGAAAAGATAGAGACCATGGACATGTTGTATCATTCAAGGGATATACACAGGGAGATTGCAGAGATGACCAACAGGAAGAAGAAACAATCAAGGACTGGCATTATTCATAGAAAATAGGTGCAGGAGTAGGCCATTCGGCCCTTCGAGCCTGCACCACCATTCAGTATGATCATGGCTGATCATCCAACTCAGAACCCTGTACCAGCCTTCCCTCCATACCCCCTGATCCCTTCAGCCACCAGGGCCATATCTAACTCACTCTTAAATATAGCCAATGAACTGGCCTCAACTGTTTCCTGTGGCAAAGAATTCCACAGATTCACCACTCTCCGTGTGAAGAAGTTTTTCCTAATCTCGGTCCTAAAAGGCTTCCCTTTTATCCTCAAACTGTGACCCCTCATTCTGGACTTCCCCAACATCAGGAACAATCTTCCTGCATCTAGCCTGTCCAATCCCTTTAGGATTTTTATACGTTTCAATCAGATCCCCCCTCAATCTTCTAAATTCCAACGAGTATAAGCCTAGTTGGTCCAGTCTTTCATCATATGAAAGTCTTGCCATCCCGGAAATCAATCTGGTGAACCTTCTTTGTACTCCCTCTATGACAAGAATGTCTTTCCTCAGATTAGGGGACCAAAACTGCACACAATACTCCAGGTGTGGTCTCACCAAGGCCTTGTACAACTGCAGTAGTACCTCCCTGCTCCTGTACTCGAATCCTCTTGCTATTAATGCCAGCATACCATTCGCCTTTTTCACCGCCTGCTGTATCTGCATGCCCACTTTCAATGACTGGTGTGCAATGACACCCAGGTCTCGTTGCACCTCCCCTTTTCCTAATCGGCCACCATTCAGATAATGGTGATTTAGATAATAACACCATTCAAGACAAGGACGGGAACATACTCTTTGAGAATGACAAGGTGGAAACTAGATGGATAGAATATATTAGGGAATTGTACTGCGATGCTAGAAATGATCAAGTAAGTGAGAAGAACATGGAAGGTCTGGAAATTTTGGTAGCGGAAGTAAGAGCAGCCATTGGAAAGTTAAAAACTGGTAAAGCTTGTGATGTAGGTGGTATTACAGCCGAAATGTTGAAATGCCTTGGTGACTTGGAGGTTGAAGAGATCACGAGGCTTTGCAACACAATCTACTCAAAAGGGAAGTGGCCAACAGATTTTGTGGTGTCAGAGTTTGTCGTGATCCCAAAGAGAAGTAAGAGCATGAAATTCTCAGACTTTAGAACTATAAGTCTTATAAGTCATGCCTCCCAGATCTTGTTATTGATACTTCTAAGCAGAATAAAAAGGACAGTTCTTAATCATATAGAGATAGGGTAACTAATGAGACAGTACTCCAACATGCCCATACAAAAAGATCTTCAATGAGAACATTAAATGAGAGGAAACTTAAATTCCTGGGCCATGTCATCAGAAAGGGAGAAATAGAATGCCTTACATTACAAGACCGTATGCCTGGGAAACGCGGAAGAGGAAGGCAAAGAAGAAAATATATGGACACTGAAAGAACTAACAAATCGAAATGTGCGAGTTATCATTGACGCTGTGTGGGGTGTGGGATTGTTTGATGTGGAAAGTCATGACTGCCCAAGCATGTAACACGCAAAGCACAGGAAGAAGAAGATACTTGCAGAATGTCTTGGAATTCTGCTTCACTTTTCTTGACAGATTCTTCTCATAAACAAGAGAAAATCTGCAGATGCTGGAAATCGGAGCAATACACACAAAATGCTGAAGGATCTCAGCAGGCTAAGCAGCATCTACAGAAAAAAGTACAGTCGATGTTTCGGGCCAAAACCCTTCAGCAGGACTAGGATCCTTCTCATATCCTATATTTGCTCTCCCAACTTCCTAAAATAATACTTCCACTGAATGTAGTGGTAGAAACAAGCAGTAATCAGATTGAAGTCACAAGGTGCAGCTGGCTCCTCAGTGTGTATATGTATATATGTGACTATATTTGTTCAAAAATACTTGAGCTGGAGCCTGGGCCAACCTGATGACTACCCAGACCTGAGGACAGTACATCAGTGGATATCAAAGAATGAGGATAACACAGCACAAATTGAGGCACATATCAGTGAACACTGAAGTCTTTGCTTTTGTTATTTTCCCCTCAAACATGCATCTGCATTTTATTTTGACATCTCTAACTTTACTGCAGTTAATATACCTGCTTTCCCAGTGTATATGATGAATAAACTCTTCTCCAGCTTCCAGTTGGATAAAGGTATCGATTTTAACAAATGTTTCAATGACAAACTCTGTCAACTTCATCAGCGATGATGCCTGGGCATGTCTAGTTCGTTGCTATTTATATGACCATCATACATCCCTCCTGATTGGTTAGTCCTCATCCAGTCAGGTTTCTGCTGTTCCACCTTGTTTCCAAACAAGTTCCAGTTCTTACTTAGAGCGAGACCTTTGGCTTTGTAAAAATTATTTTCCTCTAGTTTTGTTTCAATGGCTTCCTTCACCAGGTGTTCCCAAAAGACACTGGCGCGACACAGTAGTTTTGCGCCATCAAAGTCAATCCTATGACCATCAAGAATGCAATGTGATACTACTGCCGATTTCTCCAGGTAACCCAAACGGATACAGTCCCTGTGCTCCTTAACGCAGGTTTCCACCGTGCGTCCTGTCTGGCTGATAGACACTGCTCCACATTCACAGGGAATCCTGTAAACGCCAGGTGTCCTGAGTCCCAGGTCATCTTTGACACCTTTGTCTCCCAACATAAAGTGGCTCCTACTTTGATTAACCATGCAAAAACCATTTCGGACCCAAAGTCTCCTTGCGGAAATAACACGATTACAAACTATGTTCCTTCAGAATGGCTGTAGGGAAGCTCAAATCACAGCTTACATGTGTCAAAGATGACCTGGGGCTCAGGACGGCTGGAGTTTACAAGATTCCCTGTGAGTGCAGAGCAGCGTATATTGGCCAGATTGCACCCATGGTGGAAACCCACATCATGGAGCAAAGGAGGTGTATCTGTTTACATTACCCGGAGAAATCAGTGGTACCAAAACATTACATTCACAATGGCAACACACATCAAAGTTGCTGGTGAACGCAGCAGGCCAGGCAGCATCTATAGGAAGAGGCGCAGTCGACGTTTCAGGCCGAGACCCTTCGTCAGGACTAACTGAAGGAAGAGTGAGTAAGGGATTTGAAAGCTGGAGGGGGAGGGGGAGATGCAAAATGATAGGAGAAGACAGGAGGGGGAGGGATAGAGCCGAGAGCTGGACAGGTGATAGGCAAAAGGGGATACGAGAGGATCATGGGACAGGAGGTCCGGGAAGAAAGACGGGGGGGGGGGTGACCCAGAGGATGGGCAAGAGGTATATTCAGAGGGACAGAGGGAGAAAAAGGAGAGTGAGAGAAAGAATGTGTGCATAAAAATGAGTAACAGCTGGGGTACGAGGGGGAGGTGGGGCCTAGCGGAAGTTAGAGAAGGCAATGTTCATGCCATCAGGTTGGAGGCTACCCAGACGGAATATAAGGTGTTGTTCCTCCAACCTGAGTGTGGCTTCATCTTTACAGTAGAGGAGGCCGTGGATAGACATATCAGAATGGGAATGGGATGTGGAATTAAAATGTGTGGCCACTGGGAGATCCTGCTTTCTCTGGCGGACTTGAATTTCCAGCATCTGCAGAATTCCTGTTGTTTACATTCACAATGGCCCTAGGATTGACTTTGATGGCACAAAACTATTGTGCCACACCAAAGGCTTTTGGGACTGCCTGGTGAAGGAAGCCATTGAAATAAAACTAGAGGAAAAGAATTTTAACAAGGTCTCACTCAAAGTAAGAACGGGAATTTGATTTGAAACAAGGTAGGACAGTGGAAGCCTGATTGGATAAGGTCTAACCAATCAGGAGGGTCGTATGATGGGGTTATAAATACCACTAGACTAGACATGCCCAGTCATCATCCCTGATGAAGATGGCAAAGTTTGTCATCGAAACATTGGTTAAAATCGATGCCTGTACCTGGCCAGAAGCTCGAAAAGAGCTTATTCATACTATGACTTTACTCTTCTGCTCCTTTCAAAGTGATCCCCTCTCAGTGGCAAATTAATTTAAACCTGCCTTATCCTCTCACGAGAATATTACTTATGGCTTTCACAAAGTCATTCAGAGCCTCTCCAACCAGAAGCCTGGGATGAACCATGAGATCCACAGTCTGCTGACGGCCAGATCAGAGGCATTCAAGTCTGTTGATCAAGAAAGTTACAAGAGGTCCAGGTATGATCTCCAGAAAGCCATCTCATGTGAGAAGTGGCACTTCTGAACTAAACTTGAATCAAAGCTTAGAATCAAAACTTGATAGTTGTGGCAGGGTTTGACTGCTATCACCTCTTATAAAGTAAAATCAGGCGGCATAGGCAACTCATTTCCAGATGTGCTCGAAGCCTTCTATGTTCACTTTGCTTGTTAAAACGTGCGGGAACTATCACACACTCCTGCAACCCCCGATGATCCTGTGATTTCTGTCTCTGAAGCCGACGGGAGAGCATCCTTCAGGAGGATGAATCCATGAAAAGTATCTTGCCTCGATGGAGCATCTGGCCAAGTACTAAACATCTGTGCTGATCAGCTGGCTGGAGTGTTCACTGACATGTTAACCAGTTGCTTCAGCAGTCTTAGGTAACTTCATGCTTCAAGCAAACTTCATGTATACCGGTGCCTAAAAAGAACGTGGTAACCTGCCTTAATAACTATCATCCAGTAGCTCTTACATGAACAGTGATGAAGTTTTTTGAGAGGTTGGGGATGAAACATTCCAACTCCTGCCTGAGAAGTGACATGGATCTGCACCAATTTGCCTTGTGGTGGAACAGGTCCATAGCAGATGCTATCTCATTGGCTTTTCTCTCAACCTTGGAACATCTGGACAGCAAAGGTGCATGCATTGGGATGCTCTTTATCAACTACATTGGTAGTTAATACTATCATCCCCACAAAAATAATCAATAAGCTTCAAGACCTTGGCCTCAATACATCCTTGTCCAATTGGATCCTCGATTTCTTCACATGCAGACCCTGTCAGTTCAGTTGGCTACAACCTCTCCTCCACAATTACCATCAACACAGATGCACTACAAGGCTGTGTGCTTAGCCCCCTGCTCTGCACACCTATACACTTATGACTGTGTGGCTAAACACAGCCCCAGTGCCTTAATCAAGTTTGCTGATCATAACATTGTTGCAGGCAAATCAAAGGCGGTGACAAATCAGCACATAGGAGGGAGATTAAAAATCTGGCTGAGTGGTGCAACAATAACTACAACAGCAACCTTTTACGCAGCAAGACCAAGGAGAGGTTTATTGACTTGAGAAGGAGCAAGAAAGCAGAGGTCCATGAGCCAGTCCTCATTGAAGGATCAGAAATTGGGATGGGGGGGGTGCTGTCAGCAACTTTAAATTTCATGGTGTTATCATTTCAGATGAACAGTCCTGGACCCAGCATGGCAGCATCTCTACTTCCTTAGGAGTTTGTGAAGATTCCATCCGACATCTAAAACATCGGCAAACTTCTGCGCGGCCACATCTCTGCTTGCACTTTGACACTGATTTTGTTTGCACCTTGGGATTTGTTACTCAATTACTATCACTGTGTGCACAGTACTGGGTTTGTGATTGGATCCCTGCTCCAATGTCCTGACGGTGTGACAGTGGAAAAGTGTGTATGTAACTGGAGGAAATAGCAGAGGTACTTAATGAATACTTTGCTTCAGTATTCACTATGCAAAGGGATCTTGGCGATTGTAGGGATGACTTACAGTGGATTGAAAAGCTTGAGCATATAGACAATAAGAAAGAGGATGCACTGGAGCTTTTGGAAAGCATCAGGTTGGATAAGTCTCTGGGACCAAATGAGATGTACCCCAGGCTACTGTGGGAGGTGAGGGAGGAGATTGCTGAGCCTTTGGCAATGATCTTTGCATGCAGATGGGAGAGCTTCCAGAGGATTGGAGGGTTACAGATGTCGTTCCCTTATTCAAGAAAGGGAGTAGAGATAGCCCAGGAATTTATAGACCAGTGAGTCTTACTTCAGTGGTTGGTAAGTTGATGGAAAAGATCCTGAGAGGCAGGATTTATGAACATTTGGAGAAGTATAATATGATTAGGAATAGTCAGCATAGCTTTGTCAAAGACATCTCGTGCCTTACGAGGCTGATTGATTTTTTTGAGGATGTGACTAAACATGTTGATGAAGATAGAGCAGCAGATATAGTGTGTATGGATTTCAGCAAGGCATTTGATAAGGTACCCCATGCAAAGCTTATTGAGAAAGTAAGGAGGCATGGAATCTAAGGTGACCTTGTTTTGTGGACCTAGAATTGACTTGCCCACAGAAGGCAAAGAGTGGTTGTAGATGGATAATATTCTGCATGGAGGTTGGTTATCAGTGGTGTGCCTCCGGAATCTACTCTGGGACCCCTTCTCTTTGTGATTTTTTTTTTCTATAAATGACCTGGATAAGGAAGTGGAGGGATGGGTTACTAAATTTGCTGAAGACACAAAGGTTGGGGGTGTTGTGGTTAGTGTGGAGGACTGTCAGAGGTTACAGTGGGACATTGATAGGATGCAAAACTGAGCTGAGAAGTGGCAGATGGAGTTCAACCCAGAGAAGTGTGAGATGGTTCATTTTGGTAGGTCAAATATTATGGCAGAATATAGTATTAATTGTAAGACTCTTGGCAGTGTGGAGGATCATCAGAGTCCATAGGACACTCAAAGCTGCTGCGTAAGTTGACTCCATGGTTAAGAAGGCATACGGTACATTGCCCTTCATCAACCATGGAATTGAGTTCAAGAGCCGTGAGGTAATGTTACAGCTATATAGGACCCTGGTCAGACCCCACTTGGAGTACTGTGCTCAGCAGCACTGGGGCTCCACAGGGGACTGTCTTGTCTCCCTTTTTCTTCACCATTTACACCTCGGACTTCAACTACTGCACAGAGTCTTGTCATCTTCAGAAGTTTTTGGATGACTCTGCCATAGTTGGATGCATCAGCAAGGGTGATGAGGCTGAGTACAGGGTTATGGTAGGAAACTTTGTCACGTGGTGGGAGCAGAGTTGTCTGCAGCTTAATATGAAAAAGACTAAGGAGCTGGTGGTAGACCTGAGGAGAGCTAAGGTACCGGCGACCCCTGTTTCCATCCAGGGGGTCAGTGTGGACATGGTGGAGGATTACAAATACCTGGGGATACGAATTGACAATAAACTGGACTGGCCGAAGAACACTGAGGCTGTCTACAAGAAGGGTCAGAGCCGTCTCTATTTCCTGAGGAGACTGAGGTCCTTTAACATCTGCCGAACGATGCTGAGGATGTTCTACGAGTCTGTGGTGGCCAGTGCTATCATGTTTGCTGTTGTGTACTGGTGCAGCAGGCTGAGGGTGTCAGATACCAACAGAATCAACAAACTCATTTGTAAGGCCAGTGATGTTGTGGGGATGGAACTGGACTCTCTGACGGTGGTGTCTGAAAAGAGGATGCTGTCTAAGTTGTATGCCATCTTGGACAATGTCTCCCATCCACTACATAATGTATTGGGTGGGCACAGGAGTACATTCAGCCAGAGACTCATTCCACTGAGATGCAGCACAGAGCGTCATAGGAAGTCATTCCTGCCTGCGGCCATCAAACTTTACAACTCCTCCCTTGGAGGGTCAGACACCCTGAGCCAATAGGCTGGTCCTGGACTTATTTCATAATTTACTGGCATAATTACATATTACTATTTAACTATTTACGGTTCTATTACTATTTATTATTTACGGAACAACTGTAATGAAAACCAATTTCCCCCTGGGATCAATAAAGTATGACTATGACTATGACTATTCTGGTCACTTCCCTAGAGGAAAGATGTGGCAACTATAGAAATGGTGCAGAGGAGATTTACAGGGATGTTGCCTGGATTGGGGAGGATACCTTTTGTGAACTTGGCCTTTCCTCCTTGGTGCGACAGAGGATAAAAGGTAACCTGATAGAGGTTTATAGGATGATGAGAGGCATTGATCGTGTGGATAGTCAAAGGCTTTTTCCCAGGCCGAAATGGCTGACATGAGAGGGCACAGTTTTAAGGTGCTTGGAAGTAGGTACAGAGGAGATGTCAGGGGTAAGTTTTTTTTTTTAAAAACTCAGAGAGTGATGAGTGCATGGAATAGGCTGCCGACGACAGTGGTGGAGGCGGATATGATACGGTCTATTAGGAGATTCCTGGATAGGTACATGGAGCTCAGAGAAATAGAGGGCTATGGGTAACTCTAGGTAATTTCTAAAGTACATGTTCGGCACAGCATTGTGGGCCAAAGGGCCTGTATTGTGCTGTAGGTTTTCTATGTTTCTACAGTTGGAGAGCATGGTGGAGTATATTGACTGGCTGCATCACAGCCTTGTATGGAAACATAAATGCCCTTGAACAGAAGATCCTAAAACTGGATTAGGATCCATTACTAAGATTAATGGATACAGTCCAGTTCATCGCGGGTATAGCATTCTTTCTCACCCACCCCCCGAACCATGAGATGTTGCAGGAAAGCAGCATTCATCATCAGGGGCCCCCACCACACATGTCATGCTCTCTTCTTGCTGATGGCATCAGGAAGAAGGTACAGGACTCTCAGGACTCTCACTGACAGGTTGAGGAACAGTTATAATCCCTCAACCTCTTGAACCAAAGGAGATAGTGTCACTCAACTTCACTTGCTGCATTATTGAATTTCTCCCACTACCTATGGACTCGCTTTCGAGGCCTCTTCATCTCATGCTCTCGATACTTATTACTTCTATATTTATCATTATTATTTTGAACTTTGTACAACTTACATAAACAAAAACACTGCTTAATAAAAACAATTATTTACATGAATCAAACATTACTGAAATAGTAAATATACAACACTCCACCCTTCTTAACTATAATCGCCAACTCAGTGTAGACTGCATGTCAACTTACAGAGTGCCTATAAAAAGTATTCACTCCTTTGGAAATCTTCATGTTTTATTGTTTTACAACATTGAATCACAGTAGATATAATTTGGCTTTCTTGACACTGATCAACAAAAAAGACTCTTCTGTGCCAAAGTGAAAACAGATCTCTACAAAGTGATCTAAATTAATTACAAATATAAAACACAAAAAAATTGATTGCATTAGTATTCACCCCCTTTAATATGATACACCATATCATCACTGGTGCAGTCAGTTGGTTTCAGAAGTGACATAATTAGTGAAATGGAGATTATCGTGTACAGTCAAGATATTTCAATTGATCGTAGTGAAAATACACCTGTATCTGGAAGGTGCAGCTGCTGGTGAGCCAGTACCCTGGCAGAAACTACACCATGGAGACAAAAGAACACTCCCAGCCACTCTGTGAAAAGGTTATTGAAAAACAGAAGTCAGGAAATGGATACAAGTAAACTTCCAAATCACTGAATCTTCCTTGGAGTACAGTTGGGTCATTCATCAAGGAATGGAAAGAAAATAGCACAGCTGTAAATCTACCTTGAGCAGGCCATCCTTAAAAACTGAGTGACCGGGCGAGAAGGGGATTAGTGAGGGAGGCCACCAAGAGACCTAAGATAACTCTAGAGCAGTTATAAGCTTCAATGGCTGAGATGGGAGAGACTGCACATTCAACTGTTGCCCAGATGCTTCACCAGTCACAGCTTTATGGGAAATTGGAAAAGAGAAAGCCACTGTTTGAAAAAACTCACAGGAAATCTTGGCTAGAGCTTGCCTTAAGGCATGTGGGAGACACTGAAGTCAGCTGGAACAACATTCTATGATCTGATGGAACCAAAATTGAGATTTTTGTCCATCAGACTAAATGCTATGTTTGGCATAAGCCAAACACTGCACATCATCAAAAACACACCATCCCAAATATGAGGCATGGTGGTGGCTGCATCATGCTGTGGGGATGCTTCACTGCAGCAGGCCCTGGAAGGCTTGTGAAGGTAGAAGGTGAAATGAATGCAGCAAAATACTGGGACGTACTGGAAGAAAATCTGATGCAGTCTGCAAGAGAACTGTGACTTGGGAGAAGATTTGTTTTCCAGCAAGACAATGACTCCAAGCATAAAGCCAAATCTACACAGGAATGGCTTAAAAACAACAAAGTTAATGTCCTTGAGTGGCCAAGTCAAAGTCCAGACCTCAATCCAGTTGAGAATTTGTGGCTCGACTTGAAAAGGGTTGTTCACCCACAATCCCCATGCAATCTGACAAAGCTTGAGCAGTTTTGTAAAGAATGGGGAAATATTGCAGTGTCCAGATGAATTGCTGCCAAAGGTGTATCTACTAAATACTGACTTGAAGGGGGTGAGTAAATATGTAATCAATTATTTTATGTTTAATAATTGTAATACATTTAGAACAATTTGTAAAAATTTGTTTTCACTTTCACGAGTCTTTTCTACTGATCAGTGTCAAAGAAGCCAAGCTAAATCCACTGTGATTCAATGTTGTAGAGCAATAAAACATGAGAATTTTCTAGGGAGGTGAATATTTTTATAGGCACTGTATATATGTCGATCTTCCCAATTGGTAGTAATGGGTTCAATGGGTAGAGCACCATAGCTAGGTTTGGCAGGAACCTGTTATAGCAGTTGACAATTCCTATAATGGATCACAAATGTGAGATGTCCTGTGGCCTTGGGGCATCCACCACTGCTTGAATTTCCTCAGCACACTTGTATAACTTTATGCATCAATGGTATGACCACAGTAAGTGATGTTTGGTTTAAAGAATTCACACATTGCATCGTGCTCTGAGCCCATAATCTACTAAACGTTTTACAACTCTCTTGAAATTTTGGAGGTGCTCCTTGTCATCCTTACCGGTAACAATTATGCAATCCAGGTAACACCAAGTATCTGGACACCCTTGCTACACCTGGTCCGTAACTGTCTCCCAGAGTGCAGGTGCAGATGCTCCTACAAAAATAAGCCTATTAGAGCAATAAAGCCCTTTGTGAATACTTATGATGAAAAAAAAATTTGGATTCTTCTTCCACCTCCATCTGAAGGTAGGCCTGAGCTGAGTCCACTTTACTGAAAACCCTCCCTTCAGAAAGGTTTATAAAGATATCGTCTATCCTGAGCAAAGTCTATTGATCGACTCTCAGTACCCGGTTTGATGATGAACTTAAAATCATCACAGATCCTCACAGATCCATTCTTTTTGGCTGCTGGGACCACTGGTGTTGCCCATGGTGAGCTCCACTCAAAGAAAGAAAGAATTCCTTCAGCCTCCATGCAATCTAGCTCACTGGCTTCTTTATCATCGATGGTATAAGGAGCTGGATGGGCTTTGTAAGATGTGGGTGTGGTGTTTTCACTTAACATTATTTTACCCTTGATATGCTCGAGTTTTCCAATGCCATCCTTGAACACTGTTTTGGCATCAGCCAGTACCTTTCTTAATTTGCTCTCACTTGACTCTGTTGCAGGGGATGTTGCATGCAAATTGTGAACGGATCTCCAATCAACTTGTAGTCACCCATGATGCCACAATGCTGGCCCTCCTTTTTATTTCAGCTACATATCAGCCCAATGTGGCTTGTAGTTTGTTGTATTTCACTGTTACAAATGTCTTTCCCACAGGAGTGATCTTTTTTCCCAGTGATAGGTTCTTTTTTGGATAACTGCAGGCTTCAGTTTAGTATCTTTGAAATGTCATTCAAAGTTAATTTGTAGAATGACTGAAACAGTTGTGTCAGTGTCCTATTCCATTTTATTTAATTTGTCATTCACTTCTGGTGTGAGCCATATAGCTTGTCTTAGTTTCCATATGGTAAGCTTCAGGGATCCCAGCCCTGTGTCACTTTCATCATAATCAGATTTCTCAACAACAGCATGCAATTCAGTTCTCTTTTTGAAACTGCACCTTGACTGTTTATCTTTTTCTCTTTCCTGTGCAGTCCATTTAATATTGTCTGCCCGACATGCTCTTTGCATGTGTCCTACTTTGTTGCATTTTCTGCAAGTTTCACCCTTAAACTTGCATTGGCCTGGTGTCTACGCTCCCCAGCCACAATTGTAACACATCGTCTTCGGCCATGTAGACCTCCGTCTAGAGATGCTGTAATTCTGTTCACTTTCATTTTCATTCTTGACTGCAACTCAATTGTGTCTCAGTCTGCTGTTTCCATTATTACAGGTGCTCTCAAATTATGTTTCTATATTCTGCGCTTTTGTTACCATTTTCACCTTTTTTGCACAAGGAGGGTGGTTTGATGTTTATTTTGTGAATGGGGTCCATGGTGTTCTCTGTTTTGTGGCTGACTGTAGGGAGGATGAAGCTGAAGGTTGTACGCTACTTACATATTTTGATAATAAATGTACTTTCAATCTTTGAATATGGGATGAATGCCTATCCTGGGTTAAATCTGGGTATATTGCTACAGTATGGTGAGGAGCGGCATTAACTTAACCTGGCAGAGTTTTGTCATATCATATGTTAATTGGCAGGCTTTAAAAAATACATGCATCAAGGTATTCCGAGAATACAAGTCCAAAAGCTGATACTCAGCAAAATTTGCCGAAGAGGTGAAGTTGAGATTGCTTTGAGAAGCCTGCACCAATGTGTGCACAAGGGAAGTTTCTCCATATTTTCATATAAACAATCTGTTTATTGTAAGATTAATAACTTCATTAAACCAACAAGAAGAAAGAAAATGTTAAGTAGGAGCATTGGTCAGTTGATATCAATAATGTATAAAACAATGAGAAGAAACAGTAGACTCTTTAGGAGATTATGTGTAAGTATGTTACATGGCAATTGAAATGAACCCTTTGCAAGACAAAGAGGGGACGAGAGAACAATTGATAGTGATCTAAGACACAGTTATGCCTTATTCAATAAGGAGACAACTGCTTGAATAGTATGAGCTGAGTGTGCTTTTTAAAATTAAAAAGTATATGACAAATGATAACAGCTAGAAGAAATTATACTCCAAATAGCTATTAAGAAGGCAAAAAGATCTTGGAAAATTCCAGAATTGTTTCAGTCAAAATGGAATGTCAGTGATAGAAACCTGCAAAAATCCAGTGCGAGATTTAAAATCTAGAAAATGCCCGTAATGAAACTGGGACACAATACTTTACAAAAGAAATTTAAAACTGTTGTAAATTCTAGCCATAAATTACTGGCTAAGGTGAGTGAGATAAAGTGACAATTAATACTGTTAAAATCAGAACTGGTTTATGTTAGAAATATTGATGTCATGCACCATGGCAGCTCCACTTTCACATTGACTGGAGATTATTTAGTCCTTATTTATATAATGAATATGGAGTGTGGGGAGCCTACTCTTTTTTATTCCTTTCCTGCTGATACATAGTTTTTGATTACTCCCACTTCATATCAATATACATTCAGTTGTTACCTCCTGAGGTACCTCCTGCATCTAACCTGGCGGCCACTGAGCGTACGCTCATGGTCCTCTGCTGCTGTTTGAACTATTGGTGCATTCGGAGATACTCTTCTGCATGCAACTATTATGGTCATTTAAAATACTGTCATCTTTTTGTCAGCTTAAACCACATAGACCACATTTCTTTCCCATTCTGACGTTTGGTCTGAACAACAACTGAACCTCTTGACCATGTCTGCCTGCTTTTGTGCTTTGAGTTGCTGCCTTAGAATTACCTGAGTAGATTCTACAGCTGGAAGCCAGGGAACAGAAGTGTGATGGGTGAGTGGGATCTGATACAAGGTAAGATACTGGCTATAATTTTTTTTTGCCTAAAAGTGAGGGATGATTGCAGGCTAGTTTGAAGTAGGTTTATTATATTTAAAAAATTGGTATTGAAATCCAAAGATATAGCAACTATCAACCTCTATGAGAAGTGCCGTTTTAATCACAGATAGGTTTTGAAGCATTGTCTGGACCTATTTTACTTCTTGGTGTGAAGACCAAAAGATATTGGGATAGATTTTAATATGAAAAGATGAATAGATGAGAGGCAGTAGTTTGGGGGTAATTGGAGAATGGGGGAACGTGATTTTTTTTGACATATTGGATCCTCATTCTCACCCTGTCTCCAAATACTCACCTTCTGGATTTTAGGGAGACAAGACAAGCCCAAGCTACTCCTTTTAAATCAGAGCAATTTTTGGCTGTGGCATCAACTGCAAAGCCACATGTTTTGGAATTCCCTCCAGAAGCCTTCCTGTCTCTCCTTCCTCCTTAGGGATACTTAACAAAGCCTTTCTGTGTCTCATTGCCAAAGTTTGTTTGAAATTGCTCCTCTACAATGCACTGGAAATGTTTTTTGCTTGAATATAAGTGGTTATTTGTCTACTGTATTTATACATTCTCAAAAGACATCCAGGAAAGCAGATGTCTTGGAATGTGGGCTTGGTGGTATAATTCTAGACATATTTGTATGTGGTCGTTATTAATAGATAGTGCCACAGTGGTGGTGGGGGAGGGGGAGTGCGTTCGTGAAAACAGTTTCAGCTCAGCCTGAAATCTAATGGTATTACTACTAGTCTGCTTCTAATCCGCAATCAACTAACTCACCCTGCATCCTTGCACCGACACACACACACACACACACACACACACACACAAAAATCACTCATGGAAGTTTTTGATTCTGCCAAACCAAAAGGATTTAAGGACATTAATAAAAGTTTAACCTGAAAAAATAGTGAGAACTATATTATTTTCTGAAATATGAGAAATTAACTTCTAATAATTGTTATACTGCTACTTTAGTGGTGAATCTGTTTGGCAGTGAAATCTTCTGACAATGAGTAGTCCCTTGAGTCCACTCTATTTCAATTAGGTCACTGATGACTTGCATTTCAATAGCTTAGTTAAATGATCCAGAGATCTGGGTTGCTGGAGGTATTCATTGTTTGAGCAATTGTCCTCTGAAGCATTATAGATCGTATAACAATGGGAATAAAATCAATACATTAAATGAACTAAAGATGATTGCTCACTTGCTGGGCACAGTTTCAGTTTACCAAGGTATCAGATGAGTTGAAGATATGCTAGAACACATGTCATCAGGTTCATCCAGACAAGCATAAAATCAAAACAATGTTTAGTTACAACCACCCACCAACATTAACAGGTTTGGCTGTTCTGAAATAAACTCTTACCATCACGTTATGAATAAAACAGGAAAACTGAGAGGGATCTTATTTTCCTGATGTTTATTTACACCCTTGATTCTTTGTATTGCTATAACCCTTTCACCATCCTCTTCCGGTCATTAGTATAGCATTGCATCACATGGAAACAGACTGCTCAACCAACTGAGTTCACACTGGATATGAAGAACCAAATCACATTCATCCCATAAATACGGAAAAAGTCCGCAGGTGCCGGAAATTCAGCACACACAAAATGCAGGGAAAACTCAGGAGGTCAGGCAGCATCTTCTTCTTCTTCTTCATGTGCCTTGCGCGTTACACACTTTGGCGATCATGGCTCACTACATCAAACGATCCCTCGCAGTGTCAATGATATCTCGCACACTTAGATCTGTTAGTTCTTTCACAGTGTCCATATATTTTCTTCTTTGCCTTCCTCTTCTGCGTTTCCCAGTCATACGGCCTTGTAATGTAAGGCATTCTATTTCTCCCTTTCTGATGACATGGCCCAGGAATTTAAGTTTCCTCTCATTTAATGTTCTCATTAAAGGTCTTTTTTTACGGGCATGTTGGAGTACAGTCTCATTAGTTACCCTATCTCTATATGATATTTTCAGCATTCTTCTAAGAAACCGCATTTCTGTTGCATCTAAGTGCCTTTCGAGTTCTGGTGTTATAGTCCATGTTTCGGAAGCATACAGTAAGATTGACCAGATGTAACATTTTAGTAGCCTAAGCCTTGTTGTCATAGAAATGTGTCTGTTGGTAAAATGGGTTTCATTTTTTGGAAGTTGGTTCTGGCAATGGCAATTCTTCTTTTTATTTCTACTTTACTTCTAGCATCTTGTGATAGAAAGCTACCAAGATAATTAAAGCTGGTCTTTTGTTCAATATCTTGGTTACCGATGTACAATTGGCAGTTGAGAGTATCCTGTTGGTTTGATATTACCATACATTTGTTGTGTTTTTTTTTTAAAAAGAGTTGATGGTTAGACCAAAATCTGCACTTGTTTGTACTGCTTTGTCCAGGAGGCTTTGTAGGTCTTCTGCAGCACTTGCTATTAGGGTGGTATTATCTGCATATCTTATATTGTTGATGTTAACACCTCCAATTTTTATCCCATCTAGGTCTTCTATTCCTCTGAGAATCATTTCACTATAGATATTAAACAATTCTGGTGAGGCAACGCATCCCTGTCTAACTCCTCTTCGAATTTTAGTCCAACTAAAAATTTTAGTCCAGCTTATATTATCATCAATTTTTACCACCACCGTTTGGTTCCAATATAAATTTGAAGCAGCTGTTGGTCTCTTCCATCAATATTTAGTTTAGTGAGAATTTGAAATAATTTTTCATGTTGCACTTTGTCAAATGCTTTACTGAAATCAATAAAACATAAAAAGACGTCATTTTGATATTCAATTGCCCTTTCTGAAAGCATTCGTAGTATGAAAATTGTGTTCCTTGTTCCTTTATTCTCAATAAACCCATATTGCAGGTTTAGAAGTTTCGGGCCTTAACTTTTTTAAATTCGACTCAGAACAATTGTCAACAAAATCTTTATTATGTGACTCATAAGGCTGATTGTTCTATAATTTTCACGGTCAATAGTTCCAGGAATTTTTGGCAGTTATAAATACTGACTTCAAGAGATCATCAGGCAATACACCAGATTCATATATGCCATTAAACAGTTCAAAAAGAATATTTATGCCCAGATCTTCTAGGGCTTGTATTATTTCCACTGAAATTTCATCAGGTCCAGTGGCTTTACCATGTTTCATGCTTTTCATTGCTTTAGTTATTTCTTCTTTGGTAACAGGGTGGCCAGAATTAGGGTGTTTAATATCTGGGGGTTCCCCTCCATTATCTTCAAACAGCTGCTCTATATACTGAATCCACCTCTCACATACTTTATCTGGATCTGTTAGTATGGATCCATCTGCTGATCTTATGCATCCTGTAGAGGAGGTTTTCTTAATTCCAGTAATTTCCTTAACTTTCTTGTGCATTTCTTTGCTGTTGTTAATATGGCCTTCTACTGTACTTCATTGCATTTATGGAAATGAATAAACAGTTGACATTTCAGGCTAAGAGCACTGAAAGGAAGAGGGAAAATACCGGACTACAAAGGTGGGGGGGGGGGGGAGAGGAGAGAAAGGCTGGCTAAAAGTGATAGGTGAAGCCAAGTGGGTGGGAAAGGTCAAGGGCTGGAGAGGGAGGATTCTGATAGGAGATGTGTGTGGACCATAGAAGAAAGGAAAGGAGATGTGATAGGCAGGTGAGAAGAGGTAAAAGATCAGAGTGAGGATTAGAGGAAGGGGGGGGGGAATTTTTTTTATACCAGAAGGAGAAATCTATATTTATGCCAACAGATTGGAGGCTACCCAGATGAAATACATTTCCACACAGCTCCCTCAAATGCTGTCACTTACCTATGTACTAAGAGCAATTTACAACAGCCAGTTATCCTACCAACCCACACATCTTTGGGATGTGGAAGGAAACATGTGCATCAGCTGGAAGCTCACATGGTCACAGGGAGAACATGCGAAGTCCATACACAGTTATTTTGCGTTGATGCCAAGACTCAAATACCACCGTCACAGAGGTGCTGATGCATGTTATCCACTACATATACTTATTTGAACATTATTTGAGGATGTAATTGAATGGAATACTTCTAAAGAGGAATTTTTGGGTCATTCACCGTTATGAGAGGAACTGACCGAATGTGCTAGAGCTGTCTAATGTAAAAACAACTAAATGTCATAAACACTTTGTTCACAGATGGAAAAATTATACTGTAATGTTATCTGGGTGTCATAGATGACAGTTTTAAAGTGCGTAAGATGCTCTCCTCATTGTTTATGACATCATTTAGCTCAATTCTTTCTACAGTTTGGAACCACACCCTGAAACTGCGATTGTTCACTTGAGGTTTGTTACCACAGTAACAAGTGATCACAATCTAATGCCTTGAATTGTACTCCTGTCCTACAATGCTTCAAACTACTTGTACAAACAATTCATTCTTGTACAAATATTGGTTGCTGTTATGACCAAAGCAGTAAAGCCACCACAATAGCTTCTTTTTGTTGTGCAGTTGACAGCTAAACCCTAGAGTATTTTACCTTCCATTAAATGAACTTAGCTAAATGGATGTGTCGTTTCATCAGCAGAAGAGACATGAAGCAGATAACATAATTCTATAATAAAAAACAGAAAATGCTGCAAACAGCCAGCAGGTCAGACAGAATTGGGAGTGAGAGGAACAATTACCTTTTCACAAACATTGCTAGTTTTCCTTTCCACAGATGCTACTAAACTTGCTAGGTTTTTTCAATAATTTTATGTTTTGTTTCTGATTTCTACGATTTGACAAGGTTCGTTGAAGGCTCATTCAAAAGATTAAGGTGCATGGGATCCAAAGTGAATTGGCCATTTAGACTCAGAATTGGTTTGCCCATACAGGGTAGAGTATAGTGGCCAATGGGATTTATTCTGACTGGAGGACTGTGACTAATGCTCTGCAGAGATCTGGGCTGGCACATTTGCTGCCTGTGATATATATAAATGACCGGGATGAAAATGTATATGGGTGGGTTAGTAAGTTTTGCAGGTGATGTAAAGACTTTTTGGTGTTATGGATAGAGTAGAAGACCGCCAAAGTGTACAGCAGGATTTAGATCAGTTGCAGATATGGGCAGAGAAATGGCAGAAGGAGTTTAACCCATCACTTAAATGCGAAGTATTGCCCTTTGACAGATTAAAAGTAAAGGGACTGTATGTTGTTAGGTTTGAACAAATTTGGTATTACTTTAGGGGAGGATATAGAACAATACAAGTTTTTCTACCCATGATGTTGTGCCGACCAATTATCCTACTCTAAGACCAATCTAACTTTGCCCTCTTACATAGCCCTCCATCTTTCTATCATGCATGTGTCTATCAAAAGGTCACTTTAAGTATTCCTAATATATCTACTTTTACTATCATCCCCCCCCAAAAGTGCATTTCATGTGATCACCGGCCATTGCATAAAAAAGTCTACCTCTGACATCCCCTCTATACTTTTCTCCAGTCATCTTAACAGCTTGCCCTCTTGTATTAGCCATTGCCACCCTAGGAAAAGGTGCTAGCTGCCTACTCTATCTATGCCTCTTATTATCTTATACACCTCCATCAAGTCACCTCTCATCCTCCTTGCTCCAAAGAAAAAATACCAAGTTTGCTCTACTTTTTATGGATTGAGCTCCTAGAAGGCTCTTTAAATGAATCCATATGGATGGAAATTAGAGACAAAAAGTGTGTTGTCACTTTACTGAGGACAAATTACAGACCTCCCAACAGTCCAAAGGAGAAAGATAAATTAGAAAGAGATGCAAGAAAAAAAGTTAACATTTTGTGTGATCTCCATTTCTCAAATATTAACTGGGATTGCCTTAGCATTAAAAGGTTAGCAAGAGGTGGAGGTGAGTCCAATTGAGATTTTGGATGCAGTATGAAGATAGATCAACAAGGGAAAGAGCATTACTGAATATTATTTTTGGGCATGCGGCCGGTCAAGTGGAAAGAGTGCCAATGGGGGATTGTTTTGGAGATTTTAGAGGTCCTGGCAAAGAAGGATTTGGAACATCTACATTTTCATATCAAAAAAACATTCAATGGAAGAATAGTAAAAGTTTGAAGCCAACGTGTTCCCACAAGGGTAAAAGCCAAGGGTAACAAGTATGAGGAACCCTGGATGTTGAAAGTTACTAGAGATTGAATAAAGAGAAATGGAAGGGTATAACAAATATAAGAAAATAGTGAGGAGGGAGAACTGTCAAGATTATAAGATGTTTAAGGAGATGCTTCAGAAGGAAATAAGGATGCAAAATCACTGGCAGACAGGATTAAGGTAAATCTGAAGGCACTATTCAAGAGTACCAACAATGCAAAAGAACAGCCAGGGAAGAAAGAGAAGCTCTTCAAGACTGGACAATCTGTGCATGGGACCAGAAGGTCTATACAAGATCTTAAATAAATACTTTTCATTGGGGATGTAGTGGACAGTGAGGAAGGCTATCAGTGGAATCAGGATCAATAGGAAAAAAATGGGCTGTAAAAAGGCAGATGGATTTTTATGCAGACAAGTGTAACGAGTTACATTTTGGGAGAACAAACCAGGGTAGGACTTAGACGGTGAGGGGTAGAGCACTGAGGTGTGTGGTAGAACAAAGGGATCTGGGAATACAGATCCATAATTCCTTGAAAGTCACGTCACAGGAAGATAGTGTTAAAAAGAGAGCTTTTGGCTTATTGGCCTTCATTAATCAATGTATTGAGTACAGGATATGGGAGGTTATGTTGAAGTTGCACAAGATGTTGGTGAGGCCTAACTCACAGTATTGTGAACAAGAAGAAATCTACAGATGCTGGAAATCTGAGCAACACACACAAAGTGCTGGAAGAACTCAGCAGACCAGGCAGCATCTATAAAAAGGAGTACATAGTCAATGATTCGGTCCTGGAACCTTCATCAGGACTGATGAAGGATCCCAGCCCAAATCATCAACTGGTTTTACTTTTCCCTAGATGCTTCATGGCCTGCTGAGTTCCTTCAGCATTTTCTGTGTGTTGCTTGGAGTATTGTGTGTGGTTTTGGTCAGCTAGCTACAGGAAAAGCATTGAAAGAGTGCAGAAAAAATTCACAAGGCTGTTGCAGGAATGTGAAGACCTGAGTTACAGGGAAAGGTTGACTAGGTTTGGACTTCGTTCCCTGCAGCATTGGAGAATGAAGGGAGACTTGACAGAGGTGTCCAAAATTATGATGGGTATAGATAGGTAGGCAGGCTTTTTCCACTGAGGTTAGAACTAGAGGTCATATTTTAAAGGTGAAAGGTGAAATGTTTAAGGGGAATATGAGGGGGAACTCAAGGGCCAGAAGGGCTTATTCCACGCTGTATCTCAATAAATAAATAAATAAGCATTTGAATTGCTTGTAGATCAAGTGCAAGGAGATAAGATTAATACGGAAGGGTATCCAGTGGTCAGCATGGACAAACAGGGCCCAGTGGTCTGTTTCCATGCTGTCTGGTTCCATATCTTTCCAGATTCTTGAACAGAGGTGTAATTCATTAAAATCCCAAACAACATTAGGAAGATCCACTGCAGATCTACTTTGGGTTTTCCAAAGTAGAAGATTAATATAAGATTATCTTTGAGCAGGATTTGCAACTGAGATTGACAGGAATGGAAACAAACAAGTTAAAGCAAGATATTAATTTGCCATATAGTATGTCAAAATAGGTTGAGTTGGGTCCTTCTGGGAACATCATAGATGTGAGGCATGTGATACCTACGGACTCCAGTGTGGCCATGACAATGGAATTTTCACTCTTGGCTGGGCCCCAAAGCCAACTGTCCCAACTGCAGGAATTAAAACTGAAGTTTATGAAAGCAGTGAATCTCAATTTAATAATCTTTGCTGCTTTGAATGAATAAATAAGGGGTGACCACCACCACCACCACCTACTTTACACACTGAAGCGTAGTGTGTTTCCTGTGATAAAAGGATAGAACAGGATGATGAACTTGAATTCAAAGCCTTTCTATCTCAGGAGGAGTCATCTTTTATAGAATATATAGAGGTTTATAATGCCTCACCAAGCATTCATGTCTTTTAGATATATTATCACTGGCAATATAGGTTCATGGAGTCATAGAAAACTGCAGCAGAGAAACAGGCCTTTCAGTCCAACTAGTCAATGTTGAACCATTTAAGCTGCCTAGTACAATCACCCTGCACCTGGACCATAGCTCTCCACACCCCTCCCATCCATGCACCTATCCAACTTCCCTTAAACATTGCAATTGAGCTCAAATGTACCACTTGCATTGGCAGCTCATTCTACACTCTCATGACTCTAAGTGAAGAAGTTTCCCCTGATGTTTCCCTTAAATTTTTCACCGTTCACCCTTAATCCATGACCTCTAGTGGTAGTCCCACCCAACCTCAGCGGAAAAAGCCTGCTTCCATTTATCCTATCTATTCACCTCATACTTTGTATACCTCTGTCAAATCTCCTCTCAATCTTCTATGCTCCAAAGAATAAAGACCTAACCTATTCAATCTTTCCTTATAACTCAGGTATTCTAGTCTCGGCAACATACTTGTAAATTTTCTCTGTACTCTTTCAAACTTATTTACATCTTTCCTGTAGGTGGATGACCAAAATTGCACGCACTACTCCAAATTAGGCCTCACCAGCATCTTATATAATTTAAACATAACACACCATCTCCTGTACTCAAGACTTTGATTTCTGAATGCCAATGTGTCAAAAGCTTTCTTTATGACCCTACCTACTTGTGCCTCCACTTTCTAGAATTATGGATCTGTATTCACAGATCCCTTTGTTCTAAGGCACTCCTCAGTGCCCTACCAATTACTGTGTAAGACCTATCCTAGTTGGTCCTACCACAGTGCACCACCTCACACTTCTCTGTATGAAATCCCATCTGCCATTTTTCAGCCCATTTTTCCAGCTACCACTGCAATCTTCCTCACTGTCCATTACACTCCAAACTTGGTGTCATCAACAAATTTGCTGATCCAGCTAACCACAATGCCATCCTGATTATTGATATAGATGACAAACAACAATGGACCCAGCACCGATCCCTGCAGCATTCCACTAGTCACAGGCCTCCAGTCAGAGAGGCAACTATCTACTACCATTCTCAGACTCCTCCCACAAAGCCAATGTCCAATCCAATGTACAACCTTATCTTGAATGCCAAGCCACTGAACCTTCCTGACCAACCTCCCATGTGAGACCTTGTCAAATGCCTTGCTAAAATCTAGGTAGGTAGCATCCACTGCCTTGCCTTCATCAACTTTCCTGGTAGCTTCCTCGAAAAACTCTGTAAGATTGGTTTGCACCTACCAAGGTACAAAAAGTGCTGACGATCTCTAATCAGTCCCTGTCTATCAAAATACTCATATCTGGTCACAAAGAATACCTTGCAATAACTTTCCCACTGCTGATGTCAGGCTATAATCTCCTTGTTTATTTTCAGAGTCTTTCTTAAACAGTGGAACAAAATTAACTATCTTCCAATCCCCCAGTACCTCATCTGTTGCTAAGGATGATTTAAATATCTCTGCCAGGGACCCTGCAATTACTGAATTTGCCTCTTACAGGGTCCAAGGGAATAACGTGTCAGGCCCTGGGGATTTATCCACCTTAATTTGCCTCAAGACAACTAGCACCTGTTCCTCTGTAATCCACATAGTGTCCATGACCTCATTGCTGCTTTGCCTCACTTCTATAGATGCTGTGTCCATCTCCCGAGTAAACACAGATGCATAAAGTCTGTTTAAGATATACCCCATCTCTTTTGACTCTACACATAGATTACTGCTGTAATCTTCCAGAGGACCAATTTTGTCCCTTGCAATCATTTTGTTCCTAATATAACTGTAGAATCCCTTAGGATTCTCTTTCACATTGTCTGCTAGTTCAACCTCATTTCTTCTTTTAACCCTCCTGATTCCTTTCTTCAGTGTTCACTTGCATTTCTTATACCTGATTACTACCTCATTTGTTCCTATCTGCCTATTCCTGCTATGCACCTCCCTTTTTTTCTTAACTAGGTTGCCAATATCACTTGAAAACCAAAGTTCCAGACACTTGTTATCTTTACCTTTTATTCTGACAGGGACATACAAGCGTTGTACTCTTAAAACTTCACCTTTCAAGGTCTTCCACTTAACAAGTGCCCTTTTGCCAGAAAACAGCCTATCCCAATCCATACTTGTCAAATCCTTTCTGATACCATCAAAACTGGCCTTTCTTCAATTTACAATCTCAACCCATAGACTGACCAATCTTTTCCATACTTACTTTGAAACTAATGGCATTATGATCATTAGATTCAAAATGTTTCCATACACAAACTTCTGTCACCTGCCCTGTCTCATTTCCTAATAGCAGATCAAGTATTTCACTTCTATGTACTGATTAAGGAAACTTTCCTGAACACATTTGACAAACCCTATCCCATCTAGTCTTTTTACAGGGTGAGATTCCCAGTCAACATGTGGAAAGTTAATATCACCTACTATAACAGCCTTATGTTTCTTGCAACAGTCTCCAATCTCTCTACAAATTTGTTCCTTTAAATTTTGCGGACTGTTGGGCAGTCCTTAAGATAGCCCCAATAACGTGGTAAAAATTTACTTATTTCTCTGTTCCACCCATTAAACCTCACTAGATGAGTTCTCTAGTCTGTCCTGACATTTTCCCTGACTAGAAACACTACCCCTTCCCCTTTAATCTCTCCTGCTCTCTCTGTCTATAATAATGGAACCTAGGAATATTGAACCACCAGCCCCACCCCTAATGCAACCAAGTCTCACTAATGGCTACAATAACATAATACTATATGCTGATCCATGCCCTGAGCTCATCTGCCTTTCCTACAATTCTTCTTCCATTGAGATATTTGCAGCCCAGAATATTAGTCGCACCATGCTCAACCTTTTGATTCCTAGCTTCTCTGAGGCTTTAACAATACATGTCTCCACGACCACTCCACTATTTGTTATTGAATTTTGGTTCCTATCCCCTTGCAACTCTTATTTAAACTCCCCCATGCAACATTAGTAAACCTTCCAACAAGGATATTAGTCTCCCTCCAGTTCAGGTTTAATTCATCTCTTCTGCACAGGTCCCACCTTCCCCAGAAATGAGCTCAATGATCCAAAAATCTGACATCTTTCCTCTTACACCAATTCCTTAGCCATGTGTTAAACTGTACGATCATTCTATTTCTGCCCTCACTCGCACATGGCACAGGTGGGAATCCTGAGATCAGGATTGAAGGTCCTGTTCTTCAATTTAGCAACAATCTCTCCGAACTTACTCTGCAGAAGCTCATCACTCATCTTACCTATGTCATTGATAACTACATGGACCATGACATCTGGCTGTTCTCTCTCCCACTTAAGAATGATGAGGTCTTGATCTAAGATGTCTTGGACCCTGGCATCTGGGAGGGAATATGCTAGCTAGCAATCTCATTCTCATCCACAGAACCCCCTTTCTGTTTCCCTAAATAATGGATCCCCTATCAGCACAACTCTTCTCCCCCCTTTTTGATAGGTCAGGGCATGAAAGGATATGGGGAGAAGGCAGGAGATTGGGCTGTGAGGAAAATTGGATCAGCCAAGATGAAATGGTGGAGCAGACTCGATGGGCCAAATGGCCAAATGCTGCTCCTATATCTTATGGTCAATGTGCAAAAGATAACAAATTATGCAAATATAAAAAGTAAAACAAAATAATAATAATAATAAATTAAATAAATTATATTGGGAACATGAGTTGTAGAGCTCTTGAAAGTCAGTCCATAGGTTGTGGAATTAGTTCAGTGTTGGGGTGAGTGAAGTTATTCACTTTGGTTCAGTCACCTGATGGCTGAGGGTTACTGTTTCTGCACCTAGTGGTGTGGGACCCAAAGCTCCAATACCTCCTTCCTGATGGAAACAGTGAGAAGAGAGGATGGTCTGGATGGTGGTGGTTGTCTAACATTTATCTTTGATTCAGAAAGAATGCATCAATGCAATAAAATACATTCTCTTCAGAAGATGGCGAGTGATTCATTAAATAATTTATCTGTGTCATGAAAATATGGAACAAGAGCTAGATGTTGTTATTATGCCATTTATTGTGCTTTTTAAAACTGGGAAATCAACATCTGAAGTTTACTTTAGGCATATATAAGAATTAAAGCACTTTCTCCCTCAACACTATCATGAAGACGAGGCCCACAACACTCAATTCCTGTAAAGTTTTCTCCTGAAATGTTAAGAAAGAGATTATGTTTAATTGCTTTTGTACTAGACAGGGTGATCTTTCAGTTGTTAATTCAATGAAAGCACAGATTATTCATGTCATACTATTTTGTGGTTGTGTCCATAAATCTAGCCATTGAAACATAATAGAGAAAAATATCCGGAATCTGAAGAAAGAACCTCACCACAGAGTCAAAAGAGATTTTGTTGGAAATCTTGCACAACACACACAAAGTACTGGAGGACCTCAGGCAGCATATATGAAGGGAAGGAAACAGTCAACATTTCAGGCCAAGACCCTTCATCAATTCTGAGATATCAAAATCCTTTTGAGAAATGTAGCCCACATTGTTACCGAGAGAAAATGTTTTTTTTTGACAATTTTTCTATAATAAACTGCAGATATCAGAATATCATTTTTACAAAAAAAAAAGCTCAACCACTTTGCATAGTCCAGATATCTTAATTTAAAGACATACTCTAATGAGAATATTATGTTCATTGTATTGATGCTTAATTGTGGCCATATGTGTAACCTGATTGATAATTATTCTAAGTTCTTTTGTAGTATAATTGATGCAAGAAGATTTCTGAGCCTATCCTTCCACAAGCCCCCAAATCATTAGAAACATTTTAAGTAGTAATTATCTTTTGGCATTTCTATGCTTTGAGCAACTAGACTGCTTTGTTCTTACTAACACTACAGCAATGACCTCACTACATAAACTACATGGTGTATTGGATAAGCATGAGGTCTTGAAAGAGGCAACATTAATGCAACTTTTTTTTTCTCTAATTATCTGACTCCAATGGATGAGCAAATGTAGCAAGTGAAAAGCACAGGGTTTCTATTTCAATGGAACTATGCCCAAAGCTCTGCAAAAATATATAAGAATGGATATTGAGACTCCTATGTTGAAATTTAAAATATTCCCTTTCACAAACATTTTCTATTTATAAATTAAGCACATTTTGATACTATTAAATATTTTGATGAATATTCATGGAGTGGACTGTTTGAGTGGAGGAAGAAGAGATGGTGAAATGCTGTAACCATGTCCACTCAACAATATATTATCTCTTCCTTCATCAGTAATGTATCAGAATACCAGGTGCAGGCCTGGAACTTGCTTAGTTTCTCGGTGATGGCATAGATTTCCCCAGCACTCCAGTTTCCTTGCACATCCCAAAGGTGTGCTTGTCAATAGGTTAACTGGCTACTGTAAATTTCTCCTCGAAAAGTCGGGAGGTCAGAGAATCAAGAGAAGTTGCTGTTAATGTTGACGTGAGGGAGGGTATTTTATAGGGGGAGGGGAATGGGATTGCTCCAAGAGCCAGTATAGACTCATTGGGACAAATGACTTCCTATATTATCAACTGGAAATGCAAAAATAAGTATTGGCCATTTGATATCCTGCAATAAACACTGCATCTTTCTCGCCAAATACACATGAGCAAAAGGAGTATCCAGTGAGGTTTGGATAGTAGTAACAAATTAGAAAGAAAAAATATTTTTTTCATTCTCCTGTTATTCTGTTCTGTGAAATTAGACCGACCACAATAAATGATCCTAACTAACACCTTTATATCCCCTTTCATTGCCCTCCTCCCTAATAGCTCTGAATTGGAAATGCATTATTCCACCTGCAGCAAATTCAAGAGATGAGATTAACCTAAACCAAAAATCAGTGACACAGCTTTGGCCCCATTCCCCCCAACCGTCTGTACTTTACCTGTGAGCATTTGGACCTACTGGAACAATAACTCTTTGAGGCATTTAATAAAAGTAACATTCAGAGGAAGCTCTTCTAGTTGACCATTTCATCTAGCTGCTGGTTATAACTTCACTGTGAGTGGACAGTTCATTGTGAATGGTTTACAATGCATGTGTCTCAATCTCCATCCTTATCCATTTTTACAGAGCTCTGGGCAAAGCCCCATTGAAGTGGAAACCTGGGCTTTTCACTTGCTGCATTGTGGATCTGTTATCAACAAAGGACAGAATGGGGTTGAAATCACCATGATCTTATTAATTGGTAAGAAAGATTTGAGGGGCCTGTCTTGCTTCACTTTCAGGCAGGCATTGAGAGGGTGGCTTTATCGTTTCAGTGGCCATTTGAATGACTGGCTCAAAGAGGCACAGCAGACTCACAAAATATCAGAACATTGCTACCTTTGCTTGATTTTTAAGCAGATCATGATGATACTCTAGTGGTGGTCACAACTTAAAGCTGGATTAGGGAAATGGACATGGCACTATCAGCACATCATGAGTGCAATCAATGGCACATTGCACAATTAAGCTACCTGCAGATTCCACATCACCTTGCTGCTCTGGGCCAAGTGGGAAGGAGGGGAATTCTACCCTACTGCAGTGGGGAGTAGTTTGTGACCTCCTGATGACAGTTGTATGGTGTGGACTGTGAAGTGTTTCAACGTGCCTGTGCTGTAAAAAAAAATGACAAGGTTGCAGAAATTAACAGCCACTAATACTGTTACAGCTAATAACAATACAGTGTTACATACCATTACACACAATAGTAACTGTTACACACGTCCAGCATTACAGCTGCAGTTTTACCTCTTAGAATCTACTTAGAAGTGAATTTCACTGTGAGACAACTATTACTATTTAGGACAACAAGCAATCTTTTGCAAGCGCTCAGTGAGTCAAGCAGAAAAAGAATCTTTGCCCATATACTTTCTTCAGAGCCCAATTCAATGCCTTCTCCCAGTCTTTGGCAGCTTCCTTTGGTCTCCAGGCTAACTCCTCATCCTTCCTATATTGCTACACCGCTAATGGAATTGTTGCCATGGTGTCTTTGTCAGGTCTGAACAGCATTCACTTCCTTCTGCAATTAATATAAACTATCAAATTAACACAAATTATCGTAACTGGTACAAGGTCTAGCAAAAGATGCAACTCAGGGCAAGAACAGGGTAAAGGAAAGGATAATTCAAGGCATGACCTCTTCCCTCTAAATTGTTACACATACTAAAAATGCTTGAGTATGAACATGTATAAAGTATCTGTTTACTATGCCTCTCCAAAAGGGTGAGATTTAAATTGCTGTGCAGACTCTTGTCTTATTCCCTGAAGAATTTCCTGAAGCAGAGAAGAATGAACCCTCAAGCTAGTGATCATCCTTTCTTGCAGAAAAGCGAGGATGTGGCTTCCCTCGATTAAATCCTGAAGCCTCTGTGTAAGCCAGACACATTCAGTTAGCTGCATTGTAAAAGTCTATTGTTCCAAAGGTGGGATTAAGTTAGAGTTACACAATTTAAGATGCCGTAATTGCGTAATTATCGTCTGCTTGGTAGCAAAGCAGTCAATGTAATACTATCAAAGTGCCAACAATCTGTGTTCAATTCCACTGCTCTCTATAAGGAGTTTGTATGCCTCCCCCATGACCACGTGGCTTTCCTCTGGGTGCTCCGATTTCCTTCCACATTCTAAATAGTTAGTAGGTTAATTGGCCACATGGTGTAATTGGACAGTGTGACCTCATTGGGCCAGAAGGACCTGTTATTATGCTGTATCTCTAAATAAAAATATAAAATGATCTGCCCTCCATTGAATGCTTCTGGCATGTGCACTTACCATAACCCATCACGACATGGTAATGGTGAGTATTGTACAATAAATTAATACAACTGTGCCCAAACAAGAAACAATGTGGAGCTCAATTTCATGCCCAATGTTTTTTTCCACTCTATATCCACTGGAAGTGATGCAAAGATAAGAGAAAGCTCATTTGTACTGTTGGCATTTGCTAATAGGATTATGGCTGCCAACTGTCTGGTTTTAATTAACAGATAGATTTTCAAATGATGCAAGATCAACAATGGACAAAATTTTTTAAAAAGCATCTCTTTAAATGAAATTTTTTTTTAACATATAAAATTCTGGGGTCTTCTGTCATATTCATGGTTGACAAACAGCAGCTCAGAACTCTTCCACAAGCTTTCTCCAATCCATACATAGTCTATGTCTGATTTTGGGCTCAGCCTATGGTATGACGCCTTATGTCATCCTGTCCAGGTAATTCTGTTTGTTCCAGGGAATCATTTCTACTTGATTTTTAACCAATATAAAGTTGAGAATGAACTGCAATCTTGCAGAATGAACTGGAAATTCCATTAAATGTTCATTCAGTTTATAGAAGCAGGCAGAATAGACACATGCAGTTGCCTGCACTACAGGCTTCCTGAAAGCCCAGGTACTCAGAGACTCATTTTGTTTCCTTACAGGTGATGTCCTGCCAGGATTAGCTGTAGACTTGGAGGGTCTCTGTGACCACTGTTGTGCCCCAGCCTAGTCAGCTCTCTGTAGCCTACAGTATCACACTCCCACCTCCTCTCATCTCTGCAGCACCTGTCCAATTTTCTACAGTAACTAAAAGAGTATGGTATGTATTTTAAGAGCTGCTTGCAAAGATTGTACATAATGTGTCAGTTGCAAGAGAACTGTGAGAATCTACAACCTAACAATGAAACAGCACGGAAACCAAGATGAACATAAGAAAGTAGAAGCAGGCGTAGAACACCAAGTTCCACAAGTCAGCCCACCATTCAATATGATCATGGCTGATCTATGTTGGCCTCAGCCCCTCCTCTACTCCTCAGATATTAATCTCCACTATAAATATTACTAATGATCTAACCACCATCACCTCTAGGAGAGAGAATTCCAGAGGTTCATTACTCTCTTAATGAAGAAATATCTACACACTTCAATTTTAAATGACTAGTCCTTTATCTTAATTTGAGATTCCCATACTAGAGAAAATATTTACTCTATCAAGCCCCATTAGTATCCTGTAAACTTGGATAAGATCACCCCTCATTCTTCTAAACTCAAGGAGTACTACAGACCTACGCTATTTAGCCCTTCTGCATAGGACAACCTTCTCATCCCAGGAAGTAGCCTGGTGAATCACCATTAGAACTCCTCCAGTGCAAGTATATCATTTTTTAATAAGGGGACCAAAATTATGTGCAGAACTCGAGACGTAGCCTCACCAACACACTATACAATTGTAACAAAACCTACCCACTTTTAACATCATCTCCCTTGTAATAAAAAGCCAAAGTGCCATTTGCCTTCTCAACTAACTACTGACAACTTTTTACAATTCATGTACTGGAACACCTAGGTACACCTATACTTTATTCATTTATAATTTCTCCCCTTTAGGCAATCATCTGCCTTTTGATTACTCTTACCAAAGTGCATGACCTTGTACTTTACCACATTATTCAACATTTGACAGATTTTCATCCAATCCCATTGCAGAATCACAATGTCACTATCACAACACACCCTTCCATCCATTTTCAATATTAGTATCAATCTCAGTTCAATATTAGAAGGAAAACAGACAATTCTCTTTTATGAACCTTATATTTGAAGCTCTCCATCTGTTTGAGACTTTCACACAATGTTGATGTCTTCCAGAACAGCATTTTAATGCCAAAAAAATTGTATTGATGGATTTTGAGACGCAGGTCAGAATACTTATAGCAACACCCTATGATATCAGTGGCTTCCTGGGGATACTTGAGATTGATTTAAGGGCATTCAGAACATCAGAATGGCACAGTTGTTCATAAAACCACTTTCTCACAGCTCCAGCCATCTGGGTTCAATCCTGATTTCCAGTGCTCTCTGTGTGGAGTTTTCATATTCTCCCTGTGACTGCATGGGTTTCCTCTATGTTCCCTCATATCCTAAACATATGCAGGTCACTAAGTTAATTGGCTGCTGTAAGTTGTCCCAAGTAGGTACTGTAGGTGAGTGATAGAATCCAGTAGACATTGATGGGAATGTGTGTAGAATAAAAGGGATTGTTGGAGGATTAGCTTCATGGATGTTCGGTGGTTATCATGGATTCAGTGGGCTGAAGGGCCTGTTTCTATGCCTAATGACTTCTGATTCCCATCTTATTTTCCCCAACTGGAATGTTTGCTGGCTGTCCAGAAAAGATGGCTCTCTGCTTTTCCCATGATCCCTGACAACTAGAAGATTTGTTCAAGTTTTAATGTGATGAGACAAATTAATAACTATTTTTATTTTTCGCCCTTTGCACAAAACACTAACATTCCTCTCCTGACTAGTTTCCATGAACAAGCTCCATAATCCATAATCAGCACCAGTTCATTACCAGTCTTAGGAAATCTTCAATCAATAAGGAGGGAAAAGTGAAAGAGCCAAAGTCATCCGGCATGAAAACAGGCCCTTCAGCCCACCCAGCCTGCAGCAGTCATCCAGCACCCATTTATATTCATCACATTTTATTCTCTCCATGGAGGTAAAAGTAATTATAATTCAATGGAACACTGATATATCATTGAGATGAAGGGATCTTTCTGAAAGTAAAAAATTGCAAATATAGCTTAGTTAAAGCTGTGAAATTCATACTGTTTATACAGTGAAGTATTCTCATAGCCAGAACATACTCTTTGGTATTACTAATAAAAAAATTATGACTGGCATTCAGAAATATACATGACGAGATCTAAGGTGGGGCAGAGCATAAATACTACTGGTGTGAAGAAGCTACCTTATCTGCCTTTGGTTCACCTCAAAGATATAAACATTTTAAGATAACAGCGCACGATACTATAGGAAAGGACAAAGTACCATACATACTGAAAACCTGAAACAAAAGACACAAAGCTGGAAGTACTCTGCAGGCAGTATCTGCGAAGAGGGAAAAGTCCATTGACCTAAAATACTGAGTATTTTTGGTACTTTCTGTTCCTTTGATGCCTCAGTACTGCAATATAGGACAATTTTCAAAAGTATTTTTGTTATCACAGGCAAACCTCTAATATAAATGGGATTTATGATCTGGTGAATTAGTAGTGAAGTTAGGTCTAAAGGTTAATAATTCTAAGATTACCACGTTAAAGAAATCGTTACATGAACCTACAACTAAAATTCCTTGTGATATTGCTGGTGTTGAAGTTCACTGCAGAGGTGTCCTTAAGCATTCATCATGGGCAAAGTTCACCTAAGCCCAAGGCCTAAGACATCGGGTACAACTGACTGGCCATTACATACATTTCTTTGTGCTACACAGCAATGAGTAGTTCACGAAAGATAGTATCATGTTAAATTCACGACGGGGGCTGGGTACAAAGGTGGTAGGAAGAGGCAGCGGGGGCAATATAGATGAGAGGGGATGTGTTCAGGGATTGGATCAAGACCGAGATCTGTGATGTGAAGGCTGGATGTGGAAAAGGCCTCGGTTCCAAAGTTGGTGATAAACGTTGGGCTTGGCTGGTGGGTGGAATTTTGGTGTCTGTAATCATGAAGACGTGGTGGTGGTGGTGGGGGGGGGGTAGAACTGGTGGGCAGATGGTTCACAAAGAAGAGGAGCTAAGTAAGGAACTGTATCTGAATAAGGTTTCCAGAAGAGGGCTTGGCACTTGCTCAGGAAGCAGCACTCCTACAAGATGGGAGCTTTGAGAGTGCCAATAGCAGGGGCATTTCTGAACAATGGCCATATTTTACAGGCATTGCTCTGAAGGGATGTTACATGGGAAATGATATCATTCTACTGGCACACATATTTTGTGAACAGGGTTTCCAGGCAAGTATAGTTCAACGTATGAATGCATTACAATTGTGTTCTAATTTGGAAATAATTACAGAGCATTAAAATATATATGTATATACTCTGATTTCCAGACATAATGAATTCCAATTCCAAAAGACGGTTTAACCTAATTTCAAATTGGACCTAGTTTCAAATTTGTACAAACTCTCTGGATACATGATATAATTGAAATAGACAGATCATCTTAAATGCCATGGGGAAGGGGGTATTATGTCTAATTTATAATGCAAGAGGATTTAAAATGGTCTAATCACAATGGGTAACTTGATGGTGAAATTATAGAACTACAAACAGTTTCTTTTAAACAGTGTCTCCTTCCTCTGCTCTGGCAATATTACCACCCTTGCACATCAAACAACCCCCTTCTGTCTTTTATCCAATGAACTCTCAGAGTACTGGGTGGCCTGAGCAACAGTTCCCTTTACTATAAACACATTTTACTAAGTAGCACACTCACACTAATAAAAATCATCAGGCATCATTTATTCCTAGCCACATTCAAATCATGCTTCGTAACATGTAAACACATGTGCCCCCTTCAGACAACACAATGAAGGTCAACGCAGGTATATTATCGTTGTCAGTATTCACAGCTGAACAGTGAATATCCATATCTAAGTAACTGATTAGTAAACCCTCCAAAGAAACAATTCTCACTCTATGATGAAAAGACATTTTAATGAGCCCCTATCCTACAGAATCAGTCTTGGAATTAATTACATGGATTCTTTTGACAGCATGATTAGAAACGCAGGCAGTTCAGAACTTAGTATGCCATCTTACTTAGCCAGCCATTTAAAATTGCATATAATAATTGATAGAAAGCAGAAAAACTGTCAATTGACTTACCAATAAACAAGCCACGAGAAGCACTTTCACTCAAACTTTTCAGCCATTAAACCTGCTTCTACTTTTACCTGGAGGTGAAGAATCAATGCTTTATTTCCTCCCACCACCCTGTCAGTTGAACTTTGCTCCTGTAGATAATCAGTCTTGCAATACCAATGCGACCAATTTTATCTGCGTCACTCTGCCTCTCCAGTTTCAGATTCACTTATTGCTCGAACAACCTATACCAGCATACCACCTGCTTGCTTGCAGGCTGTCTCTGTTCAGTGGGCTGCATGCGGCAGAGGAGTGTTAACAAGAAGAGGCCAAACTCGCACTGGATACCAGCTCTACAGGTGGGAGGGACTTAAAGCAGTCAAGCAGGTTACGTTGGAAACCAGCACAGCTGTTATTTAAATGCCATGGACACATTGTCTATCAGCTATTATTTCAATTAACCAAATACGCTATTGCTATTTTCTTTTATAATCCAATCCAGCATATGCCTCAATAATTAAGCAGTTATCAAGTCTTGAAAATATGTAGTGTTTCTCATTTGGAAGAACTCACAGCTCAGAACTCGGAGGGGTTATAGAGATGAAGGATAGAAGATAAAGGAGGAATTATAAAGGCAAAACCAAAGAATTTTTTGAAGGAACTATGAAAAGAAGATAAAGGATTCAGCATAATAGGGAAGGGCAGTGAAGAAGTAGGTGGAAAGTGAAAAGGAGCTACATTTGGAAAAGCAGTGAAGATGCACCCCAGATGGCCAGTTATACATCAAGCCATTCATGAGTGTGAGAAACTACAAATATTAGCACTGCTTCATACTGATTGGGAAACAAACATGCATAAACATAAAAGTACTGTATTAGGAAGTGATATGCGTGCAGCTATTATAGCATTGGTGTGTCGTTGCTTTAAATAAACTCCAGATACTACCTGGAGAGTCAGAATAGGAGCCAACTTTTTGCTGAACAATTAAAAAACTAACACAGGTGCTTATACTGCACAGATAATTATGATGTTAAGTCACTTGCACAAGTGACTCATTTACAGGTAAACAAGTTGCACTGTTTTATTGCTAAAATGTATTTCAGCTATTAATATTAATTATGGGTCTAGATGATTAACCTGCTTTCTCAGATATTTAGACCTTCTTAATTGGTGTTGTGGGTGTTCCCCGACCTGAATAGTGCCTGTCATCCTGACTCAACTCATCACTTCGGTAACTAGCTTGAGAGTCTAAAAGTTGTTTCTGTTTGAACTGTTGTCCCTTCACTCCGTCCTCCAACTGGACTCCATGTTCAATTCCGCATTCCTACACTGTTTAATTATTTTGTCTGCACTGAAACCTCCATTTTGTCGCCTCTCCTGCCTAAATTATGGCACTGTTGCATTCACAATGTCACTGGATTGCATTAAAAACTCCTGTGTTTAATTCTCCCCCAATTTCACAGTATCCTGCTGTCCTCTAACTGCCATTGCCTGAACAACTGAAATTAATATGCACACTGACTTTGACCCAGAGGTCATTAAAGATTTTAATCTCCCAGCCAGCCACCTTCTCTGGCTGGTTGTACGTTTTTAACATCATATCAATTTCTACAGCGAACAATTATATGGGAGAGACCATGAAGATTATAAATTAAGTTTGGTCTCTACCAAGCCAGCTGATCGCACGCGGTACCGGGAACTGGATATCTGGGTTAAATGAAAATCTGGTCCCCCAGTCAGAAAGTCCCAGGTTCATTCACAGTCTAGTCTTTCAGATGTGATATTAGATGTTTTGAAGAAGGTTTGAGAACTTTTTAAAAAAAAATTGTTTTAATTGATTAATTAATTTACAAATACAGCATGGAATTGGCCCTTCCAGCCCTTCAAGCTGCTTCACCCTGTGGCCCCCAATTTAACTCTAGCCTAATATGGGACAATTTACAATGACCAAATAACCTAGTAACCAGCACGTCTTTGGACTAAGGAGGAAACCCAAGGATCTGGAGAAAACCTAGGCATTCCGCAGGGAGGACATACAGATTCCTTACAGATGACATCTGAATTAAACTCCAAACCCCAACATCCCAGACTGTAATAGCATCACTCTAATTGCCACACTACCATCTTTATTGCTTATCCAGCATCATCAATCGTTCTTAAACAGCTATTGTTGGAAGCTTGCTGTGTGCAAAATGGCAGCATTGTTTCCAACATTTACCAGAGTAAATACACTTCAAAAAATGATTATTGATTGTAGACCATTTTCGGATATGCTCAGAGGGTGTTATATTACTGCAAAGATATGAGATAGTCTGCAGATGCTGGAAATCCAAAGCAACATACGCAAAATTCTGGAGGAACTCAGCAGGTCAGGCAGCATCTATGGAAATAAACAGCCAATGTTTTCTTTGTAACTGAAAAAAATTGTCCTTAGTACAATTTCTGCACTATGGAAGGAAAATCAATCAATATTCTCATGGTTGATCACAGTCTCAACGTGAGTTTGTTTGAATGCCAGCTGAGCATCCTTACACCTGCCAATGCCTGCTGTGAAGAATAATGCATTAATGTCAGTTAATAAATATACAACATTTGAAACCATTTATCATTTATCTCAAGACAAGAGGGAGGATTATTGCCATGGTGGGGTTGAAATGGAAAGCTGCGCATCATTAACCTTTTTAAGTTCATCAGCAATAAAACTTCAAACAACTAAAATGAGTTGAAAAGGGAGAGCAACCATGGAAATTAATAATTGGGTCTCTGTGGTAGTCAGGCTTTTAATTTTACACAAGGGAATTTATGCTTTCAAATGGAAGGTCTCTGAGCATAAAATTGCTGATTTACTTTGCTTTCCTTTCCTTGGCACTCAGTTGTGTCATAGTGAGATTAAAACATTTTGAGTATTTTTAATACATTCATGAGCTGTGTTACCACTGGCAAAGACAGGATTTATTGAACAATAAATCTTCTTGAACAAAATTCCATGCTAGGCCATTTTATGGGGCAGTTAAGGATCAACCACATTGCAAGATGTTTGGTGTAAGTAAGGACAGCAGAAGAATATAAGGGAAAAATGTGCAATTACTGATGTCCATTTTTTATTCCAGTTTTAACCATGTGGCTGAATTTTGGGTGCAGTCATTCATTGATTCTTTTGTGTTTCTTGGATTTACTGTGTACGCCTGTAAGAAAATGAATCTCTGGGTTGTATATGTTGACATATATGTACTTTGATAATAAAATTACATACTTTGAATTTTAGTGCCCAGTTGTCATGGTTGTAAACTGACCCTATACATTGACCAAGGCCAATGGATTGTTAGTCCACTAAAATCATGACTTTGCCACACAAGCACACCCATCTCTATTTTCCTATTGTTTCTATGGCAAGAATTGCTTACTAATTTCTCTTCTAAAGAAATTCTAATTCTAATTTTAAGGTAACGATCCCAGCAGAGAAATTCCAATTCATAATTTTGAGAAAAAGAAGTGCTGAACACTGGAATAACCCGAAGGGGAGTGAAGTTACACACACTTCTGAGAATGGAAAACTTTACTATGACCTTTGGTGCCATTTTCACTTACACTAGCTCCTTTTGCCTGGTTAGCAGTCTACACAATGCAATGAGCAATAGTGCAAGCCCAAAATCAACACTAGCATAATTTTCAGTCTGATTGGCCTGATAGATCAAAGTTCTTATGCTTGTTCCCCTGAAACTGCTATTTAATCCATCAACATGCCAAGTACATTCTTTCACCTCATTAACATTTCTGACCTCGTGTGACCTCAGTTATATGATCACAAGTATGCCTGAACTGCTTTGTCTATGGAAACAAAGGTCACAGCTTCTCTCTGTCGCTGAGCCTCAAGACTATTCTGAGCTCCTGCTGCTTATTGGTAAAGAATGCCATCAAATCAGTAGAAAGATGTGACATAGGATCGGAAGATGTTGAATCCTTGTGGGTTGAGTTAAGAAACTGCAAGGATAAAAGGACCCTGATGGCAGTTATATACTGGCTGGGAGTGGCTGGGAGGTGGATCACAGATTACAACAGGAAATAAAAAAAGGTGTGTCAAAAGTGCAATGAAATGACAGTCATGGGAGATTTTAATATGCAAGTCGATTGGGAAAATCAGGTTAGTAATAGAGCTCAAGACAGTGAGTTCGATGAATGCCTAAGAGATGGCTTTTTAGGGCAGTATGTTGCTGAGCCTGCTAGGGGATCAGCTATCAGTTGGATTGGGTGTTATGTAATGAACCGAAGATGAATAGAGAGCTTAATGTAAAAGAACCCTTAGGAACCAGTGATCACAATATGATTGAGTTCAACTTGAAATTTGATAGGGAGAAAGTAAAGTCTGATGTAGCAGTATTTCAGTGGAGTAAAGGAAATTACAGTGGTATGAGAGAGGAGTTGGCCAAAGTAAATTGGAAGGAGCTGCTGGCAGGGATGTCAGCAGAGCAACAATGGTGTGTGTTTCTGGGGAAAATGGGGAAGGTACAGGACATATGTATTCCAAAAATGAAGAAATACTCAAATGATAAGATAGTACAACTATGGCTGACGAGGCAAGTCAAACTATTGTAAAAGCAAAAGGCAGGGCATAAAACAAAGCAAAAATTAGTGGGAAGATAGATGATTGGGAAGTTTTTAAAAACCTATAGACAGTAAACAAAAGAACAATTAGAAGGGAAAAGATAAAATATGAAAGCAAGCTAGCAAATAATATCAAAGCGCATAGTAAAAATTTTTTCAAGTATGTTAAAAATAAAAGAGAAGCGGGAGTGGATATAGGTCCGCTAGAAAATGAAGCAGGAGAAATAATAAAGGGGAAAGAGAAGATGGCTGATGAACTAAATGAGTATTTTGCATCAGTCTTCACTGTGGAAGACACTAGCAGTATGCCTGATGTTGTAGTGTGTGAAGGAAGGTAAATGGGTGCAGTTACTGTTACAAGGGAGAAGGTACTCAAAAAGCTAAAAGACTTAAAAGTACATAAGTCACCCAGGCCAGATGAACTGCACCCTAGGGTTCTGAAACATTAGAGATTATGGCAGCATTAGAAATTGATCTTTCAAAAATCATTGGACTCTGGCATGGTGCCAAAGGACTGGAAAATTGCAAATGTCACTCCACTCTAAGAAAGGAGGCAGGCAGCAGAAAGGAGATTATAGTCCAGTTAGCCTGACCTCAGTGGTTGGGAAGATGTTAAGAGTCAATTGTTAGGACATGGTGATGGAGTACTTGGTTACACAGGACAAGATAGGGCAAAGTCAGTATGGTTTCCTTAAGGGAAAATCCTGCCTGACGAACCTGTTGGAATTCATTGAGGAGATTACAAGTGGGATAGATAATGGGGATGCAGTGAATGTTGTATATTTCGACTTTCAGAAGGCCTTTGACAAGGTGCCGCACAGGTACCTCTTGACTCTACCAAGTTACAGGGAAGTTACTTACATGGTTAGAGCATTGGCTGATTGGAAGAAGGCAGCGAGTAGGAATAAAAAGTTCTTTGTCTAGTTGGCTGCCAGCGACTAGTGGTGTTCTGCAGGGGTCAGTGTTGGGACCACTTCTTTTTATGCTGTTTATAAATGATTTAGATTATGATACAGTATACGCAAACACGAGGAAATCAGCAGATTCTGGAAATTCAAGCAATGCACATAAAAAATGCTGGTGAACGCAGCAGGCCAGGCAGCATCTATAGGAAGAGGTACAGTCCATGTTTTGGGTCGATAACTGCCTGGCCTGCTGCGTTCACCAGCATTTTTTGCGTGTGTTGTTAGATAATGATATAGATGGCTTTGTTGCCAAGTTTGGGGATGATCTGAAGATTGGTTGAGGGGCTGGTAGTGTTGAGGAAACAGGTAAGATGTAGAAAGAATTAGACAGTTTAGGAGAATGGGCAAGAAAGTGGCAAATGAATTATAATGTTGGAAAATCCATGGTCATGCACTTTGGTAGTAGAAATAAATGTGCGGACTATTTTCTAAACGGGGAGAAAATCCAGGAATCTGAGATGCAGAGGGACTTGGGAGTCCTTGTGCAGAGCACCCTAAAGGTTAACTTGTGGGTTGAGTCAGTGGTGAGGAAGGCAAACGCAATGTTAGCATTGACTTCAAGAGTTCTAGAATACAAGAGCAGGGATGTGTCCTGCTGAGGCTTTATAAGGCACTGGTGAGGCCTCACCATGATCATTGTGTACAGTTTTGGGCTCGTCAACTTAGAAGAGATGTGCTGGCATTGGAGAGGGTCCAAAGGAAGTTCAAAAGGATGATTCCAGGAATGAAAGTGTTATCGTACGAGGAACGTTTGTTGGTTCTGGGTCCGTACTCACTGGAATTTAGAAACGGGGGAGATCTCATTGAAACCTTTTGAATGTCGAAAGGCCTAGACAGAGTAGATGTGGAAAGGATGTTTCCCATGGTGCGAGAGTCTAGGACATGAGGGCACATCCTCAGGATAGAGGGGCGCCCATTCAAAAGAGAGATGCAGAAAAATGTCTTTAGCCGGAGGGTGGTGAATTTGTGGAATTTGTTGCCATGTGCAGCTGTGGAGGCCAGGTCATTGGGTGTATTTAAGGCAGAGATTGATAGGTTCTTGATTTGACATGGGATCAAAGGTTATGGGGAGAAGGCCGGGAGATGGTGTTGAGGAATAGAAAAAAAATCAGCATTGAGTTAATGGCAGAATGGACTCGATGTGTCAAATGGGCCTAATTCTGCTCCTATGTCTTATGGTCTTGTGGCCTGTTTCTGGCACATCATAGTTTTCAGTAGAGTCACACAGCACAGAAACAGACCCTTTCATGGTCTGAGTCTGTGACGACCACCAATTATCCATCCCCCGATTCCGTCTCCAATACAATTTACAGGGGCTAATTAACCAGCTTATTTTTGGGATGTGGGAGGAAAGTAGAGCACACAGAGGAAACCCTTGGTTTTAAAGTGAGAATATGCAGAGACCACACAAACACATGCGCACATGCACTGTTGTGCTATGGTAAATAAACCACACTCCACACAGATAGCACTTGAGGTCAGGATTTAACCCAAGTCTCTGGCACTGTGAGGCAGCTGTTCTGCCAGGCATACCAGTGTGCTGCCATCTGTGTCACTACTGCACTGAATAGAACAGCCATACTGTGCTTAACAAGAGAGGGAAGGATTTTCTTTCTTACTCTTTAGCCCACAGAACAGCAGAGCAAGTATGAATTTACTAGAATTAATATACTGTACTTGCTTCATATTATGGGTACATTCCTAACAATCTCAAGATCTGAATCATAATCATAATCAGAATCAGGTTTAATATCACTATTTAATTGATCAGCATGCCAAGTACATTCATGAAGTCTTGAAATTTGTTGTTTTGCGGAAGCAGTACATTGCACTACATAATCCTGAAAAAAACTGTAAATTACAATAAGCAGCATATGTAAAATTATTAAAAAGGAAGAGCTAAAGATGGTGCCAGAGGGTGACTTCTTTCAGTCCACCTGTGAAACGGCTTAAAATTCTTCTCTCCATTGTCTTTTCTTTCCTTTCCAAGGTGGCTGGGGTCCTGTCGGAGTCTAAGATCTAGAATTGCACTCAAACTGTGTTCCTTCACAGTGGTGGGCTCCTGCTCTTGGAGCTGGTTGTGCGGCCTAGTGTTTTTAACATCTCCAGGAGCAGCCTGGACGATGGGCCCCTTTGAGGTGTGGCCCTGCAGTCCTGTGGACTAACTGATTCCACGCTGGAGTCACTGACTGAAGCGTTGCGGGAGAACGGAACATCGGGGCAGCAGTGTACGCTGCTGTGGAAATAAGTGATGCTATAGACTGTAACGTCGAATTAGCGAGCTGTTGATCTCCCTCTCGCTGTGGCAGGAGCGATACCTCGCTCTCCCTTGTTTGGGGAGAGAGGGAGAGAGCCTGTGGCATGTCGAACTGTTGGGGTGAACAGTAGTTTTTGATGAACTTTAAATCACTGTCTCTGCTATTTTTGGCATGGCAGATGGTGGGGGGGAGGGGATGGTTTGATGCTTTTGCAGCTGATCGTGTGTGAGGGGGGGCTTTGGGGTTCCAACATTTTCCTGTCATTCATTCTTTGGGGTTTTTGTTTCTTGGATGTCTGCGTGAATTAAGAATATTTGGTTGTATACTGTTTACATTCTCTGATATTAAATGGAACCTCTGAAGTTAAATATCTAGTGCTACAAGAGAGCAAAAAAGGAAAAAAAATGAAGTAGTGTACATAGGTTCATTGTTCATTCATAAAAATGATGAGGGAGAACAAGAAACTGTTCGTAAACCAGTGAATCTGTGTCTTCAGGATCCTTTATCTCCACTTTAATGGTAACAATGAGAAGAGCGCATTCACTGGATCATGGGAGTCCTTAGTAATCGATACCGCCTATTTGTGGCATTGCCTTTTGAAAATATTCTCAGTGCTGGGGAGGCTAATGCCCATAATGGAGCTGGCTGAGCTTGCAACCTTCTGCAGTTTTTTTCCGACCCTGTGCAATGGTCGCACCATATCAGATGGTGGTGTAACGATTTAGTATGCTCTCCACCGCACATCTGCAGAAATTTGCAAGAGCCTAGTCGTAGGCCCGAAGGCTGCCCGTGCATCTGGCAGGTACTGTTCTTCACCACATGTTCTGATACACTTGAATTTTTGGGAACACTCTCCCACCAATCTTCCTTCCCAGCTTGTTGCCTTCTTCCTGCTGGCCCACTGCAGTTTACATATCCTTATCTTCACCCATTCAATATTTGCTCACTTAAACTCAGCACGGCTATCAGCAGTTACTCTGGGGATAGGGGCACTAGCAAGGCAACAGTTCACATTCCATGCCATGCTGGAGGATTGTCAGAATAATCTGGCAAGTCTGTCAGTCCCTTTGATCGACCTACAGGAGGGTTTGAGGTGGTCTCTAGTTAAATGGGTGAAAGGACCACACCCTGGCGGCCACCCCTCCTGGACTGTCCTTTCGATCTTGCCGAACCACTGAAAGGGCCCAGGTCATTTGTGTTCACTCCACAATGGTGTGGCTGCCTTCAGACTCTGTGTGGGAATTTTTTTTTCTCAGTCTGCCTTGCCATCGCTCAGATCCCTTCCCATCTATTTCCCCAATATCTTATCAATATAACTAATCATCTACTTCCCAGAACCAGCCTTCATTACAAAGTACTATTACCATTATTCTTTACTACTTTATCCATGGTTTGCTGACATGTTCTCTGTGTCTTCCGCATTCATTTTCTTACTCCTTTTCAGTCACAGGCCTACCTCCATTAGGCTTGGATAGATGTAACGCAGCTGGCTGGTGTTCATCACCTAGATTCTCTGTAATGATATTGTTACTGCGTAGACTTCATCCTTTGTTCTGTCTGTGAGGGCAGCACAAAGGTGAGTCATACAGTTTAATCTGATTCTAGAGTTTCCACTGGCTGGCTGCCTCATTGGGTTTGTACACAAAAAGAAGTGTAATCTGTCAGAAGCACTGTTGTGTCTGTGCACAATTATGTACGTATTAATGAAAAGCACACACGTGGGAGGTGGCTTTAACTGGTGTATTCACATTGTAATGAGAGAGAGAGATAGAACAATGTGCATGCATGGACAACAGCGCATGCACAGACAACAGATCAATACGTAGTGCTAAGGGGGTGTCATTGCTCTAAAAGAAATAGATCCATATATTACACCTCCTCCCCCTTTAGATTAATGCAATATAAATCTATAAATGTGCAAAACATTCAACTTCCCTTTCAAAAACCCATATTCCAAATAAGCATGCTTTCGCAATAACAGTCCATAACTTAACTTCACAGATGTAAAGGTTCAGTCTTTTGGGTAGTGGTCCGTTTCCTTCAGGATAGCACCTTTGGAGCAGTGGAGTGGCACTGGGTTTGGTAAGTGTCTTGTCTAAGACAATGTTCTTGGTTTCCCATGTCACGTTTCTGTCAGTGACATGATCAACTCTGAGAGGCAAGTCTGATGACTGTAATGTGTCTGTCTTGTTGAATGCAGTCGACTCAGGCATGTTCTTTGATTGACCATTAAGTATCTGGTCCACATGACGTCCCCATGTCTGATCTCCAAAATTTTCTGTGCACATCAGTGGTCCAGTTCTTGTAACTATCCTACCAGGTGTCCACCTGTCTTCTCAGTAATCATGCGCTAGGACTTCCTGTCCACTCTTGAAGCTCCTTGCTGTTTCACTTGGCAACTAGCTGAATTGTTTATTCTGTATTTCCCACCAAAGGTCTCTGTGGGATCTCAGCTTCCTACTCATGAACAGCAAAGCAGGTGTTTGATTTGCCATTACATGAACAGAGTTCCGATACAGAAAAAGGAAGTTGTCCACTTTGCGCTGTAGAGAAATGTTCTCCTTGTCCATTGCTTTAATGCACTTTTTGAAGGTTTTGATAAATCTTTCAGCTAACCCATTCGTTGCTGGGTGATGAGTAGCAGACTTGAAATATCGGATGCCATTTTTCTTTATGAATAGTCGGAATTCTTCTGACGTGTATTGTGGTCCGTTGTCACTCACAATTTATTCGGGCAAGCTGTTTCTGGTGAAGATAGTCCTCAGAGTGAGACAATCTTTGCTGATGTGGTTGTCTTCATTGGTATAATCTCCGGCCACTTCAAATGAGCATTCTTAGCAATCAGAAACATTGTCCATGAACGGCTCAGCAAAGTCAATATGTACTCTTTGCCATGGTGACAGTGGCCACTCCCATGGGTGTGTAAGAGGTTTCTTCTTTTATGTTACTGCGAAGGCTAACAAAATGGCTTCTTTGTTATGTTATAATGAAAATGGCTTTTCTGTGATAATAACTGCAATGTAAGGAGTTCTCTCTCTCTCTCTGCTTGTATGGGTTATATCATTGATAAGAGAAGGAACAAACCAATTGGGATAGATGTTATTCTTTCTTGTGTGTCTGTATACTATTGTTTTTCATGGGCTTTGGAACAGAAGGTGGATGGGGACAGAGACAGCAGATGTGATGCTGTAAGCTGGGTGACAAGACGGACCCCGAGTGGGAGTCCATGGCCCAGGATTTTCGGGAGGAGGCGGAGACAGACTTGTGTGGAGCGTCTGGTCGACCACCGTGGTTGGTCCCAGGTGGTGGGTCGAGGACGTCAGAGGGGATCGAATGGTGGAAAGAAGACTCCCGTTACTTGATCTCCAACTGTTGTGCATGAAGTGGTTGAACTCTGATTAGTTTGGCGCCTTTTACTTTCCTTTTATATTTTATCTCTATTAATTACATAGTTCCAGTAAGATCTATAAACTGTAATCCTTTAATCGCATATGGTGTATGGTCTGTAATTTGGCGGGGTGAGGTACATCACACAGCATCCACACAAACTTGATTACCCAGTTTGGCAGGGCTGAAGGCTGCTCCCCCTAGATGAAAGCGAGCTGAGCGAGCCTGAGGCTTACCAGGGGGCTACATCTGGGGGCTTGTCCGGGATTTGATTCAGTGGGGTGCTGTGTTATTGCCCTGTTTAAATCGGTGCTGCTGTGTCTCTGTGGGATTGAGGTTAGTAATCTGTGTCTCTGTGGGATTGCTGGTTATTACTGCATGCGTGTTGTGTGGGGTGGCTGTTGGTACCCCAGAGGTCTTTGTTTGAGTTCAGACTAGCGCTGACGAGTTGGTGGTGGGATTGCCAGTGTCTATTGGTGCCCCAGGTGAGGTGGGGCCGTGGGCCATCCATACTGTTAGGAGAGAGAGGAAAGAGTGGTCTGATTCGGAGGTAGTGTCTGCGAATAAATGTTCCAGCTATGGCAGGCTCCACTTGGTTTTTGGGATAATGTGCACGCTTAAAGAGGCGGAGGCGTATGAGACGTGGGTGGAACGGACCTCTCAGTTGTTAGATGAGTGGCTGTGCTCGGTTGAGGGAGAGCGACAGGGATTGGTTGAAAGTTTGAGTAGGCGGGCTGTTGACGGTGTTAGAACTGTCAGATTCAATTACCCCATAGTGACAGCTGCCGGTTATCTGAAAGCGGGGAAAATGCATCTGGTTCGACTGGAAGTAAAATGCAGCGCCGGGGGGGCTTTCCATACCTGTGTCAGGAGATTGGGGAAAATCTTTCAGCATATCTTCTCTGGCTAGGGGGGCAGCTAAATTGCTTGCAGTGCCAGGGGGATCATTTAAGGGGATCAGCCCCTCCCTCAGTTTTCAGCTGATCAGAGAGGTGTCGGGAAATTTAGCGGAGGCCCAGTGGGGGAATGCTTGGGGTCTCTGAGGGAGCACATTCCCAGAAATGTACCAAGGAAATTCCGAAGGGAAACGAACCTATTCCTGAAGGCTTAGAGGGGCCACGCCCTGTGTGTCATTACGGATAGATGGATGCTATGCTAAAGAAATCCTCGACACCGGGGCACAGGTCAAGTTGTTGTACAATTTGTTTTACAATCGGTTTCTGAAGCATTTACCCTTGTCAACATTAAGGGCACTGGAGATTTGGGGTACCAGTGCCAGTGATTATCCAGAAAACGATTATTGGTCAGTGAAACTGGAGTTCATAGGAGCATTGTCTGTGCATCCAGTGTTTCGAGCTGCTTGTGAGGATGTGTTGTTACGTTCCCCGTAACTGGGTTGCCAAACCAGCAGAAATGGAATGCTCGTTGGAGTCTGTGATTACTAGGAACTAATAAAGTTTTATTAAAAAAGTAAGTAATACAGTACACTAATCGTAAGGATATAAATGTAACAGGTTAGCAATGACAATACACACATATACACAGAACTACGGTAGTAGGAATCAAACAAGCTCTATCGCAGTCTAGGGGTAAAATGATCAGTCTTAAGTGAAGCAGAGTTCAGTTCAGTTTACCGCAGTTCGAAGTAGTTGCTCTTGTTGTACCGTTGGAGAGAGAGAGGGAGATGCAATTGGTTTCAGGCAGACCTTTTGATGTCATTGCAGTTGGTTTTGGGCAGACCTCTTGATGTATTTGCAGTAGGTTTCGGGCAGATCTTTTGATGTCTTCTAATCCCACTGTGGTCACCGACTGTGACCCCTCCGTTCCAGATATGATCGTTCTTCTGCGGTGAACCCGGCACCCAGGCAAGGGTGGACACACACCCCAGGTTCCCACCGATCGTACCTTTACACCCTGTGAGCCTCTGATCGGTTCCCGTGAACCAGTCCTCCAAACTCCCACCACTTGTGGGGGCACACTGCTCTTTGCAGGGTCTCGTAGCTTGTTTCATGGCTTAGCAAACCTGCTCTTTTTATCCCCCCACTGGGGTATCACCTGTCCATCAAACTTCAAACAGCTCAGGTTCAAAGCAACCGGTCTGTCAATATCTGAATTGTGTTTCTTTCCCGTTAATCCCTCTCTTCTCTCTTATTAGCTTTTTGAATATTTCTCCATTGTCTTTCATTATCTCTCTCATTAGCATCTTCCGTCCGTTACCTCTGCTGGGCATCACACATGACACCCCCACCCTTAAAAGGAATTTTACCGGGGTAAAAATTATGGGCATGAATGCACATTATAAGATACACACTAATATACAGGTAGTCATCAGCTATTCGGTAAATACAGAGAACTTTATTTTTAACACTTTGACAGACAATCAGCAATCACATTGTCAGTTCCTTTTATATGTTTTATCTTAATATCAAATTCCTGTAAGACCAGGCTCCAACTTAGTAAGCGTTTGCTTTTATCCTTCATTGTGGCCAAAAACACTAACGGATTGTGATCAGTGTAAATTATCAATGGTTTCCGTGCCGGACAAATATAAACCTCAAAATGTTGTAATGCTAGTATGATTGCCGGTAATTCCTTCTCCACAGTGGAATAATTTCTCTGATGGACATTAAACTTCTTAGAAAAATAAGCACTGGGTGTTCAATTCCCTCCTTGTCTGTCTGTAACAGCACCGCCCCTGCCGCTTCGTCGTTAGCGTCTGTTGCTAGGGAGAAGGGTTTTGAAAAGTCAGGCGCATTCAATACAGGATGGTGACGCAGAATTGCCTTCAGAATCTCGAAGGCTTGTTGACAAAGATTGTTCCACACAAACTTCGCATTCTTCAGCAAGAGCTTAGTAAGAGGGAGGGTAATATCCGCAAAGTTTTTGCAGAACTTTCGATAGTACCCCACCATCCCCAAGAACCTTCTCAGGGCTATCTTGTCCGTCGGGATGGGAACTTCAGAGATAGCCTGCACCTTAGCCTGCATCGGTGCCAGCTGCCCCTGCCCTACCACATACCCCAGATAAGTGACCTTAGCGTGGCCGAACTCACTTTTCGCGAGGTTCACTGTCAGGTTGGCTTCAGACAGCTGTTTAAACAGTTCCTCTATTGCCACAATATGCTCCTCCCACGTGTCACTCCAGACCACTAAATCGTCAATATACGCTTCCGTATTCTTTAACCTTTTTATCACTGAATTAATCATCCTATGGGGCTGTTGCTTACTAGGCTGACCTGATGTGACAACAACACCATGTACCGTCTCTTTGCATCGCCTCAAGTCATCTAGACATACATCTGCATGCTGGTTAATTAGCTTTATCAGTGGCTCGCTCTGTTCAGGGGTTAAGTGAGAGACCTTATCAGCAAAGTTGGCTAAAACAATAGAGTTATCCAATCTGGTTGGCACCATACTTATCTTTTCAAGATGGGTTTTCCCCTTATCATTTGGCACCCCAACCTCATTAATTTTCGTGATAACACCAACTAGACCTGCTTTCTGATCGTGGTAAGCTTTTAACATATTAATAGGCTCTAACTGGGTCGGCTCACGTCTACAATACTCAGTAATATCCTTCCTCATGTTTGGCCAGTAAAACTCTTTCATAATTCTATCGACTGTTTTCCTCACCCCAAAATGTCCTCCGAGGGGTATTTTGTGGGCCTGGTTAAAAATCTTGTCTCTATGAATTTTCGGCACTACCACCTGTTGTACCACCCCCCACTCCTCATCTGCGGGCACGGTACTTGGTCTCCACTTCCTCATCAGTACTCCCTCCTTCACATAATAGCCCACTGGCTCCCTTTTTAATTCTGCTTCGGAGAGAGCTGTCTCTGTCGAAACCATCAGGTCCTTGTCTCGTTCCTGTTCCTGTATAAATTCCTTCCTCGCTAATGATAAGTCTACCTCAACTCCCTCACTTCCTTCTGCTCCACTATGCTCCTTCTTCTCATTTTCTAACCCCTCCTGGTACAAGGATGGTAAAAACGTCTCAGCTACATTCGCTTCGGCAGCCTTTCTGGATGTGTGCCGAGTTACTGCGCGAACAGGATAAACCTGTGAGTCCATAGGCATGTCCTCAGTCCTGGCAGGCTTGCTTGTCAGCATTACTGCTGGGTACACATCTCCCCCTGCAAGGTCATTACTGAATAAGACCTCCCCGTCTTCCATTGGTAATTCAGGCCTCACCCCTATCGTGACCGGTCCGGAGACCAAGTCACATTTTAGGTGTATCTGGTGCAAAGGTACTGCTTCAGTCCCTTTCCCAATGCCTTTTATCACACTGACTTCCCCAGTCCCGGTCTCTGAACTAAAGTCTAACACCCTCCTTAAAATCAATGACTGAAAAGCCCCAGTGTCTCTCCAGATCCGTACTGGAACTGGGTTTGACTCCTCCTTCACCGACACCAATCCGGCGGAAATAAACTTCTTGCGCCCTTCCTGAACTCTATCAGACCTCTCCTCCCCTATCGGTTTGTTTGCCGGCTCAATACAGCCAGTTGGAGTCGTCGTTTTCCCTTTCCCCGTCTCGTACTTTGGGGCAAAACACCTGGATGCAATGTGACCGGCTTTCCCACAATTATAACATACGACCCCAGGAGACTTCCTACCAAACTGCTTCCTTTCTTCCTTATCCTTCTCACTAGTCCCCGGCTTACTTTTTGGCTTTTCCGGCGGACTTTCTCCGCCCTCTCGACTACCCTTCTGGTAGCTCTTACTCGGGGTAAACTTCGCTTTGTGTGTTAACATGTACTCATCCGCTAACTTAGTAGTTGCGGCTAAGGTTTCTGCCTCTTTCTCATCTAGATAGGGCCTCATAGCTTCAGGGACACAACCTTTAAATTGCTCAATCAGTATTAGCTGTAGCAGTCTGTCATAATCCCCATTGACCCCTTTCGAGGCGCACCAACGCTCACAATACATCTGCATCTCACGGGCAAACTCTAAATACGTGCGGCCCCACTGCTTCCTCACATTCCGGAACCTTTGCCGGTATGCCTCCGGGACCAACTCATAGATGCTGAGTATAGATACTTTCACTACATCATACCTCTGGGCATCTTCTGCTGATAATGTCGAGTAAGCTTGTTGAGCCTTCCCTTTCAGCACGCTCTGAAGCAAAACAGCCCACTTATCCCTCGACCAGTTCTGACTTGCAGCGACTTTTTCAAAATGTAGAAAGTACCGATCAACATTGGCCTCCTCAAATGGGGGAACCAATCTAACCTCCTGGGTCGTCCTGAACCCTCCACCTTGGTCCGGCATTTGGCCGCTCTCTAGCGTGATCCTTAACCTTCTCCAGCTCAAACTCTCTTTCCTTCTCTCTCTCTTCTCATTCTAACTGCTTTATTCTCTCCTCCCGTTCTAACTGCTTCTCTTCTAATTCTAGCTGCTTTATTCTCTCTTCCCGTTCTAACTGGTTCTCTTTTCATTCTAGCTGCTTTACTCAGAACTCGTGCTCGAGTCTTAATTTTTCCATCTGCAGCTGCACTGCTTCTCCACCAGGTTTGCCCATAGATACCATCTTCAGCTCCCCGTGGGGAAACACACCTTTAGATACATAATACTCTATGATAGCTCTGTGCATCTCCGCTCTCCTCATTGTCGGCTTCCCCTTAAAAAGATTCAACCGTTTTGCAACAGTCCCCAATTCTGATTTCCTGGCATCCTCTAATGCCTCCAAGGTTGGTGCCTTTAGAAATTCCTCAATCTCCATTTCTGCTGTTTGCCCTCTTTTTTTACTTTCCGGAATTTTAACCCAAACAATTTACCCAGTCCCAAATTTTGGTGTTCAAAATCCTGGATGAGATCCCCACTTATGTTACGTACCCCGTAATTGGGTTGCCAAACCAGCAGAAATGGAACGCTCGTTGGAGTCTGTGATTACTAGGAACTAATAAAGTTTTATTAAAGAAATAAGTAATACAGTACACTAATCGTAAGGATATAAATGTAACAGGTTAGCAATGACAATACACACATATACACAGAACTACGGTAGTAGGAATCAAACAAGCTCTATCGCAGTCTAGGAGTAAAATGATCAGTCTTAAGTGAAGCAGAGTTCAGTTCAGTTTACCGCAGTTCGAAGTAGTTGCTCTTGTTGTACCGTTGGAGAGAGAGAGGGAGAGAGAGAGAGTGGGAGATGCAATTGGTTTCAGGCAGACCTTTTGATGTCTTTGCAGTTGGTTTTGGGCAGACCTCTTGATGTATTTGCAGTAGGTTTCGGGCAGACCTTTTGATGTCTTCTAATCCCACTGTGGTCACCGACTGTGACCCCTCCGTTCTGGATCCGATCATTCTTCCGTGGTGAACCTGGCACCCAGGCAAGGGCGGACACACACCCCAGGTTCCCACTGATCGTACCTTTACACCCTGTGAGCCTCCGATCGGTTCCTGCGAACCGGTCCTCCAAACACCCACCACTTGTGGGGGCACACTGCTCTTTGCAGGGTCTCGTAGCGTGTCTTGTGCCTTAGCAAACCTGCTCTTTTTATCCCCCCGCTGGGGTATCACCTGTCCATCAAACTTCAAACAGTTCAGGTTCAAAGCAACCAGTCTGTCAATATCTGAGTTGTGTTTCTTTCCTGTTAATCCCTCTCTTCTCTCTTATTAGCATTTTGAATATTTCTCCATTGTCTTTCGTTATCTCTCTCATTAGCATCATCCGTCCGGTAGCTCTGCTTGGCGTCACACATGACAGTGTGTAGCAGCCTCGGGCTGGTACCAAATTTAAACGAGAGCTGATTGTCGTACAGCCTGGGGGAAGTATCTGAGGGTGAGACCCTCTCAGTAGACACTCCAAAATACCACGAGGGAGGGGAGTTGACCGCTGAAGACACCTGGGTGAGAGGGAGGTCGCGGCGACTGGACCCTGTAGCCGTGGAAGACATAGGCAGCGTGTGTGTGGATTATAGGACTCTGAACAAGTGCACTGCCATTGACCAGAATACGGTCCTGAGGGCCGAAGACGCGATGGTCTGTTTGTGTGGTGCAACGTGGTTTAATGTGCTGGAGCTGAGGAGTGGATGTTGCCAGATCCCGATGAGTGAGACCGACAAGGAGAAGATGGCCGTTATAGGTCCCCTGGGATTCTTCCGATCCGAAAAGATGCCACAGGGCATATCCAGAGCCCCTGCAACCTTCCCACGGGGCATGAGGAAGACCATGGGGGATGTAGAGGTGTTTGTTTTGTTGTATGTGGATGATCGCCTCGGCTTTGGATTCGCCTTGGGGGACTATGATGTGAGGCGAGTGCTGGAGCCCCAGACAACCATTGAAGAATTGGAGTTCACGCTCATCAAAGTGGAGACGGGGAAACGGAGTTCTGAGCCAAAACTGCAGTCATTTACTGATGAATTAATCCAGAGAGACAAAACAATGACCAACATTCGAAAGGATCAGCAGAATCTCAAGAAATCGATCCAGAACAGATTGGAAGAAGCTGGTCGTGTGATTGCATCCCAGATGGAGATGGACATGAAGCGTGAGTCAGAACTGCTGGGACTGGGGCGGAAGTTGGAGGAGTCAGAGAAGAAGCTGACGTCTTGATTGCCGGAGGCTGAAGAGGCTGCAGATGCAGCCCAGGCTAAGTGCTTCAGTTTGGAGAAAATCAAACATCAGCTACTGATCGAGGAAATGTGGAAGAATACAGATTCGAAGGATGATGTGCTGGATGTGTGGTACATGCTGCCTTTCGCTAACTTCTTCTTGATTGAGGAAGAGACCTTTGGCCCTTCTCCCACTGAGTCAGGCATAGTGGGGAGGGCTAGCTGTGGGCAGCCTGGGTTACTGCAGGACCCTGAAGGAAAAGAAGTGGGGCCCAGGACGCGGAACAGGGGTCTCCGAGTTGCAGTGGGAGCATGAGTGAGAGATTGAGAGAGGAGTTGGCAAGCAGACCCGAGGTACACCCAGTAGTGTCCAAGCTTGAAGTGTTTAGGTGAGGGGGTATGGAGGTCTCGGAGGATTAGGAAACTCCCAGATAGGTTGGCCTATGTAGTGCCTGAGGAACAGGGTGTAAGGTCCACTGTTTGTACCTGGATTGGGTTTTTGTGTCTGCAGGAAGGGTTGGCAAGTTATTTAGAAGTCATGAGGACATGACTTTATTTGGTGGGGGGAGAGTGTAAAGGGTTTCTTCTTTTATGTAACTGCAAAGGCTGACAAAATGGCTTCTTTGTTATGTTATAATGAAAATGGCTTTTCTGTGATAATAACTGCAATGTAAGGAGTTCTCTCTCTCTCTCTCTCTGCTTGTTTGGGTTATATTATTGACAAGAGAGGGAACAAACCAATTGGGATAGATGTTATTCTTTCTTGTGTGTCTGTAAACTAAAGTTTTTCACGGGCTTTGGGTCAGAAGGCGGATGGGGACAGAGAGAGGAGACACGACGCTGTAAGCTGGACGATGAGACGGACCCCCAGCAGGAGTCCAAGGCCCAGGGTTTTCGGGAGGAGACGGAGACAGATTCGTGTGGAGCGTCTGGTCGACCACCGTGGTTGGTCCCAGGCGGCGGGTCGAGGAGGTCGGAGGGGATCGAATGGTGAAAGAAGACTCCGTTACTTGAACTCCAACTGTTGTGCATGAAGTGGTTGAACTTTGATTAGTCTGGTGCCTTTTACTTTCCTTTTATATTTTATCTCTATTAATTACATAGTTCCAGTAATCTATAAAGTGTAATCATTTAATCGCATATGGTGTATTGTCTGTTATTTGGCAGGGTGGGGTACATCACACAGCATCCACCCAAACTTGATTACCCAGTCTGGCGGGGCCGAAGGCTGCCCTCCCTAGACGAAAGCGAGCTGAGTGAGCCTGAGGCTTACCGGGGGCTACAGGTGTAATGGTGCCTGTGGGGGTGTGTTTTGAACTTTTTGGCAAACTGCTGTGTTTGGCCTCCAGACGTCACCTTCAATTTCAATTTGCCTTTGAGAGACACTTTTTCACCTGTGTAGGTCTTTAGCATCCCTGAGTTCTTCTCTAATAGTATCTTACAAAACAGTCTGCAGTCGTCAGCCTTTGGAATTATGGACAAAACTGACCCTGTGTTCAGCTCCATTTTCAACTTTACATCAGACACATCTATTGCGAACCAAATGATTTTGTGATCTGCTTCAGTTTTACTATTCAGTTCCAAGTATGACAGTTCACCTTTGTCAGTCTCTATGTTGTCTGATTCTGTTTTATATACGGTAACTTTATGCATTTGCTTAGTTTTGTTTTTGAGAGTTTTCACTCTGTTTTTGTTCGCCTTGCACATTCTCTCTGTGTGACCTTCTCTGTGACTCTTTCTGTGGACGTTTTCTTTGAACCAATAGTTATTTGCATCATGGGATGATTTGCCACATCAATAGCATCTTTGGCTTTTTGCACCATTCGGGGACATTTTGTAGATTTCACATTCTAACCTCCTTTTCTGTAGTTCTGCTGCATCCTTTGCTGCAGTCTCTAGCAACATTGCAATGGCCAATGCCCATTCTAAGGTTAGGCTTCTTTTGGATAGTAGCCTCTTTTGAGTACTTTCACTATGCATGCCAGAAACAAGTCTACCCCTTAATGCCTTAAAAAGTCCATCTCTAAAGCCACAGTACTGGGAAAGTTTGCGCAGTTTTGCAATGTCTTCAGAAAGGCTTCCATCTTTTGACTGGTTCCTCCAGTAAAATCTAAATCTCTCAGCTATTGCCAGTGGTTTAGGGCTCAAATGATTTTGTAAAATTGTAACAATTTTGTCCAATGTCTTGCTTGCTGGCTTTTCAGGGGTTACCAAGTTGTGTAAGAGATTGTACATTCTTGCACCGATTAAGCTAAGAAGTGTAGGGGCTTTCTTTTGCTTGTCCACATTGTACGTGTTACAATACAGTTCAACCCTCTCAATATATCATTCCTAGCTTTCATTAGCACTATCAAATTAATCAACTGTCCTGAATGAAGCCACCGTCACACTATTTTCACTATAAATTCAGTGTGTCTTTCACTGTTACTCATGTGTTCCTTCGTTAGCATCTGTGATGGCTTTCTCATGCTGTTTAGCTCGCACTGTTTCATCCTGTAACTGTCAGTGCAGTTCATGATATTTCCTGACATACAGGTTCATACATCACCAATTTGTTGTGTCTGTGCCCAAATACATATCAATTAAATAAAAGCACACACACAGGAGATGGATTTAACTGGTGCGGCGGGGGGGGGGGGGGTGGTTGTGTGTGTGTGTGTGTGTGTGTGTGTGTGTGTGTGTATGTGTGTGTGTGCGTGTGTGTGTGAGAGAGAGAGAGAAAAGAACAGAACAGAACAATGTACAGGAGTAGACCACAGCGCATGTGCAGACAACAGATCAATACGTAATGCTTGGGGGTGGTGGTCATTGCTCTAAAAGAAATAGATCTATACATTACAAGCACCACTGTGGTCCTAACAACCTGGGAGAAAACCCTGTCTTTTTAGGCAGCTCACTTATCTCGACTTGGTCACCCAGCTTCTTTCCCTCAGGCTCTCCCATCAGCAATATGTTGCTGCTGCTGTTTCATTTGGCCCCTCAATGTGTTAACCCAGTTACAATGGTACATCACATGTCCATATAAAATCTTATTAAATTGGCCCCAGTACTTTCTTTCGCTTGAATTTCTGTCATCTCGTGTCCTTCTGTTTGCTCCCTTCGCCCTGTCATCTGCATATGCTTTCTCTTTCTGCATGCTCTTTCTGGGAAGCCTTTATTTCAATTGCTGCTACATCTGTAAGTAGCTGCACTACCTTTAACACTTCTTGACAGTGCTTTGCCCCCATCCTTGAGACTTCCTGACATGAGTCACGCACATTGTCCTGTGTCCCGACCCTGCTTGGGGTTGCTGCCTCTCTGTGTGCTGTTTTCTGCTCTGTGGATCACATTTGCTTGTTCTTTGTCTTGTCCATGTTATTTCTCTCCCCTGAATCTATGATAGGACCTGCTTTACTTAGTGTGTCTATCCACAGGACAGTTCCCTCATTGTTTGGTCTCACCCAAAAATCTGCAGGAAGCTGCATTCCCTCAATCTCAAGTACCTGAGGCTGACTTCTCTTTGCCTTCATTGTTTCAACCCTGCACTGGTAAGGTAAATTGCCTCTCCAGTCATTGGCAAGGATAGATCAGTTTTCGACACTGATGACCGTGTCCGCTAACATATCACATTGCCGGCTCCATAATTACTCTTTTGTGTACACCTGTGGTTGGCCACCATTGGCAACGGTGCTGCCACCAGCCGTTTGTCTGACCTGGATACTGTCCTCACCAGCTCCATGATCTGTGGCTTCTGGCCTGGTTTGGTGGATAACTCTCACACCTTCCTACCTTTACAAGTCACTGCCTTCAACTATGGCCAAATAGGCCACAGCTTTAATATATAATCTCCTATACTCTTCTACATCTATTCTGGAAATTCCTTGCTAGGTGCCCTGTTTGCTGGCACTCTGAGTAAGTTCTCTGCATTCTCATAACAGCTTCATCCACCACAGCCACTTCATGAGTTCTCTAAACCCTCCTCCTCCGGTCTATCCCACCAGTCCATGATACTACACGGTGTAGGCTGATCCCACTGCTACTTTCAAATTTAAAATTTCCTGGTGTACTGAGCTCAGGCCTTCCTTCTGCATTTTCAGGAAGACTGGATCATCCCTCCTTAGACTGTCCAGTCCTCAAAACTCCTCATAAGCTCGATATTTACGCTCTGCATAAACCACGGGTGGGGGGGGGGGCCTTATCAGTTCTGTGAACCATTGAGAATCTCCTTCCCTAGTTACACTCACATCCCCCTCCCCAGAGGTCCATGAGCCAGTTGTCATCAGAGGATCACAGGTAGAGAGGGTCCACAACTTTAACTTCCTCAGTGTTAACATTTCAGGTGCATTTATAGAACTCCCATCAGGGTCTTTTTACACTTGCAGTTTCTTTACTCTATCTACAAGGGTTCTACAACTTCTGAACATATGTCATTTCTTGAAGTTTTAGATTTCATTTTTGGGTAGGCGCTCCTCTGTCTACCTGCCTGTCTTTTTGATACAATGTGTATCCTTGGTCGTTAAGTTCCGAACTATGATCTTTCAGCCATGACTCAGTGACGCCCACTACATTGTACTTGCCAAACTCTAAATGCGCTTCAAGATAATCTACCTTACAGTCTCATTACACAATACACCTACTTGTATTCCAACTGTCCCATCCTTAGCCCTATCACCCTGCTTCCCATCTCCCTGCCACATCAGGTTAAACTCTCCCTAACAGCTCTAGCAAACCTACCCACAAGGATATTGGGACTGTTTTCTGAACAGGTCATACCTTCCCCAGAAAAGATCCTAATGATCCAGAAATCTGAAACATGGCCACCTGCACAACTTCTTCAGCCACTCATTCATTACTATCATCCTGACTAGCATGTGGTACTGTGAGTAATCAATAGAATACTACCTTGGAGGTCCTGCCACACTTCATCCATCAAAATCACTTTTTAACTCTATTACCCATTGGCCTTGTTTACAATGTCAACAAGATAAACATTTTCATGTCATAATCTGAGAGGGCTACAGATTATCCTTCAGCTAATAGTTCTAAGAACTAGGTAATTTTATTTTCTGTTGTTTGTGGGGTCACATACTGTGTTTATTTATTACCTCATATTACAATAATAATAACATTGCTTTATTAAAGCATTTAACTGACTGTGGATCATTTTGGGATACTGTGAGGATCTAAAATGTGTGAGGTAAATGTTTTATATCTGTTTACTCTGGGGATAATTATAAGCAAAAGCAAAGAAGCCACTACCAATATTAATTATAATAATAATGAACAAAATTGCTTTTCCTATGTGCCATTAACATTCATGATGCCCCAGACTAAACTCAGAAAGGTTTTGAATTTATATTCCGTTTCAATTAATAATTTTCAATTATTTTGAATGTATCTTTTATTATGAGGCTTTGGCATCAAGGCTAAAACTAAGAAGTTAATTTACCTTCAGGAAATATTGGATCATGATTATGAGTTAACTGTTCAGGCTGTATTTCAATTTTCTTTCTCTGTAAAGTATCTGTTCCCAGCAGAAGAATTTACAGCCCTTTGTCAGATCAGTCAATTTAAGTTTATTCCCTGTTGAGAGACTATGCAGTTCTGGATCTACTATTAATATAACCAAATAATTTAATGTGTAAACAGTGTTTCAATATTCATAATAAAATAAAATGATAAAATTTCATTTCATAATTCAGAATGACATATGCAAGCTTTGGCCATATTATAATTTTATAATTATTCCCATGTAAGCATTTTTGCATATATTCACACAATTATTTCATATGTCACATATGGACTCTGCAGTGGCATATAACATATTTACCACAATAATCCATAGAACTATCTTTATAACCCTGAAAGCCCAATGTGTCTGCAGCAATGAGAAAGAGTGTCCCAAATTAATTGCATCTTCCAGCTTCAGGACACAAGTCTTCAAATACAAATTTAAATGCATTTTAAGGGTAAAGAAGTTTTATGTCTTTAATATTTTTTTGGCAGCAAGTATCAGGCCATTATGAAACTTGAGATGTAAAAATATTTTCCTCATTTTCCTTCTTTTCCTTTTACCAGTTGCTTTAAATCTATACACTGGTTTTGACATCTTTGCTAAGGGAAACAGATCCTTTCTATTCACTGCACCAAGAACCTCATTTTCTAATTCTTCAGACACAGATTCATTTATTTATTACACACATATAGAGACATACAGTGAATTACATTGTTTGCATTAACAACCAACACAACCTAAGGATGTGCTGGGAGCAGCCCGGAAGTGTTGCCACACATTCTGGGGCCAACATAGTATGCTCACATTCTGGCTACATCTACATCAATTTGCTCTGCATCCTCTCCAACACAATCATACTTTTCCTGTAACGTAAATAAAGCTATATGCAGTACTCACGTTATGGCCCAGCATACTCGATGCTTTGGCTTATGAATGAAAGCACATAATTTACTCTAGTGAATAGTAGGCTACCTTTAAGGATTTCTGGACATATATGACAAGGTTTTCTTCTCCTTTAGTCACCGTATTTTATCAGTTATTGTATATTATTTTCTCAACTGAACAAGCCACCTATATACATACCTTTCTGTAGTCCAAAGTATTCTTCCTCACTGTTCAACATATGGTCAATATTTGTATCATCTGCAAAGTTCTTTAATATGAACCCAATATTTGACTCACAGTTCATTGTATGATTTTATTTGGACTCTGATGATATTAAGCTGTGATGACTACCACTAACTTTACCTGCCTCTTTAAAGTCAATGTCAAAGTGTCCATTGAGAGCATCCAAAATACTTCAGATCAAATAGAGACCAGTCATATGCTTGCAGATCTTGGACCCAAGATTTAAATCACAGTTTTCTTATTTGCAACTGTAACATTATGTAATCCCTGGAAGTAGACAGTTGAATACTTACTGTATCGTTATTACACATGGTGGAATACAATCATTGTCTTAACAGCTTCAATTTGTGTGGCAATTTCTGTCTCTTTAGTTTTCTAGTCTATCTGCATATTATCTTCTGCATCAATGCTTCTCTTACTTTGGTTTTTGGACCTAATACTCTCTGTCTGTCTGTCTCTCCCTTTCTCCCTCTCTCTCCCTCTCTAAATCTTTATTTCATTATACTTTAATTGTTAAGCATGATACAGCGGCAATACCATCCTTTTATTTCATTTAGGAAGGTCGATTTGACAATGAGGCTCACAACATCTGTTCTCCAGCCCTTCCCCTCCTCATTTGTGTTTCTACCACACTCTCCCTTACTGCATTTAATAATCCATCAAAGATGATGACAAATCAGCATATCGGAGTGAGATTGAAAATCTGGCTGAGTGGTGCCACAACAACAACCTCTTCCTCCATGTCAACAAGACCAAGGAGTTGATTATTGACTTTAGGAGGAGGAAACCGGAGGTCCATGAACCAATCCTCACTGGGGGATCACAGGAGGAGAGGATCAGCAACTTTAAGTTCCTCTGTGTTATTATTTCAGAGGACCTGTCCTGGACCCAGCACGTAAGTGCAATTATAAACAAAGCATGGCAGTGCTACTTCCTTAGGAGTTTACAAAGATTCAGAATGACATCTAAAGCTTTGACAAACTTCTATTGATGTGTGGTGGAGAGTGTATTGACCAGCTGCATCACAGCCTGTTATAGAAACATCAATCCCATTGAACATAAAATCTTACAAAAAGTACTGTATATGGCCCAGTCCATCACGGGTAAAGCCCTCCCCAGCATTGAGCACACCTACATGGACGATTGTCAAGGAAAGTAACATCCATCATCAGGACCCCCTCCACCCAGGTCATGCTCTCTTCTTGCTGCTGCCATCAGGAAGAAGGTTCAGGAGTCTCAAGACTCACACCACCAGGTTCAGGAACAGTTATTACCCCTCTACGACTAGGTTCTTGAACCAGAGGGGGAAACTTCACTCAACTTCACTTGCCCCATTACTGAAATGTTCCCACAACCTATGGACATACTTTCAAAGATTCTTCCTGTCGTGTTCTCAATATTTATTGCTTATTTATTTATTATCATTACTATTTTTGCTTTATTTTTGTATTTTCACAGTTTATTCTCTTTTGCACACTGCTGTCTGCTGTGTTGGTGCTCTCTTTCATTGATTCAATTATGGTTATCACATTTACTGAGTATGCCAGGAAGAAAATGAATTTCAGGGTGTATATGGTGACGTGTATGTACTTCAATAATAAATTTACTAAGAACTTTGGGCTTTTGAACTCCTTATGATTTGATTGCTGAAACTCTAAATCCTTCTGCTCTGCATCACAACGGGCACTTTTCATTCAAACACCCATTCATTCTTCCTAGAAGCTGAAAGGCAGAAATTACCTGCCTCTCACTCCATTCTGATTTCCATGGAAAAGGCCGGTTTATTGCAACGTGCTTGTTCTTTAGAAACGTAAGAGAATTTGTGATGGAGAAAGGCAGCGTGGTTGAATATCTTTAAAATTTTTGGAGTCTCCCAAAATTACTCCAGCAGGACAACTTCAAGAAAAGTCAAGAGTGTGAACTGATCTTAGTTAGGAGATCCAGATGACTCACCACAATTGTCCTAATAACACCAAGGGTTTTTACTTGACATAGAAACATAGAAAACCTACAGCACAATGCAGGCCCTTCAGCCCACAATGTTGTGCCGAACATGTACTTAATTTAGAAATTACCTAGGGTTACCCATAGCCCTCTATTTTCTAAGTTCCATGTACCTATCCGGGAGTATCTTCGAAGACCTTATCGTATCCACCTCCACCATCATTGCCGGCAGGCTATTCCACTCTCTGCGTGAAAAACGTAGCCCTGATATCTCCTCTGCACCTACTTCCAAGCACCTTAAAACTGTGCCCTCTCGTGTTAGCCATTTCAGCCCTGGGAAAAAGCCTCTTGACTATCCATACAATCAATGCCTCTCATCATCTTCTACACCTCTGCCAGGTCACCTCTCATCCTCCATCGCTCCAAGGAGAAAAAGCCAACTTCACTCAACCTATTCTCACAAGGCATGCTCCCCAATCCAGGCAACATCCTTGTAAATCTCCTCTGCACCCTTTTTATAGTTTCCACATCCTTCCTGTAGTGAGGTGACCAGAAATGAGCTCAGTACTCCAAGTGGGGTCTGACCAGGGTCCTATATAGCTGTAATATTACCTCTCGGCTCTTAAACTCAATCCCATGGTTGATGAAGGCCAATGCACTGTGTTCTTAACCACAGAGTCAACCTGCGCAGCAGTTTTGAGTGTCCTGTGGACTCAGACCCCAAGATCACTCTGATCCTCCACACTGCCAAAAGTCTTACAATTAATACTATATTCTGCCATCATATTTGACCTACCAAAATGAACCACCTCACACTTTTCTGGGTTGAACACCATCTAATCCACAACACCCCCAACCTTTGTGTCATCAGCAAATTTACTAACCCATCCCTCTACTTCCTCATCCAGGTCATTTATAAAAATCATGAAGGGAAGGGGTCCCAGAACAGATCCCTGAGGCGCACCACTGGTCACTGACATCCATGCAGAATATGACCCGTCTACAGCTACTCTTTGCCTTCTGTGGGCAAGCCAGTTCTAGTTCCACAAAGCAATGTCCCCTTGGATCCCATGCCTTCTTACTTTCACAATAAGCCTTACAAAGGGGTAACTTATCAAATGCCTTGCTGAAATCCATATACACTACATCTACTGTTCTACTTTCATCAGTGTGTTTAGTCACATCCTCAATATGACCATTATGACCACTTGGCTAAAAACCTTGGAAAAGAAGGTCAGAAAATTCTAGAAAAAGAGAAGTTCTAAATAGCTTAACATTTGAAGACCAGGCGATACTTTTGGAAAGATTTTGGATTGAACTCTTATTTCAAATTGAAGAAACATAAGTCTCTGGGCTGAAGGACCAGATAGACTTTGCTGCTGCAAAGTCTGATGTGCAGTTTAAGCAATTCTTACGGGTTTGGCTGTCCCATCTTTCAAGCACTTGGGAAGAAGCTTCTCAAGCAGAGTAAACCCACCACTTCTGTGAGGCATCCTCCAGTAACCCAGATAAATCTGATATGGAGGACACTATTGAGATTACAGTCCATGATATTTTGGTGCTAATAAGTTAAAATCTTGGTTATTTATATTTTTTGTGTGTATCGAAGCTAATTAATGCAAAATAGACTGGCACCCAGTGTAATAAATGAGAAATTGGCTAAAATATTCAAATTGTAAAGCAGCTACAATTTTTCATTCAGTTCTAAGGTCACAGCTTTACAACAGTTCAATAATGAGACCTAATCAATTTCTGCAAGTTTAGATTAAAAAAATGTAAAAATGTGATAAATTAAATTGGCTGAATATCCGAAAGGAGTGGGATGAAAACTTTTAAACCCATCTAAAAGGGCACAAAGGATTTTAGTGTTACATCTCAAAAGCTTTGAAAGAAATGCAGGGGCATTCTTTGTCATACCTTGGCCCACATTTGCCCCTCAATAAACACCCATAAATCTGTCTGTAATATTGTTTATGGAAACTTGCTGCAAACAAATTTTCACATTTCCTTTCATCGTAATAAAGGCTGAGCCTCACTGGCACAGAGTTGCTCTTAGGCTTATTAGATCATGCCAGGTATTATGTATGTGACCTATCTTTATTCCTATTCCTCTCTTAGGCACTTACCTTTCACCAAATTTTAAAAAGACACAATAATTAGAATGAAGGATATTCAGGCCATCTTGTTTTCACTAGTAACTATCATCAGTACTGCACTAAAGTATTCATAAGGATTATGTGTTGAAGTCACTGGAGTAATACTTGAACTTAAAGGCTTCAAACTCAAGAAGTAAAATGCTTTAGCACTGAGCTAAGATTGATGTGCAAGAAAGTAAGTTACTGAGAAAAAGTCTCTCAGTATGTCATTGCTGATAACACAAAACAATTTCACCTCCAATAACTGCTGCCAAGAGAGGTTACCTGCAGAGCTCAATCTCCATTAAGTATTATTGCTTGCTGGGTGCAGTGTTGTTCACTATTAAGATAAAATCTTTTACTATTCTTATTATTGGTTTAATATTGGCAAATGTACTGAGGAACAATGAAAAAGCTTTTGTTTTGCATACCATCCATTCAGATCATGCCATGCATAAAAACAGAATGCAAAATAGTGTGTTGCTGTTACAGAGAAAGTGCTTCGCACGTAAACAAACAACATGTAAAGGCCCTTGTGATGTGAACTAAAAGATTAAGAGTTCAAGAGACAATCTCATGTTTGTATCTCTATACTGAAAAATACTGTTCACATTTTATCCATTTTAGCTCAGAAGAATGAAACACTATTCAAACTCAACTTGAATTGGAATAACTTCCAAAACTTTTTAGGTGGAGCAAGCTCACCCTCATAAATCAGAATTAAAAACTATCCCATACATTTCATCGATTGAAGAAAAAAGACTGATGGAGCAATTTCACAGCGATTCTGGGCAGTCTTCACTATCCAGCTAATTTAGCAGTCTGGGATAGATTAGTTTTGAAGATTAGATATTAAAGCTGGGCATGTTTAGCTTGAATCAAATATGATGAAGGGAGACGAAATCAAAGATTAGTAGGGAGTGTTTCTGCTGGAAGCCAAATATGAAAAATTCAAGAGTAAACAGCGGTTTACCAGTGCACCTTCCAATTTACTGCACTACATTTGCTGCTCATAATGGGAGGCTCATCTACTTTGGAAAAATCAAATGCAATTTACTTGACCACTTTGCAGAACATAAGGCTGACCCTAACCTTCCAGTTGCTTGTCACCATCTCATTTCCAATCCAATCTCTGACATGATCCAATGAAACAGTGTAAACTCAGATTGTAAACATGTATATTACAGCCTTTCAGACTCAGCAAGAAACTGAATACATTCAGGTAATTAATTATTATAGCTTTGTTTCTCATGTTTCCAGCATTCAGTTTTATTCCTTTACTTTGGTGTAATAATTTCAGATTACATTCATCTTCTCCTAGTTGCACTTTTGCAGACATACCCTTCCTATTTTTTCTTACCCTTTACTACTCTCTCTCAGTTGGCATATTACGTCCTGTGTTACTCAATCTCTCCTGGTCTCTACTCTTTTGCAGACATTCACTTCGTACTCTGTGAGCGTATGCTCCCCACCCCTGCAATTTAGTGCTTGTTTTATCTCCAAAATCACCCAGTTCTGATGAAAGGTCAACAGCCTAAAACAATAGTATCATAGAGTCATAGAGTTATACAGCACGGAAAAAAATCCTTTTCGTCCAGCTCATCTGTGTCGACTACGTTGCTTTACTGAACTAGTCCTACTTGCCACCATTTGGCCTTTATTCCTCCATACTTTTCCCATCCTTGTAACTATTCAAATGCTTTTTAAATCTCATAATTGTACCTGACTCTACCACTTCCTCTGACAGCTCCTTCCATATACTCGACACCTTCTGTGTCTCTGTTAACTCTGATTTTCCCTCTCTATAGGTGCTTTTCTAACCAGCAGAGTATTTTCTGCTTATATTTTAAAATTTCAACATTTGCAGTACACTACTTTGTTATAGCTTTAGTTTTCTGTATCATAAACTGAATTCTTTATTTTAATTCATTTCTCCACTGCAACAAACGTGTGCAATTGAGTTTTTTACTCACAGGTGTCTTTCCTTTAATATTTAGTAGTGCCTCTGCTTGCAGCAAGACTGCACAGGCATTTTTAGGAGTGGAAGATGCCTGTTCTGATTTATTTTAAAATAGTGTAGCCACTGAAAGATCTTGGTCCACAGGAAAATAGACCAGCTTCTGTTGCACAAGCACAGTATGTACAAATATATAGACAAAAGCAAATGGGCAAATTCCAACCACTCACATGCTCACTATACACACTCATATTGGCACCAAAATAAGATATCCCAGCATACATCCACTTCCTTAGTCTGCCCCTTCCCCGTCCTTTCTCTCTATTCCTTTTCCCCTAACCCTACCATCAGTTTCAATCCCACCTCTTGTAATCTTCATGTAGTGTTCTTCGTCACTACATGACCCCTGCCCCAATGTTTTCAGCTTCCTCCCTCTTCAGCCTTATTTTTCCACTCTCCATCTCCTGTTTTCTTTGCTCCTGTGGCACTCCCCCAACCACCATAATTTTTATCCTTATCCTTCCCCAGTCTACAAATGTTCCTTCCTCCCTCTCATCCAGGGACGGCTACGCCAGCGCCCATAGCACCATAGCACCCTCTACTGTCGCAACACACACAAAATGCTGGTGGAATGCAGCAGGCCAGGCAGCATCTGTAGTAAGAGGCACAGTCGTCGTTTCGGGCTGAGACCCTCCGTCAGGACTAACTGAAAGAAGAGATAGTAAGAGATTTGAAAGTGGGAGGGGGAGGGGGAGATCTGAAATGATAGGAGAAGACAGGAGGGGGAGGAATGGAGCCAAGAGCTGGAAAGTTGATTGACAAAAGGGATACAAGGCTGGAGAAGGGAGAGGATCATAGGACAGGAGGCCTAGAGAGAAAGAAAGGGGGAGGGGAGCGCCAGAGGAAGACGGAGAGCAGACAAGGAGTTATTGTGAGAGAGACAGAAAGAGAAAAAAAGAGAGAGAGAAAAAGGAAAAAATAAATAAATAAATATATAAATAAATAAGGGATGGGGTAAGAAGGGGAGGTGGGGCATTAACGGAAGTTAGAGAAGTCAATGTTCATGCCATCAGGTTGGAGGCTACCTAGACGGAATATAAGGTGTTGTTCCTCCAACCTGAGCGTGGCTTCATCGTGACAGTAGAGGAGGCCATGAATAGACATATCAGAATGGGAGTGGGACGTGCAATTAAAATGTGTGGCCACTGGGAGATCCTGCTTCCTCTGGTGGACAGAGCGTAAGTGTTCAGTGAAACGATCTCCCAGTCTGCATCAGGTCTCACCAATATATAGAAGGCCGCAACGGGAGCAACGGATGCAGTATATCACACCAAATGCCCGCTCTCTCTCTCTCTCTCTCTCTCTCACCCTCTTCATCCCTTCCCCGCTTAACGCACACTTGTTACACCTCCAAATAGGCAAACAAAATAATTTATATGATTTATGATTTTGCAGTGGGCATGTGATGAAACTTATAAAATGGGATATTTACTGTCAGTAGTTCCTTTTCCGAATGTCTTTGCTGGTAGATGACCATCAATTTAAGGAAAAAACATCTTTTTAGTGTGAGTGTAGTGGAACAGAAGCATTGCTGGTAGATTTGCTTTCTCTCAGCTCCAATCACCCAGATTTAAGTCTGACCTCTTGTGCTGCCTGTCTGGAGTTTGCATTTTCTCCCTTTGATAACATGGATTTCCTCCGGATTCTTTCCACTTCCCAAAAACTTGCAGGTTGATAGGCTATTTGGCTAATGTAAATTGCCTCTCATCTGTGAATGAGTAATAGAATCTAGGGTAAAATGAAGAGAATTTGGGGAGAATAATGAAGAAACAGGGTTAACATAGGATTAGTGTAATTGGGTGGTTTATGGTTGGCATAATCTCAGTTGGCCAGAGGGCTTGCTTCCAAAGTGGAACATTCTAAAACTCCATAATTAAAAAAAAACAGATTATTTAAGCAGAAAAAATGAGTAATTTTCAATGCACTTAATAATAGTTCAAACCACGAAACTGCATAAGTGATGCATGATTTGATTAATTCTTTCATTTTTAGTCTTGACCCCATGAAATGATCCCATATATAATGAATTTTAAGACTTCAAATGTCCTTGAAGCTCTTTGACATCAAAGTTCATTTTGTGCCTAACGGACACGCTGTGAAATTATCCCATTATCCATAAAAAGGTTGCTTAGTATAAATGTAATTTGCTTAAAGCTGATTAAATTCAGATTCAAATTTATCTATCACATGTATTTTGAAACATACAGTGAAATGCGTAATTTGTGTTAACAATTGTGCTGGGGGACAATCTGCAAGTGTCACCACGCGTTCTGGTACTGTTACGAGAATACACATAAAATTAAGATGTTTGCTGGCCTGGGCTAGCATCAGTGGCATCAGCAGTTGGTCTGCCACCTGCCCTCAGGGGAAGGAGAGATAAGGAACAATGGAGCAGCGTCTGGAGATGTGTAATGAAGGAATGTGGGAGAGAGAGAGCTGTCTGGAGCGGCTCCCCTCTTTGAACCTTGAACTGTTTGAAGTGATGGACAGGCGATGCCCCAGCAGGGGGATAAAAAGGGACAGGTTCGCTAAGGCGACACACACGCCACCCGAGGTAACGAGACCCTGGAAGCGGTGCGCCTCTCACGAGTGGGTGAGAAGTGCCAGACAACGACAAGGGTGGAAAGGTACGATCAGCGGGAACCCGGTGTGTGTCCGCCCTTGCCTGGGTGCCGGGTTCACTGCAGAGGATCGACCGCATCTGGAGGAGGGGTCACAGTCGGTGACCTCAGGTGACATCACCAAGGACTCGCCCAAAAGCTGGTTGTGAGCCATCCCGCTGGTCTGTGAGTGAAGCTGTGTTCTGAATGATGAGTTGTTCCTATTCTATCTCTCTCTTCCCCCACGTTGTCCATCGCCATGGCAACGATTACTGCGAACTGAACTACTAACTGGACTGAACTTTGAGTCATTTTGAAATTGGTCATTTACCCCTAGACAACGATAGAGCTTGATTGATGCTGTTATCTTAATTCTGTGCACATGTGCGTTTATCATCGCTGAACTGTTGCATTTATTATCCTTTCGATTAATGTGTTGCTTGTTTCTTTAATAAAACTTTCTTAGTTCTAGTACTCCAGACTCCAACTGAGTGATCCATTTCTGCTGGTTTGGCAACCCAGTTACGGGGTACGTAACAGTACCAACATAGCATGTCCACAATGCTCGGCAAAACAACACAAAACACAATAAGCAATAAAACAACAACAACAAGACAAGATGTTGGCAGAGCAGCAGTGGCTGGAGTTTTTGGGAGCAATTTGGAAGGCGCAGGATAGATACATTCCAAAGGAGAATATGTATTCTAAAGGCAAGGTGACACAGGAGAAGGCATATAATGGAGCTAAAATTAGTGGAAAGTTAGAGGAATTGAAAGCTTTCAAAAACCAACTGAAGGCAACTAAAAAAAGTGAAAAAGAAGGAAAAGATGGAACACGAAGGTGTCAGGGCACAGAATTGAGTGAAGCTTCCATTACTAGGGAGAAAGTTTTTGGGAAACTGAAAAGCTCAGAAGGTAGGAAAGCACCGGGACCAGATGGTCTACAGTCCAAGTTTTTGAAAGTGATGGCTGAAAAGATTGTGCAGGCATTAGTAATAGTTTTTCAAGAAGGCATCTGCTAAGGTACCACACATGAGGCTGCTTAACAAGATAAAATCCTGTGGCATCACAGGAAAGATACTGGTATGGATAGAGGAATCACTGACAGGCAGGAGGCTGCGAGTGGGAATAAAAGGGGACTTTTTTGATTGGCTGCATTGTGGTTCCTTGGGGATCAGTATTGGGACCGCTACTTTTCACATTGTTTGGCAATGATTTCGATAATGGAATTGATGACTTTGTGGCAAAGTTTGCGAATGACACGAAGACAGGTGGAGGAATAGGTAGTACTGAGGTAGGACTTAGACAATGTGAAAGAATAGGCAAAAAAGTGGCAGATGGAATACTGTTTGGAAATGTATGATAATGCATTTTGGTAAGAGGGACAATATTGTGGACTATTGTCTAAATAGGGAGAAGTTTCAAACATCAGAAGGGCAGAGGGACTTAGGAGTCATTGTGCAAGACTCTCAGAAGGTTAATTTGCAGGTTGAGTCTGTGGTAAAGAAGGCAAATGCAATGTTGGCATTTATTTCAAGGGAAATAGAATATAAAAGCAAGGAGATAATGTTGAGCCTTTATAAGACACTAGTCAGGCTGCACTTGGAGTATTGTCAACAGTTTTGGACCCCATATCTCAGAAAGGATATGCTGTCAGTGGAGAGAGTCCAGGGATGATTCTAGGAATGAAGGGGTTAACATATGAGGAGCATTTGGTAGCCTTGGGCCTGTACTCACTGGAATTTAGAAGAATATGTGGGGATCTCATTGCAACCTACCGAATGTTGAAAGAACTCGATAGGGTGGATGTGGAGAGGATGTTTCCTATGGTGGGGTATCCAGAACTAAGGGCACAGTCTCAAAATTGAGAGGCAACCTTTTTTAGAACAGAGGAAAGGTGGAATGTTTTTAGCCAGAGAATAGAGAATCTGTGGAATGCTCTGCCACAGACGGCAGTGGAGGTCTGATAGGTCACACCCACTTATCTAGGCAGCATCCCAGTAAACCTCATCTGCATTCTCTCCAGTGTCTCCATATCCTTCTGATAAAGTGGCAACCAGAATGGCATGCAATACTCAAATTCAGGTTCAAGTTTATTGTCATCTGACTGTACATACACCTAAATGAAACAACGTTCCTCCAGACCGCAGTGCAACCACAAAACATGTATCATACACAGCACAAATAAGCTAATGAAATGTAATTCAAAATGCATGCAGTGTGCGTGTAAACAGTTAACAGTACGGACAACAGTAAACGGCACACTGCTCTAGTGACGAGACCTCAGTGATGGCAGGGTTTTCATTAGTCTCACAGCCTGAGGGAAGCATGATCTCCTTACTCTTGTCCTTAATTCCACTACCAATGAAGGCAAGCACGTCATATGACTTTTTTAAACCACTTTATCCATTTGCATAGCACTTTCAGTGAACTATGGGCCTACCCCCTCCCGTATCTTAAAGCTATTAAGGTGTCTACCATTAACTGTATATTCTCACCTTTCATTTGACCTCTCAAAGTGCAGCATCCCACACTTGTTCTAAATTCCATTTGCTACTCCTCTGTGCATACTGTAACTGATCTATATCCTGCTGTATTCTTTGATAGTACCTTCCACTGTCCACAACTCTACCCATCACCCACAAACTTACTAATTCATCCATTCAAAGAATTTGTCTATATCATAAATAACAGAGGTCCCAGCAGTGATCCTTGTGGAACAACACTGGTCATGATCCTCCATGCTGGGTGACAGCCTTCCACCTCCTACGCTTTGACTTCGATGAGCAAGCCAGTTCTGAATCCAAATATGCATTTCACCTTGAACTCCATTCATTGCTCCCTATTATCTCACTCTCCCATGTTGCTCCTGTACCCAGTATTTTGTTAAAAAAAATCCCCTTCTAGTTTTCAACTCAGGAAGAAGTAGGGAGTTTAGAATTCAAGTGCAATGAAAAACATAGCCCCAAGCTGGACCTAGGCATGCATCCTACATAAGGATATGTATTTGCTTTTAGAAAGAAATTCTCACTTAAAAATTAAAAAAAAAACCTGCAAATGTATAAAGGGAATGTTAGCATTCAAAATGAAAATAATGGTTAATATTTCAATGAAACTGAATTTCTATAAATTATTTGTCTTTTGTGGCTACATGACAACAACTGTTCTACATTGGATGCGCATTTATATTTAAAAATGCGATCTTCCAGTTTTGTCGAGTCGTTATGTATTCCATGCTAATTCAGTTTTTATCAGGAGCTCTATGAATTAACTATAGACTTTAAAATCTATACCAAGTAACCATTGTCTATTTGCACAATAAATTCGGAATTTAAATTGTTTAAAACGACACCTGACACGTGCCTCCTGCAGCCTGTCTAAGATCCAAGCAACAGAATCTGAGAAGGAATGTTTTTGAAGCATTTCAAAAGGACTTGTGCATTGGGGGATTTTTTTTTTTACACTCAATGTATATTTATGAAGTAACAGCATTAAATAAAAATGAAGAAATGACAAATTAAGCCCTGTACTCCTCGGTTATTATCCAATACCGCGCAGGCATTAAATAAAGATAAAGAAACAGCAAGGGTGGTTTTAATGTTAAATATAACACACTGATATAATAAAACATGTTGTTCGGAACATCTTTCAGTGCGTTATACATTGCAGTGAAGTGCAGAGCAAAGTTTGAAAGCTATGTAGATGTTTGTGTCTCGGGATAGTATGGGTTACTTCTTTAACTGGTTACTTAGGTCCCTATTACCGGGGTAACGGTTGCTAGGTTACTAGTAAGCGTCGCTGCACGCGCCAAAGGGGACTGAGACAGCAAGAGCGACGGCAGCAGGTAGGAGAAGAGTGGCCGGGGCAGGGGACAGGGGGTAGAGGTCGATCGCTTCCAATTTATTAAACACTTTGAACAGTCCCGAAGAAGGATCTTGGTACGAAATGCCAACTGTTTGTTCGGTCCCATAGATACTGCCTGACCTACGGAGTTCCTCCAGCATTTTGTGAGTGTTGCTTTGGATTTCCAGCTTTAGCAAAATTTCTCGTGTTTATTAAACACTTCCCTGCTCTCTCCCAGTCACTATAAACTGCGTGGGTTGGGTTGCCTTCCCAATCCAACAGTAGGACGAGGCATTAAATTTAATATTATTCCCCAAATGCAGAAGTTCATGAAACAAGTTTTGCAAATTTGTGTAATATTTTAGCATCTTGATGTTTTCTGTCGTTGCAATGCACGTCAAAAGTCTTGAATGCTGTAGACCAGTGTTTCCCAACTTTTTTAGCTCAAAGCCCCTCTTAGGCACAATATACTTTCTGACAGTGTAAAAACATGTCTACCATATGCTAACATGAGAAAAATGACTGCTTTTCCTTTTATTTGTCTGAAACTAGCTTGCACAGTACCTGTGGTTGTACAGCAGTTTCAATATCAAAGGGATCTTGAGCTTGATGTTTTTAGCAGCAATTGCAATATATGATTCAAGTCGTGACAGCAAAAGCCTTAAGATTCCACTTCTAACAATGTCAAGTAGTTTCTGTTTGTGTGAGTATGTAAATCACTGCATTGAAGCCTCTTTCAGAAAGATACAAGGGTGGAAATGCACTGAAGAATAGTTTGGCTGCTCTCCAAAGTCCAGGAAACTTTGTGTGACAGTGTAGCTACATCTCACAAAAGCTGACATTTTTGAAAAGCATTTTTGCTTCTTCGTCATTCTGAATTTCAATAATTTCTTTTTGCAAGCTCTCTTCCTGTTCTTCTACCTTCCAAATAAATGGGTTAATTACCCAGTCCAGAATTTTCAGATTGATCAAATCCTTGAATTGATTCTGAAAATCCTTCTTCAGTGACTGCAGGTGTAAGCAGTACCCTTGCAAATCACCATCTGTGAAAGAGAGTACCATACTTTCTGTGCAGGGAAACTGAGAAGATTCTTCTCCCAATGTTTTACTTATATGTTTCCAATGTTCTGATTAAAGTGGACACTGCACTTTTTGCCTGGATTGATTTGAAATTCACTCATTCTCACCCTGCAGTTTCAAATTTGGAATGTTCATTTTGTCATACAGATCAGCTAGGTATGCCACATCTCCACATAAAAGTTCAATCTTCTTTCCCAAGCTCTTGTCAGTTTTGAGCAAAAATTGAACCACAGTGTCAAAAAGATCAAAGAATAATTTTTAAGCAGCAGCCTTTTGTCAGTCAATGTACTTCAGTGTGAAGAAGCAAGCATTCAAATTCTTTTTCTTGGCATAACTGGTGAAATATTCTGCTATTTAATGGATGAGCTTTAATTTTGTTGATAGCAGTTATTACAAGAGTCGTGCTTGAAAGAAGTTGCTGGCTGAGGTTTTTGGCTGTGAGCTGTGGATGATGAATTACACAATGGGTTGTAAACAAACTTGGAATTTCTTCTTTCATAAATGCTACTAAACCTAAAATGTGGCCTGTTATATATGGTGCTCTATCTGTTGCACAAGAAATCACGTTCCGAATTGGAATACTTTTATCTTCAATATACATTTTGAACTTGTTGTAGATTGATTCTCTGTTGATATGTATTTTTAACTTTTTACATTAGAAAAACTCTTCATACACCTTTCCATTTTGATAAACCATACATCTGCCATTAGCAATGCCTATTTGTCTCATCCAATTGACTCATCCAGTTGTATCCCAAATTCTGTTTTTTGTGAATAGTTGTTCCTCAATATCTTCACTCATTTGGACAATATGCCAAGCTACAGAGTTATTACTCAGTGGAATGATATTTGAGAACAATGGTGAGAACTTCTGATGCAGCAGCCATTATTAATCTTTCAGCAATTGTATGAGATTTTCCACACTGCTGTTTTGGAAATGTAATAAGCAATGAGACTACTATCAAAGTCATATTTAGCTTTCTTGGCAAGTGACTGGAATGTGCAATGCTTTTCAAATGTTTCTTTCATCTTCTGGAACTGAGTAATACCATAAGTAGCCTCTTCAGGGTGTCTTTTACAGACGTGTTCTTGCAATCTTGATGGTTTCATAGCTTTATTAGGCAGTACAATATTACAAATAAGACACATGGTGCATCGCTGATCTGACAGGATGGGAATAAAACCATACTCCAGGTATGTAACATTGCATTGACATACTTTCTGTAGTTTTTGTTTCTCAGCAGGACCTAGAAATTAAGGCTCCACGCCCTGCAGACTCACAGAGATTGCACCATACATATTTCTCTATCATTAACGGGCTAAATGAACTCAAACTGGGAAATCCTGTCAGATGTTGATGATGGTAGTGAGTTGACATGGATGGAACGGCAAGGTGAAGATGAAGACAATCACAACAATGAAAATTATGTGGACAAGGATACGGATTGGAATCTGATTGTTAGTCGTGATACAGCTGGTGTTCGGCAAACTAGTTTTATATTCTTCCAGTTAGCGTGATTGACCAATAACTTAAGGCCTCATAATCACTAAAGATGGTTCTTGACAACACATATGAAGCCAAGGTCACTTTCAACACCTCAAGAGGAATCTCGAGGTTGGCAGGTTCACTCATTGGCTTTATTTCACGGTTTGGTTCCGTCCGGCGCTGTATTGTTGCGTGACCCGTTTTCCGTACATCTGTAGAGAAAATTGAGAGCGTGCTCTTGTCTTACCAACTGTTAAATTACGTGAACTTGTTCCGTACTGCGAGTCAAGAGGAACTGTTGGCACCCTGGTTGCTAATTTATGCAACCCCAATAATATCTGAGTGGTTGGTAAGGTCGGATGAGATCGCCGAGTTTCAGACACATGGTGACAATGAGAGCTCAGCGACTGCAGACCTATGGTTTTTTCTGTTGTCCAGTGCCATATTCTTTTTTTTTGGAAATGTCTGCCCTACTAGCGATTGGTCAGGTCTTGTGCCTCAAGTTAGGGTGCGGTTCACCAACACCACCCCCCCCCAAACTCTTGAACACATGCCGACAACTTCTATTTCCCCTAACGCCCCTTGGGACACATAACTGCCCCCTTTGGGAATCACTACTGTAGACTACTGCAGGTGTTAAAACTTGGACATAGAGAATGTGAACAGGAATCTGGTATATGTGAATTAAATGAAACCCGAACTTCTCAAATTGCTGTTTGCAAAATTAAATTAGTAATATACCAAGTATTAATTGTATTCTTTAACAACTCCATCCATTATAGCAGCTCAGCTGCTCACCTATTTCATTGGTGTATAGAAAATAATTTGCAAATTAAATGCTTAAATAAATCAATGCAATTCAAATTAAATAATTTGTGAGATATGATACATTTTAAATGTGTAATTTTCCTGCACCATCTCATCAATGGACTGCTTTGAGTGATTCCACATTAATCAGGGAATATAATCAGTTCATCTCCACCAATTTTCCAGCTTCAGGCAATCATCAACAAATTCACCATAAGATTCCATCTTTGGCCCTTCCAATTCCCCAGTTACAAACTTCAGTATTATCCTCACACTACCATTCCAGTAGAAGAAAAGATTTGTGGTAAGATGTTTATTAATTTGCCTATAAACAGATTTTAGTCACATGTATTTTGAAAAGGAAAAATCAGGAATTGTAATGTCGATCCAGGTTTACGGGTCTAGCGAGTGAGACAGAAAATACTGACTGTATATAAGTATATTATCATTTATTTACAAACAGTAAAAATTTGACCATACATTCATGTAACACCCTGGTTATGATTTTTACTGCTGTACTGTAGGTATTTCATTTTCACAATTCTAAAAAGAGCAGTCTATTCTGGTTTCAGCTATTCTAAGTTTGAACTAAGATAAGGGGCTTTGTTGTTCAACTTAGGAATGTGGTGTTAGCCAATCAGGATGATGGAATTGGGAGAAGGTTCTAGAAAATGCTGGGCAGAGAGTACTTGTGATGGACGCTGGTGTGGGTCGAGGTCTTTTTGGCAAAGTTAATGTGTGCTTTCACAAAGAAGAAGGGTCCAGAGCACGAGTTAAAGACCAATTCAAGATGAGTGCTAACTTATGTGCACATTTGGTTGTTTAGTTATCATGGGCCCTTTTTGTTTTTGTTCTTTTAATAACTCTTTGGATAAGTTAACATTCATAAATATAGTTTCTCTATAATTGCATGCAGTGTACAGTCTGTTATTTCTTGCCAACGTGTGACTGCATGAGGCTGTAGAGCAGACGGTATTCACACTGACCGGGATGCTTATGTGAGAATGCTGTTCTTGGACTACAGTTCAACATCAACACCCTAATTCCATCCAGGCTCAACAGGAAGCTCAGAGACCTCGGCCTTGACCCTGTCATGTGCAGCTGGATCCTGGACTTCCTGTCAGATTGCCGGCAGGTGGTAAGAATGGGCTCTCTCACCTCCATCCCTCTGACTCTCAATACAGGAGCCCCTCAGGGCTGTGTACTAAGCCTTCTTTGCTCCCTGTATACCTATGACTGTGCCGCCACCCACAGCTCTAATCTGCTAACTAAATTTGCCGACGACACTACATTGATTGGCCTAATCTCAAATAATAATGAGGTGGCCTATAGGGAAGAAGTCATCTCTCTGACACAGTGGTGTCAAGAAAACAACCTCTCCCTCAATGTCGCAAAAACAAAGGAGCTGGTTGGGGATTACAGGAGGAATGGAAATGGGCTAACCCCTATTGATATCAATGGATCTGGGGTTGAGAGGGCAAACAGCTTTAAGTTCCTCGGCATCCATGTCACTGAGGACCTCACATGGTCTGTACACACCAGCTGTGTGGTGAAAAAGGCAAAACAGCGCCTCTTTCACCTCAGACAGTTGAGGAAGTTTGGTATGGGCCCCCAAATCTGAAGGAGTTTCTGTAGGTGCACAATTGAGGGCTGCATCACTACCTGGTATGGGAACTGTACCCCCTCTTAATCACACAATTCTGCAGAGAGTGGTGCGGACAGCCTGACGCATCTGTAGTCGTGAACTTCCCATGATTCAGGACGTTTACAAAGACAGCGTGTAAAAAGGGCCTGAAGGATCACTGGGGTCCCGGGTCGCCCCAGCCACAATCTATTCCAGCTGCTACCATCTGGGGAATGGAACCACAGCATAAAAGTCAGGACTAACAGGCTCCAGGACAGCTTCTTCCACCAGGCCATCAGATTGATTAACTCACACTGATTTGAGTATATTTCTGTTACATTGACTGTTCTATTTACAAACCCCATTTCCAGAAAAGTTGGGATATTTTCCAAAATGCAATAAAAACAAAAATCTGTGATATGTTAATTCACGTGAACCTTTATTTAACTGACAAAAGCACAAAGAAATGATTTTCAATAGTTTTATTGACCAACTTAATTGTATTTTGTAAATATACACAAATTTAGAATTTGATGGCTGCAACACACTCAGCAAAAGTTGGGACAGAGGCATGTTTACCATTGTGTTACATTACCTTTCCTCTTAATAACACTTTTTAATCGTTTTGGAACTGAGGATACTAATTGTAGTAGATTTGCAATTGCAAATTTTGTCCATTCTTGCTTGATATAAGACTTCAGCTGCTCAACAGTCCGGGTCTCCGTTGTCTGATTCTCCTCTTCATGATGTGCCATACACTTTCAATAGGAGATAGAGCTGGACTGGCAGCAGGCCAGTCAAGAACACGCACTCTGTGTTTACAAAGCCACGCTGTTGTAGCCCGTGCAGAATGTGGTCTGGCATTGTCCTGCTGAAATAAGCATGGACGTCCCAGGAAGAGACGTCGCCTTGATGGCAACATATGTCTCTCTAAAATCCTAATATACGCCTCAGAGTCAAAGGTACCTTCACATACATGCAACTCACCCATGCCGTGGGCACTGATGCACCCCCATACCATCACAGATGCTGGCTTTTGCACCTTTCGCTGATAACAATCTGGATGGTCGTTTTCATCTTTGGCACGGAGAACTCGACGCCCGTTTTTTCCGAAAACTAGCTGAAATGTGGACTCATCTGACCACAGCACACGGTTCCACAGTCTTTCAGTCCATCTGAGATGAGCTCGGGCCCAAGAACTCGCCAGCATTTCTACATAGAGTTGATGTATGGCTTCCTCCTTGCGTAATACAATTTCAAGTTGCATTTCTGGATGCAGTGACGGACTGTGTTGAGTGACAATGGTTTTCTGAAGTACTCCCGAGCCCAGGTGGCTATAATTGTCACAGTAGCATGACAGTTTCTTAGGCAGTGCCGCCTGAGGGCTCGAAGATCACGCGCATTCAACAGTGGTTTCCGATCTTGCCCTTTACGCACTGAGATGTCTCTGAATTCTCTGAATCTTTTCGCAATATTATGTACTGTAGATGTTGAAAGACCTAAATTCTCTGCAATCTTGCATTGAGAAATGTTCCTTTTGAACTGACTAACAATTCTCTCACGAATTTTGGCATAAAGGGGTGAGCCACGACCCATCCTTGCTTGCAAAGACTGAGCCTTTGATGGACGCTACTTTTATACCCAGTCATGATACCTCACCTGCTACCAATTAGCCTGCTTAATGTGGAGTCTTCCAAACCAGTGTTACTTGAATATTCTGTGCACTTTTCAATCTTATTTTAACTCTGTCCCAACTCTTCTTGAGTGTGTTGCAGCCATCAAATTCTAAATTTGTGTATATTTACAAAATACAATTAAGTTGGTCAGTAAAACTATTGAAAATCTTTTCTTTGTACTTTTGTCAGTTAAATAAAGGTTCATGTGAATTAACATATCACAGATTTTTGTTTTTATTGCATTTTGGAAAATATCCCCACTTTTCTGGAAATGGGGTTTGTATTATAAATTACTATGATTGCACATTGCACATTTAGACGGAGACGTAATGTAAAGATTTTTACTCCTCACGTATGTGAAGAATGTAGAAATAAAGTCAATTCAATTCAATTCAATTCAATGGGGTGGGCAGGACATCCCAATCTCATCGGTTTGGCAGGACCCAGGTCATATCTACCCTAGATGTATGGAGTCTGAGAAAGGTAATTTTCTCGAGGTTGAGTACAGTGGCTGTTAGCAAGGGGCTAATGAGCTGCATCTTTGGAGACACCTGGTAAAAAGGGGTTTCACTAGAAATAAAGAGCTTACAGTAGTAAAAGTTTATAAGAAGTTGTTTTTAACACTTTCATTTTGTCAGCTGTATGAAGGCCAGCTGGCAATGGAGCAGAATATTGACCATCACTACTTTATTTAATTTGCCTGCAGCTAGACTATGCTTAACATGCATAAATAAATATGGTGAGAGGATAACAGAACTAGTGGAGAGGGGGTTACCAGTTGATGTTGTTTATGAGGATTTTAAAAAGTTCTGTGAGGAAAGCTATGATATTATCTGTTGCCTGAGTTGAAGAATAAATGGCCCCAGTTCTCAGCCAATTATCACTGATAGTTTAATTTTTGAATTGAATTGACTTTATTTCTTTACATCCTTCACATACATGAGGAGTAAAAACCTTTATGTTACATCTCTGTCTAAATGTGAAATGTGCAATCATAGTATTTTATAATAAATAGAACAGTCAGTGTAATATAGAGTACACTCAAAGATGGCTGCCTTTGCAGGTTTATGTATCAACCTCCTATCCTTCATTCTCCCATGCTCTCTGTTTGTCATTCAAGTTTCTTTTTCCAGAGGCTTTCTGTTTCAAGATGGGGCTGGCAATCATTGGCGACTTTCTGTGGACTGCAGACCACCAGGATCAAGAACAGTTACTATCTCTCAACCATCAAGCTGTTGAACAAGAGGGGATAACTACATTCACTTTCCCACCCACTGAGATGTTCCCGCAACCAATGATCCCACTTTAAGGGCTCATTATCTTGTTATTTCACGTTCTTGTTATCTATTGCTTTTTATCTATACTTGTATTTGCACAGTTGGTTGTCTTCTGCACTCCGGTTCATCTTTTATTAATCCTGTTTTAGTTACCATTCTGTAGATTTGCTGAATATGCCTGCAGGAAAATGAATCTCGGGGTTATATGTGGTGACATATATGTACTCTGATAATAAAATTTGCTTGGAACTTTGAACTTTGGAGTTGGTCCTTCACTGCGTTATTTGAACTCGTGGTGCTTGTAGTCTCCCTATCTACGTGCTGGCGGATGGGCTGTGTTACCAGCACTCCAGGCAGTGCTCAGATAGTTCAGTTGAATAGTTGGAAGCCTCTGGTTGAGTGAGACCCTGGAAAGTGAGGGGACTCAAGGCCAGGGTGGTATTCCAGGACCAGTGGTTGTTGGAGTTAGGGGATGGGGAATTGGCAGAGCAGGAAGCAGGGAAATGGTTGGAATTGAAATTTGTGATCCGTTAGTAAGAAACATCAACAGAAACATTACCTTTTTTTTATTATTTGCTTCTGCGGGCCAGGAACTTTAATCCAATATCTGGAAAGAGAAGATTAACAAATAATTACCAGCTAACTAAGCAGTGGTATTTTAGAAGATAATTGAATGCTAGGTTAAACATTTTAATTTAGTTTAAATTCCCCCTTCCTCCCCACCAATTGACAAACATAGAACACAGAACATAGAATAGTACAGCACATTACAGGCCCTTCAGCCCACAATGTTGTGCTGACCCTCAAATCCTGCCTTCCATATAACCCCCCACCTTAAATTCCTCCATATACCTGTCTAGTAATCTCTTAAACTTCACGAGATTATCTGCCTCCACCACTGACTCAGGCAGTGCATTCCACGCACCAACCACTCTCTGAGTGAAAAACCTTCCTCTAATATCCCCCTTGAACTTCCCACCCGTTACCTTAAAGCCATGTCCTCTTGTATTGAGCAGTGGTGCCCTGAGTAAGAGGCATTAGCAATGTAAGTTTATGTATATGCTATTTTTTATAGTAATTCGTTTGCTTATTTTGATTTGCACGTAGCAGGTTGATTATGGAAAGGGGTATTTGTGACCTTTGACCTCCCTTATTTTCAATCCATTCGTTATCTCTTTGTACAACATTTTCATTTGTCTGTCCTCAAAAACAGGCAGGGTTCAACAATGGAGTGCCACTTGTCCATCCTACTCATCTTACCACTACCTAATACAGTATACAGTAGTCTGAGGTTGCTTATGTACGCTCTTGCCTTGAAGTTTTACAACCTGGAAAACAAGGTGGACGTGCTGCACTAAAGCAATTTTTCTTCCTTCAGATTGACTTGCATCTTTCTGGAGATCAGAGTTATTTTCCAATTAATAGTAACAATTAAACTATTGCAAACTCATCTTTGTATTGAAAATGGAAAGAGTAGATATTGAAATAGTAATGTGGCGGAAGATGTGTGCTTACCTGCCCCGAGCAGCAGACATTCTGTGAGTCAATGAGCAGGTTGTGCATTGTAAATATGATTGCTACTTTCCATATTTAATCAGCACTGAGGCAAATGGATTGACTTGCACCTACAGAGAGTATTCTAGTGAAATCTGAGTGCATGTGTTTTCAGAAATTGAGTACTGTGAACTCTCCATCATCGATGCTCAACCAAACTGGCAAAGAGGTACAGTCAAGATGAACCAAAGGTGGCTTTGTGCAGTTAGCCTGCCATTGGGAACCTCCCTTGCACTGGCAATATTTTACACATTCTTTCGTGACAGTATTCAGCTTTTTAATTGCTGCTAATAAGATACCCTTCAGCTCTGAGAAGTAACTACTGACGTTAACGAAGAAAATTTGTTTCAATCTCACAGCCCTGACTTGTTCTTGTGGTTAAGTCATTCCACTCCCTTTTCAGTAGCAACATTTCAAAAGATATGACATTGTGGCCATCACCGAGTCATGGCTAAATGATGAATGTGATTGGGAACTGAATGTCCAAGGATACACAGTGTATAGGAAAGATAGGAAGGTAGGTAAAGGGGGTGGCGTGGCCCTAATGGTAAACAATGATATCAAATCACTAGAAAGAAGGGACATATGATCGGAAGAGGTAGAATCCTTATGGGTTGAGTTAAGAAATGGCAAGGGTAAAAAGACACTAATAGCAGTTATGTACAGGCCTCCAAACAGCAGCCGGAATGTGGACTACAAGCTATAGCTGAAAACAGAAAAAGTGTGTCAGAAGGAAAATGTCAAGATAATTATGGGGGATTTTAATATGAAAGTGGATTGGGAAAGTCAGGAAGGTAATGGATCTCAGGAGAGGGAGTTTGTAGAATGCCTACAGGATGGCTTTTTGGAGCAGCTTGTCCATAAGCCCACCAGGGGACCGGCTGTTTTGCATTGGGTGCTGTGTAATGAACCTGAGGCGATTAAGGAGCTGGAGGTAATGGAACCCCTTGGAAGTAGTGATCATAGTATGATTGAGTTCAGTTTCAAATTTGAAAAGGAGAAGCTGGTATCAGGTGTATCGATATTTCAGTGGAACAAAGGAAATTACAGTGGTATGAGAGAGGAACTGGCCCCAGTTGATTGGAAAAGTAAGCTAGATGGAGGGATGGTAGAGCAGAATAGGATGAAATTCCTAGAAGAAATAAGGAAAGTGCAAGAAAAATATATTCCAAGAAAAAAGAAAATCATGAATAGAAAAATGGCACAAATGTGGCTAACGAGAGAGGTTAGGGCTAAAATAAAAGCAAAAGAGACTGCGTACAAGGAAGCAAAAATTAGTGGGAAAATTGAGGACTGGATGACTTTTAGAAACTAACAGAAAAAACTAAGAAAGTCATTAGGAAAGAAAAGATGAATTATGAAAGGAAGTTGGTAATTAACATAAAAAAGGATACTAAGAGTTTTTAAAAATATATGAAGAGTAAGAGAGTGACACAGGTAGATATAAGACCGATTGAAAATGATGCTGGAGAAAATATAATGGGTAACAAAGAGATGGCAGAGGAACTAAGTGAGTATTTTGCATCTGTCTTCACAGTGGAAGACATTAGCAGCATACCTGATAGCCAGGAGTCTCAGGGAATAGAATAAGGTACAGTCAAGATTACGAGAGAGAAAATGCTTGGGAAGCTAAATGGACTAAGAATAGATAAGTCTCCTGGACCGGATGAGGTGCACTGGATGAAGTTCTAAAGGAGGTGGCTTTGGAGATTGTGGAGGCATTGGAAACGATGTTCCAGGAATCAATAGACTCTGGCATGGTTTTGGAGGACTGGAAGGTCACAAATGTAGTTCTGCTGTTTAAGAAAGGAGGCAGGCAGCAAAAAGAAAATTACAGACCTAATAATCTGACATCGGTAGTTGGAAAGTTATTGGAGTTAATCCTCAAGGACGAGGTTATGAAATACCTCAAGGTGCATAAAAAGATAGGCCCAAGCCAGCATGGTTTCATGAAGGGAAGACCCTACTTCACCAACCTATTGGAATTTTTTGAGGTGATCTCAAATAAGATTGACAAGGGAGAGGCTGTGAATGTTGTGTATTTGGATTTTCAAAAGGCCCTCGATAAGGTGCCGCATAAGGGGCTACTTAATAAGATGAGAGCCCATGGAATTATAGGAAAGATATTGAAATGGGTGGAGCATTGGCTGATAGGCAGAAAGCAAAGGGTGGGAATAAAAGGATCCTATTCTGATTGGTTGCCGGTTACTAGTGGTGTTCCGCAGGGGTCGGTGTTGGGGCCGCTTCTTTTTACAATGTATATCGATGATTTAGATTATGGATTAAGTGGTTTTGTGGCTAAGTTTGTGGATGACACCAAGATAGGTGGAGGAGCAGGAAGTGTTGAAGAAACGGAAAGGTTGCAGAGAGACTTGGTCAGTTTAGGAGAGCGGGCAAAGAAATAGCAGATTAGATACAATGTTGAGAAATGTACGGTTGTACATTTTGGAAGAAGAAATAATCGGGCATATTATTATTTAGATGGGGAGAAAATTCAAAAATCGGAATTGCAAAGGGACTTGGGGGTCCTCATGCAGGATACCCTAAAGGTTAACCATCAGGTTGGATCAGCAGTAAGGAAAGCGAATGCTATGTTGGCATTCATTTCAAGAGGAATAGTGTATAAGAGTAAAGGCTGATTTATACTTGTGCGTACTAGCTTATGCCTTAGCCTACGCAAGTGGGCTACGCCGTTGTGAGCATTTATACTTGTGCGTTGGTGTGTCTGCGTCGCTCTGCAATTCACTGCCAAAACACTAGTTGGCAGTGGGGTTTCTATGCCACTGTGTTGAGTTTCTTCGTGGTGAAGCCACAAATTGGAACTAGATGGGAGAATAGTTTAGCTCATGGTGGAGTGGCGGAGCAGACTCGATGGGCTGAATGGTCTACTTCTACTCCTTTGTCTTGTGATCTTGTGATCTTGTGATTTATTTAGTCTGAAGGAGACTGTCAGGAGCCATAATGATATACTGTTCACTTAAACAATTCAAAACAATACATACAGGAAGACAAATGTTTTGTACTCCAAAACATAAAACTAATTGGAAGAAAAACAAAGCAGTCTAGAACATGAGTCTATCTTTGTTTATACTTTAAGCGAAGCATATGCAAATGATGAGGTGATGTGTTGATGTATGCCATTCACATACATATTACATATAACCATAATGAATCATTTAAATGAACAAGAATGAATCAAACAATGAATATTCAATATCACTCAAATATTACTGAAATATCAAGTACATAACACACTTCCCGGCTTAGGTATAAACTCCAACTCAATATAGAATACATCCCAGCTCAAATATATGATGTATTGCTTGTTATTCATCATAATATATCACCATAATGTCTTTCCTGACAACAGAGATCACTTTGCTTGGCAAGTGAGGCTTGTGGTTGTGAAACAATTTCAGGTTCTGGGGCGCCCTCCATAGTTGTTGTAGGAATTGACTCTGGGACTGAAGGAAGTGGTTCTGACAGCTCTGGTCAGCTTTCTTCTGGACGTGTTGGCATCCTGAACAGTGCATGATAAGCTTCACTGGATGATGTGGGTCATAATGTGTGAGTATAGTGTCTGTTGTCACCATTTCCTTTATCTTTTGGAAAACCACCGCATACTGTTTTGTCCATTGCCATTTCTTCCCAATCTGTAGTAATGAGTTGAAGGGGTTGAGCACAATAGCTGGGTTTGGCAGGAACCTGTTATAGTAATTGACAAATCCTAAGAAGGACCACAACTGTGACATGTCCATTGGCCTTGGGGCATCCACTGCTCCCTGAATTTTCTTAGCACGCTTGTGTAATTCTTATGTGTCAATGGTGTGACCATAGCAAGTGATGTTTTGTTTAAAGAATTCATACTTTTTGCATTGTGCTCTGAACCCATAATTTTCTAATCTTTTTTTTAACACTGTCTTGATATTTTGGAGATGTTCCTTGTCATCTTTACCAGTAACAATGATGTCATCCAGGTGACACTGAGTGCCTGGGCAGCCTTGCTGCCCCTAGTCCATAGCTTTCTGCTAGAGTGCAGGGGCAGATGCTACTCCAAACATAAGCCTATTATAGCGATAAAGCCTTTTATGAGTGTTTATGGTGAGAAAATCTCTATCTATAGATAAGCCTCAGTTACAGTAAGTCCAGTTGCTGAAGTATTTTCCTCCATAAAGGTTTGCAAAGACATCCTCTATCTTGGACAGAAGGTATTAATCTACTTTCGGAACAGGGTTGAGGTTGACCTTAAAATCACCACAAACCCTGATAGACCTATTTTTCTTGGCTACTGGAGCCACTGGCATTTCCCATGGGCTCTACTCAACCTTGGAAAGAATTCCTTCAGTCTCTATATAAACTAGTTCACTGGCTACTTTATCACAGATGGTATAAGGAACCAGATGGGCTTTGCTAAACTTATTTAACGCTATTTTACCCTTGATATGTTTGAGTTTTCCAATGCTATCCCTCACACTGCATCATCCAGTACCTTTCTTAATTCACTTTCAGTTGTCTATATTGCAAATGATGTGGCATGTAAATGGTGGATGGATCTCCAACAACATTGTAATTGTCTCAGCCATTCTTGTCCCCACAATGCTGGCCCTTCTTTTATTACCACACACAAACCCAATGTGGCTTGTTAGTTGTTTTATTTCATTGTTATGACAGTCATTCCCATATGAATTATATTTTCTCCAGTATAAGTTCTTAGTTAGATATACGCAGGCTTCAGTTCAGTATCTTTATAATGCTATTCAAAATCATTTTTGTGAAGTGACTGAAAGAGCTAAGCCAGTGTCCAAATAAATTTTAATCAATTTGCTTTTCACTTCTGGTGCAAGCCATATTGCTTGGCTATTGTTAGTTTTCACATTGTAAATCTCAAGGCTACCTAGACCTCTATCTTTTTCATCGTTATCAGATTTTTTATCAACAGCATGCGGATTAGTGCTTTTTTGAAAATGCAGCTTTTCTTTTTATCCTTTTTTCTTCCCCATGCAGTCCATTTATTTTTGTCTGCCCAACATGCTATTTGTATGTGTCCTTCTGTGTTGTATTTTCTGCAAGTTTCACCTTTAGATCTACATTGGTCTAGTGCAGGGGTAGGCAACCTACGGCCCACAAAGGTATTTTGACCGGGCCGCAAGCGATTTTTCCTTATTCTGAGTGTTTCACGCGACTACACTGATGGGCGTGCATGGCATTCTGTTACACTGGCCTCAGGTTCTGTTTTTGTTCCAAACCAAACTCTGGTATATACGAATGACGGGAAGGCAGACTGCCTTATTAATATGTATTAGATACTCTCCATGCATGCACAGATTTTCAGATGGGATCATTCAAATTTGTAAACAGAAACAGCGTCACTGTGTTTTAACAAGAAATCCACGCTAAATATCCAAATATTTACATGTGCTACGATACTTGTTGAATAACTCGCGTTTCGAAATAAAATCAAAGAAAAAATTCCAATGGCAATGAATGCAATATGCAGGAAGGTAGACGCTGAGTGCCAAAAAAGCAGTGAAAATGAAGGAAATACCCGTGCCAACTACAAAGTCTCAAAACGTATTGCAGAAAAGATGAAGCCTTTTCCAATGGAAAGTTTGTCAAAGAACATTTACTGGCAGTGGTGGATATTGTTTGTCCTGAAAAGAAACCTTTATTTGCATCTATCAGCCTGTCAGCAAGAACGATCACATGGCGAGTTGAAGAAATGTCAGCAGATGTTAAAAGTTGTTTAAGGGATGCCTGCAACGAATTGCGCTTGATGAGAGTACAGACTTGAGAGACATTGCTCAACTTGCAGTGTTTGTGCAAGGAGTGACCTCAACTTTTCAAATTTTTGAAGAGTTTATTCAATTAATTCTTATGAAGGACACGGATATTTTTGAAGCTTTGCTGAAAATGATGTCAGAAATAAAACTTAATGTGTCGAAGCTAATTGGCATCACAACTGATGGGGCAGAAAAACTAAACTGAGTTCTTTGATTACTAATTGGCATCCTTGGTTAAGCACAAACGATTTTCTAGCATGTGTTATTCATTAATTTGAGGCAAAACATAACTATGTGTATTTAAATGGATAATTCCCATATTTCAAGTTTTTTATGGCATTTACCTGTCCCACCATCCGCTCATTAATACACGATCCGGCCCACAGAGCCACACAGGTTGCCAACCCCTGGTCTCGTGTACGTGAGCCCCTCAGAATTACTTAGACGTTGCAATTTTGTTCATGCTCACTTTCATTCCTGACTGCAACTCAATTGTATCGCCGTCTAGTATTTCCATTGATACAGCGATTTCAATATATTTGCAATAATACTCAAATACATTTATTCTATCCTGACTTATGGAATTGAATACTGGACCATTTCCCTAGAAATGGAAAAGGGACTAGAAGCAGCTGAATTATGGTTTTACAGGAGAATGTTAAAAATATCACAGACCACACACACATCAAATGAAGAAGTTCTCAGAAGAACCCAAGCAGTTCGATCACTCATACGAACAATAAGAGAAAGACAACTCAGATTCCAGATGAACTAGAAAAACTCATACTCTCTGGAAAGATTGAGGGGAGTAAACCTAGAGGAAGACCTCGGCTTATGTACATCAAAAGCATAGCCAGGTGGCTACATATTGAGGAAGTAGAAGTCATCCAAAAAACAGATCTATATGGAAAACCATGGTCACCAAAGTCCGCATCGGATATGGTACCTAGAGAGACAGACAATACTCAAATATTACTGAAATATTAAATACACAGCAAACTGCTCTTTAAGATCTGTGGGACTACTGAATTCCAGGTGGTGTGAAGATCTGAAGACCGGTAAGCTAATTTGGTACTAATGTACGTGATCAACTCATTAACACAAATCAATAATATTCCTTGTGCACAATGAATAACTTGCAAGAGAATACTTAAACATCTGGGAACGTGTTCTGCAATAACATACCTAATTTATGAACTGATTATACAGACGTCGCTAATTTACTATTCAATCAATAAATTAAGACAGCACATTGGAGTACTAGTATATGCAGCAGTCAAATTTCTGCTGACCCACAATCATGCTGCCATGATGCTTACTTGCATAACCTCTGAAATCTAACTAAATAGAATTAATAAATATATAGCTCCATTCCAAAGACCTTTCAGAGACAACAAGGTAAATGTGTTATTTTATTTGAAATGCATCCTCTGATCCATTGGGAGTTGATGGTATTATCATTTCTGCAGAGCTATATTTATTCCCAGTTCCATCGTGCTGTTATTTCATTAAAAGCTCAATATGTACAGATTTGTTAAGTCCACTGGAGGGCAGAAGAACAGCAGTAGAGAAGGTATAATGATTGGAAAATTAAGCCAAAGTACAGTTGCCTGGAGATTCATCCCCAGCTGGCAATATAAAAGCATGCTATGTAATTGCATTGGCACATTGAAGCCTGCTTCTGAAATCAGTTCTTTTTTGTTTATTTCAAAATAAAGTTTAGTCTAGAAAAAAATACAAGAAATACAAAGCAGTACATGGCATTTCTTACATTCATAGTATCGCCCAGTCTATAAATTTATAGTGTTGTCAAGTCTATACATTTGTACTGACATCAGGTTAATACATTGTGCATATAAAGCACTAATGTCACTCATGTGGCCTCTTTGAAACAGTACATGCTTCAAGTGTTTGAGAGGCTGTTACGCAGGACTCAGCTCCTCTGTGTTCAACAGTAGCAGGACCTTATATCATAGTACTTCCTCACGAAGCCTTTGCATAGTCTGTTTACAGCTTCAGTGCATCTTTCAGCGTGCACCCCTGCAGCCTGAAATCCGCTAGTCGGTACTATCCCTTTATGAACATCCCTTCATGAAGAGCACCAGAGGGAGGTGATGGATGGATAAGGAGGTGTGAGAGAGGAAAATGGGAATGGGGCGGGGGTGGTGGGGCATTACCGGAAGTTCGAGAAATCGATGTTTCTGCCATCAGTTTGGAGGCTACCCAGACGGAATATAAGGTGATGTTCCTCCAACCTGATTGTGACTTCATCACAGTAGTAGAGGAGGCCATGAACTCACATGTCGGAATGGGAATGGGAAGTAGAATTAAAATGAGTGGGCACTGGGGGGGGCCACACCGTGAGCTCTGGTTACAGTATATGACCCTAACAGACTCACAGTTATAGTGTTACCTCAACTGCAAGGACTGTTTGGGGCCCTGAATAGTAATGAGGGAGGAGGTGTAGGGGCAGGTCTAGCACTTGTTCTACTAAGGAGATGTCCTCCTTCTCCAAAGAAAGGGGCTTCCCTTCCTCCACCAACAATGTTGCCCTCACTGGCATTTCTTACACTTTGCACATGTCTGCCCTCAGTCCATTCTCCCGCCACCCCACCAGGGGTAGGGTTCCTCTTGTCCTCAGATTCCACCCCACCAGTCTCCTCGTCCAGTGCATAATTCTCCGTAACTTCTGCCACCTTCAACGGGATCCCTCCACCAAGCACATCATTCCCTCCTGCACATTCTGCTTTCCACAGGGATCACGCCGTAATCAATTTCCTTGTCCATTCGTCCCTCCCCACTGATCTCCCTCCTGGCGCTTATCCTTGCTAGCTCAGCAAGTGCTACACCTGGCCTGCTTCTCCTCCCTCACCACAATTTAGGGCCCCAAACAGTCCTCGCAGGTGAGGCGTCACTTCACCTGTGGGTCTGTTGGGGTCATTTGCTGTATCTGGCACTCCTGGTGTTCGCTCCTGCATATCGCTGAGACCCCTTCACCGAGCACCTACACTCCATCTGACAGAAAAAGCGGGATCTCCCATTAGCCACCAATTTTAATTCTACTTCCTATTGCCATTCAGACATGTTAGTCCACGCCTCCTCTACTGCTGTGATGAGACTACACCTTATATTCCATTTGGGTAGCTTCTGATCTGATGGCATGAACATCGATTTCGCAAACTTCCTGTAATGCCCCACCGTCCTTCACCATTCTCCATTCCCATTTCCCTCTCTCATCTTATCATCTTACCTGCCAATCACCTCCCTCTGGAGCTTCTCCTCCCTCCCTTTCTTCCATGGCCTTCTGTCCTCTCCTTTCAGATTCCCTCTTCTTCAGCCCTTTATCTCTTTCACCAATCGACTTCCCACTTCTTTACCTTACCGCTCCCCCTCTCCCGGTTTCACCTATCGCCTCCTTCCTTGTATTTATTCCTCCCCTCCCCCCACCTTCTTAATCTGACTTCTCATCTTTTTTCTCCAGTCCAGATGAAGGGTTTCGGCCTGAAATGTCCGCAGTTTACTCTTTTCCGTAGATGCTGGCTCGCCAGCTGAATCCTCCAGCATCTTGTGTGTGTTAATAAGGGGTCCAAGGTGTCTTCTGGAGGAACTTTTTTTACAAAGAACATGTAGACTGTCTGTCAATCTGAATGGAATGTTGTGCAGCCAAATGAATTATCTCAGACCAAATTGTTGACTATTTATTTCCATCCACAGATGCTGCCTGACCTGTTATGCTCCTCTGACAATTTGTTTTTATGCTCTTGATTCCAGTATCTGCATTCCCCTGTGTTTGAGAATCAGAATAAGGTTTAACATCACTTTCGTACGTCATGTTTTATGGCAGGAATTCATTGCTATATATAATAATGAAAGCTAGAATTTACAATGCCTGATGTCGAGATGGAAGAAACTGAGCCTGAAACTGTGGAACTAAAACAAGAAGTTAAACAACAGGTTTATACAGTACCATCGTATATCTGTAGAAATTTGCAAATGTCTTTGCTGGCATACTAGTTGTCCACAACCTCCTTTGTAATTGCATCAAAACATTGGGCCCAGCATAGGTCCTCAGAGATGTTCACACTCAGGAAGCTGAAACTGTTCACGCTTTCCAATTCTGCTCCCTCGCTGAGGATTGGTGTGTGTTTCCTCGACTTCCCCTTCCTGAAGTCCACAATCCGTTCTTTGGTCTTACTGATTTTGAGTGCGAGGTTGTTGCTGCGACACCACTCAGTCAGCTGGTCCATCTTGCTCTTGTATGCCTTCTCGACACCATCTGATATTCTGCCCACAATAGTTATGTCATCAGATGGTGTTTGAGTTGTGCTAGCCACACAATCATTGGTGCAGAGGGAGTAGAGCAATGGGCTAAGCATGTATCCTTGAAGCACACATCATTGAGAAGGATTTGTTATTTCCAGTCCCTACAGAGTGGTCTTCCAGTGGGGAATCAAGAATACAGTTGCAGAGGGAGATAGAAAGGCCCAGGTTTTGGAGCTTGTTGATTAGAACTGGGGGTATGATTGTGTTATATGCTGAGTTACCCTTGTACAAAGTACAATGAACATTTTTGACCCAGGATGAATTTCTAGTTAAATAATCTAAAAACTGTTGCATGGAACAACAACTGAATGTTCTGAACAAGTTCAGAGAAGAATCTTCATTAGCGAAGTCAGAGAATAAGTACATAAGTCTGTGGATTTCCCCGCAGTTCCTCTGAGTGTCTCACATACTATTGTGTACAAGTGTCTGAAAAAGATGCAGTGAGATCGAAGCATGTCAGGACACTGCTTCTGTCATCCTCCATTCATCCTATAGGTGGCGCAAACCATTCCTGTGGAAGGAGGCCTGCTTCACCACATGTTAAAGGTGACCTGCCTGACTGGGACCCAGTGTGTGTGGAGTCTGTCAGTGAGAACCATTTCAGAAAAAGTCCCTTTAGGTTAACCTTTAACCTCTGCGGTACAGCTGCTGGCAGGTGACTTTAATCTTCCTCAAATTTTCCAATGTTAATGTAAAAGGAAATGTCCCTAAGTGACTGCTGTCCTTTAGTACATTCCAGGTGCTGTGGAAATCAGTGTAGCTTGGTGCAGCCACCATAAGACTGGAGGAAAGAGCGCAATCCAGGAGCTTGCTACCACTGGATATTTTAGTATTGAGCTCTGTGCAACAGCCTCTCAAAAGCTTCATATAGGTATATTGTTCAAGAAGAAAATATGAGTGTCATTGACACCCTGTAATGAAATAAATTGATATAATTGTGTAGTTAATGTAAAGAAAGGCAAGTTACAATTTTATTTACTGTATATATTAAGTATAAAATAGCCGGCCAGTGGTGTAATGGCATCCGCACTGGACTTGCAAGGTGAGTGATCCCAGGTTCAAATCTGACTGGCTCCTTGCACGCTTTCCATCTGTGCTGAGTTGAGTATCGAGCTCACAACTTGGCCTCATAAAAAACAGACAAATGCTAATAGAGATGACATGGTTGCCACCCAGTGTGCCATAAGGCGCAGAAAGGAACCAGCAACAACAATAAGTATGAAATATATAGAACGTCTTTACCCCTGTGGTGGCTCTCTCTCAGAATCAGAATCAGGTTTATTATAACCATATAGCAATTACAGCACGGAAACAGGCCATCTCAGCCCTTCTAGTCCTTGCCGAAGTCCATATCACTGGCTTCTGTTGTGAAATTTGTTGCCTTTGTGGCCATAGTACAATGCAATATATGATAATAGAGAAAACATAAGGAATTAATTCAAGTATACGTATATAATTAAATAAGTAGTTCAAAGATAGAAATAAAAAAGTAGTGAGGTAGTGTTCATGGATTCAAGGTCCATTCAGAAATGGTATGGCAGAGGGGAAGAAGCTATTCCTGAATCACTGAGTGTGTGCCTTCAGGCTTCCGTACCTCCTTCCTGGCTATAGCAATGAGAACAGGCATGACCTAGGTGACTGGAAAATTAATGATAGATGCTGCTTTTTTGAGGCATCACTTCTCAAAGATGTCCTGGATACTATGGAGGCGAGTGCCCATGATGGAGTTGACTGAGTTTACAACTCTCTGCAGCTTATTTTGGTCCTATGCAGCAGTGCCCCCACCTCCTCACACCAGATAGTGATGCAGCCAGTTAAAATGTTCTCTGTGGTACATCTGTAGAAATTTGAGTGGCTTTGGTGACATAACAAATCTCTTCAAACTCCTAATGAAATATAGCTGCTGTCATGACTTCTTTGTAACTGCATTGATATGTTGGGTCTAGGATAGATCCTCAGAGATATTGACACCCAAGAACTTAAAGTTCCTCACTCTTTCCATTTCTTATTCATCTAAGAGGACTGGCGCATGTTCCCTCGTCTTACCCTTTCTGAAGTCCCCAATCAGTTCTTTGGCCTTATGTCGAGTTCAAGGTTGTTGCTGCGATACCACTCAACTAGATGATAAATCTCACTCCTGTATGCCCTCTCATCACCATCTGAAATCAGTCAATAATAGTTGTATCATCAGCAAATTTATGGATGGCATTTGAGCTGTGCCTAGCCACATAGTCATGGGCATAGAGAGAGTAGAGCAGTGGGCTAAGCACATATACCTGAGGTGTGCCAGTGTTGACTGTTAGCGAGGTGGAGATGTTATTTCCAATCCATCCAGATTGCGGTCGTCCGGTTAGGAAGTCAAGGATCCATTTGCAGAGGAAGGTGGAGGCCTAGGTTCTTGAGCGTTTTGCTCAGAACTGTAGGAATGATTGTGTTAAACTCTGAGCTGTGGTCAATAACCAGCATCCTGACACAGGTGTCTACAAATGTTTGTGTATTGTCCAGGTGATTGAAGGCCGCATGAGGAGTCAATGAGCTTGTTTCTGCCATAAACCTATTGTGGTGATAAGCAAATTGCAGTGGGTTGTGGTTCGTGCTGAGACAGGAGTTATTTCCACACATGATTAACCTCTCAAAGCACTTTCAGAAGTGAGTGCTACTGGACGATAGTCGTCAAGGCAGTTGATCCAGTTCTTCTTGGTTACTGGTATAATTTCAACTCAGTTTCCATACCACATTGCTATATTCTGGCTCATCTCAACACATCCAACTACCCACCTCCACCCACCCCAGCAACTAATCCTAAATCTTTCTCCAGTGTCCTAACCTACTTTGTGGGATACTGATTCTTCAGTATCAAGACCCACCCACCTCCCTCTACCAGGCTTGTCTCCCCTAAGCTACTTCTCAGTATGACCTAGGATGATTGCGACATCCAGTCCTTCCTTTCTTTGGCGGACGGGCTACATCCTGTATTCATATCTCTTCATAGAGCAATAAAAACCTTGTTCCTTCATATCCTTCAAAAGTACCATTATTTCTGATTTCATTGTAGATTTCAGAAGCTTAAAAAGCAGCCATTATCTCTTCTGTGGCTCTATTACTTGTCTATTGGCATTGCCTGTTTTGTTGCCTTCTCTGATCTTGTATCAAGTTCCTTTTCTCTACTGCTTTGCTACATCTAGGTCCAAGGAACATGGTGTGAAAAATTTACTTGGCTGTAATGACTGTGAAGAACAAATCTTTGCAAGCAGGTTTAGATACACTTTAATAAACTCTGGCAATGGTATTTAAGACAATAGAGTGACATGCACTTAAGGAATTAGTTGACAGATAAGAGTAACATTTTCATTTATGATTTTTAAAATTAGATTAAATGGAATGTGGACATTGCTGGCAAGGCCAGAATTTAATGGCCATGACTCATTGCTCTGAGAAAGTGATAGTGAATTTCATTCTTGAACTACTGCAGGCCATATTTTGAAGGTGAACCCATATTGCTATTGAAAAAGGATTCCTTGATTTAGTTTGAACAATGGTAAAGGAATACTCTACTTGTGAGTCAGAATAATGTGTAACTTCCAAGGGAACTGGCAGGTGGTACTGCATTTGCCCTCTTGCGTGGTAGAGTTGAAAGATTGCTCAATTCATTTAAATAAACCATTGTCAAAAAACTACAGCCAAGGCAAATAAAATATTAAATTGTATTATGTAGACTTTAAATAAAAGAATAAAGTGATTAGACTTAGCTCAGTCATTAGAATTCGGCCTCTCGTTTTGTTCCCGAGGTAAAAATTCAGAGGGCAATGAGAGTGATTTCAAAATTACTTTGCTTTAATTAAATACATTCAAGATTTTTTTTCCGTTTTTCTCCCTAATTGACAAAATCATTCTTTTCCCTTCCATCAAAAGGGGAAAGGAAACAACAATAATGAAGGGTGTTAAGTCGAAATTGTGAAGTTTTGTTCGGCAGCTTTTGATGGAGAAGTTTGCAGCCAGTTTTCTTTTGTTCATTAGTCTGTGAAAGAGATTTGAAAGGTTGAACATAGTTTCTATGTTTATATTCTTATACAAATATAGAATTCCATCTGAATATGATTTATCTTCAAGTGAAAGAAATATCACAAAATCAGTTAAATATTTGTGCGTATATGCAACGTGAAGAGAATTCAATAGATTTTTTTCAAAAAATAAACTATTCTTGGAAAAATTCCAGTGAAATGCCATTATTCTGAAGTATGCTGTAAATATATGTGCAGATTGTCTGCTGTGGAGGTACATTTTAAGAGGAAAGCTGCTGTGTGAAGATGTTTGGCACCACAACTATAAATGGAAAGAACTCTTTATTGAAATGAGCGATATTAATTTATTGAAGTAATTTTCCCTGCCCCATTTTTTTCTCTTACTTTTTTTCGCCTTTAATCTTAAGCGGTTCAAGATGTTAGTTCTTTCCTCCATTTCATCTATTGAATGCAGACTTATGATTTGTACACACACACACACACACACACACACACACAATATCTGTCAGAGGCAAGCTTCGAGGTCTATTTTTAGCTTAGGTCAAGATATAGTTTAATGTTGCTCATTTATCAAAATATTTTGGAGATGCCATTGACTACAGATGTTGTAATCCAGAGCACCTAAAATTACTGTTGCCACACATGACCCTACTATGTTATTCCCTGCTCTGTATTTAAATATTTTAAAACAGTATCAAAATTTGTCCTCATTGTTGTTGAATGATACAATTCCTTCAAAGCTGCAATACTTTCTTGGCCATCTGATCAAACAAACTGAATCAAGTTCTTAAGGGATGATGTCTGTGCACACGGCCATGCTGATTACCCCTAATCAACCTCTTTCTTTCCAGATGTATTTATATCTTCCCCCAAGAATTCCCTCCAGTAACTTAGCTACCAGAGAAGATAGACTGACTGGTGTATAGTTCCCTGTTTTTTCTCATTTGCGCGGTTGCGTAGTGTTTAGAGTACTGCTCTTACAGCGCCAGCAATCCAGGTTCAATCCCTGCCACTGTCTGTATGGGGTTTGCCTATCTCCCTGCGATTGTGTGGGTTTGCTCCAAGTGGCTCAGTCTCCTACCACATTCCGCAGATGTACGGGTTAGGATTAGTAAGTTGTGGTCAAGCTATGTTGGTGCCACTTGCGAGCTGCCCTCAGCACATACTCAAATTTGTGCTGGTTGTTGACACAATCAATACATTTCACTGTTTGTTTCAATGTATATGTGATGAATAAAGCTAATTTGTAGCACTGGAGGGCACAGGTCTAGGGAAGCTGGATACGAGATTTAGAGAGGGCCTTGTGAAGAACTTTATACCCCAGAGAATGTCTAGAATTTGGAATGTACTGCCTGAGAGGATGATAGAGGCAGGTAATCTCACAGAATTTATGAAGTATTTTCAGATTAATAATACTGATGTAGTTATTAAAGGGCAGAATAAGCAGGCAGAACCACATCACCAACTGATTACTTCAAATGTTATAAAAAATAAACAGAAACTGCCATTCCAATGCTCTATATTGGCTCAAGAAAGAATGTGACAAGAAAGCTGAAAAAAATAAAAGGAATGTTATGGCTTCCACTACTGACCCTCACCTAGTAATGTATATATCTAAAATTCAGACCCCAGAGACAGACATTTGCTATTTACCCCACACAATTTATCCACTGTGAGAACATCACTTCTTTTAAGGAGGAGATGAAAAGTGCAAGCAAGAAGAAGTAATTTGGGAAAGGTTTCAGAACTGTGTTGGAAGTTAATTAGCTAACGTAATATTTGAGTGCCAGGGCCTCTGTCCATTATACATAGTAGACTGAGATTAATGCTCACAACAAAACAAAAACAAAATGCTGTGGAAGCTAGAAATAGGAAATGGAAGAAAAAGTGCTGGAAGAAACAGATCAGGCAGCAGCTGTGCAGAGAAATTGTTAATATTTTACATCCTCGATCTTTACTCTGCATGCAATAAAATTCATTGAAAAATGGCAGCTAGATAACCCACAGTTCTCTGTATCCGAGCAACTACTCATGTTAATGTTCCTTCTAGAGCAGTCGTGATCCCCAGGGCTCCAATAAATTTTCAAAGCAATAAGGAAAATTGTGGAACTTTCTTCAGTTGAGATTGATTAATTAAGCATAGATTGGAAACTAAACTTGTAACTTGCACTTCTCTGTGGGTCATTATTATATCTTACCAAAACAATGATGAGAGCAGAAGACCTTAAACAAAATCTACTGACTGACTGGAAGACAACAAGAAAGAAACCAAGGAAATGTAACAACAAGAACACACAAAAGTAGTAGCAGGAATAGTCCACCAGACCCTTGAAGCCTGCCCCACCATTCAATCTGATCGTGGCTGATTTAGACAGGTCTCAGTTCATCTTCTGTGCCAGTTCCCCAAAATCTCCAGTTCCACATTCTATGAAATTTTTTCTAACTCCACCTTAAATATATCTAATGATCTGGGCTCCACTGCTATCAAGGATTGTTTTAAATGACCAGCCCCTTATTTTGCATCCATGTTCCCTTGTTCATGACTTCCCACCATTTTCTTCATAGGGGGGTAGCAGCCCAGGTTACATGACAAGGAAATATCCAAATGGTAGGCCGTTAGAAAGGAAAGTATTGCATCCACTCAGAGAAAAATCATTACAGCCCAATTTTAGGATACTTGATTGTTAAATAGGTAGTATACTGATACCAGTGTTATCACAATCAGAACATTTTAATGGGTGCCAAATGGATTGAAATCTGATTAAAGCTGCACACATTTTCAATAAATTCAGCCATGAGAATCCATACTAATATTTTTGAAAAACAATCTTGTTTCAGAGTACAGTCGATGCAAAATGGCTTTGATTTCTGTGGACAGCACACCTCACTATGCAAAGACGAGTTTCGGAGCAGATGTTGATCCCATGAAATTCTACTCTACAACATGTTCAACATCCTTTGGTAAGAGAGTGCAGTGTGATCCTTTGTGCTACCGGGGGTTTATTGGAAGAGATTAGTGTGCAGTACTACAAGCCCAGTGCTAAGAATCCACAATGGAAAATTGGTTAGTTGGTCAATTCACAGTATAGGTGATCTAAGATGATTGATTTAACAATGCTTGGTTAATTGGCAATGCTTGGCATGAACCTATCTCATAAGGCTTAATTCAAAATAAGCCCTGCAACGATGACATTATTTTCTGTCACATATTTGTGAAATCCCTTTCTAAAATGGCTTTGAGCAATGCCAGATAATTATTATTCATATCACTCACACCTAACCATAATGAGGCACACAGACTACAGAAAATTCGAACTTAGCGAGCTCTCTGTTGGTAGAAATTCAATAGGTCCATACCTCAGAAGTTTGGGTAAAATCATATTTTTTGGTGCAGATTAAAAGAAACTTGGATTGAGTTTGGAAGTAAGTGCTGACATTGTGATGTACAGCTAACGTGCATTGTTTTGACACAAATTTTGTGTTCTCACTTCATTAGCATGATGGTAGCAGCCATCAAACACTAAGCATGCTATTTATTGCGTTAGTTCTTATCCACAAGAGGCAATTAGATACTGAAACCAACAAGTGCTGCCTGAAGTCATGACTTCACCATTTAAATGAAAGATTATCATAATTTCAAATTCCAAGCCTTCAAAAAGACTGTTTTAAACTATGGTGAAACTTGGCAGAAAACTGTATCCCTGTTCTTTGACTTTTCTATAAACAACTTGGTTTGTGGGAAGAGGGGAAAGAGGTCCATTGTCTTCAGCGATCTAGGAGTCATCCTGGAGCACCAAGAAGCATGAGTGGGAGGAGGTCAGTGGTATGAGTAGAAGAACCAGATATAGATTAGGTAAATGAACATGGTCCTGGGAAAGGTAGTATGATTTCACTTGAGGTTAGTAGACAGGTCTACTAATCCTATCTGTCACTAGCTTCTTGCACTGCTCAGACTTAAATACTGTCATCCTACACAAAAGAAAATCTGGAGATGCTGGAAATTCAAGCAACACTCCCAAAATGTTGGAGAAACTTAGCAGGCCAGGCAGCATCTATGGAAAAGAGTGCAGCCATCGTTTCGGGCTGAGACCCTTTGGCAGGACTGGAGAAAAAAAAGATGAGGAGTGGAGTTAAAAAGTGGGGGGAGGAGAGGGAGAAACACAAGGTATCGGTGAAACCAGGAGGGGGAGGGGTGACGTAAAGAGATGGGAAGTTGTTTGGAGAAAGAGATACAGGGTTGGAGAAGGGGGAATGAAATAGGAGAGAACAGAAGGCCATGGAGAGAAGAAAAGAGGGGAGGAGCCCCAGAGAGAGGTGATGGCAGACAAAGAGATAATGTGAGAGAGGGTAAAAGGGATGGGGAATGGTGAAGTGGGCGTGGGCATTACCAAAAGTTCAAGAAATCGTTGTTCATGCCACCAGGTTGGAAGCTACCCAGACAGAATATCCATCCACCCACCCCTTCACCATTCCCCATCCCCTTTTCCCTCACTCACCATTTCTCTTTACCTGCCCACTGCCTCCCTCTGGTGCTCCTCCCCCTTTTCTTTCTTTCACGACTTTCTGTCTTCTTTTATTAAATTCCCCTTCTCTAGCCCTGTATCTCTTTCACCAATCAACTTCCCAGCTCTTTAATTCATCCCTTCTCCTCCTGATTTCACCTATCACATTGTATTTCTCCCTCCCCTTCCCCCACCGTTTAACTCTATTCCTCATCATTTTTTTTCTCTCCAGTCCTGCTGGAGGGTTTCAGCCCGAATCATTGACTATGCTCTCTTCCATAGATGCTGCCTGGCCTGCTGAGTTCCTCCAGCATTTTGTGTGTGTTACATATATACCCATCACTCTACTTTTCAAGAACCATTATTCTTATCTGACATTTATGTGGTCCAGCACACTGTACACTCATTTATTCTGCAAGACACACCACACCCAACAGCCTCAGAACACAATCATCTATTCTGTAAGAGCAGGATCCATCATTACCCTGCCCCAGCTACTGACAATTGCCTTCTGATCAGGTCAGCAGGTGTTTCTACTGAGTAGCAGAAGCCTCTGGATGAGGAAGACCTAGGAAAGAATAGTGGAGTGAATGGAGGGAGCTAGGTTAAATGCAAAAGTGCATTGAACTTCAAGTTAGATCAAGGTCGTGACCTACAATGAGTGTGTTATCATAATTTCCAAGTTACCAGTACTTATAGTTGAAGTAAGGGATTAATTACAATTCTGAAACTGAAACAGAACTTGCTTCTTCTGTTCATATTCATGGAAGCTTAAATTGGATTGGAGTATTCCCTCACTATCCATAGGGCAGAATGAATCTGGACTACAGTGTTGTTTAGCAAGTTACATTCAGAACAACATACACAAAATGCTGGAGGATCTCAGCAGGCCAGGCCTGCCGAAGAGTTTCGGGCCAAAATGTGGACAGTACTCTTTTCCATAGATACTGAATGGCCTGCTGAGTTCTTCCAGCATTTTGTGTGTGTTGCTCGGATTTCCAGCATCTACAGATTTTCACTTGTTTGTGATTAAGTTAAATTCAGATATTGATATTTATGAAAACAATGACTGTGGCTGTGGAGACTCAAGAATCTGCAGATGCTGGAATCTGGAACAAAAAAGAAGCTGTTGGAAGAACTCAACCAGGTAGGCAGCAGCTGTGGAACAAAAATGGACAGTTGACGTTTTGGGTTGAGACCCTTCCTTTTGGATCTGGGTCTATGGTGTGAAATTTCCAGAGATTGTTCTTGGTGTGTGTGGGAGGGAATTAAGTCATCTGTCAAACTTCACCTTTGTTCAGTCAGAGGTGTTCAACCAATAGTCTCGTGTTCCATCAAAAAAATGTCTGACCGAATTTGGAAAATACCTAGGTTTGCAAGTGGCCAAGCAGAGCATCAGTGGCACCCTGGCCTATGATACATAGGCCCACCTGTATTATTAATAGAAATGTTAACACTTCTCTGTATAACTATAGTCAAATGCAAAACAATGAAACAAAACACCTGCAAAGCTATTCAGACCAAAGAAATCTTTCATCTGCAAACATCAGGTGGTTAATGACTTTATTAAACATGTGCTTTAGAAATTTCCAGAATGTTATTTACAAATCAGTGCACTTGTGTGACAAGTATGACTGTTTAGATTATTTAGATTCATACTTATTCTGTTTATTTTGCTTCCAATCCACTAGGAGAAAACTCATCAAACCATTAACAATGCAATAGCTTTAATAAATTCCATAGAACCATTGTGAAAATCAACCACCATCTTACAGCATGTAAAATATTATTGTAATTGTCTAGTGGCCCATTAACAGATGTATTCATTATCTAGTATAGTCCCACCTTGCCAAACACCGACATCCAGTCTTGGTTTGCTTGATGGTAGTAAATTTCTAGACTTTTGTGTGAAGGCTAGATGCATAGATAAGATGATGAAGATGGGCAGTTATAAAACACCCTTCTACAACAGAGATCAGAACTGGAAGAGGTTGAAGAGAATGGAACATCATCACCTTTGCTCTACACGGTGCCTATGTTACATTATTTATTCCACCTTGAAGGTTTAATACTGGAAAAATGACTGTGGTTTGCATCCCTGGATTCAATTATGTTTTACTGAGAGCGCTTTCTAAGATCATTCTAATTTTTTTGTGTTGTGTTTACATGTTTTGCTAATACAAAATGCATATTTCTTCAAGTAGTCTCCAATGCCAACTTATCAGGTAGAAACAGAATCCTTTTTCACTTTTGCTGCTTCTAAAGTTTTACCATGCCTGCCAGCAGTGTAGGCAAATTACTTTTAAAATTATGGCCTTTGATTGAGCAGTTTGCTGATATGCACTCCTGGCAGGCATAACTTTAATGAGATTGTTATTAATATCACACATCATTTAACTTATTAGAAGACATAGCTGAAAGCTGATCAAATCACTTTCTATGGGCAAACTGCATCTTTAGATGCTTCTACTTGTAGCTTTCCTTTTCATCAATTTTTGGAAAGGTTACAGGGATATACTTTAATCACCCCGATTCTCCACTAATTAAGTTTTACATCTGAAAATCAACTAATAAACCACAGTGGCATTCATGGAGAATTTTATGATCTTGCAGTTTTAGGTTGGGGAGATTGAGTGAAGCAGGAAAAAAAAAGGCAAAGATCAAGTCAATAATAATGATGTATTTGTCTTCTAGGTCATGAACACTTTGTACCCAGGACAGGTGTGCATTCTGGAGCAGGATATGTCACAAATATAAGACCTGTCCTACACTACACATCCTCTATAGGCAGACTTGATAATCCAGTCCTTGGGTAAGAGGACCTTAATAAATGCAGTTGATTGAATTATGTATCAAAACATTAATTTTTTATTGACTTTGATAGTCTGAGTCAGAAGGAATTAGGAGTAAAAACAGAAAATGGTGAAAGGTACAGAACGTTTCTGGTATCCAGCACCATTATGTGACGTTACACCATTATGCATCTTGGAAGCATGACAGTTAGCGTGATGTTATTAATGTTATGACATTGGAGTTTGGAGTTCAATCCCAGCATCCTCTGTAAGGAGTCTATGTACATCCTCCTCATGGAATGAGTGAGTTTGCTCTGGGTCTAATTGTACAATAATATTTGTGGTTTGTCCAGCTGTTAGGAAGATTACAGAATTTCACAGGCAGGTTAACACAGACAAAATGCTGGAGATCTCAGCAGGTCAGGCAGCATCTATGGAGGAAAATAAACAGTTGACATTTCGGCTGAGACCCCTTCAAGACATAGCCTGAAACAGCAACAGTTTAATTTCCTCTATAGACAATATAAGACCTGTCCTATACTATATCTCCTCTATAGAAAAACTTGGGAATCCAGTCCTTGGGTAAGAGTGGATAACATGCTGAGATCCCCCAGCATTTTATGGGTATTGTTCAAGATTTCCAGTGGTGGCAGAATCTTTCATGCCTCTGGTTCATGGACAGGTTAATGGAGATGGCACATGGTTGGAAAATAAAACTTAAAGCAGAGCAATGCAGAGTGTAGCATGCGGGAAACAACAGGCCAACAGATTGAAATTAGTTAGGTAGGGATGAATAGATTGAAATATTTAACTTTATCTTTCTGTACTGTTCCCTTCAGGCAACTTTTGCAAGATAACTGTCGCTCAATAACCAAGAAACACTTTGTTCCTTATGGACACCCAGATGGAAAAGAAGATTTTCCTCATAAGTTACATTCCATAGGCAGTGGATTCATGCGGACAAAGCCATTGAACTTCCCATTCCTCAAAGATGTAAGAAAACATTCAAAACTTGAAAAGCTTTTGGGTCTAGTGATTTAATTGGTTAGAAATTACCTTTCTTTTCTAATACTGGATCCAGATTCTGATTGGAGTTTTGACTGAGCAATACAAATTAAACACAAAGTTGGCAGCAATTCAGCATCTTTTGATAGGAAACTGAAACATGAAAGTGGTCAAGTATAAAAATAAGGCAGGACAAGGTGTTCTTGGAAAGTTGGGCTGAGTTGCATTGGGCTCCTAGAGAGAAATTTCAAGGTTTATTTCAATGTACTGAACCTATCTTATATGCCAGAACAAGGAAAGTTCCTGGAGCCCAATGGTAAAGCCTAGTTTACTATGAGAAGCAAGAGAAGAGATTGCTGTGCATTTGGTGATGATCTTTTCATCCTCACTGGCCACAGGAATAGTACTAGATGATTGGATGGTGTCAAATGCTATTTCTCTGTTAATGAAAGGGAGTTGGGATAACACTGGAAATTATAGACAAGTAAGTCTTACTTCAGTAATGTGCAAGTTATGGGACAAAAGTCTTAGGGACAGGGTTCATGAGGATTTGGAGAAGCAGTCTGATTAGGGATAGTCAGCATGACTTTGTGAGGGGCAGGTCATGTCTAATGAGCCTGATCAAATTCTATGAGGATATGACAAAGCACATTAATGAGATAGAGCAGTGGATGTGGTGTATATAGATTTTAGTAATGCATTTGCTAAGGTTCCCTATTGAAGGCTCATTCAGAAAGTCAAGAAGCATGGGATCCAGAGAAACTTGCTTGTTTATGAAACCTTTATACATGTGACTAATTATCTGTGAAAGAACGCATAAATTTTTTCAGTAGGCTTGTTTGGTGGCAAGCCATTTTTCAGTTACGATGCAAGCTCCCAATATAAAGCTTTAAGTGTGTTTGGGAGCTCAACTTGATTAAGTCATTATGAATTATGTTAGCAGATTAACAATTATTGAACATGTGTCACAGCAGCATATGTAAAATACACTTTGTAATCTTCTCTCACCATCTGCAACTGGAAAAGAAAACAGATTCCCATGTGCCAATGCCATAATATTTCATAATAAGGAATGCTAAAATTTACAAAAAATGTCATATTAACTGCTACAAACATAGCTACTCTTTTGGCAGAGAAAGTTGAAATTAAATAGCTGTAACCAAAGTTGATTGAACACTTTGTTTTATTCCACTCAGGCAATTTAAAGAAAGATCATGTTGCTGATCTTTATATTTTTCATCTCCAAAGATCTGATTTTATGACTCCAAGAACTTAGGGCTAAAGAGCAGACATCAGTAACGCAAAGATATCAACAGTCTTCATAACTCTTTGAATCAACAGTTTGTTCCACTGTCTAAGTTAACCTGCAAGGCAAAATTTGTTTTTCATTAGGAAAAAAGTGTCCAAAATATTCAGTTAATTTATTTTTATTTTTGTTGCATGGCAGAAAACTTAGCTCTCACATACAAATGCATGCAACACTTCCTTTCATCACTTTGAGAATGCTCAGAGTACAAGGGTAATTTGTGGAGAAATAGAAAAGTTTGTGTTGTGTGTGAAATCAACTGTTTAATTCTTAGATTAGACTGTTTAGTTGTTATTTTATTTGCATTTTAACAATCAATTATAGGCTTGGTTTTTAAGTAGTTCCTACATGCACATAGCCGTTTAATATGCCTCTGCTGGCTATACAAAGTATAATTCTGGAAAGTTCTGCAGAAAGTGAATAAGTGCTTTCATATTTGTTAACATGGTGCTGCATTATTGAATAATAGCTTTCAAATTGGTTAATTCTTATCTATGGATATCATCATCATAGCTTGTCACACCAGACTGCCAGCCACTCTAGTGTTGTTCGGTTAACACAAAATACTCTGCAGATGCTGGGGCCAAAGCAACACTTACAACACGCTGGAGGAACTCAGCAGGTCGGGCAGCATCCGATCAGTCAACGTTTTGAGCTGGAACCCTTTGTCAGGACTGAAGAGGGAAGGGGCAGTGTTGTTTGGTTGATGTTGAGCAGGTCAGTGTCAGCTAAATCAGGTGAGAGAGGGCAGTTGCGTAGAACATGTTCAATGTTCTGCACTCTTTCACCACACTCACAGGATTTGCTGGTCTTTAATCCCCACTTCACCATATTGTCTCCCATCCTACAAACTCCCGCTCTCGCTCTGTTGAGAGTGCACCACTTCCGTCTGTCAAGCAGTGCCCCGTCTGGCAACATTTCTGTGGGGTCTTGCACTGTATTGTTTGGTGAGGTTCTGGCTTCTGTTTGTTGCCAGAGGCCAGTCCTGTATGTTTTGGGGGATGTTCCACGCGGTAGTTCCTCCATTGTAGCAAAGATATGAATGAAAATTTTCCTATCTCTGTGGTATAAAAATAGCTGTTTTATGCTTCGTACCATCTTTATTCCGCTGTCTTTTTCAATTAGTATACCTCTATCACTGTTCTTTTTCTGTTTTCTTTGTTCTGTAAACTCTTAATAAAATGATCATGAAGCAACAAGTTTTATGCCTCTTTCTTGACTTCTAAAAGAGCTTTGGATCCATCAGCAGCTAGTAAATGCATGCATTTTTTCTCTCCACCAGTAACTAGAGTAGGAAAATGGAAGAACAATTGATTTCTTTTAAGTGAACTTTAATTCCATCTGAGAGAAAAATCTCAGCAAAATAGAGAGAAAAAAAAAAGAAATTCAGACTGCACAGGTATAGGGGTGCCTGATATTTTCTGGAATTGATTATCCACAAACAATACTGTCCTAAATAGGAACACCTTGATGTCATATATGGTAGGTGTTGCTGTGCAGCAGGTAGTGTTGTTGCCATGTAGAACAAGTGACCTGAATCTCTGGTGCTGTTCATTATGGGATTTTCATATATTTCATTTCTTCTTGTGCACTTGGGTTTCCCCTCAACTCCTTTTCCCATACCAGTGACAGGCTGCTTGGTGGATTATTTGACTAATAGAAGTGTTTGACATATAGAATGTAATTTAAAATTGAGTTTGTAACATCATAAACTCTTTCACACGTGCTGCAATAGATCCTGTTATATTTGTTCTTACTGAAGACAAATCTGGCGTGGGTTTACGTAACATTTTATTACTGAACTGCTGCTCAACCCCATGTGCACGTGCCACCAGGTCACCATCGTAACTGTCGGTTTCTGGTGAATCCCTCGTATTGCCCACTGGAGCTGAAATTCTTTATTATGCACCCATGATAACACAGATACTAAATGGGGAAGAGGAAAGGAGTTGAGGTATTGCTTGCTCCTCAGGTCAGGGGGAGAGAAGTCCTTGTGGCCAGTTTATCACCCTGCTTTATCAGGCTCTTTATTTACCTCTTTAATACCTCAATCAAATTAGTGAAACAATTCTTCCCTTGCACAAATCTATACTGAATATTCCAGATCAGCCCGTGCTTTTCCAAATATCATTAATCCCATTGCTTAGAATTTTCTGCAGTAATTTCCTTACTACTTGATGTAAAGCTCACTAACTTGTAGGTGAGGTATTAGCCCTACTTCCCTTCTTAAAAAACAGAATAGCACTAAAAACCTTCCAATACCTCACCTAACAAAACCTAAAGAAAAATGCCGAGAATCTCTGTGAGGTGCACCAGGTATCTTGTTCCTTGCTTTTCACAGAATGCTGGGATAGATTTCATCAAGCACTGGGGACTTATTATCTCTTATGCATTCTCTTACAGCACCCTGCTCCCTTAAGACAGACACTGTCTAAACTTGTAACAGTTCCCTTCCAGAACTTACTACATTTCATGTCATTCTGCTTGGTGAATACAGATGACAAGTATTCTGTCAGGACCTCATTCACATCACCAAGCTCCACACTTGGATTAGCTCTTCGGTTCCTTAAGGATCCTACTCTTAGATCTGAACTGTGTCTTTCCATAACCACATGTGCTGCCTATACTGCTGAATATTTCCAGTACCTTTTTTTAAATTTCAGATTTACAGCACCAGCAGCTGTTTGATTATCATGAGTCTGAGGACTTTGAGGGCTGGAAGAGTATAGGCAACTTTTCCAAACTTTGGGTCTGGCCACTTAGATAATCCTAGATATTTTATGTCCTAATCAAATTATACTTTATATGAGTGGATATGCTTTTGGTTTCTATAATTTTTAATTTCAGCAAATCAAGGACCGATTGATGTGTTTTAGCCTTTAACTCTGCATGCTTATGAAATATTGCATTTGTAACGTGTGTTAGTTGATTTTTCACCTCTATCACACAGATGAAAGAGGTTCATACTGATACGAAAGATCATGGACCATCGTTTATCACAGGAATTCAGCCCAAGCATGTACCATTACTACATCAAATTCAATCAAAGGACCCAGTAATGCAAGAGAATAGAGGTCATGTAAGTACAGAATGTCTTAGCTGGTGGATACACAGTGCAACATGTATTGGATGTACTTGATCCAGTTACCAACTATTCTCCAAAATTCACTTCACATGAGCGCAAAGAATGAATACCTACATTCAGATTCCGAAGTTCATTTGGGACTAAGCTATCTTGGATCAACTTCACTCACATCTATGGGGTCCAGTATCAAGAACAACAGGCACTGGTTGAAGCTGTATTGCTTTAATTAATGCAATGTCTAGTGAAAAACACTTATGACCTGCATTTGGTCTTTAAGGGGAAAGGGTCAACGATTTGCTCAAGTAAGATGTTTCCGCTCAAATGCAGAATATAAAAGTCAACTGTTGAGCAAGGTATTGTTATTTTGTAACTTTTTTTTAGAATTTAATGTTCTATGATATCACTTTTAAAAAAAGAAAAGAAGAAACATTTTAAATGAATTTTAACGTTGATGCATAACAAGGAATGGGTCAAGTTTTATGTTCTCACTGCTCCTTCTCTCAACCCTTCCACAGGCTCTTTATCATTTTTTAACAAAATCTTTGTTTGACATCTTAAATAAACAGAAATTTCCACTGCTTGATATTGGGAAGAACCAACTTGCATCCTTTCTCTACCTCACAGATCGTTCAACACTGTGGACTCTGTTGCACTGCCTGACAACGGTCGGAAATGAACAAAACTGTTAACAACCTTGGTGTCATATTTGATCTTGAGCTGAGATTCACACTTCAAGTTTGAACCATAGTTAAGATCATCTGCTTCATCTCCTTTATATTGTTATTATCACCCCTCCCTCACTCATCCACTGCTGCATTCCTCACCCAAGACTTTGTTGCCTTTGAACTTTGCATTGGAAATGCACTCCAGGCTGACCTTGGTCTTGCTCCCTAAACATTGAATTGTGTATGTTTGGCAGCCCATGACTTAATTCCCATTCAGTCATCACTGTTGTGCCTGCTGACCTATATCAACTCGTATTTCTCATGTTCTTATAATTTCTTACGCCACTTGACCCATTAAGTCCATGGCATCTCCCAGTCCATTCCCCCACTTATTCCCCTGTTCATTTTCTTCCCACTGATTCTCCTGCCGTCCATCTATTCTAGGGTTAATATATAGCTGCCTGCTAACCTTCCAGCAAGTTTTTTGGGATGTGGGTGGAAAGAGGTGCACCCTGAGCAAACTCACATAGTCACAGGAGAAGGAGTAACAACTAAGTTAGTGTCAAACTTTGGAACGATGTGGCATGAACTGCTGCACCACTGAGGTGCACAGTTAAGCAATGCCTCAAATTTTCATCACTATTTCCAAACCTCTCTCTTTCCTACTCTTCAATCTCCACCAGCTCCATATCCCTGCAAGATACCTGTGTTCCTTTACTTTTTGTTTTTTTCTTTATTTTGCCTGATTCCTCATTATAAACTCTCTTCCACTAGCAATATGACCTTCAGCTCTCAAGCCCCCAGCTACTGGATCTGCTCCTCCCTCCTTCAATGGATTCCTTAGCACGTACCTCTTAGATAAATCTTTTGATCTTTTTCCAATATCTTGGCCTTGAAGTTTTGTTTTTAGTTGGAAACAAATTTGTGAAGCTTTTGGAGGAATTTCTATTACATTAATGATACTATATTAAAGGAAGTTAATCTTGGAGAAAATGTTGTAACTCATACCACCTTATTCTAACATTATATGTAATTCTTCTAGGAAAAAAAAGCTTTTAGAAGGGAGTATTTCAGACGGTTTACTTTCATAATGACTATCCGATTGTCAGATATGATTAAATACCAACAGAATTTCATTAATTTTTTGGCATTGCTTTAATTTTGTAACCATCAGGATTGTTCCTTTTTATCAGTAACTCCATTTTTTATTTTTAATGCTCATTTCAGAATTTAAGGAGCTAGGTTGAAAGTTAAGAAGTAGGACCTTGATGTTATCGCTCTATTACATACATCTGGTGCCACATGTTAATCAATATAAACATTTGAAGATCAGGCATATTAATCCTTGGAAAAAGTGCAGGATTCTTGGGGCTCAGCAACCAAATATGGATGATAAACTGAGCCTTAACATGGCATGTTTGTGGTGAGTTTAACTAAATTGGCTAAGGGATAGGTGGAGCAAACGATTATAAAGTGTTGCAAAAAGTAATTCGAGAGTCAAAGAGTAGGGGAGAAGGAAGTTGTGCTGTATAGGATGAAAACAGATGAGGAACAATTGTGAAGAACACAAAAATAAGTTTGGAATGTGTGTGTGAAAAAGCCAACAGAGCGGTGGCTCAGACTGGTGGTGAGTGGGATTTTTGTAAAGTTGTGATAACAGAAGGATGGCTCAAACAGAGTCAAAGTGTGAGAGAGTAGTTAGTAATGCGTCTAGGAACCTGGGAGTCATGAACAGGGGCATGGAATAAAAGAAAGGAAGTTATGTTGAACTCAAATAAAATTGTGAAGAGACTACAAGTGGAATATTGTATCTAGTTCTTGTCAATGACTGGAAATACTGGAGAAACTGAAGTTGCTCTCTTAGGGTCAAAGGATGATAGAAAAGTACAGCACAGAAATGGCCCTTTGGCCAATCTAGTCTATACCAAGCCACTTACACTACCTATTCCCATCAACCTGCACCTAGACCATAGCCCTCCATACCCCTACCATCCATGTACCTATCTAAACAACTTTAACATTGAACTCCAGTTCGCATGCACTGCTGTGCTGGCTGCTCGTTCCACACTCTCACGCCCCTCTGAGTGAAGAAGTTTCCTCTCATGTTCGCCTTAAACTTTTCACCTTTCACCCTTGAGCCATGACCTACTCAGCCTCAGTGGAAAAAGCCTGTATTGTCTTTACACCATTTATACCCATAATGCAAATACCTCTATCCAATCTCCCCTCAATCATCTACATTCCAAGGAATAAGGTCCTAACCTATTCAGTTTTTCTTTATAACTCAGTTCCTCCAGTCCCAGCAACATCCTTGTAAATTTTCTCTGTACTCTTTCAACCTACATCTTTCCTGTACATAGGTGACCAAAACTGCACACAATACTCCAAATTAGGCCTTACCAGCATCTTTTACAACTTTAACATAACATCCCATCTCCTGTACTCAATACAGCAATCACCTCCTCCGCTGTAATCTGTATCGGGCCAATGACCTCAATGCTGCTTTGCCTCTGTTACGAGAATACACATAAAATTAAGATGTTTGCTGGCCTGGGCTAGCATCAGTGGCATCAGCAGTTGGTCTGCCACCTGCCCTCAGGGGAAGGAGAGATAAGGAACAATGGAGCAGCGTCTGGAGATGTGTAATGGAGGGATGTGGGAGGAAGAGCTGTCTGGAGCGGCTCCCCCTTTGAACCCTGAACTGTTTGAAGTGATGGACAGGCGATACCCCAGCAGGGGGATAAAAAGGGGACAGGTTCGCTAAGACAGGACACACGCCACCCGAGGTAACGAGACCCTGGAAGCGGTGCGCCTCTCACGAGTGGGTGAGAAGTGCCAGACAACGACAAGGGTGGAAAGGTACGATCAGCGGGAACCCGGTGTGTGTCCGCCCTTGCCTGGGTGCCGGGTTCACTGCAGAGGATCGACCGCATCTGGAGGAGGGGTCACAGTCGGTGACCTCAGGTGACATCACCAAGGACCCGCCCAAAAGCTGTTTGTGAGCCATCTCGCTGGTCTGTGAGCCATCTTGCTGGTCTGTGAGTGAAGCAGTGTTCTGAATGATCAGTTGTTCCTATTCTATCTCTCTCTTCCCCCACGTTGTCCCTCGCCATGGCAACGATTACTGCGAACTGAACTGGACTGAACTTTGAGTCATTTTGAAATTTGGTCATTTACCCCTAGACAACGATAGAGCTTGATTGATGCTGTTATCTTAATTCTGTGCACATGTGTGGTTATCATTGTTGAACTGTTGCATTTATTATCCTTTCGATTACTGTGTTGCTCGTTTCTTTAATAAAACTTTCTTAGTTCTAGTACTCCAGACTCCAACTGAGTGATCCATTTCTGCTGGTTTGGCAACCCAGTTACGGGGTACGTAACACCTCACATCTATAGTTCATGTGTCCATCTCCTGAGTTAACACAGTTGCAAAAACTCCATTTAAGTTCTTCCCAATCCCTTTTGGCTGCTCACATAGATTACCATTCCAGAGATCCAGTTTTGTCCTTTGTAATCCTTTTGTTCTTAACATATCTGTAGAATCCCTTAGGAATCTCCTCCACCTTGTCTGCCAGGGCAACTTCATGTCTTCTTTTAGCCATCCTGATTTCTTTAAGTGTTCTCTTGCATTTCTTATACTCCATAAGTACCTCATTTGTTCCTACCTGTCTACACCTGCTATGTAGATGTACCTTCCTTATTCCTCAGTTCCACCCATAGAGCCTCACTAGATGTGTTCTCCATCTGATCTGACTGAGCATTGCCATGACATTTTCCCTGACTGCTACCACCACTCCTCCCCCTTTAATCCCTCCTGCTCTGTCGCATCTAAACCAATGGAACCCTGGAACATTGAGCTACCAGTCCTGACCCTCCTGCAACTAAGTCTCACTATGGCTACAATATCATGATTCCATGTGTTGATCCATGCCCTGAGCTCATCTGTCTTTCCTACAATACTTATTGCATTGAAATATACGTAGCTCAGACATTAGTCGTACCATGCTCAACCTTTTGATTCCTGATGGTCTGAGGTCTTAACAATATCTGTCTTCACAACCTCTTCACTCTCTGTTCTGGCACTCTGGTTCCCATCCTCCTGCAACTCTAATTTAACCGCCCCTGCACCCCATGCAGCATTAGCAAACCTTCCCACTATGATATTTATTTCCTCTCCAGGTTAGGTGCAAACTTTCTCTTCTATACAGGTCCTGGCTTCCCTAGAAGAAAGCCCAATGCTGCAAAAATCTGACATCCACCCTCCTATACTGAATCCTTAGCCATGTGCTAAACTGCATGGTTTTCCTACTACTGGCCTCACTAGCACATGACATGGGTAGCAACCCTGAGATCACAACCCTGGAGGTCCTTTAACTTTGCACTTAACTCCCTGAAATCACTTTGCAGAACCTCGTCATTCTACATTCCAATGTCACTGGTACCTACATGGACTGTGACCTCTGGCTGCTCACCTTTCCACTTAAAAATGTTGAGGACTCAATCCGAGATGTCCCGGACCTTGGCACCCGGGAGACAAATACCCCCCGGGAATCTCTTTCTCGTCTACAGAACTTCTTTTCTGTACCACGAACTAATGAATCCCCTATCACTACAGCTTACCCCTTCTCCCCCCTTTCCTTTTGAGTCACAGTGCCAGAGATCTGAGTGCTGTGACTTTCCTCTGCTAGGTTACTCCCCCCACCCCAACTGTATCCAAAGTAGTATATCTGTTTTTGTGAGGGGTGGCCACAGGGGTACTTTGCACTAAATTTTTAATCCCTTTCCCTTTCCTAACTGTCACCCAGTCTCCTGTGTCCTGCACCATGGATGTGACTACCTTTCTGCTTGTCCTGTCTATCATCACCTCAGCCTCCCAAAGGATCCAGAGTTCTTCCATCTCCAGCTCCAACTCCTTATTACAGAGTTTTAGAAGGTGCAGCTGGATGCACCTGGAGACCTTCCTGCCTTCCCACATCCCACTAGAGGAGCATTCAACGATCAAACAAGACAACATCTGCAGATGTCTGAAACGTTGACTGTACATTTACTGCCTCGCCTTTTGGTTCCTCCAGTATATTTTGAGCATTCAACTATCCTTCCTGCATCCCTACTGTTCTAATTTTGCAAAGAAAAGAAAGAAAACAGTAAATAAACTGGGGGGAAATATCTATATAGCTACCTACAGCTTTTCAGTTTTTCTTACTCAGACCTCTCCTTGCTAAAGCCTGAAATAACTACTGTAACGCTATCTACTCCAGCTTGGCTGCACCAACAACGGAGCGATAAGGTTGAGAGGTGATTTGACAGAGATGTACAAGATCAGGGCTAACTTAGATGAGGTAGATAGATGGAAGGTGTTTTCATTAGCAGTTGGTTTCAGTACTGGGAACAAATTAAAATTTTGGGGCTGAGGATGTAAAGGATAACAAACAACTCAGAATTGAGTTCTCCCTGTAGGCTTTTGAAGTGAATTGACCATTTCTTCTTTGTCATTTCAGGGACCACTCTATATGTCCACTGAGTATAATGCTAAATATAAGCCACTGGATTCATCAGGTATGTAATTCAAAAGTGTTAAAATGTTATTGTATGTTAAAACACAGAACTGAACCATCTGTTCTTGTAGCAACTGTAAATGCAGTAATATTGCAGAATGAAACCATAGACTTGAGGGGATCTTTGTCAACTTTCTAACATTGGCAACAACCTGACTCACTGGTCTGCTTTTCATCTAATTGATTTCAGTTACTACTTAAGAACGTCAAAGAATTTGGACCATAAGACCCTAAGCTATAGGAACAGAATTAAGCCATTCAGGCACTGAGTCTGATCCACCATTTGAAATGAATCCTAACATTGCATTTGCCTTCCTTACCACCGACTCAAACTGCGTTAATCTTTAGGGAATCCTGCATGATTACTCCCAAGTCATGTTGGACTTCCAATTTCTGAATTCATGTTTAAAAAATAGCCTTTGCCTTTATTCCTTCTACCAAAGTGAATGACTGTATACTTCCCTGCATGGCATTCCACCCGCCATTTCTTTGCCCATTCTCCCAATCTGTTCAAATTCTTCTGCAAACTCCCTGCTTCCTCAACATTACCTGCCCCTCCATTTCTCTTTGTGTCATTTGCAGACTTGACCACAAGGCCAACAATTCTGTAATTCAGGTCATTAATATATAGTGCGAAGTACCATATCTAACTTGGACCACTGTAGAGCTTCACTAGTTGCTGGTCCCCTTTATTCCCACTCTTTGTCTCCTGTCAGTCAGCTTATCTTCTCTCCATGCTAGTATCTTTCCCGTAATCCCATGGGATCTTATCTTGTTTAATAGCCTCATGTGGAGCACCTTGTTAAAGACCTTTCAGAAATCTAAGTAATCAACATCCGCTGATATGCCTTTGTCTATCCTGCTTTTTATTTCCTCAAAAAATACCAACAGATTTGCCAAGCGGTATTTCCCATATAGGAAACCATATTGATCTCAGCTTATTTTATCTTGTGCCTTCAAGTACCCAAAACCTCATCTCAGTAATAGACTCTTAGCATCTTACCAACCGCTGAGGTGAGGTTAACTGGCCTATGATTTTCTGCCTTTTGCCTCCCTTCCTTCATAAGGAGTTGAGTGACATTTGTAATTTTCCAGTCTTTTGAAAAGATTGCAGAGATTGAGAATATGGAGACAGAAATTGGAGGCCAGAATTAAAAAGTAAATGAGACCTGTTGGGAATTTCTGCACTTGGTTAACAAACACTTGGAAAAACCAATAAAAAGAAGTTGGGTTTAAGTGGAGCAGCCATTATGGGAACAGTCATTGCATGAATGGGACAGGGTTAGAGTGGGGGAACTGATTCTTTGGCTTAACAGGATTTGGCTAGAAGAGGTGAAAGCTAGTTTGAGGTTTCTGTCAGGACTTTCTTTTGTTGTATATTGATGCTCATTAGAGTAGTGAAAATTAACCACATGTCAGAGCTGTACTCTTCATGCAAGAAGTGGGAGATCTGGGAGATCTCTAGTCTCCCTGATTACTACCACTGCAAGAAGTACATCTGTGTACAGCCCCTTATGGACCATGATACATAAATGGAGCTGGATAACCCTCAGCTCATACAGTGAATGAAGAGGCGATAGAGAAGGGCTACATGGAGATAGACACAACTATGTTGCAGGAGGCAGGCATCTCGGTGACAGTCAGGAGAGGGAAAGGGAATAGGTAAATAGTGCAGAGTACCCCTGTGGTCATTCTCCTTAATAACACTGCTTTGGATAATGTTGGGGGGGGGGCACGACCTACCAGGGGAAAGTCGCAGTGACTGTGTCTCTGGCACTGGGTCTGGTGCTGTGGCTCAGAAGGGAAAGAGGGACAGGAGGAGGGCAGTAGTGTTAGGAGATTCAATAGTTAGGGGAACAAACAGGATATGTCAGGACATGACAAAGACTTCCGCATGGTAAGTTACCTTCCAGATGGCAGGGTTAGGGATGTCTTAGACTGAGTCCACAGCATTCTTAAGGGGGAGGGTGAGCAGCCAGAAGTTATGGTGCTTATTGGTACCAGTTACATACTACAGGTAAGAAAAGAAATGAGGTCCTGAAGAGATAATATAGTGAGCTAGTTAGGAAACTGAAATTAAGGTGGTAATCCCTGGATTGCTGCCTGTGCCATTTGCCAGTGAGAATAAGAATAGGATGGTTTAGCAGATAAATGTGTGGCTGAAGAATTGGTATGGTGAGCAGAGTTTCAGACTTGTGGATCTTTGGAATCTCTTTCGTAGAAGCTGTGACCTGTGCAAAAGGGAAGGATTACACCCAAACTCGAGGGAGACCTAAATCCTTGCGGCAGGTCAGCTAAAGCAAGTTGGTGTAAAGGTAGCATGTAGAGAGTGTGAGGAAGGAGAGGCAGTGGAAAAGAAATAATTATAATTGGTTTGATGGGTTGAAATGTGTCTATTTTAAAGCAAGAAATAACAAGAACAAGGGTGATGATCGTAGAGTTTGCATGGGTCATTACATGGAGCTCCAATGTGGCCATTACAGAGGACTTGGCTGTCACCAGGGCAAGAATGGCTATTGGACATTCCCAGGTTTAGGTATTTTCAAAGAGACAGGTAAGAAGGTAAAAGAGATGGGAACAATAGTATTCCTAATTAGGGATAGTATCACAGCTTCTGAAAGGGAGGATATCCTGGAGAGATTGTCTACTGAGTTAGTGTGGATAGAAGTAAGAAACAGAAGAGAGTAATCACTCTATTGGGAATATTCTATGGATACTGCTGCCTAACCATAACAATAGTGAGACTGAGGTGCAGATTTGGAGTCAGATTTGGAAAGCTGCAAAAATAACTGGCCATAAGAGTAGTGCCAGAGGATTGAAGGGTGTCAAATCTTATTCCTTTATTCAAGAAAGGTAATAGGGATAATCCTAGAAATTATAGACCAGTGATTCTTACAACAGTGGATGGTATTTGGAGAAGATTCTTAGAGACAGGATTTAAGAACAGTTGGAGAAACAGCCTAATTAGGGGTAGTCAATGTGGCTATGAGGGGCAGGTTATTTCTTATGAGCTTGTCTGAATTCTTTAAGGAAGTGACAAAGCAGATTGATGATGGCAAAGCAGTGGATAGAGGCTTCAGTAGAGCACTTGACAATATTCCTTGTGGTAAGCTCTTTCAGAAAGTCAGGCAGCATGGGATCCAAAGAAATTTGTCTGCCTGGAGGTTGGTGACCATTCTGCAGGGATTTTTCTGGGGCTCCTGCTCTGTGTGATTTTTATAGATGACTTAGATTAGGAAGTAGAAAGGTGGGTTCATAGGTTTGCAGATGACATGAAGGTTGGTGGTGTTGTGAATAGTATAGAAGGTTGCTGTAGGTTACAATAGCACATTGATAGGATGCAGAGCTGCAAAGTCACAGCTGGAGTTCAATCTGAAAGTGTTTCAGTTTGGAAGGGTTCATGTCAGGATTCTTAACATTGAGGAGGAACAGAGGGATCTTTGGGTTCATGTCCATAGATCTCTCAAAGTTTCAATGCAGGTTAATAGGGTGGTGAAGAAGGGGTATGTTGACTTTCATTAGTTAGGGGATAGAGTTCAAGAACTGAGAGGTATTATTGCAGCTTTATAAAACCCTAATTAGACTACGCTTTGAGTATCGGGTTCAGTTCCGGTTGCCTTACTATAGGAAGGATGTTGAAGCTTCAGAGAGGGTGCTGAAGAGATTTTCCACAAATCTCTCTGAATTAGAGAACATATTCTTTGGAGTGAAGGAGGATGAGGGGGTAACTTAATAGACGTGTACAAGATAAGAAGCAAAGATAGAGTGTAGCCAGAGACTATTTGCTGGGGTATATATTACTAATATATATGGAGAGGGTACAGAGAAGATTCACTAGAATGAATCCGGGAATGAGAGGGTTAACATATGAGGAACGTTTGTCCACTCTTGGACTGTATTCCTTGGAGTTTAGAAGAATGAGGGGAGACCTCATAGAAACATTTCGAATGTTAAAAGGCATGGACAGAGTGGATGTGGCAAAGTTGTTTCCCATGATGGGGGAGTCTAGTACGAGAGGGCATGACTTCAGGATTGAAGGGCGCCCTTTCAGAACAGAAATGCGAAGAAATTTTTTTAGTCAGAGGGTGGTGAATCTATGGAATTTGTTGCCACTGGCAGCGGTGGAGGCCAAATCATTGGGTGTATTTAAGGCAGAGATTGATAGGTATCTCAGTAGCCAGGGCATCAAAGGTTATGGTGAGAAGGTGAGGCAGTGGGACTAAAAAGGATAAAATGGATCAGCTCATGATAAAATGGCGGAGCAGACTCGATGGGCCGAATGGCCTACTTCTGCTCCTTTGTCTATGGTCTTATGGTCTTACGGTCTAATAAAAAGGTGTATGACTTTAAGGTGTTTAGAGGTGGGAATGGGGGATGTCAGAGCTAGGAGTTTTACACCGAGAGTGATAGGTTCATGGAACATGCTGCCAGTGGTGGTAGTAGAGACAGATATATTACGGGCACTTAAGAGATTCCTGGATAGGCATATGGATGAAAGGAAAATAGTGGTTATGTGAGGGAAGAGTTAGACTGATAATGGCGTAGGTTAAAGGATTGGCTTAATATCATAGGCCAAAGGGACTGTACTGTGCTTTACTTTCTGTGTTCTATGTTCTATGTTTTATGAATCTAATGATTCTTGAGGGATCACTAGTGATGCCACCACTATCTCATCAGCCACCACTTTTAGAACCCCGGGGTGTAGTCCATCTCGTCCAAGTGACTTACCTACCTTCAAAACTATCAGCTTCCCATGCACATTCTTCTTATTAATAATGACTGCTCTCACCTCTGCCCCTGACACTCAAATTTCTGGCATGCTGCTGGCATCTTCCACAGTAAAAACTGATGCAAAATACTTAATCAGTTTGTCCACCATTTCCTTGTCCCCCATTACTAACTCTCCAGTGTAATTTTTCTGCTGTCCAATATCTTCCATCTCTTTTACTCTTTATATAGCTGAGAAAACTTTTGGTATCCTCTTTTATATTATTAGCTAGCCTATCTTCATATTTCATCTTTTCTCTCCTTATTGCTATCTGGTTCCCTTCTGTTGAAAGGCTTCCCAATCCTCTAACTTCCTACTAATTTTTGTTATGTTGTTGTATGTCCCCTCTTCCACATTTATGCTGTCTTTGATTTCACTTGTTAGCCATAGTTACCACATCGTCCCTTCAGAATGCTTCTTCTTCTTTAGGATGAACTGATCTTGCATCTTCTAGATTACTCCCACAAACTCCAGCCATTGTTGCACTACCATCATCCCTGCTAGTGCCTCCTTGCAATTAACTTTGAACAGCTTGTATCTCATGCCTCTGTAGTTACCTCAACAGTAATATGGATGCATCCAATTTTAGCTTCTCCACCTCTGACTGTAAGATGAATTCTGTCATATCATGATCACTGCCTTCTCAGGGTTCCTTTACCTCATCAAATCTGGTTTATTACACAACACCAAATCCATAATTGCCCTTCCCTGGTGGACTCAAGCACAAGCTGCTCTAAAAATCCATCTTGTAAGCATTCTACTTATTTCTTCTCTTAGGATTCACCTTCAGCCTGATTTTCCCAATCTACCTGCACATTAAAATCCTCCATGACTATAATAACATTGCTCTTTTTACATGCCTGTTCTATCTCTCATTGTAATTTGTACCCCACATCCTTGCTACTGTTCAGGGCCTATATATAACCCTGATTGACTCTTTTGTTAGCTTCTGTTTCTTAGCTCTACCTTCAAAGATTCTACATCTTCTGTCCTCTGTCACTTCTTTCTAAGGATTGGATTCTATGTTTTTACTAACAACACCATCTCACCTCCTCTGCCCACCTATCTGTCTGTTCAATACAATGTGCATCCTTGGATATTAAGCTCCCAGCTGAGATCTTCTTTCAACTGTGACTCAGTGATGCCTATTTCTAACTGCACTAACTGTATAACACCTTCAATCCTGTATTAACCACCCCTTTCAATTTTTCCTCCATATTGCCTGAAGTTAAGTTCTTATCCCTCTCTAAACATTTTTTTCATTCTTTATTCTAGAGTCTTCCTTATCCTCCCCGTGTTCTCCTTCCCTTTGGTTTATCCATACTTTTCCAAGCTGTTCAACCCATCCCCTTTACTATTTAGTACTATCCACAGCCCTAGTTCTGGTTAATTGTAACTGTAAATTGGACAGTCTTATTACATATGGTGTGGAAGCATTTCATTTACATGGATTGAGTTTGTTTTTCATTCCATCCATTCATTTCATTTTCTAGATTGGGCAAATACTCCAATATCCAGCTTTTGATCTGCCATTCATCATATTGGTAAAGATTATGGGTGGTACTACAGAATGGCATGTAACATGGATTTTAGACCCATCTTAAACTAAAGAAAGGAAAGATTCTTTCCCTCCACTCCTACCTGTTGAAATTTTTGCCAATTTAGCAAAGTGCTCGCCTTCGGAGCTGCAATAAGCATAACTGGGTGGGCATAACTGTTCGTGGTAGACTGTCCTGTCTATTTCCCTCTAATCTTGTGAAAGTACCTGCATAATAAATCTATTTATTTTAGAACTGTGTATTCATCTAATTATATGTCAGCTATCTAAAACAAATGTGACAATGGATAGTAACACATAAAATGCCGGATCAAGAGGTATCTCTGGAAGGAAATGAACATTTGGTGTTTTGGGCTGAGATCCTCAATCAAGATTGGAGTGGAAGGGGGCATAAGGCAGAATAAATACTGTAGGTGAGAGGAGGGGGAGGAACACAAGCTGGCAGGTGCTAGGTGAGTCCAGGTGAGGGGGAATGAAAGGAGAAGGATGTGAGAAGATAAAGAGCTGGTAAAGTGATAAAGGGCTGAAGAAAAGGGAATCCGATAGGATAGGAGAAAAGACCTCCGAGATACATATTTAGTGGCCTTCAATAGGTATACTTAACATTACACTAGCTGTTGCAGGGCTCACAGAAGGGTATCAGTTTATTTGAGAATCCAGGCTCATGCTGGGCCATAAGAAATTCTGCTGACAGAAGAATACTAGTGAGGTTGGCAAATATAGAACTAGATTCTTCCTTGAAAAGGAGGATATTTGATGTTGTGTTCGGTAAGAATGGTGGAGTGAATGATTTGTAAAACCAATTTAAAGACAATGGCCTGAATGGCTTAGTTCTATGCTGTGCTATTTGAGAACCATAAATAGAAATGTGCAGATTCGCGTACTGCGTATCTCTTTAATGGCATTGGTCCAGCGATCTATTACCGAGCCTGGCCCAATCACGTCTGCATCATGTTTTGTGGAAGTTAAGGTGCAGCAGGAATGTTGCAAAATAAATTGATCAATTTTGACCGATGGAAGTACTAAATGTACAAATGAGATTTGAAAGATTGACCGTTATCAGAATACGGAACCACTTCAGTTAGAAAATGTAATGAAATAGCTAGCTGGAAGAAATAAGTCTTTTTGAACTTAATGCTTAAGTTGTTGCAATTTGTGAACAGTGCATTTCTTCACTCTAAGAGCACTAGAGTTCATGCAATATTGCTAATAAGGACTTTTACAGTTTGAAAAACATAGCAATTCTATGTATCACACTGAAATATTTGCACATATTGTAACTAAAATGTAAAATTGTCCTCTTTGCATTCATTGCAATGCGTCAATACAATATTCAAACTATTAAAAATAGTCAATTTTAGCAAATATCACTGAAATCTGACAGTTTATAATGTAAGCAAATTTGCCCTCAGTTTATACTTATATAAAGGAGCCAATAGATGTATAATTCAATTAGGCCATAAGACCATAAGACATAGGAACAGAATTTTGCCATGTGGCCCATCGAGTCTGCTCTACCATTCAATCATGGCTGATCCTTTTTCTTTATCCTCCTCAACCCCAATTCCCAGCCTTCTCCCTGTAACCTTTAATGCCATGACCAATCAAGAACCTATCAATCTCTGCCCTAAATACACCCAACGACCTGGCCTCCACAGCTGCATATGGCAACAAGTTCCACAAATTCACCACCCTTTGGCTAAATAAATTTCTCCACATCTCCAGTTTGAAAGGCTGCCCCTCTATCCTGAGGCTGTGCCCTTTTGTCCTGGACTCTCCCATCATGGGAAGCATCCTTTCCGCATCTACTCTGTCTAGGCCTTTCAGCATTCGAAAAGTTTCAATGAGATCCCCCCTCATCCTTCTGAATTCTAGCAAGTATAGACCCAGAGCCATCAAACATTCCTCATATGATAACCCTTTCATTCCTGGAATCATCCTTGTGAACCTCCTCTGGACCTTCTCCAATGCCAGCACATCTTTTCGAAGATGAGGGGCTCAAAATTGTTCACATACTCAGGGTGAGGCCTCACCAGTGCCTTATAAAGCCTCAGAATCACACCCCTGCTCTTGGATCCTAGACCTCTTGAAATTAATGCTAACTTGGCATTTGCCTTCCTCAGCACTGACTCGACCTGTAAGTTAACCTTTAGGGTGTTCTGCACAAGGACTCCCAAGTCCCTTTGCATCTCAGATTTTTGGATTTTCTCCCCATTTAGAAAATAGTTTTTTTTCATTGGAATGGAATGTAAATAGTTTTACCATTTACAAAGAAAATTTCTTCCAAATCCAGGTCGTTAAACAAGTAAGTTACTAATCACTTTATATGAATGGGATCTCAAATTCAGTAATTAACATTGGCTAGTTAACATAATCACAGTATTATTTATGTAGTGCAATTGATTATCACTCTTGTGGTTAAGGATAAGAGAATCATGTTGGTCCTTGAGGTCAGTAGTACCTCATTCAAGCTGCCCTTCATAATGTGCAAAATATGAGACTATCACCAGATACCTGAGTAGTGTGGGACATACACATCCAGCACTGCAAATGCAGTTTCTGACAGGAATCACTCATTGGCTCCAAGGTTGCCAGTTACAAAGGGAAAATCTTTTATCCCAATTTAATTAGTCAATCTATAAAGTTCCTAAAATCTCTCCATTTAAGTCAACATTAAACCCGTGCTGTGTCTGTAAAAGTTAGAGGCTGTCATGTAACAAACTGTGTAACTTAGCACAACACGTACAAAAAGTTGGAGGAACCTATGGAGAGGAATAAACAATCAACGTTAATGGTCTGAGACCCTTTATAAGGTTTGGAAAGGAAGGAGGAAGAAGCTAGAAAAGGAAGGTGTGAGGACTACAAGGAGCACAGGCTGGAAGGTAATAGGTGAAGCTAGGTGAGGGGGAAGGTACTTGAGTTGGTGGGGGGATGAAGTGAGAAGCTGGGAGGTGATAAGTGGAGAAGGTAAAGGGCTAAAGAAGAAGGAACGTGATAAGACAGGAGAATGAATCATAGGAGAAAGGGATGGAGGAGGGATACCAGAGGGTGATGATGGGCGAGGAGAGGAGAATGGATATCAAAGAAGCCAGAAAGGGGAATGGAAGAAGAGAGATAAGGTGCGAGTCCTTGTGCAGGATTCCCTGACGGTTAACTATGGTGGTATGGAAGGCAAATCCAACGTTAGGATTCATTTCAAGTGAACTAGAATACCAGAGAAAGTATGGAATGCTGAGGCCTTATAAGGCATTGGTCAGGCCACACCTAGAGTATTGTGAGCAGTTTTGGCCCCTTTATCTAGGAAAAGTTGTGCTAGCAATGGAGCTGGTCCAGAGGAGGTTCATGGGAATGATTCGGGGAATGAATGGATTAATGGCTCTGGGCCTGAACTCATTGATGTTTAGAAGAACAAGGGGGGATCTTGTTGTATCCTATTAAAATTGAAGGGCCTAGATCAGGGGTTCCCAATTTGAATTCACGGACCTCTCGGTTAATGATAGGATTTTGCAAATAAAATGACATGAGGCATTTTCTATTTAAGAAAAACCATAATTTATTGAACTCCAAAAACTGAACACAAGCCACGTTAGATCAGCCTCTTAATGTGAACCCCAACTCAATGTCAGTAGTTGTGAACTACGTACGTTTCCACCAATTACATTACCCTCCAGAGGTCCCCTGAGAATTCACTGAAACTGGCATTGCGAGCCTGTCTGGAGCTTGGTTGAGCCACCCAGCATGGATCCTGTACTTTACGGGTGGAGGAACAGCAGGTGCCTCTGGCTCATCTAGAAGTGTGTTGACGCACTGATGGTTGTGACGTCCAGCAGGGGCATGGCAGCAGAACCCTCCAAATCTTGGTGGGCTAGTTTAGACAATCTACCAAACACATTCAGTTTTACTCTGCTTATCTTTTCTCTCCATTCCAAAATGGGGAAAGTGCTACTGTAAGGGGGCTTAAGGGGATGTTGGAATGCATCATGCGGTCAAAAACAAACGAGGTAGAATGTAGGACGCCAGGAACCCAAGAGTGCTGTGCACCATGATGGGAGGTAGGAGCAGGTGCAAAGGTATTGAATTTAGTGAGGAATGTAGAACACTGTTGAGAGGCTGACTAGGCGATTATGGGATCAGGAATATAATCACCTGGCACTGGTAACAGCTGCCTGTATACCAATACAGCTGCGGACAACTGAGGGCCCTCTCTTGGAGCTGTACTGAGCCCCAGCAGGACCAACGGGAGGCAATCATGCCAGCACTCATCCATCGAGAAAGCACATTCAGAACAGTGTTTAAGGAGCAGTGGAACAGCTGACAGGCCATTGGACTGCGGGTGATAACGCTGTGGTGTGGTATAGCCTAATGCCGAGGTTCTGGGCCATCGCAACCCAGGGGTCTGAAATGAATTTTGGGCCTGTGGTCAGAGGAAATATTATATGGGGTGACAAACAGAACAACCCAAGTGCTAATGAACACCCGAGCCTCATCTGCAGCCGTTGTTAATGCTAGACGACCTCTGGCCACTTGGTGGTACAGTCCACCATGGTAAGGAGGTGTGTGAAATCGTGGGAGGGAGAAGAAGACCAACAAAGTCCACATTGACATGATCCAGTTGTTGCTCAGGGACCTCAAAAGTTGCCAATAGCATCTGAACATGATGGTTACCTTTTGCCCGCTGGCACTTCCGTCATGCAAGTCCTTTCGAAGACTGTGCCACACAAACTTCCACGCAGCCGGTTTCTGTGAAGCCTTCCAGCCCGGATGTGAGAGGCCATGTATGGAGTTAAAAACTGTCCAGATCCAGTTTGCGGGCACTATAGTGCGAGGACGATCGGTTGAGACATTGCAAAAGAGAGAAACACCAGCTTCCCCGAACTTAATGTCAGCAAACCACAAGCCCATGACTGCTGGTCAGTAAGCCCGGATCTCTGGTCAGTAACTTGGTCAGCTGCAATGCCAACATAGTCAATCACCATGTGTATGGCCTCAGTGGTTGGCCGTGAGAGGCAATCAGCCACAGCATTATTTTTTCCCTTGATACATTGTAAATCAGTTGTAAACTCTGATATATAAACCAGGTGGCGTTGTTGCCATGCAGACCAAAGGAAAAGGAAAGGTACGTCGCATCCGGAGTTTCTCTGGTTAGCGGCCGATTTCCCTCCACGCCTGATGTAGTGGGGAACCGTGTATGAGGCAAGTTACAACAGTGGTTTGCCATTGCCTTCTGCCGGGTGAGTTTCTAAAGAGATCACCAGCTCGTAACCCAGCACGGATGGAAAGTGTGCCAGGGAGCCAGCTGGATTCGAACTCGGGACCTTTCGTCCCGAAGTCCGGCACTGATGCCACTACGCCATCAGCCGGGTCTATGCAGACCATTAGTCTGATATTTTGGCCATCAAGTACACGGGGGATACGTAGTCAATGAGCACTGTGAAATGGCAACCCTCTTAGAAGAAAACAAAAATGGAAGAGAGCCAGGTAGAGAACGTGAACCTCATAGTCAAATGTGCTGTACTTCTTTTTGGGGGACAGAGATGCCGGCTGAAGAAGGCGAGTGGCTGCCACATGCCTGCAACCAACTGTTCACGCAGAGCACCCACAGCATAGTATCAGTAGTAATGGCTATGGGTGAGTTGGGGAGCAGGTGCACCAGCAGGGTAGCATTGGAAAGAGCTCATCTGGTATCATCAAAAGCCCTGGTCATGTACGCTGCCCAGTCAAGCACTATGTTAACAATATTGTCTTGAAGCGCACTATACAGGAGGAGTACAAGTTCAGCAGCTTGCAGAATGAAGCGATGATAGAAATTCAATATGCCTAAAAGCTCCTGTAATTTTTTTGTAGTAGATGGTGGTGTAAAATCCATAATAGTGGGTACTTTTGACAAGATGGGTTTCGCACTTTGTGCAGAGATGCGATGGCCAAGAAAGTCAATGGTTGACAACCCATGCTGGCATTTAGCAGGTTAATAGTCAACCTGCGTTGGCTTACGAGCTTGAAAAGTGTGCAGAGATGAGATACGTTTTTGTATTTGGATGCACTGGAGACAAGCATGTCATTCAGGTAAACTAAAAGAAAGTCTGTAAGTCTTTTAATACATCAGCCGTTGGAAAGTTTTTGCTTCATTTTTCAGCCAAAATGGAATGTGCAGAAGCTCAAAGAGGCTAAATGGGGTTATCACAGCTAGACTGACTTTGGGAAAAAGCTATGTGGGACTGGGTAACGATGGGGGTGGTGGCTTCATTAAGACATCGGCAATTCCCACATAGGCAGCAACCACCGTCAGACTTAGGGACGATATGGAGGGTTGAACCCTAGGGGCTATTCGACCAGCATACAATTCCAAGTCACTCCATGTTTGCAAACTCAGCCGTTGTGGTTTTAACTTTTCTGGGTGCAGTCTATGTGTGTGGGCATGGATTGGTAGGTCATTTTTGGGAATGTAGCGCTCAATTCCATGTTTTGTGACTGCAGTGGAGAATGTGGACTTGGTGAGGTTTGGGAATAAACTCAGTCATGTAAACTCAGATGTGGTGTTTCATGTGCTTGACATGTGCTTGACGATTTCATTGTGGGGATCTTACTCACAAAAAATCTGCACCATGCAGAGGTCTAGCCGCTTTAGCCTTCATGACGTTCCGGGTGTAACTTCTCCCTCTGTAGCAGAGCATCATCTCCCGTGGCCCATAAGTCTGGATCCTTCTGCTGTTGGCAGCCTCCAGTGAAGTTTTGACTTGTCATCAATAGGCGATGCTGGTAGCACACTAACCTGAGCTATTATGTCACATAGGAAGCGTCACACTGAAAGGATGTCCGTAATGAACAGTAGATGACCCTGGCAGCTGGAAACCACAGTGTTCACAGACCTCTGATGTCCCAATGCGCAGGTACTGTTAGAGCTGCAAGGCAGTCAGCACTACCTAGTGTTTGTACCAAGTGAGTGTGGTAAAACACAGACCTGGTATAGTCTGTTTGCAGCATTAGTTAGCAGTATTTTTCGCATGCTTTTGTTGGAGACCTTGCTGATCAGGCATATTGAGCCAGGGAAAAGAGGAGGAATTGTGCACCACTGCTTGGCTGAGTGTAGACTATCAACCATTTTAGTAAGCTCCCTATTGTCTTTCATGGGTGCATTAGTGAGGGCTATGCAAACTTGATCAGGCACTTGCTGCATGAAGAGTTCTTTAAAAATAAAACACGGATTGTGATTTTCCAGGAGAGACACCATGTGGTCCATTTGCTCTGATGGCTGAGCATTGCTGAGGCCAGGCGAGGAGAGCAACTGCTGGCATGCTCAGACTCCAGTTGTCGAAAGGTCTGTAAAAGGTGAATTCTCTACAATCTGTATAGATCCTGTTTGGGCATGTGTTCTAGTGGACTCACCACTCTTGCAGCCATAGAGTTTCCAAGTGACACTACCACATAGAAGAATTTGGTGTCATCGACATTGATTTCTTGCAGCTTGAATTGGGCTTCGGCTTCTACAAACCAATCAACGGCATTTTGCTCCCAAAACTCTGGCAGTTTCAAAGCAACTGCACGGGCCGACATGTTCAATAACTGTGGAAATTGTCCCAGAGCATCAGGGTTACTAATGTAGTTTTTTGCAAATAAAATGATGTGAGGCATTTTATGTTTAAGAAAAAAACATAACAACTCATTTATTGAACTCCAAAAACTGAATACCAAGATACCAAGCATGGTAAAAGCCCCTTTTGTAGTTACATCACCATATCAGACCGTCCTGTTAAAGGGAACCCCTACTCAATGTCGGTGGTTATGAATTATGCACTGTACATTTTCCACCAATTACATTAACCTACAGTAGGAATCCATGGCATAAAAAAAGTTGTGAACCCTTGGCTGAGATAAAGTGGACGTAGAGAGGATGTTTGCTATAGTGGGGGAATTTAGGAATAGAGCGCACAGCCCCAGACTAGAGTAACATCCATTTAGAAAAGAGATGAAAAGCAACTTCTTTAGCCAGAGAATAGTGTTCATTATGTGGAGTTCATTGCCATGGATGACTACAGAGACCGTCATTGAATATATTTAAAGCGGAAGTTGATAGGCTCTTGTTTAGCCAGGCGGCAAAGTTTACAGGGTGAAGGCAGGAGAATGGTGTTGAGAGGGATAATAAATCAGCCATGGTGGAATGCTGGAGCTGACACAATGGGCTGGATGGCCCAAATCTGTTCTGTCTTATGTCTTATTGTGTAAATCAGTCCCCTTCATTCATTTCTGACTACTTCACTAAATCAGCAAAAAAATAAGATAATTCATAAAGATTGGAGATCAGACAGCGAGCTTTCCTAACTTGTATTTTACTCACACAATGTATTTTATTGTCAACTGAACTCTCCAGGGATTATCAATTTATGAAGTTATTTTCAAAGGTTCAAAGGTTAATTTTATTGTTAAAGTATGCAATGTACAATACAACTCTGATATTCATCTTCTTCAGATAGCCAAGATACACAGAAAAGATCTCGGGGGTCATTGAAAGAAAAGACATCAACTCCCCTCCCCACACATAAAGGAAAAAGATGCAAAACTTGCAAACCCCAGTCTCCCATCCCCCTCATTGCACAAAACGAAATGAAAGATCGCCCTCCTGGAGAACGGCAGCTGGAACATCAAACTCCAAATTCCCAACCCTCTTCCTCGCAAGAAAAACAGCGACCTGTGAAAAAGGATGGGTTAGACCTGAACTCAAAGGGGTCCAATATCCTAGCGCGCATATTTAGTGGAACTGTTAGGGAGGGTTTAAACTAATTTGGCAAGGGGATGGGAACCAGAGTCATAGGGCTGAGGAAGGGAAAAACAGAAATAAGTCAAAGACAGCTGCTGCAGAGATGATAGAAACTACAGGCAGGAGATGAGGCATAATCACAGCCAGTGGCATGAGTTACAGGGCAATAGAGGTGTGGTGCAGTTAAAACAGAAAACAACAAATACTGGACTGATAGTGTTGTATTTGAATGCACGCAGCATAAGAAATAAAATGGACGATCTTGAAATTCAGCTACAGACTGGCAAGTACGACGTTGTGGCCACCTCTGAAACTTGGCTAAAGGATGGCTGCCATTGGGAGCTGAACGTCCAAGGATATACGGTGTATCTGAAAGATAGGTTAGTAGGCAGAGGGGGTGTTATAGCTCTGTGTATAAGAAATAATATTAAATCAGTGGAAAGAGATGACATAGAATTGGAAGGTATAGAGTCTTTACGGGTTGAATTAAGAAATGTCAAGGATAAAAGGATCCTAGTGACAGTTGTATATAGGCCTCCAAACAGCAGCCGGGATGTGGATTACAAATTACAGCAGGAGATAGGAAAGGCGTGTCAGAAAGGCAATATCATGATAACCGTTGGGGATTTTAACATGAAAGTGAATTGGCAAAACCATGTCAGTACTGGACCTCAAGAGAGAGAATTTGTAGAATGTCTAAGGGATTCTAAGGGATGGCTTTTCAGAACAACTTGTTGTTGAGCCCACTAGGGGATTGGCTGTGCTGGATTGCGTGTTGTGTAATGATCTGGCGGTGATAAGAGAACTAAAGGTTAAGGAACTCTTAGGGAACAATGATCACAATATGATCGAGTTCACATTGAAATTTGAGAGGGAAAAAAATAAAATCCAATGTGTTGGTATTTCAGTGGAATAGAGGAAATTACAATGGCATGAGAGGGGAAGTAGCCGAGGTTTACTGGAAAGGGACGTTTGCAGGAAGGACAGCAGAGCAGCAATGGCTGGAGTTCCTGCGAAAAATGAGGGAAGTGCAAGACAGATATATTCCAAATAAGAAGAAATTTTCAAAGGGAAGAAGGACACTACCATGGCTGACAAGTGAAGTCAGGGCCAAAGTAAAAGCAAAAGAGAGGGTATACAAGAAAGCCAGATATAGTGGGAAGATAGAGGATTGGGGAGCTTTTAACAACTTGCAGAAGGACACTAAGAAGGTCATTCAGAAGGAAAAGATGAATTATGAAAGGAAGCTGGCGACTAATATCAAAAAAGATACTAAAAGCTTTTTTAAGTATATAAAGGGTAAAAGAGAATCGAGGGTAGATATAGGACCAATACAAAATGACACTGGAGTTATTGTAATGAGAGATGCAGAGATGGCAGAGGAACTGAATGTGTATTTTGCATCAGTCTTCACAGTGGAAGACAACTGCAGTGTACTGGACATTCAAGAGTGTCAGGGAAGTGAAGTATGAGCAGTGAAAATTACGACTGAGAAGGTGGTCAGGAAGCTTAATGGTCTGAGGGTGGACACATCTCCAGGACCTGATGGAATGCAATCTTGGGTTCTGAAGGAAGTAGCTGGAGAGATTGCAGAGGCATTAACGATGATCTTTCAAGAATTGATAGATTCTGGCATTGTACCGGGTGACTGGAAAACTGAAAATGTTACTACACTATTTAAGAAGGGTGGGAGACAGCAGAAAGAAACTATAGACCTGTTAGCCTGACATCAGTGGTTGGGGAGTTGTTGGAATCGATTGTTAGAGATGAGATTACAGAATACCTGGAGGCACATGACAAGATAGGCCAAAGCCAGCATGGTTTCCTGAAAGGAAAACCCTGCCTGACTAACCTACTACAATTTTTTGAGGAAATTACAAGCAGGGTAGACAAAGGAGATGCAGTAGATGTGGTGTACTTGGATTTTCAGAAGGGCTTTCACAAGGTGCCACTCATGAGGCTGCTTAGCAAGATAAGAGCCCATGGAATACAGGGAAGTTACCAGCATAGGTGGAGTATTGGCTGGTTGGCAGAAAATAGAGTGCGGGAATAAAGGGATTCTATTCTGGCTGGCTGCCGGTTACCAGTGGAGTTCACAGGGGTGACCACTGCTTTTTACTATGTATGTCAATGCTTTGGACTATGGGATTAATGGATTTGTGGCTAAATTTGCTGGTGATACAAAGATAGGTAGAAGAGCAGGTAGTGTTGACTAAACAGAGAGCCTGCAAAGAGACTTAGATAGTTTAGGGGAATGGGCAAAGAAGTGGCTAATGAAATACAATGTTGGAAAGTGTATGGTCATACACTTTGGTGAAATAAATAAATGGGCAGGCTATTATTTAGATGGAGAGAGAATTCAAAATGCAGAGATGCAAAGGGCCTTGTGCAAGACACCCTAAAGGTGAACCTCCAGATTGAGTCAGTTGTGAAGAAAGTGAATGCAATGTTGGCATTCATTTCTAGACGTATAGAATATAATAGTAGGGGTGTGATGTTGAGGCTCTATAAGGCACTCTTGAGACCATACCTGGAGTATCGTGTGCAGTTTTGGTCTCCTTATTTTAGAAAGGATATATTAACATTGGAGAGGGTTCTGAGAAGATTCGCGAGATTGATTCCAGGAATAAAAGGGTTACTATATGAGGAATGTCTGGCAGGCTGTTGGGCTGTATTCCCTGGAGTTCAGGAGAATGAGGGGGGATCTCACAGAAACATTCCAAATGTTAAAAGGCCTGAACAGATTAGATATGGCAAAGTTATTCCCCATGGTAGGGGATTCTAGGACACGAGGGCACGACTTCAGGATTGAAGGACGTCCTTTTAGAACAGAGATGTGGAGAAATTACTTTAGTCAGAGGGTGGTAAATCTGTGGAATTTATTGTCACAAGCAGCTGTGGAGGTCAAGTCACTGGGTGTATGTAAGACAGGGATAGATAGGTTCTTGATTAGGCAGAGCATCAAAGGGTATGTGGTGAAAGCAGGGGAATGGGAATGTCTGGAAGAATTAGATCAGCCCATGATTGAAATGGTGGAGCAGACTTGATGGGCCGAATGGCCTACTTCTGCTCCTATATTTTATGGTCTTATGGTCTAATGGTCTAATAGCCCCCTCTGCCACACAGAAAAACTATAAATCACCCACACAGAAAATCTAATAAGAACATCAGGCCCTAATTCCCCAACCCCTCCTTCTCACATAAACTAACATATTGCCCACCTGGAACCCCACCTTGCCAATCAGCAACAAGAAAGAAAACACAGAATACTGAAGGAGAGCAATATAAACTACAGTGCAATATTCACATAAATCTTAGAATTATGAAAATTTGCTCCCGTCAGAATTGAGGAGAACAGTCACTCGATCTCATTCCTTCCACAAAGTGTGACTGCTGCTCCTCCTACCTGGCTGCCAACCGTTGTCAACCCATGGCCTCCATGGAGTGCACCCACTGACCTCCTCTGCATTTCCCTTGGTGCTTCAATCTTCCTCGATGCTTCAAAATGGAGTCATTTATGGCCTCACACCCAGCTCTGGTCTTCTGCACGAGGCAGCTCGTCCTTGCAGTCCTCTCCAGGGGAGCAGGGCGCTAGATCATTCGATTGAACTCCAAACTGTACGTCACAGGCTCCAACAGTTTCTGAAACAGAATCAAGATAAGAAGAACAAGCAGAAAGCATAGAAAATGTGAAATAATGGAAGAGATTGGCTATCTGGAAGATGTCACCCAAGGAACCATTGTTTGCTGGCGCCATCTTGACCGGAAGGCTTTGCATTTTCATTTGCATTTATTTTCATTGATTCATTTGTGATATTTTGGTGGATATATCAAGATTGATTAGCTGTTATTTCTGTACTTGCTTTGTGATTAATCCAGTTTTGCTGTGCTTAACCATGTTGTTTGTGGAGAAGATTATGCCTTATGAATTTTACATGTTCTACACATTTATATTCTGTCAGAAGTTGGCAAACTTCCACTGATAATTTTGTATATCAACAGCATTTTCTCAACATAAAACAGTTGGGAAAAAGGAGAACACCGGGTTCACAGAAGGCTCTGATCTGAGCCCCATCACCTTCCACCACCCATCGGCATATCAAGGTGACCAACCAGTAAGTTTGAAATAACGCATTGCAACTAATACTTGGCACCTGCCGTACATTTATGGTTCATCCCAAACATACTCGTTTTAATCTCTGTCAAAAAGTATATACCATTTAGCAACATCAGATTCACAATACTGCCTGATATGACATCAAATTTGTGGCAGCAGTACAGTACAAAGACAACAAAATTACTATAAATTACAAAATTAATTAATATTGCAAAAAAGAAGTAACAAGATAGTGTTCATTGGTTCATGAAATTCAGAAATTTGATGGTGGAGGAGGAGAAGCTGCTTTTGAATCATTAAGTGTGAGTCTTCAGGCTTGTCGTAACAAGAAGAGGGCATGTTACAGATGGTGAAGGTCCTTGTGATGAATGCCACGTTTTTGATGCATCACCTCTTCATGTTGTCCTCACTGGTGGGGAGGGTTGTGCTCATGATGGAACTGGCTCAGCTTATAATCCTCTGCAGCTTTTTCGCAATCCTGTGCATTGCAGTCTGTATACCAGGCAGTTATGTAACCAATCCGAACATTCTCCTCTGTACATCTATAGAAATTGGTACAAACCTTTAGTGGCATACCAAATTTCCTCAAACTCCTAATAAAGTAGAGCTGCTGATGTGCCTTCTTCATGACTACATCACTGTATTGGCCCCAGGATAGATCCCTCAAGACGTTGACACCCAGAAACTTAAAGCTGCTTACCCTATCCTTCGCTGATCTCTCAAAGACAGATGTGTTTTCTCCTGATTTCCCCTTCCTGAAGTCCATAATCAATTCCTTAGTCTTTCTGATATTAAATTGAGGTTATTGTGTCAACACCACTCAACCAGCTAATCTATATCACTTCTGTATGCCTCCTTGTCACCATTTGGGAATTTACCAGTAACATAGTGTCAGCTGTGAAATTATAGATGACATTTGAGCTGTGCCAAGCCACATAGTCATGCTTGTAGACGGAGTAGAGCAGTGAGCTAAACATGCATCCTTGATGAGCACCTGTGTTGATTGTTGGTGAAGAGATGTTATCTCTGGTCCGTGTAGACTGTGGGCTCCGATGAGGAATTCAAGGATCTAGTTGCAGAGTGAGGTACAGAAGTTAAGATTTAAAAGCTTTTTGGTTGATACTGATGGTTTCCACTTGTTTCCCTTATCTCTTTAAAAACCATGATTTTCTCTTCACTGAATACAGAGCAGAATTATTCATTAAAAATCTCATCCATCTCCTGCAGCTGAAGACCTAGGTGGTCCTGCTGATCTCCAAGGGGCCCTATCCTTGCTATAGCCACATTTTATATTAATATAGCTGTAGCACTCTTAAGGTTTCCTTACCCATTACTTGCTAAATTCCCCTCATATCCTCTTTACCCTCCGGATACCCCTTACTACCATGGGCTGAACTGCACTTCTGCACTCCAAGTGAAACTAAATAAATGACTGCTTGTAGAGAAATAGTGGAGACTAGCATTAGAGCAGTAGCTGGTAATTGCTTGTAGTTTGAAGTTTAGTTTTGCTTAGCTAAATTGTTGCTTTCCTCATCACTGGCCCACCATGCTTGAGATTAGAGTGTAGACATCACTCTGGCAGATATTACATTACATTATGTCGTACTTTGAATTCTCTGGGGGAGAATTAAAATGTTGTAATCATTCTGGTTGACTTCATGTCTCTGCAAAAAACATGACTTAAAAAGAAAGATTATGCTTAATAACCCTTGCATGACTGTCAAAGCTCTTTCTATATGTTCTGTGATAATGTCATACATGTGAGAATTCTGCACTGTTATGGCATGTTTCACATAGAATTTACCATTTATTGAAATAAACTGATGTTGATCTTAATTGTCGGCAGTGAATGGCAATTCCTAGAACTGACATCTGAGAATAAATTCCAAAAGCAATATTACATGTAAAAGAACTCACACAAAATACTGTTGAAACTCTGCAGGCCAGGCAGCATCTATGGAAAAGAGGGAACAGTCAATGCCTCGGGCATAGACCCTTCATCAGGATCTGATCAAGGACTTTGACCCGAAACATCAACTGTTTACTCTTTTCCATAGATGTTGCCTGGCCTGCTGAGTTCCACCAGCATGTGTGTGCATTGCTTGGATTTCTAACATCTGCAGACTTCCTCGTGTTTGTGATTGTATGTAAAGGAACCTTCAGGATGGAGGATATATTTTTGCTACAAATAAATGGAAATATAATCACTGACACTGAAGGCTGCTGTGGTTTTTGTTTTATATGTACATTAATCTGAGAATTGATATACTAGGCATGTTGCCCTTATCAAGCCAGGAAACTGCTTAATAAATATGATTTTTACCATTGTTCTTGGCAGCATACATTCTACTTCAATCTGACCAGTGGTATGAGCTCCTCCTCTATCAGTTCAGCTCTATCTGACTCAAATATATGCTTTTTTTTAGGGATACTGCACCGACCGGCCAACTGGAATCTCCCTCACAAAATCAGACTATCTACCATCCAGAACTCTACATGTTAGTAACTCCAAAAATAAGCTAATTTCACGAGGGACAGAATGAAAAACATTTCAAAACAATCTGATTTTTCTGTTAAATGATTAGCATTTTAAATGAGAGTCACTAAATTAAGCTTCACAAAACACTGGAAGTTTCAGTTTGTTTAGGTGCCAAGAGATAATTTTATTCGCTCATTGCCTGAGTTGAAGCAATGTATAATTTAAAGATGACTTTGCTCTCAGGCATACAGTTTGGAAGAAAGGAAGTGATTAATACTGCTAAACATTGGTAAAATAAAATTCCCCATTTAAAGGAATGTTTAACAGTATTTTAAAATACTTCAGTAGTTGTTTTAGATAAAATAAAGGAAATAACACCAATGACAAATACAGACAATAATGGTAAACAAGTTGATCCTCAGCACAAAGGATTCTGATGTCAGTGGTACTTGAGTAGTTCATGGGGCTGTTGCTCTTAAATTGCCAGTTTGTGAATTATATTCAGAATTCACTTGTATTATGTGTGGCAGTGGGAGCACTGCAAATCCTAATAGACTAAGGATAAAATAGAATCAACGAGTTTGGCTAAAGAAGTAACATTGCAGAATATTTCTGAAATATAAATCAAAGAAGGCAAGATGATTGAGGTAATTCCCATCACTCTAATTATTACTTTCAGGCATTGAAAAAGAATTATTTCCTAACTAAAGATTGGTATGGCTGTGTGCGCGGAGGTATAGCTATCCAGAAGAAGGTGTAACCCATCCCTTCCTCTGTTAAAGAGCCTTCATCCAGGAGCCTGGTCTCACTCAGGGCAACAATGTCGATGTAGCGCCTCAGCTCAGCAGCAATCAAGGCTGTTCTCCGGTGAGGTCTGTCAGAGATGCCATACGAGTCCAGGAGAGTCCTTGCATTCCATGTTGCCAGTTTTAGGTTGTATTGTTTCTTATTTCGACCGCAGTAGAGGAATAACCTGATAAGTGCAGTAACCTATCCAGGTGAGTGATTGAATGGGCAATTTTAGGCCACCTTTTCTAAGCCCTTCCCCAACTGGGGTGAGCAGTGTGGCCCCTAAATAGGGCTGCTCAGTCACACAGTGTCTGCTGAAAACAGTTGCCAGTGACCGAATACCCTGTGCTGCTGCCGTGCAGTGTTCTGACTAGGAGCTCCCAGTCCATTTGTATCTGCTCCCATTGCCAGACGCCCCATTGCCATCAGACTTCAACCATATGTAAGGTCCAGGTATTGTTCACCGTGGTCAGAGGTGGAGACCTGTGCAAGGAAGATTTTAAAGTGCCACACAGGGAACGCCATCCCCAGTCGCACTATCTTCATCATGATGAGGTAAATCCTGGTGGCAAGGGTGATCCCAGGACAACCGGTCCCACATCTTGGCTGCAGGAGACTGCCGCGTCCTTGGTCCGTTAAGGCCCGTCTATTGCGCGCCACCAGCATATTGCTTTTCTGTTGGGGTGTGCTCCCTTAGCCTAGTCTCAACAGACTTACCACAAGGCAGTGGGGCTATTTGCCCATATCTGGGACAGTGGTTGATGGGCGCCAGGGTGTGTCCACACAGTGGACTGTAAGATACCCAGTTTCCGTGTGTGGCCCCGAGGAGGCACTGCAGGAGTCTTGGTGGTGGAGAGGCTCTGTACTGGCAGGAGGAGGCTTACACACTCATCTCTTCTTTTCACCCTCTATTAAAAAGGCTAGCCAGCAGCAATAGCAGCCATCTGCAGCAATAGTAGGGGCACATCACTCCTTTCTGTTGCTGGAAAGATCCTGGCTAAGGTGATGCTTCAGAGACTCATCAGCAACATCACCGAGTCAATGCTGCCTGAATTGCAGTGTGGATTTAGGAAGAACAGGAGCACGATCGACATGATCTTCACAGCCCAGCAACTTCAGGAAAAGTGCCAGGAACAACAACAGGACCTGTTTATGGCCTTTATCGACCTCTCCAAAGCATTCGACACTGTGCAAAGAGAGCTCTTATGGGATGTCCTCCTCAGGTTTGACTGTCCCAATAAATTTGTTAACGTTCTCGGCAGTTCCACGTTGGGATGACTGCTCGGGTGACCGTAGGAGGACAAGAGTCTGAGCCCTTCCTTGTATGCACAGGGGTGAGGCAGGGGTGTGTGCTAGCGCCAGTGCTCTTTAACATCTTCCTCTTGTGTGTTACCAAGCTTCTCCACAATGAGATTGAAGACAGCAGCGGTGTGGCAGTGGACGTCAGATTAGAAGGCGTCCTCTTTGACATCAGGAGGCTCCGCGCAACCACCAAACTCCATAGAGAGCAGGTCCTGGAGCTGCAGTATGCAGATGACTGTGCTCTTGTGGTCCATACTCCAGAGGATCTTCAGAATGTCCTTTCTGTGGCGGTGAGAGCGTACAGCAGGATGGGGCTGACTGTCAATACCACCAAGACAGAAGTGTTTTGCCAGTGGAGTACCAGTGTCCCACCCACTCTACCTGCCTTCACTGTTGGTGATGAAAGCTGTCAGTAGTGCCATCTTTCAAATATCTGGGCAGCATTCTCTCTGAGGATAGCGGCATTGACAACGACATCCAGAGCCGCATTAAACAGGCATCAGCTGCCTTTGGGAGACTTTGGCGCAGAGTCTTTCAGAACAGGAGCCTTCGTCCTGCCACAAAGGTCGCCGTATACCAAGCGGTCTGTGTCATCACCCTCCTTTATAGCTGTGAAGCATGGGTAACCTACAGCCATCACATCAAGTCCTTGGAGCGCTTCCACATAAGCTGCCTCCAGCGCATCCTGGGAATTACCTGGCATAAGCAGGTGCCTCACACTGAAATGCTTGTAAAGACCAACTGCAGGAGTATTGAGGCCATGATCACCCAGTGCCAGCTACAGTGGCTGGGGCACGTGATAAGGATGCCCCCATGTCAGCTACTCTGCAGTGTTATACGGCCAGCTACATCATGGTCGATGCTCAGCTGGAGGGCCGAAGAAGCGCTATAAGGATCAGATGAAGAATGCTTTAAGAAAGTGCAAGATCAGACCCAAGGACCTGGATGATGTTGCTGCTGACCGTACCACTTGTCGACAGCTGTGTAGGGACAGGTTTGTACTCTGGAGATGGAAAGAACAACCAGAAGACAGCAGAAGAGAGCCAGAAGAAATGCAGCCATAGTAGCCACCACTACCACATATACATGTCCCACCTGCAATCGAGCTTGTGGGTCCAGGATTAAACAGTATAGTCATCAAAGATCTCACCGTTAAAGGAGTGGACGTCGTCATTGGATTTCGATGGACAACCAAAGAAGAAGAAGAAGATAGCTATTTTATCACATTCAGCCGGTATAGTGAAAATATCTTGAGAAGTATCAAAGATATCAAAGGATTCACAATTGGAGGCCATAATATAAATAACATCAGATATGCTGATAACATCGTACTAATAGCTGACTCAGAAACAAAACTTCAAGAACTACTCACTATAGTGGCAGCAGAAAGTAATCGCAGAGGCCTGTCAATCAACACCAAGAATACAGAAAGCATGGTCATCTCCAGAAAGACAAACATCCCACAATGTGTGATCAAGATCAGAAATACAAACATCAAACAAGTCAACAAATTCAAATATCTTGGCAGCCTAATAACAAGTAATGGCAGGTGTGACACTGATATCAAATACAGAAAAGCAATGGCGAAAGAAGCTTTCCAAAAAAATGAAGACCATATTAACAGACAGAAAGATGAGCACGTACACTAAAAACAGAATACTGCAGTGCTACATTTATTCTATCCTGACTTATGGAAGTGAATGCTGGACCATTTCTCCAGAAATGGAAAAGAGACTAGAAGCAGCTGAATTATGGTTCTACAGGAGAATGTTAAAAATATCGTGGACTACACACACATCAAATGAAGAAGTTCTCAGAAGAGCCCAAGCAGTTCGATCACTCATACTAACAATAAGAGAAAGACAACTCAGATTCCTGGGACACATCATGCAGAAAGATGAACTAGAAAAACTCATACTCTCTGGAAAGATTGAGGGGAACAAACCTAGAGGAAGACCTCGGCTTATGTACATCAAAAGCATAGCCAGGTGGCTGCACATCGAGGAAATAGAAGTCATCCAAAAAACGAAGGATAGATCTATATGGAAAACCATGGTCACCAAAGTCCGCATTGAATATGGTACCTAGATAGATAGATTGAAATGTCTCATGATACTGCTCCAAAGATGAATTGTTTTTAGCAACACAATGTGATTCATGCAAATTCAGCAAGTTTGGAAGCATTGCATGAACTCCAGGAGGAACAACAGGTAAATATGATTTTTATTAGTGCAGGTATACTGAATAACTATTAGCTCTTCTTTAAATATTATGAAGGAGTATTATCATTTATTGATGTAATAGTCCATCTATAGGAGATGCAATACGACTCAATTTTGCAGTGTTGCAGAATTCTGAGTGTTAGGACCAGAGAATGTCCAGTACTATGGCTGTACTTCAGTCCTACCGAAGGGTTTCAGTCGGAAACATCAGCTGTGCTTACTTCCATAGATGCTGCCTGGCCTGCTGAGTTCCTCCAGCATTTTGTGTTTGTCGCTTGGATTTCCAGCTTTTGCAGATTTCCTCTTGTTTGTGGTTTGCTTACATTTTGTGGCTATGCACTATCAATCAACTACGGGACGTGAATGTCATTTCAAGGTGAAGGAAATCGTGAATGGCGATAGGCTCTTCTAGCCGGTCATGACCCTCTATCTCCAAATGTATTGATGTTTTTTTTCCAGCCCCCTACCATCAAAAACAAAGTTTTCTACTTTTTAATTCTTTAGTCAGGATAAAATTAATGCTGTGTATCAAATAGTACATTAAGACTGCATTTATCATCAATTCCTGGTTGTCCTGTTCAGTATAAATCTTAACATGGGAACTGGTGGTTTATGGCTGATAACCCTAAGTTCAGTATTAGAGGCTTGACTGCTCCCTGAGTTGTGATATTATTTGTAAAAGCTTTCAGAGTCTATCTCGAGGAGCCGTTGGAATAAACAAACAAGAGAACAAGAGAAAATCTGCAGATGCTGGAAATCCAAGCAGCACACACAAAATGCTGGAGGAACTCAGCAGGCCAGGCAGCATTTATAGAGAAGAGTACAGTCGATGTTTCGGACTGAGACCCTTCAGTAGGACTGATGAAGCATCTAGGCCCAAAATGTCAAATGTACACTTTTCCAAGAAGTCTTGGTGGATGTGTTTAATACTTCATGCAGATGTCAGTTAATCCAGATGCTACATCCTGGATTTAGTAATGGTAAGGTTTCTCATTCATACCAATTATTCATTCATCTTGCCTGACAACTTCACATAATATTTGAGATCAACACTATACCGCAAATCAAAGTAAATAGACAGAAATGGAGGACAGCAGCAAATCAGTAGAATTTCATATTTATTATTATCAGTTTGCTTACATCTTTTAGCTATATTGAATACTGACAGAAGTCCATTTAGAAGTAGATTCCTTGCATGTAAAATTGATATATTTCTTTACTCTTTCATACACAGGGAGATGAATTTCTGCCTTCAATAGCAAATAGGTCAAATAGAGGCACCAGTTTCACAAACGAAGTCAGACTGTCATTGGACACAGTTGTAAGTACTGTTTCCATCAACTAATACAATTCACAGGTTGGTAGGTATATTCATTTTAATTCATATTTTCTTCTCCAATAGAACACATTAGTATAGTGGTAGGCATGACGCTCTTTCAGCTCGGGGTGTTGTGGAGTTCGGAGTCAATTCCAGTGCCATTCTGTAACGTGTCTCTGTAGGTCCTCCCTGTGACATGCGTGATTTTTCTCCAGGTCCTCCCACAGCCGAAGGCATACTGGGTAGGTTGTCCTGTGATTAGGTTAGGATTAATCAGGTCTGTCAGGGGCTGCTGGGGCGGTGTGGATCCAAGGGCTGGAAGGGCCTACTCCTTGCTGTGTCACCAAATAAATAAATAAGCATGATCGTTCATACGAACAGAGAGTGCTCGAAATACTCAGCAGGTTAGCAAATCAGGTTGCAGCTCTGAACAGAGAAACAGAGTAAATATTTCAGCTGATCTTGTAGTTGAAATGTATTATTTGCATTTATTTCATACTTCCAACATATGAAATTCTTTGCTTTTCAAACATAAAAGACACTGTTGTGTCTATGCACAACTACATATCAATTAAATAAAAGCACACACGCAGGAGATGACTTTAACTGGTGTAGTCAGATTGCAATGAGAGAGAGAGAGAGAGCAGTGCACATGCGTAGTCAACAGATAAATACATAATGCTAAGGGGGGGGGAGTCCCCCCTTTTTCTTGCTCTAAAAGAAATAGATCCATACACTACACTTCCTCCCCCTTTAGATTAATGCAACATAAAACTGTATATGTACAAAACATTCAATTTCCTTTCATAAGCAATATTCCAAATAAACATGCTTTCACAATAACAGTTCATAACTAACTTCACAGTTCAAAAGGTTCAGTCTTTTGGGTGGTGCTCTGTTTCTTTCAGTGTAGTGTCGCGGGACCCATTGAGTGGCATCAGGTTTGACAGGTGTCTTGTTAACAATAGCATTCTCGTTGCTCCCCTAGGCCTATGAAGTGGCATCAGGTTTGGTAGGTGTCTTGTCTAGGACAATGTTTTCGATTTCTGTTGCATCATCACTGAGAGACAAGTTTATTAAAGTCTGTCACGAGCGGAGCCTTGTGGCCTATCGTGAAGCGACTGAGAGTACGAGACTTCCCCCCCCCCCCAGATTGGACGCTAGTCTATCGCGAGGTTAACCCCCAGCATTTTTTGCCGGTACCCATTCTCAGCTGGGTAGACTGGAGCATTGTGTGGTTAAGTGCCTTGCTCAAGGACACACACACTGCCCCAGCCGAGGCTCAAACCCACGACCTTCAGATCGCTAGTCCAACACCCTGACCACTTGGCCACATGCCACACACTGAGAGATAAATCCAGTGACTTTAATGTGTCCATCTTGTTGGATGCAGTTGACTCAGGGTGTGTTATTTGATTAAGCATCCTGTATCTGTTCCACATGACATCTCCACATCTCCATGTCTGATCTCCAACATCCTCTGTTTACATCAGTGATCCCGTTCTTGTAGCTATCCGACTGGGTGTCCACTTGTCTTCTCAGTAATCACGCACCAGTATTTCCTGTCTAAACTCAAAGCTCCTTGCTGCTTCACTTAGAAAATGGCTGAACTGCTTATTCTGCACTTCTCTCTGTAGATCTGGTTTCAGGAGGTCTATGTGAGATCTCAGATTCATGTTCATGAACAGCATTGTAGGTGTATGATTTGTCATCGCATGAATAGAGTTCCAATACACAAATAGGAATTAGTCTACCTTGTGCTGTAGAGAAATGTCCTCCTTATCCATTGCTTTAATGGACTTCTTGAGGGTTTGGATAAACCTTTCAGCTAACCCATTCGTTGCTGGGTGGTGACGAGCTGACTTGAAATGTCTGTTGCCGTTTTTCTTCATGAACAGTCGGAATTCTTCTGACGTGTATTGTGCTACATTGTCGCTCACAATTTGTTCTAGTAAGCCATTGCTGCTGAAGATAGTCCTCAGAGCGGGTACAGTCTTTGCTGAATTGATTGACTTCATTGGTATAACCACCGGCCACTTTGAATGAGCATCCACAGCAATCGGAAACATGGAGTCCATGAATGGCCCGGCTAAGTCAGTATGTTCTCTTTGCCATGATGAAGACAGTCACTCCTATGGATGTAATAGTGCCTGTGGGGGCGCATTTTTGAACTTCTTGGCATCCCAAACAGCTTTTGGCCAAGTATTCAATCTGTTTATCTATTCCTGGCCAGAACACATGTCTCTGGGCAAGACTCTTCATTTTGACTGTATCCAGGTGTCCTTCATGCAGATTTTCTAACACTCTGGTGCACAGTTTAGAGGGAACCACAACACGAGATCCACACATCAGTGTTGTTTGACGTACCAACAGTTGGTCTCATCTTCCTGAGAACTCTGGAAACATAGGGTTACCATGAGCTGGCCATCCTTGCATGGCGATTTCATAGACTTTTGACAATGCTGGGTCATACCTTGCTTTGTTTGTATTTCAGAATTTGTTACCAGCAACTGGTCCACAATACGGTGTGGAACACTTCTGCTGCGGTAGAGAATGAAGACTTTACTTCTTCAGTTGCCAAAAGTGGAAGCTGTTGCAAGCTGTAAGTGCTGCTGTGTTGTTTGGTACCTTTGAATTCCATGTCATAAGAGTGGGCTCCTAAGAATAGTGCCCAACATTGTAATCAGGTAGCAGTCATCACTGGAGTTCCCTTCCTGGGATCGAAAATGAATACAAAGGGCTGGTGATCTATTATTAATGTAAACTTTTGTCCATAGAGGGAGTGGTGGAACTTGTTTATTCCCCATACTAGACTAAGAGCCTCAAGGTCAATGTGTGCATAGTTGCCTTCTGCGCTCATCAGTGATCTTGAAGCAAACGTAATCGGGTGTTCAGATCCATCTTTCATAATGCGTGACAAAACAGCTCCAATGCCATAAGGGGACACATCACTCGCCAGTCCGATGGACAGGGATGGGCCATAATGGGTGAGCAGTTCATCTGATGTTATTAGTCTCTTTCTTTCCTTGAATGCATTTTCACACCTTTCTGACCATTCCCGCTTTGCTCCTGTTTGTAACAGTCTGCTGAATGGATGCAGCACTGTAGCAATGTTTGGGAGAAATGGATTGTAGTAATTTACAAGACCCAAGTATGACCTGAGTTGTGAAACATTTCCCAGTTTGGGTGCCTGCAGCACTGCTTCAATCCTCTCTTGTGACTTACGTAAGCCATGCTTGTCAATGGCATGTCCGCAATAAGAATTTAATTCTTGAAAAACTCACATTTCTCTCTCTTTGTGCACAGACCATACTCACTCAGCCTTGTAAGGACTTCACCAAGGTTCTGGAAGTGCTCTTCATCATTTTTGCCAGTCATGATGATGTCATCAAGGTAACATTGTGTTCCTGGGACATCTTGGAGCACTTGCTGTATTGCTCTTTGCCAAATTACTGGAGCTTATGTGATGCCAAAGATGAGATACTCGAACAATCTCTAGCGAGTGTTGATGGTGAGGAACTTCCTGCTTGACTCCTCAATCTCCATTTGCAGATAAGCTTGTGACAAGTCAATCTTTGTAAACCTCTCCCCACTTGCCAAAGATGCAAAAATGTCTTCCGTTCATGGCAGGGGACACTGCATAGTATGCAGCACAGGGTTGATGCTCACCTTAAAATCCCATATATGTGAATGGCTCTGGCCTTCCCTTTCTTGATCACTGAGACAATGGGCATGACCCAATTGCTCCACTCAATCTTGGAGAGAATTCCAGATGCCTCTGAGCTCTGCAGTAAGGCACTGGATGTGCTTTATGAATCTTAGTGTTGCTGTTTCATCCAATTACATTCTGGCCTTCATGCCTTTGAATTTACTAATACTATTCATGCCTGAAAAATGCTGACCCTCCACTTATCAATACACAAAGCTCTAACTGTTGTGTTTAGCCTTCATGCATCCCACTTACCTTCAGTTTGCCTTTGGGAGACATTTTTTTGCCTGTGCAAGTCTTTAGCATCACTCTGGTCTTCTCTACTGGTATCTTAGAAAACAGTCTGTTGTAGTCAGCCTCTGTAATTATGGACAAAACTGACCCTGTATGCAGCTCCATTTTCAGTTTTACTCTGGACACATTTATTGTCATCCAGATGATTTTGTGATCTGCTTCAGTTATACTATGCAGTTCTAGGCATGACAGTTAACCTTTGTCAGACTCTATGTTGTCTGATTCTGTTTTACATTTGGTAACTTTATGCATTTGCTTAGTTTTATGTTTGGGACTTTTCACTTAGTTGTGCTTTTTGTCTGCCTTGCACATTCTCTCTATGTGTCCTTGTCTGTGACACTTCCTGCAGATTTTTTTCTTTGAACTAAACAGTCATTTGTATCATGGGAGGATATGCCACATCAATAACATCTTTGGCCTTTTGCACCATTCAGGGACATTTTGTGCATTTCATATTCTAACCTTTTTTTGTAGTTCTGCTACTGTCTCAAACAATATTTCAATGGTCAATGCCTGTTCTAAGGTTAGGTCTCTTTTGGTTAATAGCCTCTTTTGAGTGCTTTGAATATGCATGCCACATATAAGCCTGTCCCTTAAGGTATCAGAAAGTCCATCTCGAAAGTCACAGTACTGGAGAAGTTTGCACAGTTCTGTAATGTATTCAGAAATGCTTTCATCTTTTGACTGGTTCCTTTTGTAAAATATAAATCTCTCAGCTATTACCAGTGGTTTAGGGCTCAAGTGATTTTGTAAAATTGTAACAATTTCATTGACCGGGGGGGGAGTAAGTGTTGTCAGCGGGCAAGAGTAGCAGTCAAATATGCTGGGTTTCCCCAAGAAAGACTACAATGACCATGAAGCCTTGCACGGGCACCAGTGCGCATGCGTAACTTGCGCATGTGTGTACGATTTTTTCCTACAAATCATTTTTGGCGATTCTGTTCGGTGGAGGGTGTTAATCACAACCAGAATATAGATGATAATTAGCTAATACACTCAATTTCATTTCTAAAAGAGTTTATCTAACGAATTTAATATTAAACACACAGCGCATATTTTCCTTGCATGAATATAGTGATAAGTCAATTATCAGGGGAGCTTGAAGTAAATGTTGAACGAACTTCCAGTAGAAGTGGTAAAGGCAGGTTCGATATTATCATTTAAAGAAAAATTGGATAGGTATATGGACAGGAAAGGAATGGAGGGTTATGGGCTGAGTGCAGGTCGGTGGGACTAGGTAAGAGTAGCGTTCGGCACGGACTAGAAGGGCAGAGATGGCCTGTTTCCGTGCTGTAATTGTTATATGGTTATATAAGTCAATAGCATCATAACATTTTAAGTATCATTTGGATATTAAACATGCAGCACTTATTTTCCCCATATGAACATATAAAATCATTGCAACACACCAATATCGCTGAATCAGTGGGAGCCCTGGGATTGTTTTCCTGCAACAAGATGGTCCTATCGAAGGGTGACGAGAGACAGCGATACTCGAACAGGGTTCCTAATGTCCAGTCTATTCCACAATTTAGTTTTCGTTGCATTCATTGCAGAGATATGTTGGAAATGGAAGCAAAGTTTTCAGTGCTTTCTTGGCTATCTCAGGATATTTAGCCTTGATTTTGATCCAGAATGCCGGCAGAGATGTTATGTCAAACATACTTTTCAGCCCGCCGTCATTTGCAAGCTCGAGGAGTTGATCTCCGTCCCGTGCTGATATGGATGACGCGTCTGTAATGACCTCGCATGCGTAATGGCTCAACAGTGGGCGTGACAGGGGATGAGGAAAGGTGCAGCTGACTCCTATCGCCAAATCATATCGTTTCCTCACGGCCCGGTGGTTGGGGACCGCTGGCGTAAGGAACTTGTACCCATTAAGCTAACAAGTGCAGAGGCTTTCTTTTGCATCTCCACATTGTTTGTGTTACAATACATTTCACCCCTCTTGATATATGACTCTCAGCCTTCATTAGCACTATCAAATTCATCAACTTTCCCAACTGAAGGCATCACCACATTATTTTCACTTTAAATTCAGTGAGAGTGAGAGAGGGAGACAGAGAAAACAATGCACGTGTGTAGACAACAGTGCATGCACAGACAACAGATCAATACGTAGTGCTCAGAGGGTGGGGAGCTTGGTCATTGCTGTAAAAGAAATTGATTCATACATTGCAGATACCAAATTAGGAATACTAATGATCACTGTGCTTTACTTATCGCATTTAAGTTGACAAAACTGATATGTTTTTTAACCTTGTTAATTTTATCAAGCTGCCCATAGAAAACCTTGTTAATGCAATCCTCTACATGAATGGTTTTAAGTGGCTTCTTCTGGGAAACAGCATGAATGTCATTTGTGGCCAAGATCATGCTTGGATGCTTTGTCTGGGAAAAATTCAGGTTAATAATTTTTGGGAGTAGCTGCAACTTTTTGTATAAATGAATAAAATCAAACCCCAAGTTGCTGAAAGCTCATGGATACTGTTACGTGTGTCATGTTGGGCAATAAGTCTACGAGGGGTGATTGATAAGTTTGTGGCCTAAGGTGGAAGAAGATGAGTTATTAACTTCAAACTTTCTGCACTATCACTCAAAGAGTTGACCTGCACGTGCATGTAACAAGAGCTGTATAACTCATCTCCTTCTACCCTAGGCCACGAACTTATCAATCACCCATCTGTGGACACTTTCTGGAGGTCCAAGATTCGTATGCTCCACGACTGCTGGACTAAGTGTGTACATGTAGGAGGGGACTATGTTGAAAAATAAATGTGCTAGGTTTTCTAAGATTGACTCCTACCACAGGCCATGAACTTATAAATCACCCCTTGTATGTATGACCTTGTGCAGCAGCACAACAAAATAGCAAGCACTGCACAATTGATATAATTTGTTCAAATTCCATTTATGGCATGGATCACCAATGCCGAAGCAAGGCTTCATAGGATAAGTGCCAACTGCTACTGTGCTCTGGTGCATATATCTTTCAACAGGTAGAATCATTCTAGAGAATTTCCTTATACTTGAATTCAACTCCACTGTGCTTGTCGAACTGCAGACATTCTTTGATAGTCCATTTGCTTGTCGCAAGCTGGAACACATCCTTATCCTGACCCCATAACTACCTCCTGAAGTCCCAGAGCATTTCTTGCAGTCCTGATTCCTCAGCAGCTGAAGGTCTGATTTATCTACTGGTTGCTGTGATCCAAATACCCCTTTGTAGCAACTCATTACAAGTGAACGATGATCTATCTTCCTCTGTCAGATTTGGCATGAGGAAGAAGCAGAGAAATTTCCGGTGCATACATATAACATAAGACCCAATTTTATATCTATCATGCTTGTGTCAACTTCCAAAGTAGCACACACGGTATATCCTTCACACATCACTAATTTAACATGAATGATATTTAGGTTTTATGGCAGCGTGAAAAATTAAGTGTGATGATAAATTCCCAGACAATGTCCCACATGGTATCCAGCAATTTCAAATACCTCCAGGAATTGAAGATGCATTGTTTGAAAACACCAAAAAAAAGCAAAATCTTTTGCTGTAGAATTGCTGAGCTAAATGATATAAAGTTGAGTCGGGTAAACTTTGTCTATCATCAGCTGCCCAATTGAACAAGCAGAATTATTTTGTTTTACAGCCCAGCTTGACACTGCTTAATTATCTCATGTGGAATAAATAAATCAGTTGTGGTGTTTGATGAACCAAAGGCAGCTGGAGATAAAGCTGCAGACGCTCTCTGTGATGCCAAATGCCAGTCTTCAGTCAGCTTTCAGCATCATATCCTTTTCTCCAACACCACGCTCCCATTTCAGTCATGCACACTGAAAAATGCAAACAACATCAAATACATAACTTTGTAAAGAACAATATGTGTTTAAAGCTGTAATTCTATCAAACTAATGCTGAGTCTGCTCATAGATTCATCAGCAGCTCTACAACTCCTGTCTGCAGCCTTATTTTCCTCCCAAATAATACTTAACATAGCTGTAATGAATACTGTATTTATTATTGATGGAATAAGCTATCTGTGAAGAACAGGCCTACTTCAAAGACCAGTAACATCTCCTCAAGTGAATAGTGCTACTGCTTTTATGGAATGGAATGAAAGGTATCCGATGATATATCTTGTGACACTGTGTTTCAATAATGCAGTGTTAAGTGTCAAGGGGGAAAAAAGCTTCTGAAAGTTTTTCATTTTTCAAAGCATACCCGTGGAATGCTGCTTTGCATTTTGCCACTGAACTTTATGAAGCTCTGGCTTGTAAGCTTCATTAGATATTTGGAAATCATACCAGTAAGGCTATGCTATTATCACACATTTACATGGACAATGACATTGTTGTGCAAGTGCAAGCACTGCTGGGATCTGGGTTTGTTCCTTTGGCGTTGTCTATGTGGAGTTTTCATGTTCTCTGTGACCATGTGCATTTCCTCCAGATGCTCTGTCTTTCTCTCACACCTCAGAGACAAGCTGGTAGTTTAACAGGCTTTTGTAAAGTATCCCTCAAACTAGGTAAGCAGCAAAAGAATCAAAGAGCAGTCAGTGGGCATGTGAGAGAGAATAAGTTGCAGGGCTTTGGGAAAAGGGTAATGAAACTGATGGGCTTTCTCTGCTGGAAGCCAATATGGACCTGATGGACCACATGCTCTTCTACTCTTTTTCAATGATGTAATAGCTAATAAAACTATAACCTGTGCAGGCAGGATATGTGATTTCCTGAGTTTATTAAAGATGAATGCTTCATTAGATAATCACTAAGAAGTTTGTTGTTGGAATCTATTCATTGTATTCAAGTGTAGTAATCTGATATTTGTATTTTGGTATGATTTGGCATTTACTATTTTTTACTTATTATTGCTCCATTTTATCTCTGATTTCAATTGATTTTAAGTGTGCAGAAGTAGCCTTTGGGGAAGTTTAATGTTCTTGGAGAGTATCAGCATGACGGTATCTGCATTAAGGTGGACTCAAATGACCTGAAGGAACCAGCTGAATAAGGAGTTGTTGAGCCTGATCTGTTTATCCATAGATCACCAGTTACTGGAGTAAACATTGTAATTTACCTTCATTTCAATTCAGAAGGTGGCTGTATCACCAGTAACAAGGCAATTGCTGGGTACTAACCCTGCCATCGTCTTCTCACAGAGGAAATCAATCCCATAGCCTATTGCTGGAAGTTCGAATATCCCAGCCTTTGCGTCAGTGAGTGGTTGGCATTAATCGGTAAACCAGGTCCGTCATGGTCCTTCCGTTCAATTGGATGGGGATTGGTGAGAGACCTGTGGTTGACTGTGGTTGCAGGCCTTTCCCAGTGTCATTGGCTTTGTCCAGAATTCATGGTGGTATTGGGGGAGCTTGAGGGAATGAACCTAGTGAACTTTGGTAGGTTAATAAATCAATGTAAATTGCACACAATGTGAAGGTAGGTAGTAGAACTTTGGGGATGGGAGGAGATGATGGAAATATTGGGAGAATGAAAAAAATGATTAATGTAAGATGAATGTGATTTGGTGCTTTGTGCTCATTATGAGCTCAGTGGATGAAGTGACAATTTCTTTGCTGTATGATTCTATAATTTGTTGGCCCAAAATACTAGCTAGCAATGTAGGTTTATTTTTTACAGGCTTGTAAATGTAGAATGTAAACGGGCTTATGAACGCATAATGTAAATGTAGATTTACATTCACTCAGGCTTCCATGTCCCTATGCAACTGACGAAGGGTCTCGGCCTGAAACGTCGACTGCGCCTCTTCCTATAGATGCTGCTTGGCCTGCTGCGTTCACCAGCAACTTTGATGTATGTTGCCTAATTACATTTTGTAACTTTTGTTAGCACGTTTTAAAATTTTCTCAAGCTCCCATATACTCCCTGATGATCGACATGACAATCCTGGGGAAATTGCTTGGCTGTGAACTTTTTTAGTGTGATGGGTCAGGATAAAGCATCTAATTTAGTTTATCACTGATATAGTTCACTAGGATTATTTTCAGAGTGTGCCATTGCCCTGATATTTTTAGCACAAGCATGAGATTTATTGTTGATTGTTTAAGCAGATGGAGCTTCTCACTCCTGGTGGAGATAGCTATGGACGCCTTTTGGCAATATTGTTGTTCAGTGGTCATGGGGTGTCTCTTCATCTGCAAGAAAATGGATGAGGCTTCCATCCTGTGATCTATCACTGCAATAAGGGTTTCTGACTATCTGTTCATTTCTCCCTGCAGCCACTCTGTAAGGCAGACAGAGCATGTGTTGTTGCTTCCCACCTGCCACTGAAAGAGCAGATATCCTCCTTAGGTTCATGAACAGCAAATTGATGATAGCTTCACTCAGTTCATTAAAGTTCCTTTGGCTACCATTGCAAGACATGTATGTTGACTGTGAACCGCCTTAACACTAGCTGTAATTATTTCCAGCCAACATCTTTTTTATGGGGATCTGAAGATTGGCAAAGCCTCTGGCACCCTGGTAGTCTGAGACAGTGAGATTTTAAACCTAAAGGGGTGGCGGGGTGGAGTTGTGTCTCTACCAAAGGAGGTGTAAGGCATCCATTCCTCTGTTAGCCTGCAGGTCATCTTATAGCACCTGCTTAGCCCCTCAATTAGAGATATGTGAAGCCACAAAAGTAGGTGGTGGACAGTCGTATGAGCAGCTGGTGCTTATCACAAGTTTTGGCCATGCGACTACTGACGCCGGGCAGACAATCTCTGAAGAGTATTGATAATGGCTGGGGTATCCATCTTGTAAAGACACTGCCTAGGCAATGGCAAACAATATCTGTAGAAAAATTTGCCAAGAACAATCATGGTCATGATCCCATGATCGTCTATGTCATATAGCATGGCACATAACGAATGAACGAAAGACAAAGGCGCTGATCAAACTCTGCCCCCTGTATGTTGGATCACAGCAGCAATAATAACTACTGTACTTCTGAAATTACACTAAGGAACTACCTCTGCACATTTAAACATTCACTCAGGTTTCCATGTCCCCATGTAACTAACAAACTGCTGGAGGAACTCAGCAGCTCGAGCAGCACATGTGGGAGAGAAGGAACTGTTGTTACTTCGGATTGAAACCCTACATCAGGAGAGAAGCAGGCTTTCAGCCCGAAACAATGACAAGTCCTTTCCCCCAGCAGATGCTGCTCAGCTGCTGAGTTCCTCCAGCAAGATTGCTTGTTGTTCCTGATCCCAGCAACTGCCATTTCTACTGCCTCCATTCTACAGTACCATTCCCATTTCCATGTGGTGTTCAGTATTAGAACCTGGAAGCATAGCTGAGACAGCTTAGAGAATTAGTGGAAGGCCCCAGATCTGTGATCTCCCTGGCAAACTCCTGGAACTCCTCCAGTGGAAATTATCATTCATTTAATTGTGCATTATAACATAGAACCAGAAAAACTATAATATTGTATGACGGGGCTTCTTTTCGTAGACATTATAGGTCATATTTCAGAATAACTGCACTTATATGGCCATCTGAAGGCCAAAGTTCCAGACTTTCTCCAGAACTTCCTAAAGCTGGTTAGATGCCTGCAAGGACTATGCAGCAGAGAGGTGAGCTCATATCATGCACGTGCAGGTGGGTTGAGACAAACAGCTGATGACTTTCCCTCTGAAAGCCATACTGGTTTTTTTTTGTTTGAAGGGGTAATAACATCCAAAATGAATGTTGCCACACCACTCATTTTATAACAGAATCACTAAACTTGAGAGAGCCATAAGTCACTATGCATCGAAAAAGCTTGATCAAGATCTCAAGCAACCCACATCAAAGTTGCTGGTGAACGCAGCAGGCCAGGCGGCATCTGTAGGAAGAGGTGCAGTTGACGTTTCAGGCCGAGGCCCTCCGTCAGGACTAACTGAAGGAAGAGTGAGTAAGGGATTTGAAAGTAGGAGGGGGAGAGGGAGATCCAAAATGATAGGAGAAGACAGGAGTGGGAGGGATGGAGCCAAGAGCTGGACAGGTGATAGGCAAAAGGGATACGAGAGGATCATGGGACAGGAGGTCCGGGAAGAAAGACGGAGGGGGGGGACCCAGAGGATGGGCAAGAGGTATATTCAGAGGGACAGAGGGAGAAAAAGGAGAGTGAGAGGAAGAATGTGTGCATAAAAATAAGTAACAGATGGGGTACGAGGGGGAGGTGGGGCCTTAGCGGAAGTTAGAGAAGTCGATGTTCATGCCATCAGGTTGGAGGCTACCCAGACGGAATATAAGGTGTTGTTTCTCCAACCTGAGTGTGGCTTCATCTTTACAGTAGAGGAGGCCGTGGATAGACATGTCAGAATGGGAATGGGATGTGGAATTAAAATGTGTGGCCACTGGGAGATCCTGCTTTCTCTGGCGGACAGAGCGTAGATGTTCAGCAAAGCGGTCTCCCAGTCTGCGTCGGGTCTCGCCAATATATAAAAGGCCACATCGGGAGCACCGGACGCAGTATATCACCCCAGTCGACTCACAGGTGAAGTGTTGCCTCACCTGGAAGGACTGTTTGGGGCCCTGAATGGTGGTAAGGGAGGAAGTGTAAGGGCATGTGTAGCACTTGTTCCGCTTACACGGATAAGTGCCAGGAGGGAGATCAGTGGGGAGGGATGGGGGGACGAATGGACAAGGGAGTTGCGTAGGGAGCGATCCCTGCGGAATGCAGAGGGGGGGGACGGAAAGATGTGCTTAGTGGTGGGATCCCGTTGGAGGTGGCGGAAGTTACGGAGAATAATACGTTGGACCCGGAGGCTGGTGGGGTGGTAGGTGAGGACCAGGGGAACCCTATTCCTAGTGGGGTGGCGGGAGGATGGAGTGAGAGCAGATGTACGTGAAATGGGGGAGATGCGTTTAAGAGCAGAGTTGATAGCGGAGGAAGGGAAGCCCCTTTCTTTAAAAAAGGAAGACATCTCCCTCGTCCTAGAATGAAAAGCCTCATCCTGAGAGCAGATGCGGCGGAGACGGAGGAATTGCGAGAAGGGGATGGCGTTTTTGCAAGAGACAGGGTGAGAAGAGGAATAGTCCAGATAGCTGTGAGAGTCAGTAGGCTTATAGTAGACATCAGTGGATAAGCTGTCTCCAGAGACAGAGACAGAAAGATCTAGAAAGGGGAAGGAGGTGTCGGAAATGGACCAGGTAAACTTGAGGGCATGGTGAAAGTTGGAGGCAAAGTTAATAAAGTCAACGAGTTCTGCATGCGTGCAGGAAGCAGCGCCAATGCAGTCGTCGATGTAGCGAAGGAAAAGTGGGGGACAGATACCAGAATAGGCACGGAACATAGATTGTTCCACAAACCCAACAAAAAGGCAGACATAGCTAGGACCCATACGGGTGCCCATAGCTACACCTTTAGTTTGGAGGAAGTGGGAGGAGCCAAAGGAGAAATTATTAAGAGTAAGGTCTAATTCCGCTAGACGGAGCAGAGTGGTGGTAGAGGGGAACTGATTAGGTCTGGAATCCAGAAAGAAGTGTAGAGCTTTGAGACCTTCCTGATGGTGGATGGAAGTATATAAGGACTGGACATCCATGGTGAAAATAAAACGGTGGGGGCCAGGGAACTTAAAATCATCGAAAAGTTTAAGAGCGTGAGAAGTGTCACGAACATAGGTCGGAAGTGATTGAACAAGGGGTGATAAAACTGTGTCGAGGTTTGCAGAAACCAGTTCGGTGGGGCAGGAGCAAGCTGAGACAATAGGTCGGCCAGGACAGGCAGGTTTGTGGATCTTGGGTAGGAGCTAGAAACGGGAAGTGCGGTGTGTGGGAACTATAAGGTTGGTAGCAGTGGATGGGAGATCCCCTGAGCGGATAAAGTCAAGATCTTACAGGTTTGTATCTATTTTGAGATACTGTCTGAATGCAAATTGCATAAAGCATTCAGTCCCATTCACTGACAGATCCGTAGTCACTTGCCTCATAAAGTATGCATGGATTATTTTTTTATTCCAGCTTTTAGCTTCTCAAATAAAACATGTAGCATGTTCATCTCAAATACTGATTACACCATAACTGTTTATGTCTCCCTTCAGTACTAAAACCATATCAAGCAATCTCTGCATGACTATAATTGGTTTTTATATAGCTCCCAAAGAAGGTATTCTAGACAGACACAGATAGGGAACTACTTTATTGTGCTGTACCAAGAACTTCTACTGTACATTATACATTATGCTCCTATATAGGTCTGGATTTAAGAAAAAGCTGGCAAAGATATAGGATTATTAAACTGAATAACAAGGTAGGTGTTTTAATCGTAGTATGCAAAGCTGAACTATGTGCTGAAAGCTTTTCACTTACATGGCCTGGGAATTGCCATATTATTCTGCAGCTGTTCATTTGCTCAAGAACACCCAGAAATTTAGCCCCAGTCAGAGGCAGTGAATGAGTTTTGTATTCTGTCTTCTCAATTAATGAATTTCCACTTTTTACTCTGCATTAGACAGGAGTACTTGGAATATTTTTCACTTGTCTGGGTGAGTGCAGGCCCAACATCTCTGAAGAAAATCAGACCATTTGATAACACCCAATCCACTATTTTACTATTTAACACTGTCTATCACAAATGCCAATGGCTATAGCCTGTACCATCTATAAAATGCACAGCAGTTACTGGACTCTCTTGGGCTATTCTTACATCATATTCCAAATCTGTGACCTCTACCACCAAGAAGTAGGAGAGTTGCAAATATATGGGAACATCATCGGCAAATTGCATTCCATCCTCATATGAAAATATAATCAGAATCAGGTTTAATATCACTGGTATATGTAATGCTACTTGTTGTTCTGTGGCAGCAGAACACTGCAATGCATAATATATAAGAAATTATAAATTGCTATAAGAAATATATTTTTTTTTCTGATCCTGTACAGTGGTCCCTCCATACCAGACAATCATGCAACCAGTTAGAATGCTCTGCACAGTACATTTGTAGAAATTTGCAAGAGTCTTTGGTGACATACCAATTCTCCTGAAACTCCTAATGAAATGTAGCTGCTGTGTGCCTTCTTTGTAATTGCATCAATAAGTTGGGTCTGGGCTAAATCTTTGAAGTTGTTGACACCCAGGAACTTGACACTGCTCACCCTTTCCATTGCTGATCTCTCAATGATATATATATTGCCAGTCCTTCAGCATCATTGGGTCTAAATCCTGAAGGACTGCAACTATTCACAGATAATTAGAGATGGAAAAATAAATTCTTTGCTGGGAATGTCCAGAACCCATATCAGAATAAATAAAAAAATAGTTTGTGTAAAAGGGTTAAGTATACGGCATTTGACATTATCAGTTGTGGAGGTGCCACGTGTCTTGTGATTCCAGAAGTTAGGACTTGCAGGGAAAATAAGAGTGCAGTAGTTTTAAAGAATTCAGCCAGAGCCAATGGAAATATCGCATGCAGGTTAATATATAGGACATCTTATTAACAATCTGGGGAATTGTTCCCATTTTTGTATAATTTTCACAGATTGTAATATTGAATTGGCAAGGTTGAAAGTACATTAGCCAGCCAGAAGACTCATGTTTCTTATTGAATGGGTGTATGGAGAAGTGGACCTTAGCTTTTTTTTTCACACTCTCAACAAGTATTCAACACCGATGATTACTTTGCCCAATGAATTTGCTCAAGCAATTTGGAAATGCAGTTGAGCTTTAGTGCATCCATGTATAGAGAAAGGACTGCAAAGTTCTTTTTAAATAAATCAAGTTTTTTTTCCCATTGATTACACTGGAATTCATATCTTGTGTGCATTCCTCAACCCATCTCTTGACCATGTTCCAATGTCTATTTTCATTATATCTTGATTCATGTGTCTTAAAATGTATGATTGCATCAGAAGCTAAATGTAGAACTAATAAAAAGAGATAAACATTTTCAAAATTTGTTTTGCTCAAACTGATCTGCCCAGATTGTGGAAGATGTGTCATGGTTTCCTTGGTATCTTAGTACAGAAGGAATAGAATCTTGAAAGTGCTTACATGCACAATCAGGTACTGTATATATCTACAGCAATGAAATATCCAGCTGGCACTCACTCTCTAGGCTCATCTATAAATAAAATTATTTAAGAGAAGTAAAGAAGGAAGATAAGAAAGAAAGTAATGTTTATTTCTGGGAACCAAATTATACTCAAGAATTACAAACAAGAGAAATTCTGTAGATGCTGGAAATCCAGAACTCAGCAGGTCAGGCAGCATCTATGGAAATAAATAAACAGTTGATATTTCGGGCCAAGACCCTGCCGAAACATCGACTGTACTCTTTTTCAAACTGCCAATTCTAAATTCTACATTCAGTGCATATTTTCCTATTTCCAAATTGTTTGTTGATCACAAATAAATATGTGCTATCTATTTTGCCAAGAAATGCATATTATCAAAGCATTAAGGCTATTCGAATATTTACTATACCAATTCCTGCTCAGCAATTAAAGTCTTCAGCAGTAAGTGTATTCAGAATTCATAATAGTATTACTTTTTCTTAACAGCAACCAAGCAAACTTCATAATCTTCCCGCTGATAAGATAGCAAAGATAAAGAAGGAAGACCCTGCTGAATACCTTCACAGAACTTATCTTAATGATCCAAGCAGTATCAATTCATTGACATACATAAAACCAGAGCGTAAACCATTGCAGGCAAAACTGTCTGGTCGCCTTGACATTGGAAGTCAGGTAAGAATAGCAGTTTCCCATTCAGTGTCAAACTTTGGATTAAGTGCAATAGAATGTGGTCACTAATAGTTGTTAATGTAGCAGTTCTCAACCACACACTAAACCTTGAGAAGCATTATCGAAACAAATGACCAATGAAATATTTCTTTATGATTTTTTTGAAAGGCAAATGTGGCACAGGAAGGTAAGAGAATTCTCTAGCATTTTTAATGTCACCAAACTTCCCAGCTGAAGTATTTTTATGCCTCAGGAAAGGGAGTACAACGACAAAATTGTTGTGGCAATTCAGTCTATTTAAATTCTGAGGTATAATCTAAACCCTTCAACCCAGCTCTGGGAGGAACTGAGCTTCCAGACTTAACTTTAAATATACAGGCCTCGAGGCTTAATTCACTGAGTTGGCTTCGTCTATAGCAGATATATTTTATTCAGGAAGTTGGTTGAACTAAACATGTTGGAGCAAATACAAGTTGGGTATGAAAAGGATATGCTCAAACATCTCAAGGATCATAAAAAAAAGGTATAATGTAAGATTATTGCTATACTTGCACACATGCATGCTAAGTACTTATGTGCATGTTACTCAAATGTTTAAGTTATGAGCTGGTTTAAGACGTGCTGGTCTTACCTGAAGTCTGTATATTAAAAATATGCATAGTCTGGTAGTTTATCCAGAAGTACAAATGTTTGTTGTCAATCACAAGCCAGTACTTTCTTCCTAGTAGTTTAACCCCAGCTTTTAGTATTTCTGTGTTTCTCAGCCCTGTTACTTGATTGTTGAGATACAAATTCTTAGCTTTAATTCTATATTTAATTCTGCATTCAGAAGATCTTGGTCCTTCAATTTACCTGCTGATGCTGGTGATTCAGAACTCTAAACTCTCCAGTTTGATACATGGAAACATTCTATGCAATGTAACATGCAGCTAATTAAAGAGCTTAAAAGGATGCAGTAGAGAATTCTATTCCTGTGTGTAACTTTTTTATACCTGTATCAATGTGATGGGATCAGTGGCCAATGCTGGATGATTCTTTCCTAGAACTTTCTTACATCCCTGGAAAAAAAATAACAGTTATATGACATCAGTCTTTTGATCCATTTATGAGAAATGCTTCTGTTCTTTACAAACACACCAACTATCAGATTGAATTCCTATTAAGGGAATACCTCAAAGATGCAGATATATTTTATGCCACATAGCTGGTTATATTATTAAAACATTGTCTTTGCCATCTATGTACTCCAAGAAAGCCATTACATTACTGTTAATATTTCTGAAAGTTACTGGAATGATTCATATATCTGGAATGCTTCTTACCACATCTCATTAAAGTTATGAAAAAACATTGAAACATATTAAACACACTTTTCTGTCATTTGCGGAGTTCAGTGATGTGACCAGAGGTACTGCACGCTTATCTGTTAAAGCAGAAATTTTATAGCATTGCCAATGACCTGGAAAATTTTAAAGTGTGCTTTACATACTACTCCAGCATTAAATTTTATTTGCCACCTGTATGCTTTTTCAACAAGCCTAGTAATATATCTTTGAGGCCTGTAGCAATCCTCCTTACAATTCACTACACCTTCAAATGTTATGTCCTCTACAAACCAATAAGTACGATATTTGGAAGTGTGTGAACAGTATAATTCTGCTATTTCACTGTGCCTCAAGAAATAAGAATTATACGCTTCCTGGCTTATTTTGGACAGTTGTATTCAGTTGCATATACCTTATAAACTGCTATTGCAAAAACAATGAAATGCAGATTTAGATTAGGTTATGAAGACACGCAGTCCTCTTTTATTGTCATTTAGTAATGCATGCATTAAGAAATGATACAATATTTCCTCCGGTGTGATATCACAAAACAACCAAGACTGAAAAAACTAACAAAACCACATAATTATAACATATAGTTACAACAGATTTAGGTGGCTTTGCTGCAACTTTTAGCATGTTGATTGCATGTCAATTTATTCAGTTGCTTGAATGTTGTATCTGATGGTTTCGGAAGTTAAAAAAGTCTTCTTAGTTACCATTATGCAGTTTATTATCCATGTAAGATGATTTACTGTAAGCTAAATTTCATGCAAATGAAGTTCTGAAAGCCCCTGTAAAATTTACTTTTATTCTATCTGCTATCGTATTTCATACCAGTTTTGCCCTTATTAATCTTGCCAAAACGCTGGCCAAGCAGTTCCAGGCAAGTCACAGCACTGACGTTCATTTGAAAGTATGGAAAATTACCAAGCATGTCCTTTTTACAAAGGTGACAAATCCAATTCCAATCATTATTGCTCATTTCACCTATTCTCAATCATCAGAAAAGTGATGGAAGCCATTTTGACAATATAATCAAAAGGTACTTCCTCACCAATAATCTACTCACTGATTCGCAGTTCAGGTTTCATCAGGACTATTTGATTCTAGCTTACATAACAGTCTTGATCCAAGCAAAGACGAAAGCGGCAAGGTCCTTGACACTAAGGCAGTAGTTGACTGAATCATAGGTACTCAGGCAAGGTCAATATGGTACACTGAAAGGAAAATTATGCTTGACAGTTTTATTGAAGTTCATTGAAGGAAAAATATTTGCTGTGGTAAAGAGGAGTTGTTGGATATACTGTCCCGTGATGTTGAGAAGCATTTGAAATGATGTAGCATCAAAGGTCACTGTATGATGTAGGAGGTGACATATTAGTGTGAGTGAAAACTGGAGCAGCTAGAGGAAACCATCACAGTGACAGATAGAACATACAGGCTCCACATGGACAACACCAGAGGGCAGGATTGTACCTGGGTCACTTGAACAGTGAGACAGCAGCTCTGCTAGCCATACCAATATGCCATTGTTCTAGTTATCTTCTTTTGCACATTGGTTGTCTGATGATCTTTGTTTGTGTGTAGATTTCCATTGATTCTACTGTATTTCTTTGTGGTACCATGAATGGCTGCAAGAAAATGAACCACAGGGTAGTATACGGTAACATATACGTACTTTGATAATAAACTTACTTTGAACTTAGAACTTTTAAACTTTTGAAACTGGTAGCTTGTCTTATGGGAACGGTCAGGTAACTTAGGCTTTTGTCGGCTGGAGATTAAGAGTGAGAAAGAATTTAATTGAAACATTTAAGACCCAGAGGAGTCTTGGCAGAGTGGATGTGAAGAAGATGTTTGCCCTTATGAGAGAATGTGGAATCAGTGGTCACTAGTTGAAAAGAGGAGGCTGCTCATTTAGGACAGAAATAGGTGAATTCTGAGAACAGTTTCTTCAGAAATCTCCTGAAAAGTTAGAATGTTTGACTAATCTCAGGTCGTGTTACAATTCTTGATAATTTTACAACATATTTCATAACATATGTTAGTAATATTAAACCTAATTCTGATTCTGAAAAACTACTGAGGGTGGGCAACAATTGTGAGGATGAGGTTGTAATCTTATTGAGTCAAGGAGCCAAGTAGCCTTCATTTGCTTCCATTTGTATGCCCATGTATTCGTGTGTACCATCTGGTTCTAAAATCTTTGTAGTTTTTTTTTCATAATTCTTTTCTCTTTTTTTCTCATCTTTCTCTGAAGGTATGATTTAATTGGGCTATAGATCCATAATTACTATCATCCTTTCATCTACTTGCCCATGTAAAGACTATTAATAGAAGAGGCTGCAGAAACTATAAGTTCAATGTTATAATCCAGATTTCTTATTAGCAGTATTACTTACAAATCCTTCAGACCAAGAAAGAAATACTGTAGCTCAAGAAAAATTGTAAATGGCCAAATTAAATAACAAATTCCAAATGGATAAATATTGAAACCTCTGTTAAACACTTGTGGTTTTCTAAAAGAGCTCATATACTTTTGTGTGTTTTTTTTTGCCCCTAAACCTCCAAGATCCATTTCTCATTCAAGGTTAAGGTTGACTTACAGGTCATAGGTTTGTGTGTTTGACATATGCCAGATCTATATTATAACCAGCATTGAATAATATTATGCTTCAAAACACCTGCTGCAGGGAATTTTCTGACCTTTTCCTCAATTTCAGGAATCCACCGGATTCACCAGCAATGAGAATGGTTATGTATATCCAGCCAAGAGTGCAACAGATACTGACAGATTCCTGACAAATTATAAACTTTGGTGAGTCCCTGTGTGAGAAAATACAAAGATAAGTAAAATGTTTTACAATGCAGCATGTTAACAGAATATAGATGTTACCATCTTATGTTGCCTGTGGGAGGCCTCATTCATTGGTATTGGAAGGGGTGAGATGGTGGATGGATTCTGTCCTAGGTTTTTTATATAATGGCCAAAGAAATAAAAGCATTGAGCAAGACAAGTCTTACAAAACCACTCCAAAGAGAAATGAATATTAGCAGACCTAAGGGCTTCAGGAACTTAAAATAATTACTCTCTTTTAATAGAAGGATAGGTACTGGTATCACCCATTGTTACCAACTCATTGTTGTTCTACTTTTTATTCAGATGCCAGAATTAACAAATTACTAGAGGTTGATAAAATTGTTCCAGATTTACCAGCAGTATATGCTTAGAGTATGAATAAAGCTGGGGTGACTGTGTTTAGAGTCATGGAGTCATACATCATGGAAACAGGCTCTTTGGCCTAACTTGTCCATGTTGACTAAGATGCCCACCAGTTTCATTTGCCTGTGTTCGGCCAATATATTCTTAAGCCTTTTCTATCAATGAAAATAGAGACAATCAGAGACAATATGATAAAGACATGATAAAACAGTAAAACCCATAACAATTTAACATGAATAGTCAACACACAGTTGCAACGTATAATTATATAACTTTCTTAAGTACTAGTGCCAGGCAAAATTGCACTTCAAAAAGATATTTCATCCAAAATGTGGAATAGATTGTTAAAAATACAGTTTCAATATGACGAGCAAACAAGGCAAATTTTGAGATAAATTTTGAGAAAATGGAGATAAAGTTAGAAAACATACTGCTTTGCCATGTAAGGTTTTGGGGAATGGTTGTGCATTGCTAACTGTTTTGTGGGGATGAAGATTTGTATGGCAGGATAGAGGGCAGTAAAGAAGAGGCTGGGTGGAGCATTTGTAGCCATGTTCAGCCAGGAGTACTGAATAGTTGATCCATTTTACTATTGTCCTGAGATTCCCACTCTTGCAGAAGTGAGACATCAGCCTGTTTGATTTATCTTACTTGGGAGAAAGAAACATCTGAGAACACTGAATACAGCAAATGCTAAGAGACCAGTCGATGTCCCAGGTGCTGTACATTTCTGACCTAGCTGCTCCTCAATCCAGGCTGTTTTGTACAGGATATAGTCACAACACTAGTGTATAGGCACAATGGGGAAAATGGCCCAGCTATGTTCTGTTCACAAAATATAGAACAAATCCAGTCTGGCTAAATACTACCCAGGTAGTATTCAACAAAATAATGGCAGGTGTCATATCAAGTGCTGACTGACGCCAGGGTAAATCAGTAATGATTTGGAGCCTCAGGTCCCACACCACCAGGTTCAGGAACAGTTATTACCCCTCAACCATCAGACTCTTGAACCAAAGGGGATAACTTCACTCCCCCACACTGAAATATTCCCACAACCTTCAAGGACCCTTCATCTCGTTCTCGGTATTTATTGCTTATTTATTTAATTATTATCATTTCATTCTTTTAGTATTTGCACAGTTTGTTGTTATCTTTTTCACACTGGTTGAATGTCCATGTTGATGCAGTCTTTCTTTGATTCTGTTATGGTTATTCTATTATGGATTTGTTGAGTATGGCCACAAGAAAATTAATCTCAGCGTTCTATATGGTGACATATATTAATTTGATAATAAATTTACTTTGAACATTGAACTTTGAAACTTATTACAGCCTTGATCCAAACATCTAGCAAAGTGATGACTTATAGAGATTAGGTGAGACTAACTGCCCTTGGTATCAAAGGACTCTGATAATAAGGTCAATGGGCATCAAAGTGAAAACACTCTGATTGTCAGAATCAAACTACACACAAAAGCTGATAGTTATGCTTTTTGGAGGTTAATAATCCCAGTCAGAGGATTCCCTTAGGATTATGCTTGGGATCCAACCAATGCCTTATCACTGACCCTTCTTCCATCACAAAGGCCGGAAGTGGTGATTCTACAATACTCAATTTCTTCTGCAATACCTCAACAACTTAAGTGATCAATGACCACATGCAGAAGTATCTAGAAAGGATGCAGGCTTGGAAAGATAAATGACATGTAAAATTTGTGCCACAGAAGTGACAGGGAATGACCATCTACAACAAAAGGAAATTTGATGAAATCCCTTTGACATTTAATGACATTGTCACTGTAACATTGCCACTGTTACATCCTCCACCAGTAATATCCCGGGGTTACCATCAACCAGAAACTGGTTAAGGCTGGGTATTCTGTGGTGAGTAATTCACTCTTGATATTTCTGTACCTATTTTTACCTATAAAGCACAAGTCAGCAGTGTGATGGAATGTTCTCAATTCACCCAGGCTATTCCAACAATACCTCCCAAACCTACAACCTCTACCACTGAGAACAATAGGAGCTGGGGCATGGGAATACCTCTAAATATATCTTCACTTCTAATCTGCACATGAACCTGACTTGGAAATGTGTTCCTTTACATCGCAACATCAAAATCCTGGAGGTCCACACCAAATAGTACTCCGTGAATATTTTCAGTCGAAAGATTACAGATGTTCAAAAAAAAACCTTACCACCATCTTTCATAAGGCAGATTAGATACGTAATAAGTGCTGGTTTTGTCAATGATGCGCAATTCCTGAGAAATGAATTTGAAAAGCTTCCCTCAGCCAAAAGGCAATGAAAAACTTGCCAGAGAGAGCCATTGAACTAGAAAATAAACATGTGACCATAGGAAGATTTTTCTGCAGGAAGTAGGAATTAAAGTATACTTCGAGGAGGCAAATAGATGAAACTGATTCAAGGGAAGCATATTTGCTTGTTGGATCTAATGGGCAATTTGAAAATTCACATTCTAATTCTTTCCTAATTTTTTAAATTGTAAGGCACAATGACAAAACACCAAAGGGAGAAGACAGAGAGGGTTGGACAAGAGGAGGTATCCAGAAACAGCTAGCTGATGGTTTTGTTCGAAGCAGCATCATTCATAAGCATGGACCTGACTATAACATAACTGAAAATTTACATCAGATTCACCCCCATGTGGCCAGGTAGGAACTAAACTGAAGGTTCACCAGAAGATACCAGTGTCCTGGTACTCATTGTTCCATTAAACCATTAGTTCTGTGTGTGTTGGCCTACTTTAGCCTCCAGTTGGATGATCAGATCTCTTACTGTTTAACCTCTCCCCACAGCAGTAAATTTCTCCATCTCCTGAAACCCCCAACATTTTCACACATATTCAGTTTTGGCTATTTATGCATCCCCTGTTTTAATTATACTATCATTTTTGTCTATTTCTTCACATGCCAGGACCCTAAACTGTTGAATTCTTCAATGATCCTCTCTACTGCTTTGACAAAGTTAGTCTCAGTTTTACTGTTTTCTTTTAATTGGAAAAAATGTGCAAATACTCATTTGATCTGGCAATAAAGATTTGAACAAAATAATTACCTTAGAGACTTAGTTCTAACTGGCAGAATGTACCACATGGCTGCCTGTTCAAGCAGCAAAGAGACCAGTGGGATCTCAGTGATGGGCCTTAGCTGAATCCAACTCAGAGCTGCTCATACAATAATAATTCTCTTCTGCTAGTTTTCCAGTATCTGGGTCCTGAAAGTAGAGACCTTGTTGGAGGAAGTAAGGGGATTCTCTTCTTGATTTGGGGCCATTGTTTGGTCAATGCATTGCAAGCATACACAGACAGTAGCTGAGACTGAGCAACAAAATGTATCATTCCCACTTTGAGCCCTGATTGAACAGCTCATGAAATATTTAGTAATTGACTCAGAGAGTTTGAGTGCCATTGTGTTTTTGACTTCACCATGGATGACCTTGCAGTCTGAGCTCTGGGACCTGTGTTGTTTTAGAGCTTCTGCTGTGCATATAGATCCTGATGCCTTAACTGTTGTTGCTGCCTTTGCAGTGTAGTCACATTCTTTGGTATTTGCTTGTACTCTCCTGTTCTTTCAGCATAAACCAAGCTCCCTTTTCTGTTTTAGCCCTGGATTTCATATTCTTACACCCTCGAACCAGCAGCCTGTGCTATGCACTTTATTGTTCCTATACCTACATGCAACCTTAAAACTCATGTGCATATTTTCATGTGTCTAGAACTTGCGCTGTAAATTAATATTTCTTCAGGATCTGTGATTTGAGGCTTTAGATTCATGATGTCCTTGCTATCTACCCTCAGGATCCTGTGCTTTACATATTTATGTCCTGGCATTCTATTCTGTTTTCTTATGCTGTGCATGCTTTCTTGTATCTTTCTGGACTGAGTAGTGTCGTCTTGAGACTCGGGAGCCTGTGTTCTCCAGTTTCATGTCCTTGGAGCCACTACTGTGGGCCTCTAGATACTTATTGTGTAATTCCTGGGATGTGTAGCATTTTGTCAACCATGTTGAAATGGGAAAACTTCAACAAGTTCTGTACCCAGTCATAGAAAATTCTTAGCACCAGCTAACTGAGAAAACTGAAAGCATAGAATCCATTAATCTATTTAGTAAGAAAACATTGGTTTCTCTGCTCAAAATAAGCTTCCAGTAAAGTGTGTTGCAATTGTATGCTTATCAGTAATATTTCACATAAAATATTTAATACATTTAAGAGAAGATTAAAGCTGTTTTATAGTTTGTGATTGCTATTTTACAGCTAGTTGACATTGTTTTATCATGCAACGCTGCTTGTTTATTTCTCTTGCCTTTCTTCCTTCCCTCCCCCAGCCAATGTGTAATGAGCTGAGGGGGATGTGTGACGGAATTGCATCTTATCAGAGAATCAGAACTAGAGTGGGTGGAAAAATGAACATAGGTAATCCTGTTGACTGTTTCACAGGAAGAAAAAAAGAATTAATAACTTGAAATCGTAAATCTTAAAAATAGCCGCAAATGGGGTTTATGACTAATACCAGGTGTCAAGGCAGGTGAATTTGCTAATTTCCTTGCTAATACCTAATGTGTAACATGAGGCTGGCAAGACCACTTTTCTATGGGAGAAGAGATAGAGCCTAGTGGGGTCCACCTGACATATGCTGATATTCATCTGGACTTAAGGATTTGTCAGATTAGTGGACTTCACCCCAAGGCCATTATATCAAAGAAGCATGTGGGTCAGGCAGTGGCAGATGTATATGGAAGGGCTGCTGTAGGCAGTGAGCTCAGGGTGAAGACCATTACACTTTAGAGCAACCTTTAGAGGTGTAGCCAAGAGCATTTCAGGCCAAGTGCCATTCATTAGTGGAAAAATTGTATTTCTATGGCTCTTCTGTACTGGAGGAACCACTCACATCCTCTCATCCAAGCTCTTGGTGGCAATTTGAATGAGCCCGGGGAAACATGGTAGTCAGAAAGAGTGAAATGGTCTGGGTTCACTTTATAATTATAATGTGTACAACGGCTGCCCTGAAAAGACACATTTAAAAATTCCTGGAGTTTACAGTCACACAGGAAAGGATAAATGCATTAGTACTTTTTTTTTAAATTAGGGATTATTAATGGCTAGGCATCATCGGGATGAATGGATTAGAGTGTTGTGTTGCTGTGGAACGACTAGTGGGTTAAAGAATGTTGCTTTATTTTTACGTGGAGGTATAGGATATCTGATGAAGAGGTCTACTGAGTTATCTCGAGGAGAAGGCATTTTCCTTATAGCCCTGCAGCCTGACTCCTCATTCAGACATAATATGTCGTCTGCATATACCTGGCTAATTGACTCCTCTGCAAATATATCAAGTCTCAATCCTTCCTGAACTGCTATATTGTGAAGAGTCTCCAGCAGGAATTTATTATACTGTGAATCAGAACAGTTCGTGGAAACATATTTTAAACTACGTGTTTAACCTTTTGATTGGTGGCTTGAAATCTGCATACGCCTCATTGAGGTGGTTTTCTCTTGATGTTCAGAGATTTCAGTTTCAGCAACAATTTAGAAGGCAAACTGCTTAGACCAGAAGCCAACTACTAATTTTATCCTCTCCCTTGGAAAGCCAATTGAGGATAATGAACAAGCCAAACGCCTTTTTGCTAAGATAGCTAATTCAATATATTTAGGCATTATCAATGTGGTTTTAGTATCACCGACTGTAACCTGAATCTTGGGGAAGCTATGGGCTGTATAAAATGACAAAGCTATATCTGTATATTCTCCTTAGTTCTAAAAAATTGTGAATCAAAATGCTCTGTCTTAAAAGCTGTCAATGACCAACTGTGCTCTTCTCCTTTCCTGGTGATGCTACTTCTGACCTTAACTTGTAACAACAGTTGAAGGGTGGAGATAGCTATCATGGGCAATGAGAGAGCAGACGACTGGGGCTTTTGGACTGCAGTGATGCCTTACTCTTTGGTAAGGACTGTTCCTCATGAAGGGAAGAATATAGTGATGATCACAGCTCAAACTCCTGTCGATACAATCCCCCAGAAGTTCACTTGCTTTACATCTAAGGAGAATGGTACACTCATCAATATTTTGGGAATATGTTTCATTTAGATTTCTGTGCATTGACAGGTCAGTAGATTTCACTGCAATACTTGTAGTGTTTTCCTGGGTCCATTTACGATGTGGAGCATAGAACACATGATTAATATTTAGAACAGGACTGTTTATTGCTTTGCACATTTTTTCTTTATATGATTTGAAGAATAAACAAGCATAACAGAATCACACAACTTTGAAGTAAGTTTACATAAGATGAGGCCTAAATCCACTGGTGTCAGGCATAATTTCAGTGACTAGCTGCAGTGATGCCTCAGAACAAGGAAACCTAACTAATTGAAGATAACATCACACACATTTCTTCCAACTGAAAAGTTCTTATGTTTAAATAAATGCCTTTGAATCTCTTTTTTTCCAATTGAGTGGGCCTTAACAGACAACCAAATCTCCCATTAGTTTTGTACTCATAGAACACAGAACCTGGAATAGTATGGCACAGGGGCAGGCCCACATGGTCTGTGCTGATCATGATACCAATTTAAACTAATCCCATCTCTCTGCAAATTCCCTGCCTGTTCATATGCCTGTCTAAATGCCTCTTAAACATTGCTATCTGCTTCCACCACTTCCCCTGGCAGCACATTCCAGGCAACTACCACTCTCTATTTAAAAAAATTGCACACAGATCATCTTCAAACTTTCCCCCTGTTGCCTTAACCCCAGCATTTGACATTTCCTCCTTGGAAAAAAGATTCTGGCTATCTGTGCCTATCATGCTGGCTGGTGGCGCAGTGACATCAGCGCCGGACTCCGGAGCGAAGGTTCCCGAGTTCGAATCCAGTCGGGCCGCTCCCGGGCACACTTTCCATTCGTGCCGAGTTGAGTGTCGAGCTTGCAACTCATAAAAAAAAAACTGCACTGTGAGAAGGATGTGGGGGACCACTGATAGAATCTTTCCTCCAAGATAACCACTTGAAAAAGTGGTCACCGAGGCTTTGGCGGAGTATGACGCACAAAAAAAAATGCCCATCATAAATTTCTAAACTTTCATCAGGTCATTCCTCAGCCTCCAAAGCTCCAGAGAAAACAATTAATGTTTATCCAAACTCTCCTTACACATGCAACCACCTGGTGAACCTCATTTACACCTTCTCCAAAGCCTCCGTATTCTTCCTGTATTGCAGTGACCAGAACTGCACATAGTTCTCCAGATGTGGTCTAACTTTTACTCTTAATAGGTGATTGTGATCTTTTGTGTGCTTACTGTGTCTGATTGTTGGTAATGTGTGATTGGACCTTGACCCTGTAGTAACACTGTCTTGTTTGGCTGTATTCATGACTATACATGTATGGTTCAATGACAATTATACTTGAATTGATTAAATTTTTATACAGCTACAACATGCTTTGGCAATTTTTATACTCATTGCCCTGACTGATAATCAGCCAATAGTCGTAAGCTTCGTTTACCATCTTAGCTGCTTGTGTTGTCAGGGAGCAATGGATTTGCACCCAAGATCCCTCTGTACATCAGTGCAATAGGCTCCTGCCATTTAATTTCCTCTTGCTTCAAGTTATCCCTGGTGGTTCCTCACGTCAGTGGAGATAAGGAAGTCAATCCATAAGTCTCTGAACACAAATAGATCTCAACCCAATTCCCAAACCTCAAAGTATGTGGCAAGCTCACATTTTGATTCTTATGTTCACTTTACATAATTGAAATGTGATATTTTACATAAAGATATTAACTGTATATGACTCAGCTGCAGAGCATGATCCAGGCAAGAAGTGGGCCACCCTTCAAGGATAGGGATAACAGAAAGTGAGGGTCTAGGAAATTCTACTCACCGCCCTAACGGGTTGGGCTCAAAATTGACACATAACAATTGCTCACTTTGTCAAATATTTATCAAATTATCTGACTATATTCCATGACTGCCTTCTGTGTGAACTAGTAACATAGAAGATATAGAACATAGAACATGGAACATAGAACATAGAAATCTACAGCACATTACAGGCCTTTCGGCCCACAATGTTGTGCCAACCATGTAACCTACTCTAGAAACTGCCTAGAATTTCCCTAGCGCATATCTGTGCACGCTGGTTACCTATCTACAGGAAAGATATCAATAGGGTTGAAAGAGACAGAGAAAATTTATGTTGCCGGGATTTGATGACCTGAGTTATAGGGAAACCTTGACTATGTTAGCACATTATTCCCAGCAGCGTGAGAAAATGAGGGGAAGCTTGAGAAGTATAGAAAATTATAAGGGGTATAGGTAGAGTAAATGCAAGCAGGCATTTTCCACTGAGGTTGGGTGAGACAGAACTAGAAGCCATAGTTTAAGACCATAAGCCATAAAACATAAGAACAGAATTAGGTCATTTTGCCCATTGAGTCTGCTCTGCTATTCCATCATGGCTGATCTATTATCCTTCTCAACCCTATTCTCCTGCCTTCTGCCCGTAACCTTTCATGCCCTGACAAATCAAAAACCTATCAACATTCCCTTTAAATGTATCTAATGACTTGGCCTCCACAGTCATCTGTGGTGATGAATTCCACAGATTCACCACCCTCTGACTAAAGAAATTCCTTCTCATCTCTGTTCTAAATGGATGTCACTCTGTTCTGAAGCTGTGTCCTCTGGTCCCAGACAAAACCATTGTAGGAAACATTCTCTTCGCATCCATGCTCTCCAGCATTTCAATATTCAATAGGTTTCAAAGAGATCCCCCCTCATTCTTCTAAACTCCAATGAGTACAGGCCCTGAGCTGTCATACTGCCCTCTGCAACTGGATCCTTGACTTCCTCATCAGAAGACCTCAGTCTGTGTAGATCAAAAATAACATCTCACTGACAACCAACACTGGTGCACCTCAAGGATGCATGTTTAGTCCATTACTATACTCTCTCTACACCCACAATTGTGTGACTAGGACAGCTCAAGTGCCATCTATAAATTTGCTGATGGCACATCTATTGTTGGCAGAATTTCAGATGGTGATGAGGAGGTGTTCAGGAGGGAGATAGATCAACTGGTTTAATGGTGTCATAGCAACAATCTTGTACTCAACGTCAGTAAGGCCGAGCAGCTGATTATGGACCAGGAAGGGGAAGTTGAGAGAACACACACCAGTCCTCATTGAGGGATCAGAAGTGGAAAAGGTGAACAGTTTCAAGTTCCTTGGTGTCGACATCTCAGAAGAACTACCCTGGGCCCAACATATTAATGCAATTACAAAGAAGGCATGGCAGTGCCTACATTTCTTTAGGAGTTTGAGGAGAATTGGAATGTCACCAAAGACACTTGCAAGTTTCTGTAGATGTACCTTGGAGAGGTACATCTATAGTGTGGTTTCAGAGAGGTACATCTCAGTGCAGTTTCAGGTCAGAACGCTCCACAATCAACATGATCTTCTCCCTTCGACAGCTACAAGAGAAATGCAGAGAGCAAAGACAACCACTCTACGTCGCTTTCATTGACCTCATGAAGGCCTTCGAACTTGTGAGCAGAGATGGCCTGTACAAGATCCTCACTAGGATTGGTTGTCCCCCGAGGCTCCTCAGGATAGCTCAGTCATTCCACACAGACATGAAGGGCGTCGTTCAGTTCGATGGCTCTTCTTCGGATGCCTTCAACATCCACAGCAGTGTGAAGCAGGGCTGTGTGCTTGCCCCCACCCTGTTCAGCATCTTCTTCGCAGTCATGCTGAAGCATGCCTTTGGAACATCAACTGATGGTGTCTGCCTCCACACCAGATCGGACGGGAGGCTGTTCAGTCTGTCCCAGCTGAAGGCAAAAACCAAGGTTCGTGAAGTACTCATCAGGGACATGTTGTTTACAGACGACGCGGCACTGGCAACACACTCTGAAGAGCAACTGCAACGCCTTACGGACAGCTTCTCAAGAGCCTGCCAGGACTTCAGCTTGACCATCAGCCTGAAGAAAACCAACGTGTTGGGCCAAGGTGTTGAGCACCCCCCCTGCCATTACCATCAACAACTATGAGCTGGAGGTAGTTCACGAGTTTACATACCTTGGCTCCGCCATCACGGACACCCTCTCCCTAGACCCCGAGGTCAACAGACGAATCAGACGAGCAGCCTCAACATTCACCAGGCTGACAAAGAGAGTCTGGGAGAACAGAAAGCTGATGATGCACACCAAAGTTGCAGTCTACAGGGCCTGCGTCCTCAGCAAACTGCTTTACGGCAGCGAGACCTGGAGCCTCTACTACAGACAAGAGCAGCGTCTCAACGCCTTCCAGCTTCGCAGCCTGAGACGCATCCTGGACATCATGTGGACTGACTGAGTCACCAACAATGAGGTCCTGGCCAGCTCCCAAATATCCAGCCTCTTCACCCTGCTCCAAGAACGCCGTCTCCGCTGGCTGGGCCACGTACACCACATGTCAGACGGAAGGATCCCGAAAGACCTGCTGTACGGGTAACTGGCCTTCGGCAAGAGAGCACAAGGGCGACCCCATCTTCGTTTCAAAGACGTTTGCAAGAGAGACATGAAGTTACTGAAAATGAACGTTCAGAGGTGGGAGGACATCGCAAGCGATCACTCTCACTGGAGGCTGGAACTACGCAGAGGTCTAAAAAGAGGAGAAGAGAAGCTGAGGCTTGCTGCTGAAGTAAAGCACACTTGTTGGAAAAACAGCACCAAGACAACACTGGAGGACAGCGCCTTCAAGTGCAGTCGCTGCAGCTGAGACTGTCACTCCTGTGTGGGTCTCTACAGCCACAACAGATGCTGCTCTAACACAGACTGAAGCAAGACTTTCCAGGCGCAGATCCATGGTCTTGCAAGACTAACTCATACCACCACCACCTTGGAGAGTATTCTAACTGGTTGCATCACCATATGATGTGGTGAGGCCACTGCACAGGATGAGAAATAGCTGCAGAAAGTTGTGAACTCAGCCAGCTCGATCATGGACACTAGATTCCCCAGCACCCAGGACACTCAAAAGGCAATGTGTCTGTGGTAAACTGTATTTATATGTTGTAACTGGGTTAACTGTCTGGACACGCCCCTCTGCTGACTGCCCCTGTGGCTCCTCCCACAGACCCCTGAATAAAGGTGATTTCGCCCTGTTCCTCCCCCTCAGTCCAGGGGCAGACACGCAACATGCTGGAAGTCATATTTTACTGTGAATAAAAGCCTTTCAGTATTTACCCTACTTCAGTCATTTGGAATAATTGAAGGTGCTTCAGTGTCAAAAAGGCAGCACTTATCATTCAGGACCCCATCACCTGGGACATGCCCTCTTCTCATTGCTATCATTAAGGATGAGCTACAGGATCCTGAAGACATATACTCAATGTTTCAGGAACAGCTTCTCCTCCTCTGCCATCAGATTTCTGAATGGACAATGAACCAATGAACACTAACTCAGTACTTTTCCTCTCTTTTTGCATTATTTATTTAATTTAATTTTCTTTCTTTATATACATTTCTTATTGTAATTAATGGTTTTTATTATTACATATTGCAGTATACTGTTTCTGTTAAACAACAAATTTCATGACTTATGCCCGTGATATTAAACCTGATTCTGATTCTTAAACACAAAATACTCTGCAGATGCTGGGCTCAAAGCAACACACACAACACGCTGGAAGAACTCAGCAGATCGGGCAGCATCTGTGGAAACGATCAGTCAACGTTTCGGACCGAGACCCTTTGTCAGGACTAAAGAGGGAGGGGCAGGGGCCCTATAAAGAAGGTGGGGGGAGGGTGGGAAGGAGAAGGCTGATTCTGATTCTGAATGCTCCTCATATGTTACACCTTGACCAATGCCTTATAAAGCCTCAGAATTATATCCATACTTTTATATATTAGTCCTCTTGAAATGAATGCTAATATTGCATTTGCGTCCCTTACCACTGACCCAACCTACAAGTTAATCTTTAGGGAATCCTGTGTGAGAACTCCCAAGTCCCTTTGCACCTCAAATTTTTGATTTTTTCCCCTGATTAGTAAATAGACTTTGCCTTTATTCCTTCTACAAAAATGCATGACCATTAACTTCCCTACTATATTCCATCTTCCAGTTCTTTGCCTATTCTCCTAATCTGTGTAAGTCCTTCTGCGGACTCATTCCTTCCTTCCTCAACGCTACCTGCTCCTTCACCTATCTTCATATTGTCCTCAAACTTGGCCACAAAGCCATCAATTCCATCATCTAAATCATTAACATATAACATGAAAAGAAGCAGTCCCAACATCAACCTCTGCGGAATACAACTAGTCACCGGCAGCCAACCAGAGCAGTTCGCCTTTAGTCCCACTCTTTGCCTCTTGCTAGACAGCCAATCTTATGTCCATGCTTACATTTTTCATGTAATACCATGCAATCTTAACTTATTAAGCAGCCTCATGTGTGGTGCCTCATCAAAGGCCTTCTGAAAATCCAAGTAAACAATATTCACTGACTCTCTCGTCTATCCTGCTTGTTATTATATGAAATAATTCCAACAGATTTGTCAGGCAAGATTTCCCCTGAGGAAACAAGGCTGACTTTGGCTATTTTTCAAGTGCCTTAAAGTACCCCGAAACCTCATCCTTAATAATGGACTCCAGCCACTGGAGTCAGCTAACTGGTCTGTAATTTCCTGTTTTTCTGCCTCCCTCTCTTCTTAAGGAGTGCAGTGACCTTTGTAATTTTCTAGTCCTCTGGAACCAATCTTAAATCAAGTAATTCTTGAAAAATCACTATTAGTGCCTCTATAATCTCTTCACCTGCCTCTTTCAGAACGCTGGGTTGTAGTCCATCTGGTCCATGTAATCTGTCTACCTTCAGACTTTCAGCTTCCCAAACACTTTCTCCTTTATAATAGCAACTACACTCACTTCTGCCCCCTAACACAGAAAGGTGAAAGTTGACATATTGAAGGAAACCTGAGGGGAAACTTCTTCACTCAGAAGGTGACGTGAGTGTGAAACAACAACCAGTGGAAGTGGTACCACGGTTCCATTGTGTTCCACTGCAACATTTAAGATAATTCTGGATAAGTACATGAATGGGAGGGGTTTGGAGGGCTATAGCCCAGATGCGGTTCAATAGACTAGGCAGAATGGACCAGATGGGCTGAAGGGCCTGTTAAGGTGTTCTATGACTGTGTATTGATCAGTTTTGTTTCATAATTTGTATGAGAAATTATTAATATTTGAATTCATTTTCAAAAAGGATTTTCTTCAAAGAATGAACCCACATACTCTAGGTAGCTTTCTTGACCCCACCATTGTCTCTAAACGGTCAGTCTACAGGCTGATATGCAGTGCCAGTAGAGAATAAGCAGACCCATACTAAATGTTGGGATATTCCAAGGCATTGTTTTCAATTCTATCACAAGCTCTGACTCTGTTATTAACAATCGTCTAACAATTGTCCAAGCCTGCACCAGACTTTTATCCACCGTGATGTCACATTTGCACCTTATAATATTTTCAGGAGCATATTTGTGCCATTTCAAAGATCTCAAATTTCACCCATACAATGCCACCTGTTACCACCGCTGCCTCCATTATTATGTTGCTGCAACACTTTTTGATGCCATTTGATATTTCTGGACATGAATGCAGAGCTGATGCAAAACTCTGCTGTCCATGTCTTGTTTGCTATTAGTCATGTGATAACATTCATTTTCAGTTGAGCAGTGTATTAATTTTGAAGTTCATATACTTGTCTTAAAATTTCTCCATAACCTCGACCATTTCTCATTTTGTAACCCCTTCCAGCTGGCAGTCCTTCAGAGCCCTGTATATTCCTTTAACTTTGGCTTCCTGGTTTGCCCTAGTTTTAATCACTCCACTACTGACAGGTGGCCTTTAAAAGAATGACACTTAAATCTCTGCCCCTCTAACTATCTTTGCTCCTTTAAGACCTTCCCTGCAGCCTGTGTCTTGGATAATGTTTGTGTCCACCTTCATTAATATCTCCATACACGACTTAATGTCTAATTTTATTTGAGAAACCTTCTGTGGAAAGTCTTAGAACATTTTGTTAAAGATAAGGTATAAACAAGTACAAACTATTTTTGTTAAAGAACAATAGTTATTCTGGTGTTATGCTTTGTAGTAAAATTAGAAGGATATATTTCCTTAAGTTACTGAGAGTTTATTAAGGATAATACCTGTCTCACAATAATGCCAAAAGAGATAATTAAAGTTCTTTCTGGTGTGTTAGACGGTGTTTTTTTTTGTGTATTGTTGATTATTTATTCAAAACCATGATGTTGTTGCCTTTACAAGACCAGTGTTGATTGCCTAAAAGTAATTGTTCTTGGTAATGCTGAGATTCTCTCTGCACCTTTTGTGTTAAACATAATCTATTATTGCTGCTGGGGCAGGTGTTCCAATATTTGGACCCAGTGATAATGAAGAGATGGTAACATATTTCCAAAGCAACACACACAGAATGCTGGGGGATCTCTGCATGTCAGGCAGCATCTATGGAAATCAATAAACTGCTGATGTTTCGGGCCAAGTTCCCTCTTGGACTGGAAAGGAAGGGGGAAGACTCCAGAATAGAAAGATGGGCGGAGGAGAAGGAGGACAGCTAGAAGGTGATAGGTGAAGCTAGGTGGATAGGAAGGGTAAAGGGCTAGAGAGGAAGGAATCTGATAGGAGGCAAGAATGGACCATAGGAGAAAAGGAAGGAGAAATGGACCCAAAGGGAGGTGATAAGCAGATGAGAAGGGGTAAAAAGTCAGAGTGGGGAATAGAAGAGGAAGGGAGGAGGAGGGAAATGTTTTTTTTTAGCAGGAGGAGAAATCGATGTTCATACCATCAGGATGGAGACTACCCAGATGGAATATAAGGTGTTGCTCCTTCACCCTGAGTGTGGTATCATTGTGGCACAAGAGGAGGCCATGGACAATGCTGGATTGGGCATGGCAATTGCAATTAACATGTTTGGCCATCAGGAAGTTCTGCTTTTGGTGGATGGAGCAGAGGTCCTCGATGAAGTGGTCGCCCAGTTTTTGATGGGTCTTGCCAATGTAGAGCAGGCTGCATCGGGAGTACTGGACACAATAGATAACCCCAGCAGGTTCGCAGGAGAAGTGTTGCCTCACCTGCAAGGACTGTTTGGGGCCCTGAATGCAGATGAGGGAGGAAGTGATTGGGTAGGTGTAGCACTTCGGTTGCTTACAGGGATAAGTGCCGGGAGGGAGATTCGTGGCGAGGGATGCATGGACACAGGATTCATGGAGAGAGTGATCCCCTCAGAAAGTGGAGTGAGTGGTAGAGATATGTTTGGTGGTAGGATCCCTTTGGAGAAGTTGGAAGTTGTGGAGAATGATGTGTTGGATGCAGAAGCTGGTAGGTAAGGACAAGAGGAGCTCTATCACTGTTAAGCTGGGAGAAAGATGGGGTGAGTAAAGATATTCATGAAATGGAGGAGATGTGGGTGAGGACAGCATCAATGTTGGAGGAAGAGAAGCCCCCTTTTTTGAAGAAGGAGGACATCCCTGATGTCCTGGAAAGGAATGCCAATCCTAGGAACAAGAGTGGCAGAGACGAAGGAACTGAGAAAAGGGAATAGCATTTTTACAGAAGAGAGAGTGGGAAGAAGTATAGTCAAGATAACCGTGGAAATTGGTAGGTTTATAAAAGATGTCAGTTGACAGTTTCTCTTCAGAAATAGACAGGGAGATTGAGATCATGACCGTGTCACCACCCACAAATCCAATCTGCTAATTAAATTTGCTGACAATACTGCATTGATTGACCTTATCTCTAATAATAACAAGGCAACCTACAAAGAGGAAGTCACCACCCTGACACAGTGGTATCAAGAGAACAACCTCTCCTTCAATGTCACAAAAACAAAGAAGTTGGTTGTGGACTACAGGAGGAATGGAGACAGGATAACACCAATTGACATCAATAGATCTGGGCTTGAGAGGGTGAACAGCTTTAAGTTCTTCTGCATACATATCACCGAGGATCTCACATGCTCTATACATACCAGCTGTATGGTGAAATAAGCAGAAGAGCACCTCTTTCACCTCAGATGTTTGAAGAAGTTTGGCATGAGTCCCCAAATCCTAAGGACTTTCTACAGGGACATAATTGAGAGCATCATAACTGGCTGCATCACTGCCTGGTATGGGAACTGTAATTCCCTCAATCGCAGGACTCTGTAGGGAATGGTTAGGACAGCCCAGCGCATCTCTAAATGTAAACTTCCCACTATTCAGGACATTTACAAAGACAGGTACAATATGTTGAAAAGGGCCTGATGCATCATTGGGGACCTGAGGCACCCCAACCATGAACTGTTCCAGCTGCTACCATCCGGGAACGGTACCACAGCATTAAAACCAGGACCAACAGGCTCCAGAACAGCTTCTTCCACCAGAGCATCAGACTGATTAATTCACACTGATACAATTGCATTTCTATGCTATATTGACTGTCCTGTTGTACATACTATTTACTACTACTGCTTATTACAAATTACGATAAATTGCACAATGGACATTTAGATGGAGATGTAACGTAAATATTTTACTCCTCATGTATGTGAAGGGTGTAAGAGGAGGGAGGTGTCTGGAGTGGACCAAGTGAATTTAAGTGCAAGGTGAAAGTTAGAGAAATATGATGAAATTAATGAACTCAGCATGGGAACATCAAACAGCACCAGTGCCGTCGGTAATGTAGCTGAGGAAGAGTTGGGGAGCATTACCAGGGAATGTATGGAACATGGACTGTTCCATGTAGCAAACAAAAGGGCTGGCATAGCTGGTGCCAATGTGGGTACCCATTGAGTCTGGAGAAAGTGGAAAGAGCTGAAGAAAATGTCTGGATGGTGTTTAACTTGTGGGAGAACTTACAGCTAGTAGCGCTTCTATCCTTGTCCTTCGACATGATAGAGGCTGCAAGAATAGGATGTGCAGAAAGTGCCTTGGGTTCATCATGTACATGTAAGCATTGCTGTAGTAGTTGAAGAAGAGAATGTTTTTAAGGTGCTGGCCAAGCAGGCTACATTTTCCTAGGTGGTGTCTCAAACTGCTTAAGGTGCACAGAAAGAGTATTCTAAGGCTGCATCATTGTTTGGTACGGAATGGACAAGAAGGCTCTACAATGGGTAGTCAAAACTGCTCAGTGCTATCAAGGACGTATACATATATACAGAAAGGTGCTGAAATCTTGAATGTTGAATCTTATTGGGACTGAAGAAATATTATCACACTCATGATTTGCCTCTTCAGTTTATGGAAAGATTTTGGGCAGTCATTAAGTTACTCACTTGCTACAGGATAGGCATCCTCTGATCTCGTCTTAAAGTCATGGCATTTATGCTGCTGCCCAGTTAAGTTCCATGTCAATGGTGTACCCTTGAAGGTTGAAGGTGAGACATACATGAGATGTTGGTAATGTCATTGAATGCTAACGGGAGGTGGTTTAACTCTCGCTTGTCAGAGAGGGCCTGGCTCATATATGATGTGTATAATTCTGGCCAGTAATCAGCTTATGCCTGAAAATTGTCCAAGTCCTTAATGTGATAGCTATTGCCCATTGAAGTACAGAATGTTATGGATTTTAAAAGTTAATTTACTAATGACCTAGTATATTTCTTGGTGTCCAATTTTGCTCAATTAGATCTGATCTGAATCTATCCTAGCACACATATTAATAGTGTAACACAGCACAAAGAACAGTATTATCAGTGTGGCCCCATAAAATGAGTGTATGAAGATTTCCAAAATACTATAATTTTGTACCCTCCTAATGTCGGGTCAGTAAATGCAAATGTATGTTATGACGATACAGATTACTAAGATTCAATAAGTTAGTAAGTTAGTCAGTCTTAGCTGGACATTGAGATGTTATAATTGTTTGATGTTGAAAGGGCCATTGAAATGAACCCTGAGCTCCGTTTTTGCTTCTTATTGGTGTCCTTTGGCTCATATTGTCAAGTGGACATGAATAAGCCTCTAGTTTGGCAGCGCTAGGAGAGGCTACAGCTCCATTCTTCAGCACTCATTGCTTGGATTCACTTCTTATATATACGATAAGATAAGATAGACTTGATTTATCCTGTTAGGAAGTTATTGTTGCAAGGTTGCTCAGTCAGAAATATATACTTTAAAATACACTATGTAAGTATTGAGGTATGAAAAGAATACAAAATGTGCATTAAAACGTAATAGTGCAAAATACAGATGTGCAATGAAATCATATACACTTAAGAAGGAGGAGTTGTAGAGTCTTATAGCCACAGGGAGAAAGGATCTCCTGTGGCGTTCAGTGGTGCACCTCAGTCTGTTACTGAAGGTGCTCCTCTGTTTGTCCAGTATGTCATGGAGGGGTGAGAGGGATTGACCGTAATGCTCCGTAGCTTCTGCAGCATCCACCTCTCAGACACAAACATCAGAGAATCCAGTTCCACCCCCGGAACAGAACCAGTCTTCCTGACGAGCTTATCGATCTTCTTGGAGTCAACTGCTCTCACCCTTCTGCCCCAGCAGACAACAGTGTAGAATAGAGTTCTGGCCATCACTGAGTCATGGAACAACTGCAGATATTGAATGACTGGAGCCACCTCAGGAACTACAGTCGGCTCTGTCCCTTCTTGTACAGAGACCCTGTATTTTCAGTCCAGTCCAGTTTATTGTCAACGTGAGTTCCCAGGTATTTGTAGTCCCAAATGACTTCCACATCCATTGCCTTGATGGAGATGGGAATGCAGGGTGTTTTCACCTTCCTGAAGTCCACCACCAACTCCTTTGTCTTAGTGATTTGAGCTGCTGGTGATTCAGCCCACACCACACCACACCACAAAATTGTCCACCACTCCTCTGTACTCAGCCTCTTGAGCCCGGCTGATACAGCCCACAACTGCCGAATCGCCAGAATCTTCAGCAGGTGGCAAGACTCCGAGTTGTAACTGAATTCCAAGGTGTAGACAGTGAACAAGAAGGGGGGCAGGACAGTTCCCTGAGGTGCCCCTGTGCTGCTAACCATAGTGTCTGACATATAGATACTGTGTAATATATAGTATACAATACTGTGAAATATATATATTTTCACCCTAAACTCAGGCTAAGAGTGTTTGCTAATGTTGTGAGAGTGGTGTCCCAGCCTGAATCACTACCTGAGGATAATAAATGAACAATCATTTACACAAAACATCATTAATAGCCAGATGTCTCCTCAATGGAATAAAAGGTTCTTGTTCAGTAGGCCTATTGTTTAAACAAATACTTTTGATTTACTTGAGCTGTGTTCTCTTTCCTGGTATAATATATTGGTGGCATGAAAATTGTTGAAGAATAATACTGCAGTGGGAAAACTGATGCAGTAATAGAGCCCTCAGCATTGCCCTTGCCTCATTTTATTTTCTTGCCAGGGCAATAAAACTTTAGAACCCACTGAAGCATTACATAGAAAGAAATCCTTATTCTAAATAGAAAATATTTCCATGATAATGCAAATATACAGCAAACAGCTATGGCATATAGAAACAACTACGTACATAGAGCCTCAGTTTCAGGAGCTCAGTTTTAATTATGCACTCGTTCAGTTTTGCTGTACACAAAGTGGCCACTTTATTATTAGGTTCCTTCTTTACCTAATAAAGTGACCATTGAGTGTATGTTTGTGGTCTTCTGTTGCTGTATCCCATTCAGTTCACGATTTGACATTGTGCATTCAACAATGTGTTTATTTGAGTTACTGTGACCTTCCTATTAGCTTGAACCAGTCTGGCCATTCTCCTCTGACCTCTCTCATTAACAAGATGTTTTTACTCTCAGCACTGCTGCTCACTGGATGTTTTTTTTTGTTTCTCGCACCATTCACCGTAAAATCTAGAGACTGTTGTGCATGAAAATCCCAGGAAATCAGCATTTATTGAGATACTCAAACCACCCCATCTGGCACTAACAATTATACCACAATTAAGGTCACTTAGATCACATCTCTTCCCCATTTTGGTCTGAACAACACTGAACCTCTTAACTATGTGACGTGCTTTTAAACATTGAGTTGCTGTCATATGATTGGCTGACTAGATATTTGCATATATAAACAGGTGTATAAGTGTACCTAATAAAGTGGCCACTGAGTGTATATCAGTTGTGAACAACCAATTCAGGTTAAGTGCTTTCAAGAAAGTTGTGTTCTCATTATCTCATAGTGCTTAGCTCATAGTGTTTCCCTTTTTTATGTGCAGGTGAAAACTGGGCCAATGCATTAACAAAATGCTTGGCTGTAGTTATATTGAGCTTCTCTGATTGGCATATTTTTCCAATATTTATGCAGGGTTTAATAATGGAATTTATTAAGGCCTTTAAAAGCAAGTAGTCTTTAGGGTCCAGTAATTGTTAGTAAGTATGCACTGCAATGCAGTCAGTTTAACAGGTGTTCATTTTAATGTTGACTGACTGTAGTCATACTTTTTTGAAAGGAAGATATCTGTAGTTGTTGCAAGTCAATGATCTCAGTCCCAAGACATCAAAGCAGGAATTTCGAGGGCAGTGTCCTTGGCCCAATAATGTTCATCTGTTTCATTGATGATCTTTGCTACATTGTAATCAGATCAAGGATTATAATGCTGATTTCTAAGTTGCTCAAACTCATTTGTAGCTGTTCAGAAAATTTCCTTTGTGTACCTGTAATACGTTCCAGATAACATTCAGGTGTTAAGTGGCAATTATAATACACATTGCGCAGATGCCCAACATTGCTATCTCCAAAAGGAGATTCTAACCACCTACAGCCTAATAAAGTAAAGGCATCCGTTAGTCTTGCGAAACCATGGATCTGCGCCTGGAAAGTCTTCACTCTCCAGGGCGCAGGCCTGGGCAAAGTTGTATGGAAGACCAGCAGTTGCCCATGCTGCAAGTCTCCCCTCTCCACGACACCAATGTTGTCCAAGGGAAGGGCATTAGGACTCATACAGCTTGGCACCAGTGCCGTCGCAGAGCAATGTGTGATTAAGTGCCTTGCTCAAGGACACAACAAGTTCCCTCGGCAGAGGCTCGAACTTACGACCTTCAGGTCGCTAGTGCAATGCCTTAACCACTTGGCCACATGCCCACACACAGCCTAATAAATAACATTAATAATCATCAACATCCTGGGAGTCATTATTGAACAAAAACTCAACCGGAATGACCACATAAACTTTGTAGCTGCAAGAGCATTTTGAGTTGTTGTATCTTATGCCAAGTAGCTCACCCCTGAACTCATCAAAGCCATTCCACCATCAAGTCAGGAGCGTGAGGAGGTAATCTATGCATTCAGTTGAGTGGTGGTCAAAACACTCACTGATGGTCAAACACTCAGTGGTGGTCGGAAGTTCAATACCATACAGGACAAGGCAACCAGCTTGATTGGCACTCCATCAAATAACACTAAATTCATTTATGCCCACTATCACCTCAACGAAGGATAGCAGGAACAATGTACCTGCAGACACATTGTCAGAATTAGCTGCCACTGACTTGAATGTAGAACATGTTTTCTCATTGTAACTGGGTCTAACCTCTTCCTGCCCATCACTGTGGAAGGGCCCTCAACAGAAATTAGTAGTGATTCAAGAAATCAGTTCAATACCATATTCTCCAGGGCTTAAATGTATTTTTAACTAACAATTGTTCCTTGTGAAATAATTGTGTATGGAAAGTGTGTATAATAGAACACTTCAAATTAACAATGGGATAATAGACTACAATCTGCCTCTTCATAACATAATAGTCATGGACCTCCTGTTTTCTTTTTATGACAGAACAATAAGGTCTGTTGATGAACATCATGATGATCACACACATGACCATAAACAGCGTCCACCTGGTTTGACCTTCTGAGAGTAAGTACTGGTCTCTGTACAGGGTGAAACATTCCACTGGGGATCAGTAAACTCAAAAGTGCACTGCATTTAACTAAGTTACCAATCATAAATCAGTTATTTTTTCAGATTAGTTAAAATACAGAGAATGGCTACCATAGAACAAATTCCGATTAACTGATATGCTACTTATTAAAACGATCTTCATTGTACAACTGAATCTTAGAAATTTATTCAGAAGGTAAATGAAGAAAAGTTGACAATGGAAGTAAACTCCAGACTAGAACATAAATTAGTAGTTTCGAAAGTTAATACATGGCATAATGAGAAACTGGAAAGCAGCCAAAGAATCTAATTGAGAATGTTAGATAAATTGCACATTAAAGTAATAGATACTTTGTTATATTAAGCCGACTGGAATGTTATCAAAATGTTAGTATATTTTAGATATAGAAGAACAAAATACTTAACACCTTGGCCAATGGTCTTGTAGAGTGATAATATGACAAACAATATATTTTTTTTCTTTTGACTTTATATTTTTTAAAAACTTGAGTTGAGAATTAAGATCGTGAGCTATCTGCTTATGTGTGGGAGGGGGGAGGGGTATTGGAGTTCTAACATTTTTCTTTCATTAATTTCTTCTGTTTTGTGGATGTCTGTGAAGAGTAATAATTTCAGGTTGTATGCTATATACATTCTCTAATATTGAATGGAACCACTGAATCACTGAACTGTCTCCTGTAGCATAAGGCAATGTCCCAGTGTGCTGACGGAAGTCCTGCAACAAGGTTAAAAGAACAATTGTTTCTTCTTCCTAATGCAAACAAAGAAATTTTATTTCATATAAAACTGGCAGGCAGACAGTCGATATTCTGGTTATATGAAGGAAACAGTGGAGAGGTAGAGCTGGATGCCAACAACATATACTTGGAGATTAACCACTGCACAATTATTTTTTCGAGAGATAAAATTCTGTATCAGAGATGGGTCAAAAGGTAGATCAAAATGAACTCCCAAGGATTTGTGCATGTGTGAAAAAGTTCAGAATGAGCTGGAGATCAAATGCCCATACATCTAGCCTTCGGCTCCATGGCTGAGCTCACACTTGGATCCTGAAGAGTGGCCTAATATACTTTATGCAGAGAAGGACTGGTGTATAGACATAACTAACAATGTGGAGAAAGGAAAGTGGAGATTATTTTTCTTTATTTTAATAGTTTTAACTATCATTTAATATTTTCAAATGTAGTTGCATTTTAATTCTATCTTCTTTAAAAATTACATTGATTTGATTGCCTTTTAAATATGCCAAAAAAGACATTTGAAAACATTTCCTAACCTTTTGACAACAGTAAGTTGCAAAATGCAATCAGGATATTCTAAACACAAACAAGAGAAAATCTACAGATGCTGGAAATCCAAGCAACACACACAAAATGCTGGATGAACTTAGAAGGCCAGGCAGCTTCTATGGAAAAGAGAACAGTCGATGCTTCAGGCCATAATCCTTCAGCAGGGTGGGTGAAAAATAGATGAGGAGTAGATTTACAAGGGGAGAGAGAAACATAAGGTGATAGGTGAAACCAGGAGGGGGAGGAATGAAATTAAAAAACTGGGAAGGTGTTTGGTGAAGGGGATATCTTGTAGGCCTGGAGAAGGGGGAATCGAATAGAAGAGGATAGAAGGCCATGGAAGAAAGAAAAGGGGGGAGGAGCACCAGAGGGAGGCGATGGGCAAATAAGGAGATAAGGTGAGAGAGGGAAAAGGGGATGGGAATGGTGAAGGGGTGGGGAGGGTATTACAGGAAGTTTGTGAAATTGATGTTCTAAGGGTTTCTTTTATATTTATAAAATAAACTTTATTCATGATAAAAATTTATGCAAAGGAAGATACAGTGCAAAAATCACTTCTGCATTATTGGTCTTTATATTCAGTACTGTAAACTCTTTTTTAAAACTGAAAGATATCACAGATGAAGACTGGGGTAGAATAGGAAAAAATGGGCCTTGCCTGCATCAAATATAGCATCTCTGAGAATATATCACATCTGGTAAGTTCTTCCCAGTTATTGACAGAGAATGCCATGTCCACAGGTCCAATTTTTGCTTTACTTTCCGAGTCCACTCCAGCCAAATCTTGTTACCTGCCTCAGCCCTCTCCACTAGATCCTCAGCACCCACAGGCAGTCGGACCTGATAGTGAAGGGGAGATTGGAATGGTTAAGCCTGCTACCGAGGAGCATGGCCTTGCTTTTCCAGTGGTTGATTCTGGTCTCCAGTGCCAGTTCAAACTCATCACAGATGCTGATTGTTCTGTGAACTGATCATACATTGTGCAAAAGACAATGACATCATTCATGTACAGAGGAAATTTGACTTGGGTGCTCCACTGCCAGGCAATGTCACCTTTCTTATGCTCTCATCCTTTCTAATAGATTTGGCAAAGGGCTCTATGCAGCACACAAACCAGAGAGGGAAGAGTGAATAACATTGCCTGACTTCAGATTTGAAGGGGAAATTTGCCTCCCACCCAATTATTTTGACCAGTCTGCAGATATCTGTATAGTGCAGTTGGATTCAATCTTGATTCCCTTCCCAAAACCCACTTAGGGAGAGTACATCTATCATGAATATATGTGATATCCTGTCGAAGGCCTTCTGGTTCAAGCTTCTTGTCCTGTGCATAAGTGATGGTAATCCTGAATAGCATAAGGCTGTCAGAGATTTTCCTTCCTGATTCTGCGCAGATCTGGTCTGGGTGGATAACCTGTCCCAGAGCAGACTTGACCCATTTGGCAATGGTTTTGGACAGGATCTTATTGGCACATTCAACAGTGTAATGGTTCTCCAATTCCTGATGTACTCTCTCCCTTTTTTGGTTTTTGATGAGAGTAATGATACCTTTCTCATGGAGTCTGATATATTGCCATCCAGAAGGTCCAGGCCCATCCAGTCCCACAGAGCCAAACACAATTCTGCCAGAAAGATGTTACTTCCGGGAACTTTATTTCTGCCAAATGAATGAATCGAGCTAGTTAGCTCCTATGTGGGGATTGAGGTTGTACCATCCAAGCTGAGAGCTAATGTGTTAGAGAAGCTACTGTGCATGTCATGGTCAAAATGATCAAAGCGTTGGTTGGAAGCTTTGTCTGGTGGCCTGGGATAGATCAGAAGATCAAACAGCTTGCCTTGCAGCGTTTGGGATGCTAACACATCCAGAGGATGCCAAGGACAGGCCGTCCCCATCCTAGGAATGGCCTCAACTCTCCTGGCAGAAGACTCAGGTGGATTTTGCTGAAGCATTTATGCACACATATTTCTTGTTAGTAGTAGATACAGCTACAAAGTGGCCAGAAGTGTTCCCAATAGCCTCCTCTGCAGCCTCACACACTGTTGATGTGTTGAGAAGCTTCTTCTCAAGGACTGGTGTTGGAGAACACTTAGTCAGTGACAATGGACCATAGTTTGTTGCAGAGCAGTTTTAGTCATTCTGAAAATGAATGGAATAAGTCATATTACATCTGGACCATAACACCCAGCTACAAATGGCTTGGTGGAAAGGTTTGTCCAGAGTCTAAAGAATGCCCTGAGAGCAACGTCAGCAGAACACACTGCACTGACACTGAATCCGAACCTCGCCAATTTCCTCCTTGCCTATCGCAATACATCACACTCCATACTAGCTATGCTGTTGCTGGGTTATCCCTTGCCCTCAAACTTGGATCTGCTCAGACTTAATCTCTGAAGGAATATGCAGGACAAACAGCCAAAATAAAATTGAGGGTTCCTCAAACAAGGAGGTTCCATGTCTTACTCCTTGTCAAGCAATCTTAGCAAGGGACTACAGAGGTGATCAAAAGTGGGTACTTGGAAAGATTAAGGACAGAAATGGACCATTCACTAACACAGAGGAGATTGTGTCTGCTATCATCTGGAGACAACACATCAATCAGTTGAGGAGAGCAGAGTCAATTGTTAGAGAAGAAAGGTGTCCAGAGCTGTCAGAATCATTTCCTGCAGTTGCAGACTCAACTTCTACAACCACCATGGAATCTGAGATTGTTTTTCACAGCCACAAGTCACCCTGGCCAACCAGAATGAATCCCTAGTCAGGAAAGACATTATACCATGAGTAAGAAATGCTCCACAGCGAGTAAATCTATAGGCCTGAAAGGGACAATTTAAAACTTACTATGCTGTGGATATCTATATAGTAGTGTATTATGTAAAATACCATGTGTCTATATGTGTGTGTTTGTGTGTGTGTGTGTGTGTGTGTGTGTGTCTGTCTGTATGTAAGCTGAGATGCATTCTATATTGAGTTGGAGTTTATAGCTAAGCAATGTGGAGTGTAGTCTATTTAATATTTCAGTAATATTGTAAATATATTGTTTGATTAAGCTTGTTGTTTACATAATTCATTATATGTAAAAATACATGAATGGGATACGTCACTACACCACCACTTCAGAAGAGTCCACCTCAGTAAAGTAAAAATGAAGAGTAGGCACCTTTTATCCTCAGGCTCCCGTGTTTTTCTTTTGATTAGTTTATGGAGTTATAAAACATTAACATTCACCTCTCTGAGGTCCTCCTTCACATCCATCTCCTTTGACTGCAGAAGAAGAAGTTGCTATAAGTCTGTCTGGAGTTGGCTTAGTTCCCTCTGACTTGGTTTTGCTTTCAGAACACCTTTGAGGATGGCTTCAGTGATTCATAGCCTGAAGCCTACCTGTCTCTCTGAACTTGGTCTGTCTTAAGTTTGGAGGAATATTTATTTAACTTTCACTGTAAAGGTAGGTGCAGGAGGGTAATGCATTCCACATGATCTGATCTGTTGTATTGCAGAAGGATGATGTGTTCAGTTGCATGAAAGATCACAGAGGATTATATAGAGCAATAATGGACTGGACTCATGATGTCATACAAAGCACTGGCTATTTTAATAATGTGAAAAGACCAATGGAAAGATTTTAGCGGAATGTTTTGAAAGAATGCTGTGTGAAAGGAAAGATTTCTATGGCTCTGGGAACAGACATCAATTTTGAAAACCATTAAAAGAAAGTTATATTCATAGTGAACAGTAAAAAGCAGAGAGGGTCCAGAACATGATCTATGTGGAATGATGACAACATTCAAGAAAGAGATCAACACTTGAAACAAATTTACCAATTTTACCCAAGTAAAGAATGAATGTTGAATAGCAACTACATATAGTCAGAATAGGAATCAGGATTAGAAGGCTGGCTAATGAATGGAGTAACACATATAGCATAAGGAACACTCACAGGGGATATCTACGTATATAAGGAAGATGGAAAAGAGAAGACAAAGGGGGAAGGACCTAGTTTGCAAACACAACTTGAGAGGCAATTTCTGGTGGCTGTTGGAAATACACAGAGATATCATGGTGTTAGTTATTGGGTTGAATAGGTCTAGGTGATATCAGAATTCCAAGTTTCTGTTATGTGAGTCAGCTAGAAGGTTTTTAAAGTTCATCCATATGATACATCCAGTATTTTTAAAAAATTATGTATAGGAATCTGGACAGCATTGTCAAGGCCAGTGTACATTACTAATAACCAATTCTACTTCAGAAGATGGCAGTGAGCTTTTTCTTGAACTATTGTATTCTTCTTAAAGAAGATGCTTGTAGAGTGCTATTGAGGAAGGCATTCCAGGATTGAAATCCAATAATGCTAAAGAAATGGTGATACATCTCCAAACCTAGATATTGTTCAAGTGGAAGGGGAAACCTCATGTGGCAGTCTTCATGTAGACCCGAAGTCCATATCATTCCTAATGGTATTGGTCAAGGGATTGGAAGGCACTGCTGGTGTGTCCAGTATATGAATTACTGCAGCACATCCCGAGGTTGGTACAAATTGCAATGATTCAGTGGTGGAGGGAATGAATAGTTAGAGTAGCGCATAGTGTAAAAAATCAAATGCCTTCCATGTCAACTTTCCTGCCAAGTGGAGAGTATTTCATCAAAATTCTAACTTCATCCATTTAAATGGTAGAAAGGACTTAGGAGTCAGAAAGTACTTTAGTGTTTACTGTATATGGCTGGTAGAGTTGAGTTGCTGATCAATCATAATGTCCAGGATGTTGGTTATAGTAAAAATAATGAAAAACACTAATGTTTTTGCAGACTAATAAGAGTAAACTTGCCTAATGTATTGTCATCCCCTTTCTTTAACTTACACTAAAGTCACAAAAAGTTTACTATTAGTTCTTCATTTCTTTCCTTTTATGTCAACCTTTCAGAAAGTTTTATTTCTTGTCTAAAATTTTATATCCAATTTAGCAATCATTTATAGTCGACAAGTACTCTGTAGTTACTGCCTGACTTTATATTGTTGTTATTTTTATTCTGTTTTGCAGGATGATCTTTGATTTCTTTGCAGTATTGTAAGCTTTATCAAAATTTACCATATTTACTTTAATAGTTTCTCAGTTGAATTAGTTCAGTGCACAATGTGAGCAGTTAATGAATCGTGCTGTTTGTCCTGAATTCTGCAGTCAGTTGCATACCAATGTGCTGTCCTTGGTATAAGCTTCGCAGAAAAATCTCATCAGTTTAACAGGATGCATATTAGCCCATCTGTGGTTGTCGGATGTCAATTTCCAATATCTTCTCCTGTCCATCAATATGCTTGTCCTCAAGCAGGTACCAGATAAGTTGATCTCAACTGATAACAAAGCAGAAGTAAAATGCACAATTATTAAGTAATGTTTTAAATATTTTGCAGACCACAACTATAAAATTTGGAATTTATACTTAGTTAGAAGTTCAAAAGTCATAAGCACTAAAATAAATATTACAGTTAACATGTGAATTCTGTAATTTTAACAATGATATATAACGTTGGGGTTTTTGGGACTCTTTTCTGCAGTACATATGATTCAGTACACATCCAAGCTCATCCAAACCTCACACACTGAAGCAGAACATATCAAGTTTTTTTTTACAGTGTCTGTAGTTTTCTATTGTCATGAATTTCTCGTAAGTTCATTGATTTCTGTAGTTTATACCAGAGAAGGCTGCAGCAATGCATTCAATTGAAGCACAAAGCATCACTGAATCAGCAACACCTGTGTTTTTTTTCTCTTTAACCACACATAACTATACTGCAGAGATTACTTCTAACCTTCATCATAATGGGGAGCACTTACAGATTCACTATTATTTCTCACTGCAAATTATAGACCTTTGTTTATGTTAAAGTTTCCTGATTTGCAGAGGTCTTATCACCCACACAACTTTACAATGTTTGTTTTAACTTGTACAGTGCCTCGCTAAGTCCTTTTGAGGACAGTTTTAAACAGGATTGATATTATCCAGCTGTAGGTGATTAATAATGGGTAAAAGTTCTGTCTAGATAACTCTGTTGATCATTAAATTTAACTTGAATATTTTGTAACACTTGATGTAAACTCAAACGTATTCAGGGAGCAGAAAAGCAAAACGGATAACTTGAAGTTAAATGCAAAAAAAAAGGAACCAATTTAAGGGGAGCAACAAAATAAAAGGGTGGGGCAACTTGGGAGCTTGAAAGGATCTGGAAACTAACTCATTAGCAAATTCTGTTTAGACAAAGAGAAGAAGAATGAAGGAAGGCAGTCAAATATATGAAGAAAGGAAATTAAGGTTACAATTGTGAATTTGCAGTCATGTGAAGAAAACATCCTAGGGAACAGTTCACTGTTTGATGCTTGTTAATAGAATATTTTGTGCTGCATGAAAAGAATGCATGGAGTGAAGCCTAATCTGTGCCATTTCATAACGTCATCCACAGTGGTCTAAATTGCAACATGCCAAGAAGGCCACAGAGGTACAATGTGTAAACTCTGTAGTGTATATTACATGAAGGTACAGCTGCAGCAAACGGCATAGCTTGTACCTGCTTGTCTGCCAACCTGTTATTGATGGAAGCCAACTCCAAATGATTAATAATGGGTGCATTTTCTGCCTAGAAGGTCAAGCTCTTTGCATTCTATTTTAATTTGAATTTTTTTTCAACATCTGATGCAGTCTCCTATCCTCTGGTAGGAAATGTTCCAAGATCCTGATCAGGTTGGTGGTGGCTAATCAGATGCTTTTAAAACATGGCCTGTTATGATCAGAGAGCTTTTGAAGGGCTATCCTACGTTACACTTAGTGACCAGTGATACCACAGCTGTCAAAAATGATATAATATTATCCTTTTACAAATATGTAAACTTCTTGAAAACCAACAGCAAGCACCCTAAGGCAAAATAATTGAACAGAAATCTCCACAAAAATTGGATCTGCTAACATTTATCCCCACATTCAGGAGGAATTTTGAACTTCCATGCAAGCAGGGAAGTATGTACTATCCTGAACTTCATCACAGCTATTTAGTGCCTTAATTTCAGCAGTAGCATGCTATGGAATCCCAGGAAATACTAGGAAATCTTCCAGCTGATCTTGTATCAGCGTAAAGAGTAGCTTTAATGCAAATTGAAAGGTAAGTTTCATGTAATTTGCACTGTTTCATTGAACTGAATTTATCAAATTTATTTAACCTGTCTTGACCCTGCCATCCAAAAGAAAGCTGAGCAATCATTAGGCACATCAAAACCACAACCCTGGTCAAACTGTGAAGTATTTTCAGTGACTCTGAATGGCTGATTAAAGGCAAAGACTTAAGGTATAAAATCTTCATTAAATGTGGTTCGGTGAAGCATGCCGTATTCTAACCAATCAGGAATAGATTCCCTGGTGTAAGTGCTGGGGAATGTACTGTAAGAAAAGTTGCCCTCTGCCATTGTGCTCCATGTGGAGTCAATGGCAGTGAGCAGCTGAGAAGCACTGGCAGGTTAGGAACCTTAGCATTCCTGCAGGAATCCCAACTTTACTCGTGACAAAAGAAAGACTGCAGATGCTGGAAATCTGGAGCAACACACACAAAATGCTGGAAGAACTGCTGAGTGCCTCCAGCATTTTGTGGTTGTTGCTCCAAATTTACTGGTACTTTAGAGGGTAGATAAAAGGTCACGTGCTTCTTTTTCAATTGTTTTTAGATACCTTAATTTTTAGTTTTATTTTAATTTTTTTCAAGTTGCATGTTTGACTTCACAAACATTGAAGTTTTCTTGTAACTTTAACCTTCAGTTCAGCTCAAGACATGGCAAAAGGGATTGTCTAAGAATTTCTCTGGAATTTAGGATCACTAAGCCTAGAAACCTGAAAAAATAGAGCAGGTGTAGGCAATTTGGCCCTTTGAACTTTTTCCACCAATCAATGGGATGATGGTTGATGCTCTATCTCAGTTCTGCATTCCAGCTTTCTCCCGATATCTCTGGATGCCTTTTGTGCCAAGAACTCCATCCATCTTAAGTATTCAATGACTTGATCTTCACCCCCTACTATTTACTCTACATGAACATTATTGACCAAATCAAGAAAAATTCATATCATCTCTGTCTTAAGAAAATTGTACAGCATATCCTGAGACTCTGATTCTCCCTGGTTTATGATATGTGATTCTGGTTTCATAATTATGAATTCAAATTTATTTTGATATCACTTCTAGATAGAAAAGAAATGCACCAATATCATAAAACACTAAGAGCTGATAAGGTACTTTGTGAACTAATATGATTAGTAAGGAATTGTTTTGCTGTGGTTTGTGGTTTGGGACTGCTGTGGGCCAATTGAGACAGCACAGGCAACATATTGAGCTTGTTGCACTAAGTGTAGGAACCTGTGGAATTTGTTTTGAGTGAAAAGGAATGTCCAATTCCATGTCAGTTTCACCGCTGTAACACTGTTCTGTTCCCAATCACCCCTGCTGTGTATCCCATCAGCTGTAACAACAGTGAGGTGAAGGAACAGGAAGAAAAAACAGAACTAAATTATAGTTATGAAGTAATTGTCATATGAAGGTTCTCTTTGACAGTGTTTATTTGGCACTATTTCAGTGCCAGTGAGCAGAATTCAACTCTGTTGCTACTTGTAAGGAGGTTGTACATTCTCTGTGTGTCCGCTTGGATTTTCTCTGGTGTTCTGTTTTCCACCCACATTACAAAGACGTACAGGTTAATAAGTTAATTAGTCACGTGTGTGTAACTGGGCAACATGGGCTCATTGGGCTGGAAGGCCTAGTTACCATGCTGTATCTCAAAATAAACAAAACACATCAAATTCAAAGTGAACAAGAGAAAATCTGCAGATGCTGGAAATCCAAGCAACACACACAAAATGCTGGAGGAACTCTGCAGGCCAGGCAGCATCTATGGAAAAGAGTACAGTCGATGTTTTGGGCTGAATCCCTTCATCAGGACTGGAGATAAAAGGATGAGGAGTCAGCGTAAGAAGGTGGGGGTGGACAAGAAGCAACAAAACTTGATAGATGAAACTAGGAGTGGAAGTGTTGAATTAAAGAGCTGGGAAGTTGATTGGTGAAAGAGATACAAGGCTGGAGAAGGGGAAGTCTGATAGGAGAGGGCAGAAGCCCATGGAAGAAAGAAAAGAGGGAGGAGCACCAGAGAGAGGTGATGGGCAGGTAAGGACGTAAGGTGAGAGAGGAAAATGGGAGTGGGGAATGGTGAAGGGGGGGTGGAACATTAACAGATGTTTGCGAAATCGATGTAAATACCATCAGGTTGGAGCTACCCAGTTGGAATATAGGGTGTGTTACATATCTCATGGATATCTTGTGACTGTCTTGAGATGGCCTTTGTAATGGCCTTTTGGAGGTCACTTGATGTAATTTTCCTGCCAATGTGAGGTCACGTGATGATATGTTCACCACGGGTATAAAAGGAGACCCCTGTGGTGATGCAGTTGGTCTTCCAGTTAGAACGTTAGCCAAATACACTGCTCCGCTGCGTATTTGCTTTATGACGCAGTTTCGATTTAAAACAGAGTTTTACGTTCTATTGTAAGGTACAACAGTGTTGGGCTGGCAGTTTAATCAATTGCTGCCAGGTTTGTTGATGTATCTTATCAGTAGTATTGGAGAGTGAAGACGGGAAGCCGAAGGAGTCACTCGATGGTTGAAAGGATCGACCATTATTGAATTCATTCAAGAAAGAGTGATCTACATGAGATAGCCTCTGCTAAAAGTGGCAGAAAAGGCTGTGCAGGATCTAGTATCTAGAGGGAAAGGTCAGTGCCTTTAAACCGTTTTATTTCCGTCGTCGTGAATCCTGCAAACAAGGCAGGATCCGGCTGGGACTGGCGTGACCTCATGTCTTCGAGGAATTCTTTACTTCAGGAAAGTCTCTCCTAGTTGACTGTATAAATCTCTTGGACTTTCGAATTTACCATCATAAGAACTGTGTTTGAATTTACTGCTTTAAGAACTTTTTTTCGCATTTATCGCTTTAAGAACTAGTACTGAGTGGCAGTTTCTTAAGTGACCGCATAGCAGTTTACTTCCGGTTAAGATTTTAGTTTGTTTTTTTTTTATATTGAGCAGAGTTGAATAAATGTTTGATTGTTTTTATAAAACCTGACTCAATTCAATTCTATATTCATTGTTGCCGGTCATGTGACATAAATTTGGGGGCTCATTCAGATATGTTCCGATTTTGAGCTTAAGTGCTTGTTAAATCAACCTGATTTGGAACAGGGAAATACCCGGTTCTTTTGGTTGATTGGTGTGTGAGTGGTATTCGGCAGCAATGAATATTGACGACTTTATGGATTTGCCTGACCTGGTGTTTTTAGCGAATGTGAGAAAATCTGAGGTGTCAGAGTTTGCTAGGAAGTTGGATATTAAAGGAGTTATGAAGTGTACAACAAAGCCCGTAATTCAGAGAAAAATTGCTGAGCATTATATAAGTTTGGGACAGTTTGATGATGAGGTGTTAGGGAGGTTTCCAATGAGTACACTGGAAATGCAGTTACATCCTGAACAGATAAAGTTTGAGCAATTTAAAGCAGAAATGGCTGAAAGAGAGGCAAATAAAATAAGGGAATTTGAAGAAAGAGAAGTTGAAAACCTGAGGAAATTTCAGCTAGAGATGGAGAAATTAAGGATGGGAAATCAGTCTTCTGGTTCTAGGAAACAGTTTGTAGCAAGTCGTGAGGATATTTTGGTTCCTCCATTTAATGAAACAGAAGTGGATAAATATTTCCAACATTTTGAAATTGTTGCTCTGAGTTTAGAGTGGCCAAAAGAGCAATGGCCAGTGATGTTAGAAAGTGTAATTAGAGTCAAGACACAACAAGTTTATACAGCTTTAAATGCTGAGCAAGCACTGGATTATGATACTGTGAAGCAGCATATATTGAAGGCGTATGAATTGGTTCCGGAGGCGTATAGAGAAAGATTCAGAAATTTGAAGAAATCTGTGGAAAAAATTTACGTGGAATTTGCCTACGAGAAACCTGTTTGTTTTGAGAGATGGGTTTCCTCTAAAAATGTGAATGGGGAGTATAATAAATTAGAAGAGTTGATTTTACTGGAGGAATTTAAAGGGAGCATTCCTATTGAAGTGAGAACATAATTAAATGAAAGGGACACTGCTACATTAGCAGGAGACTGTCAAATTAGCTGATGAGTATACTTTAATTCATAAGAATAAATTTTCTCCAGGTAGAATCTTTAAAAGGAAAAATAGCACAGAGAGTCAAGGTAAACCAGAAATTAAATCTGAAGTTAGTGAGAAAGGTAAGGATGAAGGGAGACATGTGAAGGAAAGACATTTTAGTATTATTTGTAATTATTGTAAGAAACCTGGACATGTGATAGCTGTTTTTGATTGAAAAAGAAAGAGAAGGAAGCAGTCCCAGATGCTTGTGTGCAGCATATTGAAATGCCTGTAAATCCACAGAGTTTGATAAATACCAATGAAGTTCTGTCAGAATCCGACCAAGTTAAGAGGGGATATGAACATTTTATAGCTGAAGGATTCGTATCCTTGAAAGAGTGATCCAATCCTGTACCAATAAGAATACTTAGAGTGTTACGAGAATACACATAAAATTAAGATGTTTGCTGGCCTGGGCTAGCATCAGTGGCATCAGCAGTTGGTCTGCCACCTGCCCTCAGGGGAAGGAGAGATAAGGAACAATGGAGCAGCGTCTGGAGATGTGTAATGAAGGGACGTGGGAGAGAGAGCTGTCTGGAGCGGCTCCCCCTTTGAACCCTGAACTGTTTGAAATGATGGACAGGCGATACCCCAGCAGGGGGATAAAAAGGGACAGGTTCGCTAAGACAGACACACACGCCACCCGAGGTAACGAGACCCTGGAAGCGGTGCGCCTCTCACGAGTGGGTGAGAAGTGTCAGACAACGACAAGGGTGGAAAGGTACGATCAGCGGGAACCCGGTGTGTGTCCGCCCTTGCCTGGGTGCCGGGTTCACTGCAGAGGATCGACCGCATCTGGAGGAGGGGTCACAGTCGGTGACCTCAGGTGACATCACCAAGGACCCGCCCAAATGCTGTTTGTGAGCCATCTCGCTGGTCTGTGAGTGAAGCCGTTCTGAATGATCAGTTGTTCCTATTCTATGTCTCTCTTCCCCCACCTTGTCCATCGCCATGGCAACGATTACTGCGAACTGAACTACTAACTGGACTGAACTTTGAGTCATTTTGAAATTGGTCATTTACCCCTAGACAACGATAGAGCTTGATTGATGCTGTTATCTTAATTCTGTGCACATGTGTGGTTATCATTGTTGAATTGTTGCATTTATTATCCTTTCGATTACTGTGTTGCTTGTTTCTTTAATAAAACTTTCTTAGTTCTAGTACTCCAGACTCCAACTGAGTGATCCATTTCTGCTGGTTTGGCAACCCAGTTACGGGGTACGTAACAAGAGATACTGGAGCTTCTCAATCACTAATGTTAGACAGTGTTCTATAGTTTAGTGATGAGTCCGACATTGGTGAGGTAAACTATATAAGAGGAGTTGGGAGTGCCCTTATGCCGGTACGTTTACATAGAGTAAATTTAACCTCACATCTTGTGAGGTTAATTAGATTTAGTTTATTGTTTGATACCAGGAGAGCAAGGCAGAAGCAGGAGTAGCGAACTGGACAAGGACTCAGGACTACTACTAGGCTGGGACAAGGGTCTGGGCTTGGACTCGGAAGCTCCCAGAACTACAGGAGACATGAAGAAGCTAGGGTATGGACTCTGAGCCAGAGACTGGGCAAGGACCCAATACCTGGGTCTTGCCTCGAGCTCAGACCCCAGAACCAGGCATGGACATGACATGGGCTAGGGAGAGGAGGAACATGGAAAAACAGAGCCTCGGTCTCGGGAGAGCAGGTACACGGAACCATGGACACATACACAGAACACAGAGTCGGGACCCCTCCTTGGATACAGGACATAGGGCCGGGACTTGCACACAGAACAGAGAGCCAGGACCCCTCCTTGGGTACAGGACATAGGGCCAGGACTCATGACCCTCCGCGGGGCAATGGCAAGACGGCCTGACTTACCTCACGGAGGCAAGGACCAGACAAGACATGACCCCCTACGGGGCAATGGCAAGACAGCCTGACTTACCCCACGGAGGCGAGGACAAGACAAGACCAACATGAAAGCACACCAGACAGTACCTATCTAGCTCTGGCGATAGAACTAGACCGAAGTGCAGGCGAGGGCTGCAGACGAGGGCTAGAGGCGAGAGGGGCAGAGAAGGGATACAGACAGGGGGGTAGGACAGGAATCACAGACCGCCAGGGCCAGGACTTGACTCGGAACTGGGAAGCCACCAGGGCCAGGACTTGACTCGGAACTGGGAAGCCTCCAGGGCCAGGACTTGACTTGGAGCCTCCGGGTAGTGGCGAGCTCTCGACTCGGCCCTGGAACAGTAGACAGCGGTTCTTGATTCCCTCCGGTGGGTTAACTGACGGACCCACCTCGGTGAGGAAACTTTGCAGGCTCGCTTTGGCGAGGTAACTTGACAAGGTTGCTCCGGTGAGGAAAGGTGAATTACCGGCACTCGCTTCGGGCGGAGACTAGGCTTGCTCTGGCCAGATGACATTGGCACACCGTACCTTGGTGACTTTGCAAACACTCCCGCACCGAACGGCTGAAAGCCGGAGACTATAAACTACCGGTTCAGCCGAATGTTGATTGCCTCTAATCATCAAAGCCGAGGGACACGGGAAAACAGGGAATCAATGGTCTGGATTGTAACATAAACAAGGTAAATTTAAAGGGACCCCGATCCGGACCATGACACAGGGCTTGTTAACGTAGGACTACAATCCAGTTTACCTGTGAACTATGTTGCTCTATTGTTAGGGAATGACTTAGCTAATGGACAAGTTTTTCCTGATGTACATTTGACAATAAAGCCTATGTCTGAGGAACAACAGAGAGATTCCAACACAGATTCTTCCCGTGTTGTAACCCGAGCTATGGCTAAGAAGACTGATGTACAGGATGAGGTTGTTACCCATGACAGTTCAACTCGGGATGCGAATTTTGTGGATGTGTGAGAAACTTTCTTACCTTCATTATTTGATCAGGATTTTGGTAGTAAGTCTGACCAGGAAGATTTATCTTTATCTCGGAAGGAGATGATAGCAGAGCAGCGTAGAGATCCTGAGATAGTTAAGTTAAAAGGACAAGCTCTTCCAGATAGTGAAATTGAGAAGGTGGCAGTTGGATATTATTTTGAAAAGGGAGTATTAATGAGAAAGTGGAGATCACCTGCAATTCCTGCAAGTGATGAATGGGAAGTTAATCCCCAGGTAGTTGTTCCTAAAGTTTATCGAAATGAGATTTTAACTGTGGCTCATAGTATTCCTTTGGGTGGTCATCTAGGTGTAACGAAAACTATGAACAAGGCTTTTAAATATTTTTATTGGCCTCGTTTAAGAAAAGATGTGGCGATATTTTGTAGAACGTGTCATACGTGTCAAATTGTGGGTAAACCTAATCAAGTTACTCCAGTGGCCCCACTGCAACTGATTCCAGCATTTGGTGAGCCGTTTTCCAAAATTATTATATATCTGTTGACCATTATGTGCACAGTGTCTAGGTTTCCCGAGGCAATACCTCTTAGGAATGTAACAGCCAAAACTATGACAAAGGCTCTAATAAAATTTTTTACTTATTTTGGGTTGCCTAAGGAAATACAGTCGGATCAAGGTAGTAATTTTATGTCTGGATTGTTTCAGCAGATAGTTTATAAATTGGGAGCAAAACAGATTACATCATCTGCATGTCATCCAGAATCGCAAGATTCCATTCTACCCTTAAAAATATGATTAGGATGTATTGTTTGGAAAATGAAAAGGACTGGGGTGAAGGAGGACATTTACTACTTTTTGCAGTAAGAGAGGTGATGCAGGAATCATCAGGTTTTAGTCCTTTTGAACTTGTGTTTGGACATCGAGTTCGATGACCTTTGGCCTTGTTGAAAGAACAGTGGATTAATAAAGAGGTACACACTAATTTGCTGGATTATGTTTTAAAATTTAAAGAAAGATTAAATAAAACTTATAGCTTGGCCAAGGAAAATTTAAAATTAGCTCAAGAGAAGATGAAGACTTGGTATGATAAGGAATCTAGAATGAGGTCATTTAAGCCTGGGGATAAGGTGTTGGTTCTTTTCCCGGTGCAAACGAACCCATAACAAGCCAAATCTCATGGTCCTTATGAGATTAAATCTAAAGTAAATGATGTGGATTACATGATAAAAACTCCAGATCAGAGAAAGCCAACACGGCTGTGTCATATAAGTATGATAAAAATATATTATGAGAGAGAAGCTGCTACCATGACTGTTGTGGTCAATAATGAGTCTGATCTTTCTAAAAACTTAATGGATGATTCATCTGAAACTCATTCTAAACCCAACATTATTTCTGCCGGGTTATCAAACTCAAAAATTCTGGAAAATATTGATGAGAAATTAGCTCATTTACAGCCAGAGCAGAGAGAGCAGATGAAACACTTGATTTTATTTCCAGATGTTTCTAGAAGAACCACCATAGCTACGCATGATGTAGATGTTGGAGAGGCAAAACCCATAAAACGACATCCGTATCAGAAGAATAGGGAAAAATGTGAACTTGCTGAACAAGAAATTAAGTATATGTTAGAGAATAATATGATTAGACCTTCTAATTCGAATTGGAGTTCACCATGTGTTATGGTGCCTAAGCCAGACTATAGTATTAGGTTTTGTACAGATTACAGGAAGGTGAATGCTGTGACAAAAACTGATGCATATCCAATTCCTAGGGTAGATGATTATATGGATAAAGTTGGACAAGCCAAGCTCCTTACAAAGATTGATTTGTTAAAAGGTTATTGGTGTGTTCCTTTGATGGATAGAGGTAGAGAGATTTCTGCATTTGTAACCCCATCTGGGTTATATGAATATAATGTTCTTCCATTTGGAATGAAGAATGCACCAGGTACTTTCCAAAGGATGATTAATAGTGTGATTCATGGGTTAAAAGATACAGATGCCTATATTGATGATTTAGTTACAGGAAATAATACGTGGAATGCACAAGTTACTGCAGTGGAGAGACTATTTGAGAGACTTTCAAAAGCTAACTTAACTATTTACTTAGCTAAAAGGGAATTTGGCCATGCCACAGTAACCTACCTTGGTTATGTTGTGGGTCAAGGAAAATTAGCTCCTGTTCAGGCAATTTTCGAAGTACCCACTTCAACGGGTAGGAAAACTGTTAGAAGATTCTTGGGTATGGTACGATATTACAGGAAATTTTGTTGTAAGAATTTTGTGAACATTGCTCTTCCATTAACTAACCTCTTGAAGAAAAATGAAAAGTTCATTTGGACAGAACCTTGTCAAGAGGTCTTTGATAAATTGAAAACTGTAGTCTGTAGTCAACCTGTGCTCAAATCCCCTGACTTTGAAAAACCATTTTCATTAGCTGTAGATGCTAGTGATGAGGCTGCGGGAGCAATGTTGTTTCAAAGAGATGAGGGTGATGAAGTTGATCGTCTGGTAGCTTACTTTTCTAAGAAATTTAATGCCCATCAAAGGAATTATGCAACAATAGAAAATGAATTATTATCTATTGTTTTGGCTTTACAACATTTTGAAGTGTATGTTGGTACTACTCAGAAACCACTCATAGTTTACACAGATCATAATCCGTTAGTGTTTTTGAGTAAGATGAAAAACAAAAATAGAAGATTATTAAATTGGAGTTTGATGTTACAGGAGTATAATATTTTGATAACCCATATTAAAGGTAAAGATAATGTGATCGCTGATTGTCCATCTAGATGTTAAATGTACAATGTAAGTTTTTTTATGGAGTGATATTTTAATCTTTGTAACACTGCTACTGTATATTAGTTTGTAAGGTGCTGTATGATGATACTGTGTATACTGTGTATGTTGTAAATTTTATACATTCTTTTTGTAAATAGTTAATTGTTAAAATTTTGCTCCTAAAAAGACCAAACTTTTTTTTGGAGGGAGGTGTTACATACCTCATGGATATCTTGTGACTGTCTTGTGAGGATGATGTAAAGGTCTTTTGGAGGTCACCTGATGTAATTTTCCCACCAATGAGAGGTCACGTGATGACATGTTCACCACGGGTATAAAAGGAGACCCCTGTGGTGATGCAGTTGGCTTTCTAGTTAGAATGTTAGTCAGATACTCTGCTCCGCTGCGCATTTGCTTTATGACGTAGTTTCAATTTAAAACGGAGTTTTACGTTCTATTGTCAGGTACAACAGTGTTGGGCCGGCAATTTAATCAATCGCTGCCAGGTTTGTTGATGTATCTTTTCAGTAGTATTGGAGAGTGAAGACAGGAACCTGTAGGAGTTGTTCGATGATTGAAAGGATCGACCATTATTGAATTTGTTCAAGAAAGCGTGATCTGCATGAGATAGCCTCTGCTAAAAGTGGCAGAAAAGGCTGCGCAGGATCTAGTATCTAGAGGGAAGGATCAGTGCCTTTAAACTGTTTTATTTCCGTCGTCGTGAATCCTGCAAACAAGGCAGGATCCGGCTGGGACTGGCATGACCTCGTGTCTTCGAGGAATTCTTTACTTCAGGAAAGTCCCTCCTAATTGAATGTATAAATTTCTTGGACTTTCGAATTTACCACTCTAAGAACTGTGTTTGAATTTACCGCTTTAAGAACTGTTTTCGCATTTATTGCTTTAAGAACTAGTACTGAGTGACGGTTTGTTAAGTGACCGCGTAGCAATTTCTTCCGGTTAAGATTTTAGTTTGTTTATATTTTTTATATTGAGCGGAGTTGAATAAATGTTTGATTGTTTTTATAAAACCTGACTCAATTCAATTCTATATTCATTGTTGCCGGTCACGTGATAGGTGTTACTCGTCCAATCTGAGTGTGGCCTCATCACGAGTGTGGAACCTCCCTGACTACCATTTAGGGCCCCAAAACAGTCCTTCCAGGTGAGGCGACACTTTACCTCTGAGTTTGTTGGGGTAATCTATTATATCTAGTGCTCCTAGTGTGGCCTCCTATGTATCAGTGAGACCCAACATAGATTGGGAGACCACTTCGCTGAGCACCTACTCTCTGTCCACCTGTAAAACGGGATCTCCCAGTGGCCACCCATTTTAATTCCACTTCCCATTACGACAAGTCAGTCCATGGCTTCCTCTACTGTCCTGATGAGGCCACATTCAGGTTGGCGGAGCAACACCTTGTATTCCATCTGGGTAGCCTCCAACCTGATAGTATGAACATTGATTTCTCAAACTTCCAGAAATTCCACCCCCCCCCCACCGTTCCTCATTCCCATTTTTTCTCTCTCATCTTATCTCCTTACCTGCCCATCACCTCATTCAGATGTTCCTCCCCCTTTTCTTTCTTCCATGGCCTTCAATCCTCTCCTGTCAGACTCACCCTTCTCCAGGCCTGTATCTCTTTCACCAATCAACTTCCTAGCTCTTTACTGCACTCCTCCTCCCCTCCCGGTTTCACCTCGCACCTTGTGTTTCTTCCTCCCCCCTCCACCTTCTTACTCTGACAAATTCAAAATTATGTTTCTTACCATATGTAATATCCCATAGAAAAATTCCAGCAATCAGCATTATTTTGCAAAACTGAATTTTTATGTGAGTGGGATTATGATACATTAGTCATCTCATTGATCAAGTGGATGTTACAGTGGTTTAAGTTCTTTTGAAATATTTTAATATTTAGTGATATTTCTTTCTGATAAGCAGTGTCAATGTGAGACTCAGTCATTAAAGGGAAATCTGCCTTTATCCCATTGGACCATGGTGATTTTTCTGTCACTGATTTACCCCAGCACGTTGAAAATAAATACAGAGACAAAAAATAAAAGCAAGAATAGGTCACCCAGACTTTCAAACTTGCTTTACCATTCAATTAGATTGAATGTTAATTTGCCTGAAATATGCTTTTCTGCTTTATCTCCATGTAACTTGAAACCTTGTCTGAGAGTTAGTCATACTGAGGAAAAACATAGAATTAATGAGTGAACAACAAAATTCTTCAGCAGTAGAACATTCCCAGGATTCATGACAACTTTAGTGAAGACCTTTCTCCTGAACTCTTCCCTGAATAGCTGGCACTTCATTTTGAAATTATGTTCCCAGTTATAATCTGTCCTGCCGCTAAGCCTTTTAGTCCCTATTGGAATTTTAAGCATTTCAGTGAAATCATCGATTTCGAAATATCAGAGAATAGAAGCTCTTTCTATTCAATTTATAGGAAAACTCATTCTGTAAGTTAATTGCATATCTGGGTCGAAGGGAAAAGTATCCAAACAACATAGAGAGCTTCATCAAAATTGAATTTGTTTATCCTTAAAACTTCAATCCCCTGCATTATATGCTAGGTAGGATATTTGTTCTCCAGCTGTCACACTGTATCTATATGCAAACTTTCTGTGACTTGTGTGCAAAGAACCACAAATAAATCTGATTATCAATACTTAAGCACTAAGTTGTATTGTTATGTGTTTTTGAATTTATTATCAAAATATATAGCTTCACGTTTCCATGTACAATCTTGTGTCATCTTGTCACAGATTTAGTAATTTACACAAGACATAGAGTGATAGAAAAATACAACACAGAAACAGGTCCTTTGGCCCATTTAGTCCATGCTGAACCATTTAAATTGGCTAGTCCCATCGACTTGCACCGGGACCACTTCATACCCCTACCATCCATGTACCTTTCCAAACTTATTTTAAACATTGAAATTGAACTTGTGTGCATTACTTGTGCTGGCAGCTCATTCCGTTCTGTCATGACCCTCTCAATAAAGATGTTTCCCCTCATGCTCACCTTAAACTTTTCACCTTTCACCCTTATTTGTAGTCCAACCCAACCTCTGTGGAGAAAGCCTACTTGCATTTACACTATCTATACCCCTCATAATTCTGTATACCTCTTTCAAATCTCCTCTCAATCTTCTATATTTCAAGAAATAAAGTCCTAATCTATTCAATCTTTCCTTATAACTCAAGTCCTCCAGACCCAGCAACATTCTTGGAAATTTTGTGTATATTCTTTCAAACTTATATACATCTTTCCTGCAGGTAGGTAACAAAAACTACACACAAAACTCCAAGTTAGGCCTCACCAATGTCTTATACAAATTCAACATAGCATCCCATCTCCTGTACTCAATACTTTGATTTATGAAGGTCAATGTACCGAAAGCTCTCTTTACAATCCTATCCACCTGTGATGCCACGTTCAGTTAATTATGGATCAGTATTCTCTGAGCCCTTTGTTCCACCCCATTCCTCAGTGCCTTACCCTGAGCAAGACTTACTCTGGTTGGTCCTACCAAAGTGCAACACCTCACACATTTCTGCATTAAATTCCATCTGCCAATTTTTCAGCCCACTTTCCCAGATAGTACAGATCCCATTGTAAGCCATGATAGTGTTCTTCACTGTCCACTACACCCCCAGTCTTGACGTTATCCCATAATTTGCTGATCCAGTTAACCACATTATCATCCAGATCATTGATACAGATGACAAACAACAATGGACCCAGCACCGATCCCTGCGGCAAACCACTAGTCACAGGCCTCCAGTCAGAGAGGCAACCACCTACTACCACTCTGTGGCTTCTTCCACAAAGCCAACATCTAATCCAATTTATTATCTCATCTTGGATGCCGAGCAACTGAACCTTCTTGACTGACATCCGATGTAGGACCTGGTCAAATACCTGGCTAAAGTCCATGTAGACAACATCCACTGCCTTGGCTTCATCACCTTTCCTGGTACCTTCCTTGAAAACTCTCTAACACTGGTTCATCATGACCTATCACGCATGAAGCCATGCTGACTATCCTTGATCAGTCTATGTCGATCAATGTACTCATATATCTGGTTCCATAGAATACCTTCCAATAATTATCTTATTACTAATGTAAGGCTCACTGGCTATAATTTCCTGATTTATTTTTAGAGCCTTTCTTAAACAGTGGAACAACATTGGCTATCCTGTAATCCTCTGGTATGTTGCTAAGGATGAGTTAAATATCTCTGCAAGGGCCCCGGCAGTTTCTGCTCTTCTCCCCCACAGGGTCTGAGGGAACACCTTGTCAGGCCCTGGAATTTTAACCACCCTAATTTGCTTCAAGACAATAAACACCTCCTCCTTTATAATCTGTATAGGGTCCATGATGTTGATGCTGCTTTGCCTCACTTCTATAGACTCTGTGTACATCTCCTGAGTAAATACAGATGCAAAAAAATTAATTTAAGATCTCCCCATCTCTTTTGGGTCCATGCATCGATTACCATTCTGACCTTGTTTTCTTCATTGCTAACTTCCCTGCTAACTTTATATTGTTAGCACTTCTGGATACATCAGACTAAGTGAGAAATCATTAACAAGTAGCTGAGCCCCAAGTACAGTCCCTGAAATGCCCGACTAGTTACAGTCTGCCAACCTGAAAAGAACCTATTTATAGCTCATCTTTGTCTTCCGTCTGTGGTACAACTGGATAAATAATACTCACTGGTTACATATGTACTATGGTGAATCTTGCTGAATAGAGTCAGCAAATGTAGTGAATCTCAGGTTTTTTCAGCCAGCGTGCAGAACTTGGAAGGCCAAGGCTTGGTGGCTGACAGATGGCGCTGCATCTGTCACTGTGCTCCATCATTGGACCATGTTATGCCAGGGAAGACCTGATTTAGGATCCAAGACCCTGAAATTTACAGTAGGGACTTCAAGCAAAGGATTGGGTAAGTTACCTACTTCAAATTATTATTATAGGTAATCTTCTGTCTCAATACCATATTCCCATTCTCTCTGCATATGCTTTAACAGTTGTTACAACTAGAAATGGATCTAACACTTCCTTAAATGGACTTGGTCTCCTCTTGGTCTGCCTGTGGCCATCAAACTTTACAACTTCTCCCTTGGAGGGTCAGACACCCTGACCCAATAGGCTGGTCCTGGACTTATTTCCTGGCATAATTTACGTATTACTATTTAATTATTTATGGTTTTATTACTACTTAATTATTTATGGTGCAACTGTAACGGAAACCAATTTCCCTCGGGATCAATAAAGTATGTCTATGACTATGACTATGACTGAATCCTGTGATGAATTCTGCGGTGAATTCCAGGGGATCACTGAACTCTGAGTGAAGAACATTTTCCTCATCTCAGGCCTAATTGCCTTATTCCACATTCTGGAACAATAAACCCTGCAGGTCAAAATAATCCTTCCCCCACCTCATCTCCCCAGTCAGGAACTGTCTTCTTCCTCCATACTATCAGGATTCTGTATCATTTAATTAGATCTCACTGTCATCTAAACTATGGTGATTACAGGTTTAGTCAACACAACATCTCCTTTTATAAATACCTGAGAACCCATGAATTACCCTAATTTGATTTAATATTTTTATCACTTTTAACATCAGAGATAATTTTTATATTAGAAAGCCCCTTAGTTTTCATAGGACTCCAAGTTGTCCCTTCCTGCTTTTCCCAGTCCAGCGCCTCTGCATTTTGCCACCTGAGATGTTCACCCTCTAGACTTTGCCCATTCATCTGGGCAATCTGTCAGTCTCTGCCTAGGCAGTGAAGGACTTCATGTTGTCCCAGTAAAGCATCACATCCAATCTATTTTCCAAGTTATTGCAGGAAGGTGACTTGAGAAAAATCCTTTGCCTTTGGTTACCATAGTTTGTACATAACTGTGTGAAAGTACTGGCTTAAGATCATTTGGCATCTTAGTCTTTTTGTGTGAAGGAACTAGCCACGTGTTCAATGGTTGTTGTGATCCAGAGGGAAATAAGATTGGGTCAGGGACCTCGGGTATTAAAACCTGCAATACACATTGGAAATAGAAAGAACAACCGAAAAATTATTAAAAGAAACTGAAATCAGGAATTGACAGGATATGATTAATGTGCTTCTGGAACAGTACTCAAACATATGGTAGTTTTATTAAATACTAATTGAATCAAAATTACATCTCAGAAGTTCAGGTCTTGTGCCTCCATTTCTGTAATCCACAGCGATCTTTTTTCCAGAGTTCCAGTATTGCACTATTTAGGCATTGTAAAGCCTCTGCGCTCAGTTCATTCTTATCCATTGCACAGTGTAAAGGCTGATACATGTGAGGTATGAGCAACTCACACAAGGCCTATGCAGTTTCCTCCCAGGCCTTCCACAGTTTGGAACCGCACATGTTCTCGCAGCCCTGAGAACACGTGTCACGTGACACTATCCCTAAAGGCATGAGAGTGTCAAAGCAACAATTATTATTCGCAAACAATGTTATGTGTAGTCCAGTCACTCATGTCCGGATTGATATTCAGAATCAGAATCAGGGTTAATATCACTGGCATATGTCATGGTATTTATCTTGTTTTATATTAGTTTATTTATATAGCTCGAACTTGGTGGCATTAACCTTGATTTTAACTTCCAGTCCCCCTTCTCTCTTCTTCTATTCCCCACTCTGCCTCTTACTTCTTGTTTTCACCTGCCTATCACCTCACCCGAGTACCTCTGCTTGTTCCCTTTCTCCTATGGTCCACGTTCCTCTCCTATCAGATTCCTTCTTCTCCAGCCACCTGGCTTCACCTATCACCTTCCAGCTCCTTCTCCCCCGCCCCCCCCAATCTTTTCATTCTGGCATCTTCCTCTTTCATTTTTAATCCTGAAGAAGGGTCTCGACCTGAAACGTCGACTGTTTATTAATTTCCACAGAAGCTGCCTGACCTGCTGAGGTCCTCCCGCATTTTGTATGTGTTGTGAAATAATGTTGTTTTGCAACAGTTGATTAGAACTGAGGGTATTCTTGTGGAGAATGCTGAGCTGCAGTCAGTAAACAGCGGCCTGAGATGGGTATTACTATTGTCCAGGTGACTCAAGGCCGAGTGGAGAGCCAGTAAGATTACATCCACAGTAGACCTATTGCGACAACAGGCAAATTGCAGTAAGTCCAGATCCTTGCTTAGGCAGGAGTTGATTCTGGCCATGACCAACCTTTCAAAGCACTTCATCACGGTCGTTGTGAGTGCTACAGGGTGATAGACATCAAACAGCTCACCCTGCTCTTCTTGGGCACTGGTATGGTTGTCGCCCTGTTGAAGTAAGTGGAAACCGCTGACTGCAGCAGAGAGAGATTGAAGATGCTCTTGAACGCTCCCGCCAGCTGATTGGCACAGGTTTTTAGGGCACAACCAGGTCACCATTAGCACCTGATGACATTACGAGCTTTCACCCTCTTGAAAGATATTCTGATGTTGGCCTTGGATACTGAGATCACAGGGTCACCAGGTGCCTCAGGGATTCACATAGGTGTAAGTTTTATTCTCCCTTTCAAGGCTTGCATAAAAGCTGTGAACTCAATTGGAAGTGCCGCGTCACAGCATTCGTGAAGTTAACTTTCATAGGAAGTAATGGTATGTAAACTCTGCCAGAACTGATGTGCATCCGATCCCATCTCTAACCTCAAATGGAATTGCATTTTCACTCTTATAGTAGCTTTCCATATGTCATACCTGGACTTCTTGTAGAGTTCTGGATCATTGGTCTTGAATGCTACAGATCTAGCTCTTAGCAGACATGAATCTCCTGGTTCATCCATGGCTTTTGTTACCACAGATATCTTGAAGGCACACATTCATCCATGCAGGCATTGATGAAGTCAGTGACAACTGTGATGTATTCATTCTGATTTGAAGATGACTCCCTCAATATTGTCCAGTCCACCAACTCAAAGCAGTCCTGTAAGCACTTCTTTGACCATACTTTCTTGGTCCTCACCTCTGGTGCTGCTGTGGGATTCTTGATGAAGGTATAACAGTGGTCAAGTGTGTTGGCTGTTCTGATTCCACCAGTATATGTTGGTGATAGTTGAACAGGGACTTCTTCAATCTGACCTATTTGAATTCCCCCACAATTATAGGGAAGGGATCAGGGTGTGCTCTTTCGTGCCTGTTGATGATGCTGCTAACCTCCTCCAGTGCCTGCCTGACATTGGCCTGAGGTGGAATGTACACCACTACCAGGATGATGGCAGAAAACTCCTTCTGCAGAAAAAAAGGACATCATTTGACTGCTACATGTTCTAGACTCAGTCAGGTTTATTACCTCTGACATACGAATGCGAAATGTATTATTTTGTGGCAGCAGTATAGTGCAAAGATATAAAATTACTATAACTTGCAAAATAAATGGTGCAGAAAAAGTAATGAGGCAATATTCATGGGTTTATGGACTGTTCAGAAAGCTGTTGGTGGAGGGGAGGGGGGGAAGATGTTTCTGAATTATTGCGTGTGGGTCTTCAGGCTCCTGTATCTCCTCCCTGCTGGTAATAATGAGAAGAGGACATGAACCCAGATGATGAGGATGCTGCCTTCTCAAGGCACCATGTCTTGAAGATGTCCTGTAGGTTGGAGGCTTGTGCCTGTGATGGACTGGGCTGAATCTATAATCCTCTGCAGCCTCTTATGATCCTGTGCTTTGGAGACCCCATACCAGGCTGTGACATAACCAGTCAAAATGCTCTCCAGCATTTATCTACAGAAATTTTCCAGAGTCTTTGGTGACATATTAAATCTCTTCAAACACCTGATGAAATAGGGCAGCTGGTATTCCTTCTTTGTGATTGTATCAACCGGCTGGGCCCAGGATAGATCCTCCAACATGTTGACATTCAGGAACTTGAAACTGCTCTCCCTTTCCATTGGTGACACCTCAATGAAGACTGGTGCGTGTCCTCCCAACTTACCCTTCCTGACGTCCACGATCTGTTGCCTTGTCTTGCTGGCATTGAGTGTGATATTATTGTTATAGGCAACATTTGAGCTGTGCTTAGCCACACAATCATGAGTGTAGAGAGAATAAAGCAGGGCACAAAGCACACATCCTTGAGGTGCATCTATAAAGATTGTTAGCAAAGTGATGTTATCACTGATCCATATTGACTGTGGTCTCCCAATGAGGAAGTCAAAGATCTAGCTTCCGTGACAGGTACTGAGGTTCAGGTTTAGAAGTTTGGTGATTAATAGTGAGTGCATGATGGTATTTTATGCCAAGGGTACTGGGGATTTGGTTTGTCTGATGCATGTTACAAAAATTAGCTGGAGCAGGTAGGAGAGATTAAGTAAGAACTGGCAATCTAGGAACAGCATTCCCTCTCAGTAACTGGTACTAACATGATGGTAGGTGCTTTCAGTGCTGCTGTTGTGACCTGTGCTCTGTTCCTTGGCTTTGGAAATCATACTGGCTGTTTTCTGGTTCATTTGGGGATCCAAGATGGAACGAGTTGGATGGGTCACAATGAGAAAATCCCAAAACAATGGGAGCAAAAGTGTACTCATTGTCTCCCTCATCTTGATGACTGCCTTCATGGTTGTCTACATCAGGATATGCATGGAACTAAAGTACGTGGATACCAAATGGATACTTGAATCCTAGGGGGACCAATATCCTGGCAGGGAGATTAGCGGGGGCTACTGAGGTGACTTTAAACTAGAATGGTTGGGGGGTGGGAATCAAATTAAAGAAGCTAGGCGTGAGGAGGTTAGTTCACAACAGAGGGATGGGAACCAGTGCAGAGAGACAGAGGGGTGTAAAGTGAGGGTAGAAGCAAAAAGTACAAAGGAGAAAAGTAAAAGTGGCAGGCCGACAAATCCAGGGCAAGGATTAAAAAGGGCCACTTTTCAACATAATTGTATAAGGGCTAAGAGAGCAGTAAAAGAGCGCCTGAAGGCTTTATGTGTCAATGCAAGGAGCATTCGTAATAAGGTGGATGAATTGAAAGTGCAGATTGTTATTAATGGTTATGATATAGTTGGGAACACAGAGACATGGCTCCAGGGTGACCAGGGATGGGAGCTCAACGTTCAGGGATATTCAATATTCAGGAGGGATAGACATGAAGGAAGGGGAGGTGGGGTGGCGTTGCTGGTTAAAGAAGAGATTAACGCAATAGAAAGGAAGGACATAAGCCGGGAAGATGTGGAATCGATATGAGAGCTGCGTAACACTAAGGGGCAGAAGACGCTGGTGGGAGTTGTGTACAGGCCACCTAACAGTAGTAGTGAGGTCAAAGATGGTATTAAACAGGAAATTAGAAATGTGTGCAATAAAGGAACAGCAGTTATAATGGGTGACTTCAATCTACATGTAGACTGGGTGAACCAAATTGGTAAAGGTGCTGAGGAAGAGGATTTCTTGGAATGTATGCGGGATGGTTTTTTGAACCAACATGTCGAGGAACCAACTAGAGAGCAGGCTATTCTGGACTGGGTTTTGAGCAATGAGGAAGGGTTAATTAGCGACCTTGTCGTGAGAGGCCCCTTGGGTAAGAGTGACCATAATATGGTGGAATTCTTCATTAATATGGAGAGTGACATAGTTAATTCAGAAACAAAGGTTCTGAACTTAAAGAGGGGTAACTTTGAAGGTATGAGACGTGAATTAGCTAAGATAGACTGGCAAATGACACTTAAAGGATTGACGGTGGATATGCAATGGCAAGCATTTAAAGGTTGCATGGATGAACTACAACAATTGTTCATCCCAGTTTGGCAAAAGAATAAATCAAGGAAGGTAGTGCACCCGTGGCTGACAAGAGAAATTAGGGATAGTATCAATTCCAAAGAAGTAGCATACAAATTAGCCAGAGAAAGTGGCTCACCTGAGGACTGGGAGAAATTCAGAGTTCAGCAGAGGAGGACAAAGGGCTTAATTAGGAAGGGGAAAAAAGATTATGAGAGAAAACTGGCGGGGAACATAAAAACGGACTGTAAAAGCTTTTATAGATATGTAAAACGGAAAAGACTGGTAAAGACAAATGTAGGTCCCCTGCAGACAGAAACAGGAGAATTGATTATGGGGAGCAAGGACATGGCAGACCAATTGAATAATTACTTTGGTTCTGTCTTCACTAAGGAGGACATAAATAATCTTCCAGAAATAGTAAGGGACAGAGGGTCCAGTGAGATGGAGGAACTGAGTGAAATACATGTTAGTAGGGAAGTGGTGTTAGGTAAATTGAAGGGATTGAAGGCAGATAAATCCCCAGGGCCAGATGGTCTGCATCCTAGAGTGCTTAAGGAAGTAGCCCAAGAAATAGTGGATGCATTAGTGATTATTTTTCAAAACTCGTTAGATTCTGGACTAGTTCCTGAGGATTGGAGGGTGGCTAATGTAACCCCACTTTTTAAAAAAGGAGGGAGAGAGAAACCGGGGAATTATAGACCGGTTAGCCTAACGCCGGTGGTGGGGAAACTGCTGGAGTCAGTTATCAAGGATGTGATAACAGCACATTTGGAAAGCGGTGAAATGATCGGACAAAGTCAGCATGGATTTGTGAAAGGAAAATCATGTCTGACGAATCTCATAGAATTTTTTGAGGATGTAACTAGTAGAGTGGATAGGGGAGAACCAGTGGATGTGGTATATTTGGATTTTCAAAAGGCTTTTGACAAGGTCCCACACAGGAGATTAGTGTGCAAACTTAAAGCACACGGTATTGGGGGTAAGGTATTGGTGTGGGTGGAGAATTGGTTAGCAGACAGGAAGCAAAGAGTGGGAATAAACGGGACCTTTTCAGAATGGCAGGCGGTGACTAGTGGGGTACCGCAAGGCTCAGTGCTGGGACCCCAGTTGTTTACAATATATATTAATGACTTGGATGAGGGAATTAAATGCAGCATCTCCAAGTTTGCGGATGACACGAAGCTGGGTGGCAGTGTTAGCAGTGAGGAGGATGCTAAGAGGATGCAGGGTGACTTGGATAGGTTGGGTGAGTGGGCAAATTCATGGCAGATGCAATTTAATGTGGATAAATGTGAAGTTATCCACTTTGGTGGCAAAAATAGGAAAACAGATTATTATCTGAATGGTGGCCGATTAGGAAAAGGGGAGGTGCAACGAGACCTGGGTGTCATTATACACCAGTCATTGAAAGTGGACATGCAGGTACAGCAGGCGGTGAAAAAGGCGAATGGTATGCTGGCATTTATAGCGAGAGGATTCGAGTACAGGAGCAGGGAGGTACTACTGCAGTTGTACAAGGCCTTGGTGAGACCACACCTGGAGTATTGTGTGCAGTTTTGGTCCCCTAATCTGAGGAAAGACATCTTTGCCATAGAGGGAGTACAAAGAAGGTTCACCAGATTGATTCCTGGGATGGCTGGACTTTCATGTGAAGAAAGACTGGATGAACTGAGCTTGTACTCGTTGGAATTTAGATGATTGAGGGGGGATCTGATTGAAACGTATAAGATCCTAAAGGGATTGGACAGGCTAGATGCAGGAAGATTGTTCCCGATGTTGGAGAAGTCCAGAACGAGGGGTCACAGTTTGAGGATAGAGGGGAAACCTTTTAGGACCGAGATTACGAAAAACTTCTTCACACAGAGAGTGGTGAATCTGTGGAATTCTCTGCCACAGGAAACTGTTGAGGCCAGTTCATTGGCTATGTTTAAGAGGGAGTTAGATATGGCCCTTGTGGCTACAGGGGTCAGGGGGTATGGAGGGAAGGCTGGGGCGGGGTTCTGAGTTGGATGATCAGCCATGATCATAATAAATGGCGGTGCAGGCTCGAAGGGCCGAATGGCCTACTCCTGCACCTATTTTCTATGTTTCTATGTTTCTAAATGCTTGTATGTGTAAAGGTTCTACCTGTCCTTAGCATTGTGAAGGATGGGACTAGCTTCGCTGTTGCAGTCAACAGGACGTTGTTGGATTACCTGTTCTTCATTGAAAAGTTCTTCCAAACAGACCCTTGACCACAAATCTATCAGGCCAGAGTCAGCTCAGTACTATAGGATAGGGACTCAATGAATACTGCAGGTAGTTCGCTGAACAAATCATTTGGCAGAACACCTCATCAGCAAAACTCACCTACAAGCACCAAGATCTAGAATGGCTACCGGTGAGAGAAGCTTTCCTGGTCAGATCCTCTCCCAATGCATGCCATCCAAGAGATGGCTATGATAGGAAAGGGTTGGGGTGAGGACAGTCGGACATTTCACATACTGCAGATTTGCTAAGAGGGTGCGAAGAAGGATGCAAAAGTCCTTGTCACTGTTCATTCTGAGCAGCTGCTTAACAGAGGACTCTGGTTCATGGGCTGAACCCAGGGACACAAACTGAGACAGCCATTAAATGCTGCTGCGAGATCATCATCTTGGTGGAAGGCACACTTTGATCCACCTGAAAACTGTTGGACTCCCATCGCAGCGAGATGTCTGTAAAGAAACAGAGGCTACTGGCTCATTGCCTCCTCCCCTCCCCCACCTGGATTGAAGAGCATTCTGATGCAAGCTCTGCTAACAGCTCTTCAGTGAAAACTATCCTATTATTGTGCTTAGAGGAAATTAAAGTGCGAATTTGCCATTAGCCATTTGCATTCCCATTGGATTGGCTGATCTCCAGTTACTGCAAGTAGAGCAGAGTAATCCATATGGAAATTCCACAGAAGCAATCTGGCAACAAAGGCATGACTTCAAAGTTCTTCATTTCTTTTCTCTCTGCACCACCTGCCAACTCACTAGCAAACACATATAGAGAAGAAAATGGCCAGTTTTTAAAACAACTTCTTGCATTTTCTACTCAATTATTGCATTTTCATTTCAATGATTTTGACGACTGGCTGCAAATCAGATAAAAATCATATACATTACGTTAATGTTTAAATTACGGATTCTTGTCCAAGTTTTAAAACCATATGCCATTTGTTGTACTTGTACCTCAGCCAATATAATCATCCAGGCTGCAGTGTAACCAATGTGACAATTTGCATTACAGATCTTTTATCAAAAATGGTGTGTAAGAAATAGCTGGCAATAATTATAAAATGCTAAGTAATGAATACACAGTTAATCCAGTAACACTAGATGTTTCAAGCAGTTAAATGGATAACAGGTCTTAAATAATAAGAATGAATTTACAGTTAATTTTCAAATCCACTTGAACATAGCATGACATACTTGTTCTGCAACTGAATATTCAGTTGGATTGTGCTTGCCCCGGTCCACATCTCACAGTTGCCCTAAAAACACTTGCATACACCCATTATACAATTCCTGCAGCTGCAGATTTGCAGACCCACAGCTTAAATCAACTTAAGACCTCAGGCCCCGACGCTAGCAGGCATGAACTTTCAATTGCGGCCTTTGCCATTGATCTCGGTGGCTCCAACACCTCAGGGCATATTCAAAACCCGGACTCCAGCAACGACCATGGACACATTCGAAGTGATTACGCAACCACCAACTGCGACTCCAGCCTTGAACTCCAGGCCGGGTCTTTATGTGCAGCTGTTGTGACTCCCGTCTCCCCTTCCCCCAGCACCACTCCGCAGCCCCGTCTTCCTCAGATCCCACCGTCAGCTCCTGGGCCCTCAGAGGCTCCATCTTCCTCTCACCCCAACCCTCCCCTCTCCACTGACACCCCCAGCCTCCCCCCTCCCCCCTCTGATCCCAGCTCTCATCCGTGCCGGGTCTTTACCATCCCCTCCGACCTTCAACTGTCGGAGGCAGAACGCTCTGTTCTTAGTAAGGGCCTCACGTTTGTCCCCCTTCGCCCACACCTCAGCGAGTTCCGTGTTCGCCATGATGCAGAACTTTTCTTCCGCCGTCTCCGTCTCCGAGCCTACTTCTTCGGCAAGGACTCTTCCACCCCCACCGATGACCCCTTCTCCCGTCTTCAACCCTCCTCTTCTTCATGGACACCCCGCTCTGGTCTTCTGCCTGCTCTGGATCTCTTTATCGCTAACTGCCGACGGGACATCAACCATCTCGACTTCACCGCACCTTGTCCCCATTCCAACCTCACTCCTTCGGAACGCTCTGCTCTCCACTCCCTCCGCACTAATCCTAACATTATTATTAAACCCGCTGATAAAGGGGGTGCTGTTGTAGTCTGGCGTACTGACCTCTACCTTGCCGAGGCACAGCGACAACTCGCGGATACCTCCTCTTATTTACCCCTCGATCGTGACCCCACTAAGGAGCACCAGGCCATTGTCTCCCACACTATCAACGACTTTATCCGCTCAGGGGATCTCCCATCCACTGCTACCAACCTTATAGTTCCCACACCCCGCACTTCCCGTTTCTACCTCCTACCCAAGGTCCACAAACCTGCCTGTCCTGGCCGACCTATTGTCTCAGCTTGCTCCTGCCCCACCGAACTCGTTTCTGCATACCTCGACACTGTTTTATCACCCCTTGTTCAATCCCTTCCGACCTATGTTCGTGACACTTCTCACGCTCTTAAACTTTTCGATGATTTTAAGTTCCCTGGCCCCCACCGCTTTAGTTTCACCATGGATGTCCGGTCCTTATATACTTCCATCCCCCATCAGGAAGGTCTCAAAACTCTACGCTTCTTTTTGGATTCCAGACCTAATCAGTTCCCTTCTACCACCACTCTGCTCCGTCTAGCGGAATTAGTCCTTACTCTTAATAATTTCTCCTTTTGCTCCTCCCATTTCCTCCAAACTAAAGGTGTAGCTATGGGCACCCGTATGGGTCCTAGCTATGCCTGCCTTTTTGTTGGGTTTGTGGAACAATCTATGTTCCGTGCCTATTCTGGTATCTGTCCCCCACTTTTCCTTCGCTACATCGACGACTGCATTGGCGCTGCTTCCTGCACGCATGCAGAACTCGTTGACTTTATTAACTTTGCCTCCAACTTTCACCCTGCCCTCAAGTTTACCTGGTCCATTTCCGACACCTCCCTCCCCTTTCTAGATCTTTCTGTCTCTGTCTCTGGAGACAGCTTATCCACTGATGTCTACTATAAGCCTACTGACTCTCACAGCTATCTGGACTATTCCTCTTCTCACCCTGTCTCTTGCAAAAACGCCATCCCCTTCTTGCAATTCCTCCGTCTCCGCCGCATCTGCTCTCAGGATGAGGCTTTTCATTCTAGGACGAGGGAGATGTCTTCATTTTTTAAAGAAAGGGGCTTCCCTTCCTCCACTATCAACTCTGCTCTTAAACGCATCTCCCCCATTTCACGTACATCTGCTCTCACTCCATCCTCCCACCACCCAACTAGGAATAGGGTTCCCCTGGTCCTCACCTACCACCCCACCAGCCTCTGGGTCCAACATATTATTCTCCGTAACTTCCGCCACCTCCAACGGGATCCCACCACTAAGCACATCTTTCCCTCCCCCCCTCTCTCTGCATTCCGCAGGGATCGCTCCCTACACAACTCCCTTGTCCATTCGTCCCCCCCATCCCTCCCCACTGATCTCCCTCCTGGCACTTATCCGTGTAAGCGGAACAAGTGCTACACATGCCCTTACACTTCCTCCCTTACCACCATTCAGGGCCCCAAACCGTCCTTCCAGGTGAGGCATCACTTCACCTGCAAGTCGACTGGGGTGATATACTGCGTCCGGTGCTCCCGATGTGGCCTTTTATATATTGGCGAGACCCGACGCAGACTGGGAGACCGCTTTGCTGAACATCTACGCTCTGTCCGCCAGAGAAAGCAGGATCTCCCAGTGGCCACACATTTTAATTCCACATCCCATTCCCATTCTGACATGTCTATCCACGGCCTCCTCTACTGTAAAGATGAAGCCACACTCAGGTTGGAGGAACAACACCTTATATTCTGTCTGGGTAGCCTCCAACCTGATGGCATGAACATTGACTTCTCTAACTTCCGCTAGGCCCCACCTCCCCCTCGTACCCCATCTGTTACTCATTTTTATGCACACATTCTTTCTCTCACTCTCCTTTTTCTCCCTCTGTCCCTCTGAATATACCTCTTGCCCATCCTCTGGGTCACCCCCCCCCCCGTCTTTCTTCCCGGACCTCCTGTCCCATGATCCTCTCGTATCCCCTTTTGCCAATCACCTGTCCAGCTCTCGGCTCTATCCCTCCCCCTCCTGTCTTCTCCTATCATTTTGCATCTCCCCCTCCCCCTCCAGCTTTCAAATCCCTTACTCACTCTTCCTTCAGTTAGTCCTGACGAAGGGTCTCGGCCTGAAACGTCGACTGCGCCTCTTCCTAGAGATGCTGCTTGGCCTGCTGCGTTCACCAGCAACTTTGATGTGTGTTGCTTGAATTTCCAGCATCTGCAGAATTCCTGTTGTTTAAGACCTCAGGTTTTGTAGTGGTCTCCATTGGGCTTTAGGTAGTGAAACTTGCAGCCTCGTGTCTGTGTTGCATAATGACCTATTGACAGCTCATTGCTGCCGGAGGCTGCTTCTCATCTTTATAGTCTGTTGTGGATGAATGTGTCCCCATAAAATTATTTGGTGTCTTCCCCAACCACAAGCCCTGAATGACCTAGAAATCTGCAATCTGCTGAGGGCCAGGTCAGTGGCTTTCAGGTCTGGCGACCGAGTAAAGTACAAGGGATCCAAGTATGGCCTCCAGAAAGCTATCTCACATATAAGGTGGCAATTCTGGACTAAACTAGAATCACCAAAGGCTCCTCAACAGCTGTGGTAGGACTTGAATCCTATCACCTCCTGAAAGATAAAACCAAGCGACATATGTGACAACAATGTTTCTCTCCAAGATGAGCTCAATGCCTTTTATGCTCACTGACCGACAAAACATGGAAGCACGTTCATAAACTCACACAGCCCTGACGGCCCTGTGATTTCAGTCTGTCAGGCCCACGTGAGAGCATCCGTCAGGAGGGTGACCCCATGGAAAGCACCTGGCCCAGAAAGGGTACCAGGCTGTGTACTCATCAACTTGCTGGAGTGTTCACTGATATCTTTAACCTCTCGCTTTGACTGTCTGCCATACCAACCTGCTTTGAGAAGACCTTAAATATACCGGTGCCCAAGAAGAACGTGGTGGCCTGTCTCAATGAGTATTGTCCGGTAGCACTTACATCCATTGTGATGAAGTGCTTTGAGAGTTTGGTGATGAAACTCTCAAGTCTGCCTGAGAAGCGACTTGTATCCGCTCCAGTTTGCCTACTGTCACAACATGCCATTTTATTGGCTTCTCACTGTACTCTGGAATGTCTGGACAGTGAGGATTTTTACATCATGATTTTCTTCATTAACTACCACTCTGCATTCAATACTAACTTCCTCTCCAAACTAATCAATAAGCTCCAAGATCTGGGCCTCAGCACCTCCTTGTACAACTTGATCTTTGATTTTCTCTCATGTAGTCTCCAGTCAGTTTGGATTAGCAACAGCATCTCCACCACAATCACCATCAGCACAGTGCACCACAAGGCTGTGTGCTTAGTCCCCTGCTCTACTCACTTTACACTTAAGACCCTGAGGCTAAGCACAGCTTCAATGCCATAGTTAAGTTTGCTGACAATACTACTGTCATTGACAAAAAAATTGTTGGTGCTGAATAGGAGGTTGACTAAAACCTGGCTGAGTGGTACCACAACAACTTCTCACACAATATCAACAAGACCAAGGCGATGATTACTGACTATAATTAATACCCACCTGAGGAGGGAAGCAGAGGTTGATGAGCCAGTTCTTATTGAGGGATCAGAGGTAGAGAGAGTCAGCAACTGTAAATTCCTTGGTGTTATCATTTCAGAGGATCTGGCCTGGCTCCAATTACAAAGAAAGAACAGCAGCACCTCTACTTTCTTAGACGCTTATGAAGATTCGGCATATCACTTAAAACTTTGACAAACTTCTACAGATGTGCGGTGTAGAGTATACTGACTGGTTGTTTTAGAGCCTAGTATGGAAACACCCATGCCCATGAGCAGAAAAGTCTACAGAAGGTAGTGGATACAGCCCAGTTCATCACAGGTAAAGCCCTCCCCACAAGGAGTGGTGTCATACGAAAGCAGTGTCCATCATCGAGGACCCCCACCATCCAGGCCATGGTCTCCTCTCATTGCTGCCATCAGGAAGGAAGTACAGGAGCCTCAGGACTCACATGACGAGGTTCAGCAACAGTAATTACCTCTCAACCATCAGGCTCTTAAACCAGAGGGAATAACTTCACTCACACCAACAATGAACTGTTCCCACAAACCATGGACTCAACTTTCAAGGACGCTCATTTCCTCGATATTCACTGTTTGTTTGTTTGTTTGTTTGTTTATTTATTTAGGTTTGCATTTGGATAGTTTTCTGTCCTTTCAACATTGATTGTTTGTCTGTCTTGTGTGTGGTGTTTCATTGATTCAATGCTGTTTCTTTGTATTTACTGTGAATGACCACAAGAAAATCAGTCTCAGAGTTGTATATGGTGACATTTATGTATTCCAGTAATAAACTTACTTTGAATTTTCTATGTCAGGGGTCCCCAACCTTTTTTGCACCGCAGACTGCTTTAATATTGACAATATTCTTGCGGACTGGTTGACCGGGGGTGTGTGTGTAAAAGTAGGGTTAAACTCACCTCAACATGTCTTTCACAGTTAGGGTTGCCAACTTTCTCACTCCCAAATAAGGGACAAAAGTAGCAGTCAAATATGGGACACTTGGGCTTACCCCGAGAAAGACTACCATGACCATGAAGCCTTGTGCAGGCACCTGTGTGAGCATGCATGCCAACTTTTTTTCCACAAATTGGTTTTGGCTTAATGTTCCCGACTATACTGTACATACATTATTTCTACTTTATATAGGCTGTGTATTTATCATATCATTCCTGCTTTTACTATATGTTGGTGTTATTTTAGGTTTTATGTGTTATTTGGTATGATTTGGTAGGTTATTTTTTGGGTCTGGGAACGCTCAAAAATTTTTCCTATATAAATTAATGGTAATTGCTTCTTCGCTTTATGCCATTTTGTCTTACGAAATGTTTCATAGGAACGCTGTACCTTAGCGGGGGAAATACGGGACAAGGGCAGTCTCATATGGGACAAAACAATCTAGCCCAATATATGGGATATCCCGGCAAATACAGGACAGTTGGCAACCCTATGTTCAAGTTCAACAGTGCGTGACAGGGAATGAGGAAAAGTGCAGCTGACTCATATCGTTTCCTCGCGGCCCAGTAGCACATGCTTTGCGGCTCGGTACCGGTCCGCTGCCCGGTGGTTGGGGACCGCTGTTCTGATAATAAGATTTCTAAAAGTAAGTGATAAAAAGTAATATTTTAAGCATTTAAAGTATGGCCACTATTTAAGAGCTTATTTAACTGATATAAATTAATTAATTGAAAAAGAGGAATTAGAATAGAGGTAAATAAATAAAACATTTAACTTTCTCAACTGGATTTCTTTCCCAGCTCAAGCTAGTGAGGTGCTGTGGAGTCAGATGCAAACTCAAAATATTGGAGTTACTCAGCAAATCAGGCAGCTTCAATGGAGAAGAATAAACAGTCGACATTTCAGGCCGAGGTCCTTCATCTGGACTGGAAAGGAAGGAGAAAGAATCCAGAATAAAATGGTTGCAGGAGGGGAGAAAATACAAGTTGGCAAGTGAATATTGAAACCAGGTGAGAGAAAATAAAGGTAGGTAGGGAAGGAGTGATGAAGTGAGAAGATGGGAAGTGGTAGGAAGAAGATGTAAAAGACAAGAAAAAGAAGGAATCCGATAGGAGAGGAGAGTGGACCATGGGAGAATGAAAAGGAGGATGTGCACCAGGCGGAGATGATGCGAAGGAGAGGAGAAGAGAAGGGGTGAGAGAAGAGCCAGAATGGGGAATAGAAAAAGAGATACACAGGGCATCTGGCTTCTCACACCAAGATGTTTGACATCTGCCTCAGAACTTAGTGCTGAGTCCGTTGGTGGAACAGGAGATGAGATGTGCTGGCTTTCATGTCCACAGTATTCTCTACTTCCACAATACAATACGTTAAGATGTAAGTGAAGACCTTGGTGACCTGTGAGCAGCCAACTGCCTCTGCAAGGCCTTTTCAGTCCTGAGATCTTCTTGATTTCCCTCACTCCCACTCATAGCCACCCAATCCAACCAACATTTAAAAAATATATTTTAAATGCTGGCAGCTTGCTCAGTAGGCATTTAATTGTTGCATATTTAACATGGTGTAAGGATGTTGGGGGTCAGGAGTGTTTGTGTGGGTAAGTGAGGCCACCGTTTCCTTTCAGATTCTCTCCAACACTCTTTATTCACAGACAACCCAGAAGATATGTTTCATGGAAGATATACCAATGACACAAAGCTAGTAATAATATTGTCGGATGTACTAAACTACGGTGAAAAGAATGTCTTACTGTCTATACAGAAAAGTGCATTGCACAGCTCATTAAGCTAGAATAAGGTAAAGAGTAATAATACAGAATAAAGTGGAAAAGCTACTAAAAAGTGCAATGCAGGTAAATGATAAATTTTAAGATTACAGAAAGGCAGACTGCAAGGCCAAGAGTCCATCTTATCTAACAAGACGTCAGTTCAAGAATCTGATAGCAGTGGGATAGATGCTGACATTGTGCCTGATGGTACGTCCTTTCAGGCCTTCATATCTGGATAGATTCAGAGTCAGAGTTACTCAGAGTCTTTAAACATACTTCATATAGAATTTCTGCATATATAAATGCACCCTATACTTCATATTAAAACTACCAATTATTTAGTGTGACTACATTGCAGCACAAACAAAATAAACCTGAAGCTAATGAACGAAACAGAACTTTCTGGATTTTGTGTTTCATGAAACCAAAGTGACAAATATGTTGAACTGACTTCTTTAGAATCCCTTTCAGAATTGTTGCTTGTTGATTTTGTATGAGATACATATTTAACTAAAAAAAAAGTTAGAATAGCATTGGGAGCAGTCAGAATGAGATTTACCAGGCTAATTCCTGGGATGAGAAGTTTGTCCTTTCAAGAGAAGCTGAAAAATCAGGTTTGTATTCCTTGGAGTCCAGAAGAATGAGGGGTGACCTTACTCAAACATATAAGATCCTTAGCAAGCTTGACAATTTTTAGAAATATTCTCAATGGTAGGAGAGTCAAGGTAAGGGAACAGAGCAACAACATTTAACACTGAAGTGTGAATGAATTTCTTTTTTCCAGAGGGTAGTGCACCTGTGGAATTCTTTGCCCCTGAGGATAGTGGAAACCAGATCATTAGATATGTTTAAGGAGATAGATAAATCTTTGAAAGATCATGGAACTGAGAGTAATGTGGAACTGGCACTGCAGAGGGGTTCTGGCCAGCATAGATCAGCCATTGTCATATTTAATGCTTCCATAGTCTGATTGCTCCTTCCTGCTCGTATTTTTGTTTGTCCTTCTGTTCTCAATTTATGGCCCAAAGAATTGTCATTTAAAAAAAATTATTTTATTTTTGACAGATTTTCTCTCAGCCCCACATTAATAACCTGAAGTCCCCAGTGCAATTGAACAGGACTGGAGAATGTGAATGAACATCATCCCTGCCAATGCTAGTGAACTGAGTGTAGGGTAGGATGTACAATTCGGAAATTTTGTGGGCATATGATGGAGAAATTGCTTTCACCAGCTCCATAACATTGAATCAATTGCAATGAACCAACTAAATGAAGCAAGGCCAAGCATTTTACTTGAAATATCTCTAGTCTGTGGGCCTCTTGCTCTACTACTTCGTGTATTTAATCAGTGAAGCATTGAGGAAATTTCTTCCAGATCTATTGCCTCCTGAATGGTTTAAAGTCACTTCTGCAGTTGGCTGTGTTATGTGCCCTAAATTTTCCATGATGTTCATCCATTTACAGCAGGGGTTCCCAACCAAGGGTCCATAGATCCCTTGCTTAATGGTATTGGTTCATTGGATAAAAAAAGGTCACAAACCCCTGATTTACGGGAATGCTTTTTATACCATGAGTCATTTAGAGTTCCCAATCAGGAATGAATTTTCAGGCAGCTTTATTTTCAATAGCTGCAGGATGCTTCTCAATTCAGCTAACGATATCACTTCTCACAAATATTGTAAAAGAATTTTATGATCACTATTTCATGTATAATACTTTGAAATTACTTTATAATAATCCTATATGGGAATGAGTTCATTTATGATGCAGTTAAAAGTTAATAACTAAAATTTTTTTGCAGTACTACTAATCATAAAATGAACAATTGCATGAGATTAAAGTTTTTAAAAGTTTTAGATTTTTTTTGTCTTCTTTGTCAGTCTCAATTTTCTAGTCTCTCTGCCCTTAAATTCATAAAGTTTCCCTATTTGTCACATCTACGTTCTCAGTCCTTTACTTCCGTTAGATAATGAGATAAACTATTGATTCCAATGTAGTCAAGATCCTAGATACCCTTTTGATCTTGTTACATCAATGTGTGGAATAAATAAATTTTGATTTGAAGCGTTAGAGGAGAAAGCCTAATCTGTAGCATACCCAATGAGAGCAAATGAAATGTACCACACTAAAACTAGCAACATGACCCAAGTGGTCCATTCCCCTGTTATGCTCCACATGGGCCTCTTCGTATCTTGTGACATCAAAACCAATCCACATCATCTATTCTTTCCTTCGTGCTCTTAACTAGCTTCCTTAAGCTGTTCTGCTGTTTCGGCTGACATTTATTCCTCTCTATCAGCACTTATCATCTGTAGCTTTTAGTTAGGCAAACATTTATAGGCTGTGATTCTAAAAAATTAATTTCGTGATAATGCACTTCCACACAGCTGCTTCTAAAAATGAGGAGTCTGGGTACGGGTAACATTTCTTGTCTTTCAACTTAATAAAATAAATAGCTCATGAACTATTATGGATAAATAGAAAACTATGCAAAGTACTTACATTATTTGTTATAGCAAATTTATTCCTTTTTAATTGTATTGCAAACATGGTGTCACGGTCCAGTCCGTGAAGTCTGCATTCCGGTTCACGGTCTGAGCTATCGATTCCTTATTCCGGGTTTTCCTGTTTTCTCTTATTCCATTGAATGCCTTAATTGAGGCACCTGATTCTCGTTTTGGGCTGGCACATAAATACCTCTCAAACCAAGGATTCTCTGCTGGACTGTTCCCTTCCCCTTCCTTCTGAAGCCTTGCCTGCATCCCCATCAAGTTCAACTGCTGGAGTGAGACTGGAGCCTTGCCATGCCAAGATAAGGAGTTCATTGAGTTTGGAACTATCTCTTTGTGTCCCTGTGTTTTGTGTCCATGTCAAAGAAGAGTCCCAGCCCTACGTCCTGTTTCCAAGGAGGGGTCCCGGCTCTGTGTTCTGTCTTCCACGTTCCAAGTGCCATGTTCCAGTCCTGTCCAAGTCGAGGCTTCGTGTTCTTGTCCTGTCTGTGTGCCTTGTCCAGTCCAGGAGTCCCATGGCAGTTTACCTTGGCAGTTTACCTCGGCAGTCATCCTGGCCCTGCGTCCAAGAAAGATCCTGGCCCTGCATCCTAGAAAGTGTCCTAGCCCTGCGCTCCAAGGAGGAGTCCCGGCTCTGTACCCAAGAGCCTAACCAAGCCGAGTCCGAGTCCGAGTCCAACTGCCCTGGAGTACCTCGTCTAGTCCTGGAGTACCTCGTCCAGTTCACGTCATAGGCTCTGAACATCTAGTTCAAGTCCAAGGCTGTGTGTTCCTGGGTTCCAAGACCAAGTCCAGGCACCGTGTTCCAGCCCTGTCCAAATCTGAGCTTCGTGTCCTCATCTAGTTCCGGTGCCTCGCCCAGACCAGTGCTGGAGTACCTCGTCCTGTCCTGTAGCCACATCCTGTCCTTGCCAAGATCCTAGTCCCGAGTCCTAGCCTAGACCCGGGTTCCGGTTCCAAGTCAAGACCCAGGTTCCAGGTCCTTGTCCAGGCCCTGGTTCTGGAGTTCCGTGTTCCTAGTCCAGGCTCCTCGTTCCTAGTTCCCTGCCTGGGTCCTGTGCTTCTAGTCCAAGTCCTAGTCCAGGGCCTGTGTCAATGTCCAGCGGCGTTTCTTCCTTACTCACCTTGCTATCTCGATAAACCTGGTCCTGTTCCTAGTACTTTAGCGTCTGTGTCTTGCATTTGGGTCCGCTCCCAGCGCCCCTGTTATGACACGTGGATTTTTCCACCAGATATGGAAGAAGCTTACTTTGGAGAGAAGTAAGAGTAAAAGAAGAGAGGAGGTAATGTTGTGGGCTGAGGTGTTAAAGACTGACTGATTAGCCCACAGTCTTGGTAGCAACCCAAGTCTTTCTCCCACTACCAGTTATCAATTCCCTCACAGTTCCCAACATTAGCTTTCCAACATTAACTTTCCTCTACTACTCCATTTGACCTCATTGCCAAGAGAAAAACCAACACAATCAAATTCAAAACCAAATTTATAAACTACAGTATATTATAATCTGCATCTTTGACCTGAAATTTTTTTTGTCAATCCATCTATCTGACCCATGGAGTTTTTCCAGCATTTTCAGTATTATTTTGAATCTTTAGCAACTGCAATGTTTTAAATTGATTTTCAAAGTAATTATCCTTGCCAATTTACTTATTGTCTGTCTTCCATATGACACTGCCAATGTTAAACCTGGGGAGTGATTCAACCAGTGGCTGCAAAATGGCAGATGGGAGACCTCCATTGATTAAGATGGTGGCGAATATTGGTTGCTCAGGTTGAGGTGTTTGATGTTACGGTGTTCTCTGAGCTCAGCAATTAGGTTGTAGATATTTCATCACCAGTCAAGGTGACAGTTGTTGGTGTTTCTCTCTGGGAGTGCTCACGTTTATATAGGCTTTCATTGCTTGCCTCAGTCCTGATTGGCTATTCCTTCTAGTGACCTTTGAGTTCTATTTGCTCGCGTCTCTTTGGCTCTTAGGGGTCGTAGATAGCGTCTATTTTGATATATTTGCTTACAAAGTTATCAGAAGAGAACCACGCTTCTGACAATTCTCATGCCTGCTTTGTGTTTGCCTATGCCAGAACCTCCGCAGTGTTCCAGTTAAAGTGATGGTCCTTCTCATTCTTCATGTACTGAGATCAGCAACAGTGGTTCATGTCTCCATACCACCAGTTGGTGTTCCCATAAATGAACAGACAGTTTATGTCCTGCCTGGTCAACGTAGTTGCAGTTTCCACGGATCTCGGCACATGAAGACCAAGAAGGAAACCACTTTAACTGGGAGACCGGTTAGATTAGAAAGATTGAAATAATATGTGCAAAATGATTAACACTAGAAATAATTGAATTTTTTTTAATGTGTAAGAGAGCTGTGAAGGACTAAGAGTCCTGCCCAAAAGTGGAGGAGGGAAGCCAGTCATGATGGAGAAAAGGTATGGCTAAATAATAAATAACCGAGTGAGCTGGGTACAGAGCAATTTCTAATGCTATTAAAGAAAAATAATTGGTTCAGAAAAAAAAATGCAGCAGCTATTGAATAAATACTTGAGGTTATGTGGCATGTACCATAGTCAGTTCTACATTCTTCTTGGAATATGCAACCTGTGCTCTAATACCAGAAGTAAGAGCAATGGTAGAACCAGAAGCTTGTGGCCAAGTGAGTACAGCAACAATCCAAGTCCGAAGTTTTCAATCCATTATTTATGATGGCATTAATGAACATTTTTAAAATTCACTGCTTAATCACCAAGACAGCATAAATTTGCAAAATATAAGAAATGCAATAAAAATGTTTAACAGAATTTTTTGTAAAGACTTCTAACTGCAAGGCAGTGGAGGTTTAAGACCAGAGTTTTCCTTCTCCTAGATGAGCTGCCAACCACGATTGGTGAGCCTCATCTGCCAGAAGCGACTGGTTTTAAGGTGCCAGTACACCACCTTTGCCCCTTCCTCCTGTCAGTAGAAATGGTTCCACCTGGCTTAGTAGTGAAGCCACGTGATGGCCAGGAGCTGGATTTGGTTGTTAGAGGCTCTTTGAGTCACACGCCATTGGGAGAAAATGTTAGGAAAGTAATACAAGAAGAAAAGCTACCATTTAGATTAAAACAAGAACAAGTCAATGATATTATCACTATGGCTGCTGCTCAGATGGGAGAAGTATTGGAAATGTGCCTCCCCCATGTTATACAGTGACAGACCTGTATCCACCAACATAGTAGCCCAATGTTATTCACTGAAAGTTGGTGCTCTGTGTACTGTATATATTTTTATACTAACTATTGAAATAGAAGTTTACAAAAAGATTAAAAAAGGAGAGGGCTTATAAAAAGCCTTCACAAGATGTAGACCAGATGGTGGATGCAATTAATGTAGATAAGTGTGAGGTTGTGTCTTTTATAAGATTGTAAGTATGAATGGTAATATTCACTTAATAGGAAGATAGCAAATGAAGAGATTGACTTAATGGTTCTGGTACATAATTCCTGTAAATTATAGGCTCAGGAAGGTATAATATATGAATAGAATTTTGGGTTTTATAAACAGAGGCAGAACTCATAAACAGTGATGAATGTTCCCTCTTTCCACAAGACTCTCAGTCCCAGCAGACAGGATAAAACAAATGATGGTTGCTCTGTCTACTGTCACTCTCACTTGACAACCACTCTCCTGTGTAAAGAAAGAAAGAATAAGAATGTTATGCTGTATTTTGGTTATGCAAATCCTTTGGAATATCGTTGTTAAGAAAACATTAAAATTACTGCAATACCTCCTGAGTGATAGGAAGCAAATATATCATCTTTCTTCAATATTTTTGAGATTAATGAGGTGAAGGGTCAGAAAATCAGGCTGAAATACACACAGTATTTTGAACAAAGGGCACAGATTGAACTTTCATGGAAATTCATACTTATCAGGCATTATATACATAAGCAAACACACAGTACATTTTGATAGCTATAAAGTTATGAATAGAAATACTAACCAAATGGAAAGAAACCAAAGATGTTGCATGAACAGAGACTGAACATTTCAAGTATTTAATTCTTGCATAGTATATGTTTAAAAATCCATTTATAAATCCTGTTGTTCACATCAGGTCTTTCATAACTCCAACATATGATTTTCAATGCATGTACAGACAGCCCCTATGACAGACACCCAACTTCCTGACACCTGTACACATGAATGAATTCCTATAATATTATATTCAAAGTTTAATGCATTTAAATACATTCCTACAGATGGTAGAACTAGTTCTCTCGTGTTCTCTCGTGTTCTCTCTCTCTCTTATGGTTCTTTCTTTCAGTCTTATGTGTTTTTGATGCTATTCATTACAAAAATGTGGAGGTGTGGTTACCATACTGAGCAATTTTTTTTTGTATTTTCTGACTTTAACAAAATTGTCTTAAGGACACCTGTAAAAACAGAGCTCGTTCATTACCTGGGGGCGGCCTGTATTTAAGAAACAGAAATTCTTCAATTCTTCTTCCAGATGTTGTCAACTATAGTGTGGGGATCAGTACAAAGAAAAATTAGTCTGTGTTATTGGTAACATAGTAGTCATCACAAACAGAGGAACCAAACGCAGATTGCTGATCAGCTTTCTGAACAGATCATTTCTGATAATTTTTCTCCTTCCCTTTTTTCAATATTCTAAATTCTAGTTAACCTCTCATTCCTTCCTTCTCCTCTCCTGCCCATCACCTCCGTCTGGTACCCTGCTTTCTTCCATGGTCCACTGTACTCTTTTTTCTTTAGCCCTTCACCTCTTCCACCTGTCCCCACTCAACTTCTTATTTCATTCCCCTCTCCCCCACCCACCACCTTCTGTCAACTGGTCTCACCTATCACCTGCCAGCTTATATTCCTTCTCCTGCCCCACCTTCTTATTCTACTTCTGCCTCCTTCCTTTCTAGGAAACAATCAACTATTTATTCCCCTCCGTATGTGCTAACTGACTTGCTGAGTTCCTTCCCCATCTTGTGTGTGTTGCTCAATACTCCAAGTACAGCCTAACCAATATCTTATTGAGCTTCAACGTAACTTGTCAGCTCCTATAACTAATGCCCTGACTGAGGAAGGGCAGCGTGCCAAGCTCCTCTTCACTAGCTTATTTAACTGTGCTTTCAGTGAGCTATGCACTTGTACTCCCAGTTGTCTCTGCTCCAAGACATTTCCCAGGTCCCTACCATTAACTGCGTAAGTCCTACATAGCTTTGATCTCCCAAAATGCCATATCTCTCATTTATCAGGATTAAAAGCAATTTGCTTAGGGCACGGACCAACATGTGAAATTATGACATTGTAAATATCGGTGAGACTTGGTTGCAGGAGAGCAGGACTGGCAGTTCAGTGTTGCTGGGCTCCATTGCTTCAGGCATAATAGTGAGGGAGGGATTAGAGGTGGCATTACTAGTCAGGGAAAATGTCATGGCAATACTCAGACAGGAAATACTGGACAGCTCGTCTACTGAGGCCATCTAGGTTGAACTGAGGAATAAAAAAGTGATGACCATGTTAATGGAATTATATTATAGACCATCCAATAGTCAGGAGGATTGAGAGGAATAAATTTGTAGAGAGATTGCAGACAGTTGCAGGAAACTAAGGTTGTGATAGTAGGTGATTTTAAATTCCCACATATTGACTGGGGCTCCCATACTGTAAAAGGGTTGAATGGGATAATGTTTGCCAAATGTGTTCAGGAAAAGTTCCTTAATCAATATATAGAGGTCCCAACTAGAGGGAGTGCAATACTGGGTCTCCTGTTAGGGAACGAGTCGGGTGTATGTCTGTGTTTGTAGTTCACTTTAGATCTAGTGATAATAGTTCCATTAGTTTCAGAACAATTATTGAGAAAGACAGCAACACTCACAACACACTGGAGGAACTCAGCAGGTCGGGCAGATTCCGTGGAAACGATCAGTCAACGTTTCTGGCTGGAACCCGACTGATAGTTTCCACGGATGCTGCCCGACCTGCTGAGTTCCTCTACCGTGTTGTGAGTGTTGCTTTGACCCCAGCATCTGCAGATTATTTTGTGTTTATGATTGAGAAAGATAGGTCTGGTCATCGAGCTGCGATTGTAAATTAGAGAAAGGCCAATTTTGCTGGCATTAGAAAGGATATGACAAGAGTGGATTGAGACAGGTATCTTTTGGCAAAGTCATGCTTATTAAATGGGATTCCTTCAAACATACAGTAATTGTATGTTACTTTCAGAATAAATGGTAAGGCTAAAAGGTTTAGGGAAACTTAGTTTTTAAGAATTATTGAAATACTTGTTAAGAAAAAAGACAAAATGCATAGCAGTTGGAGGCAGCAAGGAACAAATGGGTTACTTGAGGAGTATGTGAATGCAAAAGAACGGTTAAATCAGGAAGGCTAAAAGTAGGCATGAGGTTGCTCTAGCAGACAAGCTGAAGGAAAATCTGAAGGGCTTCTACAGATATATTTAGAGCAAAAGAGCAGAGGTATTTAAAAGTCCTTAGCCACAGGTGGCATGCTGGAGGATGGGAGGATAGCTAATGGTGTTCCATTGTTTAAGAAAGACTAATAATAAGCCAGGAAATTATAGGTTAGAAAATCTTATGTCAGTAGTGGGTAGGTTATTGAGAGGTATTGTAAGGGATTAGAAATTTAAGTATTTGGATAGACAGGGACTGATTAGGGATAGTCAACATGGCTTTATGAATAGTAAGTTGCATCTAACCATTCTTATAGAGGTTTTTAAAGGGGTTATCAGGAAAGTTGATGAAGGAAGGTCAGTGGATGTTGTCTACATGGACTTTAGCAAGGCCTTTTCCAGGCTCTGCACATCAAGAAGGTTCAGTCATTTGGCATTCAGGATGAGGTAGTAAATTGGATTAGACATTGGTTTCGTGAGAGAAGGCAGAGAGAAGACACAACTTCAGGATTGAAGGACGCCCATTTAGAACAGAGATGCAGAGAAATTACTTCAGTCAGAGGGTGCTAAATCTGTGGAAAATTGTGGTAACAAATGGCTGTGGAGGCCAAGTCATTGGGTGCATTTAAGGCAGAGATAGATAGGTTCTTGATTATCCAGGGCATCAAAGGGTATGGGGAGAAGGGATGACTGGAAGAATTGGATCAGCCCATGATTGAATGGTGGAGCAGTCTCGATGGGCCAAATGGCCTATTTCTGCTCCTATACCTTCTGGTCTTATGGTCTTAAATGGTTGTCTCTTTGACTGGAGGCCCGTGACTGCAGGGATCACTGCTGGGTCTATTGTAGTTTGTCATCAGTGTCAATGAACTGGATGGTAGTGTGGCAAACCTAATCAGCAAATTTGTGAAGGTCACCAAGATTGGATGCATAATTGACAGTATGGAAGGCTATCAAAGCTTTCAGTGGGATCTAGTCCAGCTGGAAAAATGGGCTGAAAAATAGCAAATGGAATTCATGCAGACAAGTGTGAAATATTGCACTTGCGGAGGATAAAGTGTAAGATTTACACAGGGAACAGTGGGGCACTGAGGAGTATGGTAGAACAGAGTGATCTGGGGATAAAGATCTATAGTTCCTTGAAAGTAGCTAAAGTTGTAAAGAGAGCTTTAGACATATTGGCCTTAATAATCGAAGCATTGAGTTCAGGAGTTGGGATGGTATATTGAAGTTGTATAAATGTTACTGAGGCCTAATTTGGAGTTTTGTGTGCAATTTTGGTCACCTACCTACAGGAAAGATATCAATAAGATTGAAAGAGTACGAAGAAAATATACACACAAAAATGCTGGTGAACGCAGCAGGCCAGGCAGCATCTATAGTAAGAAGTACAGTTGACGTTTCGGGCCGACTGTACTTCTTCCTATAGATGCTGCCGGGCCTGCTGCATTCACCAGCATTTTTTGTGTGTGTAGCTTGAATTTCCAGCATCTGCAGATTTCCTCATGTTTGCAAAAGAAAATTTACAATGGTTTGTTGGGACATGAGGACCGAAAGCTTGAATAGGTTAGGACTAATGTTCTGTAGAGCATTGGAGAATGAGGAGAGATATGGTAAGAGGTATACAAAATTATGAGGAGTATAGACAAGGTAATTGCAAGTAGGCTTTTTCACTGAGGTTACGTGAGCTAGAGTTCACGGGTTAAGGGTGAAAGGTGGAATGTTTAGAGGGAACATGAGTAGAACTTCTTTGTCCAGAGCGCGGTAGAATGTGGCAAGCTGCCAGAAGAAGTGGTGGATACAAGTTTGATTTCAACATTTAAGAGAAGTTTGGATAGTACATAGATGGGAGGGGTATGGAAGGCTATGGTTCAGGTGCAGGTAGATGGGCCTAGGCATAATAAAGTTTGGTATAGACTAGATGGACCTGTTTCTGTGCTTTAGTTCTCTATGACTCTATCTCATGGTTCTGCACAATTTATGACACCATCTATTTTACTACCATCCAAAAAATTGCTAACCATACCTGATACATTCACATCCAAATTCTTCATATAAATTACAAACAACAAAAATGTCCCCACTGTGATGCCTGTGGCACACCCCTATTTGCAGGCTTTGAGACCATCAAACAGTCTTTGACCAACACCCTCTGCTTTCTACCACTGAGCCAATTATGAATACCCCACGGATCCCATGTGATCTAACCTCCCTGATAAACGTTCTATGAGGGACCTTGGCAAAGTCCATATAGACAATATCACTATCCTACCCTCTTGGTTATCTCCTTAAAGAAATCCAAGAGATATTCCGACATGACTTCCCACACACAAAGCTCTGCAGACTCTCCAAATGCTGCTGTCTGTCAAAAAAACACTCGAGTAATTTACCCACCAGAGATTTCAGACTCACTGGCATATAGTTTCCTGGCTTTGTTTGCTACTATTTTTGAACAAGGGTGCCACATTAGCCACCCACCAGTGCTCCAGAGTGTCATCTGCAGCCAGAGATGAAGCAAAAATCACTGCACCAACCTACACAAATTTTCTCTAACTTCTCACAAGGTCTGAAAATGCACCAGGTCAGCCCCTGGAGATTTAATGTCCTTTAAGGCCTCATTACCTCTTTCTTGCTAATTTCCATGTGATTCATAACAACATCACTCATTTCCTCCATTACTTTAGCTTTAATTGTTTTCTCAATGTGAAAACTGAAGAGAATCTTTATTAAAAATCTCAGACGAGTTCTTTGGTTCCATACAGATGGCTATAAAACATTAAAACCTGAGAGCAGAATTAGACTATTTGGCCCATCAAGCCTTCACCATTCCATCATGGCTGATTTATTATCACCTTTCAACCACATTATCCCTGCTTTCTCCCCTTAACCTTTGATCTATAAACTTCCATATTAAATATACCCATTGACTTGGCCTCCACAGCCACCTAAGGGAAAGAATTCCACAAATTCACCACCTCGGGCTAAAGAAATTACTCCTCACTTTTGTCCTTCAAATTTGCAACTGTGCCCTCTGGTCCTAAGTTCACCCACCATAGGAAACATCATCTCCACCAGGCCTTACCATATTCAATAGATTTCAATGAGACCCCCACTCATTCTTCTAAACTGCAGGAAGTACAAGCTCAGAACAAATGCTCCTCATGCATTAACCCTTTCATTCCCAGAATAATTGTCTGGAACCTCTCTAATGTTAGCACATCCTTTCTTAGATAAGGGGACCAAAACTGCTTGCAATATTCCAGGTGCAGTTTGACCAGTGTCTTATAAAGCCTTAGCATTACATCCTTGCTTTGAAATTCTAGTCCTTGCAAAATGAATGCTAACATTGCATTTACCCACTGACTCAGCCTCTAAGTTAACCTCAGGGAATCACGTACAAGGACTTTCAAGCCCCTTTGCATCTCTGACTTTTGAATTTCTTCCCCATTTAGAAAAAAATTACACCTTTATTCCTTCTACCAAAGTGCATGACCATTAACTTCTCTGCACTATATTCCATTTGCCATTTCTTTGCCCTTTGTCCTAATCTACATAGGCCCTTCTGCAGACTCCCTACTTCCTCAACACCACCTGCCCCTCCACCTATCTTTTTCTCATTTGCAAACTTGGCCAAATTGCTAACAATCCTGTCATCCAAATCATTGACATATAACGTGAAAAGATGCACTCCCAACACCTACCTCTGCGTAACACCACTACTCACCGGGATCCAACCAGAATAGGCCACCTTTATTCCCACTCTATGCCTCCACTCAGTCAGCCAATCTATCCATGCTCGTAACTTTCCTGTAACACCATGGGCTCTTGTTTGGCAAACTCATGTGCAGCACCTTGTTAAAGGCCCTCTGAAAATCTAAGTAAACAGTATCCACTGACTCTCCTTCGTTATTTCCCCTACTGCCTGTTATTTCTTCAAATAATTCCAACAGACTTGACAGGCAAGACTTCCCCTTAAGGAAACCATGTTTACTTTATAATAGAACATGGAACATAGAATAGTACAGCACAGTACAGGCCCTTCGGCCCATAATGTTGTACTGACCGTTAAAACCTGCTTCCCATATAAACCCCAACCTTAAATTCCTCCATATACCTGACTAGTAGTCTCTTAAACTTCACTGGTGTCTCTGCCTCCACCACTGACTCAGGCAGTGCATTCCACGCACCAACCACTCTCAGAGTTAAAAACCTTCCTCTAATATCCCCCTTGAACTTCCCACACCTTAAAGCCATGTCCTCTTGTATTGAGTAGTGGTGCCCTGGGGAAGAGGCACTGGCTGTCCACTCTACCTATTCCTCTTAATATATTGTATACCTCTATCATGTCTCCTCTCATCCGCCTTCTGTCTAAAGAGTAAAGCCCTAGCTCCCTTAATCTCTGATCATAATGCATGCTCTCTAAACCAGGCAGCATCCTGGTTAATCTCCTCTGTGCCCTTTCCAATGCTTCCACGTCCTTCCCATAGTGAGGCGACCAGAACTGAACACAGTACTCCAAGTGTGGCCTAACCAGAGTTTTATAGAGCTGCATCATTACATCGCGACTCTTAAACTCTATCCCTCGACTTATGAAAGCTAACACCCCATAAGCTTTCTTAACTACCCTATCTACCTGTGAGGCAACTTTCAGGGATCTGTGGATGTGTACCCCCAGATCCCTCTGCTCCTCCACACTACCAAGTATCCTGCCATTTACTTTGTACTCTGCCTTGACGTTTGTCCTTCCAAAGCGTACCACCTCACACTTCTCTAGGTTGAACTCCATCTGCCACTTCTCAGCCCACTTCTGCATCCTATCAATGTCTTTCTGCAATCTTCCACAATCCACTACACTATCCACAACACCAATGACCTTTGCATCATCTGCAAACTTGCCAACCCACCCTCCCACCCTTCTACTCCCACATCCAAATCATGAAAAGCAGAGGTCTCAGAACAGATCCTTGTGGGACACCACTAGTCACAATCCTCCAATCTGAATGTACTCCCTCCACCACCACCCTCTGCCTTCTGCAGGCAAACCAATTCTGTTTCTATCTGGCCAAACTTCCCTGGATCCCATGCCTTCTGATTTTCTGAAAAGGCCTACCATGTGGAACCTTGTCAAATGCCTTACTAAAATCCATGTAGATCACATCCACTGCACTACCCTCATCTATATGCCAGGTCACCTCCTCAAAGAACTCTATCAGGCTTGTTAGACACGATCTGCCCTTCACAAAGACATGCTGACTGTCCCTGATCAGACCATGATTCTCTAAATGCCCATAGATCCTATCTCTAAGAATCTTTTCCAACAGCTTTCCCACCACAGATGTAAGGCTCACAGATCTATAATTACCCGGACTATCCCTACTACCTTTTTTGAACAAGGGGACAATATTTACCTCCCTCCAATCCTCTGGTACTGTTCCGGTGGTCAACGAGGACATAAAGATCCTAGCCAGAGTCTCAGCAATCTATTCCCTCACCTCGTGGAGCAGCCTGGGGAATATTCTGTCAGGCCCTGGGGACTTATCCATCCTAATATATTTTAACAACTCCAACACCTCCTCTCCCTTAATATCAACATGTTCCAGAACATCAACCTCACACATATTGTCCTCACTGTCACCAATGAGAGGGAACTTAATACCGAAAAGAAGTATTCATTGAGGACCTCGCTCACTTCCACAGCCTCCAGGTGCATCTTCCCACCTTTATCTCTAATCGGTCCTACCTTCACTCCTGTCATCCTTTTGTTCTTCACATAATTGAAGAATGCCTTGGGGTTTTCCTTTATCCTACTCGCCAAGGCCTTCTCATGCCCCTTCTTGCTCTCCTCAGCCCCTTCTTAAGCTCCTTTCTTGCTACCCTATATTCCTCAATAGACCCATCTGATCCTTGCTTCCTAAACCTCATGTATGCTGCCTTCTTCCACCTGACTAGATTTTCCTCCTCACTTGTCATCCATGGTTCCTTCATCCTACCATTCTTTATCTTCCTCACCGGGACAAATTTACCCCTAATATCCTGCAAGAGATCCCTAAACATTGACCACATGTCCATATTACATTTGCCTGCAAAAACATCTCTCCTCAAAGCCTCTTTATATAATGTGCTTTCAAGTACTACTACATTGAATTAGTTGTCAAATATTTATCTATTGTAACCCTCAGGTTCGTCTGGCAATGTTAGTCTAGGGGAAGACAGTCTCCGGCCCCGCCAAACTTGTGAAATCTTGTTTGTGTGGATGCTGCATGATGTGTTCCCTGTTACAATCAGTACCACAAAATATCAGACAGTGCACCATATGCAATTAAACGACATAGCTTTATAACTCTTAATTTGACTGTAGGATTTTTAAAGAAAACAAAGAAAAAGGGCCCATTTTAATGAAACATTCTAATGTGCATGTTGGAGCTCATGGTTTTCCGTTCATTTGTTCCCCATCGATTTCCTCCGAGCGTCGTCGACCTCCAGACCTTCACTTCAAGTCCATTCTGTCCTGCGGTCTACCAACTTGCTCCCCTCGCGTCTTCTCTCTTCATCTCTCGCTGACAAAAGGTGATGAATACTTCTTCTCAGACACACAAGAAAAAAAACAACACTCCCTTCATCAGATGGCGCACATTCCAAATCCATAATCCAGACACTGCTGCTACAGAGAAACCATTACATTAGCAGTGAAACCTTTCCCAGTGTGTTACATTATTATCACCATCCACAGAGTCAAAGAGCACTTCAGCACAGAAACAGGCCCTTCAGTCTATCTAGTCCATGCAGAACTGTATTTTGCCTAGTCTCATCAAATTGCACATTGACATAGCCGCCATACCTCTCCCAACCATGTATTATCCAAACTTCCCTTAAATGTTGCAATCAAACATCTGCACTGGCAGCTCGTTCAACACTCTCACTACCCTGTAAGTGAATTTCCCCCTCATGTAACCTTTGAAAATTTCACCTTTCACCCTTAACCCATGCCCTTTAGTTCTAGTCTCTCCCAGCCTCAGTAGTAAAAGCCTGCTGTATTTACCTGATAAACCCCTCATAATCCACAAATTTGCTGATCCAGTTTACCATATTTTCATCCAAATCATTAATATACTGTAGACGACAAACAACAACAGACCTAGCACCGATTCCTGTGGTATAGGACTGGCACCTGCCTCCAGTCAGAGAATTAACCACTTCTCCCACTAGAGCAAAGTTGAATCTAAGTTACTACTTCATCTTGAATGACAAGCAACTGAGTCTTCTGGACCAGTTTCCCATTTGATACTTTGTCAAAAGCATTGCTAACATCCATGCAGACTAGGGGTCGGCAACCCGTCGATCATGATCGACCGGTCGAGCTTTGAGACTTTCCCAGTAGATCATGAAGAAAAATCAAAAATAAATGCACAAATACTGTTGTAATGTGAGCATTATAAAAGTAAGTAATACTAATTAGGATAATGGTAATGTAGCAATATTTTTTCGCTAAAAAGCTGATTGTAAAGAGAGATTGTTTCCGGGTTGTGGGGGTTTAGTTCCGTTCTTTCTGCCCAGTGCACATGTATGTAGTTCTCCCGCCATGCACCGCATTTTCAGCGTAGCCTGTGCTGCATCAAAGTGACCAATCAGATTAGATAAGAGTACAGACTGTCGCAAACATCAATATACGGCTGTGGTCCCCAGCCTCCGGGCCACGAAGCGTGCAGTGGTAGTCAGGATGCATACAACACATCTTTAAGAAAAAAAGCCGAAATAAACAAGCTAATTAATTAGGTGCGGCCTGGCACGTAAATGTCAGCTCAGATCAGAGGCGACACAATCAGCAATCGCTCCTGATATTCTGATAGCATAGCGGAGGCTCCACCAAAGAAGGCGAAAATGTACAAATTCCATCCAGAATGGGAAGAGGAATTTCTATTTACCTTGGTGAAAGACAAGTGTGTATGTATGTTGTGCCACCAAACACAAGCACTGGCTAAAAGCGGGAATCTGGAGCGGCACCACAACACCAACCACCAGGAATTTAAAGACACCTACCCCCAAAGAGCGCAATTCGTGCCTGGAAAGTTGAGCTGAAATCGGGGTTGAAGGCCCAGCAATAGTTTTCCACAAAACATGCTGCCCAAAATAAGGCTGCTATTGAAGCATCATTTCGTGTAAGTCACCTGTTGGCTGAACACAAGAAGCCTTTTACAGACGGCGATTTATTCAAGGAAGCAATGGTCATTACCGCAGAGACTGTTTTAATAACTTTAAAAACAAAAACAGCATCACAACTGCAATACATAATATACTGCTTGGCCCTGCAACAGTGACAAGGAGGGTAGGGTCACTGTCAGAGGACGTGAATATTTTTCACTACAGTTCGATGAATCCCTGGATGTAATGCAAACAGCTCAGCTTGTTGTATTTGTCAGAATGGCTTTCCAGGATTTTACAACAAAGGAGGACTTCCTCATTCTTTTGCAATTAAAGGAAAGAACAAGAGGTGAGGATATTTACAATGAGTTTAAAAAAAATATGTCCGTGAAAATGACATCCCTATTCATAAACTGGTGGCAATTACTACTCATGGGGCCAAGCAATGCGCGGTGTGCATGCTGGTTTTATACCACTAAACGTCAGTGCCTACCTCAGGTCAACTTATCCATGTGAAATTGCATTTTCACAGATGAAAATTATTAAATCTAAGTACAGGAGCTGACTTACTGACAGACACCTCACTAGGGTTGCCAACTTTCTCACTCCCAAATAACGGACAAAAGTAGCAGTCAAATCCCGGGACATTTGTGTTTACCCCTAGAAAGACTACCATGACCATGAAGTCTTGCGTGGGCACCTGTGTGCGCATGCGCGTATGTGCCGATTTTTTTTTTTACCCCTCAAATTGGTTTTGGCTTAATTTTCATTATTTCTACTTAATATAAGCTGTGTATTTATCATATCATTCCTACTTTTACTATATGTTAGTGTTATTTTAGGTTTTATGTGTTATTTGGTATGATTTGGTAGGTTTTTTTTGGGTCTGGGAACGCTCAAAATTTTTTTCCATATGAATTAGTGGTAATTGCTTCTTCGGCGTAAAGCATTTCGGCATGAAAGGTTTCATAGGAACGTTCTACCTTAGCGGGGGAATATGAGACAGTTGGCAACCCTACACCTCACAGACTGTCTCAGACTGGCTGTCTGTAGCTATGAGCCAAATTTCAGTGAACTAGCAGAAAGTATTCAGCCCCAGTCATCACACTGAGCGCAACAGTCAATTTTTATTCATTTATTTTTTGTGTTGAAATAAAATTAAATAATGAAACTTAGAATTAAAGGTGTGAAATATTGTAATGTTCTTAAAGAAAGACAGCTATGGCCTGTTTGATATGCTAGTTACGGTGTTTTCTTGTTTGAATTAATTTGAAAGTTTGACAAAAGTATTTTGTGTAATTCAAATACAATTCGCCCAAATAAAAGGCCTCAAACTGGAAGTACAATCTGAGCTATTTTCTCTCTAAACTATTTAGTAGGTAGATCTTGCCTTTCACTGAGGTCGAGGTAGGGGATCTTGGGCTTAAAAAAGTTGGTGACCACTAATGTAGACCTTATTCCATTCAGACATCTCTGGTAAGACCACAGGATTGTTGTCGACCACTGCTCCCTAACTAACCTGGCACAGCTTGAGCAATTTTGCAAGGAGGAAGGGGCAAATCCCATTCCATCATGTTGTGCAAAGCTAACAGAAACTTATCCAAGAAGGTTACTGACTGTCATAGCTGTGGGAGATGGTCCAACTAAATACTGAGCAAAAGAGGATGAATATTTTTGAACAGCTGATATTTTGGTTTTTGAATTTTTTAGTTTTTTCATGCTTTACAATTTTCCTTGTTTTTGCGGCTCTACCTTGGAACACATGATTCAGAAATAGAAAATATCTCAGTTAAATTGATCAAAATCCCTGATTGTAATACTCATTTATGTGAACAATGGGTTGTTGGCTGAATACTTTTACAAAGAACTGTATCTTGTTAGCACTTTGTAGCATCCGCTACCTCATGTCAATGCTTCACATGGAAGTGTGTACACTTATAACAAATATTTTCCCATCACTTTTGATTCAATCAGTCTCTGATAAATTAGTCTTAGAATCACAATTCTCTCCTGATATTTGTGTAAACATTGAGGGTCATCTCTGGAATTGAATCAATATGGTATGTGGAACAAATGGAGAAATTATTGATTTTGCAGCCTCAAAACATGTCTCAGAAAGAAGACAGAAATATACTAGATACTTAATTGTTTAGAGAAAGAACATCTAGGATAATACCTGTATGCAAGGCAGGCAGGTAAGGCTGGCATTGATTTAGAAGCAAGTCTAGAAATTATTCCTTTGAGCTCAGTGCTATTGGCCTCAATGGCTGGTTGCTAGGCAAAGATTAGATTAGCTTTATTTGTCACATGTACATGAAATATTGAAACATACAGTTAAATTTGTCATTTGTTTTCAAATTTAAATCAGTGAGGATTGTGCTGGGTCTTTTGAAAGTGTCCCCATGCTTCTGGTGTCAGTATTGCATGCCCACAACTTACTCACCCTAACCTCTATGGCTTTGGAATGTGGGAGGAAACCAGAGCACACTGAGGAAACCCACACAGCTATGGGGAGAATATACACATTCCTTACAGACAGTAACGAGAATCAAACACTGATCAATGATCCCTGGTGCTGTAGAATAGTTGTGCTAATTACTATACCACCATGTTGCCCAAGTGCAGAATAATTAAGTTCTGGAGACTAGGCTCACTAGTGAAAAAGCTGAAATAAAAAGATGCCAAGAGTTAACACCCTGGAAGAGTCACTGGAATCTTTTGTCTCCACAGGTAGTATTGGATTTCCTTAGTGACTTCATCTTCAGAAGAAGCCGGATGGAAGCAGTAATCCCAGACTTCAAGTCCACACTGGGAATTCAAGTTTAGCAATTATCAACCAGGGGCAAAATTCTTGGAAGAATATTTTTAAATGAAGTTATTTCTCTTTATTGTATTACATACTGTTGATCTTGTTGAATTTTGGTTGTTAGACAACTTCAGCGAACAGTGATACCAAATTTAAATTTCTGTTTTAAAAATACCAACAGACCTTTGAAGAAATAAATGATTACAAAGCAGTTGACGTTTTACTAATATTATATGCACAACATTAGCAGAAATAAAAAAAGCTTTATATGTTTATAGCATCACTTACTGAGATAGGGCATTTCTGTAAACATTATTCAGAGACTGACCACATACTGTGGAAGTCTCAGCTGGAAGATAAGAAAATTGTAGCGCTTTTAAAAATCACCTTTTATGGATACCAAGCTGAGGGAGTGTATCATTCAAGTAAAGACTTGTAACTTCTGACCTCTTTCTTTGTTTTAACTGTACTTGCTAACCAGCTGTCCCTGTTGCAAAACTACTAGAATTAAGTGTTTTCTTTTCTTCACCGCTACTGAGTGACATTAAATGTCAAATTTCACAATGTCACCTTCAGTGTGGAAAAAGTTCATCTACACTAGGGTAAATCACTGGTGATGGACTATACCACACTGACTACACATGCACAAAACTACTATCATGTATTGGTTAAAAATGCAGTGAATTCATCACCCACTTAAACCCCCTCCCCAATTCCACCCCCATCCTGCCTACCACATTTTAGAATTTTAACTGGACCAGATATGTGTCATCTGGTCCAGTCTGTGCTCGTCGTATTGGCTTTCCTCTCTCTAGTGTGGTAATAAGTGTATCCCAGTTCTTTCATCTGTCACAGTAAAAGAAGTTGTAAATTTACATAGCAACTTTCAAGACCTTAGGATAAGAACCAGCATGCTTTACAGTCAAATAAGTGCTTCTGTACATAGGTACTGAAATTTTAACAGAAAACTTGGCTGTTCATTTGTCACAGCAAGATCCCCACAACTAACTGAAAATAGTCAGACAATCTATTTTTGTGATGTTAGTTGACAGATAAAATATTGGACATAGAGAACTCTATTTTCCTTCATTCTGGAACATGTTGGCTCTCTTAATTCCCCATGCCCTCGGTACCACAAGTATTCAGCGCTGAGTTTGTGCATTTATATGTCTCTGGAGTACATCCTTATCTCTACAATCTATTGACCCAAAGAGGAAACCATAGAAACATAGAAACCATAGAAAATCTACAGCACAGAAACAAGCCTTTTGACCCTTCTTGGCTGTACCGAACCATTTTCTGCCTAGTCCCACTGACCTGCACATGGACCATATCCCTCCATACACCTCCCATCCATGTATCTGTCCAATTTATTCTTAAATGTTAAAAAAGAACCCGCATTTACCACCTCGTCTGGCAGCTCATTCCATACTCCCACCACTCTCTGTGTGAAGAAGCCCCCCCTAATGTTCCCTTTAAACTTTTCCCCCCTCACCCTTAACCCATGTCCTCTGGTTTTTTTCTCCCCTTGCCTCAGTGGAAAAAGCCTGCTTGCATTCACTCTATCTATACCCATCATAATTTTATATACCTCTATCAAATCTCCCCTCATTCTTCTATGCTCCAGGGAATAAAGTCCTACCCTATTCAACCTTTCTCTGTAACTGTGTTTCTCAAGGCCCGGCAACATCCTTGTAAACCTTCTCTGCACTCTTTCAACCTTATTTATATCCTTCCTGTAGTTTGGTGACCAAAACTGAACACAATACTCCAGATTCAGCCTCACCAATGCCTTATACAACCTCATCATAACATTCCAGCTCTTATACTCAATACTTTGATTAATAAAGGCCAATTTACCAAAAGCTCTCTTTACGACCCTATCTACCTGTGACGCCATTTTTAGGGAATTTTGTATCTGTATTCCCAGATCCCTTTGTTCTACTGCACTCCTCACTGCCTTACCATTAACCCTGTATGTTCTACCTTGGATTGTCCTTCCAACGTGCAATACCTCACAATTGTCTGTATTAAACTCCATCTGCCATTTTTCCAGCTGGTCCAAGTCCCTCTGCAGTCTCTGAAAACCTTGCTCACTGTCTACTACACCTCCAATCTTTGTATCATCAGCAAATTTGCTGATCCAATTTACCACATTATCATCCAGATCATTGATATAGATGACAAATAACAATGGACTGATCCCTGTGGCACACCACTAGTCACAGGCCTCCACTCGGAGAAGCAATTCTCTACTACCACTCTTTGGCTTCTTCCATTGAGCCAATGTCCAATCCAATTTACCACCTCTCCATGTATACCTAGTGACTGAATTTTCCTAACTAACCTCCCATGCGGAACCTTATCAAAGGCCTTACTGAAGTCCATGTAGACAATATCTAGTGCCTTCCCTTCATCCACTTTCCTGGTAACCTTCTCCAAAACCTCCAATAGATTGGTCAAACATGACCTACCACGCACAAAGCCATGTTGACTCTTCCTAATAAGTCCCTGTCTATCCAAATGTTTGTAGATTCTGTCTTTTAGTACTCCCTCCAATAACTTACCTACTATCGACGTTAAACTTACCGGCCTATAATTTCCCAGATTACTTTTCAATCCTTTTTTAAACAACAGAACAACATGAGCCACTCTCCAATCCTCTGGCACCTCACCTGTAGACAGCGACATTTTAAATATTTCTGCCAGGGCCCCTGCAATTTCAACACTAGTCTCCTTCAAGGTCTGAGGGAACACCCTGTCAGGTCCTGGGGATTTATCCACTTTAATTTTCCTCAAGACAGCAAGCACCTCCTCCTTTTCAATCTGTATAGTTTCCATGATCTCACTACTTGTTTCCCTTAATTCCATGGACTTCATGCCAGTTTCCTTAGTAAATACAGACGCAAAAAATCTATTTAAGATCTCCCCCATTTCCTTTGGTTCTGCACATAGCCAACCACTCTGATCTTCAAGAGGACCAATTTTATCCCTTACAATCCTTTTGCTCTTAATATACCTGTGAAAGCTCTTTGGATTATCCTTCACTTTGACTGCCAAGGCAATCTCATATCTTCTTTCAGCCCTCCTGATTTCTTTCTTAAGTATTTTCTTGCACTTCTTATACTCCTCAAGCACCTTACTTACTCCCTGTTTCCTATACATGTCATACAACTCCCTCTTCTTCTTTATCAGAGTTGCAATATCCCTTGAGAACCAAGGTTCCTTATTCCTATTCACTTTGCCTTTAATCCTGACAGGAACATACAAACTCTGCACTCTCAAAATTTCTCCTTTGAAGGTTTCCCACCTACCGATCACATCTTTGCCAGAGAACAACCTGTCCCAATCCACGCTTTTTAGATCCTTGCTCATTTCTTCAAATTTGGCCTTCTTCCAGTTCGGAACCTCAACCCTAGGACCAGATCTATCCTTGTCCATGATCAAGTTGAAACTAATGGTGATATGATCACTGGAACCAAAGTGCTCCCCTACACAGACTTCCATCACTTGTCCTAACTCGTTTCTTAACATGAGATCCAATATTGCATCCCCTCTAGTTGGTCCCTCTATATATTGATTTAGAAAACTTTCCTGAACACATTTTACAAACTCTAAACCATCTAGACCCCTAACAGTATGGGAGTCCCAATCAATATATGGAAAATTAAAATCCCCTACCACCACAACTTTATGTTTCCTGCAGTTGCCTGCTATCTCTCTGCAGATGTGCACTTCCAATTCTCATTGACGATTGGGTGGTCTGTTATACAATCCCACTAATGTGGCCATACCTTTCATGTTTCTCTGCTCCACCCACAAGGACTCAGTAGACAAGCCCTCTAATCTGTCCTGCCTGAGCACTGCTGTAATATTTTCCCTAACAAGCAATGCTACTCCCCCACCTTTCATTCCTCTTCCTCGATCACATCTGAAACATCGGAACCCTGGAATATTAAGCTGCCAGTCCTGCCCCTCCTGTAGCCAAGTTTCACTAATTGCTATAACGTCATAATTCCACGTGTCAATCCACGCCCTCAACTCATCCGTCTTCCCCGCAATACTCCTAGCATTGAAGTATATACACCTCAGAAGATTTTTACCACCACTCACAACCTTTCTATTAGCGGATTTGCTTGAACTTTTAACATCATTTATTTTCACCCCAGCCACACTGTCAGCTCTGGCACTCTGGTTCCCATCCCCCTGCAAATCTAGTTTAAAGCCTCCCCAATAGCACTAACAAACCTCCCTGAAAGGATATTGGTCCCCCTGTAGTTCAAGTGTAACCCGTCTCTCTTGTACAGGTCCCACCTGCCCCAGAAGAGGTCCCAATGATCCTGAAATCTGAAACCCTGCCCCCTACACCAGTTCCTCAGCCACTTGTTCATCCTCCAGAGCATCCTATTCTTACCCTCACTGGCACATAGCACAGGTAGCAATCCTGAAATTACCACCCTTGAGGTCCTGCTTTTCAACTTCCGACCAAGTTCTCTATACTCACTCTTCAGGACCTCCTCACTGTTCCTTGCTTTTGTCATTGGTACCGATGTGCACCACGACATCTGGCTGATCACCCTCCCACTTCAGAATGTCATGCAAGCGATCAGAGACATCCTTGACCCTGGCACCTGGGAGGCAACAAACCATCTTGGATTCTCTGTCACGACCACAGAACCTCCTATCTGCACCTCTTACTATCGAGTCCCCTATCACTACCACTCTCCTCTTTTTCCACCCTCCCTTCTGGACTGCAGAGCCAGACTCAGTGCCAGAGATCCGGCTACTGCAGCTTGTCCCAGGTAAGTCATCCCCCCCAACAGTATGCAATGCGGTATACTTGTTGTTGAGGGGAATGGCCACAGGGGAACCCTGCTCTGCCTGCCCTTTCCTCTTCCCTCGCCTGACAGTGACCCAATTTCCTGTCCTCTGCTCCTTTGGCATAACTACCTCCCTGTAGCTACTATCTATAATCTCCTCATTCTCCCGAATGATCCGCAGGTCATCCAGCTCCTGCTCCAGTTCCCTAACGCGGTTTGTTATGAGCTGCAGCTGGCTGCACTTCTTGCTGGTGTCATTGTCAGGGACACCGGAGGGCTCCCTGACTTCCCACATCCTGCAAGAGGAGCATTCCAACATCTGGCCTGGCATTCTCACTGCACTAAACAATCTGAACAAAAAACTTAGCGGAACCTATCCTGGCCTCTGTCTGTTCTCGCCGAAGCCACTCTGACTCAGTCCACTCCGACGATGGCTGCTGTAAAAGGTCTGCTTTTAAACCTTGGCGCGCTACATCACGCACCTGCGCAGTGCAGACCCTTCTCCCCAAGCAGTGTTTAAAAAAAAAACAACTTTTTCTACCCGATTTCTTTACTCCCTTCTCCTCAGCTGCTTGCTTTGGAGAGTACTAACATTGAGTAGGTTTCACCAAAAGATGCCTAAGTGGTAATTGGAAGCACACTGGAGTATATTAGTTTATTGTCATATGTACAAGTACATTATTGCACAGGTGTAATTAAACACTTACATAGCATCAGATAAGCAGAATTCACAAGTAAATTATACACACTTTTTGCACAAAATGACATAATTTGAACAAAAAAGGGGGCATGTTTCATAAACTTCTGTCTGGTTGAGTATGGAAGACTGAATAGTGATCAACTTGAAAGGTGAGGGGTTAGATTGGTTACATAAGATCCAGGGGTCACTTGGCCTCTTCAGCACTTGCACCATCATGGCTGGGATGGATAAAACCGCTACTCCTTATTCCCATCTACCCACAGTAACTTTTCCCATGCTTATCAAATATTTATCTACCTTTGCTTAGGTAGCAAAGAAAATTCAAAGACTGCTTACCCATCCTTTGAGGAAGAAAATGCCAAAGGGTCGCTTCACTGTATTAAATCTGTAATCTCCTTCTTTTTAAACAATGACCTCTAGTCCTAGATTTCCCCATATGAGGAAAAATCCTTTTTATGTCCCTGTCAAATAAATCAAGTTCCCTCTCACTCTTCTAAACTCCAGCAGATACAAATCTAGTCTGTCCAATCTTTTCCAATAAGACAACCTGTCTATTCTAGGTATCAGTCAATGCATAAACAACTTTTCTTGAATAAGGAAACTTACACTGTACACAATATTCCCTATTCAGTCTCACCAGTTGCCTACATAACTGAAGCATAAACCCCCAACTTTTGTACTCAGTACCCTTCATAATAGACAATAGATATAAACTAATTACACAGATATAATATTGAGAAATTCATTCCAGTTGATATTACTAAGTATTTTATGACAGTGGCAACTACTATATGGAGCTGAAACCTGGAAACCAAAATAACATATTGTCACTACATCAACTGTAGGTGATTTTATAGATAGAGTGTTTAAATTAGGATATAGTCATTCAGGAACAAAGTCAAGGATTTTTCTTTCACAACAAAGCGGAGAAGGAAATTGAAACATTCTCTCCCAAAGGCTATGAATAGTAGGGCATTGGAGGTTTTCAAGACTTTTGCAAAAGAGAAAAACTAGATTTGCAGTATCACATCAGTCATGATCAATATGAATGGGCAGGTGGCCCAAAGGAACTAAGAATGGTTTTGGTTCTGGGAGATTATGGAGAGGGGAAGTGCTTACAGACACTCTTTACAGCTCAGCCTACAGAAAAATAACACATTTTTCAGGTGTTGTTGGCTTCTTCTTGACCCATGCTGCAGCTATGAAATTCACCTTGAACTGCGAAAACCCATACACCTATTCGAAATGAAAGTTTCCATTACCTCAGTCTTCAGGTATCATATAACAACATAGGATCATCTGTGTTAATGCATATCTGACATGCAGAAAATTTTCCATGACTATTATTCATCCCTTCGCTCATCCCTAATCCCTTATGCATGAAGAATGAAATTTACAGATGACTTTTGTGGAACTGAGCATGCTGCTTGCATCCATTCAGAGTCCAGGGACAAAAGCAGAGCAGCATGAAAGGAACCAGCAGCAACCTGTCTATTGATAGAGGTAGCTCAGAGGAAGCAGGACAAAGGGAAAGTCTGTCATTTGCTGCTGTCTGGAGACATAACGGTATCAGACTGGTGGATCAGACTGTTGTTTAAGCCTAGTAGTCCCTGTGGTTAGCAAAGTGAACAGTCTCATGACAACCATTAGATCCCGACTTCCCTCAGGCTCAAATATCCCTGCTGCCTAGAAGCTGCAATTCACGGCGTTCACCAATCTGTTTATCATATACTCCAGAATACTCTATTCTTCTTAGCAAGTGAAAGCATATTCTATTATTTCATACATGCAGTCAGCAACAAATTCAAGGTCAACTACTCCCTAATTTCCTTATTGCACTACTGTAGTACTTTTGATGAAGATAATGACAGAGTGCTCTTTGGTGAGGAGTCTCATGAATAAGATGCTGAAGAAATGATATTTTCAAGTCAAGGTGATTAATGACAATTGGTGAGGGGGGGAGCAAACCTGTAGATGTTGAGACAAGAAACTGCATTGCATTTTGTAGATGATGTACATGACAGCTATCGTGTTCTAGTAGTGAAAATAATTTAAGTGTAGTGTGATAGGCAGGGTGCCAATTATAGAGCTGGATAAAACTCAACTTCGCAAACATTTTAGAAGTTATTCTCTTCCAGGTAAGAATGTTTGTCCCTGGTCATACCTTAAGTGCAAATCTTAACAAGATTTAAAAAAACTGCTGCTTGTTCTATTGTTATTTGAAGTGTGATAAAACCCACATGATATTTATGGAAAACCCATTTAAATTATGCCATTGATTTGCTGAACCTTCATAGAGACTGACCTCACACTCTGTACATTGGTGCAATAATCCTCTAGTAGCTTTTCTTTCCAGCAAGTATCAGTTATAATCAGATCCGTTATAATTCTATAAGAATACTTTAAAATAAACAGCGATTGAAACTAAAGTAAGAAGCAAACTCTGATCCCCCTTTCCCTGCAAATCCTTAGTTCCAATTCAGACTCTACAAACAAACAAGCATTCTTAAAGGACACAAGGTAGCACAGTGGGTTATATCCACATGTCCTGAGTCTTATACTTTCATCTACAATGATGTTTAAGCAATTAATCAAACTCAAGAACTTATTGTTAATACTTAGTTACCCATCTATGGGTGAATGTGGAATGCGTTTTTTAATGGGGAGTGGTTATAAAAGAGGGAAACTGATTTCAGGAAGTTCTCGGGCAAAGAAGCACTGACTTGCTTCATCCAACATGAATATACTGTATACGCACTTAAAGAGTCTCCTAACCTCAGTAATATTAAACTAACTTTGTTTTTTGGTTCCTGAGATTACCATTTCTAAGATAAGTTTCCATTGTTGATCAAACAGGTTATTTAAACTGGCAGAGACATGATAGAAAAAAAGCCACTTACTGCAACAGTATCAGATACCAAAGTATGCCAAGCAACTTTATAATGCCAAGTAAATCTGCTAGTTACTGGAAAATATCCAAATGTACCATTTTACACAGTGATATCAACAGGATTGGGGAGACCAGATATAATACGGTCTTGATATTTTGAAGTATGGCAAAGAAACAATGCACTCACATCTGACTCAGTACAGACCTTCCCTGGGTTGTAAATGGTTGACTTATGGACACCATACATATGAATGAGGTGATTTACGAATATGACTCAACAAATTATTTTCGATGAATTTTTAAACAGTTTTTGAAGCAAGTTAAACTTCCTTAACTCTATAGCAGAGCTTTGCTGATGAGTGTGAGGCAAATTAAGTGACTTGGAGTTAGCCAATGTGATTCGAGCCTGACCTGCAACTGTAATCTGCTTGCGAGGGGCAATACTTTGTGAGAATTCACAATTTGAGCCACACTGCTGACTGTTTAGATCAGGACTCTTCAGTCCTGATGAAGGGTCTTGGCCCGAAACGTCGACTGTACTTTTTTCCATAGATGCTGCCTGGTCTACTGAGTTCCTCCAGCGTTTTGTGTGTGTTGCTTGGCTGTTTAGAGGAAGGTTTTGCTGTCTTGTTGTTCTGCAGGTGTCCTTTTAGGGTTTGAACTGGGTATTTCCCCAAGCATTTAGGAATCTAGTGGGATGGATAAAGGTGGACAACGATGGACTTCACCTGCTGCAGGTCTGCTGGCACCTTCTGCCACATGGAAGTCGGCACTTCCATGTTCCTTCTCTCCCCTCTCCCTCCCCTACCCCCCGTGCCCCTCCCCATCAAGGAGTATGAGAGCTGACTTGATAGAAGTGTACAAAATGATGAGAGGCATAGACAGGGTGGACAGTCAGAGACTTTTTCCCAGCGTGGAAAAGGCTAAAACAAGAAGGCATCATTTTAAGGTGATTGGAAAAAAGTTTATGGGTGATGCCTAAGGTAAGTTTTTTGCAAAGAGTGGTGGGTGTGTTGTACATGCTGCTAAGGTTGTAGTGGAACATGATAAGTATACATTATGGAAATTTAAGAGACTCTTAAATAGGCACTTGGATAAAGAAAAGTGGAGGGCTATGTGGGAGGGAAGGGTTAGATTGACCTTAGAGTAGGTGGAAGGTAGGTATAATATTGTGGGCCAAAGAGCCTATGTGTGTACTGTACTGCTCCATGTTTTATGTTCTAAAGCTGGAAATGCTGGAACTCCAGAACAACATGTAAACACTGTAATACTCAGAAAGAAGAGAGAAACTGAATTAACTTTTCAAGTCGGTGATGTCTTATTGTAACTAGAAGGCATTAGTTTTCACTAACCTGAAGCATTCACTAACACTGTTTCTCTCTCCATAGATGCTATCCAACCTGCTGTGGATTTCCAGAATTTTCTGTTTTTATTTCACCACTTCTCATCAGTCTTCACAAAGAAGAAACACCAATTTCAAAATGAAGTCCAGGTTTATGGTGCACTAGAAGAAAAGAATCATTACAATGTCAGAGTTCTTCTTGTAGCACTGTTTATCATTGTGTTCTTCTTGAACTTGGCTAACTAATGCTGGAAATGTATTAAAATTTTAACTGCCACCCAGCCAGCAATGTTGTTGACACTTAGAGGCAAGAATAAGAATGCTCTAATCTTACTTAAAATCTTGAACATTTTATTCTGTTTCAGCAGAGGCACAGCGATGATAAGAAGACAAGTATTCTTTAAAATAATAAATAAAACACATTTAACGAAGATATCCCTGTCACAGTAACTTAGAATTCAACGCAAGGCAGAAGAACGCACAAACAGTAAAGGAGTTCAGATTAGTAACATCCTTGAGGACTCAAAATAAGATCAGGTGAATGAATTTTCTGACAATTCACTTATCTAAAGAGCACCTTTCATTTAACACAAATAGTAAACAGCATTCATAGTTTATCAAGGTTCACCATGTACTTCACTGTGGATGAAGTCACTTTATTTTATATACCATTATCCAACAACTAGTAAGACTTAATGATAGAATCACAACATTTCTTCATATTAAGGAATATGACATAACTATTCTTAGCTAGCTGTACAGGAATGTGGAAATTAATTACCGGTATGACCACAGCTTCACGTAAATCCCTTATGTAACTTTATGCTCTCACTGGGGAATTTTGGCCTCACAAAAGAATTAATTTCACGTAACCGTATCGATCTCCTCCAAGCTGATCCATGAGGAAACCAAGGCACTCTTTGTCCTGAGGCTCTCGTTCTCTCCCTTTGTCACCTATTCTGGTCTCAGCCACTTTACAGCTCACACTGCTTCTATTTACCAAAGTTGGTCCTATACTGCCCAGCTTGACATCGCTTTCACCTTGCGTCCAGTGATCCAAACAGTTATTTTGGATGGAGTAGTGAATCACATGCATTTCTAACTTGATGTGAACAAACCTGTCTCTTTACACTGAAGAAATTAAACAAGTTTTCTGGTGCCCTTGCATTCGGTCCACAGTCCTGACCTGTTATTTTAGCTCTCTGTCCCACTCTAATTCTGGCTCACTTGGCTGCAGCCTCTGCTTGTATTATAATGAAGGCCAAAGTAAACCTATGTAACAACATCACATTTTCCACCTGGGTGTGTTCCAGACTCATATTGAAATCTATAAATTCAGGTAACTTGCTTTCTCTGGACTTTGTCAGAACTGTGATATTAATTGTGTGTTTCTACCTCTATTAGTTAGTCATGTACTGCAGCTTTGCATTTCATAATTTCCATAACTTCTGTTTGTAGTTTCATTCTCTTACTGCTTTAACTTCACTTATATTCCATGGTTCAGGTTTTTCTCTCTTTCTAGTTGCCCCACTAACATATTAACAGGATAACCAGCATTTTCCTTTGGCATTCCTGGCCTCACCCAAACAGAGGTGTTCCTTTTACCAACCCAGCCCTCCCCCACATCCTCTGCAGCTTGAAATCATTTTTTTTTATCTTTCCCGGTTCTGATGGAGGATTCTTGACCTGAACTATACTCTGTTTCTCTTTCCCAGATGCTGCCTGACTTGCTGAATGTTTTCAGAAACGTCTGGTTCTCTGGCATCTGTAGTTTTTCAATTATCATGATATAATATTGAATTTACTCCCTTAAAGTAACTCCCTTACTTTTGAATGGGAGTTTAAACTAGAGTTACAGTGGCATGGGAGCCAGAGCACTAGATAGTGGTGTGCTTGTGGGAGAAGATGTTAAGCCTACATACAAAGACAGGAATCAAAAGATTGAGCATGGTAGGAATAATGTCCTGAGTTGTGTCCATTTCAATGCAAGACATATTATAGGAAAGGCAGATGAGCTGAGATCATGGATCAGCACATAGAGTTATGACATTGTAGCCATCAGAGAGACTTAGTTGTGGGGGGGACAGGACTGGCAGCTCAATATGTCAGGGTTCTATTGTTTTAGACTTGATAGAGTGGAAGGGATTAAAGGTGTTACCAGTTGGGGAAGAGGTCAGGTCTGTGTTCAGAGGAGAGAGCTCAGCTTCTGAGGTTATATGGGTGGGACTGAGGAATTATAAACATAGAAACATAGAAACATAGAAAATAGGTGCAGGAGTAGGCCATTCGGCCCTTCGAGCCTGCACCACCATTTATTATGATCATGGCTGATCATCCAACTCAGATCCCCGCCCCAGCCTTCCCTCCATACCCCCTGACCCCCATAGCCACAAGGGCCATATCTAACTCCCTCTTAAATATAGCCAATGAACTGGCCTCAACTGTTTCCTGTGGCAGAGAATTCCACAGATTCACCACTCTCTGTGTGAAGAAGTTTTTCCTAATCTCGGTCCTAAAAGGCTTCCCCTCTATCCTCAAACAGTGGCCCCTCGTTCTGGACTTCCCCAACATCGGGAAAAATCTTCCTGCATCTGGCCTGTCCAATCCCTTTAGGATCTTATACGTTTCAATCAGATCCCCCCTCAATCTTCTAAATTCCAACGAGTACAAGCCCAGTTCATCCAGTCTTTCTTCATATGAAAGTCCTGCCATTCCAGGAATCAATCTGGTGAACCTTCTTTGTACTCCCTCTATGGCAAGGATGTCTTTCCTCAGATTAGGGGACCAAAACTGCACACAATACTCCAGGTGTGGTCTCACCAAGGCCTTGTACAACTGCAGTAGTACCTCCCTGCTCCTGTACTCGAATCCTCTCGCTATAAATGCCAACATACCGTTCGCCTTTTTCACCGCCTGCTGTACCTGCATGCCCACTTTCAATGACTGGTGTATAATGACACCCAGGTCTCGTTGCACCTCCCCTTTTCCTAATCGGCCACCATTCAGATAATAATCTGTTTTCCTATTTTTGCCACCAAAGTGGATAACTTCACATTTATCCACATTAAATTGCATCTGCCATGAATTTGCCCACTCACCCAACCTATCCAGTCACCCTGCATCCTCTTAGCATCCTCCTCACAGCTAACACTGCCACCCAGCTTCGTGTCATCCGCAAACTTGGAGATGCTGCATTTAATTCCCTCATCCAAGTCATTAATATATATTGTAAACAACTGGGGTCCCAGCACTGAGCCTTGCGGGATGACTACATTAATATTATAGACTGCCCAATAGTCAGTGGGATTTAAGGAGCAAATTTGTGGAGAGATCACAGATAATTCTAAGAAGCATAAAGTTATGACAATAGGTGAATTTAAACTTCTAAGTATTGACTGGGAATCCCGTACTGTAAAAAGACTGCATGGGGTAGAATTTGTCAAATGTGTTCAGTAAAGTTTCCTTAATCAATATATAGAGTTCCCAACTAGAGAGAGTGTAATGCTGGATCTCCTATTAGGGGACGAGGCAGGGCAGGTGACAGAAGTGTGTGTAGGGGAACACTTTGGATCTACTGATAATAATTCCATTAATTTCAATTCAGTAGGACTGGTCTGTGGACTGAGATTCTAAATTGGAGAAAGGCCATATTTGATGGTATCAGAAATGATCTGGCAAGCATGGATTGGAACATGTTGTTTTCTGGCAAAGGGATGCTTGGTAAATGGGAGGTCTTCAATAGTGAAATATAGAGAGTACAGAGTTTGTATGTTCCTGTTTGAATAAAAAGCAAGACTAACAAGCTTAGGAAACCTTAGTTTTCAAGATATATTGAGGCTCTGGTGTTACATACCCCGTAACTGGGTTGCCACACCAGCAGAAATGGACCACTTAGTTGGAGTCTGGTTTAACAGAAACTAATAAAGTTTTATTAAGGAAATAAGTAACACTGTAATCTAATCGTAAGGATGTAAATGCAACAGGTTAGCAATGATAATACATACGTGTACACAGAACTAGAGTAACAGGAATCAACCAAGCTCTATCGCAGTCTGGGGATAAAATGGTCAGTCTTAAGTGACGCAGAGTTCAGTTCAGCTTAGTACAGTTCGCAGTAATCGCTGTTGTGCCGTTGGAGAGAGAGAGAGAGATAGAGATATGCAAATCTGATTCAGCAGACCTTTGATGTTCTTTGCAGTTGGCCTTTCGGGCAAACCCTTTTATGCCTTCTGTGGTCACTGACTGTGACCCCTCCATTCCGGATACGACCGTTCTTCCGTGGTGAACCCGGCACCCAGGCAAGGGCGGACACACACACCAGGTTCCCGCCGATCGTCCCATTTCACCCTGTCAGTCTATGGTTGGTTCCCTCGAACCAGACCTCCAACTCCCACCAACTTGTGGGGGCACACCGCTCTTCCAGGGTCTCGTTATCTCGTGATCTCGTGGTGTGTGTCGTGCCTTAGCGACCTTGTTCTTTTTATCCCCCTGCTGGGGTATCGCCTGTTCATCAAACTTCAAACAGTTCAGGTTCAAAGCAACCGGTCTGTCAATATCTGAAATGTGTTTCTTTCTCGTTAAATCTCTCTCTTCTCTCTTATTAGCATTTTGAATGTTTCTCCATTGTCTCCCTTATCTCTCTCATCAGCATCAATCTTCTGATAACTTGATTTGTTGTCACACTGGTTAAGAAGAAGAGAAAAGTGGAGAGCAGGTGTAGGCAGCAAGAAACAAATGAGCCCATGGTTGGGTAAGAAATGCAAAAGAACAACTAAGAAGGAAATCAGGAGGGCTAAAAGAAGGCAAGAGGTTACTCTAGCCATCAAGCTGAAGGAGAATCCCAAGGGCTTCTACAGACATATTAAGAACAAAAGGATAGCAAGGGACAATATTGGTGCTCTTGATGATCAGTGTAGTTGTCTGCACATGTAGCCGAAAGAGATGAGGGAGATCTTAACTGGATTTTTTTATGTCTGTATTTATTCGGGAGATCAATTTTGGGTCTATAGACAAAATGGCAGTGAGTTCATGGACTGTATACAGATTACAAAGGAGGATGTCCTTGCTGTCTTGAGGCATATTAGAGTAGATAAACCCCCAGGGTCTGACAAGGTGTTCTATTTTATCTGTGGGAGATTAGTGCAGAAAATGCAAAGGCCTTAACAGGCATTTAAAACATCCTTAGCCACAGGTGAGATACCAGAGGAATGGAGGATTAGAGGATAGCCAATGTTGTTCCACTGTTAAAAAAAGGCTTTAATTATAGGCCGATGAGCCTGATGTCAGTAGTGGATAAGTTATTGGAAGGTATTCTAAGGGACCAGATATATATATATATATTTGGATAGAAAGGGACTGATTAGGGATAGTCAACATGGCATTGTGCATAAGGTTGTGCGGAACCAATCTTCCTGAGATTTTTGAGGAAGTAACCAGGAAAGTTGATGAAGGAAAGGTAGTAGATATTGTCTAGATGGACATTAACAAGGCTCTCAGCAAGGTCCAGCATGGGAGGTTGGTCAAAAAGGTTAAGTTGCATGGCATTCAGGATGAGGTAGTAAATTGGATTAGACTTTGGCTTCGCAGGGCAAGTCAGAGAGTGGTAGCAGATGGTTGCTCCTCTGACTGGAGGCCTATAACTAGTTTTGTGCTGCAGGGATTGATGCTGTGTCAGTTGTTGTTTATCATGTATATCAACGTTCTTGATGATAATGTGGTAAACTGGATCAGAAAATTTGTGGATGACACCAAGACTGGGGACGTAATGGACAGCAAGAAAGGCTATCAAAGCTTGCAGCGGGATCCAAACCAGCAGGAAAAAGTGGGCTGAAAAATGGAAGGTGGAAGTTAATGCAGACAAGTGTGAGTTGCTGCACTTTGGGAGGGAAAACTAGGGTAGGACTTATAAGGTGAGTGGCAGAGCACAGGGGAGTGCTGTAGAACAGTGGGATCTGGAAAAGCAGATCCATAATTTCTTGAATGTGGCATCACAGGTGGATAAGGTTGTAAAGAGAGCTTTTGACACATTGGCCTTCAAAGGTTAATGTACCAAAATCAAAGTATTGAGTACAGGAGTTGGTCAGGAGCATTGTGTATGTAGGGCATTTAACATTGTCAAGAATCTCTCCCATCCATCCCACAATCTCTATAACCCCCTACCATCAGGCAGGAGATACCATGGCATTAGGACAGATGTGTTAGAATGGGAAACAACTTCTTCCCCCAGGTGGTGAGACTACTGAACTCCCTGCCACCACCCAGGAAGTGTACTTAAGTATGAAGCGGAAGTAGCGTTATACAGTTCTCTTTTTAAATTATGGCATTAAAGCACGTGATGCTAAATGTTAATCTTCTAGAATATATTTTATTATTTGTCAACTTATTTATGGCAATATTATTTCATGTCTTATGTGTGCATTATATGTACTGTGTTGTGCAACTTGGTCCAGGAGAACGTTGTTTCGCTTGGTGGTATACATGTGTACAGTTGAATGACAATAAACTTGGATGTTATGTTGTATAATACATTGTTGAGGTTTAATTTGGAATACTGTATGCAGTTCTGGTCAAATACCTACAGGAAGAAATATCAATAAAATTGAAAGGATCTACTAAAGCATCAGGACTAGGACAGCCAGACTGGGTAACAGCTTCTTACCTCAGGCTGTGAAAATAATGAATATTCTGCCATCACTGAGGTCTCATCTCTAGGACAGTGAGCTGTTTACTGTCTACCTGTGCTGCTTACTACATGCATTTTGAATTACAGTTGATTAACTTATTTGTCGTAATATTTTGGTTTATGTGTTGTGTGAAATATATGCTCTGTGGTGCACCATGGTCCAGAAGAACATTGTTTCACTTGGTTGTATATACATACAGTCAGACGACGAGAAACTTGAGAGGGAACAGAGAAAAGTTACAAGACGGTTGCTGGGACTTGAGGACCTGAGTTAAAGGGAAAGGTTGAATAGGTTGGGACCTACATCCCTGGAGCATTGGAGAATGAGGGGAAATTTGACAGAGGTATACAAAATTATGAGTATAGATAGGGTAAATGGAAGCAGGCTTTTATCACTGTCATAGTCATGGGTTATAGGTGAAAGGTGAAATGTTTAAGGGGAAGTAAGGGGGAGCTTCTTCACTCAGAGGGTAGTGAGAATATGGAATGAGCTGCCTGTGTAAGTGGTGGATGCAGGTTGGACTTAACAGTTAAGAGAAGTTTGGATATTACATGGATGGGTGGAGTATGGAGGACTATCTGGGTAGAGGCTGATGGGACTAGCAAGAATAGAAGTTTGATACAGACTAGATGGACTGAAGGGGCTGATTCTGTGTTGTAGTGTTCTATGACTCTATTACTCTATCTCCTAAAACCTGCAAGGAATTAGAACAGGCTGATAAAATCTACCTGTCTCAGTTGGATTCCTCAGGGTTAGGTTGAAAAAAGTAGGCCAAGCTGAGATAAATATTGAATATTGGATTTCTCTACATTAAAAAAAAATTCTACAGACTGTGCTACATCTAACATTTTCCTTATGAAACAAATGATGGAACAGCTGATCAGTTTTCCATATTTTAATTTGTTTTCAGTGTAGGAGCTGTGACCTATTGCTAGCGAATAGTGTTTCATTCTTAATCTAGTTTAAAATGAGCTCATTGGACTTATTTGTTATCCACAGCTAATTTAAACAAGCATGATACCAACAGTGTATGTGGAATTGCACTGCAGATGAAAACTGATCCCTGAGTTTCCATTCACATTGAATAATAGATAGCCTCAGATAACATTTCATTTTGCAGTGGGATGCTATTAGACAGCAATATTGCCTGGTGGTTCTACAAAATAACAAACTAAACATGTAACACACATCAAAGTTGCTGGTGAACGCAGCAGGCCAGGCAGCATCTCTAGGAAGAGGCGCAGTCGACGTTTCAGGCCGAGACCCTTCATCAGGACGTGAGTCTCGGCCTGAAACGTCAACTGCGCCTCTTCCTAGAGATGCTGCCTGGCCTGCTGCGTTCACCAGCAACTTTGATGTGTGTTGCTTGAATTTCCAGCATCTGCAGAATTCCTGTTGTTTGCGAAACTAAACATGTGCTATTTTTCCAAATAAGATCCTATCAGCTAAGATACCACTTCATGGAACAGCTGCATTCCTAACAATTCCAATAAGGCACACAGTTCTTAGTCAGACAAAATTACTTGGTTTTCTATTTTCCAACAATCACACTAAGATCTCAAGCTTTGATCCAAATTTTTCTGTCTCATTGGTCTGTCTGCGACTTTTGAAGATGACCTAAGATTATTGCCAAAGGAATTAATTAATCATTATCCCAAAGATTCTCTGATATCATGGTGGTGGAAATATTGCCTTTTCATTTAAGTGACCTGGATTGAATCTATCACAGACTCAGCACAAACCTGATATGTATCCAAAATGAATGCAAATTGTTTCTCTCAGCACAGTCACACAGCATAAATCTGTTCTATATCTTGGAAGTGATCCTTCTCAGTTGGGAGGTACTGTAAATGGGAAGGTTTGTAAAGATACAGAAAGGGATATTTTCTAAGTCGGGGATATTTGAGTGGATGGACAAATGGTGGACAGACACTTAACTAATGATTTCAGTATCAGAAACTTGCCATGAAAATCTAGTTGAATGAAGTCTTGGTTAACTTTTAATGGTCTTCCTCCCGAGAAGATTCCTCTAATTTACCCCAGGCCACGTCGGTAAATGGCTGCATCCAGACACTTTTTGTGAAGTCATACAGTAGCTCCACGATGAAGCAATACTTACAAAGAAGCATCACCGGAGGAAGCAATAAGGATACTGAGGGGAATAATGAGGAAAAACTGTTTCCTCTGAGAACTTTTCAGCAAATTGTCAATATAGGAGACTTCATAACATCTCAATGTATTAGTTTCTTGGCTACAACCTCTCCACGCTCTTTATAAATATACTGCTTTAGATTATTTATACACTTCAAGAACATCCGATCCATAATTCCCAATGAAATACTATGGAAACTATGCTGTATTTTCAGTTGACAATGATGTAACAGTAGCCCAAAATGACATTAATCCTACATCCTGGATAACACGTAAGTAACACATTCCCATAAATACTGTTTATCTTAAGATGTGAATGACTTCATTTTTTTCTCCATCAATCTTAATGGCTGGAAAGGTTAAACATAGGCTAAAAAATTGACTGGAACCGGTTTTAGTCTGAGACTCAACACTGTGCAGTCTCAGACATGCAACCAAATCACCTGAAGCCATATAAATCAGCGGATTTCACCTGAACTATTTTGTGTTCAAAGTTCAAAGTAATTTTATTATCAAAGTACATAGATGTCACCCTGAGATTAATTTTCTTGTGGGCATACACAATAAACCTATAGAATAATAACCATAATTGAATCAATGAAAGACCGTCCAACATGGACATTCAACCAGAGTGCAGGAGACAATGAGCTGTACGAATACAAAAAGAAAGAAAGAATAATAACAAATAAATAAAAAAAACAATAAATATCGAGAACATTAGATGGAGTCCCTGAAAGTGAGTCCATTTCATGGGAACATTTCAATGATGGGGCACGTGAAGTTGAGAGAAGTTATCCCTTTTGGTTCAAGAGCCCGATGATTGAATGCTGAAACTATTTTTGAACCTGGTGGTGTGAGTCCTGAGGCTGCTGTACCTTCTTCCTGATGGCAGCAACAAGGAGAGAGAATGTCCTGAGTGGTGACAGTCCTTGCTGATGGATGCCTCTTCCCTGCGACAGCAATTCATGTAGATGTGGTCAATGGTGGGGATGGTTTTACTCTTAAAGGACTGGGCTGTATCCATTACTTTATGTAGGACTTTCTGTTCAAGAGCATTGTTGTTTCCATACCAGGCTGTGATGCAGCCAGTCAATTAACTCTCTACTACACACCTATTGAAGTTTGTCAAAGTTTTAGATGTCATGCCAAATCTTCACAAAATCCTAAGGAAGTAGAGGTGCTGCGGTGCTTCCATTGTAATTGCAGTTAGGTGCTGGGCCCAGGACAGGTCCTTGGAAATAATAACACAGAGGAACTTAAGGTTGTTGACCCTCTCCACCTCAGATGCTCCGATGAGGACTGGCTCATGGACTTATGGTTTCCTTCCCCTGAATTAAATAATCAACTCCTTGCTTTTGCTGACGTTGAAGTTATTGTTGTGTCATCACTCAGCCAGATTTTCAATCTCCCTCCTATCTGCCGATTCATCAGCACCTTTGATACAGCCCACAACAGTGGTGTCATCAGCAAATTTGAATACGGCATTCATTGGAGCTGTGCTTAGCCACACAGTAGTAAGTATAAAGCGATTAGAGCGGGTGGAGGGGCGCTCTAAGCACACAGTCTTGTGGTGATTCTGTGTTGATGAAGATCATGGAGGAGATGTTGTTGCCAATATGAACTGACTGGGATCTGCAAGTGAGCAAATAATGTTACATCACAAACAACTCCCATTTTAAAAATTATGAATGTATGGTTGTATGTCTTTCTAGCAGTACCTGAGAGTACAGCATGGGATGGAAGTCATTAGATCAGGAGAATGTGAGTGTGGTGGTGATCTCATTGACCACATGTGCTAAAGGGGCTGGAAATTGTCAGAAGTTTAGGGTGCATCAGTGGAGATAGAAATAGTGATATTGTTTCAAGGCAATGGCCATTCATCAGATTTGGGAATAGTTAAACAAGCTTTTTAAGATTGAGATATGAGATCCTTAGAAGAAACAGAGTGGGAGGAAGGGTAGTCAAGGTGGGAGAGAAGCTTCAACCTTTCCTATGCCTGAAGGGCTGCAGGAAGATTTCTGGAAGCATTACCCATCTCTGGCAAACACAAGGTTGCTGAAGACTCCTGAGCTTGGCAACAACAGAGCCAGGTGTTTCTTTTTCAGAAAAGATGAACACAGCACAATTCCTATTTTAGCTCTTAGGAGACACAAGAGCAAAAAACTGAACATCAACTACCACTGTGCCTGGTTTGTGATTTGGAAGTAAAATGGGATAAAATACATCTAAACTCTCTCAATGTGACCCACAGGCTTCTCTTAAACACACTTCTATTAATTTGATTGCCTTTCACACTGTCAAGAGCGCTATGGGTATTTAGAATACATAGAACAGAACTGTACAACACAGCAACAGGCACTTCACTTCAGCCTGTGATATCTGTGCTGAGTACGACACCAAATTAAAATAGAGCAACACCCACAAAATGTTGGATGAGCTCAGGAGATTGGACAGCGTCTATGGTGAAGAGGAGGGATGTTGGACACAGGTCCTTCGTCAGGTCCCTGATCTCCAGCATCTGCAGTCTCTCTTGTGTTTCCCAAATTTAATATGTTCTGCCTGCACATGATCTCCATTCTCTCCATTCTCTGCATTTTTAATGTGCCTATGTGAAAGCTTCTTGAATGCCACTATCATATCTGCTTCCACCATCACCCCTGGCAGTGTGTTCCAGGCACCAGTCACTTTCTGTTTAAAAATATACTTGATATGTATTTATATTCAAAAACCCATGAAAAACTAAATGCAATAGATGGAACTAAAAATATTTGTAAATCTTAAACAAAAGTACATCACAGAGCTATTAAAATCATATAAAAGAACTTTATTATTTGTTAAAATTACATGATATGTTCTGGGTTCCTAACAGAAGTTCTCTTGCTGTGAACTGAATGGATCTGTTCTTCCTCACAAAGTCTAACCTGCTGTGTTTAGCAAGTGGTTTCCTGAACCTGTGTTCCACATAACAGCATTGGAGTTGAGTTGCAGAAAGCACCAGTGAAGAATGGGCAGCAAATACAGAGAAATATCCTGAATTTTGTGGTATCTATGTGGAAAACAATGACAGTTCAACACAGAACAGCCAAAATTTCCCCATAGGTTGTTGCCCCGGTTGTTCTCAAAAATGTGAATTCTATCTTTTTGGTGCCAAAGGGGTTTATGAATGGCAGCTCTGTTGGAAGTCAGTATTTGAGTGTGTGTACCCAGCCATTCACACACACAGGCATCAAACATCAGAATAGGCCACCTCCAGGTCTCCAGTCCTTGGCCCAGGAGTCTCAGAGCAGAAGTTGAAGGCCCAATGTCTGCAAGTCTGAGAGTCTGGGGCCAAGGACTGGAGGCCTGGATATGGCCCGTCCCGGAGATGGAAGCATTTCTCTGTGTGTGAGTGGATGGGTAGGTGGATGGGTAGGTGGAAGAGTGGGAAAGGGGCTTATTTCAAAGGTTCAAAGGGTCAAAGGTCCAATTTAGTGTCAGAGAAATATAAACAATATACATCCTGAAATGATTTTTCATCGCAAAACATTCACAAAAGCAGAGAAGTGCCCCAAAGTATGAACGACAGTTAAACGTGAGAACCCCAAAGTACCCCCCCTCCAGCTCCCCCCTCCCACGTGTAAGCAGCAGGAAGGCAATGATACCCCCTCCCCCCAGCAAAAAAAGTGCACCTGCTACCGAGCACAAGCGTGAGCTAGGTGATAGCAAAGACACAGAGCTTGCAGTTACCCCAAAGACTATCGCATTTCATCCAGCATTTGGCAACCCACAGGTTCTCTGCTGTTGTCTTGTTTTGTTGTTGTTGTTGCAGTCCTGATGGAGGGTCTTCATCAGGATAAGAAGGTAGGCAGAGAGGGTGATGCGGCTCTACTGGTAAAGAATGGCATCAAATCAGTAGAAAGATGTGACATAGGATCAGAAGATGTTGAATCCTTGTGGGTTGAGGTAAGAATCTGCAAGGGTAAAAGGACATTGATGGAAGTTATACACAGGCCTCCCAACAGTGGCTGGGAGGTGGACCACAGGTTACAAAAGGAAATGTTATGGTAGTCACGGGAGATTTTAACATCCATATTGATTGGGAAAATCAGGTCGGTAATGGATCTCAAGAGAGTGCGTTTGTTGAACGCCTAAGAGATAGCTTTTTAGAGCAGTTGGTCATCGAGCATACTAGGGGATCAGATATACTGGATTGGGTGTATTGTAATGAACCAGAGGCAATTAGGGAGCTTAAGGTAAAAGAACCCTTAGGAACCAGTGATCATAATCTGATTGTGTTCAACTTGAAATTTGATAGGGAGAAAGTAAAGTCTGATGTAGCAATATTTCAGTGGAGTAAGGGAAATTGCAGTGGTATGAGAGAGGAGTTAGCCAAAGTAAATTGGAAGGAGCTGCTGGCAGGGATGTCAGCAGAGCAGCAATGATGTGCGTGTCTGGGAAAAATGAGGAAGGTACAGGACATATGTATTCTAAAAATGAAGAAATACTTAAATGATAAAATAGTACAACTATGGCTGACAAGGGAAGTCAAAACCATTGTAAAAATAAAAGAGAGGGCATACAACAAAGTAAAAATTAGTGGGAATATCGAGGATTGGGAAGTTTTTGAAAACCTACAGAGAACAACTAAAAAGACCATTAGAAGGGAAAAGATGAAATATGAAAGCAAGCTAGCAAGTAATATCAAAGTAGATAGTAAAAGTTTTTTCAAGTATGTTAAAAGTAAAAGAGAAATGAGAGTGGATATAGGTCCGCTAGAAAATGAGGCAGGAGAAATGATAAAGGGGAAAGAGAAGATGTCTGATGAACTAAATGAGTATTTTGCATCAGTCTTCACTGTGGAAGACACTAGCAGTGTGCCTGATGTTGTAGTGTGTGAAGGAAGAGAAGTGAGTGCAGTTACTGTTACAAGAGAGAAGGTTCTCAAAAATCTGAAAGACCTAAAGGTACATAAGTCACCCAGACTAGAGGAAGTGCACCCTAGGGTTCTGAATGAGGTAGCATTAGAGATTGTACCGTCATTAGAAATGATCTTTCAAAAATCATTGTACTCTGGCATGGTGCTAGAGAACTGGAAAATTGCAAATATCACTCAACTCTTTAAGAAAGGAAGAAGGCGGCATAAAGGAAATTATAGACCAGTTAACCTGAGCTCAGTGGTTGGGAAGATGTTAGAGACAATTGTTAAGGATGAGATGATGGAGTACTTGGTGACGAAGGACAAGATAGTACAAAGCCAGCATGGTTTCTTTCAGGCAAAATCCTGCCTGATGAACCTGTTGGAATTCTTTGAGGAGATTACAAGTAGGATCGATAAAGGGGATGCAGTGGATGTTGTATATTTGGACATTTAGAAGGCCTTTGACAAGGTTCCACACATGAAGCTGCTTACCAAGTTAAGAGCACATGGTATTACAGGGAACGTACTTACATAGTTAGAGCACTGGCTGCTTGATAGGAGGCAGCAAGTGGGAATAAAAGGATCCTTTTTGATTGGCTGCCAGTGACGAGTGGTGTTCTGCGGAGGTCATTGTTGGGACTCTTCTTTTTATGCTGTATATCAATGATTTAGATGATGGAATAGATAGCTTTGTTGCCAAGTTTGCAGATGATATGAAAATTGGTGGAGGGACAGGTAGTGTTGAGGAAACAGGTAGGCTACAGAAGGACTTAGACAAATTAGGAGAGTGGGCAAGGAAGTGGCAAATGAAATACAATGTTGGAAAATGCAAGGTCATGAACTTTGGCAGTAGGAATAAATGCACGGACTATTTTCTAAACAGGGAGAAAATCTAGGAATCTGAGATGCAGGGGGACTTGGAAGTTCTTGTGCAGAACACCCTGAAGGTTAACTTGCAGGTTGAGTCAGTGGTGAGGAAGGCAAATGCTATGTTAGCATACATTTCAAGAGGTCTAGAACACAAGAGCAAGGATGTGATGCTGAGGCTTTATAAGATACTGGTGAGGCCTCACCTTGAGTATTGTGAACAGTTTTGGGCCCCTCATCTTAAAAAAGATGTGCTGGCATTGGAGAGGGTCCAGAGAAGGTTCACAAGGATGATTCCAGGAATGAAAGGGTTATCATACGAGAAACATTTGATGGCTCTGGGTCTGTACTCGCTGGAATTCAGAAGGATGAGGGTAGATCTCATTGAAACCTTTCAAATGTTGAAAGGTTCAGACAGAGTAGATGTGGAAAAGCTGTTTCCCATGGTGGGAGCATCTAGGGCAAGAAGGCACAGCCTCAGAATAGAGGGGCGCCCTTCAAAACAGAGATGCAGAGACATTTCTTTAGCCAAAGAGTTGTGAAGTTGTGGAATTTGTTGCCACAGGCAGCTGTGGAGGCCAGGTCGTTGGGTGTATTTAAGGCAGAGATTGATAGGTTCTTGATTGAACATGGCATCAAAGGTTACGGGGAGAAGACCGTGAACTAGGGTTGAGAAGGAGATAAATAAAAAGGATCAGCCATGATTGAATGGCAGCGCAGACTCGGTGGGCCAGATGGCCTAATTCTGCTCCTATGTCTTATGGTCTCAGCACAATTCACTTCTATAGATGCCGCCTGAACTGCTGAATCGCTCCAGAATTTTGTGTGTGTTGGTGTTGTTGTTGTTGCTGCTGCTGGTTGGTTGTCCTGATGAATATTGTGGGCGTGCTATGTTGGCATCCGAATGTGTGCCTCCAGCACATTTTTAGGTGCATTGGTTGTTAACATAAATGATGCATTTCACTGAATGTTTCAATGTACATGTGATAAATAAGTCTGAATCTGATGAAGCAGGCCTTTTGCTAAATTCATCAATGAAGCTAGGTACTGTAATGGTAATACATTCAGGTTAAACCTTTTGTACTAAACATTTTTTAAATGTTAATATTTGTTGACACCAAACAAATTTTGTAATTTTGTAAAATAACTCCATTTTCTTCTTTTCAGTCATTAACCAGTCAAGTATCTCAGCATATTTTCCCAAGTGACCTTCTAATCTATGGGGCCCCTGTCATTCCACACAATACCTTTTGACAAAGTAGCAAAGCAGTACACTTCTTCTGGGCTTCACACTTATAGACATCCCAGCTTCTGTCTCATTGCCCATAACTCCACTGCTCCAAACCATTCCCAACCCCCACCCCCACACTCCCATCCTGGGTCTGCACTGTGGCACCAGAGATGATAAGACCGTAAGACCATAAGATATAAGAGCAGAAGTAAGCCATTCGGCCCATCGGGTCTGCTCCGCCATTCAATCATGGGCTGATCCAATTCTTCAAGTCATTCCCACTCCCCTGCCTTCTCCCCATATCCTTTGATGCCCCGGCTATCAAGAACCTATCTATCTATCCTGCCATTTTCCTACTGACCCCCATGTTGCACAACTTTCCACTGCTTCCTGCTAAAAAAGTTTTGCTAAACATCTGCCATTATAATCCTTCAGTTTCACATCACAGCAACTACAGGGAAATTAACTTCCTAACCCTTTTGCTGCAGCAAGTCCCCTGACAGCAATAGATTCCAATGGAGCATCTTTCTTACAGCAAGTCACCTTTTCACACTTCAGACTTTTGGAATAAATTAGGATAAAAATAATTTAAAACTAATGTTAAAGTGAAATGAATAACCAATGCAAAGAAAAAATACAGTACTTGGAAGAATAAACTTTGTTTTTGACGTGTGAAGAAATAAGTCATACTAGCAGAGTCTTCTTTAGATCATATATATATTGTACATATAACTAGTTCCATGCTTTCTTTAAAAAACACGATTTTTATTTGCTGATCATGTTTAAAATCAATATAAAAAGCTTAGAGTGCAAGAGACTTGGTGCTTGGCATGAGCTCTAAACAAACTGAATGTGTCACCCTTCAGGAATTTCACCCATGTTATAACTACAGATAAAAGAATGTTCCCTGACTTAACTGGAAAGCAAAAACAGAGCTAATTCAAATAGGTCAATTTTGAATATATAAGAAATGCTTAACATATGCATGCTAAAAGAAGAGAAGCATGAACAAGGGCATGCAGTATGGTGGCCCAGTAGTTATTGTGGCTGACACACAGGTCCCAGGATCTAGGTTCAGTCCTCTTTTTGGATGGTACCTGTGAGGAGTTTTCATATTCTCCCTGCACATTACCACTAGTATAAGTAAGTTGCAAGATAATGAAGAGGAAATTGAAGAGCATGTTGGATAGAAAAGGTAGCAAGGCTACAGGGCAATAGGCTGAGGGGGGAATTAGGCTGATGGGATTGCTCTGTTACAAGTCAGCACTGACAGGATGAGATGAGGAAACTTCAAGGAAATCTTCCGTTGACACGAGAACACGATCCACAGCCAGCAAGAAATTATTGACAATCTGTCCGCCACTTTCATTCAACTCTCCTGTTCTGTGGCAAGTAAAAGCAAAATATTTCAAGTGCTATAATTCTGGAAAAAGAAGCAGTAGACAAATAATCTGCAGCATCTTTGGAGAGAGATGCAGAGTAATCATTCCAGATATATCTAAAATTGTCAGGCCTGCTACTGCTGACACCTAACAGCCTACACATGCAGGCCCCCTCCCAGTCTCCAACGAGCTAATAGGGCTCTCCCATCATTTGTTCCAGACTCATCTCCTGCAGCCTATTTAACCCCAGTACTCATCTCCAGTCCTTGTTCACTCAACAAACCTGCTGGCCTCAACCAGTTACACTCTCCCTACCTGAAGTTTACCTTGTTACCTGTTGTGTTTCATTTCTGTTCTCACTTGTTTTGTAGCCCCTTGTAAAGTTATCATTCACTGCTGAAATGTTACCACTGCTCCCCTTTTGGATCAAGCCTCCTCTACATTTTCTGGCAGGATGAATGAACCCAGGATTGACCCAGCAGAATATGCTCACCCAGGACATCCTCTGCTGACACGAGCACATAATCCACAGCCATGAGGAAATCATCGACTTTCATCCAACTCTCCCCCTCACAGCAGCAATTCTAGTCAGTTTCCTCCTCTGAGCCCCAAATTCCTGTGGCCAAATGGTTTGATGGATCGCCAAACCAATGCCACAACTTCCTATCCCAGTGTGTCTTAGACTTCAAGCTCCAGCTGTTTCTGTATTCTATGGACCAGGCCAAGATCGCTTTTTTTGTCTCTCACTTGACCAGGCAAACTCTGACCTGGGCCACCACTGATTGGGACAGTTTCAGCAAATGTGAAGATTCCACCTCTGCGATGGGCCAGGTTTTTGACCGTCTGGAAAGAGGAAGTGGGGCAGCAAATATGATACTTCGCCTACCCAAGGCTCACACCCTGTGCTGGATTACTCTGAAATGCAGACGCTCTGCTGAACCATTACCATCACAGTCTCTCAGAGTGCTTGAAAGATGAGCCTTCTACCCAGGAGCTGCCCATCAGTCTCAAAGGCCTCATCACCCTGGTTCACCATATTGACAAATGTATATATGCGCTGGAGGCCCTGTGCTCCGATGCACTCCAGCGGGCTCACTCCTCACCCCTCTCCAGCCATCCAGGTGCAAAACAGACTCTACATTTTCTTCAGTGCCAGTGCTGGTGGCTCACCATGATCGCAGATGTACATCAGTTCATTACTGTCTGCCCTCAGTGTGCCTAGTCCAATTCCTCTAACCAGCTATTCTAGGTCCCTGTGTTACTTACCAATCTCTTGAGGCCCATGGTCCCACAACACCATGGACTTCATCAGATCATGGCAGTAGTGCATTGGTTCTCCACGGAGGCCCACCTCATTGCCCTCAGCAAGCTTCCATCAGCCGCTGAGATGACGGACCTGGGTCCCCAAAATGTAGTTCACCTCCACGGCCTGCACCAAGACATTGTGTCAGACTGGTGTCAACGGTTCATCTCCTGCTACTGGCGAGCCTTCTGCTCCCTCCTCCACACCTCAGTGAGTTTGTCCTCGAGCTATCATCAGCAGACCAAAGGTCAGTCAGAAAGTGCATCGACTCCCACAAGCTCTCGCCCCAGTTCATTGGTTCCTTTAAGATCACCCATCACATCAGTTGAGTCACTCACTCTTTCCAGATGTCACCCTCCCTCAGGATCTCACCTGCCTTCCATGTGTCAGGCTACGAACCTGCTAACTATGGACTAGTCAACTCAGCAGAGTCTGCTCCTCCGGAACCTGGGACAGTGGAAGGTAGTCCGGTGTATGCGACCTGCTGGCTGATGGACTCACATCTCACAGGTGGGGTGTGCAGTATCTGGTTGATTGGGAAGGGTATGGCCAGGAGGAGAGGTTGTGGGTGCTATCCAGTTACATTCTGGATCAGTCACTTATCTATGAGTTCCACTGGACCCATCCAGATTGTCCTGGGCTATCGGGGTCTGACTGTGAGGGGTTTGATCCTGTCAAGCCTGTCCCCACTGACACCTCCCAGCTTGCATATGCATGCACCTACGAGTCCCCACCCAGCTAACAGGACTCACATGCCACTTGTTACCTGCAGCTTACTTAACACCAGTTCTCATTCTTCTTCACTCATTGAGCCAGACACCCTCAGCTAGTTCTTCCTAGCTTTCACAACCCCCCCTCGCTTAATGCTTACCCTGTTGTTTGTGGTGTTGCATTTCCGTCCTGTCTTCTTTTAAGGCCCCTCATAGCTTGTTATTTTGAGGCCTATTATTAAAGTTTTCATTCACCGCTGAACTTCGCCCAGTCCCCACTGCTCTACTTTTGGGTCAAGCCTCCTCTACATTTCCTGACCAAAATGCTAGTTCTGTTTCTCACCCTCCAGATGCCTGAGCTCCAAGCCAGCCAGGTATGGAACTACATTAAGCATCATGAGACCTGTTTTCATGGTTTGACTTCACTCCTGAGCCCATGAGATCTGCAGTGCTGAGCCTAGTTCGAGTAATAATGCTAATCTAGAACATCAAGCTTAGAAGACAGTCCTGATCAATGAGCTGAGTCATGGCGAGTGACGAGAGGAACATTATCTGAGAGAAACAATGAAGGCAGCACATAGTACACAAAGTAAATGGCACAGAATAGGTAGAGCAGAAGATCCACCTCCAATAGACAATGAAACATAGATTCAAAATAATCCTATCTAATTCAAGAGATTAAATCAGAAATTTCTACTGCTTGTAAAAATTGATCAGCATAAAGAGTTAACTTCTGATTGAAGCTGTTCTGAAGGGGAACACTAGGTTCTCTCTGAGCACAAGTGGAATGAGCCAACTCAGTTATCCACCTTGTCTGGCACAAGTGAGAAGGCTCCCAAAGGTGTTTGATATCACTGAGAGACCACAAGGAGCAGAGAAGTGTGACCACAGGTGAGAAGAGAAAGACATTGGGGATAGGGCTAGAGACATATTAGAGGTGGTTAAATCTACTAATCCCTGTTTTCCCTGTGACTGCCGGAGTTTCCTCCAGATGCATCAGCTTCATCCACATCCCAGGGAAAAGCTGGAAGTTTGAATGGCTATTGTAAATTACCCCTTAGAGTAATTAAGTGGCAATCTAAGTGGGATTGACTGATAAATAAAAGAGAATGATTTGAGAGGCGACAGAGGATATGAAAATAGGTATTATCCTCTTGAAGGTTGGTATGGACCCTATGGGCGAATGTCCTCCATAAGTAAGAGTGTGTGTCAGCAATCATCGAGCATTGGTTAGACCGACACACTCAGACTGGGAGATCGTATGTGAACAAACCATAGCAGTGGATATTGAAAAGATGCAGGAGTGCACTGGACACATCCAGGCGGAACAGGTGGACCAGCAAGGCAGGAAGAGTTCAGAGAAACTGCTGGCTCCTAAAAATAAAATACTCCCGGAGAATGAAACATTGGTGACTAGAAGAACATTATCTGAGAGAGCCAGAGGAAGTAGAGTCTATGAACAGTTTTAAATACAGTGGAAGGGAATGCTTTGTGATGGGTTTGTGATGTAAGTTGACAACGTCAAAAGGAATTATCATTCTCCTGGCATAAAGGGAATATTAAGAGCGTTGACCATTTGACCATCTGCCAGCAAAGCTAGGCACATGTCTGCTTCATTGTAAATCAACAAGTGAAGTACAATTTGCATGATAATGGCAGTGAGATACCAGAGCAGAAAGACCTGTCAAACTTGGAAGCATCTGTTGAAATCAATGTGAGATTGACAGACAATACTACAAAGCAATGTAGAAAAGGGACTAGGGAATTAGATTGTAATGGGCAGTTTTTTTTTATCAATAACTTCATGATTTTCAAAAAAATTCAAGATCCAAGATTCTTTAATGTCAATTCCAGTACACCAGTATAAAGAAGAACAAAATAATTGTTACTCCAGATCCGATACAACACAAAAAATACACAATAAGATAAAGAACAAAGTGAATATAAATATATAAGATTATATACATAGATTGATTCTATGTCCATGAAATGACACTAGGCACAGGAGTGTCAGTACATAAGGTGACTGACAGGAAATGATAAAGTAGCATGGTTTGAGATGTATGGGAGGGGTGGGTTAGTGGATGGAGATGCTGATCTGCTTGACTCCTTTTTGAGTCTGGTGGTCCTGGTGTGAATGCTACATAGCCTCTTCCCTGATGGGAGTGGGACAAACAATCTATCAGCAGGGCGGGTGGGATCCTTCATGAAGTTATTGGTCCCTTGCCGGCACCTTTCTGTATGTATGTTCTTAGTGGCAGGTAGGCTGGTGCCAATGAGGCATTGGGCAGTTTTGACTACGTGCTGCAGGGCCTTCCTGTGTGCTGCAGGCCCTTCCTGTGTGCTGAAGGGCCTTCCTGTGTGCTGCAGGGCCTTCCTGTGTACTGCAGGCCCTTCCCGTGTACTGCAGGCCCTTCCCGTGTGCTGCAGGGCCTTCCTGTGTGCTACAGGCCTTTCCTGTGTGCTGCAGGCCCTTCCTGTGTGCTGAAGGGCCTTCCTGTTTGCTGCAGGCCCTTCCTGTGTGCTGCAGGGCCTTCTCATGTACTGCAGGCCCTTCCCGTGTGCTGCAGACCTTTCCCGTGTGCTGCAGACCCTTCCCGTGTGCTGCAGGGCCTTCCCGTGTGCTGCAGGCCCTTCCCGTGTACTGCAGGCCCTTCCCGTGTACTGCAGACCCTTCCCGTGTGCTGCAGGGCCTTCCCGTGTGCTGCAGGGCCTTCCTGTGTGCTGTAGTGCAGTTTCTATCCCATGCAGTGATGCTACTTAGAGGATGCTTTCTACTGTGCATCTGTGGAATGATGTGAGTATAGATGTGCATAGTCCAGCTCTCTTCAGCCTCCTCAGGAAGAAGAGACATTGGTGAGCATTCTTGTTTGTGTGGGATATGGCTTGAGACCATGACAGGTTGTGCAAGATGTGCCCTCCAAGGAGTTTGAAACTGCTTGTAGCTTCCACTGCTGTGCCACCAATGTAAAGAGGGACGTGAGTAGTGAGAGTTCTCCCGAAGCTGATAACTATCTTCTTTGTCTTGTTGCATTGAGGAAGAGGTTGTTTGCCTGGCACCAGACCTCAAGCTCTTCCACTTGCTCTCTGTGGGATGTCTCATCGTTGTTGGTGCTCAGCCCCGCCACTACTCTGTCATCAGTGAACTTGACAATGTGATTGCACGGGTCTTTGGCCATGCAGTTATGTGTGAGCGGAGTGTACAGAAATGGGCTTAGCACACAATCGTGGGGAGAGGGTGGCATTCGTGTTGAGGATGATGGAGGGGTAGAATTGATTGTTCATCCTAACTATCTGAGGTCTGTTGGTTAGGAAGTCCAACATCCAGTTGCACAGTGGTGTACTTAGACTGAGGAATAGGAGTTTGTTCACCAAGGTCTGTGGACAATAGTGTTGCAAGCGGAATTGAAATCCAGAAACAACATTATGACATAAGTGCCCTTGTTTTCGATGTGTGTCAGGGCTAGATTCAAGACATATACTCTAGCATCTGTTATAGAACAGTTCTGTCGGTAAGCATATTGGTGAGTGTCTAATGTGGCAGGAATGGAGTTTTTGATAATGTGGCATTACCAAAGCACTTTATGATGACTGGCATCATTGCCACCGGGCGGTCGTCATTTGGTAGCCTGGATGAGTGAAGTATTGAAGATGACCGTGAAGACATTAGTGAGCTGGTGTGCATGCTCCCTGAACACTTGGCCTGGGATGTTGTCTTGGCCGACTGTCTTACAGGGGTTAACACCCTTCAAAGTCCTTCTCATGTCAATGGCTGCTCACCTGGGAAGGGAGTGGCTTTCGTGGGGTGCTTTGTTTTAATGGGAATGTTCACAATCTTTGATAACAAGCAGTTCAGTAGGAAGAGTTGGTTATCTTTCCGGGCAGATTGTGAGAGTTCATTAGTATTTCATTTTTGTTAATAAGCAAATCCACAGATAAGACTATTGTAAAGAGATCATTTTAATTGATTCAAATATTGCTGCAGAAGATGAGATTGCATTATTTCTGGGAAAGAGCTCCGTGTTTTCAAAGCTTTTGGTTATGGACTGCACTAAGTGAAGGCTGAGTCTGACATGTTAAAGGTGAACTCCACTGCAATATGGAAGCAGATTAGAATCACTGAAGATGAGAGGTGCCAGAGTAGGTATCAACTTAGTAATGTCAGCCCAAAATAACATAGTCAAACTGTGCTGAGAGAAAGTGGGACTGACATCCTTGGAAACAACATAGAGATAAAGTTAGAGGAGATAACTTGGTGGTTTCAAATGTGACATCATCATCATCGTTATTTTGTGCCATGTCGTATGACATAGGCGACCGTGGTGACCGTCATTGTTCTTAGGAAATTTGTCTACAGAAGTGGTTTGCCATTGCTTTCTTTTGAGCAGAGTCTTTACAAGACTGGTGATGCTAGCCATTATCGATACTCTTCAGAGACTGTCTGCCTGGCGCAAGTGGTCACATAACCAGGTCATGAGATGTACCCCTGTTGCTCATACAACCTGCACCCATGGCTTCACGTGACTCTGATCATGGGGCTAAGCAGATGCTACACATTGGCCAAGGCTAGTGGAGGGAAGGAGTGCCCTTACTCCTCCTTTGGTAGGAAATTATCTACACCCTGCCAACCAATAAAATGGGACAGTAGGAGAAAAAAGATCTAGTGTTCTACAAAATGTTAGAATGGAAGGAATGATGCAAAATGTTGTGAAAGATGGGGATCTTAAGGAGCAATTAGAGTAGAATTTACTTTTGAGATTGAGTTTATGATATTCCGTAACATACTAAGTGCAATTCATTTTATTTTATCAAAATAATATTTCATGCAAATTTTATTAGCACACGTTAAGTTTAATTTTAACAACTTAGATTCAAAATAAGTATTCATTGTTATAAAAACAATTATGTTAGAGTAACAATTGCAAAATTGAATGTGAAATGAAATGTAAATGAGGTCTACACTGAGGACGTCATCTATTGGAATTATCTGTAACTGGAGAAGATCCCTTAGAGATGCTAGATACAATACATGTTAACAATTTGGAGCCTGTGGACACTAAGAAATTAAGTGAGTTTGAGCTTGGTTAAGTTTAGAGCTTTGCATATACAGTGTGTCTATTTCAAGGGGAAGCTGCATAGTAGATATAAAAAACAAGTTAGATTTCTAAACTAACCAAGTCCAGAAAGAGCTCATTTGGATCATCATGTCTGAACTAGTTCTTTGAAAAAGCTTTAACATTATTAACAGACCATTAATAATGGTTTCTGTTCCCATAACCCTTCTCCTATACTTTGTGGCCTGGGGAAAAATACACACGCAGGACAACAAATACATTTTTGGGTCGTTAATTCCTTTATCTGTTTTAGATGTTTTAATGCAGAAAGAGGGTATCAAAATAAAAAAAACAACAAAATGAATTTAAAAGAAACAGTTCCTGCTGTTACAATTTCAGTTTAATTTTGGTCCGCGCCCTTGTACGTATGCAGTATGAAATTAAATAAAACAAAATACACAAAACTAATACGGGAGTGGCAATTCTAAAAAACACAGTACAGACAATGTTAGAATCCCACCAACCCTGTGCCTTACACACAACATCATAAATATAAATAAATATATCTCATCTTAACTAAGAGGTGTGCTCACTTTGGCACACGTGCTTAACTTTCAAACATATATGGGATAGACACTGGAATGAGTTCTCCTCCCTCACGCTACGTGAACAGAGATTAACACATTCACATTACTCTGTTGGATTCACATTCAGTCATAAAATAATAAAATAAGACAAAAATAAACCTTTTCAAGAACTTTTACAATATATTGCCTTGTAGTTAAATTACTAGAAAGGCTATCCTACTCGGCTGATAAGGAACTTTGCATAACCACATCTTACTCACGAAAATCTAAAGTATCCACATGCAAAACATGTTAAATTATTGATATTCTAGATTTGCAAACAAGTACAAATGAATTTACATTGGTACTGTATTATCAAATATTATTCACCTTTCCTCACCATATATCTATAATTCGACGTTCTTTCTGGAATCTTGTAACTCTTCCTTCTACTCCACATTTGCAAAATGACATCACTGTTTTCTCTTGAAAGCACAGGCAGCTATATCAGCATTTCCAGGGTGAATACAGAAGTGCACCTTAACAATAAAAATGATATTCAACAGTCACCTGATTATATATAACTTCTGATTTTTCTTTCTTTCTCCAATTTCAAAGGTTCAATGGTTCCATTTAATATCTGAGAATGTATACAATATACAACCTGAAATTCTTACACTTTGCAAACATCCACAAACCAGAAGAAAAGCCCCAAAGAATGAACGACAGAAAAACGTTAGAAGCCAAAGGCCCCCTCACAGTCTCCGACAGGACCCCAGCCATCTTGAAAAGGTAAAAAAGAGACATTAGAGAGAAGAATTTAAACTATTTCACAGATGAACTAAATGAGGTCAACCTCTGGCATCATCAAATCTTTGAAGTTTGTCATTAGGGGTTAGGGGTATAATATCGATTCTCCCCTCTCTTTTACTCTGTATATATCTGAAAAAAACTTATTATAACCTCTTTTATATAATTGGCTAGCTTACTTTCATATTTCATATTTTAGTTGCTTTCTGTTGGTTTTCAAAAGCTTCCCAATCCTCTATTTTTTCTATAATATATGCCAATTCATTTGCTTTTATGCTGTCTTTGACTTCTCTTGTCAGCCATGGTTACCTCATCCTCCCTTTAGAATACTTCTTCATCTTTGGCAGCTATCTATCCTGCATCTTCTGAATTGCTGTCAGAAACTCCAGCCATTGCGGATCTGCCATCACCCCTGATAGTGTCCAATCAACTTTGGCCGTTTCCTCTCTCAAGCATCTGTAATTCCCTTTACTCCTCTATAATACTGATATATTTGAATTTACCTTCTCCCTCTCAAACTGCAAGGTGAATTCTATCAAATTATGATCACTGTCTCCAAAGGGTTCCTTTGTCTTAAGCTCCCTAATCAAATCTGGTTCATTACACAACACCCAATCCAGAATTGCCTTTCCCCTAGTGGGCTCAATCTCAAGCTGCTCTAAAAAGTCATCTCAAATACCTTCTTCAGATTCTCTCTCTTGGGATCCAGCACCAACCGGACTTTCCCAATCTACTACATATGTAGCCCCCGGTAAGCCTCAGGCTCGCTCAGCTCGCTTCCGTCTAGGGCGAGCAGCCTTCGGCCCCGCCAAACTGGGTAATCAAGTTTGAGTGGATGCTGTGTGATGTACCCCACCCTGCCAAATAACAGACAATACACCTTATACGATTAAATGATTACGCTTTATAGATCTTACTGGAACTATGTAATTAATAGAGATAAAATATAAAAGGAAAATAAAAGGTGTCAAACTTATCAAAGTTCAGCCACTTCATGCACAACAGTTGGAGTTCAATTAATGGAGTCTTCTTTCCACCATTTGATGCCTTCCGACCCCCTCGACCCCCCATCTGGGACCAACCATGGTGGTCGACCAGATGCTCCACACCAGTCTGTCTTCGTCTCCTCTCCTCGCCAAAGAACCTGGGCCTTGGACTCCTGCATGGGGTCCGTCCCGCTGCCCAGCTTACAGCATCGCGTCTCCTCTCTCTGTCCCCATCACCATCTGCCCCAAAGCCCACGAAAAACAATAGCTTACAGACATCCAAGAAAGAATAACATCTATACCAATTGGTTCGTTCTCTCTCTTATCAATAATATAACCCAAACAAGCAGAGAGAGAGAGAGAGAGAGAGAGAGAGAACTCCTTACATCGTGGTTATTATTACAGAAAAACCATTTTTATTGTAACATAACAAAGAAGCCATTTTGTTAGCCTTTGCAGTAACATAAAAGAAGAAACCCCTTACACCTACATACTGAAATCCTCCATCACTATTGTAATATTGCCCTTCCTTATTACATTCCTTCTCCCATTTCTCCTATTGTAATTTATATCCCACATACTGGCTACTGTTGGAGCCTGTTTCTAACTCCCATCAGGGTCTTTTTACCCATGCAATTTCTTAATTCTACCCACAAGGATTCTACATCTTCCAGTCCTATGTACCACTTTCTAAGGATTAGATTCCTTTTTTACCATCATGGACACACCCGCCTACCTGCCTGTCCTTTTGATACAAGGTGTGTATTTGGATGTTAGGCTCACAACTCCGATCTTCTTCAGCCACAACTCAGTGATGCCCACAATATTATACCTGCCAACATCTAACTGCACTACAAGATACATATTATTCCGTATACTGTGTGCTTTCAAATATAACACCTTCAGGCCTGTATTCGTCATCCTTTAAGATTTTGCCACTATGTTACACTTCAACTAATCCCAGTGATGGAAATTTTGTCCTTTCATCTGCCTGGCCTTCCTCACAGTCTCACTACACAATGTATCAATTTGTATACCAATTGCACCATCCTTCCCCCCCCCCATCACCCTGGTTCCCAACCCCCGCCAAATTAGTTTCAACCATTCCCAACAGCTCTAACAGACCTGCCCGCAAGGATTGGGTTCATGTGTAACCTGTCCTTTTTGTGAAGAGATCCCAATGATCCAGAAATCTGAAACCCTGCCCTGTGTACCACTCCCTTAACTATTCATTCTTAAGTATTATTATCCTTTTCCTGTCCTGCCTCGCCCATGAAATGGGAGTAATCCCGAGATTACTACCTTGGAGGTCCTGTTCTTCAACCTCTTCCCAAACTCCCTGTACTCACTGTGCAGGATCTCTTCCTCCTTTCTATCCACACCATTGGTGGCAATGTGCACCAGGTCCTCTGGCTGCTCACTCTCTCACTTGAAAATCTTCTGCAGCCACACTGAGGCATCCTTGACCGTAGCACCAGGTGTGCAGCGCACCGTCCTGGCATCTCTTTTGCGGCTACAGAATGGCCTTTCTGTCCCCCTATCAAGTCTCCTACCACTATCGCTCTGCCTGACTTCACCCTTCCCTGCTGCAGGCCATTGTGTCCTGCTAGGTCACCCCGTCCAGCAGCATCCAAAATGGTATACTTGTTGCAGAGGGGAATGGCCGCAGGGAAACCCTGCACTGACTCCCCTTACCTCTCCTGGTGTTCCTCAATATACTATCTGCAGCCTGCACTCTGGGTGTGACAGCCACAGTAAAAGTCTCATCTATGAAGTTCTCCCAGGTAGCCTGTGTCCAACTCCAGTTCTTGGACCTTATCAGCCAGAGGCTTAATTTGGGTGCACTTCCTGCAGATGTAGTTGTCAGGGAGACCGTTAGGTACCCTGAAATCCCACATCTCACAGCCCTTCCACTATCTTCCACATGATTCCTGAAGAAGGGAAATGACGTTCTCAGTGTCACCCTGAATGCTCCCTCACCAATTTGAAATGTTAGCATTGGTTCCTTCTTTGCCGTTGCTGCCTGACATACCCAATATTTCCAATATTTTCTGTTTGATTTTATACTTTTACCACCCTTGCATATGCATAAACTATCCTTTCTGTTTTGATGCTGAGCACATGGCTGTTTCATTTCTGATCACTTGCCTGTTCCATTCTTTTCCTGTTCATAGCTAAACCTAAACCAGTACAGGAAGTGATGGATGCCAGTGTCTCTCATGAAAGACTGCGAACAGATGCACACCATGAGTAACAGGCAGCAGCGTACACAGAATAAATATTGATTTTATTTTAAATAACAAGAGAACCTGCATCTTTTTCAATCGCGAAAGAATCCAACGCATTTATAATTTATGACCTTGTATATTGTTGAGGAATAAATTTCTTGTTCGCGATTGGAAACACAATGTTCCAAAGGAACTAAGTATAAAGGATTTGCTAGACATGTACGCACAGGTAAAACAAACACTGTCAGCCAGCAGTGCATCTGGAACAAGCTATGCACTTCTACTGAACCCTATCAGCATCTCTTGGCGTCAGGACTGACAAGTAGCATGCTCTGCATCTCATTACTGGGCGTCCTTTGTTAATATAGACTGTCATAGATTGCATTAACACAAGAACACAGGGCAAAATTGAGGTAACTGACAGTGAATGCGATAATTTTTTAAGACTTATGTAACTAAATTATGTCCATCACAAAATATGACCTAACAGTTCAACTCAAACGTTCGAGATTGACTGTGTTTGAAGAGTTTGTTATTATTATTTCGGACTAAAAATAGTGTTTAATGATCAGTCCTGGCACAGTGTTCATGGTCTATGGGTCAGACCTTATCCCTGTTCTCCTGAATACTTCTGATATGGACTTCCTCCAGCAAGCTTTTCCAAGAATTGTGGTCCTAATTATGCTCATTTGGCTCCGATGGCTAGGCCACATTGTTCACATGCACAGTTTCTTGGGAATGGACACTTGATTCTGTGCCCCATGTAAAGACATTAGTAGAGGGCCAATGGAGATAATTTAAGGTTGTTCCCAAGGCTTTTTTGAAAAAGTACAGCAGTACTACTGACTTGTAGAAATCCCTGGCCCATGACTACTCTAATGGGTTGGCACGGAGAATCATCTGTCAAGAACAAAAGGAAGCCCATCACAAATGACAGAAGAAATGCAACAGCCTCAAACAACATTCTTCACTACCCTGTCAACCGCATCTTGACTCACAAGTGGGTATGTGGATCCCACCTTGACCCTAGCAATCACCTCTGCTGTCACAGAACTAAGGAAGAAACACATCACCCTCAATCCTGAAGGTCCCCCAGGAAAAAGATTATTGCTATCATTTGAGTTGACCCACTAAATAACTTAGACAACCCAAAGAGGGTTAATGTAGCTTGCAATGTGCCATTCAGTGACAACTTCGTTAGATACCTCCTCTACCTAATAAAGTAGCCATTGAGTGCATGTTTGTGTTTTTCTGCTGCTGTAGCCTATCCACTTCAAGTTTCAGAGATGTTCCTCTGCACACCACTGTTGTAATGCATGGTTACATGAGTTTTTGTCACCTTCCTTCAGCTTGAACTAGTCTGGCCATTCTTCTCTGACCTCTCTCATTAACAAGGTGTTTTTGCCCACAGAACTGCAGCTCATTGGATGTATTTTGTTTTGTGTGCCATTCTTTGTGAATTCTAGAGACTGCAATATATGAAAATCCCAGGAGAACAGCAGTTTCTGAGATACTCAAACCACCCCATCTGGTACTAACAATCACTCCACAGACAATGTTACTGAGATCTCATTCCTTCCCTTCATGAGGTTTGGTCTGAACAACATCTGAACCTCTTAACTATTTCTGAATGCTTTTACACATTGAGTTGTTGCTACATGAATGGCTGATTAGCTATTTGCATTAATGAGCAGACATGCAGGTGTACCTAAAACTGTGGTTATTGAATATATCTTTGTAATGTTCCTTATGGATAGTTTAATTTTCCATTGAAGATATTGGTCAATTATATCAATCTGTTGCTCATAAATTGAATACCTTGTCTGCTAAAACAGCTGAACAATATAAAGTGTTCATATTGCTGTTTAATTTATAGGCTCTAAATCCTTATTGGAAATAGACATTGGTATAAGATATGACTATCAGACAAGTAAAATGATATTGTAACAATGCAATTAGTTTTGTACATATATTTCCAAAGTAGCACTTGCTGCCAACAATTCTGACCCATTACACATCTTGCAGACCCATCAACTCACATATCAGTACTGAAGACACTCAGTTACTTTTAAAGGGTTATTACTTTTGATATAAGTTCAAAGTTCAATGTAAATTCATAATTAAAGTACATATATGTCACCATTTACAACCCTGAAATTCATTGTCTGCGGACATACTTAATAAATCCATAATAGAATAATAACCAAAATACTATATTTGGAAGATGTCACCAACTTGGGCATTCAATCAATGTGCAAAAGAGAAAAAACTGTGCCAATAAAAAAATTTTAAAGAAAGACAAATAAGCAATAAATATAGAGAACATTAGATGACGACTACCTGAAAGTGAGTACATCGGTTGTGGAAACATTTCACAAGTTGAGTGAAGTTATCCCCTTTGGTTCAAGAGCCTGATGGTTGAGGGGTAATAACTGTTCCTGAATCTGGTGGTGTGAGTTCTGAGGCTCTTTTACCTTCTTACTGATGGAAGCAGTGGAAAAAGAGCATGTCCTGGGTGGTGAGGGTCCCAGATGATGGATGCTGCTTTCCTGCGACTTCGCTCCATGTAGATCTGCTCTATGGCGGGGACAGCTTTACCCGTGATGGACTGGGCCATATCCATTCCTTTTTGTCGAACTTTCCATTCAAGGGCATTGGTGTTTCCATACCAGGCTGTGATGCAACCAGTCAATATACTCTCCACCACACATCTATAGAAGTTTGTCAAAGTTTTAGATGCCATGCCAAATCTTTGCAAACTTCTAAGGAAGTGGAGGAAATGCGGTGTGTTTTTTTTTATCATAATTGCACTTACGTGCTGGGCTCAGGACAGGTCCTCTGAAATGATAACACTGAGGAATTTACACCTCTCCTCCTCTGATTCTTCAGTGAGGACTACCTCATGGACCTCTGGTTTCCTTCTCCTAAAGTCAATAATCAACTGTTTGGTCTTGCTGACATTGAGTAAGAGTTCATTGTTGTGGCACCACTCAGCCAGATTTTCAGTCTCCCTCCTAGATGGTGATTCGTTATCACCTTTGATTCGGCCTAGAATAGTAGTCTCATCAGCAATCTTGAACATGACATTGGAGCTGTGCTTAGCCACACATTCATAAATGTAGAGCCAGTAGAGCTGATGAAGAATATGGAGAAGATGTTGTTGCCAACCCGAACTGACTGGGGTCTACAAGTAAGGAAATCGAGAATCTAATTGCACAAGGAGGTAATGAGGCCAAGGTCTTCATTATTGATTAGTTTTGAGGAGATGAGGCGCTGAGCTGTAGTCAATATAGAGCATCCTGATTTATGCATCTTTACTGTCCAGATGTTCCAGGGTTGAGTGAAAAGCCAATGAGGTGGCATCAGCTGTGGACCTGTTGCACTGGGAGGCAAATTGGAGTGGATTCAAGTCGCCCCTCAGGAAGGAGTTGATATGTTCCACCACCAACCTCTCAAAACACTTCGTCACTGTGGATATAATTGCTACTGGACGATACTCATTGAGGTAGATTATCACGTTCTTCTTAGGCACCAGTACAAATGTAACCTGTTTGAAACAGGTGGTTACCTCAGACTAGAGAAGCAAAACATTAAAGATTTCAGTGAGCACTCCAGCAAGATGACCAGCACATGTCTTTAATACTTGGCCAGGTACACTGTCTGGGCCAGATGCTTTCTGTGAGTTCACCAGCCTGAAGGCTGTTTGCAACTTGTTCTCAGAAACTGAAAACACAAGATCACCGGGGGCTGTGGGAGTTCATCATGGTTCCTCTGTATTTTAAGGGTTAAAGTGAGCATGGAAGACATTGAGCTCATTTAAGAGCAAAGCCCTTTTGTCACCAATGTTGCTTGATTTTACTTTATAAGAGATGATAGCATTCAAGCCCTACCACAACTGTAGAGCATCCTTCATTGATTCAGGTTTAGTCCAGAATTGCCATTTCGGCTATGAGATGGCTTTCCAGAGATCTTACCTGGACCTCTTATAAGTTCTTGATCATCAGACTTGAATGCATCTGATCTCACCTTCAGCAGATTACAAGTCTCATGGTACATCAGGGCTTCTGGTTGGGGAAAACTGAATGATTTTGTGGAGACACACTCGTCTACAACGGTTTTTATAATGCCCGTGACAAACATGGTGTATTAATTTAGATCCAAAGATGAATCCTTGAATATGGCCCAGTCTATCAACTCGAAGCAAACCCCATAGCTGCCTCCCGCAACTGCCTCTTTGTTGTCCTAATCTTTGGAGCCTTGATCTTTAGCCTCTACCTGCATGCAGGTAGGACTGTCAAGTGATCAGGTTTACTCGAATGTGGTCTGGGCATGGAACTGTATGCACTCCTTTTCATAGCATCACAGTGGTCTAATATTTTTGGGTCCTCTAGTGCTACAGGTTATATCTTGATAGTAACTGATCAGTGATTTCTTCAAACAAGCCTGTCTGAAGTCCCCAGCTATGATTTGAAATGTGTTGGGTGAGCTATTTCTTATTTGGAGAGGCATCATGCTGTATCTTAAGCACTTGATTATAGTTGGCTGTCGGTGGGATATAAACTCCAGTGCGGATCACGGATGCAAACTCTCTGGGCAAAAAGAGCAGGTGGCATTTGATCATTTGCGGGAGCATGAGTTCAACAAAACCACCACATCCGGTCACCGCCGAGAGTTTATCATGAAACACACCCCTCCATCTTTCGTCTTTTCCGAACCAGCAGGTCACTCCATTCTGTGAATCATCAAGCCTTCAGGTCCAATTGCCATATCTGATGTGCTGGGAGTAAGCAACGACTTGGTTAGACACAGAACACAACAATCTCTTATTTCCCTCCAGTATAGCAATCTTCGATCATGCAGGATTGGTCACGGCACTGAAATGGAGGTAGTGGTTCCTTCACACAGAATAATTCCTGTGTTCATTTGGAATGGAATGGAATGGAATAGGTAGAAGAGCTTACCAGTTCACTTTGAAGGACATAAATAGTGTTGAATGTTAAATTCCGTTCCCTGACAGGAATCAGTGAACCATTTTACATTCAAGACCATGGGTTTCATGATCACACAAATGCTCAGTCTTACAACTTGTCTTGTTGGGTAGAGAATAACAATGTTATAAAATGTATGATAATGTAGGATATGCATCCCACACATAAATTTACAGAGATGCATTTATATAGAGAATAAACAATGCTTGTTCCAAAAGCAAAAAAAAATGATAGTTCAAAATCTGAAATAAAAAAATAGTAAATGCTGAAAATAGTCACAAATTAGACTGTGGGTAAAGAAACAAAATATGTCCTTCAATCAATGACCTTTTGTCAGAAAAATGAAAGCAAACATTTAACAATGCAGTATTCTTAGCCATACTTTTCATGTCATGTAGGAGAAAGGAATTTCTTTATATTGGCTGAGAGCAAAGGCTAAATGTGATTGATTCGAATATGACAAAACCTATTGCTGGTGTTCTGAGCCATCCACTGCTACTTTGTTAAGTAATGTAGCTTGCAACATTATGTTCTAGCATAAAGCAACACACACACAAAATGCTGGATGAACTCAGCAGGTCTGGCAGCATCTATGAAAAAGAGTGCGGTCGATGTTTCAGGCTGAACCCCTTCATCAGGACAAAATGTCTACTCAACCATCCTATTAACCCATTAAGCACATTTGAGGGATCTATGGATGTGGACCTCAAGATCCTTCCGTTTCTCCACACTGCTGAGAACCTTGCCATTAAACCCGTATGCTATGTTCAAATTATACCTTCTACAATGAATCATTTCACGCTTTTCCAAGCTTGAATTCCACCTGCCACCTCTGAGCTCAGCTCTGCAACCTGTCAGTGCCCTGTTGAGACATGCAACAACTCTCCACACATCCAAAGCTCCAACGATCTTGGTGTCATCTGTAAACTTACTAACAAACTCTACCACTTCCTCAGCCGAACCATTTATAAACATCACAAAATGCAGGGGCCCCAGAAAAGATACCTGCAGAACACCACTGGTCACTAACCTCCAGCCAAAAAGTATACAAGTATCATCGTCTAGGGCACAACAATCCTCCCTTGCTTCTCATGATAACCTGGACTATATGCTGTCTTGCCTTGGAGAATTACCTATCCTAATGTTTTTCGCAAGTTCTAGCACATTCCCTTTCTTAACAACAACATGTTCAGGCATATCGACCTGTTTTACGCTGTCCTTAGAATCATCAAGGCCCCTCTCACTGGTGATATCTGAAGCAAAGTATAGGTTCAAGAGGTACATTTAATGGCAGCAAAATATATAGAAAATACATCCTGAAATTCTTTTCTTTGCAAATATCCATGAAAACAGAGAAGTGCCCCAGAGAATGAATGACAGTTGAAACGTTAGAACCCCAAAGCCCCCCGCACCCCTTCCCACACACAAGCAGCAGCAAGGCAATGACCTGACCCCCACCAGCAAAAAAGCATCAGAGCCCTCCACTGAGCACTCAAGTGTGCAGCAAAGCACCAATAAGACACAGACTTGCAGTACCCCCAAAAACTATTCATTCACTGACAATTCAACATACCACAGGCTCTCACTCTCCCTAATAAGGGAAAACGAGGTGTCCCTGTTTCACAGCGAGAGGGGAGACATAACAAACAACTTGCTGATTTATGATATTAAAAGTCTGTTGCGTCTCTTTTTCCGAGCTTTGCGCCCAGAGAGTCAGCTCCAGGGCTCAGGTCTCTGGGCACACATTCCACTGCAACTAACTCGCTGTGCCCGACGTTCCGTGTTCTCTGGCGATGCCTCAGTCAGGGGCACCGGCCTTGAATCCGCCCGTCTCTAGAGCGACGAAAATCCGGCACCCTGAAGACGCACTGGTTTTCCAGGCCGCGTCCTTGGGATATCAAAAAGCGCCCGGTCATGAGGCCCTAACAGCAGGTCCCAATTCCTCAAAGATCCGAAATCAGAGTATAATTCCAGGTCAAGGTCTTCAAAAGAACCTTGAAAAGGGAAAAAAGAGATATTAAATATAGGAATAGAGCTGTTTCTGAAGATGCATACAAAAAGGTCACTGTTTATCACCATCTTGACTTTGCTTTGCCCTCCATACTTTACATTAAGGACTTCCCCTGTCTTTTCGGACTCCATGCACATGTTTCCTTCACTATGCTTGATCATTCCGACTTTCACTATTGTTCTTCAGATACATGCAGAACCTTGGGGTTTTCCTTACTCTTATTCACCAAGGCCTTCTCATACCCCCTGCTAGCTCTCCTAAGTCCATTATTCAGCTCCTTACTGGCCACCCTGTAACCTTCCAGAGCTCGGTCTGAAGTGGCTGGCTAATCTCCTGACTCTTTCCTACAACTTTGCTGTTACTGAATAGTTGGATGTTTCCATGGAAAATTCACATCGTGATCTAATGGCAGTGTAGGCCAAAATCATGCAGAGTAGAAAATCTGATGAGACTGAAAATAGGATGCCTAATGCCATAAAAAAACTTTGATTAGGTCATAATTGGAATATTGTAAACATGAGGAAATCTGCAGATATTGCGTGCAGTTCTATTTGCTCAAGAAGGCAGCGTCCATCATTAAGGGCTCCCATCAACCAGAACGTGCCAGCTTGTCATTGGTACCGTCAAGGAGGAGGTAAGGGAGCCTGAGACACACTCACTATTTTAGGAACAGTTTCTTCCCCACTGCCATCAGATTTCCAAATGGGCAATGAACCTATTGAACACTAACTCACTATTTATTTTCTTATTTTCTTTTTGCTCTTTTTGCACTACTTATTTAATTAAAAATTTTAATATATATATTTCTTATTGTAATTTATAGTTTGTTTATTGTGTATTGCACTGTACTGCTGCTGCGAAACAGCATATTTCACAACGTATGCCAGTGACGGTAAATCTGATTCGGATTCTGCCCCATCCTAGGAAGGATATGGAGGTTTTGGAAAGCGTGACGGAGTTTACCAGGATGCTGCCTGGTTTAGAATGTAAGAACTATAAAAAATCTTGAATGAACTTAAGTTGTAGCCTCAGAGGCTGAGGTGAGATTTGATAGAAGTTTATTATATTGTAAGAGACATAGAGAAGGTCAGAATCTTCTTCTCAAGGGAGAAATGTCAAGCACTAAAGGACATGCATTTGTGAGGCAGGGAAGTAGATAAGGGAGGAGTCTGAAGGAGATGTGCAGGGTAAGTTTTCTTACAGAGAATGGTAGGTGCTTTCAACGATCTGCCAGAGGGAGTGATGGAAGCAATTACGATTTAAGAGGCTATCGGACATACGGATCTGCATGGCATAGAGGCACATGAATTATGACTAGGCAAAAGAGAATTAGTTTAATTCAGTGTTATGTTCAGCACAGATATTCTTCTACTATATTGTTTTATGCTCTGTGTTGTAATGGTTGCTCAAGCATTACTGAATCTCCTATAGTCTCCTGTTGTTCGGCAAACTTAGACTTCTTATTAGCGCTTGTCAATAAACTTTGATCATTTTCCAAGTGCTATTGACTGGCTCAATTCACTCTAGTTTATTTTCAGCCAAGAGGAATACATCAAGTGATGCCATCCACAGCAAAGCTGTAGGTATTAATGTAATTGCAAGAGACTTCAAAGTATTCACTATAATTTAAGGTTTTCTGACAATGATACTTAGTGGAGTTCAGGATGATATTTTTAATTCCAGATTTTTAAATCTTTTTTCTGCTGACATTTATGCTGATCTCTCCTGGATGAAATTCTAACAGGGTTTGAACTGTCTGTTGTATCTTCCTCCTTGTCGCCTCTAATATGCCTCTGCACTGGAATATAATGTTTTGATTACTTCTCTCTTTTCCTTTGAGACCAGCAATGTATTTCCTTGACATCTTGTTGATATCATAAAATCCTAGAAGGGAACAAATAAATGTATTACGTTCATGCATTCAATTTGAACAATGTTTCTGAATGTTCTTCTTTATTACCTTCTTTCTGCAGCTGCTAAGCTCAGAATATTAAATTATGGGGAGCATTGTGGCCCAAGTGATTCCAGTATTGTGGTCAATTTTCTACCATCACTTATAGTCACAGATCCTTGCACTCGTACAGCCATTTGACCTCCCACATCCATGCTGACAAGTGGGCCCCTGTCCATGTTATTTCCAGCCTCTAGTCTAACTCTAAAATGGGGAAAGGTTTTCTGCATTCTATCCTGTCTATACACCTCATAATTTTATACCTCCAAAATATTCCCTCCAAGGCTTGGATAAGAGAACCTAACCAGGACTGATCGATAAGTCTGTGACCTGACACATCCTCATTCAAGATCCATCATCAGTCTCAAAGATCAAAAATAGCCTAATGTGCAAACACTGAAATAATGGCAACTAACCTAGTGAAGCTCACAAAGAGAGCTGTACCAAAAACAACAACATTTCTAAAGTGAGCCAAAGCCTTAATGAACAAAACAATTCAGAAGTTAAGTAAAGATTTAGGAACTGAGGAAAAATTATATTGCAACTGCACATATTTTATTAAAATAATTGGGAAGGCAAATGCAATACTTCACACAAAAAATGCTGGAGGTTACTCAGCAGGTCAAGCAGCATCTACGGAAATGATTAGACAGTCGATGTTCTGGGCTGAGATTCTTCTTCAGGACTGAGAAGGAAGGGGGAAGATGCTAGAATAAAAAGGCGGAGGTTGTGATAGAGGCTAGCTAGAAGGCGATGGGTGATGCCAGGTGGGTGGGAAAGATCAAGGGCTGTAGAAGAAGGAATCTGATAGGAGAGGAGAGTGGACCATAGGAAAAAGGGAAGGAAGAGTGGACCCAGGGTGAAGTACATAGAAATATAGAAACATAGAAAATAGGTGCAGGAGTAGGCCATTCGGCCCTTCGAGCCTGCACTGCCATTTATTATGATCATAGCTGATCATCCAACTCAGAACCCTGCCCCAGCCTTCCTTCCATACCCCCTGATCCCCGTAGCCACAAGGGCCATATCTAACTCCCTCTTAAATATAGCCAATGAACTGGCCTCAATTGTTTCCTGTGGCAGAGAATTCCACAGATTCACCACTCTCTGTGTGAAGAAGTTTTTCCTAATCTCGGTCCTAAAAGGCTTCCCCTTTATCCTCAAACTGTGACCCCTCGTTCTGGACTTCCCCAACATCGGGAACAATCTTCCTGCATCTAGCCTGTCCAATCCCTTTAGGATTTTATACGTTTCAATCAGATCCCCCCTCAATCTTCTAAATTCCAACGAGTACAAGCCCAGTTCATCCAGTCTTTCTTCATATGAAAGTCCTGCCATCCCAGGAATCAATCTGGTGAACCTTCTTTGTACTCCCTCTATGACAAAGATGTCTTTCCTCAGATTAGGGGACCAAAATTGCACACAATACTCCAGGTGTGGTCTCACCAAACCCTTGTACAACTGCAGTAGTACCTCCCTGCTCCTGTACTCGAATCCTCTCGCTATAAACGCCAGCATACCATTCGCCTTTTTCACCACCTGCTGTACCTGCATGCCCACTTTCAATGACTAGTGTATAATGACACCTAGGTCTCATTGCACCTCCCCTTTTCCTAATCGGCCACCATTCAGATAATAATCTGTTTTCCCATTTTTGCCACCAAAGTGGATAACTTCACATTTATCCACATTAAATTGCATCTGCCATGAATTTGCCCACTCACCCAACCTATCCAAGTCACCCTGCATCCTCTTAGCATCCTCCTCACAGCTAACACTGCCACCCAGCTTCGTGTCATCCGCAAACTTGGAGATGCTGCATTTAATTCCCTCATCCAAGTCATTAATATATATTGTAAACAACTGGGGTCCCAGCACTGAGCCTTGCGGTACCCCACTAGTCACTGCCTGCCATTCTAAAAAGGTCCCGTTTATTCCCACTCTTTGCTTCCTGTCTGCTAACCAATTCTCTATCCACATCAATACCTTACCCCCAATACCGTGTGCTTTAAGTTTGCACACTAATCTCCTGTGTGGGACCTTGTCAAAAGCCTTTTGAAAATCCAAATATACCACATCCACTGGTTCTCCCCTATCCACTCCACTAGTTACATCCTCAAAAAATTCTATGAGATTCGTCAGACATGATTTTCCTTTCACAAATCCATGCTGACTTTGTCCGATGATTTCATCGCTTTCCAAATGTGCTGTTATCACATCTTTGATAACTGACTCCAGCAGTTTCCCCACCACCGACGTTAGGCTAACCAGTCTATAATTCCCCGGTTTCTCTCTCCCTCCTTTTTTAAAAAGTTGGGTTACATTAGCCACCCTCCAATCCTCAGGAACCAGTCCAGAATCTAACGAGTTTTGAAAAATTATCACTAATGCATCCACTATTTCTTGGGCTACTTCCTTAAGCACTCTGGGATGCAGACCATCTGGCCCTGGGGATTTATCTGCCTTTAATCCCTTCAATTTACCTAACACCACTTCCCTACTAACATGTATTTCGCTCAGTTCCTCCATCTCACTGGACCCTCTGTCCCTTACTATTTCCGGAAGATTATTTATGTCCTCCTTAGTGAAGACAGAACCAAAGTAATTATTCAATTGGTCTGCCATGTCCTTGCTCCCCATAATCAATTCACCTGTTTCTGACTGCAGGGGACCTACATTTGTCTTTACCAGTCTTTTCCTTTTTACATATCTATAAAAGCTTTTACAGTCAGTTTCTATGTTCCCTGCCAGTTTTCTCTCATAATCTTTTTTCCCCTTCCTAATTAAGCCCTTTGTCCTCCTCTGCTGAACTCTGAATTTCTCCCAGTCCTCAGGTGAGCCACTTTTTCTGGCTAATTTGTATGCTTCTTCTTTGGAATTGATACTATCCCTAATTTCCCTTGTCAGCCACGGGTGCACTACCTTCCTTGATTTATTCTTTTGCCAAACTGGGATGAACAATTGTTGTAGTTCATCCATGCAATCCATGCAAGTAATAGGGCAGATGAGAAGAAATGAAAGGTCAGAGTGGGGAATAAAGGAAGGTGGAGGGAATTTGTTACTGGAAAGAGAAATCAGTATTCTTGCCATAAGGTTGGAGAGTACCCCAAGGAATATAAGGTGTTGCTCCACCATCCTAAGGGTGGCCTCATTTTGGCACAAGAAGAGGCCATAGACCAATGCGTCAGAATGGGAACTAAAATGTTTGGCCATTGTTAAGTCCTATTCGTGGTGCAAAGTGTGGAGGGGCTTGACAAAGAGTTCCCCCAATTTACAACGAGCCTCATCAATGTCAGGAGCACCAGACACAATGGATGACACAAGCAGGTGAAATGCAAAGCTTACCATTATCAACATGGAACTATGATCAAGTTTCAAAAAATATTTTTTATATATAGACAAAAATGAGTCAATATCAGCAAATGTAATCAGCACTCATTGTGACCACTGGTGCTTGGTACCACAAGCCAGAATCAATTTCAAAGTCCATCTACATGGCTTTTTAAGACATCAAAAGAAGACTTCATCAAATGAGAGGGATTAAGGGATTACAAGGGATTCAGATTCCTTGGAAAGGTGGTAATAATCTATTTTTGCAAAATGATCACATGGAATTCTTGATGCTTACCAACAAAGTCACCATGTACCCAATCTCAGGGCAGATTTAGCACATGCCCAGTCCTAGCATAGATTCACCATGTAGCCAGTGCAGGCATAGATTCATGATGTACCCAATCCCGGTGCAGGTTTATCACATACGCTAGGACTCAGTACTTAATTAATCTATACAGGTACTGGGTATTTGGTTAATCTCCACTGGGATATGGCTGAATGCCTTGCGTTTCTATAATACTTTATACTTTATTGTCACCAAACAATTGATACTGGAACGTACAATCATCACAGCGATATTTGATTCTGCACTTCCCGCTCCCTGGATTACAAATCAATAATAAATATCAAAAATTTAAATTATAAATCATAAATAGAAAATAGAAAAATGGAAAGTAAGGTAGTGCAAAAAAAAAACGAGAGGCAGGTCCGGATATTTGGAGGGTACGGCCCAGATCCGGGTCAGGATCTGTTCAGCAGTCCTATCACAGTTGGAAAGAAGCTGTTCCCAAATCTGGCTATACAAGTCTCCAAGCTCCTAAGCCTTCTCCCGGAGGGAAGAGGGACAAAAAGTGTGTTGGCTGGGTGGGTCGTGTCCTTGATTATCCTGGCAGCACTGCTCCGAAAGTGTGCGGGTAAAGTGAGTCCAAGGACGGAAGATTGGTTTGTGTGATGTGCTGCACTGTGTTCATGATCTTCTGCAGCTTCTTCTTAATGTAGGCCATAACATCTCAAACAACACACCTTTCCTCTTATTGACAAGCAATATGCTGGAAGACCATGGTTGGTTGGCCAACATCAGTGGGGGGAGGAGGAAGGAATTAACACTTCTACTCAAAACCCTGCATTAGGACTTGTGCCTCCTGTCAGGCATCAACGTCCATGCCTGTGACGCCTGAGGCCAAGTCTAAGGGTCCCATATTGTCTTGATCTACAGAATGGGCTGAATGCAAGTCATTCTGTATTCCAAAGGACTGCTTAAGAAAAGGATCTAGTGCTTTCCCAGTGTATATGATGCATAAACTCTTCTCAGACTTACAGCTGGGTACAGGTGTTGATCTTAACTGATGTTTCAATGACAAGCTCTACCGTCTTCATCAGGGATGATGCCTAGGCATGTCTAGTCCAGTGATATATATACGCAACTCCCATCATCAGTCCCTCCTGATTGCTTAGTCTGCAACCAATCAGGGTTCTGCTGTCCCACCTTATAATATAATATTCCAGTTCTTACTTAGAGCGAGAACTTTATCTTTGCTAAGATTCTTATTCTATTTCAATATCTTATTTCAGTCTTATTTCAATGGCTTCCTTAACAAAGCGCTCCCAAGAGACATTGGCGTGGCACAGTGGATTTGTGCCATCAAAGTCAATCCTGTGGTCATTGCGTATGCAATGCTCTGCTATCGCTGATTTCTCCGGTTAACTCAAACTGCTTAAGAATTAAGTAGTGCAGAACCATTTGGCTCTGGAGCAGGGTGGGATCTTGATAATCAACAGTAAGTAGTAATAGAGAAAGAATGGTAGAGCTCCAGGGAGTAATAAGAAACAGAGTGATTTTTGCATACGAGTCTAAGGATCCCTGAAGGGAGATGTAGGTGGTGGAGAAGGTGTCATAATGGGGTGCTGGGAATGGACCCAAATGCAAGACACAGACATTGAAGTACAAGGAACAGGACTTGGCTAGAGTAGGGACGTGACAGGATACAGACAAGGAGCAGGGACAAGAATGCAGACTAGGGCTTGGACCCCGAGCTAGAAACTGGACAAACGCCTCGGGCTTGGGCACCAGAACCAGGCATGGACATGACAGGACTGCAGGAATGGAGGCTGGGGTCTTGGTCTTGAGGCTTGAGGCTTAGAGGCAGGCTTGGGGTCTTCAGGCTTGAGGCTTGGAGGCAGGCTTGGGTTCTTGAGGATTGGAGGCAGGCTTGGGGATGAGGCTTGAGGCTTGGAGGCAGGCTTGGGGTCTTGAGGTTTGGAGGCAGGCTTGGGGTCTTGAGGCTTGAGGCTTGGAGGCAGGCTTGGGTTCTTGAGGATTGGAGGCAGGCTTGGGGTCTTGAGGCTTGAGGCTTGGAGGCAGGCTTGGAGGCAGGCTTGGGGTCTTGAGGCTTGAGGCTTGGAGGAAGGCCTGGGGACTTGGTCTTGAGGCCTGCAGGCTGGGGTCTTGGTCTTGGGTCAAGGGTACTTCGAGGCTTGGCTATGGACTCCGAGTCAGAGACTGGGCAAGGACCCAGAACCTGGGACTTGACTCAGGTTCAGACTCCAGAACTAGGCGAGGACAAGACGAGGCTACAAGACTGGACATGGCTTGGGTGTGGAACTCCTGGGTAGAGCGAGACACAAGGACAGGTAAAGGCACATGGACAGGACTCAGATAGGACTGGACAAGGGCCTTCAGGAGTCTGGAACCTTGGACTAGAAGAGATGGGAGTATGGAACCTTGGACAAGAAGAGACAGGAGCACAGAACACAGAGCCGGGACCCCTCCTTGGGAACAGGACGTAGGGCCAGGACTCAAGCACAGAACACTGAACATGAAGAGACAGATCCCAACACAAGGTGGCAGCAAACAGCCAGACCCACCTAGCGAAGGCGTGCACACAGGGACAGATCTCAACACTAAGTAGCGGCAAACGGCCGGACCTACATAGCAAAGGCGTGGACACAGAGAGACAATTCCACACAACGAAAGACAGTTCCTTATCTTGACCTAACAAGGCTCCAGTTTTGCTCTGGTGGTAAGACTTCAGTGATACTGGCAGGGTATCCAAGCTAGGTGAGCAGGCAGAGAGTCAGGCAAGGGTGGGTGGGGGGGAGAGACAAGAAGGGGAACAGAACAGTCCAGCAGGGAATCTCTGGTTTGTAGAGGTGTTTATATCTCAGCCCCAGAATGAGAAACATGTGCCTACAACAGAAATTGGGGAAACCAGAAACCCCGGAACAAGGAACCATGGACCGGACTGTGAACCGGAACACAGACTTCACGGACCGGACCATGACAGAAGGTGTATGGGCCAGCTGCCTTCATTAGCTGCGGCTTAGAATATAAAAGCTGAGAGGTTACTGTGTAACTATACAAATCACTGTTTCAACCACACCTGGAGTGGACTGTGCAGTTTTGGTTGCTGCAGTGTGGAAACGATGTGATTGCACTGAGAGGTTACAGAGGAGATTCACCATGATGTTGTCTGGGATGGAGCTTCTCAAATACAGTACCAAGTGAGACAGGACAAGCTGGGTTTGTTTGTTTTCCTTGGAGTGGAGGAGCAGTAGGAAATATTTCCCCATATCAGAGGTGTACAAAACTAGAGGTATATATTTAGAATTAAGGGGCAGGAGGTTCAACAGAAGGGATATTTCAACACAAGCATGGTTAGAACCTGGAGCATACAGCTTGCAGAGACAGTGGAGGCAGAACCTCACAGCTTTTAGGGAGCTTGACTTGCAGGCAGAGAACGCTAAAGACCAAGTTCAGGTAAAAGGGGTTAGTATGGATGGGTAATAGCTGGACAGACTGGCATAAGGTGGTTGAAGGGTTTGTCTCTGTGCTCCATGTCTCTATGAAGACCCCATGACTTTAGCAGTCATATGATGGTAAGGTAGCACCATTTGGGGAAGAAAGAAATAATTATTATTTCAAAATAATAATTCTTTCACTGTCAACACTACCTTCAACTGCATCTCTTCCATTTCGTGCACGTCTGCCCTCACCTCATTCTCCCGCCACCACACCAGGGACAGGGTTCCTCTTGTCCTCACCTACCACCCCACCAGCCTCCGCGTCCAGCATATAGTTCCCTGTAACATCCTCCATCTCCAGCGGGATCCCACTACCAAGTACATCTTTCCCTCCCCCCCCCACCCCACTTTCTACTTTTTGCAAGGATCGCTCTGCAGGCGATAAACCGAGAAATATCTGAGGCACATAAAAACGGGACAGCAGTTATCGTGAGTGCAGAGGAGGTTCACCAGGTTGATTCCAGAGATGAGGGGGTTAGACTATGAGGAGAGATTGAGTCACCTGGGACTGTACTCGCTGAAATTCAGAAGGATGAGAGGAGATCTTATAAAACATATGAAATTATAAAAGGGATAAAGATAGAGGCAGGAAAGTCGTTTCCAATGATAGGTGAGACTAGAACTAGGAGACGTAGCTTCAAGACTTGGGGGAGTAAATTTAGGATGGAGATAAAGAGGAACTGCTTTTCCCAAAGAGTGGTGAATCTATGGAATTCTCTGCCCAATGAAGCCGTGGAGGCTACCTCAGTAAATATATTTAAGACAAGGTTGGATAGATTTTTGCATAGTAGGGGAATTAAGGACTGTGGGGAAAAGGCAGGTAGTTGGAGATGAGTCCATGCTCAGATCAGCCATGATCTTATTGAATGGCAGAACAGGCTCAACGGGCCTGATGACCTACTCCTGCTCCTATTTCTTATGTTCTTATGTAAACAATTTCCTTATCCATTCAACCCTCCCCACAGATTCCTCCTGGTACTTATCCTTGCAGGTGAGGAGATACTTCACCTGTGAGTCTCTTGGTCATCTACTGTATTAGGTACTCCCAGTATGGCCTCCTATATATTGGTGAGATCTGACATAGCCTGGGAGACCACTTCTCTGAACACTGCACTCCATCTGCTAGAAAAAGTGGGATCTCCTGGTGGCCACCCATTTCAATTCTACTTCCCAATCCCATTCCACATTCAGTCCATGGCTTCTCCACTATCGCAATGAGGCCACACTCAGGTTGGAGGAGCAACACCTTATATTCCGTCTGGGTAGCCTCCATCCTGATGGCATGAACATCAATTTCTCAAACTTCCAGTAACTGTCCTCCTCATCTTCAGCATTCCCATTCCCATTTCTCTCTCTCATCTTAACTCCTTACCTCCCCATAGCTTCCCTCTGATGCTCCTCCCTTTCCCCTTCTTCCATGGTCTTCACCCTCTCTCACTTCTCCAGTCCTTTATCTCTTTCAACTGTCAGTTTCCCAGGTCTACTTCACCCTCACCTCTCCCGGTTTCACCTATCACCTATCATCTTGAACTTCTTCTTCCCCTCCCCCACCTTCTTGCTCTAATTTCTCATCTTTTTTTCCAGTCCTGATGAAGGGTCTCAGCGCAAAATGTCGACTGTTTATTCTTTTCCATAGGCGCTGTCTGACCTGCTGAGTTCCTCCCGCAGTTTGTGTGTGTGTTGCGTGGATTTCCAACGTCTGCAGATTTTCTCGTCTTTGAATTATTATTCCCACAAGGTTTGCCCTTTGATTGCGAGCAACAATAGCTTTTGGCTGACAAGTTCAAAGATTTTCTAAGGGAGCTAGCACACAAGTAAAGGTTAATAGCAACATTTGGGAAATATGCTATATGACAGATTTAGTGAAACTTGCTGCAAAGCAGCTTTTGAGAAGGCTGCTCCAATATTGACATGCAGTAGGAGAGCTGGCATAAATATTTGCTGATCCCAGTGAATCTTCCAGACATTTGATCTCCTATCCAGGCAGAGACAAAGGAAAATATTGAACCCAAGTTTGACTGGGCTTCAGTGCAAATAATGTATGATTAAAATGAGAGTTGTAATGGTGGAGTGAGGCAGACAAAGGATGATGTGAATGTGCAAGATCCTAGAGTATTAGCAGCAAGTGTAAGAAAAAGTCTAAAGACTTAACCATGTCAACTGTTGTGTCATTGAATTATTCTCACAGGATGTCTGATATCCACTGCCATTGCTCTGCACATATATTGGCAAGGCCGTGCATCTCTGTCTTCTCTGGTAGTGTTTTATGGTTTTAATAATCAACTTCCTCACCAGTTAATCCCACTATGGAAGCACATTTGCTGAACCACCAGCATCTTCCCTTCAAAATCACCTTCAAACAATCACAGGATTCTTGGGACTTCTGCTGGAGGCATTTAGCTATCAACTTTACTTTTCCTGGCATTAAAATTGGCACCATCTACTGGACCTCAAGAAAGGGGAGAAACAGGAGGATAGAGAAGTATTTGAAGCCCTATCAGCATGAGGCTGCAGCAATTTTTGTTGCTCAGGAGTTTACCGAGTGAAAGGGTAATTACAAGCCCTAATTTGAGACCAGGCTGCCCCCCTTTATCATCTTCACAGCAAGCTGATACAAGCCTTTCCAATGACAATGGTGTAGTTTGTACCTCACTATACTGATTGTTTCTTTATTATTGGTATCGTATGACAGCTTCTTTAAGAAGGTGAAAGTAAGCAACCAAAGGACATTCCATCTTCTCCTCTGTGTGCCAGCCTTAGCATTCCCATGCTTGAGCTAGGAGGATGTGAGTTCAATCCACACCTACTGTATCAGTGCAGTGCTGAGTGAATGCAGCAAGTTTGGACATTACACTCTATATTAAAAAGGGATAACATAGTTATGTTCTGAAAGAACAAGAGCACACTGATTTAAGGATGAGCAAGAGAAAGAAGGAAGGAATGACTGTCAGAGTTTTATTAAAACAGATGTTTTAAAAACTACATAACCAAAGCAGGCGGGTGCAGATCAACTATGGTGATCAATTATTTTCCAACCCGAACAGCAGGATAGGCCTGAGGGGTGAAACAGCATGTCCTCCTCCTGTATTCCAAGTGAATAATCAAAAGCAAGAATAAGGCCTGCAGAAAGAACTCTTACTGCTACTGAGAATATTTAATGCCTGGCATTGCAGCAGCTGATAGCTAGTTTTAACCATCACTTTCTGGAAAAGAAGACCTAGATCCTGTCACAAACTTGCTCTACCAGAATCTCATGGCCAAGGTGGAAAAAGATAAGTCCTGCTGGACCTCCTGTCATCTACAGATTTTGTTGTGTCACGAGTTGCCTTTCCTTTTTTGTCACAGCAAACATACAAAATAAATTTCCATGTCAACCCACAACGGGCACTAATGCACAAAATCAACCCACAGTTTGCAGACACTGATTAGGGGTAGTTAAATTTTGTAATTTCATGTACACTTCTGTAGTTCTGCATTTGCAAGATATTATATTCTTATTAATTATTAACAGAATGTCTCACATTTCTCTACGTGCCAAGTGTTATAACATGGTTGGTTCCAGCCTCCTCAGCATTGATGTACTAACTGAAGGCCTACAAAGAAACTGAAAACTACCTTCAAAATTATACTCTGAATCATTCATGACTTAAAGCCTAAATGAGCGAATCTCAGTGTACTTTAATTTATATAAAATAATTATCACTAACTGCATCATTATTTCTAAATCTGCAATATAGTGAATATAATTCTAAAATAGTCACATTTGCTCTAATGCTTTTATTTCAAAAATGTCGCAGAAATAAGTCTTGCAGAAAACAAATACCTCAGATCATTTATTCAGTAGGAAGTAGAATGCATCGCACTTTGTCAGGGTCAAGCAATTAAAAGGTACAAAAAGAAATGGTGATTCTCATAAGCTATCAACTCATTTTATGTTTCAAGTTTATGTGAAGTAGACAATGGGAAAGACTGAGGCAGATTTTCTATTTGTGCAGGCTTCTGAGGACCACAATATTTCTGTCTTTGTAATTGCATGTGAAGTGTTCTGCTGGAAGGCTAGCTCCCAGCTTGCTGTGTAGCTTAACGCAGTTTGCATTCATCACATGGCTTTGACTGCATCTATCCTCAGGCTCACCAGCTGTCGAAGCCGTCAATGAAGTTGGATGTTTGTGAATATTCAAAAACATTTTATAATAAATAAAATGTGGAGGAGCATCACCTTATATTCCATCTAGCTACCCTCCCACCTGAAGGCATGAATATTGATGTCCCCTTCCGGTGAACAAATTACCTCACCCACCCCTCACTTCTATTCCCCACTCAGACCTTTCATTTCTTCTCACTTGCCTATTACTTCTCCCCTAGGTCCCCTTCTCCTTCCCTTTCTCCTATGATCCACTTTCCTCTCTTATCAGATTCCTTCTTCTCCAGCCCTTGTCCTTTCCCACCCACCTGGCTTCACCTATCACCTTCCAGCTCGCCTCCTTCCCCTTCCCCCACCTTTTTATTCTGGCATCTTCCCCCTTCCTTCTCAGACCTGAAGAAGGGTCTCAGCCCAGAATTGTTTACTCTTTTCCATAGATGCTTCCTGACCTGTTGAATCCCTCCAGCATTTTGTGTATGTTGCTTTACATCTCCAGCAACTGCAGGCTTTCTCATGTTTGTGATTTTATAACAAAGAGTTCATTGATTTAAAATAAAAAATATTAAAATATATACAAAAATAATTGACAGCCTTAAATTAAAAGCTGTTTACTTACCCTCTCCCTGCAGCTGTTCTTACCCCTAGATGAAACCATTGCCCTGTATCATAGACTCCTACCAGGAAAATGGGAGTATTGCAGAGGTATCTACTGCTTCATTAGACTTCATAGACATGAAATTCGGGTTTGACAGCACTCATGGCATTGCAGGAATGTTGCAAATGGATTAAGATAACACCAGTATTGAATCCTGACGAAGGGTCTCGGCCTGAAACATCGATTGTACTTCTTCCTGTAGAAGCTGCCTGGCCTGCTGCGTTCCACCAGCATTTTGTATGTGTTACCAGTATTGAATGTCAGGATCTCCCCCTAGGGAACATCAGTACAATCGGAACAACTCCTGTCGCTTACCCAACTTTGACAGAGCTACTGGAGCCCATACAGAGCATCTGGCCCACTCAACTGATCAGTTCTCAAAGTCCACTGCTTGATTACCACCCATCTGATTGACAGCCCCCTGTCCAATGAAGATAATTTATTCTTCATGAGGAATAGTGCACAATGATGCATTCATTGTATATAATACTGAGGATATCCTAAAATGTCAGCAATTGGAATATATTCACCCTTAGAACTACAAATATAATGTTGATCCTTGCCACAGTGGTACACTGGTTTATGGCTTTACCCAAAATACAATTGATTGGATTGCTTTCCATCAATGCAATCAGCAGCCATATATTTTTGGTGTTGAAAAACTTTCTGAAGTAAAATATTTTTGGTGGATGTTTATTCCCTCCCAGCATAATATCACCGAGGTTGTACAACAAACATTTAATGCAAAACATTCACTTAGGGCTGGCAACTAAAGATTAATTTCACCCCTCAAAGCTGCCTCTGATTTCATTTTCAGTATTTCCCAGTCTTTCTATCATCATGTTATATAGTAATTGATATCTTCTCATTTCCTGAACCAGATTCCAATAATCAACGACTCATCAAATCGAATATTTACCTCAGATTGTCTATCATAAATTGGGACAGTGTTTGACCAGATCCTTATGAAAACAGGAACTGTGGCACTGGAGTTGGCCAAAGCTCTTGTTCGCATAGTTGGTCAAGAGACTCAGGACTTTTTTTACCCATCGTTTTGGCAAGGTGTCTACACATTATGATTCATAGAGACTCTGTGTTTAGAGTTACTGTACATGAATGTGAAAAATAGTCCATTTGCAAACCCAGACAATCACACAGATTTTATGACGTTCATTTTTTAATCCCTGAACTCTTATATAGAATTTTTTCACTTACTATGGTTATTTATTTTGTCTGTTTATTCATTTGTGATGCACCAAGGACATTTTCCCTGTTATAGAGGATATATCATTTTAAATTGTTACCTTTAAGAAATAAAGGATTTTAAAGATTCCTATTTAGCTTAATATAGCAGAGCTGAATAGTAATAACACTCATTTGGGGGATGGAAGAAAACCAGGGTTTGGGGATAAAGTTTGAGTAGAAGCATCAGTGTGGAAAATTGGAGCAAACTGGGAAAGAGATTGGAGTGGGTTGGAGAGAAAATGGAATGTGGGGAGTTCCTTGGAAAGTGGAAAATATATCAAAAAGTTTAAAGAAACCCTGGGAGAATACAAGATTGTGCATTTTATAAAGGATTAACAACAAAGCACCCCAATAGGATGTAATTAGGCCCCTTACAATGCAATATAAGGTCATTATTTGTCAATGGCTGATGAAACACTTGCAAATTTGTACAGATGGACTATGGAGAGCATTCTAACTGGCTGCATCACCGTCTGGTATGGAATGGGGGTGGACACTGCACAGGATCGAAAGACTGATGCCTCAAAATGGTGGCATCCATCATTAAGGATCCTCATCACCCAGAACCAGCTCTGTTCTGATTGCTACCATGAGGGTGGAGGGACAGGAGCCTGAAGGCACACACTCAATGATTCTGGAACAGCTTCTTCCCTCTGCCATCAGATTTCTGAATGGACATTGAACCCATGAAATTTGATCCACTATTCTCTTTTCTTTCCTTTGCACTACTTATTTAATTTAACTTTAAAACTTATATATATAATGTACAGCTGCTGCACGACAACAAATTTCACAACATATGCCAGTGATATTAAATCCTGACGCTGATTCTGAAATACATTACAGGGTAGAAACTGGAGAGGGTTCAAAGGAGGTTCATGAAATATTTCCAGGATTAAATGGCTTATCATATTAAAATTGTTTGATGGCTATAGGCCTGTATTCATTAGAATTCTGAAGAATGAGGGGTAACCTCATTGAAGCCCATTGAATAGTGAAAGGCCTTGATAGAATGAATGTGGGGTGAGGATATTTCCTGTGGTGGGAGTGTCTATGACCAGAGGATACAGCCTCAGACTGGAGGGTCATCATTATAGAATGGAGATAAGGAAGTATTTCTTTAGCCAGAGAGTAATGAATCTTTAGCCAGAGGTAGCTGTGGAGGCCAAGTCTTTATGTATATTTAAAGCAGTGGTTGATAGATTCTTGATTGGTCAGGACACGAAAGGATATGGGGTGAAGGCAGGAGAAAGGGACTGAGAGGAAAATTGGGTTAGCCATGATGAAACGATGGAGCAGACTCAATGGGCCAAATGGCCTAATTCTGAGCCTATATCTTGTGGTCATATGGCCTTATGGTAGAGGCAGGGTGAGAATCAATGAGTGAAGTATGAGGAAAATTCTGAGCATAATGGAAGATACTGAACATTGACTGCAGAGGGTAGGATATATGAGGAGTGATCACAGAGGATGTTAAGATACAACAGGAATTTACTAGAATTAATGAAGACCCATCCTTAGAGATATTGCACGTCTTAGACTAGCAATCGTCTAGTGTGGATAGGCCCTTTCAGCAATGCAGAAGATTTAATCCCTCAGGCTGCCTCTGCTGCTGAGGCTTCAAGAATGTACAGTAGAAAATAAGTATAACAATACCATTCATGTATTGTATGCCGATAGATACAGTTGCACAGAGCTGGTAGGTGTCCATTGTCAAATGGACGGAAACTGAGTTGAAGGGGGCATGAAGAGTCATGCTTCAACAGAGGACAGCATCACCTAATATGGATTTCCAGAGGGAAGTTGCATGGTAGATAATGGGTCACCTGGACTCGTATACGAAAAATGTAATCTTATATTGCCTTGAAATAAGAACTTTATCTTGGCTGGCCCTCTCAATTCTGGGTCAAGTATATGCTAATATAGGTATTAGTCATCTTCAGTCTGAGACAAAGTGGAGTTGTCTGGAGATAATATTTATGCTCCTCACCACGATTAACTGTAGGAAATTGTGACTTGCCTGGAGGTTGCTTTCTGCGACAATATGAAGAGAGCCCTGCTTAAGATGGAGCAGTCCTTGACCTTATGTTAGGAAATAAAATGGAGCAGATAGATGATATGTAAATGGTGAAAACTCTGGGACATTAATTCAGTAATTTTAACGTCATTTTTGGAAGAGATAAAATTGGCCCTCAAGATAAGATCTTCCGTTTTGGGAAGGTTGATTTCAACAGCATGAGAGAAGACCTGGTGAAAGTAAACCAGGAGCAGACGATTGTGAGTAAAATGACAGGTGACAAGTATGAGTCATTTGAAAGACAGCTGCTACGAGTTCAGGACCAGCATGTTCTAGTAAGCAATGATCCCAAGATTGAAGAACCTTGAATAACATTTGGACAATGCTGACCACTTTGCCTTCATCAATCTTCTTGACTGTCTCCTCAAAAATTTCAAGTAAATTAGTAAAGTAGAATTTCCTCCACACAAAGCAACACTCACAACGCGCTGGAGGAACTCAGCAGGTCGGGCAGCATCCGTGGAAAAGATCGGTCGACGTTTCCACGGATGCTGCCCGATCTGTTCAGTTCCTCCAGCATGTTGTGAGTGTTGCTTTGACCCCAGCATCTGCAGATTATTTTGTGTTTCCTCCACACAAAGCCATGTTGACTATTCCTGATCAGCCGCTACAGTATCTTTATTGAAGACTTGATTAGGAAATAAAAGGAAGCCCTGCAGCAGAAGTAGACAACTGGAATCTAGAAATCTTCTGAGGAATATAGAATAGAGTATGTAGAAGAAAGAACTTAGGAGGGCAAAATGGAGCCATGAAATATCCTTGAAAATGAAATAAAGGAAATTCCTCAGGCATTCTACAAATATATCAGGAACGAGCAGGTAACCAATGAGAAAATAGGTCCCTTAATGACCTAAGGGAGTAATCTATGTGTGGAGTTAGGGGATGTGGGTGGGGTCCTGAATGACCCTTCTCATATATATTCAACAAGTCAAAGAATATTGAAGATTGTGGGCTCAGGGAAGGATACATGGATAATCTGGAGCAGGTTAGTATTAGGAAGGAATGTGGTATTAGGTGTTAGATATCATGGTTGATAAGTCCTCAGGGTTAGATAAGATCCATCCCAGGTTGCTGTGGGAAGCAAGGAGAAGGTAGCTAGGGCCCAGCTGAGGCTTTTACTACTTTATAGGCTATAGTTGAGATACCAGAAGATGGGAGGATAGCTAATATATATTTCTTTTCATTCAAGAAGGGAATAGGGATAATCTATGTAAGTTTAGGAGTGAGTCATATGGAAATTACTGGGAAAAAATCCATAGGGATAGATTCTATGTAGATTTAGAGAGAGGGGCTGATCATGAATAGTCATTATGGCTCCGTATGGGGGAAATTCTGCTTCACTCATTTAATTGAAATTATTGAAGGGATAATCAAGGAGATTGACGAAAGCAAAGTGGTAGGCGTTGTCTAACTAGACTGCAGAAAGATATTTAGCCTGATTCCATGCAGTAGGCTTGCCCAGAATATTGAGGCACATGGGATCCAAGGCAAACTGCCTTGGGGTTCAAGTCCATAGTTTACTGAAATTGACAACACAGAGACAGTAGATATGATAGTGAAAAGAGCATATAGCATGCTTGCCATCATGTGGAATGTAAATGTTGGTAAATTGTTCTGCAGCTTCATAGACACTGGTTAGACTGCACTTCCGAATGGTCACCACGTTATAGGGAGAGTAGTGTTGCACCAGAGAGGTGCAGAGTAGATTCACAAGGATGTTGTCTGGATGTGAGGATTTCGGATATGGAGAGTAATAGGATAGACTGTGTTTGTTTTCACTAGAGCAAAAAGGCCTAGCAACAATCAGATAGAGATACATAACAGTATAAGAAACATAGCTAAGGTAGATAGAATCTTTGTCCCATGATAGCAAAAAAGAGAGTATAGACTTAAAGTGAAAGCATATCGTTTTAAAGGGGCTTTGAGGGGAATATTTACTGTACACAGAGTGAGTTTGAATCTGGAACCTGCTGCTAGAAGGGGCGGTAGATGTTGGATGCAGTCATTGTATTTAGGAGGCACTTAGACAGGGACTACAACAGAGAAAATAAAATAGTCACCTCATATGGGCAAATGGGATTAATGGAGATGGGTAAATAGGTCAGTCTGGCCTGAGGGCCTGTTTCTGTAGTGCACAGTACTATGACTCTGCAGCACATTGGAGAATCAGGCTGGCAATGCAGGGACAATGAAACTATGGCTTAGAGAGGTAGGTGTCAACAGTGAATGTATTTGTAGAATCCTATCTCATGTCCTTGGATGATTCTGCAAAGGGATGGTTTGTAAATGAGGAAAATAATAGGATCAAAGATCTGTCCTTACAGATTATCAAAGGCAACATTGTAGAACTAGAGAAGAATCTATTACTCAGGATACTTATTTCAAGCTGGATAAATAGCAACTCCAGCACTGAGATAAAAGGCATTGGGTTAGGATAATGTGATCAATCATGTCAAAGCTTAAAATGAAATATGGAGGTCAAGGAGGTGGACAAATTAATTTCATAATCAATAGTCCATTTATGCAAAGAAAAAGTGACAGTCCCCTTTTTTAACAGAAAAGATCCTCCAACACCTGTACTGCAAGGAAGGAAAATAACAAATTCCATGTTTTTCTATGTAGGGCATTGTCTATGTTCAATTTCTTGAACACCACTGTTTATGCTGCTTCCCAGTGCATTGAGATTCACCAAATATTGCTACCTCGTTACAAATGCATCATCCAAGAATACATGGTTGTGCTAATGATTCCAAACGATTGCAAAAATGATTGAAAGCACTGGATATACAAGATGCTGGAACCTGGAGCAAAAAGCTGTGGGGGGACCTCAGCAGGTCGAGCAGCATCCCCTGGGGGAAGGGAGGGTAGGAATTATGGCCATTTCAGGTCAAAAACCTACATTGGGGTAACAGTGGAGAAAGAAGACAGCCAGTGGTAATAGACCGTCTACATAATGAATGTGGAGAAATATTTATTTTCATTGGATGCCTTCAAGTAGTTTGCATGAATAGGTGTATTTAGGGCAGTGAATGTGATCCAACCAGAATGAACACAGAAAACGCTCAGCAGCTCAGGCACATCAGCCATAAATTAAAGTGTCAGCAACACACATCAAAGTTGCTGGTGAACGCAGCAGGCCAGGCAGCATCTCTAGGAAGAGGTACAGTCGACGTTTCAGGCCGAGACCCTTCGTCAGGATAAATAAAAGTGTTATTGTTTTAGGTTGACTCTTCATCAAAATATTCAGATAAAGGGCCTTCAACCTAAAACATTGCTGTTGTTTAAAGATGTGTCCTGGGGTGCATTTCCAGCATTTTTGTTTTGTATTTTTATATTTCTAATATTGGCACTTTTTCTGATTTTCATTTCTATGTGCAATGTATTGAGATTCATCCTACAGGGTAGGCAAAAGACACATTTTTAGAATCTTTGTTCAGTTTGAGTCTATTCCTTACTGACACATCATGATGCAAGCAGAAAATTATTCTTGAATTGTTCAAGCCCAAGAGATGCACAACACTGTATACCCAGCTACAATAACTTTGGCGGTCATCAGCCAGCTAATCGGCGTTACAGTGTTTGGAATGAGACATCCAATAACATGAATGATTGGCAAGAGGTCCTGCATATATGCGTGAAGTATTTTATTGTTGGGAAATATTACCTTGATTCCTTAATGATGGTTCTGTTTATTTTTCTGATCCTCTATCCAGCCAGTACTACACGCAATGTGAGTCTATTTTCCATCTCTTCTAAGACATGGTACTCTGCCACTCTCTGTGTAGTGCCCTTGAGCGCAGATAGGGTAACTGTCCGTGCACCAGCTTCATATTGCATTCACTTTGGCAGCAATTAAGGACAGTTCACATACTGCGTGGCTGCCCAGCATCAGTTGTGAATGATTGAGGATATTTTCCTGAACTGCTGTAAATGTTGCTCAGTTGTGAGTTCCAAGATTTTGCCTCAGCATCAAGTTGCCTCTCTAATTCAGGGTGGTTTCTGACGTGCAGGTGATAGTCTGTCTCCTAGATTCCTGTCTTATCCTTCTAACCAGGAGCATACACATATTTTTCAGGTGCTTTTGAAGGAGCCTTGATGTGCTGCCACTTGGCACTTTTGAATGGTACACACAACAATTATAATGTGTGGATGGTTTTGGGATTATATCGTTAGAATGGAGGTTGGGGCACCAGTCAATCAAACTGTTTTGTCTTGGGTGGCATCATACTTCTTAAATGTTGACCGAGTTGCACTAATCCAGGCAGATACAGAGCATTCCGTCACACTGTTGATCCACTTTAGAATGGTTGAAATGCTTTGGGAGTCAGGAGGTAAGTATCTCTGATGTTCTCCTGCAGTTTCTGAAATGATGAAGTGTAATTTTAAATTCCTGATGCACTGACGGGCAGGTTTTCAGGTGGCGTTTGCCAGCTGGTGGGAATGCCACATTTTTTCATAGCATGGTTGATAGAGTGAGCTTAATGTAATTGTTCTGCAATTCCCAATCAATCAGGAAGATGAATTGTGATGGGAACAGATGGGCCAGATGGTCTGCACAGGGCCAGATGGTCTGCATCCCAGAGTGCTTAAGGAAGTGGCCCAAGAAATAGTGGATGCATTAGTGATAATTTTTCAAAACTCGTTAGATTCTGGACTAGTTCCTGAGGATTGGAGGGTGGCTAATGTAACCCCACTTTTTAAAAAAGGAGGGAGAGAGAAACCGGGGAATTATAGGCCGGTTAGCCTAACGTCGGTGGTGGGGAAACTGCTGGAGTCAGTTATCAAGGATGTGATAACAGCACATTTGGAAAGCGGTGAAATGATCGGACAAAGTCAGCATGGATTTGTGAAAGGAAAATCATGTCTGACGAATCTCATAGAATTTTTTGAGGATGTAACTAGTAGAGTGGATAGGGGAGAACCAGTGGATGTGGTATATTTGGATTTTCAAAAGGCTTTTGACAAGGTCCCACATAGGAGATTAGTGTGCAAACTTAAAGCACACGGTATTGGGGGTAAGGTATTGGTGTGGGTGGAGAATTGGTTAGCAGACAGGAAGCAAAGAGTGGGAATAAACGGGACCTTTTCAGAATGGCAGGCGGTGACTAGTGGGGTACCGCAAGGCTCAGTGCTGGGACCCCAGTTGTTTACAATATATATTAATGACTTGGATGAGGGAATTAAATGCAGCATCTCCAAGTTTGCGGATGACACGAAGCTGGGTGGCAGTGTTAGCAGTGAGGAGGATGCTAAGAGGATGCAGGGTGACTTGGATAGGTTGGGTGAGTGGGCAAACTCATGGCAGATGCAATTTAATGTGGATAAATGTGAAGTTATCCACTTTGGTGGCAAAAATAGGAAAACAGATTATTATCTGAATGGTGGCCGATTAGGAAAAGGGGAGGTGCAACGAGACCTGGGTGTCATTATACACCAGTCATTGAAAGTGGGCATGCAGGTACAGCAGGCGGTGAAAAAGGCGAACGGTATGCTGGCATTTATAGCGAGAGGATTCGAGTACAGGAGCAGGGAGGTACTACTGCAGTTGTACAAGGCCTTGGTGAGACCACACCTGGAGTATTGTGTGCAGTTTTGGTCCCCTAATCTGAGGAAAGACATCTTTGCCATAGAGGGAGTACAAAGAAGGTTCACCAGATTGATTCCTGGGATGGCAGGTCTTTCATATGAAGAAAGACTGGATGAACTGGGCTTGTACTCGTTGGAATTTAGAAGATTGAGGGGGGATCTGATTGAAACGTATAAGATCCTAAAGGGATTGGACAGGCTAGATGCGGGAAGATTGTTCCCGATGTTGGGGAGGTCTGGAACGAGGGGTCACAGTTTGAGGATAGAGGGGAAGCCTTTTAGGACCGAGGTTAGGAAAAACTTCTTCACACAGAGAGTGGTGAATCTGTGGAATTCTCTGCCACAGCAAACTGTTGAGGCCAGTTCATTAGCTATGTTTAAAAGGAAGTTAGATATGGCCCTTGTGGCTACAGGGGTCAGGGGGTATGGAGGGAAGGCTGGGTTCTGAGTTGGATGATCAGCCATGATCATAATAAATGGCGGTGCAGGCTCGAAGGGCCGAATGGCCTACTCCTGCACCTATTTTCTATGTTTCTATGTTTCTAACATGCATGTACATACGTATTTCTGTATCTCCACTTAAAGGATCCTAGACAACTAGTGCTCTGTTTCCTCTTCTGGTTACCTAAATAACTGATGAAGTGAGAGGAGAGAAAGAGAGCTTGGATGTGTCAAGGCCGCTCCCTGCCTAGATTCCCCGATACCTCAGGATATGATGAAGAAGCCAGTAAAATTTGCATAAGGTTATCGTTCTTCGTGATAAGATGGAGAAGCCTGTGCTGGACACCAAGACGGCACCAGAATTAAATTTTAAAAAACACTGCTAATGTTTGACAAACACTTCTCAACTTCTAATGTGTCTCTCTAATACCGAGATTTCCCCAATTGCTGTAAAAGGCATTCGGTTAAATCTGGAAGCGGATTTGTCTCAGATGATGTCCATTGTAATTATGTCTTGAAAGTTACTCAGTAACCAAAGAATATTCATATTATTGCAGGCGGGACTGTGGGTGGGTTGGTGCTAAGGGTGGTATGGCATTTTCAAAGTTTACAAAGTTCAGAGTAAATTTATTATCAAAGTATATATGCACACTATATACTACCCTGGGATTCATTTTCTTGCAGATGAACAGTAAGTTCCCTATGTGTGAGTAAACACAGTCTAAGTTCAATTGTCATTCAACCATACACATGAATACGGCCAAGTGAAACCGCATTCCTTCGGGGCCAAGGTGTGAATCACAGTACCAACACACAGCACAAGGCACATATAACATATAAAATTACGATAGCAATAAAGCATTCAGTCACAAAAAAATAGTATAGCCCAAGTCTCTGAGTGTCATGGCCTGTAGATTGGTGGTACATGGGATGTTGTGCAAGAGCCATGTTTCTGTAAGCAATTCCACATCACACGCCAGTGCAGCAATCCAGCTTGTCTTCCCCTGAATGAACACTTGAGGGCAGCACCAATGGAAGGGGTCTGGTACCGACCCAGCAGGGATGCATACTGTGCCAAACTGCCTCTGGAGACTCCTCCCCTGGGCAGCCTCAGCAGGGGACTCCGCAGCTTGAGGGCCTGGTCCACACAACTTTAGAACTTCTGCTTGATTACCCGCACGTCATCCATGTCAGCACGGGAAGGAGATCAACTCCTCGAGCTTGCAAATGACGACGGGCTGAAAAGTATGTTTGACATAACATCTCTGCCGGCATTCTGGATCAAAGTGAAGGCTAAATATCCTGAGATAGTCACAAAAGCACTGAAAAAGTTGCTTCCATTTCCAATATTTTTCTGCGAAGCGGAGTTTTCTGCAATGAATGCAACGAAAACTAAATTGTGGAATAGACTGGACATAAGGAACCCCCTTCGAGTATCGCTGTCTCCCATAACCCCTCAATAGGACCGCCTTGTTGCAGGGAAACAAGCCCAGGGCTCCCACCGATTCAGCGATATTGGTGTGTTGCAATGATTTTATATGTTCATATGGGGAAAATATGTGCTGTGTGTTTAATATCCAAACGGTACTTAAAATGTTATGATGCTATTGACTTACTTATATAACCATATAACAATTACAGCATGGAAACAGGCCATATCAGCCCTTCTAGTCCGTGCCAAATGCTACTGTCACCTATTCCCACCGACGTGCACTCAGCCCATAACCCTCCATTCCTTTCCTGTCCATATACCTATCCAATTTTTCTTTAAATGATAATATTGAACCTGCTGAAAAAAAATAAACTTCTGCATTATTCTAAGTATCTACAACTTCATATTTTCTCACTGGCCCTCCAGTTGAACTTACTGAATTGAAATGAGGTCAGGTTTTCTTTTGCACTGCTCTCCATGTACTTGCATTTGCTGTGGTGTCCACACATCATTACAGCTTGACCATACACCAAACCAGTAATAAATTTATTAACAAAAGATGGGTCAACATTTTATTGTTTGGAAAGAATTCTCACTACTTGTAATCAAGTTAATTGTACTCATGGAAGCACACAATATGAATGACTACATAAGTGCAACCTACCATCTGTTCCAAACTGTTAGGAATGCCTGAAAATATACCACAGTAATGTCTTTAAATTTTTGATAACAGAGTGATTTCTTTAATTGAGTAATGCTAAAAATGAAGCTAGCCTGGCCATTATTTCCTGACATGGGATACCAAAACTTTTAATCTTTTATAACAAGGAACACCAAGTGTATACCCTCTGTAGATATCCTGTATACAGTACATACTGCTAGCATAATACACACGTTCACAGTATTAGATCAATTACCAAAATGGTAGTTCAGTGAAAAATAGCATGGTTTTCTATACTTGATTGTTTTATACTTAAGTTTTTACGATGATATAAAGCCAAGATTATTGGCAGTTAAAACTGTTTTGACAGCTGGTTATCCCACTGAAGTCAAGCAGCCATGAAACTCTTGGCTTTAAGCAAAGGGAAAACAGTAACATGAATAATCCTTGATGGTACAAGATCTTGCTCCATTTATGGGCTCTTGATTTCCACTGGAAGACCATAAGTGAGTCTCCTGCTTACCCTCCATGTACCAAGGAGACATAATTAGGAACTTTCTCTCCTAAGAATTACACCTCAGCCAACCTTTTTTTGGTTTTAGGACCCCTAATACAAAAAGCTTATGGATGAAAGATTCTTCTTCTTTCAACGTCATCCAAGGAGTATATCTGTTACTCAGTTTTCTCCTCTTTTTCTTCAGTTCTTCCTTATGCATTCAGGTAAAGTGGGCTTTTGAAGCAAGGATCATATAAATTACCTGTGCTAATTGTACTTGTGAAGTTGGAGAGAAACTGTATTCTTCAACCATTGCCAACCTTGTGCCTATGGCGTTCTGAAGTTGCAGTTGAGTTGGATATTGCAGAGAATTTGAACAGCAATAAGGAAGAAGACAGAAAATTATTTTTTGGCAGATTGGAACTTGCACTATTTTTTGTAGCTGTCAATAGATTTTAAGATATTAAGGGAATGAAAAGACATGGGGTTTTTGTAGGGAAGAGATGCCCAAAGGAAAAATGTTATTTTATGATGCAGCAGGCATGAAGGCTGAATGATCTGCTCATGCTTTTGTTTTTTGTGTTTTTATGTTTATGCTCTTTGTCACGTACCCCATGATGGGTTAAAGAACCAGCAGAAATGGAAAACACGTTGGAGTCCAGTATTGCTATTAACTAATGGTATTTATTAGTAACTACGCAATACAGTAATATAAATACAGATAAATCAAACAGATTAGCAGTGATTTTATATATAAGTAAGTATATCAGTAAGGGTGGAAATATATGAAAATCAAGCTTCTTCAAGTCTAGGGGTAAATAGATAGTCTTACAAGGATGAGTAAAGTTCAATTCAGTTCATGGTATTGAGTTGAGTAGTGATGGACAGAGAGGGAGGGAGAGATTTGAGTCTTCAGGTGAGCTGACGCCGTCGATCTTCCTGTTGTCCTCTGAAATCCTTTAGAAGTCACTGACTGACCACAGCAAAAGGGGACCGTTCTCCTGTGGTGGAGCTATCAACCCAGGCGAGGGTTGGACACACAAATAACTCCCCACTGGTCACGCCCTGTTCACACTGCAAAAGCTACTGATCGATCCTCCAAAACCCACTTTTCTGTGGGCACAAGCTCATTCAGTGTCCAATCATGTGTCTGAGGTCTATCATCTGACCTTCTATTTATTTCCCCGTGCTGAATACCAACTGTCACTCAAACAGCTCCTCCCTTCCCTGTCTGTAAGAATTTCCAAGCAGGCAGTGTCCTTGTAAAAATGTAACCATACTGTGAGCAGTCTTCGCCTCTCTCTCTCTCTTAAAAACAAGAAGTCACTGTTAAATATCTCTCTCTGTCTCTTTTCAAAAGCACAGTTCATAGGGGTAATTCAGGACCCTGTCATACTCTTATACCAACAAATTTGTCTCTAGATTCATATGCATCTCATGGTAAATGATCTGGAGATCTTGTAACATCTCCCAATTTGTTGTCAATTATTGCATAATTTTTTTCCACAAAATACCTGAATAAATTTCCTTCTTTCTTGGAAGTGAACAATAACTGGACTGAACAGTTTTGACAAGGGAGAAGGCTTCCTCATAATTGCAGACCATGATTTTTCTTCATGCTCAGCATTTTGTAAGTCATGTATGCCTTCCCATAGAAATGAAATGTATTTCTTCCTTTCAGTTTCAATCTGGTGTATAATCTTGCTCATGAACTTTTAGTGATCTGCTGGTAGTCTTGATGTTAACATGTAACAGTAGTTTAATGTACCATGTGATTTGAGCTTCTATGACAATCTGAAGGATGGTTATTGAACAAAGGAACTACCAGATAATGCTCATGAGAGAAATGCAGAACTCCTGAACACATAGGCAGTAAACATTCAACAAAAGCCAAATAACTACACAAAACATGATAAAGAAGACTACTGGTATATTCAAAAATCTTTTCCATGACTTAGACCAATCAGAAGGAGCCTGGCGCCTGGCAGTATCTACAATGTTCAACTCTATAGTTCATTTCACTGTGCTGTGGGGAGTAGGAAAGGACAAGGATAGATTCTGCTTCAGATTCAGATCTATTTATTTATTTATTGATCTATCTTTCTCTCACATGTACAGTACATCAAAACATACAGTGAAATGTATCATTAGAAGGAGAATAGTGCAGAAGAGTGAAAGGAATAAGAGGGTAAGAAAAGAAAGAGATAACTTGGGCATATATCACTGCAATGCATATTTGTGCTCATGTATGTAGTCCAAGAAGAACTTTAAATAAACCAAAAATCTTTCAGAGATTTCTATGTTTCCCATGACTTTTCTGTATGCTACTTCACTATAAACCCAGGACCCAGTGAAGCACTGATGGAAATTGAATGGGAATTGAAGCTACTTCAAGGAATGAAGACGTCCAGTTCATTGGAGGACAGCCTCAGTCAGAAATCTCATAATTAATCACAGAATCATTAACCTTCAGAATTGAATTGACAGCCCTCAACTATGGTCATGAGTTATAGTCATGAGAAAAAGAAATGGTAAGTCCATATTGATCATTGAGTAGGAGCCTTGAAAACCTTAAATTGACTACTCACACCAAATCTGCTTTTATCAGAGTGTTGACAGTTATGATAAACTGTTTGAGCTCCTCAGTTTTCAAATAAATGTTCTTGAACATTTGCCATTGTGGGTCTAGACTAATGTACTGCTATAAGATGGTGAAGTTGCATTGGTCAAAAGGCAGTAACAAAATAATGAAGCTCTAGTGCTAAACCCCTGCGACATGCATTTGGTATCAAAATGTGAAACAGTCAAGAAAAGCTGTTACTCACGTAATGGAGATCACTGTCACAAAAGTTCCAGTTTACTGCAGATGAGTGTTCCAACGGCATAAAGAAGGGCTTATAGTCTCAGAGTGTAAGATTAGACTAGGACAGCATAATTTCATTTTATCCATCTATCTATCTATTTATTTATTTATAGGTACAGCACAAAATAGGCTGTTCTGGCCCTCCAAACCATGCTGCAAGCCACCCACCAAATTAACAGGACAATTTATGATAGCCAATTGTAATAACCAGTATGTTTTTGGACTGAGGGAGGAAACTAAGGCAGCTGGAGGAAACCCCTGCATTCATGGGGAGCACGTACAAACTTTTTATAGATGACGTTGGAATTGCACTCCAACCCTGACACCCAAAGATGTAATAACTTCAGGCAAATGCCTACTGAATGCAAACTCTGATGAGAAAAGCCAGAAAGGAGAACTATATAAAATACAGAAGCTGATCAGCAATATGAAGGGAAAAGCTTAAACTTCAGAGTTGCTCTCTGTGGCAGTAATGGAAAATGCAATGATTTTAATTAAAGTTAATGATCAGTATATTAATATGAAAAGTTGAAACAACAGCTGATTCCCCAATTACGGGCAGAAATATGTACATCAAGAAGTTCAGCCAAGAACAATCAACATAGTGAGTTGGAAGATATATTCTGGCAAACCCCTGAAACCTTTGGTTTGATTTAAAATGTAATTTCTCATAAAAGTCAAAGTGAGATTAGTCATCTTCACTGACTGCACATTTGGAGGAATGTTATTGTGAAAATATTGCCTTGGAGAATTAAAAGTGGATTGGAAGAAAGTATTTAAGGTAAGCACTTTCTAACCAAATCTAGATAAGCCTTTTAGAACAGTATGTACACATGTTTAAAGATTAGCATTGAGATACTAAGAGGCACAAAACTGACAAAGACTGTAATTCAATCACTGAGGCAATTCCAGATCATTTTTATACATGCTGAATGCTCAGACAGAGGAGGCTGAACAAATTTGAACAACATATTATATTGGTCAAAAATGTACAGAGTGATTAGGTTGTGGTACTAGAAGGAGACATAATTCTTTGGCTCTAGTAATCATCATCCTTATGATAGGTGGTGAACTAACCCACAGCAGGTTATTTACTGTAGGTCTGAGGACAGATGCAATAGTCGGCAATTGGAAGATTGCTAGGAGGACAGAGAAACTGACTTGCTGTAGTACCCACACTATTTCTGCATTTGTACGGCCAAAGTTTGGATCAATAGTGAATAGAGATGTGGTTGGTATGGGATTCCGTGACAACAATGGCATGAATACCAACATAGGCAATTAGAATTTCTGTTGTTGGTGAGTCAGGGGTGGCATTCTTGTGTGAGTCTGATTTGCCATTGATCTGTCAAAACCTGAATGCTGCCCAGCTCTTGTTGCATGCAGTTATGAGTTGCTTCATTTGTGGAGAATTTGAGAATGCAATTGGACATTGTACATCATTAGCAAACCGACACACTTTCCAGCTTCTGATGGAAGGAACACATTAATGAAACTGCTGAAGATGGTTGGGTTGAGGACACTGCCCTGAGGATCTCTGGTAGTAATGTCCATGGGCTGAGATTACTGTCCTCCAGAAACCACAGCAATATTTCTTTGTGCCAACCACTGGAATGCTGTCTTGATGTCCAGACCACAGTACCTCAATGGTTAGTACTTGGGTTCAATCCTGACCGTGGGTATTATTGTGTGTAGGATTTGCATGTTGTCGATATTACTGCCTGGGTTTCTTCCAGGTTTTCCAGTTTAATTCAAAATGCCAAAGATGTACTGGGTGGATAATTAATTAGCTCCTGTAAATTGCCGCTAGTGCAGGGCAGAGAATTGGAAAAATAATGAGAATGTGAGAGCAAAAGTAGGATGAGTACAGGAGAGTGCTTGATGGTATGCATGGATGCAGTGGAGGCAAGGGTACTGTTTTCATGCTATTTCACTAATTGTATTTCACATCTACACAAACTATGGTACAAAACGGGTACCGGACCTTCAATACACTTGAAAGTACTGCCATGCTTTCTGGTGCCATAAGCCGGTGGTGAGTTTAAGAATACGATGATTTGGCAGGTGAATACATGACTGAAGAATTGGTGTAGGGAACATAGTTTCACATTTCTGGTTCATTGGAATCTCTTCTGTGGAATCTATGCCCTGTACACCTGAAAGGACGAGTTACACCTGAACTTGAAGGGGACAAATATCCTTGCAGGCAGGTTTTCTAGAGCTGCAGAGTGTGGTTGAAAGTAGCTTGGCAGAGGATGGGAGCCAACAGGATAGATCAGAGGATGGGACAGTTAGTATACACGTAGATGCAGTGTTTAGTGGGTCTGGCAGGAAGGCCAGGCAGTTGACAGAGCAAAATTGCAATCAGTGTGATGAGTTAATGTAAGAAATATCAGGGACAAAGAAGGTGAACATAGAACACAGATCAGTACATGGAACTATAACATTGTAGCCATTATGGAACATTAGCTGTCACAAGGGCAGGAATGGCTGCTGGATGACCCCGAGTTTAGACATTTTAAAATGAACAGGGAGGAAGGTAGAAGTGGGAAGTGACATTGCTAATAAGGGATTGTATCACAGCTGTAGAAAGGGGGTACATTGTGGAGGGATTTTCTCCTGAGCCAGTGTGGGTGGAAGTCAGAAACATGAAGGGAACAATTGCTCTGTTGGGAGTAATCTACAGCCACCCAACAGCAAAAGAGGAACAAATCCGGATGTAGATTTTGGAAAGGTGCAAAAAATTAACAGGACTGTTGTTATGGGGTCTTCCCTAATATTGATTGGCACCTCCTTGGTGCAAAAGTATTGGATGGGGCAGAATTTGTTAGGTGTGTTCAGGAAGAATTCCTGACTCAATATGTAAATAGACTGACTCGAGGAGAGGGGTTTTTGTATTTGGTGCTAGGCAACGGACCAGGTTATGTGTCAGACCTCGCAGTGGGAGGGAGTTTTGGAGACAGTGACCACAACTCCCTGAGGTTTGCTGTAACCTTGGAGAAGGATAGAGGCAGCCAGTATGGAACAGTATTTAATTGGGAAAGAGAAAATTGTGATGCTCTTAGTCAGGATCTAGGGAGCATAAATTGGGAACAAATTTATTCGGGGAAATGCACATTAGACATGTGGAGGTTGTTTAGAGAGCATTTGCTGAAAGTTTTAGGTGGGTTTGTTCCATTGTGACAGGGAAAGAGTGTTAGGGTGAAGGAACCACAGTTGACAAGAGATGTGTAATATCTAGTCAAGAGGAAGAAAGAAGTGTACTTATGGTGTAGGCAGCAAAGATCAAACAGGGCTCTAGAAAGTTACAGAGTAACAAGAAAGGAGCAGAAGCATCGACCTAGGAGAGAAAAAAGGGTATGAGAATGCCTCGGTGAGTAGAATTAAGGAAAATGTCAAGGATTTGACATGTATGGGAAGAATAGATGCATGGCCAGAGTGAGGGTAGAACTGAACAGGGATAGTATAGGAAACATGTGCCTGGAGTCAGAGGAGGTTTGACCCTTAATGAATACTTTGCTTCAGTATTCACCAGTGAGGAGGAATCTGACAATTGTGAGGTCGGCGTAAAACATGCTTGAATATGTTGATGTTAAGAAAGACGATGTGTGTGATGTGAAAAATGTTAGGATAGATAACATTCTAAGATTTTAATTTTCCAAATATTGATTGGGACTCCCATACTGTTAGGGGTCTAGATGGTTTAGAGTTTGTAAAATGTGTTCAGCGAAGTTTTCTAAATCAATATATAGAGGGACCAACTAGTGGGATGGAATATTGGATCTCCTGTTAGGAAACAAGTTAGGACAAGTGACAGAGGTCTGTGTAGGGGAGCACTTTGGTTCCAATGATCATAATACCATTAGTTTCAACTTGATCATGGACAAGGATAGATCTGGTCCTAGGGTTGATGTTCTGAACTGGAAGAAGGCCAAATTTGAAGAAATGAGAAAGGATCTAAAAAGCGTGGATTGGGACAGGTTGTTCTCTGGCAAAGATGTGATCGGTAGGTGGGAAGCCTTCAAAGGAGAAATTTTGAGAGTGCAGAACTTGTATGTTCCTGTCAGGATTAAAGGCAAAGTGAATAGGAATAAGGAACCTTGGTTCTCAAGGGATATTGCAACTCTGATAAAGAAGAAGAGGAAGTTGTATGACATGTATAGGAAGCAGGGAGTAAATAAGGTGCTTGAGGAGTATAAGAAGTGCAAGAAAATACTTAAGAAAGAAATCAGGAGGGCTAAAAGAAGACATGAGATTGCCTTGGCAGTCAAAGTGAAGGATAATCCAAAAGCTTTTACAGGTATATTAAGAGCAAAAGGATTGTAAGGGATAAAATTGGTCCTCTTGAAGATCAGAGTGGTCGGCTATGTGCGGAACCAAAGGAAATGGAGGAGATCTTAAATAGGTTTTTTGCGTCAGTATTTACTAAGGAAACTGACATGAAGTCTATGGAATTAAGGGAAACAAGTAGTGAGATCATGGAAACTGTACAGATTGAAAAGGAGGAGGTGCTTGCTGTCTTGAGGAAAATTAAAGTGGATAAATTCCTGGGACCTGACAGGGTGTTCCCTCGGACCTTGAAGGAGACTAGTGTTGAAATTGCAGGGGCCCTGGCAGAAATATTTAAAATGTCGCTGTCTACAGGTGAGGTGACAGAGGATTGGAAAGTGGCTCATGTTGTCCCATTGTTTAAAAAAGGATCAAAAAGTAATCCGGGAAATTATAGGCCAATAAGTTTAACATCGGTAGTAGGTAAGTTATTGGAGGGAGTACTAAGAGACAGAATCTACAAACATTTGGATAGACAGGGACTTATTAGGGAGAGTCAACATGGCTTTGTGTGTGGTAGGTCATGTTTGACCAATCCATTGGCGTTTTTCGAGGAGGTTACCAGGAAAGTGGATGAAGGGAAGGCAGTGGATATTGTCTACATGGACTTCAGTAAGGCCTTTGACAAGGTCCCGCATGGGAGGTTAGTTCGGAAAATTCAGTTGCTAGGTATACATGGAGAGGTGGTAAATTGGATTAGACATTGGCTCAATGGAAGAAGCCAAAGAGTGGTAGTAGAGAATTGCTTCTCCGAGTGGAGGCCTGTGACTAGTGGTGTGCCACAGGGATCAGTGCTGGGTCCATTGTTATTTGTCATCTATATCAATGATCTGGATGATAATGTGGTAAATTGGATCAGCAAATTTGCTGATGATACAAAGATTGGAGGTGTAGTAGACAGTGAGGAAGGTTTTCAGAGCCTGCAGAGGGACTTGGACCAGCTGGAAAAATGGGCTGAAAAATGGCAGATGGAGTTTAATACAGACAGGTGTGAGGTATTTCACGTTGGAAGGACAAACCAAGGTAGAACATACAGGGTTAATGGTAAGGCACTGAGGAGTGCAGTGGAACAGAGGGATCTGGGAATACAGATACAAAATTCCCTAAAAGTGGCATCACAGGTAGATAGGGTCGTAAAGAGAGCTTTTGGTACATTGGCCTTTATTAATCAAAGTATTGAGTGTAAGAGCTGGAATGTTATGATGAGGTTGTATTAAGGCATTGGTGAGGCTGAATCTGGAGTATTGTGTTCAGTTTTGGTCACCAAATTACAGGAAGGATATAAATAAGGTTGAAAGAGTGCAGAGAAGGTTTACAAGGATGTTGCCGGGACTTGAGAAACTCAGTTACAGAGAAAGGTTGAATAGGTTAGGACTTTATTCCCTGGAGTGTAGAAGAATGAGGGGAGATTTGATAGAAGTATATAAAATTATGATGGGTATAGATAGAGTGAAGGCAAGCAGGCTTTTTCCACTGAGGCAAGGTGAGAAAAAAACCAGAGGACATGGGTTAAGGGTGAGGGGGGAAAAGTTTAAAGGGAACATTAGCTGGGGTTTCTTCACACAGAGAGTGGTGGGAGTATGGAATGAGCTGCCAGACGAGGTGGTAAATGCGGGTTCTTTTTTAACATTTAAGAATAAATTGGACAGATACATGGATGGGAGGTGTATGGAGGGATATAGTCCTTGTGCCGGTCAGTGGGTCTAGGCAGAAAATGGTTCGGCACAGCCAAGAAGGGCCAAAAGGCCTGTTTCTGTGCTGTAGTTTCTATGGTTTCTATGGACAAGGTTACTACAGGAACCAAGGGAAGAGATTGCTGCCTTTGATGAATATCTTTGCACTCTTACTGGCCACAGTATTGCCAGATGATTGGAGCGTGTGAAATGTTATTCCTATTTCCATAAAAGGGAGTAGGGATAAACCTGGGAATTATAGACCAGTGAGTCTTACTTCAGTATTGGGTAAGTTATTGGAAAGTATTCTTAAGAACAGTATTTTGAAAAGCATAGTCTAATAAGGGATTGTAAACACAACTTTGCGAGGAACAGGTCATGTCTCATGAGCCTCATTGAATTCTTTGAGGATGTGATAAACCCATTAATGAAGGTAGAGCAGTGGATGAAGTGTGTATGGTTTTTAGTAAGGCGATTGATAAGGTTCCCCATTGTAAGCGCGTTCAGAAAGTCATGAGGCATGGAACCAGGGAAATATGTCTGTATGGAGAGTGATTTGGCTTTCCCATAAAATGACGAATGTGGTAGTAGATGGAGAGTATTCTGCCTGGGGATTGGTGACCAGTGGTGTTCTGTAGGGATCTGTTCTAAGACACCTGCTCTTTGTGATTTTTACAAAGGAAGTGGAAGGGTGGATTAGTAAGTTTTCAGATGACATGAAGGTTGGTGGAGTTGTGGATAGTGTGGAGGGATATTGTAAGTTACAACAGGATGCAAAGCTAAGCTGAGAAATGGCAGATGGAGTTCCATCCAGGAAAGTGTGGAAACTTTTGGAAGGTTGAATTTGAAGGCAGTATACAGAGTTAATGGTAGGATTCTTAGAAATGTAGAGGAGCAGGGGGATCTTTGGGTCCATGTTCAGAGACCCTTAAAGCTGCCGCATAAGTTGATAGGGTTGTTACGAAGGCCTATGGTATGTTGGCCTATGTTAGTTGGGGAATTGAGTTCAACATTGGGAGGCAATGCTACAGCTCTATAAAACCTTGGTTAGACCTCACTTGGAATATTGTGACCATATCTGGTCGACTCATTATAGGAAAGATGAGTAGGCTTTGGGGCGGTACAGAAGAAATTTACCAGGATGCTGTCTGGATCAGGGGCATGTCTTATGAAGAGAGGTTGAGCAAGATAAAGCTTTTCTCTTTGGAGTGAAGATGAAAGAGAGGTGACTTTATAGAAGTGTACAAGATGATAAAGCAAGTGTAGGGTGGATAGACTTTTTCATGGCAGAAGTGGCTAATAAAAGAGGGCATCATCTTAAGGTGATTGGAGGAAAGTTTAGCAGGGAGAGGTCAGAGTTAAGGTCTTCATAGAGTGTTGGCCGTGTGGAATTCTCTGCCGGGGTGCTGGTAGAGTCGGATACTTCAGAGGCATTTGAGAAACTCTTAGATTGACACACATGTGATAGAAAAAGAGGGTTATGTAGGAGGGATTGATCTTTGAGTAGGTTATAAAGTTGGCAGAACTTTGGGCAGAAGGGCCTGTAATCTTATATGTTCTATGTATTCCCAAATTAATTACTTCACTTTGTATACCTAATACCATTCTGTCACAAGCTTCCCCATCTATGTCATCTTCTACACCATAATTCAGAACTGATATCTACACGACCTTTCCCCACTCCTGACTAGAGGTCATTTTACACAATCTGAATTTATAAGGTAACCTCCAGATTCTCTGCATTGCCAAGAGAATAGACATTTAAAAACGTTGGAGTCTGCCCTTGGCTTTCCAATGGCATTCGTCAGTTTTGGTTGTGGAATGCCTACACCACTTGCACCCTCAACGTGACAGAGATTAACGTGTGGCATTAGCCATTCATGATAATGCCCACCCTGTCATCCTCCTCTGCTGGAGGAGATGACCAAAGGACTGCATGCTGAGTACAACCAACACAACCTAGCATAATATCTGCAATATAAGCAACCTTTGCAAGTTCATCACACATCAGAATCCCATCCTGTCAGGGTGCTGAAGCAGGGACCTAATTGCAGATCAAGTACTGTGCACACTGTGATATTTACTGAGTAGAAAATCCAGAAGGGTAACAAAGTCAGTGTCAAAATTCAGATGGAGATCAAAAATTCCAGAGAAATCCAAAAACCAGAATTGGGAAACAGGCAGAGTCAATATTTGAATGGACAGAGTTCAGATACAAATTCTGGAAAGACTCAGGAAAACTCACTAGCACAACCTGGCAACAAACTGGTGAAAACACAGGACTGAAATACACTGAGCAATAACCAGAGAGGCAGATGATAGGTGGAGCACAATGAGACAGAAGTGGCAGCAAAACAGGTAATAATGAGAAACAGGTGAGAGGCGGAATACTCAGTAATACAGGGGCCGGAGTAGAGCAGGAGCGGGGCCAGGAGCACATGGGGCATGAAAACAAACAAGAGCACATGGCAATACAAAACCACGGACTGACGGCTAGGGAGAAACACACACAAAAAGGCAAAGTTCAACTGGAGGTACTGACAGAACCCCCATGGACGCATCCTGGCATCACGGCAGGTAGAGCTGGACAACATTCACAACACACTGGAGGAACTCAGCAGGTCGGGCAGCATCTGTGGAAATGATCAGTCAATGTTTCGAGCCGGATGCTGCCCGACCTGCTGAGTTCCTCCAGCGTGTTGTGAGTGTTGCTTTGACCCCAGCATCTGCAGAGTATTTTGTGTTTGGGTAGAGCTGGGTGCTGGCAGTGAAAGTCCCTGATGAGAGGGGGGTCCAGGATGTTATGGGCGGGGACCCAGCACCTCTCCTCAGGACCGTAGTCCTCCCAGTCCACAAGGTACTGGAGGCTACGGCTCCAGTGACGAACATCCGGCAGTCGATGCACGATGAAGGCTTCTGACCCATTGATGAGCCATGGTGGGGGGGGGGGGTGGTTTGGGGACAGCATACAGGGCGTGGCTCATGAACGGCTTGGTGCAGGACACATGGAAAGTGGGATGAATGCGGCGGAGAGTGGAGGGGAGCTTGAGACGGGCGGCAGCAGGGCTGATTACTTTAGCAATGGCAAAGGGGCCCATGAAGCGAGGGGCCAGCTTGCAGGAATCCACCTTGAGGGGCAGGTCTCAGGTTGAAAGCCACACACGCTGTCCCTGGCAGTAACGTGGGGCCTTGGAGCGATGGCGGTCAGCTTAATGATTGATTCTAGCAGAGGCACAGAGAAGGGCAGAGTGAATGCACCCCCACATCCGCTGACAAAGGCGGATGAATGCTTCGGCAGAAGGAACGCCAACCTCCTCCTCCTGGGCAGGAAACAATGGATGTTGGTAGCCAATGCAGCACTCGAAGGGGGACAGACCGGTTGTTGAGGATGGATGAGAGTTTATGGCATACTCGACCATAAACTGCCGACTCCACACAGAAGGGTTCTGGGAAACCAACACCGCAATACTGTCTCTAGCTGTTGGTTGGCCCGCTCGGTCTGGCCATTGGTCTGTGGGTGGAATCCTGAAGACGGACTCAGAGGCACCCAGAAGATTCCAGAATGCCCTGCAGAAATTGGATGAGAATTGAGAGCCACTATCTGACACAACGTCTACAGGTAAACCATGTAATTTAAAAACCTGCAGTACTAGTAATTTCAAACAACAGGAATTCTGCAGATGCTGGAAATTCAAGCAACACACATAAAAGTTGCTGGTGAACGCAGCAGGCCAGACAGCATCTCTAGGAAGAGGTGCAGTCGACGTTTCAGGCTGAGACCCTTTGTCAGTACTAGTAATTTGGCTGTTTCTTTGGCAGAAGGGAGTTTAGGTAAAGGAGTGAAGTGTACAGACGTGGAGAAACGATCAACTACTGTGAGAATGGTGGTGTTACCATCTGATGGGGGAAGACCGATGACAAAATCCAGGGCAATGTGGGATCGGGGTCTCTTAGGAATAGACAAGGGTTGTAACAGACCAACGGGTGACCGGTTAGAGTTCTTGCCTTGAGCACAAACCAAGCAGGCTGAGATGAAGTTGCGGATGTCATCTCCCACGGAGGGTCACCAGAACCATCAACTGATGAAGGCCTGAGTGCACTTGGTTTCAGGGTGACAGGGTAATCGGGAAGAATGACCCCACTGCAATATCTGGGAACATAAACATGGTTAGTGGGGCATTGACTAGGGGCTGCCTGGCTCTGTTGAGCAGCTTGCACAATGGATTTAATGTCCCATTGCACTGCCCCCACAAGACAGTGAGCAGGGAGGATGACATCGGGGAGCTCAGGGGTCTCAGAGGAGAGAAATCCTCGGGAGAGGGCATCAGGTTTTCCATTCTTGGAACCGGGGTGGAAGGATAGAGTAAAACTGAATTTTGAGAACAACAGGGACCAACGAGCTTGACGGGAATTGGGACGCTTGGCAGTTCAGATATATTCCAGATTCTTGTGATCAGTCCAGACTAAGAATGGCACCTTGGATCCCTCCAGCCAATGCCTCCACTCCTCCAGAGCTAGCTTCACAGCCAGCAGCTCCTGGTTTCCAACATCATAATTCTGCTCCGTGGGAGTGAGGCAGTGAGAGAAGGCAGCACAGGGGTGTACCTTCTCATCCTTGGCTGAGCGCTGAGAGAGAACAGCTCCTACGCCAATGTCAGACACATCCACCTCCACAATGATCTGCCGGTCGGTGTCGGGTTGAATCAGGATGGGGGCAGAGGGGAAACGTTCCTTCAGGTCAGAGAATGCTTTTTCAGCAGCGGGGGACCAGGAGAATCTGACAGCAGATAAGGTAAGAGCAGTGAGTGGTGCAGCCAGTGTAATGTATCTTCTGATGAAGCAGCGATAGAAGTTAGCAAAGCCCAAGAAGCGTTGCAACTCCCGACAAGTCGAAGGTTGGGACCATTTGACCACCACCTTGACCATCTGTTGGTCCATCTGAATGGAACCGCCTGAAAAAATTTACATACCCAGGGTACTGATTGTGGGTGATCAGCCATGATAACAGTGAATGGCAGTGCCGGTTCGAAGGGCTGAATGGCCTACTCCTGCACCTATTGTCTATTGTCTACCCCAGGAAGGAGACGTCATTGCGATGAAACTCACATTTCTCAGCCTTCACAAAGAGCTGGTTCTCCAGATGGCGCTGGACAACTCTGCAGATGTGACCTGTGTGTTCTGCAAGGGGCTTAAAAAATCAAAATGTTGTTGAGGTACATGAAAGCAAATTGGTTCAGCATGTCCCTGAGAACATCATTTACCAGAGCTTGAAAGACAGCGGGGGCATTGGTGAGACCGAATGACATGACCAGATATTCTTAATGGCCTGAAGTGATGTTGAAGGCTGTCTTCCACCCGTCCCTGCATGGATGCAGACAAGATGGTAGGCGTTACGATGGTAGGGGAGAGAAGTGTCTGAGAAGGACCAAGTGAATTTGAGGGCTGGGTGGAAGTTAGAAGCAAAGTTGATGAAATTGTCGAGCTGAGCATGGGTGCAGGAAGCAGTACCAATGTAGTTGTCAATGTAGTGAAAGAAAAGTTGGGGAGCAGTACCAGTGTAGGTTTGGAGCATAGAGTGTTCCACATAACCAACGAAGAGGCAGGCATAGCTGGGGCCCATGCAAGCATCCATAGCTACACCCTTGGTCTGAAGAAAGTGGGAAGAGCCAAAAGAGAAGTTATTAAGTGTGAGTACCAGTTCCGCCAACCTGAGGAGGGTAGTGGTGGTGGGAAACTGGTGAGGTCTATCGTTCCGAAAGTAGCGGAGGGCTTTGAGGCCTTCTTGATGGAGAATGGAATAAGGATTGGACATGCATAGTGAAAATGAGGCCGTCAGAACTGGGGAACTGGAAGTCATTGAAGAGGTGGAGGGCATGGGATGTAACCCGGAAGTAGGGGGGGAGGGACTGAACTATGGGTGACAAAATGGAGTCCAGGTAGGCAGATACAAGTTCGGTGGGGCAGGAGCAGGCAGAAACTATGGGTCAACCGGGACAGTCAAGCTTGTGGATCTTGGGGAGGAGGTAAAACCAAAAAGTGCGGGGTGTGGGAATTATGAGTTTTGTGGCTAAGGATGGAAGGTCTCCGGAGTTGATAAGGGCGGTGATGATACGGGAGACAAGAGTTTGATTTCCTTGTTCACCTTTCCTGCCTATCCCCTCCCTGCTTCCCCTCCCCAAACCCTTGAAACAAGATTCTGCCGGAAAATATCATGGCTTGTGTACTTTCTTTGATGGTAGGACGACATAGAGGATTCATTACTCATTTAAAATGCAGCGCCTGACGTATATTGCAAACAGGTTTTCATCCGCCATCAGCATTGATTGTAAAAACAACATATTAAGTGTATTTTTGTTGCTGATTAGAAGAATATTATATTAATAAAGTATCTCATTCAGAGCTTTGAAGTATCTTTATTTTTCATAAACACCTGTAACATTAAGTTTAGCCTATAATACCTGTAACACGTTAAAACCTAAAGATTGACTATATATTAAGATAATACTGAAAACACATTAGTAACTAATGGAATCTCCGAAGTCTGAGGGCCTGAGGGAAATGCAAGTCACATAGGGGAAACAAACAGCAAAAACTTCTAACATGGGGAGGTGCCTTTGACCTTCGGCATGGGGTAGGGGTGGACTTGGGGGCTGCTGTTAGAGACCATGAGGGAAGTGGCACCCTCTCTCCCTGGCACTCTGCTGTGACACACTCCTAGATGGATGCTGGACCATCTGCTCTCTCTTGTTCATGCTGCAGCCTCTCTGCTTTAGTTTGGAGAGGCCATGGATCCAATGCCAGGCCTTGTTGGTGTCGGGTGCCACCAGATCCAAGTTCTTCCTCATGCTCTTAAATACGATGGTGAAACAGCGGTCGCTGGGTATCTCCGTGGCGTACCGCTGCATTCCCTCCGGCTGGTGACCTGGTCTCATCTCCTTGATTTCGTCGATTGAGACTGCAAGGGGTCAGGTGAGGGGAGAGAGCAAAACAGCAGCAGAGATCAGAACAAGAGATTCAGTCACAGATTCACCAGCACAAGAGATTCTGCAGAAGCTGCGAATTCAGAGTAACACACACACACAAAGTTACTTATTCACAGCACTTTATCTATTTAGAGATACTCTGTGGGACTGGCCCTTCTGCCCCAAAAAGCCACATTGCCCAACACCCCACCTAATTAACAGCAGCCTAATCACAGGATAATTTACAATGACCAATCAGCCTTCTTTGAACTGCAGGAGGAAACACACATGGTCACAGGGAGAATATACAAACTCCTTACACACGGCACTGGTATTGAACTTTGAATTATTACCTACTCACTTCCTGCCCCGCATCCTGACCGAGCAGCAGCAACATCACACGAACCACTCTGCTATTGTGGTGCCCTAAAATGCTGGAGGAACTCTGCAGGTCAGGCAGCATCTATGGAGAGGAATAAAGAGTCGACACTTCATGCCAGCATCCTCCATCAGGAGGAGTCCTGCAGATGGTCAGACACTCACACTCACACTCACACTCACACTCACGCTCACACTCACACTCACTCTCACACTCACTCTCACACTCACACTCTGCTGGCGGAACACAGCAGCGCAGGTGAATTGTCCTGTGATTTGTCTGGCGTTAAACAGGTGGGCCGCTGGGTGGTGTGGCCTATTGGGCCAGAAGGATCTGTCTGCACTTGATCTCCAAATAAAACAGAATCAATAAAAGATAGAATCCAGGTCACTGGTGCAATGAAGCAGTAACTCTACTGGCCTCAGCGTGGTGCCATACCAGGAATCAAGGATGAATCCCTGCACTTGTTGGTGCCTAAGACAACTTTTTAAAGACTTTTTAAAAATATGTTTGCTGGCACACCATCCCTCCAAGACTTGAGCAATACTCACACATTTGGCTCCTGGCTGACTTCAGGATCTTTTTGGAACTGTACAACATGGTCCAACAGTCTTCCTCTAGCTTGTAATAGTGGGAATTCATCCGTGAGCTGGATTTGATCTTCTTCATGCTAGTACCCTTGAGCATGGCTTGAATATCGTCATCCTTGATGAGGCCTTGGGAGGAAGACAGAGAGGACGCATCAGATGGAGTGCTGGCAGAAGGGAAGTGGAGGGTGGGGTGAGTGGGTAGTGAAGGGGAAGTGGACCGGAGGGAAGGAGTGATGGAACAGACAAGTGGAGATTGAGAATCTGGTGAGGCAGGGCTAAGTAGTCAGGAGTTAGGAAGGTAGAGGAGAGCAGTGGAGGACAGAGGAAGGGTGTTAATGGGTAGGAGACGGAAAGGTATTGCAATGAGTGAGATAGAACACCAGAGCACAACACAGGCCCTTCAGCCCACAGTATTGTGTCCAACTTTGAACCTGTTCTAAGATCAATATAACACTTTCCCCAGATAGACCACTCCCTTTTTCTATCATTCATGTGCTCTGTACAGGTATTTCTTCAAATCCCTAATATATCTGCCTCTACCATCATCCCTGGGGTGGTTCCCCACACACACCACTCTGTGTACACTCCCTGCTGTTTGCCATTCCCACCCTGGGAAAATCTCTCCGGCTGTCCGCTCGATCTATGTTTGTTATCACCTTGTACACCTCTCTCAGGTCCCCTCTCACCCTCCTTCACTCCAAAGAGAAAAGCCCTCACGTGCTCATCCTGTCCTCATAAGACGACATGAGGATGGGTTAAACTAGTCCAGACAGCATCCTGGTGAATCTCCTCTGCACAATCGATACGAGGAATGTGGGCGATTGGAAGCTTTCAATTGAACTTGGAGGAACTCGATGGTGTCTTGGAGAGAATGTACAAACTCCTTACAGAGAGCAGTGGAACTGCACCCCGATCGGTGATCACTGGCCCTGTGGAGCGTCGCACTAACTGCTTCACCACTGTGCCGTACCAGTGGCAAGGGGAGTGAGATAATTAATGTGGGTGGGAGACTGCAGGTAAATAAAGGATCTGTGAGGTCATGACGTGCCATCGAGAGATCTGCGCAGAAACAGGCCCTTCGACCCACCATTTCAGTGATGTCATCGATACTAGCCCCAGAAATCAGCATTAGATCAGTAGCCTTCTACAACTTGGATATTCCAGTGCCCCAAAGTCTTTGGAACACAGCCCCCTTGATATAAAAAACCATACAGCAATTGTGCCTATTCATTTATTTTTACCTTCATCGACTTCACAAAATTGTGGATTCCAGCATTCTGAGTTTCCTCCAGGACCAAACAATTGCTCTTTCCATTTCCCTACTTTCATTGACCCATCTTCAGGCTCCAGTTCCCTAAATCTGAGAACTCTTCTACAGGCTCTGTATTGACCCCTTCCCCTTCACTGCCCTACTCTTGGCTGTCCCCTTTGAAGTTTTGTCTGCCACTTCCTCATTCAGGATTTAGCATTCGATCTGCTAGTCCAGGTGACCAGATCCCCAGCACCATTCCTCCATCTCCTGATTCTATACTCCCCTCCTCCATATTCTGGATTCTAACCTCCAGATCCACAGTGTTGATTCCCTTGACTGGTATTCCAAAGATGCAGCAATGCCCCCTGGCTACAATTCCTCAGTGTTGGGCTTCACTTTGTAATCTACTGGCTGGACTGTGCCAATTACGGGCTTGGCCTTCACAGCTTGGGGTGCTTCTTAATGAACTTCTGGCAGGCCCACCAGCCGATGATGATGGTAGCACTGACCATTGACAGGCCAAGGAACACCAGCCTGTATAGTTTGCTGAATTCCATTGACTTTTTGCGTGATTCTAAGAAAATGTTGATGAAGCAGCTCTGCACTTCAAGGAGACTAGCCTCTCCTTGTACACTCAGATGAACTGCACTCAGTCGGCAGTTTGTGGTCAGTTACTGGTCATAATGACTTCACAATCCACCTCATTATGATGAAGCATGTGACTGCAGGAAAATGCAGGTTGTTATGGAAACAATAGACAACAGACATAAACAATAGGTGCAGGAGTAGGCCATTCAGCCCTTCGAGCCAGCACCACCAGTCGCTCTGATCATGGCTGATCATCCACAACCAGTACCATTTTCCTGATTTCTCCCCTATCCCTTCACTCCCTTCACTGTGATATGTTTATGAGCTCTCTCTAACTCCTTTTTGAAAGAATCCGGAGAATTGGCCTGCAATGCCTTCTGAGGCAGAGCATTCCACAGAACCACAAACGTCTGTGTGAAAAAGGTTTTCCTCAACTCCGTTCTAAATTGTCTACCCCTTATTCTTAAACTGTGGCCTCTGGTTCTGGACTCTCCTCAACAGCGGGAGCATGTTTCCTGCCTCTAGTGTGTCCAATCCCTTAATAATTTTACATGTTTCAATCAGATCCCCTCTCATCCTTCTAAATTCCAGTGTATACAATCCCAGTCGCTCCAATCTTTCAATTTATGTTAGTCCCACCATCCCGGGAATTAACAAACTAGCACATCACAGAAAACATCCTCTTCTCCTTGGACTCTTCTAAATTTCTCGCTGCCTCAGTAAAACAGACGGCAAAATCAAAGACCCATCCCATATTCTGTCTTATCCCCTCTCCCATTGAGCAGGAGATAGGAAAGCCCAAAACCACTTTCCAACAGGCTCAAGGATAGTTTCTACCCCGTATGTCATTGAATTTGGGACAGACACAGCAGGAACAATTAAACTCTTCAATAGGCACATGGAATCTCCCTCATGGGAGAGATTGAGGGCCATGTAGGAGGGAAGGGTTACATAGATCTTAGATTAGGATAAAATATCAGCAGAACATTGTGGGCTGAATGGCCTGTATTGTGCTGTAATGTTCTATGTTCTATTGAATGGTCCTCTACTGTGAGAAGATGGACTGTTGACTTCACAATGTCAATTGTTACAATCTTGCACCTTGTTGTTTACCAGCACTGCACTTTCTCTGTAGCTGTTACACTTTATTCTGCATTCTGTTATTGTTTTACCTTGTTCTACCCCAAAACACTGTGTGATGTTTTGATCGGTATGAACAGTTTGCAAGTCAGGCTTTTCACTGTATCTCAGTACATGAGACAATAATAAACCAAGAGCAAATAGTGAAAGTAAAGAGTGAAGCCTCTAGTGTCTGGTGTTTGTTGGGAGGGGGAGAGGAGGTGTCTATTTTCATTTCAACATGGTAATTTTGTGTCCATGTTTCCTGCAAGTGCCCCTCACTCTCCCTTCACCATGACTCTGAGGCAATGCTGATAATGGAATTCCTTGTTCTACTGGATATCACCATGCATTCTGTCTTCTTACAATTAATACATAGACCCATTTTTGCACTTTCTTCAACAACTATATTAATTAGGTTTTGTAGTTCTTCCTACGTACTTGCAATTAACACAGTGTCACCTGCATATCTGAAATTATTGATGTTTTCACCGCCAACTTTCATTCTCAAGATGAATCTTATTTTTTGTAATATTGTTTCACTGTAGACATTAAACAAATCAGTGGAGAAAACACACCTTTCTCTATCTACCAATTGCAAAAAGAGAAAATGTATGGTGATATCCAAAAAGAAGGATCAAATCTGCAGGCTGAAAATAAATGGAGAAGACATAAAACAAGTACAGAACTTTTGATACTCAGGAAGCTGGGTGAAATCAGATGGCAGATGCGACATGGATATCAAAAGGAGCATAGGGATGGCAAAAGACACCTTTACGAGAATGAAGAGTATACGGACCAACACTAAACTAGGCATGACAACCCGCCTCAGAGTACTGAAATGTTACGTTTATCTAGTTATGTTAAACGGCTCAGAATGTTGGACAATATCTAGTAACATGAAGAAATGAATTTAGGCAGCAGAGATGTGGTTTTTGAGGAGGATGTAAAGAATATCATGGACGAAACGAATACCTAACGAGGATGTCATTAACAGAGTAAGCACAAAAAGAGAAATAATGTATGAGATCATGAAAAGGCAACAAAAGTTATCTTCATTGGAAACACAAAATTCTCTGCAGATGTTGGGGTCAAAACACCACGCAGAACACGCCGGAGGAACTCAGCAGGTTAGGCAGCATCTGTGGAAATGAACAGTCAACGTATCGGGCCGAGACCCTTCATCAGGACGGAAGAGGTAGGGGGCAGTGTTCCTATAAAGCAGGTGGGGGGAGGGTGGGAAGGAGAAGGCTGGTAGGTACCGGGTGGAAAACCAGTAAGGGGAAAGATCAAGGGGTGGGGGAGAGGATAGGCCAGAAAGGTGAAGAAGGAATAGAGGAAAACACAATGGGTAGTAGAAGGAGGCAGAACCATGAGGGAGGTGATAGGCGGCTGGAGGAGGGGGCAGAGTGAAACTGGGATGGGGGAAGGGTGGGGGAAGGAATTACTGGAAGTTGGAGAATTGAATGTTCATGCCAAAGGGCTGGAGACTACACAGAATGTACATGAGGTGTTGCTCCTTCAACCTGAGTTTGGCCTCATCGGGGCAGCATAGGAGTTGGGGATGTAAAGCAGAGTTGAAGTGGGTGGCAACTGGGAGATCCTGTCTGTTGTGGTGGACGGAGCAAAAGTGCTCAACGAATTGATCCCCCAATCAGCATTTTGTCTCACCGATGTAGAGGAGGCCGCACTGGGAGCACCCAATGCAATAGATGACACCAACAGACTCACAAGTGAAGTGTTGCCTCACCTGGAAGAACTGTTTGGGGCCCTGAATGGTGCTGAGAGAGCAAGTGTAGGGACAGGTGTAGCACTTACACTTACAGGGATAAGTGCTGGGTGGAAGATCCGTGGCGAGAGTTGTGAGGATCATGGAGTCATGGAGGGAACGATCCCTGTGGAAAGTGGAGAGGGGTGAAGAGGGAAAGATGTGCTTAGTGGTGGGGTCCTGTTGAAAGTGGCAGAAGTTGCGGAGGATAATGTGCTGGATCGGGAGGCTGGTGTGGTGGTAGGTGAGGACAAGGGGAACTCTGTCCCTGTTGTGGTGACAGGAGGATGGGGTGAGGGCCGAAGTGCGGGAAATGGGGGAGATGTGGGTGAGGGCATCATTGATGACAGCAGAAGGGAAACCATCATCCTTAAAGAAAGAGGACATTTGAGATGTCCTGGAAAGGAAATCCTCATCCCGGTAGCAGATGAGGCGGAAACGGAGGAACTAGGAATAAGGAATGGGATTTTTGCATGTGGCAGGGTGGGAAGAGGTATAGCTGAGGTAGTTATGAGAGTCAGTGGGCTTAAAGAAGATGTCAGTGGACAGCCTGTGTCCAGAGGTGGAGACTGAGAGATCGAGAAAGGGGAGAGAAGTGTCCGAGATAGACCAAGTGAATTTGAGGGCTGGGTGGAAGTTTGAAGTAAAGTCGATGAAATTGATAAGCTCAGCATGGGTGCAGGAAGCAGCACCAATGTAATCATCAATGTAGTGAAGGAAAAGTTGGGGAGCAGTACCAGTATAGGTTTGGAGCATAGACTGTTCCACGTAACCAACAAAGAGGCAGGCATAGCTGGGGCCCATGCAAGTTCCCATACCTACACCCTTGGTGTGAAGAATGTGGGAAGAGCCAAAAGAGAAGTTATTAAGTGTGAGTACCAGTTCCGCCATCCTGAGGAGGGTAGTGGTGGTGGGAAACTGGTGAGGTCTATCGTTCCGAAAGTAGCGGAGGGCTTTGAGGCCTTCTTGATGGGGAATGGAAGTGAATAAGGATTGGACATGCAGAATGAAAAGGAAGCAGTTGGAACCGAGGAACTTGAAGTCATTGAAGAGGTGGAGGGCATGAGATGCAACCCGGAAGTTGGTGGGGAGGGACTGAATTATGGGTGACAAAATGGAGTCCAGGTAGGTAGATACAAGTTCAGTGGGGCAGCTGCAAGGCAGAAACTATGGGTCTACCGAACAGTCAGTTTGTGGATCTTGGAAAGGAGGTAAAACCAAGCAGTGCGGGTTGAGGGAATTATGATTTTGTGGCTGAGGATGGGAAGGTCTCCGGAGTTGATAAGGGTGGTGATGGTACGGGAGACAATGGTTTGATTTCCTTCTTCACCTTTCCTGCCTATCCCCTCCCTGCTTCCCCTCCCCAACCCCTTGGAACAAAATTCTGCTGGAAAATATCTTGGCTTGTGTACCTTCTTTGATGGTAGGACGACATAGAGGATTCATTACTCATTTAAAATGCAGCGCCTGATGTATTTTGCAAAGAGGGTTTCATCCACCATCAGCATTGGTTATAAAAACAACATATTAAGTGTATTTTTGTTGCTGATTAGAAGAATATTATATTAATAAAGTATCTCATTCAGAGCTTTGAAGTATCTTTATTTTTCATAAACACCTGTAACATTAAGTTTAGCCTATAATACCTGTAACACGTTAAAACCTAAAGATTGACTATATATTAAGATAATACTGAAAACACATTAGTAACTAATGGAATCTCCGAAGTCTGAGGGCCTGAGGGAAATGCAAATCACATAGGGGAAACAAACAGCAAAAACTTCTAACATGGGGAGGTGCCTTTGACCTTCGGCATGGGGTAGGGGTGGACTTGGGGGCTGCTGTTAGAGACCATGAGGGAAATGGCACCCTCTCTCCCTGGCACTCTGCTGTGACACACTCCTAGATGGATGCTGGACCATCTGCTCTCTCTTGTTCATGCGGCAGCCTCTCTGCTTTAGTTTGGAGAGGCCATGGATCCAATGCCAGGCCTTGTTGGCGTCGGGTGCCACCAGATCCAAGTTCTTCCTCATGCTCTTAAATACGATGGTGAAACAGCGGTCGCTGGGTATCTCCGTGGCGTACCGCTGCATTCCCTCCGGCTGGTGACCTGGTCTCATCTCCTTGATGTCGTCGATCCAGACTGAAAGAGGTCGGGAGAGGGGAGAGAGTAAAACAGCAGCAGAGATCAGAACAAGAGATTCAGTCACAGATTCACAAGCACAAGAGATTCTGCAGAAGCTGCGAATTCAGAGTAGCACACACACACACAAAGTTATTTATTCACAGTACTTTATCTATTTAGAGATACACTGTGGGACTGGGCCTTCTGCCCCCAAAAGCCACATTGCCCAACACCCCACCTTTTTAACAGCAGCCTAAACACAGGATAATTTACAATGACAAATCAGCCATTTCTGAACTGCAGGAGGAAACATACATGGTCACAGGGAGAATATACAAACTCCTTACATACGCCACTGGTATTGAATTTTGAATTATTACCTGCCCACTCACTGCCCCTCATCCCGATCAAGCAGCAACAACATCACACGAACCACTTTGCTATTGTGGTGCCCTAAAATGCTGGAGGAACTCTGCAGGTCAGGCAGCATCTATGGAGAGGAATAAAGAGTCAACACTTCAGGCCAACATCCTCCATCAGGAAGAGTACTGCAGATAGACAGTCACTCACACTCACACTCACACTCACTCTCACACTCACACTCACACTCACACTCACTCTCACGCTCAGACTCACACTCACTCTCACACTCACACTCACACACATTCACTCTCACTCACACACTCACACTCACTCTCACACTCACACTCACTCTCACACTCACACTCTGCTGGCGGAACACAGCAGCGCAGGTGAATTGTCCTGTGATTTGTCTGGCGTTAAACAGGTGGGCCGCTGGGTGGTGTGGCCTATTGGGCCAGAAGGACCTGTCTGCACTCGATCACCAAATAAAATAGAATCAATAAAAGATAGAATCCAGGTCACTGGTGCAATGAAGCAGTAACTCTACTGGCCTCAGCGTGGTGCCATACCAGGAATCAAGGATGAATCCCTGCACTTGTTGGTGCCTAAGACAATTTTTAAACAACTTTTTAAAAAATATTTTTGCTGGCACACCATCCCTCCAAGACTTGAGCAACACTCATACATTTGGCTCCTGGCTGACTTCAGGATCTTTTTGGAACTGTACCACACCATCCAACAGTCTTCCTCTAGCTTGTAATAGCGGGAATTCATCCGTGAGCTGGATTTGATCTTCTTCTTGTGAGTACCCTTGAGCATGCCTTGAATATCGTCGTCCTTGATGAGGCCTTGGGAGGAAGACAGAGAGAACGCATCAGATGGAGTGATGGCAGAAGGGCAGTGGAGGGTGGGGTGAGTGGGTAGTGAAGGGGAAGTGGAAGGGAGGGAAGGAGTGATGGAACAGACAAGCGGAGAGTGAGGATCTGGTGAGGGAGGGCTAAGTAGTCAGGAGTTAGGAAGGTAGAGAAGAGCAGTGGAGGACAGAGGAAGGGTGTTAATGGGTAGGAGACGGAAAGGTATTGCAATGAGTGAGATAGAACACCAGAGCACAACACAGGCCCTTCAGCCCACAGTATTGCGTCAAACTTTTAACCTGTTCTAAGATCAATATAACCCTTTCCCCAGGTAGCGCACTCCCTTTTTCTATCATTCACGTGCTCTGTACAGATATTTCTTCAATGTCCCTAATGTATCTGCCTCTACCACCACCCCTGGGGTAGCTCCCCACACACACCACTCTCTGTGTACACTCCCTGCTATTTGCCATTCTCTCCCTGGGAAAATCTCTCTGGCTATCCACTCGGTCTATGTTTGTTATCACCTTGTACACCTCTCTCAGGTCCCCTCTCACCCTCCTTCACTCCAAAGAGAAAAGCCCTCGCGTGCTCATCCTGTCCTCATAAGACTACATTAGGATGGGTTAAACTAGTCCAGGCAGCATCCTGGTGAATCTCCACTACACAATCGATACGAGGAAGGGGGAGGGAGTGGAAGCTTTCAATTGAACTTGGAGGAACTTGGTGTCTTGGGGAGAAAGTACAAACTCCTTACAGAGAGCAGTGGAACTGCACCCCGATCGGTGATCGCTGGCCCTGTGGAGCGTCGTACTAACTGTTTCTCAACTGTGCCGTACCAGTGGCAAGGGGAGTGAGATAATTAATGTGGGTGGGAGACTGCAGTTAAATAAAGGATCTGTGAGATCATGACGTGTCATCAAGAGATCTGCACAGAAACAGGCCCTTCGACCCACCATTTCAGTGATGTCATCGATACTAGCCCCAGAAATCAGCATTAGATCAGTAGCCTTCTACAGCTTGGATATTCCAGTGCCCCAAAGTCTTTGGAACACAGCCCCCTTTATATACAAAACCGTACAGCAATTGTGCCTACACATATATTTTTACCTTCATCGACTTCACAAAATTGTGGATTCCAGCCTTCTGTGTTTCCTCCAGGACCAAATGATTGCTCTTTCCATTTCCCTACTTTCATTGACCCATCTTCAGGCACCGGTTCCCACACATGAGAACTCTTCTGTAGGATCTGCGTTGCCCCCTTCCACTTCTCTGCCCTACTCTTGGCTGACTCCTTTGTAGTTTTCTCTACCACTTCCTCATTCACTTCCTCTCTCCAGCCAACTTCTCCAGGGATCTCTTTCTCTTGCCCAGAAATTTTATTCCCCTGCTCAGCAACACCCTTCTCTTGCTCACTTGCACATTGGTGAAGTCACCTGACCCACCCTCCAGCCTCTCTTCGTTGATCTGCTCTTGCTGACCTCTGATGGTTCCTTTGCCCTCGCATCCAATTTGCTCCCTCTTACCCTCTTCATTCCAGTGTTCGTCCACTGGCCTTAGGTCCAGTTCAGTCACCTCCGTTTGGATATGCCCAAGAGCCAGTTCAGGACTTAGTCTTCAATCTGCCAAGTCCAGGTGACCAGATACCTTGTTCATTTCCTCTATCTCCTGATTCTATACTCCCCTCCTCCATATTCTGGATTCTAGCCTCCAGATCCACAGTGTTGATTCTCTTGACTGGTCGTCCAGAGCCTGCAGCAAAGCCCCCTGGCTTCAATTCCTCATTGTTGGGCTTCACTTCGCAATCTACTGGCTGGGCTGTGCCGATTTCGGGCTTGGCCTTCACAGCTTGGGGGCGCTTATGACGAACTTCTGGCAGGCCCACCAGCCGATGATGATGGTAGCACTGCCCATCGACAGGCCAAGGAACGCCAGCCGGAATAGTTTGCAGAATTCCATTGACTTTGTGCGTTATTCCAAGAAAATGTTGATGAAGCAGCTCAGCATTTCAAGGAGACTAGCCTTTCCTTGTACACTCAGATGAACTGCACTCAGCTGACAGTTTGTGGTCAGTTACTGGTTATAATGACTTCACAATCCACCTCATTATGATCAAGCATGTGACTGCAGGAAAATGCAGGTTGTTATGGAAACAATAGACAGTAGACAATAAACAATAGGTGCAGGGGTAGGCCATTCAGCCCTTCGAGCCAGCACCAGCATTCACTGTGATCATGGCTGATCATCCACAATCAGTACGCTTTTCCTGATTTCTCCCAATATCCCTTCACTCCGCTAACTTTAAGAGCTCCAACTAACACTTTTTTGAAAGATTCCAGAGAATTGGCCTCCACTGCCTTCTGAGGCAGACAATTCCACAGAACCACAGCTCTCTGTGTGAAAAAGTTTTTCCTCAACTATGTTCTAATTTGCCTACCCCTTATTCCTAAACTGTGGCCTCTGGTTCTGGACTCCCCCAACATCGGGAACATGTTTCCTACCTCTAGCGTGTCCAATCCCTTCATAATCTTATATGTTTCAATCAGATCCCCTCTCATCCTTCTAAATTCCAGTGTATACAACTCCAGTTGCTCCAATCTTTCAACATATGACAGTCCCACCATCTTGGGAATTAACAAACTAGCACATCACAGAAAACATCCTCTCCTCCTTAGACTCTTCTAAATTTCTCACTGCCTCAATAAAACAGACAGAACAATCAAAGACCCATCCCATATTCTGTCTTATCCCCTCTCCCATCGGGCAGGAGATAGGAAAGCCCAAAACCACTTTCCAACAGGCTTGAGGATAGCTTCTACCCCGTATGTCATTGAATTTGGGACAGACACTGTAGGAACAATTAAACTTTTAGATAGGCACATGGATGAGGGAGAGATTGTTTATTGTTTACCAGCACTGCACTTTCTCTGTGGCTGTTACACTTTATTCTGCATTCTGTTATTGTTTTACCTTGTTCTACCTCAATACACTGTGTGATGTTTTGATCAGTATGAACAGTTTGCAAGTCAGGCTTTTCACTGTATCTCAGTACATGAGACAATAATAAACCAACAGCAAATAGTGAAAGTAAAGAGTGAAGCCTCTAGTGTCTGGTGTTTGTTGGGAGGGGGAGAGGAGGTGTCCATTTTCATTTCAACATGGTAATTTTGTGGCCATGTTTCCTGCGAGTGCCCCTCACTCTCCCTTCACCATGACTCTGAGGCAATGCTGATAATGGAATTCCTTGTTTTACTGGATATCACCATACATTCTGCCTTCTTACAATTGATGCATAGACCCATTTTTGCACTTTCTTCAACAACTAAATCAATTAGTTTTGCAGTTCTTCCTCCGTACTTGTAATTAACACAGTGTCACCTGCATATCTGAAATTATTGATGTTTTCACCGCCAACTTTGATTCCCAAGATGTCTCTTATTTTTCTAATATTGCTTCACTGTACACATTAAACAAATCAGAGGAGAAAACTCACCCTTGTCTATCTATCAATTGCAAAAAGACAGAATGTATGGTGATATCCAAAAAGAAGGAGGATCCTACCTGCAGCCTGAAAATAAACGGTAAAGACATAAAACAAGTACAGAACTTTTGCTACTCAGGAAGCTGTGTGAAATCAGATGGCAGGTGCAACATGGACATCAAAAGAAGAATAAGGATGGCAAAAGACACCTTTACGAGAATGAAGCGTATACTGACCAATAATAAACTCGGCATGACAACGCCGCCTCAGAGTACTGAAATGTTACGTTTATCCAGTTATGTTATATGTCTCAGAATGTTGGACAATATCTAGTAACACGAGGAAATGAATTGAAGCAGCAGAGATGTGGTTTTTGAGCAGGATGCAAAGAATATCATGGACAAATTGAATATCTAATGAGGATGTCACGAACAGATCTAACACAAAAAGAGAAATAATGTATGAGATCATGAAAAGGGAATGTAAGTTCATTGGAAACACTATATTCTCTGCAGATGCTGGGGTTAAAGCACCACACAGAACACGCCAGAGGAACTCAGCAGATCGGGCAGCATCCGTGGAAGCAAACAGTCAACGTTTCGGGCCGAGACCCTTCGTCAGGACTGAAGAGGGAGGGGGCAGGGGCTCTATAAAGAAGGTGGGGGGAGGGTGGAAGGAGAAGGCTGGTAGGTGCCAGGTGAAAAACCAGTAAGGGGCAAGATCAAGGGATGGGGGAGAGGATAGGCAGGAAAGGTAAAGAAGGAATAGGGGAAAGCACAATGGGTAGTAGAAGGAGGTGGAACCATGAAGGAGGTGATAGGCAGCTGGAGGAGGGAGCAGAGTGAAACTGGGATGGGGGGAGGGTGGGGGAAGGAATTACCGGAAATTGGAGAATTCAGTGTTCATGCTAAGGGGCTGGAGACTACCTAGAAGGTACATGAGGTGTTGCTCCTCCAACCTGAGTTTGTCCTCATCATGCAGTACAGGAATTGGGAATGTAGAGCAGCGTTGAAGTGGGTGGCAACCGTGAGATCCTGTCTGTCGTGGTGGACGGAAGGGAGGTGTTCGACAAGTCGGTCCACCAATCTGCGTCAGGTTTCACCGATGTAGAGGAGTTCGCACCGGGAGTACCCAATGCAATAGATGACACCAACAGACTCACAAGTGAAGTGTTGCCTCATCTGGAAATACTGTTTGGGGCCCTGAATGATGGTGAGAGGAACTGTAGGGACAGGTGTAGCACTTACACTTTCAGGGATAAGTGCCGGTTAGTAGATGCGTGGGGTGGGTCGTGTGGACCAGGGAGTCACGGAGGAAACAATCCCTGCAGAAAGCGGAGAGGGGTGGAGAGGGAAAGATGGGCTTAGTGGTTGCATCCTGTTGAAGATGTCAGAAGTTGCGGAGGATAATGTGCTGGATCTGGAGGCTGGTGTGGTGGTAGGTGAGGACAAGGGGAACTCTGACCCCTGTTGTGGTGACGGGAGAATGGGGTGAAGGCCGAAGTGCGGGAAATGGAGGAGATGCAGCTGAGGGCATCAGTGATGACGGCAGAAGGAAAACCATGATCCTTAAAGAAAGAAAACATTTGAGATGTCCTGGAATGGAAAGCCTCATACTGGGAGCAGATGCAGCGGAAACGGAGGAACTGGGAATAAGGAATGGCACTTTTGCATGTAGCAGGGTGGGAAGAGGTATAGTCGACGTAGTTATGAGAGTCAGTGGTCTTATAGAAGATGTCAGTGGACAGTCTGTCTCCAGAGGTGGAGACCGAGAGATCGAGGAAGGGGAGAGAAGTGTCCGAGATAGACCAAGTGAATTTGAGGGCTGGGTGGAAGTTTAAAGTAAAGTCGATGAAATTGACGAGCGCAGCATGGGTGTAGGAAGCAGCACCAATGTAGTCATCAATGTAGCGGAGGAAAAGTTGGGGAGCAGTACCCGTAAAGGTTTGGAGCACAGAATGTTCCACATAACCAACAAAGAGGCAGGCATAGCTGGGTCCCATGCGAGTGCCCAAAGCTACGCCCTTGGTCTGAAGAAAGTGGGAAGAGCCAAAAGAGAAGTTATTAAGTATAAGTACCAGTTCCGCTAACCTGAGGAGGGTCGTGGTGGTGGGAAACTGGTGAGGTCTATTGTCCAGAAAGTAGCAGAGGGCTTTGAGGCCTTCTTGATGGGGATTGGAAGTGAATAAGGATTGGACATGCATAGTGAAAATGAAGCGGTTGGAACCGGGGAACTGGAAGTCATTGAAGAGGTGGAGGGCATGGGATGTAACGCGGAAGTAGGTGGGGAGGGACTGAACTATGCCTGACAAAATGTAGTCTAGGTAGGTAGATACAAGTTCAGTGGGGCAGGAGCAGGCAGAAACTATGGGTCTACCGGGACAGTCAGGCTTGTGGATCTTGAGGAGGAGGTAAAAGCAAGCAGTGCGGGGTGTGGAAATTACGCTTTTTGTGGCTAAGGATGGAAGGTCTCCGGAGTTGATAAGGGTGGTGATGGTACGGGAGACAATGGTTTGATTTCCTTCTTCACCTTTCCTGCCTATCCCCTCCCTGCTTCCCCTCCCCTACCCCTTGGAACAAAATTCTGCTGGAAAATATCTTGGCTTGTGTACCTGCTTTGATGGTAGGACGACATAAAGGATTCATTACTCATTTAAAATACAGCACCTGACATATTTTCCAAACAGGTTTTCATCCACAATCAGCATTGGTTGTAAAAACAACATATTAAGTGTATTGTCATTGCTGATTGGAAGAATATTATATCAATAAATTATCTCATTCAGAGCTTTAAAGTAACTTTATTTTTCATAAACACCTGTAACATCAAGTTTAGCCTATAATACCTACAACACGTTAAAACCTAAAGATTGACTATATATTAAGATAATACTGAAAAAGCTAATGGAATCTAAAAACTAATGGAATCTACGGAGTCTGAGGGCCTGAGGGAAATGCAAGTCACATAGGGGAAACAAACAGCAAAAAGTTCTACCATGGGGAGATGCCTTTGTCCTTTGGCATGGGGTAGGGGTGGACTTGGGGGTTGCTGTTGGAGACCATGAGGGAAGTTGTACCCTCTCTCCCTGGCGCTCTGCTGTGACACACTCCTAGATGGATGCTGGACCAGCCGCTCTCTCTTGTTCATGCTGCAGCCTCTCTGCTTTAGTTTGGAGAGCCCACGGATCCAATGCCAGGCCTGGTTGGTGTTGGAGGCCACCAGATCCAAGTTCTTCCTTGTGCCCTTAAATACGATGGTGAAACAGCGGTCGGTGGGAATCTCCGTGGTGTACCGCTGTATTCCCTCCGGCTGGTGACCTGGTCTCACCTCCTTGATGTCGTCGATCAAGACTGCAAGGGGTCGGGTGAGGGGAGAGAGCAAAACAGCAGCAGAGATCAGAACAAGAGATTCAGTCACAGATTCACCAGCACAAGAGATTCTGCAGAAGCTGGGAATTCAGAGTAACACACACGGACAAAGCTATTTATTCACAGCACTTTATCTATTTAGAGATACTCTGTGGGACTGGCCCTTCTGCCCCAAAAAGCCACATTGCCCAACACCCCACCTAATTAACAGCAGCCTAATCACAGGATAATTTACAATGACCAATCAGCCTTCTTTGAACTGCAGGAGGAAACCCACATGGTCATAGGGAGAATATACAAACTCCTTACATACGCCACTGGTATTGAACTTTGAATTATTACCTGCCCAGTACCAGCACCCATCCCTGACCGAGCAGCAACAACATCACACGAACCACTCTGCTATTGTGGTGCCCTAAAATGCTGGAGGAACTCTGCAGGTCAGGCAGCATCTATGGAGAGGAATAAAGAGTCAACACTTCAGGCCAACATCCTCCATCAGGATGATTACTGCAGATGGTCAGACACTCACACTCACACTCACACTCACACTCACACTCACACTCACTCTCACTCTCACACTCACACTCACTCTCACTCTCACTCTTACTCTCACTCTCACACTCACGCTCACACTCACACTCACACTCACTCTCACACTCACTCTCACACTCACACTCACACTCACACTCACTCTCACACTCACACTCTGCTGGCGGAACACAGCAGGGCCGGTGAATTGTCCTGCGATTTGTCTGGCGTTAAACAGTTGGGCCGCTGGGTGGTGTGGCCTATTGGGCCAGAAGGACCTGTCTGCACTCGATCTCCAAATAAAATAGAATCAATAAAAGATAGAATCCAGGTCACTGATGCAATGAGGCAGTAACTCTACTGGCCTCAGCGTCGTGTCATACCAAGAATCAAGGACTAATTCCTGCACTTGTTGGTGCCTAAGACAACTTTTTAAAAACTTTTTAAAAAATATGTTTGCTGACACACCATCCCTCCAAGACTTGAGCAACACTCATATATTTGGTTCCTGGCTGACTTCAGGAGCTTTCTGGAACTGTACCACACCGTCCAACAGTCTTCCTCTAGCTTGTAATAGCGGGAATTCATCCGTGAGCTGGATTTGATCTTCATGTGAGTACCCTTGAGCATGGCTTGAATATCGTCGTCCTTGATGAGGCCTTGGGAGGAAGACAGAGAGGATGCATCAGATGGAGTGCTGGCAGAAGGGAAGTGGAGGGTGGGGTGAGTGGGTAGTGAAGGGGAAGTGGACCGGAGGGAAGGAGTGATGGAACAGACAAGTGGAGATTGAGAATCTGGTGAGGCAGGGCTAAGTAGTCAGGAGTTAGGAAGGTAGAGGAGAGCAGTGGAGGACAGAGGAAGGGTGTTAATGGGTAGGAGATGGGTAGGTATTGCAATGAGTGAGATAGAACAACAGAGCACAACACAGGCCCTTCAGCCCACAGTATTGTGTAGAACTTTTAACCGGTTCTAAGATCAATATAACCCTTTCCACAGGTAGAGCACTCCCTTCTTCTATCATTCATGTGCTCTGTACAGGTATTTCTTCAATGTTCCTAATGTATCTGCCTCTACCACCACCCCTGGGGTGGTTCCCCACACACATCACTCTCTGTGTACACTCCCTCCTATTTGCCATTCCCACCCTGGGAAAATCTCTCTGGCTATCCGCTTGATCTATGTTTGTTATCACCTCTCTCAAATCCCCTCTCACCATCCTTCACTCGAAGGAGAAAAGTCCTCACATGCTCATCCTGTCCTCATAAGACTACATGAGGATGGGTTAAACTAGTCCAGGCAGCATCCTGGTGAATCTCCTCTGCACAATCAATACGAGGAAGCGGGGGATTGGAAGCTTTCTATTGAACTTGGAGGAACTTGATGGTGTCTTGGGGAGAAGGTACCAACTCCTTACAGAGAGCAGTGGAACTGCACCCCGATCGGTGATAACTGACCCTGTGGAGCGTCGCACTAACTGCTTCACCACTGTGCCGTAGCAGTGGCAAGGGGAGTGAGATAATTAATGTGGGTGGGAGACTGCAGGTAAATAAAGGATCTGTGAGGTCATAAATTGTCATCAAGAGATCTGCACAGAAACAGGCCCTTCGACCCACCATTTCAGTGATGTCATCAATACTAGCCCCAGAAATCAGCATTTGATCAGTAGCCTTCTACAACTTAGATATTCCAGTGCCCCAAAATCTTTGGAACACAGCCCCCTTTATATAAAAAAAACATACAGCAATTGTGCCTATACATTTAATTTTACCTTCATTGACTTCACAAAATTGTGGATTCCAGCCTTCTGCTTTCTCCAGGACCAAACGATTGCTCTTTCCATTTCCCTCCTTTCATTGACCCATCTTCAGGCACCGGTTCCCTAAATCTGAGAACTCTTCTGCAGGATCTGTGTTGACCCCTTCCCCTTCTCTGCCCTACTCTTGGCTGTCCCCTTTGGAGTTTTGTCTGCCACTTCCTCATTCAGGACTTAGCCTTCGATCTGCCACAGCCGGTTCAGGACGTAGCATTCGATCTGCCAGCACAGGTGACCAGATCCCCTGCTCATTTCCTCCATCTCCTGATTCTATTCTCCCCTCCTCCACATTCTGGATTCTAACCTCCAGATCCACAATGTTGATTCTCTTGACCGGTAGTCCAGAGCCTGCAGCAAAACCCCCTGGCTTCAATTCCTCAGTGTTGGGCTTCACTTCACAATCTACTGGCTGGGCTGCGCCGATTACGGGCTTGGCCTTCACAGCTTGGGGGCGCTTCTTGACGAACTTCTGGCAGGTCCACCAGCCGATGATGATGGTAGCACTGCCCATCGACACGCCAAGGAACGCAAGCCTGTATAGTTTGCAGAATTCCATTGACTTTTGGCATGATTCCAAGAAAATATTTATAAAGCAGCTCAGCAACTCAAAGAGACTAGCCTCTCCTTGTACACTCAGATGAACTGCACTCAGCCGGCAGTTTGTGGTCAGTTACTGGTCATAATGACTTCATAATCCACCGCATTATGATCAAGCATGTGACTGCAGGAAAATGCAGGTTGTTATGGAAACAATATCAATAGACAATAGGTGCAGGGGTAGGCCATTCAGCCCACCGAGCCAGCACCACCATTCACTGTGATCATGGCTGATCATCCGCAATCAGTACTCTTTTCCTGATTTCTCCCCATATTCCTTCTCTCCGCTCTCTTTAAGAGCTCTACCTAACTCTTTTTTGACAGAATCCAGAGAATTGGCCTCCACTGCCTTCTGAGGCAGAGCATTCCACAGAATCACAACCCTCTGTGTGAAGAAGTTTTACCTCAACTACGTTCTAATTTGTCTACCCCTTATTCTTAAACTGTGGCCTCTGGTTCTGGACTCCCCCAACATCGGGAACATGTTTCCTACCTCTAGCGTGTGCAATCCCTTCATAATCTTATATGTTTCAATCAGATTCCCTTTCATCCTTGTAAATTCCAGTGTATAAAACCCCAGTTGCTCCAATCTTTCAACATATGACAGTCCCACCATCCCGTGAATTAACAAAACTAGCACATCATAGAAAACATCCTCTCCTCCTTGCACTCTTCTAAATTGCTTATTGCGTCAGTAAAATAGACGGCACAATCAAAGACCCCTCCCATATTCTGTCTTATCCCCTCTCCCATCGGGCAGGAGATAGGAAAGCCCAAAACCACTTTCCAACAGGCTCGAGCATAGTTTCTACCCCATCCGTCATTGAAGTAAGGATAGACACAGTAGGAAGAATTAAACTCTTAGATAGGTGCATGGAGGAGGGAGAGATTGAGGGTCAAGTAGGAGGGAAGGGTCTTAGATCAGGATAAAATATCAGAACATTGTGGGCTGAATGGTCTGTATTGTGCTGTAATGTTCTATTGAATGGTCCTCTACTGTGATAAGATGGACTGTTGACCTCAGAATGTCAATTGTGATAATCTTGCACCTTATTGTTTACCAGCACTGCACTTTCTCTGTAGCTGTAACACTTTATTCTGCATTCTGTTATTGTTTTACCTTGTTCTACCTCTATACACTGTGTGATGTTTTGATCGGTATGAACAGTTTGCAAGTCAGACTTTTCACTGTATCTCAGTACATGAGACAATAATAAACCAACAGCAAATAGTGAAAGTAAAGAGTGAAGCCTCTAGTGTCTGGTGTTTGTTGGGAGGGGGAGAGGAGGCGTCCATTTTCATTTCAACATGGTAATTTTGTGGCCATGCTTCCTGCGAGTGCCCCTCACTCTCCCTTCACCATGACTCTGAGGCAATGCTGATAATGGAATTCCTTGTTCTACTGGATATCACCATACATTCTGCCTTCTTACAATTGATACATAGACCCATTTTTGCACTTTCTTCAACAATTATATCAATTAAGTTTTGTAGTTCTTCCTCCGTACTTGTAATTAACACAGTGTCACCTGCATATCTGAAATTATTGATTGTTTCACCGCCAACTTTGATTCCCAAGATGTCTCTTATTTTTTGTGATATTGCTTCACTGTACACATTAAACAAATCAGGGGAGAAAACTTACCCTTGTCTATGTATCAATTGCAAAAACACAGAATGCATGGTGATATCCAAAAAGAAGGAGGATCCTATCTGAAGGCTGAAAATAAACGGGGAAAACATAAAACAAGTACAGAACTTTTGCTGCTTAGGAAGCTGGGTGAAATCAGATGGCAGGTGCGACATGGACATCAAAAGAAGAATAAGGATGGCAAAACACACCTTTATGAAAATGAAGAGTATACTGACCAATACTAAACTAGGCATGACAACCCGCCTCAGAGTACTGAAATGTTACGTTTATCCAGTCATGTTATATGGCTCAGAATGTTGGACAATATCTAGTAACATGAGGAAATGAATTGAAGCAGCAGAGATGTGGTTTTTGAGCAGGATGCAAAGAATATCATGGACAAAATGAATATCTAATGAGGATGTCACGAACAGATCTAACACAAAAAGAGAAATAATGTATGAGATCATGAAAAGGGAATGTAAATTCATTGGAAACACAAAATTCTCTGCAGATGCTGGGGTCAAAGCACCACGCACAACACGCCAGAGGAACTCAGCAGGTCGGGCAGCATCCGTGGAAATGAACAGTCAACGTTTCGGGCTGAGACACTTCATCAGAACTGAAGAGGGAGGGGACAGGGGTCCTATAAAGAAGGTGGGGGGAGGGTGGGATGGAGAAGGCTGGTAGTTGTCAGGTAAAAAACCAGTAAGGGGAATGGTGAAGGGGTGGGGGAGAGTATAGGCAGTAAAGGTGGAGAAGGAACAGGGGAAAGTGCAATGGGTAGTAGAAGGAGCCGGAACCATGAGAAGGTGATAGGCCATGGGAGGAGGGGGAAGAGTGAAACTGGGATGGGGGAAGGGAGGGGGAGGGAATTACCGGAAGTTGGAGAATTCAATGTTCATGCCAAGGGGCTGGAGACTACCCAGACGGTATATGAGGTGTTGCTCCTCCAACCCGAGTTTGTCCTCATCATGGGCAGTACAGGAGTAAAGCAGAGTTGAAGTGGGTGGCAACCAGGAGATGCTGCCTGTTGTGGCGTATGGAGCGGAGGTGCTCGACGAATCGGTCCCCCAATCTACGTCGGGTCTCACCGATGTAGAGGAGGCAGCACCGGGAGAACCCGATGCAATAGATAACACCAACAGACTCACAAGTGAAGTGTTGCCTCACCTGGAAGGACTGTTTGGGACCCTGAATAGTGGTGAGAGGAAGTGTAGGGACAGGTGTAGCACTTACACTTACAGGGATAAGTGCCGGGTGGGAGATCCATGAGGAGGGTCGTGTGGACCGGGTAATCATGGAGGGACTGATCCCTGCGGAAAGTGGAGACGGGTGGAGAGGGAAAGATGTGCTTAGTGGTGGGGTCCTGTTGAAGGTGGCGGAAGTTGCGGAGGATAATGTGCTGGATCCGTAGGCTGGTGTGGTGGTAGGTGAGGACAAGGGGAACTCTGACCCTGTTGTGGTGACGGGAGAATGGGGTGAAGACCGAAGTGCGGGAAATGGAGGAGATGTGGGTGAGGGCATCATTGATGACGGCAGAAGGAAAAGCATGATCCTTAAAGAAAGAGGACATTTGAGATGTCCTGGAACAGAAAGCCTCATCCTGGGAGCAGATACGGCAGAAACAGAGGAACTGGGGAGAAGGAATGGCTTTTTTGCATGTGGCAGGGTGGGAAGAGGTATAGTTGAGGTAGTTATGAGAGTCAGTGGGCTTATAGAAGATGTCAGTGGACAGTCTGTGTCCAGAGGTGGAGACTGAGAGATCGAGAAAGGGGAGAGAAGTGTCCGAGATAGACCAAGTGAATTTGAGGGCTGGGTGGAAGTTTGAAGTAAAGTCGATGAAATTGACGAGCGCAGCATGGGTGCAGGAAGCAGCACCAATGTAGTCATCAAGGTAGTGAAGGAGAAGTTGTGAAGCAATACCAGTAAAGGTTTGGAGCATAGACTGTTCCACATAACCAACGAAGAAGCAGGCATAGCTGTGGCCCATGCGAATGCCCATATCTACACCCTTGGTCTGAAGAAAGTGGGAAGAGCCAAAAGAGAAGTTATTAAGTGTAAGTACCAGTTCCGCCAACCTGAGGAGGGTAGTGGTGGTGCGGAACTGGTGAGGTCTCTTGTCCCGAAATAAGCGGAGGGCTTTGAGGCCTTCTTGATGGGGAATGTAAGTGAATAAGGATTAGACATGCATAGTGAAAATGAGGCGGTCGGAAATGGGGAACTGGAAGTCAGGTGGAGGGCATGGGATGTAACCCGGAAGTAGGTGGGAGGGACTGAACTATGCCTGATAAAATGGAGTCTAGGTAGGTCGATACAAATTCAGTGGGGCAGGAGCAGTCAGAAACTATGGGTCTACACGGACAGTCAGGCTTGTGGATCTTGGGGAGGAGGTAAAAGCAAGCAGTGCGGAGTGGGGGAATTATGAGTTTTGTGGCTGAGGATGGAAGGTCTCCGGAGTTGATAAGGGCGGTGATGGTACGAGAGACAATGGTTTGATTTCCTTCTTCACCTTTCCTGCCTATCCCCTCCCTGCTTCCCCTCCCCCACCCCTTGGAACAAAATTCTGCTGGAAAATATCATGGCTTGTGTCCCTTCTTTGACGGTAGGACAACATAGAGGATTCATTACTCATTTAAAATGCAGCGCCTGACGTATATTGCAAACAGGTTTTCATCCGCCATCAGCATTGATTATAAAAACAACATATTAAGTGTTTTGTCATTGCTGATTGGAAGAATATTATTTCAATAAATTATCTCATTCAGAGCTTTAAAGTAACTTTATTTTTCATAAAACCTGCAACATCAAGTTTAGCCTATAATACCTGTAACACGTTAAAACCTAAAGATTTACTATATATTAAGATAATACTGAAAAAGCATTAGTAACCAATGGAATCCATGGAGTCTGAGGGCCTGAGGGAAATGCAAGTCACATAGGGGAAACAAGCAGCAAAAAGTTCTAAGGTGGGGAGATGCCTTTGACCTTCGGCATGGGGTAGGGGTGGACTTGGGGGCTGCTGTTGGAGACCATGAGGGAAGTGGTACCCTCTCTCCCTGGCACTCTGCCGTGACACACTCCTAGATGAATGCTGGACCAGCCGCTCTCTCTTGTTCATGCGGCAGCCTCTGTGCTTTAGTTTGAAAAGCCCACGGATCCAATGCCAGGCCTTGTTGGCGTCGGATGCCACCAGATCCAAGTTCTTCCTCGTGCCCTTAAATACGATGGTGAAACAGCGGTCGGTGGGAATTTCCATGGTGTACCGCTGAATCCCTCTGGCTGGTGACCTGGTCTCAACTCCTTGATGTCGTCGATCGAGACTGCAGAGGGGTCGGGTGGGGGGAGAGAGTAAAACAGTAGCAGAGATCAGAACAAGATATTCAGTCAGAGATTCACAAGCACAAGGGATTCTGCAGAAGCTGTGAATTCAGAGTATCACACATGCACACAGTGATTTATTCACAGCACTTTATCTATTTAGAGATACTCTGTGGGACTGGCCCTGCTGCCCCAAAAAGCCACATTGCCCAACACCCCACCTAATTAACAGCAGCATAATCACAGGAAAACTTACAATGACCAATCAGCCTTCTTTGAACTGCAGGGGGAAACCCACATGGTCACAGGGAGAATATATATGGCACTGGTATTGAACTTTGAATTATTACCTGCCCACTCCCTGCCCCGCATCCCTGACCGAGCAGGAACAACATCACACTAACCACCCTGCTACTGTGGTGCCCTGAAATGCTGGAGGAACTCTGCAGGTCAGGCAGCATCTATGGAGAGGAATAAAGAGTCAACACTTCAGGCCAACATTCTCCATCAGGATGAGTCCTGCAGATGGACAGACACTCACACTCACTCTCACACTCACACTCACATTCACACTCACACTCACATTCACACTCACGCTCACGCTCACACTCACACTCACACTCACTCTCACTCTCACACTCACACTCACTCTCACACTCACATTCGCACTCACGCTCACACTCACGCTCACACGCACACTCACACTCACTCTCACTCTCACACTCACACTCACACTCACACTCACTCTCACATTCACACTCACACTCACACTCACACTCACACTCACTCTTACACTCACACTCTGCTGGAGGAACACAGCAGCGCAGGTGAATTGTCCTGTGATTTGTCTGGCGTTAAACAGGTGGGCCGCTGGGTGGTGTGGCCTATTGGGCCAGAAGGATCTGTCTGCACTCGATCACCAAATAAAATAGAATCAATAAAAGATAGAATCCAGGTCACTGGTGCAATGAAGCAGTAACTCTACTGGCCTCAGCGTTGTGCCATACCAGGAATCAAGGACTAATCCCTGCACCTGTTGGTGCCCAAGACAATTTTTTAAAAACTTTTTAAAAATATGTTTGCTGGCACAGCATCCCTCCAAGACTTGAGCAACACTCACATTTGGCTCCTGGCTGACTTCAGGATCTTTCTGGAACTGTACCACACCGTCCAACAGTCTTTCTCTAGCTTGTAATAGCGGGAATTCATCCGTGAGCTGGATTTGATCTTCATGTGAGGACCCTTGAGCATGGCTTGAATATTGTCGTCCTTGATGAGGCCTTGGGAGGAAGACAGAGAGAACGCATCAGATGGAGTGATGGCAGAAGGGAAGTGGAGGGTGGGGTGAGTGGGTAGTGAAGGGGAAGTGGACCGGAGGGAAGGAGTGATGGAACAGACAAGTAGAGAGTGAGGATCTGGTGAGGCAGGGGTAAGTAGTCAGGAGTTAGGAAGGTAGAGGAGAACAGTGGAGGACAGAGGAAGGATGTTAATGGGTAGGAGACAGGAAGGTATTGCAATGAGTGAGATAGAACACCAGAGCACAACACAGGCCCTTCAGCCCACAGTATTGTGTCCAACTTTGAACCTGTTTTAAGATCAATATAACCTTTTCCCCAGGTAGAGCACTCCCTTTTTCTATCATTCATGTGCTCTCTATAGGTATTTCTTCAATGTCTCTAATGTATCTGTCGCTACCACCACCCCTGGGGTGGTTCCCACACACACCACTCTCTGCGTATGCTCCCTGCTAATTGCCATTCCCACCCTGGGAAAATCTCTCTGGCTATCCACTCGATCTATGTTTGTTGTCACTTTGTACACCTCTCTCAAGTCCCCTCTCACCCTCCTTCACTCCAAAGAGAAAAGCCCTCGCGTGCTCATCCTGTCCTCATAAGACTACATGAGGATGGGTTAAACTACTCCAGGCAGCATCCTGGTGAATCTCCTCTGCACAATCGTTACGAGGAATGTGGGCGATTGGAAGCTTTCAATTGAACTTGGAGGAACTCGATGGTGTCTTGGGGAGAATGTACAAACTCCTTACAGAGAGCAGTGGAACTGCACCCCAATCGGTGATCACCGACCCTGTGGAGCGTCGCACTAACTGCTTCACCACTGTGCCGTACCAGTGGCAAGGGGAGTGAGATAATTAATGTGGGAGGGAGACTGCAGGTAAATAAAGGATCTGTGAGGTCATGACGTGTCATTGAGAGATCTGCACAGAAACAGGCCCTTCGACCCATCATTTCAGTGATATCATCGATACTAGCCCCAGAAATCAGCATTAGATCAGTAGCCTTCTACAACTTGGATATTCCAGTGGCCCAAAGTCTTTGGAACACAGCCCCCTTGATATAAAAAACCATACAGCAATATACATATATTTTCACCTTCATCAACTTCACAAAATTGTGGATTCCAGCCTTCTGTGTTTTCTCCAGGACCAAACAATTGCTCTTTCCATTTCCCTACTTTCATTGACCCATCTTCAGGCACCGGATCCCCAAACCTGAGAATTCTTCTACAGGCTCTGCGTTGCCCCCTTCCACTTCACTGCCCTACTCTTGGCTGTCCCCTTTGGAGTTGTGCCTGCCACTTCCTCATTTGCTTCCTCTCTCCAGCCAACTTCTCCAGGAATCTCTTTCTCTTGCCCAGCAATTTTATTCCCCTGCTCAGCAACACCCTTCTCTTGCCCACTTGCACATTGGTGAAGTCACCCGACCGACCCCCCAGCCTTTCTTGGTCATTCTGCTCCTGCTGATCTCTTTTGGTTCCTTTGCCCTCGCATCCCTTTTCCTTCCTCTTACCCTCTCCATTCCAGTGTTCGTCCACTTGGCTTAGGTCCAGTTCAGTCGCCTCTGCTTGGATATGCCCAAGAGCCGGTTCAGGACTTAGCATTCAATCTTCCAGAGCCAGTTCAGGACATAGCCTTCGAGCTGCCAGAGCCGGTTCAGGACTTAGTCTTCGATCTGCCAGTTCAGGTGACCAGATCCCCTGCTCGTATCCTCCATCTCCTGATTCTATACTCCCCTCCTCCATATTCTGGATTCTAACCTCCAGATCCACAATGTTGATTCTCTTGACTGGTAGTCCAGAGCCTGCAGCAAAGCCCCCGGCTTCAATTCCTCAGTGTTGGGCTTCACTTCACAATCTACTGGCTGGGCTGCGCCGATTACGGACTTGGCCTTCACAGCCTGGGGGCGCTTCTTGACGAACTTCTGGCAGGTCCACCAGCCGATGATGATGGTAGCACTGTCCATCGACAGGCCAAGGAACGCAAGCCAGTAAAGTTTGGAGAATTCCATTGATTTTTTGTGTGATTCCAAGAAAATGTCGATGAAGCAGCTCAGCACCTCAAGGAGACTAGCCTCTCCTTGTACACTCAGATGAACTGCACTCAGCCTGCAGTTTGTGGTCAGTTACTGGTCATAATGACTTCACAATCCACCTCATTATGATCAAGCATGTGACTGCAGGAAAATGCAGGTTGTTATGGAAACAATAGTCAATAGACAATAGGTGCAGGGGTATAGGCCATTCAGCCCATCGAGCCAGCACCACCATTCACTGTGATCATGGCTGATCATCCGCAATCAGTACCCTTTTCCTGATTTCTCCCCGTATCCCTTCTCTCCGCTATCTTTAAGAGCTCTACCTAACTCTTCTTTGAAAGAATCCAGAGAATTGGCCTCCACTGTCTTCTGAGGCAGAGCATTCCACAGAACCACAACCCTCTGTGTGAAGAAGTTTTTCCTCAACTCCATTCTAAATTGTCTACCCCTTATTCTTAAACTGTGGCCTCTGGTTCTGGACTCCCCCAACAGCGGGAACACGTTTCCTACCTCTAGCGTGTCCAATCCCTTCATAATCTTATATGTTTCAATCAGATCCCCACTCATCCTTCTAAATTCCAGTGTATACAACCCCAGTCGCTCCAATCTTTCAACATATGACAGTCCCACCATCCCGGGAATTAACAAAACTAGCACATCATAGAAAACATCCTCTCCTTCTTAGACTCTTCTAAATTTCTCACTGCCTCAATAAAACAGACGGCACAATCAAAGACCCCTCCCATATTCTGTCTTATCCCCTCTCCCATCGGGCAGGAGATAGGAAAGCACAAAAACAGGCACAGTAGCAACAGTTAAACTCTTAGATAGGCATATTAATGAGGGAGAGATTGAGGGCCATGTATGAGGGAATGGTCACATAGAGCTTAGTTTAGGATAAAATATCAGAACATTGTGGGCTGAATGGTCTGTATTGTGCTGTAATGTTCTATTGAATGGTCCTCTACTGTGATAAGATGGACTGTTGACCTGTCAATGTCAATTGTGATAATCTTGCACCTTATTGTTTACCAGCACTGCATTTTCTCTGTGGCTGTTACACTTTATTCTGCATTCTGTTATTGTTTTACCTTGTTCTACCTCTATACACTGTGTGATGTTTTGATCGGTATGAACAGTTTGCAAGTCAGGCTTTTCACTGTATCTCAGTACATGAGACAATAATAAACCAACAGCAAATAGTGAAAGTAAAGAGTGAAGCCTATGGTGACTGGTGTTTGTTGGGAGGGGGAGAGGAGGCGTCCATTTTCATTTCAACATGGTAATTTTGTGGCCATGCTTCCTGCGAGTGCCCCTCACTCTCCCTTCACCATGACTCTGAGGCAATGCTGATAATGGAATTCCTTGTTCTACTGGATATCACCATACATTCTGTCTTCTAACAATTGATGCATAGACCCATTTTTGCACTTTCTTCAACAACTATATTAACTAAGTTTTGTAGTTCATCCTCCGTACTTGCAATTAACACAGTGTCACCTGCATATCTGAAATTATTGTTTTTTTCACCACCAACTTTGATTCCCAAGATGTCTCTTATTTTTTGTAATTTTGTTTCACTGTACAAATTAAACAATAAAGGGGAGAAAACTCACCCTTGTCTATCAATCAATTGCAAAAAGACAGAATGTATGGTGATATCGAAAAAGAAGGAGGATCTTAACTGAAGGCTGAAAATAAACGGGGAGGACATAAAAAAAAGTGCAGAACTTTTGCTACTCAGGAAGCTGGGTGAAATCAGATGGCAGGTACGACATGGACATCAAAAGAAGAATAGGGATGGCAAAACACACTTTTACAAGAATGAAGAGTATACTGACCAACACTAACCTAGACATGACAACCCGCCTCAGAGTACTGAAATGTTACGTTTATCCAGTTATGTTATATGGCTCAGAATGTTGGACAATATCTAGTAACATGAGGAAATGAATTGAAGCAGCAGAGATGGGGTTTTTGAGCAAGATGCAAAGAATATCATGGACGAAACAAATATCTAATGAGGATGTCATGAACAGAGCAAACACAAAGAGAGAAATAACGTATGAGATCATGAAAAGGCAACGTAAATTCATTGGAAACACAAAATTCTCTGCAGATGCTGGGGTCAAAACACCACGCAGAACACGCCGGAGGAACTCACAGGTCAGCAGCATCTGTGGAAGTGAACAGTCAAGGTTTCGGGCCGAGACCCTTCGTCAGAACTGAAGAGGGAGGGGACAGGGGTCCTATAAAGGAGGTGGGGGGAGGGTCGGATGGAGAAGGCTGGTAGGTGCCGGGTGAAAAACCAGTAAGGGGAAAGATCAAGGGGTGGGGGAGAGGATAGGCAGGAAAGGTGAAGAAGGAGTAGGGGAAAGCACAATGGGTAGTAGAAAGTGGCGGAACCATGAAGGAGCTGTTAGGCAGCTGGAGGAGGGGGCAGAGTGAAACTGGGATGGGGGAAGGGAGGGGGAGGGAATTACCGGAAGATGGAGAATTCAATGTTCATGCCAAGGGGCTGGAGACTACCCAGACGGTATATGAGGTGTTGCTCCTCCAACCTGAGTTTGTCCTCATCAGGGCAGTACAGCAGTAAAGCAGAGTTGAAGTGGGTGGCAACCAGGAGATCCTGCCTGTTGTGGCGTACGGAGCGGAGGTGCTCGACGAATCGGTTCCCCCAATCAGCTTCGGGTCTCACCGATGTAGAGGAGGTAGCACCGGGAGCACCCGATGCAATAGATAACACCAACAGACTCACAAGTGAAGTGTTGCCTCACCTGGAAGGACTGTTTGGGGCCCTGAATGGTGGTGAGAGCAAGTGTAGGGACAGGTGTAGCACTTACCCTTACAGGGATAAGTGCTGGGTGGGAGATCTGTGAGGAGGGTTGTGTGGACCGGGTAATCACCGAGGGACTGATCCCTGTTGAAAGTGGAGTGAGGTGGAGAGGGAAAGATGTGCTTAGTGGTATAGTCCTGTTGACCGTGGCAGAAGTTGGGGATGATAATGTGCTGGATCCGGAGGCTGGTGGGGTTGTAGGTGAGGACAAAGGGAACTCTGTCCCTGTTGTGGTGACAGGGGGATGGGGTGAGGGCAGAATTGCGGAAAATGGAGGAGATGCGGGTGAGGGCATCTTTGATGACGGCAGAAGGGAAACCATGATCCTGAAAGAAAGAGGACATTTGAGATGTCCTGGAACAGAGAGCTTCATCCTGGGAGCAGATGCGGCAGAAACAGAGGAACTGGGGAGAAGGAATGGCTTTTTTGCATGTGGCAGGGTGGGAAGAGGTATAGTTGAGGTAGTTATGAGAGTCAGTGGGCTTATAGAAGATGTCAGTGGACAGTCTGTGTCCAGAGGTGGAGACTGAGAGATCGAGAAAGGGGAGAGAAGTGTCCAAGATAGACCAAGTGAATTTGAGGGCTGGGTGGAAGTTTGAAGTAAAGTCGATGAAATTGACGAGCTCAGCATGGGTGCAGGAAGCAGCACCAATGTAGTCATCAATGTAGTGAAGGAAAAGTTGTGGAGCAGTACCAGTAAAGATTTGGAGCATAGACTGTTCCACATAACCAACGAAGTGGTAGGCATAGCTGTGGCCCATGCGAATGCCCATATCTACACCCCTGGTCTGAAGAAAGTGGGAAGAGCCAAAAGAGAAGTTATTATGTGTAAGTACCAGTTCTGCCAGCCTGAGGAGGGTAGTGGTGGTGGGGAACTGGTGAGGTCTATTGTCCTGAAAGTAGCGGAGGGCTTTGAGGCCTTCTTGATGGGGAATGGAAGTGAATAAGGATTGGACATGCATAGCGAAAATGAGGCGGTCGGAAACGGTGAACTGGAAGTCATTGAAAAGGTGGAGGGCATGGGATGTAACCCAGAAGTAGGTGAGAGGGACTGAACTATGGGTGACAAAATGGAGTCCAGGTAGGCAGATACAAGTTGATTGGGGCAGGGGCAGGCAGAAACTATGGGTCTACAGGGACAGTCAGGCTTGAGAATTTTGGGGAAGAGGTAAAACCAAGCAGTGCGGGGTGTTGTAATTAGGAGTGTTGTGGCTGAGGATGGAAGGTCTCCGGAGTTGATAAGGGCGGTGATGGTACGGGAGACAATGGTTTGATTTCCTTCTTCACCTTTCCTGCCTATCCCCTCCCTGCTTCCCCTCCCCAACCACTTGGAACAAAATTCTGCTAGAAAATATCATGGCTCGTGTCCCTGCTTTGATGGTAGGACTACATAGAGGATTCATTACTCATTTAAAATGCAGCGCCTAACGTATTTTGTAAACAGGGTTAAATCCACCAAAAGCATTGTTTGTAAGAACAAAATGTTGTGTATTTTCATTGCTGGTTGGAAGAATATTGTATTAATATATATCTCATTCAGAGGTTTAAAGTAACTTTATCTTTCATAAACACCTGTACATTAAGTTTAGCCTATAATACCAACAACACATTAAAACCTAAAGACCATAAGACCATAAGAGAAAGGAGCAGAAGTCAGCCATTTGGCCCATCGAATCTGCTCCGCAATTTTATCATGAGCTGATCCGTTCTCCCACTTAGTCCCACTCCCCCACCTTCTCACCATAACCTTTGATGCCCTGGCTACTCAGATACCTATCAATCTCTGCCTTAAGTACACCCAATGACTTGGCCTCCACTGCTGCTCGTGACAACAAATTTCATAGATTCACCACTCTCTGACTAAAAGAATTTCTTCGCCTTTCTGTTCTGAATGGGCGCCCTTCAATCCTTAAGTCATGCCCTCTCGTACTAGACTCCCCCATCATGGGAAACAACTTTGCCACATCCACTCTGTCCATGCCTTTCAACATTCGAATTTTTTCTATGAGGTCTCCCCTTATTCTTCTAAACTCCAAGTAATACAGTCCGAGAGCGGACAATGTTCCTCATACGTTAACCCCCGCATTCCCGGAATCGTTCTAGTGAATCTTCTCTGTACGCTCTCCAATGTCAGCACATCCTTTCTTAAATAAGGAGACCAAAACTGCCCACAGTACTCCAAGTCAGGTCTCACCAGCGCCTTATGGATCCTCAACATCACATTCCTGCTCCTATACTCTATTCCTCTAGAATTGAATGCCAACATTGCATTTGCCTTCTTCACTACGGACTCAGCCTGGAGGTTAACTTTAAGGGTATCCTGTACAAGGACTCCCAAGTCCCGTTGCATCTCTGAACTTCGAATTCTTTCCCCATTTAAATAATAGTCTGCCCGTTTATTTTGACTGCCAAAGTGCATAACCATACACTTTCCAACATTGTACTTCATTTGCTGCTTCTCTGTCCATTCTTCCAATCTATCCAAGTCTCTCTGCAGACTCTCCGTTTCCTCAGCACTACCAGTCCCTCCACCTATCTTTGTATCATCAGCAAACTTAGCCACAAAGCCATCTATTCCATAATCCAAATTGTTGATGTACAATGTGAAAAGAAGCGGCGCCAACACGGACCCCTGTGGAACACCACTGGTAACCGGGAGCCAACCAGAATAGGATCCCTTTATTCCCACTCTCTGTTTCCTGCCAATCAGCCAAAGCTCTATCCACATATGTAATTTTCCCATAAATCCATGAGCTCTTATCTTGTTAAGTAGCCTCATGTGTGGCACCTAGTCAAATGCCTTCTGAAAATCCAAATATACAACATCCACTACATCTCCCTTGTCTAGCCTACTGGCAATTCCCTCTAAAAATTGTAATAGGTTTGTCAGGGAGGATTTTCCTTTAAGGAATCCATGCTGAGTTCTGCCTATCTTGTCATATGCCTCCAGGTACTCTGTAACCTCATCCTTGACAATCGACTCCAACAACTTCCCAACCGCTGATGTCAAGCTAACAGGTCTATAATTTCCTTTTTGTTTCCTTGCCCCCTCCTTAAATAGCAGAGTGACATTTGTAATCTTCCAGTCCTCCGGAACCATGCCAGAATCTATCGACTTTTGAAAGATCATCGCTAATGCCTCCGCAATCTCCACAGCTACTTCCTTTAGAACACGCAGGTGCATTCCATCTGGTCTGGGAGATTTATCTAACTTTAGACTATTCAGCTTCCTGGGTACTTTCTCTGTCGTTATTGTGACTGCGCACACTTCTCTTCCCTGCCACCCTTGAGTGTCCGGTATACTGCTGATGTTTTCCTCAGTGAAGACTGATGCAAGATACTCGTTCAGTTCCTCTGCCATCTCCTTATCTCCCATTACAATTTTTCCAGCATCATTTTCTATCGATCCTATATCTACGCTCACCTGTCTTTTACACTTTATATACTTGAAAAAGCTTTTAGTATCCTCTTTGATATTATTTGCTTCACCTCAGTCTCTCTAATCACCTCCAGTTCATTACACAATACCCAATCCAGTGCAGCCGATCCCCTAGTGGGCTCAACAACAAGCTGTTCTAAAAAGCCATCTCGCAAACATTCTACAATCTCTTGAGATCCAGTGCCGACCTGATTTTCCCAATCCATGGCATGTTAAAATCCCCCACAATTATCATAACACTGCCTTTCTGACAAGCTTTTTCTATTTCCAGTTGTAATTTGTAGTCCACATCCCTGCAGCTGTTTGGAGGCCTATAAATAACTGCCATCGGTGTCCTTTTACCCCTGCTATTTCTTAGCTCAACCCATAAAGATTCTGCACCTTCCGATCCTATATCACCTCTTTCTAATGATTTAATATCATTTCTTACCAATAAAGCCACGCCTCCCCCTTTGCCTACCTTCCTATCCTTCTGATACGCCGTGTATCCTTGGACGTTCAGCTCCCAGAGATGTGCATCCTTTAGCCAGGTCTCAGTGACGGCCACAATATCATACCTGACAATCTGCAGCTGTACGACAAGATCATCCACCTTATTCCTTATGCTGCGCGCATTTAAGTATAACACCTTAAGACCAGTATTTGATACTTCTTGCTTTGATTTCACTGCAACTTTATTGCACTGCAACTCATCGCAATGGCTACAAATTTGCCCCATCAACTCCCTGTCTTTCCTGACATCTTTACTGCTCACTATCTTAGATTTATTTCTGTTTTCCCCTTCCTCCACTCTGTCATTCCAGTTCCCATCCCACTGCCAAATTAGTTTAAACCCTCCCTAACAGCTCTATTAAACTTTAGCGCCAGGATATTTGTCCCATTCCGGTTCAGGTGTAACCCGTCCTTTTTGAACAGGTCATACTTCCCCCAGAAGTGATCCCAATGATCCAAGAATCTGAAGCCCTGCCCCCTACACCAGTCTCTCAGCCATGCATTCATCTGCCTAATCCTACTATTCTTGCCCTCGCTAGCACGTGGCACAGGTAGCAATCCCGAGATTACTACCCTGGAGGTCCTGCTTCCCAGCTTCCTTCCTAACTCCTGGAAATCTCTCCTCAGGACCTCCTCCTTTGTCTTATCTATGTCATTGGTACCAACATGTACCAAGACAACTGGCTGCTCACCCTCCCCTTTAGAATATTCAGGACCTGATCTGAGACATCCCGTACCCTGGCACCTGGGAGGCAACACACCATGCGGGTATCTCTGTCAGGCTCACAGAATCTCCTGTCTGTTCCCCTGACTATGGAATCCCTACAACTACCGCATTTCACTTCACCCTCCTTCTCTCCTGCACAACAGTGCCAGGCTCAGCGCTAGAGACCCGGTCACCGTGGGTGTCCCCTGTCAGATTATCCCCCTCAACAGCATCCAGAACAAGATATTTATTGCTGAGGGGGACAGCCACAGGTGTGCTCTCCACTATCCGGGCATTTCCCTTCCCTCTCTTGACAGTGACCCAGTTTTCTGACCCCTGTAGCCTAGGGATGACTACCTCCCTGTAGCTCCTGTCTATCACCTCTTCACTTTCCCTGATAAGCAGTAGGTCATCAAGCTGCAGCTCCAGATCCCTAACACGGTCTCTGAGGAGCTGCATCTCAATGCACCTGCGCAGATGTGGCCATCAGGGAGGCTGGAGGTCTCCCAGGATTCCCACACCTGACACCCTGAACAAAGCACTAACCCTGAAGGCATGCTATCAAATTCTACAGGAATTAAACAGGAAAAATAAGTCTACTCACCCACTTACCTCGCCAAATAGATGAACTTTTTAAACCGTTAGCTCGTACCGTTAGCTGTGAGAGCCCTGCTGTTCCTGTCTGTCCGATCCGATTGATTGTATATTAAAATAATATTAAAAACACATTAGTTACTAATGGAATCTACGGAGCTTGAGGGCCTGAGGGAAATGCAAGTCACGTAGGGTAAACTTCTAACATGAGGAGGTGCCTTTGACCTTCAGCATGGGGTAGGGGTGGACTTGGGGGCTGCTGTTGGAGACCATGAGGGAAGTGGCACCCTCTCTCCCTGGCACTCTGCTGTGACACACTCCTAGATGGATGCTGGACCATCTGCTCTCTCTTGTTCATGCTGCAGCCTCTCTGCTTTAGTTTGGAGAGGCCATGGATCCAATGCCAGGCCTCATTGGCGTCGGAGGCCACCAGATCCAAGTTCTTCCTCGTGCCCTTAAATACGATTGTGAAACAGCGGTCGCTGGGTATCTCCGTGGCGTACCGTTGCATTCCTTCTAGCTGGTGACCTGGTCTCAATCCCTTGATGTCGTCGATCGAGACTGCAAGGGGTCGGGTGGGGGGAGAGAGTAAAACAGCAGCAGAGATCAGAACAAGACATTCAGTCACAGATTCACAAGCACAAGAGATTCTGCAGAAGCTGGGAATTCAGAGTAACACACATACACAAAGTTATTTATTCACAGCACTTTATCTATATAGAGATACACTGTAGGACTGGCCCTTCTGCCCCAAAAAGCCACATCGCCCAACACCCCACCTAATTAACAGCAGACTAATCACAGGATAATTTACAATGACCAATCAGCCTTCTTTGAACTGCAGGAGGAAACCCACATGGTCACAGGGAGAATATACAAACTCCTTACATACGCCTCTGGTATTGAACTTTGAATGATTACCTGCCCAGTACCAGCACCCATCCCTGACTGATCAGCAACAACATCACACGAACCACTCTGCTATTGTGGTGCCCTAAAATGCTGGAGGAACTCTGCAGGTCAGGCAGCATCTATGGAGAGGAATAAAGAGTCAACACTTCAGGCCAACATTCTCCATCAGGATGAGTCCTGCAGATGGTCAGACACTCACACTCACACTCACACTCACTCTCACACTCACTCTCACACTCACACTCACACTCACTCTCACACTCACACTCACACTCACACTCACACTCACTCTCACACTCACTCTCACACTCACTCTCACATTCACACTCACACTCACACTCACACTCACACTCACACTCACTCTCACACTCACACTCTGCTGGAGGAACACAGCAGCGCAGGTGAATTGTCCTGTGATTTGTCTGGCGTTAAACAGTTGGGCCGCTGGGTGGTGTGGCCTATTGGGGCAGAAGGATCTGTCTGCACTCGATCACCAAATAAAATAGAATCAATAAAAGATAGAATCCAGGTCACAGGTGCAATGAAGCAGTAACTCTACTGGCCTCAGCGAGGTGCCATACCAGGAATCAAGGACTAATCCCTGCACTTGTTGGTGCCCGAGACAATTTTTTAAAAACTTTTTAAAAATATCTTTGCTGACACATCATCCCTCCAAGACTTGAGCAACACTCATATATTTGGTTCCTGGCTGACTTCAGGAGCTTTCTGGAACTGTACCACACCATCCAACAGTCTTCCTCTAGCTTGTAATAGCGGGAATTCATCCGTGAGCTGGATTTGATCTTCATGTGAGTACCCTTGAGCATGGTTTGAATATCGTCGTCCTTGATGAGGCCTTGGGAGGAAGACAGAGAGGACGCATCAGATGGAGTGATGGCAGAAGGGAAGTGGAGGGTGGGGTGAGTGGGTAGTGAAGGGGAAGTGGAAGGGAGGGAAGGAGTGATGGAACAAACAAATGGAGAGTGAGGATCTGGTGAGAGAGGGGTAAGTAGTCAGGAGTTAGGAAGGTAGCGGAGAGCAGTGGAGAACAGAGGAGGGGTGTTAATGGGTAGGAGAGGGGAAGGTATTGCAGTGAGTGAGATAGAACACCAGAGCACAACACAGGCCCTTCAGCCCACAGTATTGTGTCCAACTTTTAACTTGTTCTAAGATCAATAAAACCCTTCCCCAGGTAGAGCACTCCCTTTTTCTATCATTCATGTACTCTGTACAGGTATTTCTTCAATGTCCCTAATATATCTGCCTCTACCACCACCCCTGGGCTGGTTCCCCACACACACCACTCTGTGTACCCTCCCTGCTATTTGCCATTCCCACCCTGGGAAAATCTCTCTGGCTATCCACTCGATCTATGTTTGTTATCACTTTATACACCTCTCTCAGGTCCCCTCTCACCCTCCTTCACTCCAAAGAGAAAAGCCATCGCGTGCTCATCCTGTCCTCATAAGACTACATGAGGATGGGTTAAACTACTCCAGGCAGCATCCTGGTGAATCTCCTCTGCACAAGCGATACGAGGAATGTGAGCGATTGGAAGCTTTCAATTGAACTTGGAGGAACTCGATGGTGTCTTGGGGAGAATATACAAACTCCTTACAGAGAGCAGTGGAACTGCACCCCGATCGGTGATCACTGACCCTGTGGAGCGTCGCACTAACTGCTTCTCCACTGTGCCGTACCAGTGGCAAGGGGAGTGAGATAATTAATGTGGGTGGGAGACTGCAGGTAAATAAAGGATCTGTGAGGTCATAAATTGTCATCAAGAGATCTGCACAGAAACAGGCCCTTCGACCCACCATTTCAGTGATGATACTAGCCCCAGAAATCAGCATTTGATCAGTAGCCTTCTACAGCTTGGATATTCCAGTGTACCAACGTCTTTGGAACACAGCCCCCTTTATATACAAAACCATCGAGCAATTGTGCCTAGACATATATTTTCACCTTCATCGACTTCACAAAATTGTGGATTCCAGCCTTCTGTGTTTCCTCCAGGACCAAACGATTGCTCTTTCCACTTCCCTAATTTCATTGACCCATCTTCAGGCACCGGTTCTCTAAACCTGAGAATTCTTCTACAGGATCTGTGTTGCCGCCTTCCATTTCTCTGCCCTACTCTTGGCTGTCTCCTTTGGAGTTTTGTCTGCCACTTCCTCATTCACTTCCTCTCTCCAGCCAACTTCTCCAGGGATCTCTTTCTCTTGCCCAGAAATTTTATTCCCCTGCTCAGCCACACCCTTCTCTTGCCCACTTGCACATTGGTGAAGTCACCCGACCGACCCCCCAGCCTCTCTTCGTTATTTTGCTCCTGCTGATCTGTTTTGGTTCCTTTGCCCTCGCATCCATTTTCCTTCCTCTTACCCTCTCATTTCTAGTGTCCGTCCACTGGGCTTAGGTCCAGTTCAGTCGACTCTGCTTGGATATGCCCAAGAGGCAGTTCAGGATGTAGCCTTCGAGCTGCCAGAGCTGGTTCAGGACTTAGTCTTCGATCTGCCAGTCCAGGTGACCAGATCCCCTGCTCGTTTCCTCCCTCTCCTGATTCTATAATCCCCTCCTCCATATTCTGGATTCTAACCTCCAGATCCACAATGTTGATTCTCTTGACCGGTAGTCCAGAGCCTGCAGCAAAGCCCCCTGGCTTCAATTCCTCAGTGTTGGGCTTCACTTCGCAATCTACTGGCTGGGCTGTGCCGATTACGGACTTGGCCTTCACAGCCTAGGGGCGCTTCTTGACGAACTTCTGGCAGGTCCACAAGCCGAAGATGATGGTAGCACTGCCCATCGACAGGCCAAGGAACGCCAGCCAGTAAAGTTTGCAGAATTCCATTGATTTTTTGCGTGATTTCAAGAAAATGTCGATGAAGCAGTTCAGCACCTCAAGGAGACTAGCCTTTCCTTGTACACTCAGATGAACTGCACTCAGCCGGCAGTTTGTGGTCAGTTACTGGTTATAATGACTTCACAATCCACCTCATTATGATCAAGCATGTGACTGCAGGAAAATGCAGGTTGTTATGGAAACAATAGACAGTAGACAATAAACAATAGGTGCAGGGGTAGGCCATTCAGCCCATCGAGCCAGCACCACCATTCACTGTGATCATGGCTGATCATCCGCAATCAGTACCCTTTTCCTGCCTTCTCCCCATATCCCTTCTGTCCGCTATCTTTAAGAGCTCTGCCTAACTCTTCTTTGAAAGAATCCGGAGAATTGGCCTCCACTGCCTTCTGAGGCAGAGCATTCCACAGAATCACAACCCTCTGTGTGAAGAAGTTTTTCCTCAACTACGTTCTAATTTGTCTACCCCTTATTCTTCAACTGTGGCCTCTAGTTCTGGACTCCCCCAACAGCGGGAACATGTTTCCGACCTCTAGCGTGTCCAATCCCTTCATAATCTTATGTGTTTCAATCAGATCCCCACTCATCCTTCTAAATTCCAGTGTATACAACCCCAGTCGCTCCAATCTTTCAACATATGACAGTCCCACCATCCCGGGAATTAACAAAACTAGCACATCATAGAAAACATCCTCTCCTCCTTGGACTCTTCTAAATTTCTCACTGCCTCAATAAAACAGACGGCACAATCAAAGACCCCTCCCATATTCTGTCTTATCCCCTCTCCCATCGGGCAGGAGATAGGAAAGCGCAAAAACACTTTCCAGCAGAATGGAGGATTGTTTCTGCCCTGTTTGTCATTGAATTAAGGACAGACACAGCAGGAACAATTAAACTCTTAGATAGGCTCATGGATGAGGGTGAAATTGAGGGCCATGTAGGAGGGAATAGTCACACAGAGCTTAGTTTAGGATAAAATATCAGAACATTGTGGGCTGAATGGTCTGTACTGTTCTGGAATGTACTATTGAATGGTCCTCTACTGTGATAAGATGGACTGTTGACCTCAGAATGTCAATTGTGATAATCTTGCACCTTATTGTTTACCAGCACTGCACTTTCTCTATGGCTGTTACACCTTATTCTGCATTCTGTTATTGTTTTACCTTGTTTTACCTCTATACACTGTGTGATGTTTTGATCGGTATGAACAGTTTGCAAGTCAGGCTTTTCACTGTATCTCAGTACATGAGACAATAATAAACCAACAGCAAATAGTGAAAGTAAAGAATGAAGCCTCTAGTGTCTGGTGTTTGTTGGGAGGGGGAGAGGAGGTGTCCATTTTCATTTCAACATGGTAATTTTGTGGCCATGCTTCCTGCGAGTGCCCCTCACTCTCCCTTCACCATGACTCTGAGGCAATGCTGATAATGGAATTCCTTGTTCTACTGGATATCACCATACATTCTGCCTTCTTACAATTGATACATAGACCCATTATTGCACTTTCTTCAACAATTATATTAACTAAGTTTTGTAGTTCATCCAAAAGTACCTGCAATTAACACAGTGTCACCTGCATATCTGAAATTATTGATGTTTTCACCGCCAAGTTTGATTCCCAAGATGTCTCTTATTTTTCTAATATTGTTTCACTGTACACATTAAACAAATCAGGGGTGAAAACTCACCCTTGCTTATCTATCAATTGCAAAAAGACAGAATGTATGGTGATATCCAAAAAGAAGGAGGATCCTACCTGCAGCCTGAAAATAAACGGTAAAGACATAAAACAAGTACAGAACTTTTGCTACTCAGGAAGCTGTGTGAAATCAGATGGCAGGTGCGACATGGACATCAAAAGAAGAATAAGGATGGCAAAAGACACCTTTACGAGAATGAAGCGTATACTGACCAATAATAAACTTGGCATGACAACCCACCTCAGAGTAGTGAAATGTTACGTTTATCCAGTTATGTTATATGGCTCAGAATGTTGGACAATATCTAGTAACACGAGGAAATGAATTGAAGCAGCAGAGATGTGGTTTTTGAGCAGGATGCAAAGAATATCATGGACAAAATGAATATCTAATGAGCATGTCACGAACAGATCTAACACAAAAAGAGAAATAATGTATGAGATCATGAAAAGGGAATGGGGAAGGGTGGGGGAAGGAATTACCGGAAGTTGGAGAATTCAGTGTTCATGCTAAGGGGCTGGAGATTACCCAGACGGTACATGAGGTGTTGCTCCTCCAGCCTGAGTTTGTCCTCATCATGGCAGTACAGGAACTGGGAATGTAGAGCAGCGTTGAAGTGGGTGGCAACCGTGAGATCCTGTCTGTCGTGGTGGACGGAGGGGAGGTGTTCGACAAGTCGGTCCACCAATCTGCGTCAGGTTTCACCGATGTAGAGGATTCCGCACCGGGAGTACCCGATGCAATAGATGACTCCAACAGACTCACAAGTGAAGTGTTGCCTCATCTGGAAATACTGTTTGGAGCCCTGAATGATGGTGAGAGGAACTGTAGGGACAGGTGTAGCACTTACACTTACAGGGATAAGTGCCGGTTAGTAGATGCGTGGGGTGGGTCGTGTGGACCAGGGTGTCATGGAGGAAATGATCCCTGCAGAAAGCGGAGAGGGGTGGAGAGGGAAAGATGGGCTTAGTGGTTGCATCCTGTTGAAGATGTCAGAAGTTGAAGAGGATAATGTGCTGGATCTGGAGGCTGGTGGGGTGGTAGGTGAGGACAAGGGGAACTCTGACCCCTGTTGTGGTGACGGGAGAATGGGGTGAAGGCCGAAGTGCGGGAAATGGAGGAGATGTGGCTGAGGGCATCAGTGATGACGGCAGAAGGAAAACCATGATCCTTAAAGAAAGAAAACATTTGAGATGTCCTGGAATGGAAAGCCTCATACTGGGAGCAGATGCAGCGGAAACGGAGGAACTGGGAATAAGGAATGGCACTTTTGCATGCGGCAGGGTGGGAAGAGGTATAGTCGACGTAGTTATGAGAGTCAGTGGTCTTAGAGAAGATGTCAGTGGACAGTCTGTCTCCAGAGGTGGAGACCGAGAGATCGAGGAAGGGGAGAGAAGTGTCCGAGATAGACCAAGTGAATTTGAGGGCTGGGTGAAAGTTTAAAGTAAAGTCGATGAAATTGACGAGCGCAGCATGGGTGCAGGAAGCAGCACCAATGTAGTCATCAATGTAGTGAAGGAAAAGTTGGGGAGCAGTACCCGTAAAGGTTTGGAGCATAGAATGTTCCACATAACCAACGAAGAGGCAGGCATAGCTGGGTCCCATGTGAGTGCCCAAAGCTACGCCCTTGGTCTGAAGAAAGTGGGAAGAGCCAAAAGAGAAGTTATTAAGTGTAAGTACCAGTTCCGCTAACCTGAGGAGGGTAGTGGTGGTGGGAAACTGGTGAGATCTATTGTCCGAAAGTAGCGGAGGGCTTTGAGGCCTTCTTGATGGGGATTGGAAGTGAATAAGGATTGGACATGCATTGTGAAAATGAAGTGGTCGGAACCGGGGAACTGGAAGTCATTGAAGAGGTTGAGGGCATGGGATGTAACGCGGAAGTAGGTGGGGAGGGACTGAACTATGCCTGACAAAATGGAGTCTAGGTAGGTAGATACAAGTTCAGTGGGGCAGGAGCAAGCAGAAACTATGGGTCTACCGGGACAGTCAGGCTTGTGGGTCTTGAGGAGGGGGTAAAAGCAAGCAGTGCGGGGTGTGGGAATTATGAGTTTTGTGGCTGAGCATGGAAGGTCTCCGGAGTTGATAAGGGTGGTGATGGTACGGGAGACGATGGTTTGATTTCCTTCTTCACCTTTCCTGCCTATCCCCTCCCTGCTTCCCCTCCCCTACCCCTTGGAACAAAATTCTGCTGGAAAATATCTTGGCTTGTGTCCCTTCTTTGACGGTAGGACGACATAGAGGATTCATTACTCATTTAAAATGCAGCGCCTGACGTATATTGCAAACAGGTTTTCATCTGCCATCAGCATTGGTTATAAAAACAACATATTAAGTGTTTTGTCGTTGCTGATTGGAAGAATATTATTTCAATAAATTATCTCATTCAGAGCTTTAAAGTAACTTTATTTTTCATAAAACCTGCAACATCAAGTTTAGCCTATAATACCTGTAACACGTTAAAACCTAAAGATTGACTACATATTAAAATAATACTGAAAAAGCTTTAGTAACTAATGGAATCCATGGAGTCTGAGGGCCTGAGGGAAATGCAAGTCACATAGGGGAAACAAACAGCAAAAACTTCTAACATGGGGAGGTGCCTTTGACCTTCTGCATGGGGTAGGGGTGGACTTGGGGGCTGCTGTTGGAGACCATGAGGGAAGTGGTACCCTCTCTCCCTGGCACTCTGCTGTGACACACTCCTAGATGGATGCTGGACCAGCCGCTCTCTCTTGTTCTTGCTGCAGCCTGTCTGTTTTAGTTTGGAGAGCCCATGGATCCAATGCCAGGCTTCGTTGGCGTTGGAGGCCACCAGATCCAAGTTCTTCCTCGTGCCCTTAAATATGATGGTAAAACTGCTGTCGGTGGGTATCTTCGTGGTGTACCACTTCATTCCCTCCGCTGGTGACCTGGTCTCACCTCCTTGATATCGTCAATCGAGACTGCAAGGGGTCGGGTGGGGGGAGAGAGTAAAACAGCAGCAGAGATCAGAACAAGAGATTCAGTCACAGATTCACCAGCACAAGAGATTCTGCAGAAGTTGGGAATTCAGAGTAACACACATACACACAGTGATTTACTCACGGTACTTTATCTATTTAGAGATACTCTGTTGGACAAGCCCTTCTGCCCCAAAAAGTCACATTCCACAACAGCCCAACTATTTAACAGCAGCCTAATTTTAGGAAAATTTACAATGACCAATCAGCCTTTTTTGAACTGCAGGAGGAAACCCACATGGTCACAGGGAGAATATACAAACTCCTTACATACGCCTCTGGTATTGAACTTTGAATGATTACCTGCCCAGTCCCAGCACCCATCCCTGACCGATCAGCAACAACATCACACGAACCACTCTGCTATTGTGGTGCCCTAAAATGCTGGAGGAACTCTGCAGGTCAGGCAGCATCTATGGAGAGGAATAAAGAGTCAACACTTCAGGCCAACATCCTCCATCAGGATGATTACTGCAGATGGTCAGACACTCACACTCACACTCACACTCACTCTCACACTCACTCTCACGCTCACACACACTCTCACACTCACACTCACACTCACACTCACACTCTGCTGGAGGAACACAGCAGGGCAGGTGAATTGTCCTGTGATTTGTCTGGCGTTAAACAGTTGGGCCGCTGGGTGGTGTGGCCTATTGGGGCAGAAGGATCTGTCTACACTCGATCTCCAAATAAAATAGAATCAATAAAAGATAGAATCCAGGTCACTGGTGCAATGAAGCAGTAACTCTACTGGCCTCAGCGTGGTGCCATACCAGGAATCAAGGACTAATCCCTGCACTTGTTGGTGCACAAGACAATTTTTTAAAAACTTTTTTAAAAATATGTTTGCTGGCACACCATCCCTCCAAGACTTGAGCAACACTCATACATTTGGCTCCTGGCTGACTTCAGGATCTTTCTGGAACTGTACCACACCGTCCAACAGTCTTCCTCTAGCTTGTAATAGCGGGAATTCATCCGTGTGCTGGATTTGATCTTCTTCATGCAAGTACCCTTGAGCATGGCTTGAATATCGTCGTCCTTGATGAGGCCTTGGGAGGAAGACAGAAAGAACGCATCAGATGGAGTGATGGCAGAAGGGAAGTGGAGGGTGGAGTGAGTGGGAAGTGAAGGGCAAGTGGAAGGGAGGGAAGGAGTGATGGAACAGACAAGCGGAGAGTGAGGATCTGGTGAGGGAGGGCTAAGTAGTCAGGAGTTAGGAAGGTAGTGGAGAGCAGTGGAAGTCAGAGGAAGGGTGTTAATGGGTAGGAGAGGGGAAGGTATTGCAATGAGTGCGATAGAACACCAGAGCACAACACAGGCCCTTCAGCCCACAGAATTGTGTAAAACTTTTAAACGGTTCTACGATCAATATAACCCGTTCCCCAGGTAGAGCACTCCCTTTTTCTATCATTCATGTGCTCTGTACAGGTACTTGTTCAATGTTCCTAATGTATCTGCCTCTACCACCACCCCTGTGTACCGCTGGTTCCCCACACACACCACTCTCTGTGTACACTTCCTGCTATTTGCCATTCCCACCCTGGGAAAATCTCTCTGGCTATCTGCTTGATCTATGTTTGTTATCACCTCTCTCAAATCCCCTCTCACCATCCTTCACTCGAAGGAGAAAAGTCCTCACATGCTCATCCTGTCCTCATAAGACTACATGAGGAAGGGTTAAACTAGTCCAGGCAGCATCCTGGTGAATCTCCTCTGCACAATCGATACGAGGAAGCGGGGGATTGGAAGCTTTCAATTGAACTTGGAGGAACTCGATGGTGTCTTGGGAGAAAGTACAAACTCCTTACAGAGAGCAGTGGAACTGCACCCCGATCGGTGATCACTGACTCTGTGGAGCGTCGCACTAACTGCTTCACCACTGTGCCGTAGCAGTGGCAAGGGGAGTGAGATAATTAATGTGGGTGGGAGACTGCAGGTAATTCAAGGATCTGTGAGGAAATGACGTGTCGAGAGATCTGCACAGAAACAGGCCCTACGACCCACCATTTCAGTGATGTCATCAATACTAGCCCCAGAAATCAGCATTTGGTCAGTAGCCTTCTACAACTTAGATATTCCAGTGCCCCAAAATCTTTGGAACACAGCCCCCTTTATATAAAAAACCATACAGCAATTGTGCCTATACATTTAATTTTAGATTCATCGACTTCACAAAATTGTGGATTCCAGCCTTCTGTGTTTTCTCCAGGACCAAACGATTGCTCTTTCCATTTCCATCCTTTCATTGACCCATCTTCAGACACCGGTTCTCTAAATCTGAGAACTCTTCTACAGGCTCTGTGTTGACCCCTTCCCCTTCGCTGCCCTACTCTTGGCTGTCCCCTTTGAAGTTTTGTCTGCCACTTGCTCATTCAGGTCTTAGCATTCGATCTGCCACAGCCGGTTCAGGACGTAGCATTCGATCTGCCAGCACAGGTGACCAGATCCCCTGCTCATTTCCTCCATCTCCTGATTCTATTCTCCCCTCCTCCATATTCTGGATTCTAACCTCCAGATCCACAGTGTTGATTCCCTTGACCGGTAGTCCAGAGCCTGCAGCAAAGCCCCCTGGCTTCAATTCCTCAGTGTTGGGCTTCACTTCGCAATCTACTGGCTGGGCTTGGCCGATTACGGGCTTGACCTTCACAGCCTGGGGGCGCTTCTTGACGAACTTCTGGCAGGTCCACAAGCCGATGATGATGGTAGCACTGCCCATTGACCAGCCAAGGAACGCCAGCCTGTATAGTTTGCTGAATTCCATTGACTTTTTGCGTGATTCTAAGAAAATGTTGATGAAGCAGCTCTGCACTTCAAGGAGACTAGCCTCTCCTTGTACACTCAGATGAACTGCACTCAGCCTGCAGTTTGTGGTCAGTTACTTGTCACAATGACTTCACAATCTATCTCATTATGATCAAGCATGTGACTGCAGGAAAATGCAGGTTGTTATGGAAACAATAGACAATAGACAATAAACAATAGGTGCAGGAGTAGGCCATTCAGCCCATCGAGCCAGCACCACCATTCACTGTGATCATGGCTGATCATCCGCAATCAGTACCCTTTTCCTGATATCTCCTCGTATTCCTTCTGTCCGCTATCTTTAAGAGCTCTACCTAACTCTTTTTTGACAAAATCCAGAGAATTGGCCTCCACTGCCTTCTGAGGCAGAGCATTCCACAGAACCACAACCCTCTGTGTGAAAAAGTTTTTCCTCAACTACGTTCTAATTTGTCTACCCATTCTTCTTAAACTGTGGCCTCTGGTTCTGGACTCCCCCCCAACGGCGGGAACATCTTTCCTGCCTCTAGCGTATCCAATTCCTTCATAATCTTATGTGTTTCAATCAGATCCCCTCTCATCCTTCTAAATTCCAGTGTATAAAACCCCAGTCACTCCAATCTTTCAACATATGACAGTCCCACTATCCCGGGTATTAACAAAACTAGCACATCATAGAAAACATCCTCTCCTTCTTGGACTCTTCTAAATTTCTCACTGACTCAGTAAAACAGACGGCACAATCAAAGACCCCTCCCATATTCTGTCTTATCCCCTCTCCCATCGGGCAGGAGATAGGTAAGCCCAAAAACACTTTCCAACAGAATGGAGGATTGTTTCTACCCCATCCGTCATTGAATTAAGGACAGACACAGTAGGAAGAATTAAACTCTTAGATAGGCGAATGGAGGAGGGAGAAATTGAGGGCCAAGTAGGAGGGAAGGGTCTTAGATCAGGATAAAATATCAGAACATTGTGGGCTAAATGCACTGTATTGTACTGTAATGTTCTATTGAATGGTCCTCTACTGTGATAAGATGGACTGTTGACCTGTCAATGTCAATTGTGATAATCTTGCACCTTATTGTTTACCAGCACTGCATTTTCTCTATAGCTGTAACACTTTATTCTGCATTCTGTTATTGTTTTACCTTGTTCTACCTCTATACATTGTGTGATGTTTTGATCAGTATGAACAGTTTGCAAGTCAGGCTTTTCACTGTATCTCAGTACATGAGACAATAATAAACCAACAGCAAATAGTGAAAGTAAAGAGTGAAGCCTCTGGTGCCTGGTGTTTGTTGGGAGGGGGAGAGGAGGTGTCCATTTTCATTTCAACATGGTAATTTTGTGGCCATGTTTCCTGCAAGTGCCCCTCACTCTCCCTTCACCATGACTCTGAGGCAATGCTGATAATGGAATTCCTTGTTCTACTGGATATCACCATACATTCTGCCTTCTTACAATTGATACATACACCCATTATTGCACTTTCTTCAACAATTATATCAATTAAGTTTTGTAGTTCTTCCTCCGTACTTGCAATTAACACAGTGTCACCTGCATATCTGAAATTATTGATGTTTTCACCGCCAACTTTGATTCCCAAGATGTCTCTTATTTTTTGTGATATTGCTTCACTGTACACATTAAACAAATCAGGGGAGAAAACTCACCCTTGTCTATCTATCAATTGCAAAAAGACAGAATGCATGGTGATATCCAAAAAGAAGGAGGATCCTATCTGAAGGCTGAAAATAAACAGGGAAGACATAAAACAAGTACAGAATATTTGCTACTCAGGAAGCTGGGTGAAATCAGATGGCAGGTGCGACATGGATATCAAAAGAAGAATAGGGATGGCAAAACACACCTTTACGAGAATGAAGAGTATACTGACCAACACTAACCTAGGCATGACAACCCGCCTCAGAGTACTGAAATGTTACGTTTATCCAGTTATGTTATATGGCTCAGAATGTTGGACAATATCTAGTAACATGAGAAATGAATTGAAGCAGCAGAGATGGCGTTTTTGAGCAAGATGCAAAGAATATCATGGACGAAACAAATATCTAATGAGGATGTCATGTACAGAGCAAACACAAAGAGAGAAATAATGTATGAGATCATGAAAAGGCAACGTAAATTCATTGGAAACACAAAATTCTCTGCAGATGCTGGGGTCAAAGTACCACGCACAACACACCGCAGGAACTCAGCAGGTCGGGCAGCATCCGTAGAAATGAACAATCAACGTTTCGGGCCGAGACCCTTCTTCAGAACTGAAGAGAGAGAGGACAGGGGTTCTATAAAGGAGGTGGGGGAGGGTGGGAAGGAGAAGGCTGGTAGGTGCCGGGTGAAAAACCAGTAAGGGGAAAGATCAAGGGGTGGGGGAGAGGATAGGCAGGAAAGGTGAAGAAGGAAAAGGGGAAAGCACAATGGGTAGTAGAAGGAAGCAGAACCATGACGGAGGTGATAGGCAGCTGGAGGAGGGGGAGGGAATTACCGGAAGTTGGAGAATTCAATGTTCATGCCAAGGGGCTGGAGACTACCCAGACGGTATATGAGATGTTGCTCCTCCAACCTGACTTTCTCCTCACAATGGCAGTACAGGAGTAAAGCAGAGCTGAAGTGGGTGGCAACCAGGAGATCCTGCCTGTTGTGGCATACAACAGGCAGAATCTCCTATTCCTTCTTCACCTTTCCTGCCTATCCTCTCCCCCACCCCTTGATCTTTCCCCTTACTGGTTTTTCACCCGGCACCTACCAGCCTTCTCCTTCCCACCTTCCCCCGCCCTCCTTTATAGGTGCTCGACGAATCGGTTCCCCCAATCAGCGTCGGGTCTCACCGATGTAGAGGAAGCAGCACCGGGAGCACCCGATGCAATAGATGACACCAATAGACTCAGAAGTGAAGTGTTGCCTCACCTGGAAGGACTGTTTGGGGCCCTGAATGGTGGTGAGAGGAAGTGTAGGGACAGGTGTAGCACTTACACTTACAGGGGTAAGTACCGGGTGGGAGATCTATGAGGAGGGTCCTGTGGACCGGGTAATCACGGAGGGACTGATCCCTGTTGAAAGTGGAGTGAGGTGGAGAGGGAAAGATGTGCTTAGTGGTATAGTCCTGTTGAACGTGGCAGAAGTTGGGGATGATAATGTGCTGGATCCGGAGGCTGGTGGGGTTGTAGGTGAGGACAAGAGGAACTCTGTCCCTGTTGTGGTGACAGGGGGATGGGGTGAGGGCAGAATTGCGGAAAATGGAGGAGATGCGGGTGAGGGCATCATTGATGACGGCAGAAGGGAAACCATGATCCTTAAAGAAAGAGGACATTTGAGATGTCCTGGAACAGAGAGCCTCATCCTGGGAGCAGATGCAGAAGAAACAGAGGAACTGGGGATAAGGAATGTCTTTTTTGCATGTGGCAGGTTGGGAAGAGGTATAGTTGAGGTAGTTATGAGAGTCAGTGGGCTTATAGAAGATGTCAGTGGACAGTCAGTGTCCAGAGGTGGAGACTGAGAGATCGAGAAAGGGGAGAGAAGTGTCCAAGATAGACCAAGTGAATTTGAGGGCTGGGTGGAAGTTTGAAGTAAAGTCGATGAAATTGACGAGCGCAGCATGGGTGCAGGAAGCAGCACCAATGTAGTCATCAATGTAGTGAAGGAAAAGTTGGGGAGCAGTACCAGTAAAGGTTTGGAGCATAGACTGTTCCACATAACCAACGAAGTGGCAGGCATAGCTGTGGCCCATGCGAATGCCCATATCTACACTCTTGGTCTGAAGAAAGTGGGAAGAGCCAAAAGAGAAGTTATTAAGTGTAAGTACCAGTTCCACCAACCTGAGGAGGGTAGTGGTGGTGGGAAACTGGTGAGGTCTCTTGTCCCGAAAGTAGCAGAGGGCTTTGAGGCCTTCTTGATGGGGAATGGAAGTGAATAAGGATTGGACATGCATAGTGAAAATGAGGCGGTCGGAAACGGTGAACTGGAAGTCATTGAAGAGGTGGAGGGCATGGAATGTAACCCGGAAGTAGGTGGGAGGGACTGAACTATGGGTGACAAAATGGAGTCTAGGTAGGCAGATACAAGTTGATTGGGGCAGGAGCAGGCAGAAACTATGGGTCTACAGGGACAGTCAGGCTTGAGGATCTTGGGGAGGAGGTAAAACCAAGCAGTGCGGGGTGTTGTAATTAGGAGTATTGTGGCTGAGGATGGAAGGTCTCCGGAGTTGATAAAGGCGACGATGGTACGGGAGAGAATGGTTTGATTTCCTTCTTCACCTTTCCTGCCTATCCCCTCCCTGCTTCCCCTCCCCAACCCCTTGGAACAAAATTCTGCTGGAAAATATCATGGTTCGTGTACCTTCTTTGATGGTAGGATGACATAGAGGATTCATTACTCATTTAAAATGCAGCGCCTGACGTATTTTGTAAACAGGGTTAAATCCACCAAAAGCATTGGTTGTAAGAACAAAATATTAAGTGTATTTTCGTTGCTGGTTGGAAGAATATTGTATTAATATATATCTCATTCAGAGGTTTAAAGTAACTTTATTTTTCATAAACACCTGTACCTTAAGTTTAGCCTATAATACCAACAACACATTAAAACCTAAAGACCATAAGACCATAAGAGAAAGGGGCAGAAGTCAGCCATTTGGCCCATCGAGTCTGCTCCGCAATTTTATCATGAGCTGATCCGTTCTCCCATTTAGTCCCACTCCCCCACCTTCTCACCATAACCTTTGATGCCCTGGCTACTCAGATACCTATCAATCTCTGCCTTAAGTACACCCAATGACTTGGCCTCCACTGCTGCCCATACAAATTCCATAGATTCACCACCCTCTGACTAAAAAAATTTCTTCGCCTTTCTGTTCTGAATGGGTGCCCTTCAATCCTTAAGTCATGCCCTCTTCTACTAGACTCCCCCATCATGGGAAACAACTTTGCAACATCCACTCTGTCCATGCCTTTCAACATTCGAATTTTTTCTATGAGGTCTCCCCTTATTCTTCTAAACTCCAAGTAATACAGTCCGAGAGCGGACAATGTTCCTCATATGTTAACCCCCTCATTCCCGGAATCGTTCTAGTGAATCGTCTCTGTACGCTCTCCAATGTCAGCACATCCTTTCTTAAATAAGGAGACCAAAACTGCCCACAATACTCCAAGTGATGTCTCACCAGCGCCTTATGGATCCTCAACATCACATCCCTGCTCCTATACTCTATTCCTCTAGAAATGAATGCCAACATTGCATTTGCCTTCTTCACTACGGACTCAGCCTGGAGGTTAACTTTAAGGGTATCCTGTATGAGGACTCCCAAGTCCCGTTGCATCTCCGAACTTCGAATTCTTTCCCCATTTAAATAATAGTCTGCCCCTTTATTTTTTCTGCCAAAGTGCACAACCATACACTTTCCAACATTGTACTTCATTTGCTGCTTCTCTGCCCATTCTTCTAATCTATCCAAGTCTCTCTGCAGACTCTCCATTTCCTCAGCACTAGCAGTCCCTCCACCTATCTTCGTATCATCAGCAAACTTAGCCACAAAGTCATCTATTCCATAATCCAAATTGTTGATGTACAATGTAAAAAGAAGCGGCCCCAACACGGACCCCTGTGGAACACCACTGGTAACCGGCAGCCAACCAGAATAGGATCCCTTTATTCCCACTCTCTGTTTCCTGCCAATCAGCCAACGCTCTATCCACATATGTAATTTTCCCATAATTCCATGGGCTCTTATCTTGTTAAGTAGCCTCATGTGTGGCACCTTGTCAAATGCCTTCTGAAAATCCAAATATACAACATCCACTGCATCTCCCTTGTCTAGCCTACGGGTAATTTCCTCAAAAAATTGTAATATGTTTGTCAGGCAGGATTTTCATTTAAGGAATCCATGCTGAGTTCTGCCTATCTTGTCATATGCTTCCAGGTACTCTGTAACCTCCTCCTTGACAATCGACTCCAACAACTTCCCAACCACCGATGTCAAGCTAACAGGTCTATAATTTCCTTTTTGCTTCCTTGCCCCCTTCTTAAATAGCAGAGTGACATTTGCAATCTTCCAGTCCTCCGGAACCATGCCAGAATCTATCGACTTTTGAAAGATCATCGCTAATGCCTCCGCAATCTCCACAGCTACTTCCTTCAGAACACACGGGTGCAATCCATCTGGTCCGGGAGATTTATCTACCGTTAGACTGTTCAGCTTCCTCAGTACTTTCTCTGTCGTAATTGCGACTGTGCACACTTCTCTTCCCTGCCACCCTTGAGTGTCCGGTATACTGCTGATGTCTTCCTCAGTGAAGACTGATGCAAAATACTTGTTCAGTTCCTCTGCCATCTCCTTATCTCCCATTACAATTTTTCCAGCATCATTTTCTATCGATCCTATATCTACGCTCACCTGTCTTTTACTCCTTATATATTTGAAAAAGCTTTTAGTATCCTCTTTGATATTATTTGCTAGCTTCCTTTCATAGTTAATCTTTTCCCTCTTAATGACCTTCTTGGTTTCCTTTTGTAAGGTTTTAAAAACTTCCCAATCCTCTGTCTTCCCACTAATTTTTGCTTCCTTGTATGCCCTCTCCTTTGCTTTAACTTTGGCTTTGACTTCTCTTGTCAACCAGGGTTGCATCCTTTTTCCACTCGAAAATTTCTTCTTTTTTGGAATATACCTGTCTTGCACCTTCCTCACTTCTCGCATAAACTCCAGCCACTGCTGCTCTGCTGGCTTTCCCGCCAGTGTCCCTTTCCAGTCAACTTTGGCCAGTTCCTCTCTCATGCCACTGTAATTTCATTTACCCCACTGAAATATCGACACATCAGATTTCGGCTTCTCTTCTTCAAATTTCACAGTGAACTCAATCATGTTATGATCACTGCCTCGAAAGGGTTCCTTGACCTCAGTCTCTCTAATCACCTCCAGTTCATTACACAATACCCAATCCAGTACAGCCGATCCCCTAGTGGGCTCAACAACAAGCTGTTCTAAAAAGCCATCTCGCAGACATTCTACAAATTCTCTCTCTTGAGATCCAGTGCCGACCTAATTTTCCCAATCCACTCGCATGTTAAAATCGCCTATAATTATCATAACACTGCCCTTCTGACAAGCCTTTTCTATTTCCAGTTGTAATTTGTAGTCCACATCCCTGCAGCTGTTTGGAGGCTTATAAATAACTGCCGTCAGGGTCCTTTTACCCCTGCTATTTCTTAGCTCAACCCATAAAGTTTCTGCACCTTCCAATCCTATATCACCTCTTTCTAATGATTTATTATCATTTCTTACCAATAAAGCCACGCCTCCCCCTCTGCCAACCTTCCTATCCTTCTGATACGCCGTGTATCCTTGGACATTCAGCTCCCAGAGACGTGCATCCTTTAGCCAGGTCTCAGTGATGGCCACAATATCATACCTGCCAATCTGTAGCTGTACGACAAGATCATCCACCTTATTCCTTATGCTGCGCGCATTTAAGTACGACACCTTAAGACCAGTATTTGATACTTCTTGCTTTGATTTCACTGCAACTTTATTGCACTGCAACTTTATTGCACTGCAACTCATCGCAATGGCTACAAATTTGCCCCATCAACTCCCTGTCTTTCCTGACATCTTTACTGCTCACTATCTTAGATTTATTTCTGTTTTCCCCTTCCTCCGCTCTGTCATTCCAGTTCCCATCCCACTGCCAAATTAGTTTAAACCCTCCCTAACAGCTCTATTAAACTTTCCTGCCAGGATATTGGTCCCATTCCGGTTCAGGTGTAACGCGCCCTTTTTGAACAGGTCATACTTCACCCAGAAGAGATCCCAATGATCCAAGAATCTGAAGCCCTGCCCCCTACACCAGTCTCTCAGCCACGCATTCATCTGCCTGATCCTACTATTCTTGCCCTCGCTAGCACGTGGCACAGCCTCATGTGTGGCACCTTGTCAAATGCCTTCTGAAAATCCAAATATACAACATCCACCGAGATTACTACCCTGGAGGTCCTACTTCTCAGCTTCCTTCCTAAATCCTGGAAATCTCTCTTCAGGACCTCCTCCTTTGTTTTATCTATGTCATTGGTACCAACATGTACCAAGACAACTGCCTGCTCACCCTCCCCCTTCAGAATATTCAGGACCCAATCCGAGATATCCCGTACCCTGGCACCTGGGAGGCAACACACCATGCGGGTATCTCTATCAGACTCACAGAACCTCCTGTCCGTTCTCCTGACTATGGAATCCCTACAACTACCGCATTTCTCTTCTCCCTCCTTCTCTCCTGCACAACAGTGCCAGGCTCAGTGCCAGAGACCCGGTTACCGTGGGCGACCCCTGTCAGGTCATCCCCCTCAACAGCATCCAGAACAAGATAGTTGTTGCTGAGGGGGCAGCCACAGGTGTGCTCTCCACTATCCGGGCATTTCCCTTCCCTCTCTTGACAGTGACCCAGTTTTCTGACCCCTGTAGCCTAGGGATGACTACCTCCCTGTAGCTCCTGTCTATCACCTCTTCACTTTCCCTGATAAGCAGTAGGTCATCAAGCTGCAGCTCCAGATCCCTAACACCGTCTCTGAGGAGCTGCATCTCAGTGCACCTGTGCAGATGTGGCCATCAGGGAGGCTGGAGGTCTCCCAGGATTCCCACACCTGACACCCTGAACAAAGCACTAACCCTGAAGGCATGCTATCTAATCCTACAGGAATTAAACAGGAAAAATAAGTCTACTCACCCACTTACCTCGCCAAACAGACAAAATTTTAAACCGTTAGCTGTGAGAGCCCTGCTGTTCCTGTCTGTCCGGGCCGATTGACTGTATATTAAAATAATATTAAAAACACATTAGTTACTAATGGAATCTACAGAGCTTGAGGGCCTGAGGGAAATGCAAGTACCATAGGGGAAACAAACAGCAAAAAGTTCTAACATGGGGAAGTGCCTTTGACCTTCGGCATGGGGTAGGGGTGGACTTGGGGGCTGCTGTTGGAGACCATGAGGGAAGTGGCACCCTCTCTCCCTGGCACTCTGCTGTGACACACTCCTAGATGGATGCTGGACCAGCAGCTCCCTCTTGTTCATGCTGCAGCCTCTCTGCTTTAGTTTGACGAGGCCATGGATCCAATGCCAGGCCTCACTGGCGTCGGAGGCCACCAGATCCAAGTTCTTCCTTGTGCCCTTAAATACGATTGTGAAACAGCGGTCGCTGGGTATCTCCGTGGCGTACCGTTGCATTCCGTCCAGCTGGTGACATGGTCTCATGTCCTTGATGTCGTCGATGGAGACTGCAAGGGGTCGAGAGTAAAACAGCAGCAGAGATCAGAACAAGAGATTCAGTCATAGATTCACAAGCACAAGAGATTCTGCAGAAGCTGGGAATTCAGAGTAACACACACGGACAAAGCTATTTATTCACAGCACTTTATCTATTTAGAGATACTCTGTGGGACTGGCCCTTCTGCCCCAAAAAGCCACATTGCCCAACACCCCACCTAATTAACAGCAGCCTAATCGCAGGATAATTTACAATGACCAATCAGCCTTCTTTGAACTGCAGGAGGAAACCCACATGGTCACAGGGAGAATATACAAACTCCTTACATACGCCACTGGTATTGAACTTTGAATTATTACCTGCCCAGTACCAGCACCCATCCCTGACCGAGCAGCAACAACATCACACGAACCACTCTGCTATTGTGGTGCCCTAAAATGCTGGAGGAACTCTGCAGGTCAGGCAGCATCTATGGAGAGGAATAAAGAGTCAACACTTCAGGCCAACATCCTCCATCAGGCAGAGTACTGCAGATAGACAGACACTCACACTCACATTCACACTCACACTCAATCTCACACACACTCACTCTCACACTCACACTCACACTCACTCTCACACTCACACTCACACTCACTCTCACATTCACACTCACACTCACACTCACACTCACTCTCACACTCTGCTGGAGGAACACAGCAGGGCAGGTGAATTGTCCTGTGATTTGTCTGGCGTTAAACAGTTGGGCCGCTGGGTGGTGTGGCCTATTGGGCCAGAAGGATCTGTCTGCACTCGATCACCAAATAAAATAGAATCAATAAAAGATAGAATCCAGGTCACAGGTGCAATGAAGCAGTAACTCTACTGGCCTCAGCGAGGTGCCATACCAGGAATCAAGGACTAATCCCTGCACTTGTTGGTGCCCGAGACAAGTTTTTAAAAACTTTTTAAAAATATCTTTGCTGACACACCATCCCTCCAAGACTTGAGCAACACTCACACATTTGGTTCCTGGCTGACTTCAGGATCTTTCTGGAACTGTACCACACCGTCCAACAGTCTTCCTCTAGCTTGTAATAGTGGGAATTCATCCGTGAGCTGGATTTGATCTTCTGCATGTGAGTACCCTTGAGCATGGCTTGAATATCGTCGTCCTTGATGAGGCCTTGGGAGGAAGACAGAGAGGACGCAGCAGATGGAGTGATGGCAGAAGGGAAGTGGAGGGTGGAGTGAGTGGGTAGTGAAGGGGAAGTGGACGGGAGGGAAGGAGTGATGGAACAGACAAGTGGAGAGTGAGGATCTGGTGAGGCAGGGGTAAGTAGTCAGGAGTTAGGAAGGTAGGGGAGGGCAGTGGAGGACAGAGGAGGGGTGTTAATGTGTAGGAGAGGGGAAGGTATTACAATGAGTGGGATAGAACACAAGAGAACAATACAGGCCCTTCAGCCCATAGTATGGTGTCAAACTTTTAACCTGTTCGAAGACCAATGTAACCCTTTCCCCAGGTAGAGCACTCCCTTTTTCTGCCATTCATGTGCTCTGTACAGCTACTTCTTCAATGTTCCTAATATATCTGCCTCTACCACCACCCCTGGGGTGTTTCCCCACACACACCACTCTGTGTACACTCCCTTCTATTTGCCATTCCCACCGTGGGAAAATCTCTCTGGCTGTCCACTCGATCTATGTTTGTCATCACCTTGTACACCTCTCTCAGGTCCCCTCTCACCCTCCTTCACTCCAAAGAGAAAAGCCCTCGTGTGCTCATCCTGTCCTCATAAGACGACATGAGGATGGGTTAAACTAGTCCAGGCAGCATCCTGGTGAATCTCCACTGCACAATCGATACGAGGAATGGTGCGATTGGAAGCTTTCAATTGAACTTGGAGGAACTCGATGGTGTCTTGGGGAGAACATACAAACTCCTTACAGAGAGCAGTGGAACTGCATCCCGATCGGTGATCAGTGGCCCTGTGGAGCGTCGCACTAACTGCTTCTCCACTGTGCAGTACCAGTGGCAAGGGGAGTGAGATAATTAATGTGGGAGGGAGACTGCAGGTAAATAAAGGGTCTGTGAGGTCATGACGTGTCATTGAGAGATCTGCACAGAAACAGGCCCTTTGACCCATCGTTTCAGTGATGTCATCGATACTAGCCCCAGAAATCAGCATTTGATCAGTAGCCTTCTACAACTTGGATATTCCAGTGCCCCAAAATCTTTGCAACACAGACCCCTTGATATAAAATTCATACAGCAATTGTGCCTATACAGGTGTCCCCCACTTTTCGAACGTTCGCTTTACGAAACCTAACTGTTACGAAAGACCTACATTAGTACCCTGTTTTCGCTTTCAGAAGGTGTTTTTACTGTTACGAAGAAAGGCAGCGTGCGATAAAAAAATCAGAGCACGAAAAAATCAGCGCGAGATTAAAGGCAGCGCGCGCCCCGAGCAGCCGCTCTGTCCCAGATTTGGAACAGCATTGCTTAAACATGTTGCATTGAGCAGCCATTAGCAAGATGAGTTCTAAGGTGTCGGAAAAGCCTGAAAGAGTAAGGGTGTTACACTTAGCATAAAACTAGACATAATTAATCGTTTCGATCCTGGTGAACGAAGCAAGACAAAGTTAGTTTGCCTTGTGGAAGAAGACAAAGATGATGTTGAAGAAGTTTTGGCATCCCATGACCAAGAACTGATAGGTGAAGAGCTGATGCAATTGGAAGAGGAAAGGATAACAATCGAAACCGAATGCAAAAAGTGAAGCAACTGCGTGAGATTTTCGCTGCAATGATAAAGTACGGCATTAATATTGAAAGGGTACATTGGTTTAGGGGATATTTGCAGGGTGGTTTGAGTGCTTACAAACAACTGTATGATAGAAAAATGCGCGAGGCTCAGCAGTCAAGCAAGCCTTCCACATCAGCCACAGCAGATGACGAACCTCGATCTTTGACATCGAGGCGGGCAGTCATAGGAGAAGATGAGCTGCCTGCCCTGATCGACGTTGAGATGACACCCCCATGTCCCACCACCCCAACACCCGGGCCCCAGACAGATACTGTACCGATTCGCGAAGAAAGCAGCGGTAGCCGGGAGGCTCACAGCACATCTTTAAGAAAAAAGCCAAAATAAACATGCTAATTAATTAGGTGCTGCCCGGCATGTAAATGTCGGTGCAGATCAGAGGCAATTGCTGACTGCATTGATATTTATGAATGATATTTATCATATCATTCCTGCGCTTTTACTATATGTTACTGTTATTTTAGGTTTTATGTGTTATTTGGCATGATTTGGTAGGTTATTTTTTGGTCTGCGAACACTCACAATATTTTCCCATATAAATAACAGGTAATTGCTACTTCGCTTTACAACATTTCGGCTTACGAACTGTTTCATAGGAACGCTCTACCTTCGGATGGCAGGGGAAACCTGTATATTTATTTTGACCTTCATTGACTTCACAAAATTGTGGATTCCAGCCTTCTGTGTTTCCTCCAGGCCAAATGATTCCTCTTTCCATTTCCCTACTATCATTGAACCATCTTCAGGCACCGGTTCCCTAAATCTAGAACTCTTCTACAGGCTCTGCGTTGCCCCCTTCCACTTCTCTGCCCTAGTCTTGGCTGTCCCCTTTGGAGTTTTGTCTGCCACTTCCTCATTCACTTCCTCTCTCCAGCCAACTTCTCCAGGGATTTCTTTCTCTTGTCCACCAAATTTATTCCCCTGCTCAGCCATCCCCTTCTCTTGCCCACTTGCACATTGGTGAAGTCACTCGACCCACCCTCCAGCCTCTCTTCGTCATTCTGCTCCTGCTGATCTCTGATGGTTCCTTTGCTCTCGCATCCATTTTCCTTCCTCTTACCCTCTCCATTTCAGTGTTCGTCCACTGGGCTTAGGTGCAGTTCAGTCGCCTCTGTTTGGATATGCCCAAGAGCCAGTTCAGGACTTAGCCTTTGATCTTCCAGAGCCAGTTCAAGACTTAGCCTTCGATCATCCAGAGCCGGTTCAGGACTTAGCCTTTGATCTGCCAGTCCAGGTGACCAGATCCCCTGCTCGTTTCCTCCAGCTCCTGATTCTATCCTCCCCTCCTCCATATTCTGGATTCTGACCTCCAGACCCACAGTGTTGATTCTCTTGACCAGTAGTCCAGAGCCGGCAGCAAAACCCCCGGCTTCAATTCCTCAGTGTTGGGCTTCACTTCGCAATCTACAGGCTGGGCTGTGACGATTACAGGTTTGGCCTTCACAGCCTGGGGGCGCTTCTTGACGAACTTCTGGCAGACCCACCAGCCGACGATAATGGTAGCACTGCCCATCGATAGGCCAAGGAACGCCAGCCTGTACAGTTTGCTGAATTCCATTGACTTTTTGCGTGATTCCAAGAAAATGTTGATGAAGCAGCTCTGCACTTCAAGGAGACTAGCCTCTCCTTGTACACTCAATTGAACTGCACTCAGCCTGCAGTTTGTGGTCAGTTACTGGTCACAATGACTTCACAATCCACCTCATTATGATCAAGCATGTGACTGCAGGAAAAAGCAGGTTGTTATGGAAACAATAGACAACAGACAACAGACAATAGGTGCAGGAGTAGGCCATTCAGCCCATCGAGCCAGCATCACCATTCACTGTGATCATGGCTGATCATCCACAGTCAGTACCCTTTTCCTGATTTCTCCCCATATCCCTTCACTCTGCTATCTTTAAGAGATCTATCTAACACTTTTTTGAAAGAATCCAGAGAATTGGCCTCCACTGCCTCCTGAGGCAGAGCATTCCACAGAACCACAACCGTCTGTGTGAAAAAGTTTTTCCTCAACTCCGTTCTAAATGGTCTACCACTTATTCTTAAAATGTGGCCTCTGGTTCTGGACTCCCCCAACATCAGGAACATGTTTCCGACCTCTAGCGTGTCCAATCCCTTCATAATCTTATATGTTTCAATCAGATCCCCTCTCATCCTTCTAAATTCCAGTGTATACAACCCCAGTCGCTCCAATCTTTCAACATATGACAGTCCCACCATCCCGGGAATTAACAAACTAGCACATCATAGAAAACATCCTCTTGGACTCTTCTAAATTTCTCACTGCCTCAATAAAACAGACGGCACAATCAAAGACCCCTCCCATATTCTGTCTTATCCCCTCTCCCATCGGGCAGGAGATAGGAAAGCACAAAAACACTTTCCAACAGGCTCAAGAATAGCTCCTACCCCGTATGTCATTGAAATTTAGGACAGACACAATAGGAACAATTAAGCTCTTAGATAGGCACATGGATGGGGGAGAGATTGAGGGCCATGTAGGAGGGAAGGTTTACATAGATCTTAGATTAGGATAAAATCTCAGTACATTGTGGGCTGAATGGCCTGTATTGTGCTGTATTGTTCTATTGAATGGTCCTCTACTGTGATAAGATGGACTGTTGACCTGACAATGTCAATTGTGGCAATCTTGCACCTTATTCTTTACCAGCACTGCACTTTCTCTATAGCTGTAACACTTTATTCTGCATTCTGTTATTGTTTTACCTTGTTCTACCTCTATACACTGTGTGATGTTTTGATCGGTATGAACAGTTTGCAAGTCAGGCTTTTCACTGTATCTCAGTACATGAGACAGTAATAAACCAACAGCAAATAGTGAAAGTAAAGAGTGAAGCCTCTGGTATCTGGTGTTTGTTGGGACTCAGAGAGGAATTGTCCAATTTCATTTCAACATGGTAATTTTGTGGCCATGCTTCCTGCGAGTGCCCCTCACTCTCCCTTCACCATGACTCTGAGGCAATGCTGATAATGGAATTCCTTGTTCTACTGGATATCACCATACATTCTGCCTTCTTACAATTGATGCATAGACCCATTTTTGCACTTTCTTCAACAACTATTTCAATTAAGTTTTGCAGTTCTTCCTCCGTACTTGTAATTAACACAGTGTCACCTGCATATCTGAAATTATTGATGTTTTCACTGCCAACTTTGATTCCCAAGATGTCTCTTATTTTTTGTAATATTGTTTCACTGTACACATTAAACAAATCAGGGGAGAAAACTCACCCTTGTCTATCTATCAATTGCATAGGCAATATATATTAAGGCAGGCGGTGACTAGTGGGGTACCGCAAGGCTCAGTGCTGGGACCCCAGTTGTTTACAATATATATTAATGACTTGGATGAGGGAATTAAATGCAGCATCTCCAAGTTTGCGGATGACACGAAGCTGGGTGGCAGTGTTAGCAGTGAGGAGGATGCTAAGAGGATGCAGGGTGACTTGGATAGGTTGGGTGAGTGGGCAAACTCATGGCAGATGCAATTTAATGTGGATAAATGTGAAGTTATCCACTTTGGTGGCAAAAATAGGAAAACAGATTATTATCTGAATGGTGGCCGATTAGGAAAAGGGGAGGTGCAACGAGACCTGGGTGTCATTATACACCAGTCATTGAAAGTGGGCATGCAGGTACAGCAGGCGGTGAAAAAGGCGAACGGTATGCTGGCATTTATAGCGAGAGGATTCGAGTACAGGAGCAGGGAGGTACTACTGCAGTTGTACAAGGCCTTGGTGAGACCACACCTGGAGTATTGTGTGCAGTTTTGGTCCCCTAATCTGAGGAAAGACATCTTTGCCATAGAGGGAGTACAAAGAAGGTTCAGCAGATTGATTCCTGGGATGGCAGGTCTTTCATATGAAGAAAGACTGGATGAACTGGGCTTGTACTCGTTGGAATTTAGAAGATTGAGGGGGGATCTGATTGAAACGTATAAGATCCTAAAGGGATTGGACAGGCTAGATGCGGGCAGATTGTTCCCGATGTTGGGGAGGTCCAGAACGAGGGGTCACAGTTTGAGGATAGAGGGGAAGCCTTTTAGGACCGAGATTAGGAAAAACTTCTTCACACAGAGAGTGGTGAATCTGTGGAATTCTCTGCCACAGCAAACTGTTGAGGCCAGTTCATTGGCTATGTTTAAGAGGGAGTTAGATATGGCCCTTGTGGCTACAGGGGTCAGGGGGTATGGAGGGAAGGCTGGGTTCTGAGTTGGATGATCAGCCATGATCATAATAAATGACGGTGCAGGCTCGAAGGGCCGAATGGCCTACTCCTGCACCTATTTTCTATGTTTCTATGTTTCTATAACGACAGAATGTATGGTGATATGCAAAAAGAAGGAGGATCCTATCTGAAGTCTGAAAATAATCGGGGGAGACATAAAAAAAAGTACAGAACTTTTGCTACTCAGGAAGCTGTGTGAAATCAGATGGCAGGTGCGACATGGATATCAAAAGAAGAATAGGGATGGCAAAACACACCTTTACGAGAATGAAGAGTATACTGACCAATACTAACCTAGGCATGACAACCCGCCTCAGAGTACTGAAATGTTACGTTTATGCAGATATGTTACATGGCTCACAATGTTGGACAATATCTAGTAACATGAGAAATGAATTGAAGCAGCAGAGATGTGGTTTTTGAGGAGGATGCAAAGAATATCATGGACGAAACGAATATCTGATGAGGATGTCATTAACTCAGCAAACGCAAAAGGAGAAATAATGTATGAGATCATGAAAAGGCAACGTATATTGATTGGAAACACAAAATTCTCTGCAGATGCTGGGGTCAAAACACCACGCACAACTCGCCGGAGGAAATCAGCTGGTTTGGCAGCATCCGTGGAAATGAACAGTCAATGTTTCGGGCCGAGACCCTTCGTCAGAACTGAAGAGGTAGGGGGCAAGGGTCCTATAAAGAAGGTGGGGGGAGGGTGGGAAGGAGAAGGCTGGTAGGTGCCAGGTGAAAAACCAGTAAGGGGAAAGATCAAGGGGTGGGGGAGAGGATAGGCAGGAAAGGTGAAGAAGGAGTAGGGGAAAGCACAATGGGTAGTAGAAGGAGGCGGAAACATGAAGGAGGTGATAGGCAGCTGGAGGGGGGGGGGGCAGAGTGAAACTGGGATGGGGGAAGGGAGGGGGAGGAAATTACCGGAAGTTGGAGAATTCAATTTTCATGCCAAGGGGCTGGAGACTACCCAGACAGTATATGAGGTGTTACTCCTCCAACCTGAGTTTGTCCTCATCATGGGCAGTACAGGAGTAAAGCAGAGTTGAAGTGGGTGGCAACCAGGAGATCCTGCCTATTGTGGCGTAAGGAGCGGAGGTGCTTGACGAATCAGTCCCCCAATCTACGTCAGGCCTCGCCAATGTGGAGGAGGCCGCACCAGGAGCACCCGATGCAATAGATAACAGCAACAGACTCACAAGTGAAGTGTTGCCTCACCTGGAAGGACTGTTTGGGGCCCTGAATGGTGGTGAGAGGAAGTGCAGGGACAGGTGTAGCACTTACACTTACAGGGATAAGTGCCGGGTAGGAGATCCGTGGGGAGCTTCGTGTGTACCAGGGAGTCTCGGAGGTAACGATCCCTGTGGAAAGTGGAGAGGGAAAGATGTGCTTACTGGTGGGGTCCTGTTGAACGTGGTGGAAGTTGCGGAGGATAATGTGCTGGATTGAGAAGCTGGTGGGGTGGGAGCTGAGGACAAGGGGAACTCTGTCCCTGTTGCAGTGACAGGAGGATGGGGTGAGGGCCGAAGTGCAGGAAATGGAGGAGATGCAGGTGAGGGCATCATTGATGACGGCAAAAGGGAAGCCATGATCCTTAAAGAAAGAGGACATTTGAGATGTCCTGGAACAGAAAGCCTCATCCTGGAAGCAGATGCGGCAGAAACAGAGGAACTGGGGATAAGGAATGGCTTTTTTGCATGTGGCAGGGTGGGAAGAGGTATGGTTGAGGTAGTTATGAGAGTCAGTGGGCTTATAGAAGATGTCAGTGGACAGTCGATGTCCAGAGGTGGAGACTGAGAGATCGAGAAAGGGGACAGAAGTGTCCAAGATGGACCAAGTGAATTTGAGGGCTGGGTGGAAGTTTGAAGTAAAGTCGATGAAATTGACAAGCTCAGCATGGGTGCAGGAAGCAGCACCAATGTAGTCATCAATGTAGTGAAGGAAAAGTTGGGGAGCAGTACCAGTAAAGATTTGGAGCATAGACTGTTCCACATAACCAATGAAGTGGCAGGCATAGCTGGGGCCCACATGAATGCCCATAGCTACACCCTTGGTGTGAAGAAAGTGGGAAGAGCCAAAAGAGAAGTTATTAAGTGTAAGTACCAGTTCCGCCAACCTGAGGAGGGTAGTGGTGGTGGGGAACTGGTGAGGTCTATCGGCCCGAAAGTAGCAGAGGGCTTTGAGGCCTTCTTGATGGGGAATGGAAGTGAATAAGGATTGGACATGCATAGTGAAATTGAAGCCGTTGGAACCAGGGAACTGGAAGTCACTGAAGAGGTGGAGGGCATGGGATGCAACCCGGAAGCAGGTGGGGAGGGACTGAACTATGGGTGACAAAATGGAGTCTAGGCAGGCGGTAACCAGTTCATTGGGGCAGGAGCAGGCAGAAACTATGGGTCTACCGGGACAGTCAGTCTTGTGGATCTTGGGGAGGAGGTAAAACCAAACAGTGCGGAGGGTGGGAATTATGATTTTGTGGCTGAGGATGGAAGGTCTCCGGAGTTGATAAGGGCGGTGATGATACGGGAGAGAATGGTTTGATTTCCTTCTTCACCTTTCCTGCCTATCCCCTCCCTGCTTCTCCTCCCCCACTCCTTGGAACAAAATTCTGCCAGAAAATATCTTGGCTTGTGTCCCTTCTTTGATGGTAGGATGACATAGCGGATTCATTACTCATTCAAAATGCAGCGCCTGACGTATATTGCAAACAGGGTTACATCCACCATCAGCATTGGTTATAAAAACAACATATTAAGTGTTTTGTCATTGCTGATTGGAAGAATATTATATCAATAAAGTATTTCATTCAGAGCTTTAAAGTAACTTTATTTTTCATAAACACCTGTAACATTAAGTTTAGCCTATAATACCTACAACACGTTAAAACCTAAAGATAGACTGTATATTAAAATTATACTAAAAAATCATTAGTAACTAATGGAATCTATGGAGTTTGAGGGCCTGAGGGAAATGCAAGACACATCGGGGAAATAAACAGCAAAAAGTTCTAACATGGGGAGGTGCCTTTGACCTTCAGCATGGGGTAGGGGTGGACTTGGGGGCTGCTGTTGGAGACCATAGGGAAGTGGCACCCTCTCTCACTGGCACTCTGCTGTGACACACTCCTAGATGGATGCTGGACCAGCCGCTCTCTCTTGTTCATGCTGCAGCCTCTCTGCTTTAGTTTGGAGAGCCCATGGATCCAATGCCAGGCCTTGTTGGCGTTGGAGGCCACCAGATCCAAGTTCTTCCTCGTGCCCTTAAATACGATGGTGAAACAGCGGTCGGTGGGTATCTCCGTGGTGTACCGCTGCGTTCCCTCCGGCTGGTGACATGGTCTCATCTCCTTGATATCGTCAATCGAGACTGCAAGGGGTTGGGTGGGGGGAGAGGGTAAAACAGCAGCAGAGATCAGAACAAGAGATTCAGTCACAGATTTACAAGCACAAGAGATTCTGCAGAAGCTGGGAATTCAGAGTAACACAAAAACACAAAGTTATTTATTCACAGTACTTTATTTAGAGATACTCTGTGGGACTGGCCCTTCTGCCCCAAAAAGCCACATTGCCCAACACCCCACCTAATTAACAGCAGCCTAATCACAGGATAATTTACAATGACCAATCAGCCTTCTTTGAACTGCAGGAGGAAACACACATGGTCACAGGGAAAATATACAAACTCCTTACACACGGCACTGGTATTGAACTTTGAATTATTACCTGCCCACTCCCAGCCCCGCATCCTGACCGAGCAGCAGCAACATCAGACAAACCACTCTGCTATTGTGGTGCCCTAAAATGCTGGAGGAACTCTGCAGGTCAGGCAGCATCTATGGAGAGGAATAAAGAGTCAACACTTCAGGCTAACATCCTCCATCAGGATGAGTCCTGCAGATGGACGGACACTCACACTCACACTCACACTCACACTCACTCTCACTCTCACACTCACACTCACACTCACACTCACACTCACACTCACACTCACACTCACACTCACTCTCACACTCACACTCACACTCTGCTGGAGGAACACAGCAGCGCAGGTGAATTGTCCTGTGATTTGTCTGGCGTTAAACAGGTAGGCCGCTGGGTGGTGTGGCCTATTGGGCCAGCAGGACCTGTCTGCACTCGATCACCAAATAAAATAGAATCAATAAAAGATAGAATCCAGGTCACTGGTGCAATGAAGCAGTAACTCTACTGGCCTCAGCGTGGTGGCATACCAGGAATCAAGGATGAATCCCTGCACCTGTTGGTGCCCAAGACAATTTCTTAAAAACTTTGAAAAAATATGTTTGCTGGCACAGCATCCCTCCAAGACTTGAGCAACACTCACACATTTGGCTCCTGGCTAACTTCAGGATCTTTCTGGAACTGTACCACACCGTCCAACAATCTTCCTCTAGCTTGTAATAGCGGGAATTCATCCGTGAGCTGCATTTGATCTTCTTCATGCGAGTACCCTTGAGCATGGCTTGAATATTGTCGTCCTTGATGAGGCCTTGGGAGGAAGACAGAGAGGATGCATCAGATGGAGTGATGGCAGAAGGGAAGTGGAGGGTGGGGTGAGTGGGTAGTGAAGGGGAAGTGGAAGGGAGGGAAGGAGTGATGGTACAGACAAGTGGAGAGTGAGGATCTGGTGAGGGAGGGGTAAGTAGTCAGGAGTTAGGAAGGTAGCGGAGAGCAGTGGAGGATAGAGGAAGGGTGTTAATGGGTAGGACAGGGGAAGGTATTGCATTGAGTGGGATAGAACACGAGAGAACAACACAGGCCCTTCAGCCCACAGTATCATGTCAAACTTTTAATCCGTTCTAAGATCAATATAACCCTTTCCCCAGGTAGAGCATTCACTTTTTATATCCTTCATGTGCTCTGTACAGGTATTTCTTCAATGTCCTTAATGTATCTGTCTCTACCACCACCCCTGGGGTGGTTCCCCACACACACACCACTCTCTGTGTACACTCCCTGCTATTTGCCATTCTCTCCCTGGGAAAATCTCTCTGGCTATCCACTCGGTCTATGTTTGTTATCACCTTGTACACCTCTCTCAGGTCCCCTCTCATCCTCCTTCACTCCAAAAAGAAAACCCCTCGCGTGCTCATCCTGTCCTCATAAGACTACATGAGGATGGGTTAAACTAGTCCAGGCAGCATCCTGGTGAATCTCCACTGCACAATCATTACGAGGAAGGGGAAAGGAGTGGAAGCTTTCAATTGAACTTGGAGGAACTCGATGGCGTCTTGGGGAGAAAGTACAAACTCCTTACAGAGAGCAGTGGAACTGCACCCCGATCGGTGATCACTGGCCCTGTGGAGCGTCGCACTAACTGCTTCTCCACTGTGCCATACCAGTGGCAAGGGGAGTGAGATAATTAATGTGGGTGGGAGACTGCAGGTAAATAAAGGATCTGTGAGGTCATGACATGTCATCGAGAGATCTGCACAGAAACAGGCCCTTCGACCCACCATTTCAGTGACGTCATCGATACTGGCCCCAGAAATCAGCATTAGATCAGTAGCCTTCTACAACTTGGATATTCCAGTGCCCCAAAGTCTTTGGAACACAGCCCCCTTTATATAAAAAACCATACAGCAATTGTGCCTATACATTTATTCTTACCTTCATCGACTTCACAAGATTGTGGATTCCAGCCTTCTGTGTTTCCTCCAGGACCAAACGATTGCTCTTTCCATTTCCCTACTTTCATTGACCCATCTTCAGGCACCGGTTCCCTAAATCTGAGAACTCTTCTACAGGATCTGCGTTGCCCCCTTCCACTTTTCTGCCCTACTCTTGGTTGTCCCCTTTGGAGTTTTGTCTGCCACTTCCTCATTCACTTCCTCATCCAGCCAACTTCCCCAGGGATTTCTTTCTCTTTCACACCAATTTTATTCCCCTGCTCAGCCACACCCTTCTTTTGCTCACTTGCACATTGGTGAGGTCACCCAACCCACCCTCCAGCCTCTCTTTGTTATTTTGCTCCTGCTGATCTCTGATGGTACCTTTGCCCTCGCATCCATTTTCCTCCTCTTACCCTCTCCATTCCAGTGTTTTTCCACTGGGCTTAGGTCCAGTTCAGTCACCTCTGTTTGGATATGCCCAAGAGCCGGTTCAGGACCTATCCTTCGATCTTCCAGAGCCGGTTCAGGACTTCGGCTTTGATCTTCCAGAGCCGGTTCAGGACGTAGTCTTCGATCTGCAAGTCCAGGTGACCAGATCCCCTGCTCGTTTCCTCCCTCTCTTGATTCTATACTCCCCTCCTCCATATTCTGGCTTCTAACCTCCAGATCCACAGTGTTGATTCTCTTGACTGGTAGTCCAGAGCCTGCAGCAAAGCCCCCGGCTTCAATTCCTCAGTGTTGGGCTTCACTTCGCAATCTACTGGCTGGGCTGGGTCGATTACGGGCTTGGCCTTCACAGCCTGGGGGCGCTTCTTGACGAACTTCTGGCAGGCTCACCAGCCGATGATGATGGTAGCACTGCCCATCGACACGCCAAGAAACGCCAGCCTGTATAGTTTGCAGAATTCCATTGACTTTTTGTGTGATTCCAAGAAAATGCTGATGAAGCAGCTCAGCACTTCGAGGAGACTAGCCTCTCCTTGTACACTCAGATGAACTGAACCAGCCTGCAGTTTGTGGTCAGTTGCTGATCATAATGACTTCACAATCCACCTCATTATGATCAAGTGTCTGACTGCAGGAAAATGCAGGTTGTTATGGTAACAATAGACAATAGACAATAAACAATCGGTGCAGGAGTAGGCCATTCAGCCCATCGAGCCAGCATCACCATTCACTGTGATCATGGCTGATCGTCCGCAATCAGTACCCTTTTCCTGATTTCTCCCCATATCCCTTCACTCCACTATCTTTAAGAGCTCTATCTAACTCTTTTTTGAAAGAATCCAGAGAATTGGCCTCAACTGCCTTCTGAAGCAGAGCATTCCACAGAACCACCACCTTCTGTGTGAAAAAGTTTTTCCTCGACTCCGTTCTAGATTGTCTACCCCTTATTCTCAAACTGTGGCCTCTGGTTCTGGACTCCTCCAACATCAGAAACATGATTCCTACCTCTAGCGTGTCCAATCCCTTCATAATCTTATATGTTTCAATCAGTTCCCCTCTCATCCTTCTAAATTCCAGTGTATACAACCCCAGTCGCTCCAATCTTTCAACATATGATAGTCCCACCATCCCGGGAATTAACAAACTAGCACATCACAGAAAACATCCTCTCCTCCTTAGACTCTTCTAAATTTCTCAGTGCCTCAATAAAACAGACGGCACAATCAAAAACTCCCCCCATATTCTGTCTTATCCCCTCTCCCATTGGGCAGGAGATAGGAAAGCCCAAAAACACTTTACAACAGGCGCGAGGATAGCTTCTACATCGTCCGTCATTGAATTTAGGACAGACACAGTAGGAACAATTAAACTCTTAGATAGGCACATGGATGAGGGAAAGATTGGGGGCCATGCAGGAGGGAAGGGTCACATTTTTCTTCTTCTTCTTTGAGTTTTTACGGCAGTTGGCATCCACATTGTTGCATTACTGCCATCTTCAGAATTTATTGTCCTTCATTGTCCATTCACTTTAAAGCCGTCTTTCCAGTCCCGTCGCCCTTAAATAACTAAACAACTACTTTTCCCCTGATGACTCTCCCCACATTCCAATAAACCTTTAACTCTGTTCTCTTCCAGTCCTATTTTGCGTAATTGTTGTAACATTTGTGGCCTTTCCTGTGCAAATTTCCAGCATGAAATAAGAATATGCTGTACTGTTTCAGTTTCCTGACATAGATCGCAAAAACCTGTTGGATGCTTATTTATGATGGCCAGAGTGCCATTAAGGTTGCTCTGCCCAATTCTCAGTCTACTTATAATTACTTGCTCCTTCCGCTTTACTCCCCTACTTCCCATATCTACTCTGTTCTGAATTGAATGTAAATATCTTCCTTTTATTGCTCTAACCCAATGCTGTTGCCACTGTTGATTTATCGTTCTCCACACTATGCTCTTCCCCTCTGATTTTGATAGTTTAATATTGACCTCTACGGATCCTTTTTTAGTTGCTGCTTTTGCCAGCTTATCTGCAGTCTCATTTCCCATAATACCTGAATGTGCTAGAACCCACATGAATGCGATATTTTTGCCTTGTCTAGTCAGTCTTGAATTTGCAAACAGGATTTCATAAAGCAGATCCTGGTGACCTCTAGCTGTACCCACCTTAATGCTTGCAAGGGCCAATACAGAACCACTACATATCACATAATTATTACAATCAACCTGCTCACTCCATTCTAGTGCTAACAATATGGCAAACATTTCAACTGCATATACACTCAAGCAATCGGGTGTTCTCTTGCTAATTTCCACTCGATAACTTGGTGCAACAATTGCAGACCCTGTTGCACCTGTTTCTGGATCCTTTGATCCATCAGTAAAAATCTGTACGCCTTTATATTTACATTCCCTGTAACTATGATATTCATTGAGTATATCAGCCGTCTTATTACTGTGCTTAATCTTAAGCAATTCCAAATCTATACAGGGATTTTCTAATACCCAGAAAGGTCTGACAGGCCACACCCCACTTGGACAAAACTCTTTATCGTATACACCCATATCTTTTGCTGTTTGCTCTCCTGTCCATCCAAAACTTTCTTTTTGTGACCTCTCCTTCTCCCAGGATGTCTGCAACACCCTCTTTGTAGGATGGCTATCACCATGCCCCCTTAAATTAATCCAGTAATTGGCCTCCAGGTGTTTACGCCGCAGCCCCAATGGCATTTCATTTGCCTCAACTTGGAGTGCACACACTGGGGAAGTTCTAACCACTCCCAAGCACACCCTTAGAGCCCGAGCTTGCACGATATCCAGTTCTGCCAGCACAGATTTTGCTGCAGATCCGTATACAATACTTTCATAGTCTAATCTTGATCTTATTAATGCTACATAAATATACTTCAGTGATGCAAAATCAGCACCCCATTCCAATCCAGCAAGACATCTCATGACATTTATCACATTTTTACATTTACTAACTACATATCTAACATGCTCTCTCCATGTTAATCTCAGGTCAAAGTACACTCCCAAAAATCGAAAACTTTCAACTCTCTCCAGGTTACTTCCAGACAGATTCAAATTAAGTCCCCTGAACTTTTTCCTTGTAAAGAACATGGCTTTTGTCTTCTCCACTGAAAATTTAACACCCCACTTTGTCCCCCACTCTTCAACTTGATTAATTCATTTTCGTAACTATACAGTATGTTCAATATTTCTCCCTCTTTTCCACAAAGCCCCGTCATCTGCAAACAATGGTCTCCCCATTTCCGTTGGAATATTTAGAAATATATCATTTATCAAAATGGAGAATAAAGTTGGACTCACTACACACCCCTGAGGCGCTCCGTTTTCTACAACATACTGGCTTGATAGCTCTGATCCTATCCTCACCTGAATAGTTCTCCCATTTAGAAAGTCCTTAACCCAATTGAACATTGTCCCCCAGTTCCTATTAAATTGATTAGGAGCCCCTCTTTCCATAACATATCATAAACTTTCTCACCATCAAAAAAAAACTGCAACCATTGTCTCTTTATTTACTTGAGCTTTTCTTATTTCATCCTCTGGACACAACACTGGATCCATAGTATTCCTTCCTTTCCTGAACCCGCTTCGATACATAGCCACCATACCTCTACTTTCCAGAAAGTACACTAACCTCTCATTTATCATACATTCCATAAGTTTATATACATGCGACGTTAAGGCAATTGGCCTGTAGTCTTCTGGCCTGCTAGCATCTTTCCTAGATTTCCTTATTGGAATAATTATTGCCTCTTTCCAGCTCCCTGGTATTCTCCCTTCATCCCAGACTTTTTTATACGGAAGCAGTAGTTTCTCCAGACTTCCTTCACTCAAGTGTTTTATCATACTATAACATATTTCATCTTTACCTGGTGCAGTCTTTCCTGTTTTATCTAGTGCCTTTCTTAATTCTCCCATGCTGAAAGGGACATCTTGCACACCGTCAAGGTTAGTTTTCCTACATAAAGCCTCCATATTTTCAGCTTTTGTTCTCTCTCTACCTCTTCTACCCTTCTGAGACAAATTATCGGAACTATGTACCATAACAAAAGTGTTTGCCAACAACTCTGCCTTTTCCTTATCTGTTACTGCAGTCACATTTCCATCAACCAGAGCTAGATACCTCCACTCTCTCCTGTCCCCTCCCACCTCTTTTATCGTCCCCCACACCTCTCCTACTTGAGGTGTGTTTCTGATTGAATCACTATACTTTCTCCAGTGCGTTCTTTTAGCATGTCTTATTGTCCTCCTTACTACTGCCTGAGCTTGTTTGTACTGAATCATATGTTGGAAGTTATGAGTTCTTTTAACCAATTTAAATGCCTTATTTCTATTTCTCACTGCTTCCTTACAATTATCATCCCATCATGGTATTATTCTCTTCTTTATTCTTCCTTTACTTTTAGGGATGGATTCTAATGCAGCTGATATTATACCTTGTTTTAATATGCCGTCAAGTGTTTCTACATCCATTGACCTAACTTAGATATCTATCACTTTTTTCCAGAAATTTCGCCCAATTGGCTTTCTCAAGGATCCATTTCCCACCTGTATTCTCTGTGACCAATGAAGCAGAAATACTTATCTTGCACCAGATTGGGTAATGATCACTCCCTACAGTTCCTTCTTGGTACACTAACCAATCACACACTGATGCAATGGAGTTTGATACTAATGTAAGATCAAGCACAGATTCTTTACCTGTATTAACATCAATTCTAGTACTACTGCCATCATTTAGGCACACTAAATACTTCTCATCTAGAAACTCCTCTCTTACCTGACCTTTGATGTCTGTTCTGTCACTCCCCCATAATACATTATGTCCATTAAAATCACCACACTACACAACGTTACTACTATTCTGCCCTTCTATCTCCTCAAGCTTGTTTAACTCTAGTCTTTTGATGGATTATAATAATTCACAATCACCAACTCTTTCCTTTCAGCCCATACTTTTACTACCACATACTCTTGTTCACTTCCTACACCTAGTATTCTATAAGGAATACCTTGCTTTACATAAGTTGCACATCCTCCTCCTCCTCCACCCTCTCTCCTGTCTCGCCTTACTGCCTAATAACAATATAAAACAAAATCGAAATTAGGTTTTAACCAGGTCTCTTGGATACACACAACATCTGGCTTTTCTCTCCTACTCGCTATAAACTGCTTGAAATCTTGTCCATTAGCAATCAGGCTTCCTGCATTCCATTGAAGAAGTAGCATTATTAGTAATATCAACCCACACATACTGTCTCTTGACTTGACCGTACCCTGAGTTCATCGTTTACTTCTTCCCATTTTAATCCTATCATACCATTTGGTGCTCTGCAGCTTTCACAATAATCTGAATCCTTTCAGTTTTAGATTTGATCTCATACGTTGCGTTTACCACTCCTGCTATAAAGGTCACCAATTTCTTCTTCTCTATCCATGCATTCTTCTTATCTTGCCTTTCTTCAGCTGCCGCTTGCTCTTTGCTACACCCTCCCTCATTCATTTTCTTCTGTCCTGCCAACTTGACTGCCTCAGCATATGAGACTTTTTCCTTCACCCTTATCTGCTGCACCTCCACCTCTTTTTTCAACTCTTCACATCCGCAGTACGCTACACTATGGTTACCTCCACAATTACAGCACTTTGGTCTCACTCCCTCTCCACATTTTCCATATTCATGTTCCCCACCACACCTTGCACATCTTCTCTTTCCTTTGCACACTTTGGCCACATGCCCAAACTCCTGGCAATTGAAACATCTCATAGGTTTTGGTATATTTTCTCTCACACTGTATCTTAGAAATTCAAAATATAACTCCTTTGGAGGCACCTTATCCTTAAATTCTACCAGAACGGTTTCAGTCTCCCTTTTCTCTGCTCCCCTTGTCATTCTTCTCACACTCTTCACTGAACTATTCCTCACTCTCAAGTTCGCCACTAGTTCCTTCATATTAACACTGAGGGGAACCCCGGATATCACCCCCTTGCAACCATTGACCCTTTGTGCTCCAACTCTTACAACCCTGGACACTTTGACTTTCCCAACATTAGTCACCTTCATTGCCTTCTCCATCTGCTCTTCAGTTTTACATCCTATCAGCAGGTTTCCATCTCCTAAAATTCTCGCATGGTTCACTTCCCCTACTTGTCCTCTCATGATTTTTGTTAGCTTAAGTGGATCAATTTTCTTTACTTCCCCTTCCCCCTCAAATCTTATCACTACATTTAGCAATTTTGCCCTCGGGCCCTTCTCCTCAACTTCTCTTCCCTCACTTTCCGATCCACCTACACTAGACCCACCTCCTTTCTTTCTCTTCCGACCCATCATCTTCCTGTTCTTAGTCCCTCTCCCTACCTCTTCCCACTCACACTCCGTGCTATTGCTGTCACCATCAGTCTCCCTCCCTGCCATCCTATCAGAGTTTGCAAGGGACCGTGTACGAATATTGTTCTGGACCTATTCAGGCCGTCGGTCAATATTCCCACAGAATGTCCCCCACAACAGCCCACAGCCAGCAGCTAACTCCCTCGTCCACTCAGTCGCTCCCACAGCAGCCAGCCCTCAGCCCTCCCAACCCCCGCAGAAAGCCGTTGATTAGACCACACTCAGTCCTTCAAACCGTAGATCCGTCCTAGTGATTGATCTTCAATTGACTCAAGTGGCTCTACAGTATTTACAGGATCGAAACAAGAACCGTTGAAAAATTCTCTTTTTAAGCCTAATATATGTTGCTAGGCAGTTCTCAATGACTCTAATGTTCGGCGTCTGGTTAGACACGACGTCTCTCCTCCTCAACAAGTTCCAACGACACATTTTCTCACTGATATGATGGTTTTCCCCGCCTGGGGTCGGGCTCAACAATCAATCTGGTTTCCCTCAGACAACACAGTAGCTCTCCTCCCATCTGTGGATCAGATGGATGGTGGACTTTCTCACAACTCTGGTGTCGTACTGGATTGTGATTCTTCTTCATTCTCTGAATTTGGCCAGACAGTAACTTTCCTTTCAACTGCAGGGTCGGATAGTGCAATTGTTCTCTTTACCAGCAGCGTCTAAAGGGTCACATAGATCTTAGCTGAGGATAAAACATCAGAACATTGTGGGCTGAATGGCCTGTATTGTGCTGTAATGTTCTATTGAATGGTCCTCTACTGTGATAAAATGGACTGTTAACCTGACAATTGTTACAATCTTGCACCTTTTTGTTTACCAGCACTGCACTTTCTCTGTGGCTGTTACACTATATTCTGCATTCTGTTTTTGTTTTACCTTGTTCTACCTCTATACACTGTGTGATGTTTTGATAAGTATGAACAGTTTGCAAGTCAGGCTTTTCACTGTATCTCAGTACATGAGACAATAATAAACCAACAGCAAATAGTGAAAGTAAAGAGTGAAGCCTCTGGTGTCTGGTGTTTGTTGGGAGGGGGAGAGGAGGTGTCCATTTTCATTTCAACATGGTAATTTTGTGGCCATGCTTCCTGCGAGTGCCCCTCACTCTCCCTTCACCATGACTCTGAGGCAATGCTGATAATGGAATTCCTTGTTTTACTGGATATCACCATACATTCTGTCTTCTAACAATTGATACATAGACCCATTTTTGCACTTTCTTCAACAACTATATCTATTAAGTTTTGCAGTTCTTCCTCCGTACTTGTAATTAACACAGTGTCACCTGCATATCTGAAATTATTGATGTTTTCACCGCCAACTTTGATTCCCAAGATGTCTCTTATTTTTTGTAATATTGTTTCACTGTTCACATTAAACAAATCAGAGGAGAAAACACACCCTTCTCTATCTATCAATTGCAAAAAGACAGAATGTATGGTGATATCCAAAAAGAAGGAGGATCCTATCTGAATCCTGAAAATAAACGGGGAAGACATAAAACAAGTACAGAACTTTTGCTACTCAGGAAGCTGTGTGAAATCAGATGGCAGGTGCAACATGGACATCAAAAGAAGAATAGAGATGGTATAAGACACCTTTACAAGAATGAAGAGTATACTGACCAAAACTAAGCTAGGCATGACAACCCGCCTGAGAGTCCTGAAATGTTAGGTTTATCCAGTTATGTTATATGGCTCAGAATGTTGGACAATATCTAGTAACATGAGGAAATGAATTGAAGCAGCAGAGATGGGGTTTTTGAGGAGGATGCAAAGAATATCATGGACAAAACGATTTCTAATGAGGATGTCATTAACAGAGTAAGCACAAAAAGAGAAATAATGTACGAGATCATGAAAGGCAACGTAACTTCATTGGAAACACAAAATTCTCTGCAGATGCTGGGGTCAAAACACCATGCACAACATGCCGGAGGAAATCAGCAGGTCAGGCAGCATCCATGGAAACGAACAGTCAATGTTTTGGGCCGAGACCCTTCGTCAGGACTGAAGAGGGAGGGGGCAGGAGCCCTATAAAGAAGGTGGGGGGAGGGTGGGAAGGAGAAGCCTGGTAGACCCAGGTGAGAAACCAGTAAGGGGAAAGATCAAGGGGTCGGGGAGAGGATAGGCAGGAAAGGTGAAGAAGGAATAGGGGAAAGCACAATGGGTAGTAGAAGGAGGTGGAACCATGAAGGAGGTGATAGGCAGCTGGAGGAGGGGACAGAGTGAAACTGGGATGGGGAAGGGAGGGAGAGAGAATTACCGCAAGTTGGAGAATTCAATGTTCAAGCCAAGGGGCTGGAGACTACCCAGACGGTAGATGAGGTTTTGCTCCTCCAACCTGAGTTTGGCTTCATCATGGCAGTACAGGAGTTGGAAATGTAAAGCAGAGTTGAAGTGGGTGGCAACTGGGAGATCCTGTCTGTTGTGGCGGACGGAGCGGAGGTGCTCGACAAATCGGTCCCCCAGTCTGCGTCGGGTCTCACCGATGTAGAGGAGGCCACGCCGGGAGCACCCAATGCAATAGATGACACAAACAGACTCACAAGTGAAGAGTTGCCTCACCTGGAAGGACTGTTTGAAGCCCTGAATGGTGGTGAGAGAGGAGGTGTAGGGACAGGTTTAGCACTTACACTTACAGGGATAAGTGCCGACTGGGAGATCCGTGGGGAGGGTTGTGTGGACCTGGGAGTCATGGAAGGAACAATCCCTGCGGAAAGCGGAGAGGGGTGGAGAGAGGAAGATGTGCTTAGTGGCGGGGTCCTGTTGAAAGTAGCGGAAGTTGCGGAGGATAATGTGCCGGATCCGGAGGCTAGTGGGGTGGTAGGTGAGGACAAGGGGAACTCTGTCCCTGTTGTGGTGGCAGGAGGATGGGGTGAGGGCCGAAGTGCGGGAAATGGAGTAGATGTGGGTGAGAGCATCAATGATGACGGCAGAAGGGAAACCATGATCCTTAAAGAAAGAGGACATTTGAGATGTCCTGGAACAGAAAGCCTCATCCTGGGAGCAGATGCGGCAGAAACAGAGGAACTGGGGATAAGGAATGGGATTTTTGCATGTGGCAGGGTGGGAAGAGGTATAGTCTAGGTAGTTATGAGAGTCAGTGGGCTTATAGAAGATGTCAGTGGACAGTCTGTGTCCAGAGGTGGAGACCAAGAGATCGAGAAAGGGGAGGGAAGTGTCCGAGATAGACCAAGTGAACTTGAGGGCTGGGTGGAAGTTTAAAGTAAAGTCGATGAAATTGACGAGCGCAGCATGGGTGCAGAAAGCAGCACCAATGTAGTCATCAATGTAGTGAAGGAAAAGTTGGGGAGGAGTACCAGAATAGGTTTGGAGCATAGACTGTTCCACATAACCAACGAAGAAGCAGGCATAGCTGGGGCCCATGCTAATGCCCATAGCTACACCCTTGGTCTGAAGAAAGTGGGAAGAGCCAAAAGAGAAGTTATTAAGTGTGAGTACAAGTTCCGCCAATTGGAGGAGGGTAGTGGTGGTGGGTAACTGGTGAGATCTATCTTCCAGAAAGTAGCAGAGGGCTTTGAGGCCTTCTTGATGGGGAATGGAAGTGAATAAGGATTGGACATGCATAGTGAAAATGAGGCGGTCGGAACCGGGGAACTGGAAGTCATTGAAGAGGTGGAGGACATGGGATGTAACCCGAAAGTAGGTGGGGTGGGACTGAACTATGGGTGACAAAATGGAGTCTAGGTAGGCAGATACAAGTTCGGTGGGGCAGGAGCAGGCAGAAACTATGGGTCTACCGGGACAGTCAGGTTTGTGGATCTTGGGGGGGAGGTAAAAGCAAGCAGTGCGGGGTGTGGGAATTATGATTTTGTAGCTGAGGATGGAAGGTCTCCGGAGTTGATAAGGGCTGTGATGATACGGGAGACAATGGTTTGATTTCCTACTTCACCTTTCCTGCCTATCCCTTCCCTGCTTCCCCTCCCCAACCCCTTGGAACAAAATTCTGCTGGAAAATATCTTGGCTTGTGTACCTTCTTTGATGGTAGGACTACATAGTGGATTCATTACTCATTTACTCAAGATGGTGATCATGCTTGGTGAAAACTGAGGCTCCTTGCAGTAGTTCAAATGCCAAGGTCACGAGCTGAAGAGGGTAGCGGTTCTTAACAGTGGCTTCATTCAGTTCCCAGTAATGAATGCATGGAAGTAAGAAGCCGTCCTTCATCTCAACAAAGAAAAACGGGCACCAGCAGAGGAGGAAGTCGGCTGGATGATGCCTGCAGCCAGAGACTCATGAATATACTTACTTACTTATGGCTTGTGTTTCAGGTACGGACAGGGAATACAGGCAGCCCCTTGGGGGAGATGTGCCAGGCAAGAGGTCAATGGCGCAATCATATGGACAATGAGGTGTTAGGGAAGTGGCCCGGGACTTGCTGAACACAGCCTTGAGGTCCATATATTCAGGAGGGATGGCACTAAGGTCCGGAAATTCCTCGGGGACATCTGGGCTTGGAGACAAGGGGATATGAGCATGGCGGAAGCAGTGGGTGTGACAGAATAGGCTCCAGCCTACAATCTTGCGCCTGAGCCAGTCAAAGTGGGAGTTGTGTTTAACTAACCAGGGATGGCCCAGGACAATGGGAGCTTGAGGACAGACAACAAGATAAAGGGTTAACTGTTCATGATGGTTGCTGGATAAACTGAGTCTCACCAGGGCCATGACATGGGTAATCCCCATTGGGCAGCCAAGATGGAATCGATAAAACAGCCTGCCGCACAAGAATCAACCAAGATAGAGACTGCTCGTCGATGGACACCCCAGTCCAGAGAAGCAGGTATGAGGGTGAGTGGTGTCGAGGAGGGCCAGATGGGGGTCACGCTCACCAGTACTTCTCGTCATACTGGTGAGCGCTTGGCTTTTACTGGGCAGATGGAGATGAAGTGGTCTGCTTGGCCACAGTACAGAGAGGAATGGGTGCTGAATCTCCTTTGTCTTTTAGTCAGCATCAGGCGGGTACAGTCAACCTTCATAGCTTCGGGTTCTGGAACGGGAATTGTAGATGGGGGAAAACAGCATGGCAATATAGACTGATGAGGAGCTTGGAACTCACCCAGTCCCACCAGGGACCCTCTGGAACCCCTCCCTCTGCAGCGCTGCTGAAGGCGAACATCAATACGGATGGCCAAATCCACCACGGCTTCAAAGGTGGCAGGAAGGTCCTGGGTGACCAGCTCGTGTTTGATGTCTTCAGAGAGGCCATTCGGGAAGGTGTCGTACTGTGCCTCTGAGTTCCAGCCACTGGAGGTGTCAAGAGTCCAGAGCCCTATGGTGTAATCTGACACAGATCTGCACCTCTGGTGCATGTGCAGCAATTCACAGGCAGCCTCTCTCCCATGTTTGGAGCGGTCAAACACTTTTCTCATCTCCTCAGAAAATAACTGAAAACTGATGCAGAAAGGCGAGCCTGCCTCCCAGACGGCTGTTCCCCATTCTCTCGCTCGACCGGACAGTTGGGTGATGACGTAGACCACCTTGGCTCGATCAGTCAGAAAGGTTATTGGTTGTAATTCAAAAATGAGGGCACACTGGGAAAGAAAAGAGCAGCAGGTACCAGGCTCACCTGAGTATTTTTCTGGAGGAGGCAGATGGGGCTCTTGGATGGGAGGAGTATGCAAGAACGCAGAGGGTGGGGCGGAAGATGCAGTCACAGAATGTTGATGGGCACTCTGGGACTGCTGGAGTGGCTGAGTCTGGGCCACGAGATCAGCTACATTGACAGAAAGTGACTCCACTGCCCTGAACACAGAGACCAGCTGGTTCTGGTGTCTCCCCAGTGTCACTCCGTGTTGTTCCAGGACAGCTCTCAGACGACCAGGGTCTGCTGGATCCATTCTGGCCAGATTGCACTGTCAGGGCGCTGAAGTGGGGACCCAATCACAGACCAAGTACTGTGCACACTGTGATATTTACTGAGTAGCAAATCCAGAGGGGCAACAAAGTCAGTGTCAAAGTTAAGGCAGAAATCAAAAATTCCAGAGAAATCCAAAAACCAGAATCTGGAAACAGGAAGAGTCGATATTCAGACAGTGTTCAGATGCCGTTCCTTGTATTCCCTATGTTGTGACTGAGGAAAGAGTGCATGATTTGGAAGAAATATTCTTTGGCAAATAGAACCAGATTTTTCATGGTCACTGACTTCAGGTGGCTGATGGAAAACAAGGCTTCTTCGACATGTTTTCATGTTGCTATCGGTCTTGTAATGGTTGTAATATTGCTCTGTCTTGTAATGGTGGTGATCAGTTTGTTCAGATGTTTCTGTAAATCCACTCTGAAACTAAATATTTTTATTAAGACCAAGTTATTTTGAATGAGAGGTTTGAATCTTTCAACAAATATTAAGATGGTTCCGCATTTCATAAGATCTTACAAAATGAATTGTTTTATAGAGAATTATAGAACAAAGTATATTATGTTTAGCCATGTGATGATATGAATATGTCCTTTTATAGTGCAAAGCATTTTTTAATGTATTATTACATGATCAATCATTTTCATAGAGTATTACATCATAGTCTTGTTTGTTATCATACATTTACATTAGGATTTAAAACACCAAGCAACGTGGTATTTTCAATGTGGTTGACCTCATCCAGTACAAAGTCTATTTAACATCAAAATCCCAGGCAACTTTAAATAACCTAGATATATTACTGGAACATATTTAAACCATTTGACATTAATGGATTAACAGTTAAACAACCCCAACCATACAGCAGAGCCTCTATAAAATGTTTTCTTTGTATTTCTAGAAAACTAGTTTCTTTTTATGTCTTTTCAGCTACATCTTCTTTCATTATTTTAATCATTCCTTAATGTTATCAACTACTTCTTTTAAATAACAGAAAACTCTGGAAACAATCAAAAGGCGGGAGGAGAAGATGGTGGCGTGCCTGCGTGTGTGCAGCCCTCTGGTGAAAAATGATATTGTATCTGTTAAACAGGGACTGTTGATAATTCTGATTTGATGGAGAATGGACGTGAAAGCACAGAGGAACATCTGGAGAAATTTCTGAAACGCCCGTTCACTGCTGTCGTTACTGTGTGGACGGGAATCTTTCGGAGGACAGGCCTCAAAATCCCCGGCCTTGCCTGCTCTTGGCGACCAAGAAGGAGGTCGAATTGTTCGGACAGAACTGGCGCTCAGTACTCGGTGTCGGAGAGCTGATCAGAGCTCGAAGTTTTCGGATGACTCAGATTTGGATTGTGGTCGGCATGGCAGGGAGAGTTTTTCTTCCTTCTCCCGTCTGCATGAGATGTGGGACATTTGAGAAACTTTGAACTTTACTGTGCTCATCGACTCCTTCATCGAGTTATGGTATTGTGCACTGTTGTAACTATATGTTATAATTATGTGGTTTTTGTCAGTTTTTTCAGTCTTGGTCTGTCCTGTGTTTTGTGATATCACACTGGAGGAAATAATGTATCATTTCTTAATGCATGCATTACTAAATGACTATAAAAGAGGACTACGTGTCTTCATAATCTAATCTAATTCCTACAATTTTACATTTCTAATTTAGATTTTCAGCATTTGTAGAATTATAATGTTTTTACACTTTTATCCCCAAGTTTTTCCTTTGTGTTCTGTCACTTGTTTAATCATTTAAGCTGCCCTTGCACATTGAATGGTGACCGTTATCCACATGTGAGGTCAGTCATCGAGTGAGAATATGAGTGGCAATGGTTCACCCACTCACTATGGAGAGGCATCAGACCCAGAAAAGCATCCCAGGGCAGGGATGAAATGTAACTGAAACAATCTCCAAGGTCAGAAAATATCACCATCGGAAAGGCCAATTTATTTCTTGTGGACTTTATCACCCTCTGGCTGATTATAATTATTTGTTCAGGGAAGATCTCCAATGAGATGAGGTTTTTGTCATTTCGTGTTTAGTTGTCTTTGAAGTATAAGGTGGTAAGAACAGGCACTTACCAGATGGAGAAAGCTATATGACTTGTGCTGTAAATGCACCTTATTGTTTGTTAATCTATTTGTGGTAATAGCACCTTTGTGTTGTGCGTGAGTAATATGTATGTACTGTGTGGGCACCTAGGTCCGGAGAAACGCTGTTTCGTTTGGCAGTATACTCTAAATGTACAGTGCCTTCTGGTTTATTGGGACATACTGGGCCATTTTGGCCCAATTAGCTGAATGTTCATGGAAATAGTTATAAAGGAATAAAAAAAAGACGAACTACCATTTAACTCAGTAATTAATAATGCTTTAAATGAAAAACAGAACAAATTAGAACACTACCAATACTACTAGAGTACTATAAAACTGTGTATTAGTTCCTAATTGTTAGTGGAATTCAACCAGTGTACACTGATGTGTTGATTTGATTGACTGTAAATGAACTAAACAGCACAGAAACCTAGTGCAGATCATGGATTGCCTTCAAAGTTCCAAGTAAAATATATTATCAGTGTACATAAATGTCACCACATATAAACCTGAGATTGTTTTTCTACAGGTGCACTGAACAAATCCATAGAACAGTAACTGTAAACTGTAAACATCAGGAACTGCAAACTGCAAATGCAAATATAAATAAATAGCAATAAATAACAAGCATGAAATAACAATATAACAGAGTCCTTAAATGAGTGTGGCTATCCCCTTTTGTTAAAGAGCCTGATGATTGAGGGATAGTAACTGCTCATGAACCTGGTGATGCATGTCCTGAGGTATTTGTACCTTCTACCTGATGGCAACAGTGAGAAAAGAGCATGGCCTGGGTGATGAGCATCTTTGATGATGGATGCTGCTTTTCTATGGCAATGTTTCATGTAGATGTACTCAATGGTTGGGAGAGTTTTACCCATGATGTACTGGGCCGAATTCACCACCCTTTGTAGGGTTTCTGCTCAAAGACATTGGTGTTCCCATATCAGGCTGTAATGCAGTCAGTCAGTACACTTTCCACCACACATCTATAGGAGTTGTAAAGGTTTTCATGCCAAATTTCCGCAGACGCCTGAGGAAGTAGAGTCACTGTCATGCTTTCTTGGCAATAATACTTACAAAATGGGTCCAGGACAGGACCTCTGAAATAGTGATACCCAGGAATTTAAAGTTACTGGCCCTCTCCACCTCTGATCCTTCGATGATGACTGGCTCATGGACCTCTGGTTTCCCTCTCCTGGAGACTACAATCAGTTCCTTGGTCTTTTTGACATTGAGTGAGAGGTTGTTGTTATGACACCACTCAGCCAGATTTTCAATCTACCACCTGTATGCTGATTCATCTCCCCCTTTGAGACAGCCCACAGCAGTGGTGTCGCCTGCAAACTGTGTATGGTGTTGGAGCTGTACTGAGCCACACAGTCATATGTGTAAAGCGAGCAGAGCAGGGGGCTAACTACACAGCCCTGCGCTGCTCCTGTGCTGATGGAGATTGTGGAGGAGATGTTTTCGCCAATCTAAACTGACTGGGCTCTACAAGTGAGGAAGTCTAGGATCCAATTGCACAAGGGGGTAACTGAGGCACAGGTTTTGGGGTTCACTGATTAGTTTTGAGGGGATGATGGTGCTAAATGCCTAGCTGTAATCAAAAAAGAACATTCTGCTGTTGACCTGTTGCTTTGGTAGGCGAATTGCAGCAAATCCAAATCTGTTATGGTTCAATACCAGCCTCTCAAAACACTTCATCGCTGTGGATGTAAGTGCCACTGGGTGATAGCCATTTAGACAGGTTACCACAGTCTTCTTCAGCACTGTTACTATTGTAGCCTGCTTGAAGCGGATGGTTACCACACACTGCCAGAGTGAGAGGCTGAAGATATCCATGAACATACCAGTCAGTAAGTCAGCACAGGTCTTCAGTACTTGGCCATTACTCCATTCGGACCAGATGCTTCCCTTGAATTCATTTTCTTGAAGGCAGCTCGCACGTCATCTTCAGATACTGAGACCAAAGGATCATCAGGAGACATGGGGTGCATGATGGGTTCCTCCATGTCCTGATAATGAAAGTGAGGATAGATGGCACTGTGCTCATCTGGAATCTCTCTGCTGTCCCCTATGTCTCAAGATTTAACTTTGTCGGAGGTTATGGCATTCAAACCCTGCCACAGCTGTCAAACATCGCTCATTGATTCCAGTCTAGTACAGAATCTCCACTTCACCCGAGAGATGGCTTTCCAGAGATCATTCCTGAACCTTTTGTGGTATTCTTGATCTCCAGACTTGAATGCCTCTGATCTGGCTCTCAGCAGGTTTCAGATTTTATTGTTCAGTTAGGGCTTCTGACTGGGGAAAACCCTGAACGATTTCATGGAGGTACACTTGTCCACACCTGTGTTAGTAAAATCTGTAACAATCCTGTTGTAGTCATTCAGGTCCTCAGATAAGTTCTTGAACACGGCCCAGTCTACTGACTCAAGTCAATCCTGTAACCGTTCCTCTGCCTCCCATGACCACCTCTTAGTTGTCTTGATCTCTGGAGCCTTGCTTTTTAGGCTCTATCTGTATGCAGGAAGTAGGAGTTCAACCAAATGATCCAACGCCGAAATGTGGGCTCACTTTGCAATGATAGGCGTTCCTTATCATAGTATAACAGTGGCCAGGACCTCTGGTGCAACTAGTTACGTGCTGATGATAATTGGGCAGGGTTTTCTTCAAACAGACCTGGTTAAAGTTGCTGATTATATTTTGAAATGCATCTGGATAGGTTGTTTCTTGTTTACAGACAGCACTGCGCAGTTTTGCGAGTGTTCGCTTATAATCGGACACTGGCTGTATGCAAATCTGTGGTCAGGATCACGGACGAGAATTCCCAAGGCAAGTAGAATGGTCCAAATTTTCATTTTCATTGTAACATTCCAGAGGATTGTTGATGCGTTCAATTTCTTCGTAGATCTTAACTTGTTGAAGTAGTGAAATCATTTTGTTTTCACTCTCGGCCGTTTCTGGCATCTCCAAGCCTGAAACCTTGTCTGCTGGAGCAACTTCATGCCTTGAAACTGCAATGAATTGTCTTACTGCTTATTTCTCACCAACTATCAGTAACAAAAAAAACACTGGTTTTTGAACAGAAACACACAAAATTGATGCTCTAAGAACAGTGTAGAATCTAATGGCACACATATGTATGTGACTGATACTAGTTAGAAATTGTTCAGCAACAGTTTCCTGTCCCAATTAAGTGCCATAGTGTCCCAAATAAATGAAAAGAATCCCAGCTATTTTCTTGAGTAGCTTTTGTTCTTTTAAGAATTGTCCCAAATAAGCAGTTGTCCTGTTTAAGCCACAGCTCAATTAAACAGAATCCACTTTAAATGGTTGAATAACAGTAAACTTGAACTTGTCTTGAATTGAGAAGCCCCTAAAAGATCCATGTGATACACATTTTGCTGCAAGCATATAAGCACAACTAGCTATAAGTTGTATATCCGCATGGCAATTTTCTTGGAGCTCTCACCAGCAACCGTTCGGGAGATCAGAAGCTTGAGAGGAGAGAATTTCACTCAGGTCAGCCGATGGAGTATAAAACGCAGCAACTCATGGCAGTTTACTTGGAGTTCTGACCAATGACCAATCAGTAGCTGGAAAGCGGAATGGCCATCATTGGAGCAGACTGCGTTCGAGTGATGATTTTAAAGCTTTAGCTCTTCGAGCTTTCAGCAAAGAGAGGCTTTAGTCAGAAAAGGCAAAAAAGAAAGCTCTGGGTCGAGTTTTTTTTTCCTTCCCTCTTTGTATCTGCTCAATTAGGACAGTGGGGATGCCAAGCAGGATAGTTGAATTCTCCTCTTGCGGTATGTGGGAGGGTAGGGAGACCTCAAGTGTCCCTGACAGCTACAACTGCGAGAAGCACATCCAGATGCAGCTTCTAACAAACTGCATTAAGGAGTTGGAGCTGGTACTGGATGAACTCCGGATCATTTGAGAGGTTGAAGAAGTGATGGGTAGGACATATAGAAAGGTAGTTACACCCAAGGTGCAGGACACAGGAAAATGGGTGACAGTTGTCATGTGTGACGCCCAGCAGAGGTACCAGATGGATGATGCTAATGAGAGAGATAGGAAAGACAATGGAGAAACATTCAAAATGCTAATAAGAGAGAAGAGAGGGATTAACAGGAAAGAAACACAATTCAGCTATTGACAGATTGGTTGCTTTGAACCTGAACTGTTTGAAGTTTGATGGGCAGATGATACCGCAGCAGGGGGTTAAAAGGAGCAGCTTTGCTAACACAGCACGACACCACGAGACAACAAGACCCTGGAAAGAGTGGTGTACCCCCACAAGTGGTCGGAGTTTGGAGGTCCGGTTTGCAGGAACCAACCAGAGGCTCACAGGGTGTAAAGGTACAATCGGTGGGAACCTGGTGTGTGTGTCCACCCTTGCTTGGGTGCCGGGTTCACCACGGAAGAACGATCGTATCCGGAACGGAGGGGTCACAGTCGGTGACCACAGCGGGATAGAAGACATAAAAAGGTCAGCCCAAAACCAACTGTGAAGACATCAACGGCCTGCCTGATCCAAACTGCATCTCTCTCTCTCTCTCTCTCTCTCTCTCTCTCTCTCTCTCTCTCTCTCTCTCTCTCTCTCTTTCTCTCTCTCTCTCTCCCCAATGGTGCCACAACAGCAATTACTGCGAACTGCACTAAATTGAACTGAACTCTGCGTCACTTAAGACTGATCATTTTACCCCTAGACTGCGATAGAGCTTGGTTGATTCCTATTACCCTAGTTCTGTGTATGTGTGTGTATTATCATTTCTAACCTGTCACATTTATATCCTTACGATTAGAGTACTGTATTACTTAGTTCTTTAATAAAACTTTATTAGTTCCTAGTAATCCAGAATCCAACGAGCGTTCCATTTCTGGTGGTTTGGCAACCCAGCTACGGGGTACATAACACAGTCAAGGAGAAAGGTGTTAAGGAGCCAGTGCAGAGTAACTGTAAGGCCATCCTCCTCCACAACAGGTATATCACTTTAGAAACTGTAGGGGGAGATGACCTAACAGAGGAAAGTCACAGTAATTGGTTTTCTGGCACTGAGTCAGGCTCTGTGACTCAGAAAGGAAGGGGAGAGAAGAGGTGAGCTGTGATAATGGAGACTTATTAGTTAGGGGAACAGAAAGGAAGATCTGTGGACAAGAACAAGATTCACAAATGGTACATTGTCTCTCAGCTGCCAGGTTCTGGGACATCTCGGGTCAAGTTCTCAGCATTCTCAAGTGGGAGTGTTGTACAGCCAGAGGTCATGATCCATGTAGGTATCAATGACATGGGTAGGATGAGTGACGAGGCTGTCCAGAGAAGTTCAGGGAATTAGGTGCTAAATTGACCTCCAGGGTTGTGATCTCAGGATCGTTACCCATGCCATGTGCTAGTGAGGCAAGAACTAGGAAGATCATACAGTCTAAAACATGGATAAAGAGTTGCTGTAGGAGGGAGGGCATAAGATTTTTGGATCATTGGGCTCTCTTCTAGGAAGGTGGGACCTGTACAGAAGGGACAGTTTGCACCTCAACTGGAGAGGGATTGATATCCTAGCAGAAAGGTTTGTTCATGCTGCACAGTGGGATTTAAACTAGAGTTGCAGAGACATGAAAACCAGCGTGCCAGAACAGTCAGTGGAGAGGTTGTGGAGACAGATATTGGTAAGACCTCAGACAAAGCTGGGAATCTGAAGTTTGAGCATGGTGCGACTAGTGTCCTGAGTTGCATATATTTCAATACAAGAAGTATCGTAGGAAAGGCAGATGAGCTCAGGGCATGGATTAACACCTGGAATTATGACATTGTAGCTATTAGTGAGACTTGTTTTGCTGAGGGGCTGGACTGGCAGCTCACTAATCTGGGGTTCTGTTATTTTTGATGTGACAGAGCAGGAGGGATTAAGGGAGAAAGGATAGCATTACTAGTGAGGGAAAATATCATGGCAGTGCTCCATTGAGTCAGACTGGAGACCTCGTCTAGTGAATCATCATAGGTAGAACTGAAGAAAGGTATGACCATGTTAATAGGGCTATATTACAGACCATCCAACAGTCCTAGGGATTTAAAGGAATAAATCTGAAACTGTACAAGTAAGAAAAGGTTATTATAGCAGGTAGTTTTAATTTTCCACATGTTGACTGTGAATCCTATACTGTAAAAGGACTGGATTGGAATTGGACAGAGTTTGTCAAATGCATTCAGGAAAGTTTCTTGAATCAATACATAGAAATCCCAATGAGAAAGCAAGCAAAACTAGATCTGCTATTAGTGAATGAGATTGGGCAAGTGACAGATGTTTGTGTAGGGGAACACTTTGCATCTAGTGATCATAACGCCATTAGTTTTAAAGTAAATATGCAAAAAGATAGGTATGGTCTGCAAGTTGAGATTCTAAATTGGAGAAAGGCCAATTTTGCTGGTATCAGAAATGATCTGGCAAGTGTGGATTGGGACAGCACAGATTGTTTTCTGGCAAAGGTGTACTTGGTAAGTGGAATGCCTACAAAAGTGATCTGTTGAAAGTACAAAGTTTGTGTGTGCCTGTCAGAATTTGGTCAAGATGATGCAGTCACTGAGCATTCAAGATGAGGTATGGAATTGGATTAGACTTTGGCTTTGTGTGAGAAGCCAGGGAGTGGTAGTAGAGGGTTGCCTCCAAGGAAGTAGAGAGAAGCCTGTGATGAGTGGTGTGCCACAGGAATCTGTGCTGTGTCCTTTGTTGTTTGCCATCTGTATTAATGATCTGAACGATAATTTGGTTAACTGGATCAGCAAATTTGCAGATGACACCAAGATTGTGGGTGTAGTGGACTGGGAGGAAGGCTATCATGGCTTGCAGAGGGATCTGCATCAGCTGGAAAAATGGACTGAAAAATATTTAATGCAGGCAAGTGCGAGGGTTTGCACTTCGGTAAGACTAACCAGGGTAGATCTTACACAGTGAACAGCAGGGCACTGAGGAGTGTGGTAGAATAAAGGAATCTGGGAGTACAGGTCCATAATTCATTGAAAGTTGCATCATGTGTAGATAGGATCATAATGAAAGTTTTTGGCACATTGGCCTTCATAAATCAAAGTATTGGGCACAGGAGATGGGATGTTATGTTGAAGTTGTATAAGACATTGGTGAGGCCTAATTTGGAGTATTGTGTGCAGTTTTGGTCACCTACCTACAGGAACGATGTAAACAAGGTTGAAAGAGTGCAGCGAAAACTTACAAGGATGTTGCCAGGTCTGGAGGACCTGAATTATAAAGAAAGATTGTATTCCTTCGAATGTAGAAAATTGAGAGGAAGATTTGATAGAGGTATACAAAATTATGAGGGGTAAGATAACGTAAATGGAAGCAAGAATTTTCTACTGAGGTTGGGTGGGACAACAACCAGAAGTCATGGGTTAAGGGCAAAACGTGAAAAGTTTAAGGGGAACTTGAGAGGAAACTTCTTCACTCAGAGGGTCATGGGAGTGTGGAATGAGCTACCAGCACAAGTGGTGCATGCGAGTTTGATTTCAATGTTTAAGAGAAGTTTGGATAGGTACATGGATGATAGAGGTATGGAGGGCTATGGTCCCAGTGCAGGTCAATGGGAGTAGGCAGTTTAAATGGCTTTGGCATGGACTAGATGGGCTGAAGGGTCTGTTTCTGTGCTGTATTTCTTTGTGACTCTATGACTCTAAATCACGTAAACTAATCTTTCTGAATATTAATAAAAATCTTTATTCTTGGAGAAACTTTTCATCTTTTGTGGAATTAACAAAAGATCTTAAAATAGCAGTTTCAGCCTCTAATAGGCCACTTATACTAATTCAATCTGCTTGTGCGTTGGGAAATTTCATGATGCATTCAGGCATAATTCATTCTTTGAAATACTTGATGCATAATGATGTGGCAAGTTGGTAGAGCTGCTGATTCACGGCTGTAGTGACCTGTGTTTGATCCTGAGGCCTGAGCTGTCTGTATAGAGTTGTGCACATCCCTGTGACAACGTGAGAATCCTTCAGATGCTCTAGTTTCCATCTACATTTGAAAAAATACATGGGTTGATTGATTACTTGCCCATTATGGAAACATTCTTAGGAATTCTACCAGTTTGGCTGGAAATGGATTTGATTTCCTTTACTACTTCATCAATGGACTGTTAAATAAATTGTCACATCAAACAGGCATTTGGATACAATGGAAGACGACTTTCTTCCTGTTAAGTTTTGTAACATCAAAACAGAAAGTTAATTGAAAGAGAAATAAGGGAGTCTGGGTATACATGCCTTAGTTTTACTTTTACTTTCAGTAAGGTGCACGTGTATGATGTGGTGGCACAATGACATCTACCATGCACATACTTTTACATATAACCAACAAAGAACTAATTAATCAAGCTATCAAGCAATATATTTAAATATTATGGTAATATTAAATTCCTCCCTGCTTAGCTATAAATTCCAACTCCATAAGGAATGCATCTCAGATTATATACATATATGCAGAATATATACACAGAATAATACATTATAATATTATATTGTACAACTACTATATAGACATCTACAGCATGTAAATTTTAAGTTATCTCATTCAGGCCTAAAGATTTACTCACCGTGGAGTCTTTCCTACTCTCATGGGATAATGTCTTTCCTGACAAGGGGTGTCACTCTGCTCGGCAGGTGAGACTTGTGGCTGTGAAACAATCTCAGGTTCCGGGGCCTCCTCCATGGTGATTCCGGGACTGCAGGAAGTGGCTCTGTCAGATCTGGACCTTTCTTCTCCTTTCTCAAGATCTTCCATCAACACCTGCATGATTAGTTGTCCTCTCAAGTTCAGTCTTGTAATTGTGTCCTCCAAGAAACAGAGCCCATCGCTACATTTGTGCTGCTGCTATTAGTGGAGCTCCCTTGTGTGGATTGAAAATGGACGCCAGTGGTAATAAGGGTAAACTCTCTCCTATACAAGTAATGATTGAACAGTTTTACACCCCAAACCAGACTCCAGCCTCTCTGTCAATCTGTACATAAATTTTCACTGCGGCAGTGAGGGCATTTGATGCAAAGGCTAAGGGGTATTCACTTCCATCACTCATAACATGTGACATGAACATCACAACATTAGAAAGTTTTTGACAAGAACAGGCCATTCAACCTAACAAAGCTTGCCAAATTCCTATTCATACAGCGTGTTGAAAGAACTATCAAGTTTAGATTTGGAAATCTCGAAAGTACTACTCTCAACTACACAACTAGGTAGTTTGTTCCATGTGTCCACAACTCGCTGTGTGAAGAAATGCTTCCTGATGTTACTCTGGAATCTCCCCTTAACCAGTCTCCACCTGTGGCCCCCATGTCCTTGATGATGGATTAATTTTGAAGTTGCAGCTAGCATCCACTTTACTTACACCTTTAATGATTTTAATGATCATGTCTCCTCTCATTCTATGTCTACTTAGGCTAAACAGACTTAATTATTTAAATCTTTCTTCATAGCTCATATCCTTCATACCTGGAATGAGTTCAGTCACCCTTCTCTGGACTCTCTCCAGTGCCTTCACATCCCTCATACAATACGAAGACCAAAATTGCACAAAATATTCAAGTTGACTGCACCTGTACTGTAAGGCAAGTTGTCACAGGAAAGCTTCACTGGATGTGGATCATAATGTGTGAGTACAGTGTCTGACATCACCACTTCCTTTGCCTTTTGGAAAGCCATTGCCATTTCTTCTTCATCTGCAGAATGAGTTCTATGGGTACACCATAGCCAAATTTGGCTGGAACCTGCCAAATCCTAAAAAAGACTGCATCTGTGACATTTCTTTTGACCTTGGGGCATCCACCACTGCTTGGATTTTCCCAGCACACTGGTGTAAATCTTGTGCTCAATGGTGTGACCACAGTAAGTGGTGCTTGGTTTAAGGAATTCACACCTGTTAAATTGTGTTCTGAGCCCATAATCTTCCAATCTTTTTAACACTGTCTTGAGATTATGGAGAAGTTCCTTGTCATCCTCACTTGTAACAATGAAGTTATCCAGGTAACTCTGAGTGCCTGGACGGCCTTGCAGCAGCTGGTCCATATCTTTCAGTCAGAAAGTGGGTACAGATGCTACTCCAAGCATAAGCCGATTATAGCAACAAAGCTATTTGTGAGTGTTAATGGTGCTACTCTTCACATTGTTTGTCAATGACTTGGATTGTGGAATTGATAGCTTTGTTGCAAAGTTGGTGGATGATACGAAGATAGTTGGAGGGGTAGGTAGTGCTGAGGAAGCAATGCGATTACAGCAGGAATTAGACAAATTGGAAGAATGAGTAAAAAAGTGGCAGATGGAATATAGTGCTGAGAAATGTATGTTAATGCATTTTGGTAAAAGGAACAATGGTGCAGGCTATTATCTAAATGGGGAAAATATTCAAACATCAGAAATGCAAACAGACTTACGAATCCTCGTGCAAGACTTCCAGAAGGTTAATTCACAGGTTGAGTCTGTGGTAAAGAAAGAAAATGCAATGTTGCCATTTATTTCAAGGGGAATAGAATATAAAAACAAGGAGATAACACTGAAGCTTTATAAGACACTAGTCAGGCTGCATGTCAACATTTTTGGGCCCCTTATCTCAGAAAGGATGTATTATCATTGGAGAGAGTTCAGAGTAGGTTTACAAGGATGATTCCAGAAATGAAGGGGTTAACATATAAGGAGCATTTGGCAGCTCTGAGTCTGTACTCACTGGAATTTAGAAGGATCTGTGGGGATCTCATTGAAACCTACTGAATGTTGAAAGGACTAGATAATGTGGATGTGGAGAGGATGTTTCCTCTGATGGGAGTATCCGGAACTCAAGGGCACAGCCTCAAAACTGAGGGGCAACTTTTCAGTTAGAAGCTGCTTTTGAATACTTTTTTGAGAGATTCCACGAACTAAATGATCCCTTAGTACCTGATTAAGCCCATTACTGAACTGCAATACTCAGACAACTTCTTCAATTCAGCTACACGCACTGAAATTGATTTCCATTTCTTTTGATTCTGCTTCTAAAACCTAAAGCATTCTTCAATCAACAATGGTTTCAGTTCTAAATGTTCCTGTGTTATTTTCATGATACCAGCAAAGCTCATTTTAGCAGGTTTGGTTGGAGCAGTCAAACTCCTAAGCAAACTGTATGCCTTTAAACCCAATGCCCTCAGAAAAACAGGCATTTGCTTCTTATTGGCTATTTTATTTGCTTTTAAATATTGCTCAATTTGCTCAGTATACAATATCCAGTCATCTCTTGTGCAATTGAACACATCTAACTTTCTGAAGTAGTTAGTCATTGCCACTTCTTTAATATATAATTATTATCACCCACTACTCACTGTTTATGAACCCATTTCCTGCCCTTTTTTAATTGTCTGAAGAAGCTCGTACTGTAGTGTTTTTTCACTTGGCTGTTTCTCACTGCACTTCAACAGGTAGGTAGTTGTCTTGACTTCATTAAAAACTTCCTTATGCCACAGTTTTGTTTGATAACTCTAATACAGAAAACTAATTGAAATAAAAACCATAAGTACGTCCTTAGTTTTAGTTTGAGCAAAATGTGCACACTTATGGTGTTGTGGTGTGATGACGTATGCCATTCATGTACTTTTACACATAACCTGTAAAGATTATTTAAACAACAAAGAATAGTTAAACAATATATTTACAATATTACTGAACTATTAAATACGCAACACTTTCCTCTCACTCCTACCCAAACATTTCCCCTTACAGCATAGAAGGATGCCAGTTTGCTCATCGACTTCATGCCAGCTCACAAATCAAAGCCTTTTCTTGTAACCTATTCTCTCCTTCATGCTAGAAAAATAATTGGCCATAGATAGGGAAAAAATCTTATAATTCTAAAGCACTGTCAATATTTAATGTGAGGTATTCATTGGGAATGCAATTCATTCAAATTACACCCAGCATGGAGCTTCAACACTGAGTCTGTCACAGTTCACAAGATCAGAAGGAGAGGCATGTAAAATCAATGGCTGCCCTGGTGAATACATCAAGTGAATTTTCTGATAGTTTATCATAAAAAAACCATAAATATCCTATTTCAATTTTGCACATGGAGTAAAATAATGTTTAGTAGGATGCTATGTGAGTAGACAGATTACGTACACTCCTAATTCTTCTGGGCAAAGTGAAATAGTTGTTGAGTCGTTAAGTCGAGTCTGACTCTTCGTGACCTCACGGACTCCTGTACACCAAACCTTCTTGTTGGAAACTGCCTTTCTAAGATCCCCAAGGTCGTATGCATTGTCTGAGTAATATTATCTATCCATCGTAGCCTCTGTCATCCTCTTCTTTTACCTTCTGTTTTACCTAACATGAGAGTCTTCTCTAAGGAATCCTGTCTTCTCATGATGTGTCCAAAATATTTGAGCTTTTGTCTCATAATCAGTCCTCCTAGTGAGCAGTCTGGCTGTATTTCTTCAAGTATTGACTTGTTGGATCTTCTTGCTGTCCAACGAATTCTTAACACTTTCTCTCAGCATCCAAGTTCAAAGGTGTTGATTCCTTTGTATTCAGCCTCACTAATAGTCCAGCTCTCACAGCCATACACCTTAACTGGAAATATCATAGACTAGACTATAAGGATCTTCGTAGACAATGTTATGTCTCTGCTTTTCAGTATTTTATCTAAATTTGCCATTGTTGCCCTCCCCAGAAGTAAGTGTCATTTAATTTCGTGACTGCAGTTACCATCTATAGAAATCTTTGAACCAAGAAAGGCAAAATCTGTTACTACTTCCAGTGCTTCAAGAACTGACTTAGGCTTACCTTCATTGCCATCCATGGATAAACATATTGATACCAACTACTTGAACCCCACATGAAGAACAGACTATTGAGGGAGCCACAGATTGGTAATATTGTATTCTACAATAGCTGAAGAAATCAGGAGAAATCTCAAAATATGAATAGCTTGATTCTATACAGACTTATAACTTCCATAGTGCAGAGTGTCTGTTCTGTTTCAATTTTACATATGCATAACAATGTACTTGAACAGAGAATATAACATCGTCAGTGGCCATTAACTTCCTATGTCAATTGGCCTTTGTCAAAAGTCACTGGGTTCCAAGTTATAGATACAGATCGTACAGAAAAAAAAATAGAGTTCCTTAGCCTATATTCCTAGTCATCAGAATATAGATTTATAATTCAATTCCTCTCTTGTCAGGTTCTCTGAAAGGACCTTTCCCTATTGTTTTTTTTTCTTATTTTTTGTCTATGAAATATTTGTCTGAATTCCTCTTAAAAGTTACTACTTATTTTGTTTCTATCACTATTTTTGATGAGGTACTGATGGAGTAAAACCCAATGGAATCACAACTTTTTGCAGTTCATATGATTTGCTTGATATTCAGTTTCACTGAAGTCAATCATAGTGGTTAGGATGCACAAAAAGGTACCAGACCAAGGTGCTTAAGGTAAAGAAAGGCTTGGATAGGATAGACAGATGGAGAGCTTTAACTTGCAGATAAGATCAGAACAAATGGCCATAACAAATACTCATTCATAAATCCAACAGGAAATTCTTTGTCTGTGGGATGGTTTGGAAGTGAAATTTGTTATCACAAAGGATAGTTGAGCCAAATAATATAGACATATTTTATGGAGGTTTGATAAGCACATGGGAGAAAAAACAAACAGATTTTTTGTTACTTCATTTCTCATGATCTGAACATGGCAGGCAAGGCCAGTATTGATTGCCCATTCATCATAGCCCTTGACAAAGTGTGTTGAACAGCCTTCTTAAACTGCTTACTCCCTTTGATGAAAAGGCTCCCATGGTTGTGTTGTGTATGGAGTTCCAGGGATTAACCCCGGTAAAGAGGAGTAAAAACAATGTTTGAATGACACATAGGGAAGGCTACAGGAACTGGTGTTTTCATGGATCTGGAATAATTGATTTTTTTAGTGGTAAAGATTGTGGATTGAGCAGGTGCAAATGGACTAGACAAGTGCTTGCAATGCACTTTACAGGTGGTACATGCTGTGTCCTTTGGAAGAGAACAAGTGCTTAGGTTGACCGATGATGTGCTAGTCAAGTGAGACGCTTTATTCAGGATTGCCCTCAAGTTCTTAAGAGTTATTGGAACAATGCTCTCCAGCTAAGAAGAGAGCATTAACTCACACTCCCAACTTGTTCTATATAGATAATGGAAGAGCCCTGGAGTGTCAGGAAGGAAGTAACACAGTCTCTGGTCTGTTCTTTCAATAACCCCACTATGGAGCTTCTGAAGTTAAATGAGATTAGATTAACTTGGTTTGTCACAGGTACGTCGAAACATACAGTGAAAAGTGTCATTTGGTCAACAACCAACATAGTCCTAGGATGTGCTGTGAACACATCAACGGTGTCACCATGCTTCCAGTGCTAATGTTGCATCCCACAAGTTACTAATCCTTACTAACCCGTAAGTCTTTGGAATGTGGGAGGAAACTCATGCGGTCACAGGGATACCATGTAAACTCCTTACGGATACTGGTGGGAATTGAACCTTGATGGCTGGCACAGTGAAGTGTGACATTAGCCACTCAGCTACCATGCCGCACCACAACATGTGCCCACAAAAAATTAGAAATCACACTCACTGGCAAGCCAGGTAGACTCTGGGCTTAGAGACAGAATCTAGAGAACAGAGCTCACATGCCAGAGTTGATTCTTAAGCATATTTGACAGAGTTTTGTGAAATTAAACAAAAACAGTAAATCCTGAAAATACAACAGGCCATGCAGCATTTGTCCAGAGACAAAAAGAATTCATTTTTCAGACTAATTGGCCTTCAACAGAACTAGGTAAAGTCATAAAACAAGTATGTTTCACTTTGCAGACAAGGAAAAGACAAGGAATTGAGGTGAAGGAATGTCCATGATAGGAGGGAGACCAAAGAAAATGTGACAAAATTGGCAGCATGGCAGCTGAGGGAAGTTGGGAAAGACTTGTTAGAAGAAGACATATGACATGTTTGCCTTCATCACTAGGGGCATAGAGCATCTTTGAAGTCTTATAAAACTTTGGTTAGGACATACTTGGAGTATTGCAGGTAATAGTCACTTCATTACAGGAAGGTTAGGAGGGGTTCAGAAGAGTTTTTTGGCTTAGTGTGTATGATTGTTATTTTTCTTGTAGCTTAACTTTCCCATGTTTGCTGGCATGTTTATATAATCACCTTCAGTATATACATGTAATTGCCCAATGAATTTTCCATTAGTTATGGTACAATTGACTCTGTATTTTTTTCTAGAAGGTTCTTAACATTCTGTAATAGATGCCACACCACTTGAACCTGTTGAATTTATCGGTTAATTGTTATCACTGGAATTTGGGTACCTCTAGTCTGAGTATGAGATGACCACAAACAGCTTTTTCCTTTGTCTTTTCTTTGTTCATGTGCTTCCTCCTCCTTTGATCTTCATTCACATAATGCTCAATAAAACAGCCATGGGCAGTAAGTTTTATGTTAAATTTTTGTCTTCCAAAGAACCTTTGGATCCTAAAACGACCAGAATTCAACATGGTTTACCATGATGCTAACTGGTTTCGAAGGTGTTAGCTACTGGGAGGGCTTGGGCTGTAGATTTTTGCAAATAAAACAAAGTGCGGCATTTTATGCTCATTGAATCCCATAACACATTTTATTGAATTCCGAAACCTAAACAGAAAAGTATGCTAACAACTCTTTACATTAAAATGTTATCATGTCAGACCAACCTCTTAAAGCAATGTCAGTTGTGAATTATGTACATTTTTTCCAGTTACGTTACCCTACAGGGTATACAGATTGTTCGCTCTGAAGCACTGAAGGCTGAGAGGAGACTGGCAGAAGTTTATAAAATTATGAAAGGCATCGATAGAGTATACAACCAGATTTTTTTCCCTCAGGGTAGAAATATTAAACTTTAGAGGGCTATGAGGTGATGGAGAGGTGTAAAGGGGATGTGCAGGACAAGTTTTTTTTTGCAAGAATGCAGTCATTTCCTGGAATGTGCAATCAAGAGCGGAATGAAAAATAGATATAATGGTGATCTTCAAGAGATTTTTTGATGCAGGAAATAGAGGGATTTGGACTCTGTTCAGGCAGGAGAGATTAGTTTAGTTCCGTATCATATGCGACACAGATATTGTGGGTAAAAAGGCCTATTCCTGTGCTGTACTGTTCAATATTCTATCTTCAAAACACTTGTAATAAATGCCCAGATTTTAATAATATCATTCCAAAGTCATCAAGGTTTGAGAACTCTGTTCAGAAAGGACTGGTGGAAACATTTGATAGGAATATGTTAAAAAAATAATTTATTTCAATTTCTAATGAGCAAACCTCTTAATTAGTAATTGGATTTTGGAAGGTATTATAAGAGTTTAAATAATTTTCTGTACACAGGAAAATGCCAGCCCATTAAAACTTACAAAGTTAAGATCAAAGAGAGTAAATGTTTTTAAAATGAGACTTGAGAACCAACCACGCACAATTAAATTCCATATCTTAATCCTCTGATTCCTTACAACATAAGTAACCTGAGATCAGAGAAGTAAAACACAAAGTAATTTTGTGTGATAATAATCAGTGATTAAAAATGTATAAAAAACCAAAAATAATCAGAATTGATGACGTGGAAAAGTATTCATAATGAAGAAAGCCAAATAACATAGTTGCCAGCTGGTGGTGTAGTGGCATCAGCACCAGACTTCGAGGCGAATGGCCCTAAGTTCAAATCCACCCGGATCCTTGCATGCTTGCCATCTGTCTGGGTTGAGCGTCAAGTTAGTGACTCGGCCTCGTAAAAAAAAAGTTGAATGCTGCAGAAATGGCAAAGATGCCACCTGATACACCACAAGGTGTGAAGAGGAGCAACAAAATAACACGGAGCAAAATGCAAAGAAGAACTCCTGATATTTGCACAATGGAAGCTTCCCTGTTCCTGGCAGCGCAGGAGCTGGGAGATGAGAAAGAGACATCATTGCCAATTACTCCAGTAATAACATCCATGAGTTCTGTGTGCAGCTGAAAGATACATTATCAAATAAAAAAGAATATTTTATATTTATAAGATGATTATAGTGCATTAATTCTCACTTCTTTTCAAATATTCAGTTGTATAACTGTGGCATTTGATAACCATTCCCCAGTGAACTGAAAAAAGATAGTACCAAGGTGACTTTCTTGGATCACTGTCTAAGGAAATTGATGGGTGGTTATTAGACAAAATTTTGCACTGCTTAAAAAGCTGTTGGAATAGATGGGGAAAGAAACAAGTTTTATGGAGTGACCAGTAGAGGAGAGATTGATGTTTAGGCATACAGTTTTAGGAAAGGAAATTCCAGAGCTGAGCAACCAGGCAACATACTGTAGGAGGTGTTGGATTATTACAGGGACCAATAAGTTGCATCTGTGATAGAAACAAGAAATCAGTGGCAGTTTTTTCTGTTTATGATACCAGAAAAGCTGCAGAATAACTTGTGTCTTTAAGGACAGTAACTGATTGTACCCAGGACAGCACTACAATAAACCCTGTAAAAAGAGTTGGAGAAGTAATATCTTAGCATAAATTTCTCAATCTACTGGCAGCACAGGCAACTCAGCAGCAGAATCCATGTCTATACTTAGGCCACCGTTGCCAGCACTGATCATGTACAATGGTTGACTGTGTGCCTGACACTAGACTCCTGAAACTTTCTGCTCCATATTCCATTCTGGCAAAGTATTTCCAGAAGGACAGGTGCTTCAAATGCTCTGTGAACCAAAAATGTAACATCCTCACTTTTTATGGTTACCTTTCGCCCATAACCACTCAAAAAGGAGAAGGGATATCCAGGAAGGCCCTGATAACTTGATTGTTGATGATAGGAGTATATTAAGTGAATACACAGCTGAAAGAGTTCACAACATTTCAAACACCACACCCACTCACTCCATCAAGCACCATATGCCCCAAACTTAGCATGCATTGTACTGGGGAGGATACAGACCATAAGACAATATGATGCAGGATACAGGCTATTTGATCTATCAATCTGCTCCACCATTTCATCATGACTGATCCATTTCCCTCTCAGGCCCAATCTCCTGCGTTCTTCCCTTATCCCTTCATGCCCTGACTAATCAAGAATCTATCAACCTCTACCTTAAATATGCTTATTTATTTGGCCTCCACAGCTGCTTGCAGCAACAAATTTGACAGATTCACTACTCTCTGGATAAAGAAATTCCTCCTCATCTCCATTCTAAATGGATGTCCCTGTACTCTGAGGCTGTGTCCTCTGGCCTGCGATTCCTCCACCATAGAAAACATCCTCTACACATCCACTCTATCTAGGCCTATCAACATTCAATAGATTTCATTGAGATCCCCCTCTCATTCTTCTGAATTCCATACAGTTCAGGCCCAGAACCATCAAACGTTCCTCATATGATAAGCTTTTCAATCTCGGAATAATTTTCGTGAACCTCTTTTGAATCCTAATGTCAGCGCCTCCTTCCTTAGATAAGAGGCCCAAAACTGCTCAAAGTGCTCCAAGTGAGGCCTCTCCAGTGCCTTATAAAGCTTCAACATTACGTCCTTTATTTTATATTCTAGTTCTCTCAAAATTAATGCTAACATTGCATTTGCCTTCCTCGCCACTGACTCAACCTGCAAATTAACCTTTAAGGAGTACTGCATGAGGACACCCAAGTCCCTTTCCACCTCAGATCTTTGAACTTTCTCTTGATGTAGAAAATAGTCTACACTTTTATTTCTTCTACCAAGTGCATGACCATACATACCTCCTGACACTGTATTCCATCTGCCACTTCTTTGCCCATTCTCCTAGTCTGTCCAAGTTCTTCTGTAACCTGTCTGCTTCCTCAATACCACCTGCCCCTCCACCTATCTTCATATTTTCTGCAAACTTGGCCACAAAGCCATCAATTCCATTATTTAAATCATTGGCATATAACATAAAAAGAAGTGATCCCAATACAGACCCCACTGTGGAACACCACTAGTCACTGGCAGCCAATCAGAAAAGGCTCCCTTTATTGTCACTCTTTGCTTCCTGCCAATCAGCCAATGCTCTATCCATGTTAATATCTTTTCTGTAATACCATGGGTTCGTAACTTGTTGAGCAATCTCATCTGTGTCACCTTGTCAAAGGTCTTCTGAAAATCCAAGCACTCACCATCCACTGATTCTCGTTTGTCTATCCTGCTTGCTATTTTTTTTAAAAGAGTTCCAATTGATTTGTCAGGCAAGACTTTCCCTTAAGGAAACCATGCTGACTTCGGCCTACTTTATAATTTACTTCAAAATACCCCAAACTCACATCCTTAACAATAAACTCCAACATCTTCCCAACCACTGAGGTCAGACTAACTGGCCTATAATTTCCTTTCTTCTGCCTCTATCCGTTTTTGAAAAGTGAAGTGACATTTGCAATTTTCTAGTCCTTTAGAACCATCCTAGAATCCATTGATTCTTGAAAGATTATTACTAAAGCCTCCATAATGTCTTTAAGAACCCTGGGCTGTAGACCATCAGGTCCAGGTGACTTATTAACCTTCAGACCTTTCAGTTTCCTAAGTACCTTCTTCTTAGTGATGGCAGCCTCACTCACTTCCGCCTCTGACACTCTTGTACTTCCACCATACTGCTAGTGTCTTCCACAGTGAAAACTCATGCAAAATACATTCAGTTCCTCTGCTATTTCCCTGTCTCCCAATACAACCTCTCCAGCATCATTTTCCAGCGATTCAATGTTTACTCTCACCTCTCTCTTACTCTTTATACATCTGAGAAAACTTTTGGTACCCTCTTTAATATTATTGGCTAGCTTACCTTCATATTCCATCTTCTGCTTCTTTATGACTTATATAGTTGCCTTCTGTTGTTCTTTTCTTCAAATTTTATTTCTAGAACATTTTTTAACCCCAAACCCTTGAGTCAGTGTTGGAGTTATGCAAATCATAGCTTACAAAACATAAAATTATCCATAAAATAAAAACAAACATAGCAGAAATAAATATCAATATAATGACCATGTGTGTCTATTTAGACTTCTAATAACAGAAAAGGCTTCCATTCAGCAATATGCTTCAACATATATTCACCACTATATCCCTCCCCAGGAAACCTAAATATTTGCCCCATTTTTGTGTATAGATGTCCATTCTACCAATCTGTTTGTAAGACATGCGTACAAAAGCTGCCACTTTGGCCATTTCTGTGACCCACTCCTGAAATGATGGTCCCCCCCAAGTTCCTCCAACCTCCAAGTATAATTTGTCTTTGTATACTTGTCCCCTGGATCCAATTTTGAGAGTGTTTATCGCCACGTAACCCAAATGTGTCTCCCAAGAAAGAAAGTCTAGGGCAGAAAGGGAGTTGAATACCCAAAACTTCAGCAATATACTTATGCATCATAATCCAAAATTCTTGAATACTGGGAGAGGACCAGAGCGCATGCACTAAGTTCCCTTTATCTGCCTTTCAGCATCAGCATTCAAGGGTGTTTTTCAACCTTAACCTATGTAACCTTGCTGGAGTCCAATAGAATCTGTTGGTTTTTAAAAACTTCCCAATCCTCTAACTTCAGTAATTCAATAGTTGCATTTAATGTCAGAGAATGTATACAATATCCAACCTGAAATTCTTACTCTCTGCAGCCATCCTTGAAACAGGAGAAAACAAAACCCCAAAGAATGAATGACAGAAAAAACAATTTAAGAATCCCAAAGCTCCTTGCCCCCGCTCCCACACATAAGCAGCAGCTAGCAGCATCAACCTTCCCCCTCCCCTCCCACTCCCCCCACTTATTCTAACATAAAGCAACAGCATTCCCACCACCCACCAAGCCAGAAACAGCAAAGCCCCCAAAGTGTGATAGTGGTCTACAGTACATCAAAAACAAACTGTTCCCTCCAATATTTTCGACATCCCACAGGCTCTCTCTCACTAACAGGGGAGAGGCAGATATCACTCCTTCCATAGCGACAGGGGAGGCAACAGTTATTATTTTTATGTTACGGTCAGTCTGAAGTGTTTCTTCTTATTTTGAGTTCTCCAACTCGAGAATCGGCCAATAGATTACTTCATCTGCTTTGGGATGTATCTATACTGTGCTTTCCAAATAGCTCCCAAAAGTTCCGGCTTTTGCTGTTCTGCTGTCATCGCTACAAGAGAAATAGAAGATGGGTATGAATGCCAAGAGACTATGTTGCTGAATTATGAGTCTGAAATCTCATTTTAGCAGTTATATTTTGTTAACGAATCTGAGGATAAACTGATAACAAGAAATGTGTCTATAGTGCTGCCAGAACACTGTAAATAAAAACAAAAACTTGTTCTTTTAATATCCTTGAAGTAAAGAGGTGTTCCTTCCCTTTCTTTGAATCAACACCTTCATAAAGGGAAATTTACTGTGCCCCCAGAAGATGTAAACTAAAATAGCTTCAATTCTATATCTTCACCTGCACCCTTAGCTTTGCTGCCTGACTGATGCCTATTCTCTGATTCTCCTGTTTCTCTGCTATGTTCTCAGCAGTCGTCATAGAGTCATACAGCACAGAAAGAAGCCTTTCATCCCAGCATCAATGTTATTCATTGTATATGTCTGCACTAGTCCCATTTACCCACATTAGGTGTGTAGCTTTCTGTGCTTTGCCATACAAATATTTGTCCAGGTGCTTCTAAAATGTCGTCGGGTGCCTGTCTCTGCTACCTCTCTGGAGAGCATATTCCAGACTCCACCCACTTACTGAGTGAAAAGATTCCCCCTCCATACCTCCAACCCCTCAGCGTATACCTACTTCCTCTTCTGTTATATTCCCCTACCACAGAAAATAAAGCCTCCCTGTTATTTGCCCTATCTATTCTCCTCATAATTTTATACAACTCTACCAGGTCACTCATCACCTGCTCCACTCCAGGGAAAACAAACCTTTGTTCTTCCAAGAACCATAATAATTCATTTAAGAACATTGTATTCTTTCTGCCATTTTCATGAACATGTAACAGTGCTGTTATAAATTCTCTGTTGGTCCCCACTTTCTGCCCACCTCATCCACTGTGTGACATTTATCGGCTTATCTTATTCCTGCGCATTGGCAGGGATGGAGTTAAACAGCTAAACTACCAAATGGTAAACAACTACTGTATGACAGGGAAGGAATGGCACATTTATTAAAAGATCGGGAAACACACCCAAAACCTGCCTAATCTTCCTGAATTGCATATGTCACTGGGGTTGGCGCCACAATGGAGTTTGAATCCTCTGACACTGTGTCCAGAAGTGTCTGTAGAATTGCAGTTGGGCCAGCAAGAAGAAGGAAATTGTGAAAATAAAGCATTCATCAGATAAACTCTGTTTGACAAACAGAAACCAAAGACCTGTCTGCTTCTATTGAATTACAGCTGTCACTTTAATGGGTATTACTTCCGGACATAGTGAACGGATTGGGAGAGTTGTGTAGGTGTGTTTGTACCCCCTTTCCAAGCCAGAGTGATATAGGTTAACAGCAAAGGCAGACTGAAATAGAAGGTCATTTTTCGTCATGGTGACGAATGCAAAAGCAGATGGTTGCCCTGGCGATTGAGCATGACAGTGGAATTAGCCACAGTTATCAGAGAAAGAGGGATCTGAATGGAGCACAACGGAAGTGCGTGAGAGAAGAGTGTTTGTGGGAGAAAACAACCTAAGACGAGATTAACAAAACATTTTTAGATAATGAATACAACAAAATATGCAAAACAGCAGAAATGTTTTTAATTATATTTTCTTTTCAAGTGATAAATCAAGAATAAAGACTTCTATGATGACTCCTGCATTGAAAGGTGTATAAAAGATTCAATAAAATGGCAAGTTCAGATGTCAGGTTTGCTTGCACATTATCAGGAGAATATTCTGATTATTTGGAATTAAAGAAATCTATAAAAGATGGGAGAGAAATATTTTAAATTTACTTTTCTGTAACTTAAATATGAACTTTCCATAAGACCGTAAGACCATATGACATAGGAGCGGACTTTGGCCCATTGAGTCTGTTCCACCATTCAATCATGGCTGATTTATTATCCCTCTCAGCACCACACCCTGGCCTTCTTGCCCTAACATTTGATGCCCTCTGGTCCTACGCTCACACAGTATAGGAAACATCCACCCTACATCAACTCTGTCTAGGCCTTTCGATATTGAATAGGTTTCAATAAGATACCCCCGTCATTCTTCTAAACTCCAGTGAGTACAAGCCCAGAGCCATCAAATGCTCCTCATACATTAACCCATTCATTCCCAGAATCATTCTTGTGAACCTCCTCTGGGCCATCTCCAATGCCAGCACACCTTTTCTTAGATAGCAGGCACAAAGCTGCTCACAAAACTCCAATGTCAGCCATGGTTACCTCATCCTCCATTTGAAATACTCCTTCATCTTTGGGATGTATCTATCCTGTGGTTTTCAAATTGCCCCTAGGAAATGCAGCCATTACTATCCAACCTGCTAGTGTCCCCTTCCAATCAACTTTGGCAAGCTCCTTCCTCATGCCTCGGTAGTTTCCTTTACTCCACTCTAATCCAATACATCTTACTTTATCTTCTCCCTCTCAAACTGCAGAGTGAATTTTATCATATAATGATCACTGTTTCCCAAGGCTTCCTTTACCTTAAACTCACGTATCAAATTTTGTTCATTACAGAATACCCACTCCAGAATTGCCTTTCTCCTTGTGGGCTCAACTAGGATTCAGCACTTTTTGATCACATTTTTTTAAGGATTAGAAGAAGAAAAAAGCCCTTAACTCCTTATGGAGTCATTGGGATTCCATCATTTTTTTAGCAGGCTTTCTTATTTTCACGAGTTGCTAGCTCCATACTCAACTCAGCACGGATGGAAAGCGTGCAAGGGAGCCAGCTGGATTCGAACTCGGAGGCCTTCGCTCCAAAGTCCGGCACTGATGCCACTACACCACCAGCCGGCTAAGGATTAGATTGCATTTTTTTACCAACACAGCCACCCCAACATTTTTAACTACATACATTCCCTTTCAATACAAGGTGTATTCTTAGATGTTAAGCTCCCAACTGTGATCTTCTTTCAGCCATGACTGAATGATGCCCACAATGTCACTCCTGCCAATCTCCAACTGTGTTACAAGATTATCTACCTTATTCCGTGTACTGTGTGCATTTAAATATGACACCTTCATTTCTGTATTCATCGCCCTTTTCAAGTTTTGCCCCCATATTACACTTAAACTCATCCCACAGACTTCAGTTTTGCCCTGTCACCTGCCTGCCCTTCCTTTCAGTCCTACAATACAATGCATTAACTTGTATACCAACTGCCCCATCCTCAGCCCTATCACTCTGGTTCACATCCCCTTGTCAACTTAGCTTAAACCCTTCCTAACAGCTCTAGCAAACCTTTGCGCAAGGATGTTAGTCCACCTCAGATTCAGGTGTAACTCATCCTTTTTGTACATTTCACACCTTTCCAAGAAGAGATCCCAGTGATCCAGAAATCTGAAACACTGCCCCCTTCACCACTTCCTCATCCATTCATTCCTCTGTACTTTCATCCTATTCCTGCCCTGATAAACACTTAGCACTGGGAGTAATCCAGAGTTTACTATCTTGGAGGTCCTGCTCTTCAGCCTTTTCCCCTACTCCCTACATTCACTGCACAAGATCTCTTCTCCCTTTCTACCCATCTCATCAGTGCTAATGTGCACCACGACCACTGGCTGCTCGCCCTCCCTCTTGAGAATCTTCTGCAGCTGCTCTGAGACATCCTGGACCCTAGCACCTGGGAGGCAACACACCATCCTGGCTACTCCTTCTCAGCCAGAGAATCTCCCGTCCATCATCCTAACTATCGAGTCTCCCATCACTATCACTCTACCTGACATTACCCTTCTCTGCCGAGCCTCACAGCTGGCCATAGAGTCACTGGCCTCACTGTGGCTACTGTGCCTTGATAGGTCATTCCCCCATCAAAAGGATACCACTTGTTGCTGAGGGTAATTGCAACAGTGGAAGCCTGCATGGATGACTTACTCCCCTTCTCTGGTAGTCCACCAGCTACTATCTGAAGCTTGCACTCTAGGTGTGACCAACTCAGTGACAGTCTCAGCTATGAGGTTTTCAGCCTCCCGGAGGATGCTCAGTATATCCAGCTCTAGCTCATTCCTTGAACTTGTCATTTAGGATCTGAAGTTGGATTCACTTCCCGCAGATGTAGTCATCAGAGAGACTGACAGGTACCCTGAAATCTTACATCTCACAGGAGGAGCATTTCACTGCCTTAACTACCATCCTGCCTACACTTCTTATACCTGTAACATCTCAAGCTTAAGTTCTAGCCTGCACCTGTTCTCGCCTAACTCTATTCAGCCACTCTAACACTGTCCACTCCAACAATAACCGCTTCCGCAATGACTACTCTGCCTACACCTTGCTTCTTTTTATTGGCCTCTGCTAAGCACTGTAATCCTGACACTATCCTCATAAATTACACTTTTTGAAACAATGTGCTGATCAGAATTGTACAGAGTATGAAGTAGAGTATGTTATATGTGTTACTTTTGCTGGTGCTTAATGGGATGATCATGGGAAGACACCACATTTATGTTGACATGATGTGTAGAGGAAATTGCATATGCCACTGATACTCAACTAATAAAATACTTCAGGGGAATGGCTAATTTTATACACCAGAAGGAAATGGAGTAGGCACTGCAAAGTATGGCTTTTGATCCCCAAGAGGACTGAATCAATTATTTTTACTGTTTCCTCTCCATATGAATGAAAATCATGGTGGCAGGTGTCCTTTTCCTCATTCTGGCTCCATTATATCTGCTCTGTGCTGAATGATTCTGCCGAGGGTGTAGATTAATATGTGGTGTTTGGGCAGGGTTTTGCAGGTGTATAAGGCAGCTTCACACACTGAGAAGTGAAAGACAGTGGACATGTTCATATTCAAGAATTTATCTCCAAAGTCAATTGTGAATTCAATCATCAGAATGCTTTCAGGTTGTACTGAGAAAAAATCAAAAGACATGTGTGGTAATTCATTCTCTGACTGGAATGTATTCTCCATCCTTAATTGTCCTTCAACAAATGGGCCATTACAGAGTCAATCAACATGGCTGGGTCTGCAGTTACATATAGTGAGATCAGGTAATGATGACAAATTACCTCCAACAAAGAAAATTATGGAACCAGATGAGATGTTATAACAATCTATGTGTTGAGTGTTTAAGATAATAAATTTTTTGACTTTTCTTAAATGTCTAGAATATTAACTGAATTGAAATACAAAGGTACAATGGTGGGATTTGACTGAAGAACTCTGATGTTAATCTAGGCCTATGGGGCCAGCTGGTGGCGCAACGATATCGGCGCCAGATCTGGGAGCAGAGGTTCCCGGGTTCGAAACTAGTCGGGTCTGCTCCCTAGTATGCTTTCCATCCATGCCGGGTTGAATGTCATGATCGCAACTCGACCTCGTAAAATGAAGGGAAAATACTGCGAAAATATCTGTGTGGGGGGTGGTGCGCCACACAGTCTCTCTCTCTCTCTCTCTCTCTCTTGCTCCGCACCTTATAGAAGCCATGAAAAACACACTATCACAGACGGACGGATGTACGGACACGCAGATGCAGAGACGCGCATGCACGCACACACACACGGACTCGCACGGACACAGGCGCACGCCATAAAAAAAAAATCTAGGCCTGTGACTTTCTAGTCTGGTACCAACAGCATGGCCCAATAATATCATTGTCAACTTTAAGTGATACAAAAGTGCACCCTTTCAATTAGAAGCAAAACATGAAAAATGGAGAGATATGTTGGAGGACAAATGTCTGCATGCTGTGGCAGTCAAATTAATAGAGCAACTTCTCTCTCAAGCATGTTTTCTGAGTTAGGTTATCAGATCTCAAGCAGAACTGAAAGCTTGTCCTGGGTACAATGGTACACGTATCTCCCTGTAGGATCTGTGAACCCTTCAGTGCCACTCAGTGGGATGGGACTATGAGGCTGCCTCGTCTGCTCCATGGGGAGCTTTGATGCTTCATAACTAGGCTTTAGTACGTAGTCTTAATGATAGTACCTTGCTTTAAGAGGAGTGTTCTTTTTCTAAGTGACAGTAGGCCTATAAACTACTTATAACAATAAAAAAATAGTTTTATTTCTGGCAGCATATCAATAAACTCCAAATAAATTACTACAGCAAGACGTTTGGGGCTTCCTCTGCTGGCATTGAAGCTTGGAGATAATCAACTATTTGATTAGGATTTTCATATACTATACATTGTGTGGGATCTATGAACTTCCCATGCCACTTTATTCATACAGAAACCTTTTTTAACACTTTGATCTCCATGATTTGTCTGCGGAGCTGGAAATTGTGGAGTGAGTTGGAGACAGTTACATGTGTCACTTTTGCTCTGTTGGGACTCATCTGCGGAGCAGTGATTGCTTGGGTTAATAATAACTAGGGTAGGGTTAATTAGCATTGGCCAATGCAAGAGAGTGAGGTTTAAATGGAGCAGCCATTGTTTGAGAGGACAATGTTAGAATGGTCAGGGTTTGGTTCAGCAGTGTTAGACAAGAACAGGCACAGGCTAGAACTTAAGCTTGATAGCTTAGAGGTATAACAGCGTAGGCAGGATGGTAGTTCAGGCAGTGGAATGCTCCTCCTGTGAGATGTGGGATTTTAGGGTACTCAATGGTCTTCCTGATGACTACATCTGCAGGAAGTGCACCCAAATTCAGCTCCTGACTGACAAAGCCAAGGAACATCCAAGGAGCTGGATGCATTCAGGATCTTCCAAAAGGTTGAAAACTTCATAGTTGAGATGTTTATGGGGGTGGTCACAACTAGAGGGCAGGCTTCGGACAGTAGATAGGTGACCACCAACTGAAGTAAAGGGAGTGAGCAGGGAGTGTAGGGTTACGCTGTGGGCATTCCCCTCAGCAACAAGTATACCCCTTTGAATACTGCTGGGGACAGAATGACCCATGAGGCCAGGCCGGTATACTTTAGCCGGCTCTGAAGCTCAGCAGAGAAGGGTAAAATCAGGCAGTGTGGTAGTGAATAGGAGACTCAATACAGAGGGGGATGGACTGCTAATACTGTAGCTGTAAAAGGGAAGCCAGGATGGTGTGCAGCCTCCCTGGTCCTAGGAACCAGGATGTCTCAGTGCGGCTGCTGAGGATCTTCAAGAGGGAGGGTGAGCAGCCAGAGGTCGTGGTGCACATTGGCACCAATGACATAGGTAGAAGAGGGGAAGAAGTCCTGCACAGTGAGTATAGGGAGTTGAGGAAAAGGCTGAAGAGCAGGACCTCCGATGTTGTAATGTTTGGAATATTCCCGGTGCCAGGTGCTAGTCAGTGTAGGAATTGGATGATCAGACAGATGAATAAATGCCTGAGGAACTGGTACAGGGGACACGGTTTCATATTTCTGAATCATTGGGATCTCTTCTGGGGAAGGGATGACCTGTACTAAAAGGATGGGTTACACCTGAACCTGAGAGGGATCAATATCCTCGTCTGATTTGCTAGCACTATGGGGACGGCTTAAGCTAGGTTGGCAGGGGGATGGAACCAAAGTGGTAGGGCTGAAGAGGGGGCAGTTAGTATATAAGTTGATGCATTGTGTAGTGAGACTCTGAGGAAGGGCAGACACTAGGGCAAAATTGAAGTAAGCGGGATGAGTTGAAGTGTAACATAAGAGCAAAATTGAAAAGTGTAATGAATACAGGACAGAAGATGTCATATTTGAATGTATACAGTATATCGAATAAGGTAGATGATCTTTTAGAGTGATTAGAGATTTGTGGGTATGACATTGTGAGCATCAATGAGTCATAGCTGAAAGAAGATCATAGTTGGAAGCTTAACATGCAAGGATATACCTTGTATTGAAAGGATAGGCAGGTAGGCAGAAGGGGTGGAGTGGCTCTGTTGGTAAAAAATGAAATCAAATCTTTACAAAGAGTTGACATGGGATTGGAAGATATTCATCCCATAGGATGATGACGGTTCCTTTCAGTCAGTTAGTGGGGTGGTACCCTGCTCCTCAGAAAGGAACAGCGTGCATGTGAATGGATTTTAGGCGAGTAGTTGCACAGGTCTACAATCTATTCTAAAGGAAAGGCAATTCTGGATTCAGTGTTGTGTAATGAAGCAGATTAGATTATTGAGTTTAAGGTAAAGGAACACTTCGGAGTCAGTGATCATAATATAATAGATTTCACACTGCAGTTTGAGAGGGGGTTAATAAAATTAGATGCATCGGTATTATAGTGGAGTAAAAAGACATACTGAAGAGGACCTGGACAAAGTTGATTGGAAGAGGACACTAGCACGGATGACGGCAGAACAGCTGGAGTTTCTGAGAACAATTTGGAAGACACATGATCGGTACATGCCAAAGATGAAGAGATATTCTAAAGAGTGGATAAGGCAACAGTTACTGTCAAAGGAAGAAAAAGGCAACATAAAAGAGAATGTTGGGGCATATAATATAAAAAAATTGTGGGAATTAGTGGATAAGGAAGCTTTTAGAAACTAACAGAAGGCAACTTAAAAAGCCATAAGGAGAGAAAAGATTAAATTTGTAGGTAAGTTGCAAATAATATAAAGGTGGATACAAAATGTTCTTTCAGCTATCTAAAGAGTAAAAGAGAAGTGAGAGAGGATATTGGACTGCAGGAAAATGATGCTGAAGAGGTAGTAATGGGGGACAAACTCAATAATTATTTTGCATCATTCTTCACCGTGGAAGACTCCAGCAGTACGCCAGAATTTCAAATGTGTCAGAAGTCAGAAGTGAGTGTAGGTACTATTACTAAGGAGAAGGTGCTTTGGAAGCTGAAAGTGAAAGTAGATCTCAAAGAGAAAATCTTGCTTAAAAAATACATTGGAATTCTTTGAAGAAATAACAAGTCGGACAAAGGAGAGTTAGTGGATGTTGTTTACTTGGATTCTCAGAAGGTCTTTGACAAAGTGCTGCACACAAGGCTGCTTAACAAGGTAGGTGCCCATGGTATCACAAGAAAGATACTAGCATCAATAGAGGATTGACTGATATCAGGAGGCAAAGAATGGGAATAAAGGGGACCTTTCCTGGTTAGCTGCTGGTGACTAGTGGTGTTCCGTAGTGGTCAGTATTGGGACTGCTTCTTTTCACAGACGGTATGCCAGAGATTTGGATGACAGAATTGTTGGTTTTATTGCCAGATTTCCAGAAAAGACAAAGAGGCAGGTAGTGGTGTGAAAGCAGTAAGTCTGCAAAAGGACTAAGGCAGATTGAGAAAATGGGCAAAGAAGTGGAAGATGGAATAAAGTGTAGGGAAGTGTATGGTCATGCACATAGGTAGAAGGAATTAAGGCATCTACTCTTTTCGAAATGGGGAAAAATTTCAAATATCAGAGGTGCAAATAGACTTGGGAGCCCCTGTTTGGGATTTCCTAAGGCTTAATCTGCAGGCTGAGTCAGTGGTAAAGAAGGCAAATGCTATGTTAACATACATTCTGAGAGGATTGGAATACAAGAAAATCTATGTATGCTGAGGCTTTATTATGCATAGATTAGACCGCCTTTGTGAGTTTTGTGAGCAGTTTTATGCCAAAGATAGGATCCAGAGGAGGATCATGAGAATAATCCCAGGAAAGAAAGGGATAACATTTGAGGAGCATTTGATGGTTCTGGGCCTGTACGCACTGCAGGTCAGAAATATGAGGGAAATTTCATTGTAACCTACCGACTATTGAAAGGCCTAGATAGAGTGGATGTGAAGTGAATGTTTCCTATTGTGGGTGAGTGTAGGACCAGAGGGAACAGCCTCAGAATAGAGGAATGATCATTAAAAGAGAGATGAGGAGGAATTTCTTTAATCAGAGGGTGTTGAATCTGAGGAATTCATTGCTGGATGGCTGTGGAGGGCAAATCATTCAGTATATTTACAGTTGAAAAGTTCTTGAGTTGTCAAAGATTATGGGGAGAAAGTTGGAAGAATGGAGTTGAGAGGGATAATAAATGGCGAAGAAGACTCAATGGGCCAGACGGTTTTATTCTGTTCCTATATCTTACGGTTTTATGTTCTTATTCTGATAATATGGAAAGCACTGGATATGCTTTGGTGTTTTCTTTAAAGCTGCTGGAAGGCTCAGTTGATGAAATAATATACAAATATAAGGGCTCCGATTATCTATGAATGAGCAAAGGGTTCAAAAATCATAATAGACTCCAACATCTTTCCAATTACTGAAGTCAGGCTAACTGGACTATAATTTCCTTTCTTCCGCCTCCCTTCCTTCTTTAAAAAGTGCAGTGACATTTGCAATATTCCACTCCACTGGTACCATTCCTGAATCTGATGATTCTTAAAAGATCATTGAAGTAGTTGTTAGCAGGGATGGAGGAAAGATGAGAAAACATCATTTCACCTAGATTTCTCTCTCAGAAAGAATGTTTGAGGCAAAGAACCTCATCACATATAAAACCAGTTTGGATGTGCACTTGCGGGACTAGGAGTTAGAGATTTAAGGTGGGTTTGAGTTGGCTAGCTCTTTTCTTATCAGAAATGATGAATCAAATGGCCTCTTGCTGCGTCACAAATTTTGTAAGATTATATGATTTCATTGCATGTCCATTTTGCACAAATCAATGTTTTCCTCATATCCTTAATTGTAATCCCCTCGATAAGCTTGTTGACATATTGTATCTGCATCTTGCTGCTACCTGTAATCCAAGGGTTCCCAACCTTTTTCATGTTATGGACCAATACCATTAAGCAAGGGTTCTGTAGACCCCAGGTTGGGAACCCCTGCTCTAATCATAGATCATACAGGTGGCAGATTGAAGCAAGTACCTATATAATTTGTCATCCGGTACCATCACTTAATTTATGCAGGAGAGTGCTGTATATAATAGGAGATGTTATAAAAAAGTACCGGGGATTGACGTGGTTGGGATATGCGTGAGAATGGGAGCGTAAGAGCATGAGATTTGAAGGAACTCTGCTCAGGGTGTGTACCCAGATTTCATACTTATCCCCTTTTCCATTCTGTTCATCGCAATCAACAGAAACCATCCTTTATCATCTGCTTCACAGAAAGCAATGGAATTGTCAGCAAGGCAGTACTGCCTTCCTTCTGAAGTTACGTGATACAAAACTTGAAAGATGATGGAAGCAAAGGCCTCCAGAAAAAGCGCTGTCATTCATGCTACCAACCACGCCACAAGGTTTTGGCAGTGGCTTTGAGAAGAATGCACCCATTAACGCACAGATTACAAACTGAGAAAGTGCAGGAGGTAGTGGCTCAGAAAGCAGAGGATCTAGCTGTCAGAATTTGCAAACATTCTCTGCTGATGACAATATTGCTGCAGAGCTGCTTTTAAGAGGGTGCTGTCTAAGCTTGATTGATCGTTGTAGCCTTTGAAAACTATGCCTGGAAGCTTTCACCACATGACAACTTGTAACGACAGGCTCTCTATCCACATGTAGATTGTACTGCCCAGAAAACAATGTAAAACACTGAGGCTTTGGCGATTCCAGACGGTGCATGAGAATCCTGTTGGCAGAACCATAGCACCAGTCTTGGCATAGCTTATAAATCCTCCTATCACTGCCAAGCAGGCCTTGTACTGCACAAATTCCTTTTAGAATAACTTTAAGGTATTGCATTGAGTCACCAACTGAGACAGCCTTCAACAAGAGGCCATCAGTTTTGCCATCGGTGACCAGGAAGAGAGATGGAGTCCAAAGGATTCGGATGATGAACCTATCTATTTGACTGATACAACCTCCACGGTTTTCAATTGACTTTCTGCTGGTACAGAGTTCCAAAGGCTTTCTCTAACTTACAGAATATCACGCATTTTCATTCTTTATGTATCATCCTAGGATTGCAAAATGAAAAGGCACAAAACCATTCAGGGTTTTCTTCAATAAGAAGCCCTGGATGTACAATGAAGTCTGGAATCTGCTGAGGGCCAGATCAGAGGCATACAAGTCTGGAGATCCAGAACGCTACAAGGGGTGCAGGCTGCAGGTTAACTTGCAGGTTGAGTTGGTGGTGAGGAAGGCAAATGCCATGTTAGCATTCTTTTCAACAGGTCTAGAATACAAGAGCATGGATGTGATGCTGAGGCTTTATACGGCACTGGTGAGGCCTCACTTTGAGTATTTTGAACAGTTTTGGGCCTCTCATCTTAAAGAAGATGTGCTGGCATTGGAGAGGGTCCAGAGGAGGTTCACAAGGATGATTCCAGGAATGAAAGGGTTATCATACGATGAATGTTTGATGGCTCTGGGTCTGTATTCACTGGAATTCAGAAGGATGAGGGGTGCTCTCATTGAAACCTGTCAAATGTTGAAGGGCCTAGACAGAGTAGATGTGGAAAGGATGTTTCCCATGGTGGGAGAGCCTAGGACAAGAGGGCACAGCCTCGGGATATAAGGCCGCCCTTTCAAAACAGCGATGAAGAGAAACTTCTTTTGCTAAAGAGTGGTGAATTTGTGGAATTTGTTGCCATCTGCAGCTGTGGAGGCCAGGTCGTTGGGTGTATTTAAGGCAGAGATTGATAGGTTCTTGATTGAAGATGGCGTCAAAGGTTACGGGGAGATGGCTGGGAACTGGGGTCGAGGAGGAGATAAAAAAAAGGATTAACCATGACTAAATGGCGAAGTAGACTCGATGGGCCTAAATCTGCTCCTGCGTCTTATGGTCTTATGATCTTTGGAAAGCCTTCTCTTAGGTGAAGTGGAGATTCTGGACGAGAATGGAATCAATGAAGGGTGTCTGACAGCTGTGTAACCTCCTACAAAGTTAAATCTTGCGACATACTGGAGAGCAGAGCTTCACTTCCAGATGAGCTCAATGCCTTCTATGCTCGGGTTGATCACCAGAACAGGGAGGAACCATCATGCACACCCGCATCTCCCAATGATCCTTTGGTCTCAGTATTTGAAGAAGGTGTGCAGCCTCCCTTCAAGAGTGAATCTGAGGAAAACATCTGGTCTGGATGGAGTACCTGGCCAAGTACTGGAGACCTGTGCTAACCAACTGGTTAGTGTATTCACAGTATCTTCAATCTCTCACTCCGACAGTGTGTGGCATCCACCTGCTTCAAGCAGGCTTCAATCATTCCAGTGCCCAAAACGATGGTAACCTGTCCAAAAAACTATCGCCCAGTGGCACTTACATCCACAGTGATGAAATGTTTTGAGAGGCTGGTGTTGAAGCAGATCAGCTCCTGTGTGAGTGGCGACTTGAGACTGCTCCAATCCACCTACTAAGCAACAAGCCTACAGCAGATGTGTGGCTCATCGGAGCTACAGACAGGCTCAATCCTGGAGTTGTGGGGGGTGGTGGAGTGCCCATGTGGGGTAACATAATTGGGAGAATGTACATAATTCACAACCGCTTTAAGAGATTGGTCTGACTGGATTGCGTTGTCATGTAAGGATTTTTAGCACGCTTATATGTTTAGGTTTCAATAAAATGTGTTGCAGGTCTCATTAAACGTAAGTAAAACTACATCAACATACATCAAAGTTGCTGGTGAACGCAGCAGGCCAAGCAGCATCTATAGGAAGAGGCGCAGTCGACGTTTCAGGCCGAGACCCTTCGTCAGGACTAACTGAAGGAAGAGTGAGTAAGGGATTTGAAAGCTGGAGGGGGAGGGGGAGATGCAAAATGATAGGAGAAGACAGGAGGGGGAGGGATAGAGCCGAGAGCTGGACAGGTGATAGGCAAAAGGGGATATGAGAGGATCATGGGACAGGAGGCCTAGGGAGAAAGACGGGGGGGGGTGACACAGAGGATGGGCAAGAGGTATATTCAGAGGGACAGAGGGAGAAAAAGGAGAGTGAGAGAAAGAATGTGTGCATAAAAATGAGTAACAGCTGGGGTACGAGGGGGAGGTGGGGCCTAGCGGAAGTTAGAGAAGTCAATGTTCATGCCATCAGGTTGGAGGCTACCCAGACGGAATATAAGGTGTTGTTCCTCCAACCTGAGTGTGGCTTCATCTTTACAGTAGAGGAGGCCGTGGATAGACATGTCAGAATGGGAATGGGATGTGGAATTAAAATGTGTGGCCACTGGGAGATCCTGCTTTCTCTGGCGGACAGAGCGTAGATGTTCAGCAAAGCGGTCTCCCAGTCTGCGTCGGGTCTCACCAATATATAAAAGGCCACATCGGGAGCACCGGACGCAGTATATCACCCCAGTCGACTCACAGGTGAAGTGATGCCTCACCTGGAAGGACTGTTTGGGGCCCTGAATGGTGGTAAGGGAGGAAGTGTAAGGGCATGTGTAGCACTTGTTCCGCTTACACGGATAAGTGCCGGGAGGGAGATCAGTGGGGAGGGATGGGGGGGACGAATGGACAAGGGGGTTGTGTAGGGAGCGATCCCTGCGGAATGCAGAGGGGGGGGAGGGAAAGATGTGCTTAGTGGTGGGATCCCGTTGGAGGTGGCGGAAGTTACGGAGAATAATATGTTGGACCCGGAGGCTGGTGGGGTGGTAGGTGAGGACCAGGGGAACCCTATTCCTAGTGGGGTGGTGGGAGGATGGAGTGAGAGCAGATGTACGTGAAATGGAGGAGATGCGTTTAAGAGCAGAGTTGATAGTGGAGGAAGGGAAGCCCCTTTCTTTAAAAAATGAAGACATCTCCCTCGTCCTAGAATGAAAAGCCTCATCCTGAGAGCAGATGCGGCGGAGACGGAGGAATTGCGAGAAGGGGATGGCGTTTTTGCAAGAGACAGGGTGAGAAGAGGAATAGTCCAGATAGCTGTGAGAGTCAGTAGGCTTATAGTAGATATCAGTGGATAAGCTGTCTCCAGAGACAGAGACAGAAAGATCTAGAAAGGGGAGGGAGGTGTCGGAAATAGACCAGGTAAACTTGAGGGCAGGGTGAAAGTTGGAGGCAAAGTTAATAAAGTCAACGAGTTCTGCATGCGTGCAGGAAGCAGCGCCAATGCAGTCGTCGATATAGCGAAGGAAAAGTGGGGGACAGATACCAGAATAGGCACGGAACATAGATTGTTCCACAAACCCAACAAAAAGGCAGGCATAGCTAGGACCCACACGGGTGCCCATAGCTACACCTTTAGTTTGGAGGAAATGGGAGGAGCAAAAGGAGAAATTATTAAGAGTAAGGACTAATTCCGCTAGACGGAGCAGAGTGGTGGTAGAGGGGAACTGATTAGGTCTGGAATCCAAAAAGAAGCATAGAGCTTGTTTTTTTATACACACTGTTGTGCAGTTTTATAAGAAAATTGGCTGATAGGTTGTTTCAAACATCTTGGAGAACTTGCCACAGTTCTGCAGACTTCGGCTGTCTTGCTTGATTCCGTCTCTCCAGGTATTCCAAGACAGCCTCGGCGATGTTGAGATCAGGGCTTTGTGAAGGCCATACCATCTGTTGTGGAACTCCTTGTTCTTCTTTTCACTGAACATAGTTCTTTATGACCTTGGCCATCTGTTTGGGGTCATTGTCTTGCTGCAAAATGAAGTTGCGACTGATCAGATGCCTCCCTGATGGTATTGCATGACGCATGAGAATCTCATTGAGCATTCCATTAATTCTGACCAGATACCACCTCCATTTGCAGAAATACAGACCCAAACATGCAGGGAGCCTCTGACATACTTCACTGTTGGCTGCAGGTACTCATCCATGCAGAGCTCTCCAACTCTTTGAAAAAACTGCCTCTTGTTTGTACCAAAAATGTTAAATTTTGACCTGTCAGTCCAGAGCACTTGTTGCCATTGTTCAGTACTCCAGTCCTTGTGTTTTTGTGTGTAGCTGAGTTCCTTGGCTCTATTTTCACTTTGGAGAAACGGCTTTTAGGCAGCAACTCTTCCACGAAAAACATTTCTGATCTGACTTCTTTGGACTTCTCTGGGTGTACTTGGGTTCTGGTGGTTTCTATGAGTAGAGAGCCGATAGCAGTGCTGAACTTCTTCCGATTTAGAAGGGTCGTCAGTTTGATGCATCTCTCCTCTGCTGCACTCAGTTTCCATCACCGAACACTGTGTTTCTGGTCCTCAGCCTTGCCTATTTTTTTTTTTGCTTCTTCAGAGGAACTTGGACAGCACATATGGCATAAAATTTCTGCCTGCGAAAGACTTTGTTGATGTAGGATGACCACCTTGTGTCTTGTCACTATGCTAAAGGCTGATATATACTTGTGCGTACGGGCTACGTCGTAGCTTACACCGTAGCCTACGCAAGTGGCCTACGCTGTTGTGAGCATTTATACTTGTGTGTTGGTGTGTCTGCGTCGCTCTGCAATTCTTTGCCAAAACGTTAGGTAGAGGTGGGGTTTCTATGCCACTGTGTTGAGTTTCTTCCTGTACTTCTAACAATGGCAATTGAAACTGAGCACATCATGTGGAGTTGGAGCTAAGAGACGTTGAACAAGAGTTTCTTATCTCTCAATTCTGAAATGGCGGAGAAGAAGAAGCAACCGGAAATGCGTAGGAGGAAATGCGATGCTACCAAATGGACCAATTACAGTTGTTGCGGTCTGCGTCACCGCGATGCGTAGTTACATTTTGGGAGAGGTGCGCGTCAGGCTACAGTGTAGGGTTCCGTGTAGAGTACAGCACAGGGTATGCAGCTAAGCCGTACCTACAGCGTACATTTGACGCAGAAGTATAAATTGGGCTTAACTCTTGCTATGGTGTAAGAATTGATTATTTGAAGGTTAAACTGTCACACCTGCCACACACTCACCTTTTAGGTCGGTGGTCCTTCCCCAACTTTGATTCCTTCTACACCCATTTACAGTTAATCAGTTTAGTTCATTCAACTCATTATACCATTAATCATTAGCATCCTCTTTGTTATCTTTGTTTAGTCATGCACTGGGCTATATACCTACAAAGTATTCATGTTTTAATTTGTAAAGTGATCTATTACTTAATATATTACTTTCTTTAACAAAATACAAAAAAAATCTCTGTAATATTTAATTATTTGGAAAATGAATGTTTGGAAATCTAAAATTTGCTCTTTTCTCCTGAGACAATAGTGCAGAAGACAAGAAATAAACATCTAAAACAAAATGTATATGAAGAATCCAGGGTACCTAAGACTTTTGCACAGTAATGGATAGTGGACCCTATACATCCTTATATGGAAATCGCTTAAAGTTAACATGCAGGTCCAGCAAGAGTAAGAGTAAGTATGTAGGCCTATATTGCAAGAGGATCTAAGTACAAATTAAAGGCATTTTACTCTGATTATAAAGAGTACTGGTGAAACCATACCAGGAATATTGTGTCCAGGTCTGGTCTTTTGCCTGGAAGGATAGATTTTCAAAAGATGGAGTGCAACAAAGGTTCACCAGAATGATTCCTGTAGTTTTAGTTCTCGAGATTTAACTCCTTTCAGTCTCTTACAGTTTAAAACGTACTCCACCCTTCTATATTTTATACAAAGTGAATGACTTCACATTTCCCACATTGTAATCCATCATCTATGCCCTTGACCATTAACTTAGTTTGTCTATATTCCCTTTGTGCATCTCTGAAACCCCTCACAGCCAACATGTGCTGTTACCAGAAACATAATTGGAGATAGGGATTGTAAACAATTGTGGTCCCATCACTCCAGTAATCACAGCCCTCGAATCTGGCAATTACCCATCTATACCTAGTCTCTGCTTTCTGATGGTTATCCAGTCCTCAGATCACAGCTGTATGTTACCCCCAGTCCAGGAACTCTAGTTTTGCATAAGTAATTTTTATGTGGATCCCATGAAAGACACCTTAAAATTTCAAATGCACTGCACACACTGGCAGCTGCTTACCATGGAATTGTAGAAGCAGGACCTTTCAACCCACCTCACCCTTGCCAACTATGATGCCTATCTACACTATTCCCCTTCCTCTGCATTAGACCCGTGTCTCCCTACCAAGTACTTGTCCAATCACCTTTTAAATGTAATCTTTTCTCTAGTTAAAGGCCTAAAAACTGTAGAGTTGAATGTGACTTGCCTTTCATAAATCCATGTTGACTCTGCCCAATCCTATTATTATTTATACATATTCTGTCACTGCTTTAGCAAGTTCTCTCCTGCTGATGTCAGGCAAACTGGTATGTTGGTCCCAGTTTTCTTCCTTCCTCATGTGAAGAGCAGGATTTTCAAAGGCAATTGTATCCTCAACCAACGATCACGTAAACACTCTCTGAACAGCAAAAAGGGTCATAAATCAACTTACCTTTCCTCAGTGCTGAAATTAACTGTAGTCTTCTCAATATGAAGCACAAAGCGTGAGCTTATGTTGTGTACTGGAGAATGAGATTGAGACAATGACACTTCATGGTTTTTAACTACTTACCACGTTACAAAGTGAATCATTGAGGAAGACCTTACTCCCTTCACTCCCTCTCTGTATGTTTCTCACTAGTACCAATATGTCATGCTGATTTTGGCTTCCATGGTAACAACTCACAACTGCATAACCCTTCTGTTATTTCTCTTTTTACTCAATCTTCCTAATTTGAGATTTAAGTCCTCTGGTATTTGAACAGATTTTCTGATTCAACATGACATATTTCCTTCAATATTATGATAGCTTTAATTAGGTTATAATTACTTTCTTATTATCTTACATGGTAGTCAATATAGCATGGGCACTATAGTAATGTACTCAATATCAAACTCAATAATTATAAAAGCATGTACAGTGGGTACTATTGTGTCTAAGTTAATGTCTATAGTATTGACCTGTATTAAATACAATGCATTTTACCATATCATTGATATTGCATTACCACTGCAGCATTTGTTCCATAACAACTTCTATACATACCTATAGGTGTGAATAATGCAATCCATAATGTCCACCATACCATCATATGCCAGACTTTGTGAAACCAGCATATCATATGTGTTCCTCTTTGACTCATAAAGCCAATGGAAATATTAAATTAGAGGTAGGTCAACTTAACTGTATGTAACGTTCCGTTATGTTGGCTCGTATATGTCTAGGGGAAATCCCACACAGCACCCGCCTCAACACTCCCCACAGGGTCGGTCACCGCCCGAATCAATCCCAAACATCATTCATCAGCCAGCACACCCAGTAAATTTTAATGGGTACACTTTATAGATATTACTAATCCTATGACATTAATATAAATTTGATACAAAGAGGAAAGTAATGAAAAAAAAGGCGCCAACACTTATCAAAGTCCAAGTTCTTCGCGCGCTACCATTGGAGCTCAGTCGAATCCGGACAACCATCTGAATCCTGTCGACTCACGGCTCGGGACCACCCGAAGTGATCGACCGGAGCCTCTCCGCACGTCCACTGTCCTCCCTGTCTCTCCTCCGACTCCCCGTCAAAAACCCCATCCACAGTCATCCTCGTCTCTCCTTCGACTCCCCGCCAAAAACCCCGTCCACAGCCATATGATACAGCATTGTATCCGAAAACAAAATGATACATGACCACCCATTGGCTAATAGCACCCTGCTATCTCTAATAACCCAAGCAACTGTCTAGTTAAAGACTTTCTCAGCATTCCTCAGTATAACATAACAAGAGAAGCTATTTTAAATTTAACAAAAAGAAAGACCCCGTACATGTAATTCCTGAATAGTTAAATCAGCAAAGAAAGCTTTCTCCTGCTTCCTCCTGTTTCAAAGGAAAGCTTGCATTTACAGGTAGGTTAATGGGGACACGCATCAAGAATAACAGCTCATCTAGAGATTGCCAGGACCATCGAGTTCATTAAGAGAAGTTAATGATGGCCTGGAATGGTGAGAAAGGTCCGAAAATCTGTGCAGGTATACAAGGTGTGTGCCTGGAACAAGGACTCCTTTACCGTCTACTTGTTTCAGACAGACCATGGGTACACAGCTCCATGGACTTTGTAATGGATCTTCCACCTTCAAAGGGAAAGGCTGTCAGCACAATAATCGTAGATTGCTTTTTGAAGCCTGCAAATTCATTGCCTTGGACAAACTACCATCTACAGCGGAATCGGCCGAAATTGTCCTGCATCAGGTTTTCAAGATCCGAGGACTTCTGGTAGACATTGTGTCAAATCACCGTCCGCAAATCGTGTCGCGTTTTTGGAGGGCATTCTGTATGCTGATAGGGGCACCAGTAAGTCTTGCCACTGGGTTACACCAGCAATCCAACAGCCAGACAGAGTAGGTGAAACAGGATATGGAATGAATCCTAAGATGCCAGGCCTCAGAAAAAACAGACAAGTGGTACAACCATTTGAGGCGGGCAGAAGTCACCCACAATACTTTACAGCATTCTCCACCACTCTTCCCTGAGCAGGAAGTCGAGGTTGGGGTTCTTGCAGCCGGAGATCTTCTCCAACATTGCAAGGAGAAAAGGACTAGGGCAAGAGAGATTTTGTTGGCCCATATCCAGAAAACTGGAATAAAGGCTAACCGCAAGAGAAGACAGGGACCAGTTTTGCAGCCTGGGTAACAGGACTGACTATCTACTTGGGATTTTCCTCTCTGGGTGGAGCCTAGGAAGTTGGCGCCCAAGTTCATTGGACCCTTCAAGTTTCTCAAGAAAGTAAAACAGGTGGCTTACACCTTGCAGCTCCCCAAGACCCTCAAGATTGATCCCACTTTCCACATTTCCAAATTAAAACATGTAAACACCAGTCCTTTAGCCCCACTACCATCAGTCCTGCTACCACCCAGGTCTGTCGATGGGGAACAGATCTTCACTGTGAAAGAATTCTGGATTCACAAACTGTTTGGGGTGTTCAGCAGTCCCTCATGGGCTGGGAAGGATTCGGACCCAAGGAATGGTGCTGGGTTCCTGAAAGGGACATTTTGGATCCGGCTCTGATCCATGACTACCATCATTGTCTCTTAGAGGAGCCAGGGCCGTCAGAAGTCAGCCGTAGGGGAGGGTGCCCTGTCACTATACACACCCGACCACACCAGCCTGCAGGTATAGATGTACTAACTCACCAGAAAATGGATAGCTGGCACAGCTCCTTTAAGGATTCAGGTTTGCCCAGCTGATTGGCGCCAAGATTTTAATATTTAAAGAGCACCAGAACTGAGGTTCGGTTCTCAATCGCTAGCTCCACTTCAGAGTCTTGACCAGCATCTAGTTTAGAACACTGCTCTTCGTTTGAGTCTGTTACTATGTCTCAATTCTAGTCTCGGATACTCCAGCCCTTGGGTCCCAATCATCCTCACCTCGGTCTCTCATCACAAGCAGTGTGATCTAGATTAGAAATACGTACTTGTCATAGCACCAGGAATAATTCTTCAAAACTAATTCTGTAAGATCTGAGGGAGCAGACAATGGCTCAGTTTAATATCTCAAATACACAGCATTTCTATGATACCATCCTCATTCAGTTCTACAGCACTACAATGCTACAGTGGGGTGACTATATTTTTGTGCTATGTCTCTGCAGTGGGATTGAAACTCACAGCTTTTGGGATGAAGGGCTGGGTGTGCTACCATCTGACCCCCATTAAACTGAATTCTTGTTACTGCTCTATGGTTCAGTTGAACTTCAGTCATCATAACTTAATGCCGGAAAAAATTTAGTAAACCATTTCTCTACTATCTCCAATACAATTATATCTTTCTTTCAATATAGAGACCAAATCTTTTGTCTCCAGATGTGGTCCTGCCTGATCCTTGCTTATTCCATACATCATGTAATAAAGGAAAATAGTTTTTAGTCTATCTAATAACAAGCTACATCTACAGGTCAACCATGTGTGTTTCATTCACTAGACCCCCAGATCACTTGGTAGCACAATTTATCTCATTTCATTTAAAACTTAAGTTGATTTTTCACTTTTCCCTCTACAGTGGATCAGCCTATTTTTCCCACATTACATTTGTCTACCAGCTGCTTGCCCAACCTATTATACTTACAAGCTCTTTGTATCCTCCACACAACTTCTGAGCCTAGCTACATCTGTATCGTTAACAATATTTATTATGGTGCACCCCATCCCCTCACCCAAGTCCTTAATAAAGATAATAAGTAGTTAAAGTTCCAACATTTATTCCTGCAGCACCCACTAGTTATCGATTGCAAACCAAAACATGACCTACTTATCCTAATTCTCTGTATTTTCCTAATTAGCCAATGGTTTATCTATGCCAGTTTATCACCCCTAACCTTATATGCACTTACCTATGTAGTAATCTTTAAGTAGCATCGTATCAAATACCTTTCAGAAATTGAAGTACGTTTTACCTGTTGGTTACACTTGTTTAGTAAGCCCTCAAAGAACTCAAGTAAATTTGATAAATTCAATTTCTCTTCTTAACACACATATTGGCCTATGATTTTCCAAATGTCATGCTGGTTAACTCCTTGGTAATGGATTCTAGCATTTTCTCAATCACCATTATTCGACTAACTGACCCATAGTTTCATAGAAACGCAGAAACATAGACATCTACACCACATTACAGGCACTTCGGCCCACAATGTTGTGCTGACCATGTAACCTAATCTAGAAACTGCCTAGAATTTCCCTACCGCATAGCCCTCTATTTTTCTAAGCTCCATGTACCTATCCAAGAGTCTCTTAAAAGTCTCCTATTGTATCCATCTCTACCACCTTCGCTGGTAGTGGATTCCACACACCCATCACTCACTGCGTGAAAAACTTACCTTCCGACGTCCCCCTTGTACCTACTTCCAAGCACTTTAAAACTATGCTCCCTCGTGTTAGCCATTTCAGCCCTGGGAAAACTTCTGGCTATCCAAATGATCAAAGCCTCCCGTCACCATATGCACCTCTGTCAGTTCACCTCTCACCCTCTGTTGCTCCAAGGAGAAAAGGCCAAGTTCACTCAACCTATTCTCATAAGGCATGCTCTCCAATCCAGGCAACATCCTTGTAAATCTCGTCTGCACTCTCTCTATAGTATCCATATCCTTCCTGTAATGAGGAGTCCAGAACTGAACACAGTACCCCAAGTAGGGTCTAACTAGTCTTATATAGCTGTAACATTACCTCATGGCTCTTGAAGTCAATCCTACAGTTGATGGAGGCCAACACACCATATGCCTTCTTAACAACACTGTCAACCTACGCAGCCGCTTTGAGTGTCCTATGGACATGGACTCCAAGATCTTGCTGATCCTCCATGCTGCCAGGAGTCTCATCATTAATATGATAGTCTGTCTTCAAATTTGACCTGCTGAAAAGAACCACTTCACACTGATCTGGGTTGAACTCCATCTGCCACTTCTCAGCCCAGTTCTGCATCCTATCATTGTCGCGCCGTAACCTTTGACAACACTCCATACTATCCACAACACCCCCAACTTTTGTTTCATCAACAAACTTACTAACCCACCCTTCTACTTCCTCATCCAGGTCATTTATAAAAATCACAAAGAGGAAGGGTCCCAGAACAGATCCCTGCGAAACACCACTGGTCACCATCCTCCATGCAGAATATGAACCATCCACAACCACCCTTTGCCTTCTGTGTCTTCCCACTTTCTGTGTCCTTTCTTTCTTGAATGATAGGGTTACACTTTTGGTTTCCCAATCCTCGGGGAACTCTCCAGAAACTCAGGAATTTGGATATATATTGCAATCAATGCATTCACTATTTATGCAGCTACTTCCTGGAAGATCCAAGGATGCAGGCAAATTATTCCAGGGAACTTGCCTGCCTTTAGCCTCGTTCATTTGCCTAGTACTTTTTCTCGAGTGAGAAAGATCCCTTGATTCTCCTTTCCTATAATCAATTGATTACCTTTTGTTCTCAGAATGTTTGAGTATCTTCTGCTGCGAACACAGGATCAAAATTTATGCCATTTCCCAATTTCTTATTGTTCATCTCCCAGACTCATCCTCTAAGGTAAGGGTTCCCAAACATTTTATGCCATGGATCCCTGCCATTAACCAAGGGATCCATGGATCCCTCTTTGAGAACTCCTGCTCTATGAGGTCAACACTTACTTCAGCTGTTTTATCTTCCTTTATTTTATATATGTGTAACAACTCATATAAGATAATTTTTTAGATTGTGTAGTATTTTATTTTCATACCTTACCTTCTCTCCTGTTGTAAATTTTTTTGTCATTCTTAGATTTTTAAATATTTTTCCAAATTCTCTGACCTTATCCTTTGGTTATCTATGCAAAGTTATTTGATTTTCTTTCAATTTGATAATATCCATAACTATTATTTAGCCATGGATAATTTATCTCACTCATAAAGCCTTTTTTCTTATTGGAATATAATTTTTCTGAGATTTCTGAAATATCTCCTTAATAAGTCTGCTACTGTTGATCTATCTCTCATAGTTTAATCTATTTTCCCAACCCACTTTAGCCAACTCTGGTCTCATACATTGTAATTGCCTTTCCTTAATTTATTAATTCTAAACTGATGTTTCTTACTTTACTATTACCATATCACTTTTTGCTGGAGCATCCTTTACTTTGAGATCATTAATTAAGCCTGCCTCATTGCAATCCTAGTCTAAAACAGCCTGCTCCCCTCAAGTTCCTCAAAGTATTGTTCTAAGAAACTACCCAAAATATATCCTATGATTTCTTCATCAAGACCACCCTTTTGAATTTGATATCTGCATAGATTATGAATAAAATCATCCACGAGTATTGAAGTACATTTCCTACAAGGCCTACAAGGCCATCTTATTTCTTCATTTATAACCTGTCCTTCAGTCTATCTACCATGGGGGAGGGGGGGAGGGAAATACTAATTACAATTCCACCAATGACTTCTACCTTTACTGCCTCTATGAAAACTGATTTCATACTTTGAACTTCAGAACCAATATAATTTCAATGCAGTAACTGCAAAAGATATATCGGTTCGTAGGTTAATTGGACATTGTAAATTGTCCCATGACTATGCTAAGGTTAAATCAGGGAATCAGGGATTATAGGATTGCTGGCAGCATGGCTCAAAGGTCAGAAGGGCCTATTCTACACAGCATCTCTAAATAAAATAATAAAAATATGTCTACCCTATCTTCTTATCCTTCTTGCTTATCCTTCCAAAATGTCAAAATATCCCTGAACATTGAATATCTAACTTGATCACTTTGCAACCATATCTCTGTAATAGCTATCACATCACACCTATTTACTTCTACTTGTACCTTCAGTTTATTTATGTTGCATGTTTGCAGTTAATAATCCTTTAATATTCCCTTAATATTTTTTCATACACTGATTCTATTTGCCAGTGCATTTGTGTGCATGCTTTGCATCATCCCTTCCTCATACATTGGTTAATATTACCCTTGGCATCCTGCATTATTGCTTTTTTCTTTCCCTTTGCTTTCTTAAATATTCCTTCACCTGAACAATGATTCCAGTTTTCTACTTCCAGCCTAGTCTTTTTTTTTTCTTTATATTTCTACCCCTGGTTTCCTAACCCCCCGCAGTGATGGTTTAAGGCATTCCCAACAGAACTAGAAAAGCCCCGCTCCTACTGTCAAATATAGTGCTTATGTTGCTGTTGAGGTAGAAGCCATCTAATTTGTAGAGGTCTTGCCTCTCTCAGAAATTGTCATAATTTTTCAGGAATCTAAGTTTCTCCTGCATGATGGAGACTCAAGAGATTGTAAATGCTGTAAACTGGAGCGACATATGTACAAGGTCCTGGAGGGGACATCCATTGTGAAAATGAGGAGACTGGGGCCACTAAACTCAAAGCTGTTGAAGTGGTGGAGAGAATGTGAGGTGTCACAGATGTGGATGGGAAGGGAATGGATCGGGGAGACGAAATAGAGTCAATAGGAACGAGGTTGTGAGCTGTGGAGTGGTGATCTGTGGACGTGATAATGTCAGTAATAGCAGACAGTGCATTGATAATCCTCTGTGGAGTCTTAGCCCACAGGATGGTTCCACGTGAAGGGCCTAAATCAAAATGTTGGATGTTCATTTTCCTCCATAGATGCTGCTGACTTGCTCCAGTGCTTTGCGTTTTTTCCTACACCATCTCTCCAGCCACACATTTACCTACCCTATCTTCCTATATCTGTATTTACTAACACAAGACACCGATGCCAATCTGGAGATGGAATTGCACTCTTTAATCTCATTCCTGCATCCTAAACTCTGATTGCAGGAACTCAATCCTTTTTTTACCTTGGTCTTACTGAGTAGGTGTTAATGCAAGGGCTGCTTCACTTGCTGGAGGGCTGCAAATGGAATTGAACTTTTGGTCATTAGTAAACATTCCCACCACTGATGTTATGATGGAAGGGAGGATATTGATAAACCAGCCAAAGACAGTTGGGCTGTGATGTTCTGGGGGATGGATTCTTACTCTCCAGCAACCACATCCAAATCCCTTTGTGTAAGCAATGATTCCAATCTTAGTTTTCCCTTTGAACCCTACTTACTTCATTTTAATCAGGACACTTTGATGCCACATTGAGTCACATGCTGGCTTGATATCAAGATTATAGGAGGAAGTAAATTAGGATAATTCACTCAGCACTTGTGGTTCATATCCCAGTTTTGTAATTCAACTCTTTATTTTATGTTTAGACAAGCCCTATATGAAATCTGGAACCAAGTGGCCCTGACAAAACTCATATTGGTGACTAGATTATTAGTGAATCATTATTGGTTATTCTCATCTGCCAACCACCACTCTTTTAACAAGGGTGAATAGATTACCTGTATGCTAATTGATCAACTGGATGTGTACAGTACCTGGGCAATATTCCACATTGATGGATATACTAGTGTTTAAACTGTACTGGAAAAGTATTGCTAGAGGTACAGCTGGTTCTGGACTGTAAGTCGTTAGTATCTTCGCTGGCATGGTTATCTCATCCCATAACCTTTGCTGCATTCAGTGCTCTGGGTTGTTCCTTCATCCGATATGGAAGGTGGTTGTCAGGATATCATGAGGAAGTAAAGTGAGGTCATTCACTCAACACCTGCAGCTGAATATGGTTGCAAATATGTCAACCTTGCCTTTACATCTGATGTGCTGGATTCTGCCCTAGTTGAGGATGCAGCCATTTTTGGAGCCTCCTGCCCCATTCACAGTTTAGCATCCAACACCTTTCACAACTAGATATGCCACAGATGCAGAGTTTTGATCTCCCTATCCAACCTCCCCAAGATTTGATCACCTTGCTTAAGGAAATACATGCAGAAAAGCTTTTAAATGATGCTGTCGGGACTACAGGGCCTGAACTATAGTGTGAGGTTGGTCAGACTGGGCCTATATTCTTTGGAGAGTGAGGAGTGACATTATAGCAATATTTACAATATTGAGAGGCAGAGATAAGGTGCATGATAACATTTTTTCCCCTGGTTTGGGGAATCTAAAACAATGGACATTATATTTAGGGTGAGAGGGGAAGATTTAGAAGGCACCCAAGGGCAACTTTTTCATGCAGATGGTGGTAAGTATATGAAACAAGCTTGCCAGAAGTATTTGGGGTAGATACAATAGCATGCTTAAGAAGTATTTGGATAGGCAGAGAGATAGGTGGGGCTTGGAAGGATATGGGCTATATGCAGTAAATTGAAAATAGTTGGGTGGGCACTGTGATCAACATGGATTTGTTGGCTGAAGGGCTTGTAGCCATACTGTATAGCTCTATGACTCTGTTGCCCTATCTGTTCTGTTCATAGTCTCTTGCACCAAGGTTCGGTGGCCTCCCATAATCATTGTAGAAGCATTGTATACAACTGCCACACAGAAGAAGGGCACTAATTGAACATTGATTTGCAAATGGTTATTAGTAATCTGGCATAAAATAAATCTTTATTTTCTTATGCATTTTATTTATCCATTGAAGACAGGCAGACTGTGTACTAGTAAAATGTGGAGTTGAGGGACAGTTTATGAATGGTGTGGTGATATGACATGTCAGAAAGTGACTGGGGAGAGTTCTGAGCATGCGCAGAAATGATAGAAAGATCTGGAAGCATGGAGCTGTAAGACATGTGTGGTAGTTGCTGTAAATAAATTTTTATGTCTTCCACAATATGATTCTTTATTAGTAACCCACAGTATGTATAAATATAAAGAACACAACATGGTATCAAATTGGGATTCGAACCCACGCCTCCAATAAGGAACGGCTGCCATCTTTCAGATCTGTTTTTAGGGGATTGTTTAATATCTTCTCAGTTAGTGGATAAATATGGTTTATCTATTTTTTAGATATTTACAAATTAGGAATTTTTTACATGGTTTGCTGCCAAATTACCCTTCTGCTTATCCACCTAATATGACAGATGCTCCCTTTCAGCTTAAACCACTTCAAAAAGGGTTGATAGCTATAATTTATAAATAGCTATTGAATTTACGAGTGATATCCAATGATAAAATTAAACGGGCTTGGGAATTGGAAGTTCAAGAGTCATTCTCAGATAATCAATGGAGTAAAATTTTTCATTTTGTTAATAACTCATCTATTTGTGTCCGTCATTCTTTGATACAGTTCAAGGTAGTGCATCGGGCCCATATGTCAGTGGGCATGTGGCCAAGTGGTTAAGGCAGTCGACTAGTGATCTGAAGGTCATGAGTTCAAGCTCCAGCCGAGGCAGCGTGTTGTGTCCATGAGCAAGGCACTTAATCACACATTGCTCTGCGGCAACACTGGTGCCAAGCTGTATGGGTCCTAATGCCCTTCCCTTGGACAACATCGGTGTCGTGGAGAGGGGAGACTTGCAGCATGGGCAACTGCTGGTCTTCCATACAATCTTGCCCAGGCCTGCGCCCTGGAGAGTGAAGACTTTCCAGGCGCAGATCCATGGTCTCGCAAGACTAACGGATGCCTTTAAACTAGCACGTCTTTTCTAACATCAATCCTATTTGTGACAAATGTAATATTGAGGTGGCCACTTTAACTCATATGTTTTGGTCTTGTATAAAGCTGGACAATTTTTGCAGAAATGTTTTTAAAACGTTATCAGAAGTCTTGGATCTGGACCTACAATCTAATTTACTTACGGCAATATTTGGGATTATCCTATCGAAACCAGGAAATATTCTTGTTTCCGCTTAACGTATGTTAGCCTTTTCAACTTTATTGGCTAGGAGAACCATTTTACTGAAGTGGAAGGATTCTAATCCACCTACTGTCTTTTATTGGCTTTCCTCCATTATGTCCTGTTTAAGTTTAGAGAAAATAAGAAGTCAGACATTTGAAACATCCTTTAAATTTGAGCAAATCTGGCGACCTTTTATTCAGTATTTTCATTTGATTTGATTTAATACTATTCCAATTTTTTTTTGAAGTCTTAGATTTGATCAGAAAGTCTTTTTTTTTGGGTTGTATCCTCAGAATGGACTGCCCAGTCCCCCCCCCCTTTTTTTGTATAATGAAGTGTTCTTTTTTCATTTAAAAATTCTAAGTTTTTTTTCTCTCCATGAATTGATGAGGAGAATTAGATGTCTTCTTTTTTATTATATACTACATACTAGCTTAACACTATGTATGATTTTCATGTCTATTTCACTTTCTGTTTGTATTGTTATTGATATATATATATATATTTGAGATAATTCTCCTCTTGTTTGTATTTATGCTCTTTTTAAATCAATAAAAAGGTTATAATAAAGAAAGAAAAGAAGGAATGGCTACCAGTGACATATGTGTCTCGTTCATTATCTGATCCAGAAACAAGGTAAGCCCAAATTGAAAAAGAATTGCTCAGCATTGTGTTTGCTTGTGAGAGATTTCATCAGTTTGTGTCAGGGCAATCTATTGTTGATGAAACTGATCATAAGCCTCTGATTACATTGTTTCACAAACCTTTAAGTGACTGTCCTTTGCGAATTCAGCGAATGATGATCACATTGCAAAGATATGCACTGAATGTGTCATACACACCTGGAAAATAAATGTACACGGCTGACATACTTTTCAGAGCAGTGGATCCAACAACAAAAGACATTCACAGGGATGCTGTTGATGTTCAGGCATTTGTTGATATGATCATAGAGACCGTACCTGTTGCTCCTGAAAAGTTGAAACTGTTGTGTCTTGAGACAGAGGAGGACAAAACTCTTACTCAGGTAATACAAGTGGTGATGTATGGATGACCAGATAATAAGCATGACTGTACCTCAGAAGTACAGAATGTTGGAACCCAGATCAGAACTTTCTGTCGTGGATGGGATATTGTACAAAGGTAGCAGAATTGTAATTCCTAAAAGTCTCTGAAAAGAAATACTTGGGAAAATTCATGAAGGCCACCTAGATATTGAAAAATATTGAGAAGGGCGCAGGAAGTGATATTTTGGCCCAGGATGAATCAAGAAATTGCAGAATTAGTGTCTTTTTGTCAAATATGCCTTAAATACCAAACTAGCAACCCTAAGGAGCCATTGCATCCACATCCTAGTCCTCAGAGACCTTATCAGAAGGTAGGCATTGATCTTTTTGTAACTGACAACAAAGATTATTTATTAATAACAGATTACTACTCATTGTATCCTGAAGTGTGTGGTCTGAGCAGAACAACTGCAGGGAATGTAATTACATGCATGAAATCAGTTTTTTCCAGACATGGTGTACCTAATGAAGTTTTCACAGACAATGGTCCACAATTCAATGGTGAATGCATGAAACATATTGCTCATGAATGGGGCTTTGTTCATACAACATCTAGTCCATTTTCCCTCAGTCCAATGGATTAGTTGAGAAGTCGGTAGGAATTATCAAGAAACTGATGCACAAAGCAAAAGATAGTGGAGATGATTTTTATAAAGCTTTGTTAGCCTATCGCAATACTCTATTTGAATGTGGATCTTCACCTGCTCAGCTCTTGATGGGACATCGTTTGAGATCCAATCTGCCAATAGATGAGAGCCTTCTGACAACAGAAGAAGGTGAACAAGTGAAAAGATGGAAAGATGAACACAAAGCAAAGCAGAAAACATACTTTGACAGATGTTCTCATCCATTAACCGAACTGCATCAAGGAGATGAAGTAAGGATACAAGACAAAATGAACAAATGGACACAGAAAGATACAGTACTTGAAGAAGTACAACCCAGGTCATACATGGTCCAAACAGAAGAAGGAGCAGTCTAAATAAGAGATCACAAAGATCTCAAGAAAGAGCCAACTTCAGAGTTTCCATTAACTGATGCAGACCAGACAAAACATGGAAATAACAATGAAACACAAGAACTGTGTGAATCACTTAGAAGGTCTACTTGTGTTCGTAAACCCCCAGAGAGACTGATAGAGACATGTTAAGTTATGCATTTGCTCTGGTCAATGTTGCTAATTGTTTTTCTTTTTAAGGAAAGGAAGATGTGGTGATATGACGTGTCAGAACATGATTGGGGAGAGTTCTGAGCGTGCGCAGAAATGATAGAAAGATCTGGAAGCATGGCGCTGTAAGACACGTGGTTGTTGCTGTAAATAAAAGTTCTATGTCTTCCAGAATATGATTCTTTATTAGTAACCCACGGTACGTATAAATATAAAGAACACAACAGATGGGAAAATGGTTCCAGGCATTTCACTCAAATTAGCCTTTTGTGAACCGCCCGAGCAGAAAGGAACCATAGAGAAAAGGCCTCTATTGTCTCCTCCCCTTGTCGTCCTTCTGCACCTGCTTGTCCCTCACTTGCGGTCATGATGGCAACATTATGCAGCATGTACCACACCATCGCAAATCTTGACAGTCTGCTAACTCCTCTAGAAGATGTACACTAATGATCTGCTCCAAAACATTTTGTGTGGAAGCATGCCTTTCATTGTATATTCCCATTGGTTATTTTAAGAAGAATCTGAATAAAACACTGGAGTGAAACTTGCACAACATACTGGGAGGCTTAGAAGAAGTTGATATTAATTTTTCAAATCTAGTTCATGTTTGGAGTTGTATGTTTGTTAATATTTTACTAAACTTGAAACAATCAATGGAAGCCAAAACACTATACATTTTCAATGGGATAAACAGGTTTCTAAAACACTTTTTAATTTGGAACAAAGGGAAATAGTTAAATGCAGCTAATAAAGGTGTTTTCATAAAACTGGTCCCCAGAAAGGGGATATACCCCAGAATGATTAGTGTACTGATTCTCACACTGTGCTGTGCACACATGCAGGAGTTTCACATCAGAATAATAAACTGATGTTAACAGATAGCCTTGACAGCCAGTAACCACCTTTTGATTTGTTATGAGGCTGAACTACAAATGGTTCAGTAGACAGCAGGTAAATGAGAGCATTGTGACTGCTGCCAGGACATTGAGCACTGACCTGAATGATACGTTGCCCTTTCAGCTTCGGTCTGCAGCAGAATTGACAGCTGGGACATACAAAGCAATGTGTGCAGTCAGCGGTAATTGGAAGACCCTTGCTGCTTTTGCTGGTAAGTTGCATAGCCTTAGCTGGTTTAAAAACAACCAACCCATAGACTTAGGAGCACTAGGCATTAGATAAATAGGGCGTTTGGCATGAAGCGAGTGTGTGGACTCTGCATTCGCCAATCGTTGTACCAAATTCCAAACAGCCATCTAAACAATGAGTTAGATATGTAGCAGAAGACCAGTTACACAAAAGGAAACAAAAATCTGAAATTCCGGAGATTAGACCATAAGACAAAGGAGCAGAATTAGGTTATTTGACCCATTGAGTCTGCACACCACTCAATCATGGCTGATTTATGATTCCTCTCGACCCCATTATGCTGTCTTCTTCCCTTAACATTCGACGCCCTGATTAATCAAGAACCTATCAACCTCTGCTTTAAATATACTCAATGACTTGGCCTTCATAGGCATCTGTGGAAATGAATTCCACAGATTCGTCACCATCTAGCTGAGGAGATTCCTGCTCATCTCTGTTCTAAAGGGATGCCCTTCTATTTTGAAAAAAGACAAATAAGGGTCTCGGCCCAAAACATCGACTATATTTTTTTCTATAGATGCTGCCTAGCCTGCTGAGTTCCTCCAGCATTTTGTGTGCATTCCTTCTATTTTGAGGCTGTGCCTAGACTCCCCCACTATAGGAAACATCCACCCTGCATCCACTCTATCTCAGCCTTTGAATATTTGATAGGTTTCAATGAGATCCCCCTTCATTCACCTAAACTCCAGTGATTACAGGCCCACAGACATCACAGGCTCCTCATACATTAACCCTTTCATTCCCAGGATCGTTCTCGTGAATTTCCTTTGGATTCTCTCCAATGCTAGCACATCCTTTCTTAGTTAAGGGGCCAAAAATTGGTTACAATACTCCAAGTGTGGTCTGACCAATGCTTATTATGCTTCAGCATTACATAACTTGTTTTTATATTCTAGCCCTTCAAAATGAATGCTAACATTGGATTTGCTTTCTTTACCATTGACTGAACCTGCAAGTTAACCTTCAGGGGAGCCTGCATGATGACTCCCAATTCCCTTTGCACCTCTGATTTCTGAAATGTCTCCCCTACACCTTTATTCCTTCCACCAAAATGCATGGCCATATATTTCCCTACACGACTGTATATTTCATCTGCCACTTCTTCTATCTAAGTCATTCTGCAGACTCCTTGCTTCCTTGACACTACTTGACCCTGCAGCTATATACTTATTATTCACAAACCTGGCCACAAAGCCATCAATTCCGTTATCCAAATCATTGACATATAACATGAAAGGAAGTGGTTCCAACACCAACACCTGCAGAACACCACTCGTCACCATCAGCCAACCAGAAAAGTCCCCTTTATTCCCACTCTTTGCCTCCTGCCAGTCAGCCAATCTGCTATCTTAATACCATGGGCTCCTATCCTGTTTAGGTCCTCATGTGTGGCACCTTGTCAAAGACCTCCTGAAAGACCGAGTAAACTGTCACCAGGTGTGGATATGGCCCAAATGCAGAGTGAGGGACACTGAAGCGGGCCGATAGTTCACGGACTTTAATGCAAACAGTGTTAAAGGGAGAACAAAGCAAGAAATGCTAGGCAAACAGGGCCATTAACAAAAACACTCAACGTGGAAAATGAAGCCTACACTGCTGCTGAAAAGAACAACAAAGAATAAAACAAATACCGCTGGTCTTCACAGTCAGTTGACT